>NC_141695.1:741374839-743874839 GCF_964263255.1 Lissotriton vulgaris | reverse complement strand
CACACTGGTGAAGGGAGGGGGGCCCTGAGATGACATGTGTGAAAACACGCCCTGTGGGCATTTTAAATTGGGGGATAAAGTCCCCTTGAATCCTGAAGGCTCCTGGGTGCCAACTAACCTACCAGGTATGTCCAGTAAGCGCCACAGAGTTGCATTGCAGAGAGGTGTAAAATGGAGCATGGCATCGGACCACCTCTCTGCAATGCAGCTCTGTGGTGATAACTGGAGGTACATGGTGGGCTAGTTGAACTCAGGAACTCTCAGGATTAAAGGGGACTTAACTCTTCAACTTAAAACGGGCCACAGGGCGTGTTTGCACACGTCACCTCAGGCCCCGTCCCCTCCCTTCACCCTGTGGCCGTTGTAACAAGAGTTATAAGATCAGAACAGCCTTGCACAGTAAGAGTGAATTTGTGGGCTATGTTCTTCAGTGTACTTGTCCAAAGATATACATTGGCAGTAACATTTTAAAAGTAAATCTGAGTATATTGCAGCACATCAGTGCAATTAAAAACAACAATGAACAAAGCTATCCTGTGGCCCGCCATTTTAAAGAATTTCATGATGGGGATGTGTCAAATTTGACATATTTTGTGATTTATTCAGTGCCCCCTAACATTAGAGGTGGCAATAAGGAATAGCAATTAAGAATATTAAATCAAGATGCATTTTAAACATGAATAGCAAGATGCCCACTGGACTAAGCATTGAGGAGGAACTTTATGTGCACCTGTAATGCGTGAAGTATATTGAAGGTAGCCTCCTCCCTGTTTTCTATGGTCAAGTTTAATGTAGAAGGAAGCAACAGTGTTTAATGTACTATAAGAGAGAGAATGTCTTTGTTATACTCTTATGGAAGTGAGGCTGTTGACTATAGTTGGAGGAATGGGGTGCACAATTTTCTTTTTATCATGCAAAGCTGCAGCAATATGATTTGAGGAGTTTTTAATCTATGCTACGAATAATTGGTGATGAATATAACCTCATGTGCAAAGATTCAGAAATAGCCAATGAAAGTTAAATTGTGTTTTTCTTGTATATTTCAGGTGATAGTATTTTAGCCCACTTGGGCATCATTTCTAAGAAGTATGAAAAATAATGCACCGTGCACTTTATATGCACAACATCGTATACATTTTTTATGAATACATTCTGAAAGTAATGAGGAAACAACCTCATGCATGTAACAGATAGAGAGAGAAAGAGATACTGTCTTGAAAGAGATATCCATTGGAATAATGTATTTTCTTATAAAAAAAGAGTACATATAAAACAGATTGTTTAAAAGAATGAACTAACAATTCTTTCATGTTGGGACAGATTTTCTTATACATTTTGGTGAAATCTTTTTATATTTCTAAGATGCATGTTTCATGGCAATAGTCTTTGGATAAATCTATTTATTCATTGAAATCATCATTTAGAACACTCCAGTGACTAAAACTTGCAATGTCAACAGTTGGGCAATGTAGTATTTCTTTTTTGTTCTTGATTGACATCAATACATTGCACGTACTAATGGAAGACCATAATGTTTGAAAGTCCATTTGAAAAAGGCTGGGGAGCCAGCCGAAATGCGTAATGTGCAGTAACACTGAAAATAAATCAATTTTGATAATTTGCCATCCTGTGTAGTGTCGGAGTTTGTCCGGGAAGCACTGGGATAGACCTCCTGTGTATACCACTGTAACATTCATTTTACCTCCAAGTTACCAGTCTAAATTCTGTCACTCTGAAACTTGGTAGATATCTAAAGTAATTATTATTTTGAGTCTTTTGTTTCTCATGAAAGAAGTTGATTGGAGCTCTAGTGCAAGGATTTCCAGGTCACCTGTCAATAGACATTTGGCCATTCTGTCACCCCTTTCATTTAGCAGCAAACCATTTGGTGCTATCTGATGCACTCTTTTTGGCCATTTGTGATGGCACCACAAGGCAGCTGCCTGCAATGGACTAAATGTAGCATAAGCCCTGAAGGATTGTATGAAATATAGTCTGACTTGACAGGCATTGAAATCAATATAAGTAAATGCATACAAGGCAAACTTTAACACAATTTTGTCTGTTGAAATATTCCCTAATATAAACCTGTCTGTTCATAGGCTTGTTATTTTGCTGGTAGCACAGTGTTGGTTCCCCTCCACTCCTCATGTGGTGCATACAGTATTTCCTTGTTTCTATGGTATTCCTGGTTGCTATCTCCACCTCAAAGGGGTGGAGTCATATAATACCTACTGTCAAGTCTGTGGTATTCAACTGTGGTGTGTTTAGTATATATCTTTGGGTACTGCAGTCTCTTGTACACAAGCAGTCCAATAGCTCAACTTACTTAGACATATTCTAGGAGGGCCCATAATTGCCAACTCTCGAGACCCCAAGATGGCCTCGATAGTAATGTAATGTAATGTAATGAGGTGCTTATATAGCGCTCTATCACCCAACGGGTATCCCGGCGCTTAAAAAAGAGAGATTCCCCACAGAATTTAATAGGGGCAGCCGAGGTGTTATACAGGAAGGGAGAAAAAGAGAGGATATCAGAAGGAAACAATGACTCCAGCCTAGGGAATAAAAACTTTTCTATTTTTTTAAACATGTTTTATTGGGTTTTTCAGTTACATTTTTACAAGTTCACAGTATAATGTTACATGTCCAGCCGCCCCCACAAAATTATAAAAGCATAGCATCTCCAAGAGCGTTCGTTTGTACGTGTCTTACATAGGGCAGACAATTGTGCATTATACAGAACATAAGAAGGATAGTAGACAATACCAACATTATAATTTAGTGTAATATATGCAGTACAACAGTTCCCCAACCACCCCCCTCCCCGAGGTTGCGGCCTTGTCCTATGCTAATCTATACTTGAAGTTGAAAGGGCATGTACTTTCTTATAAGCCTCTAGGCCTCACATTTGGCAGCATCATATACATCCACTACAGTGTACAAATCGTTCTACGGTATGGCACGTACTGCCTATAGTGTATACATCCTAATACGTCATATCTAGTTCTTGCAAGCATATCCCCTCCAACATCACCTCCCATTCTAGGGATATCGGAGTCTTGCTCAGGCCTCTAGTCTCTTCCCTGCGCAATGCAGCACCTTCCGCTCCTCCCCAGCGTAATACTTCACTATGCCATACATGAACTTCTGGTGATTTGTGTGATTTCCATCTCTTAATCGTGTTTCTAACAGCCAGTATAAAAGCGAGGTTTACAAACCGGAATTGAACTTTGTGGGTGGTGATGCGAGTATGGAGCCTCAGGATGCACTCCTCCAGTGTGTTGGCAAGGGTAAGCTTTGTGGCAGCTTCTGTCATTTGCCGTACTGTATCCCAATATCTACGTAAACTTGGGCATTCCCAAACCATGTGTATGAAACCTGCTCCCTCCAAAAAACATCGTGGGCAACAGTGTTGTGTCTGGGGGAATATCTTATCGAGTCTATGCGGGGTTAAATATGCACAATGCAGTACCATCATTTGGATAAACTTGAATTTAGCGTTGCAGGGGATTTTTGTGGGGTTCACCAAGACTATCGCCCATTCTCGTTCCTTCCCTATATCCGCCTCCCACTGGGCTTACAATGGAAGCAGGGAAACTCTTGTGTGTGCACTTATCCCAATGTAGAGCCATTTTATCAGATGTCGCCCGCCACCCATATAATACACCATATTCATCAACTCGTTTTCAGGTGGGGCTGTCCTCTGAGGAGCCCAGTGTGTTTTTACAAACCTAATCAGTGCCGTTTGGGTTAAAAACATAGACGCCGGCGCGCCCGTCTGGTGTAGGAATGTGTCGTGATCCATCAGCGTGTCCTCCTTAAACAAATCTGCCACCGTATTTATGCCCATCTCCAACCAGGGTGTTAGTTTCGTCAGCCTACCGCTCGCCAATGTAATCCCGAGCAATGGTATATTTCTTGCGTACCTACGTGCCGTTTGGATGTATTGCAATGCTGCTTTCCAGCAATGTAACGCCGTCTGCAGCAGCAAGGGGATCTCCGACAAAATCCTTGTCCCGGCAGCAACAAGGCGTGTAACAACCCATTGTCCAATTCTGCTGTGATGTAATCTATTTCTTGTAGGTTACGCCCCGCTGTCCAATATGACAGCCATTGCAATTGGCAGGCATAGTAATATGTGCGAAAGTCTGGTACTCCCAATCCACCCGCCGCAGTTCCCACCTGCAGTTTTTTGAGTTTGATACGGCGTCTACCCTTGCCCCAAATGAGATCCTTGAGCAAAGTGTTGAGCAAGGCAAAGGTGTGTTGCGGCAGAATTAATGGCAGATTTGTGAAGTAATAAACCAAGCGTGGAAACATGACCATTTTAGCAATAGCTGCTCTGCTCATTATGGAGAGTGGTAACGCACTCCAGAAAGCAACACTGGCTCTCAACGCTCTGATTGCCTTGTTTAGATTACCCTCTAACATTTCCTCGTGTTTCCTATAGATTTGTATTCCTAGATATCTAAAAGTCGTTTGTGTAACCTGAATGGAAGTGCTCCCAATATGTATCTCCGCGGTGTCCGCCTGCTCCGTAAAGAAAAACGCGTGTGTTTTGGAGGTGTTTAAAGCCAGTCCCGATACACTTTCAAATCTCTGAAATGTTTCAAACAACGTGTCCATTGAGTGCGGAGGTCTGCTATTCCCAGAAGAATGTCATCCGCGTACGCTGAAAATAAATGGGTCGTAGTGCCTATTCGTATCCCTAGGTCTAGAAAATCACGGCGCAAATATATCGCTGACGGTTCCAGCGCCTATATAAATAGTAGGGGCTACAACAGGAAGCCCTGTCTGGTACATTTATGTATGGTGTATTCCCGGGAGATATGACCTCCCGTTCTAGTAAGCGCCGTAGGGGCATTGTACAGTATTCTTACCCAATTGACATATTCATTCGGAATGCCGAATTTCCCCAGGGCTTGGAACATGTATTCCCAGTATATAGAGTCAAAGGCCTGTTGTAGTTCAAGGGAAATACAGCCCACATGTGTGTACCTTTTTGGGTCCTCTGACAGTGTGTAATGAAATTTTCGAATATTTAGGGATGTGCTGCGCGCAGGAAAATAAACAGTTTGGTCCACATGTATTAGTTTGGACAAGTGTGGGAGCAGTCTGTTCGCTAGTACTTTACTTAGTATTTGTATTCCGTGGATAGCAATGATAATGGACGATAGTTTGCCATGTCAGTGTGTACCCTGCCCGGTTTCGGGGGTGCAATGACCAGTGCTTGTGCCATCGTATCAGGTAGAGAACCCTTCTCCCACACCTCTTTATATAATTCCCCTAAACGGGGCACTAAAGTTTCCGCGTATGTGTTATAGAATTCAATGGGCAGTCCGTCTATACCAGGCGTCTTGTTTCGCGGCAGTCCCTTCATTGCCACTCTGATTTTGTGTGAGGTAATGGGACCTATGAGCCCTTTGCGCAGCTGTTCTGGGATTGTCAGGTAGGTGAGGTCAGCAAGAAATGCTTCGTGTGGTGTAGTCAGTGTCCCTCAGGCGCCCTATATAAGGCGGCATAATATTCGCAGAACGCCACATTTATCCCTCCCTGCGCAATGATTGTGTCCCCGTTATCTGTAATAAGCTGAGGTATAACCATGGCTGGGGGGTCGGCCCGTAGAATGCGAGCCAGTAGCGGTCCCGACTTTTCAGCTTCACTGTGGGCCCACTGTGTGAATGATGCATAATCTGTTACCCTCAGGGATTCCAATAATTCTGCGTGGCGAATGCGCACCTCCTGTAAAGGTCCGAGATTCTCTGCATCTGTGACTGCTTCTTTTTCTAGTGTGCCCATCGTCTCCTCTACCCCCACTAGTGCATTATGTAATTCCTGCCAGTCACCCACCGTAGTACCAATGGCCTTTCCCCTTATGACGGCCTTAAAGGCGTCCCACTCTATCAGTTTACTCGAGGCTGTGTTAACATTGTCCATGAAATAGAGGTCGATAGTGTCAGCAAGGGCAGCACGAAAGACCTGATCCTCCAATAGTTACGACCAGAGGCGCCAAGTGGGGACCGGCGTGGGTATTCTACCCCATGCGATTACAGATTCTAACGGGTTATGGTCAGAGAATGTCTTGGGAAGATAAGTAGAATCGAGCACCTGCATGGCAATTCTTCTTGAACAAAGTATTCTATCTATTCTAGTGTGGAGGTCGTGTACTATGGAGTATTAGGAGTATTCCCTATGGAGGGAATGACGCATGCGCCATACATCCTGTAAATCCCATCCTTCCAACCACTGGAGTAGTGCCTCCGCCTGTTTCAACACATTGGTGCCCTGTAATGGTGGGTGCGACCTATCCAGTGACACATCTAACACTACGTTACAATCTCCTCCCAGCATTCAAGGATAGGCTTCCCAACCCGCCAGCGCCCCACTCAGTGTGTTCCAAAATACATCTTGTTCATGATTAGCGGCATAGAAGGTACCAATCACAACTAGTTGGCCATCAAGTAGACCCTTAACAAGGACATAACTACCCAGTTTGTCCACACGCTGTTCCTGTGCAACAAAGGGTACCCCGTGTTTTATCCAGATCGTAGAACCTCTGGCATAAATAGAGTATACGGTGGAGATCACTTGACCCCTCCATTTCTTCCTAAGTTCCACCACTTCGCTTTCAATCATGTGGGATTCCTGTAGGTAGACTACGTGTGCCTTGCGTCTTTGTAGTTGGGCATGTATTCTGTGTCGCTTATGTATCGTGCCCATCCCCCTTATATTCCATGTTATCACTTTATACTTCCCCGGTGTATGCATGTGTTCAGTAAATGCACCATGCAATAGTATAGCAGGACATTTCTCTAGATCATTAAAACAACAATAGTGGACAATTTATGACCGCACCTCAACCCACCCCCCCCCCCCCCCTCACCCCCCCAATACACGGTCCAACCAGAAAAAATTATCGGACCAAAACTCCCCAAAAACAATCTGACATATTAACATGTGTCTTCAAAGAAGAGACCAAATAAAGTGATAACAAGAAAATAAAAAGAAACGTTGCAAAGCGCCTTCACCATTTGGGGGGGGGTGTGCCTGCGCCGCGCACATGCCAGCACTTGGTCAATTATTGTCATGGTGAGCTGCTACGGTGCTAGAGCTATAATGAGTCATGCCAATTAACAGGAACTATAGTGCCAGAACAGGGAACCTTGCCTTTTTGCAGCGCAATAATATCACCGAGAGGTTACAATACTTGTGTGAGTTTATCATCCAAAAAGGTTTGCAATCAGCTGCGGAGTTGCCGAGGGAAACAAAGCCACACTGCCTTCAGAGTTCGAGGCATGAGAGTCTTCTTCTTCCATTGAGGATTTGTGAACTGATCTAGGCGCATTCGTGAAGGTTGCTGTAGCCAATACCGCCTGTCGTTTGGTCTGTTGCATCTGCTGCGATGTGACCCGCACACGTTCCGGAGGTTTCCGCAGGCTGCGGCCCCTGCATCCAATCGATGAAGTCACACCTGACCTCCGTCTCCCCTCTGCGAGCAATTCCCTTTCTTCCGCATTAGTAAGTTCCATCACCTCCAACCAGTCCTCAACATCTCCAGGACTTTCAAAGAAATAGGATTTTTGCTCATGAATGATCTTTAGGGGATGTATGACGTTACAGCGCATACTTTTACAACGCATACCTTTACAACGCATTTTTACAATGCAACATCCATTACAACGCATTCCATTACAACGCATGCCATTACAACAACATTTTAAAAACTACCTTTACAACGCATTCCATTACATCGCATACAACCTTTACAACGCATACCATTACAACTCATAACATTACATTGCATGTAAGTTAAGTATTGGATAGTGTAGGGGTACAAATTACTATTCTAACTCCAGGGGGTGCAACAGTAGGGTAAGTGTTGGATAGTGTAGGGGTAAAAATTACTATTCTAACTCCAAGGGGTGCAACAGTAGGGTAAGTGTTGGATAGTTTAGGGGTAACAATTACTATTCTAACTCCAGGGGGTGCAATTGTAGGGTAAGTGTTGGATGGTGTAGGGGTAAAAATTACTATTCTAACTCCAGGGGGTGCAACAGTAGGGTAAGTGTTGGATAGTGTAGGGGTAAAAATTACTATTCTAACTCCAGGGGGTGCAACAGTAGGGTAAGTGTTGGATAGTGTAGGGGTAAAAATTACTATTCTAACTATTTTGTCCAATATAGCGCTGGGACGCCACTTTGCTGTGGCAGCTGAGCGCTCTACAAATTTTATAATATAACATAACATAACACCAGGGGGTGCAACAGTAGGGTAAGTGTTGGATAGTGTAAGGGTACTATGTGTTGTAATGCTATGCTTTGTAATGGTATGCATTGTAATGACTGTGTTGTAATGACATGCGTTGTAGTGTCATGCGTTGTAAAGGTTGCATTGTAATGGCATGCATTGTAATGGATCTTGTGTTGTAAAAGTTTTGTTGTAATGGTACTGCGTTGTAAAAGTTGCGTTGTAAAGGTTGTTTCCCATCTTTAGGCGGGCAGGGAATAGCAATGCGTATTGAAGGTGCAAGTCTCAAAGCCTACGTTTCACCGCCATGAAGGAGGCTTTCTGTTTTTGTACCATCATTGTGTAGTCGTGGAATAGTGAAACCCTTGTGTTTTCAAAGTTGAGCGGCGCCGTCTGTCTGGCCTTTTGTAGTAAGAGATCCCGATCACGTAAGTTCAAACATTTAACTATGAGGGGCCTCGGGGGAGCACCCAGTTTGGGTCGTCCAGTTGGAATTCCATGCACCCTTTCTATGCAGTATTGAGCAGAAAGACCCTCCGGGGTGACATTGTCCTTAAATCACTTTTCCATGTAACCCACTGCATCCGGCTCCTCGCTTTTCTCTGGCAGGCCTATGACCCGAATGTTGTTCCGGCGCGCCCTCCCCTCTGCATCTTCTACTCCATCCATCAGTGTGGCCACCTGGGTTTGCAACTGCTTTACATCCGCCTCTGTCTGTTTTTGCTTAGGCAGCAGTTCGGCCAACGTCATTCCCTGCTCCTTTACCGTCTCCGCCATCTTGGCATGGTCCGCTCTGAGCAGGTTCAAGCCTGTGGACAAAGATCCTATCTGGAGCTCCAGGGCCTTCCTCGTATCCCGTACCTCTTTTAAAATCAGGTCCAGTTTATCTCCTGTATTTAGTTCCCTAGTCGGGGGCACGTAATCAGAGCTCATCGCCTAATCCATGCCCCCTGGATCCTCCTGCGTCGCATTTGACCCCCGCTGTTCCGCCAGTTTGGCTTGGTGCGTCGTATTTTGCCCATAATGCACAGAAGGTAGGTGTAACAGCGCAGGCGCCGCACAGGAAGAGAGACACCAGCGTCCCAAGCTCTACACACCCACGCCAGCCACCTCACAGCAGCCATGGCATGGCACTAGCAGCGACCTCAGCTCCACAGTGAACCACCCAGTGTATGTTGAGTATTAACAGAGGGTGCACAGGGCCTCACGTTCAAAACAGACACCAAAACTCACTTCTACAGACCCAAGCCGGGCCGGCCTTTTCCATATTAGGGGTCCAGGGCACGCGTGATATCGTCGTGGCGGCACCCTTAGGTATCATAGCCCAATTCCAGTAGCGGCGTAGCTATCTCCCAGATCACCAGTCTGTCCCACGCCATATGAGCACGCACATGGTCAGGCCGCTGGTCGCTCAATTCCGTCCACTCGGGCCCCGTAAGAAATTACCAAGGCTCAAAAAGGCTTGCTGGATGAACGTAAATGGCCGCCTCCAGCCCCAAGACTGGGCCAGTAATTGAGGCGGGCACCACCATACAGCAGCCGGGGTCAGTCCACTCCACGCTTCCCCGTTAATAGCAGGCACGCGCCCAACCGCTCCTTCTGGGGAGCGTTCCTCTATCCAGGGAGGGGGTCGCCTTCAGGAGAAAGTAGGCCCAGGTATATCCCCGGGCTCGCCCCATCTCGGTGCTCCGCCGCAGCGTCTCAAGGCACCGCAGGTGCCCCGGTGAACTCGCCGCTGTCGAGCCTGTGGGTTCGATCACCTAGGACCTCTTCTCCAGGATCCGCCACTGCCGCCTTCACCCCCACACGCAGCCACATTAGGTAGCAGCTCCTAGGCAGCGATTCAAGTCTCCGCCCGGCCGCCTCCGCATCAACAGGGCCGCGCCGGCATTTGCTCACTGCAGCACCTTGTTCACTCAGGAGAAGCTCCGATCATGCAGGCTCGGTCGCTCCGTCCAGCACCGCAGCCGTCGGTGTTTAGTTCGTGTTATATGGCATATTTGACAGGATAATTAAACCTCGGATCCGGAGCTCACTCAACTCACGTCCGCCATGTTCGGCTGCGGGCCACGCCACCTCGGGAATAAAAACATTTCAATTTTTTCCTGAAATCCATAAGACTTTGGACCTGACATAGATCCAAAGGGAGAGTGTTTCATAACCGAGAAGCAACGGCAGAGAAGGATCTGCCACCTGTTCTGGACCGCCTGAACCTGACTACATTCATCAGAAATGCAGAAGCAGAACAAAAGTTTCTAGTTGAGAATACCAGCCGAATTTTCTTTGCAGGTTCTTAGGGCCCATTCCATGAGCTGCCCTAAAGACAGTGCATAGAGCTTTGAATTGAATTCATTGGTGGATCGGCAGCCAATGCAAATTTCACAAGGCTAATGTGGTTGAGGTCCCTCGCTGCCTATTTAAAGCGAGTTTCGCTTCAATGGCTTGTATTCTGTATATCTTCCCGATAAGGGTGTTAGGTGCACCCAGATATAGGGAGTTGCAGTAATCAAGTCTGCTGAGAATTACACATCTCACAACCTGCGTTCTAGCAGAGTTAGGCAAAAAAGGGAGGATCTTTCTCAGAACTCAGATTAACCTGAGAATTCAGTTGGAGGTCCTGATCCACCATCACCCCCAGATTGCGTACTGTGCTAGAAGGGGTAATAGGTGCGCCAGTAGGGGACAACTGAAAGATGGGTAAAACAGGCTGAACAGATCTTCTGGAAAAACACAGGACCACTTCTGTTTTAGAGCTGTTAAATTGTAACCAGTTCTTCTTAAGCCACTTCGTGGTGCTAGTCATACACTCGTGAAATCTTTCCAGGGAAATGGAAGCATTCCCTTCCAAGGAAAACACGAGCTGGGTGTCATCCGCATAGTTCACCACCTCCACTCCAAAAGGTCTAATAAGTGGAATGAGAGGCTGCAAATAGATGTTAAAGAGCACAGGACTAATCCCTGAGCCCTGCAGGGCCCACTGTCGTAAGGAAGACTTGTTAGCAGAGAACGGCTGAAGGCACACTGTCTGTGTCCTGTCTGTTAGATAAGAGCAAAGCCAGTCAAGGGTGCGACCAGTCACACCCTGGTCTTTAAGTCTCTCCAACAGTATACCGTGGATAGTAGGTTGCTATCTCCCTCAATAGGTTACACTTACAAATTAGCTGTGGTGAGTGTATATAGTGGCTCCTATCTCTCACACAGTTCTTCATTATATGCCAAGTTTAAGTGCAACATCTGGTTCTATATTACATGATTGGAGTACAGTCCTCCAATCTAAAGAACACCATCAAAATTCTTCCACCATAAATCACGTGAAATGCACAAACTCTACAAATGTGTATGCATCAGACATGTTTAGTCAAACATATATATTCTGACTTTGGTCTTTCAATCATCATTTTAGACTAGGGTATTGTCTATAGGTTGCTGATCACTTTGTACTCATACTTGTCCATTATAGGAGAACTGTTGGCCAATCAAAGGGAAGAAGACAGTGCAAATACTTTGCTGCGACCATTACCTGGAAACTATTTTACCCATTAACAATTCTCCGCCTCCTCAACAATAATTTTTCGAGAGAGAAAATTCAAATAAATACATATATGTGGCAAGGGATACAACAATTTTAAATTTCTGTGAGTGTAGCTAGAAACCTGTTAGCCTTGGGCAGAACATAAATTTCAACAGTTGCCCATGAAGCAAGTTACTGATGCCAATCACTTAAAATTCACAGTTTTCCTAAATATCTCCATTTCAGGTGTTTCTTATATGAAAATTATTCTAAATGTTGATGTATATTGACGATGTTTTAGTGATTCTGAAAAAGCTTGATGACAGTAAATTGAGACCTGTCAGATAAATGCATAGGCCATGTTAGACCTGACATCATTGGCTTGAGTCTCTCCTCCATTTTTTTCTGTTTGCCTCTACTGTTTTACGATGTTTTATGCTGGTATATTGCTTTGGGCACTGTGCCACTGCTGATCAGTGCCACAGTGCAAGTGCTCCCTATGTAAAATTGCTGTATTGATTGAATTCCATGTTTGGCTTATTTGGTTTACTGTCAGTCCCTAGTCTAGTGCACCAGGAGTGCCAGGGCTTGTAAATACAAATGCTGCTCGTGGGCTTGCAGCACATGTTGTGCCACCCACAAAAGCGGCCTAGTAAAAGTATGTCTACAGGTCTGCCATTGCCAGACCTACGTGCAGTCTGGTACTGTCACGCTGACTGCGCAAGTACACCTACTTGCCAGTCCCTAAACCTTCCCTTAACTTCATGTTAGTCACCCCTATGGTAGGCCCACGGGCAGGGTGGATTCTAAGCATGAGGTAGGACAAGCCTGACCAAGTTGGCATGTCCTTATAGTGAATTACAGCCATATTCGTTTTTCACTATTGTAAGGTAACCTGCTCTACATTAGATAGAATGGGCTGCCAAGATTATTAATGCTATGATCCTAGCTGGCTCGGGGAGCATGGTGCAATGTCGAGTTTCGTATCCCTGAACTCGGAGTTTAATCACGCATCCATTTGTGTGGATGGTTTTTGGACTATGGGTTTGAAAATAGCACTTTTAGAAAGTGGCTATTTTCTTGTCTAACTATTTCTGGTTTCTGCTGGTTTGGTGTGTGTGTGACAGGAGCTGGGTGGCTCCAGAGGTCTGAATGAGTCAGTGTGGGATGAGTGGGACATTTGCATTGAGAGTAGGGGGAGAGCAGTTCCTGATAGCCTGCCCTGCCTGATACAATGCTGGCTCCACCTCCTTCCAGGCGACTGATGGCTCTGTGCCTGCCATGGACGATCCTGGCCCCACCTCCTACCAGGAGGCCGATAGCTCTGCTCCTGCCAGTGACAATGCTGGCTCCACCTCCTGCTGGGCGTCTGAGGACCCAGCCCTGCACAGTGAATAGGCCAGGTGCCTCTGCCTGGCTACACCCACAACAGACCCAGGATGTTGGGAAATTCCCCTGCATGGACAAAGGAATCAAAGCCAAAAAGGGGTATAAGAGAAGGACCCCTGAACCAAGACTTTAGATCACTTCTGACAAGGAAACCTAAACCAAGGACAAGAAGCCTGCTGATCCAAGGACTTGCCTACCCCTTCTGCCAGTGTGCTGTTTGTTGGGGGAATCCTGCAGTTGCTTCTTTATTTTTGCCAAGGAACCAGGAGAGAGGAACTGAGTGTGTACTCTCAAGCTTTGCTAAAGAAAATCTCCAAGGGCTGGAAGAGTGCCAGCCTCCTGTTGAAGTCACAGGGCTAAAGGACTTCATCTGCTAAAAGGGCTTGTTGCTGGAACTTGAGAATCCAGCACCTCTGAAAGAAACCAGCAATCTCGCCGCCGACGGACGCCGCCGAATCCAGCTCGACATCGTGAGTAACGGCTACAGTGTCCCGCTTCCTCGACGCCGGCCGCCGGGCCCGATCGACGCCAGCAGCAACGCCAGTGAGTAGTGAGTTCGGCTCCAGCTCCAAGTGACCTCGTGTCTGCACCGCTGCTGATCGCATCGACTTCGAGCCCTCTCGACGCCGTGAGCGCTGCTCACCTTTGCAACTTCATCATCGACATCGACGACGACGCCGTATCCTGCTTCGCCTCGTGAGCGCTGCTCCTGCCTGACATCTGTCGACGCCGCTGCAGGTCGCCCCGACTCCGAGGCTGGATCGACGCCGGAGACGCGACGCTGGACATCTCTACGCCGCTGATCATCGTGTGCTTCGCTTTTCCAAGGTACTGTGTTGTGGGGGTCTGTGCGACTCCGGACTCGACATAGCGCTCCTCGCGGTCGATGCCGAACCTTTGGATTAACTTTGCCTCGACGTCGTGTGACTCCTGTGTGGGTTGCATTATTGCCAAGAACTGTGTTTTACAGAAGAAGAGTTGCTTTTGATACTAAAGACTTTGTGCTAAGAAGAAACTACACTTGAACTATTATTTTTCCTTCCAAGAGCATTTATTAAGATTGTGGTATATTTTTGTCGTTATTTGGTCTTTTGCTAAGCCTTATATAAAAATCCTTATATTTATAATACTACTGTGTCGTGTCCATTTGTAGTGTATTCACTTTATTACTGTATGTGGTCATAAATGCTTAACACACAGCCTCTGAGATAAGCCTGTCTGCTCTGCCAAGCTACCAAGGGGGTGAGCAGGGGTTATCAAAGGGTGTGATCCCCTTGCCCTGACTAGAAAAGGTGTGTCCCTATTTGTCAGAAGTGCATACCTCTGCCAACTAGAGACAGCCGGTTCTAACAGGCCATATTTCAGTGTTCATTGTACCTTTTTGCTGTTTCTTGTGGAACAATCCACTGGTTAACTTTGCAATCCTGCTGTGTGTTTGTGGTTCCAAATGCTTAATAGCAATACAAGCTTGCACACTTTAAAATGCACCGTTGCATGTCACGAGCAGTGTAAAAAACAGCCCTGGGTGGGAGATTTTGGCAAGCCTATGTGCTGCTGAAAGGCATTGGTTTTATGGTCCAACGAATATATTTCATGGTGCATTTCACACCAATTCTAAAGCCAAAAAAGCAAATCGTGGTTTGATCCATTGGAGCAGCTTCAGAAACTCGGTATAAGCTCTGTTTTTTAGATTATCTGGGCCTTTGCAAAATGGAAAAGTTCCATGGGCACATCTGTCTGAAACCAATCTCGAGGATAGGTCTATTACCTAAAAACAAGAAAAATACCCAGGGAGTGTGTACATGTACAGCATTTCACGCATGGTGGCCCGCGCCAGAGAGGCATGTTTCTTTCCCTGACACAGAATCTTGCATATACGAATCAAGAGACGCCCCACGCTTA
Source organism: Lissotriton vulgaris (assembly GCF_964263255.1). Classification (NCBI taxonomy): domain Eukaryota; kingdom Metazoa; phylum Chordata; class Amphibia; order Caudata; family Salamandridae; genus Lissotriton; species Lissotriton vulgaris. Next base: position 743,859,787 of record NC_141695.1, on the reverse strand, counting down.
AAGAGAAATAGAAGAACTAATTCAGTGAGGCTGCCAATTAAAAATAAATGGGTATCAGCTGATTGATTTACAGAAACAACCACAGGATAAAAACAATATGCCTATTACTCTGGCCCCTACAGATTTCTGTCACTCTTGGGAAGACAAGACAAATAGGCCCAGATGAAACGTAGCACTACATAGGATATTGCAATTTATAAGCCACTGAAGATCTGTACTAAGGGTCAGATTTATGTTAACTGGCGCATCCCCAGGGATGCGCCAGTTAACGTGCGCCACAGTGCGCAATAGCTCCGCCACCCATGGTGCGGCGCACCATGGTGCAAAAACGGCACAGATGCGTGACGCATCTGTGCCGGAAATGTGGCGCATTGCTGGAGTTGCATCGCAAGTGCGATGCAGCTCCAGCACGGCTCGGGGGTACACCATCTGCACAATGCTGCGTCAAGACCTATGCCTGCTTCAAGCAGGCGCAGGGTTTTGACGCAGCATTGCCCTGAAAGTGACTGAGTGAAATCTCATAGATTTCACTCAGCCACTTTCAGGAGGCCTTCCTGAGCAGGAACGCCCCCCCCCCCCCCCCCTGCGCAGGAACGCCTCCTTATGGCGCAGTGCTTTACAACGTGACGCATCTCCTAGATGCGTCACGTTGTAAATAGGGTGCATTGTTTGCGCCGCAGTTGCGTCAAATAAAGTGACGCAATTGCGGCGTAAAGAGGCGCAACTGCCTCATAAATCTGCCCCAAGTTTTTAAAAAGGTATTATCATCAAAAGAAGTCTTTTTATGGACAACTGAATGCCAGGACGAAAGTGGGTCATCCAAAATAGACTCTTTGCTTGGCCACTGAAGCAAATATTTTGACAGCAGACTGCTCTGTGTACAAGTTACCTTCCTCTGAAACTCACTCTCTTTAACCCTTCTTCCGACTTTTAGAGTATCAGTACTAGTATATGCATGTCTTCCCATAGGAAATCATCAGAGTAGATTGCTCACTAAACTGAGTGATGCAATCCTCTCACAGAGATTCCCTGCACACTCTTGCTTTCCTTTTTATGTTGTCACTGCTACCTAAACGCAATAAGTAAACAAAAGAAATGCATACATGTGTATTCTCTTTTTGTCACAAGTTCAAAATCTTTTGTCATAATGTACGACTAAAATCCCTTCTTTTGGTGAATCTTGTCCATGGTGTGCACACTGGCAATCATTGGTCACACATGTTATGCCGAATAAAATGAAAGGATCACTTGCACCACTTGCATTACAAAAGATGATTGTTAAGTCATGGCTCATTTACTTGAAGAACTTAAAAAAACATTTCAAGTTTTTAGGGCAGGTCAAAGATGGTAACACCTCTAGTTCCTGGCAAAGTGCCACTCAACAACTTTAGGCATCTCTGTCTACTCGACATGCATCTCTGTGCCTTCAGGAAAGCTGTTCATGGATCAGTTGAAGGCAGTGATCCTTTACAAGAAGAGACAGAAGTCCATATTTATGAGGTTTGTGGAGCAGGGCACTGCACCAAGTCACCTTTCTGCGCTGCCTTATGTCACATGGAAAGGTATGGTGCATTCCTGTCCTTTCTCGTGCGCTGTTTTGGCAGCCTAGTACCAATGCAGGCACGCTCGCACCATGGTGGAAGGGTGACTGTGTTGTAGGCAGGATTTTTTTTGTGCAGGAAGGGACACCTTCCTGCACAAAAACAATTCAGAGAGATTTTTTCCTCTTTCTATGTCTACTGCAAATGGCAGCACACACAGAAAGAGGGAAAAACAAGGAGAAATACACATATTTCTCCTCACCGTATTTTTATGGCGCATTCCTATGTCTTATAAATCTGAGAATGCATCAAAAGCCATCTGAGTTGCAAAGTAACATCCACTCAACGCCCATGAAATGACTACCCAGGGCAGCAATTTGTGCTAGTATGCGTTAATCCATATTTTTGGAGCCAAGCAAATTGGCTTTGCGTGGCTTCAATAATGTGACTAAAGATTTGCATTGCTCTTGCACTATGTCGCATGGTGCAAGAGCCACTCCAACCGGGTCATAAATATGGCCCTACATTTATGCACCATCTCTTGAAAGTATCTTTTTTTCCAAAAATAAACTCCAAAATTAGAATTTTGTCTTGTAGAAGAAAATAGCAATGGCCCCGCCATGCAGAAAGCCTACTCCGTGAGAATGGAGGCGATTGTGTGATTTCCATGCCTGTTTCACAAGGTTTCCTGGGAACATGAGTTATGGCTCCACTTTGACCCCACCAACCTGTAATGGACAGATCACCAGGACAAGGTCTTGAACCAGCGATCGAGGCTGAGGCTTTGGTGGCAGAAGACATGAGGTGCTCCCACCTATAAATGGGCCGTGATACCTACAAGCAGCCACGGCCGGCAGTGGGAGTACCTGCAGGGCGGTGACATGGGGAGGGGGAGGGGCAGGGTGGGGGGGGTAGTAATGTATGGATCATGGAGCATCCCAGGTACGTAACAATTTAAATAAATAAAACGAATTTCGTTGAGTGCACTGCATCCCCAAATGCGATGCAGAGCGCGCAACAAAATTCGTTTTATTTATTTAAATGCTTACTTACCTGTAAAACTCCGTAATCCATACATTACTACCCCCCACCCTGCCTCTACCCCTCCCCACGTCACCGCCCTGCAGGTACTCCCACTACCAGCCGCGGCTGCCCACAAGTTTGTTGGAAGGATGCATCTGCAATTCTATGGTGAATGCACCATTCCGCCAACTGTAAATGGCACTGTTAAGCTGGAGGGACTGTGCTGATACATATGGACTCTAGCTAATTTTTCGAAGTGACTTGTCAATTTTCAGCAAATGAGTAAGAAAATGTGATCACCCACAAGCTATTTCGATCACTGCTGTAAGAACAAAGAAAGGAAGTGTGATGACATTGACTCCCTGACATCAAAATGTAATCTATTCACTGTTGGTTTTTTCCATACCACATTGTAGATGCCTTTAGATGAACATTGAATTGTCCTGCACACACAATTGCAGTAAAGAGTATTTAATAAGATATATTCTAGAGGTTGTTCCAATTTCACTACTGAAGAATCAGTACAGAATGTGCCATTGTCTGCCTATTGAAATTGATGAATTTGCATGAGGTTTCCTTATTTTCCCTGAGACCACCAGCGCCACACTATCAAGATACTTATAAATCAATAATTATTTTAAGCAATATGCTTTGCATCTTTTTTCAAGTTTTCAACATATATATAATAGTGGCTTTTGGATGCTGAAAATGTATTTCGTTCATGGATATTCACTGTAAAGTAAAATGAGAATGGTTGTGCGACCGGCATTCTTATTTTTACTATCGATGAGCAACGTTTTTGCTGCTTCCTTTTTTTTGTATGTGACGATGCTTTATATGTCCTCAACTGCCCCCTCTCCTCATTTCAAGCTGTAAGGAGAGAGAAGGGTATTGGGTGACGTAAAGGTAAGACTTGAGTGACACCTGGGCATTGGATAATCTTCTCAGTGGAGATTAGGGCAGGGTACCATAGACGACCTAAATACTTATGAATGTAGACTTGTCAAGAAGGATACTAAAGGAAGGATTCGTGCAAAAGCGCCTCTTTCCGATTCGGATCACAGTTTACTCCCTTTTATATGCTGACAATGGGCGGCTCACGCCTGCGATGGCCAAAGCTTTATCAAAGCACAAGCTACCTTAAACAGTTGGCGCTGCTTTGTTCTGGTCAAATTGAATTACCTGTAAACCCCTGGACATATACAGCCCGCCCTTTGGCAAAATGCCTCTGCTACACTCCCCCTTTATGTTGGCAGCACTCAAGACTTCTTAATCTTCATCCTTGTGCCCACTTCCTGTGACATGAAATGAATGATTAAATGCCAGAAAGAATCAGGCAACTATTTTCTATTGTGTCTAATCCTTTGAGTGTATATAAAACAACATTATGCACGGACACATGCACCCTCCTCTCGCCATATTTAATGTTCTTATGGTGACAAGCCAATGATCATAGCTATAGGTCTGATCTGTTTATTACGAAATGTTACGCTAAAGGCAGCCAAGCTAGCTAGGCCTCCATATCGCCAGGAATACAACAGGAACATACTTTAGAACCTCTGAGTAGCACATTTCACTCATACCACGTATCAGCCATCACTCTCTCATCGAGGGGTGCCACTGCGTGCTTCCCAAGGGCGAATGTAGGGCACTTCAAGGCCACACAACATGGCCAAGAGCTAAATAAATGCAATGTAAACGATAAAGCAATGGTATTTATGCACCTCGTCAGAGACGGTTCTGCAGCTTAAAGCGATGCACACAAATCATGACAACTTATCTGAATCTAGTGCTAGTCTTTCAGAGCTCAGACTGGAATCTGCTTTGAATGTGAAATTGATAAGAAAAGTTTTCTTTGATGAACGCCACATTTTAAAGGTATGGAAAGTCACCTGGTTCCAGGTTCATTTAAAATGATTATTAGTGCCATTTTATGCACTCCCAAAGTTGGCAAGTGTGGAACCTGAATCACAGTGAGTGTTTAAATTAAATGTTATACTCTATTAGAAGATACACTCCTAGAATCTAAATTTGCAAGTTTAGCCACTAGATCATACGTCATTCAAGTCATAAATGTCAATATCCTGGTGTGGATCCTGGATATTGAGTGGGGGATAGGGTTATATCATAATATTTTTGCCATCATTTCTGGGACAAAAATGTTGACAGGTAAGTATGCATATTGTTGCTATGCCTAACTCCACATTTATATACCTTGACAATATATATCTTCAATGTACATAAATGTGGACATAAGAATTGTAAATGTATACTCATCTATACGCTAAGCATGAGCGGATTTTGCGGATTGGCAATCCGCGAATTTGCGGATTTGCAAACTCGCAATCCGCAAAATCCGCGAATTCCCGCGAATTTGCGGATTTTTTTTTTTTTTGTGTTCGCCCGTGTTTCTGCCAGTTCGCGAGGGTTTTTACAATTTCGCAATTTGCGAACTTACCTGTCGGGTCGCAAGTTTTGCGAACTTGTTGTTTCTACGTGTCCAACCTGTTTGGGACACTCTTCTTCATCACTGCCACTCTCTGTCACCACTGCCACTCTCTGACTACTCATGCCACCCTCTGGCCCACCCATGCCACCCTCTGTTTCATCACCACACCCTCTGGTTGTCCAGTGTACATTATTTTTGGCAAAGCAAAGCACACCTTCCCTGCCTCAAGTGACCTGAATTAATTTGGGGCTGATTAATGTGTCACAGAATATTTTTTTAGCTGGCACCTGCTTCCTTAGTGCGCCCTGATTAGTGATCTTTTGCACTTGCTAAGTGCTTTCATTGTTGCAAAATTAGTTACAACACCTGCCCTGCCCCAACTGACAATAATGAATTAGGGGCTGATTAATGGATTTTAACTTCCAGCCTGGCTCCTGCTTGTCTCCCTTAGCTGTAATTCAGGACCTTTGTGGCATATGTGTAACTATTCTGAGGTTCAGAGCAGGGTCACATAATAGTTGCAACTGGCAACTGAACTCTGGAGGGGCCCCTCAGGAAGCACTACAGGAAATGGCTACTAATGATGAGCCTGAACTTTTGAACCTGGTAAGTAGTTACTTTCAGTTTTGCTAAAATCGTATTTCTGCAATTTCGCACTTATTCGCGGGGCGCGAACTCACGCAAACAGTGCGAGCAGTGCGAGCAAAATCCGCTGCTCGCGGATTTGCGGATTTTTCAGGAAATTCGCAAATCTCGCGGATTGCGGATTTCCCGAAAATCCGCAAAATCCGCGAGCGGAACGGATTTTCCGCCCATGCCTACTATACGCACGTACCAATTGCTGTTCTCGGTATTTTGGCTACAATATTATGGTATATTGATATTACCTACTCGATATTTCTTACTACAACCCAATATCTTTATATAGACTACAGATTCAGGGCTCCTCTCGATAAATCACAGCACCAGGTTGACATCCAATTTGACCCATATTCATTTTGTTTGAATTTTTTTTATTTATTTTCTGGCTTGACTTGAGAGAACGGCTTAGGCTTCACCCACATGTTGGTTACCCTAAGCATAGGATTTGATGAGGCCACAGTTGTGTTCGTCTACTGAAATTTATACTTTTTTGCTTGTGGCAAAGCTCATTCTCAATATGGCAGAACTGAGTTGGTTAAGATGGCAAGCCAATGATCATGGCTCTAGGCCTGATCTGTTTATCATGAAATGTTACGATAAAGGTAATAGCATAATATATTTTGGAAAGCATATGTTAACATCAATCCATTTAAGGATTTACTGTTACTGCTCTGTTTGAAAGCCTGCAGAGAAGACATTTGTCACATGGAAACCTCACAGATGACATTAGTAGCAAAGATTTTGGTGTTAGTTACCCGTTTCCAAAAAAATCGATAAGGCAGTGCCACCTGCTCACGGGACGCAGCAGTGGGGTGCTCTCTTCTTAAAACATGTTAGAATTGGTACATACCCAATTGTCACATTTCATTTACCTGTATGTCCCTAGAAATGTGGTACTACCTGTACCTAGGGCCTGTAAACAAAATGCTACTAGTAGGCCAGCAGCACTTATTCTGATATCTACGTAAGTAACTTTTTAAAACCTGTCTCAGATCTGCTATTACAGTCTGTGTGAGCAGTTTTAAACTGCCAATTTGACCTGGCAAAATCTTGTTTGTCAGGCCTAAACCTTTCATTTTTTTGCACTTATGTTATCCATAGGGGAGGCCTCAAACAGCCTACAGGCAGGGTGCAGTGTTCCTAAAAGGTAAGACATGTACTTTTAAGTTTTGCATGTCCTGAAAGTGAAAAACTCCTAAAGTGTTTTTTTCACTACCGCAAGACCTACCTCTCCCATAGGATAACATTGGAGTTACCTTATTACATTTTATAAGCTGTTAGTTCAAATTGGGAAGTCAAGTTTGGTGCCTAAAGAATTGTAATTAAAAGTCCTCTTTAATAGTAAAGTCAGATTTTTAATCACAATTCTGAAAATGCCTCGTTTATAAAGTTTGCATTTTCTTGCCCTAACCATTTGGTGCCTGCCGCAGATTCCTAGGTCACATGACTAGGTGTAGTTGGCAGTCAGTATAACACCCAGACAGGGAGACAAAGGGAAGATAGGCCTTGGCAGGATGGGCCATTCTGAGTTAATGAGGGGCAAGAGCTTTTACTTTCCACATTTCTTAAGGGTAAGTCCCAGTCTCAGTAGAGGGAGTGAAAACAACTGTGTTACACACAAACCTAAAACGGAGGAGGTCCTTTGTCCTTAAGAAGACCCCTCACTCACCAACCTAGTTGGTGACATGCTTCATCATCGGGGGCCCACCTGGATAGCCGAGTGCCATCCAGGTGTGCTGCGACACCAGATTACAGTGGAGCTGGTTTTTCTTGTTATATGTGCAAAGAAGAAATAGTGTGTTTAAAAAGTATCCAATACTACCCACTCGAGGAGTTTATTCTGGAATGTCTCGGGTACTATTAAAATTGTGGGACACCTGTTGCCCTGTTAGGTGGGCTATCAGTGTAAAAAGTAGAGTAATGTGAATTAAAAAGAGGTCTACATGTTTCAACCTATGTGTCAGTTTACAGGTTTTCGTCAGGACCAATGAAGTACCAGCAGGACCGTATGCGCACTCTAAGGCGCACCCTATCCACGTACGTAGTTGATAGTTCAAAGGTTCTTGACTGAGGGGAAAAAAAAGAACTTTCATGAAGCTGTGTAGTATCTATCATTCAGAGGGGTGAAAGTTTTTTTGTTTCCCCTCAGTCAAGAACTTTTGAACTATCAACTCCCACTCCCTTATGCTAACACCTCGTACATTAATGGCATCGAATCAACAGTACAGGGGATCTCCACATTGGACGATCTCATTCTGTTTATATTTTTTTCACAAGAGCACCCTTTTAATGTTTTCTTTGATTCTGTCTAAATCCCATACTGTTGGCAGCATCCTCAGCCCAAAAACGACAGAAAACACTTTCACCCGAGAACTGATGACACATCGGAGCGCTCAGACGAGCCTTCTCACCCCCGCCTTCCGATTGGTCACTGAACCAGTGACACGTATCAGGCAACCACGCCCCACCCGGAAACGGGATACTCCTCATTACTGAAGCGGAGATTCTGCTCAGTAACACCGCGGAGCACCCGCCAAGACGGCATAGGCACGAAAAACGCCTGTCTCTTCTTCCACAAGTAAGACTGTTGCTAGGGGGGCCCATTACGCCTCACGATCCCGGTATTCGTAGCGATTCTCATTGAGTGTTTTTCCTTCCCTATAGATCATAGCGAGGAACTGGCCAGCACGGGGTTGCTCATGGAGCGGTAATAATTAGTGCTCCTAGTAAGATGGGTCTCATTATTTGACGCTTATCTTGCATGCCTGATAGTAGCGCTTTATAGTTTTCACTTGAGGGTGTGACACGCTCAGAGAAAGTGTTGCTTGTAGTTTTTAAACACGCATGGATCGTCAACACGATCACGGCGACCATGCTTTAACTTCGATCTCAAGGCACGAAACCCACAGTACCCACTACCACGTGGCAGGGACCCTCTATGGGGTTCACCCACCACTGGGCAGAGACGGTTACAGTATCATCGAAACAGTAGGTGGACCCACACAAGTATGCAGCCCTACAGTCTTTGGTCACTACCACTTAAGTACGGCCTTTAATTAGCTGTACTGGGTCAGCACTCAATTACACGAGGTGCACTTATCACGAATTGACCAGTTGTATGTTCTACGTGTATGTCTGGTATACGTGTTTGTCTGTTACCCACAACCCTTCCCTTACTTTCTTTCCACAGGTTTTTTTCCAGGGAACACAGGAAGAAAACTACATTTTTATCAGTGAGACTCATTTTGAGACTCCACTTCTGTTACCTACGAGGATAGGGTGCGCCTTAGAGTGCCCTTACCGTCCCGCTGGTACTCCATTGGTCCTGACAAAAACCTGTAAACTGACACATAGGTTGAAACATGTAGACCTCTTTTTAATTCACATTACTCTAGTTTTTACACCGATAGCCCACCTAACAGGGCAACAGGTGTCCCACAATTTTAATAGTACCCGAGACACTCCAGAATAAACTCCTCGAGTGGGTAGTATCGATACTTTTTAAACACACTATTTCTTCTTTGCACATATAAAAAGAACAATCATTTGCAATGCAATAGGGCTCGCATTAGTAAAGTTAGAGGTATTAGTATTGTAAATGACAAATTTTTTATTTATGTTTTTTTTTAAAATAGCGAAATTAATAACTTTGTCATTTATAATGCCAATAGTGTTAACTTTTGCAAACATGACACCTATAGCATTTGTAATGCAATATGTGTTGTATTTACATGACTTAGATGTATTGATATTAAAAATTGGGCCACCTGACCGCCTCTATTAATATTTTTTTAATCTGCCTCACGAAATTGCTGGGACAACTTTACTGTGTGCAAGCAGCGCTGTGTGCATGACAGGCACAGAGATGGCATCAGTACACCTTTACTGTATTGTATGTATGATAAGATTACCATACGACTTCGCATCATTAATAGGAACTCAATGTTTCTGTCCTGGGTTTCCCCCTTCAAATATCTTCGAAATAGAATGTGCATCCAATATTAGCATCTTGACTACAAGTCCCAGACTTCATTGCAGAGTTAAAAAAAATCCCATGACTACAACACGGTGTCCTTGATGACAGGGAGTGATCTGGTTAGTGGCCCTTTCTTCTAAAGACAGACATGTTCTTTAAACAACCCAATGTGACCTTTCCCCAAAAAAACGAGTGTTTCTCTAATTATTTATCCAATTGTCGGAACAGGATTTGGAATGCTCTGGCGCTGGCTGCATTAAGGGGGCAGGGAGTCGGAGTTCCCGGAGTCAGCAAGGGTGCGAATCTGTTTGCAATCTGAGGTACAATGTCTGCTGCATTCGGACAGCCAATCAGCAAATGATGCAAGGGAGGAGTAAGTATAGAAGAGGCATTGTCGCCTTATTAAGGGTGAGGTTGTGTTTGTGCTGAGTGAGGGTGGCGGGGGGGGGGGCTCAATGCAAAGCGGGAAGGGGTGGGTGCAAAAAAAGAGCTTCAAGGAAAACAAAAAACAAGCATTAGCGAAATGAAACAAGTCGGATAGAGGTGGACAAACAAAAGCGCGGAGATGCCGGTCATATGGCCAATTGAGCGCTATGCCAGTTGCACGCAAAAAAATAACAAGCTTGGTGCTGTGACATTTGGCAGGGTTCCCGGGTTTGGGCGAGCAGCTTTAAAGGGCCTCGAGTGTGCAACTGCACCACGCCTTTGTGTGCCGGACTTCAGCATACTTGTCAACATCCCCGAATCAGGCGGGAGACTACCGATTTCAAGGATAGACTTCCACCTGCTGATTGCTGCCTGCAAAAACCAGATTCCTTAGCGCCTTCAGACAGCAAGGACTGGTCTTGTTTTACTCGATTTATGAACTGCCAGTAAACTGCTCCTGCAGGCCCCCTTTTATCACGTTCTCTCTACCTGCCATAGCAGTTTCTCTGTGCTCCTGACAGGCAAGGACAAAAATCTATATTAGTATTTCTGATATCCACTCCTGCAGCAGCACACTTGCAAGTCACCATACATGCCAAAAGACCGATGTAGGCAGCAAAAGAAGTTAATAGGAGAAATACATAATCCCTATTATTTTTAAAAAATCTTCAATTTTTCTTTTCCAAAATATTGCCATGTGCACTTCTGTGTGGCTGGACCAGCCCCTCTGTTACCACGGGTCTCCTCAGTGCAAAGCCCCACGTCCCTACAGTGGCAGGGCTAGGAGAATGGCTTCCCTCTGATATGTGGTATTGTCTGTACACTGGGGTGTCTGAAGCGGAAGCGGAACATACATGTCAGGTCTGAAGGGGGGTGATGGAAGCAGGAAAGCAGTTGTGTGTGGATTTTCGTGGCTACCTCCAGTCCAGTGCGCTGCTTCTTCCAGTCATGCGTTGCAGTAAAGGGGGTTAAACCCATGCAGTCGCGGGGACCTGGGCGCTATATGGTACATATACTGAAGGGGTCCCCGCAAGGGAAGCGTATTGTAAACTACATACACTAGAAGTACTCTAGACTAACAAACAAAAAATTAAATAATAAAGAGGAATTTTCAGGTATTGTCATTTATTTATCAACACCGGATATCTACCATTATCAACATACCATCACATTAAATAATTACCCCCAAAAGGGGAGAGGAAGGAAAGGGGGGGAGGGGTGGTGCTCAAGGAAGTGTAAAGTCAAGGAAAATAAACACAGTCAAAGAACAAGTAATAATTACAATATTACAAATAGAGTCGTGACAAGTCAGATACAAAAAGCCAAAAATCAAGGCGTACATTGAAAATTATTAAACAAATGACATTCAACGGTCACATACTAAATTCAGAATTATCAGGGGCATGTGCCGGAAGTCCAAGGAAGGAACAAAGCGTCGACGTTTCGACCCCTGTCTATAGGCTATGTTAAGTCCTTTATCGGGGTCTTCATCAGGACATATACAGGGAAGAAGTGGAGTGGGGCAATCCTATCTGAAAAATTAAAACAAGGATTCAGACTTAGTACATTATAAGAATAAATTGAATTAACACCGTCCTATATGGCGATACTGAATTCATTAAATTAATTACCATGGAGTAAAGGCCCAGCTGGGCTCTGAACGTAGGAATTGAGTAAGCCACGCAGGATGTCGTGGTCGGTCTCAGCGATATTATTTCGCAACTACATAGGAAAAATAGTCAAATCAAATGGAAAAGTAAGAGTGAGTTGTAAGTAATACTACCAGTAGGGAGGTGTTTTGTCATTCAACACTGTCTACTTAATTAAAAACGGGACTGAAGTTACACATGCTTCAACCATTGGGACCAATGGTAAGTTAACTGTTAAACCACAGTCGACATGTGTCGGATTCAGAGGTCTGAATGGGCCGAGGGTGCAAGCGGAATGCACGGGCTGTGGGTAAAACAATTCGACAAATCAGAGGGGTTTAGACGTATGTAAATCACTGATGAAGCTGCACTGAACTAATCACTGGGAGTCACAGTGTTACATATCAAGCGCAAACACACTTACATGAAAAAACGGTGGGGACCAACAGCCGCTGGTTGAGTTGGAAACATGGGGCACAATTCGATTGCGGTCCAAGTCGCTGTAAAATATAATATAAGACAGGGGCTCTGTTGTAGGTTTTGTCAAAGGCTCATAGGGAAGACACGCTTCGTGTAAAAGATATCTAGAGTCTATTACATACCTCCGAGTTGACAGCGGGAGGGAGACTAATCAAATGATCTTGTATCCCGCACGGGTGTGGTCTGTGGTGAAGCCGTCTTAAACCACCATAACCCGCAAGTCAGCGAAGGCAGTGTACGGACACCCGTTCGGTCAGCCTTAATACGATTGAATCCTGCAATAAGCGCGGAGACAACCAGTTTAGAGGTGGAACCTGCCTAAGGTTACGAAAAACAACTCGGCAAAGGCGTACTATTACTTACAGATGCCCAAAGGGGCCGCTGCAGTCTACGCCGGTCGTGAGAAACTCCGCAGGACCGCTACGCGGAGTTAGGGGCGGAGTCGTGTAAATGTTTGCCACAATATAAAGCGAAGAGTTACTCAAGGCTGGTAATATGCTCGCTAGTGTGGTAATGCGAGGGAACATTAGTGAATTACAATTTGGATGAAGATAATTTCTTGCGGTAATATTCACTATTTGAAGTGGTCAGTAGGAAAAACACATTTAAGTAAATTGACGCTATTGCAAGACTTTGAAAAATTACCCTCGTGCAACCCTCACACAGGAGGTTGTAGATGAGTGTCCAAAAGCTGATCATCATGTGTGATCACTGGATGGCGAGGAATGGATAAATACATTAGATTAATGAATCATCAGTTCAACAATTATATTGGTAATAATACCCGCGCAACTCTCTAACAAGAGGTTGTAAGCGAGATGCATGACATTTAGTCTACTACCAGATGTTACTGAATTAAAAAGGGGTGCACACAGGGTTCATTTATAATGTGTGCCCGTATGACAATTCCATCCCACAAGGGAAATACCGGCTCGTGCACTTCTCCAACATGAGAGTGTAAACGAGTAACATTGATTACATCTGATGTGACAAGCATTACAGAAACTTAGAGAGCTACATAATCTGTCATAAAGGATATCAAACTGAATCAGGTAGGTTAACCAAGCGCTGCCAATTGTGCTGAACTACTGTCCTGCTCATTAAGACCATTTTTAATTGAGTCTAAGAGGGACATCCATTTGGATTCTCGTGTATTTAATACTGTCAGAAGATTACCCCCTCTTCTACCTAGGGATACCTTTTCAATTACAAGCCATCTCAAATCAGACACCACATGTCCTGCTTTTTGCCAGTGTTCTACCAAGGGTGCGCCCACCACTTTGCATCGTAGTCTACTGCAGTGGGAAGAAATGCCGGATTTAATTTTTTGTTGGGTTTGTCCCACATATACAAGACTGCATGGGCATTGGACAATGTAGATAACACCAGTTGAATTACAATTCGTGTAGTGTTTTAAGGTGTAGATACGTCCACCATGATCAAAAGTTTTTGTCTGAATGGTGGTGTTGCATGCTATGCATGTGCCACATCTATGGTGTCCTACCAGAGGGGGCAGATTCCATAAGGTTGTAAGAGTCGGTTGACTCACTGGTTCCAAATAAGAATGGACAACCATGTCCGGTATATTTTTGGCTCTCTTGAAGGAGTGAAGAGGGAGTTGAGTTTGCTCAATCTCATCTGCCACCACGGACCAGTTTTTGTTGATGATTTTCTTGATTTCATTACTCCGTGTCGAAAAAGTCGTGACACAGATGATGTGGTCTGCCATAGTGTGATTAGTAGCTTCTGGGTTGAGCAAAATGTCGCGTGGGTTGTACCACGCCCGTTTCCGGGCTCGTTTCACCATTCGGGCCGAGTACCCTCGCGAGATGAGACGCTCACTTAGGACCTCAGATTCCTGGATGTAGTTGGCTCGAGTGGCGCAATTTCTCCTGATTCTGAGAAATTGCCCGACAGGCAAATTGTCTTTGAGGCCTCTGGGGTGATGACTCTCATATTGCAGCAGAGAGTTGCGCTCAGTTGGTTTCCTAAATAAGGTGGTTTGTAAGCGGTCTCCTTCCGTATAGATGGAGATATCCAAGAAAGGTATGGCTACGTTGCTGGATTCCATCGTGAATTGGATATGGGGGTTTCTTGAATTGAGCCAATCATGGAATACTTTCAGTTGTTCTTTGTTGCCCTCCCAGATACACAGGACATCATCAATGTATCTGACCCATAAGGTCAACCTGGCCTGGAAAGGATTATTGACTGAAAAGATATGTTGCTGTTCAAAGTGATCCATATATATTATGGCCAAATTTGGAGCGAAGGTAGCCCCCATGGCTACCCCCTTTGTCTGCAAATAGAAACCCTCTTGGAAGATAAAAAAGTTCTGCATCATGGCGATCCTCAGCAACTCAATTATGAAGTCCGTCGGGACTGGTACAGGGGCCGGTCTCTTGTCTAAAGCCTCTTGCATCACTTTCAAAGCATCCTGTTGAGGGATACTGGTGTAGAGCGATACGATATCGCAAGTAACAAGGAGTGCACTTTCCGGGTTGAATGGTCTCTCATCTATCAGATTGATTGTCTGTGTCGTATCATGTAGATAAGCCCTGGTGTTGAGGGCAATGGGCTTTAGGAAGAAGTCAACATATTTACACAGGGGCTCTAACATAGACCCGCATCCTGACACGATAGGACGTCCAGGGGGGCTGTTCAGATTTTTGTGCACCTTAGGTAAGGTGTATATGGTTGCCAGTCTCGGGAATTTTTGGTTAAGGAATTTAAATTCTTGCTCACTCAGGAAACCAGCATCCAATCCTTTCTGTGTAGCTGTCAAAATTGTAGATGCCAATTCACGTGAAGGGTCACTTGATAGTTGCCGATAACTGACACCATACCACAGTTGTCTGTAGATTTCTTCCTTGTAATTGGAAAGGTCCTACACGACAATCGCCCCACCTTTATCGGCGGGTTTGATGACGACCTCTTTGTTGGTAAATAGGTCTGTAAGGGCCTTCTTCTCTGTTTTACTTAGGTTCAGTCTAACAAATTTACGTTGATCAAGTGCTCGGTCTACCGAGAAGGTCACAATTTCTTCAAAAGCCAAGATCTTGTGGCTCATGGCATAGGTGGGTGGGAAGAAAGTGGAAGGTTCTCTAAGTCCAGTGATGGAACTTTGTTGTCTAGTTGTTTGGTTACGAAAGAAGAATCTTAGTCTAATCTTCCGAAAAAATCTGTATAGTTCTGTTTTCAACAGGAATTTGTTTGCCGGGGCCGTTGAAACATAGGAGAGGCCTCTACTCAAGACCTTTAACTCTTCTTCCTTTATTTGTATTTGGAGATGTTAATCACAGGATTAGGGGTGGCCCTGCTGATGCTAGATGTATTAGAGCCAATGGTGGATCCATGGTTTACCACCTGTAGGTGTTCCTCCTGGTCGAGATTTCTCCGTGCACTTCGGGGCGGAAGGTCACCCGTTTCTGCTGCTTGCCTCTGCTGCCATCCCATCCTCCAGGATTCTGTTGTTGTCCTCTTGCTGGGCCCCTCGCCCAATTGTTGCCGCGTCCTCGCGGAAGCCACCATTGTCCACGGCCCTGGTGTAAAAAATGTGGCTGGAATTGCGGGGGGTACTGCTGGTATCCTGTCTCTTGAGGTGGATAGGGATAGGAAGTGCTAGGTCCTGCTTCACCGTCACTCCCCGAGCTGTACGAGGAATGGGAAAAAGTTGTAAAATTCCGCCATCCTCTATAGCCACCACGGCCGCGGTTGGTAAAGTGACCCTGGTTGTCCTGCTTGTAGTAGTCAGGTTGTAGGTAGGGGTAAACGGTTTTCTTGTTGAATAGTCTAAGGTCTCTGACTAGTTTTTCCAATTTTTTGGTTTGAGCCGTGATATTGAATTCTTTAATTGTGGCTTCCAAATTTTCCACAGCCTCCTTCGCTTTTGTGAGTGTATTGTCTCCCAAAATTTCAGCCTTGAGGTCAGCAATTTCCTAGCTGAGGGAGACGACTTGTTCTGCTGCCGTCTCTACTCCCAGCACCATCCAGTGCTGGGAGCAGTTATTCGCCACGTAGCTGAACCCTTCTTTAAACTTAGGTACGTCCACGAAAATCGCTGGCTCGATTTTAATCTGTAGACCCACCGGGATTATATTTTCTTGGAGGTATCTTGTGAAGAGGTGCCCATGTAACCGAGTTCTTATAGGTTTTTTCTCTAATCTTTCTAAACGAGATATTTTGTCATTTAGAGTGAGATCAATTGTGGGGACAGATGTAGACATAAAGGTAGTGGACAAATCCTTGGTTAACTGATTGATGTACTCCTCTGTATAAGACAGTAATTCTGATTCCACCATAGTCTACTTAAATTTAATTTAAACAAAGGGAACCTCGCAGGTCAGCACCTGATCAGAAGACGTTACAGTAAAGGGGGTTAAACCCATGCAGTCGCGGGGACCTGGGCGCTATATGGTACATATACAAAAGGGGTCCCCGCAAGGGAAGCGTATTGTAAACTACATACACTAGAAGTACTCTAGACTAACTAACAAAAAATTAAATAATAAAGAGGAATTTTCAGGTATTGCCATTTATTTATCAACACCGGATATCTACCATTATCAACATACCATCACATTAAATAATTAGCCCCAAAAGGGGAGAGGAAGGAAAGGGGGGGAGGGGTGGTGCTCAAGGAAGTGTAAAGTCAAGGAAAATAAACACAGTCAAAGAACAAGTAATAATTACAGTATTACAAATAGAGTCGTGACAATTCAGATACAAAAAGCCAAAAATCAAGGCGTACATTGAAAATTATTAAACAAATGACATTCAACGGTCACATACTAAATTCAGAATTATCAGGGGCATGGCCGGAAGTCCAAGGAAGG
This sequence comes from Lissotriton vulgaris, assembly GCF_964263255.1. Classification (NCBI taxonomy): domain Eukaryota; kingdom Metazoa; phylum Chordata; class Amphibia; order Caudata; family Salamandridae; genus Lissotriton; species Lissotriton vulgaris. The sequence continues at coordinate 743,842,766 of NC_141695.1, read as the reverse complement.
AACAGGGCGTCAACGTTTCGACCCCTGTCTATAGGCTATGTTAAGTCCTTTATCGGGGTCTTCATCAGGACATATACAGGGAAGAAGTGGAGTGGGGCATATTATATTTTCTTGGAGGTATCTTGTGAAGAGGTGCCCATGTAAACGAGTTCTTATAAGTTTTTTCTCTAATCTTTCTAAACGAGATATTTTGCAATTTAGAGTGAGATCAATTGTGGGGACAGATGTAGACAAAAAGGTAGTGGACAAATCCTTGGTTAACTGATTGATGTACTCCTCTGTATATGACAGTAATTCTGATTCCACCATGGTCTACTTAAATTTAATTTAAACAAAGGGAACCTCGCAGGTCAGCACCTACTCAGAAGACGTTACAGTAAAGGGGGTTAAACCCATGCAGTCGCGGGGACCTGGGCGCTATATGGTACATATACAAAAGGGGTCCCCGCAAGGGAAGCGTATTGTAAACTACATACACTAGACGTACTCTAGACTAACAAACAAAAAATTAAATAATAAAGAGAGTGTTGAATGACAAAACACCTCCCTACTGGTAGTATTACTTACAACTCACTCTTACTTTTCCATTTGATTTGACTATTTCTCCTCTGTAGTTGCGAAATAATATCGCTGAGACCGACCACGACATCCTGCGTGGCTTACTCAATTCCTACGTTCAGAGCCCAGCTGGGCCTTTACTCCATGGTAATTAATTTAATGAATTCAGTATTGCCATATAGGACGGTGTTAATTCAATTTATTCTTATAATGTACTAAGTCTGAATCCTTGTTTTAATTTTTCAGATAGGATTGCCCCACTCCACTTCTTCCCTGTATATGTCCTGATGAAGACCCCGATAAAGGACTTAACATAGCCTATAGACAGGGGTCGAAACGTCGACGCTTTGTTCCTTCCTTGGACTTCCGGCACATGCCCCTGATAGTTCTGAATTTAGTATGTGACTGTTGAATGTCATTTGTTAAATAATTTTCAATGTACGCCTTGATTTTTGGCTTTTCGTATCTGAATTGTCACGACTCTATTTGTAATATTGTAATTATTACTTGTTCTTTGACTGTGTTTATTTTCCTTGACTTTACACTTCCTTGAGCACCACCCCTCCCCCCCTTTCCTTCCTCTTCCCTTTTGGCTTCTTCCAGTCATGCAGCTCTGCCTGGATGAATATCAAGCAAGCTTTGCTTCGCTCACACCAGATGCTTTGATATGAGTGGCACTGCAGGCCTCTCTATAGCATGTTTGCAAAGATGTTGAGTTTGAAAGCTTGCTGTCATTTACTTCTTAGTGCTGTTGCCGTGTAAACATCGAAAGTGGGATATTGGAGGCATTGGTTTTTAATCACTGAAAGTTGCCCAAGTCTGTGTGTAGCACAAACAGTGGCACTCATATCTGTCGCGTTACAGATGTGAAAACAAAACGGTGTTGCTATAACACTAATTCTTTGCGTGATGGTAGCATCTCAAACTTTTTTCTCATCAGGATTGCGATTTATTTGACTATGCGCCGTCGGCAGTGACACCATGTTTTGATTTTGCTGTTTCTGTTGACACCATCAGTACTGTATCACCATTGTTATTTATTTCTTCCCTCTTTCCCTCTCCCACTGCAGTCACACGAGAACAGAGCTAATTTCATCGGCACCGGCCCCTGCGGCTGGAGTGTGTTGCGGTGTAGTGCCAACTGCCCCCGCCCCCCTCCCCCCCCCGTCCTCAGGAACGCGTTTGGCAATTGGGTGCAAAGAAATACCTTTATCCCGAAAGTACAAATCAATTTAAAGTAATACCCCCAAGTGTACAAGGCAGCTAGCTGGGTTTGTGTTTTAAATGAGCATGTTTACAGTCTGAAGTATGCACAATTGTTGATGAGTCTGAACCACGAGAGAAATACAAATCCTCACTGGCTAACTATAACAAGAAGGACTGGGCGAGAAGGGAGGGGAGAATGGCAGCAGCAGATGAGCCTGATTAAAGCTGATGAAAAGGGAGGGGGAGGAGAGAATGCGATGCGAGCAGCAGCAGGGAAGGGGGCGGAGAGGAGGCTCTGATGGAGAGCAATGTAAAGCCATGCTTTGCAGCGAAACCTAACAAGAAGAGACATGGATAAAACAAGATGGTGGCTGTTTCACGCTGTACCACATTTGGAAGAAAAAGTAAAGCGTGAGCAGGAGGGGGCAAAAGGAGAGAGAGAGAGAGAAAAGTAAAGCGCGAGCCAGAGAGAGACAGGGCCGTGAACAGGGATGTAATTAGGGGGGAGGAGGGACGGAACTGAAGTGCTGGTAGGCAGAAAGGACGGCCGTGGGAGGTGGGAGGAGATTGGGGAGCAAATGGGTCTGATGCAATTAAGCCTTTGATGTTGCACATGCTGCTGGCAGGGGGAAGGCTTGGGCAAGCTCATCCACAAGGAGCTTGTCATGTGATTAGATTCTCATGAACTTTTGGGAATCCTTGAAGAGAGCCAATCAGCTGCCTGAAGCGAGTCTTTGGGGAAAGAAGCAGATCAGCGACATGAGGGCTCACCCCTGATCTATTTCTTCAAAATAGAAAGGGATGAGCCCTAAAAACCAGCTCCACTGTAATCAGGTGTCGCAGCACACCTGGATGGCACTCAGCTATCCAGGTGGGACCCCGATGATGAAGCATGCCACCAACTAGGTTGGTGAGTGAGGGGTCTTCTTAAGGACAAAGGACGTCCTCCCTTCTAGGTTTGTGTGTAACACAGTTGTTTTCCCTCCCTCTACTGAGACTGGGACTTACCCTTAAGGTTCTACTCCCTTATTGTTATTTAACTATATACCCAGGGGACTGGGAGTCCCAACCCTGCCTCCACTGGCTAATACCCTTTCTCTCATATTGTTTATCAACCTTCAACATTTCCACATCACAAAGTCTCTGCCTGAGCACTCTTACAAAGGGTTCAACAGTGGTCTATTGTAATCCCAGACAAGCTGGGTCAGGACAGGGAGGAAAAGGATGCCTAACACTTTAGAGGGTGGAAACCTCTAGAGGCTTGCTCCACTTCAAAGTGGGCATCAGGTATAAACATTGGACCTCAGACCCCAACTCTTCAGTACATTTCTAGACCTGTGGATTCTGAAAGGAACGAGGACTGCTGTGCTGCTAAAAGGACTGCCACTCTGCTAGACTGGTGGTCCGATGGACTGCTCCCCTACTGTGCTGACCTGCTGGCTGTTGCCCTCCTACCTGGGTGAGAAGGACTGGATCGGCATCTGGTGAGCTCAGGACCCCAGAGAGACTCCAAGGAATAGTTGACTCCTCTCCTGACTGCAACCTCAGGGACAGAAGGCTCCAGCAACCTTCAACAAGCACCTGGACTTTGCTATCTGAGAATCCTACCCTGCCAAGGGATGCCAACCCAGTCCTGGGTCCTTGAAAGTGACCTAAAAGTGCTCTGCCAATCCATCTTTGGTTTCAGCAGAACCAATTGTTTACAACAAGAGAGACAGGGTTTTGATTGGGTGATTCCCACTCAAAGAGAGTGGTAGGTCCAGTCCCAGCTCATGCCCTAAAGATGTAATGGTTACAAAAATTGCTGGGCTGTTCCTCAAGTAAAATAATGTACATGTACCGTCATGTATGGATACTGTAGGGTCACAGTGGGTCCTTACAGATGGGCATCCATTTTGTTGGATGTAATACCCTCACACACCCTTTTAGGTGTCATGCTTCATCAGCTGGGCTGCTCCTCGTTGGGTCTGTGGTGCAATACCATACGGGCAACACCTCAAAGAGGGGCACTTTGGCAGAGATCTTTTATCCAACTGCCGTAAGATAAAGTGCGGATGTGGGGCCAGAATGGCGTAGACGTATGTGTGGGTTAAAATAAAGCTAGGAGTACCAGGATCAAGTTTATTCTGGGGTCCCCTGCTTTAATTAAAAGGAAGGACTAACCTCTACTCACTGGAATCCTGTTTCCTTTATGAGTATAGGTGAGTGAGTGCTCTAGACAGTCGACATGTTTCTCGTGTGTGTCCACTGACTCGCGATTCTTCAGGACCTCAACAAAGAAAGTATCTTCAAAGGAAAAAACTGTCTACGTTTATATGTGATCAATGAGTGTATCTAGTATATCAATTAAAATCTCACAACCAGGAAAAGTTCCTCCATGTGGTAGTGTGCCTGTGTTGCCCTGCATCTGCCTAAAAGGTCAAGTGTAAATGCAACAACAGTACCCAGCGGGTTGTACATCGGGTGTAGACATCCAAGATTTGGTTCTAGTCTCCAGTGTGATCACTGCTTCACCTACCCCGCCGCCGGATCAGCAGAACCAACACATCTCCTCTGCTGTGTGACACAACCCTGAACAGAACCAACTCATCACCTATGCTGCGTGTATTCCCCAATGCAATGATTTTGCATCGCCACCCATAGCCTCCCAGTAACCACCTTTGTGGAACGCATCCTCGACATAGGTATGTTGTGTTGATCCTGTTTTATTTATTAAAATGTACTCTTTTTTCCTAAATTGTTGTGGGATTTTTCTTGTGTTGTGTTTTCACTTCATTACTGTTTGAAGTGCTGCATAAATACTTTACACATAGCCTCTAAGTTACACCTGGCTGCTTTATGCCAAGCTACCAAGCAGAAGATTGAGCGCAGGTTAATTTGGGATTTGCTTATGACTCATCCTGACAAGGATTGTGGTTCCTGCATCACCAATCCCGTCAACCAATAACTCAATTTCCTACACCAGTAATAGCAGCAGTAAGTCTTACTGGTTCACCAGAAAATGGTATTTAAAATGCTGTTGATCTGATCTGTTAATTGTGAAAAGGCACAAGAAGGCATTAGGTAAGACTCATTTATTACCAAACACATATGTTAAAGCTCATTCGCCTACAAGAGCAGATGATTTTACACTGTTTAAAGTCTACAGTTTCATGAAATATCACAGATTACCTTTGTAAGGAATACTTTTTATATCAGTTGTCCCCTTTGACAAACAGTAGGGGTAGTAGGTTTACGCTGTAATAAATCTTGCTAGAATCTCTTCAGAAGGCCTGATGGTATTAGCTATCTTCCGGGATCTTATAATAAAAAATCATGAAAGAATATCATCATATATGTACATAGATATCCATATAGATAATGAATAAGTGTAATTTACACTCAGTTTTTCCATGATAGCATTGCTTGATACCAATGCAATGCCAATGCGTGATAGCATTGGTATTGGTTTCGCCCAAATCAGTAACTGGATCTCTTGTCCTCTGAATGACAGCATTTTCTGATCACATGTGTGCATCCACCTGAAATTCCGTCCACTTCAGTGTCAGGACTGATAGATCAGTCCTCAGTTTCAATGTTCTCATTGTATGGTTGCCCTTTCATGTCTTTGTTTCTTCTCTTTTTCATTACCTTTTTCTTAAGAGGATACTCTGGCTCCCCAGGCAATGGCAATGAGACACTTGTTTACAGCTCATTTCATATGCAGTTGCTGCATCCTGTGTGCTGTTGTTTCTAGCGTACCATTGTTTTTCCATTCCAAAATGGCTCACAATTGACAGACACACCCTGCTATGTTATTTAATTATTGTGAGCATATGCCTACTGTGTTCATGGGGCATCATCTTTTCTTTTTTCCAGTTAATTGCTTTTTAATTAATTTTGCATATGTTGTTGAGCTTGTGAGTGTTGTATTGTTGATGTGTTACAGGGTCAATGGAAAAAAGAGTCAGTTGAAGAATAAATGGATGCACAAGTGCAAAGATGAGTAACAGAGTGCATTTAAGATCATTTTGGGAGTGCCTAAACCTAACATTGACAAAAACGGTTCTTTCATTCATAAATCAGATCTATTGGCATTGCCAATTCTTATTTTATAATTCACTTCACAAACCAGACCTATTGCCATTGCAAATGCTTATTTTATAATTCACACCATAGGTCATAATCATATAAAGTGAGCACTAGCAGAGACTACAGTTTTAGGCTGACTTGTGCCTTAAGCGGTTGAAGAGCTCAAGCAGCATTATTCTACTATATTAGACAGTGGTAAATGGATGCTTGTCACAGGAACTTTCAACACGTGCTGCTTTAGGCTTGAAAATAGAGCAGTGTTTGCTGACATATCTACACTCAACAAAGAACAATAACATAATAACATACACAGAGCAAAATGAAAACACAATTAAAACATAACGGGGCCCATCACAACATACAATAAAATAACAACAGACCATAACACAACACAAAAACTCCAGTACAGCAAAACAAAATCATGTTGCAAAAATGCAGCTCAAAAAGTCAGCAGGACAAAAAAAAGAAAAGCAAAATATATCACTGTTAGTCATGGGGGTGGCAATATTATCAAGACGGAGGGGTACTACCATTAGGAAGAAACTGGAAGATGGAACATCCACAATACAGTTATCAAGATATCCTTAAAATAGGTTATTCACTCAAATAAAGCTTGTAGCAACAAATAACTACACCTGGAGTTATAACGACATTGTGACCGATGAAAATTCCTAAGTACGGCGCCGACCGCGAGGTGCGGGGCGTCGGGCCCACAAAGAACTATACCTTGGAATCTATGAAAGCAAAGATGGTGCATGGCATCGGGGAGAAGATGCTTCATTGGCGTCGAGCAGCGTTGGTTCCTTACGGCCCCAGGGGAGGTGAAGCCTCTGTTTGTTACTGCAGTGCAGGGGAGGTGCGGAATCTGTACCTTACTGTGTTGGGGAGGTGGCATCATGAAGGTGGCGAGGCGTCTGATCCTTACGACGTTGGGACGTCAATGGATTCGAGAATCACCCACGTCGAGGATCGGATCCGCGTTGATGAGGTACCGGCGTTGGTGAGGTTGGGGCTACGGTGTCGGTCGGGATGCCACGAGCAGCATCCTCGGCTCTGGTGTAGTCAGCGGCCTCGATGTCTGCTTTGGAGACGATGCAGCACGGCGTCAGCAGGCATAGGGACTATGGTGTAAGTCAGGGTAATGCATTGCACTCCTCACGAGTAGCGCCCACGGCTTAAGTGCAGGTTACAGCGTCGCTTGCCAACGTCGGTGTTGCAATTTCCTTCTGTGGCAGCTAAAACAGAAGTTCCAGATGCAGAGAGACAGAAGGGGTGAAGTCTTTGTGTCCCTGAGACTTCAGAACAGGGGGCAAGTTCAGTTTCAAAGCCCTTGGAGATCTTTCCCTCAATCAGGTGACAAAGCACGCAGCAAAGTCCTTTTTCTGCTTTGCTTGGCAGCAAGCAGCCACTGCAGGTCAACCCCAGACAGCAAACAGCAAGGGAGCAGTATTCCTCCTCACATTTTCTAGCTCTTCTCCTTGGCAAAGGTTCCTCTTGATTTCCCAGAAGTGATTTAAAAGTCAGGGGTCTGGGCTCCTCTTTTTATCCACCAAAATCCTTTGATCTCTGAAGGCAGAGACTGTTTGTACCTGGCCAAAACCAGTACTGTCCTCACTGGTGCAGTTTCCTGGCAAGCAGAGGAGACAGCATTGTTGAAGGCAGGCCAAGCCCTTTCCGGTGATAAGGAAATCTCCTCCCCCTACTCTAAATGCAGCACAGATCCACTTGGCCCCCAGCCCTGACTCAACAGACCTCTGTAGCCACAGCCCCTCTCCAGCCCCTGTCATCCAAAAGCCAGACATGCAATACACAAACCTAGCAGAAGCACACTGGATGGTTAGGCAAGAAAATAACTACTTTCTAAAAGTGGTATTTTCAAACACAGAATGGTAAAGTCACCCTCACTAAAAGATGCACTTTAACATTCTGAGTTCAGGAATACTAGACTTTTTTTCTACCTTGTTCCTCGCGCCAGTTATGTTTATAAGATATTATAAACATACTCCCGATTCTTTCCTATGGGAACAGGTAGCCTTGCAATAGTGAAACATGAAAGTGGTAGTATTTCACTGTCAGGACATGCCACACACAACCGGGCATGCCCTTCTGTTCACATACAATACACCCTGCCGACAGGGGTACCTTGGTGGCGACTAATATGTAGAAAAGGGAAGGTTTAGGGACTGGTAAGTCCCTAAAACAAGTCAACATGGCAGTCCCAAACTGCACACAGGCTCTTCAATGGCAAGTCAGAGGTACATTTTCCAGGCTGCTTCTGTGGGTGGCACAATCAGTGTGGAGTCCACTAGCAGCATTTGATTTACAGGCCCTGGGCACACATAGTTCACTGTACTAGGCTGTGACAAGTAAATCAAATATGCCAATCATAGAACCACTATTCCATAACAACAATTTACAAAGGGAGTACTTGCCCTTTGGCACTGAACAGCAGTGGCAAAAGTGCCCAAAGCATCTGGAAAGGGGCGACCACTCGGTCCCCCCGCACGTATGGCAGAGTACCACGATCCCCCCGGGAAGCCATCTTGGGCGGGAGGCGTGTCTCGGCTGGTATGCCCGAAGCGGCGTAGCCGGGGCGCGCTTTTTCCCGCCCTAGAGTGGGCTGGCCTAGACACTGACGCGGCTGGCCACGCCCTCGGGGCAGGCAGGGGCGGGTTTACGCCCGCCCTGAAGACAGATAAAAGGGGACGCAAGACCGGAAGGCATCCTCTTGTTCCTGTGCTCTGAAGCTGCACCTCCTCGCTGCACGTGAGCTCGAGACGGAACGAAGAGCCAATTTTGAGCGTTGTAATCTTTCTTTTGTCTTACAGATACTCTGTCGGAGAAATGCCCAAGAAAGGCGGGAAGAGAATGACGACTGAACAGATGGTTCGGGGCCTCATGAAGGAGATGACCGAGCTGAAGAAGCGGGTGGCGGAGAGAGACGGGGAAGGGGGGCCGGAACGTCCGCCAGCTGGAGCAGCCCCAGGAGGGAGAGCCAAGAGGCCAAGGAGGGGACCGGCTGGGGGAGACGTCCCGGTGCCCTGTACCCCGCTCGAAGCGCCAACCCCAGTACCGGCGGAGGGGAACCCGATTCCCGTGGTGGTCACCCCGGTGTCCAATGAAGATATGCCGCCCGAGCTGGCAGCACAACTTGCAGCGTGGTTGGGCGAAAGTAGTGAGGGCGCCACGGCTGCCGAGGCGCAGACGCTGATGAAGCAATTGCGCGAGAAACGGGATGCAGCCAAGGTGTCCGCACCGGTTGCAGTAATTGACAAACCACAAGGGACCGCAGAGGCAGCGTCCGGTGCAGGTAAGCGGCCATTGCCGATTGCGAGGGATGAGTCAGCACCCTCTCGTAGAGAAAGGTTGGGTCAACATGTGCCTTTGGCAATTAAGGAGAAGATTTGGGCGGGGAATATGTGAACATCTTCTCGTTGCTTGTTGATCATTATGAGGTGGAGCATGTTAAGGGTCAGAAAGACCTCATGCATCCGAGTGTTTGGCGCGCAAAAATGGCCGCCTTTAAAGTGAATGAAAATATTGGCAATTGGGGCAATGCATGGGGAATCTTTACGTCGATCTTGGGGGAACGTAGGCCCGAGTTGCTTGCCGAGTTGCCGACCTATCAGTCGCGAATCATGGGGTACTCGACATCATACCAGGGTAACCATTGGTTCTGCTACGATAATCTTTTTAGAAAGGCTAAAGAGCATAACAAAAGCTTAACCTGGGATTGTTATGATTCTTTGACATGGGATAAAATGAAGGAGACAGGTATGTTGAAAATGCCATTGGTAGGAAGTAATGTTGGCGAATCCTCCCGCCAATATGGGGGGACGCCCTTTCGTTCAGGTACGGGTACCGACGATTACTCGAGACCTGCCGGCAATACAGGAAAAAGGGGGTTATGCTTTAATTTCAACAGAGGTAAATGTACTAGGCCCCAGGGATCGTGTAAATTTAAACATGAATGTAGTGGGTGCGGGTCGCCCCATCCTGAGTCCACGTGCAGAGCCAAAACGGGTGATAACGGGGGGAGAGGAGGCGCCAAACAGGTCTAACATAGTCCGAGGGGCGCCTTTACCTACCCCGATTGATACCTTGGCGATGATTCCCTGGCTCAGTGAATACCCGGATCGTACTTCTGCTGGGGTGCTGCGGAACGGATTTTCGTATGGTTTCCGCATCCCGGTAGGGGACTTTCAGGGTGTGGAGAAGTGTAAAAATCAACTGTCGGTCCTGCAGCATACGACCGTGGTACAGGATAAGATGCGGAAAGAGGTTTCTCGAGGTCGGGTCGCCGGCCCGTATAGTGTACCCCCGGTGCAGGATTTTGTTTGTTCTCCTTTAGGGGTGGTCCCCAAGAAAGACCCGGGTGAGTTCCGATTGATTCACAATTTATCAGCTCCACGTGGTTTTTCTGTAAACGATGCAATAGATCCGGAAGTATGTTCGGTGCGGTACGCATCCTTCGATGAGGCCGTAGCCATTTTGAATCGCCTGGGGCCCGGGGCGCTGATGGCGAAGTCAGATATCGAGTCAGCGTTCCGATTGCTCCCGGTACACCCAGACGACCAGCGTCTCCTAGGTTTCATGTTTCAGGGTTATTATTACATGGATAGGTGTATGCCGATGGGGTGCTCTATATCTTGTGCCTATTTCGAGAAATTCAGTAGTTTTCTACAATGGGTCTTCACAAGGAAGACGGGTTTCCAACATGTAATGCATTACCTTGATGATTTTCTGTTCCTTGGGGCAGCCGGGGATCTCGAATGTGGCCGGGCCTTGGCCGAATTTTGTATGTTAATGAAGCAGTTTGGTGTGCCATTGGCACCAGGTAAGACGGTGGGTCCTGCGTCTTGCCTCGAGTTTCTGGGGATCGAGTTAGACTCCAGTGAGGGTTGTTTTCGTTTGCCAGCTGACAAAGTGTTGAAGTTCAGGGCAGCCCTGCGAGTGTGTATAAATGGATCTAAAGTTACGCTGCATCAATTACAGCAGTTGGTGGGACAGTTGAATTTTGCCCTGAGGGTTATACCAATGGCCCGCCCCTTCTCCCGTTCAATTGCCCAAGCTATGGTCGGCTTAAAGGAGGGCCATCATCGCACGAGACTATCGGCTGAGGTCCGCCAGGACATGCGCATTTGGCTAGCATTCCTGGCGGACTTTAATGGTCGAGTCGTCTGGAACAAACCAGCCGTGTCCTCCGAAGAGCTGGGGCTATGGACAGATTCAGCAGGTAGCATAGGTTTTGGTGCCATCTTCGGCACAAAATGGTCGGCACAAAGGTGGCCGACATGGTGGCATGACAATGGTCTGACAAGTAATATTGCTTTCCTTGAACTTTTCCCCATTTTGGTGGCCCTGAGAACCTGGCCCGAAGGGTTCAAAGATCACTCTGTGATATTTTGGTCTGACAATATGACCGTGGTCGAGTGCATCAATAGCCAAGCTGCACGATGTAAACTGATTTTAAGACTGCTCAAAGAAATTGTTTTACTGTGTATGCAACTGAATGTGCTATTCAGAGCAAAACATGTCCCGGGGGTAATGAATCAGGCGGCTGATGCACTGTCTCGTTTTCATATGCAGGCTTTCTCGGGTTTCCTTCCCACAGCGGACCCAGAGCCGGCACCCTTTCCCGAAGCTCTCTGGTCTCTCGGTGCCCCGAACTTCGTCACCTCGTGGGAGAGAATCTAGCACCAAGGACGAGGAAGGCATATGAAGGGGCGTTTCGGTCCTATTTAGCCTTTTTGGGGACCGATAGAGAGGGGCTTTGGGGCCACAAGGAATGGGTAGTGAATTTTCTGATGTCCTTACATAGGGCTGGGAAATCAGTGGCTACGGCCCAGAGGCATCGTGCTGCCATTTCCTTTGTTGCCAGGGCTCATGGTATCCAGGACCCGACAGCGTCTTTCGTGGTACAGAAAGCGCTGCGTGGGTGGCAACGCCTTGAGGGTCGCAGAGTAGATGAGAGGCGCCCGATAGGTTTGGATAGGTTGGCCCAGTTGTTGGCCACACTCCCTTCTACATGTTCATCTCAGTTTGAGACAGTGTTGTTCCGAGCCGCTTTTACGCTGGCATTTCATGGGGCGATGCGGGTAAGCGAACTAGTGGCAAAGAACAAACAGGATGTGACAGGGGGTTTGTGCCAGGAACACGTTCAGATCAGAGGAGAGGCAATGACTGTCTCCTTTGTCAGGTCCAAGACCGATCAGGGTGGGATGGGGGACTGCATAATCATACGCAGGATTCCCGGGTCCTCCATGTGTCCGGTAAAGTGCTTAGAAGACTACTTAGCACGAAGGGTGGCATCATGGGGGGGGACCTTGTTGAGACACGCGGACGCCACCCCACTGACGAAATTTCAGTTTCAGCGGGTGCTTGCGATGTCAATTGCCGCTGCGGGCTTGAACCCGGGCGAGTTTGGGACCCATTCCTTTCGGATAGGGGCTGCTACAGAAGCTACAGCTAGGGGTCTTAATGTTGAACAAGTAAAACGAGTGGGGCGTTGGTCCTCCAATTGTTATAAGAGGTATGTGCGGTTGCACATGTTGTGAAGCTGTAATGATGTACTCACGCCTCTTGTTTTTGTTTGATTTTCAGTTGCGCAAGCCTACGAGGCGGGGCGGACTATGCAGTCGACCCAACACCGGGCCAGCGGTCAGACATCACCGGCTGTGAAAAAGGAGGTGTGGGTCGTGGGCCACTCATACGTGAGGCGTGCCGCGGACGTATTCAAAGCAGGTGACATGATTCACGTAGCTGGGGAATACGGGTACAGGGTGTCCTTCTACGGAAGAGGCGGTCTCTGTATTGACCAGTTTCAAGCATTTTTCGAGGGTTTGTTAGGGCGGACGAGGTCACCGCCGTCTATAGTCATAGTACATCTAGGGGGCAATGATTTAGTCACCACTGGTAGACGACTTCTCCTGGAAGCAATGCTTTCCACTGTAAGTTGGTTGGCAAGGAGAGTTCCGGGGTGCATAATTGCGTGGTCCCATATGATCCCACGAAAGGTATGGCGAGGGGCTATTTCTATTCCTGCTTTGAATCATTCTGTTAGAAAGCTTAATAACAAAGTGTGTAGGTTGTTCCGTTCCAGGACATTGCATTCTATTTCGCATGGCTGTATTAATGATGATAGTATGTATTTGGGGGATGGTGTGCATTTGTCTCGGGTGGGGAATGAGTTACTCATAGGAGACTTCTTAGCATGGTTAAAAACGTTAAAACATGACCTTTAGGTAGGAGCTTTGTGGGGGGTCCGGATAGCCGGTCAACTATCCGGCCTGTGGCGGTAAGGTCATGATCGGTGAGCACTAATTGGAAGATCCCTATGAGTGGGCGTCACCCAACACGGATGGGAGCGCTCGGGAGAGGTGGCCATTGGCCCCTCAACGGGGAGGCGGTCCCTTCTAAGGATGGGTCGCCGAAAGAAAAGGAAAGGCGGTCAAGGCCCCTTCCTGTGTAGGAGGGGTTACAGCCCCCTCCTGGGGAATTTCCCGGGGCCAGTGACGTCTGCGACGGCAGATGTGGTAAGTTGTGCGGGGTTTTGGGGGGGGGTCTACGCTACCTTCTAGATACCTCACACGAGTCCTCGAACGACCTTTAAGTGGCGTCGAGTTTTATTGGTGCCCCCGTCAAGTCAAAGGGAAATTGGTAGTTGCACTTGAGGTACGCCTCAGTGCTGTCGCCCCTCACAAGTGGGGGGTATTTCTGGTTAGGGATCTTGACACCGGTTACGACCTTGCCGTTGGCCCTTAAACGTTAGGATGTACAATTTCATAATTTCAAGTAAATGTGTGTAGGATGTTAGTTCGGCTAGGAGAACCTCTGTATTAGAGAATCTGTTAAGGTTAGCCAAACATCGCAATGTGGTAATGAAATTGTACATAATATAAAATGTTGATTTAATGTTTTAATTTTGTTTTAATAAATACGGCCGGGAGGGTTACTCCCTCCCTCTTCCAAAAACTTCAAGAACTGTTTCCGGTTTCCCTCCTTTGGGGATTGTGTTGAGAGGGGGTGGCGGGTATCTCAGCCATATGGAAAGGGGCGACCACTCGGTCCCCCCGCACGTATGGCAGAGTACCACGATCCCCCCGGGAAGCCATCTTGGGCGGGAGGCGTGTCTCGGCTGGTATGCCCGAAGCGGCGTAGCCGGGGCGCGCTTTTTCCCGCCCTAGAGTGGGCTGGCCTAGACACTGACGCGGCTGGCCACGCCCTCGGGGCAGGCAGGGGCGGGTTTACGCCCGCCCTGAAGACAGATAAAAGGGGACGCAAGACCGGAAGGCATCCTCTTGTTCCTGTGCTCTGAAGCTGCACCTCCTCGCTGCACGTGAGCTCGAGACGGAACGAAGAGCCAATTTTGACCCACCCACCAGCCCCTGATGACAGCAAGTGGTTTTGAATAAAGTTGATGGATAACTCTGATTTTCGTTTACAGGTTGTGGTATTATCGTGATGATTTTGAGTATGTAATAAAGAATGTCGATTTGTGTTACGTTTTGCAAATAAAGAAATTCTGCTTTCGTGTGCATTGGTAGCAGGCTTTTAAGGAAAGTATAGTTGCTGCTATAATTTTAGTTTAGTCATTTAGTTAGCATTGTCGTATTTATTTTGGTCGGGCGGTAAGGTCATGATCGGTGAGCACTAATTGGAAGATCCCTATGAGTGGGCGTCACCCAACACGGATGGGAGCGCTCGGGAGAGGTGGCCATTGGCCCCTCAACGGGGAGGCGGTCCCTTCTAAGGATGGGTCGCCGAAAGAAAAGGAAAGGCGGTCAAGGCCCCTTCCTGTGTAGGAGGGGTTACAGCCCCCTCCTGGGGAATTTCCCGGGGCCAGTGACGTCTGCGACGGCAGATGTGGTAAGTTGTGCGGGGTTTTGGGGGGGGTCTACGCTACCTTCTAGATACCTCACACGAGTCCTCGAACGACCTTTAAGTGGCGTCGAGTTTTATTGGTGCCCCCGTCAAGTCAAAGGGAAATTGGTAGTTGCACTTGAGGTACGCCTCAGTGCTGTCGCCCCTCACAAGTGGGGGGTATTTCTGGTTAGGGATCTTGACACCGGTTACGACCTTGCCGTTGGCCCTTAAACGTTAGGATGTACAATTTCATAATTTCAAGTAAATGTGTGTAGGATGTTAGTTCGGCTAGGAGAACCTCTGTATTAGAGAATCTGTTAAGGTTAGCCAAACATCGCAATGTGGTAATGAAATTGTACATAATATAAAATGTTGATTTAATGTTTTAATTTTGTTTTAATAAATACGGCCGGGAGGGTTACTCCCTCCCTCTTCCAAAAACTTCAAGAACTGTTTCCGGTTTCCCTCCTTTGGGGATTGTGTTGAGAGGGGGTGGCGGGTATCTCAGCCATATAGGCCAGCACACAGCAAAAACACAGAAGGCAACAGCAAAAAATGTAAGGAAGACCCACACCAATGGTGCCAGGTCTAACAATCACCAGCACAACAAAACGCTGCGGAGGAAATGTTCACAAATGTTCTTGTCACACATTACCACTGCAGAATCCTGTTTCATACAGTTGTAAAATGTGTTATAGTAAGCGCTACATTAATATCACCAGCCTAAAATGTTTGTGATCCGGCCCCCAAGTCAAATGCACACTTGTTGCATTATTATCCAACTCAAGAGTGTACATTTTCTTAACCTGGGTAGAACGAAAAGCTGAATTGGTCTTGTGGTATTCAAACATGATATCTACAGGTATCACTTTGGCTGCCAATCTGGTAATCAGTATTATTAACTAGGCTATATCCTGCCAAGTCCAAGTTCTCGCTTTTTCCCCATTTCAGCGAAAGTAGGTCTGCTGGTTCTGTTTTTTCACTGTAAATTCAGCTATTTATAGGCACACGCGCAATTATAATGAGTAGGAAAAAGGTACACATAGTAGAATGTACAAATACAATACTGGTTAAACCAGCAATTTAAGTTTGACATGGGACAACTCGAGAGCCCGGTCATCCTCGCTGAGCCCCCAAAGAAGCATTTCTACCTGTCGCTGTTCCTGGCCACAAGCTTAGTTTTACTCTGCAATCTTTATCAGCATCCCCACTTTCACCTAAGGGTTCACTGTATGAGTGCATGTTGCCAGGACGATTGTACACGTCATGGCGACTACTAGTCATATACATACGAGTCCAGCTTTCCTAGAACAAAAAGTGTGCAAAATCTTAATTCGCTGCGAATTAGAAATATCAGCTGTGATTGGCCCGTCCTCACAATAAGCTTCTCATGTAGATTTACCTCCACAAATGTTTAAGTTAATGCCAAGAAAGAAAAAATGAAAGAGGACTTAAGGGCACACAATTCCTTCTAAGGATCATGTTTCCTTGCAACCATTTTGGGCTTCCTGACTGACATTTTCGTTCAAACTACACGTTTCCCATAAATGTGTAATGAGATGAACATTTTTTGCCATTTCTTCCACGTCAGACTCAATAAGTAACCCACGAAACGAAGCATGTCGCGTCAGTGAAACTTGGGGGGAAACAAAGAAGTTCAAATTGAAAGCATAAAAGGAAAAATGTATGGTCTGAGGGGAGGGAACCTCATACTTACTGATCTGGTGGGCGCCAGGTCAGCCACAGGGAGCGTCTGTCTACTGTTCTTGTCAGAATCCTAATGAAAAGCAATTTAAAAAAAATAAAAAACAGACACATTTCCAGTATCATCTGAACACCATTCACTAAATTTGTCGGGAATTTCGAGTTATTGTTCTTGGTGTTGCTCATCCATATCAATGGCGGGTGTTTGGCTGTAGATCGAGATTTCATTAGTAAAGCAAACACCAGAAGTCCCTGCCTGTGTTCGGCCAACACTATCAGATATGGTCTGAACCCTCTAAACGTTTCGTCATGTTACAGCTCTTGTATGAGTAGCTGGAGTAATATGAAGAGCGCCGTAAGCAGGCTGGAAGCGGTTGAACAGCTAATATTCAGTGTCTGGCTCGTGCAAAGTCAGAGCCCTTATGACTGTTGCTCCACTTCCTCTTCCAGGGTCACAAGGGGGCATATTATCAAGGGGGTTTATCTCCGCTTTTTTTGGCTTTAAAAGCCAAGAAAGCGGAGATACAATTATCTCCCTATTACCTAGCTGTCGCTAACACCAGTTAGCGACAGCTAGTAGGAGATAGCGACCATCTTGGGCCCCGCTTTGCATGTCAGGGAAATGTATCACTAATGACATGCAAAGTGGGAATGCCAAGATGTTAGCGACTGGAAACAGTCGCTAACATCGCTGTCTCCTATTACCAACTTTTGGAGATATTCGGGCTAAGCGCGAATATCTCCAAAAGCTAACACCTGCCCCTGAGCAGTTCTTAGCCATGTTATCCAATGGTATGTGGATAACATGGCTAAGAGCATTAGCTCGGTAATGCATGAATATCGCTGACTTTTCAGCGATATTCATGCATTTCGGACGATTTTTATCGCTTAGGAGATAAACCTTGATAATAGCAAGGTTCCGAAGCGATAAAAATCGCCGCAGCTCGGCAATAAAAATATTGCCGCTAAGCCAACATAGCGATAATTTTCGCTAGTTGTTGGTAATATGCCCCTCGGTTTTACTCGGGGCCAACTTTAGCGCCGGTGGCGCCCGGTGCGTCAATCATTTTTGGCGCCCCTACACCCCACGACCACCTCCTCAAATTCTCTCAATACCGCCGGGAATAAGTGCCCCTCATCTTTTCAATCATAAGTTGTTGCTCAACACAGAGCCCCCACCCTGAGGTCAGTGCACCCTCCACAGTTCAGCGCCCAGTGCGGCCGCACCAATCGCACTGCCCTAAAGCCTGACCTGGTTTTACTCAGAAGCCCATGGCTTGCCCTCTTGAACATCGTGGGGCCAAATACCATGGCTGTACACTCTCGACTCCACCTCATGCCTCTATCATCCACCTCCAGACATCCCCTGCCCCTTTTCCTCATTCTGATAGGTTATTTTTCTTTTTTGTGTTAAAAATATTATATTTAATTTTGTAAGACTCATTACACAAACAAATAACAAACAGGGAAAGAATCCTACTCATTTAACTAACGAAATATACATATATGTAAAATGCTATCTTTGATATAAGGAGGCAAAGAAAACGAAAGAAGCTAACAAAAGAATGACTCACAATGGTATATTAAACTAACTGCAACCATGCATATAAAAGATAATATGAATTTTAAATAAGACTGAGAAGACTGACTACATCAGTATCCAGAGATTTTCAGAATAGTATACATATAATAGTAGTTGAGACAGTGGTGGTTTGGAAAGTTTATGATCCAGTGAAGGTAACCAAGGCCCACCATGTAAAATAGATAGTACCTTGGAATTTTTCCAGTTGAAAGTAATCTAGTTTACCACGGAGGAAATGAAAAAGTCTAATAAATGAATGTGGGAAATAGAAAGTGAATATGAGAGTGTGCCTAATTTATAAACAATCAGTTCATAGGAAATATTATCTGATATATGAACAATTTTAGTAATTATTTTCCAGACATTAACCCAAAAATCTAAGAATGTTATACATTGATATAAAACATGTTTCAGGAACCAAGCACAATACTTACATATTGCATTGCATATTTTGCTAATTTAGCTTAGATCAATTTCCAAAGAGTCCATAAGCAATCATTTAAAATGCAAAAAAGTTAGTTTGATCTAAAGACATAATAACCAGCCTAAAATATCACATGACCTTATTTTTTTACAATGATCAAAAGCAAAATAAGTTGAAAATTCACTACTCCAAAAATTACAAATTACATTCAAACTACTTGCAATTTTATTAATACACTTTTGATATACTTTGGACCGAACATGACCTGAAATATTAAATACATTTAAACAGATTTCTAAATTAGACATTTTGATAACTGGAATAGCTTTAGGGAATGCTTTAAGAATAGCATCACATACGATTTCATATTTATTACATTCGGAGAAGCACAAATTATATCTGTTTTGCAGTTCTGAAAAATATAAAAACATACATATATATAATGTGCAAATGAGAAATACCTACATCAGTCCAATTTTTTCAAATATTTACCTTATAATCATTTCATTGAAAGTATATCAGAGAGAAATTATCTTAGAACTTTTAATATTGAGATGGGTTAGTGAATAATTACATTCTAAAAGATAGAGTTTAAGGGCCAGATGTAGCAAAATCCAAAATACCGACTCTTAATTACCGAATTTTAGCGATTCGGTAATTAAGAGTAGGTATTTCTAATGTAGGTACCAATTCGGTAAATTTTACTGAATCGGTAAAAATCGGTATTTACCGATTCGGTAAATACTGAATCGGTATTTTTGCTATTGAATCCTATGGGCCTTGAAGCCAATAGGAGGGTGCAGGGGTGTCACTTTGACACCCTCTGGCACCCCTGTTTTAGGCTTGGGTGCCATGTGGCACACATACATGCCCTTAGGGCATGTATGTGTGCCACATGGCACAGGTGTACATGCACAGATGTGCATGTACACCTGAATCGGTATTTTACCATGCAATTGTATTGCATGGTAAAATACCGATTTTGAAAGCCCTGTGTCAATGTTAAAATTGGCACCTACATACCAAACATGCATTTTCGGTAATTTTACTGACCGGTATATTTACTGATTTGGTAAAATATACAGAATCAGTAATTTTACCTATTCTGTAATTTTACCCATTTGGTAAAATTACCGATTCAGTAAAATTACCGAAAATGCATGTTTTTTATCCCCCTATATCTCCATGGCCATTTACCGGTCGGTAACAGCCGAATTCGGCCGTTACCGGCCGGTAAATGGCCAAAATCTCCCACCTACATCTGGCCCTAAGTGTTCTGAATTTATAGATATAGATGTATTACTATTGGAGTACAACTGTGGAGTACCAGAAGCTCAAAACACTTAATCTGATTGGCTGGCTGCAACATTAGGAGAATGTTGCAGCTGTTATTTTAAGACTCAGGGACTCCGTTCTCGCGTCCTGAAAAAAAGGAGCAAAATAAGAAATGAGGGGATGAGAAAGGTACCCTGGACCCTTTGCCCAAATGTGGGGTGCTGGAGGAACTCCCCTTGTTTCAAATTAAAAAAAAGTTTTTTCAGGTTACAAGGTGCGACCAAAGTACTAATACATTGGAAGTTTGTCAGTTGTGAGGCACAGCACTGTTTTCTACAGCTGTATATATACAGCTGTATATATATCTACATATTGTATCCACAATCCTGCAATCAACGCCTGCTCCTTTTATCCTCTGGATCAGCGCAATTAGGAACGGACTACCACACAGCAAGTACTTATTCAGTGCTTTTATTTCTTCAAGATAGCAGATATGACGCATTTCGACTGGGAAACCCCGGTCTTGATCACATGCAAAGCCCCAACCATCCATGTGCTTTTATATTTTAGTTTCAACATATGTTCCTTCCCCTGACTCATGAAGTGAAACAACCGACTATCCGAATATTCAGGAACTGTATACACCAAAAATTGAAATTTTTTACAACATGGAATGTGCGTACATATAAAATAATATAAGAGCATTTTAATGAATAAATGTATATACGGAATATTGGGCAAGTGCCCTGAAATTCAATATCTAGTCATTAAAACCACAATATTCAGATTAGAAAATACACAACAATCCCTACTAGTAAGTCTGTAGATCAGGAAAAGTGCAATGTGCTCAAAACAGTATTGCCATGAATTAAATTAAAATGAATGTGCAAAACAACAGTGCAATGGCAACTCCATTATTAAATTCATGTATGGCTAGCCGTACTTTTTTGAAAAATAATATGTTGTATGTTAATACTAAATTACAATCATGAGGCCAAGCCTGCGGACCGCAATATTACTTTGATATCATATGCACAAAGTAAAGTGCTTAGTGCAAAAAATTTGTGCAAAGCCAGATATTGAAAGTGCAATGAAAGTGATAGTGCTACAATTGATTTAGGGTCAACAGTTATATTGAATTCATATCAGTTAATTAATAATGTACAAATGCGAATTGACGATATATCTCAGGTGTTAAATGTAGAAAACTCAATAGATACAAAAATTTTGTAGAACTGAAATTAAAATCATGTGTAAACAGCAATCAATAAACCACACTTCACAGACACCAGATAAAAACCAGTAAACCAAAAAATGTGTAAAACCAGTTAAAATCCAGTAAAAGTAAAGATAAAATCCACCTAAAAACCATCCTCACATTACTAAAACCTAAATTCTTAAAACTGTTTATAAATATAATTCTCATCAAAATATCAAGAGCAAAGCAGCAAATACAGAGCTTCCCAAATTTATATAAAATTTTATAAAAAATGAATTCATAAAAAATTATATAGATCTTCCCCTGTGTTTAAACCAGTCGGCATTTTAGTATCTAGCTGAACAATGTACTGACTTTCCAGTTGTCGTAGTTTTTTCTCTCTATTTCCCCCTCTACTGGACTTGGGCACGGCACCTATGGCAAAATAACTTAAGTCATTAAGATTGTTATGATGAACTAATTTAAAATGCTGCACCACTGGGTAACTAGAATCAGTGTTGACAATCACCCGTAGAGGCTGCAAAATGCGATTAAACACCTGGAGGTTCGTGCTGCCTATGTATTTTAACCACACGTACACTCTAAAACATAAACGGCAAAGTCAGTTTTACATGTAAAAAAGCCTCTGATTTTTCATGGACCAGGGAAAAAAGCATCAAAAAGTTCCATTTTGTTTACTCCAAATTTACATTTGAAAAACCCAGTTCTATTAGACAACTCGTTTCCTTTTTCACGCACCTCTGGACTGGATTTAACCAGGGCATCCCTCATAGAGGGA
Source organism: Lissotriton vulgaris (assembly GCF_964263255.1). Classification (NCBI taxonomy): domain Eukaryota; kingdom Metazoa; phylum Chordata; class Amphibia; order Caudata; family Salamandridae; genus Lissotriton; species Lissotriton vulgaris. The sequence goes on along the minus strand of NC_141695.1, from coordinate 743,821,084 downwards.
GCCCGTCTAAATGTGATGGCAGTTATGTCCTCTAATTCTGGTGCTAGTGTTATGTCAGTTTTGAGAATCGGCCAGTTTTTGTTAATGATATGTCTGACCCTTCTGTGATGACAACTATAAGTAATTATTAATCTAACTGGTGTTTTCTCTATATTGGGCTCACTGCTAGTGGATGAAGGATTGACTCTCTCTTTTCTGTGAGTCACAGTTACATTTTGTTGTGTAATTTGGATAGTGCTCTTTCAAGATCAACCATATTATAGCCTCTTGTTAGGAATCTCTGTACAGATTCATTAAGGCATGAGGTTAAATCTTTTTCACTGCTGCATATTCTTTTTATTCTTAAACATTCTCTACATATATGAACAAGTATCAAACTTGAAATAAGATGAGTTCTTTCTTTTTCAGTACACCTATTAATGACCATTTTTTATGAGCCAGTTGTGAAATAACTTTTAATTGCATCCAACGTTTTAAAAATAAATTGACATAGCCAGCCAACACATCTCTCGAATTGCTTGATTTTTCAGGACAAATTACACATGTATATGTACAATACTGATTACATGCTCAATTAACAACTTCAAATTCAAATTACATCAGCATATACTACAAATGAAAACAGAAAATAATAATATTGAAAAGGTTACATGTGTGGGTTTTCTTAACAACATCCATGCTCAGGACGGCTCCCGGCCGCTATGAGTCACGGTAGGCGTGTACTCATGATGGCCGGGAGCCGTCCGAACATTGCCGCTCCACCCACACATGGTTAATTCCCCGCCTGTGCGGGAGAATTAATCAGTGGGCAGAGCTCAGACGCCTCCCGGCCGTCATGAGCACACGCCTACTGTGACCCATGATGGCCGGAAGCCGTCCTGGGTACCCTAGCACCACGCCCAGCCCCGCCCCCCTCGCACCGCAGCAGGATTTGCAGCGTGGCAAAGGGGTTAACATGGAACATATTTTTATACTAGAAGAGCTACAAATCTGACATTACCTAAATTAGATATAGATTTCACTATTTAAAATCAACAAGTATGATATATCCTCGAAAGCATCCAAATTTCAGTTCTCCCTAAATCGGTTCACCTGGTCCTAAACATAACATACAGAAATATGAAAGAGTGAAAATATGAAAACTCGAGAAGACAATAACATAAATGCATTGTGTCTTGCGGATATATATATTAAGGGTAGGTAACCGATCTCAAAAAGATAAAAAATAATAAATAAATAATCCTTCTCTCAGTAATACCAGAGAACTTCTTGCAACCACACAGATTCCCCACCAATGGCTGTGATAGTAATTAAAACTGTCTGTAATAATTACTCTCCTGGATTGTAATGACTATATACCTAAACCACTTCCCACGGTTATCAACCTTAAAAAATTGTCCATGTACGGACAAAATAAACACTACTTACCTCAAATTATATTCCCATATAGCAAATCACGAGAGTTTCAGATCAAAAGAAAGGCTAAATTAAAAACCTTAATATGGAAAATGGACTGTACTCATACTCATAACTAAATACAAACTGAGAATGGGACTCAAGATGGTAACAACCAAGACATACTTTAAAAAAATTGCAAGAACATTCCTTTCAATATAGCTCCAAAGGTAGCTCATACTAGTTTCAGACCAAGGAGAAGAGAATTACAACCCCAATTAGACAGGATGGCTCCAGTGACAATTTACGCAAAATTTAAACCAAAGAAAGCAGTATGATATCCCCCAAGATATATTATCTAACCACAAAGACAAAGGCCTACATTTAAAAACCACTAAACTAATGTAATAAATTAATGTATGATAAAGTATAGCAAACAGGATGATAAAACCCACGGAACATAACTTAAAGAATATAGAATAAAGGGCCTTTTAATATGTCTATGAATACTACGACCTAATTTAAAAAACGGCAACTAGCCATTCTATCCAACACGCAAAGAAACATGTGAAAAAGATGCTATTAAAAACACCATGAAAACAAACTATTAAATAAGAATATGAACTATTAAATAAAAGTCCACCATCTACTTATGTATGTACCAATAAAACAAAATCAAAATAATTTAATAGATAAAAGAAGTAATTCAGAATTGATCGCTTGAAGTCCCTAGAACTTCACACTCATTCAGAGCTCAATCCGCTGATACTTTATAACGCAAATCTCAATGCTAACTTCTGCTCTCACAGTGCACTGCTAATTACACTACTTATTACATCACTCATGATGTATTCAATGACATTGTTGATAACATCACTGCAACATTTGAAAGGACATAATTGATGACAATGCTAAGCATTGCGGGGGTGCAAGTTATAATTACCTTAGGTCATGAGTCATAGTTACTTGAGATAACTGTAACTGTTGAATTTCAGTGTTTATTTGGGTGAAAATGATCCTTTGTCACTGAAATTTTCACTTTAGTATGATGTTACTTTTGTCAAGACTTGTGATGTTCTTACTGGCTCTGGCATGTTGGACAGTTTCTCGACTTCGGTTCTTGAGGGTTCTGGTCTGCCCGAGGTGCAGCTGACAATGAAACAGCCAAAGCAGACCCTGCCCTCCAAAAGGAGTCCCCTAGGGAAAACCTGTGGTTGAAGTGGGAACTCCAGGACTTTAAAAAGAAATAAAGAACGTAACCTCCAGGAGGAGAAAATTAAGGCCAGGAATCCGAACCGAAATAGAAGGCAAAATCAGGAACAAGGTACACCACAGGAAGCACAGATACACCATGCAGGAGCACAGGATATCAACAGGAGCGAGGACACACCAGCAGGAGTGAAGAGTGTTGCATGCAACGCAAGGAAATGAAGGATCGAGCCCTTTAAATACTCATGAACAGGAAGTGACCAAACAGGAAGATGAAGTGAACAAACAGGAACAGGAAGTGAAAAAACAGGCAAAAAATGACCACCATCTTGGATAAGGAAAAGTATAGTGAATGGAATAGGAAGATTGTCATCTAAAATTTGTAGCCCAGATACTTCCCAATGCCTTCTGGGAAGAAGACTATAGAATCATGGGAATGCAAGATGGCCCCAAGAAGACATGAAGAAAGAAGTATATATCAAGTGAAAGGAACGTAAGAATATAGTGCCCAAACATGTGAAAATAAAAAAAGAAGCTCCAAACCAGAGCTGCGGCATTCCTGTCATGCAAATTGTTAGATAACAGGCCACCGTGTAGGTAGGCAGCATGCCCAACACAAAAAAAGAGCAGGCGGGACGCAAAACCTGCAACAGTGGGCTGTTGTGCAGCACAGCGATGCGCCCGAAGAAAAGATGGAGGGGCCATGGGCTGCATCGCTGCCCGCGAGGAAGAAGCGGGCAGCACTGCGGTCTGAATCACAGTCCGCGGTGCAACAACTTTAATCTTTGGTTTTTTGAGGGAATATATATATATATATCAGTAGCTATTTGCACTCAGGAACAGATGCTCTATCTGCAAATATGCGAAAGTGTGATTAGAGAACTAATAGATATATCTACATTTGATAGGAAATATGCGTGGTGCACTTTAATATGCGGCAAATATGGTTTTGGTATCTACTATACATATTGGACCAAGAGCTTGGATGAACCCGTTATTTTGTATTTGAATGAGTGACCAATATATAGAGATCATTTTTTGGGCTGCCGAGCATTTTAAATCAATTGCTATTCTGTGCATTGGAATAAGCGACAAACATGTGCTTAATGTATGTTTGCCATATCTAGATAAAAGGATACTTTATCCCCCAAAAGGGTTTTACCTCTTATTATCATTTTCAGTGTGTATGGGAGGTAGATACATTATCCCCAAACTGTCTTTCTTTAAACATTGGGGGACCTCCACCCCAGACGTGCATATGTGTGACATTCTATATGTACATATATGTTTACATCAATGACAAACAAGACAATGTGCAGGGTGTGCCATAAAACTTTCCATTTAATTTTAGCATATTTCACCTGGTAGTTCAAATTAAAGAAAAAACTCTACTTCTAATAGCCCAATTGTTATTCCCTAATTGTGTGTACTTTACAAAGATAAAATGTGTATTAATTCACCATCTATAATGCTGCTGACACATACCCTATGAAACTGATTTGTTTTAGGAATATGTTGAATGTAAAAACATAACTAGTGGTTGTGTCCCCTTTAAAATCAACATTTGTTTTTAATTGGTGGTGGTGAGAGGGAGCGTTTTTCCCTTTAAATTGGCCTTCTGCACTTTACTCTGTGACCCAGTAGAAGGCACAAGCCGAAACGCGTAGGTCATTCATTTTTTGTCTGTATGCACCCCTGTACTTTGCTGGTTATGGCCAAGTGATCAATGGAGGCTGACTTAACTCTGAAAAATAAATGAGTTACATCACACGAAGGATTGTTGGTGATGTTCTTCTGCTCGCCCTCGAGATGCGTATTGGAGGGCGGAGTGCAGGTGTAAAGGAAATATATATATATATATATATATATATATATATATATATATATATATATATATATATATATATATATATATATATATATATATATATATATATAATTATATATATATATATAATTATATATATATATATATATATATATATATATATATATATATATATATATATATATATATATATATATATATATATATATATATATATATATATATATATATATATATATATATATATATATATATATTTCCTTTACACCTGTTGCCAGTAGGTAGTTATAGTTAGGACCTAGGGGCCGATTAGGATGGTGGATGGATTGCCTCCACCAGGCCGGTGGTGGCCACCGCCGGCCTGGCGGATCAGTCCGCCATCCTCACAGAAAAGACCCCCCGCCACATTAGGATGGCTGGGGGTCCGCGGCGGATGCCAAGACCGTCATCGCTTTTCCACTGGTCGCCTTCGCGACCAGCGGAAAAAGTGCATACATGTGGTGGCGGTGTCTGCGAAACACCGCCAGCCATATTATGATGCCGGCAGTCCTATGCCTTTCCACGGCAGCATTGCCGCCGTGAAAAGGCATACAGTCTTTGCTTTGGGGGCCCGTTGCAGTCCCCAGGGTGAAGGGGGGGGTGGGTGGTGCACATGGGGGGTACCTATGGTGCCCCCTGCCTTTACATGCACAAAGCGGCAGGCACTAAGCGGTGCCTGCCGCTTTGTGCATGTAAATGCAATACATATATTTTTTAGCCTTGTGGCGGGTGCTGCTTCGAGCAGCACCCGCCACAAGGTTAAAGATCTAGGATGTGACCGCCAGGGTGGCAGTCACATCCTAATTGCACCGGAGGGACCGCTGCTGCCCCTGCGGATGGTACCTCCACCTCGGGGGTGGGGGACGGACGCAAGTCCGTCCGCCATCCTAATGAGGCCCCTAGTTTCCATAGGAAATCTGCAACATTCTATTTGGAATAACTTTGGAATTATTGAATAAGTTGTTCTAACTGGTATTGGTATCTCCATTTTTTTGAAAATGTTAGTTTCTATGTTTGAATGTGTGTATCAAGGGTTATATTACGCTGAGAGGAGGTCTGCCACTCTTTCACAAGGATGATGTCATCAGTGAGGTCATTTGAGATGTCATCAGTGATGTCATGAGTGATGTCACTGACCATGTCAATGGTTTTGTATAAGTGAAATGTCCAGCTAACTATAACATGTGTGGGACCTATGTTTTTTTAGAGAAAATATATATATATATATATATATATATATATATATATATATATATATATATATATATATATATATATATATATTCACTGAAAAAACCATAGGTTATAGACCATATATAGTTAGGAATTCGCATTTACAAAACCTTATTTTACTCACACAAAACCATTGAAATTCCATATATAGTTAGTTGCACTAACTATATATCGCGCACCCGCAACCCACTGCTGATGATGTCACATATTACATCATTCATGACATGGTCAGTGACATCACTGATGACATCACTGATGACATCTCAAATGACATCATTCATGACATGGTCAGTGACATCACTGATGACATCACTGATGACATTTCAAATGACATCACTTGTAAAATCACTGATAACATCTCATTTGTCATTATTGATCACATCACTGATGATATCATTCATGTGATAATACGATCAACCTCTTCAGACTCTAATATAACCTTAGATACAATCAGTGTAAACAGACTCTCACAGACTGTCACTCATCCATGGAGTTACTCACACACCTAGTCAGTCATGCAAAGAATCAATCACACCTCCATTTCCTCAACTATACAGTTATACACACCTTACTTAATCAAACATATACTAACACATATTTACTCTCTTATACAATCCCTGATACAAGTTCATAATGATCCATACAGCCACTCACACATTCACTGGCTCTTATGCACAGTTATTTATATATGTCAACTCTTACATGTACTGTGTTTTACATATGTAGTTAGTTTGACATGAAGCACTGAGATATCCATTCAATCACCAATACACTCATGCACACAGTCAACCGCCCATACAGCTGTTTTCACATGCACTTTTGAACCCATACATCTACTGAATCAACTGCTCACACATCTATGCACAGAGTCACACACCTCCCAGCCACCCCCACACACACACTCAGTCTCCCATACAAATATTTGGGCAACCAATCAATAACCCATATAGTTACTCATATAGCTACTGATCAACACATGCAGCAGTTTACAGAACTACAGTGATAATGATGCACAAATTAAGACAGTTTAGTCACTAACCCATGCACTCAGTGAGACACATTTAATCATTCTCTCATACAGTCAGTCATGCACCTACTAAATCCTTCATCCAAACACTTATACATCCACTCATTCTTCAATATGTAAGACATATTTTATGTAATATGTGACATCATCAGCAGTGGATTGCGGGTGCGCGATATATAGTTAGTGCAACTAACTATATATGGAATTTCAATGGTTTTGTGTGAGTAAAATAAGGTTTTGTAAATGCGAATTCCTAACTATATATGGTCTATAACCTATGGTTTTTTCAGTGAATTTTCAAGGTTTTGTAAATGCTAATTCCTAACTATATATGGTCTATAACCTATGGTTTTTTCAGTGAATTTTCAAGGTTTTGTAAATGCTAATTCCTAACTATATATGGTCTATAACCTATGTTTTTTTCAGTGAATATATATATATACATACATATATAAACATATATCATCTGTATATCTATATAAATACAAACATAAATGCATGCATACATATACTTATATGCATACAGATGCATGTTATTTACATGAAAGTTGAAAAAACACTAATAAAAGCAAAGCTAAAAAGCCACCTCATTACAAACAGAATGACTTTAACTTAAACGAGGGCGAGATCTATTGCATTTTAAATGCTTGTTTACTTTGGTTCCATCAAGAAGGCATTCAGATGTGTCACACATTTGCCATAAATTCTGAATGTTAGCACTCTAGTTGCACATTAGATCACTGTAGTAAAGCTACTGCTCAGCAGGGACGTCTGCTGCTGGTATTCAAAGTGCATGTTTCAGTCTGCATGTCAGAATTTTTTTAATGAAATAGAAGAGGTTTTGAGAAGTCACTCAAAATGATCCCTAATTTTTCTTTCTGAAGCACTAATCATACTTTCTATGGCAAAATTAACCCCCTCATGTTGTTCCTTTTTAAATTGAGTGTTTTCAGACTTACCACTTCATTCCAATCAAGATGGTTCTGGTGTGCCATACTTTTGTCATAAGTAAGACGGTTAGCGCTCTAGTTGTTCTTTAGAACACTCTGGGACATTCTGTCATTGGGCTATACTTGGGGTACATCTGGGTGATATTTGGGCTACATTTAGGCTCTTTTGTCTCTGGTGGCCATCTTGGGAGACTGTATGTCAGAATTTTTTAATGAAATTGAAGAGGGTTTGAGAAGTCACTCAAAATGTGCCCTAATTTTTCTTTCTGCAGCACTAATCATAATTCATAAGGCAAAATATACCCCCTCATTTTGTTCCTTTTTAAATTAAATGTTTTAAGAGTTACCACTTTATTCCAATCAAGATGGCTTCAGATTTGATTTGATTTGATTGATTTGATTTGTCTATTTCTAAAGCGCACGAATGCCCGGAGGTGTCTTGGCGCTATGAATTGTCCAGTTTCCGATGCGGGTCTAGAGTTAGTAAAAATGTATGCGGTGAAAAGCCAGGTCTTGATTCTCTTTCTGAAAATCTCCAGAGTTGGGCTGTTTTTTACCTCAAGTGGTACTGAGTTCCATGTCCGGGCTGCATGCACGAGGAAGCTTCTTCCTCCCCAGTTTGATCGTTTGAACTTGGGTATTGCTATCAGTTTTTTTTGACCTGATCTGAGAAGCCTTGATGGTTCGTAGTGCTTCAGGTGAGTTTTCAGGAAGTGAGGGCCTTTGCCCTGCAGTGCCTTGTAGGTCAAGCATAGAGATTTAAACTTGACTCTTTTGGCTACAGGTAGCCAGTGGAGTGTCTCTAGTTTATGACTGATAGGCTGAAACTTTGGGATTTCCAGTATCAGTCGTGCCGCTGCACTCTGGAGTCGCTGCATTTTTTCCATGATTTTTACTCTGGCTCCAGCATACAATGCGTTACCGTAGTCCAGTCGAGACAGTGCCAGGGCTGTCACTACCGTTCTGCGTGTATCTTGAGGCAGGTATGGGAGTATTTTTCTAATCATTTTTAGTATTTGCCAGAGAGACGATGCCAGTTTGTTTACTTGGGCTTCGTATGTTAATTTGGTGTCTATCATGACTCCCAAGTTTTTTGCTTTCTCTGAGGGTTCTGGTCTTGTTCCCAGTTCAGGGGACCACCAGAAGATGGCTTCAGGTGTGCCATACCTTTGTAATAAGTAGGACTGTTAGCGCTCTAGTTGTTCCTTAGAACACTCTGGGACATTCTGTCATTGGGCTATACTTGGGCTACATCTGGGTGATATTTGGGCTACATTTGGGCTCTTTTGTCTCTGGTGGCCATTTTGGGAGACTGCATGTCAGAATTTTTTAATGAAATAGAAGAGGATTTGAAAAGTCACTCAAAATGTGCCCTAATTTTTCTTTCTGCAGCACTAATAATACCTTCTATTGCATAATATACCCCCTCATTTTGTTCCTTTTTAAATTAAATGTTTTAAGAGTTACCACTTTATTCCCATCACGATGGCTCCAGGTGTGCTATACCTTTGTAATAAGTAGGACTGTTAGCGCTCTAGTTGTTCTTTAGAACACTCTGGGACATTGTGTCATTGGGCTATACTTGGGCTACATCGGGGTGATATTTGGGCTACATTTGGGCTCTTTTGTCTCTGGTGGCCATTTTGGGAGACTGCATGTCAGAATGTTTTAATGAAATAGAAAAGGGTTTGAGAAGTCACTCAAAATGTGCCCTAATTTTTCATTCTGCAGCACTAATCATACTTTCTATGGCAAAATATACCCCCTCATGTTGTTTCTTTTTAAATTAAATGTTTTAAGAGTTACCACTTTATTCCAATCAAGATGGCTTCAGGTGTGCCATACCTTTGTAATAAGTAGGACTGTTAGCGCTCTAGTTGTTCTTTAGAACACTCTGGGACATTCTGTCATTGGGCTATACTTGGGCTACATCTGGGTGATATTTGGGCTACATTTGGGCTCTTTTGTCTCTGGTGGCCATTTTGGGAGACTGCATGTCAGAATGTTTTAATGAAATAGAAAAGGATTTGAGAAGTCACTCAAAATGTGCCCTAATTTTTCATTCTGCAGCACTAATCATACTTTCTATGGCAAAATATACCCCCTCATGTTGTTTCTTTTTAAATTAAATGTTTTAAGAGTTACCACTTTAATCCAATCAAGATGGTTTCAGGTGCCATACCTTTGTAATAAGTAGGACTGTTAGCGCTCTAGTTGTTCTTTAGAACACTCTAGGAGGCTGCAGTAGAACACAAAGGAATCAACTGACAGTCTCTGTCCTTGTTGGATGTACATGTTTTACTGAGAATGTCAGACTTCATTTTCACATGACTGAGAAAGATAATGTGAATTTACAGAAAATATGCTTTCAGTTTAGCTTATAGATCCCCTTCCAAACCACTGTGGGAAAATCATGAGATATTAGTTTTCTTTCAAACAATATTCATGATATCACAGCAGAAGGTTTTTTCACATGGTAAAATCACCTTAGAACCCACCACAATTCCTAAAACGAGTATGGAACCATCAACAAATGATTTATAATGTAACTAAAGTCCTAAAACCCTCTATTAACTACAATGCTTTTTAATGAGGTGCTATCATGTATATTGGTCCCAAGATGGCTGCCAACACTTCTTGGATGAAGTGCTGACAGCCAATCAGATCAGATGTGTGGTTAGGCTCCGCCCAGATATATATCTTTTTTTGAACCTAAATTACTCAAAATCCACTGGAGCACATATATTGAGACCTAGCAAAGGCACATCGGGCTAACAGTCCCTACAATTTTGCCAAGTTTCGTGCAAATCCATTCAGCCGTTCGAGCTAAAAGTGAGGCCAACCGCCCTATGGAAATTAACATGGAAAAAACGTGTTTTGGGACCCCCCTTTTTTCTCGGCCCCCCCTTGATGAAACCCCCCCAAATTGTCAGGGGCTGCTCAGAAACAAAATGTTCCATTTTCCTGAAAATTTCAGCCAATTCCGTCCTCAAACGCCAAAGTTATTAGACATAGAATTTTCAAAAATCCCATAGAGAAAAAATCCTAACTATATATACCTACTGGCGACCGCCAGTAGGTAATATATATATATATATATATATATATATATATATATATATATATATATATATATATATATATATATATATATATATATATATATATATATATATATATATATATATATTGACTGAAAAAACCATAGGTTATAGACCATATATAGGTAGGGATTAGCATTTACAAAACCTTATTTTACTTGCACAAAACCATTGAAATTCCATATATAGTTAGTTGCACTAACTATATATCGCGCACCCGCAATCCACTGCTAATGATGTCACATATTACATCATTCACGACATGGTCAGTGACATCACTGATGACATCTCAAATGACATCACTGATGACATCACTGATGACATCTCAAATGACATCACTGATGACATCACTGATGACATCTCAAATGGCATCACTGATGACATCACTGATGACAACACCCAGTGACTGTATGTTTCTGTAAAGTTAAAATATGTCTTACATATTGAAAAATGAGTGGATGTATAAGTTTCTGGATGAAGGATTTAGTAGGTGCATGACTGACTGTATGAGAGAATGATTAAATGTGTCTCACTGAGCGCATGGGTTAGTGACTAAACTGTCTTAATTTGTGCATCATTATATATGTTGTTCTGAAAACTGCTGCATGTTTAAATCAGTAGCTATATGTGTAACTATATGGGTTATTGAATGGTTGCCCAAGTATTTGTATGGGAGACTGAGTATGTGTGTGGGTGGCTGGGAGGTGTATGACTGTGCATAGATGTGTGAGCAGTTGATTCACTAAATGTATGGGTTCAAAAGTGCATGTGGAAACAGCTGTATGGACAGTTGACTGTGTGCATGAGTGTATTGGTTAGTGAATGGATATCTCAGTGCTACATGTCAAAGTAAGTACATATGTAAAACACAGTCCATGTGAGAGTTGACATATATAAATAACTGTGCATAAGAGCCAGTGAATGTGTGAGTGGCTGTATGGATCATTGTGAACTTGTATCAGGGATTGTATAAGACAGTAAATATGTGTTAGTATATGTTTGAATAAGTAAGGTGTGTATAACTGTATAGTTGAGGAAATGGAGGTGTGATTGATTGTTTGCATAACTGACTAGGTGTGTGAGTAACTCCATGGATAAGTGACAGTCTGTGAGTGTCTGTTTATACTGATTGTATCTAAGGTTATATTAGAGTCTGAAGATGTTCATTGTATTATCAAATAAATGATATCATCAGTGATGTGATCAGTGATGTCATTTGAGATGTCATCAGTGATGTCATCAGTGATGTCATTTGAGATGTCATCAGTGATGTCATCAGTGATGTCACTGACCACGTCATGAATGATGTAATATGTGACATCATTAGCAGTGGATTGCGGGTGCGCGATATATAGTTAGTGCAACTAACTATATATGGAATTTCAATGGTTTTGTGCAAGTAAAATAAGGTTTTGTAAATGCTAATCCCTAACTACATATGGTCTATAACCTATGGTTTTTTCAGTGAATTTTCAAGGTTTTGTAAATGCAAATTCCTAACTATATATGGTCTATAACCTATGGTTTTGTCAGTGAATTTCATTGGTTTTTTAAAAGCTAATATCTATAGCTGTAAAATATATTCTTTATTACGTGACGTGTCACATAGCCCGTGAGACGCCTCATGACGCATTGCATAACCGTGACGTATCGTCTCTGCAGCGCATACAAGACCCGTAACGTAAGCGCGCCGGAGCACGCTTACAGATATATATATATTTTTTTAACCTTAATTAGACAAAATCCACACATGCACATATCTTGAGGCCTTGCAAAGGCACATCAAACAAACAGTCCCTACAATTTTGCCAAGTTTGGTGGAAATCTACTCCTTTAAATTTTATTTTACTGTTTCTCTTGATTTTCCCCTTGTTACGCTTACCGGAACGCTACCCGGTATGCAAACAAACGCTCCAAAAACACAATATGTCAGACTCCCGTTACGCTGCCGGTTAGCTGCCCGTTTTTTTTGCCCCGTGGGGAACTTTAATAGCCCCCTCATCAATCCTAGGGGTTCAGGAGGGGTCTACCTTACCCCTTTCCTTCATTTACACCTTTTTTTTTTCCACCACTTGTCTCTAGATCCCACCGAGAGACAAGATGGCGGCCGCTCCGGACTGTTTACAATGTTAACAGCCAATCAGCTTCTCCTCAAACTCCCGTTACGCTGCCGGTTAGCTGCCCAGTTAGCTGCCCGGTTCGCGTACCGGGACGGGCCTCTACGGCGAAAAATCGCATTTTTTATTTTTTTTTTGCCCCGCGGGGCTCTTTAATATCCCCCTTATCAATCCTAGGGGGTCAGGAGGGGTCTACCTTGCCCCCTTTCCTTCATTTCCCCCTTCGTTTTTCACCACCTCTTGTCTCTCGATCCTACAGAGAGACAAGATGGCAGCCGCTCCGGACTGTTTACAATGTTGACAGCCAATCAGCTACTCCTCAGACTCCCGTTACGCTGCCGGTTAGCTGCCCGGTTAGCTGCCCGGTTAGCTGCCCGGTTCGCGTACCAAGACGCGTCTCTACGGCGAAAAAATCGGATGTTTTTTTTTTTTTTTTTTGCCCCGCGTGGCTCTATAATATCCCCCTCATCAATCCTAGGGGGTCAGAAGGGGTCTACCTTGCCCCCTTTCCTTCTTTTCCCCCTTTGTTTTGGCCTCCTCTTGTCTCTCGATCCTACCGAGAGACAAGATGGCGGCCACTCCGGACTGTTTAGAATGTTGACAGACACCGGAGAGCCAATCAGCTTCGCTTCGCAAAGCTCCGTTACGCGAAAAGTACGCGAACCGGAGCGCTGCCCGGAGCGCTGTTACAGATATATATCTTGTTTTGAACGTTAATTTCTCAAAATCCACTGGAGCACATATATTTAGACCTAGCAAAGGCACATCGGGCTAACAGTCCCTACAATTTTGCCAAGTTTCGTGCAAATCCATTCAGCCGTTCGAGCTAAAAGTGAGGCCAACCGCCCTATGGAAATTAACATGAGAAAAACGCGTTTTGGGACCCCCCTTTTTTTCTCGGCCCCCCCTTAACGAACCCCCCCCAAATTTTCAGGGGCTGCTCAGAAACAAAATGTGCCAATTCCGTCCACAAACGCCAAAGTTATTAGACATAGAATTTTCAAAAATCCCATAGAGAAAAAATCCTAACTATATATACCTACTGGCTATCGCCAGTAGGTTATATATATATATATATATATATATATATATATATATATATATATATATATATATATATATATATATATATATATATATATATATATATATATATATATATATATATATATATATATATATATATATATATAGAAATAGGGTTTCAGTTCCAATTAATCTCTCGCTGAAATCATCCAGGCTCTCACGGGCATTATTCCATAGGCTTCTTTATTTAAGCAATGTCATCAACGCGTTTCGGGAGTCAAGCTCCCTTGATCACAATGTTTTTTGCGTTGTGCAGAGCCCTCCCTTTAGTGCATGTAAACACAGTGGAAACAGTAAAAGGACTCACAGTAAGACATACAGTTATTTGCGAATACAGCGGCCATTTTAACACATTCAAAATGCCTTTGGGAAAGATGTAAAGTAAATACAAACATCAATGGTTTTGTATAAGTGAAATGTCCAGCTAACTATAACATGTGTGAAACCTATTTTTTTTAGAGAATATATATATATATATATATATATATATATATATATATATATATATATATATATATATATATATACATCAGTCAAAGAAGTCTTTGTTCGATATTTCATCATAAAAGACATGCTACACAACATACAGCATAAGCAGTAATATATCAAAATTACAGATAAAATATACAGATAAAAATTGTGAAGTATGTTAAGACAATAAATTAATATACAAATAAGAACAAGCTAAGAATAGTATTAAATCACTAACGTCAGACTTCATTTACATGATAAAAATCCAGTTAAAAAACAGTTTAAAAAAAGGCAGTATCATTCAGTGGCACAGAAAACTGCTGTTCCAATTTACAGTTTACGCAGCAGTAAAAAGAGACTTGATCAGCCTTGCCCGTAAGATCCATGCCCAGCCCAGGAATTTCGCCACTACAATTACAACCAGTGGTGATGTATCTGTTTTTAAAATTCTACTGGCTGTTTTTGCTGAACGTGTACCCAGTATTCTACATACTGGGCATAACCACTTTTGCCTTGGAGCATTATACAAAGGGCAGACAAATAGGAGATGATCAACTGTTTCGCCCAACCCTAGACACTGTGGGCAGTGCGATGGTCCACCATGGCTCCATGACTTGGTTAGGCCCCTAAGCGGAAGAGACCCTACTCTAAATTGATGAAATAATTTACGGTCCATAGGCCTAGTAATGACATCCCAGTAATTTTCCAACTGGCTTGCATCCTTTACTAACACAAAGGATGCCGTAAGAGAACCATCTGCCATTATAGAATGCCTTTTGCAAACAGTCCACTCCCAATACATGCTTCTCAACACTTTTTTCGTAGGAAAAGTAGCTGTATCCGGATTAGACAACAATTCCCCCAGCTCCAAGTCATATAGGGAGGATCTTAGGTCTCTCAACCAGCCTATCTTGTGGGAACCCTGGAGGTCCTTGACTTCAAGACGCGCTTTCGCATAAAGCAAAAGTTCTGGCGTAATCCACAGGCGCCGCCAGAACGCAATGGGTCTGTATCTTGCTATATCCTCCACTGGGTGACACCCTAGATCATAAAGGAGGGGTATACGTGGTGTGGATTGTGGTAGTCCTACTGCCGCCCTAAGGAATTTGTTTTGGGCCACTTTTAAAGCATCTAATTTACTAAAACCCCATAACTCTGCACCGTACAGTACTGAGGGTAAGATTTTTGAGCCATAGATTTTCATGAGAGGAGACATAGGCCTTGTATAGGAGCTTTTGTGTTCTTTAAGTAGAGCTCCACCAATTTGGGCATGTTTTAAAGCTAGAAGATCGATCTGCGGGACCCAGCTAAGGTTCTCACTGAAGGTTACGCCGAGGTAGGTAAATAGAGAGGTCTGTTCAAGGGTGGTTCCACCCATTGTTACCCTGGCTGTGGCAGATTTCTTCCCACGTCAAACCATGAACTTACTTTTGGATACATTTACCTCTAACTCATGCTCGGCGTGACAGTGAGAGCAGGAAGAGCCAGCGGAGAAATTAACAGAGGTTCCTCTACAGCGGAACGGGGTTTGCTACCCACTGTGGATTTTAAATTACCAAATGAGGAATGCAGCACAGTGACTCACATGAGTGAAAAGAAGGGCACTACAAAGACCAGTAGGCCACGGGGGTGGCCGCGCCCAGTGGGGTGGGGTCTTGAGATGTTCATAAGTGCCCGGATAAATAGCTGAGTTTGCATTTACCAGGAAGCCCACAGCCCATGAAGAAGGGCATCCGCACGAAATGCGTTGGGCTGGACAAATTGTTGCAACGCCGTTTGCTGTTTTGGTTACTGCAATCTCCACCAATAAAGCGGCAAATTTGAAAGTTCTTGTGTGGGCTTTCTCTCACCAGGTAAACTTTGTTTGAATTAATTTAAGTGGCGCTGCCTGAGCCGCGAGAAAGCCCAGCTGCAGTTTGCAGTCGATGCTGTTGCGTCAAGCGGCGTGACAGTGAGAGCAGGAAGAGCCAGCGGAGAAATTAATGGAGGTTCCTCTACAGCGGAACGGGGTTTGCTACCCACTGTGGATTTCAAATTACCAAATGAGGAATGCAGCACAGTGACTCACATGAGTGAAAAGAAGATCCCTACAATGACCAGTAGGCCACGGGGGTGGACGCGCCCAGTGGGGTGGGGTCTTGAGATGTTCATAAGTGCCCGGATAAACAGCTGAGTTTGCATTTACCAGGATGCTCATAGCCCATGAAGAAGTGCATCCGCACGAAACGCGTCGGGCTGGACAAATTGTTGCAACGCCGTTTGCTGTTTTGGTTACTGCAATCTCCACCAATAAAGCGGCAAATTTGAAACTTCTTGTGTGGGCTTTCTCTCACCAGGTAAACTTTGTTTGAATGGATATATATATATATATATATATATATATATATATATATATATATATATATATATATATATATATATATATATATATATATATATGATCGTATACCACCAAGGTGGCCCATAATAACGGCTTGTAGCAGTATTATGGAGATTGCTAGTAAAGATGTTGATTTCTTCCTACAAGAGTATGTGAGGGCACTGCCCTCTTTCATTCTTGATACTGGGGATTTGTTACGAAAATTGGATGATGTGGTTTGGGAATCAGACTATTTACTCATCTCTTTGAATGTCTCATCACCCTACACAAGCATCCCCACAGAGATGGACTCAAAGCAATTGAGCATTATTTTAAATACCTGACCTATATGTTTCTATGAGCACAACAAAATGTTAATGGCCATTATATCAATGTGTCTGGAAAACAATTTTTTCCTGTTCCAAAACCAAGTTTATCAGCAGGTCAGGGGCATGGCTTTGTGGGCCTGTTTTTTCCCCACTTATGCTTGTTTGCATATGGGTTGTGGGAGGCACGGGTCCCCAAGCCAGCCTTTGAGAAAGTTACGGCCAAGCACATAATAAGATGGTACAGATACATTGATGATCTGCTCATAATTTGGAAGGGATCGCAGATTGGGTCCCTACAATTTATTGAGCAAATCAATGAAAACAACCTTAATTTGAAATTTCTTGGCCAGATTAGCAGTGAGGCAATCTGTTTTTTAGAACGGAGCACAATATGGATCCAGATAGTGATAATATATCTTTATCTAGTTTATCCAGTGCTGCAAGTACAGAAAGCAGTAATTCATCAAGCATGGGAAGCAATCTTGTTCTAAATATAATTGAAGAGCTTGATTTTTTAGTCGAGGACAGACTGAAACGTTACGTTCAAGAATAAAGAATGCTCATGGAAAAGGAGGAAAGCCAGACGCAGGGCAAGAAGAAAAAAACAAAAATAAAAACACGCAGCAGAAAAAGAGATATCAGTGGTACAAAAAGAAAAAATACTAGATTTAACAGTTACAAATCTGTCAACAATGACATTAACAGCTCTGGGGTTGAGCTATTGTCCGGAGAGCTCTTTTAACTATGCGAACACCAGGATTGATGTCTTCAGCTTCATTAGAAAATTGAAATTGAAAAAAGTTTTCACTATCAAGGAAGGAAATAATAACAACCCAGCCATTACCAACGTGGTTGAAGATCCCCACCACAACCAATTCAAGCACGTTATGCAAAAGATCTTTTGACCCTCAACGATTTGGCCAGGTCCAGTAACACTGACAGTATTACAAGAGTGGAAGATGTAACAAATACACCAGTTCGTCTTGGAACAATCGAAATTAAACAAAAGGGAGCTGGAGAAAGTCCTTTCAAACCTAAGAGTGTCTTCACCCTAAACATACCCAAAGACGCAATAGACATTTTCCATGAATGTATTGTGGAGGACCTGAAAAGACTAAATCGAATGGTGCAAAGACAAAAAATCAAAAAGAACTACAAAATGGATCAATATTATAAGCTTGTTGAAAAACTATCCAAAGATCAGGAAATTATAATTAATAACTCGGACAAGGGAGGTAATGTGGTCCTATGGCGAAGTGTGGCTCACTGGTTAGAGCAGGCAGACCCTGAAGCAGAGGTCAGACCTGGGACCAGGGTTCAATTCCCGACGCGGCAGAGTCTTGAGCTCAAATGTCCATGGACTCGATAATTCTCGCTTCGGTGCCTGACCTAATCATGGGTTCACACTCTGCAACTCTGGGCACTAAGCTTGCTTAATCTCCACAACGGCCCCCTGCGGTGGGATGCCTGGCTTTCACCTTGGGGATGCCCTGTAGGGGCTATCTCACAGGGAAAAGCCAGGACGGGTTCCCAAGGCAAGCGCGGAGATACCCCTTCGGGGGTCGAATCTGGCGCTATATAAGAATATAATAATAATATAATAATAATAATAAAATGGCCCAGAAAAGAATACTTGGAAGAAGCCATGAGACAA
Organism: Lissotriton vulgaris; assembly: GCF_964263255.1. Taxonomy (NCBI): domain Eukaryota; kingdom Metazoa; phylum Chordata; class Amphibia; order Caudata; family Salamandridae; genus Lissotriton; species Lissotriton vulgaris. Next base: position 743,802,286 of record NC_141695.1, on the reverse strand, counting down.
TTGGGAGACACACGGTGTTATTCGAAATCCAATGGACTGGAGAACAAGAAATCTAAGGATCAAATAAAGAAGTTGCTGCAGGAATACAAGAGAAATGGGCTGATTTCTTTAACAGAATTTAAGTATTTGCATGTAGAACATCCTGTTACTCCGGTACTTTATTTAATACTGAAAATTCATAAAATGGTACAACCTGTTCCAGGTAGGCCAATTATTTCCGCAATAAACAGCGTAGCGGAACATGTGTCCCAATACATAGATTTTTACCTCCAAGAACACGTGAAAAGTTATATAAAGGATACAGGTGATTTCCTTAACAAGCTCAGTAAAATTGAATGGAACAATGGTTGGTGTCTAATAACATTGGACATAGAATCACGGTATACCAGTATTGATCACGATGTAGGTTTACGAGCAGTGAACGACTTTTTAGGAACTAAATCCTGTGAATATTACAGCCACAACAAGATGATATGTGAGTTGATAGAGTGGTGTCTTAAGAACAATTACTTTCTGTTCAATAAGGAATTTTGGAAGCAGGAGCGAGGAGTAGCCATGGGATCTTGTTTCTCCCCCAGTTACGCGTGCTTGCACGTGGGCTGGTGGGAGGAACAAATCCTGGAGGGCATACCCAATAGAAACAAAGTCATACATTGGCTCTGCTTTATTGACGATGTCTTTGCAGTATGTGAGGGTGACATTGCAAGTGCCGAAGAATTTGTAGCGAGCTTGAATGTAAATGATAGAAATTTATACTTTACATCAAACATCAGCACATCTATGATTGAGTTCTTGGATGTGCAGGTGTCAGTTGTTGACAATAAGTTAGAAACAACCCTCTTCAGAAAAAAGACAGCGGGCAATAGCATCTTACATGCTAGCAGCAGTCATCCTAGGCACACAATTGAAAGTATCCCTGTAGGAGAGCTGCTCAGGTTAAAACATATTTGCAGCAACCACGAAAATTATGAAAAAAGTGCTAAGGAAATGTTGGAGCGACTGGGTAACAGAGGTACTCAAAAAAAGTGCTAGATAGAGCTCTCAATAAAACAAAAGATCGTTCTAGGGAATCCTTGTTGATTCCAAAAAATGTGTCTGCTAATAGCGACAATGAATGCCCGCGGTTAATAACTGCATTCAGTAAACAGGAACGAAAAATCAAATGCATCGTTAAAAAGAATTGGTCAATCATCATGACCGATGGTGTGTTAGCTAGCAGAGTACCCGAGTCGCCACCTATTACATTCAGGCGGGCAAGATCAATGAGGAATCAATTGGTCAAAACAAGTCCTGAAATTAAAACTGAGGGGACAAATTTTCTACAGAGGAAGGGTTTTTTCAAATGCTCGTCATGCAGAGCATGCAGATTTGGCACTAATACGAGCCATTACAAAACCCCATTTTCTGACAAAAACATGGCTATTAAGGGAAGCTACGGATGCCGGACTGAATATGCTGTTTATGTTCTGGCATGCACCTGTGGGCTTCGCTACATGGGTAGCACAAAGCTACAGGTGCATGCCAGAATATTGCAGCATCTCAGGGCAATTGTTAACCACGACCCTGCTTATCCTGTGGCAAGGCATTTCAGAACAACACATAACAATGATTTGAGTTGTTTGTCCTATTTTGTTATAAATGCAGTAGCACCCTTACGCAGAGGGGGTGACAGAGAACAGCTGTTAAGGAGATTGGAAACTTAGACTATAATTGAGTTAGACAGCAAACATCCAAATGGGTTAAATAGTACAGAAGATCTGCATTATTGTCTATAAACTATAAGTATATGAGCGTAAGAGAAAAATATTATAAGCATGATCACTCTCAGGAAACAATCTGGAGGTCTTTTTAGCTAGATGTCTTACAATTATAATGAATCATTAAATAAATTTAAAAAAAAGATCACAATAAATAAAACTTTCGTTTCGTGAGAATAAAATATGAGAGGAAATATAGCCTCTCAAACATACACAAAAAAAATGGGAATTTTTCTTGGGCATTTTTTTAGTATATATTTCTGCACTTCACTTTAAGCACTTTATTTCTTAATAGCACTTTAAGCAGCCTCGAGCAAACATAGATAATTGACAGTATAATGCATTAATGCAGTGAAAATAATACCCAATTGTAATTTTGTAATTTTGGACTTTAAATACTATGAAATGAATGTTGTTGTGCAATAAGTTATTTTCATCATTTTTTATGCACAAAGACTCACAGTTAGAGTTTTTAAGCTATTTATATCTGCATTTAATATTTTTATCATGATCTATATATTTATGGTTTTAGAATTATTCTTGTATGGTTAATGAAACTTGGACAGATTAGCAAAATATGTACATGAAATTAACTCAATGGAATATAGAAATGCACAGTCTCGTTTGTAGCAATTTCGTGTGCAAAAGATAATGAATTCATTCAGTGATTTACAGCACATGGGCATTCAAGCCGACTATGAGTATGAAACACTAGCAATCCATTGTTTACATAATTATACTATTTATATTTGTGTATGCTTTACAAATTAATGAAGGGATTTAAAACGAGTACTGTTTTTAAATAAGAGGCAAAAGCAACAGTATGTTTTCTATGTTGTTTGCTTAAAGCTGACCACGTGATGTGTGCACGGTGGGCGGGCAGTTTGAAACTTAATTTAAAAATGCCTCATTTTGCTGATAAAGCTTTGGTGTGAGCAAGAGCACGGCTGTGCTTGAAACGCGTCGCAGCGGAGCAGGGCGTTAAATAAAAGACATTTCTGCCTGATTCCTGTGGTCCGTCCCTTCATTTCCGACGTTCAGTTGTTGAAGGATTGTTGCTGTCATATATATGTATATATATATATATATATATATATATATATATATATATATATAGATGATCATGTACCACCAGGGTGGCCCATAATAACGGCTTGTAACAGTATTATGGAGATTGCTAGTAAAGATGTTGATGTCTTCCTACAGGAGTATGTGAGGGCACTGCCCTCTTTCATTCTTGATACTGGGGATTTGTTACAAAAATTGGAGGATGTGGTTTGGGAATCAGACTATTTAATCATCTCTTTGAATGTCTCATCTCCCTACACAAGCATCCACCACAGAGATGGACTCAAAGCAATTGAGCATTTTTTAAATACCTGACCTATATGTTTCTATAAGCACAACAAAATGCTAATGGCCATTATATCAATGTGTCTGGAAAACAATTTTTTCCTGTTCCAAAACCAAGTTTATCAGCAGGTCAGGGGCATGGCTTTGTGGGCCTGTTTTTACCCCACTTATGCTTGTTTGCATATGGGTTGTGGGTGGCACGGGTCCCCGAGCCAGCCTTTGTGGAAGTTACGGCAAAGCACATAATAAGATGGTACAGATACATTGATGATCTGCTCATAATTTGGAAGGGCTCGCAGATTGGGGCCCTACAATTTATTGAGCAAATCCATGGAAACAACCTTAATTTGAAATTTATTGGCCAAATTAGCAGTGAGGCAATCTCTTTTTAGATTTTGAAATCCTAGTACAAAATACACAGCTGCACACAAGACTGCACAGGAAGGTGACAGACGGTAACTGCCTGCTACATGCAGCGGGTCCCCATACAGTACATCTGATCCGCAGCATTCCCTTTGAGGAAATGTTGAGGATCAGAAGAATTTGTAGTACTGATTTTGAGTGCATCTGAGCACAGAAAGAATGCCAAGAGATATTCCTTAGACAAGGTTACACTTCTAGTATAGTGGATAAAGCTATGACCAAAGCGAACGAACAGGGCAGATCACAGGCACTTGCCAGCAAAACTCCAAAAGAACACAATGCATTGGAAACATTACAACCCTCTAGACTAATTCTGACTTATAGTAACCAACATCAAACTATAAGAAGGATTGTCAATAAGAACTAGGTGTTGGTTAGGAATGACCCTGTGTTGGGTGGCAATTGAACTGGGTCACCTAACATAACATTCAGAAAAGCTTGTTTGATGAGCAATTCATTGGTCAAGAGTAGCCCTGAAGTGATGCAAAACACAACATGGCTTAAGGCTAGCAAAGGCTTCATTAAATGTGCAGTCTGCAAAGCATGTAAACAAGGAGTTAGCAAGACTGAGTATACCACACCATTCAAAAGCAGGCCAATAAAGATTGATAAAAAACTTAACTGCAAGACAGAAATTGCAGTTTATATGCTGGAGTGTCCTTGTGGTCTGCGTTATGTGGGCAGCATGAGGCTCCAGGGCCACAAGAGGATACGCAAGCACATAAGAGCAATGAACAATGGTGACACTCCATACCCGGTTGCTTGCCATTTTGAAGAACTACATGCCAAGAAATCACAGGACTTCCGTTAGTTTGTGGTGGATTCGGTCCCTCCCTTGAGAAGAGGTGGGAATTGAGATGCATTATTGAGAAAACTGAAAATTAATTATATATATTGGAAATGGGTAGTAAAACACAGAACGGATTGAATTTCAGTGAGGATTTTTATACACACCTCTAATATGTCAATCATCCACACATATATATATATATAGTTTTATTACTGTTTATGCTTGCTGCTGCCTCATTGTATTTGAGGTTTTTAACTTAACTTTTTTAGATATTTGCACATTTTGCACATTAGGAGAGAAGGGATTTATTTGTGATACTTTATATGCACTGACACTTTAATCTAAGACTTGGATTGTTTGGGTTATAGCCCACTTGGGCTTTATTGTTTCCACTCCCATTGTTTCAATATTAAGGGCAATCTCAATTGTGCTATCGGAAACCAGTTTCGAGAGAATAATGCTGCTACATCTATTATTGCTGGGAAAATGTTTACATTTGTATCAATTTTCTTGCAATGCATTTTTTTACAACTGTACATATATTTATATGTGTCCTAGGGTTATAAATCTCTTTTACCTGGCATTCACATATGACCATTTTAAGGCTGTTCCACTTTTTTACCAAGTATTTATTTACTGGTTGTACAGGGAACCCTTGTGATATTTATACAGTCATTTGCATCAATTTTGCACAATTGTACTATGAATTTTACAAGGCAGAATATGATTAAATATTATGTTTATTTCCATGTATATGATGACAATTAGTCTGGTGGTTGAGCACTGTCATTTTAAATTGCAACGACTGTACCTTGGAATGTGTCATGTGATCAAGGTCTCACGAGGGCTGAAACGCGTAATGGCAGCTGTGCAGGGCACAGAATAAAGAATTGAGCACAAAAATGTGGGTTTGCATTGTCTTTTTCAGATACAAGAAGTTTGGGACGAGTTTCAAAGATATATATATATATATATATATATATATATATATATATATATATATATATATATATATATATATACATATATATATATATACACTGAAAAAAGCACCCGCAATCCACTGCTGATGATGTCACATATTACATCATTCATGACATGGTTAGTGACATCACTGATGACATCACTGATGACAACTCAAATAACCACCATATATATATAGATATTCCACCTGTAAAGCACCCGAACCTGGAGGCCCACATGCGGTGTTGAAAATCTTTATTTTCTACCAGGTAGCTCTTGTACAAACAACTTCTGCACAGCAAAAATATCTTGCCATCCGTATCCTACGCATTTCGGGTGTCTTTCCTCCCTTCTTCCAGGGTAATGGCTAATGCGTTTTGCAGCTAGCACGTGATTTATATACAGTCAATAGTCCCGCCTACTTGGCGTCTGTATAGTGCATTGTGGTTATTGTGGTTTTGATGGCACTCTACATTTAGTAAGATGCTGCTTCTTTCAAAGTTTTTGTAATCCCCACTGGGCACCGTGTCAGTTCGTTAGATGCCAAAGAACTGCATATTTATCCTCGTACAAACAACGCCGCTCTGTATGTGCTGCATTCGTGGCAGCAATGGATCCGCTCTTCTTCGGTCGGGGCTCTCCGCGACCAAGGCAGGCTGCTATATTTTCCACCTGTAAAGCACCCGAACTTGGAGGCCCACATGCGGTGTTGAAAAAATCTCAATTTTTACAACATTTATTTTATAAAAATGCATGCCCTGCGGGATGGGGTCCTTGGGGCCAACTCAACCCGGGGAGGGCGGCCGATTGGCAATCCCCACACATATATTTATTTATTTATTATTTATTTTGAGATTTATAGAGCGCCTGGTGACCCGAGGGCATCCCCGCGCTATAGAATGTAGAATCCAGGACAGGCGGAAACCAGGAACTATTTGGGGAAGAGGAAGGTTTTGAGTTTTTTGCGGAAAAGTGCGTGGCTAGGTTCCAGGCGCAGCAGGCGAGGCAGAGCGTTCCATTTAGAGGCGGCCTTGACCGAGAAGCGGCGGCCACCGGTACGCGACTTCTTGAATCTTGGGACTGTGGCCAGATGTTCGTTGTCCGAGCGAAGGTTTCTGTGGGCTTTATAAGGTGTAATCATATCTTTGAGGGCGGCAGGTCCAGCCCCATTGATGAGTTTGTGCGTGATGCACAGGGCCTTGAACTCCACTCGCTGGCGGACCGGAAGCCAGTGCAGAGATTCAAGGGCCGGTGTGGTCGGGGCTCTGGGAGGAAGATTGAGAATGAGTCTCGCCGCGGCGTTTTGTGCACGTTGGAGTTTGGCCAGGGTGGTTTCAGGAGCGCCGAGGTATGCGGCGTTGCCGTAGTCCAGACGTGCTAGTATAAGCCCTTGAACTAGGAGTCTCCTGGACAGGGGGGGCAGGAGGGGGAGGATCTTGCGAATAGAACGGAGAAGGCCAAAGCAGGTCCCCGCGGTTTTGACTGCCTGGGTCTTCAAGGAGAGGTCCTGTTCCAACCAGAAGCCCAGTGTTTTAATTTCTGTTTTAGGCGTAGGGATGTCACCGAAGGAATCCGGCCAGACTGAAGGAGGGACGGAGGACCATTTGTTGCCCAAAAGCATGATTTCTGTTTTTGTCCCGTTCAGCTTCAGTGAGGATTCGCACATCCAGGTATGTATGTCTTGCAGGCAGTTAAGTCGGGTTTCAGGGTTATTGTCCAGCTGGGAAAGAGAGACGACGAGTTGGGTGTCGTCGGCATAATTGACTATTTTTATCCCATAGGGGGTAACCACATCCTCTAACGGGGCCATATAGACATTAAACAGGGTGGGACTAAGCGAGGACCCCTGGGGCACACCACATGTGAGCGGAAGGGGGTCTGAACGGGAGTTGCCGTCCCACACCTGAAATGAGCGACCCGAGAGGAAGGATTTGATCCAAGCATGTGCGGTTCCCACAATTCCTGCCTTGGCCAGGCGATGGAGGAGGACACGGTGGTTCACCGTGTCGAATGCGGCACTGAGGTCCAGGAGGATCACAGCCACTGATCCTCCTGAATCCAGGATACACCTAGCCTCCTCGATGACGGAGAGGAGTGCGGTGTCTGTGCCGTGGCCCGGCCGGAATCCGGTTTGTGACTGACGTAGAATTTTATTCGTCTCGAGGAATTGGGAGAGCTGCACGTTGACTAATTTCTCAGCCACCTTGCTGATGCAGGGGAGGAGCGAAATGGGTCTATAGTTGGCCATATCGTCCGGGTTCAAGTTGGGCTTTTTCAGCAAGGCCTTGACAACTGCGCTCTTCCATGAGGAGGGCACTGTGCCTTGGGCAAGAGATGTGTTAATCAGATCCTTAATGGTAGGTGAAGTACTGGGAGAAACGATTTTTAAGAATCTGACGGGTGCCGGGTCCAGGGGGGATCCACTTCTCATTTTGGCCAGCGTGGTGGTGACCTCATCGAGGGAGACTCCTCTAAAGGAGGACAGCCGCGGGCTGGTGGAGCAGGCGTCTGAATCAACCGGGATGGGGGTCTGATTGGGGGAAGGGACTCCAAGATCCGTGTGATTTTGGAATCGAAGTATGAGGCTAGGTCCTTGCATCTGTCCGGAGGGGGAAGAGAGGCAGCGGGAGCTGAAGGGATGTTGAGCAATTCCTTAACTATCAGGAAGGATTCTTTAGCCGAATTGGCCGCATTTTTAATTCTGTTGTCGTAGAAGGTGGTTTTGGCTAGTTTAATGGCCGATTTGTAGCGTCTTACCGCTATGTTATAGGTGTCTTTATTACTATGTAGCCAGTCTTTCCTCCACCGTCTTTCCGCTTTTTTGCATTCTTTGCGGAGGTCTCGGAGTTCCGGGGTGTACCACAGGGCATGGCCCATTGTCTTATCTTTGATCTCCCGACTTTTTATGGGGATGAGGCTATCGAGGGAGGAGGAGAGCCAGCCTCTTACTTGGGTGTCAGCCTCGGACGGGTCAGCCGCAAGGCTCGGGGTAGAAGAGTCCAGAGCTATGGACCAGTCCACCGCAGAGAGTTTGGCCCACGATCTATCATTAGTGAAGATGGGGGCTTTATGGGGTTTCTTGATGGCCCCAGGAATGTGGAAAGTGATCACAAAATGGTCCGTCCATGGAAGTGGTTGGGAGTTAATAAATTGGAGGGAGGGGATGTTCAAAAGCACTGGGTCGAGAAGGTGCCCTTTAACATGAGTTGCACCGGTGTTGGCAAGGAGAAGGCCATGAGAAGCCAGGTCGCAGATAAGATCGGCAGCACCTGTGTCCAGCGGGTCGTCAAAGTGTATGTTGAGGTCACCTGTTATGAGAAAGTTTGATGACAAGTGGGCTGAAGAGGAGACGATTTCCAAGAGGGATGCTGCAAAGGGGGCGAAGTGGCCGGGAGGCCGGTACACCAGAAGGCCTGACAAGGAGCTGGTAGGAGTAAGCTGAAAAGTGAAGAGACAGCTCTCGGATTCCGGGGTTGCCATCGTGTTAATGCGGCATGCGAGGTGGTCCCTGAAAATTATGGCAATACCACCTCCTCTACCTAAAGGGCGTGGTTGGGACAAGATGAGAAAGCCGGGGGGGAGGGCCTGTACCATATCGGAGTTGGAGTGCTCAGTGATCCAGGTTTCTGTCAAGAAGAGTATGTCCAAGTTTAGATCGACAATAAGATGATTAATATGCAGGGCATGCTTCGGGAGCGATCTGCAATTAAGTGTCGCCATTTTGAGGACAGGCGGTGGGACCGGGGATTTAGGGAGGAGTAGCTTCGTCGGTTTGCAATTGATGCAGCTGAGGTAGGGAATGTTCGGGTCTTGTGGAGCGTGGCATGCGCTGGTTTTTCTAGGTCTAAGGCTAAGTAGCTCTCTACGAGAGTAGCTTACCTTTGTAGTAGGAGGGACAGGCATAGAGTCTGGCCCTAGGCCCGGTCGTGCGCGGACGGGCACAGACGGGCTTGCCTTAGGCGCTCCCGCTGCGCTCGTCCGCTGCGCTGGTATGGCCGGCACATTTGGGGTCGGTGGTGTGGGCGTGGCCTCGCAGAGGGCGTGGCTTCCGCCTTCTGACCGCGCTGGCGGTGTGGGCGTTTCCCTGCAGCGGCGCTGGGGTCGCTGAGACAGGGGAGGTCTTAGGAGGGTGGTGAGAGCGCTACAACACGGCGCTTCTGTGCAGATGAGCTCTGTGCAAGTTAAAATCCAATCACAAATGAAAATAAGCAGTTTTTTAAAAACGAGTGTGGGCACAGTCCTCCGGCTTCCGCCTCGGAGGCTTCCAAATAAACAATAGTGCGACGCGCTTAGTATCAGCGTTAAGTAGTCTAAGGTGGGCGTGGCCTCGCAGAGGGCGTGGCTATCGCCTTCGAAGTCTGAGATGGGCGTGGCCTCGCAGAGGGCGTGGCTTCCGCCTTCTGACCGCGCTGGCGGTGTGGGCGTTTCCCTGCAGCGGCGCTGGGGTCGCTGAGACAGGGGAGGTCTTAGGAGGGTGGTGAGAGCGCTACAACACGGCGCTTCTGTGCAGATGAGCTCTGTGCAAGTTAAAATCCAATCACAAATGAAAATAAGCAGTTTTTTAAAAACGAGTGTGGGCACAGTCCTCCGGCTTCCGCCTCAGAGGCTTCCAAATAAACAATAGTGCGACGCGCTTAGTATCAACGTTAAGTAGTCTAAGGTGAAGAATCAAGAAGGGCCTTGACTCATTACTCAGGATGGCTGAGTCCAACTAATACTATTAAACAAAACAAGAGCCAATACTGGAGTTTCAATTTCAAGAACTGATACATTTTCAACGAAAGCTGCTTTGATTGAAGCAAAAACAACCTATACTCCTTTAACCACAAACGAGTTTATTCTATTTTGTTAACCATACTTTTTTTCTTTTTAGGCACACTATTCGTCGTGCATGGAAAATACAAAATACAAAATACAATAGGTATTATATACAAAATATACAAACAGATGAATACACAATTTCAAACACACTTGGCCATACATTCATACACAAAGCATTCACAACAACTGTAAATAAGGAAACAATGCGTCCGAGCATCGGTCATTCAGTCAGTGGAAAATGTTTCTTTTCGTGTTTTTGCGATCTATTATAGTTGTAATTGTCACAAGATGTCTTATTAAACCAAATAAATGCAACAACTGTTCCAAAGTGAAAATGGTGACCAGATGCGGGACAGAAAGCTGGTCGACGCGTTTCAAACCCCTTTCAATTTAGTGGGGGTTCTCCTCAGGACCGGATTGGTTCTGAAACAATAAGAAAGGCTGGCTTAAGCACATTTGTTCAGGGTTTCAATGAGTGGAAAAAAGGGGGATCAACTCCCTGTGTCCAACAGCCGCTCCCTACCTTAATCCAATAGTCTTAAGAACTCAATCAATGGCAGGCAGGTAAGAATCCAAAGTGGAATTGTATTTCCCAATAGAGGTGATCACAGCAGCTGTGTGAGGGAAGACAATACAAACGACTACATTTAATATAGTGTCACCCATTCCCCAATCATTCGTTCTGCTCGTGCGTGATACGGGGGAGGGACAGGGAACGTGTAAACTTACCCGCTGGCGAACAGCTTCGTACTCGCTGCTCCGTCAAATGGTAAACTGGGCAACCGCTCCTATGCTGCAAAGCGGAGCAAAAAGGTTGTTAGCTGACTGGCGTAGAAAACGCGGGCATGTTGATTCAAACGAAGGCGTGACAACATACCGATGCGGGAGCAAGGCGTCAGTCCTTCTCCTTAGATGGTGTGCATGGTTCACACTGCTCGAGTAGTCGAGTGGGAGTGTTGCCTCGGTGTTTCCTGGTTGATAATGGAAGCCCGGGGTTGCTGGGACTTGTAGTTCACAGACGGTTTTGCAAGAGAGCAAACCAAAGGCTGGAGTGGACTGGCTCAAGCATTAGGCTTATAAATTTCAGATATTTCGTTTAATCCCCGCGTGGCGGTGTTGAATTTCATTATAAGCATTGCTTCACGTTGTGACAATTTGGCATCAGTGTCACCGCCCCTAGGGTCTTTTTCAATTTTGGACAGAACTGTCCATCGCAAATCTGTGTTTTCGTGCTTACACTTAGTCCAATGGTTGACTAATGGGGCATTCTCCACCCCCCTACGGATGCGCGATTTGTGTTGCGTGATCCTATTTCTGATTTCTTGTGTTGTTTTCCCAATGTAGACTAGAGGGCATGGGCAAATGATTGCATATACTACATTTTTGGATTTACAATTCGTGAAGGTGTCGTGTTTCCAATGAATATTGTCGAATGTAAAAACTGTATCTTCAATGGTTTCATTACAACAAGTGCATGTCCCGCACTTATGGTGTCCTTTTGGTGGAGGTAATCCAAAGAGGCTGTGTAATGTGGGAGCCCTGGTGATTGGTAATGCTGCCCTAACAACATAGTTAGCCACACTTTTGTCCTTTTTGTAAGCAAAAAGTGGTGGTACTGTGAAATCCTCATGCAGGTTCTTTAGTAAATGCCAGTTGGACATGATAAGCTTCCTGTGTAAGTTTGCAGCTGGACCGAAGGTAGTGACACACACCATCCTTTTAACATCTGGTTTAACTCTTTTTTCCAACTACGTCTCTCGAGGGGTCCACCAAGCTCGTTTGAGGGAATTTTTTAATAGTTTTTTTGGGTACCCTCTCTGAATGAGTCGATTTTTCAATTGTTCAGCATGTATAAAATATTCTTCTTTGCTAGAACAATTTCTGTGGATTCTCAAAAATTGCCCATAGGGCAAGTTTTGTTTTAAGCTGCGAGGGTGATTGCTGGTAAAATGCAACGCTTTGTTCCTATCGGAAGGTTTCCGGAATAATGTTGTACTTAAACCTCCTTCCGAAGGTTCCACTTTCACATCCAAGTAGTTGATAGATTCATTTGATGCTGAGACCGAGAACTGGATGTCAGTCGTTCTCGAATTCAGCCAACATACGAATTGACCCAGGTCATCATGTCCTCCTGTCCAGACCATGAATATGTCGTCAATGTATCGCATGTAGTGTGTAATGCTGCCGCCAAAAGGATTAGTTTGATATATGAATTTCTCCTCAAATAGCCCCATGAACATTATAGCTAGCTCTGGGGCAAAGGGGCAACCCATCGCCACCCCTTTAACTTGATAAAAAAATTCAGCATCAAACGTGAAGAAGTTCTTTTGCAATGCAAACCGTGCAAGGTCAAGGATGAACTTAGTCGGAACTCTTACTGGTCTTTCCATTTTATCCAAGAACACAGTCAAGGTTTCGTTGAAAATTCATCAGTTCTTGAAATTGACACTCCAGAATAAGTAGTCTAAGGTGGGCGTGGCCTCGCAGAGGGCGTGGCTATCGCCTTCGAAGTCTGAGATGGGCGTGGCCTCGCAGAGGGCGTGGCTTCTGCCTTCTGACCGCGCTGGCGGTGTGGGCGTTTCCCTGCAGCGGCGCTGGGGTCGCTGAGACAGGGGAGGTCTTAGGAGGGTGGTGAGAGCGCTACAACACGGCGCTTCTGTGCAGATGAGCTCTGTGCAAGTTAAAATCCAATCACAAATGAAAATAAGCAGTTTTTTAAAAACGAGTGTGGGCACAGTCCTCCGGCTTCCGCCTCAGAGGCTTCCAAATAAACAATAGTGCGACGCGCTTAGTATCAGCGTTAAGTAGTCTAAGGTGGGCATGGCCTCGCAGAGGGCGTGGCTATCGCCTTCGAAGTCTGAGATGGGCGTGGCCTCGCAGAGGGCGTGGCTTCCGCCTTCTGACCGCGCTGGCGGTGTGGGCGTTTCCCTGCAGCGGCGCTGGGGTCGCTGAGACAGGGGAGGTCTTAGGAGGGTGGTGAGAGCGCTACAACACGGCGCTTCTGTGCAGATGAGCTCTGTGCAAGTTAAAATCCAATCACAAATGAAAATAAGCAGTTTTTTAAAAACGAGTGTGGGCACCGTCCTCCGGCTTCCGCCTCAGAGGCTTCCAAATAAACAATAGTGCGACGCGCTTAGTATCAGCGTTAAGTAGTCTAAGGTGGGCGTGGCCTCGCAGAGGGCGTGGCTATCGCCTTCGAAGTCTGAGATGGGCGTGGCCTCGCAGAGGGCGTGGCTTCCGCCTTCTGACCGCGCTGGCGGTGTGGGCGTTTCCCTGCAGCGGCGCTGGGGTCGCTGAGACAGGGGAGGTCTTAGGAGGGTGGTGAGAGCGCTACAACACGGCGCTTCTGTGCAGATGAGCTTTGTGCAAGTTAAAATCCAATCACAAATGAAAATAAGCAGTTTTTTAAAAACGAGTGTGGGCACAGTCCTCCGGCTTCCGCCTCAGAGGCTTCCAAATAAACAATAGTGCGACGCGCTTAGTATCAGCGTTAAGTAGTCTAAGGTGGGCGTGGCCTCGCAGAGGGCGTGGCTATCACCTTCGAAGTCTGAGATGGGCGTGGCCTCGCAGAGGGCGTGGCTTCCGCCTTCTGACCGCGCTGGCGGTGTGGGCGTTTCCCTGCAGCGGCGCTGGGGTCGCTGAGACAGGGGAGGTCTTAGGAGGGTGGTGAGAGCGCTACAACACGGCGCTTCTGTGCAGATGAGCTCTGTGCAAGTTAAAATCCAATCACAAATGAAAATAAGCAGTTTTTTAAAAACGAGTGTGGGCACAGTCCTCCGGCTTCCGCCTCAGAGGCTTCCAAATAAATAAATATACTTTTTTAAAAGGCCAGCCCTGGGGGAAGTCGCCAGAGGCCCGCCCCCTTTCTCAAACAAATGGGCCTCCTGGTACCCAACTTTTTGAGTGATGAAGTCCCCTTGACTGGTAAGGTTTATTGAGGGCCAACAACTCCTGTTACCTCAAAAAAGTCCACACATTGGGATTGCTGAGAGGTCATCGAAGGCCCTGCCCCCTTTTTCCTCCACCCTGCAAACATGCAGCCTGTGAGGGTCGAAATGAAATGAAATACCAGTATTTGCAAAGCGCACAGCTACCTCTGAAGTGGTTTTCCGGCGCTGGGGGCCCTCGTGAGCCCCAGATTCCAGCATCAGTCACCCTGGCTGCTGTGCCACACCTCTTCCATTGTATAGGTAAATAACTGAGTGTGTGAGTTGCTGTAAGGGTGCGTTTGTGGCTATGTGGCAGGCTGTACGGGTGAGTGACTGGTTGCATGAGTAGCCATATGTAGGGGGTGAGTGACTGTGTGAGTGGCTGTATGAGTGAGTGAGTGGGTGTGTGACTCTGGATGAGTGAGTGGTTGTGTGAGTATGTGAATGGGTCTGTGACTGGTATGTGAGTGGTTGTGTCTGAGAGGTTGTATTGGGGTGATAGTAGGTGTGTGAGTGGTTCTGTGAAGTATGAAATCAGTGATGTCATTTGAAATGTTATCAGTGATGTCATAAGTGATGTCACTGGCCATGTCAATAGTGATGTAATATGTGAGGGCATAAGCAGTACATTGTGGGGGCTTAATGTATAGTTAGCTCAGGTAACTATAACTGCTGAATTTCTATGATTTTGTATGAGTAAAATCTGAGCCTAACTATAACATCCCTGCAAACTCTTCTTTTTTACTGAATAGCTAAGGTTTTCCTAAGTATAACATTCCTGTAACCTTTGTCTTTTTGGTGAATTCCTAAGGTTTTTAATGTTAATTCCTAATAATACTGTCACTGTATCCTTTGTTTTCTTTAGTGAATTTCTACGGATTTTTTAATTTTGTTTCCTACCTTTAACCAGTAACCTTTGACACTGTGTGTGTGAGTGAGTGCATGAGTATCTCAGTAGGTCTGTGAGTGGATGTGAGAGGAGAGTGTATAAGTGGGTTTGTCAGTGGGTATGTGAGTATCTACATTGGTCTGGGAGTGGCTGCATAAGGGTCTCACTGGGTTTGTGAGTGGGTGTGTGAGTGTCTAAGTGGGTCTGTGAATGGGTGCGTGAGTAGCTGAGTGGGTCTGGGATTGGGTGCATAAGTCTCTGAGTAGGTCTGTGAGTGAGTCTGTCAGTGGGTCTGTGGGAGGGTGCATGAGTCTCTGAGTGGGTTTGTGAGAGGGTGCATGAGTGTCTGAGTGGGTCTGTGAGTCCGTGTGTAAGTCTCTGAGTGGGTTCCTGAGTTTGTGTGTTGGTCTGGAAGTGGGTGTGTGCATCTATCAGTGGCTTTGTGAGTGGATGTAGGAGTCTCTGAGCGAGTCTGTGAGTGGGTGAGTGAGTCTGTGAGTAGGTCTCTGAGAGGGTGCATGAGTCTCTGAGTGGGTTTGTGAGTGGGTGCATGAGTGTCTGAGTGGTTCTATAAGTGGGTGTATGAGTCTCTGAGTAGGTCTGTGAGTGGGTTCCTCAGTGCCTGTGTGGGTCTGTGAGTGGATGTATTAATCTGCTAGTTTTTCTTCCCTCTGGTTTGCTTTTCCTGCTCATTATTCTACCCTCTGTTTTGCCTTTCCTGCTATTTTTTCTGACCTCTTCTGCTCTCTTTTGCCTTTGCTGTACATTTTTCTCTCCACTGTTGTGCCTTTACTGCTTGTTTTTTTGGCCTCTGTTTTGCCTTTTCTGCTTGTTTTCCACTTCCTGTTTTGCCTTTACAGGTAATTTTTATGACCTGTGCTTTGTATTTTTCTCCTTCTTTTTCTCCCTCAGTTTTTAACAAGGGAAGGGGCCATGCAGCCCCCTCCTCTGGTTGATTCTAACTACTAGTCTTGTTTGCAGAGTGGTGGATAAAGAGGGCTGGGCCTTATACCAGGATTCAGCAAATCCACTATGTGCGACTTACAGGAGGTAACAGGAGGAGAAGTTGGCCCTAAGGATGTCCTTGGGGCCAACTACCTCTCCTGTTATCTCCAGTAATTCCCACTGCTCTTATTTTTTTTTTAAATGGTGTAAATCCGTTCAGTAGTTCCTGAAACTTTCATATTAAAATAAATTATATATTTGGTAACTGTGGTTGGAACCGCAACCCTCCAGAGTACAAGCTTGATTCTGATTGGCTGCCAACACTCTAAAACAACAACAAATGTTGGCAGCCATCTTGTGACTCAGTAGCATCGAGTCAGAAGAAAAAATGACAAAAAGTACGAAAAGGGGACAGGGTAGAAACAGCCTGACACCCTAGGCCTGCTCACAGGGCCCCCCAGGGACACCCAGGCCCTAAAGAAGCATTTAAAAAAAATATTTTTGGCCTGATTCATGCTGGGCGGGCGAATCCGGCTGGGAAAAGGAAAAAAAACAAAGCACAGACTCCCGCGCTTCATTTTATTAGGCCCCCGGGTGGGCCAGGTCCCAGGGGCAATGTGCCAAATATATGCGGTCCATGTGGGCCCCGGCAGTCCCTGGGGATTGCCATCTCCCCAGGGCTTTCTTCAATTGTGGGCAGGGGGCCTTGTGGCCCCTCCAAGGCCCGGGGACTGCAACCTTTCTGGGGCTTTCTTTAATTATGGGCAGGGGCCTCGCGGGCCCCCCAAGACCTAGGGACCACCACCTTCCCAGGGCTTTCTTAAATTATGGGCAGGGGGCTTCATGGACCCCCCCAAGCCCCAGGGACCGCTACCTCCCTGGGGCTCCAATACATAAATGTTTGTGTGGGGGGCTCCTGCCCCTTTCCACACTGCCCCGGAGACGACCAACTCCCGAGGCACTAATTATGCTAATTCAGAGGTCTGTTGCGGACCCAGAGCCCAAGGAACCACCACCTCCCCGAGTCTACATACATGTTGGGAGGGGGGCCGCGCGGCACCTCTCCTGGAGCCCTCCTTGCTTTGCTTCATGGAAGCGAGAGCAGGAAACCTTCTCTCGCTTCTATCAAGCAAAGCAGATTGCTTTTGGCCATAGGCAGCTGCATGTCAGCAGCTCCCCTTGTTCAAAAGTAATGCTGGCTCCTGCAGGAGGCGGGGAGCGGGCTGGGACTGTGGGGGCATTGGGACTCCCCCCATGGTCCCCAACGTTTAGGTCAGGCCCCAGGGGATGGGGTCCCCAGGGCCAATATTGGCCCAGGAAAGGGGATCACATGTCTCCTCTTCCATAAAAATTATTTTTACAAAATAAATCAACAAGGTCATGCCCGGGGGGATGGGATCCCCGGGGCCGAGATCTGCCTCGGCACCCTTCCCATTTTTTTTTAAAATAAAAAAATGGATCAGGCCCTGGAGGATGAGGCTCCACAAAATATTAAGAGAAGGAGGGCCACCCAGGTCCCCTTCTAAAAATATCAAAAGAAATTAAAAGCTGGCATCTTGCCCGAGGTCCCGCCCCCTCCCTTCACCACTCTGCAAACGCGCCTCCTGGCTCGTTATGGATTGGGGACTAAGTCCCCTTGAATGCTAACGGTACTCAGGGGGCAACTAGCCCATTAGTTACCTCCAGTAAGCCCCACACAGTGGGATTACTGAGAGGTGGTCCGAGGCCGCATTCCTTTTTACATCACTCTGCAAACGTACCTCTTGGTGCATTCCTGTTGGGACAAAGAGGTCCTCTTGTGTCCTGAGGACCTCAGGACTAAAGTAGTCTTCATCCCCCAAGCAGCAGTATACCCCACAGAAGGCGTGTTTGCAGAGTGGTGTAAAAAGGGGGCATGGTCCCCCTCACCACTTTACGAACCCGCTGGGAGGCAGACATAGGGAAGGAGATACCGGAGACGACCTGGTCACAACTCATGAGACGGGCCTGGAAGGGCGCACGCCACGCCCGCTTCCAACTGGTCCACTTCTACGTACTCCACAGGGCCTATTTGACCCCGGCGAAGATCCAACAGTACTTTGCCGCGGATTCTGCAGAGTGCCCCAGGTGCGGGGCGCCTGAGGCAGACCTCCTCCATATGTTGTGGTCTTGCCCGGCGCTGTCCTCCTATTGGCTTGGAGTAGGAGACACCCTGAATAGGGTAACGGGGAGGTCCTTATCGGTCGACGCGGCGGTGGGGCTCCTACACTGGTTCCCGCATACCCCCAAGAATAAAATCTCAAGTAAATTTATTGATCTGGGGCTTCTCCTCGCTAAACGGGAGGTGACCAGGAATTGGAAGGCAAGAGTTGGTCCAACAGAGGTTAGGTGGCACAGCGAACTTTTGAAATGGGCGGCGGGGGAGAGCACGCTGCGATACCAATTAGCTAGGCGGCAGAACAACGAGAGAGCGCTAGAATCAGCACTAGAATGGGAGACGTTAGTGCAAGCCCTCAGGGATTATTGCGCTTCCAGCGATTCCGAGAGTGAAGATGCGGCACATCCCGAGTCCCGATAGCCAACTATACTTCAGATACCTATAGAATCCTCTGGGGTTTTTCCCATAGGCTTTCCTACACGCACTACAACACACACTGATGGTGGGGTTGGGGGGGGAACTAGTCGAATCATTGGGTTGTTGGGGGGGTTTCTTTTGCCCTTTTTGTAGGATGATTTAGAAAAGCAGATGAAGACCTTTGGATCATCCAGACCAGCTTCGACCTTATATCGGATCCCCTTTGGTGTTCGCCGCCCGACCCTTGGGTTGTGGGCTGAATGGCTGTGTACACATGTCGTTTGCCAAAGGGAGATGGGATATGTTCAATTTTTTCTGATTGTGCCTATATTGCTGGTCTGATATGTAATTTTGACTAATTCCTGCAATAAAAATATATTTAAAAAAAAAAAAAAAAAAAAAAAGGGGGCATGGTATCGGACCACTCTCAGCAACCCAGCAGTGTGGGGCTTAATAAAGGTACCTGGTGGGCTAGTTGGTCCCGAGGGACCCTCAGGATTCAAGGGGAATTAATCCCCCAACCAAGAACGTGCCAAGAGGCACGTTTGCAGAGAGGTGGAGAATGGGGCATGGCCTGTGTCCACCTGTCAGCAATCCCACTATCTGGGTCATACTGGAGGTATCAGGTATCAGGGAGGGCCCCCAGCAGGGTAAAACAATTTAATCCCAATCCAAGAGCGTGCCAGGGAGTGCGTTTGCAGAGTGGTGGTGAAAGGGGGCATGGCTTGCTGTGACAACTTAGCAATCCCGCTGTGTGGGACTTACTGGAGGTAATAGGAGAGTAGTTGGCCCCCAAGGTTACCCTTGGGGGCTAACTACCCCTCCTGCTACCTCGAGTAAGTCCCACACAACGGGATTGCTAAGAGGTCTTCGGATGCCACACTCACCTTTCTCCACCACTCTGAAAATGTACCTCCTGGCACATTACTGGTTGGGGGATGAAGTCAACTTTACTCCTGAGGGACTTTGGTGGCCAAGCAGCTCTTCTGGTACCTTCTGTAAGTCCTACGCTGTGGAATTCCTGAGTGCTGGTCAGAGGCCCAAGCCTCTTTCTGCACCAATCTGCAAATGTGACTACTACCTTACCTTTAGGAATTAACATTTAAAAATCGTTAAAAATTCACTGAAAAAAAATAAGTCTCCCAAGATGTGAAGAACCGAGTTTTAGAACGCAGCGGCGCCAGGGATAACGCCCCATGTCTTCGGATTCCCCTGCCTCGGCAAACAGAGACACGGGACACTTCTTGATGATGTCAAAGACCAAATTTATTGGCTGCAACCAGGAACAGAGATCTACGAAGCACAACACGGGTGGTTCGCTAGAGACTGCACAAATTCATGGAGCGGAGCATCGTCTTTTATGCTAAAAATCACATTTCTGGCTAGCATCAATTACATACAAACTGACCAATGAAAGAACGACATTCCAAACATATCGCATGACAAAAATCCCACTTTCCGTTGTCCAGCCCACCAGAAATGACCAAGCAAATTCCAACATTCCTGTTTGATCAGTCCGGACAAACCCATCGTAAAGACCTTGACCCAAATCAATAATTAAGCCATAAAGGAAGGAACAGAAACAGATGAGAAGCAAGATAGAAGGGTGTGTGCATGTACCATAAACTCACCAATGTCCTGCTCTTTGATCTCTATCTGACCAGCTGTTTAACAAGGAACTGGCTCAGCGAGGTCAGCCTCGGGCAAGGGAGTCAGTTCGGCCAGGTCACACAGAAGTCAATTAAGGCGTACGTGTACCAAGGACTCGTTCGGCCATAGTCATCGGCCTATGTGAGGGCAACCACACAAAATGGCTGCCGCACACAAAATGGAACTCGAGGGTTCAAACGAAATCCCTGAATACGTAGTGTTCTCATTGATCAGTTATGATGAAAACACTCGTACACACCGCACTCGTCATTTGCGGTCCGCTGATACCAAAATCGTCTATATCCGACGACCTTCATTGAACGGGTTTAGAATCTCCGAACCACAGACCCTCAGAGTCACAGAACCACAGATGGCCACCAGAGACAAAAGAGCCCAAATGTAGCACAAATATCCCCCAGATGTAGCCCAAGTATAGCCCAATGACAGAATGTCTCAGAGTGTTCTAAAGAACAACTAGAGCGCTAACAGTCTTACTTATGACAAAAGTATGGCACACCTGAAGTCATCTTTATTGGAATAAAGTGGTAACACTTAAAACATTTAATTTGAAAAGGAACAAAATGAGGGGTTAATTTTGCCATAGAAATTATGATTAGTGCTGAAGAAAGAAAAATTAGGGCACATTTTGACTTCTCAAATCCTCTTCTATTTCATTAAAAAAATTCTGACTTGCAGACTGAAACATGCACTTTGAATACCAGCTGCAGACTTCCCTGGTGAGCGGTAGCTTTACTAGAGTGATCTAATGAGCAACTAGAGTGCTATCATTCAGAATTTATGGCAAATATGTGACACATCTGAATGCCTCCTTGATGGAATCAAAGTAAACCAGCATTGACAATGCAATAGATCTCGCCCTCGTTTACGTTAAAGCCATTCTGTTTGTAATGAGGTGGCTTTTTAGCTTTGCTTTTATTAGTGTTTTTCAAACTTTCATGTAAATAACATGCATATGTATGCATATATATATATATATATATATGTATGCATTTATATTTGTATTTATATAGATATGCAGATTATATATGTTTATATATGTATATATATATGTATATATATATATATATATATATATATATATATATATATATATATATATATATATATATATATATATATATATATATATATATATATATATATATATATATATTCACAGAAAAAACCATAGGTTTTACACACGTTATACTTAGGAAGTAGCATTTAAAAAACCTATGAAATTCACTTAAAAAACCATAGGTTTGACACATGTTATAGTTAGCTGGAAATTTTACTGACATAAAACCAATGAAATTCCATGTTATAGTTAGTTGGACTCACTATAACTTGCGCGTGCAATGCACTGCTGATTACGTCACATATTACATTACCTCATGAGAAATATGAAACTAGTGAGAGAAACCGAGCTCGACGCCATGATGGCTGCAAGACAGCTCGGCTCCGCCGCCCACCCCACCCAAAATAACGACAAATATTATAAAGATACACAACACACCAGCAAAGTAACAGGGTAAAACGTTTTATTAAATAACTGTTTACATGGCAGCCTACTGCAACATGAAAACAACACTTTCAATTGGTTCTTAATAGTTTCAATTCTGGAATTTACACGCAGCACTCCACCCACTTCCCTCACTATCTTTTCTACTCTCAAGAGACAACAACGTCCTACATCTTTCGGAAGACTTTGGTGAAATGGCTACCGTATCTCATTCATCTTCCGAATCTGACCAAAATGATCGACTACCTTTAATAAGAAAAAATAAATCTTTCATCTGGCAATTTTTCACTTATCCTGAAGATCAAAAGAAAGTGAATGCACCAAAAGTAACCTGCACGATATGTGACTTGGTTCTCTCAAGAAGAAATCCAGCAAAAAAATATTTCTTTTCCATACATACCATGGTGCGGCATGTCAAACAAGTGCACCCTCTGCAATTTGCAGAGGCAACGACAAGAGCCCTGGCCACGCTATTACCATTAGAGGTGGCCAGCACATCTTCTGATCGACGACCTGTATCTCCATGGAGTGCAGAGATGGACTTCAGATATTTAACTATATATGGTCTATAACCTATGGTTTTTTCAGTGATTTTCTTTGGTTTTTTAATAGCAAATATCAAAAGCTTTTTTGTGGAAAATGACTAAAATTAGGTATACATAAGCGGCGTTCATTTATGTTCACCACAGCCATTGTTCAAAGTAAAGTGAAAGTCGCGAAACAGTGGCCACGCCATCTAGTCCCTTTTAGGCCCCATCATGCACGTAAGTAACAGCCATTTTCTGTGTCATGGCCTCTCTGCCCACTGCCAATAGCCTATGATTGTTCGAAATTGGTTCTCTTTGGGTCATTCTCTGTTCACAAATAAGCATAAAGTCGCAATACTCTATTTAGTTTTTGCAGATAGTGAAGGATAGGTAGTGCACACTTTTGTCCCCTTTGTAACCCGTCATGCCTATCTCTGCCCCGTTTGTTGGTAGTTGGTTCAACCCGGACCGTTTATTAGAGGTAGATCGTCCGACTCCACCGGAGGACCCCCCTAATAAAAAGGACATATATATAAAATGCGGACTATCCGCTGTATCGTGCTAGCAAACTATAACATATAAATCGTTAGAAAAAACATGAAACTAGAGAGAGGAACCGAGCTCGACGCCATGATGGCTGCAAGACAGCTCGGCGCCGCCACCCACCCCGCCCAAAATAACGACAAACACTATGCAAATATTATAAATATATACAACACACCAGCAAAGTAACAGGATAAAACGTTTTATTAAATAACTATTTACATGGAACCTACTGCAATATGAAAACAACACTTCTAATTGCTTCTTAGTAGTTTCAATTCTGAAATTGAACACCCAGTACATCCAGAGGTCATGTCCAACAAGTTGTGTGGGGGGATGCCTTGCTAATGCCGCCACCCCCACCACCTTCTGTAGGAAGGACTCTGGATATCCTTGGTCCCTGAGAGGCTTTGATATCCCTGCCTTGCACAAATGTCATAAGTTCTGGATGTTGAGAGCCATACTTCAGGGTCCGACAAGTTGTGTGGGGGGATGCCTTGCTAATGCCGCCACCCCCACCACCTTCTGTAGGAAGGACTCTCGATATACTTGGTCCCTGAGAGGCTTCGATGTCCCTGCCTTGCACAAATGTCATAAGTTCTGAATGTTGAGTGCCATACTTCAGGGTCCAAGAAACGCGGACTCGGAGGGGGCGCTTGGCTCCTGCCCCCTCCCCAAGTCTTGTTCCCCTGGTATGGCCTAAGATCGCCCCTGACATAGGCGGCCGGCTCCCGGGGTCAGGCGGAACTTCTTGCCTTTTGATGCCTCTTCCATTCTGGACCTTGTCCCACAATCCGTTTGACCTGAAGACACGTCCTGCGGTGCCCTGGTCCAACCATCACATTTACACCGTCTCACCCGCCATCCGGCTGAATTGCACCCACTCTTCCGATACAGCGACAGGCGGCTGCCACGGAGCTCAGGAAATGGCGGTCGGCTCCACAGACTTGGGCCTGGCCTGCAAGGATGGCTCTGGGCAACCCTGGAACTCGGACGCTTGACTGATAGGGCATGAGCCCCATTCCCAAAAGGGTCCCGTCAGCCTTGAAGATTCTACAAGAGTCACCGAGGCCCCCGACTCCTGCAGACTTCCGGTGGGGAGCGACTGCCATGATTGCTTGCGGAATGGCCACGACGTAGCCACGGGGTGCTCTCATGCTGACGCCAGCTTCAGTCTGAAACATCCAGAAACACTGTAGACTACCAATTCGATCAGTTCCGGTGAAGCCCCAACGACGTATCCCGTTCTTGCGTAATCCGTCATATGACGCGCCGCGTTAGCGCACCCGGAAGTGCTCCGGTGAGCGAGGCGCGAAGCACAGCTTCCCGGAAGCAATGCGGAGCGCGTAACGTAAGCAATTACATTTCAGTTGGTTCTCCCTCACAATATTTTCAATGTCACATAAAAGTCACCCATCACCCACTGCCATCTCTGGCTGTTTCCATGGTAACACCTCATTCTGCACCTGGCTGAAGGCACAGGTCAAAAGTTCATATCTCAACGTTCTACAGCAAAGTAACAACACTGTTTTCCCTCCAGAAACACCTGCCAATCCACAGCTCTGTTACATGTCTTTTTTTTTCACACCCAATAGTACTTTTCGTTTAACATAAACATTAACATGCAACGTACTGTTCAATCTCCACTTCTTACAATCAACCAATCATTTTTATTTTTTAAACCACACCCAGCCTCTTCCTTTTTCTTTATTTAGAATTTCAACTTCTAACTACCATTCCACTTCCAGAACCGATCGGAGGACGACTACAAATCCCTTGAAAATGAAAGTCTGGCTAATAGGACACAGTTATATTCACTGGAGTGAAAAATATGCAGTAAGCAGACGAATTTGCAACCTCAGCTTACCAAATGTACACATAACATGGATTTCCAAAAGAGGATTGAAATGTCACCAATTGATTCCATTGGTGAAAACTTTTATGCATCTCCCAGAACCAGACCTTATAATTGTGCACTGTGGTGGGAACGATCTAGGCACAATCACTGGGGTAGGTCTGGAAATGCTTCTAAAAGACACCTTTCGACAATTGATGACACTTTTTCCTCGATCTGCCTTGGTATATTCCAATATATGCCAAAGACAGAAATGGAATTGGTCCAATCACCATTGTGCACAATTTGAGAAAGCAAGGAGACATGTAAATAAATCTGTTTCTGCGTTCCTCAGAGATTATAGCATGGGTTCTATTTACCACAACAACTTGCGTTACCACATGCAAGACGTCTATAGGAGAGACGGTGTTTATTTCACGAATGAGGGAAACAGAATCTTCCTCTGCAACATCAGGCTCTGCATCGGTACTTACTTATAAATGCAGAAAACACTCAATTAACACAATGGCTCTTTTCAGAGCCACCTTATATCTAAGCACTCAAACTTCTGATTTATCTCCATTTTCACACTCTTGTAAAAAGTTGTGCGCGACCGAGTGCGCGCACCACGCAACTTTAAAAAAATATATATATATATATTTTCGCCTTTAAGGGCCTTACTGCACACCCTGAGAAAACCTACGCAGCAAAACAATCTCTACCTTCTCCCCTTTCCATATTCCAACGCTTTGAAATCAACAATATATTTACTCGCAATGACAAAATGGCGGTCAACACTTCCTGATTTCCTTCGAATCGAACGTTAACAGACGTCACGCAAAAAAATTCCGCTCGCGCGCGCAGCCGTTTGGGTGCGCGCACATGTGCGCGCGTATAGATATATAATTGACTTTAACTTTAATTTCCTCAGCAACTACTGAACGGATTTACACCATTCCAAAAAAAGCGTCATCTGCGAGCCGGACTGTACAGTTTTGCCAAATTTCTTATAAATCCATTCACCCGTTCGACCTGTAGCCGAGTCTAAAGGTCCTATGGAAAATAACATGGAGAAAACACGTTTTGGGACCCCCTTTTTATCTCAGCCCCCACTTGACCAATCCCCCCCAAACTTTTAGGGAAGGAGCGCAGCGGACCGAGCCATCTTCTTTGAGAAATTCGCTAAGATTCTTCAACAAGGGCCAAAGTTATTCCAAATAGAATGTTGAGGATTTCCTATGGAAACTAGGTCCTAACTATAACTACCTACTGGCGACCGCCAGTAGGTAATATATATATATATATATATATATATATATATATATATATATATATGTATATATATATATATATACTACTATTATAAAGGGAGAACACAAACCTTTGAGCCAGGTAAACTCGGGAACCACAGCGCCAATCCACACACCCGATACATCGTTGAAAATGTCAGGGTGTGCAGATGGACATAGGCTGTATAAAATAAAAATGAAATGTAAATTTAAAAATGTAACTTAAAAAAAAAGTAGTCCCCTGGAAGTCAGGAGCGCGGGGAGGAGCGGCGGCTCAGGAAAGGCAAAGGGACACGTAAAATGTTGGGGCGGGAGGGGGCCAGGGCGAGAGGTGGCTCCGGGACACGGGCAATGTCGGGGCGGGCGAGGGCAAGGGTGGGCAGGGGCCTAGGCGGGCAGTGGCCCTGAAGCCTCATTGCCCCCTGACAACGTCGGGGCGGGCTGCTAGTACATATATATATATATATATATATATATATATATATATATATATATATATATATATATATATATATATATATATATATATATGAACACTCCATCCAGCTCCCACAGAGTACACCATAGAAGCAGGCACAGACACAAGGCTGTCAGGGTATGGCATCAATTTATTCTTTATGGACACCCTCAACCCATGAGGTAAAAGAAGAGACGCGTTTCGGCAAAAGCCTTTATCAATCTAGTTGGCGCCATTTCATGCACTCTATATATAGTCACTCCCATTGTAAGTAAACGATAAACATAGAAGACATACTCTCCAATGCGTCTCCACACTGTATGGCTAACGGAGCCTATAAATATGTGCTGCAAAGTTATGTCCACAATATTGGTGAGGCGATATGTTGCTATATAAAAATGCACAATACATGATTTAGACAGTTTACAACAATTGCCTCATACTGACTGACATAGATCAAATAGCATTTGCAGGCATTGTATACTGAAACGTTATACTGGGAATGTAATTAAAACAGCTGAATGTGCCGCCAAACTAAAACCTCTTGTAACGCCTGAACACGTAAAAATCATGTTCACAATTAAAAACCTTCATACTGCTAAAAGTCATTCAATTGTTCCAAGGAGACAGTATTAGCCCCGAAGTAGATACAGCCTCTGATCACAGCATTGCTGAGACGCACCCTCTGACCTCCATTTAGCAATCCGAGTTGCCTCCCGTAATTTATGAAGATGCTGCATTCCAAGACAGTTATGAAAGGGCATGGCAGCGGAAAGAATTGTAGCCGCACTCCGGTTTTTAAATGCATGACAAGTGTGCAATGTCAAATATCGGCATAAATGCCCACAATTCACCGGAATACAAGTCACTCGACTACCAATCCCAGAATGCCCCATGATATATATATATATTACCTACTGGCGGTCGCCAGTAGGTATATATAGTTAGGATTTTTTCCCTATGGGATTTTTGAAAATTCTATGTCTAATAACTTTGGCGTTTGTGGACGGAATCGGCTGAAATTTTCAGGAAAATGGCACATTTTGTTTCTGAGCAGCCCCTGAAAATTTGGGGGGGTTTCGTCAAGGGGGGGCCGAGAAAAAAGGGGGGTCTCAAAACGCGTTTTTCCCATGTTAATTTCCATAAGGCCTTTGGCCTCACTTTTAGCTCGAACGGCTGAATGGATTTGCACGAAACTTGGTAAAATTGTAGGGACTGTTAGCCCGATGTGCCTTTGCTAGGTCTCAATATATGTGCTCCAGTGGATTTTGAGAAATTAACGTTCAAAACAAGATATATATCTGTAACAGCGCTCCGGGCTGCGCTCCGGTCCGCTTACTTTTCGCGAAACGGAACTTTGCGATGCGAAGCTGATTGGCTCCCCGGTGTCTGTCAACATTCTAAACAGTCCGGAGCGGCCGTCATCTTATCTCTCGGTAGGATCGAGAGAGAAGAAGAGGTGAAAAACGAAGGGGGAATTTAATGAAAGGGGGCAAGGTATACCCCTCTTGACCCCCTAGGAATGTTGTTGGGGTTATTAAAGGGTCCCGTGGGGAAAATAAAAAAATATATATTTTTCACGGTAGAAGCGCTTCCCGGGCCGCGAACTGGGCCGCAAACTGGTAGCGAAACGGGAATTCGCCATTTTGTGCTTCGTTTTAATTAAATTACTAGGTATAAGGGGGTGCGGGAGACGTATCCTAATCCCTTATGTTTTCTGAGGGTGGCTGAGGAGGCTCATATATGTTGATACATGTCTTCCAGCGGCTGTGCGTGAGCTTTTTTTTTTTTTTGCTGCGTGACGTCTGTTAACGTTCGATTCGATGGAAATCAGGAAGTGTTGACCGCCAATTTGTCAGTGCGATAAAATATTTTGTTATAAATGAATCCTTATTGATAAACATTGTCTGCGCCATCTTGCCTTTTTTCCAATGCCACAATTTTGTCGTGCACGGCAGCCATTTTAGATGCCAGGTCGGTCCCAGGCTATCACCTAGCCCTGCGGATGTAGTTTATGGCCCCAGCTGTAGAGAATCCAGACATGCCAACCCTCCCGATTCAGGCGTGAGACTACTGATTTCAGTGCTAGTCTCCCGCCTCCCGATTTCTGCAAGCAAAAACCCGGGGGCATATTACCAACAACTAGCGATAATTTTTGTCTCTAACTTGTTTAGAGACAAAAATTATCGCCGCACATCGGCGATTTTTATCGCAGATAAACCTTGCTATTAGCAAGGTTTATCGCAAATGCGATAAAAAACGGCCGCAATGCATGAATATCGCTGAAAAGTCAGCGATATTCATGCATTATCGAGCAAATGCTCTTAGCCATGTTATCCACCTCCCATTGGATAACATGGCTAAGAACTGCTCAGGGCAGGTGTTAGCTTTTGGAGATATTCGCGCTTAGCGCGAATATCTCCAAAAGTTGGTAATAGGAGATAGCGATGTTAGGGACTGTTTCCAGTCGCTAACATCTTGGCACGCCCACTTTGCATGTCATTAGTGATAAATATCACTGACATGCAAAGCGGGGCCCAAGATGGTCGCTATCTCCTTTTAGCTGTCACTAACTGGTGTTAGCGACAGCTTGGTAATAGGGAGATAATTTTATCTCCGCTTTCTTGGCTTTTAAAGCCAAAAAAGCGGAGATAAACCCCCTTGATAATATGCCCCACGATTCCTCGGGGGTTTCAGCTGACAAGGCTTGGTATTGTGTTACGTGGTAATTCTTCCAGAAAACATCAGAGGGTCGATGCAGGGGTTCTAGAAGGGGTGATAAACCATTTAAGCCTCATGAACAAGCGCATGGTCTTTTAAAGATCTGTGAAGTACTCGGGGCGGCGGTGTGTGTGTGTCCTCTTTCAGGAGCGGGCGGGGGGGGGGCACTGCCAGCAACTTGCCAGGCCAGGCAGTGTTCAACACTTGCATCACCCTTTCTCTGCCTGCTATTGCGCTCCATGCTTCGGAAAGGTAAGAAAAAGAACGTGCATTTGAGTTTGAAATGTCCGATCCTGTAGCAGTACACTTGCAAAGCCCACACATGACAATAACCCGATTCAAGGCCCCATTCACTCGATTTTTTAAAAATATATAGCGCTCCAATAAAGTAGGATTATAAAACTTTATTAACTTTTAAATATAACGAACGGAACAAAAACTGTAAAAACATTTAAACATTTTTGACAAAAAAAAGCAACAATGGTCAGAAGCTGTCTTTTGTGCGAATAGTCCCAAGGCAGCACAACGTGCTGAGTTCTGGACGGCACCCAGGTGATGTCACCTGGGTGCCGCACTGGTTTTTGGGATCCTACAATGCAGCTCAGAAAAACAGCGTGGGGCGTCCCGGGTGGTGCGGGGGGAGGCCTCGTCAGTAGCGGTCTGTTGTGCGAATAGTCCCAAGGCAGCAGAATGCGCTGAGATGTGGATGGCACCCAGGTGATGTCCAGTAAACTGCCGCACTGGTTTTGGTATCCTACAATGCTGCTCCGAAAATTGGCGTGGGGCGGCCCGGGGGGGGGCGTGGGGGAGGCGGCGTGATCGGGCCTCCCCAGGTGGCGGCCATCCAGCTGAGTTGCGCCCGCTCTTGCGGCTACAGCGTCTCGCTCACCATGTAGTTGAGTTGCTCCCACTCTTGCAGTGCAGCGATAGGCGGCTGCCACAGGACTCTTAAAATGGCGGACGGCTCTTCGGTTTTGGGCCTGGTCCACTAAAATGGCCCTGGGACACCTTGGAACTCGGACGCTTGCCTGCTAGGGCTTGGGCTCCATTCTCGAAAGCGTCCCCTCAGCCGTGAAGATTCTACAAAAGTCTTGGGGGCCCTCGACTCCTGCAGGCTTTCGGTGGGGAGCGGCTGCCATGATTGCTCGCGGAATGACCACGACGGAGCCACGAGATGGTGGTGCTCTCATGCTGACGCCAGCTTCAGTCTGAATCATCCAGAAACAAGGTGGGGCTTTCATCGTTTGGGAAAAAAAAATGTTCTAAACCAATGAAAAGTGTTATTTTTAGGTCGTATGACCAAGCCTTCCATCTTTAGGAAACCAAAAGTAAAATGAACCAATGAAAAGTTTTATAAACAAGTCACATGACCTGTTATGCGGCATAGGGCTACAAAAAGCGTAGAAAATCCGTTGGCACGTGAGGCGGCGTCAGTAGCGGACCGATGTGCGAATAGGCCGAAGGCAGCACAACGCGCCGAGATCCGGATGGCACCGAGTTAGTGTCCAGCAAGTTGCTGCACTGGTGTGGCTATCCTACAATGCTGCGCCGAAAGTCGGCGTGGGGCGCCCCATTGGCCTGTGAGGTCGCGTCAGTCAATGGGGGCTGTGCGTCTCCCCCAAGATGGAGGCTCCTCGGCTGCAGTGGAGCGCCCATTAGCGTTTCACTCGCCGTCCAACTGAGTTGCGTCCGCACTTGCGGCTACAGTAGGCCGAAGGCAGCACAACGCGCCGAGATCCGGATGGCACCGAGGTGGTGTCCAGCAAATTGCCGCACTGGTGTGGCCATCCTACAATGCTGCGCTGAAAGACGGCGTGTCCAGCCGAGTTTCTCCCGCTCTTGCGGTACAGTGACTCCAACGCGCCGAGATCCGGATGGCACCGAGGTGGTGTCCAGCAAGTTGCCGCATTGGTGTGGCCATCCTACAATGCTGCGCCGAAAGTCGGCGTGGGGTGCCCCGTTGGCTTATGAGGTGATGTCAGTAGTGGACCGATGTGTGAATAGGTCGGAACCAGCACAAGGCGCCAAGATCCGAATGGCAAGTCCTGGATGTTGAGTGCCATAGTTGAGAGTTCTGAGCAGTGCTTGTAAGACTGTCTGAAGCTTATTTGCACCTGCTGCAGCTTCACTATTGCCCTGGTGTGGCCAAAGGTCGCACATGACATAGGCGGCCGGCTCCCGAGGTCCGGCGGAACTTTTTTCCTTTTCCTTTTTGCTTCTTGTCCCACAATCCGTTTCATCTGAAGACACGACCAGGTCCCTGAATGTGTGCAGGGGGACGTTATTGATTGAATCAAAATGGCGGCTTGACACAAAGCTGACTCAAGCGTTGCTGTTGATGCTATACAGACAAAAATTGGTTTTCAGTTTGTACATTCTTCAGGATTTTTTTTTCCATCCAAGGCTGATTGAGAGTTTGTAGAAAAATGGCTTCAGATTTTCCACATACTACTCTTCAACATTCTTCCTAAATGTAACAATGTGAGACTCACTAGGAGAACACCTGTTTATCTTTCCTTTCAAAATGCTGCCAACAATATTTTCTGAATGGAAGACACCATCTTGTAGCATAAAGGGCCGAAATGGGTTCTGGTCTGGCCGATGGTTGGTGGAGATATTTTGACTATATCTTGGACCTTCCCGGCCTCGCCCAAAATGGCGCCGGTATAAATGGGACTCGTAACTCCTTGTTGTGTACTGGTTGAACAACCTTGATATCACGAGATATGAATGCAGTTTTGATGCTCATGGCGGGCGGGGACGAGAATTGATTGAATATTTTGACATCCCTATTGATATTAAGTTCTGATGTGTTATTGATTACTGTAGTATTGAAAGTTCGAATTAACGTCACGCATGGTACTTGCCCGCAAATGTATATCTAGATAATTTTTTTGTAAGTGGCCCTGTCGTAATTTAATTACAAAATGTACGTCCACCGATTCCGCAACTGTTAGACATCTTAGTTCTTGCAACCTAATGGCTCGCTCGTTACGTTCCTCTATAATGTAAATGTCTCCTCATCATATACGATTTCAGTTTGCTCCGTGGCCGGCCCATGTGGTTATAGGCCCGTATTTGTATACTGACATTTTCACAATAAAGGTTTTTAAAACAAAACATGGTAGTAGTATTTACATTGGTAAAGTTTTTATTTTTAGTCACTGTTTTCGAATCAGTAAAAGGCAAGTGAAATAAAGCAGTCCAATTACATGACGGATAAAAGGTATAATATGTAGGAACGCAGTAAAGATAAATGGTCAAGGGCAGTTGTGTTTTCCACTCCTGCAACATAAAGTGATCGATAAGAATCTGATAATCAGGCGTATCGGCGACTAAGACAGTAGGCCGAGTCTCTTTTACTCAACGGCTCCGTCATGGAACGAAGAAACGCCCTTTTTCTCGAAAAAGGAATATATTTTACTTGCAGGACAGTTGTAAATTTTCCGGGAAAGTACATTAGCCTGGAATATTATAACATATATGTTTTAAAAAAAAAAGTTCGAAATCAATAAAAAGCGTATTTTTTAGGTCATATGACCAAGCTTTTCATTATTAAAATAACAAAAGTAAAATGAACCAATAAAAAGTTTTATTAACAAGTCACATGACCTGTTATGCTTACGTTACGCGCTGCGCGCCGTGCCCCGGATCACTTCTGGGTGCGCTAACGCGGCGTGTCATATAACGCATTACGCGACAACGTAGGTCAAGAATATAGTCAAAATGTCTCCACCAACCAGCGTTCGGAACACAACCCCTTTCAGCAGTCCAAAAAGTTCTGTAAAATGACAACAGAGGGGACAGGCAACAAGAACCATCAGTCAAAGAGGGGAGGGCAAGTTCTTCTCTACCGGGTCATGTTGGGGCGCTACCGGAACTGATCGAATTGGTAGTCTACAGTGTTTCTGGATGTTTCAGACTAAAGCTGGCATCAGCATGAGAGCACTACCATCTGGTAGGTCCGTCGTGGCCATTCCACGAGCAAACATGGCAGCCGCTCCCCACCAGAAGCCTGCGGGAGTCGGGGGCCCCCAAGACTTTTGTAGAATCTTCACGGCTGAGGGGACGCTTTCGAGAATGGGACCCAAGCCCTATCAGGGAAGCGTCCGAGTTCCAAGGTGTCCCAGGGCCATTTTAGTGGACCACGCCCAAATCTGAAGAGCCGGCCGCCATTTTGAGAGTCCTGTGGCAGTCGCTTATCGTTGCATCGCAAGAGCGGGAGCAACTCAACTACATGGTGAGAGAGAAGCTGTAGTCGCAAGAGCGGGCGGTAAACAGCTGAATGGCGGAAGAGGCACAGTGTAGCAAAAGCGGGCGGAATGGCAACTAAAACGGTAAAGGGGCGCCCCACTACAGCGTGTCTTCAGGTCAAACGGATTGTGGGACAAGGTCCAGAATAGAAGAGTCATCAAAAGGCAAAAAGTTCCGCCCAACCCCGGGAGCCGGCCGCCTATGTCGGGGGCGATCTCAGGCTAAACCGGTGCTATAAGACTTGGGGAGGGGGTCGGAGCCAAGCGTCTTCTCCGAGTCCGTACCATCACACCGCCCCTCGGGGGCCTCCGTCAAGCGGTTCAGGGAGGCACCGCATCACATTGTTTTCAAATGCAGTCAGGTCCACAAACGACCCTCACTTACTTTGAGAATAGTGAAGCTGCAGTACGTGCAAATAAGCTTCAGACAGTGTTACAAGCGCTGCTCAGAACTCTGAACTATGGCACCCAACATCCAGAGCTTGCTATCAGAGTTTATGAGTTTCATGCTCGATCGATTGAGCTAGCCGGATCGGGCAACAAAAAGTATAAAATAGTTATGTAAATAGTTTTTTAATAAAATGTTTTACCCTGTTTCTTTGCTGGTGTATTGTATATATTTTTAATATTTGCATAGGGTTTGTCGTTATTTTGGGCGGGGTGGGTGACGGAGCCGAGCTGTTTTGCAGCCCTCATGGTGTGGAGCTCAGTTCATCTCACTATTTTCGTATTTCTCATGAAGGGTTGTTCCTAATATTTCTATTTTAGCGAGGTCAAAAAGAGATCCAATTAGTGACCTACTGATTTTGCTCGATTACTTTTATTTTTTTACACGATTTTTCACGATTTTTCACTATCTGCAAAGACTAAACAGAGTATTGCGACTTTGTGCTTGTTTGTAAATAGAGAATGAACCAAAGAGAATCAATTGTAAAACAGTAAATGCTTGGATAACAATCAATCAAATGGAGAGACAAGCAGGCACGACGGATTACAACGGGGGTAAAGGCCTGCGTTAACTACTCTTC
The DNA here is from genome assembly GCF_964263255.1 of Lissotriton vulgaris. Classification (NCBI taxonomy): domain Eukaryota; kingdom Metazoa; phylum Chordata; class Amphibia; order Caudata; family Salamandridae; genus Lissotriton; species Lissotriton vulgaris. The sequence continues at coordinate 743,768,038 of NC_141695.1, read as the reverse complement.
ACTATCTGCAAAGAGAGAGTACTACTAAGAGAAAAGAGGGGGGGGGGCAGCGTTCAAAGCACATCAGCGTGCATAAACACGAAAAAGTTTTTACCTATCACGTACTTGACATTTGACAGCTTTTGATATTTGCTATTAAAAAAAACATTGAAATTCACTGAAAAAACCATAGGTTATAGGCCATATATAGTTAGGGATTTGCATTTACAAAACCTTGAAAATTCACTGAAAAAACCATTGGTTATAGACCATATATAGTTAGGGATTAGCCTTTTCAAAACCTTATTTTACTCACACAAAACCATTGAAATTTCATATATAGTTAGTTCCACTAACTATATATCGCGCACCCGCAATCCACTGCTGATGATGTCACATATTACATCATTCATGACATGGTTAGTGACATCACTGATGACATCACTGATGACATCTCAAATGACATCACTGATGACATCACTGATGACAACATCCAGTGACTGTATGTTTCTGTAAAGTTAAAATATGTCTTACATATTGAAGAATGAGTGGATGTATAAGTGTCTGGATGAAGGATTTAGTAGGTGCATGACTGACTGTATGAGTGAGTGATTAAATGTGTCTCACTGAGTGCATGGGTTAGTGACTAAACTGTTTTAATTTGTGCATCATTATATCTGTTGTTCTACAAACTGCTGCATATGTTGATCAGTAGCTATATGAGTAACTGTATGGGCTATTCATTGGTTGTCCAAGTATTTGTATGGGAAACTGAGTGTGTGTGTATGGGTGGCTGGGAGGTGTGTGACTCTGTACATAGATGTGTGAGTAGTTGATTCACTATATGTATGGGTTCAAAAGTGCATGTGGAAACAGCTGTATGGGCGGTTGACTGTGCATGAGTGTATTAGTGAGTGAATGGATATCTCAGTGCTACATGTCAAAGTAAGTACATATGTAAAACACAGTACATGTGAGAGTTGACATATATAAATAACTGTGCATAAGAGCCAGTGAATGTGTGAGTGGCTGTATGGATCATTGTGAACATGTATCAGGGATTGTATAAGAGAGTAAAGTAAATATGTGTTAGTATATGTTTGAATAAGTAAGGTGTGTATAACTGTATAGTTGAGAAAATGGAGGTGTGATTGATTTTTTGCATAACTGACTAGGTGTGTGAGTAACTCCATGGATGAGTGACAGTCTGTGACTGTCTGTTTACACTGATTGTATCTAAGGTTATATTAGAGTCTGAAGAGGTTCATGGTATTATCACATGAATGATATCATCAGTGATGTGATCAGTCATGTCAAATGAGATGTTATCAGTGATTTTATCAGTGATGTCATTTGAGATGTCATCAGTGATGTCATTTGAGATGTCATCAGTGATGTCATTTGAGATGTCATCAGTGATGTCATCAGTGATGTCACTAACCATGTCATGAATGATGTAATATGTGACATCATCAGCAGTGGATTGCGTGTGCGCGATATATAGTTAGTGGAACTAACTATATATGAAATTTCAATGGTTTTGTGTGAGTAAAATAAGGTTTTGAAAAGGCTAATCCCTAACTATATATGGTCTATAACCAATGTTTTTTTCAGTGAATATACATATATATATATATATATATATATATATATATATATATATATATATATATATATATATATATATATATATACATACATATATATAAATGCATATGCATATATATGTGTATATGTGTGCGTGTAGAGAGAGGTAAAGAGGTAGAGGTGTAGAGGTAGAGGTAGAGGTAGAGAGGTAGAGACTAGTGGAGAGAGAAGTAGAGAGAGGTAGAGAGTAGAGAGTGAGTAATAGAGAGTAGAGAGTGAGTAGTAGAGAGTAGTAGAGAGCAGCAGAGAGAGTAGCAGAGAGTGAGTAGTAGAGCGTAGTAGAGTAAGTAGTAGAGTGATAAGTAGAGAGTAGTAGAGAGTGAGTAGTAGAGAGTGTGTAGTAGAGAGTTAGAGAGAGTAAGTAGTAGAGTGAGTAGTAGAGAGCAGTAGAGTGAGTAGTAGAGAGTAGTAAAGAGTGAGTAGTAGAGAGTAGTAGTGAGTGAGTAGCAGGGAGTGAGTAGTAGAGAGTGAGTAGTAGGGAGTGTGTAGTAGAGAGTGAATCGCAGATAGAGAGAATAGTAGAGAGCAGTAAAGAGTGAGTAGTAGAGTGAGTAGTAGAGAGTAGTAGAGAGAGAGTAGTAGAGAGTGAGTAGTAGAGAGTGAGTAGTAGAGTGAGTAGTAGAGTGAGTAGTAGAGAGTGTGCAGTAGAGAGTAGTAGAGAGAGAGCAGTAAAGAGTGAGTAGTAGAGAGTGGTCGAGAGTGAGAAGTAGAGAGTGAGTAGTAGAGAGTAGTAGAGAGTGAGTAGTAAAGAGTGAGTAGTAGAGAGAGAGTAGTAGAGAGTGAGTAGTAGAGAGTAGAGAGTAGTAGAGAGTGAGTAGTAGAGAGTAGTAGATAGTGAGTAGTAGGGAGTGAGTAGTAGAGAGAGAGTAGCAGAGAGTAGTAGAGTAGTAGAGAATGAGTAGTAGAGAGTGAGTAGTAGCGAGTAGTGGAGTAGTAGGGAGTGAGTAGTAGAGAGTAGTGGAGAATATTCCAAAGTTTGGCACAGCATCACTTGTACAACAAGTCCAATCAAATTATATCACTTTGAGTCCTTATTGAAGCGCTGAATCTTGGTGTATATTCAAATGCGTTTATTTTCCTTAAGTTTATGTGCCACAGCCAGCCGACACTTTTCGTTCTGTACAACAGAACTTCTTCAGGGCGTTATTATTTCCTTCAAGTTATGTCAGTATCCTGTTGTCTTTTTTTTTATAAAACTTTTTATTCTTGAAGTTCTTGTATCATAGTTTCAGTTAATAAACAGAGAATGCATATATTGACAACCAAGAAATACAAAATCATAGTTTACAGAATACAATTTCCAATATTACTCAAAATAGATTTCCAAATTTTGTCAAATTTCCTTATCCCCCCAATTCGCTGTGCATAACGAAATTCACTTATTCTAACATTTCTCTTTTTCTGAAGCCAGGAATTAAACGAAGGAGCTTGTGTTAATTTCCAATTCTGGAGCACCAAAGACCTCGCTACTGCCATCACAATAAATAATAGTTTAACCATCTGTTCTAACAATCCAAGATCAGAATCATATCCATAAAGTATTAATTTGACGTTATAAGCAATCTGAATCCCACAATACTTTTGTAAATATTCGAAAATCTCATTCCAGAAAGGCACAATTTTAACACAGTGAGCTATAGTGTGGGACCAATTAGCGGGACTATATTGCTGACATCTAAAACAGATGGCACTAACATTCACATACATTTTAGAGATGACGGCAGGAGTTCAATATAGGAGCCATTTACTACAAAAGAGCATTCTCCTCCAATTAGAACCTCGAAGAACACTAAAATTCAATTTATTTATACATTTCCAGGTATTCATAGTAAGAACATGATTTTCTTGTTCCTGTCATTTTTTAATGACTCTTGTACTGAGATCTAATTCAATATGTTGAGCTAAATAACGTTTCCATGCTCCTGGCTTCTTACTCCGAGGAATTAAAAACAAATCGTCCCACAACTGACTAGGAGAGTCAATCATTCTTGACTCAACTTGTCCCAGTACTTTAAAAATCGAAACATATGAATTTGATAACATAAAATTCCCTGAAATGAATTGCTGCATCTCTCCTGGTAACAGCCAGGCCCCTTCTCTTAAAAAATCTGATAGAGTGCTAAACCCAGCCCGTTCCCATTGAAAAACAATATCTGCTCTGATTTTGATTCCCATAAAGATGAGAGCATTCCTTAAAGGAGTTCTAGAATTCAACCGCGGGAGAGAATACCTTTTTAGAAGAACGTTGCGACGTTTAAAAAACCAATACAACATTTTATACCGGGTGAGTTTTGGCGATTTAGGGATGTGTAGAGGAACTGGGGTTTGAACCTCTTGACTAATTTGGTCAAAAAAGAAATTGATAAATAATTTTGAACTCTGCGTTCCTGATTAAAATTGTTTTAAGTATTGGGCGAAATATCCACTGTAATAATCTCTAAGGTTAGGAACAGATAAGCCTCCCAATTCGGTGTCCAGGTAGAGTGTCTTCATTGCTATCCTATGGGGTTTTTTAGCCAATATAAAGCTTGAAAATAATGATTCTACTTTTGAGAAAAAACTACTAGGTAAAAAGCACGGAATAGCTGAAAATAAGAAATTAAATAGTGTAAGTACAGACATCTTTATAAGTGCCACCCGTCCCATAATAGTAAATGGTAGTGAATCCTGTCTAGTAAATAAGGATTGTACCTTCCGTAAAAGTGGATCAAAGTTCAGCTTAACTAAATCGGATACCAAGGTAGAAAACAGAACCCCTAAATACTGTTTCGGTCTTAAATTAATACAACCAACTAAATCCGCATGTAAATCCACCTCCCCCCCCACCACACACTAATATTTCAGTCTTTTTTTTATTAATTGGGTAACCTCCTAAAGCCTCGAATTCTTCAAAAAGCTGTAAAACAGCAGTCTGAGATTGGATGTCCGTCTTAATTATCAACATGATATCATCGGCATAGAGTTTAATTTTTGCCATAGATGTAATCGGTGGAGGGATATTTACAGATTCACGGATTGCTGTGGCTAACGGTTCAATAAAAAAAAGCAAAAAGGATAGGGCATAAGGGGCAACCCTGCCTGGTGCCCCGTTGGACCGATACTGTATCTGCCATAACAGAATTAATAATTATATTAGCTCTGGCACCCGTGTATAAATTTTGAATTAAACTAATAATTTGTGAAGGGATACCAAAGTGTTTTAAAATTGCAAATAAAGTTGTCCACACCACTAAATCAAAAGCTTTCTCTGCGTCTAATAATAAAATTAAAGCCGGGATTTTTTTTAAATGAAAATAATCTAGCGCTTCCATGAGAAAATGGGTATTGGTCCCTAACTGCCGGACTGCCACAAAACCATTCTGATCTAGGTGAATAAGATCTGTTGCAATTAAGTAATTTAGTGAGGATCTTATAATCAGTATTAAGTAATGTGATAGGTTTGTACGAGTTAGGGTCTTTTAAATCTTTACCTTTCTTTAGAAAACTAACAACAGTCCCCTCCCCAAAAGAATCCGAAACTTGACCACCCATTAACATATAATTAAATATTTGTAATAATAAATCAGAAAAAGCGCTAAAGAAGTTCTTAAGGAATTCAGCCGGAAGGCCATATGGACCATATGCTTTACCAATTGGTAAATTCTTAACCACTAATTCTAGTTCTGATTTAGAAAATAAACGCCTCATTGAATCACTATCTACCTGCGTTAGGGAGGGCATATTATATCTAGATAAAAAATTTGAGAGCCTGGAGTGATCTATTATTTGCTGTTGACTGTAAATCTGTTTATAGTGGGACAGCATAATAGCGCCAATGGCATCCGTCTGTGATACTTCAGCTTGAGTGACAGGGCACTTTAAAAAGAGTGGATTAACTTTGCGGCAACTTGCTCTTTTGCCTGCCATGCGAGGAGTTTACCAGAGAAATTACTTTCCTCGTAAATCCTTTTAACGAGAATTGCTGTTCACTCTGTGTAAAAAGAAGCGTATTAAGTTCACGTTTAGCCTCATTTAATCTTTTTTGTACATCACTGGAAGGATTAACTTGCCGCAGCAGAGTAAGTGAATGGATTTTTTGGTAAAGTGAGGTCTTAGTTTGTTTAATAGTACACCATTCTTCTGCATCTTTACTAATTATGATACCACAAATAAAAGCTGTTAATGAGTCCCATACAATATAAGTATAAACCATTTTATAGCGCGCTCCGTTACTTGAGAGTATCCTGGCGCGGGTACGGGGAGAGGTAGACAGAGAAACAGCGAGAAGTCAACTTAGATTGCACTCTTGAACAAATGTGTTTTCAGGTGTTTTTTGAATGCAGCCACTGTTGACGTAGAGCGCAGATGGAGAGGGAGAGCGTTCCAGGCCCGAGCCATGATCACGGAGATCGATTGGCCACCGAGTCTAGCTCGTCTGAAACAGGGAAGGGACAATTTGAACAGAGTGGAAGATCTGAGGGTGCGTGCAGGGGCATAACTGGTAAATCTCTTCCTCAAATACAGGGGGCCTTGATTGTGAGTTGCACGAAACGCAAGCACCAGAGATTTAAACAGGATGCGCTGTGCAACCGGAAGCCAGTGGAGCGTGCGCATTTCAGCGCGGACGCTCTTCCATCTAGGGATGTTAAGAAATAGACAGACAGACGCATTCTGGATGATTTGCAGGCGCTTTACCAAATAGGCCGGAATGCCACTGAACAGTGCATTCGCATAATCCAACCTTGCCAGTATGAGCGCCCGAGCAACCATCTCCTTAGCATCCCTAGGGAGCAAGGGGAAAAGTTTGCGGAGCATTCTCAAAGTGGCAAAGCAGGTGCCTGTAAGCTTTTTAATATGAGAAAAGAACAGACGTCCGGGTTCGTTGGACAGTTCGGATGTTGTCTTATTTTAGTGTAGGACTAATGGGCATCACCATTACAAACTAAGGTAATTTATCAATATTTAAGGGGCATATTTACCATGGAGAAGGCAAAAATGACACACTTATTGGAAGGTAAAGAACACACATTCATATAATTATTTGTATTCAGGAAAATTACGTATATGTTGGTTTGGTAAAATATACACGGGGAAGTAACAGACTCCTAAAGCGTTGATTCAGATATCTGAAATCAATCTTATGTATTTACTTACAACATTCAGGCAATTTTTAAACAAGTTTTTTGATTAAAAACATATCACCACATATGTTTGGTAACAGTATACAAATTTTATTACACATTGCAATATATTAAAACACATTAAAAACATTTAACAATTAATGTATCCAGATTATCGTCTGACCAGGTGAACAGCAGTTGGGTGTCATCTGCGTACCCTATGATCTTAGCCCCAAACTGTTCCGCTAGATAAACCAGGGGGGTGATGTAAACATTGAACAGTAAGGGGCTAAGGGTGGACCCCTGCGGGACCCCTGTAAGTAATGGTTTAGGCTCAGAGGCGTGGGGAGGCATCCAGACTGCTGTGTCCTGTCAGACAGAAAAGAGGACAGCCAGTCTAGAACAATCCCCCCAATACCAATGGCAGACAGCCGGCCGAGGAGGAGCTCATAAGGGACGGTATCGAACGCGGCAGAGAGGTCCAATAAAATTAGGACCGCTCTGCCAACTCCGTCTAGGCAGTCCCGAATTGCCTCGGTCATCTCCACCAGCGCCGTCTCGGTGCTGTATGCAGCCCTGAAGCCCGATTGAGCAGGGTGGAGGGCATTGGAGGCTTCAACAAAGCTCTCCAGTTGTTGAAGAACCACCTTCTCACAGATTTTCGTGAGTGCCGGTAGAAGGGAAATGGGACGGTAGTTCCCGGGAACCGTCACATCCAGTCCCGGTTTTTTCAGAAGCGGCAGAAGTTTGGCCTGCTTCCAAACTGGAGGCACCTCGCCTGCGGCCAGGGAGAGATTCACTATCTGCGTGATCTCAGCGCAGACTATTTCCGCCACCTCCGAAAGCACTCGGGCTGGGCACGGATCGGCTGGGGAGCCGGATTTCAGGGACTGGAGGAGAGGGAGAACAGCACACTCCGCAATTGGTGCGAAGTTTATAAGCTGCTGTCCCGGGCATGGACCCAATGAAGGACACAAATCAGCTGCTAAGCTGTCGTCGGGAAGAGCCGCTAGAAGGTCCTGCTGAATCCTCGCTATTTTAGTGATAAAGAAGGTGGACAACTCCTCACACCATTGCGCAGAGGACGGCAGGGAAACAGCATCAGCAACAGGTGACACAAAGCTTTTAACAATAGCGAAGATCTCTCTGCTGTTGTTATCTGCTTTAGTGATGCGCCGTTGCATAATAGTTCCCCTTAGCTACCTTGATGGCTGCATAATAGTCTTTTTGGGCAAGCCGTTTAGCGGACTTGGCCTCAGCGCTATAACCACATCTCCACGCACGTTCAAGTTTTTTGCACCCCAATTTCATCTCCCTCAGTTCAGGGGAGAACCAAGGTTGAGAGGGAGAGCGTCTGGCTCTAGTTAGCATGGTATGCTTAGTAGAGGCAGTCACCGCCTGCCGAACCCACTCATTGAACTCGCAGACCGCATCGTCCAGAAGCGTCTTAGATTTTGGGCGGGTTCTGGACAAGGCCTGTCTGAACGTGGGCAGGTTGATCTTTTGAGGATGACAGATGGGAGGTGGGAGACTAGGTTCTGCCCTCTCCCACGTAAACCTGAGCAGATCATGGTCGGACCAGGTTGTTTTTTCAACGATCACAGACTGAATGGGGAAGTTGGAGCAAACCAGATCGAGCAGATGACCACCCGCATGCGTCGGAGGGGTCACCCATTGTTTGAGCTGAGCAAGCTCGAGAATATCCCCAAGCCTACGGGCTTCAGGGGAGTCAGGAACATCCATATGAATATTTAAGTCACCGACCAAAAGAAACTTGGGGAAACCAAAGGCCCGCGGCACTAGATATTCTTCTAGGGAGTCCAAAAAGTGATTAGCCTGGCCCGGGGGCCTGTAGATCAGAGATCCACCTAAGGTGAAGTGGGGGGAAGTTTTTATAGAAAAATGAAGAACCTCACCCCCTAACCCGCAATCGGAGGCTCAGAAGCAAAGCTCCACCCCTCCCTAAAAACAACTGCTAATCCACCCCCTCTGCCCAGGGGTCGGTCTACCCTAGCTATCTTAAAACCCCTGGGGACAGCAAGTTCCACACTGGGAGCGGAAGTACTGGTCATCCACGTCTCCGTGAGGAACAGTACTTCCAACTGGCCGTCCATCAGTAGTTCATAAACATCAGCGGCATGCCTCACCACAGATCTAGCATTGATCAGTCCCGCCCTAATATTAGCGACAGTGGCGTTATTGACTGAACGTGGGAGAAGGGGGGTGGGGGTGAAAACCACAATTGGGGCATTTGGCCAGAACACAATCAGGAACCGCACGTGGGCAAGGCAAACCATTGACGGGGGGAGCAAGTCTCCAAAGATCGTGGCGCGAGTACTTGCGTTTCTCTCGAATGGTCATCCCCAAAGGTCGCCGAGCAGAGTGGCTGGCCCTGGGCCCGTCCGGGGCACGGACGGGCACAGACGAGCCCTACTTTGGCGCTCCTTCGGCGCCCCCGCTGCGCGCGTCCGCTGCGCGCCCGCTGCGCGCGTCCGCTGCGCGCCCCGTGGGATACCATTATTTAACGCCCAAGCCCCTCCCCGAGCTGGACCGCAACCTCCCGACCGGCCAGGGACCGGGCCTCACTCAAGATGGCGCCGCCCGACCTGGCCCTCCACTACAATCGGCACAGAGCAGCCGCGGTAGAACAGGGCGCAGGGGAACCGGGAAAACAGCACAGAAGTTAAAAACGGGTGCAGTTATTTAAAAAGCATACATAACAATTTGTGATTTCAATTGCATGTAAAATGTCCTATTCAATTTTAAAAATTGCGCTACAGCTACAGTGCAGAAAAGAGAGTGGGCAGAAGAGTGAATCTTGCAGTCTGCCCGTCTTTCTCCAGCAGCGTTTCAAAGTGCTGCCACCACAATGATCAGCCACGAGGGACAATATGGAGTGGGGCTGTATCTAAACTACGTGCTATAAACTCAGTAATTTCAATTTTTAAGAAAGAGATCCAATTATTGTCCTGCAGATACATTTTATTGAATATCCATCTTTTAGAAGACTTAATTTCTTCCCCTACTTCAAATTCAATTAACAACATTGCGTGGTCTGAAAAACGATTGTGAAAAACATTTTCATAGGAAAATTTGAATAACCTTGAAGCCAGAAAAAAATCTAATCGGGACGAGGATCTGTGTCTCCCAGACCAATAAGTAAATTCTTTTTTCTGTGGAAATTTAGTACGCCATGGGTCACAGAGATCCAATAAAGATATATTCTGCATAATGGACCTTCTTGATTTTGGTTTAGATTGTTTCCTCGACACACCAGTGGAATCTAATTTTATATCCATAAGGATATTAAAATCACCACCTATAACTATGTCCCCCCTAACTAACAACAAAGATTAGAATAACTCTTCATAGATTGGGGCACGGTCTTCCACTGGGGCATAAAAACTGACAAAAGTAATTGGTCTTTTCCTATCGTTAATTTAACACGTGACCCAGCACCACCGCCCTGCCCCTCCATCTTCAAACTGGACAATTTCTGCATCTAGATTCTGATTAAGAAAAATAGCGACCCCACTTTTCTATTTTTGAGCGCATGAAAACCCTCTATATAACGACCAGGTTTTAAACATAGAAAAGGAGTTAATTTTGGGAGTAGAAATATGGGTTTCTTGGAGCATTACAACAGCTGGTCGTTCTGACTTAATCCAGAGCTCGATTGCTCGCATTTGTTTCCGATTATTCAGCCCATTAACGTTGAAGGAAATCACTCTAAGCCCCCCAATGGACATATATATATATAAATCATTGATCATTTATTGAAACACACATCTTGCCAACTTATTTTTCCATCAAAATCCAACAAGAAATTCAATGTTTTCCTTTTTTCCCTCCCCCCACCCCACACCCCACCTCAGGTGCTCCCCTCCAGCACCTAGCCCTGTGGCCCTGCACTACACCTTCACCTCCTCCCCACGCTGGCCACCTGACACTCACCCTTCTCATGGAGGCGCCTTGTTGTTGCGCCCCTGACCCTGTGATCCCCCTGTTCCTCACCTACCCTCCCCCCACAATCATGTCTAGTTACATCAATGTCTTATTTGGGCTTAACTCTGCAGCTGGTTAAGCATCTCACGTGCCTCATCCACATCAGTGAACAAGTAGAATTTGCCTTTTATGAGAACTTTTAGCTTTGCCTGCTGTGCCATTGAAGCTTGGACACCCTTTTCTTTGAATAATTGCAAAATGTTTACAAAGTCTTTTCTCCATCAAGCAGCAGCAGCCGACATATCAGAGAAAATCCGACATTTAGTAGTTGGCATGCCCTGTGCCCTTTCGCTCGAATAACGGAAATTGTTTAGAGACCTTAGGAGTAGAAATTGCCAGGGCGTCTTTAGGTACCTGTGGATCCTGTGCCACTGTAGAATTCGCACCTTGTACCATTCCTGGTGATTTAACTACTAAACTTGACAAGGCCATATCCATTCCAACCATGGGCATCTCTAATACCTCCGTCACCTCCTTCCCCTTGCTAGTAATGGGGTTACCGGGATCTTGTTGATGAGCCTGGGTTATATTATCACTCGGGAGATTGTTTTCACCCTCTCCAGAGCTCTCCGAATTTTCAGCAGAAGAGTTTTCCTTCTCTGTAACAGATCCTGCCTGTTTAGCTTTTTCTGATTTATCTTTCAGTTGTTGACGTCTTTTTATCGCCCTGGTCCTAGCCGTCAATTGCTTGCCCATAATCAGAAAACAAGGCGAAGTATTCTCACCTCAAAGTCTCTGTCCTTCAATCTTTAACCAGAGCAGAATCGGTGTATTAGATACCAAGGAAAGCCAGGGCGTCAAAAAAATGTTAGGACTTGTGATTCACTATAATTCACGATATTTCCAATCGCTGACAGGACTCCAATTTATTCGATGCCTTAACCACATAGCAGTTTCAACATAGAACTATATAGTGGAAGAGGCGGGGCAGAGTAATCAAAATCAGAAGGTCCAATAACCTCTCAGATCACTGGGAATGCTGGAACTTGTATTTTTTTTTGTGTTATTTTTTTTAACCACACCACATAATCGACATCAGTGTTCGTTATATAAGTGAAGCGGCGGGTAAAACACAATCTCGATCAGCTGTAGGACCACCAAATTAATCAGTCATCATTCTAAAGTTCGAGCCTTTCAACCGGCTCTTAAATACTTGTTACTCCACTCCGAGGTTATTATGTTTCCAAACCCAGCCTCGAAAAAAAAAAAAAACATGAAGTCGCTGCAGCGCGAAAAGCGTTCTTCCAAAAATAGCCAATAAAGATACCGTGCTCAGCGTGCTCAATACCAGGTTCAACACTTATTATCAATGATGCCGCCGGCTATCGCATTGCCTCCAATGATGTGAGCACCTCTGAAAACGTCTAGCGTCTTAATTTTAGAGAGAATGTCTTTCTTCGATAGACGCACGGCATGCACTTTCCAAGCGACTTCTTTTGAGGTCATATACCTTTTGGGAGAGCACTTCCTTCCTTTGTAATTTCACTACCTCCGCATGTCCTGCAGCAACCCGTACCACAGCCGTTACAGTGCGGTTACAGCGCGTCAAAAACCCAGGCGCATATCCTGCACTTCAGTCTGCTCGGACTTCGCAGGCACCGCTGAGAACGCCATAGATCACCTCCAGCGCCATCACCCTCAAGGAGCCGAATGGGGGGGAGGAGCAAGGAACAGGAAGCCCACGTGCTACGTGGAGGCGTGGAGCTCCACCGTAGCGGTTCCCTCTGTCCCCTTCGGCATCCTGTTGTCATATAACTAGATATTTCTTCCAAAAGTACATTCTTATTCAAAGTGACTAGGTATCAATTTTACCCACACAATTTGGGCAGACTTGATTAATTTAATTTATAGCATCCTCAAAGTCAGTCTTTCAAAAATTCCAAAGTATAGGACATGATAATCCAAATGTTTCTCAAGAAAAGTCAATATCGGCGTTTGGGCAGATATGACCCACGGACATGCTTTATGACTTTTCTTGAGAAACATTTGGATTTGGATTATCATGTCCTATACTTTGGAATTTTTGAAAGACTGACTTTGAGGATGCTATAAATTACTCAAGTCCAAGGATGCTGCTGGGAACGCCCCCAGCAACACCCATTGCACGCCCCTTTAACGCAGGACACTGCGTTAAAGGGACTGATATTTATCAGGCAGGATTACGCCACAAAAAGTAGCTTTGTCCTGCCTGATAAATATCACTCAGTCATCTGCGCCACCGGAACGTCACAAAAAGTGACGTTCCGGAGGCGCAAGGGGCTCGTAAATAAGGCCCTATAGGTTTCACACTCGTTATAGTTAGGAATTAGCATTTAAAAAACCTTTGAAATTCACTGAAAAAAACCATAGGTTTCACACCAGTTATAGTTAGCTGGACATTTTACTCATACAAAACCATTGAAATTCCCCCGTTATAGTTAGTTGTGCTCACTATAACTTGCGCGCCCGCAATCCACTGCTGATGATGTCACATATTACATCATTCATGACATGGTCAGTGACATCACTGATGACAACACTGATGACATCTCAAATGACATCACTGATGACATCACTGATGACATCATCCATGTGACAATCAAATACACCTCATCACACACTAGTATAATCTTTCATCGCTCACTGTAAAATAGAAAGTGCCATATTTGAAACCATTGACACACCAATAGAAATTTCTAAACACCCACTCAGTTATTCATAGAACTATACACACATCTAATCACTTACCTATAGATTCAGTGTTATATGCAGTGAATAATCAACAGAACACTATCAAATATACTTATACCCCTATTTCAACATTACACACCAGCACACATTGTATTCACTTCTAAAGACATCCTTCTGACTTATCCCTTTTCCCTTTCTATTATCATCTAGACCATCAACCTTGCTCAGATTGTATGGCTCCATTTTATACGCCATTTTCTTCCCTTCTCTCATCTCTTGACATTCCAGTAAAGTACCCATTTGATGTCTAAGAGATATTAATATGTACATTGCTTTACATCTATATTTATGTACATGTCACATCTCAGTAAAATACTTTCCTGAGTGTCATTCCAATGCCTGGCAGTTATATCATGATAAAGTACATTTATACCATTCACCAACTCTAGAGATAGATGTCAAGAAATAGTTTCTAAGTGAAGGACACCAACTCAAGAGAATGGAAAGGGGCGACCATTCGGTCCCCCCGAACGTATGGTGGAGTACCACGATCCCCCCGGGAAGCCATCTTGGGCGGGAGGCGAGCCTCGGCTGGTATGCCCGAAGCGGCGTAGCCGGGGCGCACCTTTTTCCCGCCCTGGAGTGGGCTGGCCTAGACACTGACGTGGCCGGCCACGCCCTTTGGGGCAGGCAGGGGCGGGTGTACGCCCGCCCTGAAGACGGATAAAAGGAGCAACAAGCCAAGAAAGCATTCTCTTGTTCCTGTGCTCTGAAGCTGCACCTCCTCGCTGCACGTGAGCTCGAGACGGAACGAAGAGCCAATTTTGAGCGTTGTAATCTTTCTTGTTTATTTTACAGATACTCTGTCGGAAAATGCCTAAGAAGGCGGGAAAGAGAATGACTACCGACCAGATGCTGCGGGTTCTCATGAAGGAGGTGACCGACCTAAAGAAACGAATGGCGGATAAAGAGGAGGAAGGGGGGCCGAAACGTCCTCTGGCAGGAACAGCTTCGGGTGGAAAAGGCAAGAGGCCCAGAAAGGGGGCAGCAGGGGGAGACGCCCCAGTTCCCTGTAACCCAAGTGAGGCACCCATTCCTGTGCCGGAGGAAGGGAATCCGATTCCCGTGGTGGTCACCCCCGTGTCCGGAGAGGATATGCCGCCCGAGCTGGCAGCACAATTAGCAGCGTGGTTGGGTAAAGGTAGCAAGGGCGCCATGGCTGACGACGCGCAGGTGTTGATGAAGCAGCTGCGGGAAACAAGGGAAGCGACGAAGGCGCCATTGCCGGCTGCGGCAGTCGCAGATACAGCTTCCAGTTCAGGTAAGCGGCCTTTGCCGATTGCTAGGGATGAGTCGGCACCCTCTCGAAGGGAAAAGTTGGGTCAACATGTCCCTCTGCCTATCAAGGAGAAGATATGGGCAGGGGAGTATATAAACATCTTCTCGTTGCTTACCGATCATTATGAGATGGAGCACGTTAAGAGCCAGAAGGAGCTCATGCATCCGAGTGTTTGGCGCGCAAAGATGGCCGCCTTCAAGGTAAATGAAAACATTGGCAATTGGGGCAAAGCATGGGGGGTTTTTACATCCATTTTGGGTGAACGGAGGCCCGAATTACTGCCCGAATTGCCGATTTATCAGTCACGAATCATGGGGTATTCTGTATCACACGAGGGCAATCATTGGTTCTGTTACGATAATATTTTCAGAAAAGCGAAAGAGCATGATAGAAACTTAACTTGGGATTGTTATGATTCTGTGTCCTGGTCCAAAATGGAGGACTCTGGTATGTTGAAAGTCCCTTTAGTAGGGAGTAATGTTGGTGAATCCTCCCGCCAATATGCGGGGACGCCCTTTCGATCAGGTACGAGTAACGACAATCACTCAAGGCCAATCGGCAACACAGGTAAAAGGGGGGTATGTTGGAACTTTAACAGGGGAAAATGTACTAGGCCCCAGGGGTCATGCAAATTTAGGCACGAGTGTAGTGGGTGTGGGCAATCATCCCATCCTGAGTCCATGTGCAGAGCCAAGACTGGTGATAACGGGGGTAGAGGAGGCGCCAAACAGGTCTGACATAGTCCGAGGGGCGCCTTTACCTACTCCAATTGATACCATGGCAATGATTCCTTGGCTCAGCGAATACCCGGATCACGCTTCCGCTCGGGTGTTGCGGAACGGGTTTTCATATGGTTTCCGCATCCCAGTGGGGGAATTTCAGGGTACAGCAAAATGTAAAAACCAGATATCGGTCTTGCAGCATACGACCGTGGTACAAGAAAAGATCGGGAAAGAGGTGGCTCGAGGTCGAGTCGCCGGTCCATTTAATGTACCACCAGTGGTTAACTTTGTTTGTTCCCCTTTAGGGGTGGTCCCCAAGAAGGACCCGGGTGAGTTTCGGCTGATACATAATTTATCAGCCCCACGTGGTCTTTCCGTAAACGATGCGATAGACCCGGAAGTGTGTTCGGTGCGGTACGCATCCTTCGATGAGGCCGTAGCCATATTGAATCGCCTGGGGCCCGGGGCGCTGATGGCAAAATCTGATATCGAGTCAGCGTTCCGGTTGCTCCCGGTACATCCAGACGATCAGCGTCTTCTTGGTTTCATGTTTCAGGGTCACTATTACATGGATAAATGTATGCCGATGGGGTGCTCTATATCTTGTGCCTATTTCGAAAAGTTCAGTTGCTTCCTGCAATGGGTCTTCACAAAGAAGACGGGGTTTCACCATGTTATGCATTATCTCGATGACTTTTTGTTTCTGGGGGCAGCCGGGTATCCGGAATGTGGGCAGGCTTTGACTGCATTTTGTGTCTTGATGAATCAGTTTGGCGTGCCACTGGCACCAGGTAAGACTGTAGGTCCCTCGACTTGCCTCGAGTTTCTGGGGATCGAGCTCGATTCCGAAGAGGGTTGTTTTCGTTTACCAGGTGACAAAGTGTTAAGATTCAGGGCATCCCTGCAAAGGTGTATAAGTGAGTCTAAAGTTAAGCTACATCAATTACAGCAATTGGTGGGACAATTGAATTTTGCCCTAAGAGTGATACCGATGGCCCGCCCCTTTTCTCGCTCGATCGCTCAAGCCATGGTCGGCCTGAAGGAGGGTCATCATCACACAAGGCTCTCGGCAGAGGTTCGCCAGGACATGCGCATTTGGTTGGCATTTCTGGCGGATTTCAATGGTCGAATTGTCTGGAACAAACCGGCCGTGTCCTCGGAGGAGCTGGGGCTGTGGACAGATTCGGCAGGGAGCATTGGTTTTGGTGCCATATTCGGCACTCAGTGGTCGGCACAAAAATGGCCGTCATGGTGGCATGAGAGTGGACTGACAAGTAACATTGCTTTCCTAGAACTTTTTCCCATTCTGGTGGCCCTGAGAACTTGGCCTGAGGGATTCAGAGATCACTCTGTGGTATTCTGGTCTGATAACATGACCGTTGTTGAGTGTATCAATAGCCAGGCAGCCCGATGCAAATGGATTCTGAGATTGCTCAAGGAAATCGTATTACTATGTATGCAATTGAATGTACTATTTAGGGCAAGACATGTCCCGGGGGTGATGAACAAGGCAGCTGATGCGCTTTCTCGTATTCGTATGCAGGCCTTCTGGGGTTTTCTGCCCACAGCGGACCAGGTGGCGGCACCCTTTCCCGAAGCTCTCTGGTCTCTCGGTGCCCCGAACTTCGTAACCTCGTGGGAGAGAGTTTAGCACCCAGGACGAAAAAGGCATATGAAGGGGCGTTCCGATCCTATTGGGCCTTTTTGGGGGCTGCTAGGGGGGAGCTTTGGGGCCAGGAAGAGTCTGTAGTAAACTTTCTGCTGTCTCTACATCGGGCAGGCAAATCAGTGGCTACGGCCCAGAGGCATCGAGCCGCCATTTCTTTTGTGGCTAGTGCTCATGGGATTCAGGACCAGACAGCGTCTTTCGTTGTGCAAAAAGCGCTACGTGGGTGGCAACACCTTGAGGTGAAGGACTGGGTTCTTTAAGACCCAGCGGTGCCAGGGCACAACACCTGAAACCTTCGTGGGTAACCTGCTCCGGCGTACGAATCACAGAGACACGGGACACTTCCTTCGACGTCAAAGATTCAAGGTTTATTTGCTGCAGGGAACACAGAGATCACGACAAGTACACCACGTGCAACTTGGGGAGACTGCTTCAAATTGGTTCTGTGGATCGCTCCTTTTATACAGTTTTTACCCATAGGATAACATTGAACACAAAAGTTTACAACCCGGTTCCCACCATTATCCCCCAGAGGGGTCGTTTTGGTCACTTTGAAACACATGAGGTCCGGAACATAAGCGCGGAAGCATTTGGCGGTTCCCAACTGTAAAAACCCATCTTCCCACCATTAGCAAATTCCAATCAGCAGTAAAACAGATCGAAATAGGAACAAGGACAGGTGTAGAGGAAGACGGAGACAGTGGGGAGATCGGAAAGGGTGTAAAAGGGGAGGTATCGGGAAACACGAGATACAGGCATCAAAGGGACGTGCCTAATGAGATGCACGGCTGAGACAATAAGTCCGTGCGGCAAGATGAGCCTCGAGCGGCGCCATCTGCCTTACAGTAGCAACCCCCTCGTCATAAAGACACTCATAAAGAACATGTGTCTTCCGCGGATATTTTGGGAGTCCCAGGGTCGCGAAGCGGACAACGTCCGTTCGCTGGCTACTTGAGGGCAAGAGACAAAATGGATGCCATATCTAAGATGGAACCCGTGGGTACAGATGAAAAACCCACATAACAAACGAACGGTTTAAGTTAGCACAGCGAAACTGCGCACACTTACTAAACTCGTTATTTGCGGTTCATAGATACCAGACTCGACCATATTCGTGCGAGTCGAAAAACACCACTTACAATTGTCACGGAACCTCAGACGCTCCTTTTGCCCTCATGTAGGCAAGCACTAGTCGGAATCATATTCAATATTCATCAGACCATCGAGATGTTGCTGTAGCATAGCTCTGTCCAACCGAGTCCCCTTGGTAACAGATGGTTGTCTCATACACGTTGTAGCACAGAGGCCACATAAGGCAGGACCACACTGCACACAAAGGCAACACGTGAACAGGAACACTACAACGACTCCGATGATCATCAGAATTTTCCAACCCCAAGTCGACATCAGGCCCCAAAACCATCCAAGTAGCGTCCAATCCCCTACATCCACGTGTATGGATTCGGAGATCTTATGCAACCTCGAGATGGCTTGATAGACAGTAGGAGCATTATCTGGGATAAAAATGCAGCAGCTCGAATGGATCACCTTACATACCCCACCTCGATCTGCTAAGATGACATACGGTTTTGTAACGTCATAAGTCTCTCCGCCTGAAGTTCTGTGGTGATATTACCAAGGGCACTGGCAGTAATATTAGCTGTTGATTCTACCACCCGAGTCAACTGTCTCAGGTTCCTACTATTAACCATAGGTCCCCAAAACGGGAGGAAACCCTTGAAAAAGTCTCCTGCCTCTTGACCGGCAGTATCCTCTTCGCTAATTACGCCTCGTATAACTCTAGTCTTATGATAATCGGCATCTACAGTAAACGTCGGAGGCAACAAATTTGCAATGAAACATGAGCCCATGAAGTCAGCGGGCAACCATGTGTATGCACGATCATAGCAGATAAAGTATGTACCCTTGGCAGCCAGAAACACAGGGGACGAGGACATCGGCAGAATGTAATTTTCAGTGCAAGCACTTGCTCCAAGTCGGGCTTGCGATCTTCGGCCACGACCCATAAGACAAAAATTACCAGTGTGGGGTACGACCCATATCGGAGGCGAGCTTTTAAGCTGCTTTTCGCTAGTGAACACACTATATTCACCTCTACTTAGGACTCTATAGGCTTGTACCTCTTCTTCGGGAATAAGCGAGGGATCATAGATCTCACTATCTAAATCCTCTATTGCTATCGACAAAGGTTTTTGATACGAGGTAGGACCAGAGTAGGGGGAACGTGGTTCTCGAATGGGGTGGAAACCCAGTGCGCTTCGAAACATTGTTTGAAATGCTCGAGCTGACCCTTGGGAACTATACGGTAACACCAGATATGGAATTCCCTTATCTGTAGTATGTGGCATCAACCCACACACCCAACAATTGGTAGTGTTAACCACTAACTGATGCTGATGGAGGAGCTGAATAAAGGAATTGTTGCGGAATTCTACACGTCTAGCCTGCTCGTGTTCCGGTAACATATGAAAGGAATGAGGAGAAGCAGTAGAGGTAAGATTAGGGTAAGGAGTAGGAGTAGGTGCAGCAGGTAAGAAGTAAGACATCGTGTAATACACCCCACCCGCCAATAATGCAGAAGCAGTCAAGAACAATACAAACAGTTGGAATATGAAGCATTTGGTGCGACTGAGTTGCTGCAGCTTGAATCTGTGGACTTGAGCTCCCTCCAAATCATTCAGCTTCGAGAATGCCATTCCCTACGACCGTCCGCAACGTTTCTTGACGCACTTCGTTCTGTGCAGCAATAGTCAATCCCTAGGAGTTCCCAGGAACCGACGGCCTTTAACCTAGCGTCAAGACCTACTGTCCAGAAGGAAGTACGCGCGCGGCCCTACGGCCTTCAATGCACAATATATGTATGCAAAAGCAAAGTCTCTCAGCTGTAAAGGCAAAAAGGTACAAGGAGTGAAACTCAAAATATATGTACAAAAATAATTACAGTAATACGAAAGTTCAAAACTGATCACGGGAAAACGGGATAATGCAATTGTCAATACGGCAAAGCAAGATCTTTTTATTTGTCCTTAGTGCGAGATCGCAAAAAGTATCGGGTTTTCCCCGGACGTGTCTGCTCGTCAAACAAAGGATCCGTTGAAGAGACAGCGTCCTGCTGATCAGTTGAGTGTTCTGGTCTTGAGTCTTTTGATGCTAATTGTTCGACAATGTCTTTCTGCTGCGCTGAGGATTCTTCAACAAGCTGTGCGTCGCTAAAAGGCACAAACGCCGGCAAGGTTTCTGTTTCAGATGACGCAATGCCTCTCCTTACCCACGGGTCTGCCGGCAAGGGGATGGGGACTCTTTTGGTGTGCGTAGCATGCACCCAATTCTTACGTCCCTCAAGACGAACGGCAGTCCTCGTGGCCAGGAGCACTTGATAGGGTCCGGTGAACCTCGGGTCCAGGTTATTTTTGCGTGAAAAGTTCCTTGTCACCACCCAGTCTCCGGGCTGGAGCTGGTGGCCTGGACCCTCTGTCTGCGTCGGCAATGCGTCGTAAACCTGTTGGTGAATTAACCTCAGTTTAGCAGTCAAGTCATGTAGATAATCGATCAACATTGGGTACTCAAGATCAGAAAACATTCCTGGCCTAGGAACCCCCCACACATTCGCAGGACGGCCGAACACTATTTCATAGGGACTAAGCCCTCCTCGGGAGTGTACAGTCGCCCTAGTTGACAGTAATGCTAAAGGTAAAGCGTCAGGCCACGAAAGGCCAGTCGTAGCCTGAATCTTCGCTAACTTTAGTTTAAGGGTGCCATTGTACCCTTCAACCAATCCAGCTGACTGGGGATGATTGGCACTGTGGAATTTTTGATTAATTCCAAGGCCCTTACACACACTCTTCATCACACTTCCAACAAACTCACTTCCGTTATCTGACCACACGACTCTAGGCATTCCATACCGAGGAAAGTATTCCTTCAGTAGGATTTTCGCAGTAGACAAAGCAGTATTATCTTTGAGGGGATAGGCCTCGATCCATCGGGAGAATGCGCAAACCACAACTAAAACGTATTTCAGGTTATTGCATCGCTCCATAGGGATGAAGTCCAATTGAATCACCTCAAAGGGATGCGAAGGGGGAGCAAAACTGCCAGGAGGAGTTGGGGTTCCTTTGCCAGGATTGTACATTATACACACCATACAATTCTTCACCAAACGTTCAGCACATTTCGTAATGCCATCATTCTTCCACACAGGAGCCAGCAACTTGCAAATACCTTTCGCGCTGATATGTGCTAACCCATGTGCCATTGTCACAACGGCCAGCACATACGCATCAGGCAACAACCATCTTTTCTGATCCGACAAATCAATCCAACAACCATTCGCATCCAACTTTCCCGTACTTTCTTTCCACTTCGTCTTTTCAGTCTCGGTGGCCTCATTCTGAATTGCTTTCACACTCTCGATAGTGTCCTCACACATACTCGATTCTGTAGGCCACCTAACCGAACTCGTCGCATACATTCGAGTGCTAAGGTTCCGGGCAGTCTCCTTAGCAGTCTCGTCCGCAAACGCGTTACCACGACCAGCATCATCCGTCACCTTACGATGCGCACTACATTTAACAATCGCAACTTGCGTAGGCAAAGTCAATGCATCCAAAAGATCATTCACAAGCTGGCCATGCTGTATCTTCGTACCGTGCGACGTCAAGAAACCTCTCTCTCTCCACAATCGTCCAAAGCTGTGAGCAACACCAAAAGCGTATTGGCTATCAGTAAACACATTCACACGTTTCCCTTTCGCTAACACACATGCTCTAGTAAGAGCAATCAGCTCCGCAGCTTGGGCAGAATTCTGATTCAACCTTGCAGTCTCAACAACAGTATTCAATGTTACAACAGCATAAGCAGTAGTCACATCGCCATTCGGCAACTTAAAACATGACCCATCCACATACAAAGTACCATCCGGATCTTCCAATGGGGTGTTTTTAAGGTCCACTCGACCTTTTGTTTCCTCTTCAGTCCTCAAGTAGCAGTCATGTTCTGCTACTTCATCTGACTCTGTACTAATTGGTAACAAAGTTGCCGGGTTCAGAACGTTACAACGTTTTATCTGAATGTGGCTTGCCAAGAGCGTCAATTCATACCCAGACAACCTCGCACTCGTCAAGTGCTGAGTTTTCGTTCGATTCAAAAGAGTATCGACTGCATGCGGAACCATCACCGTAAGCATATTATCCATGACCAATCCTGCTGATTGTCGGATGGAGACCGCAGCTGCCGCTGTTGCTCGTAAACAACTCGGCAATGCTCTAGCTACTGGGTCCAAGGTCGAGGAAAAATATGCACATGGACGTTGCTTACCACCAAAAGGTTGCGTTAAGACACTCAAAGCACAACCTTCCCTCTCGTGAACATATAATGTAAACGGCTTACTGTAGTCAGGAGTACCTAACACAGGAGCCGAACACAATGAATCACGCAGTTCAGAAAAACTTTTCTGACATTCTTCCGTCCATGGTAAAGGAGTCGAAACATCCTTGCACGTAAGAGCCACCAATGGTTTCGCTAGCAATGAAAAATTAGGAATCCATTGCCTGCAGTACGACGTGATACCTAGAAAGGCACGCACATCTCTTTGAGTTTTTGGCACAGCCATTCGCGCAATCGCTGCAATTCTTTCTGGGGTCAATCTCCTTCCCTCCTTTGACAATAAGTGACCTAGATAGGTAACTTCTTGACAACAATATTGGAGTTTAGAAGGTGACACCTTGTGATTTAACTCACAGAGATGTTGCAGCAACGACACGGTAGCAATTTTGCAAATGTCCTGAGTATCAGCAGCCACCAATAAGTCATCGACGTATTGGATCAAGGCCGCACCAACCGGCAACCTAAACGCATCCAGTTGACCCTTCAAGGCTTGGCTGTAAATAGATGGACTTTCACAGTAGCCCTGAGGAGCGCGTTTGAACCGGAAGCTACGTCCACCGAGAGAGAAACTGAAAAGGTCCCTGCTCTCCTCGGCAATCGGGATGCTGAAAAACGCATTTTTCAAGTCAATCACCGAAAACCATGATGCAGAAGCTGGAATCAGAGTCAGTAGCGCCGTGATGTCAGGCACAACAGGAAATTGAGGAACCACAATTTTATTTACCTCCCGTAAATCGATAACAAAACGATAAACAGGCGGTTTTGAAGGATCAGTACGTTTAAGAATGGGCAGCACAGGGCTGTTGCACACGTTTCCTCGAGTCTCTTCGATAACATCTTTCTCGATCAAATCATAGATAATCGCCAACAGTGCTCGTTCACCATCAAGGGAGATACGATATTGGGGAATACGTGGCAACCGCACATTAGATTTCAACTGAACAACATAAGGGGAGATATCAAGCAGGCCCACGTCATTTGGACCTGTTGCCCACAAAGACGCAGGAAGAGAACTCAATTCCGGTGGAAGCTTATCGAGGGACAAATACATAGGAGAGACAACCCTCTCTCCTAACGTAAGCTTTACACCCGCAGGAGAACAATACAAAGTTGCGTACAAACGTTTAAGCAAATCCAGGCCCAAAAGATTTTCACCACAACCCGTAGTCAAAATCAACGGAGCTTCTAGCTCACGTGGCCCAATTTTAAGGGGCAAAGGGCACGAAACTGGATTGCTAACGGGGGCGCCAGAGAATCCAACGGAAACATTTGTTAAGCCAGACAAAGGTGCGCCAGGGAGTTTCGAATGCATGATAGAACTTTTCGCTGCACCAGTGTCCAACAGAAAAGGCTCAACGACGCCCGATGTAGCAACTGCGACGTAAGGCCCTCTCTGATCAACCGGAACTGATACCACTCCCTCTCCTTGTCTATGGCTGTCCTAGTAATTACTGTCGTCAGTTCCCTGATCGACGTAATAATCGTCTACATTGTACTGCGCAGATCGTCCTTGCGATGATCCACGTTGATCGAAACAATTATTAGAATTAGACGAGTTGTCTGAGCGATCATTCTGAGCACCACGACCTCTACCACGTGATGTTTGCTGTGAACCACCACGACCTCCTCTAGATGAGTTACCACTATTACGTTCATTCAAAACGGGGCAATTGAATTTAATGTGTCCCTCCTGTCTACAATAAGCACATTGATTGTACCCTAACGAGGATCTTTGGGAGGAGGAGTCATTACGGGTTTGGGATCTGTTCGATTGTGGCTGTGACCTATTCTGTTGCGAAGTATTCTGATTTGACCGCGGAGGATACGCTTGTTGCAACAACACTTTAGTTTTTAGCTCTTTCGTCTTTTTATCAGCACGGTCGTTCTCTTCTTTCTCCCTATTCTCATAGTATTGTGCCGTAGCCAATATCTGAGCCGAAGTAGAAACGGCCCATGCACTTTCCGAATTTCTCAATTTATTGCTCAAGTCGGGCAATAAATTCGAAACAAATTTGTCCACAAACAATCTCTGACCACCCTCGGTACCCATATCCTGACCACTATGGTCGATGAATGCTTCCTCGAACCTCGTAAAGAAGTCGGAAACACTCTCATCTTTCTTCTGCTTACAGGCTGACAACTTGTCCCAGTTTACTCTCATAGCTGGCATAAGCGTTTTCATTAATGTTATTATTCTTTGAGGGAGAGCAGCAATCAACTGTTCAGGCTTAGCACCACCGACTTGCAACCCATCTGCCGCTACAATGGCCGCCCAACCACCACCTAGTTCATTTGTGTGATTTTCCTGACGAATCTTAGCCCATACCGGTTGCGGTACGACATTGCCAAACAACATGTCGATATCGGCAAGATTCATTACCGTAGCATCTACGAGCTGCGATAATTCTTTGTAATACCCTGCAGGATTTTTGCGAGGGTCAGGCAAAGATTGCTTCACCTGCAACACTTCCGATCTTTTCCATGGGAGATGTATCCACACTCTCTGGAAATACGGCGGGACCGGAGGGGCAGCTGCGGGGTTACCTGGCATCCAAACCGGTGGAACTTCACGCATAGGATATTGGCCAGACTCATCTGGTTGTTTTTCAACATCCTCAACAAACAATGCATGAGGGATTGGAGCCGGACGAAGAGATAGCAATCGTTCAACAGCACGTCGAACATTAGTATCCACTATCAGTCCATTTGCGAACTGAAGCTGAAGATCAGACAGGGCGGTCAGCACCTCGTCAGGCGCATCGGCCGCTATTTGATCATAAAGGAACTTGCACATTTCATTAAACACATATCTCTGGGTTGGTATATTGAATTGACAAAATGTTTCGAGGACAACACGGGGTGGACACCTAAGAGGATTTACCATCCAACCCATCGCCATATTATATAACGCAACGCGCTCTCTGTTTCCAGGAAGCTGACTACGTCTCTGAGGACCATCGGAACCAGCGGACCCATGAACAGGCCCGAGCGAATGAAAGAAGCTAGCCGCAAGAGGAGTATTGCGACTACGAGTAGAGGGAGAAGCATACGATACAGGACTAACAAGAGAAGGAGTAGAAACAGTAGCAACAGCAGGGGTTAACAAAACAGGAGCAGTAGCAAGAGCAGTAGCGGGAACAGGAGTATGTGGAAGCGGAGGAGCAGTAGGAATAGAAACAGACAAAGGAACAGGAACAGTCGGAAGAGCGGGTGCAGGTTGAGGAACAGGCGGAGGAGGAATAGGCGGAGGAATAGGTACGGCAGGGACCACAGGAGCTGCGGTACCCTGTACGTACGGAGGTGGCGACTTCATGAGATAAGACATTAAGGGATCCTCAACTGGCTCTTCCTTCTTATCCGACTCCGTTGGTAAAGCGGGGTAACATTTATCTACAGTCATACGCTGTAATCGGTCAAACACTTCCTTATCCTTAACCTCCTTATCACGCTGAAATTGCTCTGCTTTCTTCACTATGGTAGCAACATTATCTCGCTGATTACGTTTAGTCTGTCTGATTTCTTTCTGTCGGGCTTCTTTGCGCCACAACCGAAAGGCATCAAACATGGCCGGCCTTGACTTTCTTTCGAACAATTTTATCTCTAGATTATCTAAGATCGGAGCTTCGAAGCTACCATGAGGTGGCCAACGAAGGTCGCCGTCCTTTTTCGTATATTTAATCCAGTAATCGTTAAAGGTAACTGGGCCTAGCCCATGCTTACTATAGAGCTCATATGTGGGAGTTCCAACCGGAGGTATCGGACACGAGTCCTCCAGTCGGGAATCCGTACCACAAGGTCTGAAACAACTAAACAAAGTACTGCGACCAGGCATCTTGCACACTAGCCGAGTTTCACAAACTTCAAGGGTTACGGGATTTACCAAGTCCCAGCAAAGAACAAAACCCTCGGTTTTTGGCGGCTGCAGTCGTCAAACAACACAACAAAGTACGCTAGCAAAGTGTCACCGACAAAAACACTCACACAGCGCTAACAACAAAAACACTCGCTAAAGTGTCAACAACCAAGAACTATGGGAGCGACCCACAAATACTTAACTCAAAGATCGATGGCGTCACCAGGAAGGCCCGTCAATCGTCTCGCTATACCAAGGTCTACGCCAGGCGCCAAAACAGGTCTACAGTCAGGGCAGCAGTCCGTCGCAGCCGTCCGGAGGCGGGAATCTTCGCGGGAAAAGTCTTCGGGCCACTTATTTCGACAACAGGATCGATGAAGCGGAGTGCACCTTCCCTCGGAGATTTCACACGAAGTTCCTCACGATCGTCGGGCTTGGACCGGTACCACTGATGCAGCCCCACGTTGGGCGCCAACTGAAGGACTGGGTTCTTTAAGACCCAGCGGTGCCAGGGCACAACACCTGAAACCTTCGTGGGTAACCTGCTCCGGCGTACGAATCACAGAGACACGGGACACTTCCTTCGACGTCAAAGATTCAAGGTTTATTTGCTGCAGGGAACACAGAGATCACGACAAGTACACCACGTGCAACTTGGGGAGACTGCTTCAAATTGGTTCTGTGGATCGCTCCTTTTATACAGTTTTTACCCATAGGATAACATTGAACACAAAAGTTTACAACCCGGTTCCCACCATTATCCCCCAGAGGGGTCGTTTTGGTCACTTTGAAACACATGAGGTCCGGAACATAAGCGCGGAAGCATTTGGCGGTTCCCAACTGTAAAAACCCATCTTCCCACCATTAGCAAATTCCAATCAGCAGTAAAACAGATCGAAATAGGAACAAGGACAGGTGTAGAGGAAGACGGAGACAGTGGGGAGATCGGAAAGGGTGTAAAAGGGGAGGTATCGGGAAACACGAGATACAGGCATCAAAGGGACGTGCCTAATGAGATGCACGGCTGAGACAATAAGTCCGTGCGGCAAGATGAGCCTCGAGCGGCGCCATCTGCCTTACAGTAGCAACCCCCTCGTCATAAAGACACTCATAAAGAACATGTGTCTTCCGCGGATATTTTGGGAGTCCCAGGGTCGCGAAGCGGACAACGTCCGTTCGCTGGCTACTTGAGGGCAAGAGACAAAATGGATGCCATATCTAAGATGGAACCCGTGGGTACAGATGAAAAACCCACATAACAAACGAACGGTTTAAGTTAGCACAGCGAAACTGCGCACACTTACTAAACTCGTTATTTGCGGTTCATAGATACCAGACTCGACCATATTCGTGCGAGTCGAAAAACACCACTTACAATTGTCACGGAACCTCAGAGGGTCGCAAAGTAGATGAAAGGCGCCCGATAGGTTTGGATAGGTTGGCCCTGTTATTATCCAGACTCCCTGCAACATGTTCGTCCCAATTTGAAACAGTGTTATTCCGAGCCGCTTTTACGCTGGCATTCCACGGGGCTATGCGGGTGAGCGAACTAGTGGCGAGGAACAAGCAGGATGTGATGGGGGGACTGTGCCGAGAGCACGTTCAGATCAGAGGGGAGACAATGACTGTCTCGTTTGTGAGGTCCAAGACCGATCAGGGTGCGATGGGTGATTGCATAATCATACAAAGGATTCCCGGGTCCTCCATGTGCCCGGTGAGTTGTGTAGAGAAATATTTAGCACAAAGGGTGGCATCATGGGGGGGGACCTTGTTGAGACACGCTGACGCCACCCCACTGACGAGGTTTCAGTTTCAGCGGGTGCTTGCGATGTCAATTACTGCTGCGGGCTTGAACCCGGGCGAGTTTGGGACCCATTCCTTTCGGATAGGGGCTGCTACAGAGGCTACAGCCAGGGGTCTGAATGTTGAACAAGTTAAACGTGTGGGGCGTTGGTCCTCCAACTGTTATAAAAGGTATGTGCGGTTGCACATGTTGTGAAGCTGTATTGATGTACTCACGCTTCTTGTTTTTGTTTGGTTTCAGTTGCGCGAGCCTACGAGGCAGGGCGAACTATGCAGTCGACCCAACACCGGGCCAGCGGTCAGACTTCACCGGCTGTGAAAAAGGAGGTGTGGGTCGTGGGCCACTCATACGTGAGGCGTGCCGCGGACGTATTCAAAGCAGGTGACATGATTCACGTGGCTGGGGAATACGGGTACAGGGTGTCCTTCTACGGAAGGGGCGGACTCTGTATTGACCAGTTTCAATCATTTTTTGAGGGTTTGCTAGGGCGGACGAGGTCACCGCCGTCTATAGTCATAGTACATCTTGGGGGCAATGATTTGGTCACCACTGGTAGACGACTTCTTCTTGAGGCAATGCTTTCCACTGTAAGTTGGTTGGCAAGGAGAGTTCCAGGGTGCACGATTGCATGGTCCCATTTGATCCCACGAAAAGTATGGCGGGGGGCTATTTCTGTTTCTGCTCTGAATCATTCGGTAAGAAAAATTAATAACAAAGTGAGTAGATTGTTCCGTTCCAGGACACTGCATTCTATTTCGCATGGTTGTATTACTGGTGACAGTATGTATCTGGGGGATGGTGTTCATTTGTCCCGGGTGGGGAACAAATTACTCATAGGGGACTGTATAGCTTGGCTACAGACTTTAAGACATGACCTTTAGGTAGGAGTTTTGTGGGGGGTCCGGATAGCCGGTCAACTATCCGGCCTGTGGCGGTAAGGTCATGATCGGTGAGCACTAATTGGTAGATCCCTATGAGTGGGCGTCACCCATTACGGATGGGAGCGCTCGAGGGAGGTGGCCATTGGCCCCTCAACGGGGAGGCGGTTCCTTCTAAGGATGGGCCGCCGAAAGGAAAGGAAAGGCGGTCAAGGCCCCTTCCTGGGTAGGAGGGGTTACAGCCCCCTCCTGGAGAATTTCCCGGGGCCATGTCATCTGCGACGGCAGATGTGGTAAGTTGTGTGGGGTTTGGGAGGGGGGTCTACGCTACCTTCTAGATACCTCACACGAGTCCTCGAACGACCTTTAAGTGGCGTCGAGTTTAATGGGGCCCCCGTCAAGTCAAGGGAAATTGGTAGTTGCACTTGAGGTACGCCTCTGTGTGGTCGCCCCTCACAAGTGAGGGGGTCATTTCTGGTTTAGGGATCTTGACACCGGTTACGACCTTGCCGTTGGCCCTTAAACGTTAGGATGTACAATTTCAAATTGCAAGTTAATATTTTGTAGGATGTTAGTTCGGCTAGGAGAACCTTTGTATTAGAGCATATGTTAAGGTTAGCCAAACATCGCAAATGTGGTAATGAAATTGTACATAATATGAAACTGTTATTTTAATGTTTTAATTTTGTTTCATATTTTTAATAAATACGGCCGGGAGGGTCACTCCCTCCCGTCTTCCAAAAGTTCAGAACTGTTTCCGGTTTCCCATCCTTGGGGATTGTGTTGCGAGGGGGTGGCGGGTATCTCAGCCATATGGAAAGGGGCGACCATTCGGTCCCCCCGAACGTATGGTGGAGTACCACGATCCCCCCGGGAAGCCATCTTGGGCGGGAGGCGAGCCTCGGCTGGTATGCCCGAAGCGGCGTAGCCGGGGCGCGCCTTTTTCCCGCCCTGGAGTGGGCTGGCCTAGACACTGACGCGGCCGGCCACGCCCTTTGGGGCAGGCAGGGGCGGGTGTACGCCCGCCCTGAAGACGGATAAAAGGAGCAACAAGCCAAGAAAGCATTCTCTTGTTCCTGTGCTCTGAAGCTGCACCTCCTCGCTGCACGTGAGCTCGAGACGGAACGAAGAGCCAATTTTGACCCACCCACCAGCCCCTGAGGACAGCTACTTGTTGTGAATAAAGTTTCTTATGTGGTAACTCTATTTTCTTTCAGGTTGTGACGACTGTCGTGATATTTTGAATCTGCAATAAAGATGGTCATGTGTTGGATGTTTTCAAATAAAGTATTTGCACTAGTGTTGATCAATAATCATGCTTATAATATATAATTCTTTAGTAATTTAGTAATTTAGATAGTTTGTCGTATTTATTGTCGGGCGGTAAGGTCATGATCGGTGAGCACTAATTGGTAGATCCCTATGAGTGGGCGTCACCCATTACGGATGGGAGCGCTCGAGGGAGGTGGCCATTGGCCCCTCAACGGGGAGGCGGTTCCTTCTAAGGATGGGCCGCCGAAAGGAAAGGAAAGGCGGTCAAGGCCCCTTCCTGGGTAGGAGGGGTTACAGCCCCCTCCTGGAGAATTTCCCGGGGCCATGTCATCTGCGACGGCAGATGTGGTAAGTTGTGTGGGGTTTGGGAGGGGGGTCTACGCTACCTTCTAGATACCTCACACGAGTCCTCGAACGACCTTTAAGTGGCGTTGAGTTTAATGGGGCCCCCGTCAAGTCAAGGGAAATTGGTAGTTGCACTTGAGGTACGCCTCTGTGCGGTCGCCCCTCACAAGTGAGGGGGTCATTTCTGGTTTAGGGATCTTGACACCGGTTACGACCTTGCCGTTGGCCCTTAAACGTTAGGATGTACAATTTCAAATTGCAAGTTAATATTTTGTAGGATGTTAGTTCGGCTAGGAGAACCTTTGTATTAGAGCATATGTTAAGGTTAGCCAAACATCGCAAATGTGGTAATGAAATTGTACATAATATGAAACTGTTATTTTAATGTTTTAATTTTGTTTCATATTTTTAATAAATACGGCCGGGAGGGTCACTCCCTCCCGTCTTCCAAAAGTTCAGAACTGTTTCCGGTTTCCCATCCTTGGGGATTGTGTTGCGAGGGGGTGGCGGGTATCTCAGCCATAGGATGCCTAGCAATAGTTTCAAAATAAAGTACATATTTACAATATAACCATACTACAAGAATATATGTATAATATATATATATATATATATATATATATATATATATATATATATATATATATATATATATATATATATATATATATACCTGAGTGTCTGAAAGGGTGGGTGAGGGGTTGTGTGACTCCCTGCAGTGCATATCCCGCACAAACCAGGCATGGAGTTCATATATTTCTGGTGCAAAGTTTTTAGTTTTTTTACTATTAAAATAGTGTGCAGTCCATTACGCATTAGGGCCACGCCCTGTAGCCTTGATCACAAATATATATGTATATATAATAAATATATGTGTGTGTGTGTTCTCTTCTTTTTATTAATTCCTATTCTAATTTCTAAAGCCACTTGATTGAGACTTCTAACCCAAAGAACTGAATTCTGGATATTCAAAGTTAAATTGTGAATTCCTCCTAGTTTAATTTATTTCATAAGTGAGGCTGGTAGCAAAAAAGCCTTTATTACAAGGCTGGTGGTCCACCAACTGCCAGACTAGCAGTTTTCTGACAACAACAAGAGTGGTTGGACTGCCATTACCCCGCCACTGCAGTCTCCAGGGAACCGCCATTTCCTGGTGGTGTTGCAGCGGTCAGGAGGCAGTAATATGCTTGGTGGGACCGTTGCAGTCCCGTCAGGCATTTTACAAGCTTCTTCTCTGCTCAGCAGCACTGCCATGAAAACCATGGCACAGAGGAAACAAAGGGGGCTCCGCAGGACTCCCTGGTGCCTCATGGCCTGTGGATGACCACAGGGGGGCACAACATGTGCCCCACCGCGTGCATGCACACCATGGCACACTTTTCAGCCCATGCTGTGCAATAACAGTTTTTGGCGTTTCCATTGCGGTCCCCATTTTTAGGGCACCACCTTGGGAACGTCAAAAACAAAGCCTGCAAGACAGGAGGAAACTCCTAATCTGGCAGGAGGTCTGAGCACGGTGTTGGCGGTGCTTTGACATAGCGGACCTGGCGCCGCACTCCCCAAGTCATAATCAGGACCTTTGTGTCTGTATTTATTCACACAGAAAGGAAAGGGTTGATGAGTCTTTTAAATATAAAAGACTTATCAGATTTATATTTATGCATATACTTAATTATATTTCCAGACATGTTCAAATTTTGAGTGTTTGACTCTCTTTTATAAAATCATTTTGTTCCTTCAGTAGGGTCTTTGATTACATTTTTGCAGCATACATAGGAAGGTTAGTGGCAGCATATAACGTAAATATAAATGACTCATTTAAATGATTCTTTTAAATGATTCATTTAGATTAATGCTAACAGTTGTCAAATTTTATTGATGTTTACATATAAATTTAACTGTAAAACAATGTGTCTCCTAAGCTGTAATTATTAATTAAAAAGTGGAAAAATATCAATGTATATATTCTACTGAGCATCATGAGTTAAAACATGCATTTACAAATACAATAGTTTTCATCTTTGCCAAATCTCTATTTAAAATCCAAGCATCAGAAAAGACGTATGCATCATAGCTGTTGGGGAGATTTTTCTTTAAGCATACACACCAGTGTACTCCTTAGGTGCATTCATCCTTCTCTGAGAGTCATAGAACAAATTATCTTTGACAAAAATATCGTGATACACTAATGTTTTGTCAAAAAATATTGGTATGTGAAATATCATGGGTATAAACTTTGTATGTTTGTTGACCCTTGCCTCATTCACTTCTACTTTTAAACCCCCAGTCTTTTAGGACTTGTGCGGACACTACTAGCACAAGAGAGTATATAATGTTTGTGCATGCTTGTGTATGAGGGCGATCCCTTGGGGAAGGATCACCCCTCAATATTTTTATACTTGATGCCGTTTTCTGCCCCGACCGGGGGGCAGATCGGCCCTATTTGAATACCTATCTGCCCCCGGGGGCGGGTTGAGAAAACCAACTTGAACCAGGGATATGTATATATTTTTGTTTCAGGGAGTCATGGGTAATGGTCGGCCCTGATCGCACTAATTATTTTTTTTATATGAATTTTGGCCTCTTTTGGGAGCATATGGGCCTATTTGAGGCCTCTCTGCCCCCGGGCGTCAGACAACCCTCTAGCACCAGGATATATATATATTTATGTTTATTTATTTATTTAAATAGTGCTGGCTAGACCCAAAGCTATTAGAGCTCTTTACATTAGGTTCCACAATGTAACAGAAAATGATAACAATTACACATATGTCAAAAAATAAGCAATACATTGAGAGAGAAGAGAAGGAGAGACATGAAAAGGGGAGTGGAGAAAGGGGAAGTGAGAAGAGGGAGGATGAGGGTAGAGACGACAGGAGAGACGAAAGTTATCCTTTGGTTAAGAGTTGCACCAATGAGATGAGGCGGTTATTATTGACTTTTGACCATTTGGGTAGTGACGTAGCGTGCTACAATGTTAATTGTTTTATTTCTTGTCAATTGCGATTGTAAGGTTTTATTTCTCCTTTTCATTTTAGTTCAAAGCCTTTCTTCTTTTGACTGATGCTCCATGTTGTGGTTTCATTACTGGTGGTTCTGCAGTTTGTGTACTTGTATGAGTTTGGTAAGATTTTTTTTTAGTACTATTTACTCTAAATGAGTTTCTTTTCCCTGCATGAATGTGATTTTGTAAATGGTGTAATAATAGCAGTATGTTAAGCTTGTTTTTTTGAGTGTGAAAATCTTTGCATTTGTGCTCAATTTGTTATTTTATATTTAATTGTCTTGTCAGAAATGTGTTTTGCTTTTTCTTTCTAGTGGGATATCGTTGGTTTTGGCTCTATCTCTGCAGAGTAGGTGCTGGTGAATATAGCTGTCTCTGGCAAGTGAGTTGTATAGTTTTTGAGTATAGAGATCTTTGTAATAGAGCCACTCTTTGGGTCATATTCTGAAGGACTTATCGCTGAGTTATAAGCACTTTATCGCATCCAAAGTGGAGAGAAATTAATCGCCCATTCACAAGCTGATGCTAACAGCCCATATCACCAGTTTACCTGCGATAGCAGCCACAAAACACATCGCCACAGATGACCGCGGCAACTAACGGTAATGATATTCAGAGTAGGGGCTCCCATGCAAAAGGCAGCGAAAACACCACTCCACAACATTCTCAACGATCAGACAGATCGGTGATAAAATCACAAAACAGGGGATAAGGTACGCTAGCAGCAGAAATTTAACATCGGGCGACAACCTGCACAACAAAAGGGAGCCCAGCCCAGAGTCACACCTGAAGAACAGCAGATGCCTTGGAGCTACTGATCATGCAGCTCGGAGCCCCAAGAGGGCCACAACACCCACCGCCACCACCCCCAGGCCCGCCCCTCCCCCCCGGACCTCCCTAGGGGGCCCTACCCCAGGCACCATCCAACCTCCCCCTGACAAAGGAATGTTATATCAATTTCATGAAACCGTGAACAAAACAATTTGCCTGATGTCACACAAGCAAAACACTAAACATGCATGTGTGGTCAGAAAAAGGAGAATGACTCATTCTTTGAATAACCACACAAAACATTTAATACAAATAAACTCAAAACAACTATTTTGAAGAGTCATGGCGGGTCTTCTCCGGGCAATATGTAGGTCACAGTCTGCAAGACAATATTCCATTTGAGAAGGTGTGTCATGCGCTCATGAATGTACAGAGATAGAGAGAATGAAAGAGAGGGAAAGAGCGATAGAAAGAGTCAGAGAGAGATCGAGAGAGAGAGAAAGAGAGGGAGAGAGAAAGAGAGGCAGAGACAAAGAGAGAAAGAGAGGGAGAAAGTAAGATAGGGAGAGAGAGAGAAAAAGAGGGAGAGAGAGGGCGAGAGAAAGAGAGGGAGAGAGAGGGAGAGGGAGGGAGAGAAAGAGACAGTGAAAAGAAGAGAGGGAAAGGGAGAGAGAGTGCCCACACTACAGACCCAGTCCTCACTGCTCACCTGCTGCCACAGGTGTGTCTCCAACCATGTGCCGGTATGCACTGCAGTCCACCCTGTCCCTTATCTGAAACAGAGTCCCGATTCATGAATAGCAAAGTACATATAATTGCACATGTCATCATCGCTTGCCTGCCCCTGCGCACCCAGGCAGCTGCACCCCAGCCCCTCCCGCCACCCAGCGGTGACTGCCCGCCCCTGCCCACCCATGCACCCTGCTCACCTTCCGCCGCTGGCGTGTCTCCAAGAGGGCTCACCACGTGCCGGTGCAAGCCTCAAGCCCATGGCCCACGAACATGGTACCCTCCACATCATGCACCCTCCCTCCGCGGGCCACCAGGTCTCACACTCGATTCTGGGTCTTGATTTTGCTATGGTAGAGCTCATATCAGTGTACATGGCATCATCGCAGACTGCACACCCGCTCAGACCTTTAGATGCCACTAACTCTGTAATCCACGAGGCATCGCCACGTGCCGGTAGGCCAGCACTTGCCCGCTGGCTCAGGCCTACACTGTAGTCCAGCAGGGCTCACACAAATCCTTAGCAGTCTGGACTGCCAGGATGGAGAATCATCGCAGGCTGCACACCCATTCAGCACTTAAGGTGCCCCTACTTCAGTGCACCGAAAGTCACCGTCCCATGGCGGTGTGCCTGTGCCGGCCCTAGTGTATCCGGTGCCACCAAGTCTGTGCCCTGCAAGTCATGAACCCTCTATGATTGGGTATCGTGGGGCGGATGCCATCATTTCACCTCTGTCACTGGGGAATGTGTTGTGGTGTGCATAAAAAATAAGGACACAGACACACCCAGATAGGGAGTGGAAATGGCATGCAGCACGTGTGCCCGGCCCTTTTTATTGGCATGGTCACAAGTCCTGTGGCACGTGTGGTGGATGGGTGTGGTGTGGGTATAAACCAGCCATGAGGGAGTGGATGAAGCATGCTGACAACTAGACCTGTGATCAGCAAATCACTATAAGGAAGACCTGCGACATGTAGCATTGTCGTCCCCCCTGTAAGCGTAAGCGGAGTGGGTTGGCCTAGCATATGCCAGTCCAGCATAAGGGTGTGAACAATGAACCCGGGCTCTGGCCGTGGTTCTGTACTGTGCTGGACAAGGCAGCAACGAATGCGTGTGTCCCTGTTGTTGTGCCGGTGCGACCCGGTCCGCAATCGGGAATGTGTCACCCTGTCACACAAGTCCCACAACATGAGCCACATGGATGTAAGGGGGAATCACTGACCCTACATTCATCCATACTTCCACTCTTGAAAGATCATAAACATGACACATCTGTGTGAATATGAATATTTAATGTACATTCAGTGGAGTGTTGTAGCTGGAGCAGTACAGGGCCATGCAAAGCCCATTTTTTACATTGTTGGCCCATGGAGGGCCAACAAGAGTCCTTCAGGGAATGTCAAGTTCAATGGAAGGGAAAGAGCTCAGTCCGCAGTCTGAATGGTGTGTCATTGCTAACCAAACAGAATATGGCAGTCCATGTCGAGGTCCAAGGGGAATGTCGCAGACTGTATCGGGGGACAGAGGAAGGTGATGATGCAGAGGGCAGAACCAAGCAGAAACCGTTGATATGGCAGAGATGAACGCTATAGTTTTTTTTTTTACCAGGATGGCAGATTCATCTGCATCTTCGTCCTTTGCTGTTTCATGTGCCTCACATGTGGGCGGTAGTGTTCTGTCTCCAGCACTGTGTGGCAGTGATACCTCAGGGGCCGGAGGTGGAATGTTAGCCACACTGTGTGTCACTGACACTTCAGAGGGCGGAGATGTGAATGTAGTGGGAGCAGCAGCATTCATCAGCTCCAGGCCTTGTGGTAGCAATGCCTTGAGGAGAGTCTTTAGGGCATTGAGTCCGCTCCATGGTCTCCATTATCTTCTACATGTGTTCCAACTCCCAGGTGACATTGCTAGAGCCACTCTGACTAGACAGTTGTTCTCTGAATCAGAACTCCAGCGATGTCAGCCATGGATCATTGGAGAGCATGGAGTGGACTGTGGGTGTCTGTTAGGGACTGTGGGTGGTCCCTGATGGGACTTAGACACCCACGCATGGCATCTAGTTTGGCTGCCATTCGGTCGAACTCCGCCCGCACCTGTTCAGCCAGCTGCTGGTGCCCCACCCCAACACATGGCTTTGGAAGGCCATGTTGTCTTCGTGGGGGTCCGGGGAGGCTGCCGTGGTGGTGGTTGCTGCCTGCTGTGTGGTCTGTGCAGGGAGTGGGGTCTCCTCGTAGCAGATGGGCTGCCCTGCTCCTGGAGGTGGGGTATGTCGGCTGTCCATGAGCTGTTGGAGGGCGTCTGGGTCAGAGGTGTGGTGGTCCTCTTCATCATCAGAGAAGAGAGTTTTGGCCTGCTCTACAGGAGGCATCGGATGTCCCTCTGCAATCTGAAGGGCAGATGCAGTTTAACATTGTGTTCACATGTATGTTGACACATTGTAGATGTTTACATTCAGACTGCATAACAGTGAACATTTTGACTGTTTGGGAGGAGCTGCCTATTTGATGCGGGACAGTGTACATTTCGACACCATCAGGGATATGTGTTAGTACTTGTACATCATCATCTCACATTTCCCTGCAATGCCAAATGTGATTGGCGAGTTTCTAGACACAAGCAGCACCAGTTGTGTCATCAGTTGTGCACGTGTTGCGATTTAACCACATTGTTGTCAATGTTGATGTGCTCTGCCTGCTATATGTGTGTGCAGCATTTTGGGTGGGTCGCCCCTGCAGCTTTGATTTTGCTGCCCCTTCTCCCTTTCATGTGGTGTGCCTTTGACTTCTGTGCTCATACTGAGCTGAGATGTTGCATATTTGGGTACATTGGTCTCTTGGTGGGAGTTGGGTGTCTGGGGCATGGTTTGTCCGCAGATGTGCTTTACTTAATTGTGCATGTATGCCATTGTGCCCGTCTGCCCCTGTCCCCCCAGTCCCTGGTCATTACTCACCCTGGTGCTGTTGTGTCCGGTCATGTTGAGCAGTGTCCAGTCCCCCACGCCTGCCACCGCCTCCCCACTATGACTGTGGACATCATTTCCTCCATCTCGTCCAGGTCCTCCTGTGGTGCTGGACTCCCACCTCCAGTCTGCATTGCTGCCTTCCGGTTGTTGGCGAGTTTCTGCTTGGTTTTGTATTTCACATCATTTCAGCGCCTCTTGGCTTCTTCCATTGTCCTCTTCAGCACTCCGACTGCATTCACCTGGTCCTTGATGGACTGCCATAATCTATTTTGTGTTGCCAATGACACAGTGGAGGTAATGAACAGTAGTTGATGGTGTTCTACCACCTCCGTTATCAGGATCCTGTTTTCCTGCAGACTGAACCGGGTCTTCCTCTTCTTCTAGTCCTTGCCCTTCTCTGACTCCGAGATCCCTGGCTGGTCCTCAGGGGGGCTTGTGGGGTTATGGTTCTCCTCTGTACTTGCTCCAGCTACCTCCATTGTGCTACGCTGTTGTTTGGCTTTTGTTTGTATGTTTTTTTTCTATTTTCTACTTTTATCGTGATTTTTCCCGCCTGACATGTGTGATTTGTAGGCCTGGGGAAGAATATAGCAGATTTTTTTTATCGTGGTTGGGCCCATCGCAACATTTTTAACGTTGGGGTTTAGTTTCTTATCGCTGTCCCGGTGACTTTATCGCAGTCATTTGACACGTTATCATGATACTATCACATGGTACTGCTGTGTTGAGAATACAACGTTAATACAGCGTCATTTTCCCGCGATAGGCTGCGATGTGAAGAGTGGCATTAAGCTTATTATGCAATAATTATCACATGTTCTTGAGAAAATGCCCCTTTGTTTATTGCTTATTTTGCACAGTGTTGGTTGTTATTGTCTTGTTTGTGAAGTCTCCTTTCTTAGTAAGGATTATGGCTAGCCACAGGTTGATTGCTCAGCAGGTTGTTGGTATGATTTTTAAGTCTTCCACTGCACATGATTGTGAGACTGACTCTACATCTGAGCCTCTCTGAGGCAGAAGAGGGAGTGGAAGATTATGGCAGTGATATTTATGTCTGAGAGGAATCAACGGATATTGAAGCCACTCTTAGTGCCAATGAAGTGGCTGTTTTAGAGGAGGACATTGATGTGCCAATAATGCAGCAAGAGGCATTTGGACTGCAGCCTGTGGCTGCAAGGCTTCCCATTGGAAGAGCTGACCTCTGGGTTGTGCCTTGCGTGGTGCAGCCATCATTGCCTGACTTTACTGGTGTCCCCTGGTATAGAGAGGATACTAAAATCTTTTTGTCTTTAAAACATTTTCAGTTGTTTATGCACAATGTCTTTTCTTCAGAGATTATTGAGCAGCCACATTTCTATGCTGAACAGTATTTGATGGACAACAGTGTCAGACTTAGGACCCACTCCAGAGCTACCCGGTGCACTCCCACAAATCTGGAAGCGTTGAAGAAGTTCTTGCGTTTAAGTTTTTGGATGGGCTTGAGAAGGAAGCCATCAATGTCTTGTTATTGGTCTATTAGTCCCTTGATGGCAATGGTTATATTTTGAATATAGCATGTTACAACTCATGCTATAACATCGCAAACGATTACAAAATAGAACTTGTAAAAATGTAGAGACTGATGAGGAAGAGGTACGTGGAAGGAGACTTGTTTGTACTGTCCCGAGTGTCCTTCTAACCCAGCGCTGTGTGTGCCTGCTTGTTTTAAAATGTGCCACACGCAAAATAATTTTTGGGAGCAGCCATGAGTGTTAAAGTCAGCTGCCTGGTCTATATTTTTTATTTTTTGTTCAGTTTCAAGGTTGACATTAGTGCAATGTACTTAGTTTTAGCTTTTGTGTTTGCAGTTTTGTATCTACTTACAATATGTTTGTGTTTTCTTTTTTGTATAAAAAAACAAAATGTGATGGTGGATTGTGTGGACTGGTGCTTGGTTGGGGGTGTGTGGAGTAGTGCTTGGCTGGCGGTATGTAGACTGGTGTTTGGCTGGCATGTATGTGGACTGGCGCTTGGCTGGTGGTGTGTGTACTGGCGCTTGGCTGGCTTTGTGTGTAGACTGGCACTTGGCTGGCGGTGTGCATGGACTGGGGCTTACCTGGTGATGTGTGTGTTGAATGGTGCTTGGCTGGCAGTGTGTGGAGTGGTGCTTAGCTGGCGGTGTGCGTGGACTGGTGCTGGGCTGGGAGTGTGCGCAGACTGGCGCTTGACTGGAGGTGTGTGTGGACTGGCGCTTGGCTGGTGGTGTGAGTGGACTGGCGCTTGGCTGGCAGTGTGCGTGGACTGGTGTTTGGCTGGTGGTGAGTATGTACTGGTGCTTGGCTAGCAGTGAGTGTGGGCTGGCACTTGACTGGCAGTGCGTGAGTAGTAACTTGCTGCTGGTCACAACACACACTGGTAGCCGAACAACAGTAAGCACAATTTGTCAGCCGGTGTGGATGCTGTGTCGGGCATGTGGGTGTGTGAAAGTGATGGACTCTTGAATGGCGCTGTCTATTGATATGAGTGTTGTTATGTGCCGGGCTTGCAGCTGACGGTGTGAATGGTTTTGCTTGTGTCACACATATGAAAGGTGTATGAATGGCATGTAAAGTGTTTGGTGCCTTGTCGTGGCCTTGCAGCTCACCAGCTGTGAGTCACTGGTTCAGGTTCTTGTCCTTTCAATTATTATTAGTGCATTTTATTTTTGTAAAATCTTGCATTAATAAAATGTTATATACTGAACCATCACTCACCCTTGTGCCAAGTCCAACTAGTATGCGAGTGTGCATGCTTGAGGAATAGATCGTTGTGCAGTAATAATTTAATGTTCTGTCTTTCTGTGCCAAGGTATGCATTCCCTCTAGGAAAAATCTACCAAATCTACATATTTTTGTAAACTAAACACCCAGGGGAGTACACGGTGATGATTCTCTTGTGGATCCCAACAAGTTATCTTACCCATAATGTCCTGCAAACCTCGAAATGTGACTAAAGTCACATTTTTCTTGCATTATTGTGCCTTAGTTTTCTAGATTCTGAAAAACACCACAAATCTACTACCACCCAGCATTGCCACAAGTCTCCCAATAAAAATAGTACCTTACTTGTGTGGGTGGGCCAAGTACCCATGGCAGGGAAGGGCTCAAAATATATTGTGGAGACATCAAAATTATCTATCACAAAACAACCAGGTTTTACAAGGAAGTCACCTGCGTTTTTGGTCCCGGGCAGCCATCTATGGAAAGCTACCTAAACCAGAATTTTTTTTAAATTGCCATTTGTCAATTGACTTTCTTTGCATTTCTGCCGTTCAAATGTAAGTCAATGTGTAAGAAAGAAGTAATTTTGAAAAATATCTTCTAACTCACATGCTTTTATCAGAGATGTGCAAATAACCACTGCTTCTAAACTCTGTATTTTGTTCCAATTTCGGAAATATATAGGTTTCCTTGATACCTATTTTTCACTCATTATATTTTACCAAATTGAATTGCTAAATAGCCAGTACACAATGAAAACTATTGTAAAATGCAGCTCAGTTTTTGGCTCTGGGTTCCTCTGGTTCTTGGTGAACCTGCAAGTCCTATATATTCTCACAACCAGAAGGGTCCAGAGGACGTAAAGTTATATTGATTTTAAAAATCTGTTATACTTAGAAGTTGTTACAGGTGAAATCATTGGCACAAATGGCTGTTTTTTAACTACATGTTCAACTGTTTCTATTTAAAAAACTTGAAGTTTCTACACAAATCACACCTGATGAATTCATAATTTTGTTTACTTTTCAGAAGTATATAGTTCTTCAGGATTCATTACCAGGATTCATTATCTCTTTTACACCCATTTCGGACACTAAGGAAGGAGGTTGAATGCACAAAAACATGGAAAAATAGGCTATGTCCCAGTAAACTGTCAAAACTGTGGGAAGGAGGAGGCCTAGCAGTGAAGGAGTTATTAAAAAACATTTTCTTATAAAAACAAAACAAAAAAATGCAAACATACTTAATAAAAAAGAAGTAAAATTGTATTACATTAAAAAATACAAATGTTATATTAGCTAATAAAATATTATGTAAAAATTGTAAACATTTAAAATAAATATATTACCCTCCTTGCTATACAAAAATCACCCAGACAATTGATATTAACTAATTTACAC
Organism: Lissotriton vulgaris; assembly: GCF_964263255.1. Lineage (NCBI taxonomy): Eukaryota > Metazoa > Chordata > Amphibia > Caudata > Salamandridae > Lissotriton > Lissotriton vulgaris. The sequence continues at coordinate 743,725,745 of NC_141695.1, read as the reverse complement.
AATTTATTATCTAGTAATAATTGAATTTACATAAAACATACATAAACATTAAAAACAATACTTTACATTTTAAATACCATCCCACCCTAATCCCCAACAACCCCAAGAACTTGCTACTAATCAAAACATTTCTAATAAAAGTTGTTGACATATTTTTCACAATCAAAAATTACAAACCATATTAAAAACAATTAAATACAAACATTATCAGTATACTACAACCATATAAGTATACAATTACTAATATATGTTCAATTAGTTAAAAGCAACATTTTATAGAACTATAATATCTAAAATAATCTTATATGCAAAGATTTATTTTTAAATACCACACACATACAAAAGAATATCCTTACTTTCTATATTATATCCAGCAATATTTTTGAAGTGACAATTTTTTTATACAATATTTTTGTCACAACATATTTTTGCAAAAACAGCAATTGATGGACAGAATGCAGAACAATGTCATACATTTACCCCAGTACAGAGATATGGACCTAATATTTCTGAGCAATTTTGTTGTCATTCATTAGAACAACAATGTAAGAAATATTATCTGGTATAAATATTTTGTCCTAAATGTTCTTTAGAAAAACTCTGCTCCTTTTTCTACCTCAATAACAGCAAGATACCCAAACCTATGTTTGTGCCTTGCCACAATCGCAATTTGAAGTACAAGACAGTACGATCTAGTATGACACCAGTAGTACGTTTTGTCCAAAAAACAGCTAATAGAAGCTATCCAGTAATGGGCAACTTTAAATGTGGCCAATGTTTGGCATGCGATATGGCGATACAAACTGCGAAATACAACTTGAATGGGTATAACTTAGGGTTGAGTACATTGACACATTACAAGACACAAAACATAATCTATTTGCTGGTTTTCCCATGTGGATTTGGCTATGTGAGGGAGACGTGACATAATCTTGATACTCACCTCACAGAACAACGATCGGCCATCAGAATACTGAAAATGGGAGCCCCTCTAGTGAGACATGTATGGAAAATGAACATCACCCAGATACAATACATTGTCTTAAAAATGATAGCCCCCTAAATTCAGAGATATAACTGATCTGTGCAAACTGTGAGAAGTCTTTTGGATCCTCAAAACCCACCTGACAGGCTTAAACAATGAAATTCCATGGGAGAATGCTTTTAAATATGGCTAGTCCTGGTATTCTTTATGGGCAGTATTGTCCATAGCACTGTTGTTCAATTTTTCATGCTTGGTAGGAGTGGTCTGTCTATCACTTTGACAGTGCTTTTTTCCATAGCTTCTCTCTTTTGACATCTTGAGACACGATGATTTGGTCTATTGAAAAGGCAAACTTTTTGCCTTTTCTCTACCAGCAATATTGATATCTGCCTGTTATTATCTTCTAGTTACCATAGGTTTGGCCCTCCTGGATTCTTACTCAATATGGTGTTCATTACACACAAGCTGAGGGAACAGTTCTGTTTCTGTGCTGTATGATGTAAAGCATTACCATGTTTTTATATGGCCAACGATTTTGAAGGCGATGCAGCATTGTACATCTGGTAGACATGTCAGTCTATCTCCCATATCCTTGACAGCTTTAAAACAATCCCCATCATGTTTTGCATCGTGGAGGCATGTTGGTTTATTTCCCTTTGTTCTGCAACATTGGCAGAGGTCCGGCTGATGGTTACACATGTACTGTCTGGCCCCGTTCTATTATGGCCGTTCGTTGGTTGGTGTTACACCTGAGGGGAGTGTTGTGTCATTATTTTCTTGACTCAAGCAGAGTCAAGAATCTAAGTTAGACTACCTGTGTAGAAGGAGTAGCAGTTGGAGCCAACTTACCTAGATGAAGGGCAGCTTCACTGGAGATTCCTGTGCAGGGTACTTGACATATCTCATATGTTGTGAAGTGTTGTTCTTCACAACAGGGGTTTCAGCCCCAACAAAGAACCTACATGTGCATGGCAGAAAAGCACAGAGGAATCAGCAGATGGGGGACCATTATCCTTGATGCAGTAAGTGTACATGGTGTTGGAAGCAATAACACTGGGTGCTGTGCATTAGAGGAGTGGAGTCTTCAGGAGCTGAGGATGCCGGCTTATTGTTACGGGTGGTCCAAGTTGCTGGACTTGGGCCCTCACTAGAACCTGGTGCATGTCCTTAGCGCAAGTTCACAGTTCACACCTGTTCCGGCTGTAAAAAATGTTACCTGAAATGCTGCATATGTGGACAGGGAGGTGTACAACGAGGTCATGTTACGTGTCCAGAGAAGGCAGACATTTTCAGGGAGTGTGTTTGGAACCGGCTATCAGCGTTGTCCAGCGTTAATCTTTATACTGATGGGCTCAGCTGTTGCCTGTTACAGCGATTGGAGAGTTGTGCCACCTTACACTTCAACCTGTGATCCAGCAATTATTGCACTGACAGGCGTAGCTATTTACTCATTGTGTAGCCTGTCTCAGTAGCCACTTGCTGTATGCTGACAGGAACAGCATCAAGTTTATTCTTGCGTGACAGATATCTCTCTCTATATATATATGTTCGCCATCAGCGGGGCACTATGTGGTCGGGTGCAAGTACGCGGTGGCGTTCCGCGGTAAATATCACTTAGGGCATGTATGTGCGCAAAATGTGCACACATGCATATGTCAGGGGTGCAACAGGGTGTCCTTTTGGCACCCTTGAAACCCTGAAATTCTATTCTCAATTTGTGATTTTCTCATTGGTAATCGCAAATTGAGAATGTCTTCCCATTCGTTCCTATGGGCCCTCTAGCCCATAGGATTGAATGGGAAGGTATTCCATATTTGTGAATCTAAATTTGCGATTCGCAAATAAGGAATAGGTAGGATTCATAACATTTTTAGCAAATCCTACATACATTGTATTTTGCGATTCTCTAATTGCGATTTGCTAAAAATCGCAATTTGAGAATCGCAAAACTCTTTTTAGGTATATATGGCCCATAGATACCACAGAGAATCAAGATTTGTTGGTGGAAAAGAAAAAGAAGATTTTGCTGCATTCACTTGGCCCCCTAGGTTTAAAAGTGTTTAACATTATTGAAAAAAAGCTCAGATTACAGATGTAACATTTTCATAAAAGCGTTATCTGATTTACATAGCTGTTACCCACCAGTAGTATGTATTGCCCTAGACAGATTCAAGTTTTTTCAAAGGAAGCAGACTAAGACGGAGTTGGTTGAGGACTATGTGTCATTGTTAAAACAGTTTGCAATTAATTGTAAATGTGGGTCATTAAATGATGAGCTCATAAGGGACGAAATAATAATGCACGTTAACAGTGAGCACATTGATAGTTCTACTTTCAATCGGCTAACTGCAGTGGTTTCAAAAGTTGCGCTGGGCAAAAAGAAGGCGGTACAAGGCAAGAGTAGTAAATGGACCAGCACAGGTAGTAGTACCAAAGAAAAGGGAGGCCAGTATCAGTCTAAGAATTATAATCCCATTGGAAAATGTTTTTCGGTGTGGTAGGATTCAGCACCTGGCGTACAACTGATCATGAAGAGCAGTCAGCCAGAATTCCGATTGAGGAATTAGGGGACACTTTGCGAAGGTCTATTGCAGAAAGTTTAAGGATGGTAAGGTGAGGATGATCGAGAATCACTGTTTTTCTGAATCTGAGCACATGTCTGAAGATTGAACAGATATTTATTGAAGAAGTCTTTTGTGTATAGAGGATACAGATGGGGCATAAGTTGTACGTAATCACACCAAGACGTGAAGGAACAAGTCAGCCTGTGAGATCAAGCTGGGGGGCGGTCTTTTTTCTTATAGTGGCTGATTCAGTATCTCCTACACCATAATGGATAAAACTATGTAGAAAAACAAATTTGAAAAAGTGTTAGGTGCACATCTTCTCAAGTGAATATTAAACCTTAGAATTTCATCGGGGAACCCATACCTACGGTAGGTTATCATTTAGTGAGTTTCGAGTTTAAAAACAGTAAGGTGATGGGGAAATTGTACGTAGCTGAGGAGGGTCCATCAGTTTAGATTGATCAGGGGGCCTTAAACATCATATTAGATCCCAATATTCAGTGATGGGCGATGGTGAAAAAGTGGGTAATAATTTGAGAAGGGAGTTTCCAGAGGTGTTTTAGGGTGAGGTGGCTTCTCTTAACAGATTATTCTGAAGAAAAGAGCCAGAATTAAAATACACAAAATGAGAAACTTACTTTGGAGTGTCAGGAAGGATATTAGTGTAGAGGTGGAAACGTTGTTTACGGTGGGTATAATGAAGGAAGTACATGGCACCTGAGCACCACACCAATATCGTGGCCTGTGTATGAACCGTAATGAGGGATTTGACCCAAGACCAGATATAACTACTGATACAAACTAAAGAAGAGATATCTCAATTTTTTTTCAATTGAGAAAGCCCCAGGCTCACCATAGGGGGTGAGACATGTGTTGGCTGCCTAGCACTTATGTATTAAAACATCAAGTGGAATATTGCATCAGAACCTTTGCAACAATAAAAGAACAAATGAAGAAAATTGAAACAATGTCATCCTGTTTTCTAAAAAAGGGAGAACACCACAAACTCTTTAATAATTACATCCTTTTTGGGGTACGCAATGTCCAAGCCCCATTAGAGTTTTCACCTGCAACTAATGTTGGTGAACATCGTAGTTGAAAGGTTCCCTCTACCAAAGATAATGGGAGATGTAGGCCATGACCAAGGGGATGAAGTGGTTTTTAATGGTTGACCTGACATCAGCATAACATCACAGCTCCTTGCACCCAGGTTGTAAAAGCATGACTACATTCATGACACACTCAGGGTGTTACAGATTTGTAAGGATGCTTTTTGGTATTTCTTCGACGGCAACGGTATTCCAGGTACTGATGTATGAATTATTCAAGGGGGACAAAGGAATATTGGGCCAGATGTAGGTAAAATAGATTTACCGATTTTTAATTACCGAATTTTACCGATTCGGTAATTAAAAATCGGTAAATCTAAGGGGTGGATATGTAGGTATTCTAGATGTGCTGGAATACCGATTTGGAAGAATTTGGTATTTACCGATTCAGTAAATACCGAATCGGTAATGCCCATTCATTCCTATGGGCTTTGAAGCACATAGGAATGAATGGGCATTACCGCTTCGGTATTTACCGAATCGGTAAATACTGATTTTCACAAGGGTGCAGGGGGTGTCACTTTGACACCCTCTGGCACCCCCAAAACTGGCTCGGGTGCCATGTGGCAGGCATACATGCCCTAAGGGCAGGTCTGCCTGTCACATGGCATAGGTGTGCATGCACACATGTGCATGCACACCAGAATCGGTATTTTACCATCAAATTGGATTTGATGGTAAAATACCGATTCGGCAAGGCCTCTGGGACTCTGAAGAGTTCCACCTACATCTGGGTGCCTCAGAATCGGTAAAATTACCAAATTTTTATTTTACCGAATCGGTAAAATTACCGAATCGGTAATTTTACCGATTCAGTAAAATAATGCCCCCTACATACCTGTCACCCATTTACCAATCGGTAACGGCCAAAATTGGCCCTTACCACTCGGTAAATGGCCTCAAACGGCCACCTACATCTGGCCCATTATTCTTTCAGGATGATATTCTTGTGTTGGGGAGGCTGAAGTTCACATACTCACGATGTTAGAAAGAAAGGGGTTGTCTGAAGAGTTTGAGAAATGCAAGTTCACAGCACAGTAACTGAGTTATCTGGGGCATGAGGTGAGCAAGGATGGCATAAAACTTAGGAAGGATCTTTTGAAAGTCATTCAGGAGGTGCTGTGGCCAGTGAACAATGAAGAACTAGGATTATTCCTTGGTTTAATCGAGTTCTAAGCTAACTTTGTAACTGGTTTTCAAGGAAGGCATATGGTATGAGGCAACTTTTGAAAAACAGGGTCAAATTTTAATGGTCTGAAAAGTTACAGGAAGAGTTTGACTCAGTAAAGGAAGACTTATGAAAAGCAAACCCCTTGCAGGGATTTGACTTAAATTTAACTAGTGTCATTGCCACTGATGCAAGCTTCGAAGGCATAGCAGCAGTATTATCCCAAAGGAATGAGGAAGGCAAGGAGTCTACTGTCGATTTTAAATCTCATGCACTTTCATCAGCTGAGGAACGATGTTCAGTGGTGGAAAGTGAGTCTTTAGTGATAGTGTGTGGCTTAGAACATTTAAGGAATTGTGTATGATGTCCAAAGGTGTTGTTGAGATCTGATCAAAAGCCCCTCTCAACATTGTTGATGAGAGAAGGCTTGGTAAATGCCACATCCTAGGATTGCCACATTTTCTATAAGGTTGATGGAGTACAACTAATAGTATAATGTGTACCTGGTGTCAGGAATAAGGTGGCACACTGTCTCAGTAGACTACCTTTACCACTGAGTGAAGTGAGTGATGATGGTGAGGAGCTAAAAGTGGCTTGGATGGGGGAGGAAAACAAATTGCGTTGCCCACTGAAGAATGGGAGGATGCGAGGAACAAGGATGTCACATTGCAAAAGGTGAAAAGTTATTTGATTGAAGGGTGGATGTCCAGGAAGTTCTTGGAAGTGGATTTCTGTAAATTCTGGGAGGTAAGAGAAGAGCTATTGGTGTGGACGGAAAATGTTCTGAGAGGGGACAAAATTGGACCTCCTCAACTATTGAGGAATACGATTGTAGAATTGTGTGATGAAGGCCACTTGGGTATTGTTAAAGGTAATAAACTTGTGAAAGAAATGTATTGGTGAGCTGGAGTGGATGGGGAGTTGGAATGTTTAGTCATGAAATGTATGGAGTGTGAGTGTGCAGATAAATCCAAGGTGACGTTATGGCCGTCGCTAGTTCTGGTGGAGTTCCCAAGATGGCATGGGAAATGATTGGGATAGATATCATGGGCCCTGTGGTGAATGAAGAGGAAAATGGTAGTTATGTTTTGGTGGCTGTGGATTATTTTTCTAAATGGCCGAAGGTGGCTTATAGGGACAGGGCCAATGTGGAGGCAGTTCTTCATTTTGTAGGTAAACTGTTCCAGAAAGAGGGTTTACACAAAAGGGTTATTAAAGATAATGGTCCACAATTCCGAATATTGGAGGTGGTAACTTTCCCAATGTAATAGGGAATCATAAGTGTACTTTGGTTTATCACCCTGAAGGTCATGGTTTCCTGATCAGAACCTCTCTTTCCAAATTTGGTGCACTGGGATGGTTCCCAAATTCTATTATTGAGGGTTCTAGTCTGTCCGATGTAAGGGGGACCCTTTCCGGTAACCACGGCGCTACCGACAATGTAAAGTCAGAGCAGACTGTGCTTTCCAGAAGGAGTCCCAAAGAAGAAAATCCCTGAAGGGAAAAAACGTTATACTGCAGGTGGAGACCGGGAGTGAAAAGCAAGAAAAAAGGAGCAGGCCAAGAAAAAGGCCTGAAAACCTTAGCAATGAAAACAGACCTATAGACAGAAAACTCTAGGAAAGAGCAGAAGGCTCCAAGGATTCCAACAGAAACAGGAAGCGCCAACAGGAAGTGAAGATACAACAGACAAGATTTGAGTGCACCAACAGGAGTGAGGACACACCTGCAGGAGCAAGAAGTATTTCAACGCAAGGAAATGAAAGATGTGGCCTCTTATATACCTATAGACAGTAAGCAATGTAATAGGAAGGAAGTAGTTGCCTTCTTGGATAGAGAAAAAGGAGTGAAAATGATAGTAAAGGTCGCCATCTTAGTATGGTGCAACAAAACCCCCTCCTGAATCCTTCTAGGAGCAAGACTGTGGAATCACTGGAAGAAGAAAGGCAAGAATATGGTCCCTAAGCAGAAGTATGGCTATTTGGATATCCCTACTTGAGTTCCCCAGACCAGAGGTATCAAATGCAGAGCTAATTATAATTACTACAGAAGATCGAGGTCCCAGAATTGGAACTGTGACATCTCCTGGACATTTCAGGCCACCGTACTAATCTGCGACATGCTGAAGGGAAAATGACAGTGAGGGCATCACGGGGCGTACCAGCAATTTTCTTATACTACTAGCGGGCCATCACAGGAGAATGTGAAGTTCTGCAGGCTGAATAAATGCAAAACAACAGTTGATGGACAGAATGCAGGACAATGTCATACATTCACCCCAGTACAGAGATCTGGGCCTAAATCCATCGTTTTTTTGCACTCCACATCACCCCAGTTCAGACATGGCCATATGCAAATCAGCCTTGACCCTGTGCCTCATGGGAACAGTCCAGCCCGAACTGCCAAGCCATGTCTTTCCTGGACCGGAATCAGGCATCCTAGGACCGGTTTCTGGCTATCAGCCGTCTTCAGCCAGGATAGCTTGACTCCAGTGGTGTGGAGAGCATGGGACTCACGTCTGAGCATACCTTTCCCACTCGGGGTGACAAATGCAAAACAAAAGTTGATGGACAGAATGCAGAAAAAAAATGTCATACATTCACCCCAGTACAGAGATCTGGGACTCACGTCTGAGCATACCCATCCCACTCGGGTTGACAAATGCAAAACAACAGTTGATGGACAGAATGCAGAACAATGTCATACATTCACCCCAGTACAGAGATCTGTGCCTAAATCCATAGTTTTTTGCACTCCACACCACCCCAGTTCAGACATGGCCATATGCAAATCAGCCTTGACCCTGTGCCTCATGAGAAGAGTCCAACCCGAACTTCCAAGCCATGTCTTTCCTGGACCGGAATCAAGCATCCTAGGACCGGTTTCTTGCTATCAGCCGTCTTCAGCCAGGATAGCTTGACTCCAGTGGTGTGGAGAGCATGGGACTCACATCTGAGCATAACCATCCCACTCGGGGTGACAATGCAAAACAACAGTTGATGGACAGAATGCAGAACAAATGTCATACATTCACCCCAGTACAGAGATCTGGGCCTAAATCCATCGTTCTTTTGCACTCCACACCACCCCAGTTCAGGCATGGCCATTTGCAAATCAGCCTTGACCCTGTGCCTCATGGGAACAGTCCAGCTCGCACTGCCAAGCCATGTCCTTCCTGGACCGGAATCAAGCAACCTAGGACCGGTTTGTGGCTATCAGCCGTCTTCAGCCAGGATAGCTTGACTCCAGTGGTGTGGAGAGCATGGGACTCACATCTGTGCATAACCATCCCACTCGGGGTGACAAATGCAAAACAACAGTTGATTCACAGAATGCAGAACAATGTCATACATTCACCCCAGTACAGAGATCTGGGCCCAAATCCATCGTTTTTTTGCACTCCACACCACCCCAGTTCAGACATGGCCACATGCAAATCAGCCTTGACCCTGAGCCTCATGGGAACAGTCCAGCTCGCACTGCCAAGCCATGTCTTTCCTGGACGGAATCAAGCAACCTAGGACCGGTTTCTGGCTATCAGCTGTCTTCAGCCAGGATAGCTTGACTTCAGTGGTGTGGAGAGCATGGGACTCACGTCTGAGCATACCCATCCCACTCGGGGTGACAAATGCAAAACAACAGTTGATGGACAGAATGCAGAAAAATGTCATACATTCACCCCAGTACAGAGATCTGGGCCTAAATCCATCGTTTTTTTGCACTCCAGACCACCCCAGTTCAGACATGGCCATATGCAAATCAGCCTTGACCCTGTGCCTCATGGGAACAGCCAGCCCGAACTGCCAAGCCATGTCTTTCCTGGACCGGAATCAAGCATCCTAGGACTGGTTTTTGGCTATCAGCCGTCTTCAGCCAGGATAGCTTGACTCCAGTGGTGTGGAGAGCATGGGACTCACGTCTGAGCATACCCATCCCACTCGGGGTGACAAATGCAAACAACAGTTGATGGACAGAATGCAGAACAATGTCATACATTCACCCCAGTACAGAGATCTGGGCCTAAATCCATCGTTTTTTTGCACTCCACACCACCCCAGTTCAAACATGGCCATATGCAAATCAGCCTTGACCCTGAAGGACTGGGTTTTTCTAAGACCCAGCGGTGCCAGGGATAGCACCTGAAACCTTCGTGGGTTACCTGTTCCGGCGTACAAATGACAGAGACACGGGACACTTCCTTCGCCGTCAAAGATTCGAAGTTTATTTACTGCAGGGAACACAGAAGTCACGAGAAGTACATAGCATGTAGGTTCACGGAGACTGCTTCGAATTGTATCTGTAGATCGCTCCTTTTATACAGTTTTTCGTCATAGGATAACATGACAGACAAAAGGTTACTACCCGCTTCCCACAGTAAAGGTCATAGGGGGTCGCTTTCATGTATTCAGGGCCCGGAACATAATTACAGTAGCATTTGGCAGTTCCCAACTGTAAAAGTACATCTTCCCACCTTTAATACATTCCGCTCGGCTGTAAACGAATCAAGGAAGAGGCAGAAACAAGTGCAGAGGAAGACGAGGATAGCGAACTGATCGAAAAGAGTGTAAAGGGGGTGGTATCAGGAAACACGATTGCAGGGATCAAAGGAGACATGCCTAATGAATGCACAACTGAAACAATAGACCGGCACGGCAAGATGAGCCTCGAGCGGGGCCATCTGCCTTACAGTATCATCCCCCTCATCATAAAGACACCCTCAGAGGAACACGTGTCTTCCAAAAAAGTTTGGGAATCCCAGGGTCACGAAGCGGACAGCGTCCATTCGCTGGCTACTTGAGGGCAAGAAACAAAATGGATGCTGTATCTAAAATGGAACCCGTGGGTTCAGATGAAGAAACCCACGAAACAAACAAACGGTTTAGGTTAGCACAGCAAAAACGCGTACACCCACTAAACTTGTCATTTGCGGTTCATAGATACCAGACTCGACCATATTCGGGCGAGTCAAAAACACCACTTACAATTGTCACGGAACCTCAGACGATCCTTTTGCCCTCATGTAGGCAAGCACTAGTCGGAATCAGAATCGATCTCGATATTCATCAGACCATGTAGATGTTGCTGCAACATTATTCTATCCATCAGCGCTTCCTTGGTAACAGGTGGCCGTCTTATACACGTCGTAGCACAAAGGCCACATAAGGCAGGACCACACTGCACACAAAGACAGCACGTGAACAGAAATGCTACAGCAACCCTAATGATCATCAGAATCTTCCAACCCCACGTCGACATCAGGCCCCAAAACCACCCTAGTAGCGTCCAATCCCCTACGTCCACGTGTATGGACTCAGAGATCTTATGCAACTTCGAGATGGCTTGATAGACAGTTGGAGCGTTGTCAGGAATGAAAATACAACAACTCGAATGGATCACCTTACATACTCCACCTCTATCTGCTAAGACGACGTCTAAAACCATACGATTTTGTAATGTCATAAGCCTGTCCGCCTGAAGCTCTGCTGTGATGTTACCAAGGGCACTTGCAGTGATATTAGCGGTCGATTCCACCACTCGAGTCAACTGTCTCAGGTTCCTACTATTGATCATAGGTCCCCAAAACGGCAAGAAACCCTTAAAGAAGTCTCCCGCTTCTTGACCGGCAGTGTCCTCTTCGCTAATCACTCCTCTCACAACTCTGGTCTTGTGATAATCTGAGGCGACTGTAAAAGTCGGCGGCAACAAATTTGCGATATAACAGGTGCCCGAGAAGTCAAGGGGCAACCATGTATATGCACGGTCGTAACAGACAAAGTACGTACCCTTGGCAGTCAGGAGAACAGGGGAAGAGAGCATTGGTAAAACATACGTGTCAGTGCAAGCACTCTCTCCAAGGTGAGCTCTCAGGCTTCGACCACGGCCTTTCAAACAGAAATTACCGAGGTGGGGTACGATCCAGATTGGAGATGAACTTTTTAGCTGTCTATCACCCACTAGCACACTATACTTAGCCTCACTCAGATCCCTATAGGCTCGCACCTCTTCCTCTGGAATAAGCGATGGATCAAAGATATCCCTATCTAAATCAGCAATCGCTATTGCCAAAGACTTATGGTACGGGGCGGGACCAAAGTGTGGAGAACGTGGCTCTCGATTGGGGTAAGAATCTAGTGCGCTACGAAACATTGTTTGGAATGCTCGAGCTGAACCCTGGGAACTGTAAGGAAGGACCAAGTACGGAATTCCCTTATCGGTGGTATGTGGCATTAACCCACACACCCAACAGTTGGTAGTGTTCATCACCAACTGATGCTGATGAAGGAGCTGAACGAAGGAATTGTTCATAAATTCCGCACGTCTAACCTGCACGTGTTGGGGTAGAATGTGGAAGGAATGAGGAGAAACAGTGGAGGTAGGTTTAGGTTCAGAAGAAGGGGTAGGTGAGTGTACCGACAGGATTTTCGGACCAGAGGGATCAGCTCCTGAGAGCCCCTCTAACCCAGTCGGAACGTAACCACCTCCCTCCTCAGGACCATCTATCCAGGCACCTGGGTACCTACCTGAGGATGGGGAACTCGCAACATACAAGCTCATATCATCAGAAACACCACTAAATCTATAGGGATATTACTAAGGACATCCATGCCCTACACCACACTCATACCTCATAGTCTCGCGACCTCATGGGTCCAGACTAATCTACCCTGGGGCAGTTCTGATTATCTACCATTACACACTGATTACCCTCAGTGCTCACTCAAGCTGCAATCTTGCGGGTATACACACTGCTCACCCTCAGTGCTCACTCGACACGCAATCCGGCGCGCCTACACACATGGGCCTGCAGTCCCAGTGCTCTCATTTATACCCGGTCTGCAATCCGGCAGACCTACACACCCCTCTATCTTAGGTGCTCTCACTTACACACGGTCCGCAATCCGGCAGACCTACACACTGACCACAATCAGTGCTCTCACTAACGCCACTTACCAATGACGACCACTTTCCTATGAATACCTTCAGCTCTCTGTCTCTCTATGTTGGGAAGTCTCTCTCTCTATTCACTAAGGGTTTGCTACTACAATATTAGGAGTTAGAACAGCTTTCCAAATTGAAGTATGTACCTTCTGCTCCTGACATCAAATGTTCCCTTCCTTCCTCATTACTCAATCATCTCTTACCTGATCGGGATTCGCATCCGCTCATGCAAACAATGTTTGACTAGAAGACAAGGTTACCCTGATTGAACAAGAATACAAGGCACATGTCAGTTCACTAAGAACTTGGGTGTTTTATTTTAACAATGATGAAATAAACATACATAAATCGCGGGGTCTCTATGACTAACAGGAACTTTAACACACCGCTGAAAGAAAAGGATTAGACATACAGTACAAGGTTATCTGCAGGGTAACAGGAACTTTTAACACACCGCTGAAAGAAAAGGATTAGACATACAATAGCCTAGGGAATAAGGACAAGATTAAGGTGTAATTATAAAGGAGCGAGGTCACCTTGGGAGTGTGAAGTCTTGCTCTCGCTGTCATCTGGGCTCCTCTCTTGTCTGTGTCTTGGCTCATCTCAGACTCTCTCTCTCCTTCACTCTTGGATACACATCTGCGCTGATCACTTTGCACTGGATTTCTCTCCCCCACGGACTCTCTCCACCTTCCAACTTCAATCTAATGGTTTCTGCCGCTCTGATAACTGTTCATTCCACTAGCTTGTTCACTCTGGGTAAGGTCTCTGTGCCAATGTCCAATTAACTCCAGCTGCTCCCACAGGTTAATCCACGATGTAACTTCAGTCTCTTCTAAAAGGCATTACTTCAGACTCCAGCTATTCACAACTCCTCCTGATAAGTAACTGCTTCTGACTGCTTCCTTCAGTTCCAGCTCACTGACTGTCTGTTTGTCTTCTCTCTGTTCCAAGCATTTTCTGTCTCTTCTCCTCCTGCAATTCCACTCCTCCAACTCTACCAACACTCTCTGCTCCTCCAATTCAACTAACTGCAACTTCAGCTCAGCTCTCTCTAGCTCGAACTCTCTCTCTGCAACTCCAACAACTCACTGACTCTGCCTCTGCACTTCACTGATATAGAATGCTGTCTCCTCATGGAAAGTTCCAGCCAGCAGCTTCTTCCCACCAATCCCATGCACCAGGCTCCTTGCGCTAGACGCTCCCACAGTGACCAGCTGCTTGTTTCGTCTAGAGACCTGAGCCCAGAGACACTCCCTGATTAGATTCAGCTCTGGCCGGTTCTCTCCGGTTCGCTTAGGGCGAACAACAGCTTTAACTATAAACTTTACCTTTACCCCTGAAGCCTCTCAGCTCCATCAAAATGGAGTCCCTCTAGTTCTGGGCCTGTACGCCTGAGAAGGATGAAATAACCCTTAGCTCTGTCAGAGTACCTACATAAACCATACCAATGTGTAATATAAAGTCAGGACCACAGGATCCAACCTCTACTAAAATGACAGGCCAAAGCTAATAGGCAATAGATGGCTTCTTCTAGGTCTGGAAGAAAGGGCTTAAAAGGGCCAACACAAGCTAGGAATACGTATCCTAGATGTGAGCAAGATTAAAGTATATATCACTGCCAACTATGGCCAAAAGCCTGTCTGTACAGTGAGGCAGAAGGCAATAACGACTGTATCATGTAATACACCCCACCCACCAATAATGAAGAAACAGTTAGGAACAGAAGGAACACCTGAAACATGAAGCATTTAGTACGTGCTATTTTATGCAGTTCGAATCTTTGAGATTGAGTCTTTTCCAATTCCGACAGCTTCGAGAAAGCCATCCTCTAAAACCGTCCGCAACGTTCTTGACGCACTTCGTTCTGTGTAGCAATAGTCAATCCCCAGGAGTTCCTAGGAATCGACGGTCTCCAACCTAATGTCAGGGGATCACTGAAATAATATAGACTGCCAAAATATCGACCTGCAAAAATATCGTTGCCAAAATATCGACAGACAAAATATCGACTTTCTATCTACAAACAGGTAAGTACAAAAATATCGAGTACAAAATATCGTTAACAATAATATAGATGTAAAAAATATCGACTTTATTAAAAACAGTGTTAAATTAAATTAATATTAAATTTAAATGACTAAAATATACTTAAAAATACTTAAATTAAATTATAATAATTAAATAATAAATGAAAATAATAAAAAAAAAATTACAATCTTATTTGTTGACCCTGAACCCTAAAATATACCCCTTTACCCAAAAACCCAAAACTGACCCTGAACCCTAAAAATACCCCTTTACCCAAAAACCCAAAACTGACCCTGAACCCTAAAAATACCCCTTTACCCAAAAACTAAAAACTGACCCTGAACCCTAAAAATGCCCCTTTACCCAAAAACTGAAAACTGACCCTGAACCCTAAAAATGCCCCTTTACCCAAAAACTGAAAACTGACCCTGAACCCTAAAAATGCCCCTTTACCCAAAAACTGAAAACTGACCCTGAACCCTAAAAATGCCCCTTTACCCAAAAACTGAAAACTGACCCTGAACCCTAAAAATGCCCCTTTACCCAAAAACTGAAAACTGACCCTGAACCCTAAAAATGCCCCTTTACCCAAAAACTAAAAACTGACCCTGAGCCCTAAAAATACTCCTTTACCCAAAATGTATCAATATTATTTAATTACCAATTAATTATTAATTAACAATAACAATAAAGTAAATATATTAGCACATTAGCTGTAATTATTTTATTAATTAATATTATTTTTTCCCAATTAATTACTTAAGAATAACACAAAATTATATATTAAAATGTACTCTAATTAATGTAATTAACTAATTACAATTAATCAATTACCAATTAATTACTAATTCAAAATATGTACAAAATTATATTAATTAATTAACTAATTATTATTAATTATCAATTAATTATTAATTATAAATATTTACAAACATATATTAATTAATTAATTATTATTAAATTACTTCCCACCCTATTCCCCTATAAACCCACAACCCGCTACAGAATTACATAACGCAATTATTAAAAAAACAAATTCCATTTAATAAAATATTTTATAACATTAATACACACTTTTCACACATATTATTACATAAAATACACTATAAAATATTATATATTATTAAAAATTCGATATTTTTGCTATCTATATTTTAAACAGTCGATATTACTTCACTTACCTGAAAAACGATATTTTTGTAGTCGATATTATGTCCAGTCGATATTTTGTCCAGTCTATATTTAAAACTCGATATTATGTCCAGTCGATATTTTGGAGTCGATATTTTGTCTGTTCACCAATGTCGGAACCTACTAAACAGAAAGAAGTACCCGCACGGCCCTACGGTCCACCCGGATGTAAGGTACTTTCAAACAATATATACAAAATCTCCTAGCTGTGGAAACAAAACACACATATGCAGAAAAGAACTCAGAGTTCATACAAAAATTTCAGTTATTCAGAAATGTACAGAGTGATAATGGGGTAACGTGAATGACAGGGGAGGAAGCAAAAATATTTTTTATTAGTCTCTAGTGTTGGAACTGAGAAAATATCTGCTTCTCCCAGGACGAGTCTGATCTTCGAACAGTTGGTCAGATGGTGAAACAGAATCCTGTCGACCAGACAATAGTTCAGATCTTGAGTTCTCCAATGACAAATGTTCAACAGTATCGTCCGGCTGCACTGAGGTATCTCCCACAGGCTGTGCGTCACTGAATGGAACAAAGTTCGGCAAAACCTCAGCTTCAGACGAGGCGATGCCCTTCCTCACCCACGAGTCCGCTAGCAAAGGTATAGGTACCTTCTTGGTGTGGGTGGCGTGCACCCAGTGTTTGCGGCCTTCCAAACAAACAGCAGTTCTCGTGGCAAGGAGCACCTGATAGGGTCCGATGAATCTAGGCTCAAGATTTCGTTTTCGGCCAAAATTCCTCGTAACCACCCAGTCTCCGGGCTGGAGCTGGTGGCCTGGACCCTCCGTCTGCGCCGGCAGTGCTTCAAAAACCTGTTGGTGAATTAACCTCAGTTTAGCAGTCAGATCATGAAGATAATCGATCAGCATTGGATACTCAAGATCAGCAAACGCACTGGGTCTAGGGACCCCCCAAACATTGGCAGGACGGCCGAACACAATCTCATATGGGCTGAGCCCTACTCGAGAGTGTACAGTCGCCCTAGTTGACAGAAGAGCTAAGGGTAAAACGTCAGGCCACGAGAGACCAGTCGTAGCCTGAATCTTTGCGAGTTTTAGTTTGAGAGTTCCATTATATCCCTCAACCAAACCTGCTGACTGGGGATGGTTGGCACTGTGGAATTTTTGTGTAATTCCAAGGCCCTTACACACACTCTTCATCACACTCCCCACAAACTCACTTCCGTTATCAGACCATACAATCCGTGGCATTCCATACCGAGGAAAGTATTCCTTCAGTAGGACTTTTGCTGTGGACAGGGCAGTATTGTCTTTAAGAGAGTAGGCCTCGATCCATCGGGAGAATGCGCAAACCACAACCAAAACATATTTTAGGTTATTGCATCGCTCCATATGGATGAAGTCCAACTGAATCACTTCAAAGGGACATGAAGGAGGAGCAAAGTGGCCAGGGGGCGTAGGAGTTCCCTTACCAGGATTGTACATCATACATATCATGCAATTCTTGACCAATCTCTCAGCACACTTAGCAATACCATCATTCTTCCAAACAGGGGACAACAACTTACAAATACCTTTCGCACTGATATGTGACAAACCGTGTGCCATAGTCACAACAGCTAGCACATATGCATCCGGCAACATCCACCTTTTATTCTCCGACAAATCAATCCAACAGCCATTCGCATCCAGCTTTCTCGTACTCTCTTTCCACTTGGTCTTTTCAGTCTCAGTGGCCTCATTCTGAATCGCTTTCACACTCTCAATAGTATCCTCACACATACCAGCTTCTGCAGGCCACCTTACCGAACTCGTCACATACATTCTAGTTGTAAGGTTTCTTGCAGTCCCCTTAGCAATCTCATCAGCGAACGCATTGCCACGACCAACATCATCCGTCACCTTACGGTGTGCACTACATTTAATATTCGCCACCATTGGGCAATGTAAGTGCATCCAAAAGATCATTCACAAGCTGTCAATGCTGAATCTTCGTACCATGCGATGTCATAAAACCTCTCTCTCTCCACAATCGTCCAAAACTATGTGCAACACCGAACGCATACTGACTATCCGTAAACACATTCACCCGTTTCCCTTTCAACAAAACACACGCTCTGGTTAAGGCATTTAGCTCCGCCGCCTGTGCAGAGTTCTGATTCAATCTCGCAGTCTCCACAACCGTACTCAAAGTCACCACAGCATACGCAGTCGTCACATCACCATTCGGCAACTTAAAACACGAACCATCCACATACAAAGTACCATCGTGTTCTTCCAATGGAGTGTTTTTTAGGTCAACACGACCCTTTGTTTCCTCCTCAGTTCGTAAGTAACAATCGTGTGGGGCTACCTCATCTGATTCCACATTGGTTGGCAACAAAGTCGCCGGGTTTAGGACATTGCAGTGCTTTATTTGAATGTGACTTGCCAGAAGCGTCAACTCATAACCAGACAACCTTGCGCTCGTCAGATGTTGGGTTTTCGTACGATTCAAGAGAGTGTCAACTGCATGCGGAACCATCACCGTAAGCATATTATCCATAACCAATCCTGCAGATTGTCGGATGGACACCGCAGCTGCCGCTGTTGCTCTCAAACAACTCGGCAATGCTCTAGCTACTGGGTCCAAGGTCGAGGAAAAATATGCACATGGACGCTGCTTACCACCGAATTGTTGCGTCAAAACACTCAACGCACAACCTTCCCTCTCGTGAACGTATAGTGTAAACGGCTTACTGTAGTCAGGAGTACATAACACAGGGGCCGAACACAACGCATCACGCAGTTCAGAAAAACTTTTCTGACATTCTTCCGTCCATGGTAAAGGAGTTGGAACATCCTTGCACGTAAAAGCTACCAATGGTTTCGCTAGCAATGAAAAATTTGGAATCCATTGCCTGCAGTATGACGTGATACCTAAAAAGGCACGCACATCTCTCTGAGTTGTTGGCACAGTCATTCGAGCAATCGCTGCAATCCTCTCTGGGGTCAACCTTCTTCCCTCCTTTGACACTAAGTGACCTAGATAGGTTACTTCTTGACAACAATATTGCAACTTAGAAGGTGACACCTTATGATGTAAGTCACAGAGATGCTGCAACAACGACACCGTAGCAATTCTGCAAATGTCCTGTGTGTCCGCAGCCACCAATAAGTCATCAACATATTGGATCAAAGCCGCACCAGCCGGCAATACAAATGCATCAAGTTGGCTCTTAAGGGCTTGACTGTATATCGATGGACTCTCACAGTAGCCCTGGGGAGCGCGTTTAAACCTAAAGCTGCGGCCACCTAAAGAGAAACCGAAAAGGTCCCTGCTCTCCTCAGCAATCGGAATGCTAAAGAAAGCATTCTTCAGATCGATCACTGAGAACCAGGACGCAGATGCTGGAATCAGAGTCAGTAAAGCCGTAATGTCAGGCACCACAGGGAACTGAGGAATCACAATTTTATTCACCTCCCGTAAATCAATGACAAAACGATAAACAGGAGGCTTAGATGGATCAGTGCGTTTCAGAATAGGTAACACAGGGCTATTACACACGTTTCCCCGAGTCTCTTCAATAACATCTTTCTCGATCAAATCATAGATGATCGCTAACAATGCTCGCTCACCATCAAGGGAGATACGATACTGGGGAATACGTGGTAATCGCACATTCGATTTCAGTTGAACAACATAAGGGGAGATGTCAAGCAGGCCCACGTCATTGGGACCTGTTGCCCACAAAGATGCAGGAAGAGAACTCAATTCCGGTGGGAGCTTATCAATGGACAAGTACATAGGAGAGATAACTCTCTCACCCAATGTAAGCTTTACTCCCGCAGGAGAACAATACAAAGTCGCATACAGACATTTCAGCAAATCCAGACCCAAAAGATTTTCACCACAACCAGTAGTCAAAATCAAAGGAGCTTTCAGCTCACGAGGCCCAATTGTAAGGGGCAAAGGGCGAGAAACCGGATTGCAAACAGGGGCACCAGAGAATCCAACGGGCACATTTGTTAAGCCAGACAAAGGTGCGTCAGAGAGGTTCGAATGCATGATGGAACTTTTCGCTGCACCAGTGTCCAACAGAAAAGGCTCAACTACGCCCGAGGTGGCAACTGTGACGTAAGGCCCTCTCTGATCAACCGGAACTGATACTACTCCCTCTCCTTGCCTATGGCTGTCCTAGTAATTACCGTCGTCAGTACCCTGATCGACGTAATAATCATCCACATTGTACTGTGTGGATCTACCTGATGATGACCCACGCTGATCAAAACAATTATTAGAATCAGAGGAATTATTAGAACGATCATTTTGATTCTGCGTAACACCACGACCTCTACCTCGTGAAGTCTGCTGAGGACCACTACGACCTCCTCTAGATGAATTACCACTATTTCGATCACGCAAAACCGGACAATCAAATTTCAAATGACCCTCACCTCTACAGTAGGCACACTGATTGTACCCAAGCATAGATCTCTGCGAAGAAGAGTCATTCCGCGATTGTGACCTATTCGACTGTGACTGCGATCGATTCCGCTGCTGCGAATCGTTCTGATTCGAGCGCGGAGGATACGCTTGTTGCAACAACACTTTCGTTTTGAGCTCTTTCGTCTTTTTGTCTGCACAATCATTTTCCTCTTTCTCTCTATTCTCATAATATTGGGCCGTAGCCAATATCTGATCAGAAGTGGAAACAGCCCACGCACTCTCTGAATTCTTTAATTTGTTGCTTAGGTCCGGCAACAAATTCGACACAAATTTGTCCACAAACAATCTCTGACCTCCCTCAGTGCCCATATCTTGACCACTGTGATCGATGAATGCCTCCTCAAATCTCGTAAAGAAATCGGAGACACTTTCGTCCTTCTTTTGCTTGCAAGCGGACAATTTGTCCCAGTTAACTTTCATAGCTGGCATAAGCGTTTTCATAAGGGTAATTATTCTCTGAGGAAGATCGGTAATGAGTTGCTCAGGCTTAGCCCCACCAACTTGTCGGGCATCTGCCGCCACAAGAGCAGGCCAATCACCGCCTAACTCAGCTACATGATTTTCCTGACGAATCTTCACCCATACCGACTGCGGTACGACATTGCCGAACAGCATATCGATGTCGGCAAGATTCATTATCGTAGCATCCACCAGCTGAGACAATTCTTTATAGTACCCTGCAGGATTTTTGCGAGGGTCGGGCAAAGTCTGCTTAACCTGCAAAACTTCCGATCGTTTCCACGGAAGATGTATCCACACTCTCTGGAAATGTGGCGGAATAATAGGAACAGCCTGTGCATCACCAGGCATCCACACTGGTGGAACTTCGCGCATGGGATACTGACCAGGCTTTAAATAATGCTTGAGGCATTATAGCAGGACGAAAAGATAGTAGCTGCTCGACAGCACGTCGAACATTGCTACCCACAATCATTCCGCTCGAAAACTGAAGCTGAAGATCAGTTAGAGCAGCCAATACATCATTAGCCGCATCAACTGATATCTCATCGCGTAAGAGCTTGCACATTTCTCCGAACACGAATCTCTGTGTTGGCTCATTGAATTGAGAGAAAGTCTCAACCACTATACGTGGAGGATTCTTAAGGGGGTATCTAATCCAATTTTTCGCCATATTATATAGCGTGTCACGTTCCCTACCACCAGGAAGCTGACTTCATCTTTGGGGAGCATCAGAACCAGCAGACCCAAGAATCGGTCCAAGAGAAGAGTAGAAGTTAGCAGCAGCAGTAGGAACACGACGTCGAACAGACGGGGTAGAAGAAAGAAGCAAAGGGGTAACAATAGAAGAGCCAGAAACAGAAGGAGATACAGGAGTATCCACAAGAGTGGAAGTAGCGGGAACAGTAGTATGAGAAGGTATAGACGGAGGAGCAGTAGGAACAGGAGCAGGTAGAGGAACGGCTGCCGGAACAGCAGGTTGAGGAACAGGAGGAACCACAGGAGCTGTGGTATTCTGTGCATATGGAGGTGGCGGCTTCAGTAGATAGTACATCAAAGGGTCCTCTATTGCTTCCTCTCCCTTCTTAGCCGTACCCATCGGTAAAGCGGGGTAACACTTATCCACTGTCATACGCTGCAATCTATCAAAAATTTCCTTTTCCTTCTCCTCTTTGTCTCGCTGAAACTGCTCTGCATTTTTCATCGTAACAATACCTTCTCGCTTATTTGGTTTAAGCTGCTTGATTTCTTTCTGCTTGGCTTATTTACGCCATAACCGAAAGGAATCAAACATGGCTGGCCTTGCTTTTCTTTGGAACAATTTAGCTTCAAGATTATCTAAAATCGGGGCCTCAAAACTACCATGAGGTGGCCAACTAAGGACACCGTCATCTTTAGTGTAACGAACCCAACACTCGTTGAATGTGATTGGACCCAAACCATGTCGACTATATAATTCGTAAGTTGGAGTTCCGACCGGATGTATCGGACACGAGTCCTCCAACCAGGAATCCGCACCACAACCTCTAAAGCAACTGAACAAAGTACCACGGCCAGGCATCGTGCACACTAACCGAGTTTCACAAACGTCAAGGGTTATTGGGTTACAATGTCCCTGCAAAAGTGCAAAAACCCTCGGTTTTTGGCGACTGCAGACATCAAATAGAACAACGAAGAACAAAATACCAAGAACCACAAATGCAATGGAACCATGCAACGACTAAGCACCCACAACAACTAAGGACTTTGGGAGCGACCCACAAATACGTAACTCAAGGAACAATGGCGTCACCAGGAAGGCCCGTCAATCATCTCGCTATACCAAGGTCTACGCCAGGCGCCAAAACAGGTCTACAGTTAGGGCAGCAGTCCGTCGCAGCCGTCAGGAGGCGGGGATCTTCGCAGGAAAAGTCGTCGGGCCACTTGTTTCGACAACAGGATCGATGAAGTGGGGTGCACCTTCCCTCGGAGATTTCACACGAAGTTCCTCACGATCGTCGGGCTTTGGACCGGTACCACTGATGCAGCCCCACGTTGGGCGCCAACTGAAGGACTGGGTTTTTCTAAGACCCAGCGGTGCCAGGGATAGCACCTGAAACCTTTGTGGGTTACCTGTTCCGGCGTACAAATGACAGAGACACGGGACACTTCCTTCGGCGTCAAAGATTCGAAGTTTATTTACTGCAGGGAACACAGAAGTCACGAGAAGTACATAGCATGTAGGTTCACGGAGACTGCTTCGAATTGTATCTGTAGATCGCTCCTTTTATACAGTTTTTCGTCATAGGATAGCATGACAGAAAAAAGGTTACTACCCGCTTCCCACAGTAAAGGTCATAGGGGGTCGCTTTCATGTATTCAGGGCCCGGAACATAATTACAGTAGCATTTTGCAGTTCCCAACTGTAAAAGTACATCTTCCCACCTTTAGTACATTCCGCTCGGCTGTAAACGAATCAAGGAAGAGGCAGAAACAAGTGCAGAGGAAGACGAGGATAGCGAACAGATCGAAAAGAGTGTAAAGGGGGTGGTATCAGGAAACACGATTGCAGGGATCAAAGGAGACATGCCTAATGAATGCACAACTGAAACAATAGACCGGCACGGCAAGATGAGCCTCGAGCGGGCCATCTGCCTTACAGTATCATCCCCCTCATCATAAAGACACCCTCAGAGGAACATGTGTCTTCCACAAAAGTTTGGGAATCCCAGGGTCACGAAGCGGACAGCGTCCGTTCGCTGGCTACTTGAGGGCAAGAAACAAAATGGATGCCGTATCTAAAATGGAACCCGTGGGTTCAGATGAAGAAACCCACGAAACAAACGAACGGTTTAGGTTAGCACAGCGAAAACGCGTACACCCACTAAACTCGTCATTTGCGGTTCATAGATACCAGACTCGACCATATTCGGGCGAGTCAAAAACACCACTTACAATTGTCACGTAACCTCAACCCTGTGCCTCATGAGAACAGTCCAGCCCGAAGTGCCAAGCCATGTCTTTCCTGGCTGAATAAAGGCATGCAGCAGTGAGGAGAGGAACGCTGCAGGCTGCCACACAACTCACAGCTGTGTGGAGGAGGACTCCCCAGACTGCCGCACAGCCTGCGGCAGTGTGGAGGAGGATGCTGTCGGCCATTGTGTAACCCGTTGTGTAACAGTAGTTCCCCTCCCGAGGCCCTGGGTTTAGTAGGGAAATGTCTAAAAAAATCAATGTACCAGGACAGGGGTGTGAACAGAGTCAACACCGTCCCACGAACTTTCACTGGGATGAGAACCCTTCTACTGGATCAGGAACTGTATACGGTTTCTAAAAAAAATAGAACAAACAGATTACCTGGACCTCATACTCAGAACAATATTAACCAAAACTGAAAGAGATCTGGAAAAGGCACTCTTATAGGGGTCGGTGACGTCAGGTTTCAGTTGTGAAAGATGAAACACAGGATGCACTTTCCAGGAATGAGGCAGTTGTAGTAGAAAAGACACAGGATTCACTACTTGGGAAATCCTAAAAGGACCTTAAAAGCCTGGTTTAAATTTGTGAAGGGACAGGTGATGAGGCAAAAATTAGAGGAGAGCCAAACTTTATCATTCAGCTGAAATGAGGGAGATTGACGTTGAAGGACATCAGAGGACAGTTTCATTTTATGGTTGGCATCTTGTAAAGTAGCTTTAAGTCAAGAAATACGTTTCCCTTTAAGCACCTTAATGTGAGCACCAGTCATACAAACCAAATAAACATCAGTTATTCATACATAAAGACGTATCACTCGGAGCAATACAGTGAGTAACATAAACTCTGCAAAAACAAATACATTCAGTGTGTACAATGTATTTGTATATATTAAAACAATTAAAAAATACATTAAAAAAATACATTTGGAAACGTGTATAAAACGTAGGGAACACAGACAATATAAAAAAGAACAAATCATATATTAATTCATCCAATCCTTTTCCTAAAATAAGGGGGGTACAAAATGAGGTATATTCAGCAACAGTCAGAATACTCCTCAATTATTGAGTGTTGTACTTCTCCCTTAATATCTCAACGCGTTTCGACGGACAGTAAGCATATAGCCGTCTTCATCAGGAATGTATTATTAGCTGTTTTCCCAAATTTTCTTAAAAAGGAGAACCGCCTTATTTGTGGTGAAGTAACCCTTCCTTTCTCCTGGGCTCAAACGTGTCTAATACCTCTGTCGATGTCTGCATGGACCTCAGTTTGGACAAGTTGTGTTTTGTAATTCACCCGAGTGGAAGATTCATGTTAAGCAGTTTTCAAGAACAATCCTTAAGGTTCCATTATTATTAGAATCGAAAGGCACGCGGTAAACAGTCACAGGTCATAGGCGCCGTATACCTTGCAGTGTTTGTAGCATCAAATTTCTTGTTTATTTAGCGTATTTACGGGCCAATATTTTCAGTCTCTCTATAGCTCCAGCCTCTTTTTCGAGGAAGGAAAAGACTCGTGTTCTTCAATGAGATACCTCATTGAAGAATACGAGTGATACGGCACGCGGGACGTCTTTTCCATCCTCGAATAAGAGTTGATTGGTCACCTTCATCCATTCCTCTGTAGCTAAAGTTGCATATCCTGTCTGGACCCTATTCAAAAAAGATTGAACAATCCCAATAATATGCTGCAGCTCTATAATATATTTTTGTGGAACAGTCAGACTTTCAGGATATTGGCGTGATAGAACATCTGCTAGATTGTTTTGGGAACCAGGTATATAAGTAATGGTGAAGTCTTATTAGTTAAAAAAGTAACCCATTGAGCTTGGTGCCTGTTCTAGCACTAAATACTGCAAATACACTGTAGATTTCTGTGATCTGTCCTGACTTCAAATGGCTCCTTGGCACCCATTGGAAAATTGTCTCCATTCGCGACAAGGTAATTTCATTGTTAGTAGTTCTCGTTAGAGAACTCAGTAATTCCTTTCAGACTCTGACACAACGTGGAAGAGGTAAAATACTGGGTGTTCTAGCCCATCGTCTTCATGTTTTTGTAGTAGAACAGCACCCACTGCTCTATCTAAGGCTTCCGTTTCTACAATACATTTCTTGGCTGTGTCTGTAGATCAAGAATTGGTGACTCAGTGATGGCCTTTTTTAGGGTCTGAAAAGCCCTACCCGTGGCTTCAGTCCATTTAAATCCTTGCTGGAGATTCCCCTTTTTTAGTGTTTGAGAAATGTAGCTTGTTTGATGGGCAATATTATAAATCAACTGGT
Source organism: Lissotriton vulgaris (assembly GCF_964263255.1). NCBI lineage: Eukaryota > Metazoa > Chordata > Amphibia > Caudata > Salamandridae > Lissotriton > Lissotriton vulgaris. Next base: position 743,699,607 of record NC_141695.1, on the reverse strand, counting down.
CATAAAAAACGGTTAATCCTAGAAAACATTGGGTTTCTTTGATAGGTGACGGGCAGTCCAATTTAGCCTTTATCTTCTGTGGATCCATGGCAGTTTCTTTCTTGTTGATTCGATAACCCAAATATTCAACTTCAGGTTGGTCAAATTCACATTTCTCTATCTTGATGAAGCCATCTAGAACTTGAATGACATGTGGGTGATAAATCCTGATTTGTAGAATAAACAAAAATGTTGTCTAGGTATATCATTACAACTTGGTTCTGAAGAGCTGCAAACATAATGTCCATGAATCTCTGAAAGATGAAGGAAGCATTTATCAGCCCAAAGGACATGACCTTATATTCAAAATGACCTTGGAGAATTAAAAAACAGTCTTCCACTCATCTCATTCTTTGGCTTGAAGGAGATTATATGCTCCCCGGAGATCTAGTTTAGTGGATAAATGTGCCCTCTCACAGATTCTAATTTAACCTTAATTAAAGACAAGAGATATTGATCTTTATTTTGTTCACACTGAAGTATGTACATGGTCAGAGATCTTTAGTCTTTTTTGGCAAGAAGAAGAGTGGTGCCCCGGCTGGCGATGATGACTGTGTAATCAGGCCACTTTTGTAGATTTTTTTTTAGCTACTCTTACATTGTCTCCTTTTCTGAATCTGTGAGAGAATATACTCTTCCAAAAGGTACTGTGGCCCCAGGTTCAAGAGTAATAGCACAATCTTGCTCTCTGTGAGGAGGCAGAGTCAGGGTTTTTAGTTTTGGAAACACATCAGCATACTCTTGATAATAATTAGGAACTCCTTCTACTGTGTTTATGGAAATACACTTATGTTGTTTCACAATCAACATTTCCTTAGGTGACCAATATTATTACATTTTGTAACAGAATTGCTGACAAGAATGTGAGGACAAGGAAATAGTCCTGATTTCCCAATTGATATAAGGATTATGCTTAATCAGCAAAGGGATTCCCAATATTATTACATGATTAGGAGAAGCTTTAAGATCAAAGGACAGGTATTCCTGTTGTCTTTAAAAGGTCAGCCGTAATGATGGTGGTGTTGTGTAGTTCCCAATAATCCGTAGGACATGCCGGTTTGTGAACAACATAAACTTTGGGCGAGGTTCTTAGACTGATTCCTTGTAGCCTTACAGTATATGTTGGCCTAGAGAGCAGCTAGCTCACAGTGCCACAATAAGCCCCCCTAACCCTAACAGGGAATGGCTTCTGGCAACCACTGAACATGCCAACCCTGACCTCTCAGGGATCGTGGTAACAGATGTAGAACCTTTTCAGCCAATCACTCGTGCACTCTTGTTCTCAGAGAAATATACAGAGAATACACAATGGGACATTTTCAATATATTTATTGAACCAATGTGATTCTTGTATGGAATACATGTGCTGGGATAATTTGTAGGCAGAAGCATATAAAAGTGATTAAGAGCACCAAAATGGTGAATAGCACCATGGGGCTGAACAGTCTATATATGCAGGCATATAAAACAAGGTAGTAAAAAGACGTACACCTACTATGCAGCCCCTTCTCTATCCTGGCGGGACAGAATATAAGACTCCATCTTGGTCATGAACTGGACACCACTCATGCAGATGTTAGGCAGCTGTCTAGAGAAGCCTCAGAATGCAGGGACCCCTGGCGTCAGGTAAAGTGTCTCCTCTGCTAACTCCAGGAAATTCTTCTTTATTTATATTAAAAGGTATCCTTGCAAAGTATATGCAGATTAGTGTTGTTATGGGAATGTAGATAGCCCTGTCACCCCATGGATGAAGTTAGAACGAAATTTGCACAATGTGCGCAAAGACCTTGCTCTCATTGTTCGAGGCATCCTGATAATGTTGTGCAAAGCCGTATGTGTAAGCAAAGCAGTTTCAGAGAAACTCATCCAACATTGTCACACATACAAATATGTGCGAAAGGTCACAGTAAAATGTTATTGTGCAGAAAGAAAATGTGCAGCGTCATACATGGGCCTAACCCAAGCACATAACAGTGTCATTTCTTTGATGGGACCGGAGACTAGTGATGTTCCCTCTACAATATGCACCTGCTCAGGTGTTTCTTTGGAAATGCAGAGTTTTTGTTTTTCAGTAGCCCAGTTCTCATCTAGATATAGTCCACTGGTGCAGCAGACCAACTGAGCTAAAACTCTTTCCTCTGTACCATTGGGCAATTTTAAGATCATAGGTAAGAGAAAAAGAGAATATTTCTTTTGAAGAGCAGATTGAAGGTATACCGACCCATCCTGCCCTCTCCCTTCCTACAGAGGGCGGGATCCGGCGTTTCCCGGCGGCTTTAGTGGATAAATAGGACAGCTACGGATCAGATGACTGAAGGAACCACAATGTAGACATAGTCCTTGTTTCCTTCTGTGAGCTTGTTCGGCTTCAGACAAGGGCTTTCAAGCTAGTCCTATCTGCATGGATACTTCTCCCATAGAGGGAGAGGTGTCAGGTTGGGATGGATCTGTTTTGCTAGAAATGGAACATGCAGTTCCCATAAATGTAAATGTAAATGTGTTTCGATTTATATATCAATCAATCAATCAGTGACACTTATAAAGCGCGCTACATACCCGTAGGGTCTCAAGGCGCTGGGGAGGGGGGGTGCCGCTACTGCTCGAACAGCCAGGTCTTAAGCTTCTTCCTGAAGGAGAGGTGGTCTTGGGTCAGGCGCAGGTCGGACGGGAGGGAGTTCCAGGTCTTGGCGGCCAGGTAGGAGAAGGACCTTCCTCCTGTGGTCGCTCTTCGAATGCGGGGGACGGCGGCGAGGGCGTGGGTGGCTGAACGGAGGTGGCGTTTGGGAGCGTAGAAGTTGACTCGGCTGTTGAGGTAGCTCGGGCCTTGGTCGTGTAGGGCTTTGTGTGCGTGGGTGAGGAGGCGGAAGGTGATTCTCTTGTTGATGGGGAGCCAGTGAAGGTCTCTCAGGTGTCCGGAGATGTGGCTGGATCGTGGGATGTCGAGGATGAGTCTGGCTGAGGCGTTTTGGATCCGCTGGAGTCTCTTCTGGAGCTTGGCGGTGGTCCCGGCGTAGAGGGCGTTGCCGTAGTCCAGTCGGCTGGTGACGAGGGCCTGGGTGACGGTCTTCCTGGTCTCTGTGGGGATCCACCAGAAGATCTTCCGTAGCATGCGAAGGATGTTGAAGCACGCCGAGGAGACGCTGTTGACTTGCCTGGTCATGGAGAGGGAGGAGTCCAGGATGAAGCCCAGGTTTCGTGCATGGTCTGTCGGTTTGGGTGCGGTGCCCAGGGCGGGAGGCCACCAGGAGTCGTTCCAGGCGGAGGGTGAAGAGCCCAGGATGAGGACCTCCGTCTTGTCCGAGTTCAGTTTCAGGCGGCTGGTCGTCATCCACTCGGCTACCTCTTTCATCCCTTCGTGCAGGTTGGCTCTGGCGGCGGCGGGGTTGTTGGTCAGGGAGAGGATCAGCTGGGTGTCGTCGGCGTAGGAGATGATGCTGAGGTGGTGTTTGCGTACGATGGCCGCGAGGGGGCTCATGTAGACGTTGAAGAGGGTGGGGCTCAGTGATGATCCTTGGGGGACGCCGCAGATGACTTCGGAGGCCTCTGATTTGTACGGTGGTAGGCGGACTCGCTGTGTTCTTCCGTCGAGGAAGGAGATGATCCATTCCAGCGCCTTGTCCTGGATTCCGCTGTTGCTGAGGCGCCGTATTAGGGTGCGGTGGCAGACCGTGTCGAATGCCGCGGAGAGGTCTAGGAGGATGAGGGCCGCTGTTTCTCCATTGTCCATCAGGGCTCGGATGTCATCGGTGGCGGCGATGAGGGCGGTCTCGGTGCTGTGTTTGGCTCGGAAGCCGGACTGTGAGGGGTCGAGGGATCCGTTCGTCTCGAGGAAGGCGGCCATCTGCTTGTTGACGGTCTTCTCGATGACTTTGGCTGGAAACGGGAGAAGCGAGATGGGGCGGTAGTTCTTGAGGTCGGTGGGGTCCGCTGTTGGTTTCTTGAGTAGAGCGCTAAGTTCGGCGTGTTTCCAGCTTTCGGGGAAGATGGCGGTGTCGAAGGATGTGTTGATGATGTCTCGCAGGTGGGGTGCGATGACAGCGTCGGCCTTGTTGAAGACGTGGTGAGGGCAGGGGTCGGTTGGTGATCCGGAGTGGATGGAGTTCATCGTGCGGATGGTGTCCTCTGTGCTGATCGGGGTCCAGGCGTGGAGGGTGGTGGTGGGGGGGGGTGGCTGGTCGGTCGTGGTGTGCGTTGGTTGGTTGTTGAAACTGCTGTGTATGTCCGTGATCTTGTTGTGGAAGTATGAGGCGAGGGAGTTGCAGAGGTCTTGCGATGGGGTGATGTCGTTGTTTCCTGCGCTGGGGTTGTAATCACAGTTCGGTTTCAGTGCTTTTAAAGTCGACGGCGTTTCGGACCCTTAGTAAATCACAGGGTCCATCATCAGGACAGATTCCGCGGCTCCCGCCACTCGATTGTGGGTGGACGCGTGTACTTCCGCTACCCGAGGAATAAGCCTCTAAACCATGAGGCTTTCCGGCATTTAGAGGCTTAATTACTTTAAGGCTTTTCATTGTATCTGTCCTGATGATGGACCCTGTGATTTACTAAGGGTCCGAAACGCCGTCGACTTTAAAAGCACTGAAACCGAACTGTGATTACTATTGGATGTCAAGTGCGCAGTTGTGATACTCTGTACAATTGTATTGTTGATAGAGTAACTTGTTTTGCCTTACAAAGCCCTTCTTTGCTGTTTATATCAACCCTATGTACCTGCTCTGTTAGTACTGGACACAGGCTTGTGGTCCACACTGGCTGATTGTTGGAAGGTACTTAGTGTGATTTGAATACATGAATTCTGAGTAAAATCTCTGAAAGACCACTGTCCGGCTGGACATGCCTTTCTAAAAATATAGATTGACTCTGTCTATATTTCATTTTGTGCTGAAATTTCTCAATGTTGGGGACCAATGTTGTTTGATAAAAGGGGTTTACAAAGTGACTCATCTACCTAGATGCATCACTTTGTAAATATGGTGCAACAAGGCACATTTTTTAAGCTGCTGGTGCGTCACAAAAAGTGATGCACCAGCGGCGTAAAAGTGACGCATGGTCTCATAAACAAGGCCCTAAGTCTCTCAAATATCTGGTTGAAAGCAGAGACAAAGGTAGTATAATTAGATAAATGTGTATCATTTGTGGCTACTGAAGCAGTCGCCCAGGCAAATGCTGGACCAGCTAAGGCACTGATCAAATATCCAACCTTGTTTCTATCTACTGAAAACTGGGTTGGACAGAAGGCAAAGAAAACAGTCAAAGAATCCAAAAATTCCTTCAGTTTGTTTGGTTCACCGGAGTAACTGGGAATGGTAGTTGAGACTGGTGGTATGTCAGATGTCATAGTTTCAGGGACCTGGTGTAAAGCTTAGTTTTAATCTCCTCCCAATTGTTGCAAGTCCTGTGCTTGTTGCTGGACAGTTTGCATCAAATCTTGTGCTGCTTCCGCAGATCCTCCCAGAGGCTGTGGTTTGAGGATCCTCCATGGCGTCAATATCATAATGAGGTTGTGGGCATTGCCATATGTCACGATCTGTGTTTACAAATCAATTTCTGTTTAGAGACAAACAAAGTGACGTGAAAGCAAGAGCAAAGACAATATATCCTATATTATCAATAATTCACTCAATGATATAATTGGCTCTTGTGGATGGCACAACAGGAATTGATTTGTAAACATTGATGGAATGTATTTTTAATGTTCATCGTTCTGTGTTAATTTGATGTTGTTTGATTTTTCTTGTCACCATTGTTTAATTTTGTGATAGTGTAAATGTATATCTTTTCTTGCCTAAAAGAATAAGCCCTTTACAGAAAAAGTAAAAAATATGAGTGACAGGTATAAATAAAAGTACCTAACCAGGCTTCATGAATTTGTGCTTGGTTTCCACTAAATAATTGTCAGATCAAGACATGAGGATTCGGGCATCTCTTTTGTTCGAATAAAAGTCCAAAGAATACAAAGACAATGCCCACTTCTTCTGCTCTGCCACTGTCGGCTGCCCCTTCTCTCTTTCTTCCTCTTCCTCACATTCCCTCTCTTTCTGTTTCGCTGCTCCTCCCTTGCTGAATGAAAACCGTGACTTCAAGAAATGGCTCAGTTTGCCTGTGAAATGGAACCAAAGAAAGAAAGAAACCCTTTTGCTGAAAATTTAGGGGCATATTATCAAGGGGGTTTATCTCCGCTTTTTTGGCTTTAAAAGCCAAGAAAGCGGTGATAAAATGATCTCCCTATTACCTAGCTGTCGCTAACACCAGTTAGCGACAGCTAGTAGGAGATAGCGACCATCTTGAGCCCCACTTTGCATGTCAGTGATATTTATCACTAATGACATGCAAAGTGGGCGTGCCAAGATGTTAGCGACTGGAAACAGTCGCTAACATCGCTATCTCCTATTACCAACTTTTGGAGATATTCGCGCTAATCGCGAATATCTCCAAAAGCTAACACCTGCCCTGAGCAGTTCTTAGCCATGTTATCCAATGGGAGGTGGATAACATGGCTAAGAGCATTAGCTCGGTAATGCATGAATATCGCTGACTTTTCAGCGATATTCATGCATTGCGGACGAATTTTATCGCATTTGTGATAAACCTTGGTAATACCATTGTTTATTTGAGATAAAAATCGCAGCAGCTCAGCGGTAAATTTTTGTCTCTAACCACGCAATAGCGATAATTATCGCTATTGCTTGGTAATATGCCCCTTAGTCTTTTTCTGACATTTTTCTATTTCAAAGTGCCTCCTAAGGACGAAGAGAAAAAAAGGTTCAAAATATGAAAAATAACTAATCAAAGCAAGACAGAGTGGGTGCAAAGTGGCCAGGTTGGTTTTATTCACACCGAAACACATTAGCGCCACTTTACAGAATTTGCCAGTGAAGCACTACTTTCATGTTCTCGGCTTTCTTTGAACAACATTGTTTCCCCCGGGTGGGGAAGGGCACCATTCCTGAAGGTACTGCAATACCTGGTTGATGCCTGGACTGGAAAACGTTTAATGTGATCCTTATCATCTGTTTTCCTTATTCTGGTTTATAAAACAAATGTGTACTGCTGCTCTGTGTTCATGGATGTGGTATGTTTAAACCATACTGCTTATGTTTTGTAAGGATATAAGTAATGGACATTGAAACAGGGCACTTCTGGGCCCTGTAGTCATGTCCTTAAGTTTTTGGGCAAAAACACTCATTGGTTTCTGAATAATAAGTGCAAAAGCATTATGGTAAACATGTTGATCCTGCTTACATTTCACATCTGGCATTCCCTATGAGTGCTTGTTTTTTTCAGGATGTTTTTACTTCCTTTTCAGGCAGCATATTACTCTTGTCTAGTGCATAACTTAAATTTAGTCGCACACAGGTGTTTATAGCGGTCACAAATTTGGTGTAGCGGAAGGCAGTGTGAGTTTCTCTCAATGGGGCAATATGGTATTCAGTGGGGGAGAGGATGTGGCACTATGGTCAGAGATGCCAAATTTGGAAGTGGGGAACCAGATTCAGCCTTCATGACCACTCCACCAGACCACTCTTCTGTTAGAGCACATACCCATGCTAGACCTTACAAGCCCTGTTGGACCTTAGGAGCCCTGGTGTCTTAGCACCAGCAGGTGCACCATAGCATTGGCAATTGTGGGTTAACCTTGAAGGCCTGGCCACCACAAACTATACTGAAGTTCACCTCCAGTCTGGTGGGCAGGCCTACGAAGCAGCATTCCCTAGAGCTACAGTGACTGTCACTGAGGTCACAGGACCTTTGAATGAACCTCACCCATTCATACCTCCATTGGCCTTGTTTCAGCATTGGTAGTGCAACTCACCAGGGATCGGCAATGCAGAATTTGCACACACACCAAACTATGATCTCTCTGCTTCATGTACAAGCACTTTTAACATGTGCTGCCTGCTTTAAGGGAACTGGAATTATGCAGCAATGGAGGACAAAATTAGGTCACTGTGTTGACTAAATTATGCAGCAAAAAAAAGGCTGCAGTGTAATGTGGTACATTTTCCAATACTTTACTATTTTGACATTATTTACACATATTAACAGTCTCTGCAAACATTTTGCCTCATTAGCACCAGTGCCACATACAGATGCAGCAGTGAGAAAGGTGACCAGTCAGCCTTTGCAAAGGACCCTCCACTTCGAAGCAACACAAGTAAAGTTTTTAGTAACTTTTGATCCATTTAAACAACAAACGATGTTTTTGTTGAAATTTTTTAGAGTATGTAGCAGATGATGTTTTATGTGACAAATATGGCAGAGCCATAATTATGTGAAAAACATTTGCAAACTAGGATATTTTGCTATTCATGAACTGCTCTTGTGGAAAAAGGTAAAGGTACTGATGGCAGAAACGTCATGGCTCAGAGACAAATGGCTTGTGACTCAACTTGTAAGTGTGTTTAGGTCATTCTATGATTGAAAACACTTTGTGGATGTTTTTTTATGTCAATAACTCATATTAACTCTTAAATAAACACGTATAGCCATTGATTCAATTAAATGACGGTATAAGCTGTAAACAGTCAGTGAGATGACAAACAAATACTAAACATTTGGATGTTTTGCTCTTTCTGGACACACCTCTGACTCCAACCACTGACCCAATCCTCAGGTCATTCCTGCCCTCTGATTCTCCGTCCACAGGTCCCCTACATTTGTTTCCCCCACTTCAACAACTGTGGTTGACAGGTAAGGGACAAACAGTTTTGCCGGATAGTTCGATAACTGACAATGGAGTGTCTTATGTTTCAGATAAAGGATGTTCTTTTAGGTCTGATGTGATACAGTCGCATCAGTTCAAATCAAGCAACTACAGAGCTGACTAGCTTTGAACTCTTTGCAGTTTCGAAATGTGTTGGAAAGACATTTGCACAGATTTTTGTAAGGAGAACGTTTTAAATACTTGGTGGCATTTTCTGAGAGCAGTGGTTTGAAGGCAAAACCCCTTTCATCAAACATAAATGGTTGGAATCTGTTTTGAAAACCTCATTTGTTTGGGGAATAAATGATAGATAACAGTCACACAGCACTCTAAATTGGGTAAAGGGCGGGGTATGGAAAGAGTGTGTACATTTTGAAATTGTTGGTGACAGGGCAGAACCCTGAGAAAAGCCACAATTAATGATTAATGGTGGCGTTCTGGGGTGGGGTGAACCAATTTGACATGATAGGAGCAGTTTTGCAGGGATGAAGCAAATATGTCCATGTTGTGCTAGTCTAGTCTGCTTGTAGGGCACTGCTGTCACATGATAAGCATTGACTTAATGCCAAAGTAGAGTCCCACATGCGTAGGTACAACCCTTAATGCACAAGAACATTTATCATGTTCCCAGCTGCCTAGTTGGGCATGGTGCACGCATACAAATGCATTTCATTACTGTCCCTTGAGCAGTCAAATATATATAACTCTTAACACATACGTCTGTAACTTGATAATTTCAGTCACTCAAACCCTAGGCCATTTTTTGAAAGTTCTTCTAGCATTATTTAAGGTTTTTTTTAAATGTACGTGCAAAGAATATACTTCTGGGAACACACGTTACAAGTGATGCAGTAAATAAATTGAGGATTACTTTGATTGCTTTAAAATGTGTCAGTTTAATCGGCTTCCAGGCACCAACACAGCAATTTCAGATGGCTGCTGTGGAAGTGAAAATTATGTACAGTCGCGACTGCATCCCTTCAAATCACTGACGAGTCTACTTACCGTGCTATCGCCTATTCTATACAGATGACGTCTGGATTAACCTTCTGAGTCCCAGACGAGTAATATATACCACGCTGGACCCCTAGCAAATGACTGACGTTTATGATACGGAATTGAACCATAAATGATCGCTCATTACATCTAGCGCTGCGAAGTGGACATTGTTCACAAGGGAGAACAATCAAAACGAATCACACAAATAAACACAACTAATGGCTGCGGCTGCACAACAATTGTTCCAGTTTATAGCCACCAATAGATTTTCGTCCGATAGTGAAGTAAAGCTACATTTTGCCTTACTGGATGATGAGCAATAAGGCGGTAACTGAAAGAGCCGAGAGGCGCCTGTCGTCAGGGGAAGATGGTTTCAAAATGACACTGAAAGTTTCGGAGAGGATCTACACTTGTTTTTCATCGGCCCGGATACTGGTGCATCCTTAATAATTCACCAGATCCACTGACATACTCCAAGTGTACTTTCAGTGTAGTTAAGGTGCTATCCCTGCCTATGTATATTTTTGTCTGCTCTGTCTCTCTTCCTCATACACTAAATGCAGTTCCTCAAACTCATCCGTACTAAACTTTGCAGTGCATCTGCCTTCAGACCGCCCTTGTTTGCTGGGCCCTAAATCTGAACATGCCAGGCTATTTTTCGGTGAGCAAGATTGGAGCGTCTCCAGCTGAGAGATTTCCAAAGCAGCCACCCGCCCACTGGGATAAACTGTCATGTCCCGCGAGCACCTATGCGTGAACACAGGTTTCACTCCAGAGAACTCTCTTCTGGGGTGGGCACCTCTCAGCGCTCGGTTTTTACCGCAGTACCCTACTGCCCCCGCTCGATGAGAATGAGAGCTGCAGGGACAATGCTCCTGTGGGGCTGGCGTGTCCTTCACAGAGAGCTCCCTGGAAAGCGTTAACGGATAATAACACGACAAACAGTGGTAATTCCAGATTTGTCTCACATGTAGTAAAGATGAATGTGGAACAGTAACTTAAGTGCTACACACGATATGATCATCAAGCGTTTAGGTTTTCTCAGTTTTTGTTTTAAACTATGATTGATTTAAAAGCGTAGTCTCTTTAGAATGTCTTTCACGTCCAGCCAATCAATGCATGAAGAAACCTGGCGCAACTGCTATTTAAATCACATTTTCTGTCTGGATAGCTTGATATTCATTAAGCAGCAATATACTGATCAATGCACGTGAACCTGCAATGTCTCTATAAAAGCCCGACTCTAATTTCCTTATTACAGTTCAGTTGTGATGTTTTAGTCAGATGTAATATAGAAATTACATAGCTGCTCTACTGTAGTAAAGTATTACAATCAAGTCGGGATGCCAAAATACCTCTTACCAGCAGACAAGGTGAAAGGCAAATCACAGAGCATAACAACTGCAGCTGCAGTGTAAACAATGAAAACGAAAACTGGATTTTCATTCTTCGGATCTTTTCTAACACATCCTAGGCCACTAGAGGAAATATCGAATCTCTTCATTTCTTTGGAAAAAATGGGTGGGTCTTATTACGATTTAATATCACGCAACAGGTATGGCAAGGGTCCTTCCCCATTCTTTTTCCAGGGCAAAGGAAAAACACTAAGCTACAGGATGGTGTCACAATCAAGCATAACAATATTGGTCAGGAAGGACTCTGCACTCTTTTGTGGCATACTTCATCATCATCAGCCCGACTCACCGCGTTAAGATGATTCTAACACTGTGGTTCCAATCTCGTGGAGGAAAGAAAAAAGGATTTTGATATGGATACAATTAGAAGTTTGTCTCGCGCATCATATCAGAATGTGATCACCAACATGTTTTGGCCTTCAATTGAATCCTTCATAGGAGGGTCTAGGGCCTTTGTCAGGGCAGTCCATGCACCCCTACAGTCAGTCATTCATGCACCTCCCAAGGGCATGATGATAAGAAAAAAGTCAGGTGTCAGTTTGCTGTCTTTACCTAGACAGAATTTTTTCCTGGAAAAAAAACGTGTTTTGCAGACGGTAAAATGTATCCGTAGTCGTTGTAAGTAATTTCTGAACTGCATTCAACCTGTCTGGTTTTGTGTCTTGTATGGCGCATGCATGCACCCATCGTGGTACACACGTGAATTCACAGCACATGTAAACATATGTGTAAAAACAAACTAGTGAATCATGCACAGTTTGTGTCATGACTTGCTCTATATTAATCGGGAGTTGTGTCATTCAGACACACCGAGGAGGAATCTCTCCTGCAGTCACACACTTGTGTGAAAGAAGAGGTATAGAGTACAACTCATCACAGTCCCCTTTAGTTGCCTTTTCCATTGGATATATCTTGATTGACTAATGGTATCTCCATGTTAGATTTTGATTTTGGTTTCGAGGTACAATAACAATAGGATTAGGGCGAATGACACTTTTAAACCACCGGCTCAAGCAGGGGCGGCTCTAGGCTCATGGCGGCCCTGGGCAGGGAGCGTAGGTAGGGGGCCCCGGAAGAGGGGGTCCGGGCGGAGCGTGGAGGCCAGTGAAGAGGGGGGCGGTCAGGGTGTTTAGAAGTGGAACAGAGCCGGAGGCCACCAAATCCCTGCCAGGGGCCACCACGCAAATATGTATCCATCCTCAGAGGATTATTATATTAGGAATATATATTGGCATGGTGGTCCCTGGGATTTGGTGGCCCTGTGCAGGTGCACAGCTTGCACATGCCTAAGGCGGCCCCTGGCTCAAGACTTGTAACCAAGAGTCATAACCGCAGCTCCACACAGAAGGATGAGATCTGCTGGTGCTACGTGTGCAATGAGGGCCATTGAGTCAAGTTAATGCAGCTGCTGACTATGTGCTTTACTAGCTGAAATAAATAATGCATTCCCAGAGCAATAAGCAAGCACTTTTTATTGCACATGCCTGCAAAGCAGTAAGTAAACATTTCCAAATTTAAATTCTCACTCAGATTCCTGGCTTTCTCTGACCAGTATACCGGCCTACAGCAAAATAGTCCCTTTGTTATCCATTATCTAGCTCCTATTCAGTCATTGTGTTGCTTTAAAAACACAGAAAACGAATTGTTCCACTAAAAAAGAAGAGGCAAACTGAAACCTTTGAAGAAAGCTAAGCCATTCTCAGCCACTGTTCCAGAAAGGTTATGCCTATGTGACATGGACAAGAGGGAGACAGACACTCGTGGCACCAATATAGTCATTTGGTGGATAGAGTAATATCTCCTGCTGCACCTTTATGTTCCTTCTACAACTGCTAGATGGGAGCTCTGTGTAACACAGAATCAGTTCATGCAGTCTTTATATATATTTATCTATTCATTATTTTTTGTGTGTGCAATTTTTTAAAATGCTGTCTGGGTTCAGAAAAGCAAGATAGGCCCAAAGAAGGAGTGATAGTGTGTAGGGTTAAGTATAAGAAAATTTCAATACAATTTGTTAACTTCAAACCTAGTCATTATTGGGGACTGCAACGGTAAGCCACACAACTGGAACCTTTGGCAGGAGGCGGCTGTTGAATATGAGATCAGCCGTTGGTCGATGGCCACAGTGGATGACAGTGATTATTAGCAATGTCTTCCCATCACTACCTTCATTAAAATAGTGCCTGGTGTTTGTCAGAGGTACTTCCAGACTTTTCCAAATGTCTAAATGGGTTAAAATGTCCCACCAAATACCTATTGGGTAAAATGTTCAGTTTCCTCCAGAATAGTGGTGAGTGGTGAGAGGGGGTAGAAAGGTTGGTGCGGGAATGAAAACACTTTTGTAGTTATAAAGGACTGTAGAGTGATGCAGCAATGATTACTGGTATATAAAGAGAATAACAAAAATAAAAGGACTTGCAGGAAGTGCTGGGATCATGCATGTAAATTAAATATGCCATAGCACTCAGAGGTAAGAGCGGAGTTCTCAGCAGTGCGCAGGGGTGTGGCGGAGAGGGGGTTTTTAAGAAGCTGCAACTTGTCTGATTGAGATTTGTAACATTTTGTACAGCAGAGGCTGTATCTCAGAAAACGAGAGAGGGGCCATTAGACACCAAAGAGGTGGGGCACCAATATGGCAAAAGTCAGAGACTGTAACCATTAAAAGAGGTCATGTCCTTACCTCTGGAGACTTTATTTCTTCCTACGTGAATAAAGCAAGCGTCGCTGAATCAAACTTACCTTTCATTTGTATGTAAGGATCTAACAACTCAGGAAGAGTGCCAGTGATGTCATCTGTGAGAAGCCAAATTGGATGTGAGGTTTGACCAGGAGATGCCATGAAGCCACATATTTTGGTATCATGTTATTTTTCACATTGTTTTATAAATGGTCCAATGCAACTGTGTACTGGGTCCTCCAGTTCTGAGAAACTGTCAACAGTGACCAACTTTGAAGCAAAAACACCAGTAGGAAAAGAATCACTTTGCATGAGGAAAATGGTAAAGTGCCTGTTAGAACCGGCTGTCTCTAGTTGGCAGAGGTATACACTTCTGACAAATAGGGACACACCTTTTCTAGTCAGGGCAAGGGGATCACACCCTTCGATAACCCCTGCTCACCCCCTTGGTAGCTTGGCAGAGCAGACAGGCTTATCTCAGAGTCTGTGTGTTAAGCATTTATGACCACATACAGTAATAGAGTGAATACACTACAAATGGACACGACACAGTAGTATTATAAAAATAAGTATTTTTCTATAAGGCTTAGCACAAGACCAAATAACGACAAAAATGTACACAATCTTAATAAATACTTTGGGAAGGGAAAAATGATAGTTCAAAGGTAGTTTCTTCTTTAGCACAAAATTCTTTAGTATCAAAGCAAATCTTCTTCTTGGCAATACAGTTCTTAGCAACAGGCTAACCCACCCGGGGGCTACACGACGTTGAGGCAAAGTTAATCCAAAGGTTCGGCGTCGACCGCGAGGAGCGCTACGTCGAGCCCGGAGTCACACGGACCCCCAACAACACAGTACCTTTAGAAAAATGAAGCACACGATGATCAGCGGCGTCGAGCAATCCGGCGTTGCGTCTTCGGTGTCGGTCAGGCCTCAGCAGGCGTCGTCGATGATGCGGTTGCACAGAGTGAGCAGCGCTCACGGCGTCGAGAGGGCCCACAGTTGATGCAATCAGCAGCGGTGCAGACACGAGGTCCTTTGGAGCTAGAGCCGTACTCCCACTCACTGGCGTTGCTGCTGGCGTCGGTCGGGCCCGGCAGCCGGTCGTCGAGGAAGCGAGACACTGGGGCCGTTACCCACTACGTCGAGCTGGATTTGGCGACGTCCGTCGGCGTCGAGATTGCTGGTTCTTTCAGAGGTGCTGGATTCACAGGTTCCAGCAGATAGCACTTTAAGCGGATGAAGTCCTTTAGCCCTGTGACTTCAGCAGGAGACTGGCACTCTTCCAGTCCTTGGAGATTTTCTTAGCAAGCATGAGAGTACACACACAATTTCTCTCTCCTGGTTCCTTGGCAAAAATAAAGAAGCACTGCAGGATTCCCCCCAGCAAACAGCACACTGGCAGAAGGGGTAGGCAAGTCCTTAGATCAGCAGGCCTCTTGTCCTTGGTTACAGGGTTCCTTGTCAGAAGTGATCTAAATTCTTGGTTCAGGGGTCCTTCTCTTATACCCCTTTTCGGCTTTGATCCCTTTGTCCATGCCGGGG
Source organism: Lissotriton vulgaris (assembly GCF_964263255.1). Classification (NCBI taxonomy): domain Eukaryota; kingdom Metazoa; phylum Chordata; class Amphibia; order Caudata; family Salamandridae; genus Lissotriton; species Lissotriton vulgaris. The sequence goes on along the minus strand of NC_141695.1, from coordinate 743,684,228 downwards.
AGTTTCCCAACATCCTGGGTCTGTTGTGGGTGGAGCCAGGCAGAAGCACCTGGCCTATTCACTGAGCAGGGCTGGGTCCTTAGACGCCCAGCAGGAGGTGGAGCCAGCATTGACACTGGCAGGAGCAGAGCTATCGGCCTCCTGGCAGGAGGTGGGGCTAGGATCGTCCATGGCAGGCACAGAGCCATCAGCCGCTTGGCAGGAGGTGGAGCCAGCATTGTATCAGGCAGGGCCTGTTATCAGCAACTACTCTCCCCCTACTCTCAACGCAAATGTCCCACTCATCCCACACTGACTCATCCAGACCTCTTGGAGCCACCCAGCTCCTGTCACACACACGCAAGACCAGCAGAAACCAGATATGGTTAGACAAGAAAATAGACACTTTCTAAAAGTGCTATTTTCAAAACCAGAGTCCAAAAACCATCCACACCATCGGATGCGTAATTAAACCCCGAGTTCAAGGATACCAAACTCGACATTGCACCATGCTCCCCGAGCCAGCTAGGATCATAGCATTGATAATCCCGGCGGCCCATTCTAACTACTGGAGAGCAGGCTACCTTGCAATAGTGAAGAACGAAGATGGCTGTAATTCACTATTAGGACATGCCAACTTGGTCGGGCGTGTCCTACCTTATACTTATAATGCACCCTGCCCGTGGGCCTACTGTAGGGGTGACTAACATGAAGTCAAGGGAAGGTTTGAGGGGCTGGTAAGTAGGTATACTCGCGCAGCCTGCGTGACAGCACTAGGCTGTACGTGGGTCTCGCAATGACTGACCCGTAGACATTCTTTTACGAGGCCGCTCTTTGTGGGTGGCACAACTCGTGCTGCAAGCCCACGAGCGGCATTTGTATTTACAAGCCCCGGCACTCCTGGTGCACTAGACAAGGGACTGATAGTAAACCAAATAAGCCAAACATGGATACACTAGATACCACAATTTAACATAGGGAGCACTTGCGCGGTGGCACGGATCAGCCGTGGCACAGCGCCCAAAGCATATACCAGCAAAAACATCGAAAAACAGTGGAGGCAAACAGAAAAAATGGAGGAGAGACTCAAGCCAATGATGTCAGGTCTAACACGTGTCCCCTCCAGCTGAAATGTGGGGAGAACTACCCTTGACCTAGGGAGTCCTCATCACTAAGGCGGAAAAATCTGGACAGACCATCAGCATTGGCGTGATCTGCACCAGGGCGGTGTTCCACCGTAAAGTCCATCCCCTGTAGGGAAATGGACCACCTCAACAGTTTTGGATTCTCACCCCTCATCTGCATCAGCCATCTGAGGGGCCTGTGGTCTGTCTGAACCCGGAAGTGAGTCCCAAACAGGTAGGGTCTTAGCTTCTTCAGCGCCCAGACCACAGCAAATGCTTCTCTCTCTATCGCACTCCACCTCGTTTCCCTGGGAAGTAACCTCCGACTGATGAAGGCTACAGGCAAGTCTCGGCCCTCTTCATTCACCTGAGCTAGAACAGCCCCCACGCCATGCTCTGAAGCGTCCGTCTGGACAATAAATTCTTTTGAAAAGTCGGGTGCCTGGAGTATAGGTGCTGTGCAAATTGCAGTTTTCAGGGTGTCGAAGGCCGTTTGACAGGCATCAGTCCAGATCACGTTTCGTGGCAGCTTCCTGGAAGTCAGCGAAGTCAAGGGGTGCACAATGTTACCGTAATCCTTGACAAACCTCCTGTAATAACCCGTGAGTCCTAAGAAGGCTCTCACCTGAGTTTGGGTTTTGGGCGGCGCCCAAGCCAGGATGGTATCAATCTTGGGTTGCAGAGGGGCAACCTTGCCGCTCCCTACTTGGTGCCCCAAGTACACCACAGAACCCTGCCCAATCTGGCACTTACTGGCTTTGATTGTGAGGCCTGCTCCGTGCAGGGCCAACAACACTTCCTGGAGGTGGCGCAAGTGTTCCTCCCAGCTGGCGCTGAACACTGCGATGTCGTCCAGGTAGGCGGCACTGAAATCCTCCAGTCCAGCCAAGACCTGGTTGACCAACCTCTGGAAGGTGGCAGGGGCATTCTTCATCCCAAAGGGCATTACCCAGAACTGGTATAGCCCATCTGGTGTGGAGAATGCGGACCTCTCCTTTGCCCCATCAGTCAAGGCGATCTGCCAGTACCCAGACGTTAGATCAAACGTACTAAGGTACCGGGCAGCCCCCAACCGATCGATGAGCTCATCAGCTCTGGGGATGGGGTGCGCGTCAGTCTTCGTGACCGAATTGAGTCCTCGGTAATCCACGCAGAACCGGAGTTCTGGTGAAGCACCAGGCGCTGCAGCCTTCGGGACCAAGACCACTGGGCTGGCCCAAGGACTGCTAGAGGACTCAATCACCCCTAACGCAAACATTTTGGAGACTTCCTCCTTAATGTATGCTCTAGCCTTGTCAGTCACCCTGTAAGCCTTGTGCTTCACAGGAGGGCTGTCTCCGGTGTCAACATCATGGACACACCAATGAGTGACACCCGGAACCAAGGAAAACAGATCCGGGAATTGTCCCAACAGGTGGCGACAATCCTGTTTCTGCTCAAGGGTCAGTGTCTCAGAGAGGACCACACCATCCACTGACCCGTCTTGCTCTTTAGCACACAGGAGGTCAGGAAGAGGCTCACTCTCCTCCTCCATTCCATCATCTGTAGCTAGGAGCATGCCCACTTCGGACCTCTCTAAGTGGGGCTTCAAACGGTTGACATGCAGGACCCGCAAGGGGTTCCTGGGAGATTTCAAGTCCACCAGGTAGGTGACATCGCTCTTCTTCTCCACAACCTTAAACGGCCCAGTCCACCTGTCCTTGAGCGCACAAGGTTCCACAGGGGACATGACCCACACTTCTTGACCAGGCTGAAGCTCTACCAGAGTGGCATTCCGGTCGTACCATCGCTTCATCTCCTCCTGGCTGGCCTCCAGATTTGCCTGAGCAAGTTCTCTGAAGCACCGAGTCTGGTTCCGAAAGGCCAGCATGTAGCTGTATACATCCTGGGGAGGTTTCCTGGGAGATTGCTCCCAGCCTTCCTTGACCAGACTCAAAGGCCCTCTTAACGGGTGACCGTACAAAAGTTCAAAGGGGCTGAACCCTAGAGACTTTTGCGGCACCTTTCGGTAAGCAAACAACAGGCATGGCAAGAGGACGTCCCATTTCTGCCTCATTGGTTCTTCAAGACCCATGATCATGCCTTTAAGGGTACGGTTGAATCTCTCAACCAACCCATTTCCTTGAGGGTGGTAAGGAGTGGTGAACTTGTAGGTTACCCCACACTCCTTCCACAGAGACTTCATATAGTTCGAAATGAAGTTGGTGCTTCGGTCTGACACCACCTCTCTGGGGAACCCCATCCGGGAGAAAACACCCATCAGTGCCCGTCCCACCACGGGGGCCGTCACTGTTCGGAGAGGGATGGCTTCCAGGTACCGTGTGGCATGGTCCACCAAGACCAGGATGAACCTGTTGCCCAGGGCTGTCTTGGGGTCCAGGGGCCCAACAATGTCAATACCCACCCGGTCAAAGGGGGTACTGACCACCGGAAAAGGTTGGAGGGGAGCCATCTGCTTCCTTCCGCTTTTCCCACTTGCCTGGCAAGTGCGACAAGTCTTGCAATGGATGTCTACATCCCTTCGCATCTGAGGCCAATAAAAATGGGTGACAAGCTTGTCATAGGTCTTGTCCTGCCCCAGATGTCCAGCTAACGGAACGTCATGAGCCAAACCCAGTAGGAAGGCTCTGAAGCGCTGGGGTACCACCAGCACACGGGCTGACCCAGGCTCAGCAGCCTTAGGCTCGCTATACAGGAAGTCGTTCTCCCAGTACACAAAATGTGACCCTGACTGATCACCTGAGGATTGGGCTGAGGCCTGCTGCCTCATGCCCACAAGAGAAGGGGACTCCTTCTGTTCCGCACAGAATTCCTCCCTGGAGGGACCACCGTCCTGCTGCCAATGGGTCAGCTCGGGTAGATCTCCCAGTTCGGCAATTTGTTCCCCTGTGGGCTCCAGGGCATCCCCCTCAGGGTCTACCTCCTCCTGGACCACGGGAACTACGGGGGCCGGTTTCCCGCGCCTCCTGCCTCTTCTCTTCACAGCTGGGTCCTGGGCCGTACTTTCAGGCTCCGGGACCCCATCAACACCCTTACTCGCTGTCATCGAACGAGTGGTTGCACACACCCACTCTGGCACACCCAACATTTTCAAGTGCGCCTCTCTCTCCACCTTAGCCCAAGGGGAGTCTTCTAAATCATTGCCCAGGAGACAATCGATAGGTATGGCGGGCCTCACAGCAACCTGAAGAGTACCTGAAACTCCCCCCCATTCAAAGGAAACCTGAGCTACTCTTTCTGGGAGTTGTCGGCAGCTATCACGGGGTAGAATGCGTGGGGAACCACCTGCTCTCTGGACACCAAGTGACACTTGACAGCTGTCACACTCGCTCCGGTGTCTCTGAGAGCTTTCACTCTATGGCCATTAATGGTCACCCACTGCCTATATTTACTAGTGTTACTAGGCAGAGGGGGTGGAGGGACCATTTGCATGTCTCCTAGCGAGACCAGGGACATCTCTGCGGGACCCCTCCCACCATGGACAACCATCTCCTCCCCTCCCAAGGCTACACTCGCCAACTGACGGGGGGTGCACTCGGCGGTGCATTCGATTTCTCCATGGGACACTGGGGATCGTAATACCGGTGTCCCACCTGCCCACAGGTGTAGCAGGTTAGGGGGCCCCTATGAACAGGTTTACCCGTCGGGCCCCTGGCTTCTTCTCAGGGGGAGGCTGGGAACCTTTCCCTTGGTTCCCTTGGGGATTACTTTGGGGCCCTTTCTGGGACTCCTTCTGTTTACCCTTGTCCCCCCCACTCTTCTGCTGGGGACCCTGCCCACCTTTGGCTGAGTCTCCGACTGGACCCTTGTGGACCCTGGTACTGACCCAGCGGTCCGCCTCCTCAGCAAGTTTTCTAGGGTTAGATATCTTGCTATCAATCAGGTGCTGGCGCAGCTCTGGAAAACAGTTATTAGACAAATGCTCCCAAGCAAACAAATCATAAAGAGCTTCATAACTTTCCACTTTGCTGCCCTTTACCCAACCATCCATGGCTCTGCAAAAATACGACACATATTCAACCCACGTCGTACCAGGCAACTTCTTACATTCTCTAAAAGCTTGTCTGTACTTCTCGGGGGTCAGGCCATACCGCAACATTAAAGCATCCTTCATATGAGCATACGACATCCTATCCGCAACAGGCATGTCTAACAGGGTATCTCTCCCCTCATTCACAAAGCGACCCCACAACCCGGCTCCCCAATTCTTCTCAGGGACCTGGTGGACCAACAATGCTAACTCATATGCTTTAAACCACTGACCAATATCTTCGTTCCTATGATAATCTTTTATCACATCTTTGGGAAAGTAAAACTTACTTTCTGCAGGCTCTGATGGGTTGCTGCCACCAGAGGGATTCAATTCTAACTTTTTAGCTTGGATGTCCAACTCCCTCAACTTGGTATCACGCTCCAAAGCTAACTTCTCTCTTTCAAAATCTAACCTTTTGGTCTCCAAATCAGCTTCTCTTCTACCTCTTGCATTTTCTAACTCCAACTGCCCATTTATCTTTTGCGTTGCCATTTCCATGTTGTACGCACGCTCCTTCGCCCTTTCTTCTCGTTCTTCAGGGGAAAGACCTTTGGAGGAAACACTGCTTCCGGGAGAGGACTCAGGCCCATTCGCTGGCGCCTCCTCATCCCCTTCCACTGGCGGTACCACCACCGGATCAGTGGGATCTCTGGCTTCCAACCAGGCCTGCAATGCTTTGAGATAGGTTTCCTTAGCCTTGAGACCTTTGGTAGGAACTTTAAACTTCTAGCAAAAGGATTTCAACTCCTCCAATCTGTAGACGTTTAACTTCGCTCTGTCGAATTCCTCCTCAACAACAACAACAGGGGTAGTGACTCCGGTGTCACTCATGGTCAAAACTGGCAGTGTTAAAAAAATCAAGCTTCAGAAAAGCGGAGAACCAAAAATAGGATCCTTCCCAATTAGATTGTGACTGCGCTATGGTCTGCTTTCACTATGTAGCGCACACTAATCACTGCACATAGGTCATAAATGCAAGGTCAAAATCCTCACCGCTGCATCCAATGTTAGAACCGGCTGTCTCTAGTTGGCAGAGGTATACACTTCTGACAAATAGGGACACACCTTTTCTAGTCAGGGCAAGGGGATCACACCCTTCGATAACCCCTGCTCACCCCCTTGGTAGCTTGGCAGAGCAGACAGGCTTATCTCAGAGTCTGTGTGTTAAGCATTTATGACCACATACAGTAATAGAGTGAATACACTACAAATGGATACGACACAGTAGTATTATAAAAATAAGTATTTTTATATAAGGCTTAGCACAAGACCAAATAACGACAAAAATGTACACAATCTTAATAAATACTTTGGGAAGGGAAAAATGATAGTTCAAAGGTAGTTTCTTCTTTAGCACAAAAGTCTTTAGTATCAAAGCAAATCTTCTTCTTGGCAATACAGTTCTTAGCAACAGGGTAACCCACCCGGGGGCTACACGACGTCGAGGCAAAGTTAATCCAAAGGTTCGGCGTCGACCGCGAGGAGCGCTACGTCGAGCCCGGAGTCACACGGACCCCCAACAACACAGTACCTTTAGAAAAATGAAGCACACGATGATCAGCGGCGTCGAGCAATCCGGCGTTGCGTTTTCGGTGTCGATCAGGCCTCAGCAGGCGTCGTCGATGATGCGGTTGCACAGAGTGAGCAGCGATCACGGCGTCGAGAGGGCCCACAGTTGATGCGATCAGCAGCGGTGCAGACACGAGGTCCTTTGGAGCTAGAGCCGTACTCCCACTCACTGGCGTTGCTGCTGGCGTCGGTCGGGCCCGGCGGCCGGTCGTCGAGGAAGCGAGACACTGGGGCCGTTACCCACTACGTAGAGCTGGATTCGGCGACGTCCGTCGGCGTCGAGATTGCTGGTTCTTTCAGAGAGGCTGGATTCACAGGTTCCAGCAGATAGCACTTTAAGCGGATGAAGTCCTTTAGCCCTCTGACTTCAGCAGGAGACTGGCACTCTTCCAGTCCTTGGAGATTTTCTTAGCAAGCGTGAGAGTACACACACAATTCCTCTCTCCTGGTTCCTTGGCAAAAATAAAGAAGCACTCCAGGATTCCCCCCAGCAAACAGCACACTGGCAGAAGGGGTAGGCAAGTCCTTAGATCAGCAGGCCTCTTGTCCTTGGTTACAGGGTTCCTTGTCAGAAGTGATCTAAATTCTTGGTTCAGGGGTCCTTCTCTTATACCCCTTTTCGGCGTTGATCCCTTTGTCCATGCCGGGGAGTTTCCCAACATCCTGGGTCTGTTGTGGGTGGAGCCAGGCAGAAGCACCTGGCCTATTCACTGAGCAGGGCTGGGTCCTTAGACGCCCAGCAGGGGCTGGAGCCAGCATTGACACTGGCAGGAGCAGAGCTATCGGCCTCCTGGCAGGAGGTGGGGCTAGGATCGTCCATGGCAGGCACAGAGCCATCAGCCGCTTGGCAGGAGGTGGAGCCAGCATTGTATCAGGCAGGGCCGGTTATCAGCAACTACTCTCCCCCTACTCTCAATGCAAATGTCCCACTCATCCCACACCGACTCATCCAGACCTCTTGGAGCCACCCAGCTCCTGTCACACACACGCAAGACCAGCAGAAACCAGATATGGTTAGACAAGAAAATAGACACTTTCTAAAAGTGCTATTTTCAAACCCAGAGTCCAAAAACCATCCACACCATCGGATGCGTAATTAAACCCCGAGTTCAGGGATACCAAACTCGACATTGCACCATGCTCCCCGAGCCAGCTAGGATCATAGCATTGATAATCACGGCGGCCCATTCTAACTACTGGAGAGCAGGCTACCTCGCAATAGTGAAGAACGAAGATGGCTGTAATTCACTATTTGGACATGCCAACTTGGTCGGGCGTGTCCTACCTTATACTTACAATGCACCCTGCCCGTGGGCCTACTGTAGGGGTGACTAACATGAAGTCAAGGGAAGGTTTGAGGGGCTGGCAAGTAGGTATACTCGCACAGCCTGCGTGACAGCACTAGGCTGTACGTGGGTCTCGCAATGACCGACCCGTAGACATTCTTTTACGAGGCCGCTCTTTGTGGGTGGCACAACTCGTGCTGCAAGCCCACGAGCGGCATTTGTATTTACAAGCCCCGGCACTCCTGGTGCACTAGACAAGGGACTGATAGTAAACCAAATAAGCCAAACATGGATACACTAGATACCACAATTTAACATAGGGAGCACTTGCGCGGTGGCACGGATCAGCCGTGGCACAGCGCCCAAAGCATATACCAGCAAAAACATCGAAAAACAGTGGAGGCAAACAGAAAAAATGGTGGAGAGACTCAAGCCAATGATGTCAGGTCTAACAGTGCCCACATACAGCAAAATTATGGTTTAAAAAAGCATGCTATCATTAATGAATATAGGACATGATTAAGAATTTGTTGGTACTTCATCAAAAATGTCACATATATCATGTCCGTCTCTTTACAAGAGCATTAGGATAAAACCAGCTTGACCATGACTACAGACATATAGACACCTTCGACCAGTTTGTCAAAATCACTATCTAGTCAACTGACTATAGGTATTTTGACAAACTATCCACACTCTGTTTTTAGTTTTGACACTAAGATAAGCCTTTAACCACATCCGTGCGGCAGGCATTTCAGCCCAGTGCTGAACATTCCTTAACTGGGTGTGGTCGTGACGGAACCATTCCGTCATCAGCACAGCTCAACCGTGACTGATGACGGAATGGTTCCGTCACCCGCATCGAAGGGGTTAATAAATTTACCTTTATTATCATGGTAGTCAATTTTAAATTGCACATATGATTTTTTCTCACATTTAACATCACTGAAAAATTAGTTTTCCAGCACCACAGAGCTTACATTCATGGTTTGATCCATCACTGGTGGTTTTGAGTTAGAGCAGCTCACAATTGTATAAGGTGAGTTGCGCTATCACATACCAGTCTTTCAAATCTCAGATGATGAAGTTCTGCCATTTGGTGGGCTGATGGGATTCCTTTCCAGCCTAGCACATGTTTAGCTGCTACAGATTCTGTTTTTTGTCGTATGTTACTTTGTTGTCAGACCAGTAGTATGCGTTTTGTTTTGGTATATTGGGAAAAAGATCTCCAACAAAGAGCTTCTTATAGGGTGCCCATCAGGCATTACAGTGCCGGCTTGACGAGGAACAAGACCTATGATAAAGCCTGACACCCAAATGGGTGTTTGAGGGCCCCTCTTCCCAAATTGAGAGACACCCATACTCCACTACTGAGTAAGGGTGTTGATTGACCTAGCCTCCTTTTTCATTCCCCACCCTACAGGAACTGCATACTCCTTCGGTGCTACATTTTACACATGCACAGCAAGTTTTGCCACTGGCGGGGCAGTTTGTGGCGTGAGGGTGGAGGCTACCACACCATCCACCAGTGCAGCCTTGTGGTCCTTGCTTGGCGAAGTTTAAGGAGGGCTTGGTTGATTCTGTTTTTCCTGTGCGTGCCCTGTTTTGAAAGGCATTGATAGACTCCTCTTTGATATGGGTAGATGGTTGCTGGTCCATGTGGTCTGTTCGAGATTTGGTGAGTTCTTAAGAGCGACCTAATTTCAAGATGTCTCTCATGGACATATTGGGCTCCTGTAAGATGTCTTCATGCAGTTTAAAGGAGGTGCACCCCTGAATAAACTGGGACCGGACTTTGTCCTCTCCGTCTAGAAGACTGCACGTGCTGGCAAGCTCTTTTACCAGCCCATGGAACACATCCACTGAGTCATGCAGTAGCTGGCAAGCTTGGTGCAGAAAAAACCTTTCAGAGTCCAGGTTGCCGTAAGGTTTGAAGAGCACTGGAGGTGGCGTAGTTTCATGGGGGACCAGCTTTCGACCACTGACTTCGATATTCTATGGATGTTGGCTCCTCCTAAATTTAGAAGTATGGGGTGCCTGCAGTCTGCGGGGATCTCAATAGCTTCAAAGTAATTCTCTAGGCACTTCACCCATGCTTTTCAGTGAGCAGCTTGATTATGAAACGTTTCAGTGGAGGAATTTAGGCCATCTGGGCAAGGGGTGGAGCACAGTGGGAGGGCAGGGCAGGAGGTCACAGTCTGGGGGCTTGAGAGCTGAGGTGCTGGCTGTTACTATGGAACTTGCAAGCTTTGCTTTCTGATGTGTGCAGGGGGTAGGTGTCCCTCATAGTGTAATGGGCCAGATGTGTCTGCACAGTTGCAATGTGCGCTGCAAGTGGTTGACGCACTTCTTCATCTTTATGAGGCTCTACTTGGGCGGGGAGCCTTGCAGTTCTGACACAGTTCTCCTACCTTTGTGTTTTTTTTTCTTTTGCTGCCCCATTGCCTTCTGGGGGCTTCTCACGGGGCAGGGAACTCTGTTGCATCAGGGAACAGCAGGGGTGCAGCCACCACGCCGTCTTGCCTGTGAGGTTTTTCTATGGTTGAGAAAATCTTTCTCTCGTCCTGGGAGAGAGAGAGAGAGTTAAAGAGAAGGAGCCCCGCTCCTCAGGCTCAGCAGAGCAGGGCGAGGCAGGCTGTTGCACACAGTCAGCAGCTGGGCATGCCAAAGAGGCCCCATCGGTTTTCCTCCGCGGGCATAGGAGCCTCAAGAAGCGCAGGTGACATAACCGGCCCAGCAGGAGGCAGTGTGAATGAAGAAGGATACGCACAGGGACCGTGGACCCCTCGTTGCTAGTGTAGTCTGTTCGGTAGGGCCCAGGCTCCCCCTAAAGATGACGTACACACATTGGTACATTAGTGGTTTCTCAACTGAACCACCGGGCTATTTATTACCTTGCGCTGTTAAAATCTAGGTTGCAGCGTAAACATTATCGGCGCCATCTTGTCCCTTTTCCAGGCTCATACGTGTGCGTAAGCAGCAGCCATTTTGAGTACCATGGCCTCTCTGCCCATTGCCGATCGCCAGCACGTCTCTCTGACCTCGCAAGCATCCCTGCGCACTGACAGCCCCCGCACTCACATGCTTGGGCTATAAACCACCCCTTCAGCGCAGCCCTGCCTCGGAACCACATCCCGTACCCGGCTAACACCTCCGTCCATCCCTTTCATGACCACGAATCCTTTGAAGACCCCATTCCTCCGTTCCCGTTTGTTCGAACTGATCCCAGGTCATCACCTAGCCCTGCGGATGTAGTTTATTGCTCCCACTGTAAAAACTCACCCCTCTTCAAAGGAGCTAAGATTAATCAAGGCCTCCACCCCATGAGATCCGATCGACCCCACACATTCCGGGAACCGGCGGAATGTCCAGCTGCTCAATAGTCATCACCTACTGAGATCGGGGTGGGGACTTCTACTGTAGATATGTGTGGGAACGGTCCTGAAGCGGGTATTCCGAGGATGTCTTTCCGTACATCATTTACAAGAATGTGCCACATGCAATAAACTACAATTAAAGCCATAAACCTGTGTATGAGAGGCCAGGCCTCAGAGATGCAGTTAAAGCACCTCGAGACGATACCTTGTTGTCTGATCTGATGTGTTCTGCTCCGACTGAATAAACCCCTGTTTCCTGCCTTCCAGTCCCCAGCGCCTGCCTCTTTGTTTGATAATAATTGAGTGATATGAGAGGCGACTAACGCCGGGCAATACTTAAAGGTTATCGATTGAAATTGCCCCTTTTACAGCGCTGGGGTACGCCGGGCATCACCCCTCCACTTAGGCATGCGTAGTTTACAAACATTCCCCCTGTGCTTGAACTACTTATTGGTATTGCCCAATACTACAGTCATGAAGCCCTGATTCATTCATTCATTTAATTGCTCTTCATACGCCTAGGAGGGGCGTCATATTGCTTTCCCGGGATAGCAACAAGCTATTTGTGTAGGATAAAGTGGTTGAAAGTGTGTTGTCTTAGCTTTGAGCCTATGTGTGTAGTATTTTTGTGACCTTAGAGAGGATAAAACCTTATGTTCTAAAATATAGCATTGCAAAATTCAGTGCATTTATCATCTGCATTTAGCCCAGTGTGCATTGCTTTTTATAGCGTTGAAAACTTTTCAACATTTGTGAATGTTTGTGAACTATTTTCAGCTTAGTCCAGCTTAACAATGCCTCGTCTTGAAAACTATAAAATAGTCCAACCCTTACTTCAAGCCCTACAGTAATTGGTTGTAAATATGAATCTTGCTGCTTCCCCACCTTGATGTTTCCGGATATGCCGAGTAACTCCGTTATATCAGAAGGCACTAGGCACTTTGAGTAGAACCCCGGGGAGCTGTTTCTTTCCCTTCCTGACGCTAATGGCCTAGAAATTCAAATGAGCAGGTAACCTGTAAAAGAGAAAAAGAAACACCATTATATTGATCTTGCATTTCCTACGTGTATATAGTCAGGCTCCACTGATGGTAACAGGCGGCTGGAAAAAAGTTTTAAATGTTTGCGGTTGAACATAAAACATTTAAGTAGAATGAATAGGCGAAGGAGACTGGGATGTGATGAAAAAAATGCACACTTTAGGTTGTAATGTAGGGAAGAGAAAGTTGATAGTTCCTGATTTTCCGTCCCAAACAACCATTGAGATCGAATACTCTTTAAGGCACAAATGTTTTATGACATTCCAAGTTTGAAAATTGGAAATTAAGTTGGTATATTATGCAATAAGGACAGTTATTTATAATTGTCTTATTGTCACGTGCAGAGAATAGCAGACAGAGTAGTTACCGTAACTTAAATTTCAGCTGTTTTGAGGAGCTGGGTTACAATTAAAAATTCACTTAAACATGTGTTTTATGTTTAAGAATATTACTCAGTTTGACTGTATTTCCTGGAAACATTAAGCAATTGCATTGTATTTTCATTGTATAAGGTTCTCTGCTTGCCTGTAACTCAGCAGCAGGCATGGTGTGTCCTACTGATGCTTTAAAAGCATGCTCTGCCCTGTCTTGTAGTGCCCAGTCGAACTGGTCCTCCGGAGCCCTCGGCTACTGAGATTACTGCTCTAGGGGCCCGATGTAGGCAAACTCCAATTTACCACTTCTTAAATACCAAATCATACCGATTCGGTATTTAAGAAGTGGTAAATTGGAGGGAGGGAGGGAGATGTGGATATTTCAGAATCGGTAAATACCGAATCTGTAAGATTCGGTATTTACCGATTCTGTAAATACCGAATCGGTATCCCCCATTGATTCCTATGGGCCTTGAAGCCCATAGGAATCAATGTGCATTACCGAATCGGTATTTACCGATTCGGTAATTACCGATTTCTGCAAGGGTGCAGGGGGTGTCACTTTGACACCCTCTAGCACCCCCAATACTGGCTTGTGTGCCATGTGGCACACAGACATGCCCTAAGGGCATGTCTGTCTGTCACATGGCATAGGTGTGCATGCACACATGTGCATGCACACCTGGATTCGGTATTTTAACACCCAATTGGATTGGGTGTTAAAATACCGAATCTGAAGGGCCTGTGGGACTGAAAGTAGTCCCACCTACATCCCGAATTTCAAAACTCGGTAAACTTACCGATTGGGTATTTTTCAAATTCGGTAATTTTACCAAATTGGTAAAATACCGAATCGGATAAAAAAAGGTCCCCTACATCTCAAAAGGCCAAATACCGGTCGGAAACGGCCGAATTCGGCCGTTTCCGACCGGTATTGGCCACCTACATCGGGCCCATGGTGTGCACCAAAAAGCAGACTTTACCTAAAGCACCATCTTTCAGTACAACACAATGCAGTTTTGAGCCCTGATTCTTCGTTTGTTCTATGGCTGACTCCTCCAGTCTCAACCATTGTCTGCTGTTCTCGCTCTTTTTCTTTCGCCCACCCATCTCCATCTTCATATCCATCTCTTGTTCCCTTGCTTACCCTATATTTGAGCTCTTTCAGTCTCGCCCTTGTCATCATTCTCTTATTCTGGCTTTCTCTGTTTTTCTCACCAATCTTTTCATGTGCTCTCTAAGGTCAGACTGCGACAGGAAATAGGCCCATTTATCAAATTAGCAGTGGCTTCCATTAGTGAATCGGATAGCTAAAAATTGCCCACTTTATATGTTATGTTATATGTTATGTTATATTTAATTTGTACAGCGCACAGCTACTAAAAGTGTCCCGGCGCTAACTCCAGAAAGTTAAAATAATCTATACTCCGAAACCAGGCCTAAAAGAACAGCGTTTTGATTTTTTTTTAAAAAAGCAGTGGGTCATGAATACTCCTCAGAGCCAGCGGTAACAGGTTCCAGGCCAAGCCAGCTTTACGGGCAAAGGAGTTACCGCCTAGCCTCTGGCGATTGAACCGGGGATTTTGCATTAGCAACTGATCCGATGAACGCAGATGTCGAGAAGGTTTATAGAAGGCACAATGCTGCTGGAAATAGCTAGGACCTAGCCCATACAGAGCACGATGAACAATGGATAACGTTTTAAATTTAATGCGGGACTCAACCGGGAGCCAATGCAGAGTACGTAAATGAATACGAACACTCTGTTTAAGAGGCAATCCCAGAAGCAGTCTAGCAGCCGCATTTTGGACCACTTGAAGTTTCTTAGTCAGATAAGCGGGGTGAAGGACTGGGTTCTTTTGGACCCAGCGGTGCCAGGGCACAACACCTGAAACCTTCGTGGGTAACCTGCTCCGGCGTACAAGTCACAGAGACACGGGACACTTCCTTCGGCGTCAAAGAGTCAAGGTTTATTTACTGCAGGGAACACAGAAGTCACAGGAAGTACATCGAGTGTAGTTCGGGGAGACTGCTTCAAATTGTATTTGTGGATCGCTCCTTTTATACAGTTCTTACCCATAGGATAACATGATACACAATAGTTTACAACCTGGTTCCCACAAGTCGCTCTCAGAGGGGTTGTTTAGATCACTTTGAAACACACAAGGTCCGGAACATAAGTGCGGAAACATTTGGCGGTTCCCAACTGTAAAAACCCATCTTCCCACCATTAGCAAATTCCAATCAGCAGTAAAGTAGATCGAAATAAGAACGAAGACAGGTGTAGAGGAAGACGGAGACAGTGGGGAGATCGGAAAGGGTGTAAAAGGGGAGTGTCGAGAAGCACGAGATACAGGCATCAAAGGGACGTGCCTAATGAGATGCATGGCTGAGACAATAAGCCCGTGCGGCAAGATGAGCCTCGAGCGGCGCCATCTGCCTTACAGTAGCATCCCCCTTGTCATAAAGGCACTTACAAAGGACATGTGTCTTCCGCCATATCTTGGAAGTCCCAGGGTCGCGAAGCGGACAGCGTCCGTTCGCTGGCTACTTGAGGGCAAGAGACAAAATGGATGCCGTATCTAAGATGGAACCCGTGGGTACAGATGAGAAACCCACATAACAAACGAACGGTTTAAGTTAGCACAGGGAAACTGCGCACACTTACTAAACTCGTCATTTGCGGTCCATAGATACTAGACTCGACCACATTCGTACGAGTTGAAAACACCACTTACAATTGTCACGGAACCTCAGACGCTCCTTTTGCCCTCATGTAGGCAAGCACTAGTCAGAATCATACTCGATATTCATCAGACCATCAAGATGTCGTTGTAGCATAGCTCTGTCCGATCGAGTCCCCTTGGTAACAGATGGTTGTCTCATACACGTTGTAGCACAGAGGCCACATAAGGCAGGACCACACTGCACACAAAGGCAACACGTGAACAGGAACACCACCACAACCCCGATGATCGTCAGAATCTTCCAACCCCAAGTCGACACCAGGCCCCAAAACCAACCAAGTAGCGTCCAATCCCCTACATCCACGTGTATGGATTCGGAGATCTTATGCAACTTCGAGATGGCTTGATAGACAGTAGGAGCATTATCTGGGATGAAAATGCAACAGCTCGAATGGATCACTTTACATACCCCACCGCGATCTGCCAAAACAACATCTAAAACCATACGGTTTTGTAATGTCATAAGTCTCTCCGCCTGAAGTTCTGTGGTGATATTACCAAGGGCACTGGCAGTAATGTTAGCTGTCGATTCTACCACTCGAGTCAAATGTCTCAGGTTCCTACTATTAACCATAGGTCCCCAAAACGGGAGGAAACCCTTGAAAAAGTCTCCTGCCTCTTGACCGGCAGTATCCTCTTCGCTAATTACGCCTCGTACAACTCTAGTCTTATGATAATCGGCATCTACAGTAAACGTCGGAGGCAACAGATTTGCAACGAAACATGAGCCCATGAAGTCTGCGGGCAACCATGTATATGCACGATCATGACAGATGAAGTATGTACCCTTGGCAGCCAGAAACACAGGGGACGGGGACATTGGCAGAACGTAACTTTCAGTGCAAGCACTTACTCCAAGTGAGGCTTGCGAGCCACGACCCACAAGACAAAGATTACCAGTGTGGGGTACGACCCATATTGGAGACGAGCTTTTAAGCTGCTTTTCATTAGTGAACATACTATATTCCCCTCTACTTAGGACCCTATAGGCTTGTACCTCTTCTTTAGGGATAAGAAAAGCATCATGGATCTCATCTTCCATGTCCGCTATTGCCATCGATAGCAGCCTCTGATACGAGGTAGGACCAGCGTAGGGGGAACGTTGTTCTGAAGGGGGGTGGAAACCCAGTGCGCTTCGAAACATTGTTTGGAATGCTCGAGCTGACCCTTGGGAACTATACGGTAACACCAGATATGGAATTCCCTTACCCGTAGTATGTGGCATCAACCCACACACCCAACAATTAGTAGTGTTAACCACTAACTGATGCTGATGGAGGAGCTGGATAAAGGAATTATTGCGGAATTCTACACGTCGAGCCTGTTCGTGTTCTGGTAACATGTGAAAGGAATGGGGAGAAGCAGTAGAAGTAAGGTTAGGGTAAGGAGTAGGAGTAGGGGTAGGAAGTAAAAAGTAGGACATAGTGTAATACACCCCACCCGCCAAAAATGCAGAAGCAGTTAAAAACAAAACAAACAATTGGGATACAAAACATTTCGTACGACTAAGTTCCTGCAACTTGACTCTATATGCCTGAGCTCCTTCCAAATCATTCAGCTTCGAAAATGCCATTTCCCTACGACCGTCCGCAACGTTTCTTGACGCACTTCGTTCTGTGCAGCAATAGTCAATCCCCAGGAGTTCCTAGGAACCGACGGTCTTTAACCTAGCGTCAAGACCTACTGTCCAGAAGGAAGTACGCGCGCGGCCCTACGGCCCTCAATACACAATATGTATTTATTTAGCACAATATTTCTCAGCTGTGGAAGGAAAAAGATACAAGGAAGAAGCTTGATATATATATACAAAAACTTCAATGATATGAATGTTCAAAATTGATCATGGGAAACGAAGATATTGCAGTTATCAATTTCAGCAAAGCAAGCAAATTTATTTGTCCTTAGTATGAGATCTCAAAGAATATCGATGTTTCCCGGGACGTGTCTGCTCTTCAAACAAAGGATCCGTTGAAGAGACAGCGTCCTGCTGATCAATTCGTTGGTCTGGTCTTGAGTCTTTTGCTGACAAATGTTCAACAGTGGCTTTCTGCTGCGCCGAGGGTTCCTCAACAAGCTGTGCGTCGCTAAAAGGTACAAACGCCGGCAATTTTTCTGTTTCTGTTGACGCAATGCCTTTCCTTACCCACGGGTCTGCCGGCAAAGGAATAGGGACTCGCTTACAATGGGTAGCATGTACCCAATTTTTCCGCCCCTCAAGACGAACGGCAGTCCTCGTGGCCAGGAGCACCTGGTAAGGTCCGGTGAAGCGGGGGTCCAGATTGTTTTTGCGTGAAAAATTTCGGGTAACTACCCAATCTCCGGGCTGGAGCTGGTGGCCTGGACCCTCCGTCTGCGTCGGCAAGGCGTCGTAAACCTGTTGATGAATTAACCTCAGTTTAGCAGTCAAGTCATGTAAGTAATCAATCAACATCGGAAACTCTAGATCAGAGAATACACCTGGCCTAGGAACCCCCCACACATTCGCAGGACGGCCGAACACTATTTCATAGGGACTAAGCCCTATTCGGGAGTGTACAGTCGCCCTAGTTGACAGTAATGCTAGGGGCAAAGCATCAGGCCACGAAAGTCCAGTCGTAGCTTGAATCTTCGCTAATTTCAGTTTAAGGGTGCCATTGTACCCTTCAACCAATCCAGCTGACTGGGGATGATTGGCGCTATGGAATTTCTGATTGATTCCAAGGCCCTTACACACACTCTTCATCACACTTCCAACAAACTCACTTCCGTTATCTGACCACACGACTCTAGGCATTCCGTACCGAGGAAAGTATTCCTTCAGTAGGATTTTCGCAGTAGACAAAGCAGTATTGTCTTTGAGGGGATAGGCCTCGATCCATCGGGAGAATGCGCAAACCACAACCAAAACGTATTTCAGGTTATTGCATCGCTCCATATGGATGAAGTCCAATTGGATC
Source organism: Lissotriton vulgaris (assembly GCF_964263255.1). Lineage (NCBI taxonomy): Eukaryota > Metazoa > Chordata > Amphibia > Caudata > Salamandridae > Lissotriton > Lissotriton vulgaris. Next base: position 743,665,763 of record NC_141695.1, on the reverse strand, counting down.
ACCTCAAAGGGATACGAAGGAGGAGCAAAACTGCCAGGAGGAGTTGGGGTTCCTTTGCCAGGATTGTACATTATACACACCATACAATTCTTCACCAAACGTTCTGCACACTTCGTAATTCCATCATTCTTCCATACATCAGCCAGCAACTTGCAAATACCTTTCGCGCTAATATGTGCTAACCCATGTGCCATTTGCACAACGGCCAGTACATACGCATCAGGCAACATCCATCTTTTCTGATCCGACAAATCAATCCAGCAACCATTCACATCCAACCTTCCCGTACTTTCTTTCCACTTCATTTTTTCAGTGTCGGTGGCCTCATTCTGAATTGCTTTCACACTCTCTATGGTATTTTCACACATACTCGATTCTGTAGGCCACCTAACCGAACTCGTCACATACATTCGAGTGCTAAGGTTCCGGGCAGTCTCCTTAGCAATCTCGTCTGCAAACGCATTACCACGACCAACATCATCCGTCACTTTACGATGCGCACTACATTTAACAATTGCAACCTGTGCAGGCAAAGTCAATGCATCCAAAAGATCGTTCACAAGCTGGCCATGCTGTATTTTCGTGCCATGCGACGTCAAGAAACCACGTTCTCGCCACAATCGTCCAAAACTATGCGCTACACCGAAAGCATACTGACTATCGGTGTACACATTCACACGTTTACCTTTTGCTAATACACATGCTCTAGTAAGAGCAATCAGCTCTGCAGCTTGGGCAGAATTCTGATTCAATCTTGCAGTCTCAACAACAGTATTCAATGTCACCACAGCATAAGCAGTAGTCACATCACCATTCGGCAATTTAAAACATGACCCATCCACATACAGGATGCCATCCGGGTCTTCCAATGGGGTGTTTTTAAGGTCCACACGACCTTTTGTTTCCTCCTCTGTCCGCAAGTAACAGTCATGTTCTGTTACTGCATCTGACTCTGCACTAATTGGTAACAAAGTTGCCGGATTGAGGACATTACAACGTTTTATCTGAATGTGGCTTGCCAAGAGCGTCAATTCGTACCCAGACAACCTCGCACTCGTCAAGTGCTGAGTTTTCGTACGATTCAACAGAGTATCGACTGCATGCGGAACCATCACCGTAAGCATATTATCCATGACCAATCCTGCTGATTGTCGGATGGAGACCGCAGCTGCCGCAGTTGCTCTCAAACAACTCGGCAATGCTCTAGCTACTGGGTCTAAGGTCGAGGAAAAATATGCACATGGACGTTGTTTACCACCAAAAGGTTGCGTTAAGACGCTTAAAGCACAACCTTCCCTCTCGTGAACATATAACGTGAACGGTTTACTGTAATCAGGGGTACCTAACACAGGAGCCGAACACAATGAATCACGTAATTCAGAAAAACTTTTCTGACATTCTTCCGTCCATGGTAAAGGAGTCGAAACATCCTTGCACGTAAGAGCCACCAATGGTTTCGCTAGCAGTGAAAAATTAGGAATCCACTGCCTACAGTACGACGTGATACCTAGAAAGGCACGCACATCTCTTTGGGTTTGTGGCACAGCCATTCGCGCAATCGCTGCAATTCTCTCTGGGGTCAATCTCCTTCCCTCCTTTGACAATAAGTGACCTAGGTAGGTTACTTCTTGACAACAATATTGGAGTTTTGAAGGTGACACCTTGTGATTCAACTCACAGAGATGTTGCAGCAACGACACTGTAGCGATTTTGCAGATGTCCTGAGTATCAGCAGCCACCAATAAGTCGTCGACGTATTGGATTAAAGCCGCACCAACCGGCAACCTAAACGCATCTAGTTGACCCTTCAAAGCTTGACTGTAAATCGATGGACTTTCACAGTAGCCCTGAGGAGCGCGTTTGAACCGGAAGCTACGTCCACCAAGAGAGAAACCGAAAAGGTCCCTGCTCTCTTCGGCAATCGGGATGCTGAAAAACGCATTTTTCAAATCAATCACCGAAAACCACGAAGCAGTAGCTGGAATCAGAGTCAGTAGCGCCGTGATGTCAGGCACAACAGGGAATTGAGGAACCACAATTTTATTTACCTCCCGTAAATCGATAACAAAACGATAAACAGGTGGTTTGGTAGGATCAGTACGTTTAAGAATGGGCAGTACAGGGCTATTGCACACGTTTCCCCGAGTTTCTTCAATGACATCTTTCTCGATCAAATCATAGATGATCGCTAACAAAGCTCGTTCACCATCAAGTGAGATACGGTATTGGGGAATACGTGGCAATCGCACATTCGATTTCAACTGAACAACATAAGGGGAGATATCAAGTAGGCCCACATCATTTGGACCCGTCGCCCACAAAGACGCAGGAAGAGAATCCAATTCCGGTGGAAGCTTATCGAGAGACAAGTACATGGGAGAGACTACTCTCTCTCCTAACGTAAGCTTTACACCCGCAGGAGAACAATACAAAGTTGCATACAAGCGTTTAAGCAAATCCAGACCCAAAAGATTTTCGCCACAACCAGTAGACAAAATCAACGGAGCTTCGAGCTCACGAGGCCCAATTTTAAGGGGCAAAGGGCACGAAACTGGATTGCTAACGGGGGCGCCAGAGAATCCAACGGAAACATTTGTTAAGCCAGACAAAGGTGCGCCAGGGAGTTTCGAATGCATGATAGAACTTTTCGCTGCACCAGTGTCCAACAGAAAAGGCTCAACGACGCCCGATGTAGCAACTGCGACGTAAGGCCCTCTCTGATCAACCGGAACTGATACCACTCCCTCTCCTTGTCTTTGGCTGTCCTAGTAATTACCATCATCAGTTCCCTGATCGACGTAATAATCGTCTACATTATACTGCGCAGATCGTCCTTGCGATGATCCACGTTGGTCGAAACAGTTATTAGAATTTGATGAATTGTCAGAGCGATCGTTCTGAGCACCACGACCTCTACCACGTGATGCGTGCTGTGAACCACCACGACCTCCTCTAGACGAATTACCTCCACTACGGTCATTCAAAGCAGGACAATTAAATTTAATGTGTCCCTCCTGTCTACAATAAGCACATTGATTGTACCCTAACGAAGATCTTTGGAAAGAGGAATCATTACGCGGCTGCGATCGATTCGATTGCGACTGTGATCTATTCTGTTGAGGCGCATTCTGATTAGAACGCGGCGGATATGCTTGTTGTAACAACACTTTAGTTTTTAGCTCTTTCGTTTTTTTATCGGCACGGTCATTTTCCTCTTTTTCTCTATTTTCGTAATATTGTGCCGTAGCCAATATCTGAGCTGAGGTAGAAACAGCCCACGCACTTTCTGAATTTTTCAATTTATGGCTCAAGTCGGGCAATAAGTTCGACACGAATTTATCTACAAACAACCTCTGTCCACCCTCAGTACCCATATCCTGCCCACTATGATCAACGAATGTTTCCTCGAACCTCGTAAAGAAGTCTGAAACACTCTCATCTTTCTTCTGCTTACAGGCTGACAACTTGTCCCAATTTACCCTCATAGCTGGCATAAGCGTTTTCATTAATGTAATGATTCGCTGAGGAAGAAGTTCAATCAACTGATCGGGTTTTGTAGCAGCCACTTGTCCAGCGTCTGCCGCTGTAATGGCAGCCCAATCACCACCTAATTCATTTGCGTGATCTTGGTGACGAATCTTGGCCCATACCGGTTGCGGTACGACATTGCCAAACAACATGTCGATATCGGCCAGATTCATTATCGTAGCATCCACAAGCTGCGATAATTCCTTGTAATATCCAGCAGGATTTTTGCGAGGAGCAGGCAAAGTTTGTTTCACCTGCAGCACTTCCGATCGTTTCCAAGGGAGGTGTATCCACACTCTCTGGAAATGTGCCGCCACTGGAGCATTAACATCAGTATTATCAGCGGGTATCCAAACTGGCGGAACTTCACGCATAGGATATTGGCCAGACCCATCTCCTTTCTCAATGTCCTCAACGAACAATGCATGAGGAATAGGAGCGGGACGAAGAGATAGCAACCGCTCAATAGCACGTCGGACATTAGTGTCGACTATCAGTCCACTTGCGAACTGAAGCCGAAGTTCAGACAGGGCGGACAGCACCTCGTCAGGCGCAAAGGCCACTATCTGATCATGTAAGAACTTGCACATTTCATCAAACACATACCTCTGAGTTGGTATGTTGAATTGATCAAACGTTTCGAGGACAACACGTGGTGGATTTCTAACAGGGTTTATCATCCAACCCATCGCCATATTGTATAGCGCAACACGTTCTCTATTACCAGGAAGCTGGCTACGTCTCTGAGGACCATCAAAACCAGCAGACCCAAAAACAGGTCCGAGCGACTGGAAGAAGTTTGTCGCAAGGGGAGAATCACGATTACGAGTAGAGGGAGAAGAATAAGACACAGGACTAACAAGAGAAGGAGTAGAGACATTAGCAGCAACAGGGGTTAACAACACAGGAGCAGTAGCGTGAACAGGAGTATGTGGAAGCGGAGGAGCAGTAGGAATAGAACCAGGCAAAGGAGCAGGAACAGTCGGAGGAGCAGGTGCAGGTTGAGGAACAGGTGGAGGAATAGCAGGTGGAAGAACAGGTACGGCAGGGATCACAGGAGCTGCGATACCCTGTACGTACGGAGGTGGCGACTTCATAAGATAAGACATTAAAGAATCCTCAACTGCCTCTTCCTTCTTATCCGACTCCGTAGGCAAAGCAGGATAGCATTTGTCTATGGACATACGCTGTAGCCTCTCAAACACTTCCTTATCCCTATCCTCCTTATCACGCTGAAACTGCTCAGCTTTCTTCACTATGGTAGCAACATTATCTCGCTCACTATGTTTATTCTGTCTGATCTCTTTCTGTCGGGCTTCTTTGCGCCACAACCGAAAGGCATCAAACATGGCCGGCCTTGATTTACGTTCGAACAACTTTATTTCCAAATTATCTAAGATCGACGCTTCGAAGCTACCGTGAGGTGGCCAACGAAGATCGCCGTCTTTCTTTGTATATTTTATCCAATAATCGTTAAAAGCAATCGGGCCTAGCCCATGTTTGCTATATAAATCATAAGTAGGAGTTCCAACCGGAGGTATCGGACACGAGTCCTCCAGCAGGGAATCCGCACCACAAGGTCTAAAGCAACTGAACAAAGTACTGCGACCAGGCATCTTGCACACTAGCCGAGTTTCACAAACTTCAAGGGTTACGGGATTTCGGGATTTACCAAGTCCCAGTAAAGAACAAAACCCTCGGTCTTTGGCGGCTGCAGTCGTCAAACAAATACAACAACAACAAAGTACGCTAGCAAAGTGTCACCGACAAAAACACTCACACAGCGTGTACAACAAAAAACACTAGTGTTTACAACAAAAACACTCGCTAAAGTGTCTACAACCAAGAACTCTGGGAGCGACCCACAAATACTTAACTCAAAGATCAATGGCGTCCTCAGGAAGGCCCGTCAATCGTCTCGCTATACCAAGGTCTACGCCAGGCGCCAAAACAGGTCTACAGTCAGGGCAGCAGTCCGTCGCAGCCGTTAGGAGGCGGGAATCTTCGCGGGAAAAGTCTTCGGGCCACTTATTTCGACAACAGGATCAATGAAGCGGGGTGCACCTTCCCTCGGAGATTTCACACGAAGTTCCTCACGATCGTCGGGCTTGGACCGGTACCACTGATGCAGCCCCATGTTGGGCGCCAACTGAAGGACTGGGTTCTTTTGGACCCAGCGGTGCCAGGGCACAACACCTGAAACCTTCGTGGGTAACCTGCTCCGGCGTACAAGTCACAGAGACACGGGACACTTCCTTCGGCGTCAAAGAGTCAAGGTTTATTTACTGCAGGGAACACAGAAGTCACAGGAAGTACATCGAGTGTAGTTCGGGGAGACTGCTTCAAATTGTATTTGTGGATCGCTCCTTTTATACAGTTCTTACCCATAGGATAACATGATACACAATAGTTTACAACCTGGTTCCCACAAGTCGCTCTCAGAGGGGTTGTTTAGATCACTTTGAAACACACAAGGTCCGGAACATAAGTGCGGAAACATTTGGCGGTTCCCAACTGTAAAAACCCATCTTCCCACCATTAGCAAATTCCAATCAGCAGTAAAGTAGATCGAAATAAGAACGAAGACAGGTGTAGAGGAAGACGGAGACAGTGGGGAGATCGGAAAGGGTGTAAAAGGGGAGTGTCGAGAAGCACGAGATACAGGCATCAAAGGGACGTGCCTAATGAGATGCATGGCTGAGACAATAAGCCCGTGCGGCAAGATGAGCCTCGAGCGGCGCCATCTGCCTTACAGTAGCATCCCCCTTGTCATAAAGGCACTTACAAAGGACATGTGTCTTCCGCCATATCTTGGAAGTCCCAGGGTCGCGAAGCGGACAGCGTCCGTTCGCTGGCTACTTGAGGGCAAGAGACAAAATGGATGCCGTATCTAAGATGGAACCCGTGGGTACAGATGAGAAACCCACATAACAAACGAACGGTTTAAGTTAGCACAGGGAAACTGCGCACACTTACTAAACTCGTCATTTGCGGTCCATAGATACTAGACTCGACCACATTCGTACGAGTTGAAAACACCACTTACAATTGTCACGGAACCTCAGGGGCTGTCAACCAACAGGGCATTGGCATAGTCTAAGCGGGACAAAATCAGTGCCCTGACCACCGTCTCCTTAGCGCTGACAGGTAGCAGAGGAAGAAATTTCCAGGGTCCCAAAACATCTCCCTGTCAACTTTTTTATCTGAGTTGCGAAGTTCAAGCCTTCATCGAACCAAACCCCTAAATTTTTAGCAAAGCCCTTGCTCACAGTAGGGCCTGGGAAATCAGCAGGCCATAGCCTATCCCTGAAATCCTCTTGGAATGAGCCACACAGGAGTACCTCCATTTTTTCCTTATTGCACTTCAACTGTGCTCCTGCCAGCCAATGAAACACAGAGGCTAGACAGTGCTGTACAGCCTCCACCGCCTCCTCTCCCCTCTTGCAAGAGAACAGAAGTTGTGTGTCATCAGCATAGGCCATCACCTTAGCCCCCAGGGACTCCGCAAGGTAAACCAGTGGAGTCACATAGATGTTAAAGAGAAGAGGGCTAAGGGATGACTCCTGTGGAACACCAGTAGACAGATGCAACGGCGTGGACGCGCAGGGAGGCAGCCACACCTGCTGTGACATGCCCTCCTAAAAAAGAACGAATCCAGCTCAACGCCGAACCCGAGAGACCAATTGCCATTGGGCGATCCAGGAGTAAAGAGTGAGGCACCACATTGAATGCCACCGAGAGATCGAGCATCACCAAGGCGACTCTCCCGCCGGCATCCAGGCACTCACGGATCGCCTTTGTCTCCTCCACAAGCGCAGACTCTGTGCTATGGGCAGCAGGAAACCCTGATTGCGCTGGGTGTAACAGGCCAGCCATTTCTACAAAGTTGGTAAGCTGAGATGTCACAACCTTCTCGCAAACTTTAGCCAAACTTGGCAAGAGCGAGATAGGCCGATAGTTGGCAGATGATAGTGGATCAAGGGACGGCTTCTTAAGGAGGGGCAGGATTAGTGCTTGCTTCCATGGCAGCGGGACACTGGCCTCGCGAAGCGACTGGTTGATCACTAAATTGACCTCACCATTAATTGTGTCAGCCACCTCCGCTAGGAGCCTAGCGGCACAAGGGTCTTTAGGCGAGCCTGATTTAAGTGCTTTCCAAATTCTAAGCGTCACAGGTAAATCCACCAGACTAAGGGCCCTATTATGATGGTGGACGGACTTGCTTCCGTCCGCCACCCCTGAGTAAGAGGGACCGTCCGCATGGGCAGCGGCGGTCCATCCATGGCAATTAGGATGTGACCGCCACCCTGGCGGTCACATCCTGTATCTTTTACATTGCGGTGGGTGCTGCTTGAAGCAGCACCCGCCGCAATGTAAAAAATGAAAGCAGTGCATTTGCATGCACAAAGCGGCAGGCACCGCGCGGTGCCTGCCGCTTCGTGCACGCAAAGGCAGGGGGGTACCATAGGTACCCCCAATGTGCACCCCCCTTCACCCAGGGGGCCCGCAACGGGCCCCCGAAGTGAATGTCCGTATGCTTTTACAAGGCGGAAAAGCCGCTCTGGAAAAGCATGTGATTCCCTCCATCCTAATATGCAGCCATGTTAGTGCTTTTCCGCCGCGGTCGAAGGCGACCGCGGCAGAAAAGCTGCGGACAGAATTCAAGACACACCAGCCATCCTAATTTGGCTGTGGGTCTGTGGAGGCTCCGCAGTGGTTTTCCCGCATCCTCCGGGCCGGCGGTGGGTTCCGCTGGCCCGGAGGATGCGGGAAAACCGCGATCATAATCGGACCCTAAATGCGGAAAAGGTGACACCCCGTTCCTTTTCCTGTAACCCCAAAGCAGCAGCCACAACTGACTTGGGCCCATTCAAAAAAGACTGCTGGATACCGACTATTTTTTCCCGAAAGAAATTAATCAAGGTGTTACACCAGGTAACAGAAGAGGGTATTACCGCCACCTGGGCACTAGGAGCCACAAAGCTCTGCTTTTACTGTTTTCACGTAATGGGACTTCTTCGTAGGGTGTTTCCTTTTTTACTGGATTCTGTTAGAAAGACCCTTGTTCAGGCCCTGGTACTCGCCTGGATTATTGCAACGGATTGTTGCTTTCAGCAAATGATAGCCTTCTTTGTAAACTTCAGGTGGTACAAAATACTGCCGCCAGGCTGGTCTTAAATGCACCACCCAGATCTCCTTCACGCCCGTTTCTGGAAAAACTACATTGGCTGCCGTCCGTCAACGAATTAAGTTTAAGACCTGTTGTGTTGTTCATAAGGGCTTACATGGCTTGGGCCCTGCATATCTGGCAGGAAAGTTTGTTCCCTACAACTCAGTACGCAACCTTCGTTCCAGCAACCAGTCCCTTCTTCAAATTCCAACCATCAGAAGGGCCAGACTGGGTGGAAAAGCTCTTTCCTGTCTGGGCCCATGCCTTTGGAACAAACTCCCTGCTTCCCTTAGACAGTGTACCAATCATCTGACATTCAGGAAACTGTTAAAAACATGGCGAGAAAAATTAGGTTATCGGTTAAAAATCCAAATGTATATCTGATTTATAAATGTAAAATTGTTATTTTTTAGTTCTAAATACTAGTATCAATTTAAAAATGACTATAGAACATTTAGCTGCTTCGCTTAAAATGAAGAATTAGATCAATTGTTATGTTGTTCGAAATAATGGCCATGCCTAGGGGTATAATGTTAACCTACATGTAAATATTGTATAATAATAGTGTACATAATTGATTTTTGACACAAGTCTTTTTATATTTCTTTTCAGTGTTATCTATAAATGTTTTATTGCAAATGACGGTCTCCTGATGAAGGCAGTAGCCGAAACGCGCATAGTGTTCCAACTCACCGCTTTGCCTACTTCAATAGCCCCTCAATCCATCAAGTCATTTGATATCGATTCGTGTCCTTTTTTGCTTGTTTTTTCTTTGTAAATATTGTTGATACAATTATATGAAATGCTATAAATATCTTGAATCAACTATAAATGAACATATATATGATATAGATAAAAAGAGAAAAATATAAATAAAATTGACTATATTTTTATAAAAAAACTATTTTTGATATTTATTATTGCTTTTTCACGTTGTTATGTGCACTATATTGATAAAGAGTCTTACCCCATAGGAAATGGCATATAATATAAAAAGTGTTTGCTACAGTTTCTTCTTTCAAATGAGCCCAACAGTCTCTGTATAGGATAGCCAAACCCCCGCCTCTACCAACTGGGCGGTCCACACGATTAATTTTATAGCCCGTCGTGGTAGTCAACGCAAAAATCGGATTGGAGAATGTATCAAGCCAGGTCTCCATAATGAATAGGAGATCTAACTGATTATCAGTAATCAAGTCTGTTATATCATTAAAATACTTCCTCATAGATCTTACATTCATGAGACAGGCATTGATGATTCCCTGAGAACCCGAGGCAGTGATCACAGCGTCCGTGGGAAGAATCGTAGAGGGAAGGTACCCACAATCAATGCATCCGATGCTGCTGATAGCCCCTAACTGGTTGAACTTACAAGATGGACAAATGGGAATTCTGTATGACTTGTGCACAGCGCTTGAATACTGGGTAATCCTTCTATTACTGTTATCACGTGGAAAACCGGCAAAGTGGCTCACCCTAACGGGCGCAGACGGGCCTGCCTTAGGCGCGCCCGCTGCGCTCGCCCGCTGCGTGTTCTCCCTAGGCATATTTATATAGGGTATGGCCAATGCTGGTATGCTGCGTGAGAACAACTGGACCGCTGATCGCTGACATAAATGTTAATGTTAATGTTAAAGGGACTTGTAGAGCGCACTGTTACCAAACGGTGTCCTAATGCTAAACGTTAATCGGACCCGGAAAAAACAGGAGTCATTACCAGTAGTTTCATCAACTAAAGAGCCAAGTTTTCAACTCTTGTCTAAATTCCAGGAGAGACAAGGCTGAGTGAATAGGCAACAGGAGTTTGTTCCAAATGGTGATGGTACCCAGATTGAAACTTCTGCCACCCCAACTTGATTTTTTAAATCTAGGTACCCTAAAGGGTCTAGAATTAGAGGATCTAAGTGCCCTACTGGGCGAGTACCATCTAAAGTTCTGAGCTAGGTCCCGATGGCCTATATTATGCAAAGCCTTGTTCGCAAAGCACAAGGCTTTGAATTGAATCCTCTCCCTAACTGGCAGCCAGTGTAACTGTTTGATAGTATAACTGACTGAGACATTTTTTGGCATACAAGTAAGAACTCTTGCAGCAGTATTCTTCAAAACCTGAAGTTTACTCAGATGTTGGGCCTGCATATTAAGATTAAGGCTCCCTGTTTTCCATTTTTACAGATTTTTACAGATAAGTACTGACAGAAAACATTTATTTTTTTGTCTGTATATATTTTTAAATGTGGATAAAAATGGAAATTGAGTTGCTTTTTGAGTAATTCTAAATACTTTGTGCCATGACTGCATGGCAATTAGCTGTATGGATTGATAGCTAAGGGGCCTAAAAAAAGAAAGGAATTTTAGTAAAGCGGCTTTAACAGTAGTAGATATGCAGAATGTTGATACTGAAATGTGCATACTTTCTTATAATCGCATTGATTTATCTTCTCTGGGTGTTTACAGCATTGAAACCTGATGGGTATTCAAGCATGAGTGCATATTTACTGATTAAATAAATGTGGTAAGATACCAATTTACTAATTTCAGCTTCATTTTTCCAGGAAACCCAAAATAAATATGGATAAAAATAATTAAAATTTGCAAAAAATAAATATAGATAAATACAGACGGAAATGTCAAAAAAATAAAAAATACCATAAAACTGGAAACCCTAATTAAGATATAGGCCATTCCAATATTCGAATATGGCCAATATCAATGCTAAGTTTTTGATAATTTCCTTGAATAAAAGGCAAAATCTTTTAAATTTTTATTGAAATGAAAAAGGTGGACGAGGTAAGGGTGTTAATCTGTTTAGCAAAGGTAAGCCTATTATCAACAATGACCACAAGGTTTTTGACCTTATCAACAGGTTTCGTTAGATCACCTAAATTCATTGCCCACCACTCCGGGGACCAGAAAGAAGGGTCATTGCCAAAGAGAACCACTTCTGTTTTATTGGAATTCATTTTTAAACTATTCAAACTCATCCATAAGCTTACAGCTGACATGCATTCACCAAACTGTTTGCTAATGGAAGACGGTTGTTTTGTGACTGCTACAATGATTTGAGTATCCTCAGCATAGGAGGTTATGGCAAAGCCCAAAAATCTTATGATTGGTGACATGCTGTATAAGTGTTCTGCGGGGTATGGGAGACAGAGTGTATTTGTGATTTCTGCAGGTAATGTTTGTGGTAATATCTGGGAAATCAACAAAAGAAACCGGCCCACCAGACATAAGACAGGCCCATAATCAGCCAAAAGACTAGCCAACATACTGACCTGTCACATCGGCCCTGTGGCACTGACTGGCCAACCAACCCTGGTGCTCTCTTTCACTGTCAGTCCCTTGCTTCCCTCGAGAATGCATGCTTTCACTTATTTATGTGATCTCGAGTCAACCCTTTTATACACATGCATGTTTTGTGGACTGGAAGCTCGGTGCTGTTTGACCAGACTGTGCCCACAGAAGAGTAATTCAACTGAGACCTCTGGAGGTGACAAGAAGCTCCAATGTGATGAGGAGGCAGGGAGTTGGAGTTGGCACATTGTATAACAAAAAAAACATTAATATTAACATATATATCAACGTCTCCTTTTCTTCTTCAACACATTACTCAAGATGTTATTTGGCGATGCTCTTGGATTTGATAGTTCTGCCAAGCTGCCAAGAGTAATTCCAAATGATTGGCATCAATGTGTTGTTTACTTTTCGCTTTTCTAGAATTATAACAAAATACAAACATTTCCCTGTGGCACACAGTAAATTAGAAATGACTATAATAGTGATTTTTGAGGTACCACAGAAATTTCTTTCCAACAAACAATTCTACTGTCTCTGGGTGTGATTATTCTAAACAAGGCTTTATCTATAACATAATATTATATACATGTGGAAAGAAAATGAAACCTGCTCGATAACATTTCGAAAAGTAGATTAGTGCAGGAAGGAAAGAAGTCTTTAGCTTGCTGACATCAGGTGTAACACGCTTTGTTGAAGCCCACCTCCCCATAAGATCCTTCATTATGTATTCTCTCACTGCCACTTTCCAACTGTTAGCCAACCTGAAAGGCATTATGGGCCCGATGTAGGTCACCAAATACCGGTTGGTAATGGCCGAATTCAGCCGTTACCGACTGGTATTTGGTGATTGAGATGTAGGGGGCTATATTTTACAGAATCGGTAAATTTACTGATTAGGTAAATTTACCGATTCTGTAAAATACCGAATCGGTAATTTTACCGATTCTGAAAATTCCTGATGTAGGTAGCACTGTTTTGAGTGCTACAGGCCTTTCAGATTCGGTATGTTACCATCCAATCCAATTGGGTGGTAAAATACCGAATCCAGATGTGCATGCACATGTGTGCATGCACACCTATGCCATGTGACAGACATACATGCCCTTAGGGCATGTCTGTGTGTTACATGGCACACATGCCTGTATTTGGGGTGCTAGAGGGTGTCAAAGTGACACCCCCTGCACCCTTGCTGGAATCGGTATTTACTGATTCTGTAAATACTGATTCGGTAATGCCCATTGATTCCTATGGGCTTCAATGCCCATTGGAATCAATGGCCATTACCGAATCGATATTTACAGAATCGGTAAATACCGAATCTTAACGATTCGGTATTTACTGAGTCTGTATTACCTACATCCCCCCTCTATTTTACCACTTCTTAAATACCGATTCGGTATCATTCGGTATTTAAGAAGTGGTAAAATAAAATTACCTACATCGGGCCCCTATATGTCATGAGTGCTTAGTCTGGAGAAACACAAACTGGGGGCTTCAAATGCAACATAGTGGTAGGGTTCTCTAGACTAATGAGAATGTAATATTATCCAAAAGATCCCTGTTTTGCAACCTGACAGTAGGGAAGGATTGAGAAAATAAAAACAGTTTTGGGCAGATTTATCAAAATGTCATGCAACCCAACACAGCAAGAAAACTCGCTGTGCTGCTCTGTTCTGTATTGAGTGACAGGGAGAGAGCAGGGATGCGGCATATCTACTAAGATATATAAATATATATTTTTAGAGTTTTATATAGCGCAAACTAGACCCGTGACATCGGGTATCAGAGCGCTTCATATGAGCACCAGTTTTGTTACATCAGGACACATTCATTTCTGTTAGGCATGGGGATATTAAGTGATTTGCCCAGAATCACAGGATGTTGAGCATCGTTGCAGAGACTCGAACCTGGTTCCCCAGCTTCGAGGGCGACTGCTCCTGCCATAGGGCTACATCCTCTCCCCATATGATGCATCCTTGCTTTCTTACTGCACTGTTGAAAGGGTGCATGTGTTGCAGGCAGTATTGTTTGTTGTGCAGGAAGTTACTCCTTCCTTCACAAAAACAATCGTTAGAATATATTGTTCTCTTTCAACATATTCTGTGCAATGTAGCACATGTGAAAATATGAAATACCAAGGAGATCTAACAATATTTCTCATTTTTACACCTCTGTTGGGAAGGCGTACCATTTTTTTGCAATCCCAGGTTTACTACCCTTAGTAAAACTAGGATTGTGTCAAAATCCATGGGTGGATGCCTTCCCAGTTTAGAGCATGACAAGGCAGCAATTTGCACTACCCTGCATTACTCTGGATTTACTGAGCCACTCAGAGCCACGTAAGATGGCTTTACATGGCTTAGTAAATCTCACTTAAGCCCTTGCTTTGCCTTGCGTGACTAGACAAAACATAAATTCCTCCAGCAGGTGCATTGGGCCCCAAGGTTGTCTTCCTCATATTATTGCCTCCTGAGGATTGCTGGGCACATGGAATCTCTGCAGCAGGTGCCTTTATCCCAGTAGGATATTTTAACTAGCATTTACAATGCCATGGTCTCGGCTTTATTAAAGTTAGAGCTATTGGCATTGCAAATGGCATTTGTTTCTTTTTTTGCTTCTTTTAAAACATAAATAAATGGTATTGTCATTTACAATGGCAATAGGTGAGCATTAGAGAGTAGTAGAGAGTATTAGCGGACACAGGGCCACACACACACAGCGCCACACACACAAACACAGAGCCACACACACACACAGAGCCACACACACACACAGAGCCACACACAGACACACACAACCACACACACACACACACAGACAGAGCCACACACACACACAGACAGAGCCACACACAGACAAAGCCACACACACAGACAAAGCCACACACAAACACACATACAAAGCCACACACACACACACAGACAAAGCCACACACACACAGAAAAAGCCACACACACACAGACAAAGCCACACACACACACACAGACAAAGCCACACACGCACACAGACAAAGCCACACACACACACAAAGACACACACACACAGACAGAGCCACACACACACACAGACAAAGCCACACACACACACACACAGACAGAGCCACACACACACATAAACAGAGCCACACAAACACAGATAGAGCCACACACACACAGACAAAGCCACACACACAGACAGAGCTCTCTGCCTAGTAACGCCCTAGGGAACAGAGGCACGAAAAACTGACTCACAAGCAGGGCACAGAGGCACAAGCAGGGCACAGAGGCACAAAAACCAGATCACAAGCAGGGCACAGAGGCACAAAAACCGGATCACAAGTAGGGCACAGAGGCACAACAAGCAACGAGGGGGCAGGGGCAGGAGAGCAAGCTCAAGCAACGAGGGGGCAGCAAGCACAAGCAACGAGGGGGCAGGGGACCACAGAGGCACAAAAACCAGATCACAAGCAGGGCAGGGCACAGAGGCACGAAAACCGGATCACAAGCAGGGCATAGAGGCACAACAAGCAATGAGGGGGCAGGAGCATAAGAGCAAGCACAAGCAACGAGGAGGCAGGGGGGCACAGAGGCACAAAAGCCGGATCACAAGCAGGTCACAGAGGCACAAAAACCGGATCAAAAGCAGGGCACAGAGGCACAACAAACAACGAGGGGGCAGGGGCAGGAGAGCAAGCACAAGCAACGAGGGGGCAGCAAGCACAAGCAACGAGGGGGTAGGGGGGCACAGAGGCACAAAAACTGGATCACAAGCAGGGCACAGAGGCACAAAAAGCAACGAGGGGGCAGGAGAGTAAGCACAAGCAGCAAGGGGGCAGCAAGCACAAGCAATGAGGGGGCAGGGGGGCACAGAGGCACAAAAAACAGATCACAAGCAGGGCATGGGGCAGAGGCACAACAAGCAACGAGGGGGCAGGGGCAGGAGAGCAAGCAAAAGCAAAGAGGGGGCAGCAAGCACAAGCAACAAGGGGGCAGGGGAGCACAGAGGCACAAAAACCGGATCACAAGCAGGGCGGTACAGAGGCACAAAAACCGGATCACAAGCAGGGCAGAGAGGCACAACAAGCAACGAGGGGGCAGGGGCAGGAGAGCAAGCATTAGCAACGAGGGGGCAGGGGGGCATAGAGGCACAAAAACCGGATCACAAGCAGGGCACAGAGGCACAACAGGCAACGAGGGGGCAGGGGGGCACAGAGGCACAAAAACCGGATCACAAGCAGGGCAGGGGACAGAGGCACAACAAGCAACGAGGGGGAAGGGGCAGGAGAGCAAGCAAAAGGAAAGAGGGGGCAGCAAGCACAAGCAACTAGGGGGCAGGGGGGCACAGAGGCACAAAAACCGAATCACAAGCAGGGCGGTACAGAGGCACAAAAACCGGATCACAAGCACGGCACAGAGGCACAACAAGCTACGAAGGGGCAGGGGCAGGAGAGCAAGCACAAGCAACGAGGGGGCGGGGGGTATAGAGGAACAAAAACTGGATCACAAGCAGGGCACAGAGGCACAACAAGCAATGAGGGGGCAGGAGAGGAAGCACAAGCAACGAGGCGGCAGCAAGCATAAACAAAGAGGGGGCAGGGGGGCACAGAGGCACAAAAACCGGATCACAAGCAGGGCAGGGCACAGAAGCAGGAAAACCGGATCACAAGCAGGGCAGGACACAGAGGCACCAAAACCGGATCACAAGCAGGGCAAGGCACAGAGGCACACAAGCCAAATCACAAGCAGGGCACAGAGGCACAACAAACAATGATGGGGCAGGGGCAGGAGAGCAAGCACAAGCAACGAGGGGGCTGCACGAGGGAAGAGACGCACAACGAGAGGGGGCGGAAAGCATGAGGCAACAGACGCACAACGAGGGGGGGTAGAAAGCACGAGGGAACAGACACACAACAAGGGAACAGACACCAAAAAACGTACCTGCACAACGCCATGACACCACCATCTTTCGCCGAGTGGTCATTTTCTGATTCGGGAGCGTGGTTTTCTTTCTCTCCTCTTTCCATTGGCTGGAAAGGTAAGATTCCAGCCAATGGGAAGAGGAGAGAAAGAAAACATGAAAGAAGCGAAAAAAGACGCCCCCGAATCGGAAAAAGACCGGGCTTGATCGGAGTGACGCCCCTCTCCTCCAATGGCTGGCCTCCGTTTAGGTAGCCAGCCAATGGAGAAGAGGGGCGGGTTCAAGCCCCCAATACTGTTGACATTAAATCTCGGCTGCGCGACACTGCTGCGCAGTGTACGCTAGGCCGAGACCTAAAAAGTAGCCTGTTTGTGACCCAAATAAGTAAGACACCCAAAAAAAAAATCACTAGTTTTGGTCAGAGTGCAAATAGGGCCCCTCGACCTTTGAGACTTGTGAGATAGCACCAGCCACCCTGCCTTACAGATTGCACTTCAAGGAAACTGAAATTCTGATGTGTTCTGAAAAGCGGAATGCATGGGCCTTTCGGAGCCAATGCATAACTGTATTTTACTTGGTGTAAAGTAAATGCATAAGCCAAATTGCCAAGTCAGAAATTTCGAAAATATACCTATAAAGAAGCTAGACTGTTAACATAGTCACGGCCTCTGCAGCTTCTGCTATGTAACACCGTCTTACAATTTACCAATTAACCATGGTGAACACATAAACACAAATATAGTATATATTTAAACCATCAAAATTAAAATGCATCGGATATAATGTTTACACTTGAACAGGTTAACAGGCCTTAAACTGCAGGGAAAGAGGCTGTAAACTAAAAAAGAACGTTAAACAGAAGTTGTTGCTATGCATAAGTGCTGAGGTGCAGTAAATGATAGGTGTTACTATCAAGTTATTGACCTCAGAAGAATTAAAGGCTGAGTTAGCTTTGCCAGAATGCAAACTAGCTAAAGGCAGATGAAGGCAGATGTCAGCAAGAAGCGCTGAATTGATGTGTAACTAGTAACATCGTGGTACTAGATGACTGGGTGTCGTACAATCAGAAGAGCAAATTTGTGTCTGGGGCCATAATGAGCCCACCCGAGACTGGAATGGCTCTGGAAACCTGGAGTGCAATCCAAAATGAGAAAGTAAAAAACACCACCTTCCTTTGTACGAGTGGGCCAGGAATTAGAGTAATGGGGAGGGTGAATAATTACTTAAAAGGGATCCAGGATTGTTCTGAATTAAGCAACATTGGGTGGATGGGTTGCTAAACGTGAGCACAGGTGGCAGTTTGCATTCATGAGGGAGTGGTGCCCATGGATGGCGATTCACCAGAATTCCAGGAGTAGCAGAGTGATATCATATTCCCTTTGACCTTAATGATGTCACAAGAAGGCCCTGCATCATCCCAAGAAGTGATGTCACTTTAAGGGTGCAATGTAATGCACAATTTTCACATAAATTTGCTAAAAATCCAAAGTCTCTAATAAGACATTCACTAAATATTCAAATCCTTTCCTGGTCTGCCAAGCTACTGAAATCTGACAGTCCCCATGAGTTCACCCAATTATATCAAAATGTCCTATGGGTACCCCCTTATGTAAAAAAATACCTCCATTGCTAGGATGAGTATTTTGCCTTAGTGGCTACTTTTGCCGAAGCATTACATACAATATGCCAGTGCCAGAATTTTCCTAATACTGCTTTTCTTGCACTATGAAGGTCCCTTATGTCAAAGGTTATGTCTAATATATCAAGGGCCGCATTTTGTCATGGATGGCCCCACAATCTTGCCACAATTGTCTTCCCATATGCCAAGAATTTCTTCAATGTGCCATCACCAGCAATTTGCCACAGTTGCTAACCATGCCAAGAATTTCCTCCAGGAGGCCAGCGCTGGCATTTTTTCATGGATACTTGATGCCAAAATGTCCCATTAGAATGCCAACAGTAGCATTTTGCTGAGGGTATCCCATATGCAAGTATTGTCTCTAGTATTCCAGTGGCAACATTTTGTCAAGGGCACCTCTATAAGCCAAGAAGCATGCCAGGTCCAGCAGTGGATCTGCACGCATAATAACACATGCTCCCTTACATTCACACTCATTCTATTCTTAGCACTGACTTGCTCTCATTTATTTTCACCTACTTTTCTGCACTCACTCTCACCCTGAATTATTCAGTCGAACTGTCTCACTCACTCTTACTTTGAGTCATTTATAGTTACTCACTAATTTTGACACACACATCCACAATTCCATACACAAGTATACATGCTCACACAATTACATGTTCTCTCACCCAAACTCAGTCTCACCCACATGCACACACACACACACAACGTACATTAAAACCATTTTATTTTTCTTATCTAAGATGCCAGTGAAGGTCCTGATGTTGCTGCTCCACATTATGCTCCACTTATACTGAATAATACACGAATATTCACTATTAATGTGATCAAAATTAGCAGGAAACGATGTTAGAGCCTGACTCTAATATTGTGAGACAACCCTTCGTTGGCACAGATTTTGCCACGTCTGAGGCCGAGGGGGTGGGTTGCAAAGACAGTGCCATGGTAGCAAGATGCAAGACACCTAGCAACGTCTAAATGAGGTCCATGGTGGTGCCCGGTGGCTGTTAAGGTTCTGGTGCTCAAACAATATATAAAACGGGCCTGATGGATCCAGAAATTGGGAGAGAAAAAGTGGAGGGAAAGGCAAATAAAAATACAAGCGGGTATCTAGTTATGTGTCAGTACGCTGCCTTCTGCCGGTGCGGACTGATGGGTGGGAGTCCTAAACACAGAGGGTGGCAGAGTGAAAGTAACTTACAGGGGGAGATCCCATAAGGTTTCGTTATGCCTCTGGTAGCCATGAAACTACCTACACTTTGTTGATGCCTTCCTGCCTTTGGCAGATATGTTAATACTATTGCAACACCGGAGGGTTCCAGTGATTACCAACACAGGCCTGGTGTGTACATCATAGGGCATTCCATTATTACCAGATATCAGAAAAACAAGCATATTAAGGCGATAGTTATGTTATTCATAATTTTAAAGCGCAAACTGCTTCCCGAAGGTGAGTGGGGGCAATACAAATCCAACAACCATAAGAACATTGTAAATGTGTTAGACAACAGTATTAGGCCTCCTATTGATACGTTATTATGACTGGACCTTGTTAAATACATCTTAGCAGTCATTCCCTTCCAGCTGGGCACACAATAAAAAATCTAAGATCCATCAATCACCTAAAAATTGAAAACTTAATTGAAAATGTGTATTTATTTAAATGTTATGCTAGTCTTATTTACATAGCATGAATTCTACCTTATGTAAGGCCTGATTTTTAAACAAAATGCCAGAACTACCAAAAAATAAGACAATATTCTAACATTTTCTGTTTTTACTTGTTCAAAAACTTGTTGAGACATTGTGAGCATGCATAGTTACAAATCAAAAATACTGAGAGTCAGAAAACGCAGACATTCTTATCAACAACTGGGTTAAGAACAACCCTGATTTACTCACTGTTGTAGTCTGGACATTTCTTTACCTCTTCTCCCTTTGCCCGTTCGACCTGGATTGATGGTCAAATCCACATGAAATGTCCCCATTCTGGGAACAAATATATTTCCATTTACAACCTGCTCTGGGGTAAGGAGGGAATCAGGGTACAACAAAGGTAGTGAGCTGATTTTATTTGATCTCCCCATGTGCAATGGTATGAGCTTAGACAAGGACAGAGGGACTTGGCCTGGCTGCAACTCTCTTGCAGCACAAGCCATGTGGTCTGAAGTTCCTGCACCCGGCAAATCCAGGTGCCCGAACACAGGATCACTGATATGGGTGCACAGCAGAAATCCACAAGGGCATTATACTCCACATTATTTGTGATCGAGGAGCTCATTTCTGTATCTTGCTTAATTTCCCCGTAGGAAGGCAAATTCAAAAGGAGTTAGATGCTCTGAACCCTCTTCAGACTTAAACAACAGCACGCTGGACAGTGTTACTCTGAGAAGTGCCTCTTGCCGCAGATGTCAGTACCCTGCGCATGCAATGGTGGAGGTGTACACGTTTGTTTGCCGCCCAGGCTGACTTGGTCTATGGATGCCCTTCACTTCACCCCTAGCCTCAAAACACTTTTCTTCCTACATTTAGGACCATTGGAATAAATGCAGCCACAATCATTTTCCTTTGTAATTCTCAACCTGAGCATCCGCACTTCACAGCCTCTTGTTTGTTTATGTTCGTACATTTAAGTTATTTAACTAAGCACTATCTAATGTGTCTCTGTGATGGGAAGCTAGACATTGTTCCTCGCTGCATTTTTCATACGCTATCTTGCTTTTTCTGGTAAGAAAGCCTTATATTGCTTTTTCAAGGTCCTTTCCATAAACATCTCTTATCTCTCCTGTCACTTATGGGGCTATTCTTGTATATCCTCTGCGGCGAATGCTAAAGCGTATTTGCCGCCTGCACTCTCCCTCACTCCAATGGTTTATGTTCCCATGTGCTTGAATGACAGCTGCCATCGACTGTTTATTATTGCCAACCTCTCTTATAAACTGATCTGGGTTCACTCTCCTCCACAAAAGTTCAACCGTTTGCTAGAGGCAGATCTTCGAATTGCACTGATGTTCCTGAGGTTTTGGGTTCTTGAATATTTATTTTTACCTGTGTGTTTGTCTGTTTTACTGTCCTATGGTCACAGATTTGCATTCGTTTATACAGGATATGCACTATCAAGATTCCAAGATCAGACATTGAAACGCCACGATTTCTGACCTTGCAAAAATATCCTGTCTTAAGTTGTTGAATTCCATGTTATTTAGAGTGTCCTCGCTTCTGCGTTAACATAGTGTATTTTGTCATTAAGCGAGTATGTAAAATTTCATGCTGAAGCTTCAGAAACCTACTCAGAACAAGGGGTGAGTAAATACAATAATGTGCATGTGTAGGAAACGGCGGGTTTCCAGTTTACTCCAGCTAATAATGCCCCACTAATACTGACCACTTCCAGTTCCAGGTGGACAGGTGTTCATGGTGGACTGGTCTGCAACCTGGACAGCATATTATTGGGCAGGAGGTTGTGTCCAGGCAGCTTCTTAAGGGATTCATACAAGTCGGATACACTGGAAGCGTTTTGGCAGTTTTGGGTGGGGGAAGGCGCAGCTGGGAAAGAAAATATGGCAGACTATGGGCTCAGCAAGAATCCAAGTTGGATGCATGCAGAGCAGGGTCAGACCACCCATTGCTCTGCGTTTTCAATATGTCTAGTCATTAAGAGAGAGTTATCTCATCAGACTACTGCTTTTTCAAAACAAACATGCATAATATACAGAACTAGCCGGGCTTTTGAGCACCAGGCTTCATCTATTGGTCTGTTAAACTGTCATTCACATTCTGCTTCTACTCACCATAGTATACGGTAGGGTGAACTGGGTCAGTCCACTTTCCCCATTGATTCCCGTCACTTTGAGTGACTGCATACAGCCTGGGAAGTTACTTTTAGGCTGATTTGGAAAACTTTATTCATATCAGCCTAAAACTAATTATTTTCTCCTAAGTGATAAACCTGGATCAGTGTGTGCGTTTGCATGTATTTATTATTTATCTTTAAATAACCATTATTTAATGTGACAATTCTATGAGTGCCTAAATAGTTAGAAGGATATTTATTTTCTATATCCATTTTAAAGTTGGTGTTATAAAATATTTACGTGTCATTGTAACATTGTAGGTGCCTGCAATTTGAGTCTTTTGTTTTTATTTATTGTTATTTTTTTCACAAATAATTATGAGAAAATGCATGCTCCAAATGAAAGGCTTGATAATTAAAAAGCATCACTCGTAAAACAGTCACATCAGTGAACTTTTTTCTGCAAGCATATGGCAGCCATTTTTCAGTAGTAGCATTTTCCTTATTTATTTTTATTTTTGTCGTGTAAGCTTACAATAGAAGCATAACTATTGAACCAGCTAGCCAGACCGTTTGTCGTTGGCAATGGTTGATATCATAAAAAACTGCAAACAGTGGTACATTGTGTATCTGCCTGCCATGCCATCAGGTCCCAGGATACTTGTTTCCGGTCCACGGAAGACTTGGCCTTACATTTCAGGCTGGACTGTTCCCATGAGGCACAGGGACAAGACTAATTTGCATATAGGTGGGTCTGAACTGGGGTGGCGAAGAGAGCAAAAGAACATTGATGGATTCAACCCAGATCTGTGACTGGGGGTGAGAGTCTGAAAAGTTTCAGTGCTCCATCCATCATCTCCTTGTGTTTGCTTTGTTTGACCTAAATTGACAGGGTATGCCCAGTAATTGGTCCCTTGCTCACTTTGCCACTGGATTTAAGCTAGCCTGGCTAACAATAGGTTTTAACCTGAAACATTTCCCAGGATGGTTGTTTCCGGTCCATGGAAGACCTGGCTTGGCAGTTTGGGTTGGACTGGTCCCATGAGGCACAGGGTCAAGACTGATTCACATATAGCTCAGGTCTGAACTAGGGTGGTGAAGTGAGCTAAAGAACGATGATGGATTCAACCCAGATCTGTGACTGTGGGTGAGTGTCTGAAAAGTTTCAGCGGTATGTCCATCATCTCCTTGTGGTTGCTTTGTTCACCCTAAGTTAGCAGGGTATCCCCAGATGTGGGTACCTTGCTCACTTTGCTACTGGATTCAAGCAAGCCCGGCTGATGAGAGGTGTTACCCCGAAACAGGTCCCAGGATGCTTGTTTCCGGTCCATGGAAGACCTGGCTTGGAAGTCGGGCTGGACTGTTCCCATAAGGCACAGTGTCAAGACTGATTTGCCTATAGCTTGGTCTGAAATGGGGTGGCGAACTGAGATAAAGAACAATGATGGATACAACCCAGATCTGTGACTGGGGGTGAGTGTCTGAAACGTTTCAGCACTCTTTCCATCATCTCCTTGTGTTCGCTTTGGCTATGGCATTGGGCATTTGCCTGGCCATGCCAAAGAACAATGTGAGTGTTTTATGGCCTGTCGTCAACCCACCTAGGGATGTGAGAATTTATGGGAATTTTCCTGTCTGCTTTTCCATCATTTGCTCACTTGCATCATTTGCTCAAAGGCCAGTGGTATTGCTGTTTCCTTCTCCACCTAGCCAGAGGCGAAAGGAATATATATATATATTTTTATGCTATCTGCCTTGTTATTAGGTAAGTAGGATTATTGCTGCTGGGTCCAAGGGTAGGGGATGATATCTTTTAATCCCTTTCATTCTTATCAAATGTTAGGGATGGGTTTTGGAAACATTAGTTTCTTCTGTTTAACCCATGGTATTTCTTCCCTTCTACTTTGCCCAATATTTGGTGAGATGGTGTCCAGAGCAGCCAACAGTTGCCTGGTGTTCTGTTAAAATTATACAACAGGGTATTGGGGTGTGCCTATGCTGTCGTGGTTGCCCTTCACACTGAAAAGATTGAAGAAGGGCTGAGACAACTGAGAGATGTGTAGGTGGTGTATTCACAATTGCGAACAGAAAACAAGGACAACTGTGACTGTAAACTGCCTCCACAACACACCTTTACACCTGCAATGCTGTGGGCAAGGAGGCCTGAAGCTCAGTGTCATAGTCTCAGCAATAAAGAGGACACCGGTGCTATTCCCATCTTCCTTTTTCCACAAAGTGCTGCCCAGAAAATACTGCTCTTGTGTTTTTTTCAAACATCACATTTAGCTTCCCATGCTCTCTCACCATGCAGAGTGGCACCGACAACTCTTGCAGAGGCCGCCGCACCCCCCGTAGGGGGGGGAGGCTTGAAGGCCGGCGCCATAATCCTCGTGGTGCCACCAGTGGGGTAAACTGGTTCTGGGCGCCTTGATGCGCCCAGGAACCAGCGGAAGCGGGGTGCGCACCACCCACCCGACCGGAAGTGACCTCTTGACCCGGGCGCCCCCAGAGGGCGCCCAATGGTCAACCTGGCGTTATTTGAACCCCCCAATCAGGGGGACTCACCTGAGGCCTTCATGGAGGGCCCAAGAGGATTTAAGCGACGCCGCCCTCCCAGCAGAAGCACAACGCCTTCGAGGAGCTGGGAGAACGGCGCAACAGCAACAACGACTGAAGAGAAGGAGTCGACGCGGCGGAGGACGTAGCCGAAGAAGATGAGGCCCTGTCGGAGATCCAGGTCACCGTCGCCGAGGACACCTCGTGGAGTACGGTGCACCGTGCCAGCTCCCCCGAAGCAAAGAATTAGCGTGAAGGTTTCGAAGGCGCCAGATCGCATCAGGTAAAGCGGCAGCAAGCTCAGAGCCCGGGGTGAGCACACGCATTTGGCTGTGCCCCAGCCGACGGCCTGACGCAGACGCGAGAAACCAAGAAGCCACACATAAGTGCGCAGAGGCTCACAACATGTCGGAAGGCCAGCCAGACGAGATGGCAGAGGTACTGAAGAAGATCCGCGAATTATCGGCCATCCACGGTGACGACTGGCTCCACCCTCACTTGGGTAAAGGGAAGGAGAACAGACCAATGGACCAGGCAGACGAAGAACCAGGGCCTCCCGCACCCAAGAAGCCCAAAAGCACGCCGATGAAAAGAACATCCAAGAGGAACCCTCCGAGGAAAGTACGTCAGAAACCTCTTCCGTCGAGACCGGAGGGCGGCGACCAGGGTGAGACGACCGGCAAAAAGAAAAAGGGTGAGCATATTAGCAACATCGTAAAAGAATGCTTATAATCGCTGGTGCCGGGGTTACTTAATGGCACAGGGCAAGTATTAGCAGGGCCTAGAGAGCAGCGCGCAGAAGAAGCGGCAGGTCTGACTTGGCATATGGTCGACCCGGGGTGGGCCCGGCAGACAAGAGTGCAAGAGCAGGTAGGCTTGTCCGCCCAAGGCGAACAAATTTCCCCGCTACCCGGGTGGGGTTACGGCCACGTGTCAGGAAGCCCACCTCTGGGCGGGCTAGTCAGCGACCCTTACATCAGGCCATCCCCGGGTCCGGCGTCCCTGACTACGAAAGCCACTGGCTTAGCATGTCTCATCCCCCTGGCAGTTAAAGAGAGGATATGGCGCAAGGAATTCATAGACATATTTTCGCTACTGGAAATACAGCTAGAGGGGCTCGATCTAACCACGTGCGACAGGAAGGACGAGGACAGGAGAGAAAGGCGCGGGGCCAGAAAGGAGCGCCCCTTCGACAATTGGTTAGACGCATTCAGAATCATGGCATGCATTATAGTGGAAAGGTTCCCCCATTGCGCTGCTGATTTGTGGCTGTACGAGGCCAACATCCACCTAGCACAGAGGCAGTTCCCTGGGGATGCCTGGTTAGAGTACGATAAAGGGTTTAGATTGAAAATGCAGAGGCACCCCGAAATGGAGTGGAATGAGGAAGATGTCTCGGGGTTTATCCACAAGATGCTTACAGCCAAAGAGGTTAGGGCCTGGGCGGGCAAAAGCGACCAGCCCTTTCGGAGCTCGTACCAAAAGGGGAAGAATAATACATATCAGAGGCGGTCTACCAGGAGATCTTACTCCCCAACCGCAACTAAGGCGATCTGTTGGAGATACGAGGCGGGGGATTGCTCATGGGGCTCTTCTTGTAAGTTCCAACACGCATGCGCTAGCTGCGGGGGCAGGCACGCTACCGTTGCATGCAAAGGTTCCAAGCGCGAGTCAAAAGGGGAAAAGAAAGAGAAGAGCAAGAAGCGTTAGCCCCAACGCAGGGAAAGGAGGGGAACTGGTGGACATTCGTAAGTGCCAGCTGGCCAGATCCCCCATTATGACACAACAGCTGCGCAGATTGGCGAACAAATATCCGAACAGAGCAGATGCCAGGTTACTGGTGGGTGGCTTTGAGGAAGGCTTTGCTATCCCATTCCAGGGCCCTCTCCCCTTAGCGGGGGCAAGCAACTTGAAGTCAGCAATGCAACACCCCGAGGTTGTTAGCGCTAAGATAGAGAAGGAATTGAACCTGGGTAGAGTCGAGGGCCCTCTCCCAAAGGAGTTGCACGGAGGCATAGTCGTCTCCCCGCTGGGCGTGGTCCCCAAGAAAGAAAAAGGGCAATTCAGGCTGATACACCACCTATCATTTCCGGAAGGTTCCTCCGTGAACGACGGTATTGACCCCGAAGCTTGCTCAGTGGGCTACGCGTCAGTCGACGACGCAATTGAGCTGGTGAAGGCGTCAGGTATAGGATCCCTCATGGTGAAAGCGGATATTGAATCAGCGTTCCGCCTATTGCCGGTCCACCCCTCCAGTTTTCACCTACTGGGTTTCCAATGGGGGGAGGATATGTTTATTGACAAGGCCATGCCCATGGGCTGCGCGATATCATGCGCCTATTTTGAGCAGTTCGCCACTTTCTTAGAATGGGCACTTCACGACCGGCACCAGGAAGGTGGAAAACTGCACTACCTAGACGATTTCCTGTTCACAGGCCCGGCAGGATCCTCGGTGTGTGCTAGTACACTGGCAGCCTTCGAGGAATTAGCCAGGTCTCTAGGGGTCCCCCTCGCAAAGGAGAAAACGACAGGCCCGACCACGAGACTCACGTTCCTGGGCATAGAATTGGATTCTATAGCAGGAACGGCCAGGCTGCCTCCGGACAAAGTAAAGGAATTTTGCAAAGAAGTGTCGAAGCTACAGGGTCGGAAGAAAGCCACCCTGAGGGATATCCAAGGAGTAATAGGTAGACTTAACTTCGCGGCTCGGGTAATCCCTCCCGCCAGGGTATTTTCTAGGCGCCTAACAGGGCTAACGGCCGGCGTCACCCACAAACACCACCACATCCGGCTGAGTGCAGGCGTGAAACAGGACCTGCAGGTGTGGGACGAGTTCCTACAGGATTTCAATGGGGTGCGGATTTGGAGAGAGGGTTGGGTG
This sequence comes from Lissotriton vulgaris, assembly GCF_964263255.1. NCBI lineage: Eukaryota > Metazoa > Chordata > Amphibia > Caudata > Salamandridae > Lissotriton > Lissotriton vulgaris. The sequence continues at coordinate 743,638,000 of NC_141695.1, read as the reverse complement.
ACGGCCGAACAGATAGCTCTTTACACGGACGCAGCCGGAAGCCTGGGGTTCGGCGCGGTCCTGGGAAACAGTTGGTGCGCCAGCCAGTGGCCGGACAAGTGGCATGCGCAGGGGCTCACTAGGAACATCACGTTTCTCGAGCTGTTCCCGATAATTGTGGCACTGACCATCTGGAAGGAAAATATAAAAAACCTGAAACTCACGCTTTGGTCAGATAACATGGGAGTAGTGCAGGCCATTAACAGAGGCGCAGCGAGATGCCCTGACATGTTGAGGTTAATGCGGCGGTTAATTAAATTACAGCTGGAGGGGAATCTGGAGCTGAAGGCACGCCACGTGCCAGGGTCAGAGAACACGGCAGCAGATGCACTTTCCCGGTCCCAAATGAAGCGGTTCAGAGAACTGGTACTCGGGGCGGACAGGGAGATGACCCCCTTTCCACTGTGCCTGTGGGACCTGGGGGAGTAGACTTGTCCTGGCTAATAGGGCACTCACTTACGGCAGAGGCAAACAGAAGATACAGGACCTACGCGAGCAAGGTAATGAGAGTTGGGGGCATAAAATCGCTGGAAGACAGGGCAGAAACTCGCACAGCAGTCGAGAAATTCGTACAATGGGCATTCAACTCGAAGAAAACGAGATCGTGGGCCCAGGCGCACTTGGCCACCATCGCCCACTTTGCCAGGCTTTACACAGGCGAGGACCCCACTACCTCGGCCTATCTAAAGACAGCCTTAAAAGGTTGGAGAAGGGTTGAGGAGAAAAAGAAGGACGACAGGCGTCCCATCGATTTCGCCAAGCTGGGGCAGCTCCTAGGAGACCTCGCAGGCATAATATCAGATAAATACGAGCTGCTATTATTCAGGGCGGCGTTCACCACGGCTTTCTTCGGAGCATTCCGAATCAGCGAATTGGTAGCTCCCAACAAATCGGGCCCAGCGCAGCAATGCCTGCAGGCGAGGGACATCAAACCAATGGTGAAGGCTGTGGATTTAACACTGAGACAGTCCAAGACAGACAGGGCAAGGAGGGGGACGACGATACGTCTCCATTGCATCCCAGAGGCTGGGCTCTGCGCGATATGCTGGCTATTTAAGTACATGGGGGCTCGCCCGGCTGGCGAGGGCCCCCTCTTTATACATAAGGATGGAAGGAGCCTGAGTAAGTTCCAGTTTACGGCCATAATGCGCCAAGGCCTTGGTAAAGCCGGGTATCGCGCGGCATCGTTTGCCTCTCACTCATTCAGGATCGGCGCAGCGACCTCGGCAGCGCAGCATGGCATGCCCGAGGACAGGATCCAGGCGGTGGGCAGATGGCACTCCAGGGCGTACAAGTCATACATACGCCCTCACCTCGTATAAAAAAAAAAAAAAACCCCAAGGGGGGAGTAGGGGAGGTAGTCACTTTGGGATGCCGCACGGCAGGGTGATAGCCCCCCTCAACCACACCCGGTGCGCAGAAGGCCACCTTAACAGAATGCTTTCTCTCGACAGGGGGACGCCCGTAGCTGGTCTGGGTGGTGGGACATTCATTCGTGTCCCAAATGGAGTCTTGGTGGCGGCAATTGGGTCACAGCACAAGCAGGCCCAAATCAAAGTACATCCGCTGGATAGGGCAGCCAGGTATGAGATGGGAGCAGCTACTGCCGACGCTGGACGGCCTCATGGCAGATTCGGCCTGGCTGCCCGACGTCCTGATCATCCACCTTGGGGGCAACGACCTGACCCGGCTAGGGCGAAAAGCAGTCGGGCAGGCCATCCAAAAGGATCTCACCAAAGCAGCAGCGTGGCTGGGCCCCACAATGGTAGTCTGGTCCGAAATGATCAGCAGGAAACATTGGAGAGGTGCTGATTCCAACAAGGCCATCGATAACGCAAGGAGGAAATTAAATATCGCGATGCACAAGTTTTGCTACGCCAATGGCCTGGAATCAATCCGGCACGGCCTCATCCACCCGGGCCGCCCGGAACTTTACGCGCAAGATGGGGTGCACCTCTCCGAAAAGGGGATGAAGGTGTTCTGGGATAACTTGTGGGGTGCAATGACACTCGCAGGTTGCAATAAAAAAAAAATAATAATAAGGGAAAAAAAAAAAAAAAAAAGGTGGGAGCCACGAACCAGGTGCAGGGGGGGAGCCGCAGTAAGACGTGAGCCTCCCTGCGGCGTGGCGGAAATCCTACACTGGTTGGCTAAGAAAACACACCGGCGGGCAGTGTGTAAGAGGATGGCCACTCACTTTTGAATGCCGCACGGCAGGGTGACGTGGAGGCATAAAGGAGGGGAGTAACAGGAGGAGACAGCACTCGCGGCCCAGACCCGGCCGGACGGCAGGGTGCAAATGGTAGCGAGCTGGGGACCTAACTATCGACAGGTAAGCTCCCCTCCGCAACACGCAGAAGGCGTGGGCAACCAACCACTGGAGCACCAATAGACTGGCAACAAACTGGTTTGTGTACAAGTCCCATTTTCGAACTAAGGAGGGCACAAAAAGACTGACACCTGTTATCACAAGATGGTGTCATAATTTGTAAATATGACATGTATGATTGATGATTACTGTTCGCAAAATGGAAGATTGCTTAAAACCAGTTTGTGTTATTAATATGTCTTTGGTTATTAATAAACTGCGGCCAACAACGACCACCACTAATACCAGTATTGTTGGCTGACATTATTTCCCACCATTGGCAACAGCAGGATGCGGGGGCCGGTAGGTATGTATGCTTGGGTCTCCACGGAATAGGCACATGCGAGGGTTATTGCAGAGGCCGCCGCACCCCCCTTAGGGGGGGGAGGCTTGAAGGCCGGCGCCATAATCCTCGTGGTGCCACCAGTGGGGTAAACTGGTTCTGGTTGCCTTGATGCGCCCAGGAACCAGCGGAAGCGGGGTGCGCACCAGCCACCCGACCGGAAGTGACCTCTTGACCCGGGCACCCCCAGATGGCGCCCAATGGTCAACCTGGTGTTATTTGAACCCCCCAATCAGGGGGACTCACCTGAGGCCTTCATGGAGGGCCCAAGAGGATTTAAGCGACGCCGCCCTCCCAGCAGAAGCACAACGCCTTCGAGGAGCTGGAAGAACGGCGCGACAGCAACAACGACTGAAGCCCACCCACCCACACCTAAGGAACAGCAAAGTCGCAGTGCTGGATAAGGGAAGGGGCGTTAGCGGAAATCCTACACTGGTTGGCTAAGAAAACACACCGGCGGGCGGTGTGTAAGAGGATGGCCACTCACTTTTGAATGCCGCACGGCAGGGTGACGTGGCGGCATAAAGGAGGGGAGTAACAGGAGGAGACGGCACTCGCGGCCCAGACCCAGCCGGACGGCAGGGCGCAAATGGTAGCGAGCTGGGGACCTAACTATGTATGCTTGGGTCTCCACGGAATAGGCACATGCGAGGGTTATGCTGGCTATTGTGGAAGATTGCAAGAACGCAAAGGAAATTTAGGGTTTCATTTCTACCCTGTCTGACAAAAGGGTGCCTGGGAACACTGTTTTTGTTTTCCTCAAAAGCTTCATTTACCCTCCCTTCACTTTGGGCACGTTGGGTCTCCATGTTGAAAAAAAATGAAATACTGCGCAACCTTTTCCTTTCTCCATAGCAGAGTAAATTTAAAGAATGACATTAAAAAGGTATTTTTGTGTGATTTGTGTATCAAGAAGCAGGCAGTAGAGCATTGTTCCATTCATCCGGGAGGCCATTGATCTTTTCAATATGATGGAGAATGCCTCTGTGGGTGAGATGCACAGGTGTAGGTGAGTGAAGAGGTTCTGCATGCTTAGTGGAGAGGGCAACATCGATGATGCTAGGAAGGTGATTTAGGGATTGAGGAGAACAGGCAGGGCCGGACTGACTACCGGGCGTTTTGGTGTGCTGCCAAGCTGGGGGCTGCACAATAAACAAAAACAAAGCAAAACTAATGGTTTTAAGCACTCGCAGGTCCCCATCAATGGTGGAAGTTTACATGGTGGTTGATGTAAGTTGGTCCTTGATTGTGCAGGGCCTTGTAGGCAAGGGTTAGCATCTTGAACTGGCATCTCTTGTGGATGGGGAGCCAGTGGAGTTTCCTGAGGAGAGGGGTGATGTGGGCCCATATGCAGAGGTTGAGCTAGAGTCTGGCAGCTGAGTTCTGAATGGGCTGTAGTCTCTTTAGTAGGTGTGAGGTGATTCCTATGTAGAGAGTGTAGCCGTAGTCCGGATAGTTGGTGGCGAGGACATGGGTGAGAGTGCATCTGGTGCTGGCTGGGAGCCGCTTGAAGACTTCTCAGAGCATGCAGAGAGAGGGGAAGCATGCTTAGGATACTGAGTTGATCTGGTTTTTCATGGTGAGTTTGCTGTCCAGTTTGATGGAACCTTTCCTGGCGTGTTCTGTCGGTGTGGGTGAGGGACCCAGTTCTGCTGGCCACCAGGAGTCATCTCAAAGGGATGTGTTGCTCCCAAAGATATCTCCATTATGTCAGTGTTGAGTTTGAGACAGTTGGTTTGCATCCAGTGGGTGACGCTGGTCATGCACAGGTGGAAGTTGGCCTTGGTGTTGGAGGGCCTGCAGACAGAGAGAGGATGAGCTGGGTGTTGTCTGCATATAATATGATGTTCAGTCCTCAGAGCCTGACCAAGGTGGCCAGTGGAGTCCTATAGGCATTGAACAGGGTAGGGCTGCACCCCAAGCCTACACCTCAGGCCCCAAGACCATCAGTCCCTTGGGGGACATTTCAGATTATATTCTTGGGGTCCAGGGTGTAGGGTGGCAGGCGGAAGCTCTCGATTCATCTGGTGACAAAGGATATGATCCACCTTAAGGCGTCCAGTTGAATCTGTATCTAATGGAGCCTTTTGAGGAGGGGTGTCATGGCATAGGGTGGCGAAGGCTGCCGAGAGGCCAAGGAAGACCAGGCCGGCATTTTCTCCAGTCTAGGAGAGTCTTGATGTTGTCAGTGGATGTGATTAGGGTGGTTTCTGTGCTGTGGTTCCCAGAACACAGCTGGGTCCAGGAAGTCGGTGTTCTCTAGGCAGTTAGTGAGTTGGCATTTGATGACTTTTTCCAGGACTTTGGCAAGGAACAGGAACAGGGAGATGGTCCAGTAGTTATTGAGCTCTTTTGGGTCTGTGGATGGTTGTTTGAGTAGTGGTTTGACTTCCTCATGTTTCCATTCCTTTGGGAAGGTGGCAGAGTGGATGAAAGTGTTGAAGATGGTGGTGAATTATTTGCTGATGGTATTGTTCCCCAGGTTGAACATAAGGTAGAAGCAGGGGTCCCTGGGTGCTCTTGAGTGGATGGAGCTCATGAGGACAGAAGTGGTCTGCATGGTGAGTTATTACAAACTGTAGCTAAGAAGGAAGTGCCCAAACTAGTGTGAGTCACTAGGCACTCAGCCTTTAATGAAAAAATACGCCAGATCATTGGCATATACTCAATGTAAATAAAGAATCAAATACTGTCATGCCGTGGGCCATGCATGCATATAGACGTAATAAAAACCTCAGAGACCTACTGGTACATTCTAGGATTAAGTCCAATCCTCCATTTGTACAAAAAACCATTGGGGGACTAAATGCAGTTACAGGTGATCATAAATATTCCTAATGCAAAGCTTGCAATGGGACTATAATCACAGAAACATATACATACCAAACTAAAGAAATAAAACTCTAAACTCTTTTCATTGAGTACAGTTTGCGCTGTGTCCGATAGAACTCATTATGTAGGACCTTCTGCTGATATCTGTTCAAGATGGCTGCCAATTTTCCACTTGACATCCATCGGTTACTATATAGAAGCTGATCACTTTTCATAATTCCGCTTTTCCAAGATGAGGATTATTTCACATGTTTTGATTACCGTAACTACATTTGTGTGGATTCAAACTCCCATGGTTTTTTCAACCCCCCCTTTCTTTCTCTACCTTTTTAAACAAAGTTTCACTCCAATCTCATTCTATTGTCCACATGTTTTAAGATGGCCGAAACAGTGAAAGTGAATATCTAGATGATGACTCACAATGATCGCAATCACATGATTTCCTACGTGATCGGCAATCTGCTCCTCAAAAGTGCAGCACCTTCTCGGCATGTTTACATCATTCATGGCCATTGGACACACCACGCTGGGGAGACTACATCATAACCTATGCTGCAGTGATTTGGAGGCGCCGCCATCACGATGTACCATCACGTAGGTAAGCGTCCCCTTTGTGCTTTTTAAGAAGATATATATAAAAACCTCACAAAGGTAGTTTTTGACATGGGTAGTCGTACCTTCCCCGACACAGTGCATTCTGTTTACTACGTTTCCCTCGCGGGTGATTGTTTCCCAAACCTCCAGTAATTTTTTCGGCGATTCCGCCACCTTTTATTTATTTTGTTTGTTCAATAATTTTATTAGTTTCCAAAAAGGCATATAAATAATTAAATACAGTAAAAAGTGATACATGTGATGAAAAATCAATGAAATAAAATATACTAGTTGGAACAGTATCCCACATAGTTCCACCAGAACCAATTCATAAATTGCATTATATAAAGGAAGGAATGGAAATAAGGAACTTTAATGAAGATCAAAAATATCACCTTGATAAAAGAATGATTAGATAAAGAAAGAAAAAGGAAAAGAAAAGGGAGCAGCAGAAAAACTGAAAAAACAGAGAGGAAGAAGGAGACAGAGAGAAGAAAAGAAACACAGGGGAGAAGAGGGGAAGGGGGAGACGGGAGGAAAGGGAGGAAGGGAGAAGAGGAGGAAAGAGGGAAAGAAGGATCTGCTGCAGCACTACACAAAGGAAAGAAAAATAGTGTTCAAATAGACGTCACAAAAGGAAATTGTTCAACCAACCCTTTCGACGCCAAATCCATATAATCGTCCAAAGCTCTCCAAACTCCACTAGAGATAGAAGGGGAGAGATGGGCCTCATCTACTGAAGTATGTTCACTTCATAAGAAAGATACCCTAGTCCACCAAGTATGATAAGAAATGGAACTCAATGACTTCCACTCCATAAGGACAACTTTCACCACAATTATCAATAGTAGATCTAGTAATTGCAACTCTAAAGAATCCAATGGTAATAGTATAGGGGACGCCAAAGGGCCCAACACAATCATGGAAAAGAGCTGAAATTGAATCTTAAATATTAACATAAGATGTTTATGTATCAAATCCCAAAAGGGTTGCAGTAGGGAACACTCAAAAAACATATGTGGGTAATCACCTGCAACCAGGCCACAGCTCCAACAAAGGTCATCATCTTTAAGATTGAGAGAGTGTAAATGTACTGGTGTCCAATGTAATAAATTAAGAGAGAAAAATTTAGACTGAATTAGAGAAGGGGCAATTTTATTTCGAAGAGAAAGCTTCCCAATCAATTGCCAAGATTCTAAGGAGATATGTGCAATAAGGTAATGACCAAAATGACGTAACCATTTCTGTTGTGTAACAGTAGATATGGCAGGTGAAGTGGAAGACAGAAATTCATAGATCTTAGAGGCCACATGTCCAGATCTAAGCCACATCTGTAATAAAGCAATAGTAGGAGAAACCAGAACAAGATGTAGTTTAGCAAGAGCAACCTTTATTTTTAAAAAAAGTATAGAAATCTAGATTAGTAAGAGAGAATTGTTGAGCTAAGGAGGAAAAAGGTAACGGTTCATTATTAGAATCATAAAGATGACGGGCCAGCGTTATTCCTTTATTAGCCCAATAAGTCATCAATTTGGTATCAATAACAATGTTAATTTTAGAGTTACGCCATAACAAAGACCACCTCGATTTAAGAATTGGAATAAAAACTTTCTTATCAATTGTTTTAACCACTGTAATGGTGACTAAGATGATCGCGCGAGAAAACGGAATAGATAACGTGGATGTAGTTAGAAAAGAGGAGGAAGGTAAAGGAAAAGAGAGATCTTGTTCAATCCATATCCAAGATGGTGTATGGGTAGGATCCGAGGAGAACCAAAGAGCCCCCTAAGATGCTAAAAACGCGATTTGATATTTTTCCCAATCAGGAAAATTACAACCACCCATATCATATGGTTTCCTCCAAAATTTATAAGCAATTCTAGCTCTCATATCACTCCACAGGAATTTAGAGGTGAGGGAATCAATTTCATGAAAAAAAGAAGAAGATAGCCTAACAGGAAGCATAGAGGACACAAAATTAATGATGATTTTGATTTTCAAAGTTTGAATACGTCCCCACCACGAAATAAATGTCAAATGTCAAATGTCAAAATAATTTATATAGCGCGCTACATACCCAGTGGGTCTCAAGGCGCTTGAAGAAGGGAGGGGAATTATTTGTCGAATATCCAAGTTTTAAGTTGCTTTCTGAATGCTAGGTGGTTCTGAGTGAGGCGAAGGTGAGTGGGAAGTGAGTTCCAGGTTTTAGCTGCCAGGTAGGAGAAGGATCTTCCTCCCATGGTGGATTTGTTGATGCGGGGTACAGTAGCAAAGGCTTGGTTGGAGGATCGTAGCTGGCGGGCGGGGGTGTAGAAGGTAAGTCGTGTGTTGAGGCATTCGGGTCCAAGTTCGTAAAGTGCTTTGTGTGCGTGGGTTAGGAGGCGGAATGCAATCCTCTTATTGACGGGGAGCCAGTGGAGGTTTTTCAGGTGACCGGAAATGTGGTCTTTACGCGGGATGTCTAGTATGAGTCTGGCTGAAGCGTTCTGTATGCGTTGGAGTTTTTTCTGGAGTTTTGCAGTGGTACCGGCGTATAGGGTGTTTCCGTAGTCCAGGCGGCTCGTGACCAGTGCGTGGGTGACCATTTTTCTAGTTTCGGTAGGGATCCAGCGAAATGTTTTTTTGAGCATGCGAAGAATGTTGAAGCAAGATGATGAAACGGCGTTGACTTGTCTGTTCATTGAGAGTGAGGAGTCCAGGATGACGCCCAGGTTCCGTGCATGGTCCGTTGGGATGGGTGCTTTTCCAAGGGCCTCTGGCCACCAAGAGTCGTCCCAGGCGGATGTGCTGCTTCAGGCACAACAAACAAAATGGTGGGGAAAACGAAACTGAGCCTGGGCGAGATTGGGGCACAGGGAGGAGGGACGCTGAGGGCAATGGCACCGGCACAAACAGAAAATAATTCTTCAATTCCCAAGCAACACCAATACAATCTGCACGCTAGCTGCAAATGCAGTTTAGGAGACCACGAATCCAACAATTGACGTACCTTAAGTAGAGTCTGAGCTTCATTAAAGGGGACTGTGTCATATTACGAAACCAAATCCTCAAATATTTAATCTGCTTAGATTGCCATTTAAAACCAGAATTCCCCATATGTGCTGGAAAACATTAAGCATTGAGGGGAAACATCTTTGTTTTGTCTTTATTAAGAGAGTATCCTGAGACACTAGAAAAGAGATTAATGGTGTCTGAAATAGCCGGAATGGCAGACGCTATATCATCAGAAAAAATGATCTGCATACGCAGCCGTTTTAATACAATGTGAACCTAAAGTAAAACCTTCAATACTACATCCTGAGTTTGTTGTTAAGTCTTTCTTTTGAAATCCTATCAGAACATTCAGTCATGTTGACATAATCTAAACAATCGTCTTTCTGGTCAAATTATTGTGCACTATGAAGTTTAAAAATATGTTGTTCCAACAACTTGTTAGTGGGAACAAACTAAATATCTGAATGATATGTATGCATGGATAGGTGGATTAATGTAGCATGTGTGTGAGTCAACCATTTACTTCTCTGTTATGAACTGCATTTATTGAAATAATAAGAAAATATAAAAACACATTTTTTGTATCTATCTAATTTAGAGTGCCAGCTTTAATCTCTTATCAATTTTTATTATTTGTGTTTATTTGAATATAGGTTGAAGTTGCCCTAAGAATTTCACAGTCTGCATGGCGAGTCAGCCCTTTGTTATGATCCTAAGGTTTATGTGGGAGTCGGTGAGGTTGAGAAGGCTGTGGCTGCTGGCCTTTAATGGTTTGGACTTGAAGTATTCGTTGATGGTGGAATTCTTGTTGTGAAAGAAGGTTGCTAGGGTGTTGCAGAGGTCTTGGGAGTGGGGTGACTGTTTTCCCGGATGTTGCTGGGTTGGATAACTCTTTGACGGTGTTGAAGAGTTGTTTGCTGTGGTTGGATCTAGCTTTGAGACATGTGGCCAAGGTTTCCCATTTCTTATCTTTTAGGCTCTGGTGGTAGTTGTTGAGTGCCAGCTTAAAGATGTCTCCGTTGTTTGGCTCATTGCTAGAGTGCCAAATCCCTTCCAGCTGTTTGCAGTTGTGTTCAGTGGTTTTTAGTTCCGGGGTGTTCCAGCTGGTGTGCTTGGTGTGTCTGCCTGGTTTGGCGGGTTTGATGGAGGTAATTTTGTCGTTGGTTATCCACACATTGAAGTTTTTGGCAGCCTCTTCGAGTTTGCAAGTGGTGTCTAGAAAGGAGGAGCTGGGGGTGTTGGTCCATTGGTTTTTGGGTATCTTGATCCAGCTCCTGTAGAAGGTGCTGGGTTGGTTAGTGGAGGCGATGGGGGCAGCTGTGATGTAGATATGGATAATTGAGTGGCCTGATCATGTGAGTTCGGTAACATGGCTTATCCAGACTGTATTGCTGGTTACAAAGATGGGGTCGAGCGTGTGCCCAGCGGTTTGAGTGTGGTCAGTGCCAAGCTGGGCCAGGCAGAGGTTATTCATGCTCTGGAGGAGGTTGGCTATTTTGGCCTATATGGGGCCGTCAAAGTGAAATTTGAGGTAGTTCTCTGAGTTGTTGGCCTGTGGGGTAATGAAGTCTGGAATGGACTCACAGAAGGCGGGACCTGCCATGGCTGTCTGTAGACAGGGGTGCCTCTGATGGTGGTCTTGCCGTCTGTCTAGAGTTGGAAGTTGAGGTGTTCCATGATGGGGGTGGTGTCATCGATGGCAGCTGTGCAGTGGAGGGATTCTTTGTGAATTATGGCTATCCCACCTCTGTGTTTGTTGATGCAGTCCTGGTGTATGATCTTGTATCTGCTGGGTGTGGTGGTGGCGATGCTGGGTGTAGATGTCAGTTTGAGCCACGTCTCGTTGAGGAAGACGACATCAGGAGGTGAAGGAGGTGATGGTGTCCCAGATCTTGGTGAAGTGTTTAGGGAGTGAACAGGGGTTGATCAGGAAGCAGTGGAGTTTTCCCAGCTCAGTAGTGGTGGACGGGGGCCCATGTGGGGGTGTTCTGCCATCGCAAGAGGAGAGGCAGTGTTGGCAGGAAAAGGGTTGTGCCACTGAGCGGGATGCCTGGATGCAGTTGTTGGAGTGTGGTTTGGGGTTCAGGGCTGATATAACAGTGATGGTGTACCTGTGGATGAATGGAAAGCTGGGGTTTCTGGTGCTAGGCATGGTCTAGACGCAGATGGGCTTGCCTTTGGCGCAGCCGCTGTGTGTCTGCATTGTAGGCTCCATAATGTAGGAAAGAAACAAGTTAGAAGAAGCAAAATACAGGAGGAAAGAAGTGAGTTAGAAGGAGTTAGAGTGGAGCGCGGGAACTGGCCAGCAGCAGTGGGAAGCTGGCCTGGGGACCTTTGTGTGTAGGTCAGGGATATAGAGTCAGCCTAGTGCAGGTCATGGATTCTATGTCACCACTAGACTGGAAGACACTTTTGCTTCATCTTGCAGTCATTTGAAGGGGACAGTGTGGAGGAGACATACTAAGGGGCAGATTTATGAGGCCCTTGCACCACGTTTACGCCGCTGTTGCGTCACGCAAGGCGGCGTAAACGTGGCGCATCCCTACGAACGATTTACAACGTGACGCATCTAGGCAGATGCGTCATGTTGTAAAGCCCTGCGCCGCTTGTGGGCGTTCCGGCGCAGGGTGGGCGTTCGGGGCAGGTGCACCTCGCAAAAGTGGTGAGTGAAATCTATGAGATTTCACTCAGTCACTTTTAAGCCAATGCTGCGTCAAAAGCCTGCGCCTGCTTGAAGCAGGCGTAGGTCTTGACGCAGCATTGTTAAAATGGGGCACCCCCGAGCCTTGCTGGAGCTGCGTCGCACTTGCAACGCAACTCTAGCAATGCGACACATTTCCGGCACAGATGCGTCACGCATCTGTGCCGTTTTTGCACCATGGTGCGCCGCATTATAAATGCGGCGCACCATGGCTGGCGGAGCTGTGGCGCACTATGGCGCATGTTAACTGGCGCATCCCTGGGGATGCACCAGTTAACATAAATCTGCCCCTAAGTGTTTGGGAGACATGATGGAGCGTAGCTGAAGGTGTGAGTTAGCCTTGTCTGGTGATTATGGAACCTGTAGGTACTAAAAGGTTCAAGTGAGGACATGGGCACTACATCTCCATGCTTGCGCATCACTCTAATTCAAATTGCTGAGTGATATGATATGGTAAATGGAATTTTCAATCTTGTTCTGAAGCGTGGTACATAGGGATGCAGAAAGCATTAGGGAATTTTGGAATCAGGCAGGAGGGCTGAGGGAAGATCATTGGGGGCCCTTGACCCTGTGTCACAGCCTCCATACACTTTCATAGTATCTTGTCATCTGGGAATGCAGCAATTGTTTACACATTGAGATTGACTTGCCCATCCCCTAGGTCCATCTGCTGAAATCATGTGGTTCTCTGCATTTCTGCTTCTGTGGTGACCACTATTCCCTTTTCTGGGTCATTGGCAACTCTTTTGGGGTACTCATCTCCCTTGCTTGGTGTCAACCACTCTCTGTTTTGATTAGAAGGATGATTTGGTTCATTGAAAATTCCATGGCACAGGTAGACCTGGTACTTATTTAAAATCCAATATCCATGGTCTCCCTACTTTCAGTGGAGTTGTTGCTGTGTGGCAGTCTCCATCTATGGTTTGTTAATTAAGATGGCAGGGAGGTGAAATGAAGGTCTTCGGTGTCTGAATTCAACATGCCTGTTTTCTCTGGATGGCATATTTTAGCATCATTATGAGGAGGTAAGTGGCATGTGACATGCCACAAAACGTTTAAATATATTTATGTGTAGGGGTGCACACCTGTTGTACTCCTACTTAATCTCAAAATATAAATAAGGGGTGCTGCAACGTACAAGAGCTGTCAACTCTTGTTGCTAGTAGAACCTGGTTATAACAAACATCAAGGCTTGACTTAGTTGTGCACACTTCCCCTGTTGTACTGACACCAATATTTAGACCAATTTTCATCAGTATATCACAATATTTATTTGTGTATTTTCACAAATTATATTCTTTCAAAACTTTTTTTAAACACAAAGACAAGTATTCAACATTGTACTTTACATTCCCAATGTGTTAATGAATTGATCATACAATCATTGTCAATTTTCAATTCTATGTACAAAAACAAAATTAATTTTAATAAACATTTTCACAATTTCATTTGTTGTTCAATGTTGGTGCCCATTGCATTTCGGAACTGAATGCAGTTCCTTCTTCAGGGGATAATCTGTGAATGAATCATATAATGAATAATGTCAATATCCATGATGGGCTCAAAAACACTTCACAAGTCTATATGTAAATCCCATGGTCAACCATTCTGTGAATTTATTACCATGTAGATACCCAATGTGTGTATTTATGCTGTTGGCTTCCCTACCTTCCTCTATTGTAAGCAAGCTTCAACATCCAGTATGCATGTATAAAAAACTGAAACCAACCAAAGACACCAATATTTTAATGCCACTCCACTGTTAATAGTAGTCCTTGTCCTATTGATTGCAATGCCTATATTTCAAGCTTCTTACCTCAACCTCTTCTTGCAAGCACCATAAGCTGAAATGAAAATCAATAAGCAACGTTAATGCCCACTCTGTTAATCACTGTTAGAATACCACTTCTACCAAGGGTATCTAGAAATTTACAACGCTGCTGTACCGCTTACCTCCTACTTCATCCCCTTGGCAATATCTACAAAACAGATCAACAAAATGGCCGTAAGAAAAACTTCTCAATTGCGAGTGTTATTCTGGTGATTATCAGCTCAAAACCTTAAATTATATGTCCCACTATGCACGTACCTTTTAGACTGTGTGTACCGAGCGCATTAACCTGACTTCCGTGTTTTCCCATGAATACCACGTGGGTATCGCGGGAATGATATAAGAATGTAGTCATTGAAAACAGACTACAGTCAGAGAGAACAATCTCCTCACTGTAGGCGGCCGCCATATTAGAATGGAGTTTGTACACTCGATAAAGCAAGAAACTGCGTGTTCTCAACATTATAGTTATACTATTGTCCCTTGTACCGATATGTTTTCTCTTATACTAATATCTCTAATGGGACAATGAGATTACCGTGCATAACGTCTATTTGCAAGGTCTATTAAAAATTAACCAGTAACCAATCTAAACGGTACTATAATGTTTACTATATATCGCACATGTGTGCTGTTAGAAGGAAAATTAAACATCGATCTTATATGCAGGACCAGTATCTGAAAAAAGTCATAAATGCAGTCTGATGTAACTTCTATGAGTGTCAAAAACTAAGTACACTGCGTGTGTATCACAGAGATGAAAATCTACCCGTATTCCAACTCGTGAAGTGTCCAATGACTTACTAGTTGACTGTATGCAAGAAATATAATGTGGGAGGAAAAACCTGCATTATGGTATATGTTGAAGCCTGCTGCCTGTACAACCCTGGGTCATGTGATGTACCACTGTATAAGTGACCTAAATGGAATCCTGTTGTTTTTATCCTAGATAAAACATGACATATCGATTCTGTCATTTAATCCTTTAGGGATTATGGAATTCAATGTCTTCATCCAATATACCTCACGTTGAAGTAATTTCTTGTGGTTGTCTACTCATGGCCTTAATTGTACTTGATCAAAGACCTGAAACCTTATCTGTGAAATCGAATGGTTCTCTTCTGACCAATGGACTGCTAGTGCTGAGGTGGCGGTCTTAGTATGAATTCGACTTTATGTTCTGTCAATCTCGTTCTGATTTTGCGTTCAGTCTTTCCAACGTATGTCTTTCCACACAGACATTTCATACAATAGATTACATTTTGCGAGTTGCAGTCCGTTGTGTGCCTTAATGGTATTTGGATTCCTGTAGTGGGGTGCCTTAGTACGTTGCCAAGGATGACGTTGTTACAATGGGTACAGTTGCAACATTTTAAAGTTCCTTTCCATTCCTTATTCTGATCAGGCTTCGTGGGTTTAGTCAGTAACTCCCGGAAGTTTCTTCCTCTGGTGTATGCATGAATCGGTAAATCTTTGTATATATTCTTAAAGTCCGGTTCGTTAGCCTGAAGCTCCCATCTTGTGTTAATTATTCTTTTAATTGCAGGAGACACAGTAGTGTATCTAGAGACAAATACTATCTCATTAGATGTTTTTGTTGTTTTTGATGCAAATAGTTCTTTGTGTTCTTTACTTGCTGCTCTAGTGAGGCACTCCTGTACTATCCCATCAGGATAACCTCTTTGTCTGTATCTTTGTTGGTATTCTTCAGTTTTAGCTTGGCAGATTTGAGGGTCTGAGCAAATTCTTTTTATTCTTACAAATTGAGAATATGGTCTGTTGCTTTGGTGTATATCTGAGTGTGCAATCCTTTGAAATGAATACGCCCAATCCAATTCTGAAGCATTTGTACATGTTTTCCAGACAGGTGATCTACATCCCCTGTTTGGAAAACGTGTACAAATGTGGGTTGCAAACATACCCCACATTATTGGAGCTCCAGGATCTTCATAACTAAGGAAGGGAGTGCCCTGCAGAGTACACAAAGGTCTTCTGTTTGAGCTGGATAGGTTTCTGCTGACAACACATCTCCTAGAAGTGAGGGTATATTGCCTGAAGTCTTTACTTTCTGCTGAAGTTCTCCCAGCCTCTCACAATGGTTTCTGCACTCAAATGACTGCACAAATCTAACAACAATTGTGTCCCGCTTGTAGTTGCTCTGGGCGGTTATCTGGCCCTGCTACCACTGCTGGAAGAAGGAACTGTGAAAGCTGCAACAGCCAGGCGTATGTCTTCCCTGAGCAATTGGCCCAGTGGAGGCTGCATCTTTCTTGCCATAAGATCTGTCTGCATTTGGCCTGTTGAGGGCCCAACTGTTGACGATGCAGTGAGAGCTATGACATGACTCGCTGTGTGGTATTAGTCTGGAAAATCCTGTTCTGAACAGCAGCCTCTGTGGATGCCAAAGACACAGGCTACTATGGACCTTATCCCCATAACTTCTGCAGTAGAAACATCAGGGAATGTAGGCCTCTGCCTGCTGTTAGAACAGAGAGCCTGTAACATACCCCGAAGACTTGAGCATGAAGAATTTCTTTAAAAAAAAAAAAAAAAAATGTTGTCCTCCTATTACCAGTTCTCATTTTGAGACTCTTCGTATAGAGAGAAAGGAGTACTACATTATGGAAAATGCCGTTTCTGATATCCGTTTCCCATTTCTCTGTTCCGCCCTTGATAGTAAACACTGGGAACTTCAGAGCCTCCGGCAAGTTGGCTTAATCATTGGACCCGCTTGTTTTTTCTTTCCACTCCATCAATAAAGTCCAGACCTTTTCTCTACTCCCTATATCACAGGCTATATCCTATTCACTCGTTATATTATTGCTTTTTAAAAATTCAGCAAAGGAAGGCGGGTCCTCAGACCCCCACTTCTTACAAATCTCACATCTTGCAAGTAACGTCACATAAAAAGTAAGTTCAGAACCAGCACCTTGGCCGACCTCTTCCTCTGGCGAAAGCCCAAAAAACACCAAAGAGGGGCTTACCTTAATCTGTTTACCTCCGAGCTCTTCCAGAAATTTGCACACTCCAGCCAGAATGTCTTAATTTTTTTGACATTCCAGAAACATGTGTTCTGTCGTCAGCTTCTTCTGTCTTACATCTTGGGCAGTAATATTTATTACCTGTAACCTTTGTTAACTTCATTGGAGACCAATAAACTCTATGAGCAGTGAATACATGGTTGTGCTTAAATGAAGCTGGTTTCACAACTGCTAGAAGCATTTCAAATGATTTTGCCCATGTAATTTCAACTTACTACACATTAAGCTCCAGGCTCCATAGTTTCCTCACATCAGCCTCAGTCGTATCTTCTGCGTCTATAAAGGCCCAATACCAGTCAGAGATCTTATCCCAATGCTCTATTCAAGAAATTTGGTCCGCCTTAAGGTCTTCCTCCTCCTACACCCAATCCTGTTCTGCCCACCAGGAACCCAATTGATAGTATTTAAACTTTGTGAGCTTTCCCTTGGTCAGACCACTAAGCATCACCCAACTCACTAGATTCCTCTCTTTCATAAGGTCTGCCTAATAATAAATACCCGCATCTTTTAGCAGTTGACTCAATTGATCTTTCAAACATGCAGGGGTCCACGGTGATTCCCAAATTGGTGCCCTCTTCAAATAGTACGGTATTTCCAATTTTTTCCGAACATTCAACCAAGTTCCTAAGGCCGTGCCTAATACCTTTAATCTGACCTTTTTTAAAAAACTTTGGATCACCATACTTAAATAATAAAGTGTTGTTCACCTTGACCCACCTCTCCAACAATTGCTCTGAACAATACCCCCAAGGCGGACCTGTCTGGCTTATTTGCTAGAATACGAATTCTTTTTAAATGGAAAGCGTAACAGTCGACATGCAGGTCTGGTAACGCCATCTCTCCCACTCCCAATTTCGTCCACAGTTTCTTCCACCCTATCCTTACACCCTTGGATGCCCAAATGAAACTACTGATTTTCCCTTGTAATTTGGGTATCTCCTCTTTTTAAAAAGACAGAGGAATTGAATTAAACAGAAACGTAATTTTGGGCAGTATAACCATTTTTACGAGGTTTACCTTGCCATAAATGTTTAACGTAAGATTCGCCCATATCAACAGGGTAGAAGATACC
Organism: Lissotriton vulgaris; assembly: GCF_964263255.1. Lineage (NCBI taxonomy): Eukaryota > Metazoa > Chordata > Amphibia > Caudata > Salamandridae > Lissotriton > Lissotriton vulgaris. The sequence goes on along the minus strand of NC_141695.1, from coordinate 743,620,185 downwards.
TCCCGGCTTACTTTCTTCCAATTTTCGCTTGGCATATCGTCCAGTTTCTTTGTAATAATTAGCCCCAGGTATCTCATTCTTGTCTGTACACCCTGAATATCTGCATCCTGGTTCCACTGCATAATCTCGGTTTTAGCTATGTTAATTTTATAACCCAAAATTAAACCAAAACCCTCAAATTAGGTATTGCTTCTTTTGGGTCGATTGTATATAAAAGCAAATCATCAGCATACAGACCTAATTTCACATTAAACCCATTGAACAAAAAAGGGGAAATCGTAATATCTGCTCTATTGGAAATAGTTAGGGGCTCTATGTATAAGTCAAACAAAAGGGGAGACAATGGACACCCCAGCCTTGTACCGCTTGTTATGCTGAACCAATTAGATAATTCAAAATTAGTCAAAACCTTGGCTCTGGGACTCTGATATAAATGTTTCACTGCCCGCAGCAAATTCACTGGGTATTTAAACCCTTTAAGAACTGCCCACATATATCTCCAAATAACTTGATCGAATTCTTTAGGAGCATCTACTGCTACTACTGTCGAAAGTATTTTTTGAATTTCATCACTATCAATAGCTCCTATCAACTGGAACGTCAGCTCATTTCATTGACTACCTGGGATGAAGCCCCTTCGATCAGAATGCACTTTCTCTTTTATCACCTTTGCCATTCGCGCTGCTAAAATACCGGAATAAATCTTATAGTCAACATTTAAGAGAGATATCAGTCTATAGGAATCGATCTTCTGAGGGTCTTTATTGGGTTTGAGAATTAAAATAATCATAGCTTCAGACCATGAACTGGGGATGTTTTCACCCAAAATGAATAGTCTATTACATAATGACACAAATATAGGTACTACTATGTCTAAAAAGGTATATAAACCTCCATCGGTAGACCATCTGGCCCTGCAGCTTTCCCCCTGGCCATTTTTCTACATTGTTTCCTCACCTCCTCCTCTGTTATCTCTTTTCCAAGAGTTATTTTCTGGTTTTCGTGTAGCTGTGGAATATTTTCTTGCATTAACTAAACATTAATACTCTGTGGGTCTGAAAATACAGTTTCTTGGTACAAATCCCTCATAAACCCTCTGGCTTCCCTCAATATATCTACATTTGCGTAGAGCTCCTCTCCTGATTTCCTACTTTTTGAACTATTTATAAAATTTCTTGCTCTATCAACCTTACTTTTCCTGGCCAACTAAGAACCACATTTTTCACCATAAGCGAATAGTCGAAGTTTGCCTACTTTCCATTTGTCGAATAATTTTTGATCCTCCTGGGCCTGGAATTTAGTCTGTAAATCTTCTAACTCCTTTTCCAAAGTAGGAATATTATGAGCATGAACAATTGAGAATTTCCTGCCCACATCAAGAGAATCATAATTGGAGGACACTCCAGCTCCTATATCGCAGCCAAGACCTGGAATAGCCTCCTTACACCGCTCTGGGCCATCACCTCACTGACAGAATTCCAAAGCGCCCTGAACACCTAGCTTTTCAATTGAGCCTTCCAGGACCTGCAAGCACCTGGATATCATATCGGACGATTAGCAGACCTATATAAATCATGATTGATTGATCAATAACAGGCGTAAGAGTGAATAAACTGGTTTCGCATCTGGACCTTTGGAATCAGCATAAAGTAAACTGCATTTGTTGCTAAATAATGCCTTTAACATGGAATACTGTGAACTATATTTGATACATTTGACTATGTAGGAGAGAGTACTGGGGGGCACCAGTGGGAGTTCAGAGCCAGCGGAAAAACCCTGTATTTGCTAAATGGATTCCATTTTGTAGTATTTAGTTCTGCTGAGTGACTTAATATACTTTTACTTCACATTAAGACAAGTACTGTGCTGTACTTATTATTGTTTATTGTGTCTAATTGTTAGCTGTTGTTTTCTGATCTCTTACAGCCCATACTACCTCCCTCAGAAGGCTTTAACTGCTCTCCCTTGCTTCTTGAGAGTCAACTGTGGAAAGGTTTTTACTTGGCCTAGTTTGCAAGGCAATATTAGGGAGAATCTCTGGTGTAAATATGCAGCTCTCCTTCTCCCTCCATTTAAAGCAACGCAGTGCAGCATTTTTGGCTGCTGCGCATCTTTCCGGGTTTTTTTTGTAAATCTGGATTTCAGTGCTCTAAATTACATTTGCGAATAGGCCCCAACATATCCTGATTTAAAGAACAGTGCATTTATATTTTGAATTCATGAGGGAAGTTTCGATTTACAATGGAATTAGTAAGGGAAATTATCATGGTACATTTCCGAAATGAAACTTATATCAGCCAATTCTATACCTGATCTAATTTCAAGATAAAAACAGATATCAGATGACTTAGTTATATGAATTTCTCTTGACATCAATAGAACATGCAGTTAAAATTTAAAGCTGCTAGGAATCCCAATTTTTTATTCACTAGTCCACAAGAAAATCTATACCATAAAGACCTGTTTTGTGATCTCCAAAGCATGAACCTTGCATGATGGATGTTTCTGGAGAGTTATAGGCAGATAAACTGCCACCTGCATCTCTATTCTTAGATGTCACATGATGGGAGCCATGTTGGAATTAAAAAAGGTCTATCACAAAAGAGGGGGACTGGTAGGGCTGTTAATGGGGTCCAGCACACATTCCCGAGCAGTACATTACATAAAGAGTATGCTGTTCCCCAGGTATAATGTGGACAACATGTTAAAGAGGCAGGGGGAATCCTCCCTTTCCGAACTAGAGTCCTCACACACCCAGCAAGCTAGGTGTCATGTTTCATCAGATGGAATTGCTCCTCATCGGGTCGGCACTGCAATACACGTCCGGCACCCATAAAGGGGCTCTTTAGCTGAGATCTTTTGTTCCTTGTCGTATGCTGCTGTGAGTGTGAGGGCCCTAGAGGACAGTGTAGATGTGGAGGAGTGAGTGGTGTTAAAAAAGGTTGGATAATCCGAATAAACTTTTTATTAGGACGGTTATCCACCTTATTAAAAGAAATGTGGAGTGGCTGCTCTCTGGCTTAATGGTCCAGTGGAGCGACGCTCAACTCGTACAATGTGGTCAACATGTTTCATGCATCATGGCCAATACTGATCCATAGCATTTCATCACGACCTAAGTGCAAAACTATCTACACATGGTGGTTGGTGGAGGGGTTCCTACCTACCACTCTTTACAGGTGCGAGCACGATGTCCCACCAATCCTAGTTGTAACCTATCTGGAGGGAAAAACTCACTCTATACTGTCTTGTCAGCTCCAGACACCAAAGTGTTGGTGTCCTGTCCAAATGCGGACATCCGCCAGAAAACCCACCCAGTGCCGAGCCAAAAAGCCGGATAAATAAAGTCTCCCACCAATCCACAATTACTAAAAAAATGCCCTAGATCAACAATGAAGGGCCAAAAACTAAAAATCAGCCATGTTAACGGCCATTGAATCCACCTGGAACTGAGGACATGCAGGTCACAACTCTGCTATACCTCTGCTGGAACTGTTTCATCCACAACTCCATAGAAAGTGAGCCTAGTCTGCACTAGCGATGCATGGCAACTAGAAGTTTTCATCTAGAGGAAGCCCAGATCACAGACATGGCCCCCGTCATCTATCTGTTTCTGATCTGAGTTCTTGCTTATTGCAATTCTTATGCTTAAAAGTGTCTTTAGGACAATGTAATCTAACTATACTAATGTGATTATGTGCTTTAGGAGCCATTCCTTTCAAAAGTGCTTTGTCATCCATGTGGGTCTTCTTCATGCTATATAATGCTGAATTTAAATGAAAAATTTTAAGGAAATTGGGGCAGGTAATAGCGATTCTTCCAGCTTTTACTCATTTTTCAGGGAGCCCTTAGGGTCTCATATATAATGTTCAGTAACTCTGCACAGACAAAGTTAGCAATGCCCCGGTATTGTTAACTCCAGGAGTGTTGAGTTACTAGGAATAGCTAGGGGGCACTCAAAAAGAGGCCACTATTTGTCTATCACCACGCTTACAACATCTGCTCTACCCAATATCTTTTGCAAACAGAAACAGAGAATGGTAAACAGAACTCATTATATTCCCCTAACACTGCCCAGCACAGCCAAAAGATGGACTTCCCATCACCCCCAACCAATAAGTGCAAGTATTACCTGATAACAAGAAGCAGGGCAGATTGTGAGGCAAATAACTAAGATAGAACCCGAACACTTTTACGAGACCTCAAGCCACATTTTCACACTAAACTCTATAAACAATCTACTTTTCAGCTATTAATCACGCTCATTGTAAACAGCTACAGGATTACAAATGTACTACTAAGTTATAGCTAAAATAACAGACTTTAGGAAAGCAGGGAAAGAAAGAACAGGGCTCCAGAGGTACTAGAAGACAACTCCAAGAGCAGAATGCACACCATATAAATAGGCTTAACATAACACAACACAACATAACATAACATGGTTTGCTGATGGAAGAGCCACAGAAGACTGTGCTGCCCTTGATGACATAGGCCATGTGCAAGAATAGTTTGTCCTAAATATTGTTTACTAAATTATTCACCCATTGGAGATTTTCAGCTATGATTGAAATAGTGTGATATTGTTGTACATGATACTTATTGCACAATATTTTGTTAGACAATATTCTGGCAACAACTGCCTCTTTCTAGTGAATCCATTTCTGTCTGTAGCAAATTCAAACAAGATCTCCTTGGTATATGAAGCGTAGACCCTCACTGCCTCCTCCAGATTCAGACTCTTACCTGTTTCCAGTGGACGGTGGCAGCAATCTTTGAAATCAGTCACTGTTGCACCATGTAAAATAGGAAAAAGGAAGGTAGTGGTGTTCCCCTATGGGGAATATCCGCACAATCACATTACGAATAAGTAAGATATAGGATACAGAACAAAAGTGTAGAACTAATATAATGATATTAGCAGAGCACAACAAGACCCACGTCACTCACTACCAAGGGTGACTAAATGTTAAGTATCCTAACTCAACATATACATATTAGAGAAACTGGGTCAGGCGTGCACCATCCTAAGTTGCAGTAATAAGGTAATGATGTAATAATCACACTAGTTTTAAACATACACCATACAGTCCAGTCTAAATTAGAATCACAACAAGTTGGTTTTGACAGGAAGAACAAATCAGTGTACTTAAGGTTTGGAAATCTTCATTCCGTTTATTCATAAATTCATCAAAATGGAAACAGCCGACGCGTGTTAAGTTAGTACTGAATAAGTACCACAACTTCCTCATGGCTGTAACATAGGTGTTATATCTGCATATACTTTTCAGACCATTTCGGCGTCCAGCCCTTTCGTCTCCTCTTCTTCAATGATGGTTGATGTCCACTTTCGCTTGCACAAAATATAAACTTATTTTCTCTTATCACTATAGGGTCTCAGGGTCTATTGTGAATTTTTTCTTGGTCTTTTTTCTTATTTTAATCTTCTTTTAAGTTGAGACTTTAGAGATTTTATCAGTCTGTATATGTCTTTGTATATTGATTGGTGTTAATTTTATGTTACAGCCTTGAGGAAGTTGTGGTACTTATTCAGTACTAACGAAACACGTGTCGGCTGTTTCCATTTTGATGAATTTATGAATAAACTAAGCAAGGGCAAAATTTGCGAATTCGCGTTCCGCGAATTCGCGAATTTTCCCATGAAATCGCAGATTTTTTTCCGATTTGCCCTGGAGTACTTTCTACTGGCTAATCCAGTAAGTGCTCCCTCATTGGGTAAATGTATAGTGCTTTTACTACAATGCAGCTGCATAAAGGGCCAGAAGATGTGTCTCCAGTGACCATGTGTGCCTGTAACACAGGCACAGGCACACATGGTCACTGGAGACACATCTTCTGGCCCTTTACGCAGCTACAGTGTAGTAAAAGCACTAAGGAGCAGATTTACAAGCTGCTTGCGCCTCTTTTGCACCGCAGTTGCGTCACTTTTGTGATGCAGCAGCAGCACAAAAGATGCGCAATGGTACTGGGTATAAACAACATGACGCATCTGAGAGATGCGTCACGTTGTAAAGCCCTGCACCATCAGGAGGCGTTCCGGAGCAGGAGAGGGCGTTCCTGCACAGAAACGCCTCCTAAAAGTGGCTTAGTGAAATCTACAAGATTTCACTCAGGCACTTTTAGGCCAATGCTGCGTCAAAACCCTGTGCCTGCTTGAAGCAGGCGCAAGGCTTGACGCAGCATTGGGGAGATAGGGCCCCCCAGAGCATTGCTGGAGCTGCGTCGCGCTTGCGACGCAGCTCCAGCAATGCGCTGCTTTTACGGCACAGATGCGTGACGCATCTGTGCCTTTTTTTCCACATGGTGCGCCACATTGTAAATGCAGCGCACCATGGGTGGCGGAGCTGCAGTGCACAATAACAGTGGAGAAGTGTGGCTCACTGGTTAGAGGGGCAGACTCTGAAGCAGAGATCAGGCTTGGGACCAGGGTTCAAGTCCCGACGCGGTAGGGTCTTGGGCTCAATGTCCATGGACTTGATAATTCTCCCCTCAGCGGATACTCTAATCATGGGTCCCACGCTGCAACTCTGGGCAATAGCTTGCTTAATCTCTACAACGGCCCCTACAACATTGGGATGCCTGGCTTCACCTTGGGGGTGCCCAGGAGGGGCCTCTCACAGGGAGAGCCAGGAAGGGTTCCACAGCGTTATACAGCGCTGGGACGCCCCGTTGGGGCAGCTGTGTGCTTTACAAAATACAATACATTTACATTTACATAACTGGTGCATCCCTGGGGATGCGCCAGTTATTGTAAATCTGCCCCTATACATTTAGCCAACGAGGGAGCACTTACTGATTAGACAGTATAAAGTACTCCAGTTGAGTAGAGGTATTGCACAAAAAGGTGGCATCTTCGTGGACAAACACGCAGGGTGGGATTCATTCTGCCCCCTGTTAGACTCGATTTTCTCTTGTTTTTGTGCCCTTCTGCCCTCTGTTAGACTCGTTTTTTGTGCCCTTCTGCCCTCTGTTAGACTCGTTTTTGTGCCTTTCTGCCCCCTGTTAGACTCGTTTTTTGTGCCCTTCTGCCCTCTGTTTGACTCGTTTTTCCCTTGTTTTTCAGCCCTTCTGCCCTTTGTTAGACTGCTTTTTGTGCCTTTCTGTCTTCTGCATCACCACATCATCACTCAGCGCTAACCCAGCATCACTCAGCACCACCACATTACCACTCAGCACCACCACATTATCACTCAGCACCACCACAGCACCACTCAGCACCACCACAGCATCACTCAGCACCACCACAGCATCACTCAGCACCACCACAGCACCACTCAGCACCACCACAGCACCACTCAGCACCACCACAGCATCACTCAGCACCACCACAGCGCCATTCAGCACCACCACAGCACCACTCAGCGCCACCACAGCATCACTCAGCGCCAACAGAGCATCACTCAGCGCCACCACATTATCACTCAGCACCACCACAGCACCACCACCACAGCACCACTCAGCGCCACCGCAGCATCAATCTGCGCAACCATTTAACAACAACTGGTTCAAATATGTTCTCTCAATGTTTCGAGCTTTATTACAAATGTCACAAAAAGATGTTAATATTTCACTTCTGTTCTTGGATTTTCGTCACAATAAAATACACTGAACATAATCTTCCCAAAATGATTTACAAAAGTTTAAGCTATTGCCATTATAAATTAAAATCACTTTTATTTAAGTATTAATTATTTAAAAAAATTAAAAGCCATTGTAATTTGTAATATCAATACATCTAAGTCACGTAAATACAAAACATGTTGCATTACAAATGCTATAGGTGTCACATTTGCGAAAGTTATAACTATTGGCATTGTAAATGACAAAGCTATTAATTTAGCTATTTTCAAAACCAAAATATAAATTAAAAAAATTGTAATTTACAAGACCAATAGCTCAAACTTTCCTAATGCGAGACCTATTGCATTGCAAATGCTTGTTTTTATATCTGTCAGTGCTTCCTGTTGAGGTTTAATCTTCGTGACAGGCGCCTCATTTGTAAAAGGTTACAAAAAATTAGCTTCAACTTTTGCACCTGCACCTGTAAGTGCGTGGCTGAAAATTCGTCCCCGCTGATTCGCGGATTTTTCCGCGATTTTTCCTGAGATTCGCGGATCGCGAAATCGTGGAAAATCTGCAAATTCCACGAGCGAAACGAATTTTCAGCCCATGCTTAGAATAAACGGAATGAAGATTTCCAAACCTTAAGGACACTGATTTGTCCTTCCTGTCTCGAACAACTTGTTGGGATTCTAATTTAGACTGGACTGTATGGTGTATGTTTAAAACTAGTGTGATTATTACATCATTACCTTATTACTGCAACTTAGGATGGTGCACGCCTGACCCAGTTTCTCTAATACTGTTGCACCATGTGTGTCTCCCCAACAGCTCAGTAATTCCCCTGTGCACTATCTGTTGGATGTTACCTTTTGCCTTAAACCTAATACTTTATTTAAGTTTAACACTCTGCAGATTATGTTTCTTTTATATTGGTCTATCTCAGTACTATTCATTCTTAGCTGCAAGTGTCTTGCTTCCAAATCCAACTGCATCTTTTTACAGCCAGTCAGTTTCCCCTGTTGGGCTATACTTTCATTGTGGCGGTTCACTGATATTATTTTGACCCCAAAATATCCCCATACACAAATATCGAGTTATAGATATGAATGTCATAAATATTGACATTCTATATTTATAATAGTAAGTACAAAAATAGCGGGAAAAAATATTGATGTAAAAAAATAGTTGTACAAAATATCAATTTTACTAAATGTATAAAAAATAATATTAAATATGTTAAATAATCTAAATTAACTTAGAAAAATAGATTAGTCTTAGTATAGTAGTTTTAACAAATCAATTCAATTAACAAAATGAAAAAATACATATATAAAATGAACCAAAGTCCTGGCCACTCCTTCCAGACTACTTGAGACCCATGGAGAGTGGCGCGCACGCCGGCAGAGTACACCGGCTGTTTCAATCGTCAAAGAAAGTACTCGTAAGTACGCTCTCAGAAAAAGAAGACTTCGTGTTCGTAAATATCCACCGCTGTTTATTCACAACGCGTTTTCCCTTACAAGAAAGCTTGTTCATGTTTATTTTTTATTTTTTTATTATTTATTGAAGTTTTGTATAGCGCTAGCTGGACCCGAGGGTATCAGAGCACTTCACAGCAAATACAGATATGCACCAAAAAGAAAAATGTGGACGATAAACAAGAACAAGGAACATAAGGGGAAGTAAAAGTCTGCACAACATCAACTTGCGCGCAGTATGGGACGGAGATCAGAAGCGAATCATCCAGCTCTGGGATCAAATAGAAAGCGGTTTTTCACAGTCAAATGTGGGGTTCTCGTTACGTCCAGAGCGCTCGAGGAAGATGGCTTTGAGTAGGATTTTGAATTTCGGGAAGGAGGTGGTCATTCTGATATGGGGGGATGGAGTTCCAGATCCTGGGAGCATTACCTGGTTTTTTGTTTCTGTGATATCAAAGGGATGAGTAGGAGCATGTTGGAACATCTGAGGTTCCTAGACTGACCAGCCCTTTTGAGTTTGGCGGCCAGATATTCTGGTTTGCCTGTATGCAGCCCTTTGTGTGTGAGGCAAGCTGTACGGAAGCTGGCTCATTGGTCTATAGGGGGCCACTTCAGTTCCTTGCGTGCCGGTGAGATGTGCTCATATTTCTTTGTTCCTGTGACCAATCTTGCTGGGGCGTTGAGGGTAGTGGTGAGAGTCCCAGGTGAGATTTGGCTGTTCAGAGCTGCGATGCCATAGTCAATTCTGAGTGGGCTGTTTCAGATCTTTCGGGGGGAGGAAGGGTATTATTTTGTAGAGAAGTTTCAGATTAAGAAAAGCACTTTTGGGGGTTTGTGAGATGTGTTTGTTCATATCCAGTTTGGGGTCAAGCGTAATCCTTAGGGATTTTACAGAGTCCGTTGGCGCAAGGGTATTGTTGAGGGTGTTTAAGGCTTTGAGCCATTCTACTATTTGGGGGTTTTCATCTCTATTCGAGATGAGGAGCACTTCTGTTTTCTCTTCATTGAGGTTGAGGTGGTTGGATGAGAGCCAATGTTGGACCTCCATGAGTGTACCGTTCAATCTGTGAATATCAGCGATCGATGTGGTTTCCAGATAGAGTTGTGTGTCGTCCATGTAGAGGTGGAAGGGGATGTTAGAGTTTCTTAGAAGTGAGGTGAGGGGTTCCATGTAGATGTTGAAAAGTTGTGGGGAGAGTACTGACCCTTTTGGAACTCCTCTACTAATGGGGAGTGGCTCAGATTCAAAGCTGTTGATTTTTATTCTTTGTGTGCAGTTGTTGAGAAAGGAAGAGAACCATTTTAAAACCGTCTTTTCAATGCCCCAGGACATTGAGTAGCAGGGTATGATCAACTGTGTCGAACATAGCCAAGAGTTCTAAGAGGATTAGAAGGCTACATTGGTTGGAGTCGAGTGACATGTGCAGATCATCTAGGACATTTAGGATTGCGGTTTCAGTGCTGCAGCCCTTACTGAACCCAGATTGGTGTGGGTCAAGTAGAATAGTGTTCTCTAGGTATTGGGTAAACTGTGACATCACACATCTCTCGAGAATTTTGGATAAGAGAGGGAGGTTCGATACCGGTCTGAAGTTGTTCATGTCCTTGGGGTTAAGGCCAGTTTTTTTTTTAGAAGTGGCGTAACTTGTCCTATTTTGATGCAATCTGGAATGGAACCTTCGCTCAAAGAGCTGTTGATGATCTTCCCCAGATTGGGGCTAGAGTAAGCTTCAGGTCATTGGTCAGTCTCGATAGTAGCTGATCGAAGGAGTGTGACAAGGGTTTAGCGGAGGCGATTAGATTGCTTATCACTTTATCCTGGACAGGCCGGAAGGATGACCAGCGGATAGACGAGGTTACTGGGGTGTTGTCGTTAGTTGCTGGAGTCGGGGTCTCTGTGCGGGAGGAGGGCTTAGAGCTGAATGATCGAACAATTTTGGCGATTTTTTCGTTAAAAAAGCTTGCAAAGTTGTCGCAATGGTTTTTTGATGCCACCATGTTGGTTGTAACTGGATTGGAGGTTTGGCTCCTGATAATGTTGAAGAGTTCTTTGGGGCTGTTTTTAACATTATCTAAAGCAGAACAGAAGAAGGATGACTTTTTGCTCTTGATATGATTATAGTAGTTTTTGCGTGCTGCCTTGAGTTGATCCCGGTGGAGTGACCTGGGGTTGTTCCTCCAGGTTCTTTCCATGGATCTGAGGTGTCTTCTTTCCTCATTAATGTCAATGGAGAACCAATACCTAGAGGGGATGCTTCTGTTTTTTTTTTAAGTTTCATAGGTGCCAGCTGATCCAGGGTAAGCTCCAAGTTGGAATGGTAGAGCGAGGTGAGTTCTGTGATTGAGAGGAGCTCCCTCGTGTTCGGGAGGAGTGAGCTAAGTCCTTCTTCTAGCTTGTCTAGGGGGACTCTGGATATATTCCTGACCCATTTAGGGGATGCTTGAGTGGGTCGAAGGGATAGGGCCGGATGGTTGATATGAAAAAGAATGATGTGGTGGTCTGACCAGTCCACCTGGATGATGTAATCAATCGTGATTGCATTTTTGTCCGCAATGATTGCATCTAGGATCGCTCCTCTATGGTGCGTTTCCTCTGAACAGTGTTGGATCATATCGTTGTCTTGCAGAAGGGTGTTGATAGATTGAATGAGAGGGTTTTTTCTTTTTAGTTCCATCTTAGGTTGAGGTTGCCCAGAATTATTCTGTAGTCGCTGTTGAGTGCTGATTGGGTGTGCAGATCCGACAACTAAGCTCCAAATTCATTGGAGTTGCCTGAAGGATGGTATAGGAGATGGCATTGAAGTGCACTGTGAGTGAGCGATTTGAAGTTGACCGATAGGCATTCGAAGGAGTTATACAGGCAGGCGGGAGTTTCTGAGATGGAGAGGTCACTTTTGTGAATAATTGCTATGCCGCCACCTTTGTGTTCGGGCCTGTCTTTGTGGATAATTGAGAAACCCGGCGGCACCAGCATGTCCAGAGTGGGGTGGGATAGGGTGTTTAGCCACGTTTCTGTGATGAAAACTACATCCAAGTCATGTGAGAGGATGGCATCAGCTATTTCTGTTGCATGTTTGACGGCGGACCGGCTGTTGATAAGCATAAAGTTAATGGGAGGATCTTCTTTTGATTTCAGACTGTCCGGTTTGGCTCTGGGTATGGAGGATAGATACGTTGGGGGTCTAGTGGCTCTTCAGGGGGGGGAGGGTCCCTACCCACTCCAGTAATGACTTGGATTGAGGAGATGGGAGTAGAGTTTAGGGGTGGAGCCTGAGCTAGCTGGTTAGAGGGGAGTTTGTATGATGAGACGAGTGCGATCACTTCCTGGGGGAAGAGGGTGGGAATAGTTCTTCTGGGATTGTCAGCTCGCGACTCAGTCCGGGGTTTAGTGAGTGGAGGCCGGGAACCTGGGGTGGGGTCACTGTGGTGGCGAAAGCGTGCTCCGAAGACTTGGAGTTTGTACGGAGCCACTAGGTAGCAGGGGATCAGCAGGTGTGGGTAGTAAGAAGTTGCCATCTTTAGTGTCGAAGAACTCTAGGTTCTCGTCTTTTGCCTGAATTAGTATGGTGCCATTCACGAAAATGGAGATGGAGATGTCTCTGGTCAGGGACTGTTGGTTCAGGGGGGAGATTGTTAATTTACGGTTGTGTTCAGTGAAGGTGGTTTTGGAGACGGGAAGGAGTGAGTTAAAGGTGGTGGCCCAGAGGTCAGGCCTGTTGGTATGGAAAATAAAGTCGATTTTCCTCTGTCCTCTAGATGAGCATTGATAGGTGTCAACAACTAGTGTTTCGGGATGTTGCCTGATTAAATTCTGTTAAAAGCGTTTTTTTGCTTTGAAGGAGAGAATACGTGGGAATGTTATAGCGAAGGTGTACTGTCCTCGTGGTGACAGGTGGTTGAGTGAAGGGCAGGGATGCGTGTCCATTTGCACGGCCGGGGGCATCCTAGCTGGACTAGGGGAGGCTTGGGTCCTCTGGGGCAAGGGAGGGGGGAGTAAGACGGAGGGGGGGTGGGCTATTAGGCACGGTAGGTAAGGGGTGTCAAGCCGGTGGGGGGGTTGGGCTGTTCGACGAGGTAGGTGATGGGGTGTTACGCACAGATGACGCTCAGGAGGGGTGGTCTGGAGGTGGAAGGGGGGAGGGAGGTATAATGCCTGGGAGGCGGGGGAGTAGGAGGAACGGTCAGGGGACCTCTCTGAGGGCGGGGACCTGAGTCCAAGAATGCAGAGGCCCTCGGCTTAATTGGTTAGCTCAGATGGCCATCAAATAGAGATCAGGCAGCCCCTTTGTGAGGGTGAGAGCTGGGTCTGAGTGACCTATTGGGTGAGCCTCGATTGCGCCAATCTCACTGGTCGCGTGGGGTGGGGTCAATTTGTTCACGTGGGGTTGGGGGAAGGCGATCATGTGTTAGAGGGGGATAGTGACAACTTCAAACTCCTTGGACGAACACTTGGAGTCAAAACATGTCAACTCTTTAAAGTCAGGCGGCCTACCTGCTGAGAAGCGCCTGGAGCTTGAGGGTGTCGAGCGTGGCAGTGAGTTACGTAACCCTTTGGGTCGTTGCGAGGTTCCTCATATCTTCTAGACGGAGCAGGTGATAGAGGGGGTCCGTTTCAGCCTGGACGACCTCCTGTATGAATGTAAGGAGCTAGCGGGCGGTCAAAATGGGGGCAGGTAACCCCGAGGGAGAGATGCAAAATGCCAGCACACTAAGATGGCCAGCGTTGTCAAAGCTGGTTAAAGCCAGTGAAAGCCAATTGATTCAAGAAGTCGGGCCGGACATAGTGAAGATAGTGAAGCCGGTTGGTTTTGGAGTGGCCGGCATTATCAATAGGGGAGGTCTCTGCTGCAAAACCAGTTGCGAGGAGGGGTCACAGCTTAGCCTGAGACCTCCACTGCACCTTCACTGGGAGAGGTTATTCCGCCTCGGATTAAAGCCCTTTGTTTCAAGGAATCGGGCAGAACATGTCCAAAGTGGTGGCCATTTTAGGGACAGGCGGCCCTTTAAGTATGATGTGAGATAGGTTCTGAAGGGGCCAGCATTTTCCAGAGGTGGGTACTCTGCTGCATAATCAGGAGTAATAGTCAATGCTATTTATGGGACCTCCGATGCCCCTTTGCTATGGGAAATAGATCTGTTGAGGTAGAAGCCATTAGTACACAGAAATCAGATAAAACAAGTCTGATTTCCATGTCCATTTGAAGTCCAAAGTGGCTGCCATATTAGGGACAGGCGGCCCTTTGCGTGTGAAATGAGATGGTTCTTGCGTGGAGGACTGGGTAAGGCGCCTCTGTGAATCGGTGCTTGGATCCTCTGGCCGCGACGTCGGGCTGGCTGTGCAGGGGCATTTTCGGTGAATTTGGGCTCACTTATTATCCTTGAAATCCTTAAACTTCGGAAGGCGGGCGGCCATATATGGGGCAGGCAGCCCCGGCGCTGTAGAGCATCTCACCGGGACCATTGCGGGGTACGCGTCCTCTCGCACACAGTCTCCTCTCCAGCTCTTCCAATGAGAGTAGGTGCCACTCTGTTGCAGTTCTCGTCAAGCCCCCAGGATCGCGACTCACCGCTGCTCCCGTTCTCTCGGAGCCGCGAGCCCTGGCGCAGCTGCCTCTGGATGCCTTGCCGCCTCCTACCACCTCGGTAAGTGATGAGCAGACATCTCACTACTGGAGGGTGGCTGCTGCGGGTAGGGGAGCGGGGTGAAGCTCCGGGGCAAGAACCGAGTGGGGAGGTGGTCTCTGGCGCGTATGGGAACCGGTCCTTCTAGTCGGGCATGTTGACCCCACAGACGATTCCTCCGGTTCCAGGAAGGCAGCAGGGTTAAAGTTCTTTAGTGCAGTCCGTTGCTCATTGTGCCTTTTACACCGGAGGTTTAGGTGGGGTCACTCGGGTCGGGATTTGCACAGAAAGTGATCCCTTGACCCGGAGCTCATCCCAGTCACTCCCTCCTTGCAGCCATATATTCACATGTGAACTTGCGCAACAAATGATGGCAACACTTATAGTTAACATGGTAATGACAATCAAAAGGGGACATTCAATTGACGGATGGCAGACATGTTGGAATGGTGAAAACGTAAAATACAAGTATGTGCTGCCAAATATACAATTGTACAAATGAACATCCAACAAAATACATTACGCCCAATGTCAGCGACCATGTGATGACCTAATAAGCAGATTCAGAAAAATGTATGTGTTAGAAAGGGGAGGGGTAACAATTACTATTCCAGCTCCAGTTAGTGCAAGAGTAGAGAAGGTGTTGGATAGTGGAGGAATAAAAATGAATATTCCCACTCCAGTGAGTGCAACAGTAAGGAAAGTGTTGGATAGCGGAGGGGTAGAAAATACTATTCCCACTCCAGTTAGTACAACAATAGGGAAAATATTAGATTGCGGAGGACTAAAAATGAATTTTCCCACTCCAGTCTGTTCAAAATTAAAAACAAACATAACATCACAAACACAACATATAAAAAAATGAAAAATAAATAAAAATATTTAAAAAATCTAAAAAATAGAAACATGTTCTAATGTTAAATAGATATGACAAATACCGACAAATATTATATTAAATAAAGGTAAACATATTTTACAAACAAATAACTATTTTTAATTAGAAAATATTCATACACAAAATGATTCTTTTCTCTTTCCTACCCCATAACACCACACAATTCACAACACATATAGAAATTAAAAAAAAACCTCCATAATTAACATAATTAACTATCAATTAAAGAAATATTATTAATTACAAATCTAATTAAAACAGATAAAAATGTATTTACTCCCCAAATGTCCCCCCTATAAAGCCAAAACTTACACTCAAAAAAAGAATAATTACACTAATTAATTATCAATTGAGAAATTAAAATCAACAAACAACTACCTAATAATTCATTAAAAATAAATTCTTCCCAACCTTTACGACTATAAACCCCACAACTCACATCGAAAATTCATTACACAATTGCAATATTTATATTTTAATTAATCAATTAACATTAAATTAGAATCAACTATTAATTAATTAAAAATAAATTGCTTCCCACCCTTTACACCTATAAACCCCACAACCCGCTCCTAAAAAAATAACACAATTATCATAAATAATTACCAATTTATTAATATCTATCAACCAATTAATAATTAATTATTAATAAATTGCTTCCCACAATTACTTCTATAAATCTAAGTTACTAAATAAAAACTAATTATTAATCTATTATAATTAAATTACTTCCCACCATATTCCCCTATAAACTGACAACCCGCTATTTAACTAAAAAACGCAAAATGTAATTAAAATAAAATTGATAACTACTAAACCTGTAACACATATATTAAAAAAACAAAAAACAACACTTACACAAAAAATAGATCAAATATATTTAAAATACATACTAAAATACATAACACTAATTAAAAAATCGATATTTTAAACAACTATATTTTTGCAAATGATAATAATGGCTTAGATATTTAAAAAATATATATTTCTTACCTTAAAGTTGATATTCTTTGGAGAAAATATTCAAGTGGCTACCAAACAACAACAGGAATGCGATTACCAAAGAGCTCATCACCAGCAGACTAAACTATGGAATCACTCTGTGTGCAGGGATTACCAACCAGCTCACACCAGACCATCCAAAACACAGCAGCCAGACTAGTCCTAAAACTTTCCATGCAGAGCCCACATTTCACCACACCTTAGGGAATAACCCTGGCTCCTGATACACAAGTGTACACACTTTAAACTCCTCACCTACAAACACTCTTCACAACACTGTTCCTGCCTTCCTGAACAGTCGCCTTCACTTCCACCAACCTTCCAGACACCTCCACTCTGCCAGTGTCTCACTAGCACACACCCAATGCATACACAAAAAGCAGAGGTGGCTGCACCTTCTCGTACCTTGCCCAAAAAAGCCTGGAACGGCCCCCCGCAACACATCAGTGACTTCTTCTCTCACCTTGAGTTGCATGAGAAGCTAAAAATCAGGCTTTTCAAATAAGCTCCAGGGTTGGCCTCAGTCACCGCCTACAGAGTGCCTGCATGCCCTCACAGCTGATTATTCACTGTAAAAATTACAATAGCATAGCACTTTATTACTCAAGGCAACAGGGTTTACTTCACACCAGTTGATGATCTTAAATCAGACTCTGAAAATTCACTCTACTCCTCTAGTTGCAGTTTCTGGATATTATGATTATCTCCCAGACATGTACCGAAGCAATTTATTATCTAAAAGTCTAAACATGGAGGCAGGATGTAATGAAATACTGCCTATATCATGAACGTTTGCTCTGTCTAAAACAAATGCATCGAGCTCGAAATTTCTATTAGTAGACAGCATAGCTCAGGAATACACCTGGGGGACAAAACATTACAAGATTAGATTCTGTATATAATAGATATATGAGGTTTGGAATTTAATGCATGTTCATGAAATGTACTTTAGAGATGTAAAATAGTCACTCATGTATTCCAATAAAAGCGCTGTATAGAAAGTGTCCCAACACCCAAACAGTTTCTAGCATGGAATGAGAGAAAATACTCCACTGGGCTGAGCTATAGCCCAAACTATGTATATTTAAAAGGCTTGGTAACAATAGTGTGTGCCGACAGCTTTGCTGCAAGCTAGCCCTAAAAATTGCCTTGTTTCACTGCAAGAGGCCCTCTCTAACCTGCTCCCCCTTTCTGCTGGTGCGCTCTTGGAACGTCCCGATTCCATACATTTTGCCACTCAACCATCACTTCCACTTCCATAGTTCTTAGGTCTTTAAATAGAGAACGGACTATGCTGAGGACAATGCATTTTTACCTTTTATATTCAGTGATGGAATCCATCTCTTTCCAAGATGGCGCAGTACTATTTGAATAATGTGGTTCAACATGTTGCCATTCTCATCTGTTTTGGTCCGGCCTAACGGTAGGGTTAGGGCGCTGTGTTCAGCGGGTGGGGGCCTGCCATAACCATTCTAGTTGCAGCTCCCAACAATGTGGGACTGGTCTGAACATTGTTGACAAGGCTGATATTGGTTTACTTTCCGACCCTAGTTTTGTTTGTTCAAAACAGGCTCACCATCTGGCTAATGTTTTAACAACACTGGAAGTCGTCGTAAAAGCACTGCTTTCCATTATAAAGAATATGAGAGAACGAATGTAGTGTGATCTTTTGTTTCAAATCGGTACACGGCTAATGCATCATGGATTTGATTATTACTGTACTTTACATATAATGCACACACATTTCATCTACATGAATTTAGCTCGATAGGAAAACGTATTTAAAGAAAAAGTGTGATTAAAAATATAATTATACATTTGACGTAGATCCTCTATCATTAAACTCTAGCTGAGATCAGTGATCCGTAAGTAGGCCAACATTTATTATTGATAATGTTTTATTTGATTACAATGATTGTGACACATTGCTCTACAATATATGCAAAAAAATTGAGGAGAGGAAAAGGGTTTTGGAAGATTCGTGGATGTTCTCATGTTAAACATTTTGTGAAAAGTTCATTGCAGCCTGGTTTACTGTCACATTCCAGGTGCTGATGCCCTGCTCTTAATGAGCGGGTCTATAGCACAGTTTGAAAAGGACCACAAAGTGTCAGTGTTATTGACAGAGTAAACATATTCAGATTGGGGAGCTTTCATGAGGAACCACGCTACATTTACTAGTAAGGAGTGTAAATGGAACGCTCTGCTGAAATCGCCTCTTTAGGACCGAAAACCAGCTTCTCTCGCGGCAATATTAAATATAGCATGGCTTACTACTAGGGCTCGTCTGATGCTTCCAGGGATAACAGCATCATTCGCATTAAAACTCAGAAGCGATAATGGGTGGAAGAAGTGAGATAACATTTCAATATTCTTTCATCACTTTTAAAAGGAATGCACAAATGTGGGCCTTGAGATACTCACACGTTGCATAAAAGGAACCTCTTTTCATGAATGCCACCAGTGAAGCCGATGATCTAATGGCCTATTTTGCGCTCATTTATATTTCAAGAATTATCGGATTATTGTAGGTCCATCGTGCTGTCACTAATCACAGTGCAGCAAAGCAGGGCAATAACCAGCCACCCATTAGGTCTGTAAACCCAGGATGAAACATTACGCGTTCCTGCAGCAATTCCTGAAAATGTAAACCTTTTTTTTGACCACATAGTTAGTTATTTCGGTCTGAGCTGACAATTTACCATTCAGTGATAAACTAGGAGCGGGAGGAAAATTAGTACCCAATGGTAATTTGAAGCATAAGGGAGTCATTACCTGAATCTGGTACTAAAATCCGTTCTCCGTTCTACAAGTAAAACTGTTTCAGTAGTTTCTGAAAACTTTTCATTTTCTCGTGTTCATCTTTGATATAGTGGCAGGTGGTTTTCCCATGTGTTCGCTAAAGGCTACAAAATCATTTTGAAACAGTAAAAAGCAAACCCTGTTAAAAATAGAATATTTTAAAATAAGAGGTTAAGTACATTCTTTGTATGGAAGTTTGATGTCTCAGTAAACAATAAAACAGACAGTTGCACAAAGGAAGGGCATACTTTTCTTGTAATTAAACATAATTGAATATTATTAAGCAGAGTGTTCATGTTGATGTATGAGTGTGGTTGGTGGTGTATGAGTGTGGCTGGTGGAGGTCTGGCAAACATCGAAACAGATTGCTTCTTGGACACTATGATTGACTATGTTAGGCAGCAGAGTAGTTATTGTCAGCTGCAGAGATCGGTGTGTAACCTTGTAAGTTTTGAAAAACCCCAATCGTATTATATACTTATTTCGTGCCATAGTAGGTTAGCAGTGTTCGGCTAAATGACATCCCATTTGTATTCACGTTATGCAACCCAGTGAGTTTTCCTTGTAATGCACAAGCTTCAGTTAGCGAGTGTGTCCATTTTGTTTTTCGCAATCCCCATTAGGCTGTGTCTGAACTATGCCCCGTTATTCATTTTGCTTGCCTCAGCCGAACACTGTATTTGGCTTTGTTCAAGGTTGCCTTCTGACTTACTAATAAATAGGACATTTCGCTCTTGCATACCTATCCATGTGTGTAGCTCTGCTCCCACGTTAGGAGACGCTGAGACCCGGCACAGCAACCTTGAAACTGTCATAGTGTGTACCCATCTAGCAGGTGGGAACTCATCCTTCTGTGCCTTCTTTGTTCACGTTCGGCCTAAGCCGGTAACTTTCAACTGTGTTTGTGGTTTGGGGTTCCTGGAGGAATGGTTATGCGTTGCAGACTATTGGGGGGCCAGTCCCTCGCCAGACATCTTAGGGTGCAGGTCAGATTGGAATCCTCTGCAGAGTATTACGAATAAAATCCTTATTTGTATTCTTTACTGTCTGACTTACTCTTCATAACTTGGGACGGAGTAGTAGGTGGTTGTAAATAACCCGGGTGGCCCCTAAGGGCCACTTCCTTCATCCTGTAGGTAAAAGGAGTGGAGGATATACCCTATGCTTTATTTTTCTGAGGTCCATAACAAATATTACCACTAAGGGCCTCATTGTGAGTTTCGTGGAGCAGTACCCTTGGGAGGTTTATTGAAAGTGGGCAGGTGTTTCCGGATCCTCTAATCCAAGTTCTGGAATTATTGGTCCCATGTGAAACTGCGAAGTACTCTAGACCTGCGCGGCATCTAAGGTGTGACCAAGCCCATAAGGGAGGAGTGGATACAAACATTTTGAGCCCCATTAGGATGGTAGGTGGATCACCCCCGCCGGGCCGGCGGGGGCGATCCGCCCGCCATGCATACAGCAAAGACCCCCGCAATATTATGATGGCTGGGGGGTCCGCGGCGGACGTAAAGACCATCCGCCGGTTTACCGCCCGGTCGTCAAGTCGACCGGACGGAAAAGGGTTCAATATGGTGGCGGTGTCTGTTAGACACCTCCAGCCACATTACAATGGGGGCGGAAACATGCCTTTCTGTGGCGGCATTACCGCCATGGATAGGCATGCAAAGTTTACTTGGGGGGCCCTATGGGGGCCCCCTGGGACTCTGGGGGATAGGGGGTGGATGGGGGGTGCCTATGGTTCCCCCTGCATTTCAATGTACAACGTGGCAGGCACCGCTCTGTGCCTGTCACGTTGTGCATTGAAAGGCACAACTTGCCTTTGTGGCAATGCGGGCGGCGGTGCTTTCAGCACTGCCCGCCGCAATGTTACGAATGCGCGATGCGCCTGACAGTGTGGCGGGCACATCCTAATTGTGGGTGAGGGACCTCCGCAAGCATTGCAGGTGGTCCAGATTCCCTGGGGTATGGCTGGCAGACATTGTTCCCCCGCCATGCTAATGACCTCCTTAGTGTTCACCCCTCGTGTTTTCTGAAACAGTTTTGTTCAGATTTTGGACTCTGCATACTTTACTACTTCTAGCCAGTGCTTGTGTTCACTGCTGTAAACATGGTAAAATTGGTTTACACAATTTGGCAGAATTAGTTTACTTGTAAATTAAATGCTACTAGTGGGCCTGCAGTACTTACCATGCCACTCACTTAAGTAGGCCTGTAAAACCTGTATCAGGCCTGCCATTGCAGCCTGTGTGTGGTTTTAAACTGCCATTTTGACATAGCAAAAAAACCTTTTGCTAGTTTTAAACCTTTCTCTTTACTGCATTTAAGTCACCCGTAGGGTAAGTCTTAAACAGCCCATGGGCTGGCGTGTATCCCATAGGATGGCTTGTATTTAAAAAGTAGGATGTGTACTTTTAAGTTTTACCTAGTAGTGAAAAACTCTCAAAATCATTTTTTTACTGTGCAAGCCCTACCGCTCCATGAGAATAATACTAGATTACCTTATTACATTTAGTAAGTGACACATTTTGATTTGAAGCAGGTAGGAATATTATGTTAGGTGTCAGAGGAATCGTAATTTAAAGTCATCTTAAATTGTCAGATTTTAAGTCACAATTCTGAAAATTACACCTTTAGAAAGTTGACATTTGCTTTTACTAACCATTTGATGCCTGCAGACTGAACAATGAGCCCTTCCTGAGCCATATGACTAGGTGAAGTTGAAAGTTGACCTCTGTGTATTCCTCTCAAACAGCCACAAAGTAGCGGATCTGAGTGCTGGCAAGGTGCGCCATCTGATACAATGAGAGGGGCAGAGCTGTCACTTGTCACACTTGCATTTCAAAGACACTGCCTCTGTTCACATACAAAGAACTTCACACTAAACTATTGTGCCTGCAAACAGACTGGGACCAGGGCAGGCTGGCAGGAAATTTGAGACACTACTGTAGAAGGAAGACTCTATAAGTTTCTTCACTTCAAAGTGGGCACTAGGTTTAAAACCACCAGACCAATTCTTCAGTACATTTCTGGACCTGTGGATACCACAGAAGAAGGGCTGCCCTTCTGGCAGAGAACTACCCTGCTACTACAGGTCTAACTTGCTGCCTGAGAAGGAAGACTGGACCTGCTCCCTTCATCCCAAATTAAAGGTCAGCCAACAGACCTCCTGTTAGAGGGACACAACAAGTTCTAGTGCTGTCTCTGCAACTGCCCAGCTGACCTGCTGCACTAGACCGGGCTGGACCTCCAACTATTATTTCCAATTAATTGTGTGCTTATAGGTAATCATCTTTTATTTCTTAGGTGATGAAGGGTATGGAATAATGTCCTGGATAATGACTCAATGTATTCAGCCACAAAATGATGCTCAGAAGCTATTTAATATTTCCATAAAAATACTTGCAATGTTGTAGAGAGCAATTGAAGTTCTATTATCAAAATTCCATTGTTTGGACCAGTTTAGAGGGAGAATGCTGTATGCTCTGAAATGGTCTGTAAATAATTGTTATCTGCGCTATGCTTCACGCCCTATGTCTACAAAGTAGTCTTGTATGGGGATGCCGAACACAAGAGCCATCCACTGAAGAAATGAATGGGTCTAACCATGGACATAATTCAACTGAAGGCCGTAGGAGTAGAAATAGACTTGTTGCAAATTGTTTTACATAACAAATGAAATAAAGATGTTAATTAAGAAATTGTTTTAGTTACATTGGAACAATGGTTAAGCTAGTGTGATATACACAAATATCGTTTTTGTGTTCTCTTGGCAAAAAATTACAAGTTTAGAACATTAAAATGATGTAGGTAGTTATAGTTAGGATCTCGTTTCTATTCAAATAGCGTTTTTCTTTTCCCAATATCTTTTGTGTCATTTGACGAATCTTTGCAATATTTCTTAAAACTAATGGCCCGCTCAGGTCAGCTCCTACCTTGGAAGTTTCGGGGTGATTCGTCAAGTGGGGGCCGAGAAAAAAGGGGGTTCCCAAAATACGTTTTCCCAATGTTAATTTCTATAGGAAAAATCGGAACAGACTACAGTCCGAACTTCTGAACGGAATTACACCAAATTTGCCAAAAAGGTTGCCCTTGGTTCAAAAAGAGCCCTTTTTATTAAATGATGGAAATCCATTCAGTAGTTCCTGAGAAATTGAAAGAAGAAAAAATATTGGTATCTGAGCACCGAGTTGGGTTTGCGAACCCTCCCAGGCACAAGCTTCACTCTGATTGGCTGCCAACGCTCCAAACCAGGAAGTGTTGGCAGTCATCTTTTGACTCAGTAGAACGAGTCACAAGAAAACAGAAAAAAAGAGGTTGAAAAGCGAGAAAAGGGGGCAGGTTAGAAACACCCTGACCACCTAGGCCTGCTCAGACCTGAGTAAATAAATGCAGCTTTAATTCCGCTACATTTGTGCCTTCAAGTTACCGCGCTCTCTTAAAATCTATCTGTCAGCCGTAATGCCATGTAAATGAGCCACTGAGCTTTTCTCGCTGAATCTCCCTTACTCCAATCCCATTCTTCTAATCATCCGGCGCACAGAGGGTAAGATCCATCTTTTTCTGTCGCGATAGGATCTCCTCAGGAATTAAAGGGTTTACACTTAACTCTGCAGCAGTCTGTGTCTTGGCTGTGATCTAAGGCTTTAGGGAAATCTCATTAAGCGCAGGTGCTTGGATCGAAGCGCCCGGCCACGGCTACTGGATTGTTAATCTCCCGATGGCCAATACGAAAAGCTCCACTTGTTTAGGATCTTTGATTAGCTCGAGCGCGGCCCTTTGATTGCGTGATCTTATAAAGGCTGCACGCGTCTGCCATTTCAGGTAAGTGGTTGTAAGTACTGCAGAGAGATAGACAGCGAAGGCTCGGCCACTGAGCTGCATTTTGGCGTCTTAATTGACTTTCCAGCACTCTCTGAGTCTTAACTCTGCACATACAAAGAGGCGTTATGTGGGTTACTGTGTATTCTAATGAAGGCCTCATAAGACAGTAATCTGGAATGCGGCCATGGAGTCCCATTACAGTTGCAGCATAGGGGGCGGCCAGGGTGGAGTGCAGACATGGGGACCGACTTAGCTGCAGCATAGGGGGCATGCGGAGTGAAGACATGGAAACCAGATATAGCTGCAGCAAAGGGGATGGGATTTAATGCAGCCATGGAGTCCTAGTTCAGTTGCAGCACAGGGGACATGTGGAATGCAGACATGGGAACTGGATTTAGCTGCATCATAGGGGCTGGGTGGAATGCAGACTAGGGAATGGTAACAGGTCCTTGCTTGGGGTAGAATGGAAGTCAGGCCGGTAGACATGGTGTAGTTCCGGCATAGGGGGCGGGCTAGAATCCAGACATTGGCATTGGGTGCAGTTCTGGCATGTAGTGCAGTTCCAGCAGAGGGGCAGGATGGAATACAGATGGGGACAGTTCCGGCATAGAGTCAGCATACAATGCAGGCATGCCGAGCAGGTACGGCCTAGGGGGTGTGGTGGAATTCGAGTTGGTAAGGTGCCAACGGTGTCTTTGTGTGCCTTGCAAGGCACATTCATCCCTTCAGCAGGCTAGTTGCTCTGCCCACCAGGAGTACAAGAGCTGAGTACTCCCACGTGCCGACATAACTGCTTTTAAAAATTCACGTTGCTCTCACCTGACAACACACCCCCTTTCCCGGTCCACCACTGACATCGTCAGATTGTTGTGGGGGGAAGGCAGGCCAGAAGTGAATACTACTTCCCCTCACCTCAGCGTGCAGGTTAGCAGGCTAGTTGCTCTGCCCACCAGGAGTACAAGAGCTGAGTACTCCCACGCGCTGACAGACTGGAGCAAGTGGAAAAGGGCTCCCATAGACTGCTTTTTAAACCATTTCTGCCCATTAGACTTCTGCGCACCATCACGCTCCTCAAACCAGCAATTAATTGTTTTTAAATAACTGCTTTTAAAAAATTCACGTTGCTCTCACCTGACTACACACCCCCTTCCCCGGTCCACCACTGACATCATCAGATTGTTGTGGAGGGAAGGCGGGCCGGAAGTGAATACTCCTTCCCCTCACCTCAGCGCGAAGGTTAGCAGGCTAGTTGCTCTACCCTGTCCCCCTTGAAAAGAATGATGCCTTTCCGTTCGGGCAGTGGACGCGCGCAGCCGGCGCGCCGTAGCGCGCCAAAGGCAAGCCCGTCTGCGCCCGTCTGCGCCGGAATGGGCCCAGGGCCAGGAACCTCTGCCCCTGCCACCCCAGCCCCCAGATTTTACAGCCGGGAGACTCTATTACAACTTAGAAAGGCCACAAACACACCTTGCCTCCACTCCCTGGAGGCTTTACAAAGTAAATGCTCCCACTGCCCCTTCACTCCCTCACCAAAGGCAATCCCACCTCCCATCGAATCAGAAATCAGCATGGCCCAGCTGAATTGCAGATCCCTGCCCAAACACTTCGCAGAAATAAACATGCTTCTCCTGGACACACAACCAGATGTTCTGTTCCTGACAGAGACATGGCTATCCTCAAGCTCTGAGCCAGATGTGCAATCCCTCCCGTCAGAATACCTTATCCAGCATCTCGATAGAGTAGGTGGAAAGGGTGGCGGAATTGCTATTATTTATAAAAGCCACCTCTCCTGCCGACTACTAGATAGCCCGATCCTCAACTGTGAAAATGTCCACTTCATTATTCAGCTCTCCCCCTCTAAATCACTGTCGGACATTCTTCGGTACCGTCCACCGGGAGCACTGGGGCAATTCTGTAGTTCACTGCTGGAAGCCACCATCTCCCGCGCCCGCCTCTCATCCAACTTCACATTACTAGGAGACATAAACCTCCACTTCGACGACTCCTTGGACAAAGTGGCAGGTGACCTAACACTCGATCTGGCTACTTATCCTATTCACCTGAAAAACCATCAAACTACACATATAAAAGGCCATGTACTAGACCCTATCTTCTCAAACATCTCCGGATTAAAAACTAGTGAGCCCCTACCCATCCCATTGGTCTGACCACTTCCTAGTACCATTCACTTGGCAAATCACTACCGACCCCCCCTATGGGCCACCACCTCGCATACCAGAACGCCCCTGGTCAAAACTAGTCCTGGATGACTGGAGACATGAACTTGAAGGCACGACCCCCAAACTTGATTCAGACCCACTCCGAGCTGATAAGCAAATTTCATCCTGGATCGAAACTCTCTAGACCAAGTTCTGCCCCCCAAAAATTCTACCTAAAAAAAATAGAACCTCCAATTCCCCTTGATTTACCCCAGAACTCTGCGTCTTAAAAAAACAATGTAAAAAACTTGAACGCACATGGAGGAAGGACTGAGCCATTAATAAAAAAATAGAATACAGAACAGCCATCAGGTCCTACAAAGCTACCCTGAAAACCACCCAGGCAGCCTTCTTTGAAGAAAAAATCCAAGCCTCCGCCAACTCCTCTAGGGAAACATTTCGGATTGTTAAAAAATTGCTGAAAGCCCCAGATCCACCCCCCGTCACCGACCCCTCTGGACATAGAGGCAACGAACTGGCGAATTCTTTTCCACCAAAATTCAAAACATCTTAATATCCCTCCCAGTCCCCAGCCACCCCCAGGTCACCACCCCCTTACTCCCGCAACCAATATCCCTCACCTCGACTCCTTCCCCACCTTACTGTGGAAATGCTTCCCCATATCCTAAATTCAATCAAAAGCGGTTCTCCCCTCGACCCTGCACCTTTCAACATCCTGAAACGTGTCACACCCACCATCGCCTCCCCCATTGCCAACCTAATAAACACCTCACTAGAACAGGGTACCGTTCCCCCCAACTGGAAAAAAGCCACAGTAAGAGCACTACTAAAGAAACCCCATCTGAACACCTTAGAGCTGGGCAACTACCGGCCCCTCTCCTTACTCCCCGGAATCAGCAAGGTGCTAGAGAAATGTGTTAAATAATAGAAACATACGAAATGAAGGAAGGGTCCAATGGAATATTTAGAGACCGTGATGATGACGTGTCCTCACGTCGCCGTCGCGTAGGTCTGAGCAGAGACTACAACTCCCATGACCCTTTGTTTTTGCCGACGAATAATGACGCGTCTAGACGCCATTCGGACTACCAAAAGATATAAGAATGGTTGCCGTCACCGTCCGGGTACCTCCACAAACAGCCCAGATGGCTGCAAGGAGTACCGACGGATAGGTGAGTGCAATCAAATCCCCGTTGTGATCTGTTTCTTGCTGCACTTGAAGACACAACAGAACCAATCACATTGTAGTTGCCATCCCGGACGAGCGTCCTCTGCATTATTTATATCTTTGCTTGACAGATGGGCGCACGATC
Organism: Lissotriton vulgaris; assembly: GCF_964263255.1. Lineage (NCBI taxonomy): Eukaryota > Metazoa > Chordata > Amphibia > Caudata > Salamandridae > Lissotriton > Lissotriton vulgaris. The sequence continues at coordinate 743,592,491 of NC_141695.1, read as the reverse complement.
TTCTAAGAAATTGAACTTAAGTAACAACAGTATACGGTTATACACTAAACGGCTGCTGGTAGCAACCTGGGGGCATTCTATATATTGCGATGCCGATCAAGATACACAAAAAACTCAGTTTGTTTCACTCACAGCCAAAAACCTTGTTTATTGACTGAAAGTACCTGTAGTCCCTAACAAAGCGGTCCCTTTTTTCCTGCATACATTTTTTTTTCATGCATTTAAATTAATTCCTGTTTAGCCTTACCCTTATACAAAGAGCTTATACGATGTAGCTGTCGCGGGGGGGGGGTTCACTTATTCTTGCATCTCTTTACAAACAGAGCGGTGCCCCAACAACCTGAGCTATAGCCAGGTGAGGAGAAGCATGTTCCTCTAACACTAAAGGTGAGCCAGATGATATCCCATTAGATAGAGATGGGTTATGTTAAACTGACCAATACATGAGCTGCTACGTTAAGAACAGCTTAACCAAATGAATAATGTTATCTCTACCTTTGTGTTTTCTGTGTTGATTCTTTCTTCTTTTTTTCTTGTTTTATCCTGACCTGATGCTTCCTGTGTTTGGACATCTCTCCAGTACATAGGAGCATTGGAAAGACGAATCAGGTGATATAATTATTATCTATTCTGTTTTATCACTAAGATATCTCAAGCATTAGCAAAGTCATAGACGGTCTTGATGAAAGCAGTAGATACCTTTCTGGATCATTAAAACTGCAGAAACATGTCGACCTGAATATTCCAACCAGTAGCTATCTGTTGAAACTACTGATTCTTTGCACTAGGTTTTTATCTATTGGAAGTGGACGGCTATAGAATAAAGTTGTTTTTGCGTCCACTCTCTAATTTTAACAGAGCACATTCTTGTCACTTACACAATTTTTTTCATGCACTGCTTTCAGTTACTAGTACATGCCTCCTGATAATTGACTGAGTCCGAATGCACACTTGGTTATACACTTCACTGTTAGAACTTTGAGAAGTGGTTACAACATGGACTCTCCATTCTGTGAAGTGGCCCAGATGATGGAAAGGGCGGCACAGAACGTTTAACTGATGGAAACTTTTCACATTGTGAAATATCCTGTTGTGTTCCATATTTACACATAGGATGCACACAGTACAGGTCAATGCTCACACGGTTAACACAGGTAGATTTCTTTAGGCCCACAGTTATTCATTTGTAGTTATAGAGAAATTTGTTAACTAACAGCTCTCCACCTTCCTTGAATCGAATGGCCTTCTACACTGCTCGCAAACAGGCTTCCGGCCTGGCCAGGGCACTGAAACCGCCCTGCTAGCAGTCGTAGAAAAATCTTAGACTCGGGTGGATCTGTAGCAGTGATCCTCCTAAACTTGAGCGCTGCTTTTGATACGGTGGACCACCGCATTCTTGTCCATCGTCTAAACAGCAAGGGAGTTACAGGGACAGCCTTGTCCTGGCTCAAGTCATTTCTAGAAAATAGAACATTTCAGGTTTCTGAAGGCAACACTCTATCCAGAGCCATTCCACTACAATGCGGGTCCCTAAGGGCGCTTCCCTAAGCCCTACCCTCTTCAATGTTTACATATCCCCATTAGAGGAGATCGTAGCCCCTTTTGGCATTAAATTGGTCACATACGCAGACAACACCCAACTTGTCGTCTCACTTAAGCAGAAGACCAATCCTCAGGAAACCTATGCCCCTGCCTCAAAGAAAACTCCAGCTGCATGAGCAAGTCCCTCCTCAAACTTAACGGAGACAAATCCGAGATCCTAGTGCTAGGCAATCAACCCAAACTCACCCCCAAACTGATGTGGCCAACCAGCATGGCACAAGCCCCCTCTCCGAAGAAATAAATAAAAAGTCTAGGTATATGGCTGGACCAGGACCTCACTTTTTAAACTCAAGCCAGGAAAACAGCGGGAATCTGCTTTGGCCTTCTTCGCACCACACGCAAAATCCTCCCCCTCCTTTCCCCACAATCCCAAAAACTGTTTATCCAGGGCCTCATCCTCTCCAGACTAGATTACGGGAACGCCCTTTATCTTGGCGCTCCAAAATCAGTCATAAACAAACTCCTACTTGTCCAGAACTCTGCAGCTAGACTGCTAACAGGTACAAAAAACAGAAGCTTGGCCAAGCCTGCCCTAAACTCACTACACTGGCTCCCGATCCAAGAGAGAATTAATTTCAAATCCCTCTGCATAACACATAAAATTCTCCAGGATAAGGGCCCTCCAATTCTGAAAACCCTGATTAAACCACACAAAGCCAACAGGAATCTAAGATCCAAGCACCTCCTTTTGGACCACATCCCAAAAATCAAGAAGGCGCTGTCAGGAGGTCACCTTTTTTCCTATAACACCCCTAAGCTGTGGAACTCCCTCCCTCTGAACATTCGGAGGGAAATCAACTTGTCAAAATTCCTGAAGCTCTTGAAAATCTGGCTCTTCCCCTAGGTCACTTCTGTTTCCTAGCTACACTCTCCGAGTTCAGCGCTGGGGCGTCCTTGGGTAGCCACGCGCTCTACAAATCCACTTCCAATTCCAAATCCAATTCCAGTGACTTTTGACCTCTGACCTGTGGAATTTCACGCATCTTCCGAGCTCTTTGCTGACACAAAAGCTGGTTTTTCAGAGGACTAGCCCGGTGTGAGGTGGGGGGCTCCTTCACAGGTATATGTTTGATTTCTAGTAGATATTTACTGCACCATGCAATGGCTGACTTAAGTTGCCTTGTTTGACTTGGTAAAGGTAATGTAACACAACGCAGCCCCATTCTGTTGGAGCATGAGCGTTCCCATGCATCCACCCATGGATTTTGCCACATTTCCAGATTGACTCAAGCTAGTAACATTGGGAATGCATCAAAATGCGGGGCCTTCTCCAGTGAAATTTACAGAGGAGACTTTTTTGTTTTGTCTTGTTACTTCCTCTTTCTATGGGTGATGCACTTTGCATCAACCACAGAAAGAGTAAATAGACTAACAAGAGATATTTTGTGCAGGAACATATCTCTTCTTAGCTAAAAACAATCCTTAGAAGCATTTTCCTCTTTTTATATATGCTGCAAAAATCAGCATACATAGAAAGATAAATTAAGGATGAGAAATTAAGACATTTTTCCTCGTTATGCCTGGTTCAGGAAGGCATAGCATTTTGGCACAATCCAAGGTTTTCTCACCTTCTTAAAACCATGGGTGAATGCATGGGAATGCCCATGCTCCCCCATACAACAGCTACCTGCTGCAAAGTAATGCAAGACAGAATTATGTTCTGAATGGCGTTACTTTTTAAAAATAATCCCACACCAAGCTACCGAAATCTGGTTATCGTGGCTTTGTAAATCCCAACTAAATTTTGCATCGTGCCTGAACCAAAATATGGCACTACCACAATGCACAATGTTAATGTATCTGGCCCCATATCTTATTTGCTTAGTCACATTTTGTCACTGCCTCTTTGATGCAAGTCAGCCCAGTAAGGTTGTCAGTTGACCTGCCGTGCCTTATTTTTTATTAAACCTGGCAAGTACATATATGAACTAATTGATTGACCTGGGAAGGGGGTAATTAAGAGGGTCGAAAAAAGCAGTTGAGTAGTTAACATGGATTTTAATTTAGAATACTGCCCAAATGATTGGAAGAGATGTGTGATTGACACTATAAATGTGGCACTCAATTTTTAACATCAAAAAAACTTTTCTTTCCTGATGTAATACCCAAGGTCATTTACATAACTTTGCAAACACAATAAGATGATGGACGGAGCATCTAAACTTTTCAGTCGCTCATCCCCAGTAACTATTAGACCTCGGTTGAATCCGCCATCATTTTTTTGCTCACTTCACCACCCCAGTTTAAACCCAGCCATATGCAAATAAGTCTTGACCCTGTTCCTCACTGGAAAAGTCCAGCTCGGACTGCAAAGCTAGATCTTCTTTGTAACAGAAACAAGTATCCTTGGACCAGTTTCGAGTAACACCCTTCATCAATCATGCTAGCTTGAATCCAGTGGCAAGGTGAGCAGGGTACCCAGATCTCAACATACCATGCCAACTTAGGGTGAACAAAGCAAATATTTTTCAGACACTCACCCCCAGTCACTATTAGAGCTGGGTTGAATCCGTCATCATTCTTTTGCTCACTTCAGCACCCCAGTTCAGACCCAGCCATATGCAAATAAGTCTTGACCCTGTTCCTCATGGTAACAGTCCAGCCCGAACTGCCATGCCAGGTCTTCCCTGGAATGGAAAGTGAAACTTAATAGTATTTTTAATTATAAAAAAAAACCTAACACTGTTCATATTTATTTCATATGAAGCTAAAAATAATTTTAAAAATGTTCACATAATTATAAGGTAAACAACATTATAAGATCCACAAAATAAATTGTATATACCATTAGGAAATACAAATTATATCAAAAATAACATAAATCAAAAAAGAAAATTAAGTAAAGGATAGAAAAGAATGCACATTTGTATGCATTGACATCTACAATAAAACCATATTTAACACCAAAAATAAAACTAATAAAAGAAATCTTGTGACAAATAATTTACACTCAAACAGTGGTGCATGTATGAGAAAAGATGTGGAGATCAAAAATATATGATCAATAAATCACAGACTAATTAACTTAAACAAAAACATCATGTTGCCAACTTGTGTTGTTGCAAACAAATTCAAATTAAAAAATAAACAGAATAAAAAATGAGTGCACACAATAGCTGAAACATAAAGGTAGTTTGTGCACTGCCTGGTGGTAAGCCTCATGACAATACAAGCTCGAGAGAGAAAACTCATCAATATAAGAAACAACTATTTAATCATAAGTATCAACTAAAAGTTTGGAATTACAGTGTAACACATTATATATAGACACAAATCAAAAGTACAATAATTTTATTTAGATATAATTATATAGTATGTCTGATATTGTAACACTGATCAATGTTAATGTCTCAAGAAGAGCAACAATTTGGTATCTTGTGTGCCCCACATCAGATTTACGTCAGGCACTTCCAATTATATGATGTAACGGTGGTTCGAGAAAAGCAAGAGAAAGTTGTGTGACTTACAATGAAAAATGTGCGTCGTACTGCATCGTCCCTATATTGTAATCACATCATGAAGCATCGAATAGTGAATTTGGCTCAACCATGAGGTAGAAAAGCAACGCGATGCTGCATTACTCCGAATAAATGTGACCCTAAATTTAATTTGTATGTGCCATATGTTGTAGAAGATCTCAGCCTGAAGGGTGCCTCAGAGCCATTGAAGATCGACTATCACGCTAATTATTTACATTTCAAAAAGTGCATTTGTTTTGATACCGTTTTACCTAAAACCATGTAATTTAAATCATGGCTTTGTTTCCACTCTTGGCATCTCTCCATATCTTGCACTGGTGGCCCATTCTACAGACAATTAGTAGAAATACATGTCATTATTATGGTTGGCGATTGCACCCTTCTGCTTTCTCTTCTCAAGAATATATTTTCTTTTCACTACAACTGTTTATTTCACTGCAATACTCTATGTTGTCCATTCTCAATGATCTTCTCCTCTATACTTTTAACAATTTGAAAACCATTCTTCATTCTACTGCACAGCTAGAGTTTGTTGCTAGTAAAAATGTGTCTGCTTCTGTGCCTTTCTGTGCAGCTCCCAAACGACTGAAATTCTTGCACTGCCCATTCATGTCACAGCATGAAAAGCATTGATATTCAATCATATTCGAGCAACTTACAGCCTTATTCATGAAGGCTAAATCGGCTCGCAAAGGGCCGGATTCTGAGAATCCGGCCCTTTGCGAGTGCGATTTTTGCATTTGGGATTCAGCATCCCAAATGCAAAAATCGGTAATTGCTAAATCGCTAAATTGCGAGGAATTACATTTAAGGAATCTCTATTTGAGATTCCTTAAATGCAATTCATGAAGCATTTGAAAATTGCGAAAATGCAATTTTGGGCCGCTATTTACCGAGAGGTCAGACCTCTCGGTAAATAGCAAAAACTTAGAAAAATGCTTTTAAAAGCCTTTTTCTAAGTTGCATGTTGCACACACACATGTCCTTTGGACATGTGTGTGCGCAACACCTGTTTCAATTTGCATTTAAGGGGTGCTACAGGGTGTCCTTTGGACACCCCTGGCACCCTTTAAATCGCTATCTTATTTGCGAGTAGCAAATTGCTAATCGCAAATAAGGAATACTCCCCATGCATTCCTATGGGCCTTTTGGCCCATAGGAATGCATGGGGAGTTATTCCTTATTTGCGATTAGCAATTAGCTAATCGCAAATAAGGAATCAGTGGGAATCGCAATTAATATTGCGATTCCTACATGATTACCGGAATCATAAGGAATCGCTATTTGAGACTCGCAAAACGGTAATCATGTAGGAATCGCAATATTAATTGCGATTCCCACTGATTCCTTATTTGCGATTAGCTAATTGCTAATCGCAAATAAGGAATAACTCCCCATGCATTCCTATGGGCCAAAAGGCCCATAGGAATGCATGGGGAGTATTCCTTATTTGCGATTAGCAATTTGCTACTCGCAAATAAGATAGCGATTTAAAGGGTGCCAGGGGTGTCCAAAGGACACCCTGTAGCACCCCTTAAATGCAAATTGAAACAGGTGTTGCGCACACACATGTCCAAAGGACATGTGTGTGTGCAACATGCAACTTAGAAAAATGCTTTTAAAAGCATTTTTCTAAGTTTTTGCTATTTACCGAGAGGTCTGACCTCTCGGTAAATAGCGGCCCAAAATTGCATTTTCGCAATTTTCAAATGCTTCATGAATTGCATTTAAGGAATCTCAAATAGAGATTCCTTAAATGTAATTCCTCGCAATTTAGCGATTTAGCAATTACCGATTTTTGCATTTGGGATGCTGAATCCCAAATGCAAAAATCGCACTCGCAAAGGGCCGGATTCTCAGAATCCGGCCCTTTGCGAGCCGATTTAGCCTTCATGAATAAGGCTGTTAGTTTGTACCTTTTGTAAGAGAAACATTCAATACAATTGTATCCCCATGCAATATTCGGCTTCCCTTCGTCTGAAGACAATTTAATTTTAAAGATCACAAAAATAAAGGATTGCATGTTCATAGGTTTTGTTCTGCAGAAAAATGTAAGTGAAAAGTTATTTAATAGGTTTGTGCGCACGTGGGGGTAAGTATTTGCACAAAACAGATTGCTCCGCTCCACTGTATTTGCTACAAAGCTTCTCTGGCAAGCCAAACAAAAGTTTCCAAAGAGCTCTCAATTAGGTTTTGTCTACTCAGAAAGAGACATGGACTTCAGCTGCTTATGTAAAGAATCATGAGATGGGCTTTCCAAATATCGATCGTTTCAAACTTAGACTCCAATGCTTCCTGGAATGAGAAGTACATCTTTTCCTTTGGGATCCTCTTAGAGGGTGGAGCAGAGGGTATGATTGACCTCTGGACTGTAGGGGGTCCTTCCAATATATCTACATACCTTTAGTTTGCGGACAACCAGGATTGATCTGACTATACATTTCATATATCTATCTAGAATTTTCAATGCATCAACCATCAGATAGTTGTAATTCATCGCTTATCAAACTCTGCTATTAAAAAGAAAGCCCCAGCCTAGATACTTTCACAACTTTGGGATAAAACACTGTCCAGCTTGGAAAGTCCTTTGCTAGTGCTTTACTTGTCAGTGAGGTGGTACATCAGAGTTCATCCTTCTCTCCTTTGCTTTTTAAGCTGTATCTTAGGCCTTTGACTGCTACATAGACATAGTTTAATGTATTTTATTTATGCAGGTGATACACAGATAGTATCTAATATAAACAAGCGTTTGCAGTGCAATAGGTCTCACATTTAACAGAGTTAGAGCTACTGGTGTTGAAAATGATAATGTCTTTTATCTATGTGTTTTGGTATGGAACGTAGTGGATGTATGAATAGGGACACAGCTGCAGCACTGCCAATAGGATTTAGAATGAGGAATTACATATGAGACCAAAGAAGAAGATAGCAGCACTGCCTAGAAGACTTTGAATGAGGATTTACCACTGCAACCAGAGAGACAGTTGCAGCACTGCCTAGAGGAGTTACTAATGGGACTAGAAAAGCAGCTAGTGGCACTGTCTAGAAGACTAAGAAACAGAAACACAGCTGCAGCAAGCCTAGAGGACTTAAAATGTGAGAATTCCCAACGGGCACAGTGTAGCAGCTAGCAGCACTGTCTGGAAGACTTAGAAGGAAGAATTACCAACAGGATCAGAGTAGCAGCTAGTAGCACTGTTTGGAAGGCATAGAATGAGGAATTAACAACAAGACGAGATTACCTGTTACCACTGTGACCAGAGAAGCAGCTGTAGCACTGTCTAGAGGACTAAGAATGAGGAATTACCAATGGGATCAGAGAAGCAGCTAGCAGCACTGGCTTGAGAACTAAGAATAAGGAATTCATCATCATCATCATCATCATAGAGTCTTTATTTCGATTATAAAACATAACAGACATTTACAAACATTAAAAAGTGAATTCATTAAAAATACATTAATATAAATAGATTAAAACATACACAGAATTTTAAAATCTTAAAATGAGTATTAAACCACAATCCAAGACTATTAATTAGGCCAGTATTTATTATACGGGAGATAATTAAAATTGAAAATTGAAAGACACAAAGCATCTATCACTTTATACAGATGGAAAAAAGGTGCAGGCAAATCATGCTATCCCACGGCTAAAGTAACATTGGACAAACCAGATCAGTGAACCCTGAGTTTGTTAGCCCGAATCCTCCACGCCACCCTAGGAATTTGGCAATGGCAATAACAATGGCATCCTGGGGACTAGTCTGTAGAATCCTCATTGCTTCATTGGCAACCCTTGTGCCAAGGATAAGACAAATAGATTTAAGCCAATTCCTCCTCAGTGGGCTGTATGCCGGGTAAACCATATGGGCAATAGATTCTGGGTATGCCAGACACAACGGGCATGGGTCAGTAGTAGGCCTATGCCATCTACTGGAGAAGGCTCTTAAAGGCAGAGAGCCTACCCTAAACTGGTGATAGAGCTTCCTATTCAATAGTTTTAGAATAAGATCCCAATGGGGATCAAACGCAGGTTCGTGCTTTATTGATAGGAAGTCTCTAGTTAGGGAAGGGCCAGTTATAGAAGAAAAATGAAATCCATATAAGCAGCCTTAAGCTCCTTTTTAGAAGGAAAAGGAGTTGAATCTGGATTATCCAACAAATCACCCAACCCCATTGCTGTCAGGGTATCTTTAATATACTGAAGCCATCTGATCTTTGTTGATGACCCAACCCCCCTGAAATCAAGAAGGGCTCTAGCATAGAGTACAAGCTCAAGGGTGGCCCACAGCCTTCTCTAGAGGGCTATAGGCCAACATCTAGCTAGATCCTCAATATAATGACAACCCAAATTCAGAAATAAGGGCACCAATGGGGAAGATTGTGGTAGTCCTGTTAGGGCCCTCATAAATTTATTTTGGGCTATAGCCAGGCAAGTTATGTCCTCATGGCCCCACAATTCTGCACCGTATAAAACCTCGATTACCACTTTAGTGTTGTATATAGCGAGGGCGGGGGTATAGGTTTAGTGTGTGACTGCCTGTGTTCTTTAAGGAGGACCCCAGCAAGCTGTGCATGCTTCACGGCAAGCATGTCGATTTGCGGCTTCCAATGCAACTTCCTGTTTAAAGTTATCCCCAGGTTAGTAAACACATCGGTCTGCTCTAGAGGAACGTCATTTATGTAGACTTTGTCCCTTACAACTTTTGATACGTGTAGAATCATACATTTCATCTTGTCCTTGTTGACCACCAGCTCGTGATTGCGGCAGAACTCCTCAAAACAGGACAGAGCCACCTGTAGCCCGGATTTGGTCTTAGATAATATCAGTGTGTCATCCGCAAACATGAGTAGGGGGAATTTCATTCCCCCAAGAGTTGGAGCGTCTGTGGGGCATGTGGAAATATATTGCATTAACCTGTCTATAAATAGGGAGAACAAGGTAGGAGCGAGAACGCATCCTTGAAGCACGCCCTTTGTCACCAGAAATTTATCTGTGATCTCTCCGTGTGAACCCCATCTAACCTGGGCGTGGTTGGAATCACGGAGCTTGACCAACATCGCTAGCAGCTCCAGGGGCATCCCCACTTCTAAGAAGGATCTCCACATTTTATTACGTGGGACAAGGTCAAATGCTGACTTTAAATCAATGAATGCCGCGCATAGTGTGCCTCCACCTACAAGGACAACCCACCAGTAAATCATCGCAAACCTCAGTACCAGGTCAATTGTACTTGTACAGGGCCGGAACCCTGCCAGCCTGGGAGATAAAATCTTAACATCCTCTATCCATAGCTGGATCCGACTCAAAACTAATCTGGCAACAATTTTCTGTATGGAATCTATCAGGCTGATAGGCCTGTACTCACCTGGCAATGCTCGGTCCCCCTTTTTATAAACCAGTATGATTACCGCACCAGTCCATGTGTCAGGGATGCACGCACCTCACACAATCAAGTTGACCAAATAGGTAATATAAATCACCCAATTGTCCTTATAATGAATGAATAAGTCTGCAGGCACACAGTCGGACCCCGGGCCCTGCCTCTTGGTACAAGGAAAAGGACAGTCTCAACCTCAGAGTTACTAAATATCAAGGTTGGGATTGGACTAGGTAATTTAAAACCGTCCAAGTTAATATTAGTAGTAGAGAACTGGGCCATAAAATACTCAGCCCACTGATCTCGCGGGACATAGTTAATTGGTTTAAAAGATGTCCTGTTGCTTCCCCATTTCACCAGCTGCCAGAAATTAGTCATGTTATTCTCTTTGCTAGCTTGGAGTAGACCTTTCCAGCGATCCTCATCCCAATCTTTTTTAGCCTTAGATTGGGTTGCCTTATAATTAGCCCTTGCAGCCTTCACTTCTCCCATATTTTTAGATCTAATGGCCCTGGACAACAAGCAAAACGCCTCTCTGCAGTTTTTATTATACCAGGAGGCCTTTATTGCCCCTACCTCCACTTTCTTTTTACTGATCTTAGTAAAAAAGGTTTTAAGAATAGAGAACAGGTCACAATGAACCTGCGGGGAAATTAAGTTTATGTCCGCCTGTGTGGGGCAACTTTGAAAGCAGGAGATTGATAGGACAACCAAATCCTTCATTGTAGCAAGATCCCCTTCATTATCAATAAGCCTGGACCATCTTACTCTCCTCATTTCATTGGATAGAGAAACTGCGGGAGGGGGTTTGCCTACCTTCTTTATGCAAGGGTCATGTGCTATCAAAGCCTTAATTAACAAAATCAATGGGTCATGGTCACTTTTCAGGTGTTCCTGAACCCTCATGTCAATTAAAGAATTCCATGATTCAACATTTAGTAGGATATAGTCAATGCGGCCACTCCTCCCGCCATTGCTAAAGGTGTAAGCACCCTTCCTGTCCCGAGTCAGTGCTCCCATTTACGGCTCGCAAACCCCTTTCGAGACACAGCCCTTTGAATTGGAGGGCTGCTTCTGTCCATTTTTTAACTGGGCATAAATCTAGGCACGGAATACCCCACCGCATGTCTTCATCTGCACTTAACTTACCATTCTCTGAATCCAACGGTTCAAAGGTGCAATCAAAATCTTCCATAATTATCAAATTACACCCTGCCCTCCGATTCTCTAACAAACTGTCAAAGTGGTCAACAGTCTCAGATCGCCTTCCTCCCGGTAAGCCTCAGGCATATACATTAATAACCAGGGTTCGGGCTGCATGGTTCACCCGAAGCCGTAATGCCAAGATGTCTGGGCTGTCAAGGGTAACCTCCTCAACCATTAGCCCACTTTGCTGTCTTACCCCACAGATAAGACCACCAGAGGGTCCACCCCTCCGCCCCTCTAACGCTGGCTTAGAGAAATTAAAAAACCCAGGGTAGTGGACCTGGTACGTAGACTAAGTCTCCTGGAATGCCAGGAGATTGAACTGTTCAACAAACCCGGCCCATTCACCCGATACAGTTTTAGATAAAAGCCCTGCGATGTTCCAGGAACCTACTGTCATAACAGGTGGGTGTTCGTCTAGCCTGGAACTGCCTAGAGGAGAGGAGGGCATAAGTTCCTCCTCCGCCTGCATACCACAACCCGAAGGGCACTGATTGGATATATGACCCCGTGGATGTGAGATAACCTTATTTACCTGTACTTCCTTACTCTGTCTCTCTTGGGTGATAACTTCATCCCCTAGGTGTCCTAGATTGTTACACGATACATCCCCCAATGGAGAGATCACTCTAGGTCTAGTGGGGAGCTCAGATGAATTAAAAGAGGAGGAACCGTATCCTGGTCCCTTCGGGACCACCGGAAGACAAGGCCCAACGGGAATACTAAGATCAGAACCCGTCAGTCAGTCAATATCTTCGAGTGAGGCTAGGGCATTGAATTGATTGTAAAGGGGAATGGGGTGATTAAATTGGTTGAGTGGTTGTAAAGGCCATCGCCTTCCATCACATCTAGGAGTGGGAATAGGGCTGTAAAAGTACCCCAGGGGAAGGGCAGAAATACAATCTCGAGCAATAGCATCCCCCGCCTTCTCCAGAATTAGCTGGACCAAACCAGGGGACCCAAAGCTTAAATCCACACAATCACCCCAAAGTGACTTGTGCGCCTTCCCAATCCAGGGTGTCGTAATTTGACGATGATCGGGTTAGCGTTAAGCTTTGCTACACGTATTTCCCCTTATCTTGACTATGGTTATCGGAAGCCATTTTGTATGTATCGGCGGCCATTTTAGTTGAATGCGTTGCCTCGTGGTCAGCATGCCCTTTCGTCCTTCCTCAGTACCACTGACCACTCGAGTTTGCCCAGCAACAGGCTATTTTTAGTATTGGTCAAGCTCACACATGCGCAGTTTAGATTGAACAGTCATCATTTAGGAATGTTTTGCCAAAACTGACCAGAGGTGTTATAGCTCCTCCCATGAGTTGGCTGTGCTCCAAAAATGACCATATATCTACCTAAAACTCTGTAATTGTATTCCGCCTACATTTATATTACTGTAAAACTGTATAAAAGAAGGATTTGCACTGATGTTCGGTGTGATACTTCTTGCATTACCGAAGGGTGCTGTAGGAATGTACCACCACCCCATGGAGTCTTAATAAACTTGTCTTTTGCATTTTCTAGTTTCCGTGCCAACATCTATTATGGTGTAGAGGGTATTCTGCGGAGTATGTAGGCCTGGAGAACCCAATACCACAAATTGGCGACCACGAAGGGACTCATCGGCGACTCGGATGCCCGAAGGAGAGGTCGTGACGAAGGATTGGAAACTCGCCATGGACGCGTACGCTGCCACTGAGTGACCCGAGTCTTGGCACCCACGGTGTTTTCTTCCTTTCCTTCTGATCTGACCTTCCAGGTGGCACCGGTCCTCGACTGAGATCCTGTTCGTTTGAGTTATCGTACAGTTCCGGTTTGGCTGATTTGATCAAAGACCTTGGCAGTTGGAATCTGGATATCTGAGAATTTGGTAAACTTGTGATTGGTAAGGTAGTCTATGGACGCTTACTGTGGTTCTTTGAATATGTTTTGAGTTAGCTAACATTTGATCCTATGATTTGAACTATATGTGCAGTGCACTTCACATAGGCGGGCATCTAGAGATATTTCTCTAAATTTGTTTGTGTTTGAACAGCACATTTGTGTGGAGTATATTAAGTGCCATTTTTGCGGTATCACGTTTTTCGCGATACCTTTTGAACATACCTGTTTTAAGTACACTTCGAGGAATGTGCTGTCTTGGAATTGGTACCACTTATCGATTAAATGAATCTCAGCCGGCTCCTCCAGAGGGGACTCCCAATCGGGAGATCTACGTGAAATTCGGCCTTCCCCCTATATTATACAGTAAATTATGGGATAAGTACACCAGATCTGATCCCGAGTTGCAATGGCCACTACATGGGTCGTTTGATTTACGAAAGGTTCAGTTTGTGGAGCAATGTTTGTTTCAGCGCAGGTCTAGACAAGATATGTTTGATTGTGTACGAATGTGGGAGAAAGCAGTGCATGAACGAATGAAGCATGAAATAGCCTTGGCGGAAAAAGAGCCGCGCAAGGCTGCTCGAGATAAGGCTTTACAGCTGGAGGAGAAGGAGTTACAGGAGAAGAAAGAGAGGGAGGCACGGGAACGTAATTTGCAAACAAGTGGTCAATTTCCTATTCGGCGTCCGCTTTATCCTGTCCCTACTAATGAAGTTGATGATTTTTCATTATTAGATCGGTGCCCGCCTCCGTACGTTTTACCTACGGCCCCAGACGAGGACTCGGATGACGATGGTCGAGGGAGTAAGAGTACAAGGTTATCTGCTAGTGTAACTGCGGAATTGCGCAGATTTTCTCGTAAACTTAATTTGAACAAAATAAGTATATCAGAGATTACAGATGAGATGAGTAAATGGTCAGAGCGAGAACGGTTGTATTTTTTAAGTGCTTTTGGAGATGAAGTTGTAGAACAATTTAGGAAACATTCAACTGATTTAGAGCCTAAGGATATATCAGTTCATCGTGAGAATATGAGTAAAGGTTTATTTGTTATTGCAGATGCGGATGAATTTTTCCGACGGTTGGTCCAGCTACGGGATGAGGCGTCCAGATTACGGGAAGCACGAAAAGCATCAGACGTGCCTGCGCCGGGATCGATGGAGCAATCCAAACAGTGTTCTATGTTTGGAACAGATAAGCGTTCTACAGTTCATGTTATGCCTATGCGTGAAGCCGCACCTTTGTATGTCACCCCTAAAGGGCAAGGTACAAGTGATGATAAATCGTCCGGGGATGCAAAGGGTTATTTTGTATATAATTGGGTATATACGCCTTGGAATAGAGCAGATGTTATGGCATTGAAAAATGCTTTACCCGATCCCCGTAAAAATCCGGCAGCTTTTTATGAAGGAGTAGAGGAGGCAATTTCTTCATGTGTTATGACACTAGTTATATCGATCTTTTCTTTGGGTTAATATTGCCCCCTGATATGTGGAGAGCGATTCGTAAGTTTGATGACCAAGCGATTTTGGGAGCGGATTGGAAAGTTATAGCCCAAGCTGATTTAGACAGGGAGCCTGCATGTAAGCCTTGCCAATTAATTCTAGATCTTCCAACAGCTATTTTGAATAAATTGAAAACACTTGTCCCTCCCAAAAAGATTGATTGGACCATGTTAGCCTCTTGCAAACAGAAACAGGATGAGTCGGTGTCTGACTTCTTTTCGCGTTTCGAAGAAGCATTTCATGATTACAGTGGGCAATTATTAACGGATGATACAGGTAGGCACTTGTTTGTTGATAAGTATGTGGTTAATCTCCTGCCAGAGATTGCAAAACTTTTGAAAACTAGTGAAAGTTCCTGGACCACGGCGACCCCTGCGTCCTTGTTAACTATGGCTCAGTATTACGAGCGACAGGAATTAGAGGCTAAAGAAAGTACTGATAAGAAGGCGAAGGAGTTAAAGACGAAGGTGATGTTGGCTGAAGTTCGTGGTCAGGATGATCATAATACTTTTGACCGACGGAATCAGTACCAGATATTGGAGGGTGAGAATGTGGAGTCTCAGGACTATGTACATGCATAGGATTGCGTAGGATGGGGTGTGGAATCGGTTGAAGTGCCAGTAGATCAAAGAGGTCCATATGTATCAGCGGGCGTTTTGGGTTCTACTGATCAGTTTTTGGTTGATACAGGAGCTACTCGTAGTGCTCTGTCTAAAAAGTTGGTTCCAAGGGCTCCCCTGACTGGCGAAACGATTACATCCGTAGGGTTCGATGGAACACCCTCTCTTAGCCCATTGTCACAACCTCTTAGGTTTTACATTGACAGATTCTTTGACCCGTGCCCATTTTTATTGTCGCCGAATACCCCAGACAATATTATGGGCCTAGATTTGCTTAAATATTTTCGAGCAACAATACGCTGCGCTCCTGAAGGAGAGCGGGTTATTTTGAACGACAATTACCCAGATGTAGGAAGACTATGTACTATGCAAGAAATTGAAGCCTTAGCTTCTCTCCCATGCACGTTATAGGCTACATCGGACACGGATGTGGGACAGATGCTCATTCCACCTATTCGAATAACTGTTAAGGAGGGTGTGTCTTTGCCACGTGTACCACAATACAAAATATCGAGGGAAGGTGAAATTGCCTTGACTCACATTGTACGGGATTTGATTATCGCGGGCGTAGTGGAGGAAGTTCCCTACAATGTCTGTAACAGCCCGATTCTTCCGATCCTAAAGAAAGACACTGATGACAAAGTCTATCGATTTATTATTGATTTGAGAGAAATTAACAAAATTGTAGTGCCCCAGTACCCGGTGGTGTCTGATATCACCACCTTGCTTACTTTGATTCCACCCACTGCTACCACGTTTTCTGTAATAGACCTTAAGAACGCTTTCTTTTCCATTCCCATTCATCCCGACAGCAGATATCTATTTGGCTTCACGTTAAATAATAAATCGTATAGATTTTGTCGAGTTCCTCAAGGCTATACAGAAAGTCCTAGCATCTATAGCCAGGCTTTAAAAAGACAGCTTGATTCTCGTGATTTACAGTCTGGAGTAGCTCTCATCCAGTATGTTGATGATATTTTACTAGCCGCAGACACGTATGCACAGTGTGAGGAGAGTACTCTTGCTTTGCTCTCTTTTCTTGCTCAGAATAATCACAAAGTGTCTAGGAAAAAACTACAATATTGTAGACCAAAGGTGACCTACCTCGGTCATCTTTTGTCTAAGGAGGGACGTGCATTGACATCTGATCGAATTCAAGCAATTTTAGATACACCAGTCCCCCGTACTCAGAGAGATGTACGTGCCTTCATAGGTCTAACGTCCTTTTGTAGACAGTGGATAATGGGGTTTTCGCACATTATAAAACCTTTGTTAGCATTACTGTCCAAAACTACACCAATGCCTCTTGAATGGACAGATGAATGTCAGGCTGCTTTTGAACAATTGAGACAAGCTCTTTGTTCTGCACCAGTGTTAGGTACACCGGATTACATGAAAATTTTCACGTTGTACGTGCATGAGAAAGATGGGTGTGCATTGTCAGTGTTAGTGCAGACACACGGGGATAAGCAGAGGCCCTGCGCATACTTTTTGGCAATACTTGATCCTGTAGCACGAGGATTACCTGGGTGTTTTCGAGCAGTTGCAGCAACAGCGGTGGCTATACGGCAGAGTGAGGGAATAGTTTTGTCACGCAAATTGTTAGTGTTAGTTCCCCATGCGGTAGATGCACTGTTAAATCAAACAAAGACCCAGTATCTTATGAGTGCACGTTTAACAGGATATGAGCTCACACTGTTGGCGCCACACATCACACTAAAGAGATGTGCTACTCTGAACCCTGCCACTTTATTGCCGTATCCGGTTGCTGAGGGCCAAGAGGAAGAACACCATGATTGTGTTTTCCTGACCGAAGAACAAACAAAGGGTTGTGTTGACTTACAGGTACGCCACTTCCAGATGCGGATGGGGAACTGTGGGATGATGGATCGTGTTTAAGGCTGCCAGATGGCACAACTTCTGCAGCATATGCGATCACGACACTTAAGACAGTGGTAGAAGCAGCACGAATACCACAGAAATCGGCCCAAGCAGCAGAACTAATAGCTTTGACAAGAGCCTGTGAATTGAGTGCTGGCCTATGTGTGAACATCTACACAGACAGCTGGTACGCCTTCGGAGTAGCTCATGACTTTGGCCTACTCTGGAGAGAGCGTGGGTTTTTGACTTCGCATGGAGTACACATCATGCACGGAGAACTAGTGCGTGATCTTTTGAATGCGTTACTTTGTCCAAAGAAAGTGGCGATAATCAAATGCAGTGCACATAAAAAGGTCACTGACAAAGTGGGACAAGGTAACGCTTTTGCAGATAGCATAGCAAGAGAAACGGCTATGTTACAAAATGCCTCGCCAATGTATGTAGTGAAATCACAAGCTGAGCGATGGCATGATGCTAGAGAGGAGATACTAGACATTTAGAAATCAGCGTCTGAAGCAGAACTCGCAACCTGGGCAGCAGAGGGAGTGCTGGATGATGAGGGTTGTTGGAGGAGCAAGGATATGGAACAATGGAAATTGCCTGCAGCTTACTTGCAAGCGATGGTCCAAATGACACATGGATTGGCACATGTTGGAGCTCTTGCAATTACTCGATTGCTAACACGAGTTTGGGAGCATCCTGAGATTGCCAATACGGCCAAAAGAGTAGTGCAGACCTGTCTGATATGCTTACAGCACAATCCTGCAAAAGGGACGCATACTCCGAAAGGAGGGTTTGTTCCACCTACTGCACCGTTTGAAGTACTGCAAATGGATTACATTCAGCTTGAGCGTTGCAATAACCTTAAGTATGTCTTAGTGGTGGGGTGTGCTTTCAGTAAATGGATTGAGGCCTTCCCCACGAAGGATAATACGGCGCTGACAACAGCTAAGGTTTTGCTCAAAGAGTACTTCCCTCGATAGGGCGTTTATACATTTTTGTGGAGCGATAATGGTCCACATTTTGTTGGGAAAATTGTGGAATATGTAATGAAGGGATTGGGAATTCAGCAGAAATTTCATGCTGTATTCCATCCTCAGTCAGCAGGTCTTGTTGAATGGTATAACGCTACTCTGAAATTAAAGCTAGCAAAGATCGTGGCATCCACGTCTTTAAAATGGACGGATGCCCTGCCTTTGGCATTATTATCTATCAGATCAGTGCCCCATTCTCGAACTGGTCTCACACCTTATGAAGTGGTGTTTGGAAGGCCTATGAATATATGAGGAGTTCCTAAGCCTCGATTGTTACATGATGTGCCTTGTATAATGATGAACAATTTTTTGGCACGGTTAACAAATTATTTACTTTCTATTCATCAACAGGTTCGAGAAGCGCTCCCTGACAACTCTATTGGAGAGGTTCACAATCTTCGTCCTGGCGACCACGTTATGATCCGATCCTTCGAGAGGACAAGCAGCTTGAAGCCGAGGTGGCGTGGCCCCGAGCAGGTGTTGCTCGCTACTCGAACGGCTGTGCGAGTCACCAACAGGAAGCGGTGGGTGCACTCTACTCACTGCCGCCGTGTCTCTCCGGATCTGGTGAGCCCAACTTTGCTGTCTGATTATTGAGACATCTTGGACGAGGAGAAGAGCCCAGCTGTAACGTCTGCTGAATCGGAGGGAGCCTTCCCGGACCACACTGTTTCTGGAAGAGAGAGATACAATCTACGACCACGATAAGCAGTTTTTTTTTGTGCGAGACTGGTTGAGTTACCGCTCTGGGGTTTGTGAAACGGAAGCCGGGAATATCAAGGGGGGGGGGGGGTCTGTTCTGCCAAGTGTAGCGACACCCGTCTTGAATCTTGGAGAAGAAACCAACGGCTACCTCGGAGCTCAGCACTCATATTTTTATTTTTTAGTTGTGTTTTTTGAGACATTGTGAACTTTGAACTATGGCATCTTCTGCAGTACGAGACAAGAGAATTCTTGGTGCAGTGCTATTTGTTCTGACAATTGTTGTGATAGCTGTGATAGCTTGGGTAGTAGAACTTGTGGTGCCAGTAAGAGAACATTTATTGCCAACTACCCCGATTCCATCGGAACATTTCCATTTTACTCTGCCTTATCATGAAGAGCGACACCGACAGACTTATTTGAACAACAGCTTTATTCAGATTCTGCATCACACCCACAATATGACTAACACTTCAAACTGCTGGGTATGTGGGATGTTGCCTTGACATCAAAAGAAAGGGGGCACACCACTTATCCCACTCCCGTTCTCCCATAATGGCTCTTGCAATGCCTGGTATACACTCTTATTCACTTTGCGTTGGCCAACGAAAGGTGGGCTGCTTTTTCAACTCAATAAAATTTGCTTCAACGATCGAGATGGGTATCCGCAAGCTGAAGGAACTAAGTTTGAATGGGAGGAATACCGCTCCGACAACGTGTCAGCACCATGAGTTTATAATAATCAAAGGAATGTAAATATGTCCAGTTCACATGTGATTACTGTTATCGATACCAAAGCCGATCGTTGTGTTCGTAATAAAGGTACAATCCCAGTAGGCAGAAGTGAATGTAACACCACTCTTACCTTTGACACTCCGAATGGCATTTCATTTGTGGCCTCCCAAAATACGTACTTTATATGTGGAAATAAAGGCTATCATCGTCTCCCTATAGGATGGTTAGGAACATGTTGTATATCTTTTGTATTGCCCCCAGTGTTTATTGCCCTACCTATGTATCATAATAACTAAGTCCTGTACCACGACTTTATATTGAATAGGGCAAAGAGAGTATTAGTCCTTGAAGACATCGATCAGACTGACACTACGTTACAACAATATGTCGATTTTAATTTGGGCCTCTTTTCATTTGTTGGAGCTGCTTTGAATAGTCGAAAAATAAGACGGTTAACTCGTGTTGTAGAAGCTGTTGCTAATGATACCGCTTTTGCTTTAGGAAACTTAACAGAGGAACTTCAGATTACCAGAATTGTAACGCTCCAAAACCGTATGGTATTAGACGTAGTATTAGCTGATCGTGGAGGAGCATGTCGTATTATCGGAAGTAGTTGTTGTGTATACGTGCCAGATAATTCACCTTCTGTGTATGACGCAATATCTAAATTGCATAAGATTGCTGCTGAGATACATCCTGATAATGGTACATGGACATTCTCGGGGTGGTTTTGGTCAATACTTAGTACTTGGGGTTGGAAGTTGCTGCCGATTCTATGTGTAATAATTGGGATATTATTCTTTTTATGCCTCTGTATCCAGTGTGGCCCTGTATTATGTTCTATGTGCCTTTCTGCTTGTATTCCATCCAAACGAGCATTTGAATTAAAAATGAACAAATGATTCATAAAGAAGTAGCACAAATCATGTCTATCGTTATTGAAGATGACTACCCTGATTACGTCCACTATGAGGTAGCTTCAGCTGAACGCTAAAAGGGTAGTCTGTCGTAATTTGACGATGATCGGGTTAGCATTAAGCTTTGCTACACGTATTTCCCTTATCTTGACTATGGTTATTAGAAGCCATTTTGTATGTATCGGCGGCCATTTTAGTTGAATGCGTTGCCTCGTGGTCAGCATGCCCTTTCGTCCTTCCTCAGTACCACTGACCACTCGAGTTTGACCAGCAACAGGCTATTTTTAGTATTGGTCAAGCTCACACATGCGCAGTTTAGATTGAACAGTCATCATTTAGGAATGTTTTGCCAAAACTGACCAGTGGTGTTATAGCTCCTCCCATGAGTTGGCTGTGCTCCAAAAATTGCCATATATGTACCTAAAACTCTGTAATTGTATTCCGCCTACATTTTTATTACTGTAAAACTGTATAAAAGAAGGATTTGCACCGATGTTCGGTGTGATACTTCTTGCATTACCGAAGGGTGCTGTAGGAATGTACCACCACCCCATGGGGTCTTAATAAACTTGTCTTTTGCATTTTCTAGTTTCCGTGCCAACATCTATTATGGTGTAGAGGGTATTCTGCGGAGTATGTAGGCCTGGAGAACCCAATACCACAAGGGTACTCTACGAACCATTTAACATTTTTTAAACAGTTGATTGTTGCGCCCGTCCTTAAACTCAATAGGTATAAGGCCTTGTTTCTTAATGCTGGATGGTCCTTAGTTACCAGCGGCACCAGCTTAGGGACATTGCCCAAAACTATAGTGTAGGGGGTGGCTTCAGGGGGACGATGCGGAAAGGTGGGCCCATTTTGAGCGTCAAGTAAACCTGGTGGGTTAGGGGGACATATTCGGGATGCCATTAAAGCAGGTTGCAACCCTATTAGAGAAGGTCCCCCCTGTAGAGAGGGAGTCGGATGACTAGAATCGGGAGCTGGATCAGGGAAATTTCATTAATCGGAGACAACCCCTCTTGCTACCTGTTCTTCACCTCCCCCTTGTAAGGCACCACACCCACCAACTGTCTGTGCTGTAGCCGGAATTGAGGAAGGTTGTAATAAAACCTGTTCTAATTTACATAATCTAACTTCTATCTGGCTCAGTTGATTGGTCAGATCCCTGCATGATTCGCTTAAAGAGGGACTCCTCAATCATAGTTGTGGGGCTGGTGTCTTCTATACTAGATGGGTTGGACTGACTACATCCATCATGCCCCCTCTATACTGCCTTCCATTTCACCCCAACTGTAGGCTGTGGAATAGACTTGGGTGGGCCCGACCTTTCCTTTTCTTCGAAAGGGGTTCACCTTGGCCAGCCTGCAGACCTTTTTTACCCCTTGTGGTAACCATTAGTGGATGAGGGTTATTAGTGGGGGGGTGAAGACTCAGATAAAATCTCTGAGTCATATCTTTGCTGGCTTAGAACCTTTTGGGGGTGAAGGTGGTGGGCCTGAACGTGTTGCCACGGCTTGGGCGCATACCCTCAAATTTGGGATTGAAGGTAAAGGTTCTAAGGATAACCTTTGCTCAGTTAATTGGATCTCAGGCATCAAAGCCGATTCTTCCCTTGTCAAAAAAGCATCAAGCATACCCACTACTCCTCCTCCCACCCCTGTTTTCCGCTTGCAAGAAGGCCCCTTCCCCACAGAAGACTTGACCCCAATTCAATAAGAGAATGCAGTACCCTAACACAAAAGAAATATCAATAAGTAAATGTACATAAAGTGGCCCAGCCCGGCCCCTACTGGTCTCGGTAGCCCTGGCCCCCTTATGAAAGCCTCCTGGCACTTAGCGATGCGGTGCACGAAGTGTGCGCCGCACTGGATGCTGGGTGGTGTAGTTTAGGTCGGGCGGGCAATCGCGGTCCCCAGGCGCCTCGCGCCAGTCAGCTGCAGTGCCCCTGTAGATCATGGCAAAAGCAGGCGTCCCAATGGTCCCCTCCAGCAACACACAGCCAGTAAGTAGAAATTGGGTTCCCTGGGCACCAATGCATTTGTAAAGTGCTCATCCCCTCACCATCCTTGTCTCGATGGACAGCCAGGGCTAAATGGCTTATCTGAAGCCTCAGTAAGAATCTGACCGTGCCAGCTCTGCTCTCCCTGTTAAAGCAATGCCGGAGCGACTTTCCAGTTAGTGTGTGTAGACCAGGTAATCTCCTTACTGCTGCAACATGAGTCGATGTCTTTCTTCCCGGCATGCGGATACTTCCTTCAACGAATAAGGAATTAACATTGGCAACAGAGACGCAACTGCAGGACTGCCTAGAGGTCTACGAATGGGAAATAACCACTGGGAACAGAGACAGAGCTGCAGCACTGTCTAGAGGACTTAGAATAGAGGAATGAATGACAGGAGCAAAGAAGAAGCTGCAGCACTGTGTAGAGACCTTAGAATGAGGAATTATCATTGAGTCCTGAAAAGCAGCTAGCAGCACTGTCTTGAGAACTGAAAATGAGGAATTACCACTTGGAAAAGAGACACAGCTGCAGCACTGCCTAAGGATTCAGAATGAGAAATTACCTATGGGACCAGAGTAGCAGCTAGCAGTACTGTCTTAAAGACTTAGAATGAGGTATTACTGACAGGACCAGAGTAGCAGCGTGCAGCACTGCCTACATGACTTATAATGAGGAATTGCCGACAAGACCACAGTAGCAGCAAGCAGCACTGTCTTAAAGACTTAGATTGAGGAATTACTGACAGGACCAGAGTAGCAGCTTGTAGCGCTGCCTACAAGACTAAGAATGAGGAATTACCATTGCGACAGGAGAAGCAGCTGCAACACTGACTTGAGGATTTAGACTGAGGGATTACCACTGGGACCAGAGAGGCAGCTGCAGCACTGTCTAGTAGACTTAGAATGAGGAATTACCACCAAGACCAGAGAAAAGCAAGAATCACTGGCTAGAGGACTAAGAATGAAAGATTACCACTGGGACTAGAGACACAGCTGCAGCACTGCCTAGAGGACTTAAAATGAGAGAATTCCCAACAGGACCAGTGTAGAAGCTAGCAGCACTACCAGGAAGACTTAGAAGGAGGAATTATTCACAGGACCAGTGCAGCAGCTAGCAGCACTGTCTGGAAGACTTAGAATGAGGAAGTCCCGACGGGACCAGTTTAGCTGCTAGCAGCACTGTCTAGAGGACTTAGAATGAGGAATTACCACTGGGGCCAGAGAAGCAGCTGCAGCACTATCTAGAGGATGAAGAATGAGGAATTACCAATGGGATCAGAGCAGTAGCTAGCAGCTCTGGCTGGAGGACTGAGAATATGGAATTACCATTGGCAACAGAGGTGCAGCTGCAGCACTGCCTAGAGGACTGAGAATGGGGAATTGCCACTGAGAACAGAAAAACAGCTGCAGCACTGTCTAGAGGACTTAGAATGGAAGAATGAAGGACAGGACCAAAGAAGCAGCTGCAGCACTGTGTAGAGGACTGAGAATGAGGAACTGCCTCTGGAAATAGAGACACAGCTGCATCACTGCCTAAGGACTCAGAATGACCAATTACCAACGGGACCACAGAATCAGCTAGCAGCACTGTCATAAAGAATTAGAATGATGAATCACTGATGGGACCAGAAAAGCAGCTTGCAGCTCTGCCTAAAGGATTTAGAATGAGGGATTACCACTGGGACCAGAGAGCCAGCTGCCATACTGTCTAGAGGACTTAGAATGAGGAATTACCAATGACATCAGAGAAAAGCTAGCATCACTGGATAAAGGACTAAAAATGAGGAATTACCACTGAGTTACTACCGTGCTATTTTGCACTGGACTCTGAAAGTTTTATATGGAAATGGAAATATATGTGTATTCTCATAAGCAATGTGGCCCAGGTGCCTGGCACCTTGCAGGGTTGTGTCTTTGTCCCTGTAATTCAGTATTCTAACTACCACTGGTCTTGAGGAGATGCCAGGTCATTGATGTCAGGTGAGTACATGTTAGGCACACTTGACCATGAAGTGTGGATAGGGGTCAGTGTGTACTGCACAAGTGGACAACCAATTATTGAAATAAATACTGGGGTCTGCCCCCTATGCTCCTGCCAGAAAGCCGGAAATTATTGTGTTGTGGACTTTTCCCCAAGAAGGGAACCTTATTTGCGAGTTCTGTCACCCATTCATCAAGGTATTTTGTCTGTGTTTGGGGGTCCTGTATTATTGATTTCGCCTGCTTAACCCTGTCCGACAGCTTGCATTGGTCTTCATGCAGCAGGCTCAATTCCACTGCCACCGCATCTACTCTGCTCTCCACACAGGCTGTAACAATCTTGTCCAGCTTTGACTCCATGAGTGCCAACGTGCTCTCTGTTAGCATTTTAGGTGCCATGGGGCCCTTATGTGTCTCTTTTCCTTCTCTGGGTAGCGTGGCTGATGGTGGCAACGATCTGAGGACTGTGTCTGTTCCCCTGCATCCCATCCGTGTGGAATGCGGAGTGGCAGTTGTGGTAATGTGGGACACTGCATGTGAGGGCTTCTGCGCGTGTAAGCCCACAGCTGGAGACCCGTCGTACCCCCACATGCCGAAGCACAGAGGAGACTGGACTGGAGAGGCATGCGCAGTTGTTTCAAGCATTCGGAACCAGCAGTAGGTGGTGCTGGATGGTGGTCAGCATCTGAGGACAGCTACCTATCTGGGCAGGCGACACATCCAAGTGACCCAGGACCTCCTTCGACACCGCCACCTTCCCTGAGAGCTGGAAACACGCCGAACTCAGCGCTCTACTCAAGAAACCAACAGCGGACCCCACTGAACTCAAGAACTACCGCCCCATCTCGCTCCTCCCGTTTCCAGCCAAAGTCATCGAGAAGACCGTCAACAAGCAGATGGCCGCCTTCCTCGAGACGAACGGATCCCTCGACCCCTCACAGTCAGGCTTCCGAGCCAATCACAGCACCGAGACCGCCCTCATCGCCGCCACCGATGACATCCGAGCCCTGATGGACAATGGAGAAACAGCGGCCCTCATCCTCCTAGACCTCTCCGCGGCATTCGACACTGTCTGCCACCGCACCCTAGTACAGCGCCTCAGCAACGTCGGAATCCAGGACAAGGCGCTGGAATGGATCATCTCCTTCCTCGACGGAAGAACACAGAGAGTCCGCCTACCACCGTACAAGTCAGAGGCCTCCGAAGTCATCTGCGGCGTCCCTCAAGGGTCATCTCTGAGCCCCACCCTCTTCAACGTCTACATGAGCCCCCTCGCGGCCATCGTACGCAAACACAACCTCAGCATAATCTCCTACGCCGATGACACCCAGCTGATCCTCTCCCTGACCAACGACCCCGCCTCCGCCAGAGCCAACCTGCACGAAGGGATGAAAGAGGTAGCCGAGTGGATGACGACCAGCCGCCTGAAACTGAACTCTGACAAGACGGAGGTCCTCATCCTGGACTCCTGGTGGCCTCCCGCCCTGGGCACCGCACCCAAACCGACAAACCATGCACGCAACCTGGGCTTCATCCTGGACTCCTCCCTCTCCATGACCAGGCAAGTCAACAACGTCTCCTCGGCGTGCTTCAACATCCTACGCATGCTACGAAAGATCTTCTGGTGGATCCCCTCCGAGACCAGGAAGACCGTCACCCAGGCCCTCGTCACCAGCCGACTGGACTACGGCAACGCCCTCTACGCCGGTACCACCGCCAAGCTCCAGAAGAGACTCCAGCGGATCCAGAACGCCTCAGCCAGACTCATCCTCGACATCCCACGAACCAGCCACATCACCGGACATCTGAGAGACCTCCACTGGCTCCCCGTCAACAAAAGAATCACCTTCCGCCTCCTCACCCACGCACACAAAGCCCTACACGACCAGGGTCCGAGCTACCTCAACAGCCGAATCAACTTCTACGCTCCCAATCGCCACCTCCGATCAGCCAACCACGCCCTCGCCGCCGTCCCCCGCATCCGAAGAGCGACTACGGGAGGAAGGTCCTTCTCCTACCTGGCCGCCAAGACCTGGAACTCCCGACCGACCAACCTGCGCCTGACCCAAGACCACCTCGCCTTCAGGAAGAAGCTGAAGACCTGGCTGTTCGAGCAGTAGCGGCACCCCCCCCCCAGCGCCTTGAGACCCTACGGGTAGTTAGCGCGCTATATAAGTGTCACTGATTGATTGATTGATTGATTGACCATTCCTCAGTCAGGACCCACAATTTCCCCAGTCAGGTGCTCCAACATATGTCTGTTGTGGAGCGGCATGAGCAGTCCCACTGTCCGCTGCCACGCCCCTTCCTTTTCTCATGTTGTTTCTCATATGCAGTTTCAGACTCTGATTCATCCTATCCACCACACAGGAAAACATTTCAAGGTCTGCTCTGTTTTTTGCGCAGCCTAATATTAGAGTAAGTGCTGAATGACATCTATCACGGAGGTGGCCATGCTGAGCGAGGAAGGCAAAATAGCCCATTTCCTGTAAAGCGAAAGATTTAAAAGTCTGTAACATCACTTCCTTTGACATCACTCTAAGTGTAATTATTGCATTTTTTCAATGCCTATTAATCCCCCCACTATTTACGTAAGGACTTGTGACCTGAAAACATGGAAAGAATTGGAACTAGGTTGCGTGAAAAAAAAGTATCTGCAACCAACTATATTACCTTTTCAACCAATTGAACAAGAAGATCCCAGTCCCCCGGACCGTATTCAAATCTAATTAATCAAAAACCTACTGACAGACACCCAAAAAACACCACATGTGGCAGAATATTATAGAGGTGGTTTTGATGAAGTTAGTGACAACTGCTACATTTGCACCCAGAAGGCAGCTTCAATATAATCTACAGGCAAGCAAGGCTGCAAGGTGTTTTTTTCAAGTGAGAATCATGGGAGTTCTGGTTCCAGCCAGCCATTTCTAAAGCTTCTTTGTGGCCACTAAACGTTCGAAAAACCACAAATTATCGTAGCAGTGTGGCCAGCTCCAACGACCCCCAAAATAAGAAAAATTACAGCATCTGTGTAAATAAACACCCCCTGGACCTTACAAGAGGCAATATTTAACATGAATGCATTTCATACAAATTAACAGCAATAGGGAGGAGAGCAATGTGGTGGACTAGTAATTACACACAAAAAATAATAATAATCTATTAGAGTAATTAACATGTTTTGCTATTTTCTTAAAGATAAACCCCTAGAGCTCACGTGAGCCTTAAATCTGCTAAACCTAAAATTAACAGTTGTACTACCTTATTTTTAATAATGACTCACGGTAATATTTGTTTTAACAAATGTTTGGTTCTTTAGAATAGCTAGGAGTGTGTACTTACTTCATTGAATAGAAATTCATAGAACGATGTATTTTGCATGATGTCCCACAATTTCTGCAACGAACAACCATCCCTCCTCATCCCGACTTCACCCACTCTGACTTTAAGCATCCAAAGGTAGGATACATAAGGCCTCATTTATGAGGCCATGCGTCACTTTTACGCCGCCGGTGAGTCACTTTTTGTGACGCATCAGTGGCATAAAAATGTGCCTTGTTGCACCATATTTACAAAGTGACGCATCCAGGTAGATGTGTCACTTTGTAAACGCCTGCGCCACATTATAACTGCACCAGGTATAATGTATGCAAGGGGGCGTATTGACACAAGAAAGGGTCGAAGAAAGTGACGCAGTGAAATCTATGAGATATCACTGCGTCACTTCTAGGACGCTGTTGCGTCAAAATCTTGTGCCTGCCGCACAGCAGGAGTAAGACTGATGCAGGCCCTTTCACATGGGGCTTGCCCCATGTGAAAGGACGCATTGCTGGAGTTGCATCACTTTTGTGACACACTCCAGCAATGCGTCACTTTTGTGCTTACAGATACGTCAGAAATACTGACGTATCTGTAACTTCTTGCGACATGATGCGTCATACATTATATATGATGCATCAGGTATGTCGCAAGGAGTGCGCACTGAGAAGTGACGCATCGCTGTTTTCACGCAGCGATGCGTAATTTCTCATAAATGAGGCCCATAGAGCGTTTGTGTGTGCCAGCAGATTGAGCCTTTCTCTTTATCAAGACCCCATTTTGGGACGAGGGGCGACTGTTAGGTTTGGAGTACATTTAATTGAATGTCACTCTTCTACACAAAGCTGTCTCTGCAGGGGTATGCCAAGTTTTCCCCTGGGCCACAGTGCCCCCATGAAGGAATATACCCAACTGGCACCTTGTGGAGTGCACCTACTCTGAGCCACATCCTGAGTGACACACGGTTAACGTGATCTTCAATGGCGTCTTTCTGCACCTTGATCTGTAAAAGGCACGTGGCTAAGGGGTCCTTCATTTCCATTGGGTCATGTACTCTTGTATATGAGAGACTGCACATGGTGTAATGCGCAGATGCAATAGATAGTATGACTGTGAAATGCACAGTGTAAGAATCGCACATTTAAAGCTACACAATTTTGTTGACCATTTCTATACTGTAGGCTCAAATTATAAAGAAGGGAGAATAAATGTCTCAAATTAACATTTCACTGATAGACTCCTTTTGGAAAGAAAATGTTTGATCAGATCAACTCTCGGCTGAAACATCTCCATGGACTTCTGAGTTGCTAAGATTTATTTCAGATTGGTCCGTATCTTTATGAAGGCTCCCCTACTGCAACTACCATCCACCTTGTCCCTAACAGGGAGATCTCAGGGGCGAATTAAAACTGCTAAGACAACTACGGACTGTAAGGAAGGAAATTCAGCTCTCACCTGGCTGTATCACAATCGTTTTCAGGGTTGGGGCTGTTGCTTTTGAACTCTCTTACTGAATAATTTTTCTTTTAAGTTTAAGAATAAACTGAAAACTGTTGTAAATAACACATCTGTTGAACTGTTTGTATCAAATTCTAAGTCAATGTCCCTATAATCTCACCTCCATTCTCTCTCAGAACATATGCCCCTGCTCTTCAAGCAAGAAAACTTCGCATCACATTGTCCAACTGTATCTTCCAATTATCTCCCCTGAAACGTATATCAATTTGGCTTTCTCCAGTTAAAGCATTCTAATCTATTGATATTTTCATTGTGAATAGGAAGTCACGCTCTCTGAGACTGGCCCCTGTATGGAGCTCTCTACCGCCCCTCTATTTGAGGAAAGCAGCATGATATTAAAATGCACAAAGTAATACATAAAGTACCCCTAAATGTTATTCCCCACCCTAGGCGTGGGAAATCAAAAATCCTGGCTTATTGTTTTCCACTGTAAGTACAAATTATGACTGCGAGTATGTAATTACTATGATAAGTGCATTTATATGCATGAGTTCCATTCCGGTACGCCCAAAAGTGTATGACTTAAATTCCACTGAGTCAACTGTGATCTCAACAAATGTGTCTACTTCAACACAAATTGTACTAACCCATCTGTGCAAAGACCACTATTATGCCTGAAGTGATGTGGAATGTAGACTGGTGGAGGTATTCTTGCACAAAGCTGAAAGGGGAACCAAAGACAGCACTTGGCTATTTTTGTATCAGTCCCCCCCCCCCCCCCCCCCCACCTGCACATTAGGAAACAAAGTGTCACCGTCTCGTCTGGAGCATTTGGGGAATGGAATGAGGCCTGCAAAGGAACATTTGAGAAAGAATGAGGTACGCTGATACATTTTTTCGCACAATTTTCAAAATGTCAGATGTGTTTACTAGAAAGTCATAGATTTTACAGGCATCATTTGTATGCGGCAAGCGACACTACAAGAACATTCTGTGATATAAAATGGTGAATCCATGGCAAGAAAACCAGTGTGGCACAAGAGAACCAGTAGGTCACTTGGAACAATGGTCTTAGACTCCAGCTTCAGGAAGAATAATATCAGGTATGACCCTATTGAATTACACAATTCACGTCAATGTTTCTGTGATATTAAATAGCCCACAAACATTTCTGTGCCAGTAAATGCAATCAGAGTTGAATATATCATTTCATGGGTTCTCCTAATCAATGTGAGTGCACTTCCAATGAATATAGTGTTTGTTAGGTCAATTACATTTAAATGTAGCTGATATATTTTAGAGGGTGTCGCTAATTTCCAGCCTGCTAGGGGTGCTGCTTTAACGGCATCTTGTTTTTGACCAACTTGCTAGGCTTTTAAGGTGGTGATGACTGATGGTTAAATGGAATGGGCTTCTCATTATGTTGCTGGGTTTCTCATTGTGGTAGACAGGGGGGGATAAGGGTCTCAGACTGTTACTCTATTAATGAATGAACAGCCTCAGAAATCAGAAGTGGACTTATTCATCATGCTACAAGTACTTCTGCTAACACTGCACAGGTCTAGTATTGTATTGTTTTGTGTTGTAGCAATTATGTGGTGATTCATACCCTGTTGAAGGTGTGAAGCTTGTGATTTGTTTAATATATATAGCACACAATCACCTTCCAATTTCTACCTGTCTCTATTTTGTAAAGGGCCTTTTACACAATAGTATAAATATTTCCGTCAAAGTATGTAAAGCACCAATGCAATGGTAGTACCCAGAACTGCCCTCAACATGTAAATAATCATTGCCATGAAAGTAATTGAATTGGCCTTCACTATGTAAAATACAGTTACTGCAACAGTATTCACAATTGCTATTAATATTGAAATAATTGTAGTAATGCCATTCTCTACAACTGCCCCAATATTAACGTATGATTCCCTTACAGATGCATATGTATACAGGCAAGTAAAGAACAATTATAGGGCCAGTATCCATCATTACGTCCAGAATGTTAACCTTCATTACCAATCCAGTTTTCACAAATGCCACTAGATTGACATTGCCTTTTCCTTCTCCTTTCAGTACTGCCCCAATTAAACAGAGTTCTTGATTGGCACTCCATCCATCATCTCCTTGTGTTTGCGTTGTTTGCCCTATGTTGGCAGGGAATGCCCAGACGTGGGTCCCTTGCTCACTTTGCCACTGGATTCAAGCTAGCCTAGCTGATGAGAGGTGTTACTCCAAAACCAGAGTCAGGATTGTATTTCCAGCCCAGCGAGGACCTGGCTTGGCAGTTCGGTCTGGACAGTTCCCATGAGGCACAGGGTCAAGGCTGATTTGGATATAGCAAGGTCTGAATGGGGTGGTGAATTGTGCTAAAGAATGATGATGGAATCAACCCAGATATGTGTCTGGGGGAGAGTATCTGAAAAGTTTCAGTACTCCGTCCATCATCTCCTTGTGTTTGCTTTGTCCCCCCTAAGTTGGCAGGGTATGCCCAGACGTGGGTCCCTTACTCATTTTGCCACAGGATTCAAGCTAGCCTGGCTGATGAGGTTTTTTCCCCAAAACCTGTCCCAGGATTGTGTTTCTGGGCCAGGAGGATCAGGCTTGGCAGTTCAGGCTGGACTATTCCCATGAGGCACAGAGGCAAGACTGTTTTGCATATAGCTGGGTCTGAACTGGGATGCAAAGTGAACAATGATGGAGTCAACACAAATCTGTGACTGTGGGTGAGTGTGTGAAAAGTGTCAGCACTCCGTCCAGCATGTCCCTGTGTTTTCTTTGTTCGCCTTAAGTTGGCATGTTATGCCCAGATGTGGGTCCCTTGCTCACTTTGCCACTGGATTCAAGCTAGCCTGGCTGATGAGTGGTATTGCCCCAAAATCAGTCCTAGGATGCTTGTATCCGGTCCAGGGAGGACCTGGCTTGGCAGTTCGGGCTGGACTGTTCCCATGAGGCACAGGGACAAGAGTGATTTGCGTATAGCTGGGTCTGAACTGGGGTGGCCAAGTAAGATAAAATACGAAGATGGATTCAACCCAGATCTGTGACTGGGGCTGAGTGTCTGAAAAGTTTTGGCACTCCGTCCATCATCCCCTTGTGTTTGCATAGTATAAGAATGCCAACAAATTTCCAAGTTTTTGAGTGTTTCCAGACTTTCAAGGCAAACCATGCATTAAAATGACCATTTTCCCACCCTTCCAGTGGATTTACACTGCATGGTCAAGAGTGGTAGAGAGGTCCTTCACCATAAACAGGCTTACACCTTCCAGGAATCACTTTATGAGTTCCTGGACGCAGTAAAAATGGAAATGTGGTTGTATACCTAAGTTAACAACCAATGTACCTTTGCCAACAGGGCTCATTGATATTATGTTATAAACATAATTGTATGAGCAATGTTAATTTGAAAAACATTTGAAAGGAACCAGGCTCTTTAACAAACATCCGGAAATATTTTGTAGTATCAGTGCACTGTGTGTAGCCCAGTGCTATAACTAATAATGCAAAGCCAGCATTTTATAGTATATCACATGGAACACAAGTAGTAGGTGAAAAGCCAAAGAAGAAGGCTACCAAAGGTCCTTGTCAATGGATTTGCTTCATGTTGCCCTTGCCCAGAGTGCTTATAGCTAAGGTAGGCAGCTGCTGCATAATAAATACACAGCCTCAGTAACCTTTTCACCCACATTTAGTCATTGTTTGTACTAAATGTGCGCTTTTAATAAAAGGACAGCATCTCTGGCGTAGCTAACATTGATGCAGCAGGTGCAGTCCACAGGGGCCCACGGAAAACTGCTAAAATTGCTGTATATACCTACCTCAAAAACTGACAAAGATGCCATTTTCCTTAATTGGAACAGCGTCCATGGCATCCATGCTATGCTACTAGATAGCATGCAATTGAAAGTATCAAGGCTCATTAAGGTTGCCACCTGGCTGGTACACTGGCATGACCAGCATTTTATTGCCCGGATAGTACAAACACTAGAAAATTCTCCTGAAGCCGCTAATTTTCATTATCAGTACAGTACATATTTTAAACAGTAAATATTCATTTTACCAGTAAATGTAATATACAATGGGCCTGATTCACAAAAGTAATCTGGGACAAAATCCTAACTTTACGACTTTCGGTATTCACAAAGGGCATTTAGTAGTAGTAAAGTTAGGATTCCTAACTTTACTACTCCTAAGTGCCCTTTGTGAATACTGAAAGTCATAAAGTTAGGGTTTTGTCTAAGATTACATTTATTAATCAGGCCCAATCACTTTAAAATGTGTTCCTCAGTTGCCATATTGACCCCTCACTGATAATTAAATAGACAGAAAGTCCATGTTTAAAGGGAATACGGATGATGTCATATAAAGTTATACACAAAAATATCATATTAGGGTTTTTGCAGAATGTTAAAACATGGAAAGGTGACCGGTATTTTTCTCAGGGAAATGTGTAAACCCTTGGTCACACACTTTTAATAGAGGAAGGTCTCTGAAGCAGCCCCAAAGGCGCACTTACCTAAATGCAATAAGCAGCACACTGCAGAACGAAACCCCCTACAATGTCATTACGCTCTGCTGACCAGAGGCTTTTTACAGTGTGCAAAATTAAGAAAACCAGAAGGAGTGGGCACTTTTTCACTTACTTGGCATCAAAACATTGTAACACGCTGCTATCACTCCTCAGAATGATTAAAGGAGAAATCAAATTCAGGAAACTTCTCAACACCCACCATTTTGAGTGATATGCTTTACATCAGCTATTATGTGATGGACTTGATATTCAGTGCTGGGAGGCCTGTTAGATAGTCATGCGCTTTACAAATGCACAGCATAGCGTACCATAGCACTGTCACTATTAACCTGCTGACTCCATTGCAGCGCTGTAGCACTTCTAAAACTATCGCACTCATAGTAATGTATTCATCAGGACTGTGCAACTTGTTGTCTTCCTTCCATGTGCACATCCTGGTGATGTAAGGAGGAAGGAAATTATAAATAAGCCCTACTCTTTCCCAACACA
This sequence comes from Lissotriton vulgaris, assembly GCF_964263255.1. Lineage (NCBI taxonomy): Eukaryota > Metazoa > Chordata > Amphibia > Caudata > Salamandridae > Lissotriton > Lissotriton vulgaris. Next base: position 743,557,773 of record NC_141695.1, on the reverse strand, counting down.
TATATCAGCTTCAGCCACTTCTAACCTAATACCAAATGGCTGAAGAAGAGTTGTTTATTTGAAGGATGTAAGCATGTCTCTTGAAGAGCTGCATTTGTTTTTTATTTTGCCACATGATATCTCAGAGCAAAGCCTGTGCCTGGGGTCACAAACAGAAAGCCAGGGATCGCAGTAGTGGCCCCTGGCGACTCCTAATTGACTTCCATGCGAGTGAAAGTATATGAAAGAGAGTAGGATGGTATAGAAGAGGGTGAGAGAAGGGGTAGTTGGTGTGAGAAATTAGTTTGTTGGTTGAGTGGAGTTTGAGCCCTTCTCAAGCAACAGCCACAATCCTTGTCAGGGTGAATCACAAAAGTCAGTAAATTAACCTTTGCTTAATCCTCTGGTAGCTTGGCACAAAAGCATTTAGGCTTAACTTAGAAGCAATGTGTAAAGTATTTATGCAGCATACAAACAGCAATAAAGTGAAAACACAACTCAAGAATAATCACACATTATTTTATAAAACAGAGTAAAATGTTCATAAAATATTTCCCAACAAATCAACAAAAATCCAATTAGCTGAACAGAAGCTTTGCAGTTTCAAAGATTAAGGTAAGTAGAGCACCTAAAAGCATACAGAATCAGTCACGGTTATCTAATCATGCGAGACCAGGAGAAAGTTTCAAGTTCAGGTCGACAATGATGGAGTACCAGCCTGGATACAGGGACCTGTTTAATTCCACTGAAACAGTTATCCTCCAAAAGTCCAGCATGAAGAGTTTTGTCCGTGATGGAGGAGGCTGCGAGGAGCAGGGAGAGTGTCACAGATGATCACTGCTGTAGCCTGAAAAGCAGGCTGGTCGTTGAGGACAGTCATTGCTGTAGAACAAAGATTCTGTCAGGTGTAGTGGACAGTCATTGCCATAGCTTTGAGTTGGTTTGTATTCGAGGCTGTCAAAGCTGTGGTACGAAGTGCAACCCTCACATTGCCGGTCGTCACTGGCAGTCACTGTAGCGTGAAGTGAAGGACCGGGTTTTTAGAACCCAGCGGCGTCAGGGAGAACGCCTGAAACCTTCGAGTTCCCCTGTCTTGGCAAACAGAGACATGGGATACTTCTTGATGACGTCAAAGACCAAAGTTTATTGGCTGCAACCAGGAACTGAGATCTACGAAGTACACTCGGGTAGTTCGTCAGAGACTGCACAAATTCGATAAGCGGAGCATGGTCTTTTATGCCAAAAATCACGCCTCAGGCAACATTCCAATTTACATTCGGTGCATCAAAAACTGACCAATGACAGTGTAACATTTCAAAAAGTAGGGAATGACGACAGTCAAAGACAATCCCATTTTCCGTTGTCCAACCCACCAGAAATGACCACGCACATGCTCAGTTTCCTGTTCGATCAGGCCGGACAAACCCACCATAAACCCTTCAACCCAGATCGATGATCATGTCGTAAAGGAAAGGCAGAAACAGATGGGGAGGAGATAGAGAGGTGGGAACAGTGTACCATAAACTCGGGCACGTCCTGCCCTTTGATCTTTATCAGACCAGCTGCTGAACAAGGAACTGGCTCAGCGGGGTTCGCCCCAGGCAAGGAGTCAGTTCGGCCAGGTCACCCAGGAGTCAGCTAAGGCGTACGTGTCTCAAGAACTCGCTCGGTCACAATCATTTGGCCTATGTTAGGGCAACCACACAAAATGGCTGCCGTATACAAAATGGAACCCAGAGGTTCGAACTAAATCCTTGAATAGAGAGTGTTCTCCTATATCAGTTCATACGAAAACACTCAGACACACTACACTCGCCATTTGTGGTCTACTGACATCAAAATCGTCCATTTCCGACGATCTTTATCGAACGGGTTCAGAACCATCGAACCCAGTTCGTAAACCACGGAACCACAGACCCTCCTTTTGCCCTATCATAGGCAACAAACCCAAACCCATATTAATCTGAATCTGGATCTATACTCATCAGGTCATCGATATGCTGCTGTAGCATCATCCTATTACTGAGTATCTCCCTCTGGACAGGTCTCCGTGCACATGAAGTGGCACAAAGGCCAAAAATAGCAGGAGCACACTGCACGCAGAGACAGAACGTGAAGAGGATTGCTAAGACCATCCCAATTACCATTAAAATCTTCCAACCCCAAGTGGATATCAATCCCCATAACCATCCCATCAGAGACCAATCCCCTTTGTCCAGATGGACAGAATCGGAGATTTTATGCAATTTGGAAATTGCCTGGAAGACTGATGGAGTGTTGTCTGGAATGAAAACGCAGCAGCTTGATTGAATCAGTTTACAAACTCCACCTTGATCTGCTAGAATAATGTCTAGGGCAACTCTATTCTGAAGTGTCATTAGTCTATCCGACTGGAGCTCAGCAGTCAGGTTACCAAGGGCACCGGCAGTTTCTACTATGGTGGACTCAACCACTCTCGTCAACTGGCGAATATTCCTACTGTTAGCCATAGGTCCCCAGAACGGCAGAAAACCCTTAAAGAAGTCTCCTAACTCTTGCCCTGCAGTGTCTTCTTGACTAAAGACACCTCTAGCAACACTCATCTTATGGTAATCTGCCGCAGCTGTAAAGGTGGGAGGTAACAGAAAGGAAACAAAACAAGTGCCTGAGAAATCGGGGGGCAACCATGTGTACGCTTTGTCATAGCAAACAAAGTAGGTACCCTTAGCAGCTAAGAACGCTGGGGAAGACTGAGACGCAAATACCTAAGTCTCAGCACAAACACTCTTCCCTGACTGAGCCTTCAGATTTTTACTGTTGCCCTGCAGACAATAGTGACCCCGATGGGGCACTATCCAGATCGGTGGAGAACTTTTAGCTCGCTGGTTAACACTCAGACTAACTCCATATCCAGTGACGTTCCAACCACTATATGGTTGTCTCTCATCTTTCAGAATCGTCTCAACTGCATTAGTCCCTTTAATCATATCGACTATGCCTTTAGCTAAAGCACTATTCTTCGGATTGTCTTTCGGTGAACGTAGGGGGTAGACGCTATGGGCGTAAAAAAACATTGTTCTGTAAGCCCGAATCGAACCATTTAAACTGAAGGGCAAAACTAAATAAGGAATACCCTTGTCAGTTGTATGTGGCATCAAACCACAAAACCAACAGTCTGTTGTATTATTCACTAACTCGTGTTGGTGCAAAAGTTGTATAAAAGAATTGTTAGCAAATTCCAATCGTCTGACTACCTAATGTTCAGGTAAAGGATGAAAAGAATGAGAAGAAATAATGGGTGAAGGTGTAGGTTGCACAGTGGGATTAACCGTCATTTGAAAAACAAATGTTACATAACCAGCTATAAATATTACAAAGCTCAATAATAAAAATAAACACGGTATCAAAAAGCATTTCTTCGATATTATTTTGCATATACGTTTTCTAAAAGTCAGTGTCTGTACAGGTCTCTCCAACTCAAAGAAATCCATCCTAAACTAAATGTGCTGCCCGAGGTGGTTGGTTGATTCTGCTTGAGAGTGCCTCTGCTAAACCCAGGAAGGCTGCCTAGGGCCAACAGAACCCTCGACCTAGTGTCTCAGGCTTGCACTCCCAAGACTGGTAGCAACCGCGACCCTAGCAGCAAGAACCGGATGGCGGTTCGAAAAAACTAAAATGAGTAGATCCTTGGTGGAGAGTTAACCTGCAAACAGTAAAAAAAAATCAACTTTATTAATATTTTATTTGTCCGTAATTCTCGATCTCAGATTGTATCGATTTCTTCCAGCTAATTCTTGGTCAGCGAACAAAAGATGAGGCTCGGTAGTGTCCAATCGATCTGCAGGAGGTACTGATGCTTGTAAAATTCTGTTGCTTTCGTTCTCTGAGTTCGTTCCAATCAATCTAGCATCGCTGAACGGTATGAACCGTGGGACAACTTCTGTTTTAGAGTCCGCAAGTCCCTCCTGGACCCACTTATCATGAGGCAAAGGCAAAGGTGCCCTTTTAGTATGCGATCCGTGGATCCAGTTCCGTTTTCCCTTCACTCGTACCGCAGATCTTGTTGACAGGAGCACTTGGTAGGGCCCAGTCCAGCGGGGCTGTTCGTTTTTGGTCCGCTGAAAATTGCGCACCAAGACCCAGGAGCCAGGTTCGATGGAGTGCCCTGGATCCTCTGAAGCTTGTGGAAGACTGTCATGCACCTGTTGGCATAAAACACTCATTTTAGTTGTCAGTTCACGCAAATAATCAAGCAGTACAGAATACTCGAGGTCTCTGAACCTTGTTGGTCTTGGTACGCCCCAAATGTTCGCCGGGCGACCAAACACAACCTCATACGGACTCAAACCCATTTGTGAATGCACAGTCATTCTTGTAGACAGAAGTGCTAATGGCAAGGCATCTGGCCATTGTAAACCAGTGCTCTCTTGAATTTTGGCCAATTTCAACTTAAGAGTGCCATTGTAGCACTCGACTAAACCAGCTGATTGGGGGTGATTTGCAGCGTGGAATTTCTGCCTAATCCCAAGACCCTCACACACTCTCTTCATAACTTGACCCACAAATTCACTCCCATTATCACTCCAGATAATTCTCGGCATTCCAAATCTCGGGAAAAATTATTTAATCAAAGCTTTTGCTGTGGACAAGGCAGTGTTGTCCTTAAGGGGGTAAGCTTCTACCCATCGAGCAAAAGAGCAAACAACCACTAACACATATTTCAAGTTGTTGCATCTTTCCATATGGATAAAATCTAGCTGCAGAGCCTTGAACGGATACGTAGGAGGAGCAAAATGACCAGCTGGTGTTGGAGTTCCCTTACCAGGATTATGCATCAAACATACCATACAGTTTCTGACCAAATTCTCTGCACATTTGGGAATCCCCACATTCTGCCAAACCGGGGCCAACAACTTGAAAATCCCTTTCACACTAATATGTGCCATTCCATGAGCCATTGTAACAACCAGAAGCACATACGCGTTAGGCAGCAACCATCTCTGATGTTCTGACAAATCAGTCCAACACCCATTCGAGTCCAATCTACCCTTACTCTCTCTCCATTCATCCAACTCTTTCTCTGTGGCCTCACTCTGAATAGATTTCACACTCTCAATAGTATCTTCACACATACTCTTCTCTGGAACCCATCTCGCCGGACCCACAACGTACATTCGACTCATCACATTCCTAGCAGTTTCTTTCGCAACTTCATCCGCAAATGCATTACCACGACCAACATCATCCGTAACCTTTTTAGGGGCACTACATTTCACAATCGCAACTTGCTGTGGTAGCGTAAGAGATTCAAGGAGTTCATTCACCAATTGTCCATGCTGTATCTTCGTACCATGCGATGTCATAAATCCACATTCATGCCACAAACGCCCAAAGCTATGAGCCACACCAAACGCATACTGACTATCTGTGTACACATTTACTCGTTTTCCTTACACCAACACACATGCTCTCGTAAGTGCAATCAATTCAGCCGCTTGTGCGGAGCTATGTGGGATACGTGCAGTTTCAACGACCGTATGCAAAGTCGTCACAGCATAGGCTGCAAACGTATCACCATTCGGCAACTTAAAGCACGAACCATCAACCCACAAAGCATCATCACAATCAGGAAGAGGAGTGTCCCTAAGGTCCACCCTCCCTTTCGTCTCTTCTTCGGTTCTTAAAAAACAATCATGCTGTTCTTCACTATCGTCATCTGTCTCAAGTGAAATCGGCAACAATGTAGCCGGGTTTAAGGTATTACACCTTCTTATATGCACATGACTTGCTAACAATGTCAGCTCATACCTTGACAATCGAGCACTAGTTAAGTGCTGTGTCTTCGTACGATTCAACAAGGTATCCACTGCATGTGGAACCATGACCACTAACGTATTGTCCATAACCAAACCAGCAGACTGTCGAATTGAAACAGCCGCTGCTGCCGTAGCTCTCAAGCAACTCGGCAATGCTCTAGCTACAGGATCTAAAGTCGACTAAAAGTACGCACATGGGCGTTGCTTATCGCCAAACTGCTGAGTCAAAACCGACAATGCACATCCCTCTTTCTCGTGGACATACAATGTGAAAGGCTTACTGTAATCGTGAGTACCCAACACAGGAGCCGAACACAGCGCATTACGTAGTTCAGAAAAACTCTTTTGACATTCGTCAGTCCAAGGAATAGGATTTGGAGTATCCTTAACAGTAAGAGCTATCAAAGGCTTCGCTAACAGAGAAAAATTGGGAATCTACTGTCTACAGTACAACGTAATACCCAAAAACACACGTACTTCTCTCTGTGTCGTAGGCACACTCATTTTTGCAATGGCTTGAATTCTTTCTGGGTTCAGTTTCCTTCCCTCCTTCTATAAGAGGTGACCTAGGTAGGTAACTTCTTGTCGATAGAATTGTAATTTCGAGAGAGAAACTTTATGGTGACAATCAGATAAGTGTCGCAGTAAAGACAAAGTGGCATCTTTACAAATCTCCTCAGTGTCTGCGGCAACTAGCAAATCGTCAACATACTGGATAAGGGCTGCACCCTCAGGTAAAACCAACAAATCAAGTTGTGTCTTTAAAGCTTGACTGTAAATCGATGGACTCTCACAATAGCCTTGAGGAGCACGCTTAAAGCGGAAACTTCGTCCTCCTAAAGAGAATCCGAAAATATCCCTGCTCTCCATGGCAATCGGGATGCTGAAGAAAGCATTCTTCAAGTCAATCACCGAAAACCAGGTGGCAGAAGCCGGAATCAAAGTCAATAATGCAGTAATGTCAGGCACAACAGGAAATTGTGGAACAACGATCTTGTTCACTTCGCGAAGATCAATGACAAATCTATATACAGGAGGCTGTGAAGGATCAGTTCTCTTCAGAACCGGCAAAACAGGACTATTGCACTCATTTCCTCGCGTCTCTTCAATAACACCTTTATCAATCAGATCATAAATGATTGTTAAGAGTGCACGCTCACCATCACTCGAAATGCGATACTGTGGAATGCGCGGTAACTTAGCATTCACCTTCAGTGTGACAACATATGGGGGAATATCTAACAGGCCCACATCATTCGGACCCGTAGCCCACAATGAATCTGGTAATGAAGACAATTCCGACGGAAGACAATCTTTCGATATATATATTGGAGAGAGCACATTCTCACCCAAAGTAAGATGTACTCCTGACGGAGAACAGTACAAAGTCGCATACAATCTCTTCAACAAGTCTAAACCCAGCAAATTCTCATTACAACCTGTAGTCAAAAGAAGGGGTGCTTCAAACCTACGAGAACCAACAGAAAGGGGCAATGGGGCAGAAATCGGATTCATAACGGGGGCGCCAGAAAAGCCTACAGAAACATTATTAAAGCCAGACAAAGGTGCGCCAGGGAGCTTAGAATGCATAATCAAACTCTTCGTAGCACCAGTGTCTAACAGAAAAGGCTCTGACACACCTGATGCAATCACCTCAACGTAAGGTCCGTTCTGATCTACTGGAACTGAAACAACTCCCTCTCTTTGTCCATGGCTGTCCTAACAATCATTACCATGTGCTTCATCACCCTCAACATAGTAATAGTCCGCATAGTACTGTGCTGTCCTACCAGACTGATTCTGCTGTTGGTCAAAACTATTCATCGAATTCTATGGAGGCAAAGGGCGTGCATTCTGCCCACGACGTAAGGTCCGTTCTGATCTACTGGAACTGAAACAACTCCCTCTCTTTGTCCATGGCTGTCCTAACAATCATTACCATGTGCTTCATCACCCTCAACATAGTAATAGTCCGCATAGTACTGTGCTGTCCTACCAGACTGATTCTGCTGTTGGTCAAAACTATTCATCGAATTCTATGGAGGCAAAGGGCGTGCATTCTGCCCACGACCTCTACCTCTAGGTGCTTGCTGAGCACCTCTACCTCTCACACCAGGAGCACTATTCCCTCGTTGCAGCAAAACCGGACAAGTATTCTTGTAATGACCTTCTTCTCTACAATACGCACACTGATTAGGGCCATATGGAAAATGCTGTTGAGGAGTCTCGTCTCTTTGCGAGTTCCTCGAATACTGCGGTGATTGTTGGTAATCACGCTGATTATTAACACGGGCGGATAAGCTTGTTGTAGAAGAACTTTAGTCTTCAATTCCTTAGTCTTATTGTCCGCTTTCTCTAACTCATCCTCACGTCTATTCTCATAGTGCTGAGCCGTAGCTAAAATCTGCGCCGATGTAGAAACAGGCCAAGCACTCTCAGAATCCTTCAACTTAGTGCATAACTCAGGAAGAAGATTGTGTACAAACTTGTCGACAAACAACCTCAGGCCACCCTCGGTAGCCATATCCTGACCACTATGATCGACGAACGTTTCCTCGAAACGCGAGATGTCCGACACAGACTCATCTTTCTTCTGCTTACATGCAGACAACTTGTCCCAATTCACACGTTCTTCAGGCATCAAAGTCTTCATAAAAGTAATAATCTTACCAGGAAGTTCAGTAATGATATTTTTCTGGCTTAGCACCTCCAACTTGTCTATCATTCGCAGCGACAAGGTTACCCACGAATCACCCAATTCATTATCATGATCTGTATGTCGAATGACATTCCAGATGAGCTGTGGAACAACATTCCCAAATAACATATCTATGTCCGCCAAATTCATGACGCACAAACTCACTGTTTGTGTAAGCTCTTTATAATACCCCGCTGGATTTTTCCGCGGATCAGGCAAGGTCTGTTTAAGCGCCAAAACTTCAGCACGCTTCCATGGAACATGTACCCACACTCGCTTTAGTGCACAGCAACAGCTCTATCTTGACGCCTCCAAACCGGAGGAACCTCTCGCATCGGGTACTGACGCGCTTGTCTCCTAACTGCCGAATCAGGCTCAAACAACCGTTCAGAAGGAACATTACTTCGAAATGACAATAACGTTGACACCGCTCTCTCGATGTCGAGGATACTCACGATCGTTCCTTTTGCAAATTCGGAACGCAACCGGAACAGCTCTTCAGGAGCTTTACCCACTTCGTTCGTCCATTGTTCATGGAGGAATGCACACATAATCTCGAAAACATAACGTTGCTTTGGTGCTTCCCATTGCCGTAAAACATCCATAATACCCTCAAGATCGTACTGGGACGCATACGTAACTCATCTACGCGCCATGTGATCTAGAACCACTCGTTCATCTGTATCAGGCAATTGACTATGCAGCTGTCAATGCTCACTCACAGGAGACATATCTAATTGTCCCAACTAAGGAGTCATGAAACCAAAAAAAGCAGCGGTCATCCGCTGTCTAGGAGAAGGAGTAGTCGGAAGAACAAGGGGAGACGAAACAGTAGTAGAAGAATCCAAAGACGGAACAGACACAGAAGCAGTAGGGACAGGCATAGAAGCGGCAGTTGTAGAAAAGGGCAAAGTTGGCGGCCCCTGAGGAGGCTGCGCCAAAGGAACAATAGCCGACAAAGGAGCTGGCTGTAGAGGAATCACAGGAGGCAAAGCAACCGGCAGTTGCACAGCCACTGCTGGTGGCGGTGGTGTCGTAGCGTTCTGCACATAAGGTGGCGGTGAATTTAGCACCTTAGCTGCGGCGCAAATATCCCTCCCCAGTGCTGTGCTGTCCATTGGAACTAGTGCTGAATGGACGTCCAATGGTCGTGCGCAGCACTGGGGAGGTAGCGCTCGTGACGACCGTTGGCCGTCGGTAGCGCTTAAGAGGTTAACAGATGCGACATTAAAGGATCTATCGTAAGATCTTTCTCGTCTTTCTGCTCTTTAGATGGCAAGACTGGATAGCATCTATCTACCGCTAACTTCCTCACTCTAAGCATCTGTTCACTTTCTTGCTCTTCTTCATTATCTCTGTACGCAATGGCAGCTTGCACCATTGACATACCTCTCTTATTCTTTTTCGCTAATTTTATTTCTTTCTGTTTGGCTTCTTTGCGCCATATGCGGAAAGAGTCAAACATCGCCGGCCGGGCTTTCTTCTTGAACAACTTCACTTCGAGGTTGTCTAGAATTTCAGTCTCAAAACTACAGTAACGGGGCCACTGTAGGACACCGTCACTCTTCGTATATTTTACCCAGATCTCATTATAGCTAATAGGACCCACACCATGTTTCACATACAACTCGTATGTAGGAGTTCCGATCGGAGGAATCGGACACAAATCCTCTAACCGGGAGTCCTTCACTGCACTACAACTAAACAAATTTCTAAGACTGCTAAAACTAGGCATCTTGCTCAGTAGTCTAGCTTCAAACAACAAGGGAAATCTTGAAATGATAATCTCGTGAATACACGAATCCCTTGGCTTTGGGGCCTGCAGGTACCAAATCAAAGCTATCTACTCAAGGATACAAAACAAACTAAGGACTAGGAGACGCTCCGCTTATACTTAACTGAAATGCCGATGGCGTCACCAGAAGACCCGTCAATCGTCTCGCTCTACAAACGTCTAAGGCTCCAAAACAGGGCGACAGTCAGGGCAGCAGTCCTTCGTAGCCGTCGGAAAGTGGGAAACCTTGCAGCAAAGACTTTGGGACCACGGCGACATACAGGGGTCGATGAAGTGGCTGGCCTTCCTCCAGAATTTTCACACGAAGCTTCTCACGAACCTCTGGCTTGGACCGGTACCGCTGAAGTCACCCCACGTTGGACGCCAATTGAAGGACCGGGTTTTTAGAACCCAGCGGCGTCAGGGAGACAGGGAGAACGCCTGAAACCTTCGGGTTCCCCTGTCTTGGCAAACAGAGACACAGGATACTTCTTGATGACGTCAAAGACTAAAGTTTATTGGCTGCAACCAGGAACAGAGATCTACGAAGTACACACAGGTAGTTCGTCAGAGACTGCACAAATTCGATAAGCGGAGCATGGTCTTTTATGCCAAAAATCACGCCTCAGGCAACATTCCAATTTACATTCGGTGCATCAAAAACTGACCAATGACAGTGTAACATTTCAAAAAGTAGCGAATGACGACAGTCAAAGACAATCCCATTTTCCGTTGTCCAACCCACCAGAAATGACCACGCACATGCTTGGTTTCCTGTTCGATCAGGCCAGACAAACCCACCATAAACCCTTCAACCCAGATCGATGATCATGTCGTAAAGGAAAGGCAGAAACAGATGGGGAGGAGATAGAGAGGTGGGAACAGTGTACCATAAACGTGGGCACGTCCTGCCCTTTGATCTTTATCAGACCAGCTGCTGAACAAGGAACTGGCTCAGCGGGGTTCGCCCCAGGCAAGGAGTCAGTTCGGCCAGGTCACCCAGAAGTCAGCTAAGGCGTACGTGTCTCAAGAACTCGCTCGGCCACAATCATTGGGCCTATGTTAGGGCAACCACACAAAATGGCTGCCGTATACAAAATGGAACCCGGAGGTTCGAACTAAATCCTTGAATAGAGAGGGTTCTCCTATATCGGTTCATACGAAAACACTCAGACACACTACACTCGCCATTTGCGGTCTACTGACACCAAAATCGTCCATTTCCGACGATCTTTATCGAACGGGTTCGGAACCTTCGAACCCAGTTCGTAAACCACGGAACCACAGAAGAGGTTCAAGTTGGCGGATAGTGCGGGCAGCAAGATCTTGGAATGAATGGGCCCTTTCTTGCTCATAAAGAGCTCAAAAGTTTAGCCTTTCCTTTTTTCTTTATTCTTTTAGGAGGAGCTCAGCTGATTCAACACCAAGGGTTCAGGATCTGAGGGACACCTCTTGTGGATCAAGATTCACTCCAGCATAGGCCAGCGGGGCTCAGACAGGCACAGTTGCAGGTCTAGTGAAGTCCAGGTGCAGGTTCAGGCAGGCCAAGTGCAGCAGGTCCGCTGGGCAGGTGCAGGGAAGCCTCTGGAGCTTGTTCTATTGCTGTAACTCAAAACAGGAGGTCATTCAGCTAGCCCTTTGAGTCATTACAAATTGGGATAAGGGGACCGGTCAAGTCTTCGTTCTCGAACAGTAGGGAAGGCATCAAGCAGCAGGGTCTTCCTCAACCTGAAGGGCTGCACTTCTTCTGTAGTAAGAAATCATACAGAGAGATGCCCCTCACTCCAAAGGGACAGGGCTCTGATAGTACTGCAATGTCAAAAAATAATTCCCTTTGGATATGTCACATACCAAACATACATACCTCCACATTCAATCTCAAACCCAGTTGCTCCCCAACCTCGACGCTGATAATATTCAGAGTACCATATAAGTAGCCTATATTTAAAAAGTCGTTTTTACTATTCAAAAACAGCCATAAAATTAGTACAATAATTTAAAAACAGATTCTATACATTAGAGACAAGTAACAATTAGTTAGATTCTATATTCCATTGTGTCATAACATAAGAACCACGTTTCGGTTTGGGAAGGGTGACAGATACTTCTTTTTTGGGAGAAGTATAGGGAGGGTGATTTTGGGAAAGGGGAATAAGTTTGTGTTTCTTACTTATAATGTGCCTTGCATTAACTTGTTGTGCCGTGCATCCATCCAGCACACTTGTCAGAACTCCTTGTTGGCCCATTTGAAAGGCCGATAGACCTCTTTGCTTATGGTTCTGCTCCACCTTCATGACATCATGACCACACCGTTGTATCTCCCTGATTTGATTTCTTCATATCTCCAATGTCCCTTACCTTGGCACTCTTGACGTGGAATGTCAGTGAAATACTGGACCGCATTAAGCAAGGGGCAGTATTCCAATTCATACAATGTTATATCCCGGGGACCCTTCTACTCCAGGAGATGCACTTGCGGGGACACCACTGCCATTTTCTAGCCCATAAAGGGTATGACAGGGTTTTTCATTTGGAACACACTCGCAGATCCAGTGGGGTGGCCGTTCTTATTCACAGGTCACTGTCTCTTGCTGTTACAAAGGTGAATAGCAGCCCGGAAGGGTGATTCATCGTCCTTGGGGGATCGATGGATGGAAGCCTTAATAATCTGCTGAATATATACATCCCCCCAGCCATCCATCGTTCCACACTCAGTGCAGTTCACAAGATACTTATTGCCCTTACCAGGAGAAAAACATCATCATGGAGATTTTACTGACATCATAGGGGATGGGGATTGGTTTGGGTCACCGGAGGGAAGGTGCTCGGCTGCTCAGCTGTGGTCTATCAAAGTGGGCTTCCAGCCTGGGACTTCAGGACACCTAGTGAGCCTGGCACTCTGCAATATACACATGCATCTGCGGCTCATGAGTCCCTATCCCGTATCGACTACTGGTTTCTTCCTACTGGCAAGCTAAATGAAAGCTCTGGGTACAAATTGTGGGGGATATCCGATTATGCTTCGGTCCTGTTTCTCTTTTAAGCTCCTCTTTCTAAGGCTTGACCAATCTGGCGTCTCAATGCCTGGTTTCTCCAGGATGACATTTTTGTTGATCATTTAGGTGCAGAACTGTCTGCCTTCCTCGAATTAAAATTAGGATCCCTGGAGTCAGCGGTCACTCTGTGGAAAACCCTCAGGACATACATGAGGGGTTTGTTCGCTCTTTTCTAAGAGGCTCTGAAAGGGGCAAACTCAGATCCGTAACTGAATTGAATTCATCCATACTAACCCGGTAACTTGAGGATACCAGCTCACTCTCAGAGTCTCAGTGGGCAAATTGGAACTAGATAGAGCGTCCTTCCGTCAAGTAGGCATGGAGGAAGCCCAGAAGTGTTGCATTGCCAGGTGAACGAATTTGGGGGACAAATCCAGCAAATTGCTACATTGGCTGGCTACTCATTGGGAGGCCTCCCATATAGTTCCCCTCATAGAGACTGAGTCAGGAGAATGGATTGAGGACTCCACTCAGATTGCGGAGGCCTTTGTCCATTTCTACGAAGCTTTATACAACCCCCTGCCTAGCGCGACTGTGGAGTTGGAGTCCCATCTGGATTGCCTGAGTTGCCTTTGGTTCGCCTTTTCCCCTCACAGAGATCGGCTCTGGATCAAGACATCTCAGTGGATGAGATAGAAGCAGCTATTTAAGAATCTAACCCAGGGAAAACCCTGGGCCCTCATGGTTAGCCGATGGAGTTCTACTGCAAGCTCAGTCCGGCGCTGTCCCTGCACTTACTTCGTTTTCTTACTGAAGTGATGGACCACGGCTGCTTGCCCTCTGGGGTTGACTGTGCAACTATTGTGGTTTTGCCTCAGGTGACCTGTGCATCCTTAGCCCCATCTCCCTTATTAACAGCAATGTCAAAATGTACACTAACCTCTTGGCCAACAGACTTCTCACAGTTCCCCCCTCCCTTGTTCACCCTAACCTGTGTGGGTTTATTCCTCGCTGGGGTACCAAACATTGTATTCGAGATTTCCAGGTGGCTCTGTCTTTGGTCAAGTCTCTTGGAGGCTCTGCGGCCCTCCCCATGATCAACTTTGGAAAGGACTTTGACACGGTCAACTGGCTTTTTATGGCCGAAACCTTAAAAGCCATGGGTTTCTGGCCACAATTCTGGGCATATGTGAATGTCTTATGCACCAGCCCCTGTGCCCGAGTACACAATGATGGCATCTTGTCCCATGAATTCTCTATTCAATGCCATACCCCACAGGATTGCCCTCTGTCCCAGGTTCTTTTTGCAGTAATTATGGAGCCCCTGGCCACATGGGTATGTTGTGATGCCCAGGTATAGGATTTTGACTGTAGCCTCGCTACGGATGACTGCACCACTTTCTGTGCGGATGACATTCTACTATTTATGACCCGGCCAGCAGAAACTGGACCCAGGGTTCTTCACAACTTACAACTTTATGGGTGAAGCATCAGGGCTGCGCATCAATTGGCCCAAGTCCCTGCTGGGCCCTTTGCAGAGTGATCATGGCACTGTGTCATGGCAATCTCATATTCCGATCGGCTCAGCTTTCCATACCTGGGAATGTTTATTTCTAAGAAACTGTCCCTCACACAAAGCCTCAATTTTGACCCCATGACATGTAGGGCCTGTAAGCATCTGAAGCTGTGGCATAATCTTCCTCTCAATGTCATGGGTTGCATCGCCCTTTTTAAAATGATGGTTCTCCCAAAACTACTGTATGTCCTACAAAATTATTCCTTGCTCCTGCCTTCGACATGGTTTGATGCTATCAGAGCCATGGGACGCTGATTCATTTGGGTGGGTGGCCCTACCTGAGTTACTTGGGGGAAATGAGCCAGGGCGTCTTATGATGGGGATTAACCATGGCTGATGTTAAGCTCTATTATTGGGCTACTTAACTTCTCCTACTGAACAGCTGGTTGTATGGAGTGTTAGATGACCCTGCTTACAGAGGCAAACTGACCCTGCTGGGGCTCAACAGCTTGATGGGTATCCTATAGAACACCCTCTATCTCCTCCGAATTCTTTTGTTATCTTCAGCTCCACCATGCCCTTTCTTATTACCATTATGCCTTAACTGATGTCCCCGAATGGAGTCCCCTGAGGTGTAAGCTTCTGATGGGTCATTTAGGCAAGGGAGAGATGTCACAGATTTATCAATCACCAGTAATACTTTCACCCATTACACTAGATACCCTGGGACTCAAATGAGAAACATGGGTTGGAGATCTGGACGAGACCAGCTGGCGCAATATGTGCATAGCTTATGGAATCTGGCGATCTCAGCTAGGCTTCGGATAATACAATTTAAATATTTTCACCGCGCATACATGAGTGACCCTTGAGCGACCCTTGACCCCACCAGGTAGGTTGCTCCCCCTCCGCAGTACCGCCTGTGCCTCCCTGCCCCAGCCGCCGCTGCTGAGGAAGTTCGAGGCCCTCCACCACCCGCAGGCTACCACCTGCTCCTCATTCCTGGTGGCCAGTGGTAGGCCGTAGGTAGGTTTGTTCATCCTCCGCTTTATTACTTTTATTGTATTGTCTGTATTTTCATTGTTGTGCCTGTGACTGCTGTTGTCTGTCTTCCCCCACTGCCTGTACGTGGTCCATGCCCCTTTTTCTTCCCTCTATTCCACTCGCTGTCCCCGTGCTCTCTCTGCCCGGTGTTCCCTTCTGTTCCTCTCGCTGCCCTCCGTTTCCCTGCCCCGTTTTCCCTTCAGTTCCCCTTCGCTGCCCCAGTGCCTCTCTGCCCGTTCTGCCTTCTGTTCTTAGGTGCCCCTGTATTTCTATATTTTTGTACTCTGTATTCTGCCTCTGTTCCACTCGTTTTTTGGTGCCTTTCTGCCCTCTGTTCCACTCGTTTTCCCCTCATTTTTTGTGCCTTTCTCCCCTCTGTTCCACTCGTCTTTCCCTCGTTTTTTGTGCCTTTCTGCCCTCTGTTCCACTCTTTTTTGTGCCTTTCTGCCCTCTGTGCCACTCGTTTTCCCTCGTTTTTTGTGCCTTTATGCCCTCTGTTCTACTCGTATTTCATTCGTTTTTTGTGCCTTTCTGCCCTCAGTTCCACTCGTTATTCCCTCGTTTTCTGTGCCTTTCTCCTCTCTGTTCCACTCGTTTTTGTGCCCTTTTGCCCTTCTGCCCTCTGTTCCACTTGTTTTTTTGTGCCCTTCTGCCCTCTGTGCCACTTGTTTTCCCTTGTTCTTTGTGCCCTTCTGCCCTCTGTTCCACTTGTTTTTTTGGTGTCCTTTTGCCCTCTGTGTGTTTTTTTTCATTTTTTGTGCCTTTCAGCCCTCTGTTCCACTCGTTTTTCACTCGTTTTTTGTGCCCTTCTGCCCTCTGTGCCACTCGTTTTTCCCTCATTTTTTGTGCCATTCTGCCCTCTGTTCCACTCGTTTTTCCCTCGTTTTTTGTGGTCTTCTGCCCTCTGTGCCACTCGTTTTTCCCTTGTTTTTTGTGCCTTTTGGCCCTCTGTTCCACTCATTTTTCCCTCGTTTTATGTGCCTTTCTGCCCTTTTTTCCACTAGTTTTTCACTCGTTTTTTGTGCCCTTCTGCCCTCTGTGCCACTCGTTTTTTGTGCCCCTTTTGCCTTTTGTTCCACTTGTTTTTTGTGCCCCTCTGCCCTCCGTTCCACTCCTTTTTTTGTGCCCTTCTGCCCTCTGTGCCACTCGTTTTTCTCTCATTTCTGTGCCCCTTTTGCCTTTTGTTCCACTCATTTTTTGTGCCCTTTTGCCTTCTGTGCCACTCGTTTTACCCTCGATGTTGTGGCCCTTTTCCTTCTGCTACCTTCGTTTCCCTCACCGCCCTTGTCGCTGCATTCCCTGCCGTCCTGCCCCCCTGATGCCTAAGGCGAGCCCGTCTGCGCCTCGAAGGCGCCCAGCGCTAGAACCCCTGGTCCCCGCACCCCCCACGATGACCACCGCCACTACGACGCCAGCACTCTGCACTCTCTCAACTCCGGACGGAACCACACCTGCTTCAAGGCCGCCCCGAAAATCGCACACGGCCCCTTCAACTGCCGGAACTGCAGCTACAACAGCCTCAGAGCCGACGAACCACCCGCCAAGAAGGACCCCAACCACCTCTGATGCATACAACTGAACACCTGCTCCGTACGCAAGCATGCCGTCGAGCTCTGGGACCTGCTTGACACAACATCCCCAGACGTCGCCTTCCTGACAGAGATCTGGTTTAATGACTCCTCCGCACCCGACATCGCCATAGCCATCCCAGACGGCTACAAGATCACCTGCAGAGACCACACCAACGAGTCAGAGGAGAAATCGCCATCGTCCACAAGAACAGCATCAGGGTCTCAACTAGCACCGATGCCGCGCTCAGCAACGCCGAACACATGAATTTCCAGATCCACACAGACCCTAATTCCACCCTCAGAGGCACCCTCGTCTACCGACCCCCCGGACCCCGCCCCCAGTTCAGCGACTCAATCTCCAACTTGATCAGCATGCATGCCCTGACCTCTACTGACTACATCCTCTTCATAGACCTGAACTTTCACCTTGAGAACAACAATGACAACAACTCCACAACCCTTATCGATAACTTTGCCAACCTCGGACTGAAGCAACTCGATAAAACGCCCACCCACTCCGCCGGCAACATGCTTGACCCCATCTTCTCCTCAAGCCCGTACGTCTCCATCAGCCACACCACTGAACTCCTCTGGACCGACCACCGCTGCATCTACTTCGCCTTCCAGAAACCCACCACACACCACCGCACCCAACAGATCCCCCACCGCTGCTGGAGCTAAATCAACGAAGACCAACAACACACAAACCTCGCTCTCAGCCCACCCACTGAACCCTCCAACACCCACGATGCTGCCCACAGCCTCAGACGCTGGAACGAGGACTGCGCCAGCACCCTCGCCCAGCAGAAGAAACCCCCCGACAGAGAAAAAGCAAGAGGGCCAGCTGGTTCACCCCAGAACTCCTAGCCTCCAAGCAAGCCCACCGGAAACTAGAGGAGAAATGGCACAGTGAACAAACTCCGTACAGCCACTCAGCACACAAGGACGCCATCCGCAACCACCACCACCTCATCAGGACGGCCAAGAGGTCCTCCTTCAAAGACCGCCTTGACAACAACACACACAATAGCAAGGAGCTCTTCCACATCGTGAAGGAACTCCCCAACCCCAGCTCCAACACCAACGACATCCCGCCGTCGCAAGCCCTCTGCGACTTCCTGTAATAACAGGATAATTTGCCCTATTTGGATTAGTGATGACTAGTAGTCCACTGCCATCTCAGTATATTGCTATTAATCCTTTATTTCAGCCTATTTGTAGGGTTTGCCTATTGGCTTTGGCATGCCATCTCAGTATATTGCTATGAATCCTTTATTTCAGCCTATTTGTAGGGTTTGCCTATTGGCTTTGGCATGCCATCTCAGTATATTGCTATGAATCCTTTATTTCAGCCTATTTGTAGGGTTTGCCTATTGGCTTTGGCATGATTCTATGCCTATTTTGCCTCTTTTCGGGCCTAAAGGCCTAAACTAGAGAGCAGCCATTGTGTCTTCCTGCCTCAGTTGTCTGACGCGTTTGTAGGTCAGAAGTGATATTTAGAGTTGAGTTGTTATTTCACTAGTTAGGAACCGGTGAGGACCGGCCCTTATCAAAGGAATGTGTTTTTCCTCTGGCTTTAGACGCAACTACAGCCGGCCACTGTGGGAGCGAAGGGAGTGCGGGGCTTGGCACAGGAATTCGGTGGGAGGCTGGGTGCTTGCTGGAAATTTCCATGAGCAGAGAGCCGCCCATATTATCAGAGAACAGAAGAGCAGAGTTGTCAGATGGTTTTTGGAACTGAAGATAACGGTCAATTGGTATTTGGAGTTGAAGCAGTCAGAGATGATCTTTGGAGTTGGAACTGTCAGCTGGAGCTGTCAGTTTATCAGAATGTATTGAAGCAGTTGGTAGTCAGATGGAAGAGTTGGAGCTGCCAGTTGGAGCTTTTGGAGCAGTTGAACCAGTGGAGTGAAGTTAGCACGTTGGTGATGGTGCAGGAAAGAGAGAGAGTCCTGATTTCACCAGAGAGAGAGGAACAGACAGCAGAAGTTGGTCCGTTGGTGGTGGTGCCATGGTGATGGAGAGAGTCCTAATTCCACCAGAGAGGGACAGAGAGTTGGACCCTTCTTAATAGGGTGAGGTGTTGTTAAATAATTTACATTATATAATCATTCTCTCCTCTTTGCTTCCTAGGTTATGTTTAGGTCTCCACTTGTATTAATAATTTCCTACTGTATTGCTTATGTATATATATCATTGTTATAATGTTTTCTTTGTTCTGTCATTCTATTTTAATGTTAGATAAACGGACCCCAGTTGCATATTTGAGTGTTGTTTTTATGGCAGGATTAACCTTTCTTTTTAACCAGGTGCTGTCGTATAGAAGGATGGGTGATTCCCTTCTTACAGGTAACTGAGAAATGGAAGACAGGGTGGTTTTGACAGGAAATAACTCCCAAATGAGATAATTAGACAGCTCTTATGTGTACATCCAAATTATGAGTAGTAAATACCGTCGGTACACCTTAGGTGCACCACCGGACACCCATAGAATACCCCGCTGGGAGACAACAGGTATACCGTCGGGAAGTGTAGATAATATTGGCCTTAAGAGTTAGGGACACAGTCTGGCGACCATAAAGAGAAAAGTCTGGCGACTATAAAGAGAAAAGTCTGGCGACTATAAAGAGAAAAGTCTGGCGACTATAAAGATAAAATGAGGTAATTATAGGATAAGATATGGAATTCCTTAGATGTTAGTAGTATGTTTGACTACATAGGCTTGTAAATAGCTTCTTTTCACTTTCTCAGGTGAGTATTCTAGATATCTTGTAAATAGTGGCCTGAGAAGAGTGTTGTTGCGTGACGACTGGGTTAGCCACGGTTGGTGAGCTGCCTGTCCTGAGAATCCGGTCGTTACACTCCCTCACCACCTTCTTCCACTGCAAGATAGCAGACATCAACGACAGCTTCAACACCCAGACAGCCCCAACAGACAGTAACACAACAGACCCTCCGTACACCATCGACCACGACCCCCTGCTAGCCTGGGCCAGCGCGAGCATCGATGACCCCATCAAGATCATGCACTCAATCCACTCCGGCTCTCCGTCAGACCCATTCCCGCACCACGTCTTCAACAGAGCAAGCAGCTCCATGGCACCCGACCTGCGCAACGTCATCAATCTCTCCCTCAAGAATGTGACCTCCCCAGAGATCTGGAAACACGCCAGGATCAATCAACGCCCTACTCAAAAAAGCTAAGGCACACCCAAGAGACCTCAAGAACTTCCATCCCATCTCTCTGCTGCCCTTTCTGGCCAAGGTCATTGAGAAAACCATCAACAGACAGTAAACCCGATACCTTGAAGAAAACAGAATCCTGCACCCTTCCCTGTCAGGGTTTCGCAGCAACCACAGAACCGAGACTGCCCTCATAGCCGCCACCGACGACATCAGGACCCTGCTGGACAATGGCGAGACCGCAGCACTCATCCTCCTAGACCTCTCTGCCGCCTTCGGCACCGTCTGCCACCGCAACCTACGCACACTCCTCCACGCCGCACGGATCCGAGGCAAGGATCTGAATTGGATACAAAAGGTGAGTTGTGGCCACTGGCACTCCGTTTTAAATTTTCTGTACTCTTCTTTATCGCAAAATATTAATCGAATTTTCCTGCTTTAGAGTGCTGTTTGGTATCATAGGCCTGCCTTTCCCTAGGTTAGTAGTGATTTTGTGAGCATATGGTTAGTGATAGAATATCCTAACCCAACCGAGTGCGATTGTTGTGATGGTTGGCCAACCATCACATCAATGGCCGACAAATGTCAATGATACTTGTATGATTTATAATAAAATGTATGATTATATGTAATCTTGGATATCAATAATTGATTGTAATAATCTATGATTCAAATTGAAGAGTAACCAAAAAAACAAATGAAACAACTCAAATAAATAAGATAAAGATATGAGAGCAGATTTCAAAGTGGTATAAAGTGTTTTTTAGAATCAAGAATAGTAGTTAAACCAATAGCATTGCTGTGCACTAACCATATGCTCACAAAAGGATCTGGATTGGACAACCTCCTTCCTCTCTGGCAGAACCCAGAGCGTCCGCCTCCCCCATTCCGTTCCTAAGCCTCCGAGATCATCTGTGGTCCACCCGAGGGATCCTCCGTCAGACTGATGCTCTTCAACATTTACATGGCCCCGCTCACAAACGTAGCCCGACAACACGACCTCAACATATTCTCCTACGCCGATGACACTCAGCTGATCCTCTCCCTGACCAAAGATCCCATCACCGCCAAAGCCAACCACCACAAAGGAATGAAGGCCGTTGCCGACTGGATGAAGACCAGCCGTCTGAAGCTGAACTCAGACAAGACGGAGGTCCTCATCCTCAGCTCCAACCCTTCAGCTTGGGCCGACTCCTGGTGGCCGACGTCACTGGGGGCAGCCTGGACACCCACCGACCAAGCACGCAACCTGGGAATCATCCCCGACTCAACGCTCTCAATGACCAAGCAAGTCAACGGCATCTCCTCTTCCTGCTTCAACACCCTCTGCATGCTCCGCAAGATCTACAGATGGATCCCAACAGAAACAAGAAAGACAGTCACCCAGGCCTTCCTCAGCAGCAGACTCGACTACGGAAACATCCTCTATGCGGGAGCCCCGACCAAGCTCATCAGACGACTACAACACATCCAAAACGCCTTGGCATGACTGATCCTCGACGTATCATGCCAAGGCCACATCACCCCCCACCTGAGAAACCTGCACTGGCTCCCCGTCAACAAGAGGATATCCTTCAAGCTCCTCACCCACACACACAAGGCACTCCACAAGACTGGCCCAGCCTACCTCAACAGATGGCTCTCCTTCTACATCCCCAACTGCCAGTTACGCTACGCCGACCTCTCACTCGCCACCGTCCCGCGCATCCGAAGAACAACCACAGGTAGGAGAACCTTCTCCCACCTCGCCGCCAAGACATGGAAGACCCTACCACTGAGCCTATGACAAACCCAAGACCTGCTGACCTTCAGGAGGATACTCAAGACCTGGCTGTCCGAACAGTAGCGCCCCTCCCCCCTCAGCGCCTTGAGACCCTCGTGGGTATGTAGTGCACTTTACAAATGACTGATTGATTGGCCTATGTGGATGTGGAGCGCTGGCCTCCGCGATTTCCCAAGCATGCCTCCGATGTAAATGATCTTCAATGGATATCTACCATGTAACCTGGGCATGCTCGGTCATTCAGTCTTACTGAGAGACTCTCTTTTCTATCCTTTGTGCTGTTATTAGGGATCATATGAAGTCGCATCCCTGGGTGGCTATTTTAGGTATTCCAGAGGATATGGGTGGACCCAGAAGGAACAGAACGCTGATGGGCGTCAGCACCATGATAGTGAAGAACCGGATTAACCCACTTACTGGGTCTTGGTGGCGGGGAACTGCCCAAGCGTTCCATAACCTTCATGCGCAGTAAAAGGAGACACAGGAGCCTTTGTCTGCAGGAGGAACCCAGATTTATTCAAATAGCCCGGACTATGGAACAGAGTCCCAAGCTCGTCAGAAACAAGACAGAGGATGCTGCTGCTTTACTCCGCAGCTTACAAGCCTTTTATACTTTTTCATCTCAGTCTTTTGGCTGTTAGTTCATTGTTCAATCAGGGCAGTGTTTGCAGTTGATAACCAGATCCAGACGACGTTTGTAGATGGTGACCTGGTCAAGGTTTGGTACACAAATCATTGTTCACTCGGCTTGATCAAGGCTCAGTCTTTCAGGTCATTGTTTAATCACATTGATCAAAGCCGGGTCTTTCAGGTCACTGTTTAATCACCCTGATCAAGGCCCAGCAGTCAGACGATTGTCCAGATAACCTGGTCACGGTGTCAAGGATGTTTACCAGGCTGGGAGCAGGAGATGGGAAACAAATCATTTACACAGGGTGTGATTGTCTCATGGCTTTCTGTTGAACTGCAAGAACAGGGGGGGCTGGGTGTGCCACAGTTCCTGGGCAGAAATGCAGGCTGCAAGATGGCTGTTGTCGTGTTAGTTAGATTTTCCTCAGACATCTGCAGAAACGACCAGGTGGGTCGTGTGGAAGTGTTTGACACGAGATGGCAATGAAAAAGCAATGGAGTCTCTGTACAATTGATGCCGATCAGAAGAACACTTTTCCTCAATAGCCAAGAGATACATTGCCACTGGACTGCTGCGTTGGCACTGCCTGTTGAGGCATGGAGGAAGGGCATGGACTGGTGTGGCAAACTAAAAAAAAACAATATCTGTGCCAAGCGTATGTCGTAGGAAATTCACCAAAGTGTGGCAGAAATGGTGGGATTATTATAGTCTGTAAGCAGCGTGTTAGAGGCTGTTTTGTTGCTTCTAATTTGTGGGCATATTTGTGTTTGCTCTGTTTTATTTTTGGTACGAGGCTGTGTGGCATGAGCACCTTGTGTATTGCGGTTCACATTCAAATCAATAAAATGTGTTATTAAAAAAGGTGAAATGAGATAAAGGTGAAATAGAGGAATTGAAGAGTGATTTAGATAATAAAAATGGAGAAATGAGAGATGAGATAAGTGACTGAGAGAGAGAAAGATGGGAAAAGGGGTCAAACCAGAGAGTGAAACTGAGTACAGAGGGGAAGTGAAAGGGAAATAAATTAAAGGCAGCCCCACGCTCACCTATCCTTCTAACTCTTTGTAGCTCTGAGTAGGGAAGTTCTCTGTAAATGCATAACAATAGCTTCATCTTGTCAGTTCTATGGTTTATTGGAAACTGTGCATGTTTGTTCCTCAGCTGGAGCTGCTTCTTGTCACAATAGAGATACTACATATTGACTTGGCTGATGTGTATGCAGGTCTCAGTAGTGCTGACGGAGGATGTCATGCTAGCATGTGATGGTGCAGCAATGATGATCCTGGGGATTCTCTGTGTTCATGTCTGAGCCTCTGGGCTACTGGGATGCCATGTAGCCCGGTGCGCATCTTCGCTATACTGCAATCTATAATTTGTTAATTGCATATATTTAATGCTTAGGGGCTTATTTAATGCCCCTTTCAACACAGGTGCATCACTTTTAATATGGGAAAAACTGGTGTACCGGTTTAGGCAAGGGGCTTGTAAATAAGCCCCTTAATTGTTAACCAATTTTGCGCAGTCACAAAATTTGAAACATCAGTTTTATGGATGGGCGAGGTACCTTAAAAAACTGGGGAATGTGTTATTTGAATCCCATACCTGGTGGCGGTGGTCACAGGTTAGTCAAAGTACCTCTTTTCAAGCCAGCAACAAGAACTGCTGCCCCAGTAATGACCCATTCACAGGCTTGCACTCCAACATGAGTGATATCAACATATATACACGTGTATAATGTTACACCTCTATATTGACCTGCAGCAAGGACCTCTATCCAAAGACAGCGTCTTGATTCTTCTCTGTTTCTCTACTTGTTACTCTGTTTTTCCCTTTGTCACTCTTAATTATATCTGGCTTGACTTCCCGTCACTATTGCCCTCTTGATTTTTCCTCCGTCACCCTCCCTATACACAACTGCCTTCTCTCCACTGTCTCTTGCCCATTATTAGCAGAAGCCCTCCTAAAAATGACATGGCAGCAGTGTCATATGGACTCTCTGTGACTGTGTTTCAAAGACGATTATCTAAACACTCTAACCAATGGTGCAAGTAATTACTTAGTGCAGACATGACACGATTTAAATAATGGTTCCCTGGCTCCACTCGGGAATTACTGATGCGGTATTTCTGGAAGTAGCTAGATCCATGCTATATCCTTATTTTGTTTAAAGGATGCTTGCCATTGCCATTGGTTCCTATCAAGAGCAAGTCAGAAGATCCTACTGTATTCAAGCAGCTGTCACAAGAAGCAGAATTGGTGAACATGATGGTCAAGGAACAGAAGAAGTTTAATAGAAAGATATGCATTTTCCTGTTATGATGAGTGTCTCCTGCGTTAAACAATGTTATCAGAATGAGATTACGGCAAATGGGAATGGCTACAGGGAAATCCAGGGATACACATACACATGGCCACTGCAGGTTTACCTACAGACTTGCAGGATCACCTCAAAGCTCCAACAGCTCAGGCAGTGCATAACATCTGTACTCCCTGCTTGTGCTCATCACATTCTCCACCAACTGATCAGACAGTTTGTTGCTGTCAAGCAGAAATATGGAAGGAATCACAAACAGCTCTACCAGGGACATTTTCTCATGAATGGACACATACATTTTCTGAAACTGCAGCAGAACATCCCTATTAATACCTCACTGAATATGGGCTGGTACCACCTAAACCTCCTCCAGCAAGCTGTCTGAGATCCAAAGTGTGGTGTGGACTCTCCCCTTCCCTTCTCCCCATAAGTTACATACTTCAGACACCACCACTTCTTTGGATTAGGGGTCCTAGACTCCAGCCGTATTTATTACAAAATTAATAACATTCAAAATGATGTTTATTTACATTATATACAATACGCAGAAAGACCAACACATGGATAGGTGCACAGTGTCCATTGACAAACTTTAACCCCTTCCATGCGGCCGCGATTCCCCTGGTGTGCTGTAAACAACACGAACAGGGGCGGCCGTGACGAACCCCAGCCGTCATCAGCACACGAGCACCGTAGTGCATGACGGCTGGGGTTCGTCATCAGCATGGAAGGGGTTAAAATATCTCTAATACATATCCATTCCTATCTTATACTACATGCTGAACATGATTTGCTTTCTGCGTAACCCTGTTAGAGCCTACGGCAAGGTCAATATTTGGCCGCCCCAGATCCCAATCTAAAAGCTCCTTGTGATGTTGCAAAGGGGGTCCAGCTTACCGGAAAGATACCTCCCCCGAGCCCCATCTACGCCCAGACCCTCAACTCCATGATGGGACCCTGTAATCAAGCATTCATGCGCCCTTGAACGAATGTGCTTGCGGAATGGCTACCAGGCCGACTGGAAGCGTGGCTCCCCGGCCCCCGCACCCATCCAACCTACTGGATGGAACTGCCCCTTGGAGTGAGTTCTATGAGAGGGACCGCAGACTATGCTCACCAATCATGACCTTACCACCTGACCAGGGAAACACTAAATATATAACAGTTATTTTCCTGCAAAATTAAAAGGGGTGGTTAATATTTTATTCATAGCCATTAAATTGCAAAAAACAGTTTGACATATAATTGCTCCTGAAAAGGAAACAGCATCCATAATTGAGAAAGCATATTTTACATGAGAAATATCTGCTTTAGGGGATGGTGGGTGGGGAAATAAAAAGTTAAAACGAGTCTCCCCCATCGGCCCAGAGCAAATAAGGACAGGCGTGTGACCTGCAGCAAAGGGGCAGCGGAGAGAAGAGAAAGCCTCTCTGCTCCGCTCCCCCTTTTAACGGCGAGAATGGGCAGACCAGTTTAGACCAGTCTGCCCCTTGCGCTCTGAAGCCGCCACTGATGCAGAAGCACTTTCAAGTGCTTCCGGATCAAGCCGCCACGCATGGGGATTGGATGACCCTTGAGGGAGGTCGGCGGCCACGTCACTGTTGTGCGCGGCCGCCAACCCCTCTTCCTCTGACTACCTTGGTCGGCGGGACCGCCATACTGGTGGCAGGCTCGATGCCGAGCATGCCTGTTCAAGATGCGCTGTCCTCTTGAGATCTATGTAGCGTATGACCTTTCTGACACTTTGGTGTGCGCCCCTTTAACTAAGCCAGACCGGGTGACAGAAGTAGGACAGGCAGAACAGGTGAGAAGAACTGTATTATAAGTAGCAGACAGAATCAGCAGCAGGACTGATAGCAGTAACATGAAGTAACAGTAGCTGTACTTGTGGCCTTAGGTGATGACAGGAGTTGCATGCAGTAATACCAGGAGTTACACTAATTCCAGTAAGGCTCAAAATGGCATTCGTTTGACGTGCAGGGTATGACTGAAGCACCTCTGACCGCAGAAGTAAAAGAAGGTGACACTAGTTATAATGACAGGAAATAACACATGGGGGAAAGTTACAGCAGCACCCACCCCAGAGGCGCAACTAGAGCCACATTTCGGGGGGGCTAAGAAAAAATTTCGGGGGGGGGGCTGAAACTTTTAGCAATAGGTAGAGTGAAGCTGCAGGGGCTCTTGGAAGGTGTGACACAACATCAAAGCCCCATTAACATGCACATGGTCTTTAAAAGACCTGTAAAGT
The DNA here is from genome assembly GCF_964263255.1 of Lissotriton vulgaris. NCBI lineage: Eukaryota > Metazoa > Chordata > Amphibia > Caudata > Salamandridae > Lissotriton > Lissotriton vulgaris. The sequence goes on along the minus strand of NC_141695.1, from coordinate 743,530,241 downwards.
GCTCAGGGGTGGCTTGTGTGAGCACAGGAGCCGTCTCAGCCTGGGCTGCCACACACGACGGGGGGGCTGAAGCCCGTTGATTCCAGTGGGTGTTGCGCGCCTGACTCACCCACTCACTCATTCATATACACATATACTAATCTCAGTGAATTAGGCACCTGCCCCAGATATCTATGTGCAACCTACATGAGACTGACGCTTACAGCTCTACTGTTGATATTTATTTTCCTGCAAAGGGAACCTTGCCCTTCTCCTTCCTCTGTGAGAGAAGGAAATAAGCTTTGTGAGGAAGGGAAGCTTGTGCTACTGCTGCCTCCTGACATTTTGCTGCTTTTTAAGGATGAAAAGCGTGCACTGCCACTATGCAGGTTGAGCGCGCTGTTGCGCCCCAGTATGAAGCCAGGTTGGTCCGGGTGGACCAATTTGGTCATGCAATGGAGTAGTCTTGACGCCAGCAGTTTGGACAGATTTTGGCCACAGCAATAAGTAATGAAATGGGCCAGTAAAAGCTAAAGCTCTCCGGCGGTTTACCTGTTTTGTTTTACTGCTATGGAGGCCTATCTCTGGTCTTCAGGCAAGATACCTTTCTGCCTACTCTTCACAAACAATCTCAGATTCGTGAAATGCATGTAGTGAATGCTTAGTTTTTAACAAATTTTGCACAGGCACTAAGTTTGAAACATCATTTTTATGGATGGTGTGCGATTCTATAATTTTAAAACAATGTTTTTCACACAGCTGGAAAAAACTGTTTTGTGACTCGAGCCCTCATTGTTACATGCCACATCTCATCCTCATGTTTGTAATGTAGTCTTTATAAATAGAGCTTCTTGTGTTTGAGATTATATCTGTTAAGAGCCCAGCTGCTCTTCCCACTTTATCAAATGTCAAAAATAAACTAGAGCTGGAATTAGTTATGTGGCTCAACCTACTCCATTTTGTTCACTAGATGTCAAGCCCAGTCTAATTTTACTGATGGAACAATACCTATGTACTAAAAAATCAATGTATTTTTGCCAGATGATGTCTCTACTTAAATAGAGGCTTGGAGCAGATGCTAAAAAAGGGCATGCCCTCTAGCCATGTTTTTAATCCAGAGCAGCAAAAGTACAGGCAGGGAAATACTCAAAAACCGGTTAAAACAGGGGGAAATTTCTCCAGAAAGTAACCCGCGCAAGAAGCAGCACTTGGAACAGTTATTCTGGGCTTCTAGGTGAAGGTGTTTCTTTTAAATCCGCCTTTCCTTTCATCATTTGGTTTATGGCCTAACCATGGTATCCCCCACTCTTTGCACTGTGATCTGCAGTAATGGCCGCCCCACAACACACACAAGTGAAGACAAATGAAGACGTGTGCTTACAGGAAGCGGACAGCTTTATGGTTGCAACAGAGACCCTCTGGCATTGACTCTGAGCAGGACCCAGCTTCAAAGTGAGAAGCACTGACATGGTGAAAAGCTCGTCAAGAATAAATATCTTCAGCCTGGTTAAACTCCAAGAAGGCTTATCAAACCACCAACTGACTTAATGGCCATAGCAACTGCTTTATCTTCCTCTCCTTAGCTTAAACCGGGTCATTTTCGTATTCTTGTTTATATCCTTAATCTCAGGAGAGACAAATGAAAGAGTGGGAGAGGGGTGGAGAGAGAAACTGTGTGTGTGCGCACATTTTAGTTCATATAAATAGAAGAAAATATGCTTCACCGGTCATAGCTTTAAATGCATTGTTTCCCTTCCTTCGGAATCATTTCTCTGAAGGAAGGTATGCCAAAACAGCCTTGATCTGTGATTGCTGAACATCTTTGAGAGATAAAAACGGCTACTTATTTTTTCTATAACACTCGATACCATACTTCTACCGTGTCATAGCACTACAAAGAACAGGTGTTACTATAAAGGTATTTAATGGTACTCAATTTACCAATCTCGGAACTGTGAAGGGCTGAATTTCTATTACCTGGATTCATATTTATGAATTGCAGATGACAGTACATTTCAGAGACTCAGCTGCAAGCACTGACCTACTAAGGCGTCTTGATGGCCTGCTCAATATTGGTTGAGAGGGTTGCATTGGAAACTGCTTTGCTTTGAGGCTGAATGACAAAGGTCGGAAGCTATTTATTTGGTGTTTTGTTAAACACCAACACCCTGGCCATTTGCAGCGGTAGCGTTGAGAGTCAAACGAGTCTCTGCAAACAAGTTTAGCAAATCATATTGTACATTTATGAAAAATATGACTTTAGGGAAGGGTCAAATTGAGCTCAGTATGGCAAACAACTGCTGTCCGACTAGGGCATTAGGCCATAGGTTTGAATGCAACACTTGACAAACCAAAAATTTTAAAGCAAAGGTGAAGATTCACAAGCCCCCTGAGCCACCACTACGTCACTTTTCATGACGTACTGGTGGCGCAGGGGGCTCCTCCATATTTACAAAGAGAGAAAAAGGCACCCTGCGTGACTTTTCCTCTCCTCGTAAATATGGGCCCTTCACACGCAGCACTGTGCGTGGAAAGGGCGTTTCATGGATGTTGCTGTGGGTGTTCCCACAGCAACACCCATGGAACAAGACACTTATCCAGATTTATGAAAAATCGTAAATCTGGAGATGCATCTGAATGCTACGCCACCTTAGAGGTGGCGTAGGGAGGGGCAACGAGGAGAAATGTTTTAATTTCTCCTCGTTTTTTTCCTCTTTCAATGCGTTCTGCATTCTACAGCACACATTGAAAGAGGAAAAAGCCTCTTGTGATTGTTTTTGTGCAGGAAGGTGCCCCTTACTGCACAAAAACAATCTCCCCACGACGCAGGCATCCTTGCACCATGGTGCACAGGTGCCTGCGCCAGTGCATGGCTGCAGTTTGTGCGCCAGCGCAGTGGAAGCACAGAGATGAGACATATTCTTGTACATATGTCGCATCTCTGTGCTTTCTAAACTAACGCAGCACGACGCAGCAAACTGACCTGGCGACACCGTGTTGCGTTACTTTGTTGTTAATCTGCCCCAAAATGTTTGAAAAAGATCAAATGTATTTCAAATAGGCAAAAAATACGGGATAATTTAGGGTCAGGGTATGAGTTAAGGAATAGTATTAGGATTCGCTTTAGGATAAGTTCAAAAGTTACTAGAGAAAGATTTAGGGCAGGGAATGGTTATAGTTAGCGTTAGAGATGGGGTGAATGTTGTAATTAATGATAGTGTTAACATTAGAGCTTGGGTTAGGTGTAGAGATAGTTTAGAGTTGTGTGATGGTGAACGTGAACTGACACAAAATGGCGGGATGGTTTTCAGGAACATATACCTGCATTTGTAATCTTTTTCAAATAAAAACTTGTTTATTTATATAGAGCTTCACATCACACCTTTGTCGTTTTTGAGTGCTGTAAATCATGGGTCTACAGGTTAGGTCGCCCCCACGCCGCTGCCGCCTGCTCTCCCTGGTTGCCCCTGCCTCATTGCCGCTCGTTTTTCCTGCTGCTCCCTGCAGCCCCTCCCCCCGGACGCCCCTGCTTACCCATTCGCCGCCCCGCTCCCGCCACCCAGCTGCTCCTCCCTCCCAGCAGACCACGCAGCGACCCCGACTTCTCCGCCAGCAAGCACATCTCCTTCAGCCACTCCACCGGACTACACTGGACTGATCACAGCTGCATCCACTTCAACTTCAGGAGAACCACGACCCACCACCACCCGCAACAAGTTCCCCACAGGAGCTGGAGCAAGATCACTACCGACCAGTCCACCACCTCCCTCTGCCAGAACCCTCCCACCAACACAACGGACCCCAACAAAGCAGCCCGCAACTTCACACAGTGGCTCACCAATGCGCCGATGACCTCGCACCACTGAAGAACCCTCCCGGCAGACCCAGCAACAAGAAAGCCTTGTGGTTCACCAACGAACTCAAAACTCCCAAGAAAAACTGCCGCACCCTCGAGGAAGCCTGGCGCTACAACCAGACTACAGAAAACATGACAGCCCTCAAGAATGCCACCCGAGTACACCACCAGCTGATCCGCACCATCAAAAGGGCAACATTCAAGGAACGACTGGACAACAACACCCATAACTGCAAGGAACTCTTCAGCATCGTCAAAGAGATATCGAACCCCAGCGCCTGCAACAACGACATCACACCATCTCAAGACCTCTTTGACTCACTCGCCTCGTTCTTCCACCGCAAAATCGCCGACATACACAACAGCTTCGCCGCACAGACCACGCACCCAACCACCGAACCAGCGCCCCCCACCACCTCCCTCTGCAACTGGACACTGGTCAGCACCGAAGACATCACCCACATGATGAACACCATCCACTACGGAGCACGGATCCCCAACCGACCCCTTCCCGCACCACGTCTTCAACAAGGCCGACTCCATCATCGCACCCCAACTCCGGGACATCATCAACACCTCCTTCGCCACCGCCACCTTCCCGGAGAACTGGAAACATGCTGAGCCCAGTGCCCTCCTGAAGAAACCCACCGTGGACCCCACGGACCTCAAGAACTTCCGTCCGCCCCATCTCGCTCCTCCCTTTTCCTGCCAAAGTCATCGAGAAGGCCGTCAACAAACAACTCACCGCCTTCCTCGAGACAAACGGATCCCTCGACCCCTCACAGTCCGGTTTCCGAGCCAACCACAGCACCCGAGACCGCCCTTATCGCAGCCACCGACAACATCAGATCCCTGCTTGACAATGGGGAAACATCTGCCCTCATCCTCCTGGATCTCTCAGCAGCATTCGACACAGCATGCCACCGCACACTAATACAGTGCTTCAGCAACACCGGAATCCAAGGGAAGGCACTGGAGTGGATCGTCTTGTTCCTCACCGGAAGAACCCAGAGAGTCCGCCTCCCATCCCAAGTCATCTGCGGCGTACCCCAAGGAGCCTCGCTCAGCCCCACCCTCTTCAATGTCTACATGAGCCCCCTCGCAGCCATCACACGCCAACACAACCTCAACATCATTTCCTATGCTGACGACACCCAGCTGATCCTCTCCCTCACCAACGACCCCGCCACCGCCGGAGCCAGCCTCCAGGAAGGAATGAAAGACGTTGCAGAATGGATGAAGTCCAGCCGCCTGAAACTGAACTCAGACAAGACGGAAGTCCTCATCCTGGGATCATCCCTCTCTGCATGGGACGACTCCTGGTGTCCCCCTGCCCTGGGCACAGCCCCCAAGCCAACGGACCACGCACGTAACCTGGGTTTCTTCCTGTAGTTTCGTAGTTCGAGGGTCTGTGGTTCGGTGCTTCCGAACCCGTTCAATAAAGGTCGTCCGAAATAGACGATTTTGGTGTCAGCGGACCGCAAATCACGAGTGTGGTGTGTACGAGTCTTTTCGTCTTAATCGATCAATGAGAACACTATGTATTCAGGGATTACGTTTGAACCCTCTGGTTCCATTTTGTGTACGGCAGCCATTTTGTGTGGTTGCCCTCACATAGGCCGATGACTGCGGCCGAGCGAGTCCTTGGGACACGTACACCTTAGCTGACTTCTGAATGACCTGGCCGAACTGACTCCCTTGCCCGAGGCTGACCTCGCTGAGCAAGTTCCTTGTTAAGCAGCTGGTCAGATAAAGATCAAAGAGCAGGACATTGCTGAGTTTACAGTACACTGCACCCACCCTTTCTATCTTGCTTCTCATCTGTTTCTGCTCCTTCCTTTACGACGTAATCACTGATTTGGGTTGAGGTTTTATGATGGGTTTGTCCGGCCTGATCCAACAGGATATTGGAATGTGCTTGGTCATTTCTGGTGGGCTGGACAACGGAAAATGGGATTGTCGTCATGCGCTACGTTTGAAATGTCACACTGTGATTGCTTAGTTTGTATGTAACCAATGCTACTTTGGAATGTGATTTTTGGCATAAAAGACCATGCTTCGCTCATTGAGATTGTGCAGTCTCTAGCGAACCACCTGTGTTGTGCTTCGTAGATCTCTGTTCCTGGTTGCGGCCAATAAACTTTGGTCTTTGACATCATCGAGAAGTGTCCTGTGTCTCTGTTTGCCGAGGCAGGGGAATCCGAAGACTTCGCGCGTTTTCTGCGGTGCTGCTGGTTCTAAAACCCGGTTCTTCAGTTGACGCCCAACGTGGGGCGACTTCAGCGGTACCGGTCCAAACCCGAAGATTGTGAGGAGCTTCGTGTGGAAATTCTGGAGGAAGGCCTGCCACTTCATCGACCCCTGTATGTCGTTGTGGTCCGAAAGTCTTTGCTGCGAGGTTCCCCGCTTTCCGACGGCTACGAAGGACTGCTGCCCTGACTGTCGCCCTGTCTTGGAGCCATAGACGATTTGTAGAGCGAGACGATAGACGGGTCTTCTGGTGACGCCATCGACATTTCAGTTAAGTATGAGTGGAGCGTCTCCCAGTCCTTAGTTTGTTTTGGTATCCCTTCGAGGATCGCTTTGATTTGGTACCTGCAGGCCCCAAAGCTGAGGGACTCGTGTATTCACGAGACTATCGTTTTGAGATTTCCCTTGAAGTTTGAAGCTAGACTAGTGAGCGAAGATGCCTGGTCTTAGCAGACTTGGAAAGATATTTGGTTTTGGTTGTTCTAGGGATTCCCGGTTGGAGGATTTGTGTCCGGTTCCTCCGATTGGAACTCCGACCTATGAGCTCTATGTAAAACAGGGTGTGGGCCCCATCGGCTATAATGACATCTGTGTTAAATATACAAGAAAAGACTGTGTCCTACAGTGGCCCTGTTATGGTAGCTTTGAAACAGAGATTTTAGACAATCTCAAAGTTAAACTGTTCAAGAAGAAAGCCCGGCCGGCAATGTTTGACTCTTTCCGCATATGGCGCAAAGAAGCCAAACAGAAAGAAATTAAATTAGCGAAGAAGAATAAACGAGAACGAGGTTTGTCAATGGTGCAAGCTGCTATACAGTTTAGGGATAATGAGGAAGAGCAAGAGAGCGAACAGATGCTCAGGAATAGGAAGTTAGCGGTAGATAAATGCTACCCAGCTTTGCCACTTAAAGAACAGGAAGAGAAGAAAGATCTTGCAAAAGATCCTTAAATGTCGCATCTATTGAGTTCGCCACCCCCTTATGCACAGAATGCTATGGCACCACCGCCGCCAGTTGTAGCTGCACAACCTCCGGTTGCTTTGCCACCTGCGATTCCTCCACAGCCAGCTCCTCTTCCGTTGGCTCCTATTCCTTTGGTGCAGCCTTCTCAAGGGCCACCACCTTTGCTACCTCCTTCGTCTGCTTCTCCTACGCCTGTTTTGTCTACTCCTTCTGTTCCGACTTTTGCTTCCCCTAAGATTGTTCCGTCTTCCCTTATTCTGTCACCTTCTCCTTCTGCTAGACAAAGAATGACTGCAGCAGTTTCTAGTCTCTTTTCTCCTCTGTTGGTATCATTGGGTATGTCTTCTGTTGTTGAGCGTAGACAGTCGCGTAGTCAGTTGCCTGATGCTAATGAACGGACAGTGTTGGATCACATGGCGCGTAAATGGGTTACGTATTCAACACAGTATGATCTTGAGGGTATTATGGACGTTTTCCATCAATGGGAAGCACCAAAACAACTGTACTTCTTTGATATGATGTGTGTGTTCCTTCATGAACAATGGATTGAAGAAGCGGGACAAGCTCCATCAGTGTTGTACCGAATACGTTCTGAATTTGCGAAAGGGACCATTGTGGGTCTTCTCGATATTGAGAAAGCTGTTGCAACGTTGCTGTCATTCCGGAGTGCAACTCCTTCTGAGCGACTGTTTGAGCCCGATTCGTCAGTTAGGAGAGCAGCGCGTCAGTATCCGATGAGTGAGGTTCCTCCAGTTTGGAGACCTGATGAGCCAAATGCTGTTCCACCTGTTTTTGCACACTTTCAGCGTGTCTGGGTACATGTTCCTTGGAAGCGTGCTGATGTTTTAGCACTTAAGCAGACTTTGCCTGATCCACACAAAAATCCAGCAGGATATTATAAGGAGTTGACTCAGACTGCAGGTTCATGGATTATGAATTTGGCAGACATAGACATGTTGTTTGGGAATGTTGTTCCACAGCCTATTTGGGGTAAGATTCGTCACACGGATCATGCACAGGAATTAGGTGACACATGGGCTCATCTTAGAGATGCCGATAATAGACAAGTAGGTGGCGCTAAGCCTGAAGATGTAATTACTGAACATCCTGGTAGGAATATTACTTATATGAAGACTTTGATGCCTGAAGTGCGTGTCAATTGGGACAAGTTGTCTGCGTGCAAGCAGAAGAAAGATGAAACTGTGTCCGACTTTTTCACGCAGTTCGAAGAGACCTTTGTAGATCATAGTGGTCAGGACATGGCTACCGAGGGTGGCCAGAGATTGTTTGTTGACACATTTGTACATAATTTGCTCCCCGAATTGTGCAATAAGTTGAAGGATTCTGAGAGTGCTTGGGCTGTTTCCACGTCAGCGCTGATTTTAGCTACTGCCCAGTACTATGAAAATAGGCACAAAGATGAGGTAGAGAAAGCGGATAAGAAGACTAAGGAATTGAAGACTAAAGTTCTTCTACAACAAGCTTATCCACCCCGTACTAATAATCAGCGCGATTATCAGCACAATAAGCAATATTCGAGAAACTCGCAAAGGAACGAGTCTTCTCAACAACGTTTTCCGTATGGGCCTAATCAGTGTGCGTATTGCAAAGAAGAGGGCCATTTCAAGAGTAGTTGTTCGGTTTTGTTACAGTGCACAAATGGTGCTTCTGGTGTTAGAGGTCGAGGTGCTCAACAAGCGCCTAGAGGTAGGGGTTGTGGTCAGAACACACGTTCTTTGCCTCCACAGAATTATATGAATAGTTTTGATCAGCAGAATGGTGCGTCTGGTAGGACGCCACAGTACTATACGGACGATTACTATGTCGAAGGTGAGGATGTGGATGGTAATGCTTGGTAGGACAGCATGGACAAAGAGAGGGAGTTGTTTCAGTTTCAGTAGATCAGAGTGGACCTTATGTTGAAGTGATTGCATCAGGTGTGTCAGAGCCTTTTCTGTTGGATACTGGTGCTGCGAAGAGTTCTATTATGCTCTCTAAACTCCCTGGTGCACCTTTGTCTGGCTTTGAGAATGTTTCAGTAGGTTTTTCTGGCGCCCCGGTTACAAATCCAATTTCTACTCTGTTGCCTCTTTTTGTTGGACCTCGTAGATTTGAAGCACCCCTCATTTTGACGACCGGTTGTGGTGAGAACTTGTTGGTATTGTACTTGTTGACGAGATTGTATGTGACGCTGTATTGTTCTCTGTCAGGAGTACATCTTACATTGGGCGAGAGAGTGATCTCTCCGATGTATATATCTAAAGATGGACTTCCACCTGAATTGTCTTCCCTCCCTGATTCGCTTTGGGCTACTGGTCCGAACGATGTAGGCCTCTTGGAAATTCCGCCATATGTTGTGACACTCAAGGCGAATGCTAAGTTACCGCGTATTCCACAGTATCGTATCTCGAGTGATGGTGAGCGAGCACTTTTGGCGATCATTTACGATCTGATCGAAAAGGGTGTGATTGAGGAAACGTGAGGTAATGTGTGCAATAGTCCTGTTTTGCCTGTTCTGAAGAGAACTGATTCTTCACAGCCTCCTGTATATAGGTTTGTGATCGATCTTCGCGAGGTGAATAAGATCGTTGTTCCACAATTTCCTGTTGTACCTGATATCACCGCTTTGTTAACTTTGATCCCGGCTACAGCCACGTGGTTTTCGGTGATTGACTATAAAAATGCTTTCTTCAGCATCCCGATTGCCGTGGAGAGTAGAGATATCTTTGGATCCTCTTTAGGAGGACGAAGTTTCCGCTTTAAGCGCGCTCCTCAAGGCTATTGCGAGAGTCCATCGATCTATAGCCAAGCTTTGAAAACGCAACTTGATTTGTTGGTTTTACCTGATGGTGCAGCTCTTATTCAATACTTTGACGACTTGTTAGTTGCTGCTGACAATGAAGAGATTTGTAGAGAGGCTACTTTGTCGTTGCTATGCCATCTGTCTAAATTTCATCACAAAGTTTCTCTTTCGAAGTTGCAATATTGTCGACAAGAATTAACGTACTTAGGTCACCTATTATCGAAGGAGGGAAGGAAACTGACCCCAGAAAGAATTCAAGCAATTGCGAAAATGAGTGTTCCTACGACACAGAGAGAAGTACGTGCGTTTTTGGGTATTACGTCGTACTGTAGACAGTGGATCCCTAATTGTTCCTTGTTAGCGAAGCCTTTGATAGCTCTTACTGTTAATGATACTCCAAATCCTATTCCTTGGACTGACGAATGTCGAAAGAGTTTTTCCGAATTACGCAACGCGTTGTGTTCGGCTCCTGTGTTAGGTACCCCCGACTACAGTAAGCCCTTCACATTGTACGTCCACGAGAGAGAGGGATGTGCATTGTCAGTGTTGACTCAACAGTTTGGCGATAAGCAACGTCCATTTGCTTATTTTTCGTCGACCTTAGATCCGGTAGCAAGAGCATTGCCAAGTTGTTTGAGAGCTACAGCAGCAGCGGCTGTTTCAATTCAACAGTCTGCTGGCTTGGTTATGGACAATACACTGATTGTGATGGTTCCACATGCAGTGGATACCTTGTTGAATCGTACCAAGACACAGCATTTAACTAGTGCTCGGTTGTTGGGTTACGAATTGACCTTGTTAGCGAGTCATGTGCATATAAAGAGATGCAACACATTGAATCCAGCTACGTTGTTGCCGATATCAGGTTAGACAGACAATGTTGAAGAACAGCATGATTGTTTCCTTAAAACTGAGAAAGAAACGAAAGGGAGGATAGACCTTAGGGATACTCCTCTTCCAGAGTGTGATGGTACTTTGTGAGTTTATGGTTCGTGCTTCAAGCTGCCGAATGTTGATACGACTGCGGCATATGCTGTTACGATTTTGCATGCGATTGTTGAAGCTGCATGTATCCCGCATAATTCAGCGCAAGCAGCAGAGTTGATTGCATTAACGAGAGCATGTGTGTTGGCGAAAGGAATGTGTACACTGACAGTTAGTATGCGTTTGGTGTGGCTCATAGTTTTGGACGTTGGTGGCATGAACGTGGGTTTCTGTCTTCGCATGGGACGAAGATTCAGCATCGCCAGTTGGTGAATGAACTCCTTGAATCACTTACTTTGCCATTGCAAGTAGCGATTGTGAAATGCAGTACGCATAAGAAAGTTACGGATGATGTTGGTCTCGGAAATGCGTTTGCAGATGAGGTCGCGAAAGAAACTGCGAGAAATGTGATGAGCTGAATGTATGTTGCAGGTCCGGCGAGATGGGTTCCTGAGAAAAGTTTGTGTGAAGATACGATTGAGAGTGTGAAATCCATCCAAGCTGAAGCTACAGAGAAAGAGTTGAATGAATGGAGAGAAAGTAAGGGTAGACTGCACTCGAATGGTTGTTGGACTGATTTGTCTGAGCATCAAAGATGGTTGCTACCCGATGCATATGTGCTTCCAGTTGTTACAATGGCTCATGGGATGGCACATATCAGCGTGAAAGGGATTTGCAAGTTGTTGGCCCCGGTTTGGCAGAATGCAGGAATTCCCAAATGTGCAGAGAATCTGGTTAAGAACTGTATGGTGTGTTTGATGTACAATCCTGGTAAGGGAACTCCAACCTCGGCTGGTCATTTTGCTCCTCCTTCGTATCCGTTCGAGGCTTTGCAGCTAGATTTCATCCACATGGAGAGGTGCAACAACCTGAAATATGTGTTGGTGGTTGTTTGCTCCTTTTCTAGATGGGTGGAAGCCTACCCTTTGAAGGACAATACTGCCTTGTCCACAGCGAAAGCTCTTATCAAAGAGTTCTTCCCTAGGTATGGTTTGCCGAGAATGATCTGGAGTGACAATGGGAGTGAATTTGTGGGTCAAGTGATGAAGAGAGTTTGTGAGGAATTAGGAATAAGGCAGAAGTTCCACGCTGCAAATTACCCCCAATCAGCTGGTTTAGTCGAGTGCTATAATGGCACTTTGAAATTAAAATTAGCCAAAATTCAAGCGAGCTCTGGTTTGCAATGGCCAGATGCTTTGCCCCTAGCCCTTCTGTCCACAAGAATGACTGTGCATTCGCAAATGGGTTTGAGTCCGTATGAGGTCGCGTTTGGCCGCCCTGCGAATATTTGGGGCGTCCCAAGACCGACTAAGTTTAGTGAGCTTGAACACCCTGTGTTACTTAATTACTTGTACGAACTGACGGATAAACTGCGTGTCTTACACCAACAGGTTCACGATAGTCTACCACAGGCTTCTGAAGATCCAGTTCACGCCATTGAACCCGGTTCCTGGATATTCGTGAAGAATTTTCAGCGGAGAAAGAACAAGCAGCCCCGCTGGACAGGACTGCACCTAGTTTTACTATCTACATGTTCTGCAGTTCGAGTGCAAGGCAAGAAAAACTGGATCCATGGCGTACATTGCAAACGGGCTCCGTTGCCCTTACCGTACGACCAGTGGGTCCAGAAGGGACTTCCAGACTCTGAGACTGAAACTGTGCCTCGTTTTCTGCCACTCAGCGATGCCCGTTTGATTGGAACAAACACTGAGAAAGAAAGTGACGATCTTCTGCAAGAAGCTGTGCCTCCTTTGAATCGATTGAACACTACCGAGCCTGAACTCTTGTTTAAGGAACAGACATTGCCTGGCAAAGACCGTTATAATTTGCGACCGAGAGTCATGGACAAATAAAAATAAATTACGTTTTTATGTTTTTTCTGTTTGCAGGTTAACTCTCCTCCGGGGAACTACTGATTTTTGTTTTTCGAACCGCCTTCCGGGTTCAGCTGTAGGGTCGCGGTTGACAAGTCTTTGGAGTGCAAGCCGGAGACACTAGGTCGAAGGTTCTGGTTGGCCTAAGGGAGTTGCCCTGGGCTGACAGAGGCATTCCTTAGCATAGAACACCCTACCAGCGCGAGCAGCACATTTAGTGAGGATGGAGTTCTTCGAGTTGGAGAGACCTGTTAAGACAATAAGTTTTAAGAGCAAGATATGCAAACTAATCACCCGAAAAAGATTTTTAATACTATGTTTATTTTTACTACTGAGTTTGATGATATTTTTAATTGGTTATGTGACATTCTCTTTCAAAGTGACATTCATACCCACTGTGGAACCTACACCTCCTCCTACTATTTCTTCTCATTCTTTTTACCCTCTGCCTGAACATGAAGTAGTTAGAAGATTCGAATTTGCCAATAATTCCTTTATTCAACTTTTGCACCAACACCAGCTAGTTATGAACACGACTGGTAAAGGTATTCCGTACTTGGTTTTGCCTTTCAGCCTCAATGGTTATATTTGGGCATATAGAACGATGTTCATTTATGCCCACAGTGTCTATCCCCTACGTTCACCGAAAGACAACCCGAAGAATAGTGCTTTGGCTAGAGGTATAGTCGACATGGTTAAAGGGACTAATGCGGTTGAGTCTATTCCGAAAGATGAGAAACAACCATATAGTGGTTGGGACGTTACTGGATATGGAGTTAGTCTGAGTGTTAACCAGCATGCGAAAAGTTCTCCACCAAATCGGATAGTGCCCCATCAGGGTCGCTATTGTCTGCAGGGTAATGGCAAGAATCCGAAAGCTCAGTTAGGGAAGAGATCTGCAATGAGACTTATGTATTTACGTCTCAGACTTCCCCAGCGTTTCTAGCAGCTAAGGGTACCTATTTTGTTTGCTATGACAAAGCGTATACATGGTTGCCCCCTGACTTTTCGGGCACATGTTTTGTTTCTTTCCTGTTGCCTCCCACTTTTACAGCTGCGGCAAATTACCATAAGACGAGAGTTACTAGAGGTGTCTTTAGTCAGGAAGATATCGCAGGACATGAGTTGGGAGATTTCTTTAAGGGTTTTCTGCCGTTCTGGGGACCGATGGCTAACAGCAGGAACATTCGCCAGTTGACGAGAGTGGTTGAGTCTACCATAGTTGAAACTGCCGGTGCCCTTAGTAACTTGACTGCTGAGCTTCAGTAGGATCGACTTATGACACTTCAGAATAGAGTTGCTCTTGACGTCATACTTGCAGACCGAGGTGGAGTGTGTAAACTGATTCAATCGAGCTGCTGCGTTTTCATTCCAGACAACGCTCCGTCAGTCTTCCAGGCCATTTCCAAACTACATAAGATCTCCGATTCTGTACATATAGACAAAGGAGATTGGTCGTTGATGGGATGGTTTTGGGGATTGATATCCACTTGGGGATGGAAGATTCTGATGGTCATTGGGATGGTCTTAGCTATCCTTTTCCTGTTCTGTCTCTGTGTACAGTGTGCTCCTGCGATTTGTGGCCTCTGTGCTACTTCGTGTGCAAGGAGACCTGTCCAGAGAGAGGTACTAAGTACTAGGATGATGCTACAGCAACATAACGATGATCTGATGAAGATGGACCTAGATTCAGATTGACATGGGTTTGGATTTGTTGCCTATGTAAGGGTAAAAGGAGGGGCTGTAGTTCCGTAGTTCAAGGGGCTGTGGTTCAGTGCTTCCGAACCCGTTCAATAAAGGTCGTCGGAAATAGACGATTTTATTGTCAGCGGACCGCAAATTACGAGTGTGATGTGTACGAGAGTTTTCGTCTTAATCGATCAATGAGAACACTACGTATTCAGGAATTTCGTTTCAACCCTCGGGTTCCATTTTGTGTACGGCAGCCATTTTGTGTGGTTGCCCTCACATAGGCCGATGACTGCGGCCGAGCGAGTCCTTGGGACACGTACACCTTAGCTGACTTCTGAATGACCTGGCCGAACTGACTCCCTTGCCCGAGGCTGACTTCGCTGAGCCAGTTCCTTGTTAAGCAGCTGGTCAGAAAAAGATCAAAGAGCAGGACATTGCTAAGTTTACAGTACACTGCACCCACCCTTTCTATCTTGCTTCTCATCTGTTTCTGCTCCTTCCTTTATGACATAAACACTGATTTGGGTTGAGGTTTTATGAGGGGTTTGTCCGGCCTGATCCAACAGGATATTGGAATGTGCTTGGTCATTTCTGGTGGGCTGGACAACGGAAAATGGGATTGTCGTCATGCGCTACTTTTGAAATGTCACACTGTGATTGGTTAGTTTGTATGTAACCAATGCTACTTTGGAATGTGATTTTTGTCATAAAAGACCATGCTCCGCTCATTGAAATTGTGCAGTCTCTAGCGAACTACCTGTGTTGTGCTTCGTAGATCTCTGTTCCTGGTGTCAGCCAATAAACTTTGGTCTTTGACGTCATCGAGAAGTGTCCCGTGTCTCTGTTTGCCGAGGCAGGGGAATCCGAAGACTTTGAGCGTTTTCCCTGGCGCTGCTGGTTTCTAAAACCCGTTTCCTCATTCCTGGACTCCTCCCTCACGATGACCAAACAAGTCAACGCCATCTCGTCATCCTGCTTCAACACCCTGTGCATGCTCCGAAAGATCTTCCGATGGATCCCCATCGAAACCAGGAAGACAGTCACCCAGGCCCTCGTCACCAGCCGACTGGATTACGGGAACACCCTCAACGCGGGAACCTCAGCCAAACTACAGAAAAGTCTCCAGGACATACAGAACGCCTCCGCACGACCCATCCTGAACATCTCCCGCCACAACCACATCTCTGCCCACCCGAGAGACCTGCACTGGCTCCCCGTCAACAAGAGAATCACGTTCAGACTCCTCACCCAAGCACACAAGGCTCTCCACGACTTGGGCCCCAAGTACCTCAACAACCGCCTCACATTCTACGCACCCACCCGCCAGCTCCGCTCGGCCAGCCTTGCCCTCGCCACCGTCCCACGCATTCACAGAACCACCGCCGGAGGAAGATCCTTCTCCTACCTGGCGGCCAAAACATGGAACTCCCTCCCCATCCACCTACGACTGACCCAGGACCATCTCTCCTTCAGGAAACAACTCAAGACCTGGCTATTCGAGCAGTAGCGGATCCCTCCCCTCCCAGCACATTGAGACCCTAACGGGTGAGTAGCGCGCTTTACAAATACACCTGATCTACTACTCCGAGTGCGTACCCCGTAGGTTTAAGACTTTTCTGATCATTCTCAAAGTTGGTAAAGGTTCCCCTTCATAGAGAAAAGTGAAGGTTCATGACTTCAGGGACATGACGTTTAATGATGTTTCCTTTCAGAAGTTTTGCACGAGAAAAGGGACAAGACATCAGGGTGCAGAAAGCTGCAGCCCCCTTTCCCAGCTACCACTCAGGGTTACACTTCAACCTGAGTGCTAGCTTTTAAAACTCTAGCTTAAAATGTTTCCTTTCACAAAGGCAAGTGAAATATATTGACTTCTCCTGACTTAAAAGAGATGAAGTTCAGGTTTTTTCTCTTTTACCATTAGGTACGGGCAAATACATCTGGATGTAGGATACTGCTGCTAGTTTTCCCAGCTAACACTCATGGTTATCCATACCTGAGTGGAACAGGTAAATGGTGCACTGACTACTCTACATCTGCCAAAATTATTGTCCTGTGGCACAGGACTTATAAAGCCCTATTAACAAAGTAGATTTACACATGTAGATTTACTTATGTGTAAATATACTACTGCACTGAGGTGTAAATCTCCACTTTGCTTTTGGTATTTAGCATTTCTGAGTATAGATTGACACTTAAGTGTACACTTATATGTTCTAAAGCTCCATCAACAGGATTTAGGAGCGCAAAGTTACTACTAGTAACTTATCACCATAGAGGTGAAGATTTCTGCCACTGTGGCAGAGATCTCTGTATGGGAAAGTATAGAGAACAATATTAAGGTTTATTGTTTGGGAAAACAAAAGTTAAACATATTTTAATGCAAAATATAAGTGAAAAATAATTTCAAATATTTATTATAAATAGAACGATTAAAATAGAATTTTTCAGCATATTATCTCATTAAATGAAGTGTGTATTAAATCATTCATATAATATAAAAAAAACCTAAAGTATCTTTAACTTGTGCTCCCACCATCTACAGTGTTGTCATCAGCTATCTCATTTCAGATGTTGCAGTGACGTTATCAATGTCATGAGTGTTGTAATATGGTAGGGATAGTCACCTTAGGGAATGAGTTACATGTATGTTACCCTTTGCTTTTTTCTATGAATTTGTAGAGTTTTTTCATGTAAAGTTATATTTTATTACCAAAAGTAACAGCAACCCCTGCGGCCAGGCCTTGTGTCCAAACCATTATTGGCAGCCAAACCCATGCTGTGCATGGTTTTCTGTTTTCCTCAGCATGGGGTTGACCACAGGGCCTGGCCTGCAGCCAGACTCTTCACCCAACCCTCCATCGGCAACCAAACTCACAATATGCATGGCCTTTGACCGTGATCTGGGTGGGATTAGTAGCAGGACCTGCAGGCAGCCAACACCACGCCATTCACGGCCTTCACCTAGGATGGTCGTGGGTTTGACAGCAGGGCCTGGCAGCAACAGCAGGGTCTAGGACAAGTTCAGTTGGAAATGGTTACCTGAACAATTGCAGGGAAAGAGGCCTCCGAATACATCTTGTGTCAATGTAGCTCAAAGAGGAGATCAGTCAATTGACCCTTGAAGTCCCTCCTGTGGTCCTGAGTTCAAGGCAGGCAGGTCCAGTCTTCCTTCAGTTTATTCAGACAACAGTGTACCACTTCTGATTCTTCACACGTTCATGAGTCTGCTGAGGTGAGGTCTGTGTGGTCCACAGTTATGACCAGGGCCAGCCTGAGTGGAGGTCAATCCTTTGCCCACCCCTAAAAGAGTTTTGGTCAGTTTCTTCCCTTCCACTTGGTTTGTAGCCAGCCTGATTAGAGGGGAAAAAAGGGAGGCAGACCTAAGGGTGAGCTTCATCTGACAGTGACAGGCGAGGCATCATTTAAAGCTCAGAAACGGGCTGGGAACAACCCCCAATGCCATTCAGTCAAGGTAGGAGACCTTCTCCCCACACCTAAAACTCTTTGTCCACTGTCTGCGAGCAATACCCATTTCATCACAGAGGAGCCATTAGGGGTCAGGTGGCAGCTGGACACTGCCAGAAAAGAGATTTGGGTTTAGGCAGGAAAATTACAACTTTCTAAATGTGTCATTTCCCAAAAATTAGTATAAATCTAACTTGGCTAATTAATTTGTATTTTAAATTACTTTTATTTGTCCCTGAAATATTCTTCTAGCTTTTCTATAAACGGAATTTAGCATGTATTCAATGTTATAGTGTGAACTAGTGTTAATCTATTGGAGAGCCAGCTTTGCCAAAGTGAAAACTGACTTGGAAAGATTTTTACTGTCAGGAAATCTAAAATATTAAATATACATGTCCTTCTTTTAAATACCATGCACCCC
This sequence comes from Lissotriton vulgaris, assembly GCF_964263255.1. Lineage (NCBI taxonomy): Eukaryota > Metazoa > Chordata > Amphibia > Caudata > Salamandridae > Lissotriton > Lissotriton vulgaris. The sequence goes on along the minus strand of NC_141695.1, from coordinate 743,511,955 downwards.
ACTTTATGGGCTTTTAAGGCCTACCTTGGGAGTGACGTATAAAAATGAGAAATGAAGGTTTAGCATGGAAAAGGGCCGACATGGCAGTTTACAACTTTACACCCAGGCTACCGTGGCCATCCTGGAGGCATGTATTGCAATGCTACATTAGTGAGTGCCACAAAGAGTTTCTCAGCTCACTAGTAGAATTTTATTTACCCGTCCTGGGTACAGGTAGTACTATATACTAGGGACAAACAATTAAATAAAATGTGCCAATTAGGTGTATGCTAATTTTTCAATGTTTAAAAAGAAGACCACACACACTTTACTGCTATGTTGTGTTCAATAACCAACAAAAATAGGGATCAGTAAAAAGGCAACAATTTCTGGGCGACGCTACTGGAAGGACAAATTTACAACAGTGAGCATAACTTCTTGATCTAGTCATCCAAATGTGATCTCCTTTGGCGTAATGCAGGGCGTAATGGCAAGTATTTCTGCCTATTAAGATTTGCTTCCATTGTTTGATCTGCCGTGACTTGTGCATAGATGCATCAAGCTAAAATCCGCTCGCAAATGGGCAGATTCTCAGAATCTGCCCCTTTGCGACCGGTATTTTTGCATTTGGGATGCCTCATCCCAAATGCAAAAATCGCAATTTAAGAAATCGCAAAATTGTGATTACTTGCATTTAAGGAATCTCAAATTGAGATTCCTTAAATGCAATGCATTAAAGTTAAAAAAAATCGCGATTTCGCTAATAGGGGTCGCAAATTACCATGAAGTTGAACTTCATGGTAATTTGCAAAAACTTTGAAAAATGCACCAAAGGGCATTTTTAAAAGTTCCATTTTACACACAAACATGCCCTTGGGGCATGTGTGTGTGTGTAAGATGTACCCATATGCAGATTTCAGGGGTGCAACAAGGTGTCCTTTTGACACCCTGGCAAACTTGAAATTGCAATCTTAATTTGCGATTCTCTAATTGAGAATCGCAAATTGAAATTGGCTTCCCATTCATTCCTATGGACCTGTATGCCCATAGGAATGAATGGGGCGGTATTCCTTATGGAATGGGGAGGTATTCCTTAATTGCGACTCGCAGTTTGCGACTCGCAGTTAAGGAATTTTAAGGAATCGCTATTTTTTAAGCGAGTTCTTCTTGCATAGCATTTTGCTTTTCCTTATTAGCGTATCGTTATTTTTCGCTAATAAGGAATCGCAAAATGGATGCTTGATGCATCTGGGGGTATGTGCCACTGCGTGTCAAAAGGGCCCTTTCTTTGTTTAACGAACTGGAATATTATCCAAGTAGGCCGATTGTGAAGCTGGCATGCGATTATCAAAAGAGGTTGTCACTAATCAGAGGGCGGCAAATCACAATTGGTGTTCTCACTGACATTCTAATGGCTTAGAGAAGTTAACCCCCAGGAGATAAGAGATTAACCTCGCCTGGAATTGTCAGCTTTCTCCGATGTTCCATATTGCCAAATGTTATCCCTCAGAAGAGGTATTTAAAGTTCATGACTTTTCTTTTGATGTGCCAGATGTCTTGGCCAAAATTAGATTTTGGGTCCAGATTTCTCTCAACTGTTTTTAACCTGTGTTCAATATCATCCAGCTTTTTAACGACATACTAGTCATCACAGAAGGAAGTTTGGATATTGTAAAACTAAAAAAGATTGCTCCTTCATTCTAGCGTCACATCCGTCATGGTGGGTACTTTGTTAAGTGACATAAACTTAGAGTCTGTCAAGACCTCAGTGTAGAGAAGTTGTCCTGCCTTACATGAAGTTGACATAACCTTCATGACTCTGCAGTGCGGCCAGTGCTGATTACCCTGTGTCACCAGCAAAGGGTGTTAGGTACTAGGTTATCCGCCCTCGAATGAGATATTTTAGAAATAAAGCACACATCACCATTTCCAGCACAAGCTTATCAGTGGTTTTCACACAGTATCTCCAGAGGTGATTTGTCCCTCGCCAAATGGGCATGCCATTCATGTATGTTCAACACAAGCATTCAAGTTCTTCCACTGCCCATGCCTTCAGGTTCCTTTGGTGCAGGAGAAGGAAATGTGGAAGAGGGTTCTGTTTCTGGTAGTGATTAGCCCCTTCCATACATATAGAAATGGGCATACAAATGAATGTAAGTTTCCCCCTACCCAGCTAGTATTCATCAATCTTCAAATGTTTAGTAAGGGATCACCGAAGCGAAAATATTCATGCAGCATAGTATACATTCTATATAATTGTCTTCCACAGTTTCAGTAACAATTCACCCTGATTGGTCTGAGAAGCAGGCACAGAACCCCAAGTGGGCGCTGCAAAGCAGCCACTCATTCTGGATTGACAGGAAAAGCGCAGATGTAAGGGCCAGGGCCGGACTGGGAACCACAACCGGCCCTGGCAAACTGCTCGGCCGGCCCCCCTACCCCCTCGGGGGTTTTGGAGGTGCCGCCGAGCTCTTTACCAGAGCCTGTTTTAGGCCGATTTTGTTGCAAAAACGGCCCTGTAACAAAAACGGCCCACAGGTGACCAAAACCGGCCCCCACCCGTGCGGCGCACCGGGGGATTACCCGGTGCCCGCTATGGCCAGTCCGGAACTTGTAAGGGCACAAATGGAGCAGCCAATTCCAATGCCCTTCTAGAGTATGTACTCCCACCTCTGGGTATATGCTGCTTTGCCTGTTTCTGGGTAATGCAGTGTCACTGCCATCTTCTGCGATGAGGAGGATTTTCCCTCCTTTCACTCACAGTCTCCCGGAGTCGGGAGGATGGCCGCACAGAGGTCCAGTGTCAGTAGTGGCTCCTCGAGGGAGTGGTGCAGGGCGGTGAGGAGGGGCAGGGGAGGGGCAGGGTAGTAACGGCATACGGCAGCACGGAGATAAGTAACTAAAATAAATAAAACAAATTACATTGCGTGTGCTGCATCGCCGATGGCAGTGCAGTGCGCGCCATATCATTCGTTTTATTTATTTAGTTTCTTAACTCCGTGTGGGCGTATACCATAGTTTACTACCTCCTACCCTGCCCCTCCCCTGCCCTGCCCCACTATCCGCACCACTCCCTCGAGGAGCCGCTACTGTCCAGCGTCCTGTTGCACCTTTCACAGGTATGCCTCTTTTGACAATATTACCCAATGTTCACATGTTCTCTCACGATTGGTGCATCAGTTTTCTCTTGCCTACAATGTCTGATGGGCACTGCCATTACAACTAGTAAAGTGTGCGCCTGCACCAGTGCCATAGGGGATTGCTCAGAATTGGGCTGCACAATTAACAGATATTTTCCATCACCCACCTTCAACTTCACCAACTCTACTTAGCCGATGATGGCAATAAAAGCCGCCCCCTGAAGCATGAGATTCAAGGCTGATTTTGGGACTCTCCTCAGGAGCACGCAGGGAGTGGCCATTCTGTAGAGAGCTAAGAAATACCTCTCATGACTGGACTCCTAATACAACTAAATTATACCCCCACTCAAGTTCTACCCAAATTAAGAATCTGTAATTCATTCTCCATATATAAAATTGGTAACCCAGCGTCGCTGTCCTGAGAATAAACCAAACAGGAGTGGGCATTCATTTCCAAGATGGTCTTTCTTTCATTTAATCAACAGCTATACGAAATAACCAATAACATTTTCAAAAGTTGTAATGATTGTTCATGACTCTTCATTAAGCACAAACAGAGGTCTGAAAGCAGGCAGTGCTTAAGTACCAGCTGTAATCCTTGCCAGGGTGAGCCACAAAAAGTAACTAAATGAACCTCTGCTTATCCCTATGAAAGATTGGCACAAAAGCAGTCAGGCTTAATTTAGACGCAGTGTGTAAAGTATTTATGCAGCACACAAGCACTAATAAAATGAAACAAAACATAATTTAGAAAAAAAACACCAATTTAGAAAAATAAGGTACAATTAAATACATAAAATGAGACCAAAACAATACAAATACAAGCAGTAGAACACAAGATCTGCATTTTCAATGATTGATTTTAGGTAAGTATAGCACCTAGAAGTACAAAGCACCAATCGTGGTCATTCTAGACTGGCGAAAAGTTTGGGCTGATGGCAATGGAATGTGGGCCAGATATGGAGACCAGGTTAGTCCAGCTAAAAAATGTACCTTCTCAAAGTCTGACACGAAAAGTCCAGTTCGCAATTGAGGAGGCTGTGAAGAGCAGCAAGAGTGTTGTGGATAGTTGTTGCTGTAGCATGATAAGCACGTCAGGCATTGCTGACAGTCACTGCTGTAGTGCAAAGATCCTGTCCAGTGTTGCGGACGGTTATTGCTAGAGCTTCGTGTTGGCAGGCACCTTGGACTGTCGATGCTGTAGAGCGAAGTTCAGATCTCGCATTGCAGGTTGTCACTGGCAGTCTGAGCATGAAGATCTGGGTCCACTGGAGATTCACATTTGTGGTGTTCATTGGTGGCAAGATCTCAGTGCAAACAGGTCCCTTCATGGTCACGGAGAGCCCAAAACGTTAGGATTTCTACTTCTTCCGAGGAGTGCTGTCTGATGCCAATCAAAGGCCCAGGACCTGAAGAAGTGCTTTTTGCTGATTAAGCACTCACTCTGGCAGTAGCAGCAGGGCTTACGCAGGGCCAGTTGAAGGAGCAGGTCAGCTGGGAAGTTGCAGGGAGGACCCTGGAGCTTGTTGTGTCACTTTAGAACAGGAGGTCAGCCAGCTGACCTTTGGAATCACCCTGCTGGGATGAAGAGAACTGGTCCAGTCTTCCTTTTCAGACAGTCGGTCAAGCATCAAGCAGCAAGGCAGTCTTCTGGCAGAAAGTCGTCCTTCTTCTTTGGTATCCACAGGCCCAGAATTGTACTCACGATTGGGTCTCAGGGTCCAATATTTGTACCTTGTGCCAACTTTGAAGTGGTTGAAAACTTCTCGAGTCTTCCCCTCACCAATGCTTCTGAAATGTGTTTCCACCCTGTCCTGATCCTAGGATACCTGGGGTGAAAAAAAGGGTAATGTGAAGTCCTTTGTGAGTGTGCAGAGGCTGTTTTTTCGAAATGTAAGTGTGGTGGGTGACAGGTCTGCTGTCGCTCATCGTCTCAGGATGCCCCTTCCTGCAAAAATCCACTCCACTTTTGTGACACTGTCTTAGCGAAATATACAAAGGCCAACTATAAACTACACCTAGTAATTGTTAGGACTATAAAATGCCAATTTTCTAAAAGATTCATTTTCAGAATAGTGACTTAAAATGTGACCATTAAAGGCACTACACCTGAAAATGACAGGCTAATCACGCTTTTAGACGTAGAAAGAAAATCAAACACAATTAGAACATTTGTTTTTTCCGTTTCGCAATTCTTGTTACGTATCTGGGTTAGGGTGACAGCTGGGCTTTGTGCATTCTTTCTAAACAGTCACACAATGGGAGCTGGGGTGTGACATTTGCATCCTGATGCAAATCCTGAGGAGCTTTCACTTGCACCTGAATAGGGCTGTGCCTATTCCCACACAGAGCTGCATACCCTCTGTAGTGTGTCTGGAGCTAGGGTAGGCAAGGCAGGGATCTTGTGATATTCAAAGCCTCTTTGATGTCTCCTCAACTTCAAAGGCACATTTAGGTATAAGAATTGGACCTCTGACACCCTCAATTCAATTCAATTTTGGATCCTGAGGAGATTGTGTCAAGAAGAGGAGCCGCGGTGCCAGGAGGAACTGCCACTTTGTAATGTGCTTTGCTGTGCTGGCCTGTTGCCTCTAGCGGTGAGTAGGACTAACCCTACTCTACAGCCTTGGCTTGCCCCCTGTAATAAAGTCTCAGGACCAGAAAAGACTTCAATCCCACTGACTTGCAAACAAATTTTACAAGGGTCGGGCAATCTGCTGCGTGACCTGCAAGTATGAAACCAAGAACGACTGCGCTGAAAGGGTGATAGAAATCACCATCCCGGTAACCTCTCAGATCCTGAGGATAAGAGGGAAGCCTGAAAGTGCTGCCGCTACATTGCCTTGGTGATCCTGGGCTTTCCCTGTGACGTAGCAATCAGACCACGTTATGTGGTTCTGTACTGTGTAACGATATTGGCATTGCCAATCATTTCCAAAGGCAGGACCGTCTGAAAGGAGAGATCTCTGCACCTGGAAGCCCCTGGGTACTGCTGCAGCCATTCCTACTTCTGGCCATTAACCCAGTAGAGAGGCCACAGGCCCTCCTCCCAGCTCGGGAAGCAAGCCGTATTTGCAAGACAACAACACCCTGACAGTCAGAGCCGGAGTCCAGGTACGGGGAACAGCAATGCCCAAATTAGTGACCAGTGAAGGTCGCTTGAACTCCTGGTCCAGACTATCCTGCACTCAATCTTAGTCTTAATTGCAAACACTGTGTTTCCGCGACACAGGACGAAGGAGCATTTAACTGTCTGTGACACGCGCTAGGACTGCTAGCACTCGGTTCACTGTTTTACCTCACAACGTGCATAATTCGAAAAGGAGTGCCTGAAATGATATCTGTTTTGCTTATTTGATACGCACTAACACTGCTAGCCCAGGACTTACTACCTGAACTGACAACATGCATAACTTATGATGGAATGACTGAATTATGATCATTTTCATTGGGCAACTCAGAATTTTCACCAGAAAAAGATACTTTATGTATCTACATGGTGGTGGAGTCTTTTGGTGGTGTCTTCACTGTGTTACTGTAATTCATGTGTTGCACAAACACTTTACACATTGCCCCTTCAGTTAAGCCAGAATGTTCTGCGCCAAGCTACCAGAGGGTGAGCACAGGTTAATTTAGGTTGTGCGTTGTGTAGATGACCATCCCTGAATAGATTAGTGGCCCCTACCTGGACAGGGTGCACACAGCTGCCAACTAGATTCCCCATTTCTAACAGGGACCTACTCACATGTGGGTACACTCCATCACTGTATCAACCATGGACTTGCACAAACTTAAGTAATGAACCTGCGGATCTGGAGACCAGCAGATTTCTCTTCGTCAGGGCCTATATTGTACTCTTTTTATTGTTATTATTGACCCTTTTTATGCCGACTGCCTCTTAACTTGAACGTTTGAAATATCTGCATCGGCTCATTTGCACAGCACATTTCATATTGGAATGCATTTGCACAGATTTGCACTGCAGGCTACATCCTCTACTTTTAGATCTGTGGACCAGCAGATTTCTCTTCACCAGAGCCCGCATTGTACAGATTTATACTGTTTCCATTGTTTCTTTTATATGTTGGCGTATATTAACTTGCTCCTTTGAAATATTTGCATCTGCTCATTTGTATGGCATGATGCACTTTTAAACACACTTGCACTTATTTGTCCTCAATGGTGCATCCTCGAGGGCTGTAATCTTAGTGTATCAGTCATGAAACCAATGACTCACACAGTGCCAGATCCCTTACCCCAAAAGTGTACAATTGTGTCCGCAATTGGGAACACCTTTAGCACTCCCAGTAAGTCCCCAGTAAATGGTTCCCCTGGTTCCTAGGGCCTGTGGTACTAAGGAGGGTCCTCAAAGGCCAGAGGACGAATTTTGCCACCCTAACAGATCCCTCAGCAAACTCATGCAGGGCTGCCATCACAGGCTGCATGTTTTGGTGTGGACAAAAGTGAAAACACAACATGACACACATCCCTGTATGCCATGTTCCCTAACAATGCCTGTAATATTTGTAAATCACTCCTGCCACAGGCCTTACATCCCTAAGGCAGAGTGATTTATATTACATGTGAGGACATATCTCCATGAGCAGTTATTCCCCTGTGCTGATCAGTTCCAATTCTGCCAGTACAAGTGATCAGGGAAGCCATGTTAACTCGTGTGCTAGACACTGGTGAAAACGAGTGCCCTAGCTACATGATGGCTTCACTGAAAATAGGGATGTTTGGTATCAAACATCTTGTATTCACAAATCCACTCTGATTCCAGTGGTGGACTTGTGATTTCATGCACACAGAGCACACCTTAGAGGTACTCCCTTAAAACCTGCCAGTCTCTGGTGTGTTGGCTGACTGGTCTCTGCCATTCTGCAACCACAGACAGCTTTCTGACCTCCCAGGGTGAGGGCCTCTGCTCTCAGGAGGTCAGGAAAAAAACCTGCACAGCAAGAGGGTGTTCACACCCCCTCCCTCAGGATGATCTCCTAATAGGAATTCGGAGGCAAGGGAGCTTCAAAGAAGCCCCTGCCTTTGAAATGCAAATCTGGCTCCTCTTAGGAGAGGAAGCCAAACCCCTTTGTCCAGAACCTTTTGGCACCTGGAAAGGCGGGAAAATTAGTCAGTCAGGTAGGCCTACCATTGTCCAAATATGTTGACTCTTTCCTGTGTCCCCTTATACAGAAGTTCACATCATACATACAGGACACCGGAGATATTATTAACAAGATAGAGGGCATTCTGTTTAATTCAGAGAGGGACACCTTGGTAACGTTTGACATTGAGATATTGTATACCAACATTCCTCAGTGTCAAGCGTTACACTCGGTGGCTGCTCTATTACAAAGATTCCCTGATGGCAGGCCAGACAGTTTAATACTTCAGTGTCTGGAAGTCTTCATCCTTAACAACTTTTTTTACTTTAACGGTTCTTTATATAAACAAATAAAAGGTACATCTATGGGCGCATCTTGTGCCCCAAGTGTGGCTAATGCCTACATGGGTGAGTGGGAACTAAAAAATATTTACAATGAGGCGCCCCCTTTTTTCGAAAATGTGTTTTTATGGAGACGCTTCATCAATGATATTTTCTTTATATGGAGAGGTGAGGTTGAGATACTGCAAGAGTTTATCCTTTGGCTTAATGCCAGTGATACTAACCTTAAGTTTACAGCTAACTGGAGCTCATATAGGGTTGAGTTTCTAGACATTACTATTGATGGGACAAGTGGACACTTGCAGGTAAGTCTTTACAGGAAACCGACCTCTAAGAACACTATTCTACAATTTGGAAGTTTCCATCCGAATTGTCAAAAAGACTACTGAATAGAGGCTACCCTAATAGGTTGATACGTCACACTTCCAAAAGAGAGAAGTATTATGATAGGGAGGCGCTATTACAAGGAACTTGGCGTGTACCACACAATCAAATTACTTGTGCGATTAATCACTCAACTTTGATCTTCAAAATCAAAAATGTGATAAATAAAAACTGGAGGATCCTCAACACTGATGATAATGTACCGCAAATACCTCTTCCTTTAGTGGCCTATCGGAGGAACCGGAACCTCAGGGACCTGTTTGTTCATACACGTAATCAAGTGAAAAATTCGGAAAGTCAAAGATCTATTACTGGTTTACCTAGGATTTTGTGCAACCAGAGATGTGGCTCATGTCACGCCTGTGAAGCAGCCTTAGTCACAGATAAGCTAAGCTATAACAACATCGAGGTCAAATTACGATACCTCACTAACTGCAGGAGCAGTAACATTGTATACATTCTTTTCTGCCCATGCGGTCTCGCATATGTGGGTGGGAATGGCTGGGAATTTCGCTTACATTTTAGTGAACATAAATCAGCTATCAGGACCAAAACGACTACTGCCCCATTAGTACAATACTTCCTAGAGTTGGATCATACAGAAACAGATGTTAAGAGGTCAATACTCCAGAAAATAGAACACAAGATGGGATAATCCAATGAGGTGACGCGCAAAAAACGTGAAACCTTCTGGATCTTCCACCTTGACAGTGTACGAAAAGGCTTAAATGAAGAAATAGCCTGGTATGTGACCAAAACATAAGTAGATCACCCGTTTAAACTCTGGAGATCCTCATCGGGATATATGGTGTAAGGAACATAAGGTATGTGACTCATGTTTACCAACTGGGAGGGAGTGAACGTACCGTAAAATATACTGAGGCCAAGTTTGTGGCACCTATGGTATCAGTGCAGTGATAATTAAAAGCGTGCATGAAATCAGTGCAGCACGTTATACAGTGCCGTTTATTATTGTGGTTGTTACTGTCTAGGGTCAATGAGATATTCAGGCTATTTCAGATGGAGCGCAGTAGGGGCGATAGTGCCGCATGATATTAGAACTGTAATCTGGTAAAAATTACTGCCCCCCTTTTTTCTGTTCTCCTGAGTTTGGCACTCACCTGGAGAATAGACTGTCTTAATATGGCAACCGTAACTAGTCCTCTTTCTATGTGGACTGACAACGGAAGACCTGGATACGTCATTTACTTGAAGAACGAGGCATTGCACTTTCCATCATGGCAACTGAAATTAGTCCTCTTTCTCTGCAGATTAGCAGTGGAACACTCGAGGTTGCTTCCACCTTCTCGCGTTACTTGAGTGTGCCTTGACACTATTTAAAAACCGAATATGCGGTACATCTATATCATTGTTTTTTTTTTCGCGGGCATGGGGCGGCCGATACCACAGAGGTTACAACTATTAAAAGAGGTAAGACGCCATTTTAGGAACCACGGAGATTCGCCTTTGTTAACTGGCTGGCAACGTAGTGTTGGTAGGCGACAGCTTTTTATCTGCCCCCCCATGGTCGCGTTAGACCATGTGTTAATACGAGCAGCTGAGGTGGCCCCATTACCATTGGGTCTAACAGATTTCCCAAGCCGGAAGGTTATTTAGCAATCTTGCAGTGTTTGCAGTACACAGGACTCTAGAAACAAATATATAGCGGTTAAACTGTTACAGGACCATTATAGAATTTATTGTGTCCTAAGTATACGGAGTGCGGAGTCTCATGCCTAATATTGAGATCTTTTTGTTGGCTGAGGCTCTTGTTTGTCATACACAACTCCACTGAGTACAGATGAGCTGTGAATGTGGTTGGTATGAGACTGATTGAATTGGAATGATTGGAGTAGGCTTGTGTGGATTGATTTGTAACCAGGGGTTTTCTGCTGTATACACTTGCTTTGAAATTTTTCTACATACATATTTGTGTGTGTATCAATCCAATCAATCATATTTAGATAGAAATGTATTTATGATTCAGAATTGTTTATCATATAAATGTTTTAAGATAATTCATAAAGAATAATAAAATGAAAGAAATCACTAATAATGAAATGAACCAAAAAAAAGGAAAAGAAATGTATTAAGAAAATAAAAACAATAATGAGACGATCTTTGTTTTCATCGTTGTACTTTAAGCCAATGTATAAAGAATTTGAACAATGTTGAATGTCAAACTATAGTGGTCAATGAGGGAATATTATACATTGTTGTATTCATTTACTCCCCTCTTTTCTCTGACCTTAAAATAGCTTTTGAGGGGGACCCCAAATCCTTACCTCTACCCTAAGCTAGTACCACCCCAAGATGGGCTTTCTGAAATGGCCATGATTTTTCAGAGTTGGCCATCTTTGTGATGGCAAACTTAGGAAATGAGGTATTGTATTAATTTGAGTGAATGCTAGGCTAGAGTGTTGATTATATGGCACATTCTCTGTTTTAGTGAAATGCCCTTGCTTTTACTGTAATGATTTCACAATGCGATCTTAATTTGTGGACTTTAAAGGATTTTTTATTGTTTGCCTCCCGAATGTTATATGATAGAACTGTAAAGATTTTAATTAATCACACAATAAATTACTTACTTAGCATCAAAGACGATTTTAAATAAAGCATGGGTTTAAATTGCAATTTGTTAGAGACCAAACATGACATTCCTACCTTTTACCAAACAAAAGTTATCACTTATTAAATATAAAAGTGTATCCCAATCAATCCTATGGGAGAGATAGGCCTTGTATAGTGAAAAATGAACCAATAGGTCTTTCACTACCAGGACTTGTAAAACCTGAAAGTACTTGTCTAACTTGTTAAATACAATACCCCCTACCCTATGTTTCTTTTGGCGCCTAATTCTAAGAATTACTTATATGAATTAAAAAGAAGGTTCCAGGCCTGGCGAGAAATTTCTTTTACTAGGTTGAATTAGCAGTTACAAATTGCACACAGGCTGCAATGGAGACATGTTTTGAATGGGCTACTTAATCGGGTGGCACAATATGACCTGCAGTCCCACTAGTAGCATTTCATTTACAGGCTCTGGGTTATATTGTACAACTTCAGTAGGGGCATATAAGTAAATTACATGTGCCAATTGGGTGTATGTCAATTGTGCCATATTTTAAAAGAGAAAGCACAAGCACTTTAACACTGGTTAGCAGTGTTAACGTGTGCAGAGTCATAAAAGCTAACAAAAACAAGTTCAGAAAACAAAACGGGTGAAGGCAAAAGGTTGATATGCACATGATAGCACCAGTTGGGTGTCATCAGTAACCCTGGGCAGAGCTGGCAGAGCAGGACTACACAGAGGCCCACGGAGTTGGGAACAAACTCTGTGGAACTCCGCTCCACGCCGCTCCACGCCGCTCCACGCCGCCACATACCTCCACTCCCCCATATTAAGAATTATTAAAAATACATTAAAGGTAAAAGAATAAAGACTTACCTTGACTGCGGCATCCCCTGGCTGCCGTCCTCCTCTTCCTTGCCATCTCAGGGTGATCTGCGCTAGTGCACGTCCATTTCTTTGACCTTTAATGTATTTTACATGAATTCTTAATATGGGGGGTGGAAGCGGGGACTGGTCAACTCCTCTCTGCTGCGGAGTGTGAGGAGATTTGTCTATTCTGCATTCTCCATGGAACGCAGAGTAGGCAATTCTCTGCACACTCCGCGGGCAGAGTGTAGCTCTCCACCTGCGCCTAGTCGTCAGTAGAAGACAAAATCTCACATAGATATTAAAGCTAATGGAACTCAAAGAAGGACCCTTGAGGTACCCCACAAGTGTTACTAGCAATCCTGTACCTAAAAGGGTGGAATAGAAACCACTTAGGATCTGCCTTCTAGAAAGGCCCTCAGCCAGGCCAGACTCTGTGTGTGGTGATTGGTCAGAAATCTGAAAAATGAATAAAGTTACTTAATCTGAATGTATGAAGGTATTTAAAAAAGAAATTACATCAGAATATGGTGGTATACATGCAGTTTGAAGATTTATAGTCCTAATCTTTCCAGTCTTAATTAAAACTCAGAGTAAAACAAATCCCAACCAATGATAATCCTTTTTGGCATTAGTTTAGTCAGTGGTCCTGGTTTCTCGCTGAAGAGAATTCAACAATTTTTAACAACTGGATGTTTCAATATTTTAGCATTTGTAGCTGGCAAAGACATGATAGTGAAGTATTGACACAGGAAGGAAATATTATGAAAGTGGCTAGGGATTATGGCACTCTTTTAGTATGTTAGATGGAATGTTATGATGTATGTTATGTGATAGAAATTTGTATGATATGTGTTCTGTCATTAGCCACCAGCATCGTCAGAATTTGGGTACCTTCACACCTTACTCATGATGACTCAGTCAAAGACTAGATTCTGATGTGTGGTTGTTTGAGTTGGATAATCAGTAGCATTTGTGTGATTGATACATAGCTCCCGTGTCAGTCACCCTGCAAGTGTGTTATAGTGTATGATTCGAATAAATATTTCCCAATTGGCGCACATACCGTCTAGAAAGACTTGTCTATGCGTATCATAAAGAAAACACAAACAATAGCCCTTTTCTTTTAAAATATTTGATTGTGAAATATTAGTGACTTTCTAGTTTGGATCATCTAGATAGCAGCAATGTAGGAGCGTTTTTCTCCAACATTTCGGAGAAAGTATATTGCACTGTTTATTGCGTCATTTTGCAGTGGAATTTGCACTTTTTGAGAGGTTCAAAATTGCAGTTTCACTAAACGGGCATTCAGCATTGTCATTCCCCATCATTTGATCAAAATGATCATTCAAATACTGCTACAAAATTTACCAAGCACATAGAAATGTATGTACTATGCTAAAGCTGGTGCAAAATTACACTGGCGCAACCTATGAAATTCTGTTCTATGTATTTTTGTTTTTGCCTTTGACTTCAAGGGAAAAATCAACATGTCAAGCATGGGCAAGGCTAATAGGTCTCGCCAAAGAAAGAGCTATTGGCTCTGGTAATGTCTTTTAGCCATGTTGTACTGCAGTGTGAACATCAGTAAAAGCCTATTTGTGTGCCTTTTCAGAGTCCTTGGTCTGTACCCAGTTCTACCCAGCAGTGTATTGTACAGCATGGCAATAGTAAAGTTTTAAAAAGCGCTATGATGCAGCCAGTTGTGACCACCTCATAGTGCTTTTTAAGTCTTGCCCACGCAGCGGACATGCGCTGCATAGGCAAAAGACATGTAGCAATCGCTTCGGCTCTTCAGCCCACAAAGTGCACGCGTTCCATTGCCTGCAATGGCAACGCGTGTACGTTTGGCAATTCACTTGCGGGAGCGAGCGGTGCCATATGGTAGCAATTATCGCTCCTGGTGCTGCCGCTCTCCCAAGTGAAATGCTTTCACTTTTGCCAACACTTTTTCTTTACTTTTAGAGTGCTTGTTTTTTAACTTTGAGCACAGTAAAACTCTTGGGACTCATCCTCAAGTCCCTCCTGAACACTCCTGAGTCTCCTCCCTCATTGCTTCTATCGCTGCATGCTTTGTAGTGCTTCTATGGCAGCGTGTTCTTCATTTGTTGTTAACGCTGAGCGCGGACGGCAACAAAGCAGAAGTATTTTTGTATTGTTTTATTAAAGATCACGTTCGAGGAATCGGACATTAACTTTTTCCGTGATGGTCGCTTCCTAAACTCTCAGCTGTGCCAGGCAGCCTGAAAAGCAACGCTTTGTTTTCCCTCATTCTCCCGCACGGCCGTGTCACTTTCACAGCCGCGCGGCTATCAGCTTCATTTTCCTTTCACTTTTGCGCAGCCGTGTCACTTTCACGCCCGCACAGCTCTTGCTTGACATGTAAAGCGGTCTGAGTGATACAAAATGAAAAGACTCAGTATTTCCTCTCTGAAATTGTTGCTCAAGAGTTCTTGAAGACAATGTGAAATTAACATATATTTGATCATATGTGATCCCTCCTTTCTTTTTCTTTATCTTATGTAGTCGTAACTAGCGGGTGTGTGTGTAAAGAGGGTAGTTTAAGGGGGATGTGGTAGGTCACGGGTGGGTTGCGGGGGGCTGCATCTCACAATCACTCTCCATCACTGAGGACATGGTCCTTATGTCTCGAGCGAGGTGGCGGGAGTTGGAGGGTGGGGGGCCTTGGGGGGTGGGGTTGGTGGGGGTCTGTGGGTAGGGAAAAAAATAATCCATGATCGTACAAGAATGTGGGGTGGGATAGGTGAGGGTCTTTGGTACACAGTCTGCAAGCTTAAAAGTATAGGGGAAATGGATGGTGGATAGTGGCATATATAGAGGTACTTGGTGCTGCTCTTTGAATGGTAGTGGTCTAAACAATTATAATAAAAGGCAGCGGGTTGCGAGTGAGCTGTTTATGCTGCAGAGTGACTTGATATGTCTGCAGGAAACTCATATTGCATGGGCTAAAAGAAAACTACTGGCGGATCTTGATCTACCAGTACTGATATGCACGGAGCTGTTCACCACTAAGAGGGGAGTTGCAATTCTAGCTAAAAATCATATACAAGGGACGGGCAGGGCACTGGCAGACAAGCAAGGGAAGTGGGCTATTGCTGAATGTATTATTGGGAAGCAGAAATGTACTGTATGTTCTATATACGGGTCAAACTTTAATGAAGCTCTAATAATAGAGTGGCTTAATGTTGAATTGGCCCACTGGCCCATCCCATTAATCATTTGTGGTGACTTAAATATACATCTTGGACCTAAAGGCTTACTGGACAGTAGTTTTAGTTATAAAGGGAGGAAACCAAATGTCTTTAAGGCACTTCAGTCACTTTTGGTTGACCATGGCTTGGTGGATGCTCGCACCACACTGAGAGGTGAGGAGCCCGGGTATACCTTTTATTCTTGTCCCCATCAAAAACTGTTAATGCTGGATTATTTTTTGCATCTAGTCTTATGCTGGTCGGGGCAAGAATACAGGTGTATCCACGGTTTACTTCAGATCACTTTCCTCTTGTACTTAGCTTAATGCTCCCTAGAACTGGAATCAAACCACAAGCCTTCTCATTTGATAGGAAATTGTTGCTTGATAAACAGTTTGTAAGTGATATGAAGATATGGATTAAGCATTTCTTTCTAATAAATCATAATAGTGCAGCGAACAGTTGTGAATGGGATACTTTTAAAGCAGCCTTCAGGGGGAAGCTCTTAGCTGTGGCCTATATAAGCAAAAACAAATGCGAGCTGCACTGAAGGAATTGTATGCTGCGCTAACGGTGGCAGAAGGAAAGCATATGTTAGGTATACATGGAGGTCACGAGATCACCAATCTCCAAACTGAAGTGGCCCGCTGCAAGGCTAAAATGTATCTCTATTGGAGCAAAGAAACAGCTAAGAAATATCTGACTAAGAAACAGCTGAATTATGAATATGGGGAGGCAAGTGGACGGTGTCTCGCTCAGAAGCTTAGATCCAAAGAGGCGGCCCAGAGGATTAGTGCGATTACAGATTCCAGGGGCGACCTTATAGAAACAGAGGCTGGGATTTTGGATGTATTTCATGATTTCTATGAGACATTATATACAGGGGAACGGTATGATGTACAAGCTGGGGAGGCTTTGGTGCAGCGCTACTGTGATAATAATTTGAGTAGGCAAGATGCGGAGCTATTAGAGGCCCCTATTACTATGGAGGAGTTGGAGAGAGCTATCAATAGTTTAGCAAAGGGAAAGGCTGCCGGACCGGACAAGCTCCCATTGGAAATATATAAAACTTTTTTGGGTATTCTGAAATTTGATATGCTTGCTACGTTTAATTTGGCACAGGCAGGTGCTCCGCCTTTGACTTGGGATGAGGCTAGTATCATAGTTTTTTTTAAAAAGACAAGCGTGCTGAGTATCCGGCTTCCTACCGTCCTATTTCTCTCTTGAACGCAGATAGTAAGATCTACTCTAAAATCCTCGCGACCCGGTTGGCGGAAGTAATAACCCTGTTGGTTTCTAAATGACAGCACGGTTTTATCCCCATGAGGGGGACAACTAATCATATCAACAGGGTGGTGATTTTTTTGGATATTCCAAATACCGCAGGATGAACTTAGTCTTATATTATTAGATGCCGAAAAGGCTTTCGACCGGGTCACATGGGGATTTTTATGGGCGGTGTTACGACATCGGGGTTTTCAGAAAAACTTTATATCTGCTTTACAAATGCTATATCGTCAACCCACTGCTAGCATCTGTATTATGGGTCTAGAATCTAGTCCTGTATATATTACTCAGGGAACAAGGCAGGGATGTCCCTGCTCTTCCCTGCTGTTTTCTCTATACATAGATACTTTTTTTAAAATGCTAGAATACAATTCTAGGATTGAATCGGTGATTTGGCGACAAGAACACTACCTGGTGTTTGCAATATTCAGATGATGTGGCCGTGGTAACACCGCATCCTTTAACAGCTATGTCAGAAATAGAGCAACTGGCGGTTCAGTTTAGAGCCGTTTCAGGCTACAAACTAAATACTACCAAGACACAAATACTGTGTGTTAATATAACAACATTTGATGATCAAAGGGTTATGAATGAGGCGACATACCTGGGGATCAAGTTGCGGACCTGTTTACATGCATTGGTGGAGGTTAATTGGCAGTTTCTTCTAAGGGATGTGGGTAAACAATTGGACCGGTGCAAATGTTTACATTTGTCTATGGTAGGGCGATGTAACGTCCTGAAGATTTTGATTCTTCCCAAAATCTATATTTTTTAGATCAGTGCCACTTAAGATGTCTCGTCTTAATCTGGCATTGCTACAATCTCTGTGTGCCAGATTTTTGTGGGCACAGGGTAAATCTCGGAGAGCCATGCAATACATGACTTTGTCTCGGGAGCAAGGTGGCTGGGCTGTCCCGGATTTTACTTTATACTAATATGTGTGCATTTTACAGCATATGAACATCTTATTAACCGGGGCAGAACCGAGTAGTGTGGCTGATGCCTCTTCCATATACCAAATGTTGCTTGGTAGTGACGCTAAAAATCGATTGTTTATTAACATGGATATGAGTTACTACAAGAAAACGTGGTTTAAGGTCATGATTGCGGCCTATAAGGTGTGGAGGGCAGTTAAAAAGCACTATATATTTGAAAAGGATATACCCCGCTAACTGCTACAACGTTGCTTTCTTCGATATTTTGCGACCAAATTGTAGACAAATGGCGGACTAACGGGGTTCAATGTGTAGGAGATCTATATACTAACAGGGATCTGATGTCTTTAGAAATGTTAATTGATAAGTTTCAAATTCGTAGCTCCGATTTTTTTAAATACCTACAAGTCCGTGACTATCTGCTTAATCATTGATGTAAAATTGAATCAAATTCTGTTATTGAAGCCGTGGAGTAGAAAGCTCGTATTCTTTATTCTTCACTGTTAGATACTAAAGGCAACGATTTAGAGATTCAAAACTCCAAGGGGGATATTCGGCTAGGGTGCCTCGGCACTCGGGTCAAAACTTCTATTGACTTGCGGGTAGACTGTTTATGGCTGTTAATCTGCACGCGCAACATTACAAGACCATTTTTAATTTGTATTATACTCTGGCTAAATTGTCTAAATGGGGGGGGTCCAATGATGGGAAATGTTTTCGCTGCGGGCTTGATGATACGGACATAGTACATATTTTTTATGCCTGCAGGCACTTAAATATTTTGTTTGAGCACATAGAGAAGTTCCTGGCGGAGATTCTGGGTGAGTCGGTGCGGTTATCTTGTGCTCATATATTACTTGGGGTAGATGAGGCAACGGAAAGGGACCAAGTGGTGTATAAACATCGGTATTTGATATTTTTGGCAGCAGCTGTGGCAAGATTATGTATTTCCTCAATGTGGCTCCAGAAGGATGCGCCATCTTTTGAATTATGGAGGGCTAGATTCCTAGCAATCTTTAATATAGAATATAGCCTATATGCTTTGAAAGAAACTAGGCTGTGAAATCTGGGGTCCAGTTGTTATCTATATGGATGAATAAACCGTATGTCCTTAGTTCTTCTTATTCTTTTGCTTTCTTTTTCTTCTCTGTTTCTTTTCTTCTTGATGTAGGTTGTGTACTATGTCTGAATTTAAGTATATGGAACAAGTGGTTGATGTACTGTATTGTGACTTTTGTGCGATCATGGATTAATAATAAAAACATTTTTTTTAAAAAGAGTACTACAGAAAAAAAGGGAAAGCACTTGTTATCCAAGGAGTGTAGCTTTTATGAATATGAGCTAAATATTCAGGAAGGAAAACATATTTTTTTCTTCTTTATAAACCGGTCAAAAACCTTTAAAATAAACCCACTAATTATGCTTTTTAAGCTCACTCACTTCCCATCTCCAACCATATTATCAGGGAAAGGGATTTTGGGTGTTGGTGTAGGATGACGACTAAAATAAGAGGCACGCTTCGACTTTCTATTGGTGGAATTAAAATGTAAACACGGTAGTTCTGCAAATTGTAGATTGCATCCTAACCTGCAGACAGTGCGGAGACTCCTAAAATCACATTACGGGGAGAGAAGGGGGTTAGCCGTGTTGAGTGCTGGTTGCATGTTTCAGACTAACAGCTGAACCCTTCTAAAGGGATGGCCATGCCTTGCCAGAGGGGCGGTATTCATGTTTTACATCAGAGGATCAGTCGCTTTCTTGTAGGCCCCGGGGCCGGGGTCGCAGGGCCTGCTCTGATTTATCATAATGCTGTTTATTTTTCAGCAGAATTAAATGGTGTAAAATAACAAACGGTCTTAGGCAGGTCTGCAGGGACATCCATGCCTGGAGAGAGGGAAAGTTAAGAATGATTTAAGGCACGGTGGGAGGTGGGAGAAGCAGCGGTCAAGTTGTATGACGAGTTGGTCGAGGAATGCTGTCCAGTCGAGTTATAACCCTGACATTCCAGAGCTGATCCAGTAAACAACACCTCCCGTTTGCTGAGAGCAGCTGGTGCCCAAAGTAATCGCAAAACTTTGCACAATATTTAGTAACTCTCTGACTACGGATGTCCAAAAAGAATTTAAAAATGCGCTGTGTTACTATTAATTCAGGTGGCATAACGTTGGAATCCACTATGTAATCATTCCGAGGAGGTACAACTGCAGTCGGGTAATGGTGGTAATATCTTGGATAACCATGTTTTCGTGATTCTAGGAGGCATATTTACAAGGCCCCTGCGCCACCGGAGCATCACTTTTTTTGACGCTCCAGTGGCGTACAATGGTAAGCCATATTTACAAGGCCATGCAAAGCCACCCTGTGTGGCTTTTCTTGGCCTTGTAAATATGGCCCCTTTCATGCATTACTCAGCGTGAAAGGGGCGTTCCATGGGTGTTCCCACGCAACACCCATGGGTTCAGACAAATTCCCAGATTTACAAAGTTTCGTAAACTTGGGAATGTGTCATCTTCTAACGTCTCCCCAGGGGAGGCATTACAGTGACGCAACAAGGAGAAATACCTTTATTTCTCCTCGTGTTTTGCTATTTTTATGTGTGATGCATTCTGCAGCACACAAAGAAGGGGAAAACACACCATCAATGATTGTTTTTGTGCAGGAAGGTGCACGGGTGCCTGCGTTGGCGCTAGGCAGCCAAATGTGTGCCAGTGCACAGGAAAGCACAAGGAAGCGTTGTATTGCTGTAAATGTGACCCATCCCTTCACTGTCATAATGATGCAGCTCTGAGCAGCAAAATGGCTTTCAGCGCCGCACTGCATCATTTTCTAATATATATGCCCCTAGGGCCCAGATACTGAGGTATATGGCATGTTCCTCCTCTCTCCCTAGTGCCAGTGCTGATTCCAGCTGCTGTGCGCCAGGCAAACACCGAAGCCTCATAATGCTAGGGTGCGTGCCTGAGTCTGCCATAGGTTTTGTGCAGGAAGTGTACCCTTACGCTGCAAAATACTATGGCTGGACACACTTTAAAACTTTTCCTACTTTGTATGTGTGCTGCACACCATACAAAGTTGGAAAAGAAAGGAGAAACAAAAACATTTATCCTCTGCTTTAAAATGTCATTAACCTTTGGTGTTAAACCCTGTCTACTATTGTTTGTAGATAGGGTTTTGTGTCAAAAGGCATGAGTGGTAGACTATGTAATGCCCCCTCAGCGCTAAGTAATGCAAAGCAGTGAGCTGCATTGTGTTACTTTCAAGGTACTGAAGGTAGATTAGGAAAAAAAACTTTTTGTGTCGGTTAGTGTCACTTTTGTGACACTGACCCAGTTCTAAATGTTTGTAAATCTACCCTTAGGACTCTTTCTCTGCCAGAGGCAAGTTTTGGAAGCATGCTGCGATTGTCGCTGTTAAGGGGAAGGGAGCATGTGTGTCAGTTCTGAGATACTATAAAATGGCCTTGTGCAAATTATGGGCAGACATAAACAGAAGATAAAGCATCTCACACTTTCCGCAATAATACCCTGTTCTTATTACACACACACTGATACACTTATATGTGCTGCTAATAGGCACTGTTACTGTAGTACAATTTAATAATACTCAGTGAATTGATATAGGAAGGATGGAAGGCTTAGTGGAACTTGAGGGGATTAAAGCTCATGACCTGTAAATGAATATGTATTTCAGGGGCAAATGTACATCTCCATGTGTAGGCCTGTTGGCTAACGAAAGGGTATCAACTATGGCAATTGGATTGGTGTTCATTGTCTACTCTGTCTTTCTGTTATTCTTTGGCAGTAGTGTAATGTTGCCCACTCTCACATTCCTGAGTCTTGTGCAGTTTGAACAAGTCTTTGTTTTCTTCACCTGATTGCACTAGCATTCTCTGCACATACACCTTGACAGAGTGTCTAGGCATTGACCTCCCACTGCAGTCAGATGTACTGGCTGACTTCCTGCATCACTGTCCATTTGCACCCAATGTCACCTAGTTTCTCGTTCCACCCCACGCTCCTTCCTGCTCATGGATCTAGCTCACTTCAGTGGCAATTCCTTGGTCTCCCCATCTTTGCCACATCAATTGTGTGTGTGCCTCCAGCCTCAGGTACCGAGTTTGGGCATCATTCTTCCCTGTGCTACAGTCAAATTAATTGCAAGCAACGTGTTTCATGGTCACACACATCCAGGAGATGAGAAGTATGGTTGCGTGGCAGAATAGGTGTGGCCGGTCAGTCGGATGATAGATGCAATCAGAAAAGGAGGGTGAGAGGATCATGCAGATTAGCATGATTGTCCATAAGACTTAAAGGTTAAGTTTCCGGTCACCAAAGTGGATCGTACTCTTTTATGCCGCTGGGTAAGAGTTTGTGCCACTCATGGGGTCGTCATTGTCTACTGGGATTCTGGCCACCAAGGAATATAGATCGGGGGCTTCTTGGACCCACACCAAGATAGCTACTGCCCTGTCTCTTTCATTAGGCTTAGATGTTACAGAGCCCAACTTAAGATGGCCGGCTATCACACTGAATGTGGGGCACCAGTATATCAGCATCTTGAGGTAGCGTTGAGGGCTGCAGTGCTTGTTCCACAAGTGCAGAGTGTGGAAAGAGGGCGGTTCTTTGTTAGTATGAGAAGTAGCTTACAGAATATTAAGGACTCTGCATCTGGAGTTGTTCATTTAGGCCGAAATTGCTGGTAGTTTGATTCAAACACACCATTTTCCCTTCGTTTTACACACCTAGAGTGTGTGAATTTTAAACCTTTCCATTCTTTTGGTGATACCCATGTTGATAATGACGTCTTCTAGTATGGCACTAATTATGCACTTTCCACTAATGTGTCCTTAGTGTCCGAAACAGCTGTTATTAAACTGTTCACAGAAAAGGAGGTGAGGAACAAAATCTGATCTCTGCTACCATATATTCTTACTTGACACAAGGTGCAGGGAAAGAGTGGTTTGCCCAGTTCTTGTTTTCCCTTTTTAAAGAGCTGCTCAGGCTCTCTTGCCCTTAACACAATAGGTCAGATCAATCTTCTGCCTTAACCTAGTCTCTCAATGGAGAGGTAGGCCATTAAAACCCCCTTAGAGTTTGTAGTGTAGTTCCTATATTTCCAATAGGCTCTGTGCATTGGAATAACATATCCTATAGATCTGACGTAGGACTTATGCTTACTAGGTCTCTATCGAATATACTAGACTTAATTGTGAGTGCCAGCTAGCTCAGAGATCACTAGAAATGTTCTCGAATACACAAGAAGGGATTCGTTTCTGATAACCGCATAAACATGACAACCTTGTTTCCCAAGAATAAGAAACAAATCTCTAGAGTCGCAGAAACAATAGATAGTTATTTCACTCAGCCAATCGTTCATGCTTCGGTTCACCAGAGGTGCGGAGAAATAGAGAGACGGGCGTTTTCAATAAAAGTATTTATTTAACAGTCTTCTTTCTCATGCAGAAGAAATGAACTGCTACAATCGTAATACTGGTTGCAAAGTACAATGCATACAGTGCGAAGAGTATTATAAAATAACACTGTAAAAGCATGATACGGTTTCTAAGCCATAAAATACATACAATACATACATTAATAAATAAAGACTAAAAAAGTACTCAACTGGTGCTTCTAAAATACGCCTACCCCGGTGTACCTAACCTAGATCTAGTACAAGGGAAGAAGTAAGTGAGGTGTAGCTTAGTTTCAGTATTCTTTTCCAAGAACCTATCCAAGAATTCTCTAAGGGTCTAATCAGCTCCGTACCTTGGTTTTAGAATGAAGGAGGTCTGGTATCACAACTGAGCTGGATTTCTCGGCAGGAGAAAAGACAGCGTCTCTCTCAGTGCGTCTGCTGGAGGGTCAGCTCCCTTCAGCACTTGCTGCAGCGAGATGCGTCGGGCAAGTAGATAGTTGAACTGCTCCAAACCACCGTGTGTTTGCTTGGGCAAGTGTGGGCATATTTATACCTTGAAAGTGCCGAGTTTGACGTAAGGTTGGACATAATAATGTCATCAAAGGGTCTCAGTTCTTTGAAAACTCCATGAGTTCTTGGACAAATCAATATTCAAGCAGGGGGAAGTCCCTGACTGCTGAAGGCGGGTTTTTCCAAGAAATCGTTGTAGATTTTCAGAACTAGTGGAAGTAGCCATGCCGTATTAAGACTGCATGAGCTATTTCTTAATATGGTTATGATTTCTATGACTATATAAGGATACGGTACTTTATACCTAAATAAGGGCATGAATCGGGAAAATTACACTAGGGTCCTAAAATGCTATACAACAAGTTTGAGTGTTTTCAACTCATTTCTGCAAACATCAAGTGTCTTCTTTTGTTTGTTTACTTGTCAGTCTGTCCTCTTTAGTACAAAACCAACAGTTCGAGTAAAGAGAGGAAAGTGAACGTCGAAAGAGCGGGACCAAAGCAGCATCTCTTCGGTTCCCAGTGAATAAAAGTGTGGATTGCAAATACAAACACGATATCTGTCAGATGTAAACATGCTGTAACTAATCCAAAAACTTCGGTTTTGTATAGCGCATGCTCAGAGACACAGACCGTCCATGCATATCTTGACAGAGATCACAAACACATCACCAGCCTTCCCAGACATAGGATTAGATGGATGGATGAATGCACTCTTGTTTTAAACTAAGGGTTGAGTCCTTTTGCCTTTAAAAACCAATAAAACAAAAATGGTGAGTTATGGACGACCACCTTTGGTTTTGTATTTAAAAAAACAACTATCAAAGTAGAATTTGATATTGAAAATAAAAAACATATGATCCCCACATGCACACAGTTTCTTAGGTTGAGCCTAGAGCAGTGTGCATGCGCTGCTTGCTCGACTTTTAGTAAGGGGCTTCAGAAAGCTCCCCAAGCTCACCACACGCTTGTGCATGTGTTTTTTGTTTTCTCACAGGTTAATGGGCTTTGCGTGCGTCTTTCAAATAAAGGCAGCACGCCATTGGACAAAGTCGGGTGCATATCCCGTCTTTGCTCCACCCACGGCCTAATGCTTGCGGTTATTCGCACAGGCCACATCTGTTTTCAATTATCGTGCCCAGACCCGGGCGTGATAAATGAAAACAGATCACTCGCTGTGGCACGCGCACGCACCACTCGCAGGCTTGTTCCTTATTGTTTTTTCAAAGAGACTTAAAGACACTTGAGGCAGTGAGGGTCTCACTTCATCTTGTCAAAGTGGCCCAGTGTGCCCAGTAATCCACACATGAAGGGCAGAAACATGTCGACCCCACTTTAAGTGGAAATATCCGGACAATTATCTTGGTAATTTCCCATCACATTGTTTTTATATATGTCAGGTTGACCACCAAATAAAGTTTTTATGTGGGATACAACCGAGACATTTTTAAACACTTCTTTTTCACACAACTCTCACAAAACCAGCTCCGCAGTATCCTGGCGTTGAAGCACACCGGGGAGGCATTCGGCTTCTCCCGGTGGGCCCGATGATGAAGCATGTCCAGGGCGGTGAGTGAGGGCTTCCTGAGCAAATCCAAGGAGTTTTGTTTCTTTTCACCTTTCTCCTTTTGTGTGCTTATACACATTTAACGAATTACACTCTTTTATTGTTTATGAAACATTGCCCGGGGATTGAGAGTGTTGTCTTCCCTCTCTCTCTTGTTGTTATATTGCTGAAATACTATTCTCAATGGGCAAACCCTTCACCCGTGAGCCCCGCAAGCCCTACTTGCAGTGCCTGCCCCCACGTTTTCCACAGCCTTCTCCTTTGCTGCTAGCCCCCTTCAGGGCTTAATTTGTAAAAAAAGAAGTGTAGGTGCTGAAAATTTTGCCAAGAAGGCAAACGGTCACGTCTTCTTCCGGTGAGCCCCCCTTTCACCACTATCACTGCCTCAGTCTCTATCTTCTAACCTTGATCTGTTGTCTGTCCCCTAAGTCTTTGCTCTAAGAGTCTATCCTCTCACCTCTCTGATTGTTTTCTATCACCTTTGTCACTCCCTGTATTTCTGATTTGCCCTCTTTTCATTTTAGCCCTGCCCTTTTTTCTCTTCACTTTTATCCATGCTCTGCTCTCTATCCCCTCGATCGTGGCTCTTTACTATCACTCTCTAGCAGTGATTAGCTGTGTCTCCATTTTATCATTTGTTTGCTTTTTTCCTCTGCCCTGTCCTCCACATTCTTTCATTCTATCTTCTCTCTTCTTAATGCTCTCTTCTTCACATCATGGCTGCTTTCTCTTTGTATCTGATTTGCTCTCCTCCTTTTCTTCTACTTTGTTCCATTTTTCTCTCTCCTCTCTTGTTGTTTCTTCTCCTCTGTACTCTTGCTGTCTCTTATCTCTAACACTGCTGCTGCCTGTGACCCCTGTCGTCAGTCTGTACATGCCCCTGCTACCTTGAACTCTGCGTTTTCCTGTTGTCATTCCTAAAGAAGCGGAAGATTACGTGTTTTACTTTCTTACCTACACTGAGTGCAAAAACAAAATTTACACCAAATGAAAATGCTTTTTTGCATATATTAATCAGTGTGGAATGACAGGGTGTATTGCGGAACAGGAGGCTGCTTGAGCACAGCAGGTCATGTAACTGCTAGTGCTGCCTGTAATTAGTAGGTCCAGGGAGGACGACGGCATCGGCATCCACTGCTCAGCTTGCTGTGATCCTGCCTGCCACAGCACAGGCATTCTCCCCAGCAGTAATGCTGCCAATGCCGGTAAGTACGGCTGTGGTGCCTACTGGACTAACTCACGATCAGCAATTACCATGCTGGGGTGCAGCGCACAGATTCTACAGGTGACGCCATGGCGCACAACAGTTGTGTTGGGCCACATCGCATCCAGGACATTGAGGATAGCATTAATGCAGGGCTGCCGGATATGATACTTTGGCTACGCAACAAGTGGAAAGTCCCCACTTACTTTCATTTATTCTTCCTCAAGAGCCCTTCATTCCAAGTTCCAAATGCGCTCTTGCAGCTTCCTTGGCTCAAGTCCGTCATGAGCCAGCCCCCAGCTACAATTATCCAATGGGAGGTTTAGGCTCAGACAGTGGCAGGGTGCAGCAGACTAGGGTAATAGAATGCAATCCATAGTTTGTCGATGACTTCTTAGATTTGTGATCAGCGTGAGGACATCATCACTAACGTGGTGATACACAATCATGCCTGCATGACTGGACAGGCATAAGCCGGCCTGCCTATGAACATTTACCAGCCAGTTACCATGCAATGTATGGTATTCTTTTTATTTTCAATTGAACAATTAATATTGAGACCACCACCTGGAGGTTCAGAAATTGTAGCCCCGGCCCTGTGAAAGAAGTGCAGGTGCTGAGCACCTGAAAGCACCTGCTCAAATTAAGCACTGGCCCCCTTTATGGATGGGAGGGGGCAATAAAACTCAACAGGACAAAAATCTGCACCCTCTAATTGTGTTAATTTTGTTCAAAGCGCTTGGAACAGCTGTTTTGCTTGCATTGCCGCTATCTGTCTTGGCTGTATTTGTCCTGCCTTCCGGCAAGTTTAATTGCTTTGAAATGAGAGCTAGCACTGTGAAGGACCTCACATGGTAGGGGCACACTTTACATGTGAAACAACCAGAATTAAAGATGAGGACAAGCATGTGGAAAACAACTTTTATGTTCCGAATCGAGTAACTGAAGTAAAAAAAAAATCCCTAGTACGTACACTTGTGTTGCACAAAGGTCAGAAATATCCAGAGGATCAAATAAAAACTTATTATTAAAAGCAATGTAGATGCCACGCTATTCCTCTGAATCTGTTTATTTTTTATTTTTTTGTGTGGAATTGTTTACACTATGCTGCATCATACTTTCTCACAATGTTTAATGTAATGTAGATTCTGGGGCAGATTTATGATAACTGGCGCATCCCCAGGGATGCACCAGTTATTTTGCGCCGCAGCTCCGCCACCCATGGTGCGCCGCATTTACAATGCGGCGCATCATGGTGCAAAAACGGCACAGATGCGTGACGCATCTGTGCCATAAAGGTGGCGCATTGCTGGAGTTGCGTCGCAAGCGAGACGCAGCTCCAGCAAGGCTCGGGGGTGCCCTATCTGTCCAATGCTGCATCAAGCCTTACACCTGCTTCAAGCAGGCGCAGGGTTTTGACGCAGCATTGGCCTGAAAGTGACTGAGTGAAATCTTATAGATTTCACTCAGCCACTTTTGCGAGGCGCACCAGCCCCGGAACGGCCACCCTGCGCTGGAACGCCCACATGTGGCGCAGGGCTTTACAACGTGACGCATCTGCCTAGATGCGTCACGTTGTAAATTGGTCGTAGGGATGCGCCACGTTTATGCCGCAGTTGCGTGACGCAAACGTGGCGCATTACCAACATAAATCTGCCTCTAAGTGTTTTTCCCAAGTTGCGTGCAAAGAAAACAAGCATTGACATAACCAATAGGTCTCGCCTTTGGGACCTTATAAGTGTCTAGTTATCAGGCACAATATCCTTGGTGCAACAATATCAAGTTATACAGGCCCAAAGGCGAGACCTATTGGCTATGCCAATGCTTGTTTCCCTCGGTGTGAGGTCATTGTTTTTTTCTGTCCTTCAGCACAAGGTTTTACCTGGAAGTGATGGACGGAAGAGAAGGATATTAGTCTGTCCATCCAAATTACAATGGGTAGCGTAAAGCTTTTGCTCAAATAGCACCTACTCTCTCAGTCTGCTGGAAGACACTGTCTGTCAACTGAACCAATGGGGGCTCTGTTGACGGAAAGCTGGCTGTCCTCCATGTTTTAGTAGACAGAGTACTCCATTTCGCTGGAGACGGAGTAACCAGTCTGCCACATTATAAATCACTCTCTTTTGTCTCCCTTTCTTCCAAATGGGTACTCATTTAGAGTAACTTTCAACTCATTGCCATCTAAGGTATCTTTCTAATACAGAAGCAAATCTGGAAAGACACAGGCGGAGGTAGCCCTAATCCTAAAACGTTTGAGGAAAAAGCTGGCATTTTAGAACTTTCCCAAACGTATGTAAATTAGCTTAATCTTTCATGGGTGAGGAGCGACAGAACTGGGTAGAGACCAAGGACTTCTGGGTGAAGAAGCACACGAGTAGACGTGTACTGATATTCACTGCTGAGCAAATATCACTATGTGAAAGACTGAAATGTTACTCTAATTGAGAAAACGTCGCACTACACACACAACAGAGTGGTGAATGACAGTACAGCCTCGCAACAGGACTCAAAGAAAATGTGAGTAAATTATATTATTTTGAAAAAGATCTGGATGGGGACACATGGAAACATCAGCAAGAGAAAGCAAAATTAACCATAACGACCATGCAGGACGTGTGTCAGGATCAGAGAGAGGCAGGAAACCGGAAGCAATCATACTAGCAGTCTATACATGATTTCACATTGTACATTTAAGTATGTAATCATTCATGTTGCAGTCCATTTGCCAAGTTGTCTTTTACTCTTGCTCGAATTAAATATATGAAAAGAAAATAGATGGAAGTTTGATGGAAAGGTGAAGGAATAATTGTTACTGGACAGATTAAGGTTTCTGGCCCACTTGGATACTCTTTACGAGAGCTACCAGCCAGATTGGGGGATGCAAGTGAAGCAGTATCCCGGAGGTGCTAATCCAACCTATCCTATTTGCCAGGTGACACATCCTCCATAAGAGTGTTATACATGTCATGTGGTTATATAATATGTTATTTTAGCACTTTACCTATGTTTTTAAAAGTAGAACTTCCTAACGCCATGCTGAGAAGGCCATTTACTTTGCTCAAACACATCCGCGCTGACACATGAGGCTTATTCTAAATAAAAGATTTAGTGACCCCCAAAGATTCGAAGACAATGAAAAGAAAGGACTCCTGATTGAGATATTGCTGCAGATAGAAAATTAAAAAAACATGGTCAAAGGTGTTACGCTCTAAAAAAACAACTCCTGTATAATACACTTTGTAAACAAACCTTGATTGTCATGCAGGAGATCAAATAATATATAAGTGACTGTAAGGCGAGTAGTCCATGATTTTTTTTTTTAAATGAACAAAGAAAAAGGAGAGACAACAACATTGTATGAGACGATCTCCATATATTAAAAAGTAAAATAACTTGCATTACCCATAGCAGGAGAACGGCTCAACGGATTTTCATTAATTTTGGCAGGTTTATACCTCATGGTGTGGAGTTGATTCTTTTGGGTACTACAGGTATGAAGGATACATTTTTTTAAGTTATAAGGCATTTAAGCTTAGTGATATCTATTGTTGCAGTAGTTTCTTGACATTTTGCAGTATTTTACTGTGTTTTGTGAAACTACCATGATACTTAGCGATGACAGGGCATGGTGTTATTGGCTAACGACTGCCTTTACACACACTAAAGGCAGCCATCTTGTTTTCAGCACACATAGACTGAGTTCTGCGTTACGCCCCTAGATGTAGGTAATATTAGATTTGAGATGTTTACCCTACCTATTGCCACAGTGTTAAAGTGATATAAGCAGAGAAAATAATTTTTAAGTTTCTATGTATTTAAAAAATAATTATGTAATACTTCTGTATTTAAATTAAATAAAAACATGTTTAAAAATTAAAACTACACTGTATTACACAATATTTTACAAGTATAGTGTGCTACAGTGTATTTTAAATCTTTTACATATTTAGGGCCAGATTATGAATTTGACAATTTGGAGCGGGGCGCCACGCCCCGCACCGATCCTATACTGCCAAACAGGACTGCCACCCGCTCGCCAGATTATGAGTAATTTTGTGGTCTGGCGGGCTGGTGGCATGGCGGTCCTGTGGCGGTGCAGTACAAAGTCTCATATGTGAGCCTTAGAACTGCACCACTGCGGGACCGCTAATTCACGTTTCTGCACGGCATGAACTGTGCAGTCCATGCAATGCAGGAACAGGAGTGCATGCACACAGGGGGCACAACATGTAGTCCCTGCATGCACCTCCATTCCTGAAGGGGCCCTGTAGGTCCCCCTTTGGTTCCTCATCACCAGCAGTTTCAAGGCATGAGAACAGCCATGAGACTGCTGGCGGTGGGGAAACTTGTAATATGCTTAGCGTTGCTGCAGTGGCACTACCAAGCATATTGCACCTTCAAGACCACCGCACCATTGCCAGGAATCGTGGATCCCTGTCGATTGCGGAGATTCTCTGGAGGTCTGAATGCGATACTCGTAAGATGGCAGTTGAACCTCTGGTGCAGCTGTCCCCGACAGCCAGCGCACCTCCACCGCAAATTTGGCAGTCCCATGGACTGCCAAATACATTACTATGCACCTAAT
Organism: Lissotriton vulgaris; assembly: GCF_964263255.1. Taxonomy (NCBI): domain Eukaryota; kingdom Metazoa; phylum Chordata; class Amphibia; order Caudata; family Salamandridae; genus Lissotriton; species Lissotriton vulgaris. The sequence continues at coordinate 743,480,850 of NC_141695.1, read as the reverse complement.
TCTTTACAAAAAAAGTCTACAGAGTACCATGGCAATACCTAAAAAATACCATGCTACTTACAATAATTATGACAAAAAATGCAGCTTTCTGTGAAGTGCTGTAAAAATATATAGAAAAATATAAATATATTTCTGTATCTACTACCACTTTAAATAAATGGTAATAGGTAGGGAATAACAATAAAACATATTACTTACCTATATCTAAGGCCCTCACCCAGATTGCAGCAGAATGCAGCAAAAGTGTGCTTAAAATGCCTTGGCTGCCTTTTACCTTTTGTAAAGACATTCATCATGTCATTAATCAATCAATTCTTTCTTTATTCTGTTAAAAAATAAATAACCATAAAAACATGTGAGATCAATCAAAATCCAAAACATTCAATACAATATAATGATATTAGATTTATTATACATAAATTGTGATTAAAATATACAAGCATATAGTAAAACAAATATCTGAAATACAGCTTCTGTTAGCACAAAACGTTATGACCGGTCAGCAAATAAGTCTATTCAGCCAAAATTACAAAGCACTGATCATCATTAGAAAAATTAGGCCACCGATATTTCATGAGGTGTAAAAACATACCTCACAAGAAACTAAAACCCCCAAACAAGATGAAGGGCCGTGTTGGGAACAAAATATAGACATATATTTGCACTACATGCATATCATACTTAGTTATAGTTCTCACCCACTCTCTTTCAAACTTGCTGAACTATCTCACTTCTCCCCAAAACAAGCTGCTCCGAGCTGCAGTCTTGCAATCTGACCTTGCTTGGACAAGTTTTAACAGCTGTTCAGAGGCCCCTTAGAGCAGCACTTTGCTTTTCCTAACTTCCACATTAGTTTGCTCATCAGGTTGTTCATTTCTGCTTACAATGTAGGTCTGCATTATATTTGGCATGGTGCCGCTCTTGCATTTCTCTGTTACCCATGTTTGGCACTCAGTCCCTTTCCTGTTCTGCTGAGGTTGAATTCCTGTATTGTAGGTAAAGCCCAAAGGACAGGCACTCTGGAAAGAAGCAGACTGAGAGCACCAGTGTCTGCACTGACTTCTTCCTTGATGGGCAGCAAGCACTGGTACCTACAAATACATTTCATATAGCTCCCGAGCAACTGCTGTGTATTGTGTGTTTCTTTTCAATGCTCCTGGTAGGTTACAAATGTTTTTTCCCTGACAGCCAGCACTCCTGAAGCTTGACTGTGCTACTTAAATAATGTCCAGCGTTCACCCAGGTATGAACATCCTTAAGCATTAGGAGGTATATCATAGCAGGCCTCACTTGTTTACATTTTAAATCCTCTAAAAGAGGCATTAAAAATAGTGTCCTTGGAAAAATCAAAAACGGACAAACAGAACAAAATGTGCAGCGGTCTCGGACGAAGTTTTATCACGCTCACAAGGTCCAGAGAGAGCAGTAGGAGGCCCAGCTCCTAGGGGGACTAATTAGTTGTACAAAAAGGTACAATCCAAACTTTGTTTATAACTGGCTTGATACACATGGTCAAACATGTCAAATGTGGCTCAGTTGAGAATACAGTTTTTTATCAAAGTATGGACAAGGGCAGCAGGTTTCTGTAGATCATTGGCTTCCCTTGCAGGAATAGTGCAACTATACATTCAACCCACTTATAACCAGCCTTATTTATCCTATCAGGAACATAAAAATACATTTGGATGACACAATGTAATAAACTCAGACTCAATATATAAAAACCAAGAAATTGCTTTCACGTTATACTGGCTAAGACCGTCCCAAAGAATCACTCTGTTCAGGGTTTGTTCACTCTAGTACCATGAGGATATCCAACGTAAAAATGGCCTTAAAGCAATGGCGTCTGAGATGTATTGAAGGCCCAATTCCTCATGAACAGGAGTGGTTGAGGTGCTTTGTAGGATGACCCCATTAGCCGATCAGATACTGCCTACTCATCAGCATGCACCACGGTATACCGCTACTTAACAGTGGTATACAATGGCACACGATATAGCTAAGTATTTTAACACATAACTTTAACACTACTTACAGTATTTCCACATACTACAAAAAATACCATTAACAGCACCTCTATATTTCTGCCACATTAGATCTACATCTGATGTTCTCCACTCTACACCACTACGTTAAGCTATTCCACTGTCCACCACTTCACTCTACAACACTCCAAGCCACTGCACACTATGCTATTACACTGTATCCCACTACCACCTATCCAACTACACTTGACACCGCTCCACTCTGCAACACTCCACTCTGCACCACTCTAAACCACTGCACTGCGTGCCACTCCAATGTGCGCCACTCCAATCTTTAATATTCCACTCTACATCACTCCTCTGTACTCCACTCCACTTACCCCACTCTTAAAAATGCTATTCCACGGTATGCCACTCCACTCTATGCCATTCCACTCTATGCCATTCCACCATACGCTTTTACACTGTACCTCACTCCACTCTAAACCAGTCCACTCTACCCATTCCACTCTGCGCCACTCCATTCTATGCCACTTTACTGTACGCTATTCCACTGTATGCCAGTCCACTCTACCACACTCAATTATAAGGCACTTCACTGTACACCACTCTAGTGTACCCTATTCCACTGTACGCTGCTCCACTGTACATCCCTCCAGTCGATGCCACTTCAATGTATGCCACTACACTGTAAGCCAATTCCCTGTACAGTATTCCACTGTATGTGCCTCCTCTGTACACCTCTCCACTCTATGCTACTCTATTCTATCCCACTTAGCTCTACATCACTCCTGTCCAAACTATTCTACTCTATGCCTCTCCACTGTATGCTACTCCACTCTACACTATTCCACTATACACAACTCCACTCACACCACTCGACTCTACACTATTACACTTCATGCCACTCCACTGTACTCTATTCCACTTTATGCTATTCTGCTCTATGCCACTCCACTGTACACCACTCAACTATACACTATTCCTTGTCATGCTTCTCTACTCTACATCACTCCACTGTATGCCATAACACTATATGCTCTTCCACTCTGCACCACTCCACTCTACACCATTCTACTGTATACCACTACACTGTACCTTACTCCACTTTACTACACTCCACTCTACACCTCTCCACTATGTGCTACTCCACTGTACACTATTACACTCTACCTCAATCCACTCTATGCCACTCCACTCTATTCTATTCTACTTTATGCCACTTCACTCTACGCCACTCCACTCTACAACATTCCAGTGTATGCTATTTCACTCTATGCCTCTCCACTGTACATCACTTCACTCCTCTCCACTGAACCCTAATCCTCTCTACGCATGTCCACTATATGTTATTCCACTGTGCATGACTACACTCTACCCCATTCAACTATATACTATTGACTTTAAGCCACTCCACTCTATGCCACTCCTCCTTACGTCACTGCGCTGTATTCCACTCCACCGTATGTTCTTCTAATCTATGCCACTGCACTCTATGCCACTCTAGGGTACACCACTCCACTCTACTCTACTCCACTGTGCGCTATTTCAGTGTATGTTACTCTATTGTATGCTATTCTACTGTATGCAACTGCTCTCAATGCCATTCCCCAGTACACTTATCAGCTGTATATCACTCCACTCTACCCCATTCCACTCTATGCACTTCACTCTATGCTACTCCATTCTGTGCCACTCCCCTGTATGCCACTCCCATGTAGGCCACTCCCTTGTTTGTTATTTCACAGTGTGCCACTCCACTCTACATCACTACAGTCAACTCCACTGCACTCTACGACACTGTACTCTACGGTATTCCACTGTGCATAATCTCACTGTACTCCACTCCACTCTATGATATTCTACTGTATGCCACGCCACTCTATGATACTTCACTGTACGCCACTCTACTGTACACTATTGCATTGTACACCACTCTACTCTATGTACTCCTGTCAATGCCAGTGAACAGAACTATACATTAGTTTATACCAATTTATGACACTCTATTCCACTCTAAGCATCTCCCTCTACACCACTCCACACTAGTTTACAATACTATACTCAATGCAACACTATTCCTTTGTAGTCCACTACTGTACTCTATACCACTCCACTGTATGCTACTCTATGCCACTCTACTCTACAACAGTCTATCCCACCCTACTCTACATCCGCTGTACAACATGCCACTCCACTGTACAACACTTTAATCTACTTTGTGACATTCTACTCTGCTCAACTCTGTCACTTTCTGACAGTCTACAACACACCAGTACACTCCACTGCACAACATACCACTCCCTTATATAACACATTACTCCACTGTATGCTATGTGACTCCACTCTACTCCACTCCATGCCACTCTACTCTACAATACACTACTCCACTCTATGCTATGTGACTCCACTGGACTCCACTTCACTCTACTCCACTGCACAGCACTTTACCCCACTCTATGGCACTGTACTACACTCCACTCTACACCGTTCCACTCTACCACACCCTACTGCAATCTAAAAGACTCTACTAGACTCTATGCCGCTATGCAACACTACTGCACTCTATCAGCCTGATTCATGATCGGGCCGTTTTGCGAGGCTCAAATAGCGAATCATAAGGAATCGCTATTTGAGACTCGCAAAACGGTAATCATGTAGGAATCGCAATATTAATTGCGATTCCCACTGATTTCTTATTTGCGATTAGCTAATTGCTAATCGCAAATAAGGAATAACTCCGCATGCATTCCTATGGGCCAAAAGGCCCATAGGAATGCATGGGGAGTATTCCTTATTTGCGATTAGCAATTTGCTACTCGCAAATAAGATAGCGATTTAAAGGGTGCCAGGGGTGTCCAAAGGACACCCTGTAGCACCCCTTAAATGCAAATTGAAACAGGTGTTGCGCACACACATGTCCCGAGAGGTCTGACCTCTCGGTAAATAGCGCCCCAAAATTGCATTTTCGCAATTTTCTAATGCTTCATGAATTGCATTTAAGGAATCTCAAATAGAGATTCCTTAAATGAAATTCCTCGCAATTTAGCGATTTAGCAATTACCGATTTTTGCATTTGGGATGCTGAATCCCAAATGCAAAAATCGCACTCGCAAAGGGCCGGATTCTCAGAATCCGGCCCTTTGCGAGCCGATTTAGCCTTCATGAATAAGGCTGTATATCCTTACACTAAACTGTGCTCCAGCCTATGCCACTCCACTTAACTGTAAAATACTCTACTCTACAACACTTTCCAACACTCTACAACGCAACCACTTCACTGTACTGTACTAGATGCTACTCCAGTTTATAATACTTTACTCAACTCTACACTATGCCGGTCCACTCTAACATGTTCTACACCACAGAACTATACAACAGGGCACTGCACTACATAACAATTTACTTAGCTGTATGCTGCACCTCTCTAATATTCTCCACTCCACCCTGCTCTACTGAATGACACTCCACTCTGCTCCACTACACTCTACACTACTCCACTGTGCCCCACTCCACTGTAGCCCACTCAAATCTACAACATCCCACTCTACACCACTCAACTCTGCACCACTCCACTGTAGTCCACTCTACGACATTTTGCTCTGTGACAGTACACTGGATGACAATCTCCTCCAGTCTACTGTACCACACTCCACTTAAAGACACTCCACTCCACAACTGTAAACTCTAGGATTTGAAACACATTTTTATTACAATAATAAACATAAAAATACAATGAAAACAAGCATTTTCAATGCTTTAGGTCTCACATTTACAAGAGTTTGAGCTATTGGCACATTAAATGACAATGTCTTTTATTTGTATGCTTTGAAAACCTGCAAGCAGTGTGTAAACACACACTTTGTACTTAGACTGGCATATGCATCAAGCCAAAAATGATTCTCAAAAATAGTGAATCGCTAAAACAGACCCTTAGTACCCGCAAAACACCAGTTTCCAATGCAGCATCCAAAGTAACGAAAATTTTAAAAAATCGCTAAAATCCGGTCGGTACATCTGCGAGAAACAAGATTGTGAATTCGCAAAAAGCGGAACGTACAACAGCAACCACTAATTACGAATAGCAAATCAAAGAATTGCTATCCAATGCATTTAAACTTACAAACAGTGATTTACCTGAAATTTGCTTGTAGTGTAGATCCTATTTTCCCTATAGGCCCTGCGCATTGGAATAACATAAACAGCAGTGTAGACGTAGGACTGCGGTCTTCTAGGTCTCTACTGACTATGTTAGACTTAATTTAGGTTTGCGTCAGCTAGCTGAGAGGTCACTGGAAACTTTCTTGACTGAATAGGAAGTGATCAGCTTCCCTGGCTCAGACAAGAAGGGGTTCAGCTTCCGACAACCGCATAAACATGACAACTTTGCTCCTCAGAATAAGAGTCAATCTCTAGAGTCGTGTGAAACAATAGACAGCTATTTCACTCAGTCAGTTGTGCAGATTTTACTTTCACCAGGATGCAGAGAATAGAGAGACGGGCGTTTTCAATAAAAGATATTATTTATTGAGCAGTCTTCCTTCTCATGCAAGAGAAATGAATTGCCACACTTGCAAGACTTGTTATTATGAAAAGTGCGAACAGTAAAAGGAGTATTAGGAACTAATACTGTAAAAGCATTGATATGGTTTCTTAGCCATAGGATGGTTAAAATGAATAAAATATATACATTCATATATACATTGCCTAACACCCTCAACTGGTGCTTCTAACTACGCCTACCCCAGTGTACCTGACCTAAGCCTAATACATGGGAGGGAGTAAGTAGCAGTTTTAGTTACGTTGATTTTGCCAAGAGTTTGTTTCAAGAATTCTCTCTTAGGGTTTAGTCAGCACCGTACCTCTGGAATAGAATGCAGGAGGTCTGGTATCTCCTCTCAGGACCCGATATCCCAGTTACCCGCAAGGGTAGGCTGGAAACGCCGGAGCTAGATTTTCTCAGCAGGAGAAAAGACAGCGTCTTTCTCAGCGCGTCAAGGAGGACTGGCAGCGTCCGTGGAATTCTCGCATCTGCTGGGCTCTGCAAGGGACAGCGGTTCTGCTCCAGTATTCACCACCACCGTGTGCTTGCTTAAGGCAACGTTGGTATATTTATACCTGAAAGGTGCAGAGTTTGACGTAAGTTTTTGGACATAAGACGTCAATAAAGATGTCACTAAGAACTGGTCGTTCTTACAGTGCTCGCAGGAGTTCTATTACTAATCAAAACAAAGCAAGCTGGGCTTTCCCAGGTTGCTGGGGGGTTTGAGATGTCGAAAGAACTCGGTGTGTTATCTATGAATCTAAGGAAGTGGCTTCTGCTGTGTCATGGACTGTCATGAGCTGCAGAGACGAGTTACTGAAATATGGCTCTGATCGTTTATGCCATTATAGGGATATGTATTGATTATAGCCGTATAGGGGCATGAAGTCACAATATTGATCGGGGTCCTAGATAGAACACAACATGCTATTTAGCACGTGCAGAATAAGGGGAATCACAATCAGGTGGTAAAGTTAAAAAAAAACGAGAAATAAACCACACAGGTGCTAATCATCTGAAACCCCTAAAAAGTGACTCATGCGACCCCTGAAGACCTTCACAATGGCAGCCCTCTACGGGCTGGCAAGGAGGAAGAGGAGCAATGCAGCAGAACAGCGCAGGAGGAGGATACATGAGAGGATTTTCCACGTGTGCATCACATTGCTGGGCCAAAATGAGGATGAAAATACCATAAGTACAGGCTGAACTGTGCAATGATCATGCACCTAACTGCAGAGTTGGAACCCCTATTGCAGCACCAGACCTGTAGGACCCATGCCATACCCGCCCATGTACAGGTCCTATGTTGCCTGCACCTTCTGGCGTCAGGCAGTTTCCAGGGGGTAGTAGCCGTAGCCGGAGGGGTATCACAAAGCTCACTCTCATGCTTCTTCAAAAACTTCCTTGATGCCATGATGACAGGGATCCACACCCATATCACCTTCCCCACAACCCCACAGGAGTTGAATAAGACAAAACTTGACTTCTGCCAGTTAGCACAATTCCCTCATGTGATCGGATGCATAGACTGAACGCATGTCTGTATCTGTCCCCCAGCAGCCAACAAATACATCTTCAGGAATAGGAATTCCTAGCACTCCATTGATGTGCAGATTTTGTGCAACGCTAAGCATATCATCACGGACATCGTGGCACAATTTCCAGGAAGCACCCATGATTCCTATATATTCCAGCACAGTGGCATCCACAGACGTCTGCTCAGGGGTGAATTTGGAGAAGCACATCTACTTGGTACACACATATACCTATTTGCTACATCAATCAAACAAATGTAATTGCATAACTGTGGCTAACCCTTTGCTTTCCACCCTGTAGGTGACAGCACATACGCCGTGCGGGACTACATCCTGACACCGTACCTCAACCCAGCCAAACCACAGGAGCAGAGGTGCAATGCAGCAGACATAAGCACACAAAATGTGATAGAATGCACCTTCGGAATACTGAAAAGTTGTTTTTGCATTCTTCACAAAACTGGTATAGCGCTTCAGTACAGACCAGAGACTTGCTGCAGGATCGTGGCTGCATGTGCTATGTTGCACAATATTTCCACCAGAAGAGGCATTCACCTTGAGATGTCCGACACCGAGTCTGATGGGGACGACCAACCACCCGCACAATACCGACAGGTGCATGTGGCGAACTCAGCAGAAGGACAGAGGAGGCGTGCACACATCACCCAACAGTATTTTTGAGGTACGTAATGATGACCCACAACAACTAAATAGTGAATGCTAAGGTATTTATTGACATGAGCCCATGTTGAATAAAATTAGAAAGTGCAAATTGTGAGGGTCATTGAATTGAGGCATAAAGTCAACTAAATAAAGTCAAAGTCACTGTATGTCAATCACCATGTCATAAAAGGCCATGGTTACACCACCACAGGCCAGAAATGTGGACATGCATGGCTAGTGCATCCTGCCACATACACCCAGCCTCCTATCGCGTGCCTCTGCAACATCAACAGGATGCATGTGTGTGGGTGTGGTGCTGCGCGAACTGCACCTCCTGACAGGTGTCACTGGCACCAACATGCTACTGAGGCTCAAAGCCTCCTCACTTCCCTTCTCCCCTTCCAAGTTGATGGCACTCAGTGTCCCAGACTGTCAGTGTTCCACCGCAGTGGTCACTTGTCCCAAGGCCCTTGCAACATCCCCACAATCATGACCGAGGTCAACTCGCATTGCAATGGAGCGCTGTGCCAATAGCGCTGTGGTGTTGCTGAGCTTGTTGATGGCCCTTGTATTATCTGAGGTGCGGATCAGGCTCTGGCAATGCGTTCTCTGCTTAGTGGCCTGTCCTGCAAGCACCGCCGTGTGAGCTCCTGTAGGCTTGCGTTTGTTTGACGATTGCCCTCTGCTACCACTGTTGTTAGTTCACACACACTGTCTGCCATTGTGCTTATATTCTTCGCTAGCTTGGAGATCTGAAGAGTGATTGTGCCCATGTGATTCCCCTGCAGGCGCTGGTTGCGTAGCTTCTGTGACTCTACGCCACCATAGACATTTGTTGCATGCTCATCACGTGCTGCAATATGTGCCCTGGACCTGCGCCGTTGCGCTGGTTCGACCTGTGCTGCTGTTGGAGTTGGTGTGCCAACATGTGGCTGGATGGAGACTGTAGTAGGTGCTGGAGTTAGTCCGGTCTCCATTGGCAGCAGTGAGGGGACATGTGCCCTGCGTTTTGGTGGTGGGCTTGCTTGCACCACTGAAGTCTCTACATCGCTCCCCCCAGGTGTCTCAGAGATGTGGAGTTGGTCACTGTCATCAGAATCTGCCTCTGCTGCATCTGTGTTTTAAAACAGTGCAGTGTTAATTTTTGTTAATACTACATTTGTTGAACATATGGCATACTTTGCTCAGATAAAAATCACTGACTAAATAGACTGGCTGCCATGCTGTAATGGTGTTTTCTGATTGCCCTCGCTGCTTTTGAATACACAATTTGCTGACATGACTACTACTCCCATGATGCATTTTGTGTTTGGGGGGAAATGTGGCCTGGCGTTTGATCTGCATATTGTGTTTGCCTGGGGGTATGTGCCTGATCATATATTACGCAAGGGATTAATGCTTGCACGCATCTTACCTTGTGTTGTACTTACTGCACCGTATGTGTCCAGCTGTGTGACTCCCACCACCGCCTCAGGCTGGATTGTCGCCTCAACAAGGTCCTCAAGGGCTGTGTTTGTGGGTGCAGTCAATGGTCCTCCTCCTGTGGCACCTGCACCCCTCAGCCTTTCGGCAATGCGCTCCTTGGCATGTATCTTGAGGTCGTACCACCTTTTCTTTAAATCATCAATGCTGTGGTGTGTGACTCCCACAGCATTAACTTTAGCCTTGATATGCAGCCATATTTTCAGTTTCTCAGCCTCAGGAACCTTCAGGGACAATTTACCAAATAATTTATTGTGGTTCCTGCTGACCTCCTCAATTAGATATTCCAACTCCCTCTCTGAGAACTTCATTTTCCTCTTTCTGGGTGTGGCACCCTCTCCTGAAGGATTTTTGGCTATCCTGGGTGTGACAATGTAGCTGGATGCAGAAATGTCAGTGATTCTGGTCAGCCTCAGCCTCCTCCTCTGAGCTGCTCATGGCACTGAATGAAGCATGGTCTGTGTGACTTCCTGGTTGTGATGACATCAGCCTGCTTCCTATGCGACCCGCTTTTTACGATTTTCGCTAACTGCGAGATCACAAATAGCGAGATTGCTATTTGGGATTATCAGGTTTTGTGAGCCGCATTTGTGTACTTGCAGTGGTTTTTGCGATTATTAGCGAATCACTATTTATTCGCGTGGGGCTTCAGGCATTCCGGATAGCGATTTTTTAATTGCGATTCCTTATTTTTCAAAATTAAGAAATCGCTATTTCTGATTTTGATGCATGTGCCCGATAGTCATTGTTTACAAGAAGCAAGGCTGGCAATAACTGTGCCTCTTTTACAGCCAGCCATGCTTCTCATAAGCAAGGACTATAAGTACAAAGTGCATGTTTATGCAGTGCTTACAGGTTTTCAAAACAGATAAGTAAAAGGTATTGTTATTTTCAATGCTAATAGCTCACACTCTGGCAAATGTGAGACATATTGTATTGCAAATATTTGTTTTGAGATTCAAGAACAAAGTTTCCCTCTGGGAACAAAGTGCAGCGTGAGTAACAGCAGAAAGAAAAGGCCAGTGATGACCCCTGTGAAAAAAAAATGTGGTAATACAAAGCTTGTCACTCTTCATGTGCCTCTTTGTGCTCAAGCACCTCCCGACCCCCCACCACCTGCAAAGTGTGGGGCACTTTAGAACTGTTAACTAGCATTCTGCCCCTTGTGTGAATGCTCAGTGAAGGAGCCCCTTCTGTAAAGTCAGTGCCTGTCCTGCAATTTAAACAGGTATGCAGTGTGTGTCAGCCCCTCCATTGTGTACACTGCACGGAGCAGCTGGATTGCAACAACATGCTGCACGTTCATATAAGGATGCATATCTCATAATGCCTCAGGCCAACATAAACATCCCTGGGCACATCAGAAATGTTTTCATCAGAGCCTGAAAGAGCCGGAGGGTTGTCTCATAGAAATCGGAGATCTTGTCCACTGTGTGCGAGTCACTGAAAGATATATACTGTGTGTGCCTTCTGTACCTAGAGACACATAATTCTGTCTGAAATTTGGTAAATTTTTAATACTGATAACGTACATAAAAACAAACGATGTGTGCGCCATAAAATGCAGTGATATCGCTTGTCAACACAAAGTACGGCGGGAAGAAAGCATTCATGGACAACAGGAAGGGGCAGGAAGAAAAAAACAACACGGACAATATGAGGGGGCTTGAAGAAAGACAACACAGAAAATAGGAGGGGGTCAGGAACAATGGATCCTCTCCCTCACCAACAAACACACAACCACCGGAAAAAACTTCCACAGCGGGATAAAGGATGTTGCCAACTGGATGAAAAAACGTTCACTCAAATTCAAATCGGACAAGACTGAAGTCCTCATCCTAGGACCCAACCCCTCAGCTTGGGGTGACTCCTGGTGATGCCCCGCATTGGAAACCCCGCCCAACCCCAGTAACGATGCACAAAACCTCAGTATCACACTGGACTCCTCGCTCACAATGAACCATCAGATCCTCATCATGCTTCCACACGCTTCGCCTGCTCTGAAAGACATTCAGATGGATCTCCATGGGATTCAGAAAAACAGTCACCCATGCACTCATCAGCAGCAGACTCAAATATGGCAACGCACTCTACGCCGGCGTTACCCAGAAACTTCTCAGGAAACTACAAAACATTCAAAATGCTGCAGCCAGACTGGTCCTCGACATCCATCCGCCACATCACGGAACACCTCAGAGAACTCCACTGGCTCCTAGTTAACAAAATAATCACATTCAAGCTCTCCTGCACGCCTAGAAAGCCCTCCATGAAGCAGGACCAGCTTATCTGAACCAACGGTTCTCATTCCAAGTACCCACGGGACACCTCCACTCCTCCCTGCTGGCCCTGGCCACAGTCCCTTGGATCCACAAGACTAGAACTGGAGGAAGATCCTTCTCCTAACTCGCCACCAAGACCTGGAACACCCTGCCTCTCCACCTCAGACAATCCCTGTCACTGATCAATTTGGGCAGGATCTAAAGACCTGGCTCTAAGATTGAACCCCCAGTGTTCAGACGGATCAGCAGCCCCCTCACTACCCCAGTGCCTTAAGACCCTCACAGGTGAGTATCCACGCTTTACAAATCCTGATTGATTGATTGAAGAACAACAACACTGAAAACTGGAGGGGGCAGGAAGAAAAACAATACAAACTACGGCGGGAGGGGGCAGGAACAAAGTGAACACAGACAATGGAAGGGGGCAGGAGCAAAGTGAAACACGAACAGGAAAGTTACAAAACAAGCTGAGGCGTTACCCCATCTTCCACAAGTACTTAATTGGCAAGGCACAGAAAACAGGATACGGATGGTCCATATAACAGTTAAAATAATAAAGGGATTTTCCTTATTAAAGCAGGTGAGCAGGGGATTGAGCTGCAACGAGGGATGGCTCATGCCCGGTCTCTAGTGGGCAAAGATGGGCCCGACCGTGGCCCGTTCTTTACCTGGGCACATGCCCTGTGCAGTGGGCTGTTACAGCTGACTAATTATGCCCGAATGTCAGTCTCAACATGTGGCCCTGTTTGTCTAGCTGGATTATGGTGCCTGCAGTCCTTACCCCAAAGGCTTCTGAGTGCACATCACAAACAGCAAGTTGTACCAGCTCATTAAATATGCCCATACAGCATATTCAACTTGTGGCCTTGATTCCTCTCTCCAGCTAGATTATGGTGCCTGGCGGTAAGAAAGACAACACAAACTACGTCGGGAGGGGGCAGGAACAAAGTGAACACGAACAGGAAAGTTACAGAACAAGCCAAAGCAAAAGAAAAAGTAGTGTGCTTACCAAAACCTATGGCTCATATCGAAAGGATCCATGTAACAGGGGCGGTCCCCAGGGCAGGAACACAACAGCCACAAGGCGGGACAAATGTACCTTAGTCACAAACAAAAACTATGGAATTTATAAAGGCGGACCAAGCAAGCAAAGAAAAGCTGCGGACATGTGATGGGTGTGTTCAAACTCCACAGAGGGATTACAGCATGTCTCGCAGAGCAGCGCATACGCACTGCCTCTGGCTCAACCTAAAAACAAAGATTAAATATTTGATATTGTTAGGAAAACTTTATTTATTCTTTCCTTATGAACCAAGCTTAAAATACACAAACTTTATAAATGCTAAATTTATAGGTATATGTTACATTTATAAAGTATGCACCACCTTTAAATTAATACAGCTTAATGTTTTCTTTATTACAAACATGCCTTAAAGTACACAAAAAATGTAAACTTTGAAACTTATACCTTTAATTTATAATTTACACAAAACAGTTAAGTTATTTAAATCATGCAGCTCCATATACAGTGTATTCAACTCGGTAGTCCAACTACATTAACTATAACTCACCACTCATCAACTCACTGTGTTCTTACAAAAGATGTGATCTGTGATGTCAAAACTATAATAGTAATACTATTATTTTAGATTGTATAAGTGATATAATATAAAAGGTTATTCGCAGTGCATGTGGAAGGTGCAAGTTCTTTAAGCAAGTACCTTGTTATGCTACTGCTTCGCTTCTCACAAGAAGTGCACAGACGTGCTATTATTATGCCATTCTTGAAGATTCCTCAGACTTAAGTTGTAGCATAGGTTTTCTTCAAGCTCTATTGCCAAATATGTTTATAAAATTATATTGCTATTTAATATTCTACAGCTTTTTTCGTGGGTATGCTGCTAGCTTGGGTATCTAGTCTGTCTTGTAGAATAACTGCACACAATATGCTAAATTTGCAGGTTGCATGTGTGTTTCCACAAACATCTTTCCAAATGTGGACTTTCACTCACTCTCTGAGAGTGCCCAAGAAGATGACAACAGCTGAAACATAGTGTTACTATGTAAAACCAGTAACAATTTAACATTCACCTTGGATTGGAGCACCATCCTCCTGATTGCAATAGAGTTGTCTAATGAAGTAACATTCTATCCTGCAAATAAAACAATGGTGTTGTATGTTGGTAAATGTAATATGAATAGAATGATAACTAATAAAGTGAGTAGTCTCCTCCATCTTTTGCCATTTTTCCACATTCTGATTTGGGGGCAGTGCACCCAAATATTTGCCAAGAGATTTTTTATTAAGTCACATTAGGGTGTGATCAAAGCAAGTCTCAATGGCCCAAATTTATGAAGCCTTTCTCTTGTACTTAAGCCACGCAAAGTGTTGCAAGGTCAATGCAAAAGTTTCTGCAATATGTACAAAGCCACATACTTAAGAGAAACCTCCGATCTGACGACCTCACCCTTGCCGAAACACCACGCATCCACAGATCCAGAATGGGTGAAAGAGCCTTCTCCTACATCGCAGCAAAGACCAGTAATGAGCTCCCAATCGACATCACATGCACCCCCACTCTGCACATCTTCAGGAACACCCTCAAGATCTGGGTCTCGACTGACCGGAGCTTCCCCCCCCCCCCCCAACGCCTTGAGACCCTTACGGGTGAGTAGTGTGCTTCACAACTTCCTGATTGAGTGATTGATGGAATGCCTGATTTGCTTGGCCTTGAGTGACTTTTAAAGCAATGTAACACAAGTCAGGTGCTTGCACTCCATTACATTACATTTCATCTAGGCGGTAGTTTCATGGATGGAGCATGCGTCTATCTATGGATACTGGCACATTTTTACAAAGTGAGGCATAACAAGGAGAAATATCTTTATTTCTTCTCGTTATTGACTATGGTACAAGAATGTCTGCATTAGCACGAGGATGCACACAGTGCTCCAGCACAAGGAGAAAGCAAAAAATGCTCCATATCTTTATAAATCTGGAGTATTTCTGCTCCCTTCATACAACACAGTACAGCAACTTTGCTTTCTACCCTGCTTTGGGTGAAAGTTTACTAAATGTCCCACATTGTGTTTTAGAATTCATCATTTGCCACTGCCCGCTGCAAAAACTAGAACCCGTAATCCCCTCCTACCAGATGTACACGCCAAAAGTATTTTAGGAGGCCACATTTGTGAAATTGTGACGTTTTTAATACATTCTGTGCAAATCTACTGAGGAAGAACCATAAACCCACTGTAAAAGTTAATTCTTGTTATGCTGAAAGCAGTTTTACTAGTCCAGAGCAACTTAAAATTCAATACACCCTACATATTGTCTAGACAAGGATAGGTCCTATTACAGATTGTACGATGACAGTGAAGGGAAAACCAACAAATATTTTTGAGTCGGCTTCTGAAGATGGCTCGAACCCTCTTGTTGAAAGCATTAACCCCTCCAAAGGTCTAGACTAATTGCGCCCCTGGTGAAAGTTCCTTTCCTGTTACACCGTCCTTCCTGTTCAATCATGCTTTACGGCCTTCTTCTTGTTCTATCAAATCCTAATGAAATCCTTACACCTCGAGACGTAGAGGTTTATTTACTAAGATTTTGTGTGGGCAAAGAGCCACAAAGCGTTGCGTCACTATAATTACCATTATAAAATCCCGTGGGCAAAGCATACAGTTGTCCAATAGCATGGAAGAGCCAGTCAACCTAAGAAAATAACCCCTGTAGTTTAATTTGAATCATCCCTTCCATTGAAATCTTGGCATGGATGTAACCCCATGATGGTGTAGTCTGTGGGCTTTAAAGAATGCAGGTATTACTTTAAAACTCTGCTGCGATCTACTTGTGATAGCATTTTGCAACTGAAACGTATCTTTAAAACAAAACAAAAACATTGGAAAAAAGAAACGTAAAATTTCTGTAGGGCAATGAAGACGTGAAGTATCGATCTGTGGGTGGCCGCCTGCCCTCTCGCCAACGTGAGACCTGGAGGCCAGGTGTCAGGGAAACGTTTTATTAAAGTGTTTAATTCTCTTCCCTGGGTCTTGACAGACCACCGGCACAGCCCCAGGGCTGGAGAGCTGGGAGGTGTTAAAGGTCTGCTAGGGACCACATCAACCCCCCTCGGTTTTACAGGACATCTGTGGTCACTGTTTTATCCCTCTGCATTCTTTTGATTGACCCTCGTAAATACAGCCAATGTGCTCTGAGCAGATATTAGCAGGGAAACCCTTGCTTAACTTAATGGAGAGCGAGGGGAGGTCATTGCTCTGCATGGAGGGTTTATGATTTAGTAGACAGTGATCCAATTAAATTAAAAAGAAGCTTGGGTTTCTAGGAAGAGGGACTCCAATTGCTCAAGCATACCTCCAGAAGGTTGCAGAGAGTATGCATTTTGACAGAATCTAAAATGAAACCGTACTATCTGGAAAAAACAAACAAAAGTGGTGAACACGTCTATCAAAATTTCGATTACAAATTTAGAACACTTCTTCCATATGCAACCATCTTTGGTACAGTTTTTTTACAAGAATATTACCAAACCGAGGAGTACTTTCTACATTTGGGAAATTTAGCAGTTAAAATGTTGACATGCAAAATGCCGATATTTTTGTGTGTCGGCCATTAGAATTCCACGTATAGATTTATTGTATATTTAGTAACATGTTGATTAAATATCGCCTGAAAGTAATTATTATTTGTTACACAAAGGATCACACTGACGTAAATAAGATGGCTACCAACAAATATCTGTGCTCTTGGGAGAGGTCTGGGTTAATTCATTTAATGCACATCCGTGCCTCTCAAATGATGGCGTTTTACCGTGTGTTGAACACATGTTCTGATGCGACTTCAATGTTGCAATAGAAAAACGAAGTTAAGCAGTTCATTTCAGGACTCTATAACAGTTAATTGACAGTCATTTCAGCATACAGGGAATGACTTGTGTCTCCTTCAGTTCCTGGGTGATGTGGGTGTGCCCCTGCACAGGACAACCTATTACAAAGCAACAGACGATTTTTTCTTTCAATTTTCATAATACGCAAGTACTGAGAGTTGTGTCGTTATGTGCATGATGTGAGATGTTGTACGAATGTTCAATTTTGTACTTGTTTTTGCATTCATGCAAATCCACAGTAAGGACCCTATTCACAAACTGCATTTTGTAGTAACTATAAGTAGTACTACGGTAGTACTACCTACATTCATCAACATGCAATTCACAAACATATGGTGGGAGAATCCTCCCCTGCTATTCTTTCTTTACAGAGGTCTCTGCCACATATGCAGAGATCTCCGCACACATGGATACATGTTTTGTTCTTAAATGTGGGAGGGACAAGGGGAGAGGCTGGATATTGAGTAATGCTTACTATTGTCTGGAGGTGGATAGGGAAATTTCAGGAGTGGTTTTTGATGGGTGTGCTAATATAAAACACACACTTTCAGAATAGCAAGCCAATTGCAATTCCTAAAAACACTTTTAAAGTTACTACAACCCTAAAAGGGTCTAAACAGGTGTAAACATCTTCCAGACTAGCCTTTGGGTACGTCAAGTACCACATATGGTCAATCAACGGTATTGCAACAAATGCACATATAAATTAAAAGAG
Source organism: Lissotriton vulgaris (assembly GCF_964263255.1). NCBI lineage: Eukaryota > Metazoa > Chordata > Amphibia > Caudata > Salamandridae > Lissotriton > Lissotriton vulgaris. The sequence goes on along the minus strand of NC_141695.1, from coordinate 743,462,744 downwards.
GTGGAATATTATAATAAGACTCCATCGAAACTAATTTAAAAAAAATTGTTGGAAAATTATCTTTTTTGAAGGGACACCCCAAATTGTTTGCCTTCCTCCTCCTTTTTTCTGACCTTGTTTTTATTGGCTTTAGGATTCTGGGATTTTACCACTGCAACCAGTGCTAAAGTGCATGTGCTCGCCCCATAAAATGTGGTAACATTGGTTTATCCACAATTGGCACATTTTTTAATTTACTTATAGGTCCCTAGTAATATGCACTACATGTGCCAGTGGCCTGTAAATTAAATGCTACTAGTGGGCCTTTAGCACTGATTGTGCCACCTACTCAAGTAGCCCTTTATTTACAGTGTTGTGCGCTGGGCAGGTAGAATACGCGCTGTTGTGACTCTGACCCCATTTAAACTTCGCGCCATTTTGTTGTTGTTGTGCTTCGGAGCCTTCCCCTACGACCTGATCCCGCCTCCCAGCTGATCCTCCCTCGCCCCTCCCCTCCCACCATCCATATATGACAGAAGCCTATGCGTGCAGCGTTCACGCGCAGCGAACGCGCCCCATTCGCGCCGAAGGTGCGCCAAAGGTAAGCCCGTCTACGCCCGTCCGCGCCTGGACCGCGCCCAGCGCCAGACCCCCTGGCCCCCGTACCACCCACCCCTCCCGCATTACTTATGCTGCCACCACCCTCCTAGCCCTTAACCCCGGCCGTTCCCCCAACTGCGTCCAAGCCGCTCCTGGACACACCCATGGACCCTTCTCTTGCAACTCCTGCAAGTTCAACGGCACCAAGAACAACTCCTCATCTACGAACACACAACAGATATCCGACCCCAACCACCTAAAATGCATCCAGCCCAACACCCGCTCGGACCACAGGCACGCCATCGACCTCTGGAATCTACTAGACACCATCTCTCCGGACGTCGCCTTCCTAACAGAAACATGGATGAACGCCTCCTCAGCCCCAGACATCACCATTGCCATCCCGGAAGGCTATAAAATCATCCGTAAGGACCGGACCGACCAAACAGGAGGAGGCATCGCTATCGTCCATAAGAAATCCATCCGCATCTCAACCAGCTCAGACGTCAATCTCGCCAACACTGAACACCTTCACTTCCAGATCCATATCGACCCCAAGACCACACTCAGAGGCAACCTCCTTTACAGGCCACCAGGACCCCGCGCACAATTTAGTGAAGACATCACGGACTTCATCACTCCACACGCGCTCCCCTCCGAGGATTACATCCTTTTGGGAGACCTCAACTTTCACCTTGAAAAGAACAACGACCCCAACACCACCTCCCTCTTGGACAACCTCGCCAACCTCGGACTTAAACAACTTGTCACTACCCCCACCCACATTGCAGGTCACACACTCGACCCTATCTTCACCTCCAGCAAACATGTCTCCTTCAGCCACACCACAGCTCTCCTCTGGACTGACCACAGCTGCGTTCACTTTACCTACAACAAGTCCACATTCAACAACCATCCCCAACCCACTCTGCGAAGAAACTGGAACAAAGTCACCATCGACCAGATCTCCTCATCGCTTCTTCAATACCCCCTCGCCCACTCCTCAAACCCCGACCAAGCAGCCACTAACTTCACCCAATGGTTATCCAACAGTGCCGACATCCTAGCACCACTGAAAAAACGACAAATCAAACTAGGCAGCAAAAAGGCCTCCTGGTTCAACGATGATCTTAAGAAATCCAAGAAACTCTGTCGGTCCCTTGAGAAGGCCTGGTTAAAAAGACCCAAACACCAGCACCAAAGACGCCTTCAAAAACGCCACCCGCATACACCACCAACTGATCCGGAATGCCAAGAAAGCCGCTTTCAAGGACCGACTAGATAGCAACACCCACAACAGCAAGGAATTATTCAACATCGTCAAGGAATTTACCAACCCCTCAGCCAACTCCAACGACATCACCCCCTCTCAAGCCCTCTGCGACTGCCTAGCCTCATTCTTCCACAACAAAATTGCAGACATCCACAACAGCTTCGACAACCGACCCGAAGACCAACCCACCCAACCCTCTGCAGGACCCCCACCCCCCTTGAACACCCTCAATGACTGGAACCCTATCTCCACTGAAGACACCATCCGTCTGATGAACTCTATCCACTCAGGATCCCCCACAGACCCATGCCCTCACCACATCTTTAACAAAGCAGACTCCATTATAGCACCACACCTCCGAGACGTCATCAATTGCTCCCTCAACTCCGCAACCTTCCCGGAAAGTTGGAAACACGCCGAACTCAGCGCCCTTCTGAAGAAACCCACAGCTGACCCCACCGAACTCAAAAACTACCGCCCTATCTCGCTCCTTCCATTGTCTTTTTGTCCACCTATAATAATAATAATAAATAAATAAATTCCCGGCCAAAGTCATCGAGAAAGCGGTCAACAACCAGCTCGCCGCCTTCCTCGAAACCAACAATTCCCTCGACTCCTCACAGTCCGGCTTCCGAGCCAAACACAGCACTGAAACCGCCCTCATCGCAGCAACAGACGACATTCGAACTCTACTGGACAATGGAGACACAGTCGCCCTCATCCTCCTCGACCTCTCCGCTGCCTTCGACACAGTCTGTCATAGCACCCTTCTACAGCGCCTCAAAAACGTCGGAATCCAAGGAAAAGCACTGGAATGGATCACCTCGTTCCTCACCGGAAGAACCCAGAGAGTCCGCCTTCCACCATTCAAATCAGAGGCCTCTGAAGTCATCTGCGGCGTACCACAAGGATCTTCACTCAGCCCCACCCTCTTCAGCGTATACATGAGCCCCCTCGCGACCATCGCACGCCAACATAACCTCAACATCATCTCCTACGCCGATGACACTCAACTGATCCTATCTCTCACCAGAGACCCTAACACGGCCAAAACCAACCTGCATGAAGGAATGAAAGAAGTAGCCGAATGGATGAAGCACAGCCGTCTGAAACTGAACTCAGACAAAACAGAAGTCCTCATCCTAGGCACCTCCCCCTCCGCCTGGGATGACTCTTGGTGGCCGGAGGCCCTTGGAAAAGCACCCATCCCGACGGACCACGCACGGAACCTGGGAGTCATCCTAGATTCCTCACTTTCGATGAACAGACAAGTCAACGCCGTTTCTTCATCTTGCCTCAACATTCTTCGCATGCTCAAAAAAACATTTCGTTGGATCCCCACCGAAACTAGAAAAACAGTCACCCACGCACTGGTCACGAGCCGCCTGGACTACGGAAACACCCTATACGCCGGTACCACCGCAAAACTCCAGAAAAAACTCCAACGCATCCAGAACGCTTCAGCCAGGCTCATATGAGACATCCCGCATAAAGAACACATCTCTGGGCACCTGAAAAACCTCCACTGGCTCCCCATCAATAAGAGGATTACTTTCCGCCTCCTAACCCACGCACACAAAGCACTTTACAAAATTGGACCCGAATGCCTCAACACACGACTGTCCTTCTACACCCCCTCCCGCCAGCTACGATCCTCAAACCAAGCCCTTGCCACTGTACCTCGCATCAACAAAACCACCATGGGAGGGAGATCCTTCTCCTACCTGGCAGCTAAAACCTGGAACTCACTTCCCACTCACCTTCGCCTTACTCAGAACCACCTAGCATTCAGAAAGCAACTTAAAACGTGGATTTTTGAGAAGTAATTCCCCACCCTTCTTCAAGCGCCTTGAGACCCCCTGGGTATGTAGCGCGCTATATAAATCTCTTGACTTGACTTGACTTGACTTTAAATATGTCTCATGCCTTCCACTGCAGGGCCTGTGTGTATGAGCTAAAGGCCATCCTGACTGGGACCCACCCTCCTCTCCCCCGGGCAATGCTGCCCTAGACACCCCTTCTCCCACAGTGGATTTCACGACCCACCGCCTCAACCTCCTGGAAACTCAGCTGGCAATCCTGATCCGAGGCCTGTACAAAACTTTACCTAATCTGGTCATGAACAAAAATCCGACCCAGACCCCTACCGCATCACCTAATACCACCCAACCCTGGCGTGAAAAAGGTACCGCCACCTAACGAGCCCCCGGCCCCTCTCAGGTCACAGCCATCGACCATCAGAAGGGGGAAGGAGAACCACTCTGAGATACCCAGAAGATCGAAAGCCGCCCTTTCCCCCTGGGGAGCGGAATATTTAGCCTCAACGTACGACACTCCCTCCAATCCCTCCCCCAAATCTACGATCCAAGTAATTACAGGAGTCGGAAGAGAACTCCTTCCACCGAGAGCTCCTAGACCCGCAGCTCATCGAACTGCTCTACCCAGGGAAACTACTAAGACTCTGAGCAACGTAGGATCCTTCATCAACTGCTGGCTCCTAAACCGCAGATCGTCCTCCAAACATGCAACCGAGCTAGCAGAAGCCATTCTCTCCCATGATATAGATATAACATTCATCACGGAGACATGGCTCAAAAATCTCTCTTACCCCATCATGGACACGTTGGTACCACCTGGATTCACATTGTTCAACAAAGACAGGATAGCTCAAAGAGGAGGGGGCCTAGCAACCATTCACAAGAATATCATCTCATCACGGAAACTGCCTCCTGCCTCTATAACTCCTTTGAATGTCTCTCTGTCAAGATCATGACAAATGAGAACAGGCCATCTCTATGCCACCTCCTGTACCACCCCCCAGGTAACTCCACCGAATTCGGAGAACACCTTTCTGACTTGATTGCCCACTGCTCTCTTGGAAACTCAAATAATATCACTCTTGGCGACCTTAACCTAAGATGGAATGAAACAAAAAACCCGCTTATTCAAACCCTAAACAACCTCCTACTAGAAAACAACCTGACCCAACGCTGCTCAGAAGAAACTAATCACAGAGGAGCAACCCTGGACGCTATCATTGCCGAAAGCAATGCAATCATCATCGACAACATCCTTCCTGTAGACTGGTCCGATCACCACATCATCCTTTTTCAAATCAACCAAGTGGTCCAAACTCAACCCCCCTTGAAGGCCCCACCCAAAGATCCCACAAGCTGATCTAGAAGAAAGAATAAGCTCAATTCTCCCAAGCACCACTGATCACCTCCCAACCATCAAACTCACCTCTCTCTACAACTCAAATATGACGCGCACCCTGGATCAACTTGCTCCTCTTAAACTAAAAAAAAACAGAAGCATTCCATCCAGATCATGGTTCACCGCTGACATCAATGAAGAAAGAAGACATTTTAGAGCCTCAGGAAGAATCTGGAGGAACAATCCCACCACTCTGCACTGCGAGCAACTCCAAACAGCCCGCAGGAACTACAAAAAACACATTAAGAACAAAAAGACTTCTTTTATCTGCTCTGCGCTGGACAACGCTAAAAACAGACCCAAAGAGCTCTTCAATATCATCAGGAAACAAACCTCTAAACCAATGACCTCCGTAACTCAGGCATCCAAAGAACGATGTGACAACTTCGCCACTTTTTTCAACGACAAAATCGCAAAGATCAATCTCTCACTTGGCTCCAATCTCACTCTCTCCACCGAGATCCAGGCAGCAAAATCGCAAAGATCAATCTCTCACTTGGCTCCAATCTCACTCTCTCCACCGAGATCCAGGCAGCCGGAACCATCAATAGCGCTTCCTTGAACCCCCCTAAACACTGGTCTTCCTTCACTCCCATTCAAGAAGAAGAGATAGTTAAACTAATCTCCAACGCAAAACCCTCATCCCACGCCCTTGATCACCTACCCCCTCAACTAACCAAAGACTTGAAGCTCGTCCTAGCTCCAGTTTGGTGCAAGATCATTAACAGCTCACTGAGATCAGGAGTCGTACCAGATTGCCTCACAGTTGGTCAAATCACACCTCTGCTGAAAAAGCCAGGATTAGATACGGAGGATTTGAACTACTTTAGACCCATCTCGAACTTACCTCTTCTGTCCAAAATCATGGAAAGATGTGTACTCCCCCAACTGACCCTACACCTGGACAACATCAAACTTCTAGATCCCCATCAAAAAGGGAGACCAACGTGTACACATCCCACTCGCAGTAGTCCTTGGTCGTAGTTGGCATGGGTGAAATGGCCTTCACACTTCCTCCCACCCCACCGCTGACCTGCACCTGTTGCATACAGAAACTGCTCATTGCACCGAGCTGTGCCATTTCATCCACAGGACTGGCGCAGGGCAAGCCAGTGCCGCTTCTAGCAGAGCCACTGAGGCAATGGCAGACCATCTCGGACACATGCTCGGATCTAGTCACGTGGACCTGTACCATGCACGTCTGCTGCATGTACTGGGGGCACTGCCATTGGCAGTCTTGTGGATCAGTTTCCGGCTGAACTTCCGCCTTGTGGACGTCACCTGTGTCAGCTAGTGTTGCATTGGCACTCGTGCATATTCGAGTGGTCCATGGATGTCTGCCTCTCCAACATAATGGTTGTTGACCTGGATTTCGACGTGTGTGTGTGTGCACCCCCTGTTGGCCCATGACCAGGAGTGTTACTGTGATGCCCGTTTATGGCATGCATGGATGTTTGGCATGCAGGCTGGACACTGGACCTGGGAGATTGCACGAGTCCTCGTGTGCAGTGAGCACATTGAGCCACTACCCGATTGGGGTTTGGTGTACATTGGGGCCAGTGCTTGGAGTCAGCACATCTGTCCAGGACGGCTTATGGATTACGTCGACTACATGTCAGATGTGGTGGACGACGATCGCTCATTGGAGATGTGGGCCTATGCAGCTACACTTGTGTTCATGGACGAGTGACAAGGTACCTGCAGCCACAACTGGATGTGACCCATTGCACGTGTCCCGATGCATGGTTGCTTGTTGGGGAGCTGGTCACATTTCCCAAGTCGACAGCGGACATGGCTGCATTGGCATGGACTCCTGATCCATGCTCGGACAACCGACGCGGGTTGGTACTGACTTGTGTTGGTGATGGCCTCCCTCGAGGTGGCAATGGTCTCTTTCCTATGTTCCTCATTCAGACATTATGCTGCATTGGTCTGCATATTGTGGCACTTCTCTTGGCCGTACTGACACAAACTTGTTGATAAAGTTTCCACTCTTTCACTTGTCTCCAACTGTGTTGTGTCTTGATTTGTATGCCAATGTGTGTGTCACAGACTCTCTGGCTCCCTGGGTACAATGGTCTGTTGCCAATGGGGCTTGTGGGGTTGTATGCTGGCTCAGGTTGCCTCCATTGAGCTTGGCTGTTGTTTTCTGTTTGGATTGCCTCGTCTCTCTAGGCTTTTGTTGTGCTTATTCCCGCCTGCCATGTGTCGCGGGCCTGGCGGTGCTTATCCCTGCTATCCTCATCGCGGATGGGATCTTCGCATGTTTGTTGTGTTGTGGTTTGTGTTTTTATCTCCGTCAGGCTGGTTGTATCGCGGACTTTGGTTGTGGTTTAGGCAGACTATCTACTTTCTTCTCAATTTCCTCATTTCTAACTCTCTCCTCTTGACGAGTGGGTGATAATTCACACCTGACTCCTGGAACAGTGTCCCCCCCTTTTTGATTCAACTGCCTTGTTGTGAATTCCACGTTGACATGGGGTTATTTTCCCATGATCGGCTGCGATGTGTAAAGGTGCTTTGGCATTTTTTGGTGATGTTTAGCACACTTTCTTGTGAATATGACCCTTAATCTCTTGATGTCTGAAAAAAATAAGAAACAAATAATCTGGCCTTGTGTAAGATGATATTGTGCTCATGTAAAGTGCTGCAAGGCCTATAGGCAGAGTTTTCGCTTTATAAAACTGCAAAAAAAAAAGCTAGAAACATTAAGTTGTGGTCACAACCATTACAAACCAATCTCAGACTTCAAAAACTCTCTCACTGCTTGCCATGCATGAAAAATTACGAACACGTTTTATGTTTTGGTTCTATTCATGCACAGTAACTCAAAAGATAATGAAGACTTTTTTTTCTCTAGGACTTGGCAGAAAGGCCTGGTTTTTTTTGGGCAGGAACCCCGTGTATAGCATCTTAGCCAAAAAGGACATTTTATTGTTAAACATTATGAGCCACAGAACATTTTTGGCTTGCTGTGAAATGCCTTAATGAGAATTCCCACCGCAAATATGGTCTCGGGTATTGTGTCTAGCTGTGTGCATGCCTGGTCAGGCACATATTTTGAGTCGCCTTTTTAAACGTGCCTTTTTCTTGATTTTGAAAAGCACCTTCTGGGGTTCTATGTCTTTCTGCTCCCACGTTCAGATGGATGCGTGTTGGCTGGGGTCCCTGCATTATTCACTGTTACTCACCTGAAGCACATCAATTCAAGGAGGATTGTGTAAAACTTGGTTTAGCACATGTTTTTACTGTATGATGTCTATATTATATATACACACACACACGACGGGGTGTGCAGACCTTGAGTGCTCCAATTTCAGACTTTGACAACTCTACAACTAATGTTTGTTGCACTATAGAAACAATCATGTTAGACATATCTTTCATTAAGCTTTATTCGATTTTGTTTCAAACCATAAAAGCATACAATTTAAAAAATATACAGTCATGATTTAACAAACAACATACATTTTAAAAGGATCATAATCTCAATAGGTTAAATAAAATTAGCTGACCCAGTTGTTATTAATGACTATGAAATTTACATGATATGCACCCGCCTAATATTGACAGTTGTTATATGGGGTGAAAGGGTTGAATTGAGGTAGGTTGCTATACTTAAAAGGTCTATGCGGAAAAGAGTTAAAAGAGGGGAAACTGCGCTGATTTGGTGGCCAGGATCTATAGCCCATCTTAGTGTTGTGATTGGCAGTCTGTTTCCAAAAGGGGTTATATGATTCACTTGGATAAAAGTCATGTAGGTCCCAAGTTGTTATAGGACCATCACCTTCTTGGCGCTGCCACGACTGAAGATAGGGGACAACTTGTCTGCTCCTAAATCTGATTAGAATCAGATCCCCGCAGATATCTTTTCGAAGGGGACCCAACCATCCCACTCTCCTCACGCTGACTATCCTGCCATCAAGGTTATTGGGTAAGGGTCTATTTTTCGATAGCCAGAACTTAACTTTATTTAGCAAATCGCTGGTTCTCTCAGTTTTTCCATGTTTCAGGGGAAGAACCCCCGACAGGATGGACACGAATGGAGCGGCCTCTGGGGGAAGATTAATACGAGGAGTCTTAGTACTTTTTAATCTAGGCTCAATATTACAATCTGAGGCAGGTATGGGTAGTATTTTAGGGACAAGTGGGCACACAGTAGTGGAGACAGTTACTTGTGTTGGGGGAACTGTGTTTTGCATAGTTTGTTTGGGCAAATTAGGAAGACCAGCCTGGGGTGGACACTTAGATGTAACTGTGTATGCCTGATTGAGTTTAACAATTTCCTCAATCCCCGTTAGTCTGTCCCCCAAGATGTTAATTTTGTCGATCAGGGGGTGGATAATAGTTTTGATCAACTGTTCCATCATGGTCAGTAAAACCAATTGGGGAGAGGATGCTGGGTCATCTAGTTTTTTGCCCTTCTCAGGAGTTAACAGAGCCATGTTAACAGGCGGGTTTAAATCTGATGGCACACCCTGCAATTTTTGAAGTTTTGGTTTGGGACCCACTTTCTCCAACCCCGTCATGTTTCCTTTTACCAGATGTGGCCTTAATGGGAGTTGTATTTTTTGCAATTAATTTTATGGTAGTCGGTAGAAGCCCCTGAGTACTAACGCTGTGAGCTAGCGGACTGGCGTTAGATACCAGGTAGGGTGATGTAACAAGGGTGTACCTGATATTACACATACTGTTTAAGTCGTCTAGCCAAGGGGGATTAGATGCTGTACTAGACGTTTTAATAGGGGGATCCATGCTGGTAGGGGTATGTTTAAGGTGGGCAAAGTAATAGAAAACAAAACAAACAACTGTACTATTTAATCAATCGTACCACAATGACGATAGTATGCCCGTCTAGTAATTTTGGGCATAAGTTCAACCAGGGGGATATATTAAGTAGGCATTCCCTTATAGGTATGGATAACAGTGTCAAGCAAGGTGTAATAGTCAGTGGAGTGGGCAATCAGTGGCTTTACCTCCTCGTAGAAGACCAAGGGGGGTAGCCCGTCCCGGCCTCCTCTGGCCTCTGAGGGCCACAGAGGGCCCGCCCTTTGCCCGGGCTTAGCCCGCGCTGAGTCACGCGCGCGTTCCGCGTGCGCGTTACCCAAAGTTTAAAGGGGAAGACACAGGAGGGGGCGGGAAGAGGACCAGCTGCGGCCGATCAGCGCCGCTGAGCAGGCTGGTCCTCGCAGTCCCGCCTCTTTCCTGGCTGTAGGGCGGGTGATTCCTAGCTGCTCCACAGTCCTTGGGGTCCAGACAGAGTCCCACAGCCACAGGAAGATTCAATATCCCACGAGCGGCTCCCGCGAAGCGGGGGCCGCGAGAGGTGGCGAAGTGGCCGGCAAGGCAAAAGAAACGGCGGGATCCGTCACAGCAACAACCCTCCCACGTGTCCCGGTAAGGCTCCTCCAAGGAACACTCTCTGCAAGGTCTTTTTTATGCAGGAGGGGGCGGGAAGAGGACCAGCTGCGGCCGATCAGTGCCGCTGAGCAGGCTGGTCCTCGCAGTCCCGCCTCTGTCCTGGCTGTAGGGCGGGAGATTCCTAGCTGCTCCACAGTCCTTGGGGTCCAGACAGAGTCCCACAGCCACAGGAAGATTCAATATCCCACGAGCGGCTCAGGCGAAGCGGGGGCCGCGAGAGGTGGCGAAGTGGCCGGCAAGGCAAAAGAAACGGCGGGATCCGTCAAAGCAACAACCCTCCCACGTGTCCCGGTAAGGCTCCTCCAAGGAACACTCTCTGCAAGGTCTTTTTTATGCAGGAGGGGGCGGGAAGAGGACCAGCTGCGGCCGATCAGCGCCGCTGAGCAGGCTGGTCCTCGCAGTCCCGCCTCTGTCCTGGCTATAGGGCGGGTGATTCCTAGCTGCTCCACAGTCCTTGGGGTCCAGACAGAGTCCCACAGCCACAGGAAGATTCAATATCCCACGAGCGGCTCCCGCGAAGCGGGGGCCGCGAGAGGTGGCGAAGTGGCCGGCAAGGCAAAAGAAACGGCGGGATCCGTCACAGCAACAACCCTCCCACGTGTCCCGGTAAGGCTCCTCCCATGTTAGACATAAATCACCGACTTTATAGAGAAATATGAACAGTTTCTTGTTTAAAAAAAGACACTTACATCGACTTTTATGGACAGCAAAAAAATTCCCATTTTACCAGTGCAAGATCTACAAATGTAATTAAATCGACAATCTTTTTTTTGCTGTTTTGTATATAACAAACTCGAACCAAAGGTATTGGAGCGCTTCACATGAGCACTTTAATTATGTATATGCATGGGGAGATTTTGTGATTTGTTCAGAATCACAGGATATTGAGATGGCACAGAGACTCCAACCTGGTTCCCCAGCTCAAAATGCAGAAGCTCTGTCTGATACACCACATCCTTTCTCCTCATTTTCACTGTTTTGTAGAGGTAAATGGAACTTGCGGAGTTTTACTCCCAGGAACTCCGCTGAGTTACATGAAAACTCTGTGAGATTCCCTGTAGTTCCATGAACAAGTGGAAATTGGGATTTTGGACTGCTCATGCTGATTATTAGTGCCATGAGCATGTTGCTCACTGAAAACTCAGCGCAAATGGCACCACGCAGCGTGCCAGAAGGCGCTGCTTCTCGAGTTGGTTTTGCTGCTGCTTGAGCAGGGAAAATCTTGTTGAGTGCCCCCCAATTCTCACTCAAGCTGGCCAACTTACCGTTGGTGAGCTCCGTGCAAGAAAAAACTCTGCCACGTGGCAGTTGGTGGAATTTGGCAAGATCTCCGCATTACATGCGTATCAAGGAGTGGCCAAAATTCCACCAATTCCACCCGAGGCGTGGCATTTATAACCCATTCCTATTTGTAACTCAGTAAACAGATGTTTGAAAAGCATCCAAAAGATCGATGACACATATGGTGACAGCACACATACCCATTAATTAATACAGCACATCGTGAGGTTTTTGGTGAGTCTACATATTGCGAAACACTAAGTGCCCGATTATGACTTTTGGTGCCGCTGAGGGAGGGGGCGGTATGGCACCGCCACGCTCCTGCTGCGCCAAAGCTGTGGTCGGGCCACCTGCCAGATTAAGAGTATCCTTATGTCTGGCGGGCACTGCAATGGGATCGCCAAACCAGTTCCTGCATGACAAGGACTGCTAAGTCCATGCCATGCATGAACTGGTGTGCATGCACACAGGGGGCACATGCTGTGCCCCCTGTGTGCATCCACATGGGTGAGGCAGCAGGGGGTCCTGTGGAACCACCATGAAAACCTATACTTTGAGTATTTAGAACAAAAATAGGAGCAGTGACACAGAAGCCATGTAATTAAATGCACATACATTTGTGTCAATAAACCATACAAAATAAACAATAATACAAGGAATGATTGAACACTACAAACAAGTCAGTGTAGTGGTCAATGAAGCGGTGTGCGCTGCTGGAGGAAGCAACTGCAACATCACAGTCATTGCCAACACAACCATAGATTCAATCACACCCCCAAACACACATACCCATTAAAAATACAGGGCCAGCATGAACAATTGACACCTAAATGTTGTGTGTAATGGGGAACACTATTGACTATGTCGATGTTCACAACCTGTACGAAGAGTTCAACATCATGACATTTTATTTATTTTATGAGATTTGTAAAGCGCTCAAATACCCGTGGGTGTCTCGGCGCTAAGGACAGCGGGTTTATACCAGATAGCAGAGGGACTTATTGATTAAACAGCCATGTTTTTGACATTTTCCTAAAAGCTAGGAAATACTGGCTGGATCTGATCTCAGTTGGTAAAGAGTTCCAAAGTTTAGTCCGTGAAACCTTGAGCAGGTGTGTGGTGGATGAGCATAGGGCCTGATTTGGGGGTATAGGCCGCTAGCTCCTTGTTTAGGAACAAAGGTCCAGAATTGCAGAAGGCTTTATAAGCAATACATAGGGCCTTGAACTTTATGCGTTTTCCCACAGGGAGCCAATTGTACTGCTAAATGACATGAGAAATAGGCTTGTATTTTGGAGTTCCTGGTAGCATTCTGGCTGCTGCGTTCTGGTCTGATTGAAGTTTATGAATGACCTTGCTTTGGGCATTCATAAGAAGCCCATTACAGTAGTCGATGGTGGACATGATAAGAATACTTAGCAATGTTTCTCCCGCATTCAAGGGGAGAAATGGTAGAATATTTGTTATCATTCGCAACTTGTGGAATGAAGTTGCAACCACAGAGTTGGCATGAGGAACGAAAGTCAGCCTGTCATCATATATGATGCCCAGATTCCTAACCTTGGTCACTGGGTGCGGAGGGGACCCAATGAGGGAGGCCAGTGGCCACCAGGCGGAGGACCAGATGGATGACAATTTGCCAAATGTCATCACCTCTGTTTTCTCAGAGTTCAACTTAAGGCAATTGCTGGTCATCCAGCTGCTGATGGCCAACCTACCCGTTTGAAAATTAGCTGCTACTTTTTCACCATCATTATGTACCGTAAGCACTAGTTGTGAATCATCAGCATATGATGTAAGGCCCATCCTGTGTGTTTTGATGACTCTGGCTAAGTCCGACACATAGATGTTAAAAAGTGTTAGGCTTAGAGATGAACCTTGCGGAACACCACACAGGAGGGCCAATTGGGCAGAGTTGAAAATGCCAAAGTTTACTCACTGTGTACAGTTGGTGAGAAAAGAAGACAGCAGGGCTCTAGCTTTGTGTTGGATGCCCATTTTTGTGACAAGGTCGATCAAGATGGTATGATAGACCGCGTCAAAGGCTGCTGAGAGATCCAGCAATATAAGAACGGCCGTCCCTCCCTGATCTAAGATGATTCTAATATCTTCAGATGCTTTGATGAGCGCCGTTTCTGTTCCATGGCCCTTACGGAAGCCAAATTGAGAATCATATAGTAATTGATGGTCTTCAATATACTTAGATAATTGAATGTTCATCACTTTTCAAAGATTTTGGCCGGGAAAGCAAACTAGCTATTGGTCTGTAGCTCTTTGTGTCGGTCGAATCCAAATTTGCTTTTTTCAGCAGTGGCTTAATGATGGTATCCTTGTTAGAGGTCATAGGGTATATGCCTGATAAACATTGCATTACAGATGTTAGATAGAGTAGGGGCAATCAGATGAGCAACTGGTTTAAGCACGGCCGGAGGACAAGGGTCTGTGGCGGAGCCCGATTTAATGGTGGAGATTAGCTTGGCAAACTGATCAGGTGTGGTGTTATCGAATTTTAATAGAGAGTATTCAGTGTTGCCAAGAATTGAGGGCTGACCATCAATTTGAGTCTGGGACAAAAAGTTAGTATAGATGTCATTCACTTTTTGGAAGAAGTAGTTAGCTAAGGAGTCACATAATACCTGTGAAGGGGCTAGAGTACAGGTGGATGCCTGTCCTGATAGTTTAGCGACTACTTGATGGAGCTGTTTGTTAGAGTCTCGCACAGATTCAATCTGTACAATGTAATATTTACTTTTTTCCTGCGCAGTCAGTAATTTATATTTTGTAAGTGCTTCTTTAAAAAGGAATTTTTCTTGACTGTGGTAGGTTTTTTGCCATTGTCTTTCTAGGTTTCTGCACAGTTTCTTCTGAGCTCTGAGAGGTTCAGAGAACCAAGGAGACTATGGGGAGCAACGATTTTTTGAAAAGATTTTGCTTGGCACCAGCAGGTTGAATGCGTTATGTAGCCAGTTAGAGTAATTAGCTGAGGCGAGGTTAGGGTCTGGAGAGGAATCTGATTGAGTTGAAGATAGATGTGCTTTAAGGTGCTGGGGGTCTATGCTTTTCCAGGCTTTAATTATTACAGGCGTGTTTGATTGGATGCTGGGTGTAGGTTTCCTATCAATTTGGATGTTGAATATAACCGCATGATGGTCAGTCCAGACCAAAGGGAGAGTACTCTTTAAGGAGGTCGCTTGAGAATTAGAGAATAGGCCATCTAAAGTGTGGTCGGCTACATGCGTGGAGGCCAAGACTCGTTGTTAAAGGCCTAATGCTTCCAATTCCGAGAAAAGTGTGTTTGTGTCATTATCAGCATGATTTTCAAGGTGAAAGTTAAAATCACCTAAAATCGTGAGGGTGGGTTCAGCTGCCAAAGGTTCCAACAGGTTACTTAGTGTGGAAAGAAACTCTGTCCTGGAGATCCAGTTGTCACACATGCTCGTGTACAAAAAGATGAGTAAAAAAGAGTGACTTTACGAGAAGAATAGTCACAACAGGCCAACACTTCATGTGTATACAGACTGAAACTATAAACAGATGTTCAGATTGACCAAGGACATCATCAACAACCTGCTTTGTCTCTTTCTGCCCAACATGACACCCACAGAGCAAACTCCAAATAAGCAGGGCCAAAGTAATTATGCAGAAAGTAGTATTTTGCCACTGGTAACCAGTTTGATCCTGGATGCATAATTGGTATCTCATAACCATCTGTTTGAATTACACAAGGGGAAGTCCAGTCTCATGAAACATGGCATGTCATCTCTCCTAAGACTACCCGGCAGATATGACATGTATAGAGAGATTTCTGGGCCCTTAGTGGCTTCTCCCTGGCCAATGATTTGTGTTGTATTCTCAGCTCCAGCTTTCCCTTGATAGATGAAAGGTAGAATAAGTGCTGGGGCGCGGTGGATAGAGGTACAAATATGACTGGATATAGTGCATGGTCAAGTACTGAATTCTTCCCAAAGAGGAAATAGGAGAAATAAGGGAAATTGATATGAAAAGGAATTGTTGACAGCAGATAGATAGGTATGTTAAGGAAGTGATGGCTGTAGTGAAGGAGCAAGTGCAGAACGGTCTAAGAGTAGGTGAACAATGAGGTACAGTGGATTGGAGGATAGGTAAAGAGTGTTTATGAGAACGAGAATACACAAGAATGGGCAGGTGGATAGATCTGAGAGCTTATGAATTGCTACATGGTTGGGATCAGGTGAAGGGGATGGGTTGGTAGTCAAATAGATGTAAGAAGGTAGGATATGAATGGAGTGAGAGTAGATGGGATGAGAGCAGCAGCATAAGGAAGGATAGCTTGGGCCCAGGATAGCCAGGAGGATTAAAAGTAGATGTGAAAATACAGGATGGGTGGAAGCAGGAGGATGTGCATATGTAGGAAGTGTTAGGAGGAGGTTGATGGACAGGTATATGATAGGCTGAAATCAGGTAAATAAGCAGGTGCAAGTTAGTCTGAGAGAAGATCGATGACCTGCAAACTCTGTTCTCACTCATTTGAGTAATGTCATTACTTAAAAGTTGGCACATTGAAACAGAGATACTGGATTGCACATTGCAATATTGGTAGGCAATCACCAAGAGTCGGGCGAGATAGGTGTGAAAAACTTTAAGTACATTTTTGTGAGATTGATTTAAAAAGTATGCCATGGATCAGCAGTATTCCATGAACACTCTGCATGCTTTCAGGGTTCTCTGACCCATTTATCAAAATCGATTGAAGTGTTTTAAAGCCCCTTAGCTGGGTGCACTGATGGGTATCACCCTCCATTTCTTTGTCCGTAAAACATGATCTCAATGTGCTTCTGCTACTAAAAAAGATGACTTGGACCACTCCAGAGCTGTTAACCTTGAGCAGGCCAAAAACATATTTAATAAAGAGTGTGCAATGTGCCTGTGAGATTAAAACTTACATTATGCTCTTAGTAAGGGCCATAGTTGGAGGACCCTTGCTCAGACATACTGTGAGAAATTGAATTGTTAGTTGACTAGTGTGTGAGCCCTGGCCAAGCAAAAGCCACTATCGCTGGCAGGGTGAACTACAAAAAGTCACTACATTAATCTGTGCTTAACCCTAGGTAGCTTGGCACCAATAGGAGTCAGGGTTAGAGACAATGTGTAAAGTATTTATGCAGCAAACAAACAGTGATAAAGTGAAAGCACAACATAAGACAAAATCCAAACCAATTTAGAAAAATAGGAAACATTTTAATAACATTTTTACACCAAAACAACAAAAATCCAAGCAGTAGAATCGGAGTCATAAATTGTTAAAGTTTTTAGTAAAAACTAGCATCTAACAGATCAAAGCGCATACTGCGGGTATCTAGGGATTTGGAGACCAGATCAAAATAACAAAATAAGGCTGACTACGATGGAGCACGGGTCGGATAGAAGATGTGGATTGAGCCCGGTCAGCGCTTACCATCGGCCTTAGAAGAATTTTCAAGAAAGAGGTTCTGAGAAGGTAAATTTCAGGGGGGCAAGGCTGCATGCTGTGTCCGAGGAGTGAGAGTCATTGTCAACGAGCCGCTAGATGAAGTCACGGTGAAGATTTCTAAGTTCGGATTTAGGCCCTGATTTAGATCTTGGTGGATGGGTTACTCAACGGTGAGGGATATCCTGTCCATCGAAATATAAATCTCATTATATCCGATGGGATTTATATTTCAGAATACGGGATAGCCATCACTGTTGTGACAGAGTAATCCATCAGCCAAGATTTAAATCAGACCCTTAGACACTTTTGTGACAATTGAAAATTTCCAGCAGGAAAAGGCAGGAGATTGTAGTCGAAGACAATTCCAGGAGGGCGGATATTCCTTTAGTGAAGTACAGCTGAACAGGATATGTTGCTGTGGAGAAGAACGTAGAAGGAGTAGCTGCAAAGTTCGGTTGCCCGACGAATCACCTAGGGTGGATCATCAATTAGGTTGTCCCAGTCTTCCCTCGTTCTAAGAGTAGTTTTTAGCTCATAAAATGTTTAACCATCACATTTTGGATTTTGGTTATCTGGGCACCTTTACCACCAGAACCAGGGTAAAGGCCTGGTGGGACACCACTTGGGGGTTCAGGACTCACTTAGGTTGGGATCAGGTTGAGTTAAAAAAGGTGGGAGTCGTTTATATCCCTGTGGCTCTGAACAAGAGGCTAGCAAACTAGCCTTGGAGGCTCTTTGGTTGTCCTGGGTTCAGGTGAAGATGCAGGGATCAAACAGCAGAGCTGGTCTTTGAGGGTTCAAGGCAGGCTCCAGGCAGCAAAGCAGTCCTTCCAGGTGCAGTAAAGCATTCTTGTGGAGTACACAGCAAGCCACAGCAGAAAGCAGTCCTCTGAGAGTCCTTCCACAGGGACAGAAGGTGAACTAAAAAGTGTGTCTAAGTGCCCTATTTTTATACCTGATGATTTCTTTAAATTTCGGGGGTTGTTTCTACAGGTTTTTCTTAGAAGTCCTCGGAATTTCCTGACTCCCCTGCCTGACTCCAAGCTGGCTGCAGAAACAGTATGGAGTTCACAATCCCTTTATGTGAAGGAGCACACTGCCTATTCAGTTGCAAGTGAAGTTGTGCCCAGCTCTGCCCCTCCGTCCTTTGAGCAGATGGTCCATTTAGGCACACCTAATCACTCTGTTGAGTTAGTGTCTGGGAGGGATTCACAAAGTCTGTCAGTTACACCCAGTCATGTGACCCAGGGGAGGCTGCAGACACCAACTGGCTAAGGACAGAAAAATGCCAACTTTCTAAAAGAGTCATTTTCAAAATTGTAATTTAAAATCCGACTTTACCATTAAAGATGACTTTTAGTTACATTTTCATATGAGCTGCTTAACTGTCCCCCATCAAACGTTATCACTCATTAAATGTAATAAGGCAACCCAATGTTATCCTATGGAACAGGTAGGCCTCACATTAGTGTAAAACGAATGTAGGTGTTTTTCACTACCAGGGCATGTGAAACGTAAAAGTATATGTCCAACTTTTTAATTACAGTGCACCCTGCCCTCTGGACTACCTAGGGTCTACCATTAGGGGTGGCTTAAATGGAACAAAAGGGGAGTTTAAGGCTTGTCAAGGGGGTCATACTGGCAAGACGAATCATTAGTTTTACACTGCATTCAGGCTGCAATGAGCGGACAGGGACATGTTTTAAGGGGGTTCTTAAATAGGTGGAACAATAAGGGGTGCGGTCCACTTGTAGCATTTGATTTTACTAAATTAAAAATGCCCATCAGGTGTAAGTCAATTTAACCATGTTTAGGGGAGTACGCACAGGTATGTTAGCACTAGTGGGCAGTAGTAAATTGCAAAGAGTCCAAAGGCATAAAAAAGGTGGAGAAACAGGAACACATTTTGGGGGAAGACCACCCTAAGGACTGATAGGTCTAACACCTACCTTTCTACACACATTGTGCAAGATATGATTACATGTGGACAGCTGTGCTATGTACGTAGCAATCTATCTCTCACCTTGATGCCTTGCCTTGTCATTTGAAAGGTATTTGCTTTCATACCTATTGTGTATTGAGGTTGGTAGTTTAGACCCCAAATTATTAGAAGGCTTCGATAGTAGACATCTTTTCTACCTTACAATCAGCACTTATGCTGCCTTCCTGGAGGGATGCCTTACTATCTAGAATGTAAACAAGCATGCTTTGCTTGGATCAAAGGAGGCAATGCAGAGACTACTCTACAAATAAAAAGCTATGTATTCTCCTTTATTTAGTTAAGTCAAAGTGATAATTGATAAGATGTGCACCATATGGATTACTTTACATGGTGGATGTATTTTACCTAGTTCTATTTTAATGTCACATTTTCAACCTTCAATGATGGAGAACGCCCACAATAGAAGTAGTGAATGCAGGAACAGCTGGATAAAGTCTGCACTTTTCTGTTTTTCTTAATTGGTTGTGTCTGTCTTGGAGATACACTGCAAATGATCTCTCTCAAGTTTTTTTGTTGGACAGATCTGTCTAATGGTTAATAGAATGGTGAGAGGATCTGAGCAAGTTTATACATCAATATGTGATCCAGAGGTGAATGTATTGTAATTTTTATGCGGTGTTGTATTTGTCTTCTCCCTGAATATGGGGTGCCGCTCGGTGAAGTCTGTTGCCGCATTGGTGGGTGTGCTTTGGTGAAGGACTGTGAGGCCCAGTAGCCCATTTCCAGCCCAGCTGCAGCCTCTTCCCTCACGGTACCCCCCCTGCCTGGACACTTGAATACTTCTCGCGGCCCCTGCTCCGCGGGAGCCGCTCGGTGAAGTCTGTTGCCGCATTGGTGGGTGTGCTTTGGTGAAGGACTGCGAGGCCCAGCAGCCCATTTCTAGCCCAGCTGCAGCCTCTTCCCTCACGTTCCCGCCCCCTGCCTGGACACTTGAATACTTGCCGCTCCGTGAAGTCTGTTGCAGCATTGGTGAGTGTGCTTTGGTGAAGGACTGCGAGGCCTAGCAGTCCATTTCCAGCCCAGCTGCAGCCTCTTCCCTCACGTTCCCGCCCCCTGCCTGGACACTTGAATACTTCTAGCGGCCCCCGCTCCGTGGGAGTCGCTCGGTAAAGTCTGTTGCCGCATTGGTGGGTGTGCTTTGGTGAAGGACTGCGAGGCCTAGCAGCCCATTTCCAGCCCAGCTGCAGCCTCTTCCCTCAGGTTCCCACCCCCTGCCTGGGTGGGAACCTGAGGGAAGAGGCTGCAGCTGGGCTGGAAATGGGCTGCTGGGCCTCGCAGTCCTTCACCAAAGCACACCCACCAATGCGGCAACAGACTTCACCGAGCGGCTCCCACGGAGCGGGGGCCGCGAGAAGTATTCAAGTGTCCAGGCAGGGGGCGGGAACGTGAGGGAAGAGGCTGCAGCTGGGCTGGAAATGGACTGCGTCTAAATCAATGACTCCATTGACCCGCGAAACGGGACGCGCGCGAGCGAGCGCCGGGCAAAGCCCGGGCCAAGGGCTGGCCCGTTTTAGCCCATTCAAGACCGGGAGAGATCGGACCGGGCCACCCCTCTTTCATTTGCTGCATTGATTCTTGGACAGTTACAGTTACTTAAACGTAAAGGTTTCCCCCGGGATTCATTTCAGAAGCATGGCGGGTCGGGAAACAAGGAGTAATCAATTCTGACGGCTGGCTCTACAGTAGGTACAATGGAAAAATGTATTGTTTGAGCTAATTCCCTTTTATCCCATGGAATTACCATACTGGAATGGCGGCTATCTCAGGATATAACAACTGGTAAGAGGGCATCACTGGGCGGTATAGCGAATGCTAAAACACCCGCCACAAGTTAATCCCCCATTGGTAGCTAAGAAGTTTGCTTTATTTTCAGAACACAAAGAGCAAGAGGGTAACATCAATGGGAACAAACTAAGACCTGACTTGCCCCCTGAAGCTAGCCCCCTTGTAGTTGTTCTAGCGGGAGTTCCTGCACTAGAGGCGAGGGCCAGAGAACCTTTTATATCACTCAAAAATAAGGTTGCCAGCTGGTTGAACAAGAATAGGCCACTGACCCCCATACCTCGAGTGAGATTTTTATGGTACGAAGGCTCCCTTGGGTAGGCAATACTACCAAACCGGTGAAGGGCGATTGCGTGCTTGTGAATTTTAGGGATCCTAGAACTGTTTTGCATATTTGTGCATGGCGGAACCGTGAATCAGATACTACCATCCAGTCCCTCCCATTGTCCTTTTTTATCCACCAGTCCAACTGGGTGAAAATTGGGGGATGGACGAGGGATGGGTAAGAGTGGAACCTAGAGGGGGGAGCAGGGAGAACCTGGCCGGGGCGGGCTCTACGTATGTGCCCGACACCTTCTGCAATTACAACCGCTATAGCTGCCTTGAAGGGGTGGATTGACTACATTCTAAGTATGCGGGGGCTGGTGAATGTGTGGAAATGGAGGGGAACAGTGGCACGCTCCCAAAGTCTAGTGGGGGGCTAGTTCGGGTTCAAGTGGAAAAATCACTAGGTAGCGGCCTGGTAGTGAGCAATAATCCGGGGCAACCGGCATGTCCATCCCCTGTTTCTAATGACCAGCTTAGTATGGGTGATGACACAAACCGTGTATCTTTTGAGCAGGGTACGCAGGATCTGCTGAAGTCTAACACTACGGTCCCATAGTCTTCAGGGTAGGGAGCCGATAATGACATCAATTCCGGCTCCCTACTTATACTGTCCTGGAACCTGGCAGGGTTAACAAGTTGGATTGTCCAGAGTGGGGATCGTTTAATGATAGAAACGACGTTTGTTTTTTCCAGGAAACCTGGGCTAGAGAGGAAAAAACACGTGCCAGTTATGCTTCTTTTTTTTATTCCGGCACGCTGGGGGGGCAAGGGACGCCCGTTAGGGGCCTTGTAGTCTGGGTGGGTGTACACCTGGGCTGCAAGGCCAAACACCTGAACACACTATCAGAGGATGTCCAGCGTGTTCTTCTGGAGTGGCCCAATGCATCCAGGCTTGCACTAGTTAATGTGTATTCTAGACCAGTGAACATCTCCGGTGAATCAAGAACCATCGAGGAATTGTCTCTATTTTTAAGTTCATTACCTAGTGGTACCCCTTTCGTGGTCGGAGGTGATTTAAATTGTCACTACGAGCCTCTACCGGGTTTGACCCAGGGGGTAGCCACGGATGAAGACGATCAATGGGCAATACCACCAACGGCGACTCCATCTCCCAGGGCATGGACGCCACTGGCCATTCAAATCGGGCTCTAACTCTTAAACACTCATTTAGAGCCTGTAACGGATGCGTTCAATCAGATATGACCCCAAAATGTACATTTAACAAGAAAGGGCAGGAGTCGCGCCTGGACTATATATTGGTCGAAACTCGGTCCTGGCCAAAGGTGATTGATTTCAAGGTCATTGAAAGAAGCGACAGTGACCACAAAGCATTAATCTTGGAAATATCTTCTCCTGGTATTGTTATAGAGAATATTAGTGGTAATGACCAGCTGGACTCGAGATTGGTTTTATCCAACGACAGATGTAGAGTTAGGTGGGCTTATTTACTGTCACATCAGAAGAAGGTTTGCAAGCTTTATGCTCGAATTATCCTCACTTTTCAAAAAGGTAGTGAATTAAGATTTGATTCACATTCCCCTGACACGCATAACAGGCTTGGGATTCTACATGGTCAACTAACTAATGAGTTGTAAGATGTGTTCAATCCTAGGGTCACGAAGAAACTGTCCAAGGGAAAAAGAGCTTTGTGGTGTAATGCCGCTTGTAGAAAGGCGAAGGCCGACTTAGTATCCGCCCTAAAAAAGTAGAAAGATAGAGTGGTGATACAGGCCATGAGAACTGACTACAACAGCCAAGTCCAACTCGCGACGGAGGAATGGGATCGCGATAATTGGACACACTTAACGGATGCTCTTGCGGTAAGAGACTCACGCAGATTTTGGTCTATTGTAAAAACTGGGTCTGTTCAGCCATTGACGGCCGTTGAGGCTAATATATCACCTGGTGTCTGGGTGGATCACTTCTGGACTTTGTATGCGGGTGGTAATCCTGATTCGGAAGGGGAATCCGGGGGGGGGGCTGTTGTTGAATACCACCTCGCAAACTAATGGCGACGATTTTACCATCAAGGAGGTCCCTGCTGCAATTCACAAACTGGCAACAGGGAAAGCACCGGGGGCTGGACAAACTCCCGGGTGACCTCTTCAAGCACGAACCCACAATATGGGCTCCGTATTTGTTGGTTATTTACAACGCGATCCAGAGGGGCATGTCGGTACCAGGTACTTGGCTGGGCACAGAGATTGTCCCTATTTTTAAGAAGGGTTCGCCTCTGCTCCCAGCCAACTACAGGCCCATCAGCCTGATCGACGTGCCCCAAAAGATCTTTGGGAGGCTGACCCTTGATCACCTCCAAGAGTGGATAGAGGAGAATTCCATATTGAGTGATTATCAGGCGGGGTTCAGAAAGAACATATCTACAGTTGATCAAATCTTTCGCCTGTCCCTGCTGTTTTGGAAAACTGTCAGGATCGAAGGGGGGAGTTCATATACAGTTTTTGTGGACCTACGTGCGGCCTTCGACTTGGTGCCAAGGGGCAAGCTATGGTCCATGCTTGCGGAGATGGGGATTCCATCCCATCTCTTGAACATTCTAATATGGCTCCACCAAGAGAACTTCGCACGAGTAAGGTGTGGGAGGAATGGACTGTTGTCCGCCAAGTTCCCCGTTGGCAGGGGGGTAAGACAGGGGTGCGTTTTAGCACCTACCCTGTTTTGCCTCTACGTCAACGAGGTAATTGATCACTTAAACGGGATAACCAACATCGATGCCCCTAAGCTTGCTGGCAGCAGGGTGCCTGCAATTATGTTTGCAGACGACACTCTGCTGTTGTCAAAATCCCCAATGGGAATTCAACGGGTGTTGGATGGCTTTCAGGCATTTTGCAAGGACCGGGGGCTAGAAATTAATGCCCTTAAAACAAAATTCATGATTTTTAACGCCCCAGCAACCTCTCGTCCGAATCCGAGCATAGGTGACAACAGGTTGGAAAGGGTCCAGATTTTTGAATACCTGGGGGTGACCTTAAATGAAAATATGACCTGGTCCCCCCATCAAATTAAATCCCGACTCAAACTGGCCCAATTATCAGGAGGCATTTTTAAGCTCCCCAATACTTCAACAATTAAACCTGTCTGCCCACCCATTGAGATTTATAAAACACAGGCCAGGGGGGCAGTTGTATATGGTGGTGAACTTTGGGGACATGAGTGCAGACCCGAGATTATTGTCACAGAAAATAAATTTCTGAGGCAACTTTTAGCCTTGCCTTCTAGCACTTCTTTGTTGCCACTGAGGCTTGATATGGCCCAATAGATGAAGTCCTGGGAGTCAACCCCCTAACATTTTGGCAAAGGCTCTGGAGTACACCTGAGCTACTCAAATATAGGCAGGAATTACTAGAAATGTTAAGCCTAGCAAAAGCGGGCAAAATTCCTTGGCTCAACTATATAAGAAATGAGTTGGGAAAGCTGGGGATTTCGCAATTGTGGACTGACCCGGAGGCAGCCTGTACTAGGGTCTCACGAAAGCACCTAGTTAAACTCTATTATGATAGCAAATTAAAGGCTTCTATACAGAGTGTGCAAAGTGGAACCCTAATTAATTCTTTTTTAAAAGAAAAAGATTTTTACGCATTTGAGTCTGTGCTGGATGACATTTTTCCTATTTTAACTAGAAAGCTGTACTTACAGTGGAGATATGGTACTCTGCCAATTAGAGCTTTACCTATTAAATGGAGCACCTCCACTGCAAAATGTTGTCCGGGCTGTAATTATGATTTGGAAAATGACCTGCATATTATGTTTTTCTGTCCGACCAACAAAAAAGCAAGAAGGTATTGGCTTCTGCCGTTGTGGCGACATTTGGGTTTTAACCAATGTATGCAGGCATATAGAATTCTAAAAACGGATTTATCCGCTATTATAGTTTTTGCTGTAGCAAAAGTTTTGGCAGCATTTTGGATCAAGCGTAGGAATTTTGTAACCAATGATTAATTCTAAGGTTTTTGTACATGCTTTATTGTATCAAATTTTCAAAAACATTATATCAGATTTTTAATGATGAATTGTAAAATGAATTAATTTTGATTGTGTTACTGTTGAATGGGAATTTTTACCATCTGGTATTGCGTAGATTCTTGTTTTTATGATGATGTATGTATCTTTTATGGCTAAGTCAGCCGAAATAAAGAGAACAAAGAAGAAGAATATGAGGTGCGATTATTTGCACCTGACCCTGCCACCACATTTGTTATTAGATCCCTTCTATTGTGCACAATTTTGCTTCTATTTGCTTTGTACAAGGTTGGCTTCATAGATAGTGTATAAATTGCTCGAGGTGGTGTCAAGGTATTTTGGCACCATGGGAAATTGTTTGAATATTTACTTTATTTTTTCAGATGCTTTCCGAGATACATCTGAAACCCATACTCGTTCAACCACTCCTTCACTTCCTCTTATGCTTTGGGACAACTCTCATCTTGAATTTCTCCTCTATGTGTTTTTCCTTACAGACACATGTGACTCACACACTCATTCACTTGCTGACTCACTGGCCATCAGTCTTCAGTTCTCTCGGCCTAGGGGAGGACAGATTCAACTTTCAGTAGGAGGATTCAAAGCACCATTATGCATTTTAATTAACTTTGCTAACTTCTTTGTACAGTAGAGGATAACAACTGCTTATAAAAGGGAGTTGGTTTTGGCTTGCTTATCCAAAGAATGTCC
Organism: Lissotriton vulgaris; assembly: GCF_964263255.1. Classification (NCBI taxonomy): domain Eukaryota; kingdom Metazoa; phylum Chordata; class Amphibia; order Caudata; family Salamandridae; genus Lissotriton; species Lissotriton vulgaris. The sequence continues at coordinate 743,436,725 of NC_141695.1, read as the reverse complement.
ATGGAAGCATAGTTCCTGTCTAATATGATCTGCCATCTTTAGCTGGCCAGACGGATTCCAAATTTGGCTATTGGATGTAACCTCTGTTTTTTCCATTCAAGGGAACTACAAATTGAGTCCTCCTTAATTTCTGATTGCCGCTAATGCCAAACAGGTTGCCTCTATACAGAAGCTGGCATTTGAGGCCTTCGATGTTATAACATGACAATGTTCTGTCCTGTCCAGGTGGTGCCCACTATCCATTTGTTGGAACATAGGAGCAGCAGTTTTGCTCCCCGTTTACTCAGCTGATCAGGTTTGACAATGGATTTAACTATACATTGAAAGTAGCAATGATAAATGCTATGGCATGAGGGCTGAGATCCTCCCTCTAGCAAACTTGACTGGGAATATCCTCTGATTTATGGCAGACCACCTGGAGAATGCGCTATTTCTCAGCTCAATTGCCATCTGTTTAGAGTCTACTTAGGGGGCTATCATTCTCAAATGCCCACATGATGGCATGTTAGCCTTCTACAAAGAAACGTGAGTAAAAATAATTTATACCACAATTACTAGGCATAACTGCCCATGGAACCTCTCACTTGTTGCAGCTGTAACCTATTATTTTGCCAGTCTGTTAACTTAATCTGTGACCATCAGTTTTTAACATTGTCACTTAACAAACAACTGAAAGCAGGATATGGTAATTGGTTGGGTGTGGCCACATCACAATATCTTGAAATTGTGTAATTAGAACGAAGTCTCTATCACACGGACAAGAGCTGTTTAGAGGGAAGGAAGCAAGAATGTGATGTATGTGTTGGCACTTATACATGAAGCCGTGGGCACACTTAGGTAAGGACAATGAAGGGAGTGAAACACATGACCTTGTTAGGACAATGGAAGGTTAAGGCTATCTTTTTGTTGAAACATCTGAAAATTGAGATTCTGCAAAGAAGCCATCTCTATTTGGTCTCAGGACCACAGGGCCAATACAAAGAAGTATTGCTCTTATCCTATAGGGCCGTGTAAGTATAGGCACAATATGCAGATCATTTGCATCGTTTGTCCTAAAATATTTTACCTTGCTAAACATGAATAAAGCTGGTGAAATATAAATATAGATGTTGATTTTCCAGAGTCACCACAATGCTGGTTTCTGCTTTCACTACATGAAACATAAGTCAAGAATAGGCTCTCACTATTGAGAAGAAGAGTAACACAAATGACAAACAAATGGCAATTCATTTCTTAAAAGGTGGAGGGGAGGAAACGTAGAAGAAGAGGAGATTAACTTTTCGTTTCTGAGATACCTTATCACAAGTATTGAGCCATACCACTGTATTTCAAAAGATTTCTCAAAACCAAGTTGTTCATACAACCATACGACTCACCAAATAGTTCCATTATATATACATGTTATGTACGCAGCTATATAGCAACTATGGGTTGATACTTTAAAAGATGGAATACAACGGTTTGGTGCCTGGTAAGAGTGCAAATTACTGAACATTATAAATTCTGGCTGTATGACTTAACCACGCATGCCATTACCACACACGCATTAACAACGTGGTGTTAACAACACATTAGTCTCTACAAAGCACAAAACATTTTAGCATGCATACCTTTACAACGCAAATGTATGTATTTTGAAGGTAAATATAAAGACTCTTTTGCTCCTTATAAGTATATATATATAACTATATATACACATCTATCTATATATCTATATATTTATAAATAAATATACACACACATATTTATATGCCAGTATCCTTACTGCTGCAATAGCGGGCGATGATGCGACTAAACACCATGGTAATCAGGACCATAGTGTGTCCCAAACGTTACATATGCTACTGAATTTCATGTAAGGGATTCTTTGAAAAGGTAGAATGACAAAAAAAAATTCTGAAGACCATGTTCACTGTGTCTCTGGGAATGGGCTTAGTGACGGCATGGCTCAAGTACAATTCAAAGACAATGACCAACGGACATGGCATGGCCATAGAGCTCAACGAACAGAGTGACAGGCCATGCCTAGGTAAGGGCTATTACGCGGCTGATTGCTTGTACCCACTACACACCAGGAATTACCAGCAGCAATGGGGTCTACTTGGACTATGCTCAGCTACTGGGTACGGACACCAAAGGCAAGGATGCTTGGCATAGGGAAGGCCAATGGTCATAAATTGTGGTCAATACAACTTGGGACACTTGCAGCAGGTATTGTGGGCAGGGAAAATCAGAACAGAACATGTGTGATGATCATGGGCGAAATACCCTACTTGGCTGCTAAGGTGCCCAGCACGTATAAAGGCCATGTTTTCGGGGCCCAGTGTGAAGGCCTTTAAAGTCCCTACAATGCACATGTACTAACTCTTAACGGTGCATCCTCTCAGCACAAGTTTTTTTGTGTCTCAACTACAGACAGATTTGGCTATCTATTGATCAGGCCTATTGTTTCCAATACAAACAGAGTGGGCTTTGGGTCAGCCTGTCGCTCATGAAATGTAGGCTTTTTTGTCTATCTCACTGCACGGCTTCAGATTTTATGTCTTTTCTCTCTCTTCTTGTGTTTGACCCACTAAGCAGCATTTTGGTTTTACATTGCTCTGACTGGATTCATTTTATCCTTCCACTGTCCATTTTAGGGGATTCATGTTTTTAATTTACTTGCAGTGCTCCATGGGAATGAATATGTTTTCTTGCTCTCGTACCTGTATGCTGTTTCCCACCTCGCATACCTCGTGCCCCCAACAGTCTCCCAGATTACTTTCCTGCCCCTCCAAGTCTGTCTCAGCTATTTAACTTTTAATCGTTTATTAACCCATATACCCCCTTCACCACTACCCTCTCTTTCTCTTGTTGCAAGGCATTAATTATGATCCCCCCCCCTACCTCTAAACCACTCCACTGTTACATAATTCCCTTCCTTATTGTTTTTTTGGCATTGCTTAGCAACTCCACTTACATGAGTTGCTGGTGGATGCTCGTTTTGTAAAGCAGGCTCATGGGCACTTGTAAATAGAGGGCATCCAGTGTAAACAAGCATTGGCACAGCCTATAGTGCAGCCTGTTAAAGCCTATTGATTTTTGACAGTGTCTAAGTCGATCAGCAAATGAGACAACCTACGTCACATTTTAGAGAGCCCTCGCCAATTTTAACTGGGGGCACCCTTTTTGTGCTGAGCTACTGCTTAGAGCACGTTTTAATAAAAATGGTACATGCTAAGACCTGATTGTTACTGTTCCAATGAAAACCTACTCTCATGCTGTTACCTTTATAGAGACCCCTCAATTTAACTTTACAGAAAACACAATGCTGACTGGCAAACAACCATCTCTACCATCTCTAACTAAACACCCTCAAAACCAAATTCCTCCGACTCGCTCCTCCCAACCAATCACCCATCATTGAGGATTGACTGAAACAACTAACAGCCCTCAACTGCCTGTCCCAAGATATCAGATCAGTGAGATCTCAGGGACTAACTCTCAACAAGAACCTTAACATGCAGAAGCACATCAGCGCCAACACCAAATGAGCAAACCTCCAAAAGAACATCTTTGAAAATGAAAACCCTTCCTGCCATTTAATGACTTCAAATCTGAAGTGCAAGCCCTAATAATTCCTAGGATAGACAATGGAAGGGCACCCCTTTGCGGCCTGCCCAGATGCACAACATATCCTCTAGGGGTCTCCCTTAATTCTGCTGCTGGACTCATCAGAGGACCAAAAAGAAAACACCACATGACCCATAAAACCGTACACTTCAATACCCCCGAGATAACTGGCTCGGAAGTTGGAACTCTCTGGTGTTGACAGATCCTCCAGAAGAGCCCGCACCTTACTGCTGAAACCACAAACTAAAAAGAAAACCTACAATTGAGCTTTCTCAGGGATCGCCCCGTTAATCTAGAACTCCCTGCCCCTGAAATCAGACTGAATTCCTAAACTCTTTCTTTCAAAGAAGAAGATAAAATAGTACTCATGAACAAATGTAGGGGCATATTAGCAAGAACCTCGATAAAATTATCGCTATTTTAGCGGCAGGAAACAGCCGCTAAAATGGCGACAATGTGCTCACTAATATACATTTTATGAATTCCAATAGAAGCCCAGGTTAGATGCCCTTCACATCTAACCTGGGCTTCTATTGGAAGTCTATAATGCATATTAGCAAGCCCATTATTGCCGTTTTAGCAGCAGTTTCCTGCCACTAAAACGGCGATAATTTTAATGAGGTTCTTGCTAATATGTCCTGTATACCCTAGATGCTAGGATCTCCTCTCCCAGTATCTCTCTTGGTTCATCAATTACTCCCACGACTACTCCTTGCTATCATTGTTTTGCTAATTGTTCTTTTTATGATTATTGCATTTGTACTTCAGTATCCATTTCCTTCTATATTTTGTGCTAATCTCTCCCATAACTTGGGAGCCTTACTTGTTTCCATATGTGTTTGCCCTCTGAACATGTGTAAAGCGCTCTAATACCTGCATGGGTCATGTTTGTGCTATATAAAACTATTAAAATAAAAAATAAAAAACTTGTGTAATTAGCATTGAAGGAACAACATTTGATCCAAATAATCTTGCAGAAAGATTTGTTAATTAAGGCAAAAGAGAGAAGCTGTATTGTGGAAGTGTTTCCAATCACGTATTGTTCAATGTTTGCTTATAAATCACTTTACACATGTGATAGAAATTTCAGCAAAGAAATGACAGTACTTAATCTTTCATATAAAAACCGGGTTGTATGTCGTTACAACGCATTCCGTTGCAACGCATGCCTTTACCACGCATGCGTTACAACTCAAATGTCATTACTACGCATAACCTTTACCACGAAGATGCTTTTACCGCGCATGCCTTTACAACGATTTACGTTGTAAAACCATGAATGGTAATGGCATTTTCATGGTATAGGTTATCTCTGATCCCTGCCCTAATAATTCCTTTCACTGCTCCCCTGCACCCTCCCCATTCCAGCCCCATCCTGTACCCTTGTGCGACCCTCCGCCCCCACTCACAAACACTTTTATTAAATACCCCTCCACGGAACCCAAAAAATGTACCCCTGCGCAACATCACTCCCTCATTCCTTTATTTTATTTTTTAACTAAAATCCCCCTTACCTCTCCACGTCTTCTCCTCTTCAAGCTCTTCTGTGATGCATGGTACGTTGTAAAGTGGAGGCGGAACGGTCTTTCCGTTTCCTCTAACGATGCCGATTGCCTCCACATCTTTCAACAGTGACGGAAACAGTTCCGTTTTTTTGGGGAGGGGAGACCCCCCCAACCCCCCTTTTTGAAACACACGCTTTATTTTTTTTGGGGGGGGACCCCCAAACCCCTTTTTTTTATTGTACCTTTAACACACATGCCTTTACTACATATCTCGTAGTAGAGAAATGTGTGGTAAAGTCTATATGTGGTTGTGGTAACCACACATGTGTTGTAATGCATGCGTGGTTAAGGTTATGCATGGAAACGGCCGCGTTGTAGTGGCTGTTTCCCAACGGAGCTAGCTGAATAAGCACAATTCTTTCTATTTCCATAATTTAATATAATAGCAAAAAGTATTTTTCCACCAAATCTTTGAATTTGAAAGAGGAAGAAAGTATATTTAGGGTCAAGCCTGCGAGAACATGCACTAGCATGTGAGTCTTGTTTGCGAGACACTCTTGATACAGAAAAGGGCTTTGAGCCTGCCTTTTGCTTAGCATTTGTTGGCCTGCTTGGCTCTCTTCTTTATAGCCCTGCAATTCGTCAATGCAGGCCTAGCAGAATTTCCCCTCCTCTCCGTGGAGCAGACACCAAGCACTGATTGATTCAACTTAATCAGTGCCCGTCCACTGCTCCTGACATGATTGAGGTACTAATTTGTTCTTTTTAACTTTTAGTGCACTGCAAACAGAAGGTATGTGACTGTGAAGGAAATGTGCACAGGAGGACAAACAACATTGTATTAATTTATTTTCTGTAGTTAACTTTCTTTATTTTGGCAAGTCTTCTTTTCTCACTTTGCACTCATGTTTTCTTTTGTTTTTGATTGTGGGCGCTGTTCTCAAACGTTGAGGATTATGTTATTGCAAAGTGACATTGTTTATTTTTTATGTGTAATTTCTGAAATCATGCTTTAGCACATAATTGTGTTGTACACCCCAAACCACCTCACTCCAATCCGCCCAACTCCAATCCGGGCCAATCCACCCCACCTCACCTCACCCCAAAGTAATCGACTCCAATCCTCCGAACCCACCACTCCAATCTGCCTCTCTACAATTCGCCCCATACCAATCCAAAACAATTTGCCCCACTCCAATCCAAAACATTATGTTCCATTCCAATACAAAACAATCTGCCCTATTCCAATCTAAAACAATCTGCCCCGCTCCAATCCAAAACCATTTGCCCCACTTCAATGTGCCCCGCTCTAATCTAAAACAACTTGCCCCACTTCAAAGTGCCCCACTCCAATCCAAAAAAAAAATTCCCCACTTCAATCTGCCCCACTCCAGCTCAACACAATCTTCCCACTCAATCCTAAATAATCTGTCCTACCCAATCCCCCAGACCAATCCAAAACAATCTGCCTACTCCAATCAATCCCACTCCAATCCAAAACAAACTGCCCACTTCAATCCACCCCTCTCCAATCTGCCACACTCCAGCCCAAAACAATCTGCTCCACTCCAATCTGTCCCTGTCTAATCCACCTCACTCCAATCCAAAACAGTCTGCCCCAGTCCAATCTGCCCCACCCAATCCACCACAGTCCAATCAAAAACAATCTGCCTACTCCAATCCACCCCACACCAATCAAAACAATCTGCCCCACTCCAATCCATCCTTTTCCAATCTGACACACTCCAGCCCAAAACATTCTGCCTTACTCCAATCTGTCCCTCTCTAATCCACCCACTCCAATCCAAAACTGTCTGCCACACTCTAATCCGCCCCACTCCAATCTGCCCCACTCCTGTCCAAAGCAATCTGCCCCATTCCAATCTGCCTCACTCCAATCCAAAAGAAGCTGCCCCACTCCAGTCCAAAACAAATACCCCACTTCAATTCGCCCCACTATAATCCATTCTACCTCACTATAATCCACACTACTCCATACTGTCCCATACCAACCTGCCCCACTCCGGTCCAAAACAATCTGCTCCAATCCAGTCAAAAACAATCTGCCCTACTCCAATACTAAACAGGCTGCCACACTCCAATCTGCCGCACTCCAATCCAGTGCAATCTGCCCGACTCTAACCCAAAACAATCAGCCCACTCCAATCTGCCCCACTCCAATCTAAAACAATACGCCCCACTCCATTCAGCCAAACTCCACTCCAAAATAATTTGCCCCATGCCAATCCAAAACAATCGCCCCACTCCTACCTGCCTCACTCCAATCCACTCCAATCTGCCCCACTCCAATCCCCCGTAACCCAACAAATCCAGCCACCTCACCCAATCCAATCTACCTCATCCAATCCAATCCACTCCAATCTACCCCAGTTCAATCCGCTCCACCCCACTCCAACCTACCCAACCCCAATCCAGTCCACCACAATCCAAACCACCCATTCGCAATTTAGTATCACCCACCCCAGTTCAACCCACACCAATGAAATCCAATCCACCATATTCAATCCAAAATACTTCAATCCACCCCATGTCAATCCAATCCACCCCACTCCAATTCACCCCGCTTCATTCCACCCCACTCATGTCCACTCCACTCTAATCCAATCCACCCCATTCCAATCCCCCACTACAATCCACCCCACTCCAGCCCACTATAATCCAATCCACCCCATCTCATTTCAATCCATCCGACTCCAATCTAATCCACCCCACTTCATTGCAGTCCAATCTACCACATGTTAATCCAGTCCAGCCCACTCTACCCAATCCAGTCCACCCTACCCCACCCCAGTTCAGTCACCCCACTAAATCCAATCCATCCAGACCACAACACTCCAGTCCACCCCACTGCATTCCACTCCACCCCACTCTAATCCAATCCACCCCATTCCAATCCACCCCCTCCAGTACAATCCAGTCCACCCCATCCACTCCACTTAAATTCACCCACTCCAAACCCCCCTACTCTAATCCAATCCCCCACCCAAAAGCAATCCAATCCACTCCACCCCAATCCATTCAACCTCACTCTATTTCAATCCACCCAACTCTAATGCAATCCACCCCATCCAGTCCACTCAATCCAGTCCACCCCCTCCATTAAATCCAGCCCAATATATCCCAATCCACCTTAATATACTCTAGTCCAATCCAACCTACTACCTCAATCCAGTCAACCCATTCCAGCCGATTCCACCCCTCTCCAATTCACTCTACTCCACTCTATGCCTCTCCACTCTATGCCATTCCACTCTATGCCATTCCACTTTACAGTACTGCACTCCACGACACTCTCTGCCAATGTACCACTGAATTCTACTACCCTCTACTCAACTCTACAAAACTATACTCCCTCTACTCCACACCACGACACTCTACTCCTACAAGTCCAGTCTACGATGCTCCACTCCCCCCACTGCTAACTTTTAGTCATGCTGAACAGCAGCCACACTGGTGTACAAAATGGCAAATCCGCACTGCCAAAGCCAGCTCTAGTATATGCGAGACCCTTTGACTTTGCCAATGCTTGTTTTCTGTATGCTATAATTTCTTAATATACAAACTTAAAAAAATTGTGCAAGATCATCTTGCACCCTTTTTAGGTTTTGACTAGCGATGCATGCGTACGAAGTACGCATGCGCTAGAAAAAATCTTATGCTCTGTGTGTGGAGTCGGGTCTACGCCCCCTCCTCTCATTGGCTAGCTCCATAAATGGAGGCTAACCATTGGGAGTTGGCTCTGTCCGTCAATGCCGGACCAGATTCGGGGGCGTTCCCGAGAATTTTTGGCTTTTGGCTACGTCAGCCGAAAGCCTGTCCTCAGGAACGCCCCCGAATCTGGTCCGGCATTGAAGGCACCGGCTCCCGTTCCCGCCCCCCTAACGCTGCCTCTGTAGTTCGCCCCTAGCGCTTTGGGGCGCTTCATTGTCCTCGTAGCGCTTGGGAGCGCTTTTTGATGCCAATCCACGAGAGCCCACCTCGCTTTATTATTTACGACTTGATCGAGAGCCCACCTCGATTTCATCCCCGTGATCGCCGCCCGCCTGCCTGTCTGAATCGGGCCGCCGCGCTGCCCGCGGCGACCCGGAAGTGCTCGGCCGGCCGGCCAATTGCAGCGCGGCCGGCCGGAAGTCCCGCCCCTGAGCTCGGGGGAAGCATGGCGGCCGTTACGGGGCTCCTCTGACCTGAGGGAGCCCCGGAGAAGGAGGAGGAGGCGCGCCTGGAGGAGCGGTAGCGGAGGGGACGCGAGGCACATTGTCGGTGCATGCCCCCGCCGCGGAGAAAGGAAGAGAGGACGAGTGTGGCCGGCCTCTGGGGCTCCCGTGTGCAGAGGGAGCCCCGAGTGAGGAGAGGAGCGGCAGGCGGAGACTTGCGGCGGGGGCGCGAGGCACATTGTCGGTGCCTGCCCCCACCGCCAGCGGAGAAGAGCCGCCGCCCGGAGGAGCCGCCCCTGAGGCCCGGTGAGTCTGGGCTGGGGCCAAGACGCCTCCTGTGTTACTTGTTTTTATTGTTATTGACCTCAGACACGCGGCCCCTTTCTGCTCGGCTCCTGCCTCAGGTAGAAGTCACCATGTCCCCTGCGCCTCTGTCCCGTGCATCCCCGTGCGCCTCCTCCTTCCCTCTTGTCCTGCTCCTCTGCCTCCTTTCCCTCTGCACCTGTCCCGTGCCCCTGTTTCGAGGGTGTCAGTTCCTCGTGCCCTTGCCCAGGTGCCCCCTGCCTCAGTGCCACGTGTCTCTGTTCCCTTTGCCTCCGTTGACAGTTCTCCGGTCCCCGACCCGGTGATTCAGCCCTGGTGCTCCTGTCCCTCCCCCTTGCCTGTCTCGTATGCCCATGTCCCGTGTGACTCTCCCGTGTGCCCCTGTCCCATGTGCCACCCCTGACCTGTGTTCCTTTGTTCCGTTTGCCTGTCCCATGTGCCAATGTCCCTTGAGACTCTGTCTGTGTGCCTGCCTCATGTGCCCCAGCCCAGTTTACCTGTCCCGTGTTCCTCTGTTCAGTTTCCCTGTCCCTTGAGCCTGTCTGTGTGCCTGTCCCATGTGCCCCTGTCCCGTGATCCTCTGCCTGTGTGTCTGTCCCATGTGCCCCTGTCCCGTGAGCCTCTGTCTGTGTGCCTGTCCCATGTGCCTTTGTCCCGTTTGTCTGTCCCGTGTGCCCATGTCCCGTGAGACTCTGCCTGTGTTCCTCGTGTGCCCCTCCCCATGTGCGCCCGGTTCTCCCAGCTCCACCGTGCCTGCAGGGTGCCAGGCTGCCTACCTGGGGTTGCTGCCGGCCGGTCCCGGTGCGCTCCGGCTGGGGCTGCTCCGATGGCCGTGTGTATCCGATGGCCGTGTGTGCTGAGTCCAGACTCCACGCCCCTGACCCCGCGGCTTGAGGTTCTTATCCCCTTTCGTTCCTGTCCCTGCTCTGTTTCCCTTTTCTCGTATGCTTTATCACTGAACCATTTCTGCTTTAACTCTGAACTTTCTATTCTGCCGCCTCTCCCAGACCCCTGTCTTTACTGCCCTCTGTCCATTCTCTCGGCCTCACAGTGTTTGTCCGGGGAGTCACTCTCTGCCCGCTGTCCCTCTCGCTCTCTGTCTCTCTGTATTCTTGTATTCTTGTCATCTGCTCTGTGTCTCTCTCGATCTCTGCTCCCAGCCCTCATCTACTTCCTTCTCCCTTTGTTTTTGTTGACTCTCACTTTCCTTCTGTCTCTGATTTGTCTCTTCCCCTGGCCTCCCCTGTTTCAGCTCTCAGCGCTCATCTGTCCCTGCTGTCCGTCTCCTCTCTCTCTCTCTCTCTGCTTTCAGCCTCCCTCTCCCCTGGCCCTGCTCTCCTCTCTGTTCTGCCCGGCACTTGCCTTTATATAATCTCGCTGTAATTGCTTTTAATCGGATTATTGGCGGCTCTCTCCTCTCTGCTCCTGGATAGGTCTCCAGGCCCCACTCAGGCTCCGCCTGACGAGAAACGTAATTTCTCAGCAAAACGCCCGCGTGTTTTACCCTCTCTCGGTTTCCCTCCGGCGTGTTCTGCCCCCCACCTGCTCCCAGATACTGGCCCAGTGGCACGGGCCCTGGTGCCAACCAGGAAAAGTGCCTCTGGTGACCCGGTTGGGAATTAAAATCTGAATGCAGTGGGCCTCTGGGAGCACTGGTGCCGCTGCACCTGCTGCACAGTGATAGCCACGCCGCTGCTAGTTCTCATGCACTGGGATGCCCCCTGATCCCTAGGCCGCACGGCTCCCTGCTCCCGCGGGCCCAGTCTCATGCAGGCCTCTCTCCTACAGACCTGAAATTCCTTCATGGCCTGTGCGGTTCTGTACCCACCCTGGCATGGATGCCTCTTCCTCGTGCAAGCCCGTGCCATCTTATGCAGATCGCCACTCTACCCTTCTTCTCCCGAAGGTTCACTGCCCTCTCACCCTGCATCTCTTGCAGGGCTCTTGTATCTTCCCTGCTTCTCCCTGAAGGGTTACTGCCCTCTCGCCCTGCATCTCTTGCATCTTCCCTGCTTCCCCTGAAGGGTTACTGCCCTCTCGCCCTGCATCTCTACCATCTTCCCTGCTTCGCCCGAAGGTTTACTGCCCTCTTGCAAGGCTCCTGCATGGCTCTGTGAGGGTGTGTGGAGGGCTCTGTGTGGCTGTGTGTGTGGGGGGCTTTGTGTGGCTGTGTGTGTGGGGGGCTTTGTGTGGCTGTGTGTGTGGGGGGCTCTGTGTGGCTGTGTGTGTGGGGGGCTCTGTGTGGGTGTGTGTGTGGGGGGGCTCTGTGTGTGTTTGTGTGTGTCATTTGCGAGAGATAAAGCTAGTGGCATTGTAAATGACAATGCCATTTATTTATGTTAAAAAAAACATAAATAAAAATAATGTCAAGAGCAATGCCAATAGCTCTAACTTTAACAAAGGCAAAACCATTGCATTGTAAATGCTTGTTTATCCTGCTGCAAAGGTTTGCTTCAAGCACATGCAGTGTTCTCAACCGCAATTAAACAAAGTAAAAATGATGATGCGATTTTGTTTTGCAACCCTTTAGTATTTCTGCAAAATGGCACAGGTTTCTGTTAGAGGCGGATGGGGCGCAAAAAGCACCATGGACTCTTAAGTTTGCTAATTAAAAAATGTGAGAGTTACCTGGTTAAGTGAGCGGCCTCATCACCAGAAAATCAGGCCTAGTTCTTAGGTATAATATTTTAGCAAATATTGTTGAGATCGTTTTTAGGTCTCGCCCTGGAATTCGCATCCGAAGGATGCGTCCAGGGCGGAGACTTATAGCTATCCGATGCCGGGGAATGAGGGACAAGAAACTGTCACGAGCAGATTTGGGTGCGCGAACGCACACGTTCTGTCCTGCGCTGCGCCGTGCACTTCCCTCCCATACTCCCAGCAAGTCAGCCTAACGCGCATGCATGCACACGCACACGCACTTACACAGACACGCAGGCACCCAGACAGGCAACCCCCACAGTCACACACGCATACACACAGACTCCAAAACACATACACACACACACACGCACGCTCACACACATACACAGCCCGCCGCCGCACGCGCGCGCGCACACACATGCCCCCGCCCTCGCAGCCCAGCAACAAGGCGAAGCTCCACTCACCGGTTTCCTTGGTGCAGCGGCTCTCACCGGCAGCATGACTCTTCCTCCCTTCTTCGGCACCGGGGCGCAGGGTAGGCTCCTGCCTGCTCCGGTGCTCCAAACAATCGCGGCTCTTCCGTGGGAGGCGGGGTAGGCTCCCGCCCTCCTACTTCCTGTTTCCGGTTGTCCCGCCCGGCCTGCCTGGCTTCCTGGTCGCAGGCCGTCGGCGGACTGCAGCACGAGCTTGGGATTTCTACACTTCACCAATCATGCCGAAAACGGGCTTTGAGTTACAAGGTGACATTATATATAAATCGACACAATGCTAGACTTTGTCAAAGAAAGACATTTAAAATGCCTGGTCATACCTGAATGTGGCAGATAATATGTGTAAACTATAATTGGTGGGTGGCTCAGTTGCTTCGGGTATGTTTTGTGCCTCCAAAAATATTATTAAGTGTTCTCAGGTCCTCGCACATGGGCGGGCCAAATCAAAGCTCACAACTATTCGGGAGGATTCCCTGAAAGAAAACCATTGACGAGCCCCCACACTTTCAATTGAGATGAGGAATAAGTGGCACTGGCTGAGGTGGGGAGGAGCACTTTGCGCGAGGAAGTCGGGAGACTTTCAGCACAGGGACTGTCTTTCTCTACGTTAAACATGTGGCGACACTCAGTTTGTCAATAAGGATTTCTGGTTCTGGGCACCATGCAAAATATCGTTGCTGTGAGGACTGTGGGCTTCTATTGCTTTTACGGGAAGGCGTTCACCGACGTGACAGTTTTTAACCATGGTGCCGATCTTGAGATTTCTACACTTCACCAATCATGCCGAAAACGGGCTTTGAGTTACAAGGTGACATTATATATAAATCGACACAATGGTAGACTTTGTCAAAGAAAGACATTTGAAATGCCTGGTCATACCTGAATGTGGCAGATAATATGTGTAAACTATAATTGGTGGGTGGCTCAGTTGCTTCGGGTATGTTTTGTGCCTCCACTCATTTTATATTTGTAAAGTGAAAGACTTCAGTTTTAATTTCAGTTTTGGCAGTGATGGTACACGCAATACCAGCGCAATTTAGCTACATTGTAAGGAGGTTAAAAGTTGTGTAGAAGCATCTGCAGTGTGAGATCCAGTGACATGATTAATAGTGCTTTTGGGCAGCTGCAGCAGCGTTAAAATTCATCACAATTCATTGTTGATGCTCAAATAAGTAGGGCTGCAATTTTGCTGTCTTTAATTGGTATGAAATGTTTGTGACACTGCCCCCACACACTGCGCCCACACACTACTTTAGGCCACACACACTGCGCCCACACACTACTTTAGGCCACGCACACTGCACACACACACTACTTTAGGCCACACACACTACTTTAGGCCACGCACACTGCGCCCGAAACACTACTTTAGGCCACACACTCTGCACCCTCACACACTCTGCACCCTCAATGCAACATACACTCCAAATAACACTCAGTGCCACATAATTACACTGCACTCAATGCAACATACACTCCAAATACCACTCAGTGCCACCACAGCATCACTCAGGGGCACCACAGCAGCACTCAGGGGCACCACAGCAGCACTCAGTGGCACCACAGCATCAATCTGTGCAACGATTCAACAACAACTAGTTCAAATATGTTCTATCAATGTTTCAAGCCTTATTACAAATGTCACAAAAATATGTTAATATTTCATTTCTGTTCTTGGATTTTCGTCACAATAAAGTACACTGAACATAATATTCACAAAAGTTATTTACTAAAGTTTAAGCTATTCCCATTATAAATTACAATAACTTTTAAGTATTAATTATTTAAAAAAATTAAGCCATTGTTATTTGTAATATCAATACATCTAAGGCACGTAAATACAACACATACTGCATTACAAATGCAATAGGTGTCACATTTGCGAAAGTTATAACTATTGGCATTGTAAATGACAAAGCTATTAATTTCGCTATTTTCAAAACCAACACATAAATAAAAAAATTGTCATTTACAATACCAATAACTCAAACTTTTCTAATGCGAGACCTATTGCATTGCAAATGCTTGTTGAGTATAGGCCCACACCTGCAATCCGAGATTAACCTGCAAGGGATGTTCTAAATGACTCCCATGTCAGGGCCTAGTGAATAAAAAGTGTTATCCAAAAGAGTGGAAGAGCTGTATTTACCCAGAAAACTTCCTAAAACAGAGGTTATTTGGGTGTATCGTGAGTTCATTGTTCAAGGTTGCTCAAGGGTGTTTTCATCGTCAGACTGTATGATCTAGTTCACTGGAAGAGGTGTGTGTGTGTGTGCTTGTGCGTGTGTGGGTGTGTGTGTGCGTGTATTCGCGCACGCGTGAATGCCCTGGAGTTCAGGACGCATGGCTGTTTACTGGAAACCCCACCACCCAAATTCTGGCAGTGGAGTTTGAGGTGAGTCACAGCTTCTGCTACCTCTGTGGTGAGGAACACTTTCCACTGATTGAATGGCCTTTTCCTCACAAAACACACTTTAAAAATAAATAGATGGTATGCTGGGCACTTGGGTTTATTTTTCAGAAGGTATATCGGGAGTTCAGATGTAGATTGCTGTGCTCTATTTATTTTGCAAAGTGGATGTGTCTCCTAGGAGGAATGGTCTTGGAAACAGTAGCTCTGGATCAGGACATGTGCAATGTTCCACATAATATGCCTCGTGAGACATCAGCCACTTGTTGCAGTGTCTGTAGAACATTATGAATACAATAATAACGCTAAAAATGATCAGCACAGCACTTGTGACTTTAATTTTGGGGTATTGTAAATATCACGTTTGTCTTGCAACTCTCAGTTTTACACAATTTATCAGCCTTTGAAGATGAAATTTGCGTTGGTCTTCCTGAGATTCAAACTTGTAATCAGAGGACCAGTGCAGATGTTGGTAGCGCGTGGTTAACTTGCTGTCCCTTCGTAAAACCTATGCGAGAATCACTGAAATGGCTATTTTAGGGCACGAATGCAGACGTGCTCTTATCTGGCAGCTGATTGTTTAAAGATAGCATCACCCGTTCACAAACAAAAGGACCCTCTATTCTTAAATGAGTGTTTAAAGGTCCACGTTGTGAAAATGGATGATTAAACCTTTCACTGACCCCCATGAAGGTTGCGTATTTTACATGTTGTCATCAGGGACATTATGGTCTCATTCAGCAGGACGTAAAGTGAATTCAGTTAGCTAAATATTCCTCTCAGTTATTGCTATATTTTCAGACAGCACAGCTCAGAGACAGAAAGGGGCAAACCTTGCCCACAGATTCTGAGCTGTCCAATCTGAAAAGAAAGCATTAACTCATAGAAGTATTGGGTTAAACAAATGCACTGTATGCCCTCCAGGCGCATAATACAAGCGTTCTGCTCTTAACCAGCCCAACCAATCAGAATAATACAGCCACATTTGTGATATCGTGTATAATTGCATAGTTTGCACCATTGTGTTTAGAGCAGGACATTGTGTTTGTTTAAATCTGTTACAAGCTGTTTCTGGACCTCCATATGCATTGGGGTATTCAGAAAGTTTTAAATACAGACACACCAGATTTAGTGCCGTATTTAAAGCTTGGTACACATGGTTTTCCATTGTAATGGCAATGGAGAACTGTGTCTGGCAAACTCTCAGTCCACCCATCCAATTTTGAGTCAGAAAGACCACCAGGTTTGAGCCGAAGGAGTAAAATGTACTCTGTCATCATAAACTTTTCTCCGACGGCCCAAGGGAGTGCGGGCATTCGCAGGTAAGCCATTCAACCATCGCCCGATTTAGAGTGGGATGGCTTTTTTTGCTGTCAGTCACCACCACAAGGACCATAGTGTTCATTGCAGGGCCGATGAGAACATGATAGGGTCCAACTCTCTGACATTGAAATCCTGGAGATTCCTTGAGTGCTATTTGATGATGGGATTGGAGCGGCTTGGGAGGAATTCTACCTGCCGAGATATGTGACATGCTGGGCATAAGGACAAGAGGTCATTGGAATGCGTGGAAATATTGTTGGACTTGTTTTTCATCAAGCTTGTTCACTCAGAGCATGGCTGAGATGTTGTCAATCTGAAGAGATGTATGTCATTACAACGCGGGCTTTAACACCGCGCTACCATTACGACGCAGCCATCACAACTCAAGTCGTTACAACGACTTGCGCTGGAGGTGCTGGATTTAGGAATAGTATAATTTACTATCCCAGCCCACGTAACAGTAGAGAAGGTGTTGGAATTGTAAATCATGCTATTCCTTAGTATATAGCGCCATCCAGCGCAAGTCGTTGTAACAACTTGCGTTGTGATTGCTGCGTCGTAATGGTAGCGCGGTGTAAAGATGGCGTTGTAATGGCTGTTTCCCATCTGAAGTAGTATAGTGCATTGGAAATGCTTCATGACCAGGCTCTTCATGGTGACTATTCCAACCAACAGTTCCAGGCACTTGCTGAATAGCTACTTTGTGGTACGAGACCCCCTGTCATGATGACATGTAGGTTGGCATCCCAGCCTATTCTGCTGGTGTCCAACTCCAGAATTATAGCTTTCCTCATTTCACGCTTCTACGTTGTGCAATCACCACTACAGATCTTCTAAAGAATGATTGTCCAGAGGAATCACTCCCACATGGCTGGAGCTCCATCTCAGATGAGACTCCTTCCTGTGGTGAAGGGCCACCTAAAAAGGCGGCCAGGAAAGATTGCCTTAATCAATGAGGAAAGTAGGTCTATCACTCAAGATGCACTCCAGAGGGAGAGAAACGTCTGGGCGAGTTTCTCTTGTAATTCTTCCATTTTGAGGCAAAGCTTCTTACTCAGTAAGCTGAACTTATACAAACCGGAGTTCTTGGCAAATTAGAGGAACGCCCAGTGGCGGCAGCGGAGGAGCGTCACTATTAAAGGAAAAATTAAATGATAATACCTGAATGTTATTATAATTATATTTGTTCTAGCTGCTTTGCTAGTGGCCAGGCATGGCCGCTCTGCTCTCAGAACAGGGCAGGAGAGGAGTGGTGGACACGCTGAAGTGTGCATGACGCTTTGGCCCACCCTCTGGGGTCGGCCAAACAGTCATGTGCTTTCCATGTTTTCTATCCAGGCTGCATTACAGCCTTATTGGAGAAGATGCCTGGGCCCCCAGTCCCCGGCTGAGCGCCGAACCAGGGCACTCAGACCAATCACAATGCTGCATTGTAGCATTGTGATCGGTCAGGAGAGCCTGGGTGCTTGCCAGTCACAATGCTGCATATCAGCATTGTGATTGGTCAGGGGGGCCTGGTTGTGCTTCCTGGCTCCTGTTCCTACGTGGAGGAGAGATGGAGCAGAGAAGCATGGTGCAGCGATAAGGTGAGTGGTTTTATTTTTTATTTTTTTACATTCCCCTTCTGCCTCCAAAGTTTACTTGAATCCAGATCAGTGAAGGAGGGGGCACAGTGCACATGAGATGTTCCTATAGAGATAGGGTACATTGGTCCTTCAGAAGGCTACTGGATAGTAATTGATGCTTCTCTTCACACGAAGGCTCTCATTAGAGCCTAATAAACGTTGAAAGGGAAACATATCTGACTTCTCCCTTGTTGACACCTGATGAGTAAGCCTCTTTCAATTAAGATAAAAGCTCTATTTAATTAAGGGCGTATATGCTAGAAGGCATTCACTGCCTTCAACACTATTTCCATATTGACATTCACATGTATACTCTAGGATCACGCGCAATTCCCAAACACCTTATAAAGTTTTTTTAATTTCTTTGCACATTTTTAAAACCGAGGGACTGCTTATCTGGATATAGTCATGTACAGGAATCTAAGAAAGCACATTTCATAGCCGGCTAACAGTTCATCGGTTTTGAAGCCCTATTAGCGAAGTTATTGAACAATAACTCTGATGAAATGTACATGAAGAGTAAAGACATGCTGTGACTGAAGGTCTCACGAACTGACAGGTCATGAAATCCCTGAGCTACTGCTGGCGGTATTCACTCAATTAGACTCTAATGACCACCACCCCACATCAAAAGCCACCCGCTGGTGACAAGAAGTACATTCAGCCTGACAGTTAATCCTGCTCCGCGCAGACCCACACATGCCCAGGAGCTACAAAAGCCCCAGTAGCGCCTTGTCAGCATGGTGCAGGTCCGCCAACAGCTAGTCTGCAGGAGATCAAAGGCAGGAAACAATCTGATACCCAACTGACTGCTGTCTGCCTGGTGTTCACCTGTCACTGGCAGATGTAGAATTGCATTATTGATTACTGCCCTGCACAAATCTAAAAAAATCTGGATGCTTGCCTCCGGGATTGCTCGCTGAAACGTCTCATGCTGATAGCACTTCCAACCGAGATACTACGAATGAACAACCTCAAGTTCACTGGTCTCAAAAGACTCCAGTTTTGTAGTGAGATTGCAGCCATAGACAGGATGCAGTAGACCCCTCACACCCTTGGGCTTTGGTGCCACTGCACCTGCTGCACCCTTGATAACTACACTCTTGCTCCTATGAGAATAGAAATGTACAGCCGACGCCCTGGAATGGCTTATCCTTGTGTTGTTTTGGTTGCTTTTTCATCTGAATACCAATTTTTGATCCAAGGAAATCTGAACTCCTGGAGTCATTTACCAGTCTTGCACTAAACCAACTTGGTGAAGGTTTTCTGCATCAGTCTGTAGAGATCCCTTGGAAGTGCTCTGCGCGAAGGAAGACCATTGAAGTACTAAAGTGCATTTCGTTACTAAAGTTTGCTTGAACGGAACAGTTCCTCTGCATCATAAAACTGCTGCCATCTCTCTGGCGGAAGTCCTCAGACCAAAAACAGATTCTGCATCTGATCTAATGCACTTTGAAGTGCACAATAAAGAACCCCGAGAGACCAAGCAAGGTATCAACAATGTATGCACACATGGAATGACTGCCCCAGCATCCCCATGCATGTGAGAGCATGCTGCGCCAGGGATGCATGCACAAGTGTCAAAATGTAGAGACCATTTTATTTATTTATTTAGTTATTTTTACCATTCTAAGGGCCATATGTATCATACAAATTCGCAGTCGCAAAGGCCGAAATTCTGGCGAATGCAAATTTGCTAAATGGGATGTATGAATGAAAATCCGGTGCAAAATAAGGAATCGCAAAATTTGCGATTCCTTATTTTGCAATTGCATTTAAGGAATCGCAAACTTTGCGATTCCTTAAATGCAATGTATGAAGCTAAAAAAAATTGCTAATTGTCCCTAAGGAATCGCAAATTACCACCAACTTCAAGTTGGTGGTAATTTGCGAATTTCTTGAAAAATGCCCATTATGGCATTTTTCTAAGTGGCATGTGACGCACATACATGCCCTTAGGGCATGTATGTGCACCACATGTGCACCCATACTTATTTCAGGGGTGCAACAGGGTGTCCTTTGGACACCCCTGCACCCTTGAAATTATTCTCAATTTGCGCTTAGCAAATTGCGAATCGCAAATTGAGAATACATTCCCATTCCTTCCTATGGGCCAGGAGGCCAATAGAAATGAAGGGAAAGTATTCCTTAATTGTGAATTCGCAATTTGCGAGTTCGCAATTAAGGAATATCAAGAAATCTCTAAAAAATTGCAATTTTCTTGATACATACCAATTAGCGATTCTGAAATAGCAATTTATTAAAAATCGCTATTACAGAATCGCTAATTGGTATCTTGATACATATGGCCCTAAATGTACTGTTCCAGGGTGGACGCCCACCCTGGAACAGTACATTTAAAAAAGCGTGAAAAGTACGCCAAAACACATTTGTTTTAAAGGAGGCTTTAAAAACAATAATTGAAAATGCAATAGGTCTCGCCTTTGATTAACTTAAAACCATTTGCTTTGCTAATGGTATTGTATAGCAAAGCAAATGGCTTTAACTTAATGAAAGGTGAGACCTATTGCATTTTTAATGCTTGTTGACTACTGCTTTTTTAGGTCAAGGACCGTCGCACTGCGTAGCAGTGGGCAGAGTCTGAAGATGTTATGTCTTTTAGTTAGGGGGGCTTGAACCCGCCTCTCTTTTCCATTTGCTGGCTTCCTAAACGAGTAGGAGATCCCTTTCCTGAGGTAATTCAGGAGAGAGACCCAGGACCTCTTGCACTTCCTTTACGTAGGCCAGCCATTGGAGGAGAGGGGCGTCACTCAGTTCAAGCCCCGTCTCTTTCGGATTCGGGGCGTGTTTTTTGCGTTCTTTCGCCCTGTGGCATCATCCGTCACTCAGAACGACAAAAACACTCCCCCGATTCCGAAATTTTCGGAGCTTTTGCGGCCGCCATTTTGCTGCTCGGTAAAACCTGGAGAGCAGCGTCTACCGAGGACATGAGGTAAATATCCCTTGTTTCATTTTCCTTTCTGGTCTCCCCTCCCCATTTCATTTCTGTCCATTACTTTTCTCCATCTTTTTCCATCTTTGCTCTAACCACTTTCTTTTTTAGGTCTCGCCTGTCGATGCGCATGCGCATCGAGCAAGCGAGACTATGGGGGCTCATCGACTCTTTATCTAACTTGCAAGGAATCGTGGCGATTCCTTGCAGTGCCCGTGACTTTTAAGCTCAATGCGCATGCGCATTGAGCTTAAAAGCGCGTGCACATGGCCCCAGCCGCCTGCCTTGCCTACTCTCCCGCCCCCTCACTTTTTGATTGCACGGCCGCTAGGCCGTGCCTCCCCTACTCCTCCTACTCTCCTCCCGTCTGTTCCCGCACTCCTCCCACACCCCCGCTCCGCCCCCTCACTCTCTCTGCCCCCTCTAAAAAGAAATACAAAACAAGCGCTACCCGTTCTAACATTGAAGACTTTCTAAAAAAATATTATATTATATATACGTTTCTGAAGAGAGGAATGTTCCGTTCCGCCGCAAACTCCAAAGTGGCCAATCTGTGCTGGATCTAAAGTGCTGACTCCGCCCCGGGCATGTGTTCTTTTGTTGCTATTGTAACGCCGAGTCAGGCCCCCGGCTCAGGGTTGATTCCCAGGCGTGGCTCCATGCAGTGCGGGGCATTGCAGCTCTTGCCGGAACCGACTCTGTCGCATTTCTCCTCCCCCCTCCCCTCTCTTCCCTCCGTCTTGTTCTCCCCTGGCATATATTTGCTACTCACGGGCTGTGTTATCCTCTTCCGGTCGCCTCTCCCCACCTCACCCCCCACCCCACCCCAATCCCCCGCCCGCCTTCCCAGCCCATGCCGTCTTCTTCCAGCCCACAGTCGCCCCTTCAAGGCCGTGTTTCGAAGCTGTGGCCGCCTCTCTCCCGGTGAACGCACTTGGATGTTACGGTGTGACTAGAGCGCCATGAACACATCCCCTCTCTGGCCCATGACGTAAGCTGGATTCCTTGGACGGACCACAGTGTGCTCGTGCTGCTGTCTCCATGTGGCTGTTGCTTAGCGACATGGCAGATTTCGCTTCTCAGCAGACAAGAGCAATGGACGTTTGCAGCACCACAGGCAACTTGCAGGGAGGCTCGCGCACTTCAAGGGGTCTCTTTGATGGTTCAAGGTAGGTTTTTATTATCTGAAACCTCCCGTGTATCTGCTCCCCTAGCATTAGATTGCTTTACTAACCTCTCTCTTGTGGGAAGCTGCACACCGCTTCCAATTCATCACTTTCTTCCTTCCCCAACCTGCATCACGACTCGCAGTGACCACAGTCCCCCAGCACTTGTCTCCATCCCCACACTCGTAGTGAACCATTCCACTCGCAGTGACGGGATCTGCTCGTCGATATATATCTCACATTGCCAGGGAAGTTTCCAGGCACTAAGCATAGTAGATAAATGAAAACATCTGTATAGTGCCCTTAGAGGAAACGATCCCTACGTTCTATTCATTGGAGCGACTACGGGTTAATAGGTGTGACGTCATAAATACGGCACTCAGTTCATTTAGACATGTTGGCGCCAAAAGCTTTGTGCACTAGCGTCTCGGGAATACTGCAATCTAGCGCTCAACGAGGCCGGACAGCTGTGTTTCATCCTCTCGAGCACAGACCATATGCACAAACACAGGGGCAACCCTGACACCCAAAAGCTCACTTACGTACATTTGTAGTAAAATCATACATTTTTAAGGTAGTAAACTCACTCACTCACTCACCCTCACTCATCCCACACCCTCACTCACCCTCACTCAACCCCTCACCCTCACTCACCCTCAACCCCTCACCCTCAACCCCTCACTCACCCTCACTCTCACTCATCCTCACTCACCCTCAACCCCTCACCCTCACTCACCCTCACCCTCACTCACCCTCATCCACCCTCAACCCCTCACCCTCACCCTCACCTTCACTCACCCTCAACCCCTCACCCTCACTCACCCTCAACGCCTCACCCTCAATCACCCTCAACCCCTCACCCTCACCCACCTTCACTCACCCTCACCCTCACCCTCACTCACCCTCACTCACCCTCACCCTCACTCACCCTCACTCACCCTCACTCACCCTCACTCACCCTCACTCACCATCACTCACCCTCACCCTCACTCACCCTCACCCTCACTCACCCTCACTCAGCGCAACCACAGCATCTTCACTAAATATATGTAATAAACTTTAAGCTATTGGCAATATAAAATAAAATCCATTTTATTTACTTATTAATTATTGATTGTTTTTTAAAGCCATTGATTTTTTTAATATCAATACATATAAGTCACATATAAGTCCCGTTAATACAAAACATGTTGCTTTACAAATGCTAGAGGTGTCACATTTACAAAAATTATAACTATTGGCTTTGTAAAGAAGAAAGCTATTAATTTAGCTATTTAGAAAAAACAACACATAAATAAAAAACAAAAAAAATAAATAACACCTATAGCTCAAACTTTCCTACTGCGAGACCTATTGCATTTCCAATGCAATAGGTCTCGGAGCATTTGAGTTAGAGCTTTTAGAAATGTTTATGGCTTTTTTTTTTTTAATTCTTTAGCATTGGCTACAGGAAACAAAAATGCTAAAGATTTACAAAAAAACCCATAAACAATTCTAAAAGCACTAACTCTAATGCTGCGAGACCTATTGCATTTCTAATGCTTGTTACCTTTCTCCTTGCTTCTTTCCCCTCTCCTTCACAGTTCTATGTTTTGCCCTTGTTGCTTTTCCTTGGTCTCTACTCTTCCCTGACCTTCCTTAATTAACTCGTTACTTTTTCCTCTACTCGCCTTTTGCTCGTCCTCTTCTGTTTCTCTCTCCTTTTTCTCTTCGGTGCAACTTCTGACCCTTTACCCATGTTCTCATTTCGATTGCCTTCTCCATCTGTATTTCTCTCAGTTCTTTTCCGTAACTGCAACGCTGCTCTGTTCTCTTGCCCTTCCCTCTCGCCTTCCTTTCCTTTATACCGTGCTCACCTCTTGCCCTGTTTTTACTCTCCAGAGGGAGGATTGACCTAGACATGCATCACGGCAGAAGGACCGTCGTGGCTTTTGGAAAAGCAATGAGGATGGGAAAGGGCAGTTTGTGCTTGCTGAAGGCAAAGTTTGGCAGAGACATAAACAGTAAAAGACAAACAGCAAAAAAAACGGCCCACACACGGACCCGAAATACTAGCTCTTGTAATATTTCCAGATTGTCCTATAGGCCTTCACGAACCTAGAGGGCCCTACAGATGTGCTTGCTACTGCCCTGGGCTTGGTGGCCATTGGGAGGGGATGGAGCCCTGCGCATGACATTTTTTTTCTTTCACGTTCAGTAGTTTAGGCACTGCAAACTCGCCCCTCTTCTCAGTGAATGTACAAAGCTAGACTCCGCTTGGTTATGCACCTCCTGTGCCACTCCCAATTGGAAGACACTTCCCTCCGTGTAAAATGTAATTTACTCCCCAGGCCTAAAAACTTTGCTTTGTTACTCCACAACTAGACCCTGTCCTATCCATCCGCACCTCCTCTACATATCCATCCACAGCTCCTCGTACATTTCCTGGATCTTTTTTTCTTGGAAACAGCATTTCTGCCCAGGCGCTAAGAGGTGCATGAATAGCGCTATGAGAAAGAAAAATTGGCTGCTCTGACACCTTAGTGGTTTGCGTGCTGCTTACTAGGGTGACCAACCGTCCGTAAATTTTACGGACAGTCCGTAATTTCGGCCGTCTGTCCATTGTCCGTGAAGGATTGTTTAACGGACGTCATTTGTCCGTAATTTTAACTGGTCACACAACCGACACAGCTGGCCCCCACCTCCCTTCTTGACTGCGATGCTGCTGAGGTCGGGTGTAACAGACTCCGAGGCAGTACAAAAGCTCAGATACCCATCAGCATTGGCGAGGCACAGCAGGATGGCAACCCTCACACCTTCAGCCCTTGATGAGCTGTTAAGAGGTGCTTGAAGGTGACAGAGGGAGGGGCGGCAGCTTCGGAGCAGGGGCATCTATTCAGATGCAAACAGCACTGAATGCGTCTTGTATTTTCAATTGGTGTGAGACATTCCCTTTCTGCCCAGGGTTCCAAATATCCTAGAACCGGCCCTGATTACACCGAGGCAGCACGTGGTTCACTTCACAGAGCTTAATTACTGTCACTAAATTTTAAACAAACCTCGATTCTTCAAACATGCAGTCTATATTGTAATAAAATAGAGAAATGGCACAATCACACTCACACTGATTAACAAAGTATGGAGGACAATCAGTTAAATCAGTTCTCTTGGAGTATCTCCTTTCAGTACTGTACATCAGTGTGGGGGGAGGGGGGCAAAACTAACATTTTGGAAACAGAGCCTGTCTTCTCGTTGTCTTATCCAGGAGGGGGTAAGGAGCCCTCCCCCACGCTGGAATAGACCAAGATGATACTAGAATACTGCATACCCACCACTGTGTCCACCCTGGTGGATCCTGTTCCCCCTCCAGTGATGGCTCTTGTCCCCCCATATGGTGGCGCCTGTCCCCCCCCACCCCACCTCCTGCCTGTGATGGCTCCTGTTCCCTCCTGTAGTGGATCCTGTCTCTGCCCTGGGTGGCTTCTGTCCCAGTCCTGGAATGTCTCCTGCAGCGAGGGTGAAGTTCTTGATGGGCTTCTTCTCAAAAAGGCTCAGCTCAAAATTAATATGAAAAGGTGGGCGAGTGAGTAAGTGAAGGGATGGCTGGATGAATTAGTGAAAGGGGGGATGGATGAATGAAAGATTGAATAGATGGATAATGGGAGGGGATGGATAGATTGATGAGTGAGTGGAAGGATGGAAGAGAGAAAACTGAAATAGCTGGATGTATGGGTGGAAGGGTAGCTGGATGGGTAAAAGGGTGGATGGATGAGTGAAAGGATGGATGAGTGAAAAGGTGGATGATGAGTGAGTGGGTGGATGGATGAGTGAAATGATGGATGGATTGATGAATTGATAAGTGCAAGGGCGAATGGATGAACGGATGAGTGAAAGGGTGGATGTAAGGATGGATGAGTGAGTGAAAGAGAAGGTAGATGGACAAAATGATGAATAGACCAATGAAGGAGTGAAAGGATAAATGGATGAGAGAAAGGATGAATGAGTGATAGGGTTAATGGATGGATTCATGAGAGGGTGAGTAGATGGATGGATGGATGGGTGGGTGGATGGATGGATGGATGGAAGGGTGGGTAGATGGATGGAAGGGTGGGTGGATGGATGGATGGATGGAAGGATTGCTAAGTGAAAGAGTCGATGGATGAGGGAGGATGATGGATGACTGAAAGGGTGGATGGGTGGAAGGATCAGTGACTGGGTAGATGGATGAGTAGGTGAAAGGATGGCTGGAAAGGTGAAAGTGTAGATCGCTGGATGGATGAGTGAATGGATGGATGGGTAGAAGAGTGAATGGCTGAGTGTACAGATGGATAGGGTGAAAGGGCAGATGGATGGATAATGGATTGATGAGTGAAAGGATGGATGAAGGGATGGATGAGTGAAATGAAAGATGGAAGGATACATGATGGATAGGTTTGCAAATAGCTGAATATGTCTAGATATGGCTGGGCTTACTTATATACAATTGCGCGACCTCTGATGTGTCTGTAAAACTTATCCAATTGTCCTGAAGTTTTGTCCTGAATTTTGACCTCCTGTCCTGAATTTGTGTCCTGAATTTGGACCCTTTGTCCTGAATTTTTACACTCACCGTCCTGAATTTGCACCAATGCCAGTTGGTCACCCTACTGCTTACACTTCACTCGAATAATTTTGGGTGCATGCGTGCGGCAGAGTAAACCAGTGCAGGGCGGTTAGGACCATGCGGTATGTGCAACTTGGGTTATTAAACAGGCCAAGTCAGACGTGCTGGAGTTAAGTTTGAAGCGTCAGTAACTCTAGCACTACAGGCTGAGTGACTAGAGAGGTAGTGGGGCGTGGTAGATGAAAAGCGCTACGCACTTAGACTGCTGAGTCAAGAAATAGGTCGTAAGGTGTTGTTATGAGCAACCGCGCATAGGTCCTAGGGGTTTTTCTCGAGCAACAGCACTTCGCGCATCCTTTATGGTTGCAGGAGATGCAAGACATGAGAAGGGATTCAGGCAAAATGCAGAAATCGGCACCAGGAGCCTCCAGAAACGGTGTTTGAATGCGCAAATTGCAGCCACGTCGGAAGAAGCATACTGCAGGCAGCCCCTGCACCCTCGTGGGCCCAGCGCGCACATGCTAAAGGCGGGCCCGAGTACAAGGGACACAGTTTAGTGCCTATGTAGAATTCTACTCTCTTGATGCAATAGTTGCCTTGATTCATTTTATTGTTCTTGTTTATTCTACTGTTATGTGAACGTGAAATAAGCGTGTTCGGTCTGCTGAGTTGCAGGCTTAGCACTCGGTTCTGATCTCCGCCTCATGTGCGCCAGGGTCCGGCCCTGAGCTCGGCTCACAGGGACCCTTGAACCTTTACTTCAGCCAGCTGCTTGCTGTGTGCCTGCCCAAGAGCTGTGCGCAGAGGATGGGCCTGTTCCTTGGACGGTAGGTCACTGGACTTTAGCCCCGCGCACAGGACGGGCCCGATTCCTGTGTGAATGGTGCCTGCTTCGCTCCTCTGCACGCTTGGCGCCTGCCTCGTGAGCAGCTGCTCCAGGACCTGTGTTCCGGTTCTCTGCCTGTAACCCCTCGCCCACCATAAGAGGGGCCTGGTTCATGGGAGCAAGGTACCTGCTTCTTGGTCCTGTACTCTGGGGACCCGAGATCTTATTCTTTACCCAGGAGGGATCTCTCTCCCGGGTACCTGGCTTTTGATCTTCAGCTTTACCCATCATAGTCCCGGGCTCGTGTGTACCAGGCTCCTCCACACCACAGGCCCTGCCCTCCGACACCTGTTCTTCACCCCTGAGCACTACAGGGCCTGCCGCCCTGGTCACCAGCCCCTGCCTCTAGCCTCCTCCACGCAACAGCATTTTCCTCCTGCACTGCCCCCCTGGCCGGCGTGACTCCAGAGATGGCATCTGGGTTGCCCAATCCTGAGGCTGCCCGGATGAGGCCAGCACACTACTATGAAGGCATGATGAAGAAGAAGGGCCCAGGTGATACGGTAAGTGGCGCCCTCGGCGCTTTCTTCTCACAGATTCTCAGACCCTGTCTGACCTGCACACATCTCCCTGCAGCCCACCAATCTGGTGCCTCTAAAGACCAGCAGGGCTGAGGTAGGCTCACCCCCCATAGACAGGTGATTGCGCCGCGGCCTCTGAGAGGCCATCAGGCTGGGGCAGAGTAACTCCCATTCCAGGCACTGTTTGACAGCCCCACAGGCCCTGGAGGTATGGACTATTTAGGCTACTGTAAAAATCCCTTACAGTAATAACATGTATAGAGATTTTGTGTCTAAAATGCTTCAGGTAGAACATTTTAATGTCCATTATTAATAGCCAATCACAATTAATACATATTGTGTAGTCATGGCAAGGATGAAAGACTGTGTGCACCCTAGCAGGATTTCCAGTCTGTGGCTCAGGGTGGATTTGTTTGATGCGTTTTTGAGAAAGGAAACTCGAATGTCTTTTGAGGGAAGCCACGCCTTCTTTCCGCATTGCCTGACCCAGGGTCAGTGGATTCCCCTCACGGTCAGCACTGTCAACAGGGAGAGTAGTTATGTCTCTCTGGTTCATTACTGCAGTCTTGTGTCTAAGGTTAAGCGGGTTCTCTTGATCTGGCGGACAAACGTCTTGAGTTCTAGTGTCTTACTTGGTACTCCTTCCTTTGTCCACCACTTGTCTCGTATGATTGTACTATTACAAATTCTTTCTCCAGACAAGTTTTACAGGAATTGTTTTCAGGCTGTGAAATGACATGTCTGTTTCTCGTTAAGATAGCTTGAAGAAAAGCTGTTTTGTGTCCTTTGAATGGGAAACCTGAATCTTTTACCAGAGAGAAATACTGTTGCTGTAATTAATAAACAGATAACACGTTTTGTTTTGAAACAGTACTCAGTCTTTGATAACTCATTCATGAGAGGCCTAATGTACATACTCCAAGCCATTTGTTTAAAAAAGCACAATACATGGCATACATTGCATCCGTTTCAAAGCTTTGGGACCTCCAAAAATTAAATATGAGAAAATAGAAAAGCCTATTAATTCTCACTAAACTAATACATTCTAACGTTGATTCTGACAACCCCGGAACCCGTAATGTAACCATGTAAGCCGGCTTCTAACTCCCTTCTCCCTAAAATGGAAGTTAGCAATCTCTTATCTTCATTTGGATTTGTCTCTATGCATGGCTAACTTCAATTAATTTAAGTAATCAGTTCGCACATATGCCCATGTCTTTAGATAAACATCAAGCCCCAGGTTACAGCCGGTATTAAGCTATGCCCAGCCCTCCCCCAGTAGGAGTAGGAGGTGTATTTTTTTCCAGTTTGTAGGGCATCAGACCTACTTTTGGAGGTGCTAATTCTACTTTTGTTGGCCAGTCCTCTTCGTTTCGGCTTCAGCCAGCCTCATTTGGTAACGCAGGGCTTAAAGAGGGCCGGTCCGTGAAATGGGTGGACGCCTTCTCACTGCATAGCATTTGAAGGCAGATCACGGGATGTCCTAGTTTGTAAGATATACTTAAGGTTGCTACTTCAGATGGGGTGCTTCCTTTCAGGCCTGTCAGCTCAAATTGCAGTGCGCTGGAAGTCATTGCCGTGAATATGTTATGACGTTATTTAAGACTTTGCTGTTCCTTTCAAGTGCCAAGGAAAGTAAACAAACCGTATCAGCTGACTGTAGACAGCAATGTTTGAGAGGCGGTGGAGTCTGCGCTTCGGTGTTGAGTTTTGACAAAGCAGCCTATGTATGTAAGAACAACAAAATTGGCTTCTTGAAGAGCCCCTTATTTTAGTGGATGCACGAGGCAGTGGAACAGGGTAGTAGATTCTCTGGAGAGGATACGTGTTATTTTACGGCTTTGGTTTTCAGTCACTACAAAGAAATCACACGTTTAGGTAGTTAGGAAACACTAAAACCATGAGCTTTCTAAGTACTTTGTTTGTCGTATGCAAAGCTGCCATTTCGCAGTCACTGGGGTGTGCTGCTCCCAGCCAGCCCTGTGTATACATCTCGGGCTGAGAAGCAAATTACTTGTGTGTGAGGCGCTCTGTGTGTGTGTGTTGCTCGCTCTGTGTGTGTGTGTGGGGCTCTGTGTGTGTGTGTGTGTGGAGCTCTGTGTGTGTGGGGGGGCTCTGTGTGTGTGTGGGGCTCTGTGTGTGTTTGTGTGGGGCTCTGTGTGTGGGGCTCTTTGTGTGTGTGTGGGGGGGGCTCTATGTGTGTGTGTGAGTGGGGCTCTGTGTGTGTGGGGGGGGGCTCTGTGTGTGGGGGGGCTCTGTATTTGTGTGTGGGGCTGTGTGTGTGTGTTTGGGGCTCTGTGTGTGTGTGTGTGTGTGTGTGTGTGTGCGGCTCTGTGTGTGTGTGGGGGGCTCTGTGTGAGTGTGTGGGGCTCTCTGTGTGTGTGGGGGGCTCTGTGTGTGTGTCCAATCCTTGCTGTACCGACGTAGAACTGAGTAGCAAATTCTACTCCTACAGGATATCGCCAGTACCTCCTTCACCACTTTATATCTGTGTTTCTGAGATAAACGGCCAACACGCCAGCTACACCCCGATGTGCGTTTCTTAACCTTAGTTAGGATCACCAGTCACTTTGCCATCTATTTCACAAATGAAAACATTGCTATGTATATGTCCACAACTAAATGTATATATGCCGTCTCTCTTCCTCCCTTCCTTAGGCATTAGAGGCTTACAACCTTAAGGCATTTAATAAATGTCCTGATGATGGTCCCCATGACTAAGTAGTGGGACCGAAACGCCGTCGACCTGTTGTGCACCTTATACAAAAACTTGATTTATATGTTATGTATATGTAATGGTGCTTGTCTGATATTTCTGTACATTAGAATTTTTACAGAAATCGCTGCTTTTGCCTTAAAAGCCCTGTCTTGTCTCCTGTTAACCTTCTGTACTGATCTGATGGTGTCTGGGTACAGGCTTGTGCCCCACACTGGTGATTTGTTGAAGGTATCCTTTGTGTATATAAACTTTCAATTGAGTAAAAAATTAAAGACCTCTGTCCGGCTGGACATGTCGGTCCAAATATAGAATTGATGTCGTCTATATTCATTGCTTCGCATATATTTCTTATGCATGGGACCGTTGTTGTTTTATAAAGTATGCTCCCCGAGGTCCTATGCTGACTTACTTGGGGCCCCTTGTTGACTTTAACATAACTTTGCGCAATCGGCTGATTGCAAGGGCTTTGTTTGCCTTCCACTTCTCCACAGTGGGTGCTCACCTCCCTACCCCTACATCCTTTGGATCCGTACACATTTACACACTCTTTCCCTCTCCCCTCCAACACCTGGTGATACATTGTTATGTCTAATTCAGCCCCCTTATACTCAGTTGAGTACATTAAAAAGATTAGTGAAGGTCTCTCTTTGTTCACAGACCAAGAAGAGTACACCACAGCTGGAAGCTCGAGTCTATCTGATGATCTAGAAAAACAAAATAAAAAATATGTCCGACTAGAATTAATGACCTCATGCTCACCCAATACTTGAAATCTAACACCATCCCATTAGGATTACAAGTTAGGAATATCCCTGGGGTATTCACTGATAATCCCAAGTACATTGCAGGATTCAGTAATATAGGAACCACTTGCTCTAGGCACTGGTTAGTCCTAGGGATAGAAACTGCAAGTGAAGAACTAAAGAAACTGGGTGACACCATTAAAGACCTCGAGAAACAAATCACTGATAACAACACAGTGCCTGACGGTAAAAAACTCCTTGAGAAAGTTGAGAAAAGGGTGCAAGAATTCCACCGTATCGAACAAAACAAAAAGGCAAACAAAGTAAAGAAAGACATCAAATCTTTCACTCTTGAACGTACCTACCCATATCTTCACAAAGATTTCTATACCAATCGTAACTTCAATCCCCATCAACAGACCCCGAGACCTTGGGGCCGTTTTAATAAAAGAAACACTGTGGTGGGAGTCACCGATTCCTCGGCTGAATCATCTGACAGTTCAGACTGCGGTGAAGGACCAAGTGACCCCACACGTAACCAGAATAATAATTTTTTAGCCAGAGGCAACTCCGAACCTCCCAAGAGAGGACGAGTGAAACAGCAACCGAGATGGTACAACCCTCCAGGAGAGAGGCAAACCAGACACAAGTTTTACCAATGGTAGCTGAAAGTGTCAACATAGAGACCATCCCTGTGTTTAATATATCCAATCACACCCTGTCCAGTCAAGAAATCTCCATCCTGAGTAAAGGCTTGTCGTTTGTCCCAACCCCCAACTTCCTTGATCTCCAGTCTGAACTGATGGGTTTTTTCCGCAAAATCAGACTCCGGGCATTTTTTGAACTTAACCCCTCGGAGCCTAAAACAGTAGTTACACCTTTCAGACCCCCATCCACCTTTTCACCAACTTCTAACATGATCGCTAAAGAGATTGTTACTTTTGAAAAGGTCATCCTTAAAGAGACCTCAGACTTGGCAAAATCACACCTGTTTATACCTTATAACATCTCCCTGGAAAAAAAACTGCCATCTCCTCCTTAAGAAACAACAACAACCTGATCATTAAACCAGATGATAAGGGGGGTTGAATAGTGTTACAAAATATTGAAAGTTACAAAAATGAGCTCCTACACCAAGTCTCAAATATCGACCATTATTGCAGACTCCCCTGCAATCCTACTAAAGCCTTACAAACATTAATTAAACAACTCACTACGGATGCCCAGGAAAGTGGCTACCTGAGTAAACACGAATTTAATTTTCTGAACATCACCAACCCAAGAACTCCAGTCATTTATACCCTCCCCAAGATTCATAAAAGACTGGACAATCCCCCAGGTAGACCCATCGTGTCTGGTTGCGGGTCTGTCCTAGAACCTTAGGGACACTATGTCAATTTTTTCTTAAAAGATTTTGTTCCCGAAACTAAGTGCTTTATCTGAGACAGCATGCATATGATCAATCTGATTGAGAACCACCCCTTCAATCCTGAAAATGAGGCTCTATGTATCCTGGACGTAGAGTCTCTCTATGCAAATATACCCCAGAGAGAATCGCTTCTAGTTATGGAAACAATACTGAATAAAAGATCACAC
This sequence comes from Lissotriton vulgaris, assembly GCF_964263255.1. Classification (NCBI taxonomy): domain Eukaryota; kingdom Metazoa; phylum Chordata; class Amphibia; order Caudata; family Salamandridae; genus Lissotriton; species Lissotriton vulgaris. Next base: position 743,403,451 of record NC_141695.1, on the reverse strand, counting down.
CCTCACATAGTACCCATCTTATTTATAGTACAACTCCTTGAGATCTGCCTCACCCAGAACTTCTTTATGTTTGACACCCAGTATTACCAACAGGTCCGTGGCACATCCATGGGTGCGATTTTCGCACTGACTCTAGCAATTCTGTACATGGATTGGTTGGAATGCAGTACCATTCTCACAGACAGTAACCCGTTCCAATTGGGGTTGCTCACATGGAAACGTTATATTGACGACATTTTCCTCATTTGGGGTGTCTCACCTGATGCCTTTCCGGGTCTCCTACACTGGCTCAATAACAACTGTAATGGTCTTACATTCACCCTGACCCATAGCAAAACTCACATTCCATTTCTTGACCTATCTATCCAACATAAGGATGGGTTGCTCTACACATCCTTGTTCCGCAAACCCACTGAAAGAAATACGTTACTGAGTTATGGGAGTTGTCATCCCAGGGCCCTGAGAGACAGCTTAACATACTCCCAATTTCTAGGACTTAGAAGAAACTGCTTCCAAAAAGAAGACTATTTTGTTGAGGCCAACATCCTCTCAGCTAAATTAAGAACTAGAGGCTACCCACATCGTCTGGTTAAAAAATCAATGAAAAGGGCATGTTACTGCCCTCGTGAGACTCTATTGGAGCCCAAACACAAGCGAACCACTGATAAAATGGTTTGTGTCACGACTTTCTCGACCATTTCCAATCGTGTTAAAAAAAGTATAAAAAGAACTGGCACATATTAAACTCTGGACAGCTGGAGTGGGAATCTCCTCTATTTGCTTTCAAAAAAAGCAAAAACCTCAAGGACCAGTTGGTCAGGGCAGCCCTCCCGTCCTCGGCCACAGTTAACACTGCACTTAATGATCATTGGTCGTTACCACCCCTGCGAGGCGACTCTAAGTGTGGGTCATGTATAGTATGTGACTTCTCCATTGATTGTAAGGAGTTTTTGTTCAAAGATGTAAAAAATGAACTTAAGACTTTCACTAACTGCAATAGCTGTAACGTTATTTATGCAATCTTTTGTCCTTGTGATCTAATCTACGTGGGCCAGACCAAGCAAAAAATCAAACTACGAATCTCCCAACACCGGAGCCGGATTCGTTGAGGCACACCCAATGCCCCCTTGGTCGAACATTTTTCCAACAAAGGACATACAGAAAATGAAATACGTTGGACTGTAATTAGTCAAGTGATCATACCACCAAGAGGTGGTGACCTGACACGAATGCTCAACAACGAAGAGCTTAAATGGTATTAAAAATGGACAGTCTAAACTCTGGACTCAACCTTCAAGAAGATTGGACTGCCCTGATTTAGGAACCACCTCTGACTCACTGAACATTATGGTTGCTTAACTTCTACCCTCTGTTTTGGGCTACTCAGATGTATATATTGTTGCTTTGCGAATTGTTTTCTCTATCGTGCTAAATTTTGGTGTCCCTATCCTGCTATGTTGTTTGTGCTTAATTCAATGTTATTTTATATTTTTTCACTGTCACCGTGCACTTTCCACTTGCACAAATGCACTTCTCCTCATCCCACTCGAGCGCTTCCCCCTGTGGCCCTACCACTCCAAGATGGCCGCCACGCATTGAGCCCCTTTTCCATTTCCATGCCCCCCTCCCGGGACCCAATCAGGAACCCCCTGCCCTGTTATAATCATCTTCCGGCATTCTCCACGAGGAAGCCAGGAAGCAGACCTAACAGCCGACTGACCCGGTAAGTCACGCAGCGCTGGCACCTTCCCATCCCTTTGGACAATATTTCCTTGCTTCCCTTATCGCCCTAATCGCCCGCCTTCCCTTGCAGGCAGATTCCTGGTATATCGCATTGACACTATTGTGACGCGGATATATTGAAATGCTCCCGATTCTGGTAAGAGCCCTCACGTGCCCGCCGGCCCACCTCAAAATCTCTGCTCTGGCCATTTTTTAACCATTTTTAACGTTGTTTCCCTCCCTCCTTCAACCACAGGGCAGCTCCGCCTTTAACTAGGCATCCCTCCATCACAGCTTGCAGCACGAGCATACCGGGGCAACTCCCCCTCGGTGAGCCGTCCTTAAGCTTCTCCCAGTACCTCATTGCACCGTGACTCTTCACAAATGCTTCAATTTTAATTAGCTGACGATCGATTGTACTGGTTTAAATCACAGCATGCCTATTTTTCACTCCGGATCCCGTTTTTAGTGCGCCACCCACACCTTCGCCGGCATAACTCCCACTAAAATTCAGTTCTTAAAACACCAAACAAACCTAGACACAGGTGGTTATTGCCCATGCCTTGTCACTCCTCGCTGTACCGACATAGAACTGAGTAGTAACCTCTACTCCTACAGGAATTCACCTGTAACTCTGGCTCTGGCTTATTGAGACACACGGCCAACTCACCTTATCTATCGATCGCCAACATGACTTCAAAAACCTTTTATCCAATCCTCGCTGTACCGACGTAGAACTGAGTAGCAAATTCTACTCCTACAGGATATCGCCAGTACCTCCTTCACCACTTTATATCTGGGTTTCTGAGATACACGGCCAACACGCCACCTACACCCCATTGTGCGTTTCTTAACCTTAGTTAGGATCACCAGTCACTTAGCCACCTATTACACAAATGTAAACATTGCTATGTATATGTCCACAACTAAATGTATATATGCCTTCTCTCTTCCTCCCTTCCTTAGGCATTAGAGGCTTACAACCTTAAGGCATATAATAAATGTCCTGATGATGGTCCCCATGACTAAGTAGTGGAACCGAAACGCTGTCGACCTGTTGTGCACCTTATACAAAAACTTGATTTATATGTTATGTATATGTAATGGTGCTTGTCTGATATTTCTGTACATTAGAATTTTTACAGAAATCGCTGCTTTTGCCTTAAAAGCCCTGTCTTGTCTCCTGTTAACCTTCTGTACTGACCTGATGTTGTCTGGGTACAGGCTTGTGCCCCACACTGGTGATTTGTTGAAGGTATCCTTTGTGTATATAAACTTTCAATAGAGTAAAAAATTGAAGACCTCTGTCCGGCTGGACATGTCGCTCCAAATATAGAATCGATTTCGTCTATATTCATTGCTTTGCATATATTTCTTATGCATAGGACCGTTGTTGTTTTATAAAGTATGCTCCCCGAGGTCCTACGCTGACTCACTTGGGGCCCCTTGTTGACTTTAACATTCCCTTTAGTGCAAGCGTCTAGACCAGCCCTATATGTGAATGGGACTGAGGCTGCCGCACAGGCCTTTGTGACGGCACCGATTGCAAAACTGGACAAAAATCAGACACCACACTGCAAAAAAATGCGGTGCACGATTGACCCACTGCACCCATCCCTGCCTGTGTTCCCAATGTGTACAGCTCATTTTCTGAACTTACTATGTGAAGGTGTTTTTACAGTGATGTAATGCAGAAAAAGGAGGTGGTGGGTAGTACATTATTTGCCTAATTTCACACCATTTGGTTAAGTGGGGAAGCCGTGATTAATCATTACACTTTACAGTTCTTTTTAGCACAATGAGATTTGCCAGGATTCTGAGTCGAGGCTGGACCCAGGTCATGGGGGGCAGTGGCCACCTAACACAGCACCGTCAGTGAAAGCTCGGCTCGGGTTTCCATGGGGACTCTCCGCAGTCTGGCTCGAGCTTGCAGTAACTAGCACACCCACGCACTGGCACTTGTGGAGAGCACACTGAAGGGAAGCTGAAGCCACAAGCGGATGTTTGGACACAAATTGATTTGCCTGAATTCGAATAATGGTTGATGGGTGACATGGGCTCAAGGAGCGAGGGAAGGGGGGTGCAAGTGGGTCTGAAGAGTGAGGTCATCTTTTGGGTCTACTCTCATTTGGCCAATCACCGCATTGTGTTTTGTTTGGGTCTGGAGAGATGCAGCCCAGTATCGACGAGCTGGAGTCGAGCCAGGCACATTTCATCAAGGAGCTGCAGGGAATGATGGGACGTGCCGCTAATTGGTGCCCTGAAGCCCGCACTGCTGCAAGAACGCGGGCACCGCTTCCCCGGGCATTACACACCTGTGTTTACTAGCAGCACATATGGGAACCGTGTAAAACATGTAACAAGTATATGTGGCCAGTGTAGCACACCACGGGTGGCAGGGAAACCAGTAGAGAACGTGGCCGGTAGGTGGGCGAAAGTTAAAGGGGGCGGCATTAAAGGGGTAAGAAAGATCCACTGAGGGCATGCAGGGGGCGGGCTGAGAGTGGGGAATGAGTAAGGAGGCGCATGCTCCAGGCACGAAGTCAGCGTGGCTGCAGGACTGCCTGGAGGCGAGGGAAATAGAACTCAGGGTGGCATGTTTACATACACCCCAGATGAGGCAAGGCAGCGTGGCCAAGAAAAGTTACAGCCTTATGCAGCGTAACTGGTGTTCATGTAAAGCGCTCTGATACCTGATACCTTGGGGTGAAGTTTGCGCTGTAAAAACAAGGCAGCGTGACGAGTTTCCTTGACAATGTGGAGAAGTGTGGCTCACTGGTTAGAGCAGGCAGACCCTGAAGCAGAGGTCAGACCCGGGACCAGGGTTCAATTCCTGACGCGGCAGGGTCATGAGCTCAAATGTCCATGGACTTGATAATTCTCGCTTCGGTGCCTGACCTAATCATGGGTTCACACTCTGCAACTCTGGGCATTAAGCTTGCTTAATCTCCACAACGGCCCCCCCGCGGCGGGATGCCTGGCTTTCACCTTGGGGATGCCCTGTAGGGGCTATCTCACAGGGAAAATCCAGGACGGGTTCCCAAGGCAAGCTCGGAGATACCCCTTCGGGGGTCGATTCAGGCGCTATATAAGAAACATAATAATAATAATAATAATAATAATGGAAACCTTGGAATAAAGATGGCGTCGGACTGTCCACCATCCCTACGAGCATGCACATGCTGTTTACTTTGGACAAATGGCGAGAGCAGCCATCTTTGTCCATGCAGACGCGTGCAAAAAAGCCCTTGGCAGAATTGATTGCAAAAGATACTCGCAAGGGCGAGAGCAGCTGCTTTTGCCAGGCGAGACCTCAAAAGGAGGCTGCCATGAAGCAATTTGCAGCTGCTGAGCCATGCAAACATGTTCAACAAGCCATGGCAAAGCCAATAGGGCTTGCTTATGAAAGAGCTATTGGCTTTGTCAATATGTTTTAGCCATTTTGTACACTGGCATGGCAGCTGTTCAGCATGACTAAAGGTTAGTGTGGTAAAGGAGAGTGGTTTGGAGCTGAGTGTCATAAAGTGTAGTAGAGTGAAGTGTTTTGGAGTGGTGCCGAGTAGAGTTGAGTGGAGTGGAGTGGAGTAGAGTGGAGTGGACTGGCATGGAGTGTTGTGGAGAGAATAGAGTGTCATAGAATGGAACAGTGTAAAATGGAGCAGAGTGTTGTATAGTAGAACAGCATGTGCTGTCATTAAGTGATGTGGAGCACAGTGAAGTGGAGTAGAGGGTGTTGCTTGGAGTGGAATATAGTATTGTAGAGTAGAGTGGCAGAGAGCAGAGCAGATTGCCATAGATTGGAGTGGTATAGAGTGGAGTGGCATAGAGTTCAGTAGTGTAGGAGAGTGGAGTGGCCTAGAGTGGAGTAGAGCATTATAGAGTAGAGTGGCATAGCATGGAATGGCATGGAAATTAGTGGAGTGGAGTAGTGTGTCATAGAATAAGTGAAGTGAAGTGACATGGAGTGGCATAGATGGAGCTGCGTAAAGCATTGTATGGTGGAGCAGTGTTGTACAGTAGCATAGAGTGGAGTAGGGAGTTGTAGAGTGGAGTGGCATAGAGTGTCACATAGTGTCATAGAGTGGCACAGAGTTTAATGGAATAAGGCATCAAAGAGTGAAGAAGCATGGAGTGCAGTGTTGTAGAGTGGAGTAGAGTGCCTAGAGTAAGGTGTCGGAAGGTACAATGGTGCATAGGAGATTTGGCATAGAGTACAGTGGCATAGAGTGCATTGGTTTTGAGTAAAGTGGTATAGGGTGCAGTGAATGGAGTGGAGTGTCATTGAGTGGTGTTCATTGGTTTTCAGTAAAGTGATGTTTAGTGCATTGGTGTAGAGTGCAGTGGTTTAGAGTAGAGTGGCATAGAGTTCAGAGGCAGAAAGTGTAGTGTTGCAGAGTCTACTCTGCAACACTACACTTCCTGCCATGCACACCATGCATATTCCACTCTAAGCACCTCCACATTGGTCTACACTATTCCACAATACGCCACTCCCCATTGCGTCACTGCACTCTACTCTGCACCACTCCACTCTATGCCACTTTACTCTATACCATTTACTACTCTACTTTGCATCACTGTACTCTGTACCACTCCACTTTATGCACGGGCACTCTATACCAATCCACTCTACGCCACTCTAAGCTACTCTGCACTCTATGCTACTCTGCTATATGCCACTCTCCTCTACCGTGCGCCACTCTACTCTACTCTGAAACAATCTTCTCTACGCCACTGTACTCCGGGCCACTCCACTCAGCGCCATTGCACTCCACTCTTTGCCAATCCACTCTAGTCTGCATCACTGCACTCCATGCCAAAGCACTCTACACCACTTTACTCAAAAATAAATGCCACTGCACTCTACACCAATCTACTCTGCATCCCTGCACTCCATGCCACTATAATCTACTCTGCAACACTTTACAATTCCACTCTACACCATTGCACTCTACTATATACCACTGCTGTCTACATTAGTCTACTATTGTAGACAGCTGTGGTATATAGTATATAGTAGAGTGCAATGGTGTAGAGTGGAATTGTGTAAAGTGTTGCATGGAGGTTCATATGTATTTCCCTGGTACTCATTCCAATTAGACCATATCGCCACCCAACGACAACATATTTAATGTCATATTTAATGGCATTAAATGTCAGTATTATAAATATGAAAGAGAGTGTTTTACAGTATTCTACTGTTGGAATGCTCCCTTTTAAATGTTAACTTTCACTATTTTAAATGTACTACATTCACTGTAATGCAGACGTTTATTTAGGCATTATTTTTATGTACTGTGGTGATGAATGTACCTGCTGGAGAGAAATGGAGTTTTGTCTAGTGGCAGTTTTGACTCATCTAAGGTTGCCCCGAGCGGTAATATGCCTGCTGTAAAGAGGAAGTACTCTGCAGATCAAAGAACAGTATTTTATGTGCATAGCTCAGTGGGTTACTGCTTTTGTCACAGAGATCCTTTTGTACTGTATAGTTCATAAGTTACAGTCGCAATCTAAGATAGAATGTTATGGTTTTTTCCCAGACTTTCATTATTCCAATTTTTCTAAAACAGGTTTGTTTGGGTAGAAATACTTTCTTATTGGTAAAGTTAACCTTAACCATTGTATTACGTTCTGAATCCTGAGTTTATGCTTACTCAGACCAAGCACTCATAAACAATGCTTACCAATATGGATGACGTGAATCCTCACCTTGTAGCCTCCTTTGTTGTATATAACATTTTTTACACTCTGATGTATACACTTATGATTAATTGCCTCTGTATGTGTGTGATGTAAAATGCCCCAATGTCCTACAGTGGTATGAGAGGTGCTAAAGAGAGGGGCTATTAAGATTTGAAGCTCTGTTGGAGGGTGATAGTGAGGGAATAACTGAAGAGTCCCAATAAAGATTGCTCTATCCTGGTGCACTGTAAGGTCATCAATTACTATGTTTTAAAAACAAATACAATTGAATATATAGTGAAAAATGTGTCGTAGAATGCACAATTGTTCCCATTTCCCCCCAAATTTTCTTGGGGGAGAACCTCCTATAGTGATCAGACTCGCTTGCTGTACTCCCTCGATATGCACTTTGTGGGGACTGGTCTGACAAAATTTGCCTGGAATGCTTTGCATTCCCAGTTCGACCCTGCATAGTGGTCATAAGCACCAATCGAGAAAAACTGTGGGATTGTGTCATAAAGAAATAAGCCTGAACTTGGAAGACTTTAGCTGGGTCTAGCACAAATCTTTAGTTTGCAAAGTAATAAGTACTTTCAATGACATGCATGGGTGGTAAAACTACTATTAGTGCAATATATGTGGGTGTGTATATTTTAAGCCTTTGGCCTCCAGGATCTTGCATTGTTTCATCACGTAACACAGGGAATGTTGGAGTTGTGTCGTTTGATTCCATTTCTTACATTTTTTTGTCTGAAAACAGCCATAATCATTGCTGTAAACCAGGAGAATGGTCTGATAAAGCGAGAGGATTTATTTGTACATGTGCATTCAACAAATAAAGAAATCAATGAAATGAGTTGTTGTGGCCAATGGTTTCCGAACAGACTAGTGTACAGATGGATGGAGTTGGCTGTTTCTCTATCACTCCCACCTTCCCACTGTGGGCACAGGTGTACCCCCTGCCCCCATCCAACTGAATGCATTTCCTTTGACACTCCCACCCAACCCTGCCTTCATTTCTGCTTCATGACTCCTATTGTGCTCGTTCCGAGCCCCTCCTATTCACCGTTGGGCAGTTTATATCATTCCTGTTTCATTATTTCACCCTCATTTGCTAAAGTTTTTGCTGGCACGTGGGCACTCATCGCAATTTATCAACGCACATGTGAGCCTTTGAAATGGTAAGTGAATTAACACTATATTTTGGCTTTCATTGCATTACAATACTTTGTGCAAATAGCCACACAAAACATTTGTAAATGAGGGCCCAAATCTTACCCTACAAGTGATAAAACTTGCACAGTCACTGTTATTTCTCAGCCCTCCCTAAAGTTACCGATACCAGAGGTACTGCAAACTCTGAGGGAACAGTTACCCAGCAATACAGGTGGGAGCCCTTAGGCCCTCATGAGAAATGCTGAATTACTGGTGGGATTGATGACTATGTGTACGATTTTTCCAGTAATACCTAATTTTTAGGTCTTGCCTAGCTGGGCGCGCAAGCGCTGCTTAGGGGGACCTTTAGCCATTGCTCAGGACTTTTGCCTAAACGCGTGTATGTTTTCCATTCTTTTGTATTGCAACTCATGCATGTTTGATGTTTCCCTTGTGGGAGGAAGCAGCAGCCCCATCTGTTTTTAATTATCTTGATCGTTCTTTTAAAACAGATGGCGCAGATGCACACTCTCGCAAGGGAAATGCCAAACATGCACGTGTGGCAAAACAATCCAATGCAAAACATGCATGCGTTTAAGCAAAAGTAAACAATGTGCGTGTCTGGTCCTTGTTACCATGCAGAGACTTCTAATCTTTAGCCTCTTTATGCTCTCCCAGGTGCCCCTTTCGAGATCCTCCTCTCCTTCCGCATTCTGCCAGCACCCTCCTACCCAATAGTCGTCCACCACTACCACCTTGTCAACCACCACCACCACGTCCACCACCACACAACCACCACATCCACTACCACCACCACATCCACCACAATGTCCACTACCACCACCACATCCACCATGACCACCACCACGTCCACCACCACCACCATGTCCATCACCACCATGTCCACCACCATGTCCATCACCATCTCCACCATCATGTTCACCACCACCATGTCCAACACCACCACAACCACCACCATGTCCACCACCACCACCATGTCCAATTCCAACAACACCACCACGTCCACCATCACCACCATGTCCACCACCACCACATCCACCACCACCAATTCCACCACCATCATGTCCACCACCACCACGTCCAACACCACCACATCCACCACCATGTCCACCACCATGTCCAATTCCAACAACACCACCACGTCCACCATCACCACCATGTCCACCACCACCACATCCACCACCACCAAATCCACCACCATCATGTCCACCACCACCACGTCCAACACCACCACATCCACCACCATGTCCACCACCACCACCATGTCCAATTCCAACAACACCACCACGTCCACCATCACCACCATGTCCACCACCACCACGTCCACCACCACCATGTCCACCACCACTACCACATCCACCACCAGAACCATGTCCACCACTTCCACCACATCCACCACCACCACCACGTCCACCGCTACCATGTCCACCTCCACCACCATGTCTACCACCACCACCACATCCACCACTACCACGTCCACTACCACATCCACCACTACCACGTCCACCACCACTACCATCTCCACCACCACCATGTCCACCACATCCACCACGTCCACCACCATGTCCAATCCACCACCACATCCACCAGCACATCCACCATCCTGTCCACCACCACCACCACAACATCCACCAGCACCACGTCCACCACCACCACCACCACGACCACCACCATGTCCCATGTCTACCACCACCATTCCCACCATGTCCACCACCACATTCACCACCACCACCACATCCACCACCATGTCCACCACCAACACCACATCCACCACTACCATGTCAGTCATGTCCACCACTACCCCATCCATCACCACCACCACCACATCCATCACCACCACCACGTCCACTACCACCACCACGTCCAACACCTCCAAAACATCCAAACCATATCCACCACCACCACATCCACAACACCACCACATCCACCTCCATGTCCACCACCACTTCGTCCACCACCACCACATCCACCACCACCACGTTCACCACCACCATGTCCAACACCACCAACTCCACCACCACCATGTCCACCACCACTACGTCCACCACCCAGTGCACCACCACCACATCCATCACCACCACGTCCACCACCACCATGTCAACCACCACAACATCCACCAGCACCACGTCCACCATCACAACCATGTCCACCACCACATCCACCACCATGTCCACCACCACATCCACCACCACGTCCACCACCACCATGTCCACCACCCCATCCACCACCACATCCACCACCACCATGTCCACCACCACCACATCCACCACCACCATGTCTACCATGACTACTACCACCTCCACCACCACACCACGTTCACCACCACCACCATGTCCACCACCACCACCACATCCACCACCATGTCGTCCACCACCACCACCACGTCCACCACCACCACCACATCCACTACCACCACCACGTCCACCACCACCACATCCACCACGTCCACCTCCACCACCACATCCAGCAACACATCCACCACCACGGCCACCACCACATCCACCACCACCACCACCACCATCACATACACCACTACATCCATCAAATTCACCACCTCCACCACTTCCTCCACCACCATGTCCACCACAACCACCACATCCACCACCTTCGCCACCACCTATGACGGGTAAAGTGTCACTGGAGGACAGGGGTAATAGGAATGTCAACCCAGGCTGTACATGGGACATTTAAGGATTGGGTGCGAGAATATGGGAATAAGGGCTAGAAGTATTACACCACACACAAGATACATTTTGAAGGAGCACAATGTCACAGGGGCTCCTGTAAAAGCACTTGCAGCATCTCTACCTCACAGTGGCATACCTGCATGAGCCACTCACTCAAAATAAGCATTGGCATAGCCAATAGGTCTCGCCTTTGGGACCTTATAAGTGTTTGGCCATGCAACACTTGATGTTGTTGCACCAAGGATATTGTGCTGGATAACTAAACACTTATAAGGTCCCAAAGGTGAGACTAATTGGCTATGCCAATGCTTGTTCTACAAGGTTTCACCCAGAGATTGTGGCTACTTTTGAAGTATTAGTCCCTGAGTAAATGCATCAGGAAATTCGCAGACTTTGAAAATTCCCATGGGGCCAGGAACTCAATTAACCAGCCCTTTTGGGAATTAGCTGATCCTAATTTTCTGTAACTATAATGCATACAACAACCTTTTGCACATTGTATTGGTACTTTTATGTTTTTGAGCTGGTGTTGGATTTTATGATTGGCAAGAAAGAAACATTGACTGAGAAAAACATGTTTGGTTTGAACCTATATCACAAATGTGAAGTTTATAAAGTATCAACAACAAAATAAACGTTCTACATTCAAACCTCTAGTCACACTTTGTTCCATTTTCTGCTTTTTATTGGACTTGTGGTTTTCCAGATATTTCATAAGAGCAACAATCAAACGGCAGTTATGCTGTAAACAAAAAATGTGTTTTTTAAAAGTGTTAAATGATCGAAAGCAGAGCTGAAGCTGAGAGTGATTGCAAAGCAGTTTCAGCCATTCCTGTTTATACGATGAACATAATCAGACAAACAGGGAATGTACACTTGGTACCTTTGGGCCTGCTTCCTTCGCAAATAGGCTCTGGAAAGGGTGCAGGTATATTGAAGTTAGTGAAACAAACTCATGGTAAACTGATTTTTGTGCAATCACGAGGATCGTGCTTCACTGAGGAACTTGTAAAATACGTGATATGTTTTGTGGGAGATATCACAAAATATTTCTGAACTAAGACGCAGTTTATGAGTGCCCCAATAAATTCCGATGCGTATGGCAACTGCTTTGATCTTGCACGTCACAATTATCAGTGATGTGGTCATTACACTAGCCCTGCATTTTCCCCAAATACATTTTGGCAGGTCAAACTAGCCTTTACTGGGAAATTTGATGTAAGAAACACAAATTCTCCAAGTAATTTTTCATTTTTTCAGGGAAACTTGATAAAGGAGTTATTTACTAGATCCAGTAAATAACTCATCACACTGTATTTTTTTTATTGGTTACCATAAAATAAAACTGAGTTAGCAAAAGATATGAACAAAATGTAACTGTTATTCCACGTGCTTATGTTTAGCTGAAGTCGCCTTTAGAGGTATTTGGTTGTGTTCCATTTTATTTAGAAATGAGTAATACTGGAAAGTAGTGGAGAAGTTTATAATTTACTAGTATATTGTTTTTTGATTGATTATTTTCAAGAGTGGCCACCTACATCCTTTTCTTGCTTTGAATCTGTGTATACCAATATCTGCATGAATGTGTGTGATGATAGACATTGCTGGTTGTTGAGTTCTGTGTAGTGTAAGATTGTCCATCATGGTTCAAGAAATGTTTCCTTATTATGTAACTATGATGCAATGCTAAGTAGATTTAGTACATTTCAGTTCACTTCTACTAAGTGGTTTATATACAATTTGGTGAAAAGATGTGCATATGAAATTGAGTATCAAACTCTCTAGGCCTTGTGATTTCTTAAACAATAATATAGTAGTACTAACCTTGGGCGTAGTTTGCGTAGTAGCGCAATACGTAGCTACGCGAAGTGCACTTTGCACTACAAAAGCTGCACGTAGCTACGCGAACTGTGCAGTCCGGTAGGGAAAATTTTGTACGCACTGATTGCACAGTGCCGGATGCTTGTCCGCACTGTGCAATTATTGCAAATGGCATCTTGCACACTGCAAGCGGTCGTTTTCTGGCGCTCGAGTAGATGATTTTTACTCGAGCAACAGTTTTCTCAACATGGACTAGTAGTTTCTCATCTCAATTGGTCGCGAGCATACGTGACCTCTCCCAATGAGAAACCTGACCTCCCCGCTTTGAGAATCTTTCAGGGAGGTTTATTTTCAACGCTCATGATCGGCAACTGGATGTTGCTGATCGCGAACGAGGAAAAAGTTTCGCCGGAATGGTGTTTTGCTCGCTCGCAGTTGCCATCTTGAAGTTAAGGACCGCGACCGAGCAAAAAAATTCCTGCTACGCTACACGTTTTTGCACTGTGCTATGTGCAATTCGCGTAGCACGTTGTTGCGCAAACTACACACACTCCGCGGAGTCTTCCACCCAGGGTTAAGTAGGACCTTTGTCTCCTCCATCCTGACTACCAGTAGTCAGGACAGCCTTTAGCCACTAACGTTATTTGTAGTAAAGGAATGGTGGGAACACCACTTTAATGGAGGACAACATAAATTCTAAAATGAATCAGAGGCATGACATTTCGAGCACAAGTTTCATACTTTGTAACAAGGCATTCAAGGTATACTCTATTCAAACTATGGACCTCAAGAGTAGGAAATGGCGCATCAGAGAAATATCTGACAAATTCATGCAGGTGTAATTTCACCCTGAAGAAATATTAAAGTCTGTGATTTCTTGATTTCTTGGAGCAATATTCCCAACTATGTATGCTATGGCACTTATTATGAGCCCTTTACTCTTTTATGAGGTTGTAAGCGAAAGTGAAGTCAGCACCAAGACATCTTTGTGTGTACATGTTTAACTAATTTCTATAACATAACTTAGCAAGTCATCTCATCACATTTATCTTTATTCTGTAAAAGTCAACTGTAAAATAATCCTAAAGTGAAGATTTGAATACTTTTATGGTTTTCATCATAAACGCCACTTGCTGAAATAATATAGGCCAGATGTAGGTAGCTTAATACCGGTCGGTAACGGCCGAAAATCAGTAGTTTTCCTGTTACCGACCAGTATTTAGCCCTTTCCAATGTAGGAAGCACGAAATAAGGATTTGGTCATTTATTTCAAGGAATCAGTAAAATACTGATTCGTTATTTTAACCCCTTCCATGCTAATGACAAGGTCAACTCGTCATGGGCTTTACCTGCCCTGTGCTTATGACGAGTTGACCTTGTCACGATCCTATACGATTCAAGGATCTGCAGCACCCAGGGGGAAAACGCCTAGCAGCCAAGGTGTTAAGGAATTGGTAAATTAGCGAATCCTCAAAACCTATGTAGGAAGCACTCAAGTGAGTGCATTTCTGCTTTAAGGATTCGTTATTTTCCACCAGTTGTTGGTAAATACCGAATACCTTTAAAAAAGCAATTATTTGCTTCTTTAAAAGTGCCGTGTGGCAGACATAAATGCCCTTAGGGCATGTACGTGTGCCACATGTGCACACTTGCACGATTCAGGGATGCAACAGGGTGTCAATGTGACACCCTGCCACTCTTGATTATGCTCATGCTATTGCCATTTCAGTATTCACTGAATCGGTAATAGTGAATGCCTTCCCATTCATTACTATGGACCTTCAGGCCCATCGGAATGAATGGGAAGGTATTCCTCATTACCGAATCGGTATTACCGATTCGGTAATAAGGAATATTACCGAATATTACCGAATCAGTAAATTTTACCGATTTATTACCTACATACCATTTGGTGACAGTTACTTCTCAACATTTGAAATATTGATTTAACTTATTGCAGTCTTTCAGAAATCCATCATAATGTTTAAATTATCTTTCTCTGTTTTCTTTTTGAACTAAGCCAGAATTTGAGAAATCAATACGCCTCTGTATCCCTACTCTTCCAGTACCAATATAAGGTGTTATATATTGAATATCTAGTCATGATTAGTATTTATCAACCCCAGGATTTCCTAATTCCAATTCCTTAATAATCAAGTCTGTCTCTTTTATGGTCTTTGCTTTTTTATCTATTTTCTGCCTTCCCATACTTTAACCACATAATATCCAAGAGCACTGCTGAAAGACACATATGAAAGGTAACAGTTCTATTGTCAAAGAAAATAGAAACACCGGAAAGTGTGTAGAAGTCTAACACATGTTTAATGCAAAATAGTAAACAAACATTAAAAACAAGCTGTGGAGCTCCCTATAAACCGACCAGAGTTACACCCCATGTCAGTTAGAGCATACAATGCTAACACCCATTTGTGTTGATGCTACAATGAATGGGGGAAAGAACACATTGTAAATAGGCATTAATGAGCAGGTGTGGACTCTTCTTCTGAAAAGAATGTGAGAAGATTTGATACGCTATACTAGAGAGAAATGTCTGACATCACTCTTCAGAAGGTAAAGGCTATTAGCAGTATTATCAAGAGACATAACATTAGAAATTACTTTTACAGGAAAAGGTGATCTGAGGTATTTCAGTGCCAGGCACATTGCAACAAGTTATAAAATGTAAAGCTTAAGGTTAGACGAGACAATACATTTATTGTTATTTTAATGATATTTATCAAAGATATCCACCTGCGTTATTTTTGTCCACCAAATTCTTCAATAGATTTTGATCTCATTATTCTCATCTTAATGTTGCAATGGAATTGAAGGGTAAGAATAGTCAAAATTTTCAATTACTATGGTCTAATTCATATAATTTCTGGCATTTCAAGTTACACATTTTATGTGAAATTCTGTGAAATAACACAATCTGATAGAGACATCTAGCCACAGATTCCTTAACTTAGAATATACCCCAGATGTCAGACTGGTCAGGAAAATTTTGCACAGGAGCACCTCTGCGTGCCGGGGGGGGGGGATTGGGGGGGGCGGTTACAGTTGATGATAGAACCAAACAAGATTGAACAATAAAAAATCAGTGTTACAGAGAAAGTGAAGCTGAACTGATGACCCTATAAATATTTGCAATGAAGCCATATTAAAGTGATGGTATCACAGAGAGTGGTTGCGACTCATCCACAATAAAATATATCTTATTTTTAATGCTGCCTGCATGGAGTGAACACTTGGGAAAAATATGCAAGAACTGCATGTTATGAGGAACCATGTCTCTAGGAATTTTTTAAGAGATTAACACCATCACCTAATGTTGCAACTCATCACTGAAAATGAAGGTTAGTAATATAGAAACATTACTCACTGCACCGTTTTACCAAAGATGGAGACAATATCAGGTGACTAAAGTCACTAAAAATGAAATGCACATCACTTGAACATAAATGGAGACTTACAAAAACTCAAGACACCAGATTGTCATATAAGAAAGAACTTATACTATATAATAAAGCCATTAGGAAAGCGAAAAAGGAATATTTCTCTCGCAGAATAACAGAAAATAAAAACTCATCCAAAGAACTATTTAAAATAGTCAAAGAACTATGCAGTCCTACAAGTCTCTCATCGAATCTGAGTCCCTCACAAGTAGGCTGCGATAAAATTAATGCCTTTTTCTGTGAGAAAATAGATAAAATGTACTCCTCATTTTCCAACATCAAACCGGAATGCTTAGAGGCCCACGAGTAATCCACCCCTCAGATCAGTTGCTCCAGCTTTGGTCCGTTTTCGGAAGTAGAAGTGGGTAAAGTCATGCTAGAAATAAAATCAGGCTCCCCGCTGGACCCATGTCCACATCATATTTTTTCGCAACTAGCCCCAATAATATGCCCAGCAGTAACACAAGCATTGAACCACTTGCTAGAATCTGCTGAATTCCCAACTAACTGGAAGAACGCCATAGTTACCCCACTACTAAAAAAAGCAGGCTCAGACATCAATAATCCTGCTAACTATCGACCCATATCTCAACTGCCCTATTTATCGAAAGTTTTAGAAAAGCTAGTTAACAGGCAATTATCCACTTTTCTGGAAACATAAAATCTATTAGATGTCTCACAAATGGGTTTCAGGGTCAACAACAGCACAGAGACAACACTCTTGTCCATGCTGGATAACATCAGAACACAGGTAGACCAGGGAAAAACAGTCGCCCTAATATTATTAGATCTCTCGGCGGCGTTTGATACCGTACCACACAACCTGCTACTAAGACCCTTGCAGCAAAAGGTATCCGGGACAGAGCACTGGGGTGGTTGCAATCATTCCTGTCGGACAGAATGCAATCAGTGCGCATGGGTAACTTTTCATCCCCTCACCGAACATCAAATATGGGGTCCCACAGGGGGCCTCATTGAGCCCAACATTGTTTAAGGTGTTTGTGTCTTCCCTGGCAGTGATAGGAAGAAAGTGGGGTGTCGAAATCTGTTCTTACGCAGACGACACCCAATTAACTGTAATCCTGGATGAGGATGATGACCCCAAGGATAGGCTACTAAATTGTATCACCGAACTGTCTGACTGGATGTATAGCCACTGTTTAAAACTGAACGCAGATAAATCAGAGATATTGCTGTTCGGTGGACACACTCAGCTGTGGAATACCAGCTGGTGGCAGCGCCCCTGGGCACCCCCCCCCAATTCCGACATGGACAGCAAGGAACCTGGGAGTGCCGATCGATAACACTCTGTCTATGAAATCCCACGTATCAACAATTTGCGGCAAAGGCTTCGCTTTGTTGAAGATGCTCAGAAGAGTCTTCCCCTGGATTCCCACCGAGTGTAGAAGGATCCTGGTTCTGTTACTATTGATGAGCAGGCTGGACTATGGAAACTCCCTGTTTGTAGGCATGGCAGACTACCTCTTCACCAAACTACAAATAGTGCAAAACGCGGCGGCTAAGGCAATCTGTAAGAAAAGAAAATTCGACCTAGCCAAGAGCTGCTTAAGAGAGCTCCATTGGCTGCCAATGAGGCAGAGAGCAACTTTCAAAATGCTGTGTATAACACACAGAGCACTGCACAACACAGGTCTACTTATCCTAAGAAATAGGATTAAGTTTTATGCACCAACTAGAAATCTTCGCTCTCAATTCACAGCAAGAGCAAGAACAACCCGAGTGAAGAGAGCCAGGATGGGAGAGCGAGCCTTCTCCCACATAGCCGCAACCAAATGGAATGAGTTGCCCGTGGCTCTCAGACTTACGGACTGCGACCTGTCATTTAGGAAGCAATTGAAAACCTTCCTTTTCCCCAAACCAGACTAAATTTGTAGGACTCAGATCAACCCACCGCTCATCATAGCTATTGCAGCGCCGTGATATCCTACTCAGGATGATTGTTAGCGCTTTATAAGAAAAATACAAAATACAAAAATTTGTTGACAATCTATATAAAGGATGCTCCCCAGGACAAAAAATCAATGTATGCAGCATATGGACGCTATATGATTAGGTATCACCTAAAACAGAGCAATCGTTTTCTGTTGGGAGAGGTATTGTTGACTTAGAGTGAACTTAGAGCCCGTCCATTGCGTACCATTGGTCGGTTTTATTGTCTCTCTAATTTGCTTGTTTCTTATCCATTAGCTTGTGTGTCCTTTCTGTCTTTCTTTTGTGTTTGTCCCTTCTCTGGAGCATGAGAGTATTACTGTTACCATCTACTGCTCGCTTTTTTTTAACACCAATATTTTCTTTTTGTTTAAGCACTCAATAAGTGTGCATAGGTTTTCCAAATGTCTCTCTTGTGTACTTCTCTCCCTCTACCGTGCTATGTGTTCTTCTCTTACCCGTGTTCTTCTCCTCCATCCTCCACATTTCCGTTTCACGTGTGTGATTCTGCTCACCTGCTCCACAGCTGCTGTCTTTTGTTTATTTCCCCACAGTACCCCATGTTTTTTCCCCTATCAAGGCTCCCCATTTTGCCTATGCCAAATGCCTCTTCAAATAAAATATATGTGTACATATGTATTTATAATCTTGTTTTTCACAGAAAGGAAATGTTTGCATTCAGGAATCTTATTTGTTGGGCAATCTTAACACCCCATTGTCCATTTGTGTTGTTGTTTTTAATAAGCATATAGCTGAAAAAATTGGAACAGGTCTTTTATCTTTATTACTTTTTGGTAAAATTTTCAAGTAGCCCTGTGCTTGTGAATACTGATGATTTTTGCACAGCTGCAAACATTCAGAGGTTAAAACATTACTTAAACACAGTGACACTTTGGGCCATACCTATGAGGGCTTTGCATCATGCTTGCACCACACAAAGTTGTAATTGCAAAAAGCCAAGCTCTAAGTCATATTAATGAGGCTATTCAAAACACTTTGTGTGGCTTTGAATAGCTTCAAAAATTTGGAATAATGCAGTGGAGCGCAATTGCTGCGTTGCATTACTCTGAGCAAGGGAGGCGTTCCATGGGCATTGTGGTGGGTGTTTCCACACAAATTCCATGGTTTTTGACACATACACGGATTTAAGAAACCTGATAAACCTGTGAATGCGCCAAAAAGATATGCCTCCCCAGGTGAGGTGTAAACGCCCGACGATGGTGCTGGAAACCAGGGTTCGAGCCTCAAGGTTGCGTCCACATCCTGTGATTCTGGGCAAATCACTTAATCTCCCCGTGCCTGAATCTGTAATGCAAATACGGTGCTCATGTAAAGCACTCCAATACCTTTGGGTCGAGTTCGAGCTATATAAAAAAATATGCAAAAAATACATAATTTCTGGATTTTTCCTCTTTTGGCATGTGCTGCATTCACAGCATACATCGAAAGAGAAAAATGCATCAGAGGATTGTTTTTGTGCAGGAAGGTGCCCCTTCTTGCACTTAAACAATCCAGTAGGCAACTCAGGCACCCTTGCACCAATATGCAAGAGTGCCTGCGTTGGTGCTAGGCTGCCGAAATGGCACCAGCACAGGGGGAAATGGACAGGAATGTGTAATATTGCTTAAATACAGTGCATTCCTGTCCTTTTCCAGTAATGCAGGGCAGCACAACAAGGCCTTGCGCCACTACTTTAATAAATATGCCCCTTTATTTTTTTCGTTAATGGAGAGTTTTTTAAAGTTTGCAGAACAATGATACTGAAAATGACTTTGAAATTGTATCAATAAGTCCATATATATTCAGATACAAAGGACAATCAAGGTGACACGTGCAGGGACATAATCATTATTTTTAACATATTTTAATGAATTATTTTAATGAGTTTAGTGAAATGATTGCTTCCTGCTGTGCCTATTTGCCGATAGGTGCGACATAATAGTTACTCACATGCCATGAAAGATATCCCATTTTCTACTTTTCCATAAATACTAAATAGTGAAAAACATAATTTGCCTTTTGGGCACGCAGCATAATCTCCGCAGAAGGATCCGTGGCTCCAGCACACGCATGCAATCACTCTTCGGAACAGTGGGCTGCCGGTGAACGCCAAGGTCTGTTACATCACCCCGGAGCAAAAATATTCAATTACCTATGCTTTTGCAGTCCAATTTGTGTCCAATTTGCAGACTTTCAACATGCCATTCTCACAGTTCATAAAATCAAACCCAGTCTAGCCAGGGCCACATCGAAAGGGTAATGGATTTATTATCATAAGACGTGCCATCAGCAGTTCTTGATGTGTTCTGGTTAGCGAGCGATTTTTTTTCCAAATGAGTTCCAGGTTTGGCTTTCACTATGTATGTGTTTTCTCTCTCGTTTTTTCTCTCTTACCTTTCTGATATACACAGAGAGAGGGCATCTGCACATCTGTAAGTCATTCTATCCACCCAATCATCCATCCATCCATCCATCCATCCATCCATCCATCCATCCATCCTTCCATCCATCCATCCATCCATCCATCCATCCATCCATCCATCCATCCATCCATCCATCCATCCATCCATCCATCCATCCATCTATCTATCTATCTATCTATCTATCTATCTATCTATCTATCTATCTATCTATCTATCTATCTATCGCTTTCTATCTATCTATCTTTCTATCTATCTATCGATCTATCTATCTATCTATTTATCTATCTATCTGTCTGTCTGTCTGTCTGTCTGCCTACCTACCTACCTGTCTGTTTGTCTCTCTCTCTCTATTTAGTGAGATGAGGAGAAGGACTTTTTTATGCTCTTAGTTTGCCGCGTTTGTTGTTGGGAATTGATTTGGGGTTTCACATGTTACTGAAAAAGACATAATAAGATTAAAATGAATATCCAATGACGTAAAAATATGTAACCATTGCTGAAAAGCTATGAAAGAAGGTGTGTATGTGCACGTCTGTCTCTATGTTTTTATTTGTTACTTGTAGAACATGATTCAAAACAATCTTACCGCTAACGGCTGATGAGCTGAAGTTGTAGAACGGCAGCTGTTTCGAAAAATGGAAAATTCATAAAAATGCTACAGATTACTGAAAAACAAGACATCTGTGGACTAGCAAATCAACAAAGAAACTTACAGTTTAGTTACTCTGTGATCATTTTATACACACACAGATGATAAAAACTTCACCCCCTAAGGATCAAGGATTTTGTGCCTCATCATCTTATCTTATTTTATAGAATCTAATATAGCGCACAGCTACCCCCAATGGGGGTGTCCCGGCGCTGCGAGCAGCATAGATTTACAAGAGACACTCGGCAACTAAAGGAAGGTAAACAGCCAGGTTTTTAAATTGTGTCGAAAAATGCATTCCGATTCTGACAACCGAAGCGGCAGTGGCAGGTTGTTCCAAGTTTGGTTTGTGATGACTGCGTACGCTCTCCCCCCCATTCTTGAACGGCAAAAACGGGGAGTACGTAAAAGAGGAAGATGGTTGGATCTGAGCGTGCTTGACTTTAAAATAGGCTGGCCCCAGACCTCGCAATGCTCTGTATGCCAGTACCAGGGATTTTAACCGAATGCGGCTAGTCACGGGCAATCAGTGTAATTTCTTTGGGTACAGTGAAATTGAGTTGTGATATGGACTGTTACAGATCAGTCTTGCCGCCACATTCTGCACTATCTGTAGCAGTTTAATCTGATAGGCTGGGGCGCCGGCATACAGGCTATTTGAGTAATCCAGATGAGAAGTAATGAGGGCATGGATAATGGTATGCCGGGCATCCACAGGAAGAAATGGAAGAATTTTCCAGATCATGCGGAGTTTACCAAAACAGGTCGAAGTGACCGTATTTATTTGAGCCTTACAGGGTAGCTCATTGTTTAATACGAATCCCCAATTCCTGGCCAAAGTCACCGGAACATGGGGGGATTCAGTACAGAGGCCCACCAAAGTAGGGAAGGGGGAAGGGGAGGGGGGATTTTTGGTTAAAAAACACCTCAGTATTATCAGAGTTAAGCCTGAGGGTGTTACGTGACCTCAGTATTATCAGAGTTAAGCCTGAGGGTGTTACGTGCAGCGATGTCACAGAGACAGCGGTGGAAGTTCAGAAAACTGGCGTCAGAGTGATCTTGAAATGAAAACACAAGTTGTGTGTCATCAGCATAGGAGATCACTCTGACCCCACAAGATTCTGCCACTGTCGCCAAAGGTGAGACATAGACATTAAAAAACAACAGGCTCAGGGCGGAGTCTTGAGGTACACTACAACTGAGTGGTTCCTCTCCGAGATAAAAGGTTGGAGGAAAACCTGTTGGGTGCGCTCACTTAAGAAAGATCTGATCCAGGCCAGAGGGGTGCCCCGAATTCCAATACCATACAGTCTCGCTATCAATATATCGTGAGAGACCGTATTGAATGCCGCGGACAGGTCGAGCAGCACTAACATTGCTGCCTTGCCTGCATCGACGGATTCGCATAAAGTCTCTGAGACTTCCAAAAGTGCAGATTCTGTGCTGTAACCGGCTCTGAAACAGGATTGCGAGTCGTGGAGAAGTTTGCCGGACTCAATATAGTTGGCGAGTTGTTGCTGAACAACTTTCTCCAGGACCTTGGCTGGTTTAGGTAGGAGGGAGATGGGTCTGTAATTACTAAATACTGATAGATCAGCTTCAGGTTTTTTGACAATAGGTATAAGCAAGGCCTGTTTCCAGGATGCAAGATAGTGACCCGTTTGTAAGGAAGTATTGCAGGTCAGGTTCAGGGGGGGCAGGACGAGAGGGGCAAGAGTGTTGAACACTTGAGCCGGACAGTGGCCAAGAAGAGAACCTAATGTACATGTCAACAATAGTTGAGCAAAAGTCTCCGCGGAGACAGCCTCAAAGGAGCTAAAAGCCTCCTTCTTGGTTGCAGCAATGGGAGCCAATGAAGCAACAAGCAACTTGGTATTAAAATGATAAATCACATGCACCAGAGGATAACATAAATAACATCTGGAATGTTATATTTTCACCAGATAAAGAGACAGAGGAGAGCTAAAAAATAAGCTAGAGAAATATGGTAGTTTATGTTAACTGTTTTCTAAAACAGTGTGTGTCAACTTAGGTTTCATCACAGCTGAGATGGATTGAAAGCATGAATGGGATTTCAGACACAACAAGGGGAAAATAACTGCAGCTTTCTAGAGTCTTGAAAAGGAAATCATTTGCTAATCCAACCCACCTCAGGCTTCTTGATCTTTATAGCGCCACCAAAGCACACTCTGGGGCATTATCTTCCGTAGAGTCAGACAAAAAGAGTGAAAATATGACTTTATTACTCCCAATATAGATTGGCATGTCAGTGCAGGGAAATATATTACGCAGACAGGCAATCCTGAGAAGTTATTAATGAGGTGTTATGACTCTCACTAACTAACTAGTGGTGAGGGCATTATCGGGATGTATTTGCAGGTAGAAGCCAGTGCCCCACACCATTCTGACGGTGTTAGATTTAAGCCATCCCTCAGGTCAAGATACCGGATGGACTTTCAGGTTTGATTCAGGGTTCAAGTAAGAGTTGTCCTAACCCTGACATGGATCTCTCTGGGCTTTGTATCCAGCATTTTTTTTCCCACCAGAACATGTATTGGAAAATTGTGCACAGTGTTGAGGGAGCTACTGCTATTACCTTTGGGCGTGATTAGAAATCTTTGGATGCTAGCAGGAGGACAGTCTTTTTAGGACTCACCTGCAGACAGATTTAGAATTCTTGTGCTCTTCAACCCCCTGAATTATTTCTTCTTTGCAATGGATGCGTTTCACATTTGTTGGGATGTGAGGGGAATATCATTTTTTTCAGCATTATATTGAGGTGCATCTATTTTCTTCTTCTATTTCTGTATCCACTTTTTTATTAATGTTCTTCTTCTTTTTGCAAGGCCCTGGCAACTGCACATTGCTGCGGGTCTGATTGCTTTGGTCCCTTTACTCTTCTGTTAACTCATTAACACTGTCTACCTCTTTAATCATGTCAACTCGGTCTCGATCCTTAAGGGATAATAGGGTCTCATCAGGACTAAGATTGCCTGGGGTTGGCTGGAAATGGAAAGTGAAACAATTATTAATCCAATAGAATACTCTGGTAGAGGGATACATTCAATATGATAGTCCCTGAAGGAGCATCCTTGTCCTTACAGGAGCGTCCACACCACCAGGAGCTATTCGTGCTCCATCAGGGACTATCATATTAAACAAAGCCCTCTATTTAGAATTTGCCCTTTTTTGATTTACTTGTTGGTCCACCAGAGATCTACGCTCAGTGGACTACAAGGTTTGCCCCCCTTAAGAGATAGTGACTCGTGTCCAACTACCAGGATTTATTCCAGAGTATTCTTTTGGATTATTAATTGTTGCACTTTGCATTTCCATCCAGCCCCAGGCAATTTGAGTCCTGATGAGACCCTATAATCCCTTAAGGGTTGAAACGCCATCAACATGATTATAGAGACAGACAATGTTTCCGTATTGCTGGTACAATGATTGACTCTATGTATCCATGATTGTTTGGAATAGAAACTGCTGCCTCCTATTGGTATCAATCAATATAACCCTGATGCTGACAATTTACTTCACCTTGTTCTTTTTTTCTTTGGTTCTGGTTTTGTTACACACCTGGGGTCCCCTTATCCTATCCTCTTTCTAAAACATGCATAATAATTTGTGCCTATATGATTGTTGTTGAATAAAAACTATGTTCAGCTGAACCGGAGTTGCGTACTAAATACACTGGCTGTGCTATTATTGCTTTTCTAAACGATGTAATTGACATTGGTTTATTTGGATTTCGTCTGCAAAGAAACATTTGTGACATTACCATTTTTCTTGAGAATGAGTTCCATGTGAAGGCCTGTTTGAAGGATCGCTTTACATAGTGGGGCCAATGGAACTCCTGAGAAAGAAATAGAAGGAACGAGGCAGGTGTACTGGAGGTAACCAAGTTAGGAAACAGCAACACAGAGAGGGTGGGGACAAAACTGAAGCCAAGGGAGCAGAGGAAGAAGAAGGAGGGATCTGAAGGCCCCAGGATGAAGCAGAATATGGCTTGGTCTTGGTTGAGATTGAGCTGTGGACACAGCATCATGTGGGAGAGCAAAACTATGACACTTGCTCTAACCTTTCCCAACTCATCTCCAATCTGAAAGCCAACAACAAAGATGTAACATCAACAAGTCTGCCAGTGGGTTCTCACTCAGATGTCCACCTTTTCTTCAGCACCTGAGCACGTAGGTGTATTGAAGATTCGGAGCATCTCTTCTGGCTATCCACACCTTCTGGATTACACCTGTAGGCAAAGGCGAGAATTGCATTCTGGCATTGTCATACAAAATGTGCATCAAGCAGATCAATGCACCACCATTACACTAAATTGATCCTATGCTGATGAACAGCAGTGGAACCAATCATTTGACTAGGAAAAGGCATGTGTTAGAATACCATTCCAATAGTGTTACTGAAGTGCCACTGCACCAATATGGCAACATTGCACATATTGGATGTATTTAGGCACTTTCACAGTGGACACAGTACTCCACTTATGTCTAGGCAGGTAATTTTTTTGTACTTTTCAAATTTCTAATGCACGATATGAAAGAGGGTTTGCAATTTAAGATGCAATGCGATTTGGTGTGTTGTTTGTGATGTTAAGTACCTATGATAAATGATAGAGGTTAAGGCTGACTTGCAAGACAGAATTTACATTTCCAGAGTGAGAGATGTGTGTTAATACCAATTTCAGTTGTGTTGGCATATTTAATAGATTCACCCCCAAAATATTGCAGTACGGTTCAAGGTCATGACATTGTGATCAGTGATACTATGATACGCTGACATTTATCCATATGACCACCAAAACAATATATCTTACGAAAAAAAAGCAGAGCAACGTTTGTTATTTGTAAAAAAAAAAAACTACATGTACTAGGCTAGGTTTGATAACACGTGAGCAAAACGTCAGCAGTACCGCTGACCAGAGTACTAACAAGATATAGCAATGAGCAGAATGTGAATAGGCCATGAGTGACCCTGCCCATCGCCCTGGGCCTAATATTCATGCATGAAACATGAGCAGGTAATGCGCTTTGACTATGTCCTGTTGATACCGGTCCCATGATTGCACATGTGGGAACTCTCTCACCAGCTTAATCTCCATCAGTATTCAGATTTAACCAATTTTCTTGCAAACAGAGCGCTTTTTCTGACCCACTTGGATGTAACCTGACCTTTCTTCGTGTTTTGATGTGCATCTTTGTCACCACTTGACATCCAAGATCTTTTTCACAGCAATTTATAAATCACAGACATCACATAATGGTTACAGGACAATATTTTCAATTGGCGACAGCCTGTCTCAAAACATTAAAAAATCTGCAGGTTGGACAAGAAGAAAATTATCTTAGCAAATCAGGTATATTTCTCAATTCAACATTGTCGCTTGAGGTGCAAGTTCTTGAACCTGTCTGACTAGCAGCTAGAGCTGCCTACCCTGGAATTGGACAAATCACTTAATCTCTCCATGGCTAACAAAAGACAAATGATTAGTAACGAATTCTAGTCCTGTTGTAAAATACTCTAAAGCCCTCGGACTACGCTCGTGCTATACAAAACTGCAACAACAACAACAACAAAACAACTGTGAGATTAAGGAAAACAGTAACTCTTGCAAATCCATCTTCCACTTCTAGCTAAGCAAGTAAAGTATAAACTACTCAACAGTTACCAAGTTTTCTTTCTTCAAAAATACTACGAAAAGGGTCTATTTTGGAGCAATTTCTTCCACATTCTAACTTTGATGCACCTGTCCATAGCAATTTCTGCTGCAGTGGAGGGGCAAACATTCCAATGATAACACAAAATGAGAAATGCTGCTTTTAAATGGCCACACAAAACCTGCAGCTATATGGAGTCATAAATCAGGATAAGGATGCAGAGATGTTTTGATCTTATTAGAGAAGTTATTGCTGATGTACACTGTAATTTTTAAGTAGTACTGAAGCGTTTTGCAATTGTTGATTGCTATTAATAGAGCCGATTGTGATCGGCTGTTCAGATGAGTTTCTTGTAGATAAGCTGATGATGTAAAGGTCAATGATGAAGCTGAGCAGTGTGATTTGATTATTTCATTACCTGAATGTATAACTAAGGACTAAATTAGACGAGGAGAAGGAACTGAATGCAAAAGCTTTCTCATTGTGTGTCAGTTTCACAAAGCATGAAACATATTTAATGGATATAACTTTATCCTCATAACATACAGGCTCTGTGCTATAAAATCAGCCAAACATCTGCAACACACGCATGTCACAGCAGGTGCTCAAAAAGCAATGGTGGAGTCCCAAAACTAGTGAAATATTTTTTCTTTTAACAGAATCACGTTTGACGTAAAATTCGAATCTTAGAGTGTCAAATTAGCTGAATTAAATTGTCAAAATATGATATAGTGATATAACTATAATGCATTGAGACATATAGTATATTGTACTACTGTTGGGTAAGTTTACTTTATATTACATATTTTAACTGCAAGCTCTGATCAACGAACAAATCTACAAATATACAAATCCATTTATATCACCACTTATTTGTATTATCTTTCTCTCTGCACTTTTATCAGGTAATAATTTCTCTTCCACTTCTCCACACCTTTGTCACATCCTTGCGATGCCCTATCATTTGGGTGCCTCCCACTTTATCTAATTCTGTCACTCATCTCTCCCACACTGCTCTCTTTGCGTCTTTTCTGTCAGTAGGGATCCCTCGCTCCCTCTTTCCTCCTGCCGCTCTCTTCACCCCTATCCTTGCTCGCTTCGTGCTCAGTTTCTATGTCTGACGTTTTCATCTTTGGCACTAGTACTTTGGGAAGGGGGTTGTGTGTGTATTTAAGATTTTATTATGCGGCACGTGGATACCTTTTCATTTCACAGTGTAGGAAAAAAAAGTGGGATAAGCTAGCCTTTGTGTAAACAGAAGGTGGTGAAAGGGAGCCAGTGTGCTGGGGCCAGGGGATCAGCCCTCTGGCTCCGCTCGTCTCGGTAGCTCTAGACGGCTGCCTACGCAGGCCGGTGCCTCTCAGTTTCCGCAGGTAACTGCAGCTCTGCGGGGAACGTCCGTGGCAGAAAGTGACATATTCCATAACAGCAAAAGGCCTAACGTCGCCTGCCCACTCCCGGTGTCCTTTCCGCTACCAGCCTGTTTTCCTTTTTCACCAATCACCGCTGGGGATTCTAGTCCTTCGTCAGTTGTTGGAAGGCTGCGCCAGCCAAACTCTCCCCGGGCTGTTTGCTTTTCCAACCCAGAAGCTTCATATTTACTCTGTATGCTTAATTGATGGAATACGTTGACCTGAAGGGAAATATTAGACATCGGGTTGTGCATATTTCCACATTTCTGAGGAGATGCTGTCTCCTGGCATTTAATGTTACATGCTGCTGACTGAGCTAAAATCAGCAGGGTTTTGATATCTATCTACAACCCATAAATGAGTGTGTATCCTGAAATATGTTAATCCCTGCTGCCCAGCGGTGAGCTTTAAAATAAAATGGAGAACTCTGATAAGAGATAGCAATGCAACAACCCCCAAAATAAAGACATTGCTAGACCCCGTTCAGGATGTCACGGCAGACAGAGGGTACTGGGCCACAACTGTGGGGGCTGAGGCCTTTTACCACTGATGTCTTGGGGTCTGTCCTACATTGGCTTGGCAAACTAAACCAAGTACAATCCTTTCTGCATTTGGCTCGTAATGGTAGAGAAAGCGAGCAGTCACTGGCTCCTCAGGGTGGTTGGTGTGGGGGTACTCAGGCCCAGAAATTAACATCACCCCCAGCAGCGTAATACGATCACTGTTTGTATAAAAAAAGTACTTTATTATACAGAAAACAGAATTCTACTACACCCACATACTACCATCATGTGCAGTGCAGTATCTGTTCTCGAGTAGGCTGTCACAGTAGGGACTATGTAAGGCTTGGTGCTGACCTGGGGAAGGCCTTATGAGTAGACATTCATATAGTAGGTCTGTCGGGCTGACAGGAAAAGTCGTGGTGTTTTCATTTGATTATACACTAGCAGCCCGCCCGACGTTGTCCGGGGAAGAATTGCTTTCGGCCAGCAGTATATTGTTTTGTAGGATTTCGTTTTGATAGCATTTCTTATCTGTGACAGGCCTGTGAAATGCTCCAATTCACCTTTGCCTGGAATCACAGGATGTTGAGCTGCGCCGAGATTCGAACGTAGCTCCCCAGCTCTAAACTTCGCAATTCTTGAACTTCTGGTGGGAGTTGTGTCTAAAAGTGTATGTCAGTGCTGGCCATCAATGAGAGAGACCTGTGTACTTTTCAAATGGGTGGTGAAAAAATCTGAGTATGTTGCAGGAGATGTGGGCCGCCGTGCCACCAATGTACTTACCGGGTGAGGGATAGTCCCTTTCTTGCTATTTCTGTGGAGGCGGGCCTTGTGTTCAAATGTGCCTGGCGCGAGGCCTGTGCGCAACAGAAGTGGAAAATCTCCAGTGTGCGCTTCAGGCGTCACCGGATGCTAAGGCGAGACTAGATTTCCTGCACAATGGCCCCTGTTTGCGCTCCTTCCGGCCCTTGGGAATAGCGCCATGCTTGACCTCCATACAGTAAAGCAGGTGCACGTCACTGGGAGCGCGGGGCAAGCACACCCGGAGCTGGAATGTACAGAACCTGGGAAGAAAAAACAATGAAATATTGGGCACAACGCACACTTTTTTTTTCTTAATCCCACGTCCTGCACACGCCCACGCCCCCAGCACACGCCCACAGCACACGATATGAGACATGGCATGAAGGGCGGAACGTACCACATGCCCCCAGCGTTTGTCACGCCCACAGCACACGCCCACAGCACAACGCAGACACACTAACAAGGGATTACTTTGCTGGCACGGTTCTTTTACCTTTGAAATGTATATGGTGGGCGTCGGCATAGCCTATGTCCTTCTGCTGCAACTGCCCTTTCCAACGCTGTATTGGGTGTTGTGATTGGTGCTTTTGTTCCTGAGATTACCCGCCTCAAAGGTTTGGGCTCTCTCTTTATTATATTAGTATATAGATATAGATATAGATATAGGCAAAATCTGCCATACGGTGCCTTGCCTCTTTGTCTCATTCTGCGTTCTCTTTGTCACATTTTTTTTCTATCTTTTTCTTTACCCTTCTTTCCTCTTTTGTGTTTTTGTTTCTCTTTATCAAGGTCAGAGTATGATGAGGAAAAATAAGTGCCAGTTCCATAAATAACGTGCCTGTGAGCCCCAGGGGTAAACACTGGCTCAAAGGAAGCTCTGCCTGTATGTGAACGTGGTCAACTTACATTGTCTTCTGAATATCTCCATTTGCAGAGCTGACAATCGAAGCAAAATTGGTTCATGGAAGACGTCAGGTTGGTAGAATTGGACGTGTGTTACAGTGGAAAGAGCAGGAAATAGACACATAATTAGATTTCTTTAAAATCAGGGGTCAGGGGTGGGACAGTGGCATAACAATTGCCCCACAGACCCCGTGGTGTGGGGGTGCCCCCAAGATACAGGGGGCCCCCTTTGGCACTATGCAAGGGTGGCCTGAGAGTTCCTAGCTAGGTCCGGAGCATGGGGGCCCCCTCCGTGCACTTTACAGGTGGGCCCCCACAAGTGTCATTATGCCACTGGGTTGAGAGGCTATTTGATATGTGTTAAGTGAAGTGCATGTGCGATTTTAAGAAAATGTATGGTGGATGGACATGTGCCACATGGTAAAAAATCAAACTGCAAAGGGTGAGTCTATAGGGAATGGACATTCAGTGATGTGGAGTGTGGATTGGAAAAGTCATGCGTCAACAAAAAAGTTTACAGAGACAACATTAATTTTGAACACAGAAAGGACAGGGCTAGGGTGTACAAAGTAGTTAAGTCACCCGAATCACGAATTCTTGTAGATTGGTTTCAACTTTTTTTTAGCTGTGCAAAGTGAGAAGTTTAGATGTTATTGTGAAAGACCAAATTAGCTCTCTTTGCATCAATGGAAAACTAGTCTTTCCACCACAAATGACTGTTTGCGGAAGCAAGTGAACTTACACCATGTAGCCCCTGTACCCTGCTCCTAGCCCTCTGCTCCAAGGCAAAATCCAAAGCTCCTTTGCCCCCACCTACCACCACAGAAGTGCATTAGAAGGAGACATTTCCCACTATAAATCATTTCTTTGCTGTACCCTTCACTGTTATCTCCCCTTCAAAGAGCCTCATCTGAAGCCATACCTTGCCTCCATTAACCCTTCATATAACCCCGTTCCCACAGAGACCATCCCCTGGCCTACAGTGGAAGGGGGTAAATAAAAATAGAATTTCATTTACCTCCTTACCGCGTCTTCCTCATTGCATCTCTCCTCATCCCTCCACGCCAGGACAGGAAGCACCCAGGCTACCCATAGCCAATCACAACGTAGCAATGCAGCATTGTGTTTGGTCTGAGGGCCGTGGTTCGGCGCTCAGCCAAGGAATGGGAGCATGGGCATGTTCTCCATTCAGGATGTAATGTAGCCTAGGTAGAGAACATGCTAAGTGCGCATGAATGTTTGGCAAGCCCGAGCACTAAGGCAGTGCAAACCACTCCTCCCCAGCTCTGTTAGCTGAGCAGCCCCACCCCAACTGTTTCACCTTTGCCTCAAACATGCAAAAAACTCAGTTGATGGACAGAATGCAGAACCATGTCTTACATTCAACCCAGTACAAAGATCTGGGCCTAAATCCATCGTTTTTTTGCACTTCGCACCACCCTAGGTCAGACACTGGATATATGCAAATCAGCCTTGACCCTGTGCTTCATGGGAACAGTCCAGCCCGAACTACCAAGCCATGTCTTTCCTAGACCGGAATCAAGCATCCAAGGACCGGTTTCTGGCTATCAGCCTTCTTCAGCATGGATAGCTTGACTCCAGTGATGTGGAGAGCCTGGGACTCACGTCTGAGCATACCCAGCCCACTCGGGGTGAAAATTGCAAAAAACACAGTTGATGGACAGAATGCAGAACAATGTCTTACATTCACCCCAGTACAAAGATCTGGGCCTAAATCCATCGTTTTTTTGCACTCCGCACCACCCTAGGTCAGACACTGGCTATATGCAAATCAGCCTTGACCCTGTGCCTCATGGGAACAGTCCGGTACAAAAGGGGGTGGTGATGGACGGAGCATCTGAATCAATCAAACACTCACACCCAGTCACAAGATCTGGGTTTAATAAATCACCGTTCTTTAGCCCACTCTGCCACCCCAGTTCAGATATGGCTATATGCAAATCAGTCTGACCCTGTGCCTCATGGGAACAGTCCAGCCCGAACTGCCAAGCCATGTCTTCCCTGGACCGGAAACAAGCTTCTGAGGACCGGTTTCTGGCATTCCAGCCATCGTCAGCCCGCTTGCTTGAATCCAGTGGCAAAGTGAGCAAGGGACTCACGTCTGAGCATACCCTGCCAAACTTATGGCGGCCAAAAGCGGTACAAAAGGGGGTGGTGATGGACGGAGCACCTGAATCAATCAAACACTCACACCCAGTCAAAAGATCTGGGTTTAATCCATCACCGTTCTTTAGCCCACTCTGCCACCCCAGTCCAGCCCGAACTATCAAGCCATGTCTTTCCTAGACCGGAATCACGCATCCAAGGACCGGTTTCTGGCTATCAGCCTTCTTCAACCTGGATAGCTTGACTCCAGTGATGTGGAGAGCCTGGGACTCATGTCTAAGCATACCCAGCCCACTCGGGGTGAAAATTGCAAAAAAGACAGATGATGGACAGAATGCAGAACAATGTCTTACATTCACCCCAGTACAAAGATCTGGGCCTAAATCCATCATTTTTCTGCACTCCGCACCACCATAGGTCAGACACTGGCTATATGCAAATCAGCCTTGACCCTGTGCCTCATGGAAACAGTTGGGCTGGACTGTTCCCATGAGGCACAGGGTCAAGGCTGATTTGCATATAGCCATTGTCTGACCTAGGGTGGTGTGGAGTGCAAAAAAACGATGGATTTAGGCCCAGATCTTTGTACTGGGGTGAATGTAAGACATTGTTCGGCATTCTGTCCATCAACTGTGTTTTTTGCAATTTTCACCTTTGCCTCGCATCACAGGCTTAAAGGCACCCTTGGATATGGACCTCTGGAGCCCAGGCATACCTTTGTAACATCTTTGGGAAATCTTTTGGAAGACGGGATGAACACTAACTCCTATACAATATTGGGAGATTTTGATTTTCATCTTGAGGCGCATAAGGACCCAGATTCTGCCATCCTCAGAAACCTTATGAACACCGCTGACCTTGGGCAAAAAGTAATAGGACCCACACATGTGGCAGGCCATACTTTGGATGGCATTTTCTCAAACCATCCTTCTCTCTCATTTACCGGTCTGCTGCCTTTAGATTGGTGAGACTATGTGGCAGTATTGTTTGAATGGACCGTCCCTGACCATAGCGTTGCGGGCTGACCCCCCACAAGACAGAGGGAATCCAGAGAGTGAAATAAAGTGGATGGGTCAGAGTTATTAGAATTGCACTTGGCCACAGTACTTCCTGCGCTGCCAGATGTGAAAGAAGCCACTACACTATACACCAACTGGCTGGAGGCAGTATGCAACAAACCAGCCCCTAAGAAAATACTATCTCTTAATAGGGCTCAACCCTACGCCCCTTGGTTAACGCAGGAACTCAAAGACCAGAAAGTGTGTTACAAACGGTTGTAGAGAAACTGCAGGAAAGGGTACAAAGAGTTAGAAAAAGACATTTACAATCAAAGTCTCAGGAAATACAAACAACTTCTCGTCAAGACAAAGCAGGAATTATTTGCAAACTGAATCAACTTAGCTAAAAATTCAGCCAAAGAACTGTTTAAAAGAATAACCAGTATGGTTCACCCTCGTCCTGCAAACATCTTAATGAGCCAGGGACTTTGTGATGAAATTGCCAACTTTTTCTTGGCAAAAGTAGAATCCATCTTTTCTACTTTCATAGGGACAATTTCTAAGAATGGCGTGGTCCAAAAAAAGAATCATAAGCAAGTGCCTGAGTCACAGTCCATTCTTGACACTTTCACTCCATTGTCCTTCTTGGACACTTATAATTTGCTTATGTCCACTAAATCAGGATCCCCCTATGACCTGTGTCCGGTCACGGTGTTAAAAATGGCCCTGTAACCAATTGCACTGACATTCATTGGAGAAAGGAGTGGAGGAAAGCTATTTGAGCCTTTGTCAACAGATTACACAATCTCTAGATAAAGTGGTCCCTCTGAGGAAAGTGAGGGATAGACCCAAGCATGCCACCCCCTGCTACTCTAATGATCTCTTTCAGCTGAAACTACATTGTAGACAGGCTGAAAGAACTTGGAGGAAGCATTATTTTGAGGCAGATAAGACTCTCTTTAAACAATTGCTCTTGGATTATAAAACACAGATTAAACGAGCTAAAGCCAAATACTTGGAGGATATGCTGGCACAGGCTGCTAATAAATCACAAACTCTCTTTAAAATCACTAAAAATCTCTCTAATCCTGCCTGTGCAACTAACAGCATTCCGGCCTCTCAGACACTGTGTGATTAATTGGCCTCTACTTTCGAGGACAAGATCACCACCATTCTGAATGGCCTTGCTGCTTCTAGCACTCCCAGTACTCAGTATGTCTCTGAGTTGCTTTCTGCAACAACCAGGGAAACAGGTGTATACTGAACGCTGTCCAGTTTTACCCTCCCTTCCTACGAGGACTTTTGTATCATGGCCAACTGTGTCTCCTCAGTGTCCCCGTTGGACCCGTTGCCTCATAAATTCTGGAAACTGTTCCAAGAGGAGCTCTTTCCGCCTTTGTATTCTATCTGCTGCCAGTCTCTTAGATCTGCTACAGTTCCTAACTGTTGGAAACTGGTGGTGGTATCCCCAATGCTGAAGAAGGCTACACTGGATCCTCTATGTCCTGCGAATTATAGGACTATTTCGCTTTTGCCTTTTCCAATTAAAATCCTGGAAAAATGTGTTACCGAATCACTATCTAGTTTTATAGATACTAATGCTTGTTTAGATGTAGCTCAGTTCGGCTTCCGACCAGCTCATGGTACGGAATCGGCACTGGTGGCTGTCCTGGACGATCTTCGCTCGCGTGTCGACACGTGTTGAGCAGCATTTTTTGTGCTGCTCGACATGTCGGCAGCGTTCGATACGGTCAACCACTCCACTCTAATCAGCAGATTGGAAGAGAACAGGGTTGTTGGTCTGGCCCAGGACTGGCTAGTCTCTTACCTTCTTAACAGGCATCAGGTGGTGGCTCTGCCCCCTTTTAGATCTGATTATAGAAGAGGTGGGTGACCCAATAAACCCTTGCGAGCTTGGGCTAAAATGTGATTCTATTATGGTGCCAACAAGGGAATTTTTTCAAGAATTAAATCACAGGTAGTTGATCATTTATACATTTATACTTTTGATCAACTGAATTGAATTGAAACCTGCTATAGTTGTCAATTGTTACATGAATTGGGACATGGTACACAAAATACTCAGAAAGAAGAAAAGCTACACAGATATTGATTAGATAAAGTAATATCTCTTTATATAAATTTGTTTAAGAAGGGTACTTTTTACAATGAGAAAAATTCATCAATGACATGCGGACTGTAAAAAATAAATTGTTTGTCACGTCCACTTGCGTTGTGGTCTACTCTTAGAAAGTTTATAACAGTGAATCTTGCATAACTTAAAACAATGATTTTTATGACTAAGTTCTTTCAACATAAAGGATGTGGACAAAGAAGTCGACGTTTCGGCCTTGTAGTGGTTAAATCCTTAAGGCCATCCTCAGGACAATTCAGTCTTTTGAGAGTAGAGACCCCCTGAATGTTGTTTTGATCCTTACAATTCTCAGTGAAGTATCTTGACTTGAAGGAACTGACAACCTGCTCGTTGAGATTAATGAATAAAGCAAGATGATAGGACTAATAGGTTCAATCTGCGTCTCAACAGCGGATCTGCTTATAAAGGAGTTTTTCACTTGGGCAGATAGTGGAAACGGCGTATTCAATCGATGTTTGCACAGCGTATTTATTCAATTTCGAATCGTTCTCGAACCTGGTGTCATCTTGCGAGATACGCACTCCATGGATAGGGACCTCTCGTGCTTCAAGAACGCTTCTCTTGGTATTCAGCAGCCAGACCTTTACGGTCCTCCTCAGCTTTTCTGGCGGCAGTTCCTCGAATCCAGAGGATACGGATGGGCGGCCGTTCCTTTGGTTTTGCTGCTGCTAAGCTCTGGAATTCTCTTCCACTTTCCTTGAGGAGTCTGGATGAATTATCACTCTTTAAAAAAGGGCTGAAATCCCACCTTTTCCCTAGGGCAGTGTGATTCCGTTTTCGCATGATTGTATGTAGAGTCAAAGTGCCAGGATACCCTCTGGGTGACAGTTCACGCTATAAAAGTATGTCTTACAATTACAATTACAATTACTCATGTCTTTGTTCAAAGCAATGTTCTCTGAGGGACATTTTCCTAAAGCTGGGAAGAAGGCCTCTATACTTCCACTCCTTAAAAAGTCCAATCTGGACCCTAACGATCCAAATAATTTTCACCCGATATCACGCCTCCCTGTTCCGGCAAAAATGGTGGCGAAAACAATGATTGCCCAACTAAGTATTCATTTGTGAGACACTCAAGCTCTGAATCCCACCCAATTTGGATTTAGAGAGGGTCATAGCACGGAGTCCGCACTTATCAAACCCACGGAGGAGATGCGGGCAGCCCTGGACCGCCGTGGTAGGGCTGCCTTGATAATGCTGTACCTGTTGGAGGCCTTCTGCATGGTCCATTATGATTTGTTGATAGAACGGTTTCAGGAATGCTGAGTGCAGGGTAAAGCCTGGAAATGATTGAACTCCTTCCTTTCTCAAGTTGTCTCATTGGGTGAATTCTACTCCACTCTGTTTTGCCTGCCTTACGGAGTCCCACAGGGGTCATCTTTGAGTCCTACACTTTTTAACATGTATGTGTCCTCTTTGGCCCCCCTCATCAACTCCTTTGGATTCGGCCTCCCCTCTTACGCTGATGACACAGAAGTTGTGGTGTCTCTGATGCCCGCACAGGGGCTGGGAACAGGCAAACAGTTCCAAGAGTGCATGGAATCAGTGGGGAAGTGGATGTCCCAAAATTGTCTTAGGCTCAACTCAAGCAAGATGGAGGTCATCTTGTTTGGGAATGATCCCAGCTTCTGGAATTCAGGTTGGTGGCCGGACTCTATGGGGTCTCTCCCGACTCCCACTCGGAAAGTAAAAAACCTAGGAGTCCTAATTGATGATAGACTCAATTTTGAGCCACAAGTCAATGCAGTAGCCTCGGCCACGTCCTATGACCTAAGGACTTGCAAGAAAATACTGCCTCTTCTGCCAAGGGACAGTCAACGCCTAGTGATTACCTAACTAATCACATCAAGGCTAGACTACAGTAACAGTCTATATCTGAACATCCAGGGACGTTTTTTGCATAGACTCCAACTCTTGCAGAACGTAGCAGCTAGACTTCTTTCAGATCTTCCCAAATTCTCATCTGTTTCTAGTGAAATCCGTAGACTCCACTGGCTACCTGTCAGGAAATGAGCACAGTTTAAATCACTCTGCATGGTCTTTAAGGTTCTATATGGCACATGACCTTACCATCTAAAGTGGCAATTTCAGTGGTATGTGCCAAATAGACCACTGCGCTCTTTGGAATCGAAACTGGTGACTGTACCACCTACAAAAAGAGTCAGGTGGGGAGGTAAACGTTTTTGCATTTGTGCAGCTAAGGCTTGGAATGACCTTCCACCTGAGAAATAGCTCAGACTTACTTGGATTCAGGAAGGCCTTAAAAACTGGGCTATTTGACTAACCGCTCACCTGGGCTTCTCACATTTTTCTTTCTAGAGGTTTGTAGTTAGCACCAGGACACCTTTGGGTAACAGTAGCAGTTTATAAGTCTTCTAACGTAACATAACGTAACATGTGTCTGTGCTTCACTTCTAAAACATATGCTGTGATCCAGTGTTTTCTGGGCCCACTTGCTAACCATTGGTCCTGTGATGGACCTTTCTATCCGCCTGAGAGGTGATGAGAGTTAGCATCAACAGTCAATTACATTTCAATTAACAGTGCAACCCATTTGGCTGCACAATGACGACCAGGATTCGGAAGACAAGTTCCAAAAGGTGTATTATAAGTTAATAAACAGATTCAAATGAAGAACTCTCGCACCATGCTATAAAGATACAAAATGACAACAAGGATCCCCAGATGCCGAAAGTAATTAAGACAAATTAATATCAGACAGACAAGCAGTTCTGTTACTGCTATGCAGAACAACAATATTAAACTGTGATGCTCAGAGAATAATCTAAAGTTCTCTCTCCTATAGATTAAACTAGAATTCAGAAGTCCAGACGATGGTTGAGGAGAAATAGTTGTAATAATCAAGAACACACCATAAAGGAAGTCTGGTCAGGACACAAGAGATCAAAATAGCAAGCATTAGCATCTCAGAAGCTCGGTCAAGAGTCTTAGATGGGTCTGCTTGAGCCACACTTTAGCAAAAATGTGTAAAGCATTGGGTATGAAATCTCTCAAATTCCATTAAGGTAGCAATGTCTCAAGGAAGGAGGGAATCGAGGAATGGTGTCTGCAAAGTGGTCAGATCCGCATCAGGGAAGAGATCTGAGAGGGAACCTTTGTAGAGGCAGGAAGGGGTCTGGTCTTTAGTCTAAGGGGAGCAGTATATTAGAATGGGTAAAGTCCATTACATCCCCTGATCACTCTGTCAGGGGTTTATTGAAATCCACTAATCATCACATTGCAGACTACAACAATTCCAGTTTGTCCCACACTGGACATGGCAATGACATCTTTCTCCCAAGTAGGTTGTAACTTTTGGACAATAGTTCATTCAGTTAGTGCTCTGTTTCTCTGTGTAACTTTCGTCAAGGCCCTTTTTTCAGGCACCTGTTCCTCCTATCTCTAGTACAGTAACATATCTATTCTAAACTAACAATGAATGTGAATACCTGCAATAAATGTAAAGTTAGCAGAAAATTTGTATCAGATTTATGCAGCAATGGTGAATACAGGCCTATTCATGTTAAGTTTAATATTAACTTCAATGTTGCATATTTAATATGCATGTGCACTCGTAAACACAAATGAAGACATGTTTCTAATGTATTAAGTTTCATATTACCTGTAATATCCACCAAATCATCATAATATTCAATAATAACTATGATTGAGAACTATATTTAAATCAAATATATGGAATATTATTGCACACATTGCATACATTGATTGTCATTTCTAGCAAGGTTACATTCTACATATGTAATGAAGTGTTTAATCATAGTGTTCATTTGTTACATGTTATTCATGTGAAGTAGCACACACATTAAGAAAGTCACATTTCATTTCTACAGTGAATACGTTTTCTACTAAGTGAGGATGGTTCTGTATTAATCATACTAAATCAAGAAAACCATTGTATAAGTAAGTTTGCTAATCCTACAGTGAAGGTACTTTTTAATGGTAAATGGGGAAAATATTGATTCCAAAATATAGACAAACCAAAATATCGGTTCCAAAATATAGAATGGAAAAAATATCAAATGGACAGAATATAGACATCAAAAATATTGTTTTGAAGGTAAGTAATGTAATATCAATTTTAAAAATATAGATAGTCAAAATATCGAAGTACATAATATAGTTTATTAAAAATATTGAATTTTTAATAATATCGATTTTTTTAAAGTGTTTTTATGT
This sequence comes from Lissotriton vulgaris, assembly GCF_964263255.1. Lineage (NCBI taxonomy): Eukaryota > Metazoa > Chordata > Amphibia > Caudata > Salamandridae > Lissotriton > Lissotriton vulgaris. The sequence continues at coordinate 743,363,115 of NC_141695.1, read as the reverse complement.
TAATATATGTGTGAAAAGTGTATATATTTTTGTAATTTATTTTAAGTAATTCATTTTATGTTATTTAATTATTGTGTAATTTATTTCTGTAGCGGGTTGTGGGTTTATAGGGGAATAGGGTGGGAAGTAATTAAATTATAATTAATTAAATATGTGAATTAATTAATTGGTATTTATTTTGATTAAATTGTTAATTAATTTTTAATTAATAATTAATTAATTCTTAAATGATTATATTATATTAATTGATTATTTGATAATTATGTGAATGATATTAATTTATTTTCAGTAGCGGGTTGTAGGTTTATAAGGGAATAGGGTAGGAAGGAATTTAATTAGAATTTATTTAGAATACATTGTCAATTAACTTTTAATTGGTAATTAATAAATTCTTAATTGATAATTATTTTCTATTAATTGATTGATTGTTAATTATGTGAATTAAATTAATATATTTTCTGTAGTGGGTTGTGGGTTAATAGGGGAATAGGGTGGGAAGTAATTTAATTATAATTAATCAAATATGTAAATAATTAATTGTTATTTATTTTGATTAAATTGTTAATTAATTTTTAATTGGTAATTAATTAATTCTTAAATTATTATTTTTTATTAATTGATTAATTGATAATTATGTGAATGATATTAATTTATTTTCTGTAGCGCGCTGTAGGTTTATACGGTAATAGGGTGGGAAGTAATTTAATTATAATTAATTAAATATGGTAATTAATTTACTGGTATTTATTTTGAACAAATTGTTAATTACTTTTTAATTGATAATTAATTAATTCTTAATTGATAATTAATTTTTATTAATGGATTAATTGATAATTATGTGAATTATATTAATTTATTTTCGCTGGAGTGGGAATAGTAAAATTCCCTACTGTTGCACTCTCTGGTGTAGGAATAGTAATTTTTACCCCTACGCTATCCAACGCTTTCCCTACTGTTACACTCTTTGGAGTGGGAATAGTAATTTTTACCCCTACGCTATCCAACGCTTTCCCTACTGTTGCACTCTCTGGAGTGGGAATAGTAAATTTTACCTCTACGCTATCTAACGCTTTCCCTACTGTTGCACTCTCTGTTGTGGGAATAGTAATTTTTACCTCTACGCTATCCAACGCTTTCCCTACTTTTGCACTCTCTGGAGTGGAATAGAAATTTTTACCTCTACGCTATCCAACGTTTTCCCTACAGTTGCCCTCTATGGAGTGGGAATAGTAATTTATACCCCTACGCTATCCAACGTTTTCCCTACTGTTGCACTCTCTGGAGTGGGAATAGTAATTTTTACCCCTGTGCGATCCAACGCTTTCCCTACTGTGCACTCTCTGGAGTGGGAATAGTAATTTTTACCTCTACGCTATCCAATGTTTTCCCTACTGTTGTCCTCTGTGGAGTGGGAATAGTAATTTTTACCCCTACGTTATCCAACGCTTTCCCTACTGTTGCACTCTCTGGAGTGGGAATAGTAATTTTTACCTCTACGTTATCCAACGTTTTCCCTACTGTTGCACTCTCTGGAGTGGGAATAGTAATTTTTACACCTCCGCTATCCTACGGTAATAATATTGTGTATTTTGTATTAATATTATGTTAATATATATATATATGTTTTAACAGATATGATTGTTTTTTTTTATAAGTTAAAATTAGTTATTTACTAATTTTAAGGTAATATAAGTATTTTTAAATATATTTTAGCTATTTATTTTTAATATTGTTTTAATTTGACATTAATTTTCGGAAACTCAATATTTTTATAATGTATATATATATATATAAACGATAATTTGGTACTTACCTGTTTGTAGATAGGTATTCGATATTTCGTCTGTCGATATTTTGGAATCTATATTTTAGGAAGTCTATATTTTGTCCCTCGATATTTAGTCAGTGATTCCTTTTTAATATATGACAAGTGCAACGCTTACATTTATTCGCTAAACCATACATGAATGGTGTGCTAAACGCACTTTCATACCTTGTGTTTTTAAGTGTCTGAGACATTTGTGATGTGAAAAGGGTGGGCAATCTTTGCGCTGCACCAGCTGTTCATTGGAACTCCCTATAAGTGCACTAAAAATAATGCCTTAATTGGACCTAGGCAAACACAAGGTAATGATGGACAGAGTGCTGAAACTTTTAAGACACTCACCCCATTCACAGATCTGGGTTGAATCCATCATCATTTTTTAGCTCACTTCGCCACCTCAGTTCAGACCCAGCCATATGCAAATCAGTCCTGACCCTGTGCCTCATGGGAACAGCCCAGCCCAAACTGCCAAACCAGGTCTTCCCTGAACCGGAAACAGGCATCCTAAGACCGGTTTCAGAGTTTGCATATGGCTGGGTCCAAACTGGAAAGGCATTGTGAGCAAATAAATGATGGATTTAGGACCAGATCTCTGTACAGGGGTGAATGTTCTGCATTCTGTCCATCAATTGTTCTTTTAGCATTAAATGGACCTATGGCATGGAAAAATAAATATAATATGTAGGCTGCAATGTTTATTTACACCACTAACATATGTGACAAAAATGTATGTCACCCAGGAGCACCTTTGTGCTCTGGCTCGTTTGCAGTTTATATGAGACTTGGCTGGGACAATGTCTTTGTCATGTAGGAAAAGTCCTATAGAGTGCTTTGTAAACCCACAAGACAGGATGCTAATATAGTAAATTAGGCATATATAAAACAGCATACTCATCCTCAAACCATATATGAATCTCCAAACCCTCTATGATGTCTGTCAGTCCAGTCTGATAACACCAGTAAATTATCAGTGTATTAACTAAGACATAACTGATGGGCTGTTCTTATAATTGCATGGGCTTGGAAAAAGCCAAAGAACCTGCCTTTTTTATTCAATCATTTGAAATCTCATGGCTCATTCAAGAGGAGGGTTTGTTCATGGACCTGTGCAGGGTCAGTCTTGTTTCCTCTTAAATACATGTGCAGTGAAGTGGCAGAAAGGTGACACAGCAACACCACTCTAGAATCTGTTAGGTCTGCATCTTTGAGGGTGCAGTGAATGAACTAATCAACCTGCTTCACATTAAAATCATGTTCCATTTCATTCAGCCATTTGTATCCATTTGCATCTGTTGACAACCAGGATGAAATTAAATGTTGTAACGTTGCTCTCTCGAATTCTGGTGCATTGTCCAGAGGGTTTGAGATTGACACAGTTTAAACTTTCACTAGCAGGGAGAGGATATGGTTATGGCCAAATCTGCCAACTTTGGAATTGGGGAACCAGGTTCGAGTCTTGTTGTGGGCTCAACACCCTATGATTTAAAGCACATCACATATTTTGCCAGATGAAGTAATCTTCGTTGACCTGTCGGAGGACTTAACGTCCACCAGGCAGAGTCTTCTCTGCCTGGCAAATTTAGAAATGATTGTGAAGCCGGCGGTCATTTCTAAAGCATTGACGGGAAGCACTGTAAAGTTTGACTCCATCAACATGACAAAGCACTGAACCAAACTGATTTCTTTTTTATTTTGAAAAAGAAAATCCTGAACCAGGATTTTCTTTTTGAAAATTAATGGGAAAATGCTCCCCTTACCATGGGAGTCCTCTTTTATGGCAAGAGGAGCATTCAGCAGTTTTTTTACAGCACTACTGCCAGGGTTTTACTGGAGGTGACAGGAAATTAGGTGGGTGGAATTAAAGATCTGACTCCGAAGGCCCTTACTCTGCAGGTCCATCGGAGAGGTTTAACCATGGTGGAGACAGGTAGGCTGACCATAATCTTGGTGGTCTGTATACTGTCATTTTGAGATGCAGTATACATACTGCCAAGATATACACTAGGCCTCCCAAATATTCCCATGCCTAAAAAATTTTAATCTGATTTTGTGTAATGTAGCTGGTGCTCATGGGAAGTGCTCCAATACCAATCTCAAGTATAAAAGAACATGAACAAAGCAGGGCAGTGGATCATGCTTAAGTAGGATTTTAGAGTATGAAAATAAAGATGGGTGAGACACTGAAGGCTCCATTCAGGCTGAATTCAGATGCCTGGCTCTGCCTCTACTCAACGTCCTCTTAGACCCTTTTGCCCAAAGTTAGGTGAGTTTTGATCTGTCTGCCATCCATGTTCTAAACCCATACTCCAAGAATTAAAGATGAACATTAAAGAGATGTTATGTATTAACCTTTGATGTAAAACAAGCTAGAGAAATATTTAACCAATGTAGTAGGTAAATTGCAAAATGTTAAGTATGAAATTGGAATTTATCCCAGTTTAACCGCATGGCCGAATTGTTGTTATCCTATTCAAATAATTATTTCACTGTGTATGCTTTTTCTTCATTATTTCATATAAGGGCAATTTGAATTACATTAGTTGTAGATGTTTGCTGTACAAATCTCATGTTTTATTTAATTGACTATAATTTTGTTTAATAAGTGCAAAAATCTAGGCCACCGAAAGGGTGTACATGACAACTGACTTGACTCTTGGTTCAGTAATGTGATTGTCGTTGGGGGGACCATGAATTGTTCTAAATCAGGTTAAAACTGTCACTTAACTAAATGCCTCTTAATGGAGTGATATAATTTGATGTACTAGGGTCAAAAGCTTCCACATGTTGATTGAATAAATAAACTTTTGAAGAGAATTTATCATATTTTTACAAGATGTTTGATGCTTGATTTACATGACAAACAGTTTTGTGGCTGGTCTCATGCATGAGCTTTTAGAACCAAGCCAGACCATTGGCTCAGTTCTGGCTTGGCTCTCCATATAAATGTATTGGCTTGTCTACCTCTATTGGAAATAAGAGATATACTACTATTAACCAAGACTATAACTGTAACCTGCCCCTGTGCCAGTCAACAAATTATATTCCAATGTATTATCGTCTATGTAATCGCTTGTTAGACCTCGCATTCTTTGATGTGTTTTTCCCCTGACTTTTTCCCTTCTGACCTCCTGTTTTGATTGTGTGCTAAACTTTGTTCTTGCTAGCTTTGGGACTCTGTGTACTTCTTCACTGCTGATTGAGGCTAAAGTGCATGTGCTCTGGGCCTAAAATATAACGGCATTCAGTTTCTCCACGGTTGGCATGATTTATTTAATGATAAGTCCCTAGTACAGTGCACTACATGTGCCTAGGGCCTGTAACTCAAATGCTAATAGTGGGCCTGCAGCACGGATTGTGCCACCCACATGAGTAGCCCTTCAAACCTGTCTCAGGCTTGCCACTACAAGCTTGTGTGTGCAGTTGTAAACTGCCATTTGCACCCTGGCAAGTTCATCTATTTGCCAGGCCCAGACCTTCCCTTTTATTACATATATGTCACCCCTAAGTAAGTCCCTAGGTAGTCCCGTTGGCAGTGTGCAGTGTATTTAAAAGGTAGGGCATTTACTTTGGAATTTTACATGTCCTGGTAAAAGTGCTTAATTTGTAAAGGATTAAGTGCCAGGGCCTTTTTTGGAAGGGTACTGCAGCCTGCATCACCCAAACCCTTCCAGCGCTGCAATTGACAGTACCAACATAACACCTAAGCATTGACATCCTACAAGTTTGACAATTCAGATGATTTCCGGCCATACAAAGCTAAAATAATGGCATGAGAGGCTGGTATTAATCGTTTCCAGTGTATATTGACCTAGTAAATGTGGTTGCTGTGCTAATCTCAAAATTACAAAAGACAACCCCATCACATGGTGGGCTGGGACTAGAGCCGGTGCTGACAATTTATTTATTACTTTGAAAAGTTTTATAAAGCACAAACATGATTCATACGGGTATCAGAGTGCCGTACAAAGGAATGTACATGGCATGTGGTAAAAGCATGAGTCCAGTACAAAATGGAACATAAGAAGTACATGAAAAATACCAAGGTTGTAGGGGAGCACTGGGAAGATGAAATAATAGAGGTGATCCAAGGTATCAGCCCAACTAGTAGGAGCTGCAAAGTTCCAGCAAAGCGGTACATCAAAAGGAGATGAGAAACATAAAACACTTTGAACAAAAGGTATAAAAGACTGTCAAACAAGAGATGGAACTAGATTAAAGATGGCATCGGGTCTATTGCTGTGTATGTTCATTCAGGAGTAGCTATTTGACATGATTTTTTAATGAGGCAGTCGTGGGTTGGAACTGATCTCAGGAGGAAGAGCGTTCCAAATTCTTGGAGCAAGACTAGAGAAGGCACGATTGTATGTTATTTTCATATTGAATTTAGGAAGTTTCAATAGTAGGGTATTAGAGCTTCTTAGGTTTCGACTCGAGCCAGATAGCTCAAGTTGTTTTGCCAGGTAAACAGGGGTGTTGTAATGAATAGCTCTGTGCGTCAGGCAAGCTATCTTGAAACGGATCCTTGCTTCGATGGATAGGCATTTAAGTTGAATTAGGTCAGGTGTGATATGGTCATGTTTTCTGGAACCCGTGATGAGTCTGGCAGAAGCGTTCAGAGGGCATCTAAGCAGAGCGAATCTAGCTTTAGGTAGCCCAGGTAGGGTCTCCAAACCATATTTCAAATGTGAGATAACTAGGGATTGGACTGCTGACTAGATGTCCTTAGGTGACAAGAATTGCTTGATTTTCCTTAGAGTGTTGAGCTGATGATTGGCTCCCCTAATAGTGGCACTGATCTGATATTACATATTTAGGTGTTTGTCCAGGGTAATACCTACATATCTAGCAGAGTCAACAACATGAGGGGTCAGTTAAGGGCAGTAGGTTTTTTGATCCATTCTTGACCAGGAGTCGAGTGGTTGCGGGGGGCAATCAGAAGGAATTCTGTTTTGAGGGTATATAACAACAGATGATTATGAGTTAGTCATTGTTCAGTTTTTAGGAGTGAACCATTTCGAGTTTATATGTTATCTGGAGAGGAGATGTTCAAATACAGTTGAGTGTCATCAGCATACATATGGTTCAGAATATCAGAGAGAGAATCCACGAAAAGGTTGAAGAGCGTCGGCGAAGGTTCCAAACTTAGAGGTACTCTAATAGTGTCTGGGGTACTAGCAGCAAGGGATTGGTTAACTTTGATTCTGTGGGTATGATTATGTAAGAAAGAGGCAAACCTATTTAAAGAGAGGGCCCAATAACCCCATCCTATATTGAAGAAGAGCAATCACGGTTTATGTTTGATGGGGTCCAATGCTGAGGACAAGCCAAGAAGGATCAGAAGACATGGAACATTTTGGTCAAGAGATCTCAAGGTGTCATCAACAATGTGTGTTAGAGCTGTTTCTGTACTGTGCCCACTCTGAAACCTGACTGGTAGAGGTAAAAAAACTGAAATTTAGCGATATGATTGCACAGCTGTGTGTGAACACATTCTTAGAGCAATTTAGCTAAAGTCAGGATGCTGGTGATCGGACGGAAATTGTTAGGATCTGCTAAGTCGGCAATAGTCTTCTTAGGGATGGCAGTGACTTGCCCCATCTTGATGCAATCAGAAACCCTCCCCTGCAAGATAGATTCTTAAATGATCCAGGCCCAAAGTGGAAGAATGGCCGAATTGAGATCTTTGAGAAGCTTAGCGAGTAGAGGATAGCTGAAATGATTGGAGGGTTTTAAAGATGCCAAAGAATGGAGCAGTTCCGCATCATCTGGGAGCAGAAAAGAATTCCAAGAAGTGTTGTTTTTAGGAGTGCAAACTGTGGGGTAAGAAGGTGCACTCAGGCCGGAGGATACCACAGATGCAAGGGAGCTTAGAGACCGCATGTTTGGTGAGGTACATTGCAGTTCAAGTTCAATTTTTCTTGACTTTTCGGAGAAGTGAGCTGAGAAGTCCTCCTCACTTTGTGCAGTAGATCCTGAGTGCTGAGATAAGATTAGTAGAGTGGTTAGCTGGTTGTATGATGATTTCAAACAGTTTCATGGGTCTGTTTTTAGCACTGTCAAGTTGAGCCCTGAAATGATCTATTTTAGCAATGCATAGCTGTTTGTTGTATGTGCTTCTCATCCTCCTTAACTGTTTGAGGATTGTAATGGCGAGAGAATTTCTCTATAGTCTCTCGGAAAACCTACGTTTATTACATTCAACCAGGGTTTGAATTTTTTGATCTGAATCCTTTTGAGTTGCTTCAGAGCAATAGAGTTGAAAATACTTGTCATAGAGTTGATGTAATGATCCGTAAGGTTGTCCAGAATGGTCATGTTAGGGGGTGGCTGAAGAAGATTCTTGCTAATGGTAGTTAGATTACAGCTGTTGATGTCTCTCAGATTGCGAACCAGCTGTTTGTTTTAAGCAGTTGTCCTTGTCTGAGAATGACCTTTTTCAAGATGTAAAAGGAAATTTGGTGATGATTCGACCAATCACAGGGTACAATGTCATCATGTTGTATGGTGTTGTCTCTACCTGTGATAAGGTCAAGGGTAGCGCCCTTGTTGTGGGTGGGTCCATTGGAGGCCTGGATGACGAGGTCAGAGAGGAAAGCTGTTACATCCTGCTTTTCCTTTTTCTTTGTCCTACTTTAGTGTTTGTTATAATTTGCTCAGCATGCATCTATGATGTCACATAGGGTTCTACTTGTGTATGCTTGATTGAAGTGTCAGTTACATCTGAGGCTGAGCAGGAGTCTATCTGCTTCTGGTGGGGTTACAATTGAAACTACATATTTCTGTATTATCAACTAATCTTCAATAAATCAGATCTATTTCTATCTACTGGATTTAAGGATTTTCTTTAAATTGTTACAAAAGCCTTAAAGGAGCTTACTAAGGGATCATTTGTGTCATTCCAGTAAAGGTTAAAAGCCCCAAGGAAGATATGGCTAGGATGATGGTCCAAGCATGAGGAAATGGACTCCATAATTTGCTCTCTGAGGAGCAGATATTCACAAGGTGGATGATATATTGTGTGTAGTACACAGAAAATCTTGCCATTGTTCCAGATTTTGGTGACTTGGTGCTCACAGGAGGGCATCATATTATTTTGAGCCTGTTTTAACATGAGGCTGGAGCGATGGACGCAAGGAATGCCCCCCACACAGTTCTAAGAGGTCTACCGCATCTGATAATGTCATAATCAGGAGGGATTATGAGGTTAAGCATTGGGGAGGAGGAGTCATTAGACCAAGTTTCAGTTAGGATCAGGAGGTACAATTCTTGTATGATGATGAGTTCCGCGATATTCGCTGTTTGTTTCACTGCCTTTCTGCAGTTGAGAAGCATTGATTTGATGTGTGAGTTTGTAGTAACCGCTTCTTGGCGAGGCATGGAAGATCTGAAGTAGGTTATCCATATTCACATATCTAAGGTTAACACTTGGTTCTCTACCAGGGTCAGAAGAGATAATTGGGATGTTGTTTAGTGAGTCAGAGGAGACACATCAAGAGCCATTGTAGAAGAAGTGGGAGTGTGTCATCATCTGACAACTGAGGCAAGTTATTAAGTGTATTTTTTATCCTCATTAAAATTCTGTCTGAGTGTTTAAGATCAGGTCGGAGGCTTGAATAAGGATGTTACCCTTATCGTAGAGAGATATGGTCTCATCAGCATTGAGGACTGGAGAAGGTAATATGATTATTCTGAAACCATGAGGGGTTTTGCACAGAGGTTTGGAATGAAGCACAGCAGTTAAGGTTCTTCTCCACTGGGCTCTTCTGGTTGTGTAGAAAATAAGGTCTGTAACCACCGTACCCTTTGATGAACAAAAATAGGTGTTAGAGATAAGAGTTTCAGGACAACGTTTGAGCCAATTTTGTTTAAAGGTCTTTGCCACTTTCTTCAAGAGGTTGGGGGGTAGACAATCTTGACAGCATTAAGGCCTACCAGTGCCAGGAAATCAGAGGAGCGAGTAATAGATTGAGCCATGGTGAGGATAGCGAGCAGAATAAAAGGGGTGAGGAAAGATCACAGCTAGATATTATTAAGGCCACCATAAGAGAATTTCAATAAACCAATTTTAGGGGTGCACTATTCCATTCTTGGGTTCCAAGTTCAACAGAGCAATGCGTAAGGATGCAATTGTTAGTTGCTGAGATGACACCGGAGGTTAGTGAAATATTACACTCCGAGGTAAAAGCGGGGCATAGTGACTTATTGCAGCCAGACTATTCCAAGATTGCCACTCCAAAGGTAGAGCAGGAAAGAAGTCCTACCTTTCTTTCTCTGCCCAATCTATTTGGGCTTGAATCTATGGTCCTTTGTCTGTTAATGAGATCAGCATCTCTCATCACCAAAAACACTAGGCAGAAAGTTACTTGGAAGTAGCGATCTCCTATGAGCCCAAAAGAGTTCAAAGAAATGCAAACAACACACAGAGAAGTCCGGAAACCAAGTGCCAGGGGAGAAGTCACCCAGATACATAAATAAGGTCCTCCCTGAGCGTGGGCAGAAGCCAAGGCAGCAGTTGATTAGCAAAGGTCAGGTGCCAGTGCCGAACAGCAGAAACGAGCAGCAGAAATTAAGCACTGCCTGGTGGTAACAAACTGCTCAATTCATTTTTCACTACTGCAAGGACTATCTCCTCCATAGGTTAGCATTGGAGCTTCCTTGTAACACTTTACAAGTGTAACTTCCAACTGAGAAAACAATAGGAAAAGTAAGTTTGGTATCTCTGGACTCACAATTTAAAAGCATATCTTTTATTGAAGTTGTTTTTAAATTGCAGGTCTGTAAATACCACTTTTAGAAAATGAGCATTTTCCTATTTTAACCATTCTGTGCCTCTGCTTATCTCTGGAATAAACATCTGGGTTGGGTGACAACTGGGCTTTGTGCACTCCCTCTAAACAGTCACACACACAGGAAGCGGCATATGATGATGGCCCATCACCAGGCTGATGCGTCTTTCTGAGCTAGAGTGAGAGGGAGGGGCTAACACTTGCAATCAATAGGGCTGTGCCTGCTGCACACAAAGAGTTGCATACCCACCTGTAGTGCGTCTGGAGCCAGGGCAGGGAATGGCAGGATCTTGCATACTACAAAGACCTTTCTTTGAAGTCTCCCTACTTCAAAGGCGAAAATGTGTATAAGTACAGTACCTCCAACACCATATACTAAGAATACATCCGGATCTGAGGACATTCGACCAGGAAGAAGAGCTGTTGTGTTGTCAGGAGGAACTGCCACACTGTTGCTTGCTTTGCCGTATTGGCCTGCTGCTTCTTGCATGAAAGTGAGCGGACTGGACTTGACTCTCTACATCCTACATCTTCAAAGGTTCTCCAAGGGTTTGTTGGGCTTGCCTCTTGTTTATTAAAAAATTCCTTCAGTTCGAAAACATTCCATACGCTATGTTGTATCCTGCACGTCTGCGTGTGGGATCGGAGGGGAATTTCAGAATCTTCACAACCCCAAAGGCAGCGTGTGATGGTGTGGACATGTACTCTGGTATTTTTGTACTACAGCATGTGATTCTATGTGTGCTCGTGTTGGTGCGAGCAGATATTTCTGTATGTATGCTTATGTCTGTGCGTGTGATGGTGTGTGCATGTATTTGAGTGTTTTTGTACTTGAGCATGGGATTGTATGTGTGCTTGTGCGTGTGGATGCTTCTGTATGCGTGCTTGTGTGTGCCCTCTGTTCACGAATGAGTGTGCGCACACATTTGTGTGTGCTTGTGCATGTCTGAGCGTGTGATGGTGTGTGTGCATGTACCTGTGTGTACGTCCTTGGGTATTTTTGTTCTGGAGCTTGTGATTGTATGTGTGCTTGTGTTTTTAGTAGTTTCTGTATGTGTGCATGTGTGTTTGTGCGTCTGTGCGTGTATGAGAGTGTGTGCTCATTTGTGTGTGCTTATGCATGTCTGTGCATATGATGGTGTTTGTGTTTGCATGTACTTGGGTTTTTTTGTACTAGAGCATGGGATTTTATGTGTACTTGTGTTTTTGGATGTCTCTGTCTATGTGCTTGTGTGTGTGCTTCTGTGCGCATATGAGAGTGTGTGCCCACATGTGTATGTGCTTGTGCATGTCTGTGTGTGTGATGGTGTGTGCACGCTGGATTTGTTATTCTCTGGCAGCCACTGTTCTGGAAATTGACTCTAACTGCGAGATGCCTGACCTTAAGATGGCCACCAGTGTACATTACAGTCTCCTGCCTGACCCCAAGATGGCTTCATAGTGGTCCCCTCCACGTTGTTTTACTTCCCTGGGACAACAATTGGACATTGATCAGATCTTGAACCTATCCCCTAACCTGCTTACACATCAGGACTTGGAACCTGTGGAACTTACACCAGACTATAGAGACCAAGTGATTTGGCTGATTCCCGATGGAGCTACTATATAGCTAAAGAGGAGATGGGTTGTGGCATCTCCCCCCTGCCATCGCCTACCCAGCCGGACCTTGGGCAGATCTTCCCCTTGTCTCTAGGTCCTATCTTCCTCCTACCCCTTTACCCTATCCCCTTATGCTTCCTTGCACCATTCACCTTGTCCCCTATGTTCTTTAAATGCTTTTCTTGATACATTATTGTTACTCATGTAAAGCGCTCTGTTTCCTTCAGGTCTAGCCAGCGCTATATAATAACTCATTAATTTAAATGTGTTTCCATTTAGTACTTTTTCTCTCCTTGTCTACTTCCCTAGCTCCTAACCCCTCTCCCCTGAATCTCTCACCTTGCCTGCTAGTCTGCCTAGCCCCCTGTCCTTTGTGCCCTTTGACTAAGAACTCCATCTCCCCTTGTTGGGGAAAGATCCAATATGTATAGTCTGGAGTCTCAGCAACCCGCTGAGAGAGTCCACTGCGCCAAGGGAGCCACTCACTGCTGAGGTATGCCTTGCCAAAGCACTTCCTCTCCCCTTTTTGGAGAAGGATCCAGTATGTAGGCCTTGGAGTCTCAGAGACCCCTCAGAGAGAGTCCACTGTGTAAAGGGAACATCCCACAACAGCGATTGAGAAGTGATAATACTTCCCCTGGGATCACAGCTTACTGGACTTTAGACGTTGCTTTGACTCATCTACCGGTTTGTGTCCCGGTCTCCCTTTCCCTCCTCTTTCCATGCTGTGTCCGTCACTCTCCTCTTCTCTTTCCACCCTCATTACCCCTCCCCTGAATCTTCCCCTTGCCTGCTTTTCCCCTTACGTATTTGTGCTTTTTGTTTTATCTCGACCTTACAAGTAATTATGTTGCCATGCTCTAATAACTGTGTAACCTTTGTAACTATGTAACCTGTAACTATGTTAGGATGCTCATGTAAAGCACTCTGATACCTCCCGGTCTAGCCAGCACTATATGAAACCTTTAAAATAAAATATGAAGTCTCAGGTATTTCAAAGACTTCACCAGCCTCTAGCTTCCAGCTCCTGGGCTCCTCTGCTGTGAGTCCTGCTCTGCCAAGTGGTGCCAAATCCTTTCCTGGGCCCTCAAAGGTGAGTGTTTGGTGCTGCAACCCAAGAAACCAACGCATCAACACCAAAGCATTGTTCAGAACTGGAGCATTCCCTGCAATATCCATGAATCACTGCTGCCTGCACCAAAGCCCTGGTCACCGCTTGCTGACTGAGTGATGCAATGACCTTGACATACAACGCAGCCCGACATTGCTAAAATAGAGCCTCCGAATCACAGCCGTTGTGTGAGTCTAAGACACTGCATTGTCAATGTCTGCAATGCACCGGCCCCGATTCTGATGCATTCCCAACCCTGCCTGACTTCACACCAATGCATCACCCACAGCCCAGAAGTTTGACGTTGACACCTTGGACTGACGAACTGAGGTCTTGATATCGCCACATGAACGGCATTGCTCTACTTCGGAACCAATGCAACACCTTCGACAGCGATGCATCCCCTCTGTTTTTCAATGCATTGTTCCTGAGCTTCGACACATCCAAGATACTATCAGCAGGTCTGCATGATTCCTTTATCTGGCCCGTGCTCCATTGATGTCAGACTGGACTTTTGAATTTGCCCGTGTCAAGCATGACCAGATAGTCCGAGTAGGAATTATTGATTTCAAAATTCATACGTTGACCTTTGTAAGTTTTTTTTAAAAATCATTTTGGTCTTGTATCAATTAAATACACATTGGCTATTTTTCTAAACCAGTGTAGAGTACTTTTGTAGTGGTTTCACTGTGTTACTGTGTGTGTGTGTGTGTGTGTGTGTGTGCACACAACTAATTTACACATTGCATCTTTAGTTTGGCTGACTTTTCTGTGTCAAGCTACCAGAGGAAGTGCAAAGGTAAACTTTTAGGGGCAGAGATTTACAAGAACTGTCGCATTTCTGCATGTTAGCAGGGATGCGCCAGTAAAGATGCGACACGCAAAACATACCCTTGCGCCACCACAGATGTGTTGCATTTACAATGCAGCGCACCGTGGTGCAAGGATAGACAGATGTGTGTCGCATCTTTTGTCGAAAGGGCAGCGCATTGCTGGAATTATGCTACAAGCACCACGCAACTCCAGCAATGCTCAGGAGCGGCCTATACTTATTGTGCTGCATCACTCCTTGCGCCTGCTTCAAGCAGGCGTAAGATTTTGACACAGCTGCGTCGTAAATGTGACTCAGTACAAGGCTTTCTTGCATAAGAATGCCCACCCTGCATACATTATAACTGATGCAGGTATAATGTAGCGCAGGACATTGAAATGTGACGCATCTCCCTAGATGTGTCACGTTGTAAATATGTTACAATGTGGCGCATTGTTTACGACGCCGCTGCGTCACAGAAGTGACGCAACGGCGGTGCAAATGTGTCATAAGGGGCTTGTAAATCTGACCCTTAGTGTGTATTACACTTACCCTAACTCGGATTGTGGTTCCTGCTTGGACCGGGTATATACCTCTGCCAACCAGAACCCGAATTTCCAACGCCACTCAAATACTGTTCACTGAAAATCAGCTGCTATGCATGAACTGTACAGACCCATTCATGAGCTGGCCACTAAAATGAGTGGTAATATTGGTTCTGGTATTAAACTGTTTCCGGGTGGTATTACCAACCCATTTACTACTCATTTGCAGTTTGAAGCTGGCATGGGGAATAATATTTGGTTCCCTGAATAACCACAGTCTTAAATGTGCTTTTCTGAAACCTTTTCCACTCCAAATATTCACTTGCTTCAAGCTGGCATGTAGATGGTATTATAAGGTGCAGTTTCTGCACCCAGTATATTACAGGTGGGCGAGTCACTGAAAGCTCGAGCCAGACTTGAGCATAAAGCCTGGCTCTGATGCAGCCCGAGGGCTAATTGGAACATTGAGCCAATAATATGCTGAGCTTTCATGTGGCATCTGCCTGCCACCCTCTGTCTACCAGGATGTGGTGATGAAGTCAGAGCTGGTAACTTTGGAACTGGGGATCCAGGTTTTGAGTCTCAGCATCAGCTGAACAACCTGTGAATCTGGGCAAATCACACCAGGACCAATTTGCTATTCAGCTGACATGTTACTACTCTGTCACAAACCTCACATTGGATATAATGCACTTGTAATACTGAGGACGCAACATCCGTCACATTTGTGACTAAGTAGCCATTCACCCGAATTCTAACTCAGGCCTTTAATCTCTTCAGTGCCTAAAAAATGAATGCTACCTTATGTAATGTAACTGGTTGTCACTCATGTAAAGCACTTCAATACCTTCAGGTCAATTATGCACTACATGAAAATTGTTGAAAAAAGCAGAAGGAGGTAAAAACAAAGCATTAACATATAAAGGACAGACAAATAGATACCAGTTTGGAGCGTGATTTGTACAAAGTGAATCCAGAAAACCTGGATAAAATGTTGCTTCGTCACTTAAATTGTGTGATCTTAGGTAAATATTTTATTTCAACAAAAATATTTTTTCTTTATTAATCACGTATGAGAGAGAGCACTTTCAAATTTGTGAGGTCAGAATACCTGCTATACAAAAACCTATTTTGTTTGATTGGATAGATTTTAATTTTGCTCCAAAATATTCTGGGCCACATGCAGGGTTCACATGACAACCTTACCTCTCCAGAGTGGTGACGGAGGCAGCAATGGTTTTATGTTTATGTTTAAAAACTTTTAAAAAGTACTTTTTAGTGCAATACTATATTGTGACGAATTGATGTCAAAGCTTCCACATCTAAAGAAGTACACTTTTTTTAATTCAAAGAAACGTTATCAAATTTTACATGACGTCTTTAATCATTTACATAGCACATATGTTCAGGGCTCGGGTCCTACTTGGCTCTAAGAGCTAAGCCAAACTCTTGGCTCGACCCTGGCTGACTCACCCTGCCTATTTGTTGGCTCGCTCAAGTCTACAGAAAATGTTGAAATTAGGCTAGGAGGTGATTCCACCACAAACGACAATTAAATTCACTATTCTGCACAACTCGTTTTGAGGCCATTGGAGAAACACGAAGATACAGGGTTCTGCCCAAACCGGCTGGAGTGCGGTGCGGCCCGTTCCCAAGCTCTCTGGGCTCGCCGTTTTTACAATGCAATTAATCCTCCCTCAAATAAACGCACTTATTAAAATTCCATTACACCGACAGCTCAGGAATAAACTCTGTTACAAATGATCCAATTTCTTTTTAACTAGTCTGTTCACGGTAATTGATTTTGGCTTTTATGTCACTGACTGGCAAATGTTAGCGTCACCTCCGTAACTACTTAATTTAAAACAATTGCCCTGTTTCGCAGCCATTTACAGTGCGCAGGGACTGAAGTGTGCTGGCCGATTAACCTGCCACGCCGATTCCAGTTTAGTGCATTTCAATCTGCGCATGGTTAGAGAAGTTAAGTAATAATAGCTTAACTCTTTGAGCGCCCAATTGTTTTACAAATTCATCTTGTTCATTTTAAATATATTTGTGTGTTCTGGCTTATAAAATATGCGTTTTTTTTCTTTTTTTCCCCTTTATTACTCATTACACCGCGACCCTATGTAGTGCATTGATTTCCTTTATCTAGCAAAGAACTTGTGTACACGAGGTTTATTGTGCCCTATAACAGCGAAAACACATTTTTTTACCTTAGTCTTTTATATCGCTCAGATAGATATATGTCTCATAACTGCTTGCCAGTGCTTTCAGACAATACAAACATGCTGCAAGTATAACAAAAAATAAGAGAAATCATGAGATGCGAAACATCGTGTCAACTAGAGAATACGCTTCCCAAGCTGCCAGGTTTGAGCATCCTCTTTTTTCGCTGCTCTCCATTCTAGCATGCAGGGTACTATATATTCATGCCCAGGGTATCATCTATATATTTATGATTGATATGTTTTTTATCTGCAACAAGGGAAAGAAAATAAAGTCTCAAAATTGTAAAGCAGGCCACCCGGCTCTGATGTCATTTGTTAAGTTGAGTATGGAGGACTCCTAAGCAAGTTGGTGTTAGACAAGAAGTGCTTTTTAATAGTTAATTTCCCAAACAACTAAAGCCAGCACGTGTTCACATGTATTTGAAGTGTTGCTTCACGAGGGCTAAACAGCACAAATAAATGGTTTCATATTGGAACAAGGGTCCAGGAAGAAAGTTCTGGTTAGAGACGTAAATGATATGGTTGGCAAAGGGCAAAAGTGAAATACTCTATGGGGTGGCAATACAATTTGAGGTAGAACTCCCAGTTTAATGGAGGTGTCCTTTGGTATGTTTGGCGCTTTGGCGAGGTTATATATAGAGTCCTAGGAATTTTTGGAATATTCACTTGGTATAAAATTGGCAGCCTTGAAATATATCCTGCCAAGTAGTTCTTCCCACCCAAACCTGGGCCCATCGAGAACTTTAATGGAAGTGGTTAATATTGTTCTATTTAACAGAATGGAATCTCTTTGTAGAAAAGTAAGAACTCGTTTTGCCCTTTAGCGCTTGCTCAGCAACAAGGCAGCTGAGGGCACATGCAGGGGAACCCCAGTGCCGCTGCTTTGTAATAAAGCTCTTCCTCAGTTCCTTCGAGATCTCCTGAGCTGTAGCGGGGTGCTGAGATTTAAGGATGTGCGATTCCTCACCGGATAGACCCTCGCCCATTCTGTCAGCACCTCCTGAACAAGAATAGACCTTCTTTGTGTGATTTGGCTTGGAACTCTGTTGCTCCTATCCTATTCTGTTTTGAATTAACATTGGTGTTCATTTCCGCCTCTTTCCTTTTGTAACATGGATATGGTGTTCCGCTTCTGTTCTCCGGTTGCAGTGCACCATGGGACCCTGCTGGGATATGCAAATCATTTTGTCTTAGTTTGCTTCTGTGGTTTCCTTTCCTTTAATGTTTGGTTATAGGGGAAATCATACTGGGCTATTAGCAACTCGAAGACAAAAACGCAGCGTGCACTGCCTGATTTTGCTTTATGCCACTCAGTCTGCGCAGGTCATGCCCTTACCACTGAAAGCACGCCCTGCTTTACAAATAGAGTTTTGCCTAGAAAGGTTTACTGAAAGGTCATTTGACATGAATAAAATGGATAAAGTTCAATAATAGGCAACAAAGATGATGGCATGTTTCTAGTATTAATGATTAATAACTACTATTCACAAATCATACTGGCAATAACAGTTATATTTGTTGCCATTTTTGTTACATCAGAAATCTTTTCTCGGGCCATTCATGGGTCAGACCGGATTTCCATGATTTTTTGGTCGCCCCACTTAGCAACAAAATTTGTTGACTCTACATGTTGACAAGGACACGGGTTCAAGTCAAATATACATAAACATGTGCATGGCCCCCATAGTTCCTCACTTGTCCATTGCTACATGTTATCCCCGATATAATGTGAGCAGTCGAAGGCCATCAGCATACAGTGATCGTGGCTCTGATTAGACCTAGATCACAAGGACCCTGACTTCTCAATACCTCTCATCGCTAGTCACCTATCTCCTCAGTACTCGGTGACCATAAGAACAGAGAATCAACCGCCTTCAGTAATTTGGGATGTTTGTCACCAGCACTCAATATTTTATTACTCACTGAATCATAACCTCAGTAGTCCTATGCACCGAGTTACCCTAATACCCTAAAAATAAGAAACTCCCAGAGGCCATCAATCCTCAAAGCAACATTCTTATGAAGCAACGAGTGCAGACAAAGAGTGACCTTAAATCCACATATGTTGCAGAAATCACCACAATAATCCCAGATTGTTTTCCGACTCCTAAGTTCAAAGGCTTTTAGCAATCAACTTCACTGAAGGAACATTTAATATTAGATCACAATGATAATTAGCTTCACGACAGAGAGGTCCACTGTTCAGTAGAACATACTCTCAGCCGTCCCCATTCTGGACTCAAAGTCTAATATCATTTGATGATGCTGCATCTCATTTCTCATCCATATCAGAAAATATAAAAGTATTCACGGACTACTTCCATAAATACTACTACCACTACTACTAATAATATAATATTAATAATAATAATAATTATTATTGTCATCGTCATCACTTTCAATGCATTTTTGACCCCATGATGAAACAGGCATATAGGGAAGGTCCTTGCTACTCAACGTACCTCATTGACCAGGTGCGTTGAGTAGCAAGGACCTTCCCTATACGTCTTGCATTTGTACAGTACTCTTCTGCTTGCACTTATGTGGCTCTAGGTGCTGATCTTATCACGCGTGCCACCTGCTTTGATATTGGCTGCGTAAAACTTGCCCCCTGTTGCACCCTATTTACAAATTGATGTAACTAAGCTGATGAGTCACTTTGTAAACCCCTGCACTATATTATTATACCTGCATCAGGTATAATGTTTGCAGGGGGGGCATTCCCACGCAAGTAAGCCTCGTATAAGTTACACAGTGAAATTTGCGAGATTTCAGTGTGTCACTTGTAGGACAAAAATGCTTCAAAACCTTATGCCTGCCTCGTGGCAGGCTCCATGTTGGCCCAGTACTATATCCATAGACCTCCCCCTGCATTGCTGCAGGTGCGTCACGCTTCCGACACAACTCCAGTAATGCAGCATTTTTGCGCAGATCGATACGTCAGTAAAACTGTCGTGCCTATCATTCCTTGCGGTATGATGCGTCATACAGTAAATATGACGTAACCATCATGTCGCAAGGAGGGCGCAATGAAAAGTGATGCATCACTGTTTTCACGTAGCAATGCATCACTTTTCATAAATGAGGCCCAGAATCTGGCCTAACCACAAACTCCATGCACAGTAACTACCCAGCTAAATTGGTCAACCAGGATTCTTTCATGCATGTTCTTTCTATGAATCTGGAGCTGAAGGAAAAGAGTGTGCACACATATCTGTGCGAAGTAAAGTATTCCTTAAAAGTTTGCTTGCAGTACTTTGTGAATCAAGCCACACACACTTGTTAATTGTCTAGTCCTTTGGCGAAGTGAAGACTTCAGCATTGACTGGGGGGAGTCTATGTTAGCCTCCTTGGAAAATTATTTTAAATCTAATTTCCCATTCTTGGCATCCTGACAGATCTCTAGAGCCAAGGGAGGAGGAGATATCTTTGATTTACCCCTTCTAACAGGCATAGCGCAATATCCCTACATGCCATCAGGTTCTAAAGCAGAGATTCCAATTCAGTATCCCACCTTCTAAATAGATGGCAAGCATCTTCCAGAAACAGTGACCCAAAATTGTAATTCAACTCTGCATTATTGATGTCCATGAATAACATTTCAGAACTATAGCCAATGAAATCCTTCATTGGACTAACCAACAACTGTATGCAATGATGGTAACAATCGCAAGCTTTCCAAGTCTTCATAAGTACCGGATTCAGATGGCAAGTGTCAAGTTATAGTCAGTTGGTCTGTTTTCTCTCTGTGTCTTCTGGATGCTCTGAACAGAATGAGGTTGGTGGAGGTTAAACATAAAGCAATGGTTGGTATTTGTGCATGCTGCAGTCACATGAACTCTCCTGAGAGTTTTAACCGGTTCTACGTTACTTTTTCAATTACAAACAACTGCTCCTTTTTATGCATATGGAAATAACATTGAGACTCTTGTAAATGCATCCAAGTCATGCATCACTTGCACAATCTGAAACAACTGCTACTTTTTGTGCATATTGTAATATCATAAGCAAACTTGTGAGTCTTCACCATCTCTACCTTGCTTTTTCAATCATAAACCTAATTTTTGTAAATATTATAATAAAATGAACACTCTCATGAGTCTCCATCATCTCAGTGTTACTTTCTCTGTCATTAACTACTGCTCGTTTAAATTCAGATTGTAATAACAAGAAAACTCGTAAGCCGTCACCATCTCAGTGTCACTTTCTCAGTCATAAACAGCTGCAGGTTTGTGTGCATATTGTAACAGCATGGGCGCTCTTTTGGGCCCCCAACAACTCTACTCTACTTTCTCAGTCATAGCAGTACTTTTAGAGTCCATGAAACCTTCAGTCAAAATAAGGTTGAAGTTGTCCCATTCCGAGTAATGCCTGCTTACGTTTTGTTTAAGAATTCCAATCGGGTAATTTCCAGGTTTTAAGACACGCAAGGATATGGATACTATCAATTTTCAGAATTTCCAACAGTGCTAATTTGAATATTCAAACCACAGCTTTCTTTAAACTCTCTTTTTAAGTTCAAGTAAAGGTTTATTTAGAAACTAAGGTTATTTAAAGAAACAATACTTCATACAGGCAATCATTTACCGATGCATATTAAACAGAAAAGGATATTTAAGAATACTATTGATATACAAAAATCTTCAAGGTAATAATAATATAACTTAAGGAATGATATGAATACATTCAAAGGTTCATGGATATTGTAAGTAGTAGTACATGTCAAAAAATATACAATTGAAAGGGTGTAATAGGAAGTGATAAATTGAGCACAATTATGTTAAAACAAACAGTAGGAAGTCAGGGACGCTTGGTAACTTCTTGCATTGAAGGAACTGGTGAAGAAGTGCCCTTTGCTGTTGTATTCAGAAAATGCATGAGAGGAGACCAGAGGTGTAATCTATTCATAGCTAAAGAGATAGGGTGAACAAGGGCTGTATCTAAACGATGGTTATGGCATACCACATACCACCATGCTAAATAGGATAGTTTTGAAGAGTCTTTCCAATTTTTTGAAATATGTTGAAATGCTACAGCCAGTAGCAAGTCAATGAGTCTTAGCTGGGGTTGATGTGCCCCCTATTCCGGTGCTAAACTACCTATGAAAATGTTAGTAAGGGAGAGGGGTGTGTTGGTATGAAAAATAACATTGATCTGGTGCCAAACTTGTTTCTAAAATTTAAAAACACGTGTGCATGTAAATATCATGTGTTTGAAGTGAGCGTAACCTCGGGAGCATGTCCAACTTGTGTTAGGATTTGTGTTGTGTATCTTGTTTAGATAAACAGGGGTGAAAAACAAAAGGAAAAGTGGTTGTGTTGTACTGACCGCACTAGAAGATTACCTTAGTTTCATCCAAATGCTATTCCATGGAGAAATGGGCCAACTTGCTTCCAGATCAGATTCCCCTGAGAGTTCTACTTTAGTTTTCTGTCTATTATCGGGAGGTGTCATTAGACGAGAATACATTTTGGAGGCTTTGGGCTTATGAGCAGGAGATTATGCCATCCTTTAAACTCTCTTAATTTCTATGGAGGATCAGCAGTGCCTCTATTGTGTCGATATACAGCCAAAGTCATTGGGTGGTATCTGCTGACCACTTTGCAGGGATTAGAAATCCTGAAAAGGACGATACACTTGGCAGAACAAAAGTTAGTTTTAATACTATCTCTCTTGACTTTGAGATGCCAAGCAAGACGTCTTCCATTCGTTCCCACAACTCTTGTAGACAGTTAGGCTCCAGCCACTGGAGACAATGCAGGCTTTAATACTCTTGTGCAGTGAAGTCGCCAAAAAGCTGAAGACAGGCCTACTTGTTGACAGCTGAGTCCTGCCATCTTTAAACAGAAGCTATTTTATAATTTTACAGTAACCCGGTACAAAAGGGGGTGGTGATGGACGGAGCATCTGAACCAATAAAACACTCACACCCGGTCAACAGATCTGGGTTTAATCCATCATCGTTCTTTAGCCCACTCTGCCACCCCAGTTCAGACATGGCCATATGCAAATCAGTCTGACCCCGTGTCTCATGGGAACAGTCCAGCCCGAACTGCCAAGCCTTGACTTCCCTTGACCGGAAACAAGCTTCCTAGGACCGGTTTCTGGCATTACAGCCGTCTTCAGCCAGGCTTGCTTGAACCCAGTGGCAAAGTGAGCAAGGGACTCATGTCTGAGCATACCCTGCCAACTTATGGCGAACAAAGCGGTACAAAAGGGGGTGGTGATGGACGGAGCATCTGAACCAATCAAACACTCACACCCAGTCAACAGATCTGGGTTTAATCCATCCCCGTTCTTTAGCCCACTCTGCCACCCCAGTTCAGACATGGCCATATGCAAATCAGTCTGACCCCGTGCCTCATGGGAACAGTCCAGCCCGAACTGCCAAGCCATGCCTTCCTTGGACCGGAAACAAGCTTCCTAGGACCGGTTTCTGGCATTACAGCCGTCTTCAGCCAGGCTTGCTTGAATCCAGTGGCAAAGTGAGCAAGAGACTCACGTCTGAGCATACCCTGCCAACTTATGGCGAACAAAGCGGTACAAAAGGGGGTGGTGATGGACGGAGTATCTGAACCAATCAAACACTCACACCCAGTCAACAGATCTGGGTTTAATCCATCACCGTTCTTTAGCTCACTCTGCCACCCCAGTTCAGACATGGCCATTTGCAAATCAGTCTGACCCTGTTCCTCTTGGGAACAGTCCAGCCCGAACTGCCAAGCCATGCCTTCCATGGACCGGAAACAAGCTTCCTAGGACCGGTTTCTGGCATTACAGCCGTCTTCAGCCAGGCTTGCTTGAATCCAGTGGCAAAGTGAGCAAGGGACTCACGTCTGAGCATACCCTGCCAACTTATGGCGAACAAAGCGGTACAAAAGGGGGTGGTGATGGACGGAGCATCTGAACCAATCAAACACTCTCACCCAGTCAACAGGTCTGGGTTTAATCCATCACCGTTCTTTAGCCCACTCTGCCACCCCAGTTCAGGCATGGCCATATGCAAATCAGTCTGCCCCCGTGCCTCATGGGAACATTGGTGTGGGAGCACACTGCTTCACCTCCCAGCAGGGTCGCCCCTAAGCATCATGGTAGATGTAGTCCGACATCGAGTACACTTGCAAAGTCTTTAGAGTGTTTCACCAGGTGGGTGCAGGTTAGTGCTGGCCATCTCTGGACACGTGTTTCTAGATTATTATCTGTCATCAGCAGAGATTAGGCATTATTTGGGGTTGCTGAGCAGGCTGCCGTATCCTTGGAACGTAGTATCTGTCCAGGCGTGCAGGTGCCTCTCCACGAGCTCGTCAGCCCACAGCGGCTCGAGGGAGCCTTCAAGTAGAAAATTGGTGTGGGAGCACACTGCTTCACCTCCCACCAGGGTCGCCCCTAAGCATCATGGTAGATGTAGTCCGACAGGCGAGTACACTTGCAAAGTCTTTAGAGTGTTTCACCAGGTGGGTGCAGATTAGTGCTGGCCATCTCTGGACACGTGTTTCTAGATTATTATCTGTCATCAGCAGAGATTAGGCATTATTTGAGGTTGCTGAGCAGGCTGCCGTATCCTTGGAACGTAGTATCTCTCCAGGCGTGCAGGTGCCTCTCCACGAGCTCGTCAGCCCACAGCGCCTCGAGGGAGCCTTCAAGAAGAAAATTGGTGTGGGAGCTGAACTGAACTGCATCTACCATGATGCCTAGGGGCGACTCTGCTGGGAGGTGAAGCAGTGTGCTCCCACACCAGTTTCTTGCCTCATGGGAACAGTCCAGCCCGAACTGCCAAGCCATGCCTTTCCTGCACCGGAAACAAGCTTCCTAGGACCGGTTTCTGGCATTACAGCCGTTTTCAGCCAGGCTTGCTTGAATCCAGTGGCAAAGTGAGAAAGGGACTCACGTCTGATTATACCCTGCCAACTTACGGCAAACAAAGCGGTACAAAAGGGGGTGGTGATGGACGGAGCATCTGAACCAATCAACACTCACACCCAGTCAACAGATCTGGGTTTAATCCATCACCGTTCTTTAGCCCGCTCTGCCACCCCAGTTCAGACATGGCCCTATGCAAATCAGTCTGACCCGTGCCTCATGGGAACAGTCCAGCCCAAACTGCCAAGCCATGCCTTCCCTGGACCGGAAACAAGCTTCCTAGGACCGGTTTCTGGAATTGCAGCCGTCTTCAGCCAGGCTTGCTTGAATCCAGTGGCAAAGTGAGCAAGGGACTCATGGGAGGGTATCCATGTGCTTGGGCACATGTAGTCCCCAAGGTGCTTATGCGAAGAGCCAGGTCTTCAGCTTCTTGCGGAACTCAAGAAGTGAGGAGAAGGCTCTGATGTGTGAAGGGAGATTGTTCCATGTCTTGGGTGCATTGTAGAAGAATGAGTGACCTCCAGAATAAGGGGAATATGCACAAGTGACTGTGAGGTAGAGGAAGGTGTCTGGTGGGCTGGTGAAAGTGTATGCAGCTGTTCAGGTATTCTGGTCATGTGTTGTGTAGGGCTTTGTATGTGTGCCTGAGAAGTTAGAATTAGCTGCGATTGTGAATAAGGAGCCAGTGAAGCTTCCTGAGGTATGGTGTGATGTGGGTGTGGCATGGGAGGTTGAATATGACTCTTAGAGTGCTGTTCTGGATGTTCTGGAGTCTGTGTAAGAGTAGTTTGGAGATTCTAGCATGAAAGGTATTGTAGTAGCAGCATTCCCCACCCCAGCGCCTTGAGACCCTCATGGGTCAGTAGTGTGCTTTACAAATGATATGATTGATTGATTGAATGATTGTAGTCCAGCCTGCTGTTGATGAGTGCTTGTGTGACTTGCTTATGAATGCTTGTGTGACAGTCCATTTAGTGTTCTGAGGTAACCATTTAAAGATTTTTCACAGCATACCTAGGATGTAGAAGCTGGTGGTGCACACTGCGTTGACTTGAACTATCATATTGAGCTTGTCATTTAGGATGATCCCAAGATTTCGTGCGTGGAGTCCCATGTAGAAGTCTTGTTGCCAAAGATCAGTACGTCCATCTTGTCGGAGTTCAGTTGCAGGCAGTTGGTTCACATCCAGTTTGCTACAATGGTGATGCATTTGGTGAAGTTTGTTATGGAGGTAGTTATTTGGCCAACAGAGAAAAGATGAGTTGAGTGTTATTGGCATTGGAGATGATGGAGATGTCTTGTGATCGGATGATGTTGGCGAGAGGTATTGTGAATTGGTTTAACTGGGTAGGGCTAATGGATGATCCCTGTGATATAATTTCTTGGTTTCTGATGTGAAGGGTAGCAGCTTGACCCTTTGTATTCTTCTCATAAGGAAGGAACAAATCCACCTGAGAGCGGATCCTTGTATGCTAATCTTGTGGAGTCTTCTGATAAGGGTGTTATGGGAGACAATGTGGAAGACAGCAGAGAGGTCGAGCAAGATATGGGCAGCTGTGTCTTTCAGTACAGGTTGACTCAAATGTTATTGGTGGCCGCGATGAGTGTTGTTTTCCCTGCTGTGGTTCCTTTCGAATCCTGATTAAGTGTTATCTAGAAGATGGTGAAGTTCGAGGTGGGTTGTGAATGGCTAGTTGATAGCCTTCTCAAGTACTTTGTTGGATAGGGAAGAAGGGAGATGGATTGGAGGTTGCCCAGTTGATTCAGGTCGACTATGGGCTTCTTGAGTAGGGCTTTGATTTGTACAAGTTTCAATTCTTCTGTAAAAGTGGCAGACATGATGGAGGTGTTAATGATGTGGTCATGATTGGTGATTTTTCCAGGTTGTAGATGTGATGGGGGCATTGGTCCATTGGGCCCCAGAGTGAATGGTTCGCATGATTGCCACTGTGACTTTTCTGGTGAGGGTTGTCCATTTGGTCAGGTGGCCTTCTTGTTTGGTGGTGGCTAGGTTAGCAACAGGTTTGCTGGGTTGCTTTGGTGTGTGAGGTTGCTGTACATGCTTGTGATATAAATCAGACCCTCAGACTGAAAGTAAAATTATTCACCAGGACTACATGCTTGGTGTATCCAACCTCCACTCCTTCGTAGCCAGTCTGAAATTGTACCTATTCGTAGTCCAACAAAAGTGGATAGTGCTTGCCTTGTGCCTTAAAACTTTAAAAACTCATGTCTCCAGTTGCCCTTTACATATTTTGATGATCTTGGTGTCTTTTTGCTCATTATATATTGATCTATTTGTCTATGTTGGTTTAACTGGAGCTTAACTTTGAAATTATTAGCACTCCTTGAACTAAGCCTGCAGTTCTCGGGGGATTGCCTGTTACTTGCCCCACAGCTACCAGGGGTTGAGCCCACATTCTCTCAGAATAGTTTTTTCAACTTACAAAAATGGGTTAATTGAGCTATTGGGTTGACAGGGGCAGCCCCTCTCCAAAGTTAATGAACCCATTTCTGACAGGAACAAATATGGTTTTATTTTCCCTGGTCATAAATGAATTATTTCTTCCAACTAGGCATATTTAATTTTTTTTCAGTTTTATACAGTGTCAACTCGACCTGAAGGTATTGGAGTGGTTTATATGAGCATCAGTTACGTTACACAAGCGCACATTCATTTTTGTTTGGGCACGGGCAATTAAGTGATTTGCCTAGAACCACAGGATGTTGAGCCAACACAGAGACTTGAACCTGGTTCCCTCGTTCCAAAGTCAGCAGCTCTGGCTGTTATGCCACAAGCTGCTATCGAGTTTGAAATCTTAGTGAGACAAATCGAAGTAGTTTGCTTAAAAAAAAACTAGAGTTACAATCTATCCATTGATCTTGTGTTATCTTTTAAAAACTAGGACAATTCAAACATTTCCTCATGATATTAGGCCTCACAAATGTTTTATCCTTGGGACTTACCACCTTCAGCTTAGACTTAGACAGAATGTCCATGCTTTTTTGAGCTTAATAAACACTTGCAAGTGCATTTCATGTCATTTGTAATTTACATGTTGTGAAAATTATAATTTTAGACACACTTCCCAACACAGTGGAATTTCCTGCTGTGGGCAATTCCTGCCTTTGAAGTGAATATCTAACTAGCATGGAATTTACAAAGCACTTCTCTTGGGAATATAAGATAGTCAGTGATTTCCCAGATCAGTTTCAGATTTTTTTTTAAATACTACGTTTCTCCATGGGTAGCCGTTTAAGAATGTGAAAATGCTACAAGTGTACAATTATGTATTTTGAAAGACTAGACATAAGTGCATTTGTACTAGCACGCTATTTTCCCTTGAATCCAACCAATTTTGAATGTGTGTAGGATGCCCTTTGTGACAATATGTCAAGCTGCAGTAAACAATTAGCATTTTAGTGGTGCATTTTAGTGGTGCATTTTTAGTGGTACTTCACACTCAACTTTATAGAAAGTTGAGTGTGAAGTAACATACATCCTAAATAACATTTGATTGTGGTCGTGCCCAGGGTGTCTCTGCATTCAGCTTAAAATAATTATGTCTATGCGAATGAGTAGTCATTGCAACATTCCGTTTTTTTTGTTCTCTTGCATTAAAGGTTGCATCAAACTTTTGGACAATTGAGCTGTTCAATTAGTTGGCATTAAACAATGCTCTTCTTTTCAATTAAATGCTGCTCCAAACGCCTGAAATCAATGCACACACAAAGTGATTAGGAAACTATTTACAAGGTGGGTTGCATCGTTCTTGCACCATGCAACATGATGCAAGAGTGACGCAAACCTTAAATGACTTTGCATGACTCTGAGGGGCTCCATAGATCTGGAAGGCAATGCAGCACAAATCACTGTATTGCCTTACACTGCTCTTGGAAGGCCTTCCTTGGGTGTTCCCTTGAAACTCCCATGGTTTTTGATACATTCCCAGATTAACCTGAACTGGTGAAACTGGGAATGCACCAAAAAGATATGCCTTCTTGGGAGAGGTGTAACACGGAAAAATATCTTTATTTCTCCTGGTTACTTCCTCTTGCTATTTGTGTGTGTAGGAAGCTGACTCTATATATAGTGTACTAAAGTGAAGTACACTGTGCAGAGAGTCCAGTGAATCCCCAAAAGGTATACAGAGGTAAAAACACATAGGGGCATATTATCAAGCAGCAGCGTTAACATTATCGCCGCTAAAGTGGCGATAATGGGCTTGATAATACACCCTTGTGAATTCCCATAGAGGCCCATGTTTGGGTGTGAACACGGGCTTCTATGGGCATTCTCTACGGCGTACAATCAAGCCCATTATCGCCGCTTTAGCCAGCAGTTTTCTGCCGCTAAAGCTGCGATAATGTTATCGCCGTGCTTGATAATATGCCCCATAATTCCAATGCACTGTTTGTGGTAATGTGGTTGAGCAGTTAGGCTTATCAGAGGGTAGTGCTAAGCATTTTATGTACTTGCAGAGACAATACCTGAGGCACACACACAAGAATACATCTGACACCAATTCATAAAAATAATATTGATTTTTATGTAATTTGTAAGAACAAGAACACAGCTCAAGAAACAAGAACAAGGAAAAAAATGCATATAAAATCAAGCAATTCATTCATGAAGTTCGTCTTCTCTTTTTAGGTTGATGTCAGGACCAGGTTCAAAGTTCCAGCAGGAAAAGTTCAGGAACATCCCGGAATGGCAAGGGGAAAAATGCTGAGTGTCTTGGGAGATGGTGCATAAAGACAGAGGGGGTCACTTGAAGGTACACTGCACAAGAGGACTTACAGGTACGTGCAATGGGGCTTCTTTGAGGGAGGAGCTTGCACAGGCTTGGAGACCATGGAAGCACAGCTGGTTAGTTGGTGCCAGGGCCAGTGAGGCCTGATGCAGAGCAAACAGGTAAGCCGAGAGTCATGCGTCTTGAGCTCTTTGCAGTCAGGAGCAGGCAACTTTGAGAGATGATCTAGGGACAGCTGGGCCACTCAGGAAGTGAGACTCAGGTGTCTCGACATCCCTCGACCACTCAGGAAGTGAGTCTTGGGTGTCTCAACATCCCTTAATGGGGGCATGCTTCTGGATTCATTGGAGTTTGGAGTGGATTCATTTTCTCAGTGTTTGCTGTTGGGGGTCCAGTATCCTGGGTATTGGTACACCAAAGCATTGGTGGGTCCAGGTGTCTCCAAACTTGGTGAGGAGACAGACCTGACCCTCCAGAGCTACTGTATCTTTGCTTGCTTTGGTGCTACCTTGAAGTCATCTAGGAGCAGCAAGTATTCAAACCGGACATCATGGGATTGGTGCCTGCGGTGGTCAGGGGAGTGATACCTTCACTCAAAGGGAGCTTCTCTGTGATTTCTTGAAGGCTGGAGGTGCTCCAAGGATATTGGAGTCCTTTCAGGTTCAGGGCAACACAGAAGTTAGTGAATGTTGATTCCTTGAGGCAGCAGACAGGGTTTGACATATTCTTTTCTGCAGCAGGGCTTCAGTTCTCGTGCAGCAGGTTTGCTTTGTCCTGGTCTCCTTTCCATTTAATCTGATGTTCAGATCTTGGGTTGTCACCTAAATACTGAATTTAGGAGTGTTACAAGGGGAAACACATAGTAGCCAATAGGCTACCTACCATTAGGGTGTCTACCACTTAATGACCACTTCCTGTGGGAAAGGACACTACTCTAACCCTGATAGGTTGGCTCTCCATAACCTTAAAATGGTTGAATTGCAGGAGAGGGCTTCATATTGTCTACCCATCCCTCAGCGCGGTGTACCAAATGTACCTGCCTTTCTTCCCTCCAAAAATGGAGCAGCAAAGTGGGCTTGGCTTCCCCCACTATCTAGAGGTTCCTGGGTTAGATTTCAAAGGCTTTACAGCTTCCAGTCCATCCTGTCCTGGAGGAGTTGTGATGCACCTCTGCCCAGAACAGACTTTGGCTCTGTCCTCTGAGAGCGCCAGCTCTCACCCCATGAGGTCAGAAATGTGTCTGGGGTGGCACACTGGCAAAAACAATTCAGAGACCTCACCACTGCTTGATAAGCTTTCAGGGGGCACTACAAAAGGGTCTCCTTTGTGAATGTATTATAAACTCAACACTGGCATCAGTGAGGATGTAAAGACAAGACCTTTGGTACCAAACATCTTAGAAATCAGTGAAGCCATCATGGAGCCAAGAAACTCGTTTTGACAAGTATCCAGCCCATGTACTCATTATGGCTTCCCTGGGCACTTACAATATCTCAAACTATTTGCTCATGTGGATATGCCCTCACATAGGATATGGTGCACCCTGTCTTAGGGTTAAAGGCCTTTTTGAAGCGGTGACTTACCTATATCTTATGCAGTGTATTGGTGGCACGGCACACAGGGTTGTGTGCCATGTCAACTCTTCGGATTTTTCTGCACCAAGGCACACAGCCTGTAAAGGCAGAGTGCTCAGACTTGGAGAGGGTTCCTGGAGCAGCACAACCAGTGCTGCAACCCCAGAAGACATTCTTCAGTACCCATGCCCTAGGTACCAGGGATACCATTTACTAGGGACTTACAGGGTAATTGAAGTTGCCAATTGTGGTATAGTGTTTGGGCAAGTAACCTGGCACTGGGAACCTGGTTAGCAGGTATCCAGTGCACTTGAAGTTCAAAATCAGATCAGGCAAAAAATGGGGACGAAGCATGCAAAAAGAGGCACTTTTCTACAATGCTGCATGCTGCAGTCCATATAGAAAGAGGAATATGATTCTCAGGATTGTGTATGCGCAGGAAGGTGCTTCGTCCTGCACAAAAGCAATCCTGCATTCAACACAGGCACCTTGCACCATGGTACAAGGGTACCTACATTGGAGCTAGGCTGCCAAAAGGGCACCAGCAGAGAGGAAAAGGCAGCCATGCTTCGTATTGCTTTAAAAACTGCGCATTCCTACCCATTCACCATCCAACAGCGCAGCAAGTAATTGATTTCTTGCGCTATACTGCGTGACTATTTCATAAGTTGGCCCACTAGTATCTACCATGTGCTAATCTAGAATACTTCCTTTGTATTGTGTTAATGACCATAGTAATGGATAACCAGAAATTATAAATGTTATCAAGGTGAAGGAAACATAGACCCCCCCACAAGCATTATCACACATCACCTATCAATTAGACTCCAACTCCCAATCTGCCTTAAGGCAACATGACATTGTGCCACTTGTTCAGGAGTCATGTAATAGCCCTGCATGCCTGATGTGTACCAGTGTTATTGTTACATGCCTTTCTCTCTCAGCCTCTTCCTTTCGCAGGGCAACGCATATGTTCTGCTTACCATGGCTTTGCTATGGAACAGATTGAGGACGTTAAAAAAACAAAAACATGTTAAAAAAATATTTGGTCTGTTTGAACTAGAATTTTTTTTTTTCAAATCTGCAGATTATGTTGTAGATAGTAAATTATGTGGCAAATGTGGCACGTCCATACATATGCAGAAAACGCAGCAAAATCACATAATTTCCATGGCACTGGTTATACTATTCATTTGTTTCAGGCTCATCTAAAATTAACCTAAAGGTTGAATACTTAGAATAAGTTTCTTTCGTTTAAAATGCAACCCCCGTGTAACTCCCATGTTACAAAAATCTGCAAATCGCGATGGTTTCATCTGAAACATTAGCATACGTTAATTACACAGCTCCCTTTCTGGGGTATCGAACGCCTAGCAAGGTAATTCTGTAGGAAAACTTCTATCTGATAACAGCGGCTTCTGGTAGTGTAAAGTAGGAACGAAATAGAAAATTCCCCTTTTGCTCAAGCAGCCTAGGAAAAAAGATATTTGACAATGTGCTCATCCAAAAAAATAAAACATTACTCAATTTGCTTTACATGAGTCAAGCAAGAAGCGCTGACATTTAAAAGCGCCCACCGCGGGCTTCTGAGCACCTCCACTAATTATTTTACAAATGAACCACAGTTTAATATAGCTTTATGAGTGGACTAAAAGGTCTGACTGAGCAGGGTTAATACAAGTATCAGGGCATTGCTGTGATGTTCAAGAATACCTCAAATTGTTGGAAGTCAGAATGTTACTGTGTTAAGAACAAGAAAGAATATAAAACTGACTGATGCTGTCATGTGAGTCTCATTTAAAAGACCCTGCCTGACCACGACCTGGTCTTGCACTGGCCC
The DNA here is from genome assembly GCF_964263255.1 of Lissotriton vulgaris. Classification (NCBI taxonomy): domain Eukaryota; kingdom Metazoa; phylum Chordata; class Amphibia; order Caudata; family Salamandridae; genus Lissotriton; species Lissotriton vulgaris. Next base: position 743,330,179 of record NC_141695.1, on the reverse strand, counting down.
GCTAATGGTTCTGACAGTCTTATATTGAAGCAATCCAGTGCTAAAGGAACCTAGGGGCATATTACCAACAAGTAGTGATATTTATCGCTAAATAGGCTTAGCGACAATTTTTTTATCGCTGCCTATCGCTGGATATGTTAGCGGAGAAAAAGTGCTATTAGCAACCTTTTTCTCCATTGTGCTAAAATATCCAGCGATAGCAGCGAAATGCGTGAATATCGCTGAGAATACAGCGATATTCACGCATTAGCGATGAAATACTCTTAGCCACTTGGCATTGCTGACCGAATCACTGCGATGCACATATCTAACTTCAGTGCATTGTAAACGGAAGAAACTTAATTTAAGTAATTATTTATTCTTTAAAGTAATTTTAGGCGAGCCTGAAACAATTGTATAGTATAATCCGGGCCATTGGAATTAGGCGATTTTCGGGCGTCTTCTGCATATTTATGGAAGTGCTACATTTGTGACATAATTCAACAGTGCTATGACAAAATGTGCTACCATGTACTGCATACATTGCCTCCCCTGCCGCATTATCCCAGTGGCCCTGGTTACTATGCACCCTACCCCCCTCCCCCCCCCCCCCCCCCGCTCCTTCTATCATAAAACCTATAGTGCACAGCACTGTTTTCCTCTGTGGTTTCAGTGAAGCGCCCAACGCTATTTTCACAACAGAAGCTGAATGGAAAGATTTTCCGCAGTGCCCTGCACAACCAGTGCTGCAGCCCCAGAAGACCCTCTTTCAAAAATAAATACATCTATGCCACTTTCACGGGAGCAGCTAAACAAGACACAAATTGTGCCCGGGTGCTTGCGAGGTTCCCGTGACTGAGTCATTGTAGTGACCGAGAAAAGGACCCTGGCATTGCCAGTCACCGCACTTTGCTCTTTTTTTGCAAAAATGGCCAACATTACAGAAATAGAAAGCCTAGCTGAAATCCCGGAATAGGGCTGCAATCCACTAATGCAATGTTCCCAGTTGTTTCAGGACGTGAGACTCTTGACGGGTGTGCAAACAGGCTCCCAGAGACATGGAGGCACAGTTTGGAAAACAACCTTGGGCAGAGGAGCCTCCTTTCCTGCGGTTACTCCATGAAAGCTTGGCACCATAGTGTTATATTTAGGCTGCACTAGCATTACTGTGTACATATCTGTAAATACACAGGTTCCGACTTCAGAGACAAAATAATAAGAAAGTGAGCACTGCTAACCACACAGGGTCAAACTCAAAGGGGCGGAAGGACACAGATCCTGCTAATAGCTTGCGATGAAAAGTACAGTGTTTGAGGAAGAGAGGCCCTCTGCAGAGAAGGTGGGCTGCAAGGTGAGATTCATTCCAAAGTACCCACCAATTTGACTTGCCTTAAAAAAACGAAAAATATCCTAATCTGGAACATTTTGCAAAAATAGACATTCACCAATGTCGCTGTGAAATAAGTGATTACTTTAGTTTGCCACATGTTGTACTAGACTATTTTAGCCAAAGGTAGTCTTTTTAATTTTTTGTGCATTTTCATCAGTATTTTGAAAGGTGCCGGGATAAAGAAGCAGCAAAATGCAAAGTATAGATTTAGGGTCATTTTTATGATGTGTTATAGAATCAGCAATCAGTTGCAAGATGGTAACCGTTCATAAAAACAGGGCTTTAAAATGCATGAAAGGGGGGCGTGGCTTGCGCCCGGCGTGGATGGCAGCTCGTCCGTAGTTCTCCGGAGAAAGCGGGAGCGGAGACGGACTGACGATCCCCTTTCACCTCATAACATGAGCCCAATTTGGAGGACTGCACATCGGAACCTGCAGGGAACACTCTCCCAGCCTTTTTGGCTGAATGTACTTTGCCGTTTTCAAGATTTTTCTCAAACGCGCCTCCGAACTTCATCCGGCCGCCCTTTTGTGAATCTCGGAACAGCTTCCTACGCGCTGTCTTTCTTAACAGCGCAACTGGTCTCCTCCTAGCTCAGCCTGTTTTGATTCTCAGACTGCCTCAATATTTCATTGGCTATATTGTTGAACTCTCCTCTAAAGCACTTTTTGAGATGCACTGCTTGATTTCTGATGGTGTTTACAGTGTCTTCAACTCCCGGCCACCATTTTGATTTGCGGTTTTTCAGCCTCCTCACTGTCAGCACCTTTCCCTTTATTTCCTCAAGCATATGCTGCGTTAATTCTTCATAATGCCTGGAAGTGGATTTACTGTTTCTCTGGTTGCTGCATTTGAGAGAGACTGTTCACTGGCTTGATGATATTCTTTTAACGCTGCATTAATAATCCCTCACAGGACTGTGTGTTTTCCATGTTTCCACTCAGGAGCCTTTCACTTCGCTGACAGGAATGGTTTTTTCTGGTCATTGATGTTCTTTATGCTTCTGTCTTCACATCGTCTGTGCCTCTTTCACCTAAGTGTGACTCATTGAGTTGACCAATACTTGCACAGTCTCCTGACAAGATTTTGAGCTACTGTTTTTGCCCTATGTCTATCAGCGCTGATAATTTCATTGCCATGCTGATTGTCGCCTGCTTTTGGACCTACTCCCTATAAAGAACCTAATTTCATTGTTGATCTAGTACCTTTTCTCTTCGCATTTTTCCTTACGGCTGATACCTTATATACGGCACTGGCTTCTTATTATTATTCTTTATAGTGCCTTACATATGGGTAAACTGACCAAGGAGGTTCCCCATACTATAGCCACTGCCCATAAGTTCTTGATCCACACTAGCTCACGGTATCAGTGTTTAACCATGGAAGATTCAAATACCTCTTCACCTCAATCTGCCTCAGCAAAGAAGATCTCTACACCGGCAAATACCTTGACTTCTCTTAGCAGTAAAGCTTCCTCCAAGAGACTAAAGAAGGACCCACCTTCTCCTCCTGCGTCAGCCTCTTCAGTCACCATGGACTTGCTCCTTGAGGAAATTAGGGCCCTACGCCCCTTTGTTGAAGAAACTACTGCCACTCTCCAGGAAACCACTTCTACTCTTCAAGAACTCTCTAACAAAAGATTAAGTTTTTGTTTTCTTCTTTATCTTTCCTCTTAATGTTCTATCATGTTCTCTTTATTTTTCTTTTCTTGTTTTTCCTACCTTTTTCTCCTTACTCTTTCTCTCTTTTTACTCTATTTTCTCCTCTACCTCTTCGCTTTATTGCTTCATTATCTTTTACTCTGTCTACAGTTTGGTTTTACTGATGTTATGTTGTATTGTTTGCTTTATGTATTATCATACTACCTTTATCTTGTTACATTCAGAGTTACCTCGTGGAATGTTAAAGGATTAAATAATCTTATTAAAAGACAGCGAGTGTTATCCCACCTGTCTAGACTAAAAACAGATATTGCTATGTTGCAAGAGACTCATCTTTCTAATGTTGAAGCTTCTAAACTGACAAGACTATGGATTGGTAATGTTCTCTTCTTCCCAGCTCTAGGGAAAAAGAATGGGGTGGTTATCCTAGTTCACAAAAAGTTCACAGTTTCTGTTATTCATCAAGAATCAGACTCTGATGGTCGTTGGGTGCTTATTAAATTACTAATTGACAATGTACCTTTGGTTATTTTTAATGTTTATGCCCTGGTAACAGTTGAGAATGCTTTTTGGCCCCTTATTTCTGATAAGTTAGTTTCACTTGATGATGATTATATCATTTTTGGTGGAGATTGTAATCAAATCCATGATCCCATTCTTGATAGGAGATCCCCTGTTAAGTTTGTTCATTCTAAAATGCATACTCAATTTACCTCCGCCACCCGTCGTAAACACTTAGTTGCTATATGGAGACTTTGCCACCCGAAGATCCGAGAATTTAGCTATTTCTCCCCTCCCCACAAGACACAATCCCGCATTGATTATCTTTTTCTTAGTAAATCTTTAGCCCAATGCACCCTTGCTTCAGAAATAGGCTCTATCCTTATCTCTGACCATGTCCCAGTTTTTATTGATTTTGATCTAATCCCTCCCCCCCCCCTCTGGCAGATGGCGTTTTAATAATTCCCTCCTTGCAGACCCTACATTTTCTGGCCAATTCAGCTCATTTGTTGATGACTTTTTCGCTGTAAACTCCACCCCGGATTCTTCTCCGACCATGATATGGGACTCTTTTAAACAACCGCTAGAGGTTTTATCATTAATTACGTCTCCCAGAAAAAGAAGAGATTTGAGAAACAATCTTCCCAACTTTTGGCCCAAATTAAACAGTTAGAACATGCCTATTTTCAATCCTTCTCAGACACCTCTTTAAAAGATCTCATCACTGCTAAGGTCGCTTTCAACAAATTGTCTACTGACACTGCTGCTTCTTATCTTTTAAAAAGCAGTGCTCGTTATTATGGAGGCCAAAATAAAATGGGCAAACTCTTAGCTAATTATTTGAAAACACGCCGCAATAGAACTCGGGTTTCCTCCATAATTGATTCTTGTGGTACTTCTCATTTTAAAGATGATGACATTTTACAGGAATGTGTCACTTTCTACAAAGGTCTCTACACTCCCGAATACTCTCCGCTTCCCTCTGATTTATCCTCCTATTTTCAATCCATTACTTCTCCTCCTTCCTCCCATGTTGATTTTGCTTCACTTGAAGTGGATATAACCCTTAAAGAAATATCCCACGCAGTTTCAGTTTTAAGACGCGGTAAAGCCCCCAGTCCTGATGGCTTTTCTATTGAGTTCTATGATCATTTTTCGAAACTTCTTCTTCCACCCATGCTCGCTTTATTTAATTCATTCATTGCAAATGGCTCTTCTCAAGGTACTTTTCAAGATGCTTTGATTTGCCTCATCCCCTAAGATAACAAAGACCCTTCCTTTTGTAAGAATTACCGCCCCATTGCCCTTGTTAATACGGATTATAAGATATTTGCCAAAATACTTGTCCTGCATATTGATCCCATTTTACCCGAACTTATAGGTCCAGAACAATCAGGTTTTGTGAAGGGACGTTTGTCCTCTGACAATTCCAGAGTTTTCGTTTAATGTTCTTAGTAAGGCTTGTTCCCTATCCTACCCACTTGCAGCCATCACATTAGATGCCGAAAAGGCATTTGACAGGATCAGTTGGGACTTTATGTTTCATGCTCTCACTTGGATTGGCTTTCCCCCTAAATTGATCTCCCTCATCTCCCTTTTGTATTCTGGCCCTAGAGCTTCTATCTTTGCTAATGGGAACATTTCTGATTATTTCTCCCTTTCCAGGGGCGTCCGGCAAGGTTGTCCCTTATCCCCCTTATTGTTTATTGTAGCATTGGAACCTTTTCTCACTAAACTACAACTGGATGCCCAAGTCACTGGTTTTAACCCCGGCCCTAATAAATTTAAATTATCTGTTTATGCAGATGACATCCATTTCTATTGCTCTAATCCTGAGTCCACTCTTCCTGCCTTTTTACTCCAAGTTGACGCCTTCTCACAGGTTTCAGGATATCGTCTCAATCGTGACAAATGTGAAGTTTTACCCCTTAATGTCTTATGCCAGCGTCATTACTTTGATCATACTGGTTTCTCTTGGCAGTCGACTAAGGTAAAATATTTAGGATTGTGGTTTTCCCCTTCTATACCAGACACTTTGAAGGCTAATTTTGAATATATTACAAAGAAATTAACTGACTCTATTACTAGATGGCATCCCCTCTTTCTTTCATGGTGGGGTCGCTTGGACTCCATCAAAATGATGTTAGCTCCTATCGTCCTTTACTCACTATCCATGATTCCTGTTCGCATACCCTGTTATTATTTTAAACGGTTAGACTAACTCTTGGTGAAATTTCTTTGGAGAAATAAGCCTCCACAGATCGCCTTGTCTTCCCTTAAAAAAGATAAACAGTCTGGTGGTCTTAAATTTCCAGACTTTAAATCATACCATTATTCTTTTATCCTCAAACAAGCTTCTCGTTGATTTCCACAGAAACTCCCCCTTATCCTCCTGTTTGGCTGTCTCTGGAGAAATCTCTCCTTTCTGCGTTTCATTTTTTGGAGACCCTTGCCTTTTTGGCAAACGTTTCTCTCTTGAAATCCCCTGTCATTGCTCATACCCGTCACCTCTTAACCCCCCTTTTACCTTCTTCTTACCCTTCCCTTACTTCTTTGTCCCACCAATCCATTTGGCATAATAAGTTACTTCGCATTAATAACCGTTCTTTTTATTGGAAATCTTGGAAATCCAAAAGTCTATCTTGGATCTCCCAACTCCTATTTCATAACGTTCCTCTTTCTTTTACAGATCTTCAAACTCAATTTCTTCTCCCTGCTTCCTTTAGAAATCAATACGACCTGTTAGTTCCTGCTCTTCTTCAATACCTTCAATCTCTTCCTTCTTCCTCTGAGATACCCTCCTCTTATTCTATCATTAGCCCGCTTTTGGATTCCTCTCTGTCCGCTTCTCACATTTACAAATGTCTTATAACTTCGCCTGATCGACTCAAATCGAAGACTGAATTGGCCTGGGAACGGGATTTGTCAATATCCTGGCCTGTCTCTCTAAGGGATAAGCTGTGGTTAAAAATACACAAAATGTCCAGAGCTGCTAATACTACCCAAACTCTTTACTTTTTATATCACCGTTTACCATTAACTCCACAGAAATTGGCTACATTTTCCCAGGACCTTTTGCCTAAGTGTTGGTCCTGTCCTTGCCAATCTGCAGATTTGCTTCATATGTTGTTCCACTGCCTCAACATTGCTTCCTTTTGGCAATTGGTTTGGTCCCGCTTGCACAAAATTTTTGGTTTCACACTCCCTTTCTCCCTTTCCAACGTGTTTTTGGGTTCTTTGTCTCCTCATTTACCACTCTCCTCTTCTCACTATAAGTTGCTTGACTTATTTTTGGCCATAGCCTTTCATCTGATTACCTCCAATTGGAAAGATTCCGCCAAGGTCAGTTATTCAGCTTGGTGGAATGCTATTTGTTTTCACCATAGACTTGATACCAATTATGTTACCCCCGTTTCCTTAGCTGTTAAACAAGACCAATTATGGATTCCTCTTACTACCTACCTCTCCAAAACCTCTCCCTCTCCTCAAAATGCTATTGTTACCCACCAAAATCCATCTGATGATGTTCATAAGCCGCCATGATTTTGCTTATTTATCTTTTTCCTTCGATTTACAAAGTTTTACGCTTATTTATTACTCGCTGTCAATTGTATACTTTTTATTTAAGTTCAATATCTGCATACAATGTTTTATTTTATGAATTGCAATACTTCACTTCCCTTTTGTTTTGTTCTTTTTCCCTCCTTGTTTTCCTTTTCCATGACTTAGATATAGGTGTTTATTGATTCCTTTTTATTATGCCTTCTCAAATTTTATTTTTGTATCTCATATACCTTTCATTGATTGAGTGTATTACATTCTGTATTTTATGCTATGTTTTGGTTTCAATAAACTTGAACTTAAAAAAAAAATGCATGAAAGCCATTAGTAGATAATTTTGAAGTGATGCAAATGAAGAGAGAATCAGATTTTTGCGACACTAAATAGCGAATCACAAATAAGGCATTGTTGATTGCAAATCACTATCTGTGTAATAAATACTGGGAAAATGGTTGCATAAACTTAATTTTGCACATGCAAATTGCCACCAACTCATACCAACTTGTCGACCAAACTGAGAAAGAGACATATGTAAAGTACAGGCTAAGTAGCACTACTATCCTCAAGTTCATAGCTGATTTAAAGGCTCAGCTTGAGAGAAACACCTTGTACAGTAATTCCATCCCCACCCAGTTGCAGATTTTTTGTAGTGTGTACCTTTTATCCTCAAGGTGTTATTGCTGCAGCTGGTGGTGTGTCACAAGTGGTTTATCTTGCATTTTGAACGCATTTCTAGATACTATGTTAATGCACATTCAGAATTATCTATATTTCCTCAGATATCCACAGGTATTACATTACATCAAAAATGAATTTTATACCATTACCCTTTTTAGGTCTTGCCTAGGCTGCGCATGCACTGTCTTTTCAACACATGCTGTATCTTCTCTGTGGGATTGTAGCCCGCCCATCGCTTTTGATTTGCTCGTTGACAAGTGCTTTCCAAAAGCTTGCATGTATGTGGCTAATCTCAGTTTTTTGTCCCTCCTATCAGTGTCTATCCCATGACCACCGAGCAGTGGCCTATTACTTCTATCCTTTGGCTTGTCCCATTATAGCAACTGATAAAGGAACCTTTTATTTATTTGTCTAAGTGCAGTTCACATGAGTGAGTGCTCTTTGATTTCACTTGCTCTGATCATTTTTGTAAACAGGGCTGTAATTATTATCTTGTTGCATTTGCTGTTCATGCAAATGTCCCCATAACGATCATCATGCCCCGGTGCTCTGCTTTGCCTTTAACTCTGCTCCCTTTAATTTCCTCATCTGCCATAGATGGAAAAGACCAGCTGTTGTGCTCCAATTAGAGCTGCTGCGACGGGGTGCTCTGCTGCTCAGTGAGTGCAGGCGCTCTCTCTCCTGTATCCCACTAACCTCCCGGGTTGAAAATAGGAGTTTTTGGGTGCCTCACTGTAAACCGCACTCCCCGGTCCGACTCTTCCAAGTACAAAGGTTTTGAATGTTATGCTCAATAAAACAGACCACTCTGAAAGAGCTGCATGTTATCTGCTTCTCTGAAGTAGGAAGTGGAGCAGAGCTGCTGAGTTGTGCCTTTCCTCCTTGTTTAAAGATCCAGTCAGTCCTGCGCCTAACATTTTGCGCCCAGTCCTTTGAGACAGGTTTGGCACTCTCTCTTTATATCAGTGCGTGCGGGGCTGCTACTTGTTTGCTTAGGATTATGGGCTTTCTATTTTCTCTGCAGTTCTGGCAAGTTTTCGGGCTACTTTTACGTAGCCTACTAATTCAGAGGGATCTGGGCTTTTTGTTAAAAATCAGTGTCATTAGTTAATTAAGTCCGATCACATTCATGATACAATCAAGGACTACTAATCGGCATTCACGTTAATATTATAAAGGCGATGTGTTTTAAGCAAGCTTCTGTTCGCTGTAGAGCCTATTCCTTTCTACGAGGTCTCTGTCTAGCTTTATGACTCGCTCACCCCAGTGCTTTCTGTTCCATTTGTTTTTGTTTTTAAATGCAGATTTATTTAGCGCGCACTCCACCCGAAGGTTTCGGAGCGCTTTACATAAGTACCGGTTACGTGACACAAGGACACATTCAGGCACAGGGAGATTAAATGATTTGCCCAGAATCACAAGATGTGAATGCTACCCCGAGGCTCGCGCCTTTTTTTTTTTACAGCACCAAAGTCGGCAATCCAGCCGTCAGACCACATCCTCGCCCCTTCTTTCGAAATCTTCAAAGTAGAACCCTCACTTAAGGACTGTACTCTGCCTCTCTCCACTCACACCTCTGGGCTCCTTTTGGCTCCATATGCCACTTTCAGTCACACATACCTGTATTAAAGCGCTGCCTGCAGCCGGCGTATACAAATAGAAAGGCAATTCAAACGGAAACAATGTCGAGCCTTCTGTTAGTTTGACTGATGTTCTCTTGTTGTAGAAAACAAGGCAGATCCTCGCAATGTGGCCGAAAAGGGCATTACAGGGTTGAAAGAATATGAGCAGACAGATTAAAGAAAAGGAATATAATCATATTAAGGTAACACTTCCCGATGCATGTGGGTTAATTTACACCTCCAACGGCTTCAGTTACTTCACTTCATCAAAATGTGTAGTCCGTTCAGTATTATATAGCGCCAACACCACACGTAGGTATTGTAACACTTTATATTAGCACCAGTTACTTTTTTGTGCAGTTTTAAATAGCACCAACACCACACAAATGTATTGAAGCGTTTTACATTAACACCAGTTACTTTTAATGATGACCCCATAAACGTAGGCACATCACTTAATCTCCATATGGCAGCCCACATTTGCTGTTGGTTGCCCTCCACTTCCCGCAATCGCTGCTTATCCACACTGAACTCCGTTGCACAGATGCCCTCTTCCCTCTGATCCCCTCCTACTCTCACTCTGTTTTTCACATTTTTTTTTGTGTGCAGCTTTATTCAGAGCCTACTCCACCTGAAGGTATTGGAGTGCTTTACATAGGAACCCATTACTTATTTGGTGCAGTTTTATATAACGCCAACACCACCCAAATGTATTGGAGCACTTTACATTAGCATCTGTTACTTTTTTTGGTGCAGTTTTATATAGGGCCAACACCACCCGAATTTATTGGAGCATTTTACATTAGCACCCTTTACTTTTTTTGGTGCAGTGGTATATAGGGCCAACACCACCCGAGGGTATTGGAGCACTTTACATTACCATCAGCTATTTTTTGGTGCAGTTTTAAATAGTGCCAATACCACCCAAATGTATTGGGGTGCTGTAAATTAGCACCAGTTATTAAGTGATCTGCCCAAAATCAAGGACGTTAAGCCAACACTGAAACTCCAACCCAGTTCCCAGCTCCTTAGTCAGAAGCTCTGGCCCTTATGCCACACCCTCTCCTGAAAGGACGCCATATCATCTCCGTTGCCTCAGCAGGTTTTGTCTTTCTCTAGCAATATTTGCATTTGTTTTGCACACATTTAGTTGAAAGTGCATGATCCAAATGAGTTATTGGTGCTATGGAGACGATTCCATATTTGAGAATGGTTTTATGTATTTGCTTTAAAGAGTTACAGTACATTTCACAAGTGTATACCATCATGCATCATTTAATCAGCAAAACATTCAAGGCTATTTTATTATCAAAAACACATACAATCTACCTTTACAATACACCCACACTACTGTAAATCAAAGAAAAAAAACTCACAAAAGGCCAGACCTATTTGCTTGGCCAATACTTGTTCCTCATGTGATTTTATGTATTGATGATATACATGTGCCTTTCTCCCCCTCATCTGACACTAAGTATTTCTTCACAAATCACAACACTACTTATTCCCTAAACATCCAAGTGGGGGATAATACAAAACATGTAAGCACGGATTGTGTGGCACAATTTCCAGGGAGCACCACCAACTCTTTCATTTTTTACCATTGTGGCATTTACACAATACTACAAAGAGGAGATTTCAATGATGGATATTTATTGGGTAACTATCCAGTGAGCCATTTTTTAAACTAACTAACATGTGACTTGTTTCCTGTATCTCAATCTGTTGTGTTTGTTTGTAGGTGATGGTGCATATCCCCAGCTCATGGATTATGAAACTTTTAGGTAGATTCATCAAGCTAAATTGCGCTCGCAAAGGGCCAGATTCTGAGAATCTGGCCCTTTGCGAGTGCAATTTTTGCATTTGGGATTCATCATCTCAAATGCAAAAATCGCTAATTGCTAATAAGGAATACTCCCCATTCATTCCTATGGGCCTTTAAGCCCATAGAAATGAACGGGGAGTTATTCCATATTTGCCTTTAGGCCCATAGGAATGAATGGGGAGTTATTCCTTATTTGCGATTAGCAATTTGCTAATCGCAAATAAGGAATGTGTAGGAATCGCTATTTATTTTGCGATTCCTACATGAATCCCGTTTTGCGAGTCTGTAATAGCAATGCCTTATGAATCGCTATTAAAGACTCGCAAAACGGGTCTTTGATGAATCTACCAGTTTATCTTTTCCCCACAACACCAAATGAGCATCGATGCAATGTTGCACACTGAAGAACAAGAGGTGTCATAAAATGAAGTTTTGGACTGCTAAACGTTTCAGATGTTTACATAAGAGTGGTGGTGCCCTACAATATTCTCCTAAAACAAGCTGCCATATGGAAGCAAGGCGTGCTAATCTGCACACTACAGCTACAAGAACATTATTAAACCATATGTCAGATTCAGAGTCTGATAAGGAGGGTGAATAGTTCACACCACCTCATTCACATGAGGAATCTGGAGCTGCAGAACAGCGGGTAAGATGTGCTAACATTGCTAAATCATTATTTCTCACAGTAAGGGTGATAAATAAGTATTTTTAAAGCAATAACTAGAAAGATGCTTTGTCATTATGAAACCATAATATACGTTTATTTGTAGGTGTTTTATAATGTGTTTTATCAAGCATTAAATTGCAATGGTTTTTATTAATCAAGTCATGCAGCTATTTGATTTGATTTAAGGTGAGGTAATGTATTAATGTTAAATACAAAAATATTTGGCAATTAAATTAAACAATATTAATAGCATCGCTTTTAGCCTCTGCCACATGTTTTTGATCCAACATTCCCTCCAGACCCACTGATTTTCCTTCTTCAATGCAGCTTCATACTGTCTGTGGCTGATGTGCTGCTGACACTGGATTGATCCTCACCTTCCCCAGCTCTAACTTGACTGCCACTAGCAATTTGAGTGGTTTGCATTGTTTCTACTGCTTTAGTCACTTGAATGAGTCCTCTAACATCTGTATTGTAGTGCCCCATTTTGATTTGAAAGCTCGTAGTGCAGCGTGATAAGGTGCTTGTGACTTCTGCAGGAAAATTGACTGCACCAGTTAATGAGTTATGGCACTCCCTCCGTCATTGATCAATGTTCTTCTGGTGTAATTCCAAAGAAAAGCTGATTCCATCAGTCACATTATCAAATGTAGTATTCATGCATATCGGATTTGAAGCAAGAGCATTAAAACGACGTATAAACCTGTTTTAATGTTTTTATTCAGTATTGCGCGTTTTTGATTGATACATTTTATTTGCTTTTGTTGCAGGCACTGGATCTTCAGCATAATGGTTCCAAATATAAGTGCATTTGCTACAGTTGGCCGGGATTATGTGTGTGAAGCTTGAGCACTGCAAACTCAAAATGTTTCCTGCAGTTGTCTTGGTCTCACTGAAAATTCCTGTGTTACATTATGTGTGATTTGCTCACCACCTTGATCAACTGCATCTGTAAACTGTGTACCTGCAGGACTCACATTTGAAGTTTGGACTGTCCTGGTCCAACTATAATTGCCTTCATCTACATGAATATGTACATCTTCATAGCACTTCTCTTCAGAACGTTCACTTCCTTGATTAGGGATGCCCATTTAAAAGTGGATTGACAATTGCTTAGTGATTTATACTTAACTGTAGTTACTTTAGATTTGTTATTTTTCAATGAAAGATTTTTAGAATGCCATTTCCTGTGAATTTGTTTGACTACATCTTCCACAATGCACTTTGAAAGTACATTGAAAACTACTAATGTGCATACTATTTTGAATACTATACTTACTGAGATTGACTACATCTTTAATAGTTGTTCAAAGGTACATTTATCTCACTTAACTATGTTCTGAACCATGTTTTGCATTACAATGCAATATTGAACTTATACCGAAAGGTTCCTGGAAGACACGTTTGGTGTGTAGGGATCCTCAGGAACAGCGCCACCCAGAATACCACTTTCTAGCAGCATTGTCTCTGGTAAAATATATTAACCCAGATGAACAGAGTGACTAGATGGGGGAAGGGTTAAATGGTGGGTACCGCAGGCATTGAGACCTGACTGAAGTCCTGACTCCTGAGGTGGAAAGCCGGGAGATTTGCTAATCTTTATTTTAATTTTGTGTTGTGTAAAACTGTGTTCTTTTTAAATCGCCACCTCCCCTGGGCACTTGATTGGTGACAAGGCACCTCCAGACCGAACTGTGCAGAGGAGTTTAGCGCTGACGCGGGGGCTCTTTCCCTCCTGCCGCCATCTCCCCGGGACTCACACTAGCCACGCCCACTACCACGAGGCCATGCCCCCAATCGTGACGCTATTAAAGCCGCACTGACTACGAGCGCGACTAGAGAAGTCCTGACTCCTGAGGCGGAAAGCCGGGAGATTTGCTAATCTTTATTTTAATTTTGTGTTGTGTAAAACTGTGTTCTTTTTAAATCACCACCTCCCCTGGGCACTTGATTGGTGACAAGGCACCTCCAGACCCACCTGTGCATCGGAGTTTAGCGCTGACACGGGGGCTCTTTCCCTCCTGCCGCCATCTCCCCGGGACTCGCACTAGCTACGCCCACTACCGCGAGGCCAGGCCCCCAATCGTGACGCTATTAAAGCCACGCTGACTACGAGCGAGACTAGAGTGTGGTAAATAAAATATTTACCCTGTCGGAATTTCTATACTTAAACAAAAGGTCATGCATATAATGAGAGGCAGAGTCCGTGGTGTTCGATTCGAAAGGGCTTTATTTCAGTAACTCGAGTTAAGGGAGAATCGGGTTCCATCACCACAAAGGTTCAGGAAGGGTCTTCTGAACTTTATTCACAGAGTACATTATTTATACATTAAACATACATTGCGTTGCATAGAGAAGGCGGAGCAAGTGAAAGAGAGAGATAAGAGCACATGGGCGTGCAAAAGGGCGTGTAAGAAGGCGTACACGTGGGCGTTCCCTTGAGGAGTCATAGGTGTGTCATAGGTGGGTGGATACATGGAGGGGGTCTGCGCGGTCAGCTGGAACCTTTACCCTACTTGTGTGCGCCACTTGGTCATGACGTGCAATTGACGTGTAACTGGGGGAAGCTGGGGGGGAGCTGACTTTCGTTCTAGTAGAGAAGCCTTGAGTGTCAGGACGACCTGCACGCTTGGTATTATCTGATATCTTAAGTTTGGAGGATGTATGGTCTGAAGTAAAGGTCGCTCGAGCAAAGGTTGCTCATCACTAAAAGCCAGTGTGTGCATATATTTCTTCGTGCATTGCGTGGGGGCCATGGGCCTTCTGTGGATGCAAGCTCTGTAAATCACTAAAATGGAGACAGAAAGGCTGGGCTCTATCTCTGTGGACGGGTTCTGTTTACATTCTTCGTTAGGCAGGAATGTGTTTCTGTGGAGCAGAGCAGATAACTGTAAGCAAAATACTGTCTTGGCAGGCCGGACTGGGCTCCTCTTGGCTGAGCAGAAAGTATGTGAGAGGTCAGGGATACATAGCTAAACTGCAGCTTTCAGAGTGTCTGGGAGGCATGAGGCCTGAATTCGGGTCCTGGCTCGGCTGAGCCACAAAACGGGTTCATCTCGACTTTTAAACGTGCACCATGCAAATACATTGGCAACATGGGCAACATAGGCCTCAGTGCAGAATTAACGTTTCTTTCATGAAAGGCTTGGTAACTGACACTCTAACATGGGACGGAAATGCAGAGGCATTATTATTACAGGCATGAGAGGGAAAGTGCATGGGTGACATGAACATACACTAAACGTGGGGTATATGCAGGGGACACATTGGCCACGTAAAAATTTCTATTTCCTCATTCCCTCCTTGTCCCCTACTGTGCCCTTCAGGACACATCTATATTCATGAGACCGTATATCTGATCATACAGCATCATTTGTTCGTCTTTTTTCTTTTGTATACGTGGATGGGGAATACAGGCAGTGGCACACAAACCGCAAATCGCCGGGCCACATTGCAGACAGAGACAGCAACTGAATATCATAAGCAGTATCATTCCTAGGAACGACAACACTTTCCATCCCCATGCTGATATAACACTCCAGAGCCAACCGGACCAAGTCCATGTGCCTGGGTCTTGATGTATCTCGTGAGCTATCTTGTGGAGCCTTGTTATTGCTGCGTACACAGATGGCGCGTTATTTGGAATAAACACGCAACAACTGGAGCCGATCACTCTACAAGCCCCGCCCCTATCTGCCAGGATGACTTCAAGAACAAGGCGATTCTGAAGAACAACAAGTCTCATCGCAGACTGCTCCTCGGTCAAGTTCGCCAGAGCAGATGCAGTCTCATTCACTACTGCTTCTAGAGTTCTTGTTAACCTGCGTATTAGTTTACTGTTTTGGACGGGACCTATGAAGAAAAAGAATCCTTTATTGAAATCTGTATATTGCTCCCAGGCTGTCTCAGTCTGATCAATCACTGGGGAATCGGTCTCCCTCCTGTGTCTGACATGCTCTAATCGTGAATCTCGATGGGATGGGATGGGGCTAGAAAGACAGGTGGCAGCAGGAACGCTATATAACATGTCCCACCCCAGTCTAAGGGCAGACGTACGTAGGCTGTCTGACCGCAAATGAAATAGGAATGGCGGGAAGCTTTGAAAGTAGACTTTCCTTTATCAGTAAACTCGACTACAGTATTACAATCACTGTGTCCCAAATGTACTGAACCTTTCTTTTTAACGCACAATTCACCTTTTACTGGTAGGACTGATATAAACGGTGGACCTGTATTTTTCTCGGACTGGACATTCAAGATCATAAAGTTAAGGGAAGCATTTCCTTGCTCATACACTTCATTTTCTAGATCGGTCCCTTTCTTTTGGGGAAGATCATCTTCATCTGGAAAACAAGCCTCATTCATTACTTTATTCAAATCTCCCCATATCCAATCGCCCTGGGAAACTGTGTATTTTCTGTCTAGTGATGACATTAAAGCAAACCATGCTCCGCACGAACCATTGTGCGAGAACGGAAAAGGAAAAAGGGGCAGAACTCCCTTCGTTTTCTGATAAGGTGGGAGCCGGCCACATACCCAGCAATTTGTCACATTGCTGGTCTGATGAGAACGGTGCAACATTCGAATTAAAGTATTGTTGCGCAGGGCTAGTCGATATGACAGTTCATGAGGTGGCAGATCACTGAATTTGTGCTCTACAGTGTCATTAAAGGAAGTGTGTATACGTGAAGAAATAGGAGGAAAGAAAACATGTAGTGCCAAGCTGATACATATTATAGTGGTGCACAGAAGAGACATAAAAATCAGAGTTACTATACATCTACTGCGTAATATCTTGCAGTACTTTTCTTTCATTTCTCTCTTTCTACTATTCTGGTCTACGATCTTATTCATGTCAGGAACCTGTCTAACCGATTCACCACCTAGTGGACCTAAACAATTAAACGCTGTCTGACTTACTAGATCGTAATTTGGACCTATATTCCTGTTGCGGAGTCTTTTCTAGCAAAGGGGGCTTAGAGTCTGTACTATCGGGACTGTCTTTAGTTTTGATCAAAGTTCCAAAGTCTCCAAAATTTTTTTTACAGTGTTGGGCGTGCAGCCATCCCCTGCGTCCCTCGACCTTGACGGCAGTCCTCGTGGTCAGCAGTACTAATTTCGGTGTTTTCCAGCGCGGCTCAAGGGGGCTTGAACGATCAAAATTTCGAATGTACACTAGGTCACCAGGGACGATGGTGTGCTCCTTGACTTGAGTGTTGTCGGGGAAGGCAGCGGCAACCTGTGAAGGACAAGAGAGTAGTGCAGACATCAAGGAAGCCAGGTAATCTGTCAGCATGTTACTGTCAACATCAGTAATTTTCTTAGGCATAGGCGTACCCCACATATTCGGTGGTCTCCAAAAACCACTTCGTAAGGAGATAGGCCTGTTCTGGAATGAGCTACCATACGCATGTAAAAGAGGGCAACCGGCAAGGCTACCATCCAATCCACGCCTTTTTCTGCACAGACTTTCGCTAATTTCGTCTTAAGTGTCTGATTATGGCGCTCGACAAGTCCAGCTGCTTCTGGGTGTCGTACACAATGAAACTTCCATTGATATCCTAACAGAAGGGACACTTGTTTCATTAGTTCAGTGGAAAAGGGCTGACCATTATCTGAGTACACGACACGGGGCAATCCATATCTGGGGAAAAACTCACGTACCAATTGCCTGGCAGTGGTCACAGCAGTATAATCTGGGACTGGGTAAGCTTCTGTCCATCTAGATAGTGCACATACAACTACTAGGACATGCTTGTAACCTCTACATATGTCCATTTGGATATAATCCATCTGGAGGACTTCAAAAGGATGGTCAGGAGGATGAAATCCGCCTTGTTCCACCAGAATGCCTTTGCCTGGATTGAACTGGCAACAAATCATACATGTACGTACTTTCTGTTTAGCTGCTGCACGCAGGTGCTTGTTAAACCAGATATTCTGTAAGCTGTCTAGCATTGCCTTTTCCCCTAAGTGTGCTGGACTATGTGCTGTGTTTATGATGACTTGTACCATAGAGTCTGGGAGAAACCATGTAGCTTTGCCTTTAGTCATCCAACCTTGGTCAGTCTGGACCCCTCCTTGTTCAGTCCAATTCTTAATTTCATCTGGAGTGGCATGTGTCTGTATGTCAAGTACATCTTGTGAAGGATCCCTGACTGTCATGCTGTTTATCAGTAATGGTACCTCTGTCTTTGTCGTGTCTGTTGGTGTTTGGGCTGTAAGTTTAGCCGTTCGGTCTGCCAGGTCGTTACCCTGGGAAATGGTGTCTATAACTTTCGTGTGTGCTTTGCATTTCAGGATTGCTATGGCTGCAGGTAAATGTATCGCTTCTAACAGAGCCTGAATAAGGAGACCATGCTGAATTTTAGCCCCATGAGAGGTCAGAAAACCTCTCTCCCTCCATAATACTCCGAAATCATGGACAACGCCGAATGCATACTGTGAATCTGTATAAATGTTCACTTTCAAGTTCTTGGCTCTTATGCAGGCTTGTGTCAGAGTGATGAGCTCTGCTGCTTGTGCTGACAGCGTGTCTATTCTTTGTGTCTCTATGACTTCAGTATCAGTGGTCACGGCATATGCGGCCACTAACTCTCCTGTGCTTGTTCTCATGCATGAACCATCTACATAAAGTGTCAGGTCAGGGTCTGGCAGTGCAATGTCTGTCAGGTCTTGTCTTGGTTTCGTCACTGTATTTATTACTTCCACACAGTCATGTGGTGCAGTGTCTACTGTGCTTGAGGGCAAGAGTGTAGCAGGGTTGAGAATATTGCATCGTCTGATCTCTATGTGTGGCTGAAATAACGTCAGTTCATATCCTGTCAGTCTCGCTACAGTCAGGTGCTGTGTCTGTGTCCTGTTCAAGAGAACTTCCACTGCATGTGGAACCTGTACTGTCAGGGGGTGTCCCAACACTATGGAGTCACTCTGTCTTATAGCTAGGGCTGTTGCTGCAACTGATTTTAGGCACGCAGGCAGAGCCTGGGCCACTGGATCCAGTGTACTAGAAAAATAAGCACAGAGCTTGTGTTTTCCTGCTTGATCTTGTGTGAGGACAGATAATGCTGTTCCATCTCGTTCAGTGACAAAAAGCGTAAAAGGTTTGCTGTAACAGGGAGTCGCTAAAACTGGTGCTTGACATAAGGCTCTTTTCAATTCTTCAAATGCCAGGGTATGTTCTTGTGTCCAAGGGAGGACAGTCGAAGACGCTGCCTCCTGTGTTGTCAACTGTATGAGTGGTTTGGCTAGATAGGCATACTGGGGAATCCATTGTCTGCAGTATGAAGTGAGGCCAATGAAGGCCCGTACTTCCTTTTGTGTCTTGGGCTGTGAAAGGTTTGCAATTAACTGAATACGTTCTTGTGTCAGCTGTCTACCCCTCTTGGACAGCAAGTGTCCAAGGTACACCACTTGCTGTGCACAGAATTGCAACTTCGAAGGGGACACTTTGTGCCCCTTGTCTGCCAGGAAGTGTAAAACTGTCAGTGATGCATTTTCGCAGTCTGGTTCTGATCGTGCTGTAATTAGGATGTCGTCTACATACTGGAGCAGTGCGGTGTTAGCAGGCATATGAATACTGTCTAGTTGTCTCTTTAATGCTTGGCTGTAAATGCTAGGACTCTCTGTAAAACCTTGGGGAGCTCTCGTAAATTTAAAGCTGCGTCCATTTAAACTGAATCCGAAGAGGTACTGACTATCTGGATGAAGTGGGACACTGAAAAAGGCATTCTTCAAGTCAATTACAGTAAAGAACGTTGCCTCAGAATCAATAGCAGTCAGTAATGAAGAAATGTCTGGGACCACTGGGTATTGAGGGACTACACATTTGTTCAATTCTCGAAGGTCAACAACTAGTCTGTAAACTGGTGGTGCATTAGGGTCTGTTCGTTTAAGAATAGGGATGACAGGTGAATTGCATACATTCGAGTCAGTCTCTACTACCACTCCTTGTGCAATGAGTTCGTCAACAATTTTCAGTAAGGCTACTACGGCATCAGGTGGTAACTTGTATTGTCGGATTCGAGGTAATACTACTCCTGTTTTGAGAGTGACACGGTGCGGTGTAATGTGCATGTAACCTACGTCAGTCGGACCTTGTACCCATAAGTGCTGTGGTACATTCTGGAGTCTGTGGTCAAAATCTTTCAACACATAATGTCCCTTAAAATCGCGTAAGAACAGTCGTACTCCTTCCGGAGAACAACATATAACTACTCCTAGTTCCTTCAATGTCTTTATACCAAGCAAGTTTTCTGGACATGACTTAGTAAGCAGCAAGTCTGTGGTACGTGACAATGGACCGACACCTAGGGAAACTGGTTTCGACACTTCGTTAACAATAGGCTTTCCTGAAAATCCCAGGGAAACATTCTGTGAGCCTGAGAGGGGTGCCCCTGGAACCTCGTCATGGCTGATGGTAGTTCTGCTCGCCCCTGTGTCAATCAGAAATTTTCTGTCTTTTCCCAATACACGACTATGTACATAGGGACCCTCTTGATCTACAGGAACCTCAATGAGGGGCAAGCCAACTTCCCTCTCTAGGCTGTTTCATGAGAACTGTTGGAATTCTGGATAGTCCGACTGTGTGTACTGGTACATTTGTTGGGTGGCATGTTGTGTGGCAGGTGGTGGTGGGGGTGGAAAGTTGGCTACTGTCTGTTGTGTGTTCTGTGGGGTGCTATTCTGCCTAGGAGGATGCGGTCGTTCTTTTGTCTTGCCTGTAGCTATATTGTGTTTCAGGACAGCACAATCTTTTACAAAGTGACCTGGCTGTTTACAGTAATTACAGTTCCCATTAACAAGTGTCGTGCCCTTTTTGTTCGCGTTAGCCGGTACCGTTTGGGCAACCAGCACTTTCATTTTCGTATATTTCATGCGTCTCTTTTCATGATCCTGTTCCTCTCTAATTCTGTTCTGATGGTATTGTAACATTTGCAACATTTGTGAAGGGCTATTTGCTTGCCAAGTACTCTCAACCTTCAGTACTCTATGCTTGATCTGGGGTAAGGAATTCTCTACTAACTTGCTCACGAAAAGATGTGGATATGATTCACTACTGGACTTAAGGCCACTATTAATAGAAAAACATTTCTCAAATCTAGAATAAAAATCACTTGTGTCCTCGTCTTGTTTCTGTTTACAGGCCGAAATAGCATCCCAATCTTCCTTTTTAGTAATCAATAGTCTCGGCAAAACCTGTATTAGGAGTTCAGGTAGTGCTTTAGCTTTGTCCCCAAGACCAACACCAGGGTCCCTGCCTTTATCCTCTGCTTCCAATTCTGCCCAACTTAACTTTTTCTCTCCCACCTCCCAGTCCTTTTCTTTAAGCTTTTCGTAAATACCAGCAGGCAACAGTACTTTCAATAATTTTATAATGTCAGCGTACGTGTAATCCCCTATGCGGAGAATGTCTTTTAATTCTCGGTGGAACCCCCCCGGGTCTTTATCATGGCAGGGCAGCATCTTTTTCATTTCCAGTATTTCTAATTTCGTTAAGGGTGTGTAAACATATACTCGTTGAAGCTCACCCGCTGTATTTTTGACGGGATGTACCTCTCGTAGGGGGTTCTGTCTGTCTATATGTAAGTTCTTTCTGTCGTGGTGTGGGGCGGGAAGCATGCATGTGGTCAGAGAAGTCAAGTACTTATGTCGTTGGTCCAGAATGACATTAATTAATTCAGTACCTAGGTTTGTCCATCTTTCTAGAAGTATATCGTCCAGTAATTTATACAATGGACCGGGATCAGAATATTGACTCTCATACAACGTGATCAAATGTTGAACCATGTAAATACCAGCCAAACGCTGTTCGTTCGGCGGAAGGCTCAAAAAGGTCTGAGCCACTATATCACCGCTATATATGTTAGAATTAGACACCCATTGGACGGCTGACCGGACTAATTCCTGTTCGTGTGGGGTGTGGGGTCTCTCGCTCTCTACCCGTCGTTTCAGTGCGTTTTCAGTAGCTTGGAACAAATTTTCAAGGGAATATCTTTCTTTTATAGAGTGTCCCTGTTTACGGTAGTCAAGACACTTGGGCCTGTCAAACTGTCGCGCTTTGCCTACGTAATTCATTTTATCTTTTTCCTCGGTGTCTGGCTCAATATCTTCCGTTGATGACTCATACTGCCCGTCAGACTCTTCCTTGTGTATTTCTATAATCGCCTTTCGTATTTTTCTGTAAATACTTTCTGTCTGTCCCTGTCTATCATGCCGACCGGCAGCTATGTTGTCACTCCAATCCGTCAAACCTCTCTTTACCTCCCTGTCTGGTTGGTCTTGTTCCCTGATCAGACAGTTAATCAAAAAACGTGAAATCATGTTCTTAACATCCACCTTTCTTTGTTCAATGGCCTCTTCTATACTCTCGGGTCTCTTTCCCGTTCTAATGAAATCGTATATTTTATCTAGGTGTTCCTTCATGCCTGGTAATGTGATAAAATAGTCGACGGCATGTCTTAATCTTAGTGAAAACACGAGCATTGCACCCTCTCCTGGTACTGGATCATATATACAACGTGGGATCGTTACACCTACATACTTAAATGGTGTTGATGTCATTTGTGGCGTTCGTGGTGGCCCTAGCCCTAGCGGGGTTCGTGTCAGTGGCGGTGTTCGTGGCGTTGTCGGTGGCCCCCCTCCCACTGCCCCGGCACCTACGTCGTCTTTTACGACCTGCGGAAGCTGCATCTGTAGGAGCTGATCCTGTGATGGGGGCGGAGGGAATTCTGCGTTTACATAGTCCGGTGCGGGCTCTTCTAGGTAGGAGGAAATAAAAGCTTCAGAGGCTGTCGGCTTCTGTCTACGTACTCTAAAGGGTACTGGTGGTGGCGTATGCGACCTACGAGATTTTTCTGACGGGGTCACTTTAGCTAGTTCTTCTGAAAGGACGGGATAAATACCAGCAACGAGGGCATTTCTTTCTCTATCAGCTTGTTCTGCCTTGACCCGTTCCCCCTCCTCCCGCAGTTCTTTTTCTTTGGCTTTTTCCGCTGCTTGTTTACTTCTCTCTGCTTGGTAGAATTCTTCCTCTGCTCTCCTATGCGCTTCTTTACGCCATAACTCAATGGCATCTTTCTGAGACCGTCTTACTTTCCTTTTCCATAGCGCTTCCTCTACTTTCATAATGCATTCGGAATCCCATGTTCCTGAAGCAGGCCATCTGTACTTCTCCTCTAAATCTTTCGTGTAATCTACCCACAAGTCTAAAAACAATATGGCATCTAGCCCATGTTTATGGTACATAAAATGACCAGGTGTGTCTCTAGGCGGGACGGGAACTGACTCTTCGAGTATCCCTTTCCTGGTCCCTATCTGACGTAATTTTGAAAACAGTGGCATGTTGGAACGAACGTAATGAAAACACAATACACTTAAATAGTCTGACTGAAACAACCATTCACACTACAACACTAAAACACTAAAACAGATACATTTTGACTGATACATGGGGAAAAAACATGAACTTGAAAACCGTTAACTTTATGCACTGGAATACAGTGCAACCATACCGGTCTCATAAAGAGACACGTCTTTACCGTGCCCACCGAAATGGACCCGTCTTTACCGTGACTGTGTGACCAGACACGTCTTTACCGAGCTCAAATAGATGAACCCGTCTTGAACTTTATGCGTCCCCTTTTAATGGTACTCACCGGGAAGCAGAACTTGAAGGCCTCGGAAACTCGATACTGCGTGACTGCGGTGCTGCGCATGCGCCTCGGAACAGGTGGGCTTCTGGATACCTCGGACCTTGCTCTCTCACGGCTTGGGCTCTGGTTGGGATGATCCGCAATCCTCACCGCCTCGTGTGGATGCCTGGTTGCAGTCCGTCTCCTCCGTGGGCCTGAGGGAGTAAGCAGAAAGTCCCGCTGGCGTGTACACTTTGAAGTCCGTCACGGCTGTAGAAGGGGGCAAGGGCTGGACCTACATCGCCGGCGCGTGGGGAAGGGGACTTGTCCCTGTTTGGGCGCCAGATTATGTGGTAAATAAAATATTTACCCTGTCGGAATTTCTATACTTAAACAAAAGGTCATGCATATAATGAGAGGCAGAGTCCGTGGTGTCCCATTCAAAAGGGCTTTATTTCAGTAACTCAAGTTAAGGGAGAATCGGGTTCCATCACCACAAAGGTTCAGGAAGGGTCTTCTGAACTTTATTCACAGAGTACATTATTTATCCATTAAACATACATTGCGTTGCATAGAGAAGGCGGAGCAAGTGAAAGAGAGAGATAAGAGCACATGGGCGTGCAAAAGGGCGTGTAAGAAGGCGTACACGTGGGCGTTCCCTTGAGGAGTCATAGGTGTGTCATAGGTGGGTGGATACATGGAGGGGGTCTGCGCGGTCAGCTGGAACCTTTACCCTACTTGTGTGCGCCACTTGGTCATGACGTGCAATTGACGTGTAACTGGGGGAAGCTGGGGGGGAGCTGACTTTCGTTCTAGTAGAGAAGCCTTGAGTGTCAGGACGACCTGCACGCTTGGTATTATCTGATATCTTAAGTTTGGAGGATGTATGGTCTGAAGTAAAGGTCGCTCGAGCAAAGGTTGCTCATCACTAAAAGCCAGTGTGTGCATATATTTCTTCGTGCATTGCGTGGGGGCCATAGGCCTTCTGTGGATGCGAGCTCTGTAAATCACTAAAATGGAGACAGAAAGGCTGGGCTCTATCTCTGTGGACGGGTTCTGTTTACATTCTTCGTTAGGCAGGAATGTGTTTCTGTGGAGCAGAGCAGATAACTGTAAGCAAAATACTGTCTTGGCAGGCCGGACTGGGCTCCTCTCGGCTGAGCAGAAAGTATGCAAGAGGTCAGGGATACATAGCTAAACTGCAGCTTTCAGAGTGTCTGGGAGGCATGAGGCCTGAATTCGGGTCCTGGCTCGGCTGAGCCACAAAACGGGTTCATCTCGACTTTTAAACATGCACCATGCAAATACATTGGCAACATGGGCAACATAGGCCTCAGTGCAGAATTAACGTTTCTTTCATGAAAGGCTTGGTAACTGACACTCTAACATGGGACGGAAATGCAGAGGCATTATTATTACAGGCATGAGAGGGAAAGTGCATGGGTGACATGAACATACACTAAACGTGGGGTACATGCAGGGGACACATTGGCCACGTAAAAATTTCTATTTCCTCATTCCCTCCTTGTCCCCTTCTGTGCCCTTCAGGACACATCTATATTCATGAGACCGTATATCTGATCATACAGCATCATTTGTTCGTCTTTTTTCTTTTGTATACGTGGATGGGGAATACAGGCAGTGGCACACAAACCGCAAATCGCCGGGCCACATTGCAGACAGAGACAGCAACTGAATATCATAAGCAGTATCATTCCTAGGAACGACAACACTTTCCATCCCCATGCTGATATAACACTCCAGAGCCAACCGGACCAAGTCCATGTGCCTGGGTCTTGATGTATCTCGTGAGCTATCTTGTGGAGCCTTGTTATTGCTGCGTACACAGATGGCGCGTTATTTGGAATAAACACGCAACAACTGGAGCCGATCACTCTACAAGCCCCGCCCCTATCTGCCAGGATGACGTCAAGAACAAGGCGATTCTGAAGAACAACAAGTCTCATCGCAGACTGCTCCTCGGTCAAGTTCGCCAGAGCAGATGCAGTCTCATTCACTACTGCTTCTAGAGTTCTTGTTAACCTGCGTATTAGTTTACTGTTTTGGACGGGACCTATGAAGAAAAAGAATCCTTTATTGAAATCTGTATATTGCTCCCAGGCTGTCTCAGTCTGATCAATCACTGGGGAATCGGTCTCCCTCCTGTGTCTGACATGCTCTAATCGTGAATCTCGATGGTAATGGGATGGGGCTAGAAAGACAGGTGGCAGCAGGAACGCTATATAACATGTCCCACCCCAGTCTAAGGGCAGACGTACGTAGGCTGTCTGACCGCAAATGAAATAGGAATGGCGGGAAGCTTTGAAAGTACACTTTCCTTTATCAGTAAACTCGACTACAGTATTACAATCACTGTGTCCCAAATGTACTGAACCTTTCTTTTTAACGCACAATTCACCTTTTATTGGTAGGACTGATATAAACGGTGGACCTGTATTTTTCTCGGACTGGACATTCAAGATCATAAAGTTAAGGGAAGCATTTCCTTGCTCATACACTTCATTTTCTAGATCGGTCCCTTTCTTTTGGGGAAGACCATCTTCATCTGGAAAACAAGCCTCATTCATTACTTTATTCAAATCTCCCCATATCCAATCGCCCTGGGAAACTGTGTATTTTCTGTCTAGTGATGACATTAAAGCAAACCATGCTCCGCACGAACCATTGTGCGAGAACGGAAAAGGAAAAAGGGGCAGAACTCCCTTCGTTTTCTGATAAGGTGGGAGCCGGCCACATACCCAGCAATTTGTTACATTGCTGGTCTGATGAGAACGATGCAACATTCGAATAAAAGTATTGTTGCGCAGGGCTAGTCGATATGACAGTTCATGAGGTGGCAGATCACTGAATTTGTGCTCTACAGTGTCATTAAAGGAAGTGTGTATACGTGAAGAAAGAGGAGGAAAGAAAACATGTAGTGCCAAGCTGATACATATTATCGTGGTGCACAGAAGAGACATAAAAATCAGAGTTACTATACATCTACTACGTAATATCTTGCAGTACTTTTCTTTCATTTCTCTCTTTCTACTATTCTGGTCTACGATCTTATTCATATCAGGAACCTGTCTAACCGATTCACCACCTAGTGGACTTAAACAATTAAACGCTGTCTGACTTACTAGATCGTAATTTGGACCTATATTCCTGTTGCGGAGTCTTTTCTAGCAAAGGGGGCTTAGAGTCTATACTATCGGGACTGTCTTTAGTTTTGATCAAAGTTCCAGAGTCTCCCAAAAATGTTTTACAGTGTTGGGCGTGCAGCCATCCCCTGCGTCCCTCGACCTTGACGGCAGTCCTCGTGGTCAGCAGTACTAATTTCTGTGTTTTCCAGCGCGGCTCAAGGGGGCTTGAACGATCAAAATTTCGAATGTATACTAGGTCACCAGGGACGATGGTGTGCTCCTTGACTTGAGTGTTGTCGGGGAAGGCGGCGGCAACCTGTGAACGACAAGAGAGTAGTGCAGACATCAAGGAAGCCAGGTAATCTGTCAGCATGTTACTGTCAACATCAGTAATTTTCTTAGGCATAGGCGTACCCCACATATTCGGTGGTCTACCAAAAACCACTTCGTAAGGAGATAGGCCTGTTCTGGAATGAGCTACCATACGCATGTAAAAGAGGGCAACCGGCAAGGCTACCATCCAATCCATGCCTTTTTCTGCACAGACTTTCGCTAATTTCGTCTTAAGTGTCTGATTATGGCGCTCGACAAGTCCAGCTGCTTCTGGGTGTCGTACACAATGAAACTTCCATTGATATCCTAACAGAAGGGACAATTGTTTCATTAGTTCAGAGGAAAAGGGCTGACCATTATCTGAGTACACGACACGGGGCAATCCATATCTGGGGAAAAACTCACGTACCAATTGCCTGGCGGTGGTCACAGCAGTATAATCTGGGACGTTTGGTGTGTAGGGATCCTCAGGAACAGCGCCACTCAGAATACCACTTTCTATCAACATTGTCTCCGGTAAAATATATTAACCCAGATGAACAGAGTGACTAGATGGGGGAAGGGTTAAATGGTGGGTACCGCAGGCATTGAGACCTGACTGAAGTCCTGACTCCTGAGGCGGAAAGACAGGAGATTTGCTAATCTTTATTTTACTTGTGTGTTGTGTAAAACTGTGTTTTTTTAAATCACCACCTCCCCTGGGCACTTGATTGGTGACAAGGCACCTCCAGACCCACCTGTGCAGCGGAGTTTAGTGCTGACGCGGGGGCTCTTTCCCTCCTGCTGCCATCTCCCCGGGACCTGTACTAGCCATGCCCACTACCGTGAGGCCATGCCCCCATATCTCCTCATAATCATGTGCCTCGCAAGGATGCGCAGCAGACGAGCGCAGCGGGTGCGCCGTCTGCGTGCCGAAGGCGCGCCTAAGGCAAGCCCGTCTGCGCCCGTCCGCGCCTGGCCGGGCCCAGGGACTAGGCAGAATGGAGAAATTAACAGCTACACTTCTGCTGAACTCCTCTCTCTGCAACACTTTGGCATCCCCAACCTCGATCCTGCCACACTTACCTGCTTAAAGGCTAATAACATCTATCCTCTCCACCTAACGGAGGAGGATTCCTACACCATACCTCAATGCCCCACCTCCACCAACCCTACCCCAAGCCCAAACACCTTGACCCTCCGCTGCTTATATCTTAATACCAGATCTCTAGTAAAACACCAACTAGACATCTTCCTACTACTCAAATCCGACAGACCAGATATTTTATTTCTATCTGAAACATGGCTTACGACGGATTCCTTACCGGACATTCTCACAGCCCTACCGGCAGACTACTATATTCTGCTGACAAACAGAGAACCAGGAAAACCTGGAGGGGGCGTTGCCGCAATTATTCATAAAAAACATATATTCACCACTCTACCCCCTCTAGTCCTTTCAGACACGGAAAACCTAGTAATTAAATCCGACTCAGACAAAGGAACTATGGTACTGGTACTGATTTATCGTCCACCTAAAACTATGCCTACATTCCCGGTATCGCTGTCTGAACAAATGGCCAGCCTAATCATCAATTATGACAAAGTCTTGCTGATCGGAGACTTAAATTATTGGTACAATGACCCGGAAGCAGGACCCCAGGCTACAGAACTCTTTGAGCTTCTCTCCCACATGAACTTTTCTCAATCAATTCTGACCCCCACCCATGAAAAGGGACATATTCTAGACCAAATATGGTCTCGTAATGTCCCATTATCCACTCCGACGATAACGCCCTGCATATGGTCGGCTCACCATCAACTTCAATTCTTCATTACCTTTCACGGCCATCTAAAGGCCCCCGCCTCCGCAGGGGGGCTAGCAAGGAAATGGAGCTCACTAAACAAACAAGATTTCATGTCTACATTGACCAACTCTCTTCCAGCTTCTTCCCCAGACATTAACCTCATGGACAAAGATCTTACCAATTGGCTCTTGGCTGCCAGCAACGAGCATGTCCCCTTAACAAGTTCTCACGTGCTCGCCGTATGGATGCACATAGATGGTTTACCGCAGACCTCAAAAAACAAAAATTAGAATTGCGCCAATTAGAGAGAAAATGGAGACATGGGTACTCTGATGAAGACAGATTATTATATATAGCTGCCCGCAGGAAGTACAAAAACTCTATCTTATCTGCTAAAGCTGTCTGTTTCTCCGAAAAAATCTCAAACGCCCAAAATAAAACCAGAGAAATCTTCATGGTCGTAAACGACCTATGTAATGATGCCAGAACTTCCCCCTCTCAAGCTCCCATGCAAAGGTTATGTAATCAACTCAATGACTTTTTTAAGGATAAGATTGCCAATATAAAAAACAGTATCCAGCCCAGCCCGACGCCTGCGGGAAGAGTAGATAGCGGTAGAAACCTTAACAAACTCGATGCTATTCCTCCTATAGAACAACCGAGACTAGCAGAATTAATGAACCGAGTTACGTCCGGATCTCCTAACGACCCTTGCCCCCCACACATACTAAAGGAAGTTTATTCGACAATACCCCAAGGAATAATTCCCCTCCTGAACGAGTCCCTATCACAGGGAATAGTTCCTAATTTGTTCAAAAACGCCACGTTGGTCCCATTAAATAAAAAAAACCCGGCGCCGACCCTTCCAACCTCTCAAACTACCGACCCATATCGCTTCTCCCTGCGGTCCTGGACACCATGAGGTCTAATGCCGACAAGGGCATACATCAGGCCTTGGTGTTCCTGGACTTGTCGGCAGCGTTCGACACGGTGGATCATACCATCCTATTACACCGTGTCGAACATGCTGGCCTGCGAGGCACAGCTCTTGGTTGGATCAAGTCCTTTCTGAATGACCGTTTCCAGGCTGTCAAACTCGAGAACTTTACGGCGCCCAAACTCCCCACCACCTGCGGCGTCCCGCAGGGCTCATCGCTGTCCCCCCTCCTGTTCAATCTGTACCTCAAACCGCTGCTGCATTCGTTAAAAAACAGGAAGGTTACTATATACAACTATGCGGACGATCTGCAGCTTATATTCCCACTAAATTCCTCAGACTCCGTAGAAGAATTTCAGGCCACTATGTTGCACATCCAAGGGTGGATGGAGACGAACCATCTAAAACTCAACCCCAGAAAGACCGAGCAGGTACTCCCGGGTAAAAGCGCAACCAGCTGGGGACCTCATTTTTGGCCGCCCTCTATGGGATCTCCACCGTCCCCCTCTCCATCAGCAAAAAGACTCTGGATCACCCTTAACACCGATTTATCATTAAAAAGTCAGGTGGGAACTGTGATCTCCTCATGCTTCTTCCAGTTACGGAAGATCAAGAAAATTGCTCATCTGCTTACGCACTCCGCCCTCATCCAGGTGGTAATTCCCTTGGTCCTCTCCCGCCTGGATTTCTCCAACTCCATCTATCTAGGTATCCCCTTGGCTCTTTCCAATCGGTTGCAGATTGTGCAAAATCAAGCGGCCAGACTAATATTCAAATGCAATGGCAGGAGCTCGGCGAAACCACTGCTAGCCACCCTTCATTGGCTACCTATAGCCCAACGGGTAACCTTCAAAGTAAGCTGCCTGACCTTCAAGGCTCTTCATGGAAAAAGCCCCAAGTTTATAAACCATCTCATAAACAAACACGAACCGACTCGCAATCTCCGCTCTGCCCACCTGTCTCTCCTCACCTTGCTCCTCTTTAAAAAGAAACGCCTCGGCGGATGCCGATTTGCTTATTTGGCCCCAAAGATCTGGAACTCGCTTCCCCTCTCACTTCGGAGCTGTACCAATCTAATGCAATTCAGGGGTGCACTGAAGACCTGGTTATTCAAACAAGCACACGGTTAGGATACTGCTCACCATCTTTCCTCTTCTCCAGCGCCATGAAACCTCTGGGTGCCCGTGCGCTATACAAATTATGAATAACATAACATATGAATAACATAACAGAAGGGTTGTTAGGCAATAATTGTTACAAAGAATGAGATGCACATCAAACGTAGCCAGCATTGCATCATAACTTGAGCATCTGGTAGCATAGTGGTACCAAATTGCTAGATAAATGTATTGTTAAGGTAAGCACAGATCATTCAAATTGCTGTACCCTCAGTGCATTATCACTATACAGGATTGTCACCTTTTGTGAAGCTAAGGCTTAACATAAATAAACACAAACAATCACTTTCTCATATGTCACACTTGGCAACAAAACACAATGGCTGTTGACAACACAGCACCATACCCACTGACGTCAAAGTGTAATGGAAAATGAACAGCCTCTAAAGAGTAAGCTGACATTTGGATTATGCCTAACCCTCTGTAACACTGAATTTCAAAATAAATTTGAAAACAGAATATCAAATTGTATTTACAGCTGTGCTGGAATCTCTGTGAATGCGGAAGCACTCTGGAGCAGAGACCCAACACCTTCTACGAATCCTGAAATTCCCCTGGGGTATCGTCGTCAGCAGACTGTTAATGTGCATGAGAAATGTCCACATCTCAAAAAAGGCCTCAAATACCACACTGGCGACCAGAAAGAAGCTGGTGAATCCAGTGCAGTCTCTCACAGGCTTGTGTCCTCCTGGACAAAGACTACTCACATACCACAGGAACAAAAACCATGAATAGCAGGCACTAGTCCTATGAATCTTCAGCCTCTTATGCTTTTGTTGACCATTGGGAACAAAGATTAAATTCTTCCCTTGCTACACTTGTCTTGCGATGCAAGGAATACATGGAGGCCACCTTGAAGTGGAATGCGCCCTATTACATTTTCTTCCAGAAATGCCACCATTTTCCACCCAGAGTCAAATTATATTTACCACATAGGCGGTTATAAGTCTGCTCCCTCTGTTTCACCTCACATTGAATGTGGGGCTGGTGCTGACACAGCAACTCATGACCCTGGAATGTCTGAGGTGTCAATCCATTGACAGATTCTAGCTCCAGTGTTGTTTATACTAGTTCCTTGATTGTAGTTGGTGGGGGAGCACTTTAGGGAGGTCCTACTCCAGGTACTCTAGCCTCACTTAGTCAGCTTGCCACATTCTCCTTTGTACATGATCTGAGATCATACCATCTTTTCTGTATCTCCTCAGTAGATCTCTGCTTCATTCCTACAGAATCAATTTTTTCTGGCATTACCTTCCACATTTTGTTTCTCAGATTCAGGCACTGTCAGAAATAACTTACCAAACGGTTTATTGGGGTGCCCAACACACTCCTCTGTTAATATTTAGAGTTCCTTTTCTGAGAACTTTAATTTCCTTTTTCTGCCCTCAGCATCCTTGTTGTTGTAGTTCATGACATTTTAGGTTCAGACATGCTGGATGGCAAACACACAGAGTGATTTATCATCAATACTGTTAGGAGTCTTAGAAGCAATACTATCCAGTTTTCCTGGTTCAGATCTCATCACTGTATGCCAAATGCAATGCTCGCTATTTGAATGTCCATTCACTATATAAGGAATCAGAAATCGCGATTTCTTAATTATTAACTAAATTACAAATAGCTACATTTTGAGCATGTTGTTTCGTACGTAATGAATAGAGTTTATCAAATTGCGATTTGCACTCATTCACAATTTGGTTCTCACTATTTCGGTCATTTTGTACATATGGCCCTAAGAACCTCATTTTTCTCAAGCATTTAATAGTCGAAGGTTGCTTAAATGGAGTCTTTTGGGTAGTAATAAAGGACCTTACAGAGCTTGGTAGATGGGGTACTCCATGACAAATGTGGTAAATATCTTGTCAGCTGTAATACAAATGTCATAGTATATAATACACTTGTAATATGGTGGACATTTTTGACTGAATATCCTGTCTGCCAAACTCGAATAAGGTTAAAGCCTTATAAGTGCAGATAATACAAACCACTACATTACATTTATTTTAAATGCTCACTGTGTCTGTGTACAGACTAAGCGTTCTGGATGGATGATATATGACTCCTACATCTTTAAAACGTCATTGTCTTATTTAAAATTGAGTTACACATGTATGTGATTCATTTTCTCTGTAAATTATATGTATGTGATGTAAAGCACCCTGACACCCTACATTGGGCTGAGTAGCACTATAAAAGAAACGACATAACATAAATGAGTAAATGCTAATTAAATCGTCAGTAGTATAATTACTCATACAGGTAGATACATCTGACATTCTTACAGTGCATGTATGTCTCTTACATACAGGGGTTGAACAAAGTGAAAAACCTTTGTCCGACTAACAGTTTCTCTTAAGCACTTGTGAAGTGCTAGGATGAATGCCTTTACTTCCCTCAATTGCATTGGCATCCAGATTTTAGTCTCCATGTATCTCCCAGCCTAAATAAGTCTCAAACAAAAAAAGATGGCAATATAAGTGATATATTCCAACATTATGCCATCAATTTTTACCTCTACGATGCTTCTCCTTTGAACAGAAATGTGGTCACACTGTTCTTTTTTTATTGCATTGTATTCTCCTATGGATTGTGACTCTGGCAAAAATTGTATAAAGGTGTATTCATCATTTATTTCTTCAGGTATTCCTTTTGCTTACTTATTATTTTACTTGATAGTGTGCTTATATTAGCCATTTCCTTCTTTGTCTTGGTCAAATTATTTTATTGCAGTTGAGCTTTTGGCGCATGCGTAATATTGCCCAGCCCCCCTGCTTTCTTGTTTTTAATATCTCCTATTGACCTTACCCTAAAATTGTCCAAGTGCAAATATTTTTGGGAAAATTACCTTAAAGTTTGTGCCCCCCATCTTACTGCTGAAGAAAGTACCCCTTGCTTCTTCAATGTTTAAGAGCCGAATGTATTTGAGATTCTTCCAAATCTAATGGATGATGAAGATGATACTGTCTCTT
The DNA here is from genome assembly GCF_964263255.1 of Lissotriton vulgaris. Taxonomy (NCBI): domain Eukaryota; kingdom Metazoa; phylum Chordata; class Amphibia; order Caudata; family Salamandridae; genus Lissotriton; species Lissotriton vulgaris. The sequence goes on along the minus strand of NC_141695.1, from coordinate 743,296,309 downwards.
TTAGTTTGAATGAGTATGAGGTGTCATCAAGAAGTAAGATAAACACCATTTATCCAAAGTTTCCATGCTCCACTGAAGGTACAAATTCGATATTCGTAATGATAGACATTATGAAACTGTTGAGGAGCATGTCCCTGCACTTTGTAAACTTGGATCTTCATGTAAATATGGTGACAGCATTGAGGAAAAGATACATGGTCAATTTATGTTGCAATGTAATTCGGACAAGGACACAGGCATAATAATGTTCCTAAGGACTTCCTACAGCAGTGGCTCGTCTTCAAGATCAAATTTAGGCCCTTTCCGACTGACATCATCGGTTTCAAGTCAGGCCAACATATTATGAATACAGCGGTTGGAACTGAAAAAGGCTGGTTATTCCGGCTGGCTTCTGATAGGCTCAAGGAGCCTGTCTTCCATTCTGAGCCAGCACATAATCCCTTAAGAATGGGGCTTCCACCACCGGGATTACAATATCGGTTTCCCACAGGCTTTTTATGTTGGCTTTCTGACATGAAAAGCCTGTCAAAAGCAACTTTGTGGACCTCTAGCAGGGCCCCCTTGCCTCAGTGGCCTCTGGTTGAGGGCCTGGGGGGCACCATAGGATTCCACCTGTTAATCCCTGCACTGTGTGGCAGGTACTGTGAGGTGCCTTCCATGTGGTGTAGGGGGTTAACAAACACTCCCACTTCTTTATTGGAGCTTGTGCTGTGGCAGATTTACGACTGAACATTGTGCGTTTGCATTGTAAATGCAGAGTCTGTACAGCCAACATATGGTCGTTCGGTTCTGCATCTGCGGCAATGTCGGTCAGAGGCAACTCCGACCGACATCATAATCAGGCCCTAAGTGTTCCATATTAAACAACTGTGACCCAGTGCTACATTAAAGAGCATCCATCTTGTATGTGGTCAAACTCTGCTCCCTCAAGGTTAACCTTCTATATCAACATACTAGCAGCCCGTCCCGACGTTGTCCGGGGATGGCCGATGTTCAGTGTTGCCTTTACTTTTTGTTTGCATTAGTAATGTGTGTTTAATTAATCCGCAGGTTTTCATTGAGCCACACCTAATTTTGTTTTGCTGTCCTTGTTGAGAGTGTTCCCCCTGTGTGCGAATGTTGTTGTTTCCCAAATATTATAATTTGCGACGCAAGTGTTACAGTGGTCGCTCAGATGTTTTTGCCTGAAATTGCTTGTTTGTGAAAGGGGCTTTCCTTTTTTACGTTTTCGATCCCTTTACTAATGTCTTTTTTTTGTTTTTATCGGCACAAGTACTGGCAGTGTTCCACTGATAACGCAGAGTGTTTGAAATTCGGAAGTGTTTGTGCAAGTTTCAAATTTTTTCCGCAGCATACGTAATTATTCGGAGCCTTGTGACCAAAGTCTCGTTCATGTTCTGTCGATTGGCTTTCTTGTCTAAGAAATGGGCGCCTCTTTTGTTTACGTTCCTCCCCCTGTGACAACGTTGTCGTTTGTCAAATGGTTAAACATTTGTTTTATTTTTGCGTCGCAACTCGTGTGTGTGTTATCATTGTGTGTCGTGATTGACGGGCTGTGCGAAGCAACGCGAATGATAGGCGGCCCTTTTTGTAAGCCTGCCCACTGTGGCACTGTATTATTATGGAAGGCGCGCCCCTTTTTGGATGTCATCCCACGAAGGCGTTAATGTTTGAAGGGTAACGCCGACGAATGCATGAATGTCGAGGCAAGTGATAGGCGGCCCTTTGCAAATGCACGGGATGCACAGTTAAGTGTGTGCCTTGCACAGTGAAATCATTGAAATCGCATTTGCGCTATACACATTGAAGTGTGTGGTGAAGTGTGTGCCTTGCACAGTGAAATCAGTGAAATCGTTTGACATATGTTTATTGTTTGTACTTTGAGCCATGCCCCTGTAAACGCCCACATCTTTTGTTTGACATGCCCCTCTAAACGCTCACATCTTTTCTTTGTCACGCCCACGCTAACGCCCACAAGGGACTACTTTCCCACTTTTGGTGTTTTTGCTTTTTTAATGTATATGGTGTCCACATCTATAGCCTATGTCCTTCTGCTACATCTCCCCTTTCAAATGGTGTATTGGGTGTAGTGATTGGTGCAGTACTTTTTGAGTTTACCTGGCTCAAAGGTTTGTGTTCTCTCTTTATAATAGTAGTATAGATGAATTCACCAGCTGCCTCTGCCAATAGTTGCAGAGTACCAGGAAGTAACACCAGAAGGCTGATAGAGAAGAAATTCTAAATCGCACAGCCATATGATAGCATTGCTCTAATGGGTTTACAAAATGTGAAGGCATTTCCATGTCTTATGAGTGCTTATGTTTAAATGTCTTCTACTTTCTCCAAAATTGAGTAGTATTTGAAGTGTACTTTGGTTGTAAATATAGTTTATCTGATTTGAACTCCTGATGAAGAATATGGCGCGATGCTTAGAGTGACAAATTCCCAACCTTCAATAATTGATATAGGTGGAAAATAGATTACATTTGTTTTTTGATACAGATTTAAATAATAGGTGTAAATAGAAAAAATTATGAGGTCAATAATATGCAATCATCGGTGAATGCATTAGGATTCGCCTATGTGATTAATAATGAGCTGATTTTTGTTGTAAGTTGTAGCTTGCTGAGTTGTTCTACAATATAAGTTACAGAAAGTCTGCTAAAGTGTTATGACTTACAAAAAGGCATCATATTGTGCTTTTACTAGTAGTGTAGTGCCTGTAAGTAGTAGCAACATTTTGTAAAATGAAATGAAAGAGGAAAATAACAGAAGAAATTGATACAATATCAATATTTTGCATTTAGGAAAGACCCCCTAGGGAATAGTTGTTCTTTGTAAAGTAACTGAGTTCTTGGACAAATCAGTATTCAAGCAAGGGGAAGTCCCTGACTGCTTAAGCTGGTTTTCCAAGAAGTCGTTGTGACGTTTGGTACAGGTAGAAGTAGCCATGCCTGTATTTGGGTAGCATGGGCTATGCCTAAATATGGACTTGATTTCTATGCCTATATAAAGGCAATGTGAATTGCACCTATATAAGAGCATAATCGGGAAAATTCACTCGGAGCTTAAAATGCCACACAACACTAAGGCATGAATTGGAAATGCCGCAAACATTCTAAGGCTAAAGTTACTGCTTTACACAACTAAGTGATACAAACCAAGTATTCCAGCATACTTTAGAAGCTATCTGCCTTTTCTATGGGAAGAGAGCTTATCTTGACAATTAACGGGGCTTAAACACTGGGACCGGCTTTAGTAGAAGTATTGTAAATGCGTACTGCCAGGGGAAGTTACGAAAAATAATGTTCCACAGAAAAGCGAATGAACACAGCAAATCAGCATTGGGAACTGATAAGAGCCCTCTTTTAAGATATATTAAATACAAGAGATTTCACAAGCACAGAACAGGCGCTGTGCAGGCGAAACCCCAAAAGGACCTCTACAGAATGTAATCATGTTTTATAAAATTACCATGGCACAGAGAGTGCATTATGCATACCTAGTGAAGGTGCCTTGGGTGGCATTTTGATAATGTATAAAATATTCATTAATTCACCAATTCTTCTACATCAAAACTGGTTACTCGTCATTATTGGGAACCAAAAGAGTACATAATTGGCTAAAAGTGAGAACACAGGACTGTGAGCAAATAAATCTATTCTGAAATATAGGGGCTCATTTATTGTTGAGTGGGCAGGCCTCCAAACCTCTGGCTTGGCTAAGGTCATGCCCCCACCTATTTGACTTTCTGTATTATCCTTCTATATTATGACATAGCCGTAGCTTTTATGTACTATATTTGGGAAAAGTGATTCTGTGACAGGGAGGTTGGCACTTTCATTAAAAATGTAGTGACAGACGAAAACTTTTTTACGACCCGGCAGTTCCCACTCCTCTAACAGTGACTTAAAAAATGCAGGTTTTATGACACAGGAGCTCTGACACAGGTCCGGCTTTAGGGCAGTGCAACAGGTGCGGCCTCACTAGGCGCTGACCCTTGGTGAGGGCGCTTACCTCAGGGGGTCGCTGTGTTTAGCAATAACATGATTGGAGAGATGAGGGGCACTTTTGCCCAGTTGTAGTGAGAGAATCCGGAAGGTGGTCATGCTGTGTGGGGGCGCCCAAAATGATTCTCGCACTGGCACCACCACCCCTAAAGCCGGTCCGGCTCCTACAAATAACAAAGGACTCCCTGCTCTGACAAACCCTAAATAAAACCCTATTCTTCTTTCTGAAAAGAGCATAACACTAAAAAAAAGAACTATGGGGCATATTATCAAGACAGGCGATAAAATTAGCACTGTTTTTGCGGCAGAAAACTGCAGCTAAAACGGCGATATTGAACTTGATAATATGCTCTATGGAATTCCAATTGAAGCCCATGTTTGATGTCCTTCACAGTTAACATGGGCTTCAATAGGAATTCCATAGAGCATATTATCAAGCCCATTATCGCTGTTTTTGTGGCAGTTTTCTGCCGCTAAAACGGTGATAATTTTATCGCCTGTCTTGATAATATGCCCCTATGTTAATAATGCAGATGGAGGATTTTTCAGCTGACCCTTTCTCAATTAGGAATGGTTCAGTTGATATATATATGGATGAAAACCATATGTTCCACGTATGTTGAGTTAAGTTATTTAAAGAGATGTCCCAGCTCATTTGCCTGTTCGCCAGTGCACCATTACTTAGCATGTCTTGATATTAATCAGTTCTATCTAAATATGCTTGGCGAAATAAAAATCTCGTTCAGGAAATTCGACGCATGCGAAAAAAATCAACATATTAGTGTTTTGTGCTTCACTGAAGACAACAATATATCCGCCTTTTCAGTGTCTCCTCTCAACTTTTACCTCAATTAGAGTATCTTAATGGAATAGGATTATCATTACAGCAACAATGGATTTCACATTTGATACACATGCCTGGCCCACCCACTCTTGCTGAATCCTATATAATTAGATCAAAGCAGGCGATTCTCTCACTGATACCAGGGCGCCTTCTATTTCTTTTCTGCACACCCATGAGACCACCCACTTCTGTCTTTATGCTGAGAATCCTACACCTTGAAATATATGCACTTTGTCAGTTTTTGAATGAATATAAAATCACTCTATAGTTGGTATTTTCTACAACACAAATACCAGGGAGGAATGAGAGTGTGTTATGGTTACAACACTCCCCGCCTGCTTGTTTCTGTTGGGGAGACGCAAGTGAATTACTGCAGCAAGCCTCACTACAGAGCCAATTGTAGGTTGTTTGAAAAGATGTCACGAAATGCCATATTAAAGTTGGTGGGGACAGCAACTGCTAAAAGAGTGCTAGCCCCACGTCAGGCCTGGAAGTCACAAAGGGTAAAATACCCAGAACTAGAGGCAAACAGAGAGCCACAAATCAAATGTTTAAAGGGTAAAGAGACAAGTATCTATGGTCATGTTTTAGGTTTCCGAATTAGCGCCTTAACATAAAAATATAAAATAAGGGTGTAATACACTTTATTGGTACACTGAATAGTTTGATGTTCTGAAGGTCACTTAGTTTCCCTTCCAGATGGGATTTAGAGATAGAAAAGAAGTGCTTGACACATAGTTGAATAATTGGTGTGCAACCAGGAGTCAGCTAAAAGAAGGCGTTGCAGAACGGAAAGGTAATTTTCCCCCACATGCATCAAGGTAGGCGTTTGTGATTCCATAAATGCGATTATTAAGGAATCGCAATTATGGAATCGCAAAAGCCTATGCATGTAGGCCCACAGGAATGAATGGGAATTGCATGCGCATTTTGCGAGTACCCATTAGGTACTCACAGATTGCACAGTGCAACAGTGCCAAAAAGACACCCTGTTGCACCCCTGAAATTGCAATGTGAACCCATGTTGCGCACGCACATGCCCCAAGGGCATGTGTGTATGTAACATGTAACTTTGAAAAATGCACTAAAGTGCAATTTTCAAAGTCATCGCTGGTTACCAGCAGGTATAATATTCAGGTAATTAGTGGACCCTAATGGCGAAATCTCTATTATAAATGGCATCTTGCATTGCATTTAAGGCATAGCAATTTGCGATTCCTTAAATGCAATCTCAATTTGTGATTTTTGCATTTGGGATGATCCATCCCAAATGCAAAAATACCGGTCGCAAAGGGGCAGATTCTGAGGATCTGCCCATTTGCAACCAGTTTTTTTCTTGATACTTGTGGCCCTTTAATCTGTACTAAGCAGAAGTCGACATTTGCAGGGTGAATAACGTGCACCTAGAGGAATCTCTAAATATTCTTGTGTACACTGAGTGTCTCTGTGATTTATTTCATCATCCTACGGCTCTGTGATACCATTTTTTACATCTCGTTCCAGGAGTCCATCTACACAATTTTCTTCTACGCTCTCCGACCAGTTATCAATGTCTTACACCCAAACTAGCTGCAATTCCCCGTTATTGCAAGGTTGCAGTATTGCTCGTGGTTTTTCTTGTGCCTAATGCCAAGTTCTCCCGATTGGAAATTCAGAGTAAGGTGAAATACATGTCTTTATAATTAATACAATAGCATTCCTGGCGCATCCCTGCAAATCAGCAGGGATGCGCCATGAAACTTGCGACACACATTACAATCCTTGTGCCACCATGGATACGCCGCATTTACAATGCAGCGTGCCATGGCGCCAGGAAATGCAGATGCTTGTCGGAGTGAAATCTTGTAGATTTTACTGTGTCACTTTTCCGGGGCGTTCCTGCGACGGAAAGCCCACCCTGCGCCAGGACACTCGCATGTAACCTGACGCATGTTTCATGTGGCGCAGGGCTTTACAATGTGGCGCATCTCCCGGTATGCATCACGTTGTAATTCCATCACAGCATGGCGCTAGCTTTACGCGGCCGCTGCGTCACAGAGGTGACGCAATGGCAGCACAAAAGTGGGGCAAGGGGCTTGTAAATCTGCCCCTTAGTTGTGTTAATCCAATTATAGGTATTGTAAATGCCTGGTGATGGCTGACAAGACACCTTCAAGATGGACTGGTAAACACTGGGGGGATGCATGCTGTGCCTGACCATTGGTATGTTTGGAGAACAGTGGGGGACTTATTTCATGAAAATAAATGTAAGACCTTCAATCAAGTCTGTACTCAGGTCTGTACTCAGCATCTGCCCCTTACAGTGCTTAACATGTTCCTTTACAATAGCATTCTTCTTTCACTGTTTCTTTTCCACTGTTAAACTATCTGATACAAATGTTAGTTTTTAACCTAGAATTTCCTGACTGTATGCTCTGGATTGGCACAATGGATCTCTGTCAAGACTGGTGCCCACTCAGGGGGGAGCATGAACTCAAAGTGACATCACTAATGAGCAGTGATTGTTCTGCTTCTTTGCTATCAGTATGGGTTTTAATGAAGAAGCGAGATGCCATCGTTGGCTGATTTTTTGCCTTTATCTTCGTGATGCAAGTGTTTTGGCATGCTGTGTTCACTAAACTAAATACAATGATAGACATTGGGATTGAGCCAAACCACCTTGTAGCTTTACTTGGGGAAGTGGAAGATACTGGCACCAGCCAGGAAATACACTGTACTAGCACGTTTAGTAGCTACACGGCAATGAGATGGAGTAGGAGTCCTCTCACGATGACTGGGTGTATGATCTTTCCTACTGTAATACTTCATAAGATAACTTCAGAATGCCTATGTCTTCAAGATCTAGCTCTAGGACCATTGGGATGCGGCTGCAGTCATAAATGACACAGCGGGCTTTGGATGATGCTAAAGTCGGAGTTGACGATGACAATATGCAATTAACTAAGTATTCATGTACGGGTTGCAGCTCCCTTTTAGATGTTATGTGAAGCAATGTTGCTGTGCAGTATTTGTATAAGGATTTTCCGGTCATGCATTCTTTAGATTATATAAACGTCATATTGTATGCACCGTTTGTGTCGTTCATACGCATTCTGTAACTTTACTTTCCCTCTTTTTCCTTCATTTGCTTCCCTTTTCCTTGTCTAAATAAACTTTACAACTAAAATAAAATAGCATGGTATGCTACCTCCAGCGTTGTTTTTTCTCATCCAGTTCCAATAGAAGCCCAGGTTAGATGTGCAGGATATCTAACCTGGGATTCTATTGGAATTCTTTAACGCATATTAGCAAGCCCATTATCGCAGTTTTAGCGGCAGTTTCCTGCCTCTAAAATGGAGATCATTTTAACGAGGTTCTTGCTAATATGCCCCAAGGTTTTTGAATCTTTAAAGATCTGCATGTTCGAAAGATGAATGCGCTGTAAGAATGTCAGGTATATCTTTTTACAGAATTATTTGCACTATTGACCATTGATGCAGCACTCACTAATAAGACTTTATTAGTACCCAAAGGAATCATTTTAGCAACTTCAGAATAAAAAAATATTGGGAAAAAAACTAGCAACGTTCTGCACTCATGCCCTGCAGTCTGCATGCAGCTTGATGCAGGTGCATAACTCACTGAGGAACATTACAGAGATGTTAACGGGTGAATGGCAGGTCAAATAATGATTTCTGCACCAAAACAGCATCACATTTGTTCTTGTTGCCAACCTCTCTTGCAGAAGTTGTAATAAATAGAACCAAAAGTTGAGGTCAGACTCATCCTCATTAGTCCACCCCTTGCGACTCCTCCTTTCTGCTACCACCCCTTAACCCCTAGTTTATGGGATTCGATAGTAAATTATTCCTTTTCCAGCATTGTCTGTGTTGGAAAGCCTGACCATACCCTAGGCAGCTTTTATTTTTTTTCAACTCATCACTTCTCTTAAATCAAATTACTCATAAAATGCCCTCTTGGTGCCTTCTAAGCCATCATTTCCAGTCGGAGCAATCAGGCAGTGCCCAATGGCTAGCCTCACAGATCAGTACATGGGACGTTTTTTAAGCCGTTTCTGTGCCTGTTCCAAGGCCAGGTGAGCTGTTATTGTCACAAACATTGCCTACAGCAAACACAAAAGTATCCAGTTTCCCTTATCTTGGAAAATACTCATGCTGCATGCCTTTACATGTTCAAAACTGTCCTGATTTGCAAATGTGGTCCACTTTTTCAGCCATCTTGTTCACTAATGGGGGCTACATTTATTTTGGGGCCCAGGCCTATTTTATGTCCCAGTCCAGCCCTGCTTATATTTTTACTTGAACTTCACTACTAATTTTATTGCCTCTTCGCATTTGTCCTTGTGCTCCTCACTTTTCCTATGTCAACGTGAAGGATACTTGAATAAGGTATGTCTGCCTCTGAATACCTGTAGGAGTAAGGAATCTTTTACAGCACCTGGAGATCTCATGTGCTGCTAATAACATGCAACTCTACTGCATAACAATACACTACTCTGGGCATCCCTCTTGTACTAGATTCAAACATTTAACAACATTTTTCACTCTATTAACCTGTAATAGTATTTTACAACCATATAAAACAATTTTTAATGTCTCATATTTTAAGCATTCTCTGTTGTCTGCAGAAACCCTTCTGCGGATGTCCCTCACGTCTCAACAATTCTCTCAAAATTATTTAATTGTCATTGTGGTCAGATCATAGTCGAATCATAGTCAAAACCGGCTTCTGTTGATTCTGCTAAAAATAAAAAAAAACATTAAGGACAATTGGAAACTCAACTAAAGGAAGCACGTACTGAGCGCATACCTCTGAGCACGTCGGTAACACTGACGGCCCCAGAGAGAGGACAGAAGCATGGACTGGAACTGATCTCTGGAAACTTTCATTAGACATGTAAATCCCGGATTAAGGGACAGAAAGGCATTTGCCTTGCTGGAAGAAATGTAAAGATCCCATGGAGTTTTTCCAGGAAAACCTTATGCTCGCCGTGTTCACAGACCAGGATTTCATGAGAGACAAGCAGGCAGAAAGCGAACACAAAATGCCAAACCAGAGCCCTCTCCTGAGGCTACCACTCAGAATGATAATGGTCTGGATCTTGATTTACTGTGACAACGTTAAGCTTTAAACAGGCACTCAATAACAGAGAGACATTGAATATAATAGGAATCAAAAGGCAACCTAACTTGCTTATGGCCTGAACATAAAAAAGAAAAAGAAAATGTTAAGGGGGGCCAAAAGCAAGTTAAGAGACATAGGAAATCCTTGGGCACTGCTGCTCTCTGCTAGGTCTGCCCACCTGAATGAGAAATACAATATGCTGAAACTTGGATACCAAATTTACTATTGTGTATGATTACTAACCATAAGTTTAATTGCAGTGAATCAATGAATAAATAAAAGCTTTATAAAGCACGAACTTAGCCCAGGGGCATGAAGGCACTGTGTAAAGGGATCAGGGTACAGAGATGCCCATAAGTAAAAGGGCTTACAGATTCAAGCTGGTGAAGAGCCAGGTCTACAAGGCCTTACGAAACAAAGGTATTTCCAGAGCCGAAATTGAAAGAGGAAGGGAATTCCACAGTTTAGCTGCAGCCAGCGAGAAGGTCCTACCCCGCCATCTGGCTTTCCTAAACCTGGGGACTATCACCAGATTCTTGCTGGCAAATCTTAGCTGCTTAGTGGAACATATCTCTGAAAGAGTTTTTTAAAGCCTTCTTACCCCATATTGTAGAAGGCATTGTGAACCAAACACAGGGCTTTAAATACAATTCTCTGACCCACCGAAAGCAAGTGCAAATTGCTGATGATTGCAGAGACAGAGTGGTATTTGGGAAGGGCCATCATTTTACTTAAGATTTGTTTAGGGGATACCTTGTTACACTTTAAGAGGCATAATTATTCATTGTCAGCAAGGTACCAGGTGGTCATAGCCAGGAACAGTATAGAAGGCTCCTCATTCTTACCTTGCAGTTGTTCTTCAGACAGGGACCACTGCCCGGGTTATCAAACACGACCGTCCAAATTAGAGATTCGTTTGGCAAGAATCAAACGATAAGGTGACCACTGGCTAGGCAGTATAACAGAAGTAGATGTTCATTGGAGAGGGAGGTCCTACGTTGGACCTAAGGTTGTGTTCATGTTGGAAGTAACCGCAAAATTGCAATCTTGAAATGGGATGAGAAGTTTATTAGCAAAAGACACACAGATGATGGACGGAATGCAGAACAAATCAAACATTCTCCCCAGTCAATAGATCTGGGTTGAATCCATTGTTCTTTTACTCACCATGCCACCCCAGTCTAGACCCAGCCATATGCAAATCAGTCTTGACCCTGTGCCTCATGGGAAAAGTCCAGACCAAACTGCCAAGCCAGGTCTTCCCTGGACTGGAAAGAAGCATCCTAGGACCAGTTTCATCACCCCTCATCAGCCATGCTAGCTTGAATCCAGTGGCACACTGAGCCAGGGACCCACGTCTGGGCATACCCGGAGCACTTAGGGCAAGAACGCAAAAGACACACAGATGATGGATAGAATGCAAAGCAAATCAAACAGTCTCCCCCAGTCAATAGATCTGGGTTAAATCCATCAGTCTTTTGCTCGCAATGCCAACCCAGTTTAGACCTAGCCATATGCAAATCAGTCTTGACCCTTTGCCTCACTGGAATAGTCCAGGCCGAACTGCCAAGCCAGGTCCTACCTGGACCAGAAACAAGCATCCTGGTTCCGTAAGAAGTTTATTAAGGCATTGAATGTGAGTGGTATAAACTTTGTATTTCCAGCCAAATAAATAACCTTATTGTAAGATTTTGGAATACATAGTATTGTCAGGGAAAGTTCATTAAAGGCATTAATGGAGTACTGAAATTACATAGAATGTGGACATATTTAAAATAGAGACATTTTTCAATTGCAGTGCTCAGTAAGAAGACACACATTGTGGCAGAGCAGCATGATAAACCAGAGGAGAGATAGGCTGGCACTTGCTGGTTCTTATTGTTCATTTTTTCCTTCAGGGTAATACTATTGTGGATATCACTGCAGTGCCACTAGCAACAAATGAGGCTTTCAAGGGCACTAACGATAGATATGTTGGGGTTGCAAGAATTTTCCATGATAGACTAATGGTTTTATGTGATATATGCACACCTAATACAGACACTGCAAACTTCTTTGAAATGTTGTTCACTGTCCCAGAGCTTGGTGTTGACCCAGGGCCGCTCCCTGATTTGTTTCCACACATCACCTGCCATTCTGACTTACCTGGCCAGCCCCAAGGCTCCAAAGCCTAGCACAAAGCTGTAGTGGAGAGTTCTGTTACTAGCGCTGCCATGCCAGACCCATTCCTGACCTCTTGAGGGCTGCCACTGACCGCCTAAGGCCTGCTAGGAGAACAACTACCTGGGAGCCGCTCTGAGCATCGTCTGTCAGGTCCAGGTGCCAGACTCATACCAATCGTGTTGTGGCCCCCCAGGCAATCAGTGGGCTGCAAAAGAACTTACAGTTGCCCCACCTCCCTCCCTGGAACACAGAATGGAACTGGTTAGCTTGCTTTGACCTGTACCATCACAACTCAAAAATCAGAGCTGCAACTCCGCCTTCCAAATGGGGTGAACATGGGGGGTGGCTGCTGGAAGCTGCCCTCCACTGCCCCATGCATTTTGCACTGAGAGCCAGAGGCCCTCCATAGCCGTACGAGGGTCGGCATGGAATTGAATTCTGCTGAAGAGGCAGAGGGCTTGCAATGTACAGGGAAAAGCAGTGGGCAGATCCCCTTTCAGCTGTTCAATCAGCCCTCTCTGACCCAGCTTTCTCCCTAAAAGGGAAATAAACCACTTTTCGTGCTCTGTGGGGGAAAATAAACCACTTGGTCAGTGCTTCTGCTGTGCAAAAACCCAAGTTGTTTCATCATCCTCCTCTAGAGGAAGCAACTGGAGATGGAGATTGGCTTCACTCTTGGCCTGGGAGACTCATCGACACCAGAGGCATACTGCTGCCCGTCTGCATTCAACCCTGCCCAGGCTCCGGATCTCAGCTTCAGTAGGGTACAACCAACACTCTGGCTTGCTAACTGGACATTACTAGACATTACGGCTTGCCTCCTGTCTGGTCCCATTCTGACGTTAGCAGTAGCATGGACTGGTTGTGATCAAGGGTTCTCTGCACCTTCTGGCAACCACACCTCTTTTCAGCAACCACTGCTTCTTGCACTGGCTGTCTATTGCTGACTCCCCGATGGAGAGAGTTCTGTGCCTCCATCTGGCCCTAGCATCCTACGTTGCTCTTTGTATAATACTGGATCTGGATGGAGGGCTGTTAGGCCTGACAAGTAACTATTGCCAGAGGTTTCACCTGGTCTTCCTGGAGGAAGAGGTGGCTGAAGCCATATCGATTTTCTATACCTGCAAGTTCCTAGGACTACAGGAGTTCTACAAGAGGTTCACAAATCAGAAAGGCTCTCCTCATGCCCCACTTTACTAGTGCCTTCAATAAGGCAGTAGAAAATAACTCCCTAGGTGTTATATCATCACACTTCTTCACAGGGATTACAATGACCGATGGATAGTGCTTGCTTCTGCCGGATATCCCTCCTCAATGTAATCTCAAAACCATGGCCAAACTCTACGCAATCATTCTGGGAAAGGTGATCCCCCAGCTTATCCACAAATCAGAGGTGCATTTTGTACTGGGCTGTAGCTCCCACAATCACTGTTGGGCTCTAGCCCACCTAATGTTGTGTAAGAGAAATAATCAATCGAAGACATTAGTGCTCTCATTGGAAGCTGAAAAGACAACTGACCATGTTGAGTGGCTGTACCACTCTCAAGATATGTCTTGTTTAGGACTGGAGAATGATTTAATTGGGCAGGTTACCCTCCTGTTCGAATCCCCCACACCTGAGGAGTCCTGTGGAGGGTAGCTCTCATACTACTGCAGATTGCGGCACTTGTCAGGGATGTCTCCTATTGCTGCTTGTTTTCACTATCAAGCCTTTATATGCAGCTATTCATAAAACATGGGAGGTGGAAGGGATCACCATGGGTATCAAAGTGATCAAGGTCTCCATGCCAAGGGGGAACTGCCCATCCCTTGCCTGTAGCACAAAGTTGAGTGAAGACATCAATGAAGTGCACTGTGAAGCAGTAACTAGAAATCCTAACTTGAAATGTATGCAGGTGAATTCATAGAACATGCATGACTCTTAAAATTATGAATAAGGTACACTCTGGGAAACAGAGCTTTCTTCCCTATCACATATCTACATAAGCAGTGGACTTGCACCAAGATACCGCCGTTTTGGTGGGATCCGGGCTTTTTGGCAAGGTCAGTGCTTGTCAGACATGATTGGTTGACTGTCACCCTATCCCACGTTTGTTGTGTGAGGTATCTGAAAATCCAACAGAATTCCCGTTAGCTAATTTGCTCTTGTATGCTGTGTTTCAAACGTTAAATGCATATCTCAGAGGTAGCTCGTATTGTTACATGACTGAATATAGGCATTGAAGGTAGGGGTTTGATACACATGCCTGCACAGCAATTATAAGTCTACACCTTTGGCATTCCATAAATATATAACATTTTGTTGCACAGATTCTGCTACTAAAGCAGAACCATGTATTAGGCCGACAGGACATTAGAATGTAGGGACTAAGTCTCTCTACAATTTCAGTCCCTGTCAGTCCAATCCTGGCTAGCTCACAGTGCCTCACCTGAATTCCTAACCTTCCCAGAGTAACAGGTGATTTTGGAAATGCAGGAGAGTGTCCCATTTGACATGGTTACCCCCCACTTTGTGCCTGGCATCTAGTGTGATTTTCTCTGAAAGTGTACTGGGGTCCTGCTAATCAGGTGCCCAGTACCAGTGTTCTTTCTCTAAACTGTATCATTGTACCACAAATTGCACCCCTTTAGGATCCTTGGAAGTCCCTAGTAAATGGTACCTCTGGTACTTGGGGCCTTGGAATTAAAGATGGTCTCTAAAGGATGCAGCACAAACTGTGCCTCCCTAAGGAGCCCCTCATCAAACTCATGCAAACTGCCATTGCAGTATGTGTTTCTTGATGTAGAGAAAAATGAAAAGTCAACATGGCAGACACCCCCATGTGCCATACCAACAAAGCACGCGTGTGATAGGTAAGTCACCCCTACAGCATGCCTTATAGCCCTAGGACAGGGTGCACTATGCTCCATGTGTGGGCATATCTGCATGAGTAGATGTGTCCCGGTGATATCGAAGCAGTACCTTAGATATTACTAGTGCACAGTGAAGACATGAAGAGTACGTGCGTTGGACACTCATGATCATGAGTCCCCCAGCCTCAGGATGGCTTCACTGTACCCTAAGGTATTTGATACCAAACACCTCATCTTAGTAAATCCACACTTATGCAAGTTTTGGATTTATTAAGCAATGCACCCAGAGAGCACGTTAGAAGCAACCCCTGAAAACCTACTGACTACTAGTGTATTGACTGAAAGGTCTTGACCAGCCAACCACCATAGAAAAGTTTCTGACCTCCTGAGGCGAGAGCCTTTGTTCTCAGAGGCCAGGAACAAAGCTTGCTCAGTGCGGAGGAGCTCACACCTCCTCCACGTAGGATGTGTATTCTAGGGCGGGAAGCTTCAAATGCCCCATTGTCTATATTATGAGGCCCAGGCATCTTCAGATAGTGGAGGTGCCCTGATCCCTGTCCTGCAACCACTTTTGGCAGCAAGACAGGCTCAAAAATTAGTAAGATTAGGTGTAGTCCTGTGTGGACCTTTACTCTTAGTTACTGTAACATTCCGTGAGATTCCGCAGAGTTCTGCGAGCAGGAGTAATAGAGTGCACTCAGCTCAGCTGCTGCTGAAGTCGTGAATGGGCCAAAAGAGACTGACAGATAGGACAAACTGAAGTTGCTCTGCTTTAAGACATGAACAATTCTGGTGTCAAGAGAACACTTTTTAAATCCCAAATTAATTTGATTCTGAGGAGCACACTTAAATGATTATACATTTCCCCTGGCTGAGGGCAGGAAGCCTTAGAAACAGGTGGCAAGAACTCCACCTTGAACAGCCGGCGGGAGTTGAAGAGAATATCGCCATGTGGTAAAGTCCCACACCGGAGCTGCCCTTGGAGAGTCACTTGTGTTGATAAACAACAGCCCGGTGCACTCTGGAAGACGACCCTGTTTCTACTCTCCGTTCCAGGGCAAGGTTGCTGCGCGTGCAGTCCCAGGCAGCAGCGGCTCCTCCATAGGGGCATTTGGGCGTCGCCCCACTCTTTTCTCGCTATGCGAAAAGCAGAAACATAAAATGGTAAAAACTACCATTTTATGATTCTGCTTCTCAAACTGCGAGAAAGCAGAAGTGCCTGGTTGGGGGCGGGAGCGAGGGCGGGAGCGTGGGCAGTCGTGCTTGAGTGCAGGGAGGGAGAGGCTTAACCACTGTTATGGGCACCCACTGTTTGGTCGGCCCCTGGCGTTGACCAAATAGTTAGTACCCACAAGAGTGGGTAAGCCACTCCCCCCTGCCCTGGAGCACGACCACCCAGGATCCCAGTTTCTCTATGCAGGAGAGAATGGCCCGGGTGGGACGCGCTCCAATGCGCCTCACCAATCACAACGCTGCCATTGAAGCCTTGTGATTGGCGGAGGCAAGGGAGGGAGGCTGCCTTTCCAGGTGGCGAGGAGAGCTGGCGGAATTGGCTCAGGATGGAGGGAGTCGGATTCGGACCCAGACCCATCCCTATCCAGAAGCTAAGTTTAATTTTATATTTTTATTTAATTAAACCCCTCCCGTCTCCCCCCATCTGCCCCAAGACGACCCCATTTACACCCCCCTGCCCCCACCCGCCCGTAATGCTGACCGCGACAGAAACCCCACTTTTTGCATTGTTTCGGTGATAATGACAAAACCTACACAAAGTACGCCAATTGCTACTGTTGGCACAGCACCTATTTACTGTAGTATCTGACATGCATTTAATATACAACATTACATTTTGACTTGAAGATATTCAGAGGCTAACTCCACCTTGGCTGATGTGTGAAGGAAGTGGCCGGGGACCCCATGTTGTTGCTTTAAGGCCATTTACAGCCTGGGGGCAAATTCACTTGACTAACAATTGTTTTACACGCGTGAGTGTCGATAAGGGCAACTGCTTCTGGTAAAAGAAACAGCCATGGTTTCAAGGCGAAAAACAACTTTGGCTCAACAAAAACAGTTGAAAAATACCACGTTTTGGGGTTCTAAGTGTCTTTCATCTTGTAAACTAACTTTAACTGAAACCCATAAAGTAACTGCAGCAGCACACGCAAGTGACCTTTAAGAATAAGGTACGTGCACTTCGCCCTTCTTTGCACTCTTTATTTCACTTGCTTGCAGGGTCCCACTGTAAAGCAATTTGTATCTGTTATTTGATTCATCATCGTTTTGGAGCCCCGGCGCAGCAGATGAGAAGGATGTTTCTTTAAGGGAATTGAGGAAGGCAGACGAGCTGATTGGTTAGTATAATCAGGTACTACTGGTGGTCACATCGATAAGCCGGTAATCGGTTAGCGCGCCTGGCGTGTTTTAGTACTAACTACTGAACTCTGCGATACCGAAGGGGATGATAGACGGAGCGTTTGAGCAAATCAAACCTTCACCCCCAGTCAACTATTATGAGTTTAACCAATCATCATTATTTAGCTCACTCCACCACCCCAGTTCAGACATGGCCAAATGCAAATCAGTCTGACCCTGTGCCTCATGGGAACCGTCCAGCCCGAACTGCAAGCCATGTCTTACCTGGACTGGAAACAAGCATCCTGAGAAAGGTTTTGGGTTCACAACCCTCATCAGCCAGGCTATCTTGAATCCAGTGGCAAAGTGAGCAAGGGACCCACGTCTGGGCATATCCTGCCAACTTAGGGCGAACAAAGCGATACCGAAGGGGATGATGGACGGAACGTTTGAGCAAATCAAACCCTCACCCCCAGTCAACTGTTCTGGGTTTAATCCATCAACATTCTTAAGCTCACTCCACCACCCCAGTTCAGACATGACCATATGCAAATCAGTCTGACCCTATGCCTCATGGGAACAATCCAGCCCGAACTGCCAAGCCAGGTCTTCCCTGGACTGGAAACAAGCATCCTGGGACTGGTTTCGGGTTCATAACCCTCATCAGCCAGGCTATCTTGAATCCAGTGGCAAAGTGAGCAAGGGACCCACGTCTGGGCATCCCCTGCCAACTAAGTATGGGCGAATTTTGCAGATTTGCGGTCCGCAAATTCGTGCGAAATTGCAGAAAAATCCGCGGGTTCGTGAAAAAATTCGCGAACTCGCGGATTTTCACAAATAGATAGTTTCTGGCTAATCAGTAAGTATTAGCTCGTTGGGTAAACGTATAGTGCTTTTCCTACTCTGCAGCTGCGTAAAGGGACAGAAGATTTGCCTTCAGTGACATCTTTTTTTCCTTGAGTTTATATAGCGCCAAATCACCGGCAGGTCTCTAGGCGCTCAGACAGATGGAAACTCCAGCAACGACTTAATGCGTGATACAGGCCACTACAAAGGTAAGGTTTTACATCGCACCCAGAGTTTTCCTGAACAACAATGTTTTCAGCGACTTTCTGAAACGCAAGAGATTTGCTTCACTACGTAGGGCTTCTGGTAGCTTATTCCATAACTGAGGGACCTGGACTGAGAAGGATCTCCCTCCCTTGGTTACCAGCTTGTAACGGGGACAGGCCAGTAACTGAGTATCGGAGGGCCTAAGTGTACGCTTGGGGTTATACACCTCCAGGCGATCTTTGATATAAGCAGGTGCTTGCCCATAAATTGCCTTATGAGCCGTACATAGGCTTTTAAACTCTACCCTCTCTTTTATAAGGAGCCAATGTAGGCTGTGCAATAGAGGGGAAGCATGGGTCCTTCTAGGGAGCCTAAAGATTAATCGCGCCACGTCGTTCATAACAACCTGCAATCTATTGGTCAGGGTTTCGGGAAGACCTAAATAGAGGGCGTTCCCATAGTCCAGTCTTGAGATAATGGTTGCAACAACGACCGAACGGAGCATGGACGAAGAAAGAAAGAGAACTAGCTTGCGCAGCTGTCTAATTAAGTTGGTACAGCTCCCTACGACAGAGGAAATCTGACTACCCATTGACAATTCGTGGTCAAGCTTAATGCCCAGGCTTTTCACATTTGCACATGATTTCGGGGTAGGACCTAACTCCTGTGGCCAATATAGGTCACTCCAAGGTGAATTAGTAGTTGAAACTACCAGAACCTCTGTTTTATCCGGATTTATTTTCAGCAGATTTACAGTCATCCAGCCGACCGTGTGTCTAAGGATGTTCTGAGCATGGGTCTGCGCCGCAACTGTATTGTCAATGCTAAGTAACAGTTGGGTATCGTCGGCGTAGTTAAATACTTTGCAGCCCATGTTAACCAAAGAATCAATCAATGGTTGCAGGTAAAGATTAAACAGTAATGGGGATAGTGCGGAGCCCTGCGGGACCCCGCACTCCAAAGTACCCACATCAGATGTACAGTCCCCCAATTGGATCCTCTGCGTCCTCCCCGATAGAAACAATTGAAGCCACTTGTAGGCCACGTCCCTAACCCCAAAAGCAGCAAATCTGTCCAGGAGCAGGGTATGGCTGACAGTATCAAACGCCGCTGAAAGATCTAAAAGTATCAGGACGCTCGGTTTCTTACTGTCAGCCATACCTCTTAATTCATCCAACACCGAGAGCATCACCAACTCGGTGCTGTGATGTGCGCGAAACCCTGCCTGCCACTCATGGAGTAGATGATGAGACTCCAGGTATAAGGACAGGGACTTCAGGACATGCTGCTCCAAGATCTTAGACAGAAAAGGCAGTTGGAAGATCGGCCTATAGTTTTTTAGGACAGCATGGTCGGCACCTGTTTTTTTTATCAGGGGCTTGACTCGGTCCTCCTTAAATCCTGCTGGTATAAGTCCGGTCTCCAATGAGCTGTTAAGGAGACAGATAATATGCTCCTCCAAAATAGGGCGTGCCAAGCGAAAAACACTAGGGGGACAAACTCCAGAAGAGACTCCAGCGGATACAGAACGCCTCAGCACGACTCATCCTGGACATCCCCCGTCGCAGCCACATCTCCGGACACCTGAGAGACCTGCACTGGCTCCCGGTCAACAAGAGAATCACCTTCCATCTCCTCACCCACGCACACAAAGCCCTACACAACCAGGGCCCAGGATACCTCAACAGCCGCCTCAACTTCTACGCTCCCAAACGCCAGCTCCGATCGACCGGCCACGCCCTCGTCACCGTCCCCCTCATCCGAAGAGCCACCACAGGGGGACGGTCCTTCTCCTACCTCGCCGCCAAGACATGGAACTCCCTCCCCACCCACCTCCGCCTGACCCAGGACCACCTCGCCTTCAGGAAGCAACTCAAGACCTGGCTGTTCGAGCAGTAGCGGACCCCCCTCCCCCAGCGCCTTGAGACCCTCTGGGTGAGTAGTGCGCTATATAAATGCGATGATTGATTGATTGATTGACAAGGATCCGCTGGAGAATCTGACTTGGTTCTACCCATCAGCTGTTCAAGGCTTAAGGCATCTATCTCTGGAAACTTCGAGATGGTGAATTCCAAAGGGCTCTGGGGGTCCGACGGTAAGACGAGACCCCTCAAGGTGTTATTTTTAATATCAGAGAGAATAGTATCCACTTTCTCCAAAAAGTAACGTTGGAAAGTGTTACAATTTATTGTTATTTCAGAACTTTCTGGTTTCTTACTCAACTCTGATAGAATTTTGAAGGTTTCTTTCTGAATGTTCTCAGCCTTATTTATACGGGACTCATAATATTCTGCTTTTGCTAGCAGGATAAGCTTTTTGTATGATTGAAGAGAAGCTTTATACTGTTTCCGATCTATGCCATCTTTAGTTTTCCTCCAGTTTCTCTCCAGACAACGAAGCTTCCTTTCATGCTCCCTCAGAAGCGGGTTAACCATGGGGCTCCTTTACCTGATCGTTTTATTTTCTGTGTCCTTTCAGGTGCTATCTGGTCGATGGCTTGTCTCAGGTTCCATGTTAGATCCGTGTAACTCTGGTCCAGGTCACCTCCAGCGACCAATGGTCGGACATATTTCGGAAAGGCATCTGTCAAGGTTTTTAGATCAACTTTTTTTCCATTGGTGAACTTTCCTAACTCTAAAAGGTGGGTGGCCTGAAAGACCATCAATATGAATAACACAATTCACCGAATGATGATCCAACCACGTCAGGGTAGAACATCCATCAGGACCACATTTGAATCTGAGGTCCATATAAGGTCAAGGGTATAACCCTTGATGTGTGTAGGTGCTTCTACAAGTTGTTTAATACCCAATGAGGACATGGTCGTCTCCAGTTGACGAGCTGCCAGATATTTATGAGAATTATCCCAATGCATATTAAAATCCTCTGTTACCACAACTTTTTGATATCTTGTACAGATATCCGACATAATAGGGGCAAATAGATCATTAAATAATGGGGTGGAGTTAGGCTGACGATAAACAGTGAGGACCGCGAGGCATGAGTTGTTCAAGATAATCTTTACCCCAAGTAGGTCCGCTAAGTCCACTGTTTCAGCCATTATTTTAACGACTGTTAAGTGTTTTTTAAATAAGATTGCTACTCCTCCCCCACGGGCGTTATCTGCACGATTGTGCCATAGCGCATCGTAATTGTTTGGGAGGGCGGCTATGATGTCCGGCAGGGAGTTATCACCCATCCATGTCTCTGTGAGGGTTAAAATATCAATATCCCCATCCTGAAGGAGGGTGAAGATTTCCAAATGATGTTTATGAAGCGACCTAGTATTCAGGCTAGTTAGCTTCAATGAGGAAGTCTGGGTCCTAGATTTACCACTATAAGGTCGTAGGATATTATTCTCCTTTAATTTGGTCATAGCTATAGAATCCAAACTCTGCGCACCTGTGTCTAGTTGGTGTAGCTCTCTCGATGTATATACCAACCTACGACCAAGAGTCCAGGCCCCTGGGCCCGACCTTGTGCGGACGGGCGCAGACGGGCTGGACTCTGGCGCGACTCCGGTGCGCACACGCTGCGCGCACACGCTGCGCGCTTGCATGGCCACCTTAAGTAGCTGTCGATGGTGTCCAGGGACCACTAGCCCGCTGACAAAGATGGTGCCGGCGGGCGTCCCGAGTTACCCCCAAGATGGCCGCAGTGAAAGGAAAACGCGAGGGAAGGGACCCGCCAAAAGAGCGGTGAGTATCACTATTACTCTGCAAGTATGCAGATGTGCAAGTTTTAAAATCAGGGGAAATGCAACTCAATTAAAATAAAATACAAACAACGGGGATTTTAAAAAGAGCACACTATCATCGGTTATAATGTCAAAGCGCGATTTGCCTAAGCGCTACCTTAATCGCGGCAAACACGCATTACCTGGTCAACATCTATGACTTACCAGAATTCCTCTCTATCACATTAAGTGTGCCACACCTTTTACTATAGTAAGAAGGCGTGCTTTCTGGTAAGTGCATGGTTGCATAAATGCTATACAATTTATTTTAATGTGGAAAGGGCAGTGTTAATAATATGATTATCCAGTGCACCTACCGAAGACCATTAATTGTGGGGTAGCATTTTGAATAGAAACTGCAATTTTCTTAATATATACAAGTTTTTAATAGATATCGAATTATTTTATCTGTGTTAAAATGCACCGGCAATAACGAGAGAATGTTGCACGATTTGCTTTATCCCCTAATGGTTCCTGATTTTACAGTTAATTGTTGCATACTTTATGTACTTGCCTTACAAGTCCATCCCGCTCTCAAAATTTCTTTCGCCACTGACATAATTCTAGTGGCCCTGTTTGTAGTAGTTAAATCACACGTGAGGCAAGCATAAGGGTTTGGTGTTAATTGAAAATCTATAATTCAATGGACCTCTCACACGGGTGAATTGCAATCTTCAGAGCACGACTGTTTGTGCAAAACACACACAGGCGTAAAAGACAAAAACCACAACTCGTGTAGACCGTTTTGAAAATTGATTCCAATGTTTCGTACCTATGCACTTCTCCCGGGGCTTCCTATATGTGGTACAAACAAAAAAACTTGCCCAAGTTTTCAGCTCTGGGTCAGTCCGGGAAAAGATATTCCCCAACCCACAGGCTCCTCCTAATTCAGCCTGGGGCCCGTTGCCTAGCTAGCCCATAGAGAGAGTTGGTTTTGTGGCGTACTTTCATTTTCCCTCATTTACACTTTTAAACATCCTCTGCGTTATATCATGGAAGCTGACGAGGAAAACTATGTAGAAAAGTGGTGCATGCTCACTAAATCTTAAATGGATGATATTCACAAACATTTGAACTACATTTTCCATTCTTTTCTGCATATAAATTACAAAAGAAAGATCCATGTAGAAGGGGGCGCAGTGAGGACTCAAAAATATTTGAGACTGAAAAGAAAAAAGAAATCAAACGTTGACTTTTGTAGGACAAGTTCCCTGAGCCTAAAAATGAGCCCTCTGCGCAAACCAGTTGTAAACACTGGAATTCAGGTATTTCGTAAGCACCCTTTATATGCCCCAGTTACTTCCGCCAGGTGTCAGTTACTCTTAAGGAAGGCAGAAGGTTTTGTGTACAAGAGAAACAGGTGTTACTTGATCCTGTATGTCAGGTGTTACTTGCTGGAAATAAGGCTCTGATTTACACTTTTAAATGTAGCACTAAACCGCGTCATGGCAGATTAAAAAAATGTGCCGGCCCCTCCCGTCGAAGTTGAGTTCACTTACAGTAAAGACTCAAATCTTCTAAAAAATGTTTTGTGGGTGTGTCCAGAAGATTTTTTAACAATTATTTAGATACCAATTCCTCCCAGTGGTGTATGGTGAAAAACACGTTGGGCTCTCGTGTAATAGAAAGTGAAAAAGCTGTTACCTTACAAACAATTTATTGTTCAGATTATTTCCAATCGCAATAACTGTGGTCAATGTGTTGCCATATTGTTTTACACCTTAATGCAGTTACTGGGGAATGAGCCGCTTATGCTATTAAAAATACAGGCTTCTATTTCCTCCCTAGCTACCGGCAAAGCACATGCGCCTGATGGTTATCCGGACGAATACAATAAAGCTTATCAGCAAATCCTAGTGCCACACTGGCTCTCAATGAGAAGGATTCGGAGGCAATGGCTCTCTGAATTTGAGCTTCAACTCTCGGGCATGTGCAAATCCGCCCGCGAGCGGATTTGCAGATTTTTCTGCAATTTCGCGAGATTCGTGGATTGCAAAAATGCCAGAAATCCGCAAATTCCACGAGCGGAACGGATTTTCGGCCCAACCTTACTGCCAACTTAGGGTGAATAAAGCGATACCGAAGGGGATGATGGAAGGAGCGTTTGAGCAAATCAAACCCTCACCCCCAGTCAACTGATCTGAGTTTAATCCATCATCATTCTTCAGCTCACTCCACCACCCCAGTTCAGAAATGGCCATATGCAAATCAGTCTGACCCTGTGCCTCATGGGAACAGTCCAGCCTGAACTGCCAAGCCATATCTTCCCTGGACCGGAAACAAGTATCCTGGGACCAGTTTTGGGTTCATAACCCTCATCAGCCAGGCTATTTTGAATCCAGTGGCAAAGTGAGCAAGGGACCCACGTCAAAGCATGGGCTGAAAATTCATTCCGCTCGGGGAATTTGCGAATTTTTGGCAATTTCGCGGTCTGCGAATCGCGCGAAATTGCCAAACAATTTGCAATATGGCGATTTTTTTTTGCTTGGTCGTGCTTCAAAAATACAATCGCGCGCGGCGTTGACTTACCATGATTCTGAGTTTGCCAAGTTGTTTTCATCCCGGTTTATCTGTGCTGCTTCATTTTGGATCTGGCAGCGTGATCGCGCCAGACTTTTCGACCGCGAGAACGTCATGGAGTCCCGCCATCTTGCACTGCGAGACTTTGAGAACGCAAATACATCATAAGGGCCCGCGATCATTCATCGCAAGAGTAAACAATAGCGAATACGTAGATGCAACGCACAGGTGACATTCGGCGTGAGATTTGAACAGCTCGCTTTCCCGAAGTCGCAAAAATTGCAATTCTACACAAGAAATCTATTGCTGATAGCATAAACCTTCTGAAAATGATGATTTGGATCAGAATAACTCCTCAGATTGACATTTGACTGCCCTTTTTTGTGCAAGGAGTCCATTTATGGGGGGTGGGAAGAAGGAAGTGCCCCAGAGTCTCCAACTTCCTGTACCTGTCCAGCAGGCTTCTCCCATTGCTTTGTCCATGTCCTGGTCACTTTTCATTTGGATCTGGAGCTGGAAGGATTATTCTTTGTGGCTGCTGCTGGATATTTGTATTTGAGGACTTTTTGTTTGGATCACTTTTGGATTTGAGATTTTACAAGTAAGTTGGTGTTGTTTGTTTGGGGCATTGCAGTTGCTGCAACTACAATTTATAAACTTTTTCACAACTTTAAGAAAAATATGTTGTGGGTAGCCACAGTATCCAGTAGGTCCAGGGTTAGTCATGGGTGCATGATACAACTGTTTCTGTGAGTTCTGTTGAATTTAAACATCATTTAGGGCATGGATGGCATTGGATTGGGGTGATTTCTGTGTGTATTTTGATTTTTTGGGTGTTGTTGGGGCCTGGTCCAGGGCCTGGCCATGTGGGTGGGGGCCATTTTAATGCCTGGTCCAGGGCCTGGCCATGTGGGTGGGGGTCTAGGGGCCATTTTGAAGCCAGGCAGTGTGCTTTGAGCCATAGGCCTGCACCCAGTCTGCCTTGCTTTCATCCATTAGCCCAGGGGTACTCAGTGGTGCATGGACCAAGTCTTTCTGTGGGGTCTCTTGAATTTAAACATCATTTAGGGCATGAATGGCATTGGATTGGGGTGATTTTTGTGTGTTTTTCGATTTTTTGGGTGTCGTTGAGGTCTGGTCCAGGGCTTGGCCATATGGGTGGGGGCCATTTTGAGGCCTGGTCCAGGGCCTGGCCATGTGGGTGGGGGTCGAGGGGCCATCTTGAAGCCAGGTAGTGGGCTTTGTGCCTTAGGCCTGCACCCAGTCTGCCTTGCTTTCATCCATTATGCCCAGGGGTACTCAGTGGTGCATGGACCAAGTCTTTCTGTGGGGTCTCTTGAATTTAAACATTATTTAGGGCATGGATGGCATTGGATTGGGGTGATTTTTGTGTGTATTTTGATTTTTGGAGTGTTGTTGGGGCCTGGTCCAGGGCCTGGCCATGTGGGTGGTGGCCATTTTGATGCCTGGTCCAGGGCCCAGCCATATGGGTGGGGGTCTTGGGGCCATTTTTAAACCAGGCAGTGTGCTTTGTGCCATAGGCCTGGACCCAGTCTGCCTTGCTGTCATCCATTATGCCCATCCATCCCATCCCTACAGCCATTTGATACGTTTTTTGCTATTTTTAAAACTAATGTAATGTACTACTAAGTGTTTATTCTCTCTGAGGGCAGATAGTCAAGTGAAATTGCGTAATTACTGCAGCCCTGTACTGTCTAATTGTTTAGTACTAGTTAGTAAGTTGTACTAAGTACTACTTTTCAGTAACCTAACCATCCATTTAGCAAACAACTTCATGCATGCACTTCCTTTATGTCCCTTAAAAGATTTATGGATAACTTCGTATCCAAAGATTTGTTTTTCTTCATGTGTTGTTTGTCCATGCTGTGTTTTTTTTTCTCTCTCCAAAAAACTTTCCCCCCAAAAAACCCCATTCCCATCCATTTTTCAAACCCTAACCCTCTTCCCCCGGGCTGTGTGGTTTTCATTGAGGTGTGACTAAATGACACCAATAATTCCACACGCTTGCTGGGGCGGATAAGGTCAAAAGCAACAGAAAATCAATTTCAAGGCAGGTCAAGGAATCCGAGGATATATTCTTATTCTGCTTGACACACACCCATGAGTATTTGCAAATTAATTCAGAATTTCATGTCTGCCATCGAGTGGATTCATCATCAACAACATCCTCCTACACGTGACGAAAGCTTACGCTGCTGTGTCCTTCAGTACTAGTTCTTGTAGTAGCCCTAATCCACGCAACTAGTAGTTAACTTTTGATTGAATACTTTAGCATTGCTTAGGCTACAATGTATGCCACTGTTCTTGTGTACTGTACTATCGTACTGTTCTAATGCTCCTCTCAGGCCACTCAATGTCTCATTTCCTTTTTTTTCATATGGTGCTACTGCCAGTGTGCACCACCACTACTACCACCACAACGATGCCATTTCATCCGTCTAGAATTCCATAGCCAACCTTAATCACCATTTGCCATGCAGCCAGCACTGTGCCTAGCCCTATTCTTAAACACGAATCACTGGTAAGATAAGCATTTTTGGGGGAGGAAGAATAATGGAGTAGGAGGAGAGGAGAGACTGACGGTAGTACTAGTAAAGTAGCAGGACAATTGAATTCACTAACTCTGTCAGTGGCACTTTTGTACAAATTTGGGCGATTACTTAGACAATTTGAATCAACGAGCCAGTTAAGTTTCAGGAAAACAAACGTACAGTTAACCTCCCTGCCTCCCCCAGAAAACAGTAAATACACGTATGCTTTGTTTAAGTGGAAAAAAAAAAATATTTCGACCCTAAAAAAAATAAACTATCCCACAAGACCCGACTCACCCCCCTCCCTAACTCCAACCAATGTCCATGAAATGTCCCCCAAAGTTCTAAAACACCAATGCCCAATTTCTACCCCCTCAAAAGTCTTTAAAAAAGGGGCAAGGTACAGTCTCTACTTTGGTCGGCGGTGTCCTGTGGCCAGGTGGTCACGCAGCTCTCTCCGGAGGGCCTTGAGCAGGACTTTATGCCTCTTCACCTCCTGCTCAATGTAGGCCACTCGCAGGGTTAGGCGGTGCACACGCGCCTTGCAGGTACTGTGGGGGGCAGCTGTTGGTTTTGCTGCTCGGCGGCGGCGGGTGGCTGCCGGACCACTGTGCCGTACCGCTGGAGGATTGCGCTGGCTGTATGACCCAGGGGCAGTGGAGGTGGATGCAGCTGTTGTTGTTGACTGAGAGTCATCCTCCTCCTCCTGAGCCACCAGCCGCAGATATTCGGCGACAATTGCCTCCAGCTTCTGTCGCCTGGCCCGGATAGTCAACTCCTTCCTTGATAGTTTAGAAGGAGTATCTATATGAAGAAAGAAAAAAATACTGTAACCAATAGTCTTTAAGATTAACACAAAATAATTCAACAGAAAGTTGTGTCACAGTAGCACTAGCAACGTGCAAGCACAGTACATAACATTTGTGGCATGTATCTATCTAGCCCCCCACTTCATCGGCCTCTGCTCTAACATTAGTGGGAGATTCAGGAATTCTACTAGCACTATGAACTCACAACATTAGACTCAGACAGTACACCAGTCTTCTTCTTCTCTCTTGTTTAGCGACATTAGATCATAAACGTGTGGAAGCCGGCATAATGCCAGCGCAGTCGGTTTGCACCCAAGAAAAACAGACGCAAGTTATGATGCCGCAGACTCCCGTTACTGTTACCAGTACATGCAGGTGTGGAAGCTCTTACTTTTCTATTATGGGTGACACTGGCCATACTCTGTTACAAGGGCTACTGCTCAATTAATTTAACTTTCACCCTGCCCTGCCCCTGACTACTACAAAAGGAAAATGAAGAAGATAATATGATCATCTATCCCTTCACATGATATTTGCTTATAAAAGGGATGACTTTAGGTGCTTTGTTTTTATTGATTGAGTGAACACCGATAGGCCACACATGAATGACAGAGTTGAAAAACATTTATTAACATAGGTAGTGAGTGGTCCCCGTAATCGCCGGAGGAAGGCACTTGTGACTTGACTTGATAATGTGAACTATACAATATAGATACACAAAATCTGCTGTGCTTGCAAACTACTGTTAGTCAAGGGAGTATTCTGAAAAATTACAACTTCTACTTTCCTCGGACGTGCAGTGTTACATGCTCTTCTACTCTACATACACCTATGCTATCTATGAGGAAGATACATCCAGGCATCCATACATTGAAAGTAAATGTCAATCATTCTTCTTAATGTCTCAACTAGACAAACCTTACTTTTTCTCACCGAAAAACACCCTTTTTATTTTATTTTGTAAACCGCCACCCATGCATCCGTGCTTGTCTTGCATTTGAATTTGACCCAAAGGATATATTGCACATACATACAGTTTCTGTTTCACCCACCCAGTCAGTCCTCTTTTCTTTCTCCTTTCACCCATCCTTGCTTCAATCGGCCATGCATCAGATTCCTACCAGCCACCTCTGCCTGCACTAAAAAACATGTATCTTTTTTGGCCAGACATTAATTGAACTCGCTCGTCCTTCCACCTTCCTTACACCCTTTTTTCCCTTTTTGTTCATCCCATCCATCAAATTCATCTCTGATCTGACTTGGCTTCTCAATAAAACTTTCACAGCTGAGTTGAAGTCTAATTTAGAGGAGGCCATTGGTTACTCGTCAACTCCTGCCACATATGCTATTACTAATGTGAAGTCAAGGGTGACTGTCTTCTACCTGGTTGACAAAAACTTAGTTCTAAATTTGTAAGTCTTCTTAACAGTAAAGTGTACTTGTACTGTACAACATACACCCCTGCAGCGAGCCTACTCTGCAATCTCAATAAGTAAGGAATATAATAGCTTACCACTGCCCGCCACTACCGAGGCATCCCACACAGCAGTTCCTGTGGCCACTGATGGCACCACATCCGTCCCTGGAGTGACCACCTCCGCGCTGGCCCCGGCACTGGTGTTTGTCTGTGCCGATGGTGTTCCGCCTAGAAAAAACATTTCATATTTTTAGATGCCATATACACCACTCCCTATTTTGTCTAGGAATGAAAAACAATGTTACTACATAAAGAAATATAATTATTTGTGACTCTCTAGTCTAAACTAAAAATTCCCTTTTCGGAAGGGGAGGGTGTTTTTTTTAATGCTTAGCCATAACATGCTACACTTTTTGGCACAACTGATGAATGCTTGCTTTTTAATGTGCACCATTTTTCTCATAGCTATGGATCTGGGACCCACCATCCAGAGACTAATAAACCTCTCGCTAAGCACTGGGCAAGTCCCACGTGGATGGAAAAAGGCACTGGACAAACCGCTCAGGAAAAATTCCACCATCTCCTGGAACGAGCTTAGTAATCTCAGACCAATATCCTTACTCCCCTTTCTGGGTAAAATTACTGAAAAACACGTAAACAAACACCTGTCGAGATATATTGAATCTGCAGGAGTGTTGGACCTCTTACAATCCGGCTTTAGGCCCAAACATATTACGGAGACCGCCCTAATGTCAGTCTCAGACGATCTGCATATGTACCAGGATAGGGGCTTCTCCGTTATCCTGGTACTACTAGATCTGTCTGCGGCGTTTGACACCGTATCTCACTCCATCCTCATGGCCAGGCTAGAGAACATCGGCCTGAAACATGAAGCCCTTGCATGGTTGAGAAGCTTTCTAACCAATCGGACCCAGCAAGTAACCATGGGTAGTTTTCGGTCAGAGGAAGTTGAGATCTCCAAGGGGGTGCCACAGGGCTCATGTTTGAGCCCAACTCTTTTCAACATATATGTGGCACCCCTGGCTAACATCTTGAGAGCATATGGATTCGTTCCAATATCCTATGCGGATGATACTCAACTCCTCTTTCCTTTTAAAACCTTGACTCCCGAGGTTAAGAATTCCTTCTCCCTGGGTATGAAAGCAGTGGCACACTGGATGTCTTCCAACTTTTTGCAATGCAATGTTGGAAAGACGGAAGTCATGTTATTTGGTGAGGTAAAATGACTCTGGACTCCGGACTGGTGGCCACAAGACCTTGGCCCAGTACCGGAGCCTAAACTAACTGTTAAGAATCTGGGGGTCCGATTAGACCAGGAACTTACCCTCAAACAACATGCCAACCAGGTGGTGGGATCCTGCTTCCATATAATTGGCATGCTACGTAAAATCTTCCCCCTCCTACCAGATGCCAGTAGAAGGACGCTGGTACAAGCTTTAGTCATGAGTCGTTTAGACTATTGTAACGGTCTGTTGCTATCTGCCAATGAGGGAGTCATGACAAGACTGCAGGTGGTCCAGAACACGGCTGCCCGTTTGGTCTTGAATGCTCCTCCCCGCACACCTTCAAAGCCCCTATTGACAAAACTCCACTGGCTACCTGTTAGACAGAGGGCTAAATTCAAGGTATGCTGTACCATACATAAAAGTCTTAATGGAATGGGACCTGCATATCTGTCAACCAAATTTGTCCCCTATAAACCCTCCCGCTCACTTCGGTCGAGCGAACAAGGCCTTCTATATGTACCTAGAGCTAAGAAGGCAAGACAGGGTAGCAAAGCCCTCTCAATAGCAGGCCCGTCCCTCTGGAACAGTCTCCCTAACACTCTTAGGCTATGTACAGACCACCTCCCTTTTAGGAAAATGTTGAAAACACTCATATTCAGTTATTAGACAGCTAACGTTCTCCTGAACTCAATGTGGTAGAAGTCAAAAGCGTGGAGATACTCCTCTGGGAGTCGAGGCCAGCGCTATACAAGCCTGTAAATAAATAAATAAATAAAATAACAAACAGAAGAGTCCCTTCTACGACCAAGAGCAATATGTTACTCATCATCACAAGTACTTTAAATTCCAACCAGGTGAGGGGTCTCCCACAATTAATGTGTAAATCAGCCACTGTTCTGTTTTCATGAGTTCACCGTTTCTCTTCTATGAAATTGATTTTAATGCATGTTTTTATATAATGCACAATTGAAAATTAATATACAGAGTACACACAGAGCTAGTTGTTTTACTTTTAATAAAGCTTTAAAACTTACATAGACTCTGTGGTTTTTGGTCATGAGTGAGTGAGCGAAAGGGTTTGCAATTGCAAGCATGATTCCGTGACTCTGAGAGGTTGGGACTCTGTAATCTTATGTTCTGGTTTGTATAATCAATGGGGATCATCGCTGCATTCGGGAGCTAAATAATGACTCTGACACACTAGCTAGTCAGTAAGGAGATTGGGGGTTCAACTTCTGTTATGACTGAGATATGTGGAATGTCTAACTGCACCTATTATCACCAATGCCCTATTTCTTATCCATCGTTCTGTATGTGCAGAATAGTCCCTGCAACAGTAGTAGTATGTCCTCCTATCCAATCAAAAATTAAACTAGTATCTTATTCTTGGTGGCCATTTACATTTTATTGTTGTGAATTGTCAAAGCATAAACATTAAGAAGACTTCAATAGACATTATGGACAACTCAGAGGACTGCACTCAGTGCCTAGAGCTATTGCTGAATAGGAGTTTTGTTTAACACCTTTTGCCAACTGTGCAAGCTTAGCTAGCTACACAGACAGACTAATAACAATAAATAGTAGTAGCACAGAGAGTCATAGTAGAGGCAGGATAAGAATTTCAAAACATTCTACAAGAAGATCAAAGACGATTTAGGAAAAAATAAAATTATGATGAACGTTTGGAATAAATAGGTGTTGTAAAAGTTAGGGAAGTATAATTATTAATATTAACAGGAAAACTTACTGGGCCAGCAGAAGAGCCCTCGGCGGACCGATCCTGGCCTTCCTGGTCCACCGGCGCCTCCACCGCCACCTCTGTCCTCTTGCCCCTGGGAGGAGCTGATGTACATGAAAGAAAGACACAAACATGGATGATTGTTGTCAATAAATTCAAACATTTAAAAAAAAAACAATAACACATTATTTCGGGGAAATAAACAACAATTGCACTAAATGTATTGACCTCTGATGTGGTCTACTAGGATATTAGTATTGCTAGATTCACGGACGGTCTACTTGGAAAGTTATGTAACTCACTAAACCAACTACAAAAAGGTTCTACTAGGACTGGCAGCACTCAGCAGCACACGAAGTGACAGACATAGTCCGTTATGATTGCAGACCACTAAAAAATGTCCTACTAAATTTTTTTACGCTTGATCCTCGGATCTTAGCCTTAATTGTGGCCTTTCACGCAGCACTAATTATATAAATGGGATTATTACATTCAAGGGTAATTCCTAACTAGGCTTTTCCGTATTTCACACCGGAACGATAGCCAGTGAGCTACTTTGCACGAGGCGATATTAAAATCGACCTACAGGTCCCTGTGCCACCACTCCTCAGGTCTTAAATCCTCAAGCCTGCCAGGGTGAGTAATATCCCACCCTTGTTCACACAGATTTAACCAGTTGCACCTGTTTAGCCTCTCTCACACACACTTTGTTATTTACTTTCAGACTGTGTACATATAATCTCTACATTCCCCATCTTGAAAAAGACCCGCCGCGACCACCAACAGGGGCACAGAAGGGTCGAAACGTCAACGCATTCCTTAGGTCCAGAATGACCGGGTTTCCACACCAGGGAAGAAACTGCGGGATTCAAACAAAGCTCTGGCCTTCTCTAAAGAAATGTTTGTAGATAAAACCCTATTGACACTGTATATATTGTTCACTTGTCACTTCTTCACTATGCACAACTGTCACTTAACAGTATTTTGTACATAATTTGATTTCACAGTCCTTTCGGAATAACCATATTGCTCATAATGGAATGAAGGAACTCAGATAAATAATTGAGCACAGAACTAATTTAATGAGTACTGTTGTTTTTTCTTTTTTTTTGTGTGTTGAGAGAGCATATTCCATATTACATTTAATGTACTTTGAAATAATATCAGTCCTACCCGACAGAACCACTTTTTCTTTAAACGACTAAATAACAAGTCATAATATACTCAACCTATCAATCCACCACCACTATCTCTTCTTAGTGGCAGGAGTAATAAGGAAGGATTGGACTTGAGTCTCTAGTCTCTCTAGCATTACGCAGTTCTGTAAAGTACACTCATACATAATCACTCAGGCCAAATGAGCACAAAATTGAAAACAAGTAAGCATAGTAGCTCCACCACTGACTGAGCAGGTGAGCACCTGCAACCACAGAAGCTTTTGAAACATAATTTACCTGCAATGTAATCTGCAGCATTCTTGCTCTTCGGAAAAAACATATATTTGCAATATAACACAGAGCAGAAGAAAACAAAGTAGTTATTAAATAGCTACTAGTACTCACCAAGCCCAGGGATCTCGACGCCAAGCAGGTCGAGCAGGTCTTGTTCCCGGTCCAGTATTTCGGACCACCGGTGCGTCATCTGGTTGTAGGTGCGCCAGACCCCTGACTCTTGATACATGGCCCGGCACACCTTACCCCATAGCTGGTGACGCTCCTGGAGGCCGTACCCGGTACCGGGCCTGCCGCCTGCTGCGATGGTCTTGGGGAGGTGGCGCTGCACAAAGAAGACCAGTGCGGCCGCCTTTACCGCGCTGAAGATCTCCCTGGTATCTATTTTAAACAACAAGGGGACCCCAAATAGTATCAGCGAGGGACCTCGGGGAGCTTATCATATAGAAACAACAATGGTCCCAAGCAAGGAGACAAGAGATGATCGAAAATGAATATAGACTCAGTCAGTTCTACATTGGCGAAGACATGCCCAGCCGGGCAGAGGTCCTCAAGGTTTATATTTAAATTAAAATTTGCAAGACAAAATAACACCTTCGACAATTCACGTGCGTGGGGCACAAGCCTGTACCCAAACACGACAATACATAGACACAAACAACATACAAAAAGGGCTTGCAAGGCAAAATCAACAATCTCCGTAAAGTTCAAATTTAAACAGAGAATTTTTTGTAGGTACCATTACATAGTTTTGTATAGTAAATCATTATACAAGTATATGGTACACAGTGAGTCGACGACGTTTCGGACCCCCTTACTAAATGATGGGGTCCATCATCAGGACAAAACAATGGTTGCCTTTTAAATATAAGCCTCTTTAGCCAAAGGGGCATATAGTTTGAGAGCTCACAGGCCGGCCGGTTCAACCAGGAAATCCAGTGCTGCCGACTGACCCGGCCACCCCCTGGTTCCAGGACCCCAGCGCGACTCGGCGCAACCGGTAACACCAGGACCGCAAGGTACATGCGGAAACGTGGTATTATATCTACTCCGCCCCTGGACCCTAGAACTATTTTTATGCAAATTACTGATACTCCAAATAATACGGATAAGCCATCCAATTCTGGTCCTGGTTAATTGTTCATCTTTAAGCTCGCCTGTGAGCTCTCAAACTATATGCCCCTTTGGCTAAAGAGGCTTATATTTAAAAGGCAACCATTGTTTTGTCCTGATGATGGACCCCATCATTTAGTAAGGGGGTCCGAAACGTCGTCGACTCACTGTGTACCATATACTTGTATAATGATTTACTATACAAAACTATATAATGGTACCTACAAAAAATTCTCTGTTTAAATTTGAACTTTACGGAGATTGTTGATTTTGCCTTGCAAGCCCTTTTTGT
Organism: Lissotriton vulgaris; assembly: GCF_964263255.1. Classification (NCBI taxonomy): domain Eukaryota; kingdom Metazoa; phylum Chordata; class Amphibia; order Caudata; family Salamandridae; genus Lissotriton; species Lissotriton vulgaris. Next base: position 743,261,035 of record NC_141695.1, on the reverse strand, counting down.
ACGTTGTTTGTGTCTATGTATTGTCGTGGTTGGTTACAGGCTTGTGCCCCACGCACGTGAATTGTCGAAGGTGTTATTTTGTCTTGCAAATTTTAATTTAAATATAAACCTTGAGGACCTCTGCCCGGCTGGGCATGTCTTCGCCAATATAGAACTGACTGAGTCTATATTCATTTTCGAAGATCTCCCTGGGACTTACAGACTCCCCCCTTAAATGCCCGCAAGGGAGCCGGCTGCGGGGTGCGGGACTCTTCCCCTTGGAGTTGCCGGCTCCCTTTGCCATGGTCCTGGGTGAAAGAAAGGAAAAATAGAAAAGAATAGGGAAAAAAGTAAATAAAAGAAAAGAGAGAGCTAAAAAAAGTAGATATTAAAGTAAGTAACAAAAAGTAGAAAAAAACACAAAATATAGATGTATAAAAATAGAGAGATAGATAATGAGTAAAAAAGATTTTAAAAAGTTCAAACAAACAAAGGATTACAAAGATTGAAGCAGGATAGAAAAGGCATGCCCAGAACCATAGCAATGAATGAAAAACAAGATGGCCTTACCCATTGCGACCACGTGGGTAAGTTCGCGCGATATTTTCCCCGCAAGCACGCAAAAACAGACGTGAACACGCTATTGCGCCCCGGAACAGGAAATGCACAACACAAGCATGCAACTAGCGCCCGCAAACGGAAATACGCAACGCGAACAGTGAAAACATGAGGGCCCCGCCCATATACGACCGCATGGGTAACTTTGCGGTAGCCGCGGTGACAAAAAATCCTGCAAACTCGCAAAAATTAAAAAATCCGCAATCTCACGAAAGTTCGTGTATTTGCGGACCGCGAGTACGCTTTTGTGCGAATTTGCGTATCGTGAATTCGCAAACTTCGCCCATACTTACTCACGTCTGGGCATACCCTGCCATCTTAGGGCGAACAAAGCGATACTGAAGGGGATGATGGATAGAGCGTTTGAGCAAATCAAACCCTCACCCCCAGTCAACTGATCTTGGTTTAATCCGTCGATCATCCCCTTTGGTATCGCTTTGTTTGACCTAAGTTGGCAGGCTATGCCCAAACGTGGGTCCCTTGCTCACTTTGCCACTGGATTCAAGATAGCCTGGCTGATGAGGGTTATGAACCCGAAACCGGTCCCAGGATGCTTGGTTCCAGTCCAGGGAAGACATGGCTTGGAAGTTCAGGCTGGACTGTTCCCAGGAATGCTTGTTTCCGGTCCAGGGAACACATGGCTTGGCAGTTCGGATGGACTGTTCCCATGAGGCACAGGGCCAGACTTATTTGCATTTGGCCATGTCTGAACTGGAGTGCTGAATTGTGCTTAAGAATGGTGTTGGATTAAACCCAGATCAGTTGACTGGGGGTGAGTGTTTGATTTTCTAAAACGCTCCGTCTATCATCCCCTTTGGTAACTACTGAACTCTGTGCATGTCATCCATCATTATTGCTCGTTCAAGTGGAAAAGATTCCCTCGGTGCAGCTGCAGAGAGGAGCAGAATGTTCCACCCAGGGCTAGGATTGCTTTTCCCATGTCAGCGATGCCTGTTGCAATCCGGCCCACTACCAGTGCCCGGCACTAATGTGTGGTGCAGCATAGGACATGGCAGCTATTTGATAATCTAGGATATCCCAGCAGCCTAAATTACCCAACCCCACCCGCCTTGATGTAGCCCGTCTAGTGCCAGGCACCGACACTCCCAATGTCCCCCCCCCTCACATCACCACATGTGAAGGCCAGGGATCAATGGGACAAAGGGGGCCTCTTCCCAAATTACTGCTATAACACACCAACAAAAGAGCAGGGAGGGGAGATAATTTTGTATGGCAATAATTTTGCACCGGGCCACTTTCAAATGTTACCAGTCGCCACTGGTCCCAAGGCATGTGCACGATCAAGAATAGATTATTAAACGGCCCACTCTTACCATGACTTTGAGAAAGGAGTCTTCAGGCCTTGGAGGCAAGGCTGCATCATCCAATCAATGGTAACTTTCTAACAAAATATGCCAATGGCAATTACTGGTCCAGGAGAGTGCGCCAGGAACCTGATGGCCGCATAGGCAATATGAGGCTATTCGAAATGCTAACAAGCATTTGCAATGCAATAGGTCACGCATTATTAAAGTTTGAGCTATTGGTGTTGCATTCTTTAGCAATGCCAATAGCTCAAACTTTAATAATGCGAGCCCTATTGCATTGCAAATGCTTGTTGTTTGTGGCAGGAGAGACGAGTTCTCAGGCCCTAGTATGGATACATGCGACAGGTACTTTTCTGTGACCTGTACAACCTGCCCTTCTGCAATTCACAATAAGGATCAAAGAGGACTATCCCATCAGCTTTATTATTATTATTATTATTATAAAGGCTTTTATAACGCGCTCTATTACAAAAAAATAGTATCCTGGCGCTTTAATAAGGGAGATGGTTTAAGAAAGTAACATATAAATTACAGCACACTAATACCACACTTTAGTAGCTTATTCAGACTGTCAGATATTCACTGTGCTATCCATATGCTTCTTCAGAGCATAAGACAAATGATCAAGAGGGGAGACAATAGTGAAAATCACGACAGATCAGGTAATTAGGCTAGGAGGTCGAAGTAGGGGAGTGCCTTTTTGGATAGTAGTCACGCTACTGGCTGCTGAAAGTGTTAGGGTTTAAACATTTCAAGGATCCATTGCTAACAATCTCATTCTAGTTAACCAGTACAAAAAGCTATTAAAAAACGTTGCACCTATAGTAGCGTCTGAAGAGTTTCCAAGCATGAACCACATGTGTATCATTAGTGCCTGATCAACCATCGCCATGCATCTGGTCATTTTGTGCCAAGTCTTGCCTCCATATTCTATTTTTTCTTGTACAGTGTAAGTGTAAACAAGTTTTTCACCGCCATCGGGGCAAGAGTCAGTCTGTAGTGGCAGACTACTTTTAAAATGGTTTGGGGACCCCAGCACCTGAGCACACTATGGACAGCAAACTGAAGATTTTACCCCCAGAGTAGGTGGTGTTCTCTTGGCTCCTCCGGCCCAGCTCTAATATTGCTTCTCACTTTTGAACCAGCTGAAGTGGTGTTAAGTGTTCTTCAGGAAATGGATCAGTATGCAGTGCACAACTGCAGTTGCACAGAAACAAGTCCCAGACAGGGTCAACTTTGTGACCAAAGTTGATAATTAATGTGAGTTTTCTAATGTGGTTAAAAGGTGTAGACTATTTTTCTCGTTTTACCCACGTCCAGTGAATAAGTGTGTAGGGTTGAAGGTGACCCTTCAGGTTTCTTAATGTTATCGTGGCACCATTAAGTTGTGCCACTCCTCTAAATCAATCAAGTGGGTAGATAAAAGCACAATCATCAAAGCACTAATCACAGAGTTAAAGACCAGCATTAGGTGCTAGATTGCCTTCTAAGAAGACAACCATTTTATTTGAACTTGTTATGTTATGTTATTGAAGTTTGTACAGCGCACATATATTCCTTGGACTGTCCCGGTGCGAGCCTATGAGGTGTGGAAAAGGAAGCGATTAGAATAGAAAAGTTTTAAGCTGTTTCTGAAACTGCCCCCGATCCTGGATGCTACCCAAAGAACCGGGAAAGGAATTGCAAGTCTTGGCTGCCCTAACGGCTAGGGACCTGCCCCCCATTCTTTGAAGGTGCGCACGGGAAATCTGTGCAAGAAGCTGAGATGCCGACCTCAGATGTCTGGTCGGCGTGTAGAAAGCAAAGCACTTGATATATTGAGGCCCCCCCCCGTGTTCAGAGCTTGGTGCGTGATAACCTTAACCAGGGACTTATTTGATATAATTCACATAGACCAAACAGTAGCAGAGCACAATACAGAATAAATTTTATTGCAAGAGGACATCTCAAACAAGAGGTGTTGTACACAGAAGAAAGTGTGTGGGGGAGGAGCGGATGGTCCTACTGAAACAAAATTAGAAAAATAGACGTAGGGAGTGGTGTTTGGAGTTGGAACAGTACCAGGCACAAAACACTTAATACGCCATAATTACAAACATTTACAAATAAAGACACAATGATATAAGGTGATTTGTCCAGTACACGATGTTTGTTCAAAGTGCCAAATCCAAGATCGAACACGATTCCCTAAGATGCAAAGTAACCAACCAAATCACGTCATCAAATATGGTATCTGTACAGGCACTGACACTTTTCTAAACAGAATGTAGGCTATTGCTTCTGCATTTAAAAAGTGTACAGGCACATATTTGCTTTAAAGTTATAAAGCACTAGCCTCAATTAAATTACTGCACTATCTCCCATTCAAGGAAGATACACCTGCACAATTAGCATTCAAAAAGCTCTAAACCTTTATTGCCCTTTAACACTGCATACCAAAAAAATAAGCAACAAGTAGCCAGTTTTGTTAAGCTTTAGTCAAGGGGGGCGGGAGGATCATGTTTGCACTCGTTTTAGAAGGCGGGGGTTCACAGATCTGTATTTCACTTGGGCCTCAACCGTTAGATCAAATTAAAATTTACCACCTAACAATACCAGTGTCTGCTAGTGTACTACACTGCTCTGGCAGAGAAACGTTTGCTTACGTTCTAGACCGCCTGACACTTTGTTTGCAAAAATAGGATGGGGGGGGGGGCAAAAATGGCATATGCAGAATGTGCAGTAACTAAGGATCATGAACTGAACGTCATGTTTAGCTGAGCAGACCAGACTTCAATGCATTTAAAAGGTACAGACTGCAAATTTCCCTGATAAACATATACTTTGTACACTACGTTTGACTAACTTGCACATCGGGACCCGGGTTCATTTTTACAGATTACTCTTAATAACCAGCCTACCTCAGCACCAGATGCTGCATGTCAGCTCTCTGCCTCTACATCTCCGAGCGAGATGATCTGGAGCCTACGGGGGGAGGGAGGGAGGGAAAATGAAAGTGTGTCATGCGTACGCTGTAACAAGGCGGAAGACGCCGGGACGCGAGACGCTGGCGGATGCGCTCGTGCACATCTCCTGTCGTAGTAGTGTTCAGGAGAGTGACGACTGAATGCAGCGCACAGAATAATGGGGAGGTGCAGTCATGGGAAGCAGCAACGAGGTTTGGCCCGAGGGAGGTGGAAACAGGAGCACGCCGAGGTGCATTTTAAAATGCTGTTGGTGTTGTGACAGCGCGCGTGCATATTTCCTGTCCTGCGTGCGCTACACAGGGAGTTGCCTCTCATGCGAGACAAGAGATGGGCACGTGAAAGAGACGGACTGGAAATGAGCCCTATGCATGTGAACATCTCCTGTTCACGCGCGCGCCCACATTTACAGTCCGTCTCTTGCGCGTGCCCATCTCTTGTCTCGCATGAGAGTCAACTCCGTAACAATAGTTCTCGCTGGCGACAGCGCTTCGCGCTGTGTCGCCAGGTGGTACCTAAAAATAGAGCACCAGAGCAAAGAGATACGCAGAGCCAATGTGGGGTCTATCTCCGAAACCGAACAGGTCATAACAAACTGCAGGTCACAAGGGCTCAATCTATGTCACATTACTGAAATCGAACACACAAAAACGCAAGGTGTTTTAAAGACAGGCAGACACACTCATCAGCATTACAAGATATATACGGACAAGCAGGAGAGCACCATTTGCAAAAACACACACACATTCAGAAGCATATGAAACTGTCATATTTGAGCATATCCCACATCTGAAGTAAACTGGAAAAATCACTGCCAATTAGGTGGATTCATATTAACTTAATCGCTTCTCTTTATCTAAATCTGTACATTTGCACATCAGTTGATCCCTCCACTCTTCGATGCTCGACAAGAAGAATGAGGTGGTGCTGGGTATTTAAGTTAATAATGAAATTGAGGCTGTTTTTACCCGTTTTATTTCAAGGGTCTCAGTAAATGAAGCCGAATTAGAGCAAGTAATTTGTAACAAATAGGGCCCAGCAAAGGCTTGCTGAGAATGTCATATTCAGGGGGTTACTGAGGGGAGATACTGTGTTCTCCTAATTTGTCCGACTTTAAAATCTGTACCATAGTCAGTGACTGTCCTCGTTAACATGCACCATCATCCATCTGAGCTTCTAAGCATTGCGGCCCCAGTGTGGGACTCCTCATTTTGAATTCAAGCTTTAGAGTGCAAAGAGGTAAGGTCGATGCATTGGTCACTGGTTGCTCAAAGTTCATAAATAATAAAGCTAACAAAATAGTACCAATTAATTAATTAAAATTCAAAACTCACCATTCAGGATCCTGGCAGCCTAATAAGAGGTGCAAACAGCTAAGAGAAGAGATGCCAACATTGTGGCCATCTCCATGCTGGCATAGTGTGCCTGGGCCCCTCTAGAAAATCTACGGAGAATAGATTGGACTAGGTGTGAAGGAAGAGCCAGACATCCACCTGGCCCTACATCCCAGGGGGCAGTGGGGTGGAGGAGGGTGTTCGTCTCATGTGACTGGTGCCCAGGCGCAGGCCCTGGCCATCAAATATCTGTCAGATATATTTTTCACCCAGCATAGACAGGAGCAAGAGGAGGAGGTGGGGAAGACCAGGCAGGCGTAGCCTCCTTCCCCTTCTGAGTTATTCGGCAGCACTGAGCACATCGCAGCAGCACCGGATGCCCCCCCACAATACCCACTCCTACTGCCGCACCCAGGTGCACCAAATTGGTGTATATTAATTAATGCATTGCTGGGGAGAACAAACTCTAGCTGGATAGCGCTGAGTTACCAGTGCGAGAGTGAAGGGAACAGAGCTGGATAGCGAGAAAAGTGGGTAAACGAGCAAGACGTTGCCAGTCTCCTGGTAGACTCATTCCTTGTGTTGGCCTTTCACCAAATCATTGAGTGACCTACCCTCTTTTTCTGTGCAAATTGCACAATTGCTCTGTTTAGCATCTCACAACATCACCACACCTATCGTGCCCAGTGGCAGCAGTAGCCACTCACAATTTGACTTAAAGTGCTCCCACTCTGCTGAGAGCCGGGCCAGCTGCTGTAACACTCTCTACCCAAGGCCATCTCATCCGCGTCTCTGACATTCCTGGACCCGGCAGCCTGTTTATCAAGTGTGCCTTGAGCTCCTCAGTCCTCACCATGCCCAGTTGTGTCTCGCTATCCCTGTACATCAGCTCTATGTCAGGGATGAGCAGAAAATGGCATCGCCACCTCCAAGGCACAGAGCACCTCCTATACTCAGGGAGCTCAGGGAAGAGCAGTAAATGTCAGAGCCACCACACACCCACTTAATAATTCTACGTTATAACAAACAGCTGAAATCTAGCTGTAAATTAACAACAAAAACAGTTCTGATGGTTATCTATTATGGTGGCCAGATGACTTGTCTCACAAGCAAAACTAAGTATTGAGACATGGAATGTAAGATCAATATGCGTAAATTTCACTGGCAAACATCTGAGAAATTAAATTAAAGTTGTTATCTTTGATGCAACCTCTAGTACTGGTAAACTGTGCTCCGTCAATGGCTGGCAAAGTTTTTGCCTTAAACTCCGTGCTCTAAACGGAGTGCAGAGTGTCAAAACTCTGTGTACTCCACAGACAGCAAGGACTTTACCACACACCACAAAATTGCGAGGTGTGCATAAATTCAGCCACAACTCTCCCTATAGCAGGCGAGCAGATGTGGACCCACTTTCAGATTTTTCCTTCTTGTCTTAGATGGAATTAGCATTCTAGGGTCAGGACTGGTCAAATAGAGGGTGTCAACACCCTAAAGGTATGTAGGCCATTGGCCTGTCACTCCCCTTAAACACTCCTAAATTGAGTATTTAGGTGGCACCCCTGAACCCAAGAACTCAGATTTGATGGATCAAGAAAAGAAGGATGAAAAAGAGTCACTGCCTTGCAAGAACTGCTGCCGAATGTGGACTTTTGGTGCAGAACTCTACCTGTCATTAGCCTTCACTCAACAATTGCAACAACATGACTTGTCCTGCAATGTGGAGAACTGCCAAAGTGTTGAGTAACCTGCCAGCACTTCAAACATCACCTACAGTCTCCCTTGGAGTAGAGGAGCTACTCCCTTGCAGTTTGCAGGGACCAACAAGCAGAATCCAGCCCCACACCTTGCAGCTCCCCTGCCCAACCGATGCCGCAGATGACCAGTAGAAGGTTCTCATGCTCTCGAAGGTGATCTCTGACTCCCGACCGAGTGTGAAGACACCTGGACCACCTAGAGTTGTGCATCACCAACCCCCGAGGTACCAGACGCCCTGCACCAAATACTAACAGTGAGAGTCCAGTCCAGATTCCCACTGCAACAGAACCAAGCAGCCATTGAGGGAAGCCAGCATCACTGAGGTCCACTTTGTGAGTGGCCAAGCTGCCTTGATTTTAACTGACAGCTGCAGGTAAAAAGACCTAACAGTGGAACCTTCTTAAGAACAGCACCTAAAAAAAGTAGCCCCAGGTAGTGAATGGTACCCCTACTAATTTCATGGGGCTTCGTGTGCACACTGAAAAGCACCCACTGTAACAGTGCTTATTCCTTAAGGAACTAATTCAGTTAGTCATAACAGCACAGGTGCACCACAACATTTAGCATGAGGTAAATCAAATATTTGGTATACAATCCCAATAAATCACGGAGATGGAAGTTCCTCGATTTGATTTGTTTATTTCAAAAAAGTGAAGCACCATACAGCCTGACAGCTGTTTGTCCCTGACCGCGAGGAGCATCTTTGTGCACTCATCCCAGCAGACCTAACCACTCTTCACCCGAGCCGCACATTAGTATTAGGGGATATACCCACCCTCGCTTTGTAAATACTACTAACCAAAGAGTATCCCTTATGGAGTTCAAGCACCTCCACAAAGAAGAATAATCTGTTATGTGTTACACTTAGCACCCCTCCCACCGGAGTTAGGAAGGGAAAAATCACTTTTTTTAAACAACCCTCACCCACTATAATAGTGGCATGCTTCACCATCGGGTTCACCCTTAATCATAAAGGCCAGGGTGCGCTCAACCATATTTCAGGGAGCACTTATAAAGATAGTTGGACAGGAGGCGTAACTTTAAAGATAAAGTCCTCCCCAACTCTCAAAGTTTCCCTTTATTAGTGGGGTTGGTGGGAAATATAAAAGTAAACATTATGTAAGGTTAATAGGATGCAATGGTCCTATGACCCTAAATCACCAAAATGTTTCAGCCCTATACTCACGGCCATTAAGGTCCAGAGCTTTTGTCAAGGTGGGTTTGTAAATATGTCACTCCCCCAATGACATGTCAAACGTGTCTTTTTATGGATGGCATGGAAAATACTCAACACATGCACACAACGTGTATTACTTGCCACTCAGTGATATTCCTGCGAATAAAAATATACATAGCATGAGGATGTTGGCCATCATGTGATTCACTCTCCATGACACACATTTGTCCTCTCTTTGCACGCAAAATTTGCATACTAGAAAATGTACACACATTTATGTTTCAGTCATTAGTGTCTTCTCAGTCTCATACACACACATTTGCCACACATGCCTGTTCCACGCAGTCTTAACCATGCACAGTCTTAACCACATGTATGCCTTAAGTGTGCAATTGCTCCACAACAAGATATGTATTGTTAAGGCATGTATGGCAAAGACATATGCATGGTTAAATCTTATCAGGTAAGTATTACCCCCGAACCCTGCTGCCCCCAAAGCCCTAAAGACTACCTTGCCCCCCAAGCCCTGAAATGTATCCAGATCCCTGCCCCCACCCTGAGCCCTAAAACAGCCCCAAGCGCCCATCCTGAGACCTAAAATGACCCACTCCCTCCTGAAAACCAACCCTTCCCACCCAAGCCCAAAACACTTCCCTGCCCCCTAAGCCCTGAACATTACCCCACTCTCCTTTACACACTAAAAACTACCACGGCCCCCGAGCCCTAAAAATGTCCCAACCCCTCCAGCCCTGAAAGTAACCTAAAACCCTTAAAAACGACCTCACCTCCTTCAAAGCCCAGGCTACAGCCACACTTACCTCACCATGTCCTCCCCTGATTCCTCCTGCTTCTACCCTTTCTAGCAGCAAGACCGCAAACTCCCTTAACCATGCATATGTGTGGTTAAGGCATATGCGTGGTTAAGGCCAAAGTGGTAGTGCTTGCATTTCTGTGACATGCTTGGCTCTGCCCACTTTGTTCTGACCATTTCCCCCTCCATGGCATCTCAAAATCACAAAAGGTTGTGATGAAACTACCTTTTGTTCTGCCAACTGTTTTTGTCCACACCCAGATAGTGAATTCTTGCTAAGTGGTCAGCAGTGAACACTCATCGGGTTTTCCTTGGCCCAGAAGCATGCCAATGTCCTCTGAGCCAGAGTTATTTCCTCTTCCAGCCAAAGATGTATTTTACAGCTCTGAAAGTGTGATAAGTGGCATAACTGGTTTTCTCTCCTTCTGTTATGTAGTCTGCTTTCTAGGTGGGTCCTGGGATTGATTAGTAGAAACCTTCCCTAACATCTCCAAGTCAAATGAGGTAGTGCAAAAGGTGCTCTTTCTTCTGCCAGCTTTTCCTGTCCATTCCTACATAACCCTGCTAAGAGTTTAACAGTTAACACCAATTGGCCTTTCCTGGGCCCAGAAGCAAGCCATTGACCTCCCAGGGACCGCTGTAGTCCTAATTAGGCCCTATGTGTATTCTGCAGCACACATAGAAAGAGCAAATCTTCATTATTGATTGTTTAGATTCAGGAATGTCTCTTCCTGCGAATAAACAATCACCACTGCAGTGCATGTACCCTTGCAACATGGCGCAATTGAGCCTGCGTTAGGCATTCTTTTAGCACCAGCGCTAGGGGAAACACAGGAGTGCTCTGTATTTCCCTGCATTTTGAAAATGTCAGAGCTCAGTGTTGTCAAATGTGGCATAACACTGAGCTCTGACATTTTCTTGTAAATATCCCCCTAGGTTTCTCTTAAGCATGGGTTCAAAATTTTGAAGCAGTTGTCCAACTGGAATAGACGAAAGAAATGGATGAGGCAACGGAAGAAAGGATTTTAACAATTTATTCAAAGGATACTTATGAATAAATATGAATGACAGATAAAGAAAAAACTCTGGGTAACCTTACAAACATCTGAGTTTTAGCCTTAAATTAAATCCAGATTATTGCAAATAACAATTACAGTTAACTGCCAAAAAGAAAGGAGAATCAGAGCACGTTCCAAAATTAAGTAGAAATAAGACCAGGTTAAAATAAATAAACGTAGCTATTTTGGACATACAAAAAATTTAATCACACTCTACCGAAGCATTTGAAAATCAGTAAAATCAGGTTGAAGGTCGTGGCTCCTGGTTCAGGAATTCTGCATCTGAGGAAAATTCTATTGTAGCTTTTAGCTAATTAGTAGTCTGAATTAAGATCCAGAATTGGGAACAACCATCAAGAGACTGACCAAACGTAAAAATGAAAAGCCCCTGTGATGTGTAATGTAAAAGAGTTCAAGGTCCCAATCTGCACTAGGTACACCCTCATTGACTTAATGTGGTGAACTCTAGGACCATGCACTCTGTAGCAAAAATGTGCTGCCCCACACCTGGACTGTGGAGAGCATTGCAACATTTCAATTAGTTAACCGAAGTTATAAGGTGCCATTATTCCAGACATATCCATGCTCCATAAACTTGAACCAAATATGTAGATAATTTATGGATCTATCGTAGAAAAGATAAGCTTTGACACCCTTCCTAAATTTAAGCAAACTAGTCACAACTCACAACTCTATTAAGAGCTTATTCACCACTTTATTCCCAAATTCTCCACTATTTTACCTTCTTTTGAACCTCTTAGACTCAAGACCAATCCATATTCTGCAACCTTATGATGTGCCCCACACTGAATGATAACGTGCATCTGCCCAGCTGCAGAGATGTAAGAATATAACTTGGAACAATTGTTCTGCAGTTCACTGAACATCCTTTATGCTATGATCTGATTGAATCCTGAACTACTGGTATATTCAGAGTGTGGCACTGTTGGCTGCCCATTGATTCCTATGTAGAACTAATAGTTAAAGCCCTCTTGAAACTCTTCTGGACTACCCAATTGCCGATTTGGATTGTCGGGATGGAAGTACCTCACCCCAGCAAGGATGTGTATGGACAGTCATTTATTGGGGTTTCTGGATGTGTTTTGAGTTGTGAGTCTGTGCTCGCCTTACACTTACCTCCTCTCTGATAAGCCTTGAGCTGGTTGACCTGTGCTACCACTGAGAGTCAAGTGCTGAGGATTTATTTGACCCAGTTGCTTAGATCCCATAATAGGCCAGGACATCAGGAGTAAAAGGCCTCAACCACCACGGTTGTGGGCCAGATATTCCTTCTTGCCCAGTGGCCTTCTGAAATAGGTTCTGACAAGAACAATTTGCTAAATATTAATATTCAGGTGATTCGTAGGTTGGAGGATCTAAACATTAGGGTGAAAGAAAATATAGACTATTAGACTTTGCATATAGTTCCATATATAGGAGATTATTAGATCATGGCTTACTCTAGTTGATGGTTGAGTCAGATGGTATTCCACTGACATTCTACAGATTCATGTTTACAAACACTACGTACATATGTATCAATGTGACAAAACCAGGTTACCCCTAACTCAGAGAGGTGGCTATTTTTCCACTTCCAGCTATACTGGCAGCACAGAGTTTTATCCGATAAAAAAGAACAAATCGTTGTTGTGTGGAGAAATTAAGTTTCAAACCATTAGCATGTTGAAACAGCTTAATTTGTGTTGGTCCAACTATATAGACATGATCGGAGTCTGTATAAACATGTAGCATTCTATAAATGTATGCAATAGTTTTTAGAAGCGAAAATTATGTTCAAAGAATTCAGCTATCACCTAACCTTTCCACATGTGGATATGTATTTAAAGAGACATACATGTGCATACATTTAATCTTTCATCACTTATGTAAGATTCAGGTGTATGTATTTAATCAAGCGTTCATCTATGCAGATGATTAGATATAAGTGGGTTAGAAAATATGGGATAAATTATACCTGGCAGAACATTGTAAGTGTTTTGAAAGTCACTGAGGAGTTCTGAGACTATATAGAATACTGAGGCTAATGGGCATGGCTCAGTGACATTAATATTTATTAACACACCCTTTGCAGAAACCATTTAAATCATTGGGTGGTGCCATTTCATATGGAAGAGAAAAGATGGTTGTAAGCTTGAACAATAACATTGAAATATGTAATGAAAAAATTCAAAGTAGATATAAAGAAATTAACTGTTTGTTATAAAAGGATATTAGAATCATTTCAATAAAAGTCACAATTTAATAAATGCAATTGCTCAGAATGCATAGAAACATGCAAAGTCTATATTTCCTATAGTTACCTAAAATTTGGAGAGAAAAAAATAAGTTGCCATAAATATCTTCCTTCTGCTTATTACTGTTCATCTAAAATAAGATAAAAAGGAAAACCGTGGGGCAGATTTACAAGCCCTTGCACCTCTTTTACGTCGCTGTTGCATCACTTTTGTGACGCAGCGGCGGCGCAAAAGATGCGCCATGGTGCGGGGTATTTACAACGTGACGCATCTGGGAGATTTCACTCCAAGATTTCACTCAGTCACTTTTAGGCCAATGCTGCGTCAAAACCGTGCGCCTGCTTGAAGCAGGTGTAAGGCTTGACGCAGCATTGGACAGATAGGGCCCCCAGAGCATTGCTGGAGCTGCGTCGCGCTTGCGACGCAACTCCAGCAATGCGCCACTTTTACGGCACAGATGCGTCACGCATCTGTGCCGTTTTTGCCCCATGGTGCGCCGCATTGTAAATGCGGCGCACCATGGGTGGCGGAGCTGCGGTGCACAATTACTGGCGCATCCCTGGGTATGCGCCAGTTATTGTAAATCTGCCACCAAGTATCATTTTCGTATTTGAAGAATAGATTTAATAAGTTATTATAGTGGAGCAGCAACACACATTGTTAACACAGGAGACTAGGGACTCGCATGTATTATATTCACCATAATGCTACATCAGTCTAAATATGTGATTACAGATGTTGATTCCATTGGATTTACTTGTCATGCCTGCATAATAATGTAAGCTGTATGCTTGGTGCTACATAAGCAGGTATCAACATGTTTAACACGTGTATGCCATGGACAACAGACTAAACGCTACCTTGAAGTGTTCCAATCAATCATACAAGCAAGCCTAGAGGCACGAAGCTATGCTTGCGAGTTGGTGTGCTGTTAACATTTCAGACTGTTTACACTCCGAGGCGGCATCTAATACTCTTTAACTGTGTGCAGTCGTCCTGCTGTACGTAACCCATCACCTAAAATGTATTCTAAGTATCTAACAAGGCATGCGACTGTTTCCTTTCCCTGAGAAGCTCGTAAAACAGTGGGTTTTAATTTGGCCAGGATACGACTGTGGGTGAGAGGAGTGGGAGGGTACCAAAAACATGGCCGCAACCCTCACCCAGACGAGCGCCTCACCTGATGCCTTTCTACAGAATCTCTTGGAAGCACAGCAGACTTAACACGTTGGGCTGGAGCGAGGCCAGGAGACAGAACAGAGGATTCCCTTGCAGAAGGTCTGCAAGCGGTAGGCAAGCAATAAACAGTTCTGTGAATGTGTCAAAACGGGCCGATTTTATGTTCCCTAATAGAAGGTCAGCTTATTTGTCCTGGGATTTAAAGGCAGAAAAAGTGAATGTCAGGGGATGATGGAGGGTCAGCTGCAAAGCGAGCGTCAGTACCAGGCTGTATGGAAACACCCCATTCTTGCAGAGGGGTGGGAGGCTCTGAATGCGCCGTGGTTTGTCTTGGCTTCGTTCTGGAAATAACAGCAAAACCTCAGCTGTTATGTTACTGGAACTGCAAACTGGGGTGAGTTACTGTAATCGACTGCCCAGGGAAACATTAATAAGGGAATCAGGGAAAGCGTTGACTTGAGCAGGTTCCAGCGCCATTAGTGAGACGGCGAGAGCGGTGTTTAAGAAATAGGCTACCGCCGCCACAGCATATTAAAAGTGGCCAGCTGTTTCCATCAGCCATCCCCCCCCATGTAAGGAACGGTCTTAGGTGATGCTCTTCTGGGTGCACATCTGTCCTCAATAGTTCTATGCTGAGTCAAACTAGCGCGTGCCAAGAGCGGGGAATTACTGAACAGGCCATGACTGTAAAAAGTCAGTGGGTTGGGCCAGAGTGTTCCACATGCCTCGTGATCGTGTTATCAACGAAAGCCAGCGGGGTTGGGATAAAGTCAGACACAAGTCTCATGTCCAGTGAGCAGTTTAATCTCTACCGGAGGTCAGTGGGGCTGGGGTAGAGTCAACCATATATGACCTATACCTCTAATGGAAGCCAGTAAAGCCGGGTAAAGGTCAGCCACATGTGTTATGTTCAGAAAGTGGTTAAGCACAATTAAATCAGTAATGAATACTGGTTAAATTAATGAGCCACGAGATACCTAGAAGGTCAAGGGATATCATAAATTATTTAGACCCCTTCAAAGTAACGAATGAATTACGTGTGACATGAAGGTGTGCATGACCCAAAGCCTTCTTCTTCTGCTAACTCGACATGGTCAAACGCATCAAGAACTCCGCAAAGAGTGCCTTCATCAACCTGAAGCTACTTAACAAAATAAAACCATTCATCCGAACCAACAACTTCAACAAGCCACTCAATCACTGGTGCTATCCAGACTCGACTATGGGAATGCCACCCTCACTGGTACAACTAAATCTCATCTAGCTCCCCTCAAAACTACTCTCAACGCAGCAGCTAGAATGGTCACTGGAATCAGGAAATATGACCACATTTCACCAGCACTCAGAGAACTAAAAGGGCTCCCAGTAGAATTGCTTGCCAGTTTCAGAAAGGCCTGCCTCACACACAAAGACCTGCACACAGGAAAACCTGAGTATTTGGCTACTAAGCTCAAGAGGGCCGGTCAGACAAGGAACCTCAGGAGCTCCAGCACCCTATTACTCATCCCTATGAAAACACGCAAACAAAATGTGCTGCACGGTCCTTCGCCGGAATCACACCCAAAATCTGGAACGCTATCCCAGTCAGTATCAGGACTATTTCATCCTTCACAAAATTCAAAAAGCACCTAAAAGTCCTTTTCCTCAACCGCTCTCTCTAGAATGGATAGCCGCAATCCAAACGCAATTCCCTGCTCATCGTTTCTCCCAGATACTGTAGCTCTAAGACTGACCTCCTCCCTGCTATTTGACCCCTATCTGCTCCTCCCCCCACCTAAGTGGTTAAACCCAAGACAACTTGCTCTTTATGAGGTTATCTCAGGACTCACAGACTACCTCAATGCTGCTCAGCACATTTGGACTTTCAAACCTATATGTAGAATACTGCTTTACTGTATCCACCCTAAGACAACGTGCATCCTATGAGTTTATCTCAGGACTCACGTACTGCCTCAATGCTGCTCAGCACACGCAGACAGTCTGACCACGTCCATTATAGATGTTTTATAGGCTGATGAAAGCCATTCAGAATGAGTAGGAGGAGAAACCTCTACCCATCTCTTGCATATTTCTCACCTGGCCAGCAGAATAGCAAAGAAGAGAAAACTCCTGATATGTCCAGTGATTTCCGTTTGAATACCAAAGATTATTAGGCTTAGTGTGATATGCACTGGCTGTCCTAAGATAGATGTGAGGGTGTAGGACACCTTTTTCCAGAAGTCCAAGATGGCTGGACAGGTCCAAAACATGTGTGTGTCTGGGGCCCTTTCCATATTACATTTTTTACATCTTGCTGGTGGATTCTTAGACATATTCGAGAGTCTAGCAGGGGACAGGTAAGCCCTGTGTGTTGGGAAATAATGATTTCTTCTCACCCAAGCTGGCTTCAAACTGAAAACAAAGTGTTTTATGAGACCTGCCATAACTCGATACAATCCCCCTCCACAATCAACTCTTCCCATAATTCACCGGCTAATCTGAAGTCTCCGTCTATTGCACCCTCAATTGCCCAATAAAAAGCTGCTACCTCTTTCTTGCCTGCTGGCTTTTTAAGCAGGAGCTCTTCAAGATCGTTACCCAATCCTATCAGTTTTTTGTGATTATGGGACCAACTTTTTAACTGTATGTATTTAAATCTTGACATGCCCCCTTAAATTTTCCCATCTAACGTTGCCCAGGGAAGTAGAGAACCATCTTCAGTTAAGTCTCCCCATGTTGTTAAACCTGCTGTTTTTAATGGTATAGCAAGCATATCTTTAAGGCAACTAGGAGACCCTGGGCTGTCCCACCACGGGGCTAATCTTGAGTAATACTCCAGGCCCATTGGTATTTTCATTCTGGCCCATAATTGGGATGCTCCACATAAAACCTTCAGCCTAACCTTTTTGAAGAATTTTTTGTCTCCGTATTTAAAGAGAAAACCTTCTTGGGGAATCTCTGACTGGTCAAGCATTGCTTTAAACATTCCCCCCCCCTATACGAATCATCTAGATGTTTTAACAGCATTCTTGAATAGGTTAACTGGAATGCCCACGCATAATACTGGACATCCGGGAGTGCAAGACCACCCTTTTCCCTTCTCCGCCTCAGTTTTTTACAGGAGATCCTGGTTGCCTTGTAGGCCCATACAAATTAATTAATAGCCTGCTGGAATCTGTCAATCAGTTGTTTGTCAAAATGTATTGGGATGGTATTAAAGAGAAAAGTTACTTTTGGTAAAATTACCATTTTTATCAAGTTTACTCTACCCAACATTGTCAAGGGGAGATTAGCCAAATATTTCATTTGATTTAGGCTCTCTTTAAGAATATTTGAGAGATTCACCTTAGCTATTTCCTCAATACTAGAAACAATTTTGATTCCCAAGTACCTCATGACATCTTTTGTTTGATAGGGATCCCTTGGTAGGTTCCAAGTCATAATTTCAGTTTTTTCTGCATTAACTTCGTG
Source organism: Lissotriton vulgaris (assembly GCF_964263255.1). NCBI lineage: Eukaryota > Metazoa > Chordata > Amphibia > Caudata > Salamandridae > Lissotriton > Lissotriton vulgaris. Next base: position 743,243,128 of record NC_141695.1, on the reverse strand, counting down.
GCCGGACACTCTGCCAAAGTCTTCTGCTAACCGAATGACTTGGGGAAATGATGTATCTAAATCTGATGGTAAGATTAAAATATCGTCCGCGTACAGGGCTACCTTCCTCTCCAATGTGCCGCTCTTGAATGATATTAGGGCTTGCTCCTCTCTAATACTCTGAGCAAATGGCTCTATGTACGGGTCGAACGGGAGGGAAGAGAGAGGGCAGCCCTGTCTCGTTCCTCTCTTAATGCTAAAAGGCTTTGTCAGATTGCCATTTACTATTAGCCTTGCTGACGGGTCACTGTATAGGAGTTTAATGGTTCGACAAAACTTTGGGCCAAAATTCAGTTTCTCCAAAACTGCAGCTAGATAATTCCAGTTTACTCTGTCAAATGCTTTTTTTGCATCGAGCGTCATGGCCGCCACTGGGAGGGCAGAGCTGGGAGAGAAATCTATTGCAGCTATCAAATCGTGCGTGAGATCGAAAAGGTTTCTACCTTTTAAAAACCCCTTCTGATCTATATCTAGCAGATCTCCTGCCACTGCTCCTAGTCTGTCAGCCAGAATTCTCGTAAAGACTTTATAATCAGAATTAAGGAGCGAAATGGGTCTATACTACCCGCAATTTGTAGAGGATTTACCCGGTTTCAAAATCAAAGTGATATTTGCTTCTCCCCATGAAAAAGGACTTTATTAAAGAGTGTAGTCATATATGGAATAAAACGGTGATGGATCAAGCCCTGATCTGTTGACTGGGTACGAGTGTTCTGTTTAATTCAGATACTCTGTCCATCACCACCCCCTTTTCTGAATCATATATGGAATCATGGTTTCACCCATAGATCTATTGACTTCCACTGGAAGGCCATCCGGCCCGGCTGCTTTCCCATTTTTACAAGCTGAGAGTGCCTTTCTAACCTCCTGCTGCGTAATTTCTACCTCCAAATTTTGCCTCTCAGTAGATTCCAAAGCTGGAAAATTGATTAAATGTAACTAGTCTCTAGCGGCAGATTAATCTATGCCGTTGTCTTCATCATATAAGTCCATAAAATAAATGTGGAAAACATCTCTTATTTTATCCTCATTAGTTGTTATTATATTGGAGTCTGCATCTTCTATCTCCTTAATCAAATTGCGGACCCTATCTGATTTGGCCTTCCAGGCTAATAATCTGCCAGCCCCCTCACCATATTCGAAATGAGCTAGCTTACTGACCGCCCATCTGCTGGAGATTCTAGCCTGAACTGTGCTTTCAAGAAGCACTTTCAGAGATTCCAGTTTATCAATTGATTTTTGAGTTTGCTTCTGATCTACCCTTTCAATTATGTTTTTCTCAACCTCTTTCATTTGACCCTCTATTTGTGAAACTTCCTCTCGTACTTCCTACTTTTATATGAGGTCCTATTCGTAGCCAATCCCCTCAGGAAAGCTTTTAGAGTGTCCCAGACCACAGTGATATCGGCGGAACCAATATTGATATCTAAGAAGGATTTAATTTCCTGGGACAAGAAAGTAATACCCTGTTTATCTAGAAGAATAGTTCGATCAAATGACCAGACTCATAGTTGGGGTTTCGCTCCAAGATTCCATTCCATCCAGACAGCTGCATGATCCGAAAGGTGGAGGGTCAGATAGCCTATATCTTTAATACAGCTTCCTAAATTGTTACTAATTAAAATATAGTCTATCCTAGACTTGTGTCTATATTTTTTGTTATAAAAAGACAGTCCCAATTGGGTATCAGACCTCTCCCTCCAGATATCAACTAACGCATTTTGCCTCATCATAGATTTAAAAAAAGTTCTAGATTTAGACGGGGTATTAGCACTACTATTTGGTGATTTATCCCACTGAGGATTTTAAACTATATTAAAATCCCCAGCAAAAATTGTCTTATCAGGAAGCCCCAATAAATGTAGAAAGATAGTTTTTAAAGTTGAAGGGTCATCCTGATTAGGACCTTAATAGCCGACTACTATGATAGGTGTATTTTCTGCTATAATCATTGCTATAACCCATCTACCATGTGAGTCCGTCTTCCCATCTTGAACAATAACATTAGCTTGCCTTTCAATTATTATAGCAACCCCCCTGATGTTAGATGACTGACCAGAACAGATACAATGTTCCACCCACCTGAGCTTACGACATATTTCAATAACTTCCTTTTTAATAAGGTGAGTTTCCTGCAGGATAAATATTTATGCGGGTGAATCCCTCAAAAATTGCAAAATTCTTTCTCTCCTATTTTTGACTCGGAGGCCATTTACATTCCATGATAGACATTGGAGCGCTTTCATGGGAAACTAGGAGAACAACAGTTTGACCCTACCCCACCCTGTACAGAATATGCTCTTGACCAGCAGCAGTGACGAAATAAAACAAGGCCTAATAGGACCAAAAGACCAATGAGGATTACTTTTTTTTCTATTTTACTCCTCTGCTCCCTCCCCTGTGCTCCCTCCCCCCTTAAGCCTACTCCATCCCCCTTGGAGAACCCGACCCCTATTTACCCGGAGAATCCAGGCTCTGCCGGCCGGTAGCTCCTTCTCTGCTTTTTTCTATTTTAATTTTTTTAATTGTGACAATTCTTGTGTATGTGCAAAAATATAGAATTTAATTCATATATGTACCTGGTGTATACCGAGTATATCTACATCTAGTGCGGTGCAATGGTGCCTATCCGTCCCCTTCATAATCTTCACCTAAATTTAGAAGGTAGCTACCTACTATGCATGATTTTATCGTAATATTAAAGAGGGTTATTTAAGATTTTCTAACAGGTCATCTGCCTCCTGCACTGTTCACACATTGTGCATCTTATTATTTAACATAATCCTCAGTTGAGCTGGGAATCTGAGTTGAACCACAGCCCCCAATTTTTTAAAGTCTTCCATTCTCCTACCCAGCTCCCACTGGCGATCCAGAGTGGCACGCGAGAGAACTGACCTAATCTCAAAATTGAAGTCTCTTGATTTCAGAGACTTCAATTTATGAGGCCCGTTAGAATTTTCTCTTTTATATCAAAGGTGAGAAAATTGATCAAGATCTTCCTCGGCTTTGTACGATTAGGATTTTTCCTGAAAGGGTCTCTGTGTATCCTCTGGATATTTTGTCTCAATTCCTCTTCCGATATGTCAATCTGGACTACCTCTTTGATAAGAGTTATAATGAAGGATTTTAGGTCCTACCCTTCTTCCCCTCTGGCACCTTCAAGAGGCACAGATTATTGTGCCTGAAAACATTTTCCAGTGACTTCACTCGTTCTCTGAGTGCAGCTTCCTCTTTTCTAACTGAGATGATATCATCTTTAGCTGCTCCCAGGTCTGTCCTAATTTCTTCCACCAAGTTTTCTAGAACCCCCATCCTGGAATTTAGAATATCCAGCTTTTTCTCTACGGTTTTGCAGAAAAGTCTGATGTCCCCCTGATTTGCCTTTGAAGTTGCAAACCCCTTTTTAATGTCAGATGCCATAGTGAGGAATGAGGATTGTAGCCCAGTGCCTGGGGGAATAACATCACTCCCATCCACCCCCGTTGCCGTATTTACATCTTCCCCTCTACCAACGGTAACAACTTTGTTACTTCCAGCTGTGGAGGGATTTTCCAAGCTTGTAATCTCATTGATTTCAGAGGCTCCTAGAACCTCGGACTCCTTTGGCTGAGGGAGTTGGTCAACCTGCAATTTACTCTGTGGTTGTGTCTGTGGCTGTGGCTGTGGCTGTGGTTTCAGCTGCGACTGCGGCTGTGACTCTGAGAGAATAGAGGAGCTCAAAGGTGGACCAGTATTCTGTGGGGTATCTGAGCTGGGTTTTAATTGGGGACAAGACTCCAGCACAAACTGTGGACTCTCTGTTGCCATGTTAGAAGAGGAATGAAACTATCCCTGTTTGTCCTAAGAACTTCCCCCTGCTCTACGACGTTCAAAACTTGAGGCAAAACCTTAAAATATGACCTCAGTGAGGGAGTTACTTTGACTTTAGTCTCAGAAGGGGGCCCTTTCCTAATGATATTTTTGGGACCTTTTCCCTTATGTATTCGATAGGGGGAGGAACTTTTGTCAGTATTTTTGTCGGTTTTCTCCCCTGGCTCCCCCTCGAGTAGCTGTAATCATACAGAAAAAACCTTTTTTGGTCTTTTTTGAGGCACTACCCTCCTTGTTTGCTTGTATTTCAGGTTTTTCAGGTTTAGCTTTTGATTTAGTTTAGGCTGTTTTTTTTTGTTCTACCTATTTTATCCGGTTTATCAGAATTATTTACTTCAAAACTGCCCTCATCCTCTAACTGCCCTGCCTTCTTGCCCTTGTAACCATTTATCGGGGGATCAGAGACAGTGGTGGTAATGAAAGTGACCTTCCTTCTAAGGCAGTATGGTGCGATATGACGTCCTGGGGGCTCTCCTGAAAAAAGACCCACAATGTTACCTTGTGCTGAAAGCTCCTGTACCTCCGGAACAAACACTACTTCTCCTCTAATCTCGGTGGCCAAACCTTTCCCAGCATTGTGTTGCTCCACTGCCTCCTCGTCCAGCATGAAGACGGCGGCTCCCACCGCCCTGCAGGTGCTGACACTGCCGCTCGCGTTCCTGGAAGCACCTCTGGAGAGTCACATGCGCAGCAGCTGATGTGCCGCCAATCTCCAGCCTCTCCTCAACTCCGAGGCAACCGCGAGGCGGCGCGGCAGATCCACCGAGGCACCAACGCACATCGCCCACGCCTCCACCAGGTAAGAAATTAATTTAAACTTGAAATCACGCTTTCTTTCATACAGGCATTGCCACAGCCTCCAGGGCAGACGTAACACAACACATCGACAGGGGAGCTACCAGCAAGACCTGCGACCGCTTTATCTCACGGCCGCCATGTTCTCCCTGGCCAGTAGATCCGTCTGCAATGGCATAGTGGGTTGATGAGTGTGTGATGGGAGATGGTGTTGAAGGCTACAGGGAGGCCTAAGAAGAGGAGGGAAGCTGATATTACTTGCCGAGTAGGGTGTGAATTTCATCTGTTGCAGCGATCAGGGCTGTTTTGGTGATGTGGTTGGATCTGAAGCCTAATTAGGAAGGGTTCAGCAGGTTGCTTTTTCCAGATACTCAGTGAGTAGGTGGTTGATGGACTTTTCCAGGACTTTGGCAGAGAACAGGAGAAGAGAGATGGGACGGTAGTTCTGGAGATCTCTGTTGTCTGCCAAAGGTTTTTGAGGTGGGGTCTGACCTCAGCGTATTTCCATGCATCAGGAAAGGTAGCTGTGGAAATAGAGGTGTTGAGGATGGTGATGAGCTGGTGGCTGATCTCATCTTTACTGAGGTTGAAGTTTTCATGGGGGCATGGGTCGATATATGTTCCCAAATGGATGGAGATCATCAGCATAGCTGTGATTGGTTTGCTGAGTTATTTACATGTGGTAAACAGATGGTTCATGTTTGTGGTTGATGAGTTGCTGGGTAGGTCAGAGAATTGGGGTTCAGAGCTTCAGTAAATGGTTGCTATCTTGTTATCTAAGTGGTCGGCCAGGGCGTCACAAAGTTTCTGTGAGGGGGAGGGGGAGTTTTCTGTTTGTGACAAGCAGGGGAACTCTCTGATAATGGTGAAGAGTTTCTTGGATTGGTTGGAGCTGGTCTTGATCCGGTGTGTCAGGGCCTCCTTCTTCGTGGCTTTGAGCTGGCGGTGGTAGTTGTTAAGGGCTGATTTGTAGGAGGCATACTCTGAGTGGTTTCTGCTGCTGCGCCATCTTCTCTCCATTTGCCTGCGCTTGCGCTACACTGTGCTGAGTTCTGGCATGTACCAGCTGGCTCGTTTGGTGGTCCTGTGTGTTCTGGCAGGTTTGATAGGAGCAACTTGGTTGGCTGCACAGGTGTCTCCCTTGTGTACTTGTCTCCTGTCAAAAACTCACCCCTTGAGCTCCTTGTTACTCTTTCTACTGTGCTGCTCACTCTCTCGCTTCCTCTCTCTCTCCCTCTCTCTCATGGACTTTACCAGGGACGGCTGATTTTAGGGGTGAAGTTGGCATTGCCCCCTAACAATAAACAAAAAAACACTGAGTTTCTATTGAAAGGCTTCATAGTGCTTTGTTTCAGGCAGTAAGTAACATGAAACTCATTTATTTTTTACCAGCTGGATAAGTGAGCACAGCTGGGCATGTGTCATCTGGGCGAGAGATAATTCGCCCTGGAGGCACAAGGCAGTGTTGTGTTGTCAGGGTGGTGGGCACAGCATTTTTTAATGGCATTGTATCTGCTTGATTCTGGGTATTAAAGGCCTGTGACCTTGGGCAGGGTACACAAAACACCAGAGACAAAGGAGGCAAGGCTTACTAGGTGTCAGCAAACATGTGAGTCTCTACTCGACCCATATCCTGGTATGCTTTTGTTTCAGAGAACATGCTGGAGGAGGGGCCCACAGTGTATTTCGCAGTTGATACCCCGGAGGGAAGAAGTAACGGGTGAAGTTAGGTACGGTTTTTGCTCAGTTCTCTAAGGCTTTGTAGCTTGGGCACTTTTTTCTGGTGTGATTTAAAGTTCCCTTTTGTAAGGCAGAAAAACACCAGGAATGCTGTATGTACTACTCGGCCATGCCTGTTCAGGGCCCTGTGTTTACCAGCTCTTGCACACCTAGGAAGTCACATATGGTACCAAGAACACAGTGGCAAGCATCTTTGAAAGTAAAATGCTGCCTTGAATGGACTGACTTTGTGTTGCATCGCTTCTCTTGTCTTCGATTCTGGTTTCTACAGGTGTTTATCATTGTTTGATCACCAAGTTAGCATTTGGAGGGAGTGGCAGTGTACCGATACATACAATGCAAGGATTACAATATTTAGTGCTAGTGATTAGACCTGGGCGGTTTGCAGAGTTTTCTGCATTCTGCCCTCCACAGAGCAAGCGGTGTGCAGAAAACTTTGCTCATTGTAGGGGAAGATTTTTTTCCTGCTCGCGCTCGCCAACAGTAAGTTGGTGAGCCCGAGTGAATTTCTGCCCGAGTGAATTTCTACCCGAGTGGCTGTAAGATCAGAGCAAACAGTAGTTTGCACCGCACTGTTTTTTGACACTCCGCGAACTTTACCCAGGCCTATAGTGATAAGAGAGTTTGATATGATGATGTTAGGGGCTGATTGGTTTTAAGGTGGTTTGTCTCAAATTGGGAGTTTCTGGCTGTACACAGATGCTGGGTCGATAATTGTTGCAGTGGCAAACTGCCATTTGCAACACCTTCAGCTAGTCCTGGGGGCAGATTTATGTTAACTGGCGCATCCCGAGGGATGCGCCAGTTAACATGCGCCACAGTGCGCCACAGCTACGCCACCCATGGTGCGCCGCATTTATGATGCGGCGCACCATGGGGCAAAAACGGCACAGATGCGTGACGCATCTGTGCCGGAAATGTGGCGCATTGCTAGAGTTGCGTCGCAAGCACGACGCAGCTCTAGCAATGCTCTGGGGGGGCCTATTCCTTCAATGCTGCCTCAAGCCTTACGCCTGCTTCAAGCAGGCGCAGGGTTTTGACGCAGCATTGCCCTGAAAGTGACTGAGTGAAATCTCATAGATTTCACTCAGCCACTTTCAGGAGGCGTTCCTGCGCAGGAACGCCCCCCCTGCGCAGGAACGTCCCCTCATGGCGCAGTGCTGTACAACGTGACGCATCTCCTAGATGCGTCACGTTGTAAATAGGGCGCAGGGATGCGCCACGTTTCCGTGCCGTTGCGTCACTCAACGGCGGCGTAAACGTGGCGCAAGCCCTTCATAAATCTGCCCCCAGGTTTTTAGAAAAACACCGTTTTGTATGATGGGAATTTTTGTTAATGCTGTCAATTTGAAAAGTGCAACTAAAAGTCCCACAATTCAATGTGTGCTTGGCCAGAAAGCCAGGACTGACAGAATGTGTCACACGTGATATGGGCTCATTTAGCAGCTGTCAGTGGCTGCAGAGATAAGGTCTGTGTAATGCTTAAATGCACTGTAACCAGTTGGACTATGATTTATAAATTGATAAGCCGATAAGCTGTTCAACTTAAGTTGCTGATAGGTTGGTTCAACATTCCTCTTCCCTACAGATAGTAGGCAAATTGCGGGGGATGCATGGCTTTGCATTGTGATTGCATGCCCTCGCTCCTTTTACTTTTTAATTTGTGTATTCTAAACACGATTGGGAATTTTAATTGCAGACGTGAAAGTTTTTACTCGGGGTTAGGAAATAAGAAGTATGGGATTCAGTGGTTCTTCAGTTGCAGTGTCTCCAAGACATATTTGTTCCAAAATATCTGCACCATAAAGACATTTTCAAATGTATTAATGTATTATGTCTGCCCTCTGGAAAATAATGTTCATTATGTTGCATTTAGCACAACACACACTGACCGGGAACAACCCCGCAGAAGACATACAGTATTTGCAGACCCTTACTGTGAGTGTGGAAAGTGACACCATAAGTCCCAGATGCAAAACACACCAGACAGGATTGACTGAAATGTCCCATGTGACATGGGGCATCTTGACAGATATAAAATGGTTTGGAAGTAGGGGAGATCAACTCAAAATAAATTCTAGACCTCCCCCATGCACTCCAAGTGAAGCAGCGAAAACCTTAATCCTTTCAAATGGTGTTGATATAGGCTTATTACCTGTTCAAGAGAGTGAATGCACTCTAGTGCTTTATATTGTTGATGTATTTATTATCTTGTGCTAGTGTAACATTCCAGTCTAACAAATCACAATAATTTCCTCAGTAGAGCTCATTTGTTAAAGGTGTATTATTAAATCAGTATATCTGTGTGGTACTCAGCATTGATATCTAAAAGTCTGTTAAGAAGCTCTGTGTTTTTACTGAATAAGCAGCTACCTACATCATTATCATATAAAATCTCTTTCACAATTGCTTTATTTTCCTTCTTGCTTTCTCAAATCGGCTTGAAAATGCACAATTTGCCCACTCTTATTACAAACTTTTCTAAGGAGGAGGGACCCCACCGAACCCCCTAATGACAGTCGGACTCGCCCACTATTGGGGCTCGCCACAGGCCACTCATCCAGACCTTTTACACGCCACCACTTTCAAATGTCTCCAACCGCCACTGGACTTTACCCAATTCCAAAGTCCTCTGCGATTCATGTAGTTTTCTATCTAGTCCGCTTTTCCCTTACTTTAAGTTAATCTTTCCATTGTGTACTGCTTGCTTTCTCTCTTGTGTGCTTCTCTCCGGCCTAACTACCCCACCTCATGCTCTATGTTGTTCTCCCCATTGTATACTTCTCTCCGACTCGCCCCTGTTGCTCTCTCCTACATGTGCTGCTATTCCACTCCTCTTCGCATCCATTCCCTGAATACATCCTCTGTTGCACCCTCAACCCCATGGTCTTTTAAATTTTTATTTTGCACTTTCATTTTTTATTTACTGATCCAAGTAGCATCCACCATTTTGTATTTGTAAATGCAAAAAAAAGGAAAATGGTGCCCATTTTATTTTTTAGGCGCATGCAACACATGTCATGGTTCGCGGCGCTGGCCGCTCCCTGCCACCCCTGCAAACACACACAGAATCGCCAAAATACTCACTTCCGGGCGAATGTTCGTCCCAGTCTAGTCCCGGGCAGCTGACCCGGGGTTCCTGAAGCACTTCCGGGGAAACGCATAACCATTGCGTTTCCCGCCGGCTCAGGGCTTCGAATTCTTCCCTGAGTATCCTGAGACACGGCATTGGGAGTAAGATTGCCGTATTTGCTTGCCGGTTACACCGCGCTGGAGCGCTGTTCCCCAGCTGATCTACACCTCGCAGGAGCGCTGTTCCACAGCGGGTCTACGCCGCGTTGGAACATTTGTTTATGATTTGGTTTTCACCGCGCAGGAGCGCTTGTGTTTATTTTCTGTGTGGTTCACCGCGCCAGAGCGCGATATATGGCTACACGTTTTCTGCCTCCAGTACTTAGTAGCGCAGGAGCGCTATTCTTGACTAAAGGACAATAGCACAAGGGTGCTTTTCTTTTGGGGTTTTCTTTTGGCCATATATCGACATTTGGTTTCTCCATTGCGCAGGAGCGCTACTTGGAGGAATAGCTCTGTTGAACCGGAGCCTTGTGCATAGTTGTTTTGCTTACTAGGGATGCCACAGAACTAGAGACTAAGACCTGATTTATGTTACATGCGCAGGAGCGCCTTTTTGATATATAGTTTGGTTGTCTCGCGTTGGAGTGCCTCAAATTGGTTATCCTTGCTAGAAGCTGATTGAATTCTGGAAACCACAAACTACAAAAACACTGCTGGCCCGAGATACCCGTGAGCTCCACACCCTTATCATCCCTCTACATCCTGGCTCCCTTCCCTGCGTCCATCTCATCCCTGCTGGGTCCTACATTCCACAAGGGTCAGGTGGGTACAGGGGCGGGCGTTCCTGTCGTCTCTGCGGAATTGCTTCACAAGCAAAGGTAAGTCTTGTGGGGCATCTGACAGAATTCGAAGCCCACGATAACAATTCCACCCAGACGACATGGGCGACCCGGAGGTTACCTTGCAAGACATAGCCGTCATGCTGGCTGCCATGCAGACCGAGAACCTTGCCTTGCGCCATGACATAACGGCCCTACAGGGCCAGTTGGCGGCCGGGGTCACCACTCCTTTGGGTACCACTCCTAGTCCTAGAGTCAGACAAGAAGGCCTGTTGAGACAGCCTACGTTTACCTTTGGGGGGTCCTCTGCCGCCACCAACCAAGACACAGCTATCCAGGTCGTCACTCCCCACCCAGTACAGTTGGCACCACCCGAACGCTTCTATGGGGACAGTACTAAGTACGGAATATTCATTCACCAATGCCAATTGCATTTCATGGCGAGAATCGCGGCCTTTCTCGATGATGCATCTAAAGTTGCAAACATACTGTCTTAAATGGGCGGGGACGCTGCTCAATGGTCCATTGCCTTGGTGGAGAACGACGATCCCATGCTCAACCACCTGCCAACGTTCAAGGAAGCTATGCGGCGGATGTTCGCTCGCCATACTTTTGTGTAAGCCGCCGACAATGAACTGCTCAGCCTGAGACAAGGCAACCAAGATCTGCTTCATTACATCACTATGTTCAGCAGGCTTGTTATTGAGGCCCACTGGCCTGAGGATAAGAAAGTGTCTGTGTTCTATCGGGGATTACGTGATGACCTGAAGGATCTCATCTCACAGTATCCCAATCCGCCTGACGAAATCGGTCCTTTCATCGACATGGTGGTGAAAATGAACTTCCGACTGCAGGAAAGAAAGACAGACAAGGGGAAAGGCAGCGACAACCGTCTCTTGTCCTTCGGGGGCAAGGGCATCGAGAAGGCCAAAGAGGAGTCCGCTCCCCAGGGTGAAGCGTCCAAACCCATGCAGATCGGCGGCATAAGAGGACCCTTGACCAGTCAAGAAAGGGAAAAGAGGAGGAAGCAGAACCAGTGCCTGTACTGTGGCAAAAGCGGACACTTCGTAAGGGAATGCCCGGCGAAACCAACGAGACCTCGGGGCAGAAGGCCTTTTGCTTTGCCCGTCACCAAGGGCGACAAGGCGGGAAACGAGACCACCCAGTAGACAAGGGGATCCGTCCACTGGGTTCTTTTTCATGTACATCAGCGGTCCCCGCAGTACACGACGGTAGTCATCACGTCGGCATAGCAGCGTCCTTAAGGAATCTGGCGGGCAGGACTTGGATGGTAACCACCATGCTGGATTCCGGCGCGACAGGTTGCTTCATCGATACAGCGTTTTCCCGGGCCTTGGGCATTGATACAGTGTCGAAGGCCCAACCTGAACCCGTGAAAGCTGTGGATGGAACTGACCTGACTTCCGGCCCTATCAGACACCGAACAGAGAACCTGACTATGTCCTTGTCTAACAACCATGCCGAATCCATCAGTTTCAACGTCATCGACGCTCCTCAATTCAAGGTGATATTGGGGTTACCGTGGTTGGTGAAGCACAATCCTCGCACCGACTGGGTGTCCCAAACCCTACACCTAGAATCGGAACACTGCTGTAGCACCTGTTATGCAAAGGACGACCTGCTAGGAGCTCGCTCCATACAAGCACACACGTTGCCAGTTCAAGGCATGGGGATGGTTTCCCAAGCTGACATACCGAAAGAATATCTGGACCTAGCCGAGGTGTTCGACAAGAAGGGGGCCAACACGCTGCCACCCCATTGGTCATTCGACTGCCGTATTGACCTGATTCCCGGCTCCACGTTGCCTTGCAGCAGGATCTATTCGCTCACGGAAAAGGAGAACATCCACCTCCGCTCCTATCTGGACGAATACCTAGACAACAGGTTTATTCGTCACTCCAGATCTCCGGTTTCATCTCCTCTTTTATTCGTGTCGAAGAAGGAAGGGGATCTGAGGACCTGCATAGACTTTCGCGCGATGAACACCATCACCATAAAAAAACGGTACCCGCTACCGCTGATCTCCAATCTATTGGACCAGGTCAAGAACGCCTCCATCTACACTAAGCTCGACCTGCGGGGTGCTTATCATCTAGTCAGAGTCCGAAAAGGAGACGAATGGAAGACGGCCTTCCGGACGAAGTTCGGTCTCTTCGAATACCAGGTCATGCCTTTCGGACTCTGTAATCCCCCCGCAGCATTCCAGTTCTTCATCGATGAGGTGTTGAGGGACTTCATTGACGTCTTCTGTATCGTCTACATAGACGACATCTTGATATACTCACAGACCACCGCAGAGCACGTTCAGCACGTGCGTTCCGTCCTACAACAGTTGGAGAAACACCGTTTGTACGTGAAATTGGAGAAGAGCGTTTTTCACGTCACATCCGTTGAGTTCCTAGGGCACATCATCACTCTGGCAGGCATCCAAATGGACAACAAGAAGGTGGAGGCCATCCTATCCTGGCCTACCCTGGAGTCCGTAAAAGAAGTCCAACGGTTCCTCGGTTTTTCCAACTACTACCGACGATTCATCACAGGGTTCTCCGAGATGGTGGCACCCATCACACGCTTGTTGCGCAAAGGGGTAAGGTTTGGTTGGGACCAAAAAGCAGACGACGCCTTCCAGGAACTAAAGAGGCGTTTTACCGTAGCTCCGGTGCTGGTGCACCCCGACACCGAGCAACCCTTCATAGTAGAAGCAGACGCTTCGAAAGACGCCATAGGTGGAGTGCTATCACAAAGAAGCACCAGCACAGGACTGCTGCATCCTGTGGCCTTTTACTCTAAGAAGCTTCTACCCGCTGAACGCAACTACACTGTGTCAGACCGGGAGTTTCTAGCCATCAAGACAGCGTTCGAGGAATGGCGCCACTTTCTGAAAGACGCCAAACACACAGTAACCATCTACACAGACCACAGAAACCTCCAGTTTCTGCGATCAGCACGCGCCCTCACCTCCCGACAGCTTCGATGGACCCTGTTCTTCAATGAGTACAACTTTACAATCACGTTCCGGCCGGGGAAAGACAACGCCAAAGCAGATGCCCTTTTGCGTCTTGATGAGTCCGACGAAGATGACGAAAACCTCGAGCCTGTCCCCATAATACCGGAGAAACACTTCCAGGGCATAGTCGCATCCACGAAACCCGACATGATGCAGTCCGACCAAATGGTCCTGGCTGAAGGCGAAGACGACTTGACACGTGCCAACGGGTCACAAAACAGGAGCGACAGATTGTACCTTCCTGAGGTAACTGAACAGAAAGAAGCACTTGGCCTGTGCCATGATCATGTCCTCTCCGGCCATCCTGGCTATCACAAAACACTTGATCTCGTACAGAGACGGTTCTGGTGGCCAACCATGGTGACCGACACGAGAAACCATGTAACTAACTGTGCCGTTTGTCCGCTGGGCAAGAACAGGTCAGAGCCCTCTGTTGGCTTTCTGTGTTCCATTCCTGTCCCACCGTATCCGTGGCACACCGTCTCCATGGATTTCGTAGTTGAACTCCCGCTCACCAAGACGGGGCACACCACAGTTCTCACCATAGTGGACCACCTCTCCAAGATGGCTCATTTCGTACCCTTGGTGAAACTGCCCACCGCAGCGGAACTGGCCTTGATATTCGTGCAAGAAGTGGTTCGCCTCCACGGCATTCCATCTGTGGTCATAACGGATCGGGGACCGCAGTTCGTGTCCCGCTTCTGGAAAGAGGTATGCAGGATACTCGAGATGGACGTACGCCTGTCCTCAGCATACCACCCTCAGACCGATGGTCAGGCCGAAAGAACGAACCACACCATGGAGCAGTACCTCCGCTGTTTGCTGCTCACGGTTGAGAAGGAATGGTCTGAGGTGATTTGGATGGCGGAATATGCGTACAACAACAGCAAGCATTCGGCCATCAGCATGTCTCCCTTCTTTTGCCTCCATGGACGTCACCCTCGCACCACTGCCTGGGAGGAACCCCTGGACAGCCAGCTACCCTCAGTGCGGTCTTATCATGATTCACTGCGCAGACTCTGGCAGCAAGCTCGGTTCGAGCTGGCCAAAGCGAAGGACACCTACAAGAAGCATGCTGACGCCCATAGACAGAAGGAACCTGCATACCGCTAGGGTGACAGGGTATGGCTTTCCATCCGGCACCTCAATGTCCACGGCCCCAAGAAACTGTTGCCCCGTTATGTGGGTCCCTTTGTCATCGAGAAGGTGGTCAATCCTGTGGCCATGAAGCTATTGCTTCCTCCGCACATGAGGATCCACCCGGTCTTCCACGTCTCCCTTCTGCATGCGGTCCGTTCTGGCAGCTCTGTTCCCTCTCCTCCTTCTCCGGTGGTGGTGGAGGACCATGTTGAGTATGAGGTCAGGGCTATCTTGGGGTCTCGTCGCACCAGGGGTAAGCTGTTCTACCTGGTGGACTGGAAGGGGTACGGTCCTGATGAGCGGTCCTGGGAACCCTTGTCCCATGTGCGCCATGCCCCTGTTCTGGTCCGTGCTGTTCATCTGAGTCACCCTCTGAGCCCTCGCCCTGCCTCTCCTTTCTGGGTTCCGGGGGTGTTGGGGGGTTCTGTTCTAGGGGGGGGTGCTGTCATGGTTCGCGGCGCTGGCCGCTCCCTGCCACCCCTGCAAACACACACAGAATCGCCAAAATACTCACTTCCGGGCGAATGTTCGTCCCAGTCTAGTCCCGGGCAGCTGACCCGGGGTTCCTGAAGCACTTCCGGGGGAAACACATAACCATTGCGTTTCCCGCCGGCTCAGGGCTTCGAATTCTTCCCTGAGTATCCTGAGACACGGCATTGGGAGTAAGATTGCCGTATTTGCTTGCCGGTTACACCGCGCTGGAGCGCTGTTCCCCAGCTGATCTACACCGCGCAGGAGCGCTGTTCCACAGCGGGTCTACGCCGCGTTGGAACATTTGTTTATGATTTGGTTTTCACCGCGCAGGAGCGCTTGTGTTTATTTCCGTGTGGTTCACCGCACCAGAGCGCGATATATGGCTACACGTTTTATGCCTCCAGTACTTAGTAGCGCAGGAGCGCTATTCTTGACAAAAGGACAATAGCACAAGGGTGCTTTTCTTTTGGGGTTTTCTTTTGGCCAAATATCGACATTTGGTTTCTCCATTGCGCAGGAGCGCTACTTGGAGGAATAGCTCTGCTGAACCGGAGCCTTGTGCATAGTTGTTTTGCTTACTAGGGATGCCACAGAACTAGAGACTAAGACCTGATTTATGTTACATGCGCAGGAGCGCCTTTTTAGGTCTCGGCTAGAAGCGAGCGAAGCTCGCTCTCGCCAGAGACCTTATTGTTAGCGACTCAGCTTCCCAGGAGGACAGTCCTGGCCGCGCGCAAGGCGATTTGCGCCGGCCACGCGCACGCGAACGCGCTGTCCTCCTCGGAAGCTGAGACGCTAGCTATACCTCTCTAGGTTCATGCTTCGCTGGATTGATTGAAAAGGCAGCCTTTGTCCTAATACACTGCACACCCTCGCTTTTTGCGTGGGTGTCTAGATTCGGGATGTATTTCTTTTTTTCTTGTCTGTCTGGCTCGAGCTCAGCATCATGGTGAAGATTTCACGATCATGTCTAATATATTACATGTGCATGGCGAACGTCTGGTTAACGTTTACATTTACTTTTTTTTCCGTGACCTACGTGATTTAGTTAAGCAGAAAAAAGACGTGTCATGATTGTAACTGGAAAAAAAATATTCCTTTGGCGGGTGAACGTTTTGTGGGCTGTGATGGAAAAGTGATCAGATAAACTCGGGGAAACCCAGCAATGCGCGAGAAGTACGATGACAGCTGCGCCGTTTGCACGTAGCTGAGATGAGTGGAATTGTTTAGCCTGTGTGTCACATCCGTTTTATATAGTGATTAGGCTAATCTCATTTATAGGTTTTTCATGTCAGTAATGTTGTACTTGTATTGTACTTCATATCAGCAGGCCATTTCCTTATCGATTAGTTCAACCTTAAAGCACTTGTGGTTTTCCCATCGTTAATTTAAGGCGTGTGATGTAAATGAATGCCAAATTCTAAATGACAGGACATTTTCCCCATTAGTCATCATGTGCAGCTCAATGTAGGCTTCGGTCTTAACTTCTTACATTTGTATACCCATCAGTTGACTAAATTACTGATTTATGGCCAATTCCAATTAACCCTGCAAACTAGATCGGCCTGGGAGTACATCGAGTTAGTCTGTTGACAACATATTTATTAGTAGTGAGTAGTGAGTGCAGAGTAGTGAGTGCAGAGTGCAGAGTAGTGAGTGCAGAGTGCAGAGTAGTGAGTGCAGAGTGCAGAGTAGTGAGTAGTGAGTGCTGAGTAGTGAGTGCAGAGTAGTGAGTAGTGAGTGCAGAGTAGTGAGTGCAGAGTAGTGAGTGCAGAGTAGTGAGTGCAGAGTGCAGAGTAGTGAGTAGTGAGTGCAGAGTAGTGAGTAGTGAGTGCAGAGTAGTGAGTAGTGAGTGCAGAGTAGTGAGTGCAGAGTAGTGAGTGCAGAGTAGTGAGTGCAGAGTAGTGAGTGCAGAGTAGTGAGTAGTGAGTGCAGAGTAGTGAGTGCAGAGTAGTGAGTGCAGAGTAGTGAGTGCAGAGTAGTGAGTGCAGAGTAGTGAGTGCAGAGTAGTGAGTGCAGAGTAGTGAGTGCAGAGTAGTGAGTGCAGAGTAGTGAGTAGTGAGTGCAGAGTAGTGAGTGCAGAGTAGTGAGTGCAGAGTAGTGAGTAGTGAGTGCAGAGTAGTGAGTGCAGAGTAGTGAGTGCAGAGTAGTGAGTGCAGAGTAGTGAGTAGTGAGTGCAGAGTAGTGAGTAGTGAGTGCAGAGTAGTGAGTGCAGAGTAGTGAGTGCAGAGTAGTGAGTGCAGAGTAGTGAGTGCAGAGTAGTGAGTAGTGAGTGCAGAGTAGTGAGTGCAGAGTAGTGAGTGCAGAGTAGTGAGTAGTGAGTGCAGAGTAGTGAGTGCAGAGTGCAGAGTAGTGAGTGCAGAGTAGTGAGTGCAGAGTAGTGAGTGCAGAGTAGTGAGTGCAGAGTGCAGAGTAGTGAGTAGTGAGTAGTGAGTAGTGAGTAGTGAGTGCAGAGTAGTGAGTGCAGAGTAGTGAGTGCAGAGTAGTGAGTGCAGAGTGCAGAGTAGTGAGTGCAGAGTGCAGAGTAGTGAGTGCAGAGTGCAGAGTAGTGAGTGCAGAGTGCAGAGTAGTGAGTGCAGAGTGCAGAGTAGTGAGTGCAGAGTGCAGAGTAGTGAGTGCAGAGTAGTGAGTGCAGAGTAGTGAGTGCAGAGTAGTGAGTGCAGAGTAGTGAGTGCAGAGTAGTGAGTGCAGAGTAGTGAGTAGTGAGTGCAGAGTAGTGAGTGCAGAGTAGTGAGTGCAGAGTAGTGAGTGCAGAGTAGTGAGTGCAGAGTAGTGAGTGCAGAGTAGTGAGTGCAGAGTAGTGAGTGCAGAGTAGTGAGTGCAGAGTAGTGAGTAGTGAGTGCAGAGTAGTGAGTGCAGAGTAGTGAGTGCAGAGTAGTGAGTGCAGAGTGCAGAGTAGTGAGTGCAGAGTAGTGAGTGCAGAGTAGTGAGTGCAGAGTAGTGAGTGCAGAGTAGTGAGTGCAGAGTAGTGAGTGCAGAGTAGTGAGTGCAGAGTAGTGAGTGCAGAGTAGTGAGTGCAGAGTAGTGAGTGCAGAGTAGTGAGTGCAGAGTAGTGAGTGCAGAGTAGTGAGTGCAGAGTGCAGAGTAGTGAGTGCAGAGTAGTGAGTGCAGAGTAGTGAGTGCAGAGTAGTGAGTGCAGAGTAGTGAGTGCAGAGTAGTGAGTGCAGAGTAGTGAGTGCAGAGTAGTGAGTGCAGAGTAGTGAGTGCAGAGTAGTGAGTGCAGAGTAGTGAGTGCAGAGTAGTGAGTGCAGAGTAGTGAGTGCAGGGTGCAGAGTAGTGAGTGCAGAGTGCAGAGTAGTGAGTGCAGAGTGCAGAGTAGTGAGTGCAGAGTAGTGAGTGCAGAGTAGTGAGTGCAGAGTAGTGAGTGCAGAGTAGTGAGTGCAGAGTAGTGAGTAGTGAGTGCAGAGTAGTGAGTGCAGAGTAGTGAGTGCAGAGTAGTGAGTGCAGAGTAGTGAGTGCAGAGTAGTGAGTGCAGAGTAGTGAGTGCAGAGTAGTGAGTGCAGAGTAGTGAGTAGTGAGTGCAGAGTAGTGAGTAGTGAGTGCAGAGTAGTGAGTGCAGAGTGCAGAGTAGTGAGTGCAGAGTGCAGAGTAGTGAGTAGTGAGTGCAGAGTAGTGAGTAGTGAGTGCAGAGTAGTGAGTGCAGAGTAGTGAGTGCAGAGTAGTGAGTGCAGAGTAGTGAGTGCAGAGTAGTGAGTGCAGAGTAGTGAGTGCAGAGTAGTGAGTGCAGAGTAGTGAGTGCAGAGTGCAGAGTAGTGAGTGCAGAGTGCAGAGTAGTGAGTGCAGAGTGCAGAGTAGTGAGTGCAGAGTGCAGAGTAGTGAGTGCAGAGTAGTGAGTGCAGAGTGCAGAGTAGTGAGTGCAGAGTGCAGAGTAGTGAGTGCAGAGTGCAGAGTAGTGAGTGCAGAGTGCAGAGTAGTGAGTGCAGAGTAGTGAGTGCAGAGTAGTGAGTGCAGAGTAGTGAGTGCAGAGTAGTGAGTGCAGAGTAGTGAGTGCAGAGTAGTGAGTGCAGAGTGCAGAGTAGTGAGTGCAGAGTGCAGAGTGGTGAGTGCAGAGTGCAGAGTAGTGAGTGCAGAGTGCAGAGTAGTGAGTGCAGAGTGCAGAGTAGTGAGTGCAGAGTGCAGAGTGCAGAGTAGTGAGTGCAGAGTGCAGAGTAGTGAGTGCAGAGTGCAGAGTAGTGAGTGCAGAGTGCAGAGTAGTGAGTGCAGAGTGCAGAGTAGTGAGTGCAGAGTAGTGAGTGCAGAGTGCAGAGTAGTGAGTGCAGAGTGCAGAGTAGTGAGTGCAGAGTAGTGAGTGCAGAGTAGTGAGTGCAGAGTAGTGAGTGCAGAGTAGTGAGTGCAGAGTGCAGAGTAGTGAGTGCAGAGTAGTGAGTGCAGAGTGCAGAGTAGTGAGTGCAGAGTAGTGAGTGCAGAGTGCAGAGTAGTGAGTGCAGAGTGCAGAGTAGTGAGTGCAGAGTGCAGAGTAGTGAGTGCAGAGTAGTGAGTGCAGAGTAGTGAGTGCAGAGTGCAGAGTAGTGAGTGCAGAGTGCAGAGTAGTGAGTGCAGAGTGCAGAGTAGTGAGTGCAGAGTAGTGAGTGCAGAGTAGTGAGTGCAGAGTGCAGAGTAGTGAGTGCAGAGTGCAGAGTAGTGAGTGCAGAGTGCAGAGTAGTGAGTGCAGAGTGCAGAGTAGTGAGTGCAGAGTAGTGAGTGCAGAGTGCAGAGTAGTGAGTGCAGAGTGCAGAGTAGTGAGTGCAGAGTAGTGAGTGCAGAGTAGTGAGTGCAGAGTAGTGAGTGCAGAGTGCAGAGTAGTGAGTGCAGAGTAGTGAGTGCAGAGTAGTGAGTGCAGAGTGCAGAGTAGTGAGTGCAGAGTAGTGAGTGCAGAGTGCAGAGTAGTGAGTGCAGAGTGCAGAGTAGTGAGTGCAGAGTGCAGAGTAGTGAGTGCAGAGTAGTGAGTGCAGAGTGCAGAGTAGTGAGTGCAGAGTAGTGAGTGCAGAGTGCAGAGTAGTGAGTGCAGAGTGCAGAGTAGTGAGTGCAGAGTAGTGAGTGCAGAGTAGTGAGTGCAGAGTGCAGAGTAGTGAGTGCAGAGTAGTGAGTGCAGAGTAGTGAGTGCAGAGTGCAGAGTAGTGAGTGCAGAGTAGTGAGTGCAGAGTGCAGAGTAGTGAGTGCAGAGTGCAGAGTAGTGAGTGCAGAGTGCAGAGTAGTGAGTGCAGAGTAGTGAGTGCAGAGTAGTGAGTGCAGAGTGCAGAGTAGTGAGTGCAGAGTGCAGAGTAGTGAGTGCAGAGTGCAGAGTAGTGAGTGCAGAGTGCAGAGTAGTGAGTGCAGAGTGCAGAGTAGTGAGTGCAGAGTAGTGAGTGCAGAGTGCAGAGTAGTGAGTGCAGAGTAGTGAGTGCAGAGTGCAGAGTAGTGAGTGCAGAGTAGTGAGTGCAGAGTAGTGAGTGCAGAGTAGTGAGTGCAGAGTAGTGAGTGCAGAGTAGTGAGTGCAGAGTAGTGAGTGCAGAGTAGTGAGTGCAGAGTAGTGAGTGCAGAGTGCAGAGTAGTGAGTGCAGAGTGCAGAGTAGTGAGTGCAGAGTGCAGAGTAGTGAGTGCAGAGTAGTGAGTGCAGAGTAGTGAGTGCAGAGTGCAGAGTAGTGAGTGCAGAGTGCAGAGTAGTGAGTGCAGAGTGCAGAGTAGTGAGTGCAGAGTGCAGAGTAGTGAGTGCAGAGTAGTGAGTGCAGAGTAGTGAGTGCAGAGTGCAGAGTAGTGAGTGCAGAGTAGTGAGTGCAGAGTAGTGAGTGCAGAGTAGTGAGTGCAGAGTAGTGAGTGCAGAGTAGTGAGTGCAGAGTAGTGAGTGTGCAAAGTGCAGAATAGTGAGTGCAGAGTGTGCAAAGTGCAGAGTAGTGAGTGCAGAGTGCAGAGTAGTGAGTGCAGAGTGAGTGTGCAGAATGCAGAGTAGTGAGTGCAGAGTGAGTGTGCAGAATGCAGAATAGTGAGTGCAGAATGCAGAGTAGTGAGTGCAGAGTAGTGAGTGCAGAATGCAGAGTAGTGAGTGCAGAATGCAGAGTAGTGAGTGCAGAGTAGTGAGTGCATAATGCAGAGTAGTGAGTGCAGAGTAGTGAGTGCAGAGTGAGTGTGCAGAATGCAGAATAGTGAGTGCAGAGTAGTGAGTGCAGAGTAGTGAGTGCAGAGTAGTGAGTGCAGAGTAGTGAGTGCAGAGTAGTGAGTGCAGAGTAGTGAGTGCAGAGTAGTGAGTGCAGAGTAGTGAGTGCAGAGTAGTGAGTGCAGAGTAGTGAGTGCAGAGTAGTGAGTGTGCAGAGCAGTGAGTGTGCAGAGCAGTGAGTGTGCAGAGCAGTGAGTGTGCAGAGCAGTGAGTGTGCAGAGCAGTGAGTGTGCAGAGCAGTGAGTGTGCAGGTGCAGAGTGGTGTGTGCTGTTGAGTGCAGAGTGCTGTGTATTGGCAATGTAAATGACAATGCCATTTATTTATGATTTAAAGAAAAAAAAAGAAATGTCATGAGCAATGCCAATTGCTCTACCTTTAATGATGCCGAGACCATTGCATTGCAAATGCTTGTTGATATATAGTTTGATTGTCTCGCGTTGGAGTGCCTCAAATTGGTTATCCTTGCTAGAAGCTGATTGAATTCTGGAAACCACAAACTACAAAAACACTGCTGGCCCGAGACACCCGTGAGCTCCACACCCTTTTCATCCCTGTACATCCTGGCTCCCTTCCCTGCGTCCATCTCATCCCTGCTGGGTCCTACATTCCACAAGGGTCAGGTGGGTACAGGGGCGGGCATTCCTGTCGTCTCTGCGGAATTGCTTCACAAGCAAAGGTAAGTCTTGTGGGGCACCTGACAACACTGTGGTGCAAGTGCACCTACAGAATGAGGCAATCATCAGTAGTCCTGACTTGAAACATTTCTTCTTCTTCTTCTTCTTCTTCTTCAATTAATTTGTAGATTGTGTGTCGCACCTCTTCTTGTCATATAACAAACAGCATTTTAAAGCCAAGGATCAAAAAGGAGGCGTGACCTATTCACTTAGCCAAACCTTGATGCAATATGAGAACTATGTTTCTAATAATGGATGAATACTGATGTCAAATAGCACTCTAGTTGCTTCCACTCTCGAAGTCTAGAGACAAGTGCCTCCACAGAGCAGTGTTATATATGTATTCCAACATTCATTTGGTAACACTTTATTTCAAACGCATTCATTCATTGTTTAGGAAACCCATTGTCTTTAAATATAACCTTCGTAAATGTTGCTCATTTTGTATGCAATGCAGGAAATTTTTCTGTTCATGTCACAGCTCAGATCAAGAAATAAGGAGTTGGAATTTAAACAAATATAGTAAATATCGTGTTTGAAACTGAAAAACAAACAAATTAGGTCATTTTACTATACCTGGACTCTCAGACATACGTTTGGACCATACATAGAAGTCAGCAAAGATAGAGATTGATGGAGCTGGTTGTGGATGCGCACTTGCGTGACGCTATATCGAGGGGGATAATATCGACCTACAAAAAATATCACATCCATTTCTTTGCCTACAACTATATTGTCAAGATAAGTACATACTTACTATTCTTACCTCCACAACTGTTTACCTAGAATTATCTTCCAATGTATTGATTAGGTTGATGTGATATTTTAGTCAAGCAATATATTGCTCTCTCTCACACGTTTTGGGCACTGAAATCTAAATGACCACCTGCCTCATCGAATCGCAGGTGCTCACATTATTAATGCAACTGTAAATCATGTGCTCATTGTAGCTACCTCAAGAGTGTGTAACTTTATCTACAATATACCTCACACATTCTGGCCAGTTGTTTATGTTTAGACAATGTCACATTCTACTTCTAGCTGTCTCTCACATATATATTGAACTCTCACATTCTCTTCCGCTGTCACATTCTCACTGCAGCACTCATCATTACAGTGATCCCAGTAGCTTTTTAATATATCTGTACTGGGAATGTATGTTTAGATTATCATCAAATTCAATATTATTTATAATGGTCAAATATCAAACACCGTTTAGCCTGATCAACAGCGATATTCAGACAACTTATCAAGAGCCCATCTCCACAGCCAATGTGACTGTTAATTGAACGGTTACTGTAAGCCAACACCGGCATAAGACTTTTATATGATGTAATACATTCCAATGATTACAGCACAATTGCAATGTCAACATTAATAACAAGAATATCAAAAAGAACATTGATGTTTCAGACTGTCCACGGAGGCAGTCAATGGTTAGGACCACCATCAAGACATACCATTAGACTGGGTAAAGTCTGGAATATCAAGTGTGAAATACTGAGTTATCAGAATATTGAAGCCAAAATATCGAGGACCTATATATTAAGGAGGTAAGTGCATATAGGTAAGCATAGCTTTACTATCCTTAACTTCACATATGTATCTTGTAGACACAGATACATACCTGTACATAAATACCATGGTAACAAAATAACCATTGTCAACAATCTTGCTAAACCATGTTAATTTCCATAGGGCGGTTGGACTCACTTTTAGCCCGAATGGCTGAATGGATTTCCACAAAACTTGGCAACATTGTAGGGACTGGTAGCCCGATGTGCCTTTGCTATGTCTCAAGATATGTGTTCCAGTGGATTTTGAGTAATTTAGGTTAAAAAAAATATATATATCTATAAGCGCGCCCCGGTACGCGCACCGGGGTGCGTACCAGCGCGCTTCGCGAGTTCGTGCACGGAAAGCTGATTGGCTCTCGGGTGTCTGTCAACATTCCAAACAGTCCGGAGCGGCCGCCATCTTGTGTCTCGGTAGGATCGAGGCACAAGAGGTGGCAGAAACAAAGGGGGAAATGAACAAAAGGGGGTAGGGTAGACCCCCCTGATCCCCTAGGTTTGATGTGGGGGCCATAAAAGGGCCCCGTGGGGCGAAAAAAATGCGCTCAGGTGCGCTTACGCCGTGCGTATCACGCGGACGCGGCTACGCGATACGTCACGATGATGTTTTCGTTCGCAGCAATAGCGCTAACGGGACACTCATCGGTATGCGCACCGGGACGCGCCGCAAGACTGCGCTTACCGGTGCGTTCACCGGTACGCGCACCGGGAGCGCTTCAGGGCAAAAAAATAAAAAAAAACATGAACAATATACATTAAGAAAATAGTATTACATAAATATACAATATAGGATTCATTTTAAAAACTATTACATTTCATTGCTATAGAAACTTGCTATTAAAAAACCTTTGAAATTCACTGAAAAAAACATAGGTTTGAGGCCCTATATATAGTTAGGAATTAGCATTTAAAAAACCTATGAAATTCACTGAAAAAACCATAGGTTTCACACCAGTTATAGTTAGGAATTAGCATTTAAAAAACCTATGAAATTCACTGGAAAAAACATAAATTTCACACCAGTTATAGTTAGGAATTAGCATTTCAAAAACCTATTAAATTCACTGAAAAAAACATAGGTTTCACACCAGTTATAGTTAGCTGGAAATTTTACTGACATAAAACCATTGAAATTCCCACGTTATAGTTAGTTGGACTCACTATAACTTGCGCGCCTGCAATGCACTGCTGATGACGTCACTTATTACATCACTCAAGACATGGTCAGTGACATCACTCATGACATCACTGATCACACCATCCTTATGACAGAGTGACAGACCTCCTTTCAGTGTAATGTAACCCTTGAAACACATATTCAAAAATAGAAACTAACATTTTCAAAAAAATGGACATACCCATACCAGTTACAACAACCAATTCAGTAATTCCACCATCTATGTACACTTCCACTCGTTCACCAATAGTTCTATATAGTCACTCATACATATACTCACTCATCATATGTAGTGATACACCTATACATCCTGTTACACACCGACAGTAATTCAAAAGTTACTCACACACATACTCACACATGCAAATAATCTATTGAACATCCATTTTTTGCATATACAACTATACACACACTACCACCTTACTTCTAAGGAAACTTACACATACTTACTCTCTTAAACAAACACTTATAGAAACACATACTTATTTAAACAGGAACGCTTACAATCTCTCACTCTCACATATACTCACTTATATACATCAATACTCACATATACTAGATTAAAACATATGTCGTTACTGATAAAGACACTAGTGAGACAGTCATTCACTCACTAACACACACATATACACACTCATCCACCCTTACAATCCTACACATATGCTGTCTTCAAAACACATACAAACAGTGAGTCAGTCATTGATGTATCTATGTGCTAAGTAATACCCCACCAAACCATACAGACACTCATACTGATACTAAAAAAAATCTAATAACCCATATACACACACATGTAGGTACTCACCAACCCATGCAGCCACTTATACACAAAGTGAAACACTGATACATATATTTAAATATTTAAACATTACTCGCTAATATATGTATTCACTAAGATACACTTAATAAGCCAGTTAACCAATCAATTGTTTTTTAAAAACATCCATTTAGACACTTATTTAAACATTTATTTTTCCATCGACCTTTACATATACATATATAAAACATATTTATTTTTCAGAAAGACACACATTCACTGGATGGTGTCATCAGTGATGTCACTGACCATGTCATGAGTGATGTAATATGTGACGTCATCATTAAGGTACATATGTGCAGAGTTATGTATGGTAAAACTTTGCTTACCTACAGAAACATACCTTCATAATATTTGTGTCCTCAATATTGTTAACACAATATTTTGGTCCACACATTTGTATTTTCAATATTCTGTGTAAATAACATTCAGTGTGGATCCCGAAGTTGGATACACCAAGTGGGAAGGCAAAGTCAAAGATTTTACCTTCCGATTTAGGGCCTGATTATGTGTTTGTCGGTGTGGGAGTGTGCCATCATGCCATTGGCCACTCCCACACCACCAATTACAAGTTGTAATCTGTGCAGGTGGTCCTGCTGTGGCTGGCCCACAGTGCTGCCTTTTAAAGACTAATAGGAGAAGCTTTAACCCTTTTGATGCTGATGACGGAACGGTTCCGTCATGAGCATCGGTCGGGCTGTGCTGATGACGGAACTGTTCCGTCATGACCACGCTCGTTTTCATTAGGGCCCAGCACCGGCGGTAAATCGTGGCAGCACGGATGTGGTTAAAAGGCAGTGCCGTGGGACCGCCATAGCGCATCTCAGCATGGAATGGACTCTAAAGTCCTTGCCGTGCTGGAACAGGGGTGCATGCACACAGAGGGGCACACCATGTGCCCCCTTGCATGCATCCCCAGATCTTGAGGCAACAGGTGGCCCTGTAGGGCCCTCTTTGATTCCTCACTGCCACACTTTTCATGGAGGGTTCATCACCATGAAAAGTGCATCATTGAAAAAACTCTTAATAAGCTTGCCCATGCAGCAGGGACATCAGCATGTTGCGACCTTCTGAGTGCCATGCCACCATCAGGGATCATGGATCTCTGGCGGTGGCAGTCCTATGGCAGTCTGGCAGCCATAATCATAATACAGTGGACAGACCACTTGTGCTGTGCTTGCCACACAGTCACCATGGGTTTGGCGGTCCATTGGAATACCAAACTTATAATCAACCCCATAGTCTGCAAAATGGAAATCATAATCTTTCAGTGGGGAAAGGTAGAAGGCTCGATCTGAGAAAGTCTCAATGAAGTCAGATACTCATTGAGTGAGGGTTTGCTGGAACTGTTGATGTTGGCAGGAAAATCTTGAACCGGGAAAAGTAAAATTTCATGCCGAGGGGTGTTGTCTCATCTGTCATAAACTTTAGGGGTCAAGAATTCTACCTTGGGATATGTAAAGAATCT
This sequence comes from Lissotriton vulgaris, assembly GCF_964263255.1. NCBI lineage: Eukaryota > Metazoa > Chordata > Amphibia > Caudata > Salamandridae > Lissotriton > Lissotriton vulgaris. The sequence goes on along the minus strand of NC_141695.1, from coordinate 743,216,308 downwards.
ACGAATTGTGATATCCCAATTGTGAACCTTACCGAATCACAATTAAGAAATCAAAATCCATAACGTAAGAAAACGTCAATGTTTTCAAGAGTGATTCCTAATGGGTTGAAAATGTACCTACTTCATGAATATTAATGAGGTAGGTCACAACTTGTGACCTATTAGGATTGACAGTGATCCCAGGGATGGTGGACTGATATTGGACTGATATTGTCAGTAGACCAAGATGTTTGTGACTGCTTTTTAATAAAGCAAACTTTTTATTTAAATGCAGCTCATTTTCCATAACGGAAAACAGGAAGCATTTTTAAAAAACCAAATGAAACTTTGACTTTTTTTATGTAGGTAGTGATCCATGGAACCACTGCCTGCTCCTCAAAAATATTTTTTCAACATTCTCCAAGGGAAAGGAATTTCAAGGTAACCCCTTCCTATTTGTGAATGGGTCACCACCACTTTTTAAATGGTGGTAAAGTATTAGTGTTTTGTGACCAGTATTTGGTCGCAAAACAGTAATACATTCCATACTGATTAGGTATTTTGAAGGGACGCCTAAAATATGCACCTTCCAAATACCGAATCTTGAATGCAAATTGTGATTCTGCGAACCGGGCTGTCTGCAACCGGAAAAATGCTTTGTACATTGTGCTCTAAGTCTCTGAAATAAAGCTCAGATTTCTCAAGCGGGACAAGTGGCAGGCAGTATCAGGAGAGGGCTCCGTGTGGTTAGATAACTTCTTGCCGAGGGCCCTAGAAAACAGATTTGTTTCTGTGTAGCAGCTCTATGCGCGACGAACCCAGTCCCAATACTTTGCAGTGGTAAGTCTTTTTTGTCTGCTCTTCACCTAAGGCTCCATTGCTTCAGGGGTACTCTTAGGACTTTTTGGACTGGTTCAGCAAAGACCTTGTTTGGGGTCTAGCGCAGACTCAGTTATGACTGGGTGTTAGAAATGGGGGTTTCTAGTTGGCAGGTTGTGACCCTGTCCAAGTAGGAACCCTTCTTCCTAGTCAGGATAAGGGGGAATACACTTCTAAAATAACCCCTGCTCACCTCCTTGGTAGCTTGGCATGAGCATTTAGGCTTATCTCAGAGTCAGTGTGTAAAGCATTTGCACATAACCAAAAGTAACACTGTGAAAACCCTACAAAAAAGCACTAAACCAGTTTGAAAAAAAATCTAATATTTTATCCGTGCAAACAGACCAAAAACGTAGAAAAAAATCCACCATCAGTTCTTAGATATATCAATAATGTGTTCACTCTGCACTATGTAAATATGCTCTTTTTTCAATAAAAAATTACTGAAATAAAAAAAAGAAAAAATAGACTTAAAATACAATTCCTTGAAGTTGATAGCTCCATCCGGGTTTATCACAGCATTGTGAACAACAAATCTAAACAGTACTGGCTGATTGCAGTGTTACGGGCCAGCTACAGTATCGGAAAGACCCGCACACCAATACCTTTAGAAATACAGGGCGTCAGGGACCTGGCAATAAGCCTCAAAGAGCTGGCGTCCGCAGACGCTGGTTCCGGAGGTCGGTGCAGGAGTCATCGGGCCCTTGAAGTCACACACTTTGCAGATCGTACTCTGTGCAGTTGATGTCACATGTGCTGGCATCGGTGGGCGTCGAGGATTTGGTGCAAAGTGCAGTGGTGCGGCATGTGGTGCCCTCAGGTCGTGGCGCCGGCAGCGGCTCAATGATGGTGTCAAGTGGTGTCAGTGAACCAGGGCTTTGGTGCAAAGTGGGGCAGGTCATGGTGCCAGCAGGACATCGCTGTTAATGAAGTGCTGTTGTTGGCTGGTGCCGGTGTCGGTAGGCCAAGGCTGTGGTGTGGGAAGGGGTGGTGAATAATGTAAGTTACGGCCGGTGCCCTCAAACCACGGTGCAAGCAGTGGCGGTGATGTTGTCATGGAGTTTCATCGATAGGATAACAGGGCGGTGGTGTGAAGTGAGGCGGTGCTGAGTGCAGTGCCCATAGGTCACGCTGCAAGCAGCGGCTTGCTGGCGGCGTCTGCAGGACACAGAGCCAACAGGTGCGCATTGATGGCGTTGAGTTGTTCGCAGTGCTGGTAGCAGATGAAATTAAAGTCTTTGCTGTTCGTGAGACTTCTTGAACAGGGGGCAAGCTTGATCTTAAGCCCTTGGAGAAACTCAAACAAAGAAGTGGCAGACAGTTCAGTTCAGTCCTTTCTCTGCCCAAGACAGACACAGCCACTGTAGGCCAACACAGCAAAGCCCTTGGCACACCTGTGCACTATACTAGGAACTTAGTAGTAAATCAAATAAGCCAATTATGGAAACATCAATCTGTAAACACATGGAGAGCATGCTGAGTATATGCACATGGAGAGCATATGCACTTTAGCACTGAAAAGCAGTGGTTAAGTGCCAGAGTCCTAAAACCAACAAAACAAGGTCAAAAACAGGAGGGCAAAAAGCAGAAAGTCTTGGGGTGAACTTTCTGAAAAAGACAAATCTAACATTGGGCAACTGGTCATCCAGGAAAAAGTGATTCTTCAGCTTGTTGTTGTCCCTGTAACCCCACAGGAGGTAGGCCACTGACTCTTGGTGTCCACCTGTTTATCCTAAGTACAAGAAGGAGCAGTTTTAGTCCTTCACAGCCCCTCTCAGGTTACAGAAAGCAGGGTCCATTAAGGCCAAGCACTGGCAGAACAGTTGTCAGACTTGTATTCTAATTAGCTTACTCGAGGATCATGCAGATAAAAAGTAACTTTTTAAAAGTTAATTTCCCTAAATATTTATTAAAATTTAGATTTGTTTCATTAAATTGGATGTTTAAAAAATATTCTTTTTTAAAAGTTAATGATTAACAATTATAATCTGTACTTTGACATTTTCAGGATTCAGCTACAGCTCTGCCAGTGAAAATATCCTGTGGGGGCTAGTCACTGGAGAAACATACCAATTTTGCACATTCTCCACTTTGAAATATCAGGTACCGTACCTTGTAGGCAACAAGGTGTACCTAGGGCTGGCATATTAATATTTAAATGCAGGGTTTCCCACTTGTAAGAAATGGTTATTGTGACAGGCTAGAGAGCTGTTTTTTAAGGCTGTTGCAATCAAGTTACACATCATAAGCCTAAAGCCATATTTTCAAGGCCCAATCCGTGGACAGAAAAATAGGAGCTGCAGGTCCAGGTGACATTTAACTTCCAAGCATGGGCTGCACCATATCCCAGCAACATGTAGGTAAGTTAAATAAATCAGTCGGGCAAGCCAATTGAACCATATGTAAAGTGGCAGACCAACACTTTACTGCTGTTTAGCCGGGGTGAAATACCCAGATTTCTAAGTCCTGCAATGCAGGTATGGCCAAAAAGAGGGGAAAATCACACAAAAATGGGCATTTCCTGAGGTCATTAATAAGTATTTTGACGCTCATCTCGAGTCAACATCTTTGCTACATTCTTTTATATATGTCAACATGGTGAAGCGTTCCATGGGAACATGGTGTGCTGCCTTGGTGGCTTGCTGTGTTTCCTCTAACTGGAAGACAGGGACTTCGTTGCCAGGCTATACAAACTGTGCTTTGCTTATAAGACATGCAAATGTACAAGACGTCTGCATGATGTTGCAAGATCTTATTATTGTAGCAGATACCAGTTGGATTTTGGAGCCAAATCTCTCTTTTACACTTTACAATTTCCCTTTCCAAGTCCGATAGGCAGAGCGGGGTCAGTGACATCAGCTCTCCCTCTGCAGCCCAGCTCAGATAAGCCGACTGAGTCCCTTGAAGCACGGAGTGGTTTTCCCGGCGTGGATTATGTAATTTGACAGACCGATCTAGTTTCCTGTTTAATAAAGTACTGGCGCTGGCGTATCCCGAGCTGATAAGGAACTAAACACGGTAGCACAGTGAGGAAACCACTGCATTATCGCAGCGTTCACTTCTAAGCAGGATGGTATTTTTAGGACCAAGAACTAGATAACAACAAAATACACAACCTGGAGGGAGGTCGTTTATTCAAGGAACCAGAGGCAGAAAAACAGATAATAGGTGATGGATTATAAACGCTTCTAGCTCATGGTAATATCCATGATATCTTATTATTCATTTTTTTTAACAATCTATGGATAAAAAATCATTTCATAATCACATTTTACTTAATATCCTCCACCCACAAACACACATGCAGAATCATCACTACTATGCAAACACACACACGTCCCTGGCTCTCAAATATGTAATGCATTTTTATAACTAACGGAAGAAAACCATATTAATTTATATTATTGAATTTCTAGTTACACTCTGTCATGCTGTGCCAAGACAATAATGAGCAAAAATCAGGTAACTGGACCAAGTCCCAAATGTGAAGCAAATCAATAGAAAATCAGACAGCATCCCTATTTGAGACCCAAAAAGATCTTGCTCACCCCGAAATTCAAAAGTTTATACGGTAATTTTCAGCATAGGAAATTATGGAAACTGCAATTAGGGTAAAGTGAGCCTCAACGCAGCAAATGACATTTCATATTTGTTAAATCTCACATAACGCTACCATCTTAGCACTAACCCACTACATGAATATTGATTCACCACTATTGACCTAATGACATCTGATTGTGTCAGAACACACTGGTTACATAAACAACAGAATACAATCATGAATGATCGTAATACAGTGTGCTAGCACAAAGAGACTGGAAAATAAGGAAAAGGCTTTTCCCAGCGAGTTCTTCGAGAACAATATGTCATGCAATATAAACAGTGCACCTCTTGGTGCACATGGTGTGAATCGAGAAATATAAAGACAGAATAAATATCATGATATGGCAGCCATTTTAACAAAGATGCAGATGGGGCCTAGTCAGTCTTTACCAGGAAAACACACACAAATAAGTAATACTAATTTTATTTTAATTTCAATAGCTCTATGTTAAAACATATATGCAAATTCACATGTATTGTAAAACAACTATTATTAATTCATAAATATACTTCAAATGTAGGAACATTTCCACAGGGTCTAGACTAATGCTGACTTGATGCTCCACAATTGTATCTATCTCCTGATCCAGAATCTGAAAGTGCCTTCCCTACTTAATAGATCACACCATGCATGCCTTGGTTATGAACCATTTACTGGGTTTCATTCGGAGTGTGTGTTGGACCTTTAGGGTTCTCATGTATGATCTACATGATCCTCTTTAGGTTGACTGCATCTTTTCATACAGGTAAAATTCTCAGATATGTTTTAGTAGCATCATGTGATCACCCAAGTCTGGTTGTCTTGTCATTCCACGACCTATTCCATGAAAAGTGAATATTTTCAGTACGTGCACACTGAAATATTTTTTATTTGGGGTATACACACACACAAATATATGTAAATATATACTTAAATGATTATTGGCAACTTAATAAAAAGCATGTCATGCCAAATAGCATAACATTTTTTAAATATCTTAAAAACTGTAGTTCAAATACACTTTTAATCTATGTCCTTTTGCGACAAAACAGATAGACCAGACGTATCATGGAATTATATGTAACCTTTTAACAAAGTAGCAGGCTGACTGGCCCATAGCGGTACAGAAGGTCACAATTATTAGTCACAGTAAAATACAATTAATTGGTGAGTGCATCAATCTAAGGTAGGGAGCATGGCTAACCGGCGAAGATGGCAGATGTGTTTCTCTAGCACTCCCGCTAGGTGGCCAAGAATCCTGCATCATCCAGCAGCATATTTGGGGCATATGCGCCAGAACGCTGCCTGCATGATGGAGGAAACCGTGCTATATTTTTGGGGTGAGCATGGGCGGCCCACCCGAGGGGACAGCGAGGTGAACCCTCTGACATACCAGTGGAGCAAGTGCAGACTTGAGTCACCTACCTAGCTGTTGCACCCTGAGGGATGCCGCCGGATGGCCAGAACTTTGGTACAGTAATGGAGGCTCCCCAATGCCACCTCTCACACTGCCTCTGGGCCCTGATGCTGTGGGTGCCTTCCGGCGAGGCCGTGAGCTGGGAAGGCATAAACAAGCTCTCCACGGCTGATGCGGGAGACCCTGTGGGCTGATGTTGAGGGGGACTGGTGCAGGGAGAGCGCCCATTGAACAACGTCTACCTGGGAGCTGAGCCTCGCCCCATGCCAAGCAGCAAATACTGCAACTGCTGTAGTTTCTGTCCCCTGGGACGGTAACCACGTTAGATTGTGGCTTCCCCATCGGCCACCGGTCTGTGCAGGCTTGTCTTCTGAATTGGGGATTGTACACATCGCACTACATTTCCCTGGATGCCCCCATTGCACTTGAGCCCCATTGGCCTCACCCATCTGCCAGGCACTGAGTGTGGTGTATGGCCCAAGCCCCCTTGATTTAGCATTTCTCCTAGCTAAACTGCAGATTACACACCGCTGGAAATCACCCATTGCTCGCCTCATGACAGGATGGCGAGAGGTGGTGTGGCATTGGAACTCTGCTGAAAGTCATACATTATGTAGGGAGAAACACCGTGGGTTACGTACACAGCTCATATCTCTGTTGTGGGATGCCCTACTGTAACAATTTAAAGCCAAGGATGACGATGTTGCCTGATCTTGCTACATGCGAGGGGCTCGTACTACAGGACCCCGCTCTGGCCATTTCCCTGATATTCTTTTTAGGTCTCGCATAGTGAACGCAGAACATGCGCTACTTCACCTTGGTGAGACTATTGTTGTCGGTTTCGCTAGCGAACGGAGACAAACCATGTGTGCGCATGGACAGGCGATGTGCATGCGCATGGCATCTCATCTCTGGCTTTCAGTTTCACTGCTGCCACTTAAACTCCTCTTTGCCGTGCCTTCACGTGCCCAGACAAGAGATGTGCACGTGTTTGCTGTGCTGACACGGTGCTTCGGCTCGCTTTCACCAGCTTGCTTGTTCATCATAATAGATCTATGGTACACAATGAAATACTGGGTAGAAAATGAAAGGGCGCGGTGTGGCCACAAAGTTCAAACATGGACTGGGGAGGTTAGGTTAATGGAGGGAGCATGTGTTATGCACCCCATTAACCTTGCAGAGTGCATGTGCATTGGGAACAGTGCACGTTCCCAAAGATATGAACCAGGAAGGACCATAGAACAAATCAGGTTTCTGTCCTCGGACGGGGAGTGCCCCTTTACAGGGATTGTGGGGAGGAGGTTCTCTAGGTGCATAATGCCAACAGATGTGCCTGGATATATCTGCCAGCTGGCTGCACCCCCAAAAGATGCAGGGGCGCAGTGCTCTGTGCATGTGCCTGCCCCGCAGCCTACCCGCTGTGCAGGTCCCTGGGTGCCGCTATATCTGCTCCGCTGTCCAGGTGTGGGTTTCCTCCTCCCGGTCCCTGCTCCCTCTGATGCGCTTTGCCGTCCAGTGCCACAGCTGCCGAGCTCCAGGCACCCGCGCGGGAGGGGGGCTGCCCTGAGGCTGAGGACAGGGGGAATGGCTTCGGCTCACAGCGCACATGCGTGCGCCCCCTAAGCATCTTGGGAATTGTAGTCTGTGTTCATAAGAATTACATTGTAGCCTTTGTATACCTCTTACTTTACTACCTCTGTACGCTGCACCAGAGCGCCTAACCGCATGGATAGCAAGCTACACCGTGCCCAGAAGATCAAACAACAACAGCATTTGTATTACAGGATGAGGTTGCATATCTTCTACCTTCACAAAAGAATGAGTTCATTGGTGCGAATCACTCCACAGTACATACTGGCGTCAGCATAGCAGATTGATGCTGGTTTATCCAAATCGTTGTTTAACAAGAAATGAAAATAAGCATTTGCAATGAAATAGGTTTTGTATTTACAGCAGTTTGAGCTATTGGCATTGTAAATGACAATGCCTTTAATTTTGTTTTGGTTTTTGAAAACATAAATAAAACGCATTGTCATTTACAATGCCAATAGCTTAAACTTGAGTAAAAGCGAGACCTATTGCATTGCAAATGCTTGTTATGTATTGCATCTTGTGTTTCTTCCCAAGGGCGGGTAGCTCTCACTCTCACAGATTCGTATTGTTTTTAGGACAGGCATGGACTTCACATGGTGGAGTATCAGGTTGTTGCCTTCTAGTTTACCAATTATTCGTCTTTTGTTTAATTCATGAGGCATATATACCATTCGGTTCCAGTGTAATTCACGAGACTCAATACTGTGTAAGCATTGGTCATGCTGATTCATATATAAAAATGGCTGCTGCCACTCTGGTGGCCTACGCTGTAATGTAAGTTATCGATTACTGCAAACATGTTTTGCTCATGTCTAACAAAATGCACTAAAATACGTTTATAAACAATACATCTAAGGTACAAAAAGTGCACATATTTTATAACACTAGTGATCATCATGTTAGCACTTCACTTAATTATGCAGTTTTCAATTTTACTTTCAGCTGTATCTAAAAAGATATTTACAGTCATTCATTCAGATTGATGAAGAGTAGCGACCGGATGATAGGTTAAGATAGGTCCAGTGTATTATATGTCATAGCGCCTATGATAGAGGGGCACGGATGCAATAGCTATCTTTCACAGAAATGAAAAAAGAAATGTAGAGATTACATTCTCTTCTTGAATGATTTGGCATAGTCATAAATGCAGGTGATATGGTGTGCCAGATTCTTAGGCTACTCTCAGAGAATGACTGATTACAGTCCCTTTCTTGTATTTTATTTTAAGGACTTGTTTTCCCTTGTGTTTATCAGTAGATACAAGAACTATTTAAATAACATTGTCTCCCCAGTCCGACAGATATATTCTGCTTATGTAATCTTAAACAACACTTGGGTCATGTGTACCATGGGACAGCTGAGTCTTTGTTCAATGTGGTGTCACCATTAATCCAAAATTCTGAATTGCAGCAAACGCTCATAGCATGTTGAAAAAAGGTAGTGGCTGTTAACACAATTATATAACAAAATGTAATGTTGTACTTTAATATTTAAGTACAACAACACATTTTGTAATATATTTGTTAATGTAATTGTTATTAGAATGTTTGTTGTATCTGCTGACAAACACAAGGCTGCTGTACACACTATAAAATGACGCCCATGACAATAAGTTGGAGTTGCTATAATTTAAATAATTAAAGTGCCAAATTGCATTGAGAAGATGGAACAACAAAAAGCCCATGCAATTATATATGCTTGTATTCCTTGTTTTTTCCAGATCCTTTATTGCTATATATCACACCCATTCAATACACATGAAAGTGGATTATTCTCTATGTATCTCACTTACTTCATCATAACCGAGTAAAACTTGTTCTCTTTGAATTCCCAATGCATTTCGGACAAACTACCCTTCATCATGGGAATTGTGTATTTGTTTCTGCAAAGAAGGACACAAGTAGATGACGACTAGATGACTACTTAACTAGATGACGACTAATTATAAAAGTGCATGTTATCTTGCCTAGGAAACTCCGAGCTTTACTCGTGATTGTGATCGGATACTCGCTTTATCAACGTGGTGAATTAAAAAGCAGGTGCTGGATTGTTAGGCGAGTCCAAACCATAGACTCCAGCAAGTTAAATTATGAAATGAATAATGGTCATCAATCCATGTCTTATTTTTCCAAACTCCATACTGTCCACTAATCTGTGCTGCAGATAGTGTACAAATAAAAATAGCCATTAGTAAATTCAGCCAACAAAATTCTTATGACGTTTTATGCCAAATAAGTAGGGTTAAACTATTGATTAAAGAACTCAAAATGATAGCGCTTGCCATACGATTTCACGTCAGTTTACTTATAAAATCACCCGTCAGTCAATAACTAATATACAGCGTATGAAACGCTAAGCTGACCCGTCATTATCAGGTATATTTTATGTAAACCTCAACCTGTGAAAAGTCCAGCCAGTCTTTTGATCCAATACGATTTTCATGCCCAGTACCACACAGTTAATTTATTTAAACGTGGCTGCTGTGGCTGTGAATGACTGATCCACTTCTGGCGTCTCATATAATATAAGGAGAATCACCATACTAGCCTCACGAGCAGGTGGACCACCACGCACAAGGTTGTCGTAAATAATGTCCTTTCAGATGTTGCATTGATATTATTAATAATGTCCTAGAACATGAGTGATGTAATATGTGAGGTAATTTGCTGTGCCTGGCGAGGTCATGAGTTATAGTTGCTGTAGGCCATGAGCCATAGCTACATGAGATAACTATAACTGGTGAATTTCAGTGGGTTCGTTAACCTAAAAAATGGTATGTGTTAGCTGTAATTTTCACCTACCGATAATATCCCTCTAACATTTGTTTTTTTCAGTGAATTTCTAAGGTTTTTCGAAAAATTCTAAGTAAGATATAATTACAAATCCTAACTGTTACATCACTTTAACCTTTGTGTTTTGTCACTGAAGTTCTATGGATTATTTAATTGTTAAGTATATATATCGCTGTGAGCTGCATGGGGTTGGGCGAATTTTATTGGGCTCCTGCCAATCATTTTTTATTCCTATTTCTTTGTTTTATTCTTTGGATGTCATGGTGCCCACCTCGGACACCCATGTATTTATTTTTTGTTGTGGTCGGCGGGAGAAACCCTAGGGCTCCTACGGCTCTGCCAGCTCTTTGCAAGTGACCCCATGGGATGCGTGAGAGACAGCAAGACGTTCTGTATTGTTTTTTTTTTTTACCAAACTGGTGTGCCCCGGTGCCCACCAAGGCATCCTACATCATTAGTTTTGTTGGGGATGACGGGGGAGCCTCAGGACCACTGCGATCTGACTGGCTACCTGAAAGTGGCCACAAAGGCATCCAACAATAAATCACTTGATGGTGTACCATCACATGCAAAGCTTTTGCAAATAACTCCTCTCTTTTAATTGATGAGGTAGGAGGTACATCCATGTTGTGCCATGTTTAAAAACATATGCCCAATCCCTTGAGAACGTGAAAACAGTTGTGAGACAACAAATAACACACACCTAAGTGCCAAATTCAGGTAGATAGAAAAAAGTGTGTGTGAGCGAGATTGCGCCTCACGGGCGAACCACCAACGGGAACCTGGCAGGTACTCACCAGGATTGCCCTGATCGCCTCATTGGCACCATCAAGCTCAAAAGAAAGACGGGTGTCCAAAAAACAAACAAAACAGTGTTTGTGAGGGAATGCAGTGTGTAGGAACCACGAACAATACAATCTGTGTCAAACAACAAACATATAAAAACCACAAGCAACACGGAACTTAGCTTTATTCTGTCACTTTCGTGTTGGTTGCTGGATGTTAAAAAAGTGAGACTGGCTAATACCTATCTAGCCATACTCCACTTGCCGACATGTTTCATTGCCAATACCAATTCAGGCAATTTCTTCAGGGCGTCACCAATTTTTAAGCCACTGCATTGGACATGCGTTGTCTTCACAACCTCAGTCGACCACCATGGTGCATACCAGTCGAGAGGTCCAAACCCTGATAGGTTTCTGGGTGACTCCAGATGTGAGTCACTTTTCCTTCGGTTATTTTTACGGTAAGGAACTCGGAGCCGGCATTCACTCGACACACGCATGTCCAAAGCAATGGCTTAAAAATTTGTGACGCCCTGAAGAAATTGCCTAAATTGGAATTGGCAATGAAACATGTCGGCAAGTGGAGTATGGCTAGATAGGTATTAGCCAGTCTCACTTTTTTAACATCCTGCAACCAACACGAAAGTGACAGAATAAAGCTAAGTTCCGTGTTGCTTGTGGTTTGTATATGTTTGTTGTTTGACACGGATTGTGTTGTTCGTGGTTCCTACACACTGCATTCCCTCACAAACACTGTTTTGTTTGTTTTTTGGACACCCGTCTTTCTTTTGAGCTTGATGGTGCCAATGATGAGATCAGGCAATCCTGGTGAGTACCTGCCAGGTTCTCGTTGGTGGTTCGCCCGTGAGGCGCCATCTCGCTCACACATACATTTTTCTATCTATTTGAATTCGGCACTTAGGTGTGTGTTATTTGTTGTCTCACAACTGTTTTCACGTTCTCAAGGGATTGGGCATATGTTTTTAAACATGGCATAACATGGATGTACTTTTTACCTCATCAATTAAAAGAGAGGAGTTATTTGCAAAAGCTTTGCATGTGATGGTACACCATCAAGTGATTTATTGTTGGATGCCTTTGTGGTCTAGGTCTTGTTTTGTGAATACATAATTGAGTGAAGTGCGACCTATGACCATTGTTCCCTCTAAGCTCCTTGTTGTTAACTACCTGAAAGTGGCCCCATAGGCTGCACAGGAGCTGACCACATATTTGTCTTTTTCTTTTTTTAACAAAATCGTGATGCCACACGGGGCACCCCACAGCATTTTTAACATTGGGACCAGCTCCCCAGTCAGCACCCAACCCAGGTGCGACTGGAGCCAGCATTTCTGCCACCCAGCGGAAGCAGTTTTTTTTCTGCTCCAGGTGGGTAGGAGCAATTCTTTATTTCCCTCTAGTAGCGTGGGCAGAGAGAATCTTTTGTGCCCCCAGCGGGAAGGAGCATATAAGACTGTGTGGCCGGTACTCTCGCTGGCAGCTAGACAATGATGTCCCATGGGATGGGGTCCCTATGACGAGAGATTGAGCTACCCCAGAGGATAGGGGTGCCTTAGTCTATAGCACTGATTCAGAAAAGGGGGTGGCCGATAAACTTAATATGGATGGGGGTGCGTCCCCTCCATGAGCCGTGCTAAAGACTAAGAAAAGGGGGTGGTGATGAACAGAGTGTCTGAATTAAGCAGACCACTCTTACCCAGTCCAAAGATCAGGGCTTGATCCATCATTGTTTTTTAGCTCACTGCACCATCCCAGCTCAGAACTTGGCTATATGCAAATTAGTCTGACCCTGGCCCAGTGCATCATGGGAACAGGGCAGACCAAACTACCAAGCCAATTCTTATACTGGGAAGGAAACAAGCTACCGGGGACCGGTTTCTGGCATTTCAGCCGTCTTCGGCCCGGCTTGCTTGAATCCTGATGGTGCAATGAGCTAGGGACTCACATCTGAGTATACCCTTCCACGCTTATGGTGGACAAAAATGATTCAGAAAACGGGGTGGTGATGAACAGAGTGTCTGAATTAAGCAGACCACTCTTACCCAGTCCAAAGATCAGGGCTTGATCCATCACCGTTTTTTAGCTCACTGCACCATCCCAGCTCAGAACTTAGCTATATGCAAATTAGTCTGACCCTGGCCCAGTGCATCATGGGAACAGGGCAGACCAAACTACCAAGCCAATTCTTATACTGGGAAGGAAACAAGCTACCGGGGACCGGTTTCTGGCATTTCAGCCGTCTTCGGCCCGCTTGCTTGAATCCTGATGGTGCAATGAGCTAGGGACTCACATCTGAGTATACCCTTCCACGCTTATGGTGGACAAAAATGATTCAGAAAAGGGGGTGGTGATAAACAGAGTGTCTGAATTAAGCAGACCACTCTTACCCAGTCCAAAGATCAGGGCTTAATCCATCACCGTTTTTTAGCTCACTGCACCATCCCAGCTCAGAACTTGGCTATATGCAAATTAGTCTGACCATGGCCCAGTGCATCATGGGAACAGGGCAGACCAAACTACCAAGCCAATTCTTATACTGGGAAGGAAACAAGCTACCGGGGACAGGTTTCTGGCATTTCAGCCGTCTTCGGCCCGGCTTGCTTGAATCCTGATGGTGCAATGAGCTAGGGACTCACATCTGAGTATACCCTTCCACGCTTGTGGTGGACAAAAATGATTCAGAAAAGGAATGAATCGTTTTTGGCCACTATAGGTGTGGCAGGGTATACTCAGACATGAGTCCCTTTCTCACTGCACCATCAGGATTCAAGCAAGCCGGGCCGAAGACGGCTGAAATGCCAGAAACCGGTCCCCGGTAGCTTGTCTCCTTTCTGGTGAAGAATTGGCTTGGTAGTTTAGTCTGCCCTGTTCCCATGATGCACTGGGCCAGGGACTGACTGATTTGCATATAGCCAGGTTCTGAGCTGGGATGGTGCAGTGAGATAAATAACGGTGATGGATCAAGCCCTGATCTTTGGACTGGGTAAGAGTGGTCTGCTTATTTCAGACACTCTGTTCATCACCACCACCCCCCCCCCTTTTCTGAATCGTTTTTGGCCACTATAGGTGTGGCAGGGTATACTCAGACATGAGTCCCTTTCTCACTGCACCATCAGGATTCAAGCAAGCCGGGCCAAAGACGTCTGAAATGCCAGAAACCGGTCCCCGGTAGCTTGTCTCCTTTCTGGTGAAGAATTGGCTTGGTAGTTTAGTCTGCCCTGTTCCCATGATGCACTGGGCCAGGGACAGACTGATTTGCATATAGCCAGGTTCTGAGCTGGGATGGTGCAGTGAGATAAATAACGGTGATGGATCAAGCCCTGATCTTTGGACTGGGTAAGAGTGGTCTGCTTAATTCAGACACTCTGTTCATCACCACCCCCTTTTCTGAATCGTTTTTGGCCACTATAGGTGTGGCAGGGTATACTCAGACATGAGTCCCTTTCTCACTGCACCATCAGGATTCAAGCAAGCCGGGCCGAAGACGGCTGAAATGCCAGAAACCGGTCCCCGGTAGCTTGTCTCCTTTCTGGTGAAGAATTGGCTTGGTAGTTTAGTCTGCCCTGTTCCCATGATGCACTGGGCCAGGGACAGACTGATTTGCATATAGCCAGGTTCTGAGCTGGGATGGTGCAGTGAGATAAATAACGGTGATGGATCAAGCCCTGATCTTTGGACTGGGTAAGAGTGGTCTGCTTAATTCAGACACTCTGTTCATCACCACCCCCCTTTTCTGAATCGTTTTTGGCCACTATAGGTGTGGCAGGGTATACTCAGACATGAGTCCCTTTCTCACTGCACCATCAGGATTCAAGCAAGCCGGGCCGAAGACGGCTGAAATGCCAGAAACCGGTCCCCGGTAGCTTGTCTCCTTTCTGGTGAAGAATTGGCTTGGTAGTTTAGTCTGCCCTGTTCCCATGATGCACTGGGCCAGGGACAGACTGATTTGCATATAGCCAGGTTCTGAGCTGGGATGGTGCAGTGAGATAAATAACGGTGATGGATCAAGCCCTGATCTTTGGACTGGGTAAGAGTGGTCTGCTTAATTCAGACACTCTGTTCATCACCACCCCCTTTTCTGAATCGTTTTTGGCCACTATAGGTGTGGCAGGGTATACTCAGACATGAGTCCCTTTCTCACTGCACCATCAGGATTCAAGCAAGCCGGGCCGAAGACGGCTGAAATGCCAGAAACCGGTCCCCGGTAGCTTGTCTCCTTTCTGGTGAAGAATTGGCTTGGTAGTTTAGTCTGCCCTGTTCCCATGATGCACTGGGCCAGGGACAGACTGATTTGCATATAGCCAGGTTCTGAGCTGGGATGGTGCAGTGAGATAAATAACGGTGATGGATCAAGCCCTGATCTTTGGACTGGGTAAGAGTGGTCTGCTTAATTCAGACACTCTGTTCATCACCACCCCCTTTTCTGAATCGTTTTTGGCCACTATAGGTGTGGCAGGGTATACTCAGACATGAGTCCCTTTCTCACTGCACCATCAGGATTCAAGCAAGCCGGGCCGAAGACGGCTGAAATGCCAGAAACCGGTCCCCGGTAGCTTGTCTCCTTTCTGGTGAAGAATTGGCTTGGTAGTTTAGTCTGCCCTGTTCCCATGATGCACTGGGCCAGGGACAGACTGATTTGCATATAGCCAGGTTCTGAGCTGGGATGGTGCAGTGAGATAAATAACGGTGATGGATCAAGCCCTGATCTTTGGACTGGGTAAGAGTGGTCTGCTTAATTCAGACACTCTGTTCATCACCACCCCCTTTTCTGAATCGTTTTTGGCCACTATAGGTGTGGCAGGGTATACTCAGACATGAGTCCCTTTCTCACTGCACCATCAGGATTCAAGCAAGCCGGGCCGAAGACGGCTGAAATGCCAGAAACCGGTCCCCGGTAGCTTGTCTCCTTTCTGGTGAAGAATTGGCTTGGTAGTTTAGTCTGCCCTGTTCCCATGATGCACTGGGCCAGGGACAGACTGATTTGCATATAGCCATGTTCTGAGCTGGGATGGTGCAGTGAGATAAATAACGGTGATGGATCAAGCCCTGATCTTTGGACTGGGTAAGAGTGGTCTGCTTAATTCAGACACTCTGTTCATCACCACCCCCTTTTCTTAGTCTATAGCACGGCTCATGGAGGGGACGCACCCCCATCCATATTAAGTTTATCGGCCCTGGGGTATAGGGTCCTCATGGCCTTAAAGAGACTGATGAGACAACAACTGGGTAACATTAATATATCCATTTTGAATGTGGAATAAATGCACTTCTGAGATCACTTGAGATATGCAGTAATCAGGTGGTGTTGTACGTGATGTTAAGTCCATCTGGATGCAATGCTTTTAAACGGTACAGCCAGAAGTTTTCGCTGGGTCCAGTAGTTCTTCCTTTAAGACTTTAAGAAGGGAACATCTTCAATCAATCAGGGATTTATAGTATGCACTACTCACCATGAGGGTCTCAAGGCTCTGGGGAGGGGGGTTCGGGGTGCTCCGAGATCACCCGAAGAGCCAGGTCTTGAGGTCCTTTCTGATAATTTACAGTGTAGGGCTACGTCTGATGGTGAGGGGTAGTTCGTTCCAGGTCTTGGCCGTGATGTAGTAGAAGGATCTGCCCCCGTTCTGGCTCTGTGGATGTGGGAACCCTCGGCAAGGGCTAGGTCGGCGGAGCAGAGGTATCTCTTGAGGTAGGAGAAAAAGATTATTTCATTAAGGTATTGGGATCTGCTGTTATGAGGGCTTTCTAGGCATATGTGAGCAGTTTGAAGGTTACTCTCTGTTCAATGGAGAGCCATTGGTGGTCAGGGAGGTGCTGCGTGATGTGGTCATGTCATGGGATACTGAGGACGAGTCTGGCTGCGGCGTTCTGGGCGGTCTGGAGTTTGCAAAGGAGTGTTTTGTTGATTCAGGCGTGGAGCTCATTTCCATAGTCTAGTCTGCTGGTGACAGTCTTCCTGGAGTCAGGGGATCCATTTGTAGGTCTTGCAGAGTATGCGGAGGGTGTTGAAACCTGTGGAGGACACAGCATTCATCTGGCGTTTCATGATGAATGAGGAGTTGAGTATATTGCCAAGTTTGCTGGAGTGGTCTGTGGGGTTGGGTGGGTTTCCGAGGGCGGTTGGCCACCAGGTGTCATCCCATGCTTAGGATCAGAGTATTAAGGCTTCAGTTTTCTCAGAGTTTTGCTTCAAGAAGCTGCTGCTCATCCAGGATGCGTCATCCTTCATTCCTTCCTGGAACCTGTGCCTGGTGATGTTGGGTTCCTTAGTGAGGGAAAGGATGAGCTGGGTGTCATCGGCATAAGATACTATGCTGAATCCGTGTTTTCTGACAATGGTTGCAAGGGGGCCATGTAGATGTTGAAGAAAGTGGGGCTGAGGAAGGATCCTTGGGGTACACCGCATCTGATCTCTGTGGGTTTGAAGAGAAAGGCCAGGAGTCTTATTCTTTGTGTTCTGCCAGAGAGAAGAGAGCAAATTCAGTCCAAGGTAATTCCCTATAGGCCGACATTGTGGAGTTCAGCGGCTAGAGTGTGCGATAGAAGACAGTGTTGAAGGCTGCTGAGAGGACTAGTAGTATGAGGGCTGCATTGTGGCCATGACCGAGGAGGGTGCGGATGTCACCTGCCCGCCTATGAGGGCAGTCTCGTTGCTGTGGTTGCTGTGGAACCTGGATTGAGATGAGTCGAGGATGTTGTTTGTTTCTATGAAGTGTGTTAGCTGGGTTTTGACGATTTTCTCAATGACTTTTGGTGGTGAAGGGGAGGAAAGTGATGGGCCTGTAGTTCTTGAAGTCAGTCGGGTCTGCAGAGGGCTTCTTGGAGAGGGGTTTGACTTCAGGACGTTTCCAGTCATCGGGGAGCGTGCCTGTTTTGAGGGTGCAGTTGATTGTCCATCGTAGTTCTTGTGTGATTGCAGAGGTGGCACTGTGGAAGATGTGCAGGAGTCAGTGGGTGCTCCGGAGTGGATGCTTTTCATAGTCTTTGCAGTGTCTTCTGTGGTGACAGGGGTCCAAGTGAGGAGTGTCGGCTGGGTGACGTCACTGGTGTATTGTGTTGGGTCGGTGCCGTGGAATTGGTCGTCGATGTTATCGTAGAGCATCAAGATCTTGTGGTGGAAGAAGGAGCTGAGTTTATTGCAGAGGTCCTGGGAGGGTGGGACGTCAGTGGTTTCACAGTGGGGTCTGGTGAATTGTTGTATGATGGTGAAGCGTTCCTTGGAGTTGTGGGAGTTGGCGGGGATTCTGTACTGAATGAAGTTTCTCTTTGTTGATCTGATGAGTTGGTGGTGTGCCGTGGTGGCAGCTCTGTAGGCGGTACGTGCTAATGAGGTTTTGCTGGTTCTCCATTATTTCTCCAGTTGTCGGCATGAGCACTTGGATTCTCAGAGGTCCGCGGTGAAACAGGTGGCTTTTTTGTTTGTGTCGTTTGTCAGAATTCTGGAGGGGGGCAAGAGTGTTGGCGCAGTTGGCGATCCATTGGTGAAGGACATTGGCTGCAGTGTTGGTGTCTGTCATGGTAGGGGGAGGAGTGCTGCGGAAGGCGGCGTGAGGTCTTCTATGGTGATCTTGCTCCAGTTTCTGCGCGGGAGGCGTGGCGTCAGTTTGTGTGCAGTGGATATCAAGAAAGAAAAATGGACTCTAGTGGTGGTCCATGCAGAGAGGTTCGGCGGTGTGGCTGAAGCAAATGTTATTTCCTCGGGTGAACATGGGTTGAGAGTGTGTCCTGCTTTGTGGCTGGAGTAGAGACAAGTTGCTTCAGTCCAATGCTGGTAAGATTCTTTAGGAGGGTGGTGGTATTAGGGCTCCTGAGGTTGCCTAGGTGGAAATTCAGGCCTCCGAGCAGTACAAAGTCCGTGGAGGGGAGTGCTTGGGGAGAGATGTATTCTGTGATGGTGTTGGTGAATGGTGTCCGGGTGGTCTGTAGGTGAGTGTTCACTGAGTGAGTTCTGGGGTTGGACTGGATTTGGATGTGTTCAATGGGGGGTGAGGCATCATTCGAGATGGAGGTTATCAGTTAGACAGAGCCTTTGTAGACAATGGCGAGGCCTCCTCTGGGACGGTTGGGGCGATCTTTCCTCAGGATAATGTATCTGTCGGGATGGCAGTAGCAATGCTGGGAGCGGAGCTGGCATTGGTCCAGGTCTCTGTGAGGAAGGCGACATCGGGCAAGAGGGTGTTGAGGAGGTCCCAAACTTCTACTGAATGTCTGTGCAGGGAGCGTACATTGAGGAGGATGCAGCTCAGGGGTTTGAGTGCACTGGCATCTGGTGGGTTGGCAAAAGCTCTCTGGGTCCAGAGGTGGGTGAAGTTGCGGTGGCAGTGTCAGCAGGAGAGCGGGGCTTTGGAGTTGCTCGGCATACATAGATGTAGTAGTTGTTGTTGCATCAAGGGTTGAGTGCATGGAGAGTGCTGGAGTTGCATCAGCGGGGGGTAGGGGCTCATGGTCCCTGGTGCTGGTTGGGTCGTGGATTGATGCAGACGGGCTTGCCTTTGGCACGCCTTTGGTGCATCAGCGGTGAGCCCACTGCAGGCGGCCACACAGAAGCCCCTATTAAGTAGGGGTCGGACGGAAGGAGAGCAGCTGGGAGGCAGGATGGAAAACATATTGGGGGAGAGGCCGCGTGAATAGCAGCATTGGGAAAAAAGGCAAAGACAGAAAAACCAGAACAGAAAATGACAGAATAACAGTAAACAGGAAGAGACAGAAAAGGCAGACAGAGCGGACCAGCAGAAGAGCAGGTTCTTCAACTGGACCACCAGAGATGAGGTGTAGGCAGGAGCCTGTGGGTGGAGGAGGTCCTTGAACACCTACTTGAGTCACCAGAAGGTGCTGGGGGCAGTGCCTTAAGGATGGAGCTGCAAAAGGGGAGAGCAGTTACCCTGACCAGGAGGTCAGAGGGTTGGCTCCTTCAAATCTGTTAGCAAATGGCCCACAAGGGTTGTTTTATTTTGTTGTTTTTTTTACAGATTTTCCATATTTAGTTTAAGTCTTTAAAAGCATATAATAAGGGTGGAAAATGATGCAAATATTTCTTGCTCGAAAGGCAAATATGGTCCGAGATACTGCATGCTTGTTTCTCATAGCTAAGCCTTTCAGCACAAAAAGACTGAGATGGGAAGGTAGGAACTGAATGTTCTAGCAGTCCATCACGCTGAAGGGTGACAGTGTAATAGCCAGTTTGTGCACAATGGAGTATGTCAAGTGAAGGGACACTGGTCAAAATAAAAAAACATACAAAACAGAGCCAGGAGTCATTTGCTAGAGATGAAGTATAAACCATTCAAAGAGCATCTAAAATGTTTGTAATCTTGCTAAAAATAGTACTATCCATCATGGTTTTAAATTCTATAAGTCTTTTATATTTTTTGTAGTCGTTTGTGATTAAAAGCTATCGGAAAACTGCAGGAATATAGCAGGCTTGGAGTAAAATTCATGTGTAGTCGCAGCAGAACCACTGGTACTGTCCATCGCTCTAGTCATGGAATAGGCTAAACAATGATTGCCAACAGCTCACTTCAGCATGGGAGAGGCAAATAAGTTTCCAGGACGGCCAATGTCGGTCACAGACTTGCTTTTGCTTCCAAACTTGGGTGTGGTTCCGCCAAGGGTCGACCGGACTCTCTGGGACAATGAGCTGGATGAGGGGGTCTTGGAGAGTTGCTGCTCCGGGGTAGTGTTTGGTCCAAACAGGCTCCCTTTTATATCTGGTGTGCCTGGTGTGTTGTAAGCATTGGTGTTTTCTATGATATGATTTGGGTCCATGTTCTCCTGTTCCACCATCATGAACTGGCTCCAGTACTCCACAGGCAATGAAAGCAAATGCTCTATCACCTTGGGCTGTCTCTTGGTGTCCTGAAGGATAGTCATGGGGTCCGGGTCTGGCACAGCGTGTGCAACAAGTGTGGGGCCAAATACCCTGACTAGGTTAGAAATATCCATCTTACAGTCTGGACTCTGGGCAACTCTTTGTAAGTGAATCATAAGGAATGCCAAGGTATCCCGGTGTGCAGGGGAAGTTCATCCACAGACTCATAAATAGCAGCTATGCTGTTATCCTCGTCACTGATTTCTGCTGCAGTCATGAAGGTCTTGTTGAGCCGAAAGGTAAGAAGAGGTTCCTTCAGGTTTCGCAGAAAATCTTTCAGGTAACCACACACAGCATGGATGTTGTCTATCTTACAGAGCAAAGGAACAGTCTTACTGCATAAAAATTTCTCTTTCAAGTCCTTCACTCTGCGGTCCCATCCTGAAATTCGGTAAAGGCCAGTCTCATTGAGTCACCTCTGCTCAATCTCATTGACACAGTGTACAACAACAGAGGGGTTCATAGGTGGGGTAGAGGACACAAATCAGCCACGCTGCCCTCTCCAATCCGGACAGGAGTGCCCCCAAGTGTTGGGATACAAGGAAGGGGGCAACGATCACTGCACTCTGGATGAGATACCACTCAGCAGTCTCTACACGTGAGTTACAGCTTCCCAAACTTTATACGCTTCAGACAGGGAACGCACAACTCTGGCTTGATAACCGTTTTGGATACAGACTCATGCAACCTCATTCCCCCTGTACCCTGTGGGGTTCTGGTGCCGTCACTTGCAGAGTTAAAGTCTAAATTCCTGCTACCCAGGGTGGAGTCACTGCTCCATGGTTGCAGATTGACTGCCTGCCTTCGACTTCTGGTCCAATATGGTCCAGTCTCAATGGTGGAGATAGCCTCAATTGCACCACCATTGTTTGGAACCATCACAGTCGTCGTTGCCACAATGGATTCATTCTGTGATCAGCAGAAACTCAGATGGAGTTAACAGGTCCTGGGGGCACTCAGTATGAAGTCTAGAGGAACGTCTCTTCTCCCACTTCTTCAACCGGACAGTCCTCACCAAACACGAATCCCATTCCACTGTCTTGTCAAAACTGATATCCGGGAGGATGGACGCAGATTCATCAATAGTGGACACGTTTTTTGCACTGTCCGATAAGCGAGTGTGGTTATTATTTAGGAACTCCAGAGCATTCTTCTGATGCTCGCTGAGCTGAATGGAACCAGAGGCATCACACATTAGCAGCTCCCGAATCAGCTAGATCTGGCGCTCCAGTCGTTCACAGTCTGCTTCAGCATACTTCCTCCGCTTGATCTCCACATCCACCTGATTAGGAGCATGTCTCAATTTCACCTCTAAGGCACTGCGCTCTGCAGCTTTTGCTCGGTCTTTTGCCATTTCTTTTGGAATTCATCAAATGTCTTGGCCAGCTGGATAAACTGGGGTTCAATGCCCTCATTTAGCACGTCCACCTGGCGGATCAGCTGCTCAAACAGATTGCGCAGATTCAACATGGTCATCATAGCAATCTCCCCCCCCCCCCCACCCCGGGAGCTCCGGGCCAGGTCTCCGTTTCTGCGGCCGGCTCGCTCCCTGTTCTTACTTCCGGCCCCGTGCACTTACCCCGTAAACCCCTTTCTGCCCACAAGGTTAACATGATTGGCTACAGGCTAGTCAACATTTTTATTTATTAACCGTTGATGATTTGTTATTCCTGAATCATGTATGGAGGTCGTTCAGTGTTTGGTCTACATATTGTTTCTTACAGAATTGGCATAGAATCACATGAATAATAAATGTTGATCGCATGTCCACAGCTCTTCCCAATGTTGCTTAGTATCGAGTGGGAATAATAAATCTGACCCCACCCCCTGATTCCAATGCTTTTGCCAATTTTGCTTAGTTTGGAGTAGGAATAGTAAATCTTTTCAAGCCAGAGGACAGCTCTTTCCCCCAAATTGTTTCTTCTCAAGTGAAAATTTTAAGTTTGACTCTCTTCCCTGAATCATCTAATGCTTTATCCAGTGTTACTTAGTTTGAAGTGGGAATAGTGTATGTGGCCTCTCAGAGTTTAACGCTTTCCCTAATATTGTTTATTGTAGAGTTTAAAGAGTAAATCACCTCCCCCACAATCCAATTCAATACCCAATGTTGCTTAGTTTGCAGAGGGAATAGAACATCTGACCACACTTCCTCCTGCTGAGTCCAACACATTCTGTAGTGTTTTTTAAATATTTTATTGACACATCAATAAAACTCTCAATAGAGAATACATGTTTACAATGATTTTGATTTTATCAACCCCTTCACCCCCAACCTCCCACAGCCTCACTATGGGCCCGATTACAATGACAGTAGGATGAGCGACCAACCACCTTCGCAGTGGGATTGAGACGAACCAAAAGTAGTCAGAGGTTCCACCCGCCAAATTAGGAAGCAATTGCCTTTTAGGCAGTCGGAGTCATGGCTTTTTCCATTGCAGCCCATGCCGCAGCCCAAAAAGGGCTGCAGCACAAGCCGCAGTGGAAACATTTATGTTTTTAACTCATGGGGTGTCTGCATACGAGTTATGAATGTTTGGGGGGCAGCACAGGTACCCCCCAGGCCTTATAGCAGATGCCTTCGAAGGACGAGGGCCCTACTAGTGACCCCAAAATCCCTTACCGACAGCCTTTCTATGGCAGTCTGACCGCCATGGAAAGACTGTCAGAAATGAATATTGTAATCCCTATGGCAGTGCCTGCGCAGGCACTGCTCCTATTGTAGGGAAGACAATCTGACTGACGACCCGACGGGCTCTTTGAGCCCTTCTCAATCAATCAATCAATCAACCACGGCATTTGTAAAGCGTGCTACTCACCCGGAAGGGTCTCAAGGCGCTGGGGGAGATGGGTATGTTACTGCTCGAACAGCCAGGTCTTGAGCTGCTTCCTGAAGGAGAGATGGTCTTGGTCTTCTGAATCATCGGTCATTCCCTCTGACCAATCCAGTCCTATTGACCGCATCATACTGCGGTGGTCAGACTGGACCGGTGTCCAGACTGATTCCAGATGGGAAGCATCCTTTACATCGCGGTGATTACACCGCCATGCAGTTAGATCGTAGCCATTACAAAGCAAGGCGTTACATCGACTTGCGCTGGAGGGCGCTAGCACCTAAGGAATAGTAATATTTACTATTCCAACACCTTCCCTACTGTATGTAGACTGGTGTTAGAATAGTAAATCTTACTATTCCTAAATCCAGCACCCTCCAGCGCAAGTCGTTGTAATGACTTGCATTATAAAAACTGCGATGTTACATACTGTGATCATTTTGATCACGTTGTAACATCACATATTCATTCCCGACACCTCCAAAGTACTTGTTAGCCTTTAGACCAGCTAGCTCACAGTGCCACCATAAGCCCCCTAACCTTACGAAGGAGCGAAGGGTTTCTGGCCACTATTGAATGTAACATCCCTTGATCCTTTAGGGATCATGGAAACAGTGCAGTACTTTTCACCTAGTCAATTGTGCTCACTTAGTTTCAGAGAGTTACACAGATTAAACAATGGGGATGTTTTCAATAAGCATTTATTGAACCAGCGTCTTCTAGTATACAACATTTGTGCTGCAACAACCATTAGACAGAAACAGATGTATAGGATTACAAGCACCCACAGAGTAAATAAAAGGTGGAATTCTACCATGGTGCTAAAACAGTCAATGTATGCAAGCATATAGATACATAGCAGTAATCAAGCGTTCTTTTACGATGCAAACCCTACCTAAGTGTACCTGGCATGTATGTAGATGTAGAGCCAAGAATCCCCTGTGAAATAGCCAACCCCATTACCTGATGGGAGAGAACAAAGGATCCCATCTTTGTCTTGAGGGATGTCAGACCAGATTATATCGAACTAGCTATGTCTGTATGCTATGTGTCTGAATAGGAAACCATTTGGTTTAGTATGAAGGCCCTCATCCAGCAACCTAGTTGGTGGCATGCTTCATCAGCGGGCCCCACCCGAGGCACTGAGTGCGCCTCAGGTGTGCTGCAACGCCAGATTACTGCGGAGCGGGTTTTTTGGAAGGTGAGTGTGCTGTGCAGGTGTGTTGCGTGAGATTTTAAAATTATGTCGTTGGGGTCCTTAACGGTTACTTTATTGGTGGGCCCCAGCAGAGGTTTAAAACAAAGCCTTGGGATGTGTAGGGGTGGAATTATGGTTTCCCACGTCCAGTGTGGTCGACTAGTTTCATCCAGGCCTTTTTATTAAACTGGCTTTCTTCAGGACCTATGTATATAAATATATATATATATATATTGCAACAAGTTGGTTCCTTTACCTCCCGTATGTGGCGCTTCTCAGTAGGTGCGTGGCTTTGTGCGGTTGAACCAAACCGCTCTCTATTCCAACAACCAATTCCAAAGAAAACGAATAAAGCCGCCACTCCAGTCACTCGTGAAGTTTAGACAAAGTTAATTTATTCTTGAAACCATTTCAGCATTTATCACAGAAAAACCAACGCGTTTCGGTAGCTCCTTCTACCTTGTTCATGGTTGCCAAACCTCTGTTTGCTGATTATTTTTAAAAAAGAAGATCACTCCCACCAAAACCATGTGATTACCCTAGTTCCTGTTACCATGATTGGGATTCTGGGATTTCTAGTTCATGTTATACAGTTTATTCGTTTTCCTTGGAATTCGTTGTTGGAATATATATATATATATATAATGAAGGCACATGTCCCCCTTTGGCTGAGGTATATCGATGACCTCTTCATCTTGTGGAGGGGGTCAGAGGAAGTAGCCAGGGACTTCATTGACAGCTTAAATGAGAACCTATTGAACCTGCAGTTCACTGCTCACATGAGCAAGACCTCTGTAGCCTTCCTAGATGTTGAAGTATATATAAACAATAACAGTATATGTACTAGACTACATCGTAAGCCTACTGCTGGAAACTCGGTTCTTCATGCCTCTAGTCACCATCCCCAGCACTTGATCAACAGCATCCCCTACGGGGAGATGCTGCGGATCAAACGCATTTGCAGTGATGAGGAGGAATGCAAACTGGCACAGAGGAGTTGTAAGGAACGGTTCCTTCTAAGGGGATATAGTCCTGCGATTATAGAGAAAGCCATTCACAAAACTGAGTCTCTGAATCGTGAAAGTGCTTTATCCCCTAGAATCCCAATCACGGCTAGTGGTGCCAGTAAAAAGGTGAGGGTCATTGTCACCTATAATAAACAACAGGCGGCCATTAGAAAAATACTTAGAAGACATTGGGATTTATTGTTGAAGGACCCCGTTATAGGCGAGGACTTACTTAGGGACAACCCTACCCCTCAAATAACTTTTCGTAAAGCCAGATCCATGGGTAATAGTCTGGACAAATGTAATCCTGAAATCAGGCCCCCTACCAATTGGCTTTCCAAACAAAAAGGCTTTTTCAAATGTTTTCATTGCAAAGCTTGCAAGCATGCCAAAAATGTCAAGGAATATAATACTCCTTTCTTGCCCCAACCTGTTAAAATCAAACAACGCATTACATGTAAAACTGAATACGTTGTTTGTGTGTTGGAATGCCCTTGCGCATTGCGTTATATTGGCAGTACTAAGTTACCCGTGCACATGAGGATCCTTCAACACCTCCGGGCAATTAACAACAAGGATCAAACATACCCGGTAGCACGGCATTTCGAAGCCAAACATGGCAGTGACAACACTCTTCTTCAGTACTTTGCCATAGACTGTATACCTTCATCGCGCAAAGGGGGAAACAGGGATAGTGCCTTAAGAGTATTGGAGACTAGATACATCTTGGAATTAAATTCCAAAGTTCCAAATGGTCTTAACACCACGGAGGACTTATATACATGTATATAAATCAAGTCTTACTGTCCCTGTATTTATAGATAGAAAGTTTGGTTAGCTTTGCACTGCCTATGGGCTTTGGAACAGTGTTTGAGAAAATATACTGCTATGGTACTGCTGAAGCTCTCCATTTATCTATTATAGAATGCCTTCATATGTTTCTCTACACATACATCTGCGCTAATGTAATGTAACTAAGCATTGTCTTTTTTAACAACTCACTGAACACATTGGTGGTTATTAGTTGCAATCTAATGTAGTACTTTTGATGTATTTTTCACTGATTCACTGTTAATTTATCACTAAATTTCTCGCCTAAAATACTCAGGCAGCTGATAAAATCGATCATTTAATACTAGGATCAGGATGCCAACTTTTGGTTAAGTGCTTGCCCACTTGGGCAGTATTAATGTAAACAGCATATTACAGACTGCAGATGGACGCACGTAAAGTGTGTGACCAACGGCTTTGCTGCATATTAAAATTATGTGGTTATAGTTCCGTAAATCAATTAAGGAGCTATGTACTAAAAATGTCTTTATTTATTATGAAAGATATATATATTTTTATAGAGATGTATATATATTTTTTTACATATATGAAGGTGTACATTTATGAAATTCTGTATATATTTGTGATTTTAACTTGTACATTCCACTGGAATCCCCATGTAATCCTTTTGCAGTCTGATTTACATATATAGTGCGTTACATAGTCTGTTTTTCAGTTCTAATTTTGGAATGTCACAGCTGTTTACAATTTTGTGTTACCTTGCACTTTAAATTTGGCACCGGTCCATGAGTAACGCGTCATGTGATCAAGGTCCAGGTCGGACTGAAACGCGTCATGGCGGCGTACTGATGTACGGCGGAAAACTTTAAATAAATGAAGAAACGCACGAAAAAAGTGGGTCCGCGTTGTCTATCTGAGTCCGTGGTTTGGTTACTGGATTCTGTAAGGATAGAGTACTGCAATATATATATATATATATATATATATATATATATATATATATATATATATATATATATATCCACACAGGTTCTCACGAACAACGCCGACAGTCTCAATATCACCGCAGCGCCGCCAAAGAACAGAAGACCCAGTTTTTCCGTGAGTAAAAAATTAATTTATTCTGCAAACGGACAGCATAACGTTTCGGCCTCCCAGAGGCCTTGGTCACATGGCACCCCAGAGGGGAATGGCAGAAATTTAAAGTGCTCGTGCAATTGGCTAAGCCAATCAACATGGGAGTGTGAATCACAGCGCAATAAACATAGTAAACATACTATACATTGTGATGACACTGAAATGGGATTGCGCTGTGAAAACAAGAACACAAGTTTTGGGATAAATCCCCCTGGGCCCAGTATTGCAAATGATTACATTACGTGTAAAAGCATAATGCCAATTTTATCAAATACGCTGGTGGAAATGGGTTAAAACATGGTTACTGGATAAATCCATTTAAATTAAAAACAACTCATCACTGGGTCGCCATCTAAGCTTAGATGTTAAAAGTCCATGTTTGTGTAAACAGATCCACAATAATTCATAGGTGTTCTGTTATATCAGAACAACCAAAATATATATATATGTATCAGAACAACCAGGTACGCCATAACGTAACCAAGGAGAGCACACACAATGGATATTCAAGCAAAGTGCTTTATTTGTGCAGACCCCCCCTGCACTGACGGACACGTTTCGCCTTCTGGCTTTATCAATGTCAGTTGTTCACTGCTAACACAGAAGCATTTAAGGTTTGAATGCATCACACGCTCTTAATAAAAAGTGAAGATGGACTTATGCAACATTGATGATAAATTCATGGTGGCCATCTTTAAATGTCCTATATACGAATTGTGCTGTTAATAAAGTGCAATAGTGCAAAGTTAAAAACAATTTTTTACAATTCATTCATTGTATACACAAACATGGGATGATTACCAGTTTTAATGAAAAATCCAGCCAGATTGTGCAGATCTTTAAAAAGAACTGGCACATCTTACAACCTGACAATATCCTCAAGAACAGTCTACCACCTTACCCACAAGTCACATACAAACACAGTCCATCAGAGGGGGATCATCTAATTCATAAGCATTATGACTCTGCCCCCAAAGTAAGAATCCGAATAGGCATTGCTGGTTTCTTTCCCTGTAAATGCTGTAAGGCCTGTAAATTTAGTGAGAAAGTTACAATTTTCCAAGGAAGACCAGGAGATCCGAGACACATCTGCAAGATCAAACAGGTCCTGAACTGTAACTCAGAATTAACTGTTTATTGTCTAACTTGACTGTGCTCCAAAGGTTATATTGGGAGCACGATACACCCTACAAAAAAACACATACTTGAGCACATGCGTGCTATTGCGAACAAGGATGCCACCTATCCGGTTACTCGTCATTTTGAACAGTTTCATCAGAGCAACTGTGATCTAGTAAAATTTCACTGTATAGATCAAGTGGACAAAATAGAAAGAGGGGGAGATAGGGTGTGGAAGCTACGGATCTTGGGATCAGCATATATAATCGATCTCCAAACCAAGGCGCCTGTAGGGTTGAATAACGATGAGGAACTTTGGGTACATTTGCAGTGACATGCTTAATAACATAGAGTGAGAGATTATGTAGCAAGGACTACACCACTTGAGTTTGTCACTTTATGACGCAATACCTCTCACAAGCTGTTCTAAGCCCATTCTTGGCTAAATAAACAAAACAAATAGGGCCTACACACAAACTATGGAAACAGTTTTGAGTAAATGATTTGAGTCTTTTAAGACTTTATAGTAATCATATCAGCTGAGAATGTGTGTTTATGTGTGTATATACATATGGTGTATATATTTCGTATATGTAATTTACCAACAATGTGCCCCCTTTGTTTGTGTATACAATGAATGAATTGTAAATTTTTTTTTCTTACTTTGCACTATTGCACTTTATTGACACACCCGGACAGCACAAATCGTATATAGGACGTTTAAAGATGGCCGCCATGAATTTATCAGCAATGTTCCATAAGTGCGTCTTCACTTTTCATTAAGAACATGTGATGCATTCAAACCTTAAATGCTTCTGAGTTAGCACTAAACAACTGACAATGATAAAGCCAGTAGACGAAACGTGTCTGTCAGTGCAGGGGGGGTCTGCACAAATAAAGCACTTTGCTTGAATATCCTTTGTGTGTGCTCTCCTTGGTTATGTTATGGCGTACCTGGTTGTTCTGATTATTAGCGGCTCACCACTGCTGGAGTAAGCACCCAGTACGAAGACAGAGCGGTGGCGGTGACATGCTGTTGTTGGAATATATATATATGTATATATATATATATATATATATATATATATATGCATATATATATATATATATATATATATATATATATATATATATATATATATATATATGTGTGTGTCTGTGTGTGTACGTATATGTGTGTGTGTGTATATATATATATATATATATATATATTTCACTGAACAGTCAAAAATATATACATATTATCACTGAAGAGCAAAGATTAAGGAAACGTAGTTAGGTTATAATGTCAGATAAAATGTAAGAATTTAAACTGACTAAAACACTGAAATTCACCATTTATAGTTTGCTGAAGTAATTATAACTCATACCATCACCATTCACAGTGTTGTCATCAATAATTTTATTTAGTTGTTAATAGTGATGTTGTCAAATATGTCATAAAATATATCATGAGTTTTGAAGTATGTAAGGTCAGAAACAGTGCATGGGGAGGACATAATTTATAGTTTTTTCTTTTTTTTAGTTTGAAACATTAACTTACAATAACAATGAACTATAACGTCACTTCAAACTTTGTTTTTTGTGTCTATTTCTAAGGTGTTTTATTATAAAGTAAGATGTTATTACCTGAACTACTTTTAACATCACTTTAACCTTTGTTTTATTCCAGTGAATTTTTTGATATTTTGTTATGTAACCTAATAATATTGAGATATGTCTACTGGTTCTATTAAAGCTATTTGCTTTAGTAAGGGGTCAACACATCAACCTGGATAAAGCAGACTTATTGGCTCTCTCAAAAGGTTGCCACAAAAATTTATCAACAATCATATTCCAAGGTAATCTTTATAAATACACACATGGCAATGCATCATAATTATTGTCTAAAAAAACCTATCAAGCATTTGTATTCCAAAGACCTCTAAATGTGCATCTGAGTCTTTCTTTAATACTCTTAGGCCTCAACATCAGCCATTGAACCAACCAGAAGAGAACCCCATACTCCAGCTGAAGAGCATACAGCTTGGAGTGCTTTGAAAATAATATTAAGCTATCCTGGGATCATGTGTTCAATGACCTAGCAGACTTAAAGGTTTTTTTTTTAAGTTTCCTGTGGGGTTTCTGTTCTCCTTGCAGCTTCTGTAAATTATAGGTGTACCCTGCCCCTCCTTGGGGCACTACAAATGCCATCATTTTTAGAAAATGCTCATGCAGGGCATTATAAAGTGCTCCTGGCAGTGAATATTTTATGAGCTGCCTCGCTGCTTCAATGGGAAAAGGGGGAAGTTTACCTAACAAAAATGTGAGGAAAAGATGTGTTTTAGTCAAAGTTTGAGGTGTGCAAGGGATCCTGGGTAACTCTGGTAATGTAAAATTACGAATAAATTCCTCCGCTCTGCTCCACCAATGGAAATACATTAATGTAATCAGCACAGCACTTGGAGACAGTGAGCACAATAACAAATCACCCCTCCCAAGATAGCCGCCCATTTAAACGGACTTAGAAAACGCCCTCCTCAGCATTTCGTAGCAGGGGTGAAAGTGGAACAAAGTTTCTGTTTATTTCTCTGGTAAAATGTGCCGTAAAGGTGAGATCCGATAGATGTGCCTGCCCAGCAGGACACCCAAAGTGTCTCGCTAACATTAATGTGCATTTAAATAAAATCTGTAAAGGCCACTTGTCCTGCTAATTAGGTGACTGAAGGAGTGTACCTACCTCGTGAGTGGGGATGGTTTACTTTAATTAGCAACTGTGGCTGACCTAGATTTTTGGGGATTTCACCATTAAAATCTGGTTCCTGAATTGAGCCTCCCTCACATTTTGAATTTCTGATGTGACTGCATTTTGTGTGTTTTGTTTATTGCATATATGGGCATAAGTCTGAGACATGAGCTGGATTCTTTGGGCACATTTTGATCTAGGAAAAGAAAGCAGTAGTTATTTTACTCCACCCTATAGTGCAAAGTATGTCTCTCTCTGAAGTGCAGTAGTAGCAAGAAGCAAAAGAACATGTTCTGTTACCTCATCACGTGTTCTAAGCATTCAATCTGCTTATGTCAACTTCATGATAAAATAAAAAATGAAAAACGCATTGGTGTGACACGTCTCTCTCTAGAGCAACACAAATGAATAAGATTACTAAATCACACACTGTGGCTGTTCTCTGTCGGATTAACAAGACCTTTCTCATAGAGATGGGCTCAAATCACAGCTGCTTTGAACATCTTAATAAAACCACCGACTTGTTCTGTTATATCACTCCCACAGGCACGATTCCATGAATTGGACAAGATGGCGCTGATTAGTTTATTGTGAGATAAATGGTGATGTTTACTCCGCAATATGGGTGGTACACAGTTTGTGCTGCTAATTGTCGCTGTACCAGTGCTAATGTTCAAAAGTGTAATTCCTTATGGTGGCGAAGTACCAACTACTAATTTTTAAAGAATATAAACGAAGACCCGGAACCACTATTTTTCCTAAATATACAACGGACTTCATACAACCAGACGACTAATCCACATTCCTTCATTGTACCCATGCAATAGTCAAGTCTATTGTTACATCTATGTTGGCTTTGTTCTTCTTCAAGGTCGTTTCACTGTATACTGGTGCACAAGATAGGGACTTGCAGCTGCCCTTTGAAGTAGCTGCACATGTAATAATTACTGCCTATAACCAGGGGTTAGTGGAACTCAACGGAATCACGAGTTTTTATGTTACTCTGCAGACTTCCACTGAGTACAGCTCCGCATGTTCCTCCCACACCTATCCACCCCACCTTGGACTCCCCGAGGTGTCTAGTTTTTAAAAAATTGCAAATTTGCTTGGTCTCCCTAAGTGCCAGCAGAGTTAGGGCCCAAAATCCACAGCTGCACAAAGTGGAGAAAAAGGTTCAATTTTCAGTGAAAAAATGTGATGGTCCATGCTGTGTTTTGTCCCATTTCCTGTTTCGGGAACCAGAGCTAACCACACAAGTGAGGTACCATTTTTATTGGAAGACATGCAGGAGTACTCTATGAATACATGTACAAAACTTTGCCTTGGATGCCTTATGCTTACCTTGCTATATGCTTTCTGTATACCGTGTGAAAATCAATAAAGCATTTTGAAAAAAATAAATAAATAGTAGAATATTTGTTGGATTTCACTCTATATGTAAATGTATAGGCATTTATATAGCGCACTACTTACCCGTAGGGTCCCAAGGCGCTTCGACCGCTGCAAAACCCTTCCTGGCTTCCCTGAGAGATGGTCCCTTATTGGGTATCTCCAGGGTGAGACCAGGCATCCCCGGCGGTCTGGTGGGGCCGTTAGTGAAGATGAGGCAAGCTAATGCCCAGAGTTGCCGAGTGTGATCGCTGATCAGAGTGGGCACCGAGGCGAGAGAATTATCGAGTCCGCTGACCCTGGTCCAGAAACCTGCCGCGCCGGGAATCGAACCCTGGTCCCGGGCCGTCCTCTGCTCTCGGGTCTGCCGCCTCTAACCAGTGAGCCACACTACTTCACTATATCTGCCATCCAAATGTAAGCGAGTGTAAAAGATAGAAGGCATTTTTAAAAGTACCCTGTATATCATATGCTCGTACGCTCATCCACAGATTAAGAGAAGTATAAATAACCACTGGTCCTAAATTCAATATCTTGTGCCCATTTTAGAAACATATAAGTTTCCTCTGTGCCCATTTTTCACTCTACATATTTCACCATATGAATTGGTTGATACTCGGAACACAATGAAAAACTATTGTACAGTGCAACTCAGTTGTTGACTGTGGTTACCTTGGATTTTTGGAAAATCTATATCCTTGTATATCCCCACAACCAGAAGGATCTTTCTGGTGTAATGGTATATTGCTTTTGTAAATCCGTAATTGTGACAAAAAGTTACAGGTGAAAACGTTTTCCCCAATGTTTTTTTTCTCCTACTCATTTTCAGTATTTCTTTATGTTGACAGTTAGTTTCTTCCAGAAAACCTTGAGGGATTTACACATATGAGTCTTGCTGAATTCAGAATTCAACTCTGGATGTTCCGTAAAGCTGGGAAGATGGTACTTTAGCACAGCAAACCGTTTGTTTAAGCCATTTCTAGGATACTTTTATCTGGAGCACTTTTTTCCAATTTTTCCCCAAAGCTCAAACTGTAACTATATTTTGCCTATTTCCTTTGCCCTCTGCAGAGGATTGCATAAACACTGGGTACCTTTAGAATCCCTGCAATGTTAGAAAAAAAGGACACAAATTTGGCAAGGATACCTTATGTGGAAAAAAGCAATGAAGCTAACCCAAACTGCCAAAAACGGGCTCTGCACCGAGGAGGTAAAGGCCCACCAGTTAAGGGGCTAGAGGGGAGGGGACCACATGGCCCCCTTGTCCCAGGACCATTAGACCTTGGGAACACAATCCCTCAGGGCCATATTTGTTTTAAAAAGGTGACAGAGGCAGTGTGGCTCCGTCCCAGAACCTCATTTGGCCATGGGTACCACATCTCACAGTGCCTTATGCATTGCAAAGTGGAGGGGAGGGGGTATGGCCCCTCTCTTTGAGCATCATTAGGCCCTGGGGACCCCATCCCCATTATTTTAGAGGGGAGGGGACGATGTGCCCCCCCAAGCCTTATTTACCTTGGTGACCCAGGGCTGCAATTTTTTAAAGGGGAGATGGGCTCCCTACCTAGCCTCATTATCCATTTCCTCTAGAGAATCCCTCACACACCCACACACACCCTCATACAACCTCTCATATGCCCACTCCCACACAACTACTCACGTGCCCATTCACAGACCCATACCAGTACTCCCTCACCCACCCACTCCTCCATAGAGGCACTTACATACTCTCTCACTCACTTGTACAGCCACTCACACAACCATTCATTCGCTCATACAACCACTCATACAACCAGTAACTCACCCATACAGACATTAACATAGCCATACACTCACACATACAGCTACTCAGACACCCACTTTTTTACCTACACAATCACTCACATAGCACTCACTAACCCATACAGCCTCTCAACACAGCCACTCACTCACCCATGCCAGCACTCATACAGTCACTCACTCACACACTCACACAACCATATAAGTACGAACACATTGGCTCACTCACCCAAACAGCCATTCACATAGACACCTAGGGGCCCATTACGATGTCGGGTGGATTGCCCCCGCCAGGCTGGCGGTAGCCACCGCTAGCCTTGCGGGGGCAATCTGCCCGACATCCACACTCATTTTCCCCCCGCCATATTAGTATGGCGGGGGGGGGGGCCTAGGTGGACAGAAAGACCGTCTGCCGCTTTTCCGCCCCGGTCGCCCTGCGGCCGGGGCGGAAAAGGTTTAATATTGTGGTGGTGTCTAATAGACACCGCCAGCCATATTATGATGGGCATTTTGGAATGCCTTTCTGCGGTTGCGATGCCACCACGGAAAGGCATGCGCTCTTCACTCTGGTGGCCCCCTGTGGGCCCCCAGAGTGAAGGTGATGTGGTACCCCCTGCATTTGCATATACAAAGCAGCAGGCACCGCGCGGAGCCTGCCGCTTTGTATATGCAAATGCTGCATTCCATTGTTAGCATTGTGGCGGGCGGTGCTGAGTGCTCCGCCCGCCACAATGCTAACAAAACAGGATGTGCCCACAACTGTGGCGGGCACATCCTAATACCAGTCACGGGACCCCCGCCCTTATGGCGGGCGGTCCCCAGTTACGACAGGATGGCGGGCGGACAAAGTCCACCCGTCATCCTAATGAGTCCCCTACTCTCCAATACAGCCACTCACACACCAACTCGCTTAACCAAACATCCACTCAAACAGCCACTCACTCACTCATACAGCCACTTACAGATTGAGTCACTCACTCATACATCCATTTAGATACCTACTCACTCACTCACCCATATAGTCTCTACACATCACTTACCCACCCAAAGAACTACTCACACCGTCACTCACACATCCATAGAGTCACTGGCATACCCACTCACTCACCAATACCACTACTCACACAGCATCTCACTCACCCACATAGCTACTTATACTCTCACTTATACACCCATACAGCTATTTACACACCAGCACACACAAGGATACATACGTTCACACAGCTACTCACTTAATATATATTAGAAGTAGTATTACTCAGCAGCAGTCACCTAGTATACTGATTTACCTTTTGTAGCAGGTTAGTATATATGTTTATCACACCAAAACTCTTAAAGATACTTAGACTAATCAGTGATGTAATTTGAGATGTCATCAGGGATGTC
This sequence comes from Lissotriton vulgaris, assembly GCF_964263255.1. Lineage (NCBI taxonomy): Eukaryota > Metazoa > Chordata > Amphibia > Caudata > Salamandridae > Lissotriton > Lissotriton vulgaris. Next base: position 743,180,034 of record NC_141695.1, on the reverse strand, counting down.
ACTGACCATGTCATGAGTGATGTAATATGTGAGGTCATAAGCAGTGCATTGTTAAGGCGTAGGTTATGGTTATAGCTCAGGTAACTATAACTGTGGAATTTCACTGGTTTTGTGAGTCAAATCTGAGCCTAACTGTAACATCCCTGTAACCATTGCTTTTTTCTGTGAATATATATATTCCTGGAGGCGCATTTGCAGACTGGTGGAGAAAGGGGGAGTGGCCTCTGACCACCTCTCAGCAATCCAGCTGTGTGGGGCTTACTAGAGGTAACCAGAGGGCTAGTTGGCCCCCAGGGACCCTCTAAAGACAAGATGACTTCATCTCCCTACCAAGAGCATGCCAAGAGTATTTGCAGAGTAGTTTAGAAAGGGGGCATGGCCTGCGTCCTCCTCTCAGCGATCTCTCTGTGTGGTTCCCCTAAGGACCCCCAGCAGCGAAGGAGACTTCATCCCCCAATCAAGAGTGCACCATGAGGCGTGTTTGCAGACTGCAGAAGATAGGGGGTGTGGCCTGCCATCGGAACTAAGTAATCCTGCTGTATGGGACTTACTGGAGGTAGCAGGAGGGGTAGTTGGCCCACAAGGACGTCCTTGGGGAAACTACCCTTCTTGTTACCTCCAGGCAAGTCCCACACAGTGGGATTGCTAAAAGGTCTTCGGAGGCCATGCCCCCTTTCTCCACTACTCTACAAACGCACCTCCTGGCGCACTACTGGTTATATATGCATATATTCACAGAAAAAACTAAGGTTACAGGGACCTCATAGTTAGGCTGACATTTCACTCATATAAAATCAGAGACATTCAGCTGTTACACTTAGTTGAGCTAACTTTAACTTGCGCCCCCACAATGCCCTGCTGATGACATCACATATTACATCACTCATGACATGGTCCCTCTGGAGTAAAGTGGACTTCATTCCCCAACCAGTAGTGCACCAGGCGGTGCGTTTGTAGATTAGTGGAGAAAGAGGGCATGGCCTCCGAAGACCTCTTAGCAATCCCACGGCTAGGTCCTAACTATAATTACCTATTGGCATTGCAGAGAGGTGTAAAAAGGGGCGTGGCCTCAGAACACCTCTCCGCCACACAGCTGCCTGGCGCATACTGGAGATTCCTGGTGGGCTAGTTGGCCCCCAGGGACCCCCAGTATGCAAGGGGAATTAGTTTCCCCTCTGCAAACGCGTCAGGGGTCTGCGTTGCAGAGAGGTTTAAAGAGGCCACACCACTTTTTACACCTCTCTGCAACGCAGCCCCCTGGCGCATACTGGAAGTAACTGGTGGGCTAGTTGGCCCCCAGGGACCCCCGGTATGCAAGGGGACTTAATCCTCCAACTTAGAAAACGCTACAGGGCGCGTTTGCACAGTGGTGAAGGTAGGGGGCGGGTCTTGAGGTGATATGTGTGCAAACATGCCCTGTGGCGTGTTTTAAGTTGGGAAATTAATTCCTTTTCAATCCAGAGGCCCCCTAGGGGCCAACTAGTCCAACAGGTACCTCCAGTAAGCGCCACGGAGCTGCGTTGCAGAGTGGTGCATATTGGAGGTGCCTGGTGGGCTAGTTGGCTCACAGGTGACCTCAGGATTGAAGAGGAATTAATTCCCCAACCTAAAACGCGCCACAGGGCGTGTTTGAACACATATCACCTCAGGCCCCGCTCCCTTCCTTCACTATTGAGCAATATATTCCTCTAAAATCAGCCTAACTACGAATTCCGATTTACTCACCTGTTATCACGAGAGACGTCAGTGCTGCATCTTTGACCCCAGTATGGACCCTGAAAAGTAAATCTAAACGTACTTACCAGTAACTGGTATTTCCTTCCATAGGATTCTATTGTGTGGTTTTCACCAGAAAAGTTTCAAAGTGTCTATTTTGGAAATGTACAAATATTCCTCTAAAATCAGCCGAACTACGAATTCTGATTTACTCACCTGTTATCAGGAGAGACCTCAGTGCTGCATCTTTCAGCCCACTACTGATCCTGAAAAGTAATTCTAAACATACTTACCGTAACATGAATTTCCTCCCATAGGCTAACATTGACTGGTTTCACTTGGAAATTCTTTTAAATGTGGAGTTTTGGAACTTAAAAAAATTCCTCAAAAATCATCCGAACTACAAATTCCAATTTACTCACCTGTTATCAGGAGAGACCTCAGTGATGCATCTTTCAGCCCACTACTGATCCTGAAAAGTAAGTCTAACCATACCTGAAGTACCTTGAATTTCCTTCTATAGGCAAACATTGACTGGTTTCACTTGGAAAGTCTTCTTAGTGTGGAGTTTTGGAAAATAAAAAAATCCTCAAAAATCAGCCGAACTACGAATTCCGATTTAATCACCTGTTATCAGGAGAAACCTCCGTGCTGCCTCATTCAGCCCACTACTGATAAATCAGTATAAAAAAAATATAACAATTAATTTATTAAAAAATTATCATTTACAAAACCTTTGAAATTCACTGAAAAAACCATAGGTTTCTGCCACGTTATAGTTAGGAATTAGCATTTAAAAAAACCTTAGAAATTCAATGAAAAAACCATAGGTTTCAGCCACGTTATAGTTAGGAATTAGCATTTAAAAAACCTTAGAAATTCATTAAAAAAAACATAGGTTTCACACATGGTATAGTTAGCTTGACATTTCACTCATACACAACCATTAAAATTCCCCCGTTATAGTTAGTTCAGCTAACTATAACTCGCGTGCCGGCTATGGACTGCTGACGTCACATATTACATCACTCATGACATGGTCAGTGACATCACTCATGACATCACTGATGACATCATCCTTGTGAAAGAGTGGCAGACCTCCTCTCACCCTAATATAACCTTTGATACACACATTCAAAAATAGAAACTAACATTTTCAAAAAAATGGAGATACCATTACCAGTTACAACAACCTATTCAGTAATTCCAACATCTACATACACATCCACTCATTCACCAACAGTTCTATATAGTCACTCATACATGTACTCACTCATCATATGTACTCATACACCGAAACATCCTGTTACACACCCATTTACTTGCATATACAGCTATACACACACCACTACACTTACTTCTACAGAAACGTACACATACTTACTCTCTTAAAGAATCACTTATAGAAACACATACTTATTTATACAGGAACTATTCCAATCTTTCACTCTCACATATACTCATAAACCTATGTACCTATATACATCAATACTCACATATACTAGTTTAAAACATATGTAGTTACTCATAAAGATACTATTGAGACAGTCATTCACTCACTAACACACCCATACACACACTCATCCACCCATACGGGTCCTGCACACATGCTATCTTCAAAACACATATAAACAGTGATTCAGTCATTCATGCATCTGTGTGCTAAGTAATACCCCCCAAACAATACAGACACTCATTCTGATACTCAAAAATCCAACTAATAACCCATATAGACACTCATGTAGCTACTCACCAACCCATGCTTCCACTTATACACAAAGTGAGACACTGATACAGATATTTACATATTTAAACATTACACGCTAATACATGTATTCACTAAGATATACTTAATAAGTCAGTTATACAATCAATTTTACACAAAAAAACATCCATTTAGGCAGTTGTTTATCCTTGTATTCTTCCATCGACCTTTAGATATACATATATAAAAAAATATTTATTTTTTAGAAAGACACACATTCACTGGATGATATCATCAGTGATGTAATCAGTGATGTCATTTGAGATGTCATCAGTGATGTCATGAGTGATGTCACTAACCATGTCATGAGTTAGGTAATATGTGACATCATCAGCAGTGCATTGCAGGCCCATGAGTTATAGTTAGCTGAACTAACTATAACGGGGGAATTTCAATGGTTTTGCATGAGTGAAATGTCCAGCTAACTATAACATGTGTGAAACCTATGTTTTTTTCAGTGAATATATATATATATATATATATATATTCACCCCCCTGCGACTTTGATTATACCAATACCAGATGTAATGTTTATAAGGCAGTTAGAAAACTGAAATTACGCAAATTTTATGCCTTAAGAAACAAAGATGGAACTATATCAGACATGGAAATCCAGCAACCTGAGGCATCACAAGGAACACGCATTATAAGCGAGCTTTGGGAAACAGAAGGAATGGGATATGACGCAACCCGCAGTATCAATGGAACCAACAAAGGGATGGATGAGAGTGGGAATAGGATAACCACAATCACAGATTTCAGAGCACCATCCACTTTCTATCCCATCCTTTTACGAGATAATATAGATATTTTCCAAGAAAATGTGGTAACGGATCTAAAAAAGTTGCAAATACAGATTGGGGGTACAAAACGCAGATACTCAGCCCAACAACAGCAATACAAAGCATTGACTGAGAAACTTAACAGAGAAAAAAATGTGGTAATTAGAAGCAGTGACAAAGGGGGAAATGTGGTCCTCATGACTAAAACAAACTATGATAAAGAGGCCTATAGTCAACTGAATGACAGTGAATGTTACGAAAAAATCAACAACCGTGAGCTCCTGACCATCAAGGAAGAATACCATCGAATGCTATGTAAGTGGCGGTCAGCCAAACTCATTACTGACAATGAATTTGATTATCTGAAGGTTGAACACCCTGTAACACCGATTTTGTATTTTTTACCCAAAATACATAAAGACCCCATCCATCCACCGGGAAGGCCAATAATATCAGCAAGGGGGAGCCTTCTTGAACATACCTCAATCTATATAGATCATTTCATACAAGGTTATGTTCAGCAATTGGGGTCATATATACGTGACACAGGGGATTTCCTAGTAAAAATCAAGGATGTACAGATTCAGGAGGGGGATTGGCTGATAGCCCTAGATGTGACAGCCCTATATACCAGTATATCGCATAGTGATGGTCTTGATGCAATACGGTATTATTTATCGAGAAGGGAACCAGGCAATGAAAAGCACACTAAAATGCTGTTAGACATGTTGGATTTCTGTCTTTCAAACAATGTGTTTTTGTTCAACCTACAGTTGTACCGCCAGAAACAGGGGGTAGCAATGGGGGCCAGTTTCTCTCCAAGTTACGCATGTCTGCACATGGGGGCTTGGGAGGAACTGGTCCTGGGGCTTGGTTTTCAGCACATCATTAAGAACAATCTTGTAGCATGGTTCCGCTTCATTGACGACCTGTTCGTCATATGGAGAGGAAGTCAGGAAGAGGCCCTCAAATTCATTGAAGATATCAATGATAACCCCCTCAACCTCAGATTCACTGCGACACTCAGTCAGGAAGCAGTTACCTTTTTAGATGCTGAACTCTACACCAATGGGTGTCGTTTGGAATCTAGGGTTTACAGAAAAAAGACAGCAGGCAACAGCATTTTGCATGCTGCTAGCGCTCACCCGGTCCATCTCATTTCCAGTATCCCATACGGGGAAATGCTGCGGTTAAGACGCATATGCAGCAACCCCGTGGAACTGGAACAGGCACAAAAGGAAAGCAGGGAGAGATTCCTTGAAAGAGGATACTCCGAACAAATGATAGACAGAGCTGTGCAGAAATCCTTGTTAATGAGTAGAGAGGAGCTCCTAATCAGGAAAGCGGATAGGGAGCCGCCCAGTCTAGACACATCTAAACCAGATATAGTTGAGCCTGAATGCTTCAGATTAATAACAGGATTCACTAGACAACACCAGCAAATAAGGAAAATAGTGAATAAACATTGGCCCATTGTGCTGAGGGATAATGTAATAGGCAAGAGCCTACCAAAGTCTATTTCTTTGACCTACAGCAAAGCCCCCTCTTTAAGGGACCACATAGTTAAAACCAACCCGGATCCCTTTACAAGAACAGAGTGGTGGCAAAGAAATAAGGGGTTCTATAACTGTAAAATCTGTAAAGCGTGTACTCACGGTGAAAAAACCAAAACTTACAGGGATGGATTCACAGGAAAGGAACATCTAATAACCCAAGTACTAACATGCAAGACAGAATACGCTATATATGTTTTGCGTTGTCCTTGTGGCTTGCAGTATGTGGGCAGCACCAGGAATGCTGTCCATAAACGCATTTTGCAACATCTGCGAGCAATAACTAATATGGACAGCACATATCCTGTTGCGCGCCATTTCAAGGACCACCACCAAAGCAACAACAGTGGTCTTAAATACTGGGTTATTGATTCTGTCATCAACACCAAAAGAGGTGGAGACAGGGAAACCAGACTTAGAAAGCTGGAGACAAAATACATCCTCCTGCTCAATACTAAGGTGCCCCATGGGTTAAATGTGACTGAAGATCTCCACACCTGCTTACTCTAGAAGACTTAATGTATCAGGAGTGTGTGCTCTCCCCCACGTGGATAATGTCCACGGCACTCACCCGGCTGGGAGATGGCTGGGACAGATCCCGTGGGGGCTGCGAGCAGCCACAATTCTTAATAACCATCACTGAAAGAAATCATGCTGCTATGAGAATAGACAATGTTTGTTTTATTATTTTTCACTGTGCACTGTTTTTTGCAACCAGGTTAATAACCATTGAAATGTAATGAACTGTAAAGGTTTTTTAACATTAGGTTGTTTGATTATTTTTATTTTTGGACAAGTTTGGTTTTGGGTTTCAGGCCCCTTGTGGACCTGGTTTATTGTTTTTAACTCGTTCCAGCACATGAACTTTTTTAAACATAGGAATTATGGCACTCACACAGGAAGTTTCAATACAGATTTGTATGACTTTTGTGAATGAAGACTTATCCGTCTAGAATTAGAAGCCTTAATAAAACATTATGTAAGGAGTACAACAAAAAAAGATATAGCAACTCACCCCCTCAAGAGTAATCGATATATTTGCAAATGTACACTGTTTATGAGTGAAACGGATTAGGACCTTGGTATACTGTAATATGCGTATTTGCACTATGCTAATTTTGCACATACTGACGCACTTTATTAAGCACTATTTGCACTTTAAAAAGTAAGCACGTAGCACTTTATATGGATTTAACCACCATACCGAGGTTCCCAAATGAGGAAGTAAAATCAAAGACTATGTTTACAAATATTGAAAGATAATGATTAGGGGTTTTATATATATTTGTAAATAGGGCTTTTAAGAGACGGGTTTGTGTAATAGATTTGTGTATTTTACAATGATACTCTTTTAGTCACACCTGTTATTTAATCTGCTGAAAACATTGTAAATACGATTTGGTTACAAATGTATTTTACATTTATTAAGAAACTTGAAATGTAAAACGATGTTGAGTGCATCACACAGTATGTTATCTATGTTTACTAGTGAGTTTGCACAGGTGATTTTAGTTAACCACTCGCTTTCACTTTAAAAGGTGTACCTTGCAAAGAAAACGCTGTCATGTGATCAAGGCTCCGTTGAGCCGAAACGTCGGTGACTCTTTCTGCGAAATAAAATCTCTCATACACCTCGAGGTCCGTGTCCGGAGTCTACTTGCTGTGCTGTGCGAGCGCGCGAGCTGGGAGACAGACGGTGTACAGGATATATATATATATATATATATATATATATATATATATATATATATATATACATATATATACATACACACATATGGAGTTTCTTGTATGCAAATTCAGCGCGTGAGGCACACTCCACGGGCCCACGCAGCTTCGAGTTGGCCTCAGTTTTGCTGGTATCTGCTGCGGTGGAATTTCTACGTTTCCAGGGGACTGGATTGTCTGAGGCCCACCTTCGAGCTCGGGAAGAGATACAGCGGTGTTGTAGTATTGCACTCTACGTTGGGCGAGCTGCATCGTCAGACTTTAACCCGCCAATTTGACTCCTGATTTCGGTGGTTGTTGCGGCCTGGGGACCAGAGGGGGCAGCGGAGTTTCAGTGTTGGAGTGAACATTGGCAGAAACAACATTGTGGGGTCCTGTAATATTCCGCAAAAACTACTCATTCCCCCTTTGTTACCTACCTGGAAGAAACTAAGCATTCTGGGACTGGTAGTTACCCTGTTGAAGATGACCGGCAGCAGGTGAGCTAAAGCACATGCTATGGGGTGGAGCGGACCACAACCAATCGGCTAGTGGCTCGACACTTAAACCCACGCTGGTGCTTGGAACTCCGAGACATTGTTGGCGCTGAAGAAGGCTTAGGAAGCCGAAATGCATTCGCCATTTGCATTGTGCTAAATAAAGTTGCCTCCATGAGTTCCCAATACGTGGCCTCTTCTTTGAGGAGTTTCTTCAATGCAAATTCGGCGCGTGTGCCAGAGGCGTGCTCCAGGGGCCCACGCAGCTTTGATTTGGCCTCAGTTTTGCTGGTATCTACTGCTGCGGAATTTCTACTTTTCCAGGGGACTGGATTGACTGAGGCCCACCTTCGAGCTTGGGAAGAGAATTTCAAAGGTTTTTTAAATGCTAATTCCTAACTATAACGTTTGTGAAACCTCTGGTTTTTTCAGTGAATTTTAAAGGTTTTTTAAAAGCTAATTCCTTTCTATATCGAGTTTGTAACCTACGATTTTTAGTGTTTTTTTTATTCGCTGTTTTGTATAACTATTAATTATTATTAATGTATTGTTAAAAAATGTTTTTGCTTTTTTTTAATCCTTTTTTCCTGGGGCGCTCAGGGTGCGCGCACCGGTGAGCTTACCCGTATCATTTTGCCTTGGAGCGCTCCGGGTGAGGGCACCGGTAAGTTCACCAGAGAGCACAGCGAGAGTGCCATTTCTGCCTTCGTAAAAAAAATATGTATGAAAACTAAATAATAATGCAAGACATTCAGACTTATAAAAGTAGTACTTTTGATTTTCAAAATAGATATGATTTTGCATTTCCGTAAAGCTAGCAAAACGTCACTTAGACGCGCCGCGTAGGCGCCCACGGAAGCGCCCACGTTTGTGCCGCGTAAGCGCCCCCGGAAGTGCCTACCTGCCAGCCGCGTAAGCGACCCCGGAAGCGCTCCGGTGTGCGCAGCATAAGCGCGTCAAGTCATGTGACCTTAAATTAACACTTTTCATTGGTTGCTAACAGTTTTTTTTCAAAGAATGAAAACCTCACCCATTTCCTTCACTTCTTCTTTCACTTTTGTGACTGAAAGACCTGTTTTTTGCTGCTCATTCGTTTTGGAATTATAATGGCTGGTAGATCCTCCAGTACCAGTGAGGATGAGAATGAGTTTCTAGATGAAGAGGTTCCTCAGCGCAAGGTAAAGGAGCACTTCATTTGGAAGTTTTTCTCAATACCACAAGATCAAAAAAAAGTAAATGCTCGAAAGGTGGAGTTGTGAATTTGTAATACTGTCCTGTCACGGGGTGACCCTACCAGGAAATACTCTTTTGGAAATTCAACATGATTCGGCACGTTCAGAGGTGGCACCCCCAGAACTATGCCAGGGAGAGAGTCAGGGCTCTGACAAGAGATGCTCCAAGGGATGGTGCTTCTACTTCGACTGGAGGAGCAACTGTATCATCGGTGAGGGGGCGACCAGAACAGTGGATTCCAAATATTCAGCCTGTTTTCAACAGAATAACAATCAAATGCACAGATTGTGATGAATTACTTTGTTATGGTGAACAAAGTATTATGAAAATTGTCCGAACCAGAGAAAATCACCGCTGCCGTCCCCAGTCCTCATTTTGATTCTATTTTTCTGCTCCTGTTGAGCAGTTTTGCATTCCCTGTTTTTGTTTTTGTTGAGAAAAAACACGAAAAAAGAAGGAAAAAAAAGTTCTTTTTAGAACTACCTCCAATTCTCAAAAAAGAGCTTTATTCTTAAAAAAATCAAAAAGAGTAACTGAAGTGGAGTGCAGTGAGAGAGGAGAGGAAAACGAGTGAGAAAGCAAAGAAAGGGACAAGAGAGGAAGGGAAATGAAGTAGGGGGACTGAAAGAAGGTGAGTGTGGGAGGTGAGTGAAGAGAAGGAGAGTGAGCATGGGGAATGAGGATAAGTGAAGAAGATGTAGTAAAGGAACGGGGGTGTGGAAGGGTAAGAAAAGAGCAGTGATGTTTAGGAAAGAGTGGAGATACAGACTGGATAAAGGCAAGTGAGTGTGAGACAAGGTGAGTAAGGGAGTGAAGAGACAGAGAAAGTGAAAGAAAAAGTGAGAGTAGAAGACTGAGTGAGGGAGGAAAGAAACATAAGTGAGGGAGTGTGGCTGTGTTATAGGGAGTGAGCGTGATAGAAGAGGAGGGACAGACTAAAGGGTCAGAGAGAATGAAGCAAACAGAGAGAGAAAGAGGGAAGGGGAGTGGAGTGGAGAACTAAGAGGACAGAGGGAGTAAGAGAAGGAGTTAGTGAAGTAGAGTAAGGGAGTAAGCGAAGAGAAAAGAGTGAAGGAGCAAAAGAAGGAAAGAGACAGGAAGGAAAGTAAAGGTTAAGGTCTGATTGAAGGTGAGTGTGTGAGTATTGCTGAGTTATAGGGAGTGAGCGTGACAGAAGAGGAGTGAGAGACTAAGAGTACAGATAGAATGGGAGTAACAGGGAGAGAGTGAGAAAAGGGGAGTGAGTAAGTTAGAGGACAGAGGGATTGAGAGAAGGAGTTACTGAAGTGGAGTAACGGGAGTAAGGGAAGGGAAAAGAGTGAAGGAGCGAAGGATGGGAAGAGAAAGGAAGGGAAGTAAAGGAGAAGGTCTGAAATAAGGTGAGTGTGGGAGTAAGGCTGAGTTATAGGGAGTGAGCGTGACAGAAGAGGAGTGAGAGACTGAAGGGACGGTGAGAATGAGGCTAACAAAGAGAGAATGAGGGAGGGGGAGTGTAGAAGTAAGAGGACAGAGGGAGTAAGAGAAGGAATTAGTGAAGTGGAGTAAGGAGAGTAAGGGAAGGGAAAAGAGTGAAGGAGTGAAGGATGGGAAGAGACAGGAAGGAAAGTAAAGGTTAAGGTCTGATTGAAGGTGAGTGTGGAAGTATGGCAGAGTTATAGGGAGTGAGCGTGACAAAAGAGGAGTGAAAGACTAAAGGGACGGTGAGAATGAGGCTAACAGAGAGAAGAATGCGGGAAGGGGAGTGTAGAAGTAAGAGGACAGAGGGAGTAAGAGAAGGAATTAGTGAAGTGGAGTAAGGAGAGTAAGGGAAGGGAAAACAGTGAAGGAGTAAAGGAAGGTAAGATAGAGGAAGGGAAGTAAAGGAGAAGGTCTGAAAGAAGGTGAGTGTGAGAGTATGGCTCAGTTATAGGGAGTGAGCATGATAGAAAAGGAGTGAGAGACTAAGAGAACGGAGAAAATGGGAGTAACAGAGAGAGAGTGAGAAAAGAGGAGTGAGTAAGTTAGAGGATAGAGGGATTGAGAGAAGGAGTTACTGAAGTGGAGTAACGGGAGTAAGGGAAGGGAAAAGAGTGAAGGAGCGAAGGATGGGAAGAGAGAGGAAGGGAAGTAAAGGAGAAGGTCTGAAAGAAGGTCAGTGTGGGAGTATGGCAGAGTTATAGGAAGTGAGCGTGACAGAAGAGGAGTGAGAGACTAAAGGGACGGTGAGAATGAGGCTAACAGAGAGAGAATTAGTGAAGGGGAGTGTAGAAGTAAGAGGAGAGAGGGAGTAAGAGAAGGGATTAGTGAAGTGGAGCAAGGAGAGTAAGGGAAGGGAAAACAGTGAAGGAGTAAAGGAAGGGAAGTGAGAGGAAGGGAAGTAAAGGAGAAGGTCTGAAAGAAGGTGAGTGTGGGTGTATGGCTCAGTTATAGGGAGTGAGCGTGATAGAATAGGAGTTAGAGACTAAGAGGACGGAGAGAATGGGAGTAACAGAGAGAGAGTGAGAAAAGGGGAGTGAGGAAGTTAGAGGACAGAGGGATTGAGAGAAGGAGTTACTGAAGTGGAGTAACGGGAGTAAGAGAAGGGAAAAGAGTGAAGGAGCGAAGGATGGGTAGAGAGGAAGAAAATTAAAGGTTAAGGTCTGATTGAAGGTGAGTGTAGGAGTATGGCAGAGTTATAGGGAGTGAGCGTGACAGAAGAGGAGTGAGAGACTAAAGGGACGGTGAGAATGAGGCTAACAGAGAGAGAATGAGGGAAGGGGACTGTAGAAGTAAGAGGACAGAGGGAGTAAGAGAAGGAAATAGTGAAGTGGAGTAAGGAGAGTAAGGGAAAGGAAAACATTGAAGGAGTAAAGGAAGGGAAGTGAGAGGAAGGGAAGTAAAGGAGAAGGTCTGAAAGAAGGTGATTATAGGAGTATGGCTCAGTTATAGGGAGTGAGCGTGATAGAATAGGAGTGAGAGACTAAGAGGATGGAGAGAATGTGAGTAACAGAGAAAGAGTGAGAAAAGGGGAGTGAGTAAGTTAGAGGACAGAGGGATTGAGAGAAGGAGTTACTGAAGTGGAGTAAGGGGAGTAAGGGAAGGGGAAAGAGTGAGGGAGCGAAGGATGGGAAGAGACAGGAAGGAAAGTAAAGGTTAAGGTCTGATTGAAGGTGAGTGTGGGAGTATGGCAGAGTTATAGGGAGTGAGCGTGACAGAAGATGAGTGAGAGACTAAAGGGACAGAGAGAATGAGGCTAACAGAGAGAGAATGAGGGAAGGGGAGTGTAGAACTAAGAGGACAGAGGAAGAAAGAGAAGGAGTAAGGAAAGTGGAGTAAGGAGAGTAAGGGAAGGGAAAAGAGTAAAACAGTGAAGTAAGAGAAGAGAGAGGAAAGAAAGTAAAGGAGAAGGTCTAAAAGAAGGTGAGTGTAAGAGAGGAGTGTGAAAAAGGGGAGTAAAAGTGGGTATTCAGAATAAGTGAGGCAAGTGCAATAAGGGACCAGAGGTGTGGGAGCATCAAAGAAGAGTAGTGAGGTTAAGTAAAAGAGTATAGGGAAAATACATTTTGTACATCAAACTTACCTTATAAGTAATGTAAACTTAATTTCATATTTCCATTAAAATTTATATCTGTGAAAGACAAAAAAAGTTAGAATACTTATAATATATATTTTACAATACAAGAGACAAAGTAGGACATTAAAAGTCATAAAAGGTTAGTAAGAGATACAGTAGAAGTGAAGTAATCAGAACGAAGGACAGAGGAAGTGAGAGAAGGAGTGAGTGAAGTGTAATAAGGTGAGTGAGAGAAGGGGAATTATTGAAGGGACAAAGAAAGAAAACAAGGGGTAGGGGAGTGAAGTAGAGTGACTGACAGCTGGAAAGTAGTGGATGGGAGAGAGGGAAAGGGCAGTGAAGGAGTGGTTAATGAGAATAAGTGAGGAAAGTGGAATAAGGGAAGAGAGGTGAGGGAGAGTGAAAAAAGGCCAGTGAGGGTGAGTTAAGAGGAGTAATAAAGGGTGGAAATAGGTAAGTGAGCAAAAGAGAATGGGAAAATAATATATATTTAATAATAGAAAATACAAAATAATTTCAACAACATGTTAGATGGTTTATTTTTCCTGTTCTCAGAATATATTGAATTTCACTTAAAACAGTGACTTCAATAGTACTCATCATATAACAGCGGGCAAAAAAAACACAATCAAAATGATTGTGTTTAAAAAAAACATTACATCTTTTCTTAAATAATGTAAAATTTTGAAAAAACATGTCTAAACTCACTTTTGATCCATCCACTTTTCCACGAGGCCAAATAGTATATGGAAAGTCCTTTTCTTTGCAAGTTAGTCCATAGTATTCTTAATTTCTCATTTAACCAACTTTCCAAAAGAAAAGCTGCAACATCTTTTACATTATGAAACAAGAGTTTTATTTCCACCTCTAGCTTACTTTTTATAAATAATTTGTATAATACTCACAGCACATACTATATGATATACATATACTATCTCTATGACAACTACATGTTTTTATTATCTTCATCACTCTCATTTAGAAAGTAATTTTGAACAGCAAACTAAGTTATATTAACTGCTGCAATCTTCATAGGCCAATTACCTTCCCTAAAATTTCGGTTGTAAGAACACTAGGTAAGAATTTAGTAAGTCAGAAGGCAAACGTTGTTTGAAAGTCAATTGAGTATCACTACAATGCTTCCAGCCTTTTTCACATTTTAAAAAGGCTGTGTAATGTCCTGATGTTGTTGAAGGACCATCATGGTAAATAATTGCTGCAGTTGTAAAGGTTCTTCCTGAAATTGATAATTGAGAAGCCACATCATTTTTAATTAATGTTGTCAATTTAGTTCCATCAGGTCTACATCGTTGGAACATTAAAATAACATACTGTCCATATCTACGTAAAAATAAAGTTGATAGCATTGCAGATTTACATTGAGTACAGACCATGTTGTGATTTGCTTCTCTAACTAGATTATTAAATGACACTGATTTGCAGTCTGGTAAAGTCAAATATATAAATCTTTCAGTGTCTACTGTAGTACTACTTGAAAAGGAGCAATTGTCGCAGTCATGTTGCCATTTATAAGAAAGGCCAAAAAGATTTTCTACATCTACACCTTCATTTTGCAATACAAGCATATACATTAGAAATTCCTGACAATCTTGCTGAATATTCTGTGAAAATTGTGTTTGACCAGAACATATGTCTAAAACATTTCGAATTTCAGAAACACTTTGTATTTTTGTTCTATCACTGCTACATTTCTCTAACACAGAATTTAATAAACAACAAAATGTTTGATCACGATTTTCAGCAATCTGTTCTTCTACAGTTTGAGTTGACACCAGAATGTTTTCAAACTGAAATCCAACAACATCTTTACCTGAATCCTTTTCCTTTCTGCTTACAATTACTGGTTCATCTACCTTTTTTCTTTTTGCTACAACTTCACTACAATTTTTCTCATTTCTTCTTTTTCAGCCTACCACACGCTTTTTAAACAAAGGATATTGAGGTAAATTTGGAGCATCCTCTCTTCTTAACCTATTATATTCTTTTACAAAATTTAGATCTGCATTTATCTTTGTCTCATCAAAATCAATCAAGTACAATCCTGATAAAGTTCTTACTCGAGATAAAGCAACATATGCCATACCCTCCTTGAACACAGAATTTCCAATATTCACCAAAGCAGTATCAACACTCAAACCTTGAGATTTATGAATAGTTACGGCATATGCCAAAGAAACAGGAAACTGTTTTCGGTGGACATATAAATCTTTCACAAGCAAAAATCGTGCAGAACGACTGATTTGTTGTACTTCTTCAATACCATCAAATTTAATATTTATAAATTCAATTCCATTTTTATTTCGGTAATTCACAAAATCCACAACATGACCCATTGCTCCATTTACTAAACCTCTTTCCACATGTAAATTACGTTGTAAAATTATACGACAATTTAAAGATGCATACAGAGTCTTTTCCATACCAGCAGTTTTAGATATTGTCTTCTCTAAAGAATCCAATTTTGATTTCAACTTTTCTGACAAAATAATAGTTGCTCCTTCATGTTCAATTTTATCAATAGCTTCCAGTTTCACAATCTCTTGATTTTCTAACTTTAACAATTTGTTGTTGAAGATTGAACGTTCTTGCAGAGTTGGCATCAAGCATATGACAGATTTGTTTCCAGGAATTTTCTTAAAAATATTCTCTGGGAGAATGTTTTCATTTGTAAACAAATTTGAAATTAATCGTCCATGTAAAGCTTCTTTGCCATGCTCAGTTAGTTTTCCAATTCTTACATCTTGTAGAATAATTTTATAATCTTCATCCTTTGCCTGTCGCATATTTTGAAGCAGTTCTGCATATTTGAAATATAACCAGATATTCACATTTCCAATGCTTCCTAAGCACTTCCTGGTATCTTCATGCGTAAGCATTTTAAACACTGGCTGTCCTTTCACTGGAGTTAGTTGCAGTAAATCTCCAAAAACAATGATGTGTTTGCCTCCAAATAACACATCATAGTCTGTTTTAAGAATTTCTTGCATTCTTAAATGCACAAAAGCAAGCATTACATTTGATACCATGCTTACTTCATCTATGATAAGAAGTTTCATTTTCTTTAGGACTTCACAATGGTAATGGTAATGGTAATGGTAATGGTGCTTGTAGAGCGCTAACAATCCTCCTGAGTTAGGATATCACGGCGCTGAATGGCAACAATGAATGTCAGTGATAGGAAGATAATAGAGTCCATGGTTTTAATCAGGCTTGGGGAAGAGAATTGTTTTTAATTGCTTCCTGAAGGACAGGTAGCAATCTGTCAATCTAAGATTCACAGGCAGCTCGTTCCAACTGGTCGCTGCCAGGTGAGAGAAGGCCCTTCCACCCATCCTTGTTGTTTTCACACGGGTAGTTCTAGCTCTTGCTGTTGTTTGGGAACGCAAATTCCTGGATGGTGCATAGAATTGAACTTTGTTTTTTAAAATGCATGGGCCTGAGTTGTGCAACGCTCTGTGTGTTATGCACAATTATTTACAAGAAGCTCTTTGCCTCATTGGCAACCAGTGGAGCTCTTTTAGGCAACTCTTGGCTGAATCGAATTTTCTTTTGTTGCAGATTGCTTTTGCTGCAGCATTCTGTACAACCTGTAGTTTAGAAAAAAGATAATCAGCCATCCCCACAAACAGAGGGTTACCATTGTCCAGCCTACTCATCAGTAGGGACTGGACTAGTATCTTTTTACACTCTGTAGGGATCCATGGAAAGACTCTTCTGAGCATTTTCAATACTGCAAAGCCTTTACCACAGATTGTTGAAACATGGTTTTTCATGCTCAGAGTATTGTCCACTGTCACGCCTAGATTTTTTGCCGATATTGTCGGGGTTAGGGGGAGCACCCAGAGTTATAGGCCACCAGCTGCTGTCCCATAGCTGTGTATGTCTGCCGAACAATAATATTTCGGACTTGTCTGCATTTAATTTAAGACAGTGGCTATGCATCCAGTTGGCTAATTCTGTAAGGCAGTTTAGAAGCCTGTCCTTTGGGTCATTTTCCTCATCCAATGTGATCATCAGCTGGGTTTTGACTGCATAAGAACAGATAACGACACCCCATTTCCTTCCTATTTCAGCCAACGAGGAGACAAACACATTGAACAATGTTGGGCTCAAAGAGGCCCCTTGCGGGACCCCATATTTTATGTTCCGGGGAGGGGATGAGAAATCGCCCATCCGTACTGTTTGTGTTCTATCTTGCATAAAGGATCGCAGCCACCCTAATGCATTTTCCAAGATAACTTTCGCAGCAAGAATTTCCAATAACCGATTGTGTGGTACGGTATCAAATGCCGCCGAGAGGTCAAATAGAATCAGGGCGACTGTCTTTCCCTGATCTACCTGGGTTCTAATGTTATCTGTCATTGCCAGAAGAGTAGTCTCTGTGCAATTGTTGGTCCGGAACCCTGTTTGAGAGATATCTAGTAAATCGTTGGTTTCCAGGAAATTGGATAGTTGCCTATTAACTTATTTTTCTAATACTTTTGACAAGTAAGGTAACTGTGAAATAGGCCTATAGTTTGCCGGATTGTTAATATCAGAGCCTGCTTTTTTTCATAATGGAGTAACTATGGCAGTTTTCTAAATTTTTGGAAATTCTGCAGAGGTTAGAGAAAAATATTATGCTTTTGTTACAACCGGACAAATTATTGGTGTTAGTTGAGAGAAAATATGGCGTGGGCATGGGTCCAGTAACGAACCTGATTTTACTTCTAGCATAACTTTGCTTACCTCCTCTTCTGAAAATGGGCTGAACCTGAGGCAACTAGCCTGAGTTATAGATGAGGCATAGATTTCTGATTGTTCTGGTTCGGTATTGGAAAAAGAGGCATAAATTGTATCTATTTTCTCGCAGAAGTAATCATTTATTTTGTTGCAACCTTCTTGAGATGGAGTAAGATCCAAAGAAAGGCTCACAGGGCTACATAGTTCTTTAACTATTTTGAATAGCTCTTTCGATGAGTTTTTGTTTTCTGTTATTCTACGTGAGAAATATTCTTTCTTCGCTTTCCTCACAGCTTTGTTATAGAGTATAAGTTCTCTTTTATATGTAGCTCTAGTTTCTTGAGTTTTATTGAGCCTCCATTTATGTTCACAATCTGTGCACTTTCTTTTTAATGATTTTAGCTCAGGTCCATACCATTTCTCTGTTAATGTTTGCCTGCGTTTTTGCTTAGAGTGTAGAGTTGAGCAGTGTTCTAGTGCACTCCTAATGTTGTTCTGGAGTAGCTCTATTTCGCCATTGGTATTAATGACTCCTGAGTTTACAAGTATAAAATGTTGCTGACATTTTTCTACAGAGAAATTTTTCCAGCTCCGCGTTTCAACTGCTGCCACAGTTGATGATTTGGAGTGTTTGGTTATTAGTTTAAGAGAAAACACAATCATGGAGTGGTCTGTCTATATCAATGGGTTTATCTCATTGATGTCAATGGTGTCTATATTAGAAAACATCAGATCTAATATATGTCCTGCCGTGTGTGTTGGCTGATCAATTCTTTGAGTCAGCTTTAGAATTTCCATGTTCTCTACTAGCTGTTTAGTTAGGGTATTATTTCTATTGTCATAGTGTGTGTTAAAATCCCCTATGATTAGGATGTTTTTATTTTTAAGAAAGAATGGCATGATTTGTGCGAGAATCTGGGCACTAAAATCTAAAGTGCTGCCTGGAGGATTATAAGTTATCACTCCACCAAAGAAAATATTGGTGTTTATGGACACCGAAAATGCCATTGCCTCATGGCTGTTGGCCCGTGCAATCACCTCTTGTCTACAGGTGAGAACGTCATTAAATACCAGGGCTACCCCTCCACCCCTTTTTTTCACTCTATTTAAGTTAAGTATTTTATATTCAGCTGGAAGGGCTATTGCGACATCAGGATTGCTATGGTTGTCAAGCCATGTCTCAGTTATAAAAGCCAAATCCGGTTGAAGATCGGACAGTATGTCCCATATTTCCGTTGCATGTTTGGGTAGGGATCTGGCATTAAGATAAATACATTTTAGGGCAAGATTGGGGGTATTTACCGGAGTGGGATCATACCAGGGATCGCTCTCCCATCTACAATTAAGACAGCCGAAACGGCCCCTGGTAT
The DNA here is from genome assembly GCF_964263255.1 of Lissotriton vulgaris. Taxonomy (NCBI): domain Eukaryota; kingdom Metazoa; phylum Chordata; class Amphibia; order Caudata; family Salamandridae; genus Lissotriton; species Lissotriton vulgaris. The sequence goes on along the minus strand of NC_141695.1, from coordinate 743,161,136 downwards.
TATGTGGTCCCAATCGTGCACATGTAGCAGACTTGCTTACCCTTGTACAGTTAAGATTCCTAAGTTCACTACTAGAGTAGGATGTGATATTGAACGTCTCTCTTGGGATTTCGCTAGTCAATCGGACAGGGGATGTGGCCCCTGGTCCCGGCCCGTCGCGGACAGGCACAGACGGGCTTAACTTAGGCGCAACTTCGGTGCACTTCCCGCGCACCCGCTGCGCTAGTCGCTGCGCTTCCTATGTGAGGGAACCATTTTATGCCTCCAAGGGCGGGATGGGCCGAGCACTGCACAGCTCGCCTGCTTCTCACCCAAGATGGTGGCCACAATGTGTTACGAGCCCAGGCAGCGCCTAATCGGCTGCGGTGGGGCTGGGGGGCACAGACCGACTGCGAGGTCGAAATGAGGCAGGTCAGTGCTGGGGGAAATGAATAGCAGCAATAAAAGTTTTTAAGATTGCACAAAATAAAAATTCGAACAAGAAGGTAAAGTGCAAGTAATTTTTAAATTGATAGTTCTAGGCTAAGCGCACACACCAGTCCCGGCTTCCGCCTCAGGACTCACACACAGACACACTGTGAATCGTGGCTGGCGTAACTGAAGGTCTTTTATGCCTCCAAGGGCGGGAGGGGCCGAGCACTGCACCGCTCACCTGCCCGTCACCCAAGATGGTGGCCGCAATGTGTCACGAGCCCCGGCAGCGCCTAATCGGCTGCAGTGGGGCTGGGGGGCCAGACCGACTACGAGTTCGAAATGAGGCAGGTCAGTGCAGGGGGAAATGAATTGCAGCAATAAACGTTTTTAAGATTGCACAAAATAAAAATTCAAACAATAAGGTAAAGTGCAAGTAATTTTTAAAATGATAGTTCTAGGCTAAGCGCACACACCAGTCCCGGCTTCCGCCTCAGGACTCACACACAGACACACTGTCAATCGTGGCTGGCGTAACTGAAGGTCTTTTATGCCTCCAAGGGCGGGAGGGGCCGAGCACTGCACCGCTCACCTGCTCCTCACCCAAGATGGTGGCCGCAATGTGTCACGAGCCCAGGCAGCGCCTAATCGGCTGCGGTGGGGCTGGGGGGCACAGACCGACTGCGAGGTCGAAATGAGGCAGGTCAGTGCTGAGGGAAATGAATTGCAGCAATAAACGTTTTTAAGATTGCACAAAATAAAAATTCGAACAAGAAGGTAAAGTGCAAGTAATTTTTAAAATGATAGTTCTAGGCTAAGCTCACACACCAGTCCCGGCTTCCGCCTCAGGACTCACACACAGACACACTGACAACAAGCTTCTCCAGATAGCTTGTAGTATTGTAATTTGTTATCATGCTCCACTGGCAGAATCAATAAGCGATGTAAAGTAATCCCTTTAATGTTGTGTGCTGCCAACGCAGTTGGAGCAGTAACAACACAAGAGAGCGATGACTCCGTTGTTTTCTGCAAATATTTTCCAATCGCTTTAATCAGGAAACTTTTCCCAGTTCCTGCTTCTCCACTCACATATAGTCGGACAGGTACAAATGATGTACATGAGCACTTTTTTTTTCTCATGAGATAAACCATGCTCAATGTGTTCTGTGACTTCGTCATATATTTGTCTCTGCTCAACGTTTAGTTCTTTTTCCAAATCCTCTAAGTGAACTCCATTCTCCTGAGCTTGTTCCATGGCTCTTTCAACTTCATCCATGGCAGTAGCAGCTTCATTTTGTATAATTGGTCCTCCTAGCAGATCCTGACTCAATGATGCAGAACTCTGACTATCTTGAGAACTGTCTCTAGCAATCTCTGCTGCAATTGTAGCTTCTTGCTGTATTTCCTTGTTCAACATTTGCAGATAATTTGAAAAAACAGGACATTCTATCATATCCTTGGTTGCATTGAATGAATCTTCATAAGTAAGAAAATCTCCAAGTAGTTCCTCTTCTGTACGCCAAGGCTTAAAGAGTTGCAAAAGAGCTAAGTAATAACATTCCCTTTTGTCTGGAGAATCATAACTCAATTTTCGATGATTAATCAAATGGCCTTTTATTTGTTTCACTAGACAGCCTTCACATGCAATTACAGCATATACACCTTTATTGATGTCTTCTGTGACGTTCTTTTTAAAAATATTGGTTTGCAGAACTTCATAGAGACAAACATTCTCAAGGTGAGAACTTCTATTTGGATAGTATGAATCCAACATGTTTGTCTTCAAAATATCTGTACTGTCCGGTTCTTTCTCTGCCAAATACTCTATTTCTTGTACAGATTTCAAAACTCGGTTTCGTGTTGCAGCAAGACCTAGACTTACCCAAATGATGGTTCTAGATTTGGCCTATAGACTTGCTGATGACAACCGATCAGAACATTCATATGCTCCAATTTCTCGATGCGACAACATCTTCAGACTGTAACTGTATAATTTCTTGCTTAGACTCTTTTCATGTGAAATTTCCTCCCACATTTCCTTCAGTTCCGTCTTTCCTGATTTTGTGATGTAAGAGCCACAGCAATAGAGTTGTCAGCCGCATATTGAATATCCATGTTAGCATTCCACATGGACAAAATGCCTGGGTTTTAGTCATTTATGAATTTGGATTCCTCATTTCTTCTTAGGTTGTATGTATTTTTGGGTGATTTTCTTGTCACAGTATGTCGCAGAGAAGACATACAATTGTTGACTCTTCCTTTCGATGTTACTGGACGTGGAAATGCAAAACGACATTTTGTGTAGAACTTGTCCTTGGATTTGTATTTTCGACAACAGTATTTCCCACAACGATGGCTTTGAAAGCGTAAAACTTGATGTCTTAAATTGTTTTCTTCTGTACTTTTCGGAACAGCACATGTAGAATTCTGCTCAATGAAACTCATCACATTCTCATCTGAATCTGTTCCAAATTTTGGTGCATCTTTAATCCATAGCAGCATATGTATATGAGGAGCACCTCTTGCTTGATACTCCTTTCTCCAAAAGAAATCCAACACCTCTCCAAGCGGAGGTTTTTTTTTTGTTTGTAATAAAAGACATCATAGCTTCAAACCTATGATTGAAATACCTGCATACATTAACTGGATCCAAGGAGCACAGTTCTCCACGTGTCTTGTATTCAATATTTTCAATGTTTTTATTTTCCTTTTGCAGCAATTCAGGTAAGTCTTCCCAAGCATACTCAGCACAGCTAAGAGTGAGGAACCATGTAGGAGTTCCTAAGTTTCTGGAAAGGGGCGACCATTCGGTCCCCCCGAACGTATGGTGGAGTACCACGATCCCCCCGGGAAGCCATCTTGGGCGGGAGGCGAGTCTCGGCTGGTATGCCCGAAGCGGCGTAGCCGGGGCGCGCCTTTTCCCGCCCTGGAGTGGGTTGTCCTAGACACTGACGCACTCGGCCACGCCCACGGAGGCGGGCGGGGGCGGGTTGACGCCCGCCCTGAAGACGGATAAAAGAAGCAACAAGCCAAGAAAGCATCCTCTTGCTCCTATGCTCTGAAGCTGCACCTCCCCGCTGCACGTGAGCTCGAGACGGAACGAAGAGCCAATTTGAGCGTTGTAATCTTTCTTTTTGTCTTACAGATATCCCGTCTGAGAATGCCTAAGAAAGTCGGAAAGCGGGTCAGTACCGATCAGATGCTCCGCATGCTCATGAAGGAGGTAGCCGATTTGAAGAAACAGATGGCGGCTAAGAACGGGGAGGGAGGACCGAAACGGCCTTTGCCGGGAGTAGTCCCCGGTGGGAGAGGCAAGAGGTCCAGAAGGGGGGCGCTTGGGGGGGAAACCCCGGTTCCTGATACCCCACTTGAGGAGCCAGCCCCGGTGCCAAAGGAGGGGAATCCGATCCCCGTGGTGGTCACCCCCGTGACCGGGGGAGATATGCCTCCCGAGTTAGGGGCACAATTGGCAGCGTGGTTGGGAAAAGATTGCGAGGGCACCACGGCTGACGACGCCCGGGCAGTAATGAGACAACTGCGGGAATCTAGGGAGGCTGTTACCCCGCCAGTTCCGGCGGGGGTAAATGCAACAGGCCCAGGTTCGGCGGCAAATGCAGCTTCTGGTTCAGGTAAGCGGCCATTGCCGATCGCGGGGGAAGGGTCTGTACCTTCACGAAGGGAGAAGGTGGCTCAACATGTTCCACTGGAAATTAAGGAAAAGATTTGGGCGAATAAGTATGTTAATATTTTTTCTTTGCTTACCGACCATTACGAGATGGAGCATGTTAAAAGCCAAAAGGAGCTCATGCATCCGAGTGTTTGGCGCGCAAAAATGGCCGCCTTTAAAGTTGACGAAAACATTGGTACTTGGGGCAGAGCGTGGGGCATTTTTACCTCCATCATGGGTGAGCGCAGGCCCGAGTTGCTGACCGAGTTGCCTATTTATCAATCGCGTATCATGGAGTATTCCGTAGCGTATGGGGGCAATCAGTGGTTCTGCTATGACAATATTTTTAGAAAAGCTAAGGAACACGACCCAGTTCTGACTTGGATTGTTACGACTCCGTGTCATGGCAAAAAATGGAGAGTACTGGAATGTTAAAAGTGCCATTGTCAGGGAGTAACGGGGGTGAATCTTCCCGCCAATACTCTGGGACACCCTTTCGGACGGGTGCAGGTAGCGAGTACCACTCGAAGCCGAGTGGCAACGCATGTAAAAGGGGGATCTGTTGGAATTTTAACAGAGGTAAATGTACGAGGCCCCAGGGGTCATGCAAGTTCAGACATGAATGTGGGGGGTGTGGGCAGCCATCCCATCCTGAGTCCATGTGCAGAGCCAAAACGGGTGATAACGGTGGTAAGGGAAGCGCCAAACAGGTCTGAAATAGTCCGAGGGGCGACTTTACCGACCCCGATTGATACCATGGCAATGATTCCTTGGCTCAGTGAATACCCGGATCATGCTTCCGCTGGGGTGTTGCGGAACGGGTTTTCATATGGTTTCCGCATCCCAGTGGGGGATTTTCAGGGTGTAGCTAATTGTACGAATCAACTATCAGTCTTACAGCATTCGGCTGTGGTACAGGCAAAGATTGGGAAGGAGGTGACTCGAGGTCGTGTCGCCGGTCCATTTGACTTGCCACCGGTTGATAATTTTGTTTGTTCCCCTCTAGGGGTGGTCCCTAAGAAGGACCCGGGTGAATTTCGGCTGATACATAACTTGTCAGCCCCACGTGGTCTTTCCGTGAATGATGCGATAGACCCGGAAGTGTGTTCGGTGCGGTACGCATCTTTCGATGAGGCCGTCGCCATGTTGAATCGCCTGGGGCCTGGGGCGCTGATGGCAAAATCAGATATCGAGTCAGCGTTCCGGTTGCTCCCGGTACACCCAGACGATCAGCGTCTCCTTGGTTTTAGGTTTCAGGGTCGCTATTACATGGACAGATGTATGCCAATGGGATGTTCTATATCTTGTGCCTATTTTGAAATGTTCAGTTGTTTTTTGCAATGGGTCTTCACAAAGAAGACGGGTTTTCAGCATGTTATGCATTATCTCGATGACTTTTTGTTCTTGGGGGCAGCCGGGGATCCAGAATGTGGACAGGCTTTGAATGAATTTTGTGTCTTGATGAACCAATTCGGTGTGCCATTGGCGCCAGGTAAGACCGTGGGTCCCTCGACTTCCCTCGAGTTTCTGGGGATCGAGCTCGACTCGGTTGAGGGTTGTTTTCGACTACCGAAAGGAAAGGTGAAAAAATTCAGGGCATCCCTTGAAACATGTATCAGTGAGACTAAAGTAAAACTGCATCAATTACAACAAGTGGTGGGCCAGTTGAATTTTGCCCTGAGAGTAATGCCGATGGCCCGCCCCTTTTCCCGCTCGATTGCACAAGCCATGGTCGGCCTGAAGGAGGGTCATCACCGCACGAGGCTCTCGGCAGAGGTTCGCCAGGACATGCGCATTTGGTTGGCATTTCTGGCGGATTTCAATGGTCGAATTGTCTGGATAAAACCGGCGGTGTCCTCTGAGGAGCTGGGGCTGTGGACAGATTCGGCGGGGAGTATAGGTTTTGGCGCCATATTCGGCACACAATGGACGGCTCAAAAATGGCCGTCATGGTGGCATGAGTGCGGATTGTCGAGGAACATTGCTTTTCTCGAACTTTTCCCTATTTTGGTGGCCCTGAAAACTTGGCCTGCGGGGTTTCGGGATCAGTCTGTGGTGTTTTGGTCTGACAACATGACCGTGGTGGAGAGTATCAATAGTCAGGCAGCACGTTGCAAATGGATGCTGAGGCTGCTTAAAGAAATTGTGTTATTGTGCATGCAGTTGAATGTGCTCTTTAGGGCAAGACATGTCCCGGGGGTATTGAACCAAGCGGCTGATGCGCTTTCTCGTTTCCGTATGCAGGCCTTTTGGGGTTTTCTGCCCGCAGCGGACCCGGTGGCTGCACCCTTTCCCGAAGCTCTCTGGTCTCTCGGTGCCCCGAACTACAAAACCTCATGGGAGAGAGTTTAGCGCCCAGGACAAGGAAGGCATACGAAGGGGCGTTCCGTTCCTATTGGTCCTTTTTGGGTTCTGCTAGGGGGGAGCTTTGGGGCCAGGAGGAGCTTGTCGTTACATTTTTGCTGTCTTTACATCAGGCAGGCAAATCAGTAGCTACGGCCCAGAGGCATCGGGCCGCCATTTCCTTTATGGCAAGGGCTCATGGGATCCAGGACCCGACAGCGTCTTTCGTAGTCCAGAAAGCGCTACGGGGGTGGCAACGCCTTGAGGGTCGCAAAGCAGATGAGAGGCGCCCGATAGGTCTGGATAGGTTGGCCCTGTTATTATCCGTACTCCCTGCAACGTGTTCATCGCAGTATGAGACAGTGTTATTCAGAGCCGCTTTTGCGCTAGCATTCCATGGGGCTATGCGGGTAAGCGAACTAGTGGCGAGGAACAAGCGGGATACGATGGGGGGACTGTGCCGAGAGCACGTTCAGGTCAAGGGGGAGACAATGACTGTCTCGTTTGTCAGGTCCAAAACCGATCAGGGTGCGTTTGGGGACTGCATAATCATACAGAGGATTCCCGGGTCCCCCATGTGCCCTGTGGTTTGCGTAGAGGAATATTTAGCGCAGAGAGTGGCATCATGGGGGGGGACCTTTCTGAGACACGCTGACACCACCCCACTGACAAGGTTTCACTTCCAGCGGGTGCTTGTGATGTCGATTTCGGCCGCGGGCTTGAACCCCGGCGAGTTTGGGACCCATTCCTTTCGGATAGGGGCTGCTACAGAGGCTACAGCCAGGGGTCTGAGCGTGGAGGAAGTAAAACGTGTGGGGCGTTGGTCCTCGAACTGTTATAAAAGGTATGTGCGGTTGCACATGTTATGAAGCCGTAATGATGTAATCACGCTTCTTGTTTTTTGTTTGGTTTCAGTTGCGCAAGCCTACGAGGCGGGGCGGACTGTGCAGTCGACCCGACACCTGGGGACCAGCGGTCAGACATCACCGGCTGTGAAATAGGAGGTGTGGGTCGTGGGCCACTCATACGTGAGGTGTGCCGCGGACGTATTCAAAGCAGGTGACATGATTCACGTGGCTGGGGAATACGGGTACAGTGTGTCCTTCTACGGAAAGGGCGGGCTCTGTATTGACCAGTTTCAATCCTTTTTCGAGGGTTTGTTAGGGCGGACAAGGTCACCGCCGTCTATAATCATAGTCCATCTTGGGGGCAACGATTTGGTGGCCACTGTTAGACGACTTCTTCTTGAGGCAATGCTTTCTACAGTAAGTTGGTTGGCAAGAAAAGTTCCAGGGTGCACAATTGCATGGTCCCACATGATCCCACGAAAAGTGTGGCGGGGGGCTATTTCTGTTTCTGCTCTGAATCATTCAGTAAGGAAAATAAATAACAAAGTGAGTAGATTGTTTCGTTCAAGTACACTGCATTCTGTTTCGCATGGTTGTATCAAAGGGGACAGTATGTATTTGGGGGACGGTGTTCATTTGTCCCGGGTGGGGAATGAGTTACTCATAGGAGACCTCATAGCTTGGTTAAAGAGTTTATAACATGACCTTTTAGGCAGGAGTTGTTGTGGGGGGTCCGGATAGCCGGTCAACTATCCGGCCTGTGGCGGTAAGGTCATGATCGGTGAGCAGTAATTGGAAGATCCCTATGGGGGGGCGTCACCCATTACGGATGGGAGCGCTCGGGGGAGGTGGCCATTGGCCCCTCAACGGGGAGGCGGTCCCGTCTAAGGATAGGCCGCCGGAAGGAAAGGAAAGGTGGTCAAGGCCCCTTCCTGGATAGGAGGGGCTACGGGCCCTCCTGGGGAATTTCCCGGGGCCAGGACATCTGCGACGGCAGATGGGTAAGTTGTGTGGGGTTCGGGAGGGGGTTTACGCTACCTCTTAGACACCTCACACGAGTCCTCGGACGACCGTTAAATGGCGTCGAGTTCATTGGGGCCCTCGTCAAGTCCAAGGGAAATTGGTAGATGCACTTGAGGTACGCCTCTGTGCGGTTGGTCCTCTCACAAGTGAGGGTTGTATTTTAATATGAAACTGTTATCTTAATGTTTTGATTTTGTTTCATATTTTAATAAATACGGCCGGGAGGGTCACTCCCTCCCGCCTTCCAAAAGTTCAGAACCGTTTCCGGTTTCCCATCCTTGGGGATTGTGTTGAGAGGGGGTGGCGGGTATCTCAGCCATATGGAAAGGGGCGACCATTCGGTCCCCCCGAACGTATGGTGGAGTACCACGATCCCCCCGGGAAGCCATCTTGGGCGGGAGGCGAGTCTCGGCTGGTATGCCCGAAGCGGCGTAGCCGGGGCGCGCCTTTTCCCGCCCTGGAGTGGGTTGTCCTAGACACTGACGCACTCGGCCACGCCCACGGAGGCGGGCGGGGGCGGGTTGACGCCCGCCCTGAAGACGGATAAAAGAAGCAACAAGCCAAGAAAGCATCCTCTTGCTCCTATGCTCTGAAGCTGCACCTCCCCGCTGCACGTGAGCTCGAGACGGAACGAAGAGCCAATTTGACCCACCCACCAGCCCCTGTTTTGATGTGGTAACTCTCTTTTCTTACAGGTTGTGACGATTGTCGTGATAATTTTTGAGTATGCAATAAAGATGGTCACTTTCAGTATGTTTTGCAAATAAAGTATTTTGCAGTAGTATTGAGCAGTAATCATGCTTTTAATAGGCTATAATTGTTTGGTAATTTAGTAATTTAGGTAGATTTGTCGTATTTATTGTCGGGCGGTAAGGTCATGATCGGTGAGCAGTAATTGGAAGATCCCTATGGGGGGGCGTCACCCATTACGGATGGGAGCGCTCGGGGGAGGTGGCCATTGGCCCCACAACGGGGAGGCGGTCCCGTCTAAGGATAGGCCGCCGGAAGGAAAGGAAAGGTGGTCAAGGCCCCTTCCTGGATAGGAGGGGCTACGGGCCCTCCTGGGGAATTTCCCGGGGCCAGGACATCTGCGACGGCAAATGGGTAAGTTGTGTGGGGTTCGGGAGGGGGTTTACGCTACCTCTTAGACACCTCACACGAGTCCTCGGACGACCATTAAATGGCGTCGAGTTCATTGGGGCCCCCGTCAAGTCCAAGGGAAATTGGTAGATGCACTTGAGGTACGCCTCTGTGCGGTTGGTCCTCTCACAAGTGAGGGTTGTATTTCTGGTTTAGGGATCTGACACCGGTTACGACCTTGCCGTTGGCCCTTAACATTAGGATGTACAATTTCAAGTCAAATGTTTTGTAGGATGTTAGATCGGCTAGGAGAATCTTTGTATTAGAGATCTGTTAAGGTTAGCCAAACATCGTAATGTGGAAATGAAATTGTACATAATATGAAACTGTTATCTTAATGTTTTGATTTTGTTTCATATTTTAATAAATACGGCCGGGAGGGTCACTCCCTCCCGCCTTCCAAAAGTTCAGAACCGTTTCCGGTTTCCCATCCTTGGGGATTGTGTTGAGAGGGGGTGGCAGGTATCTCAGCCATATTAGCATACATTTCAATTCCCCATGACGACGGTACCAATACTCGTTAGTAACGCACTGACATGCCATGAGATTAATTAGCTGAGATTCCAAAACACTGTCTTGCAGTTTCACTTTATCCATAAAATCCCTTGCCGAAACATTTTGTAGAGGTGTTCCACTTTTCAGTATATGGTTTACTGCATAGGAAAGTCCAGACAAGTCACTCTCAAACAGTAGGCGGAACAAATATGGAATGCATTGACGAAACCTTGGATCTTCTGCATATAATCTTGAAGTCCGGTATTCAGATGCAGGAATTTGAACAGGTCGGTCGTCATATCGTCCACCTTCACCTGTTGGAAATAACTGTGGAAAACAACGAGCTTCCAAACTTTCTTCCCATACACTAATGGGACTTCCTTTGGCTTTTTTCATCTGAAACAAGTCAATAGCATTCCCCATTACTTCTTTGGAATGCAATGGATGAACACTATAATGTTCATACATTTCTTCACTTCTAGAGACATCAACTTATTCTATTTGCCCAGCTGAGAAATCAGTGTCCTCTTCTACAGTTGTTTCTTCTTCTCCAACATACACATTTCTATAGTACTGATTATTTTTTGCCAAATACAACATTGCCTTTTTTTACTTTCCTAACATACACTAATTCTTGCCAGATTTTCTTACTTTTTGTCGGAACGCCATTAACTAGAATAACCAAAGGTTCCTCTTCTACTTTTTCGACACCAATTGTATCAATATTTTTCTTAAAATCTAGAGGCAAATGAACAACTCTTCCCTTTAATCCTCTCTGTAAATCTGAAGGAGGAAATTTCCCTGTCTTAGGCTCCATGCGAACAATAGCCTGAAAAGGATGTACACATTGAATCAGAATAGATTCATAGGTATTTAAATCCATCAATTCAGAAGGAATGTCTACCAACTCCAGATTATTATGAACAGCTCTAGCAGGCATTCTGTTTTCATTTAATTTATTATAACAATATTTACAAATACGTTGATCAGAGCCCAAATCAAAACAATTTTCAACCAACAAATAAGTTGCAAAATCCTTCCACTCTTTATTATTTATCTTTTCGCTTTTTACATATAAATCAACTAATCTAGTCTGATGCTTATAAGGAGTTCGTTGACAACAAACACAAGAAAAATTAGGCCTTTCACTTGAAGTGACCTTAAACTTTGTAATTTCATTTTCAAATTTTTCTGTACTTAAAATCTCTACATTCTCTTCTACATTACCTTCTATTACTGTATCAATTTCTGCACTGACCTCTTTTTCACCAAAGTAACTAAACTCAATTTCATCACAAATGTTTTTGACATCTAATTCAGTTCCATGCAAAAGAGCACTGTTTAACTGTTTTAGTTTAAGTGCTGAACTTTTTGCATAATACAACCTTCGCACTAATTTCCTCACTTTTTTATGATGCACTGCTAACATCTTAAAAATTTTTGATTGATTGATAGGCTCTTATTTCGGTATAGAAATACCATAAAAGCAATACAAAAATACAATTTATAGTAATGTCATATGCAATCTATTTACTCACAATTAATAAAAACAGGTACAAGAAGAGAGTTAAAACAAGGATTAAATTGAGACAGAAAGCCTTCTATTTCGAATCAACCAAGCCCATTTTAAGAATTTTGACACAGCACATACTATCACAGGGGATGTGTCGGTCATTAAAATACGCATTGCCACTATACACTGCCGAATGCCCAGAAATCTACAGAGTGGTATTAGCCAACGAATCCGCGGAGCGCGATAGTCCGGGCATTCAAAGAAGATGTGGGCTACAGACTCTACACGAGTGGAACAGGATGCACAAAAAGGTGAAAGCTGATGAGGCCGCTTCCAACGGGCGACTACCTACCCTACTGGTAACGACCCGACACGAAACTTGAAATACAGGGTGCGGTCAAACGGAATGGAGATGATGTCTGAATAGGGTTCGTATGCCACCACATCCTTAATTCTTACGAAAGCTACGGTTGCGTTGCAATGGCGTGAGTCTAGATGTAATTTTGCGGAGACCCAGTTCCAATACAACTTTTTAATAGTAGCCTTTGGTGGAGCAGATTTCGTGGACCAAGCATCAGGTAACCCTATCTCCGTTAATAATCTTTTGACATCCCTCAGCCATTTAATCCTAGACCACCCTGCCATATCCATAATCTCAGACAGAGCTTCCGCATAGGAGACCAATTCGGGCACCCGCCACAACCTTGTCCAATGGAGCAGTGGGCGAAGTTGTGCCTGGTCCCCGATAGGTCTACAACTTAAATCTAGCAGTACTGGCACAGTTGGAGTGCTCCGTGGCAAAGCCATCAGATCTTTCAAGAACTTGTTCTCCGATTTGGCTATTGGGTCCAGGTTGCAGGTGCCCCACAGCTCCGCCCCATATAGAGCGGCACTGACCCCTCTCGCTTTATATATTTCCACTACTGGGGCAAGAGCTTTACTGGATGAGGAGCGTTGTTTCTTAAGTACTGATCCTCCTACCCTTTTGTGGCCTCCTAGCATTTTATTGATGTGAGGATTCCAGGAAAGGGAGTCATTGAGGCGGATACCCAGATAGTCAAATTCGGAATCTCTCTCTAATGGCTCGGAATTCAAGGTCGGAAGTCTGCCAAGTTTCCTGGGTGGTTCATGACCAGAAACTTGGTTTTGTCAGTGTTAATTACTAAGCCTCTCAACAGACAAAACTCCTGAAAACTATTTAAAAGGCTCTGCAGACCCATGGGGGACTTTGAGATAAGGAGAGTGTCGTCTGCAAAAAGCAGTGTAGGAATCCGTTTGCCCGCCAAGGAAGGAGTGTCCGAGGGAGTTCCAAGCAGATGGTCAACCACTCCATTTACATAAAGCGAAAACAGAGTGGGCGCTAAGACACATCCCTGTCGGACATCCCTTCCCATAGGGATTCTTTCTGTTTTTTCACCCTTTGTGCCCCAGCGCACCTGTGCAAAGTTGCCATCGTGAAGTTTTAACAATAGTGAAAGAATGTACGAGGGCAACCCTAAGTCTAACAGGACCTTCCATAACTTCTCCCTTCGAACCAGAACGGAGACAGCTTTTAAGTCTATAAAGGCCAGGTATAGACTGCCCCCTCCCAGCACCCCCACCTTCAAGTGGAGAAGAGTTAATCTAAAGGCCTGCTCGATGGTCCCAGTGCCAGAGCGGAACCCAGCTTGGAGGTCAGACAGAATGTTATTGTCGTCCATCAATTCGAGCATCCTTCGCAGGATCACCTTCCCTGCCAGTTTTTGGGTAGAGTCAATTAGGCTTATTGGCCTGTAGTTGGCAGGGTTATCCCGACACCCCTTCTTGAATATCGGGACAACCTCTGCACCCTTCCAGGATTCAGGAATGGGCGCGCCCTCATTAATAGCATTTAACAGTGAGGATACAAGAATCCCCCACTCCCTGGGGCTTGCCCGTATTAAATCACCAGGTAACCCGTCGGGACCTGCTGCTTTCAATGGTACCAAGGTTTTAATTACATCCATTACCTCTCTAGCAGTAAAAGGAACGTACTCTAGTCCCATTATGGAAATTCCTGGTAAGGGGGCATTATTGGTAAATGGGTCGCTTGCAACATAGAGGGATGAAAAGTGGTTAAACCAGCTCTCGGGAGGGATATTACACGTTATCAATGTACTGTCTGGCCTGTCCCTAGATCTTATAAGGGTCCAGAAACCTCTAGCATCCCTCTCCAAACTTGCTTTCATCAGATCCTCCCAGAAGCAGTCCTCCCATTCCCCCTTTGCTGCGCTCACAGTCAGTGAGTAATTTTTCCTTGCCAATCGTATAACGTCCAAGGATTTGCTCTTCACAGCGCAAATCAAGGAGCTTTTCATCTCCCTACATTTTTTCGTATACCATCCATAAGGGTTCTGCCTAGGTTTGGGCTTTTCAACGCGAGAGGCCACGTTGGGAAGGTAAAAAGTTCACTCAGAGCCTTGGTGGTAGCACAAAAGAGTGATGATACATCCTCTGGATATAACGAGGATTCAACTAGCTTGGACTGGGCAGAGGCCAAAAGTGTTGAAATGGATAGGACTTTCTCTTTATCCATGATAATATTCCTCCATTTTAAACGCCTACCGCAATTGGAAGGATAAGACTCCTGGTGGGCAAGCGTTAAGGGGGACGCGTGTACTCCCAAATACTCCGTCCAAAAGGGACGAAGAGCAAGGGAGAGCAGATTGTGGTCGCTCTCTACTGAGGGGAGTACCTCCATGTCCAGCAAATGGCCCCAGGAATTGACATCAAGGAGGATGTAATCTATTCTGGACGTGTGATCCACCCTATTGTAGGTATGCGCTCCAGAAGGATCCAGAGACGTCCTACCATTCGCTGCCCTAAGATCAAATTCCAAGGTTATGGAGTAGATTTGAACTGCCACTTGGGACCACCTTCTAATAGGAGGTAGGGACAAAGCTGGTATACCTCTCCTGTTGTCATCATCGACAGTCCCCAACGAGTCCTCCAACACAAGAGGCTCAAACGTACAGTTAAAATCACCTGCGACTAAAACATGGGAACTATCAGGGCACTTTCTTAATCGGGATTCAAGCTCAGAAACAGTAGGTGACAGTAGACCTCCCTTTGTGCCCCTAACATAGATATTAAAAATGTCAAGGGCTGTCCCTCTCTTGGGTCCCATGAGCGATATACTCAAAAGGTCAAGTGAGTCGGTCACGCGCTGGGTAACCTGACAGCCAAGTGAGATAGCGACCCATATAAGAAGACCTCCAGAGGGGCGATCTTTCCCAGAAGGGGAAGGGACTGCCGGCCGGAAGAAGGCTCCCTACTCCAGGTTTCTTGGAAGATACAGATGGAGAAACCCTCCACTAAGGTGTTCCAGTCCGGAACAGCCAGCTTCCTTACAATCCCAGCAACATTACAGCTAAGAATCCTTATGACAGGATCGGCCGCAGTTGGCTCGACATAGGGGGTACGATTGATATCCTGCCCCCCCTCGGGAAGTGTGCAAGAGGCTCTAATTCCCCCCTTAGACCCACTGCCAAGATTATCGTCCTGTGGCTGGGGACCACTCTCAGTGGAGGTAGATGTCCAACTGTGGTTTGTGGTCTCCAAGGAGCAGGGATCCAACCGTAGACTCAAGCCCAGGGGTGAAAGAACTAACCCAGAGAGGATATCATTTCAATAGCCTGCGGTCCTTCCTTGAGTCCCCGACCATGGGGTATGCTGATAGGGCACAGAGAAGGGGTCATATCCGGGAAGGACAAGATGATCACATCTTACATCAGGAGTGGTACCAAAATGATTGCCAACTGATCTCGGATAGAAAAATGTCAAATCAACTACTCCAATACCAGCACTGCTAGGACCTAGATTCTGATTAGAAATTAGCTGAGCTACCCTGGGATCCTTGAAATTGACTATCACGCAGTCCCCCTCAAAGCGCTTAAGGCCACTACCTACCCAACCAACCCTTCTAACACCAAGAATAAGCCCATCAAGTTCCCTGGGCAGAGGTCTATTAATCCTTAGCCAGTGCATGGTTTTATTTTTTTGCATCTGGAAGGATTCTTGCTGCCCAACCAACAATGGTGGTACGTTGGTAAGGATGGCGACAAAGGGGTGGCAGTCTGGGGGCAGATTCATGTGAGGTATTCTACGGGCCACTTTGGGCTGGCTAGTAGGGGGAGGAACGGGACAAGTCATCGTAGTTTGGGCTAAGTCGTGGCGATTAATGGTGCCAGGGTTCCTTAAATTGGATGTAACAACGGAGCCAGTGGCCCGATGGCTAAGTGCTTCTTGGATTGGGATTTGTTGGCCCTTGATTGGTCTGGTGGATGAGGATTGTTCTTATGGATTTGACCTGAAAGACGAAGCCCCCCTTTAGCAGTGACAACAGGAGGAGGAAGGGACTCGGGAGCGAGTACCCCATTTACCATTCCGCTTGTGTTTGAGGAATCTTGTGGGATGGTAGAGGTCGTCCTAGCTGCTTCAACCCCCCCCTTTATCAATGTCCCCGGTCCTAGAATGTGTTTTAATTAAAGATTTAGTTGAGAAAAAGTTGTCTAAAGTTGCTTGTTCGAAGCTGTCCAACCGATCCGCTAGCCTTTTGACTCTTTCTACAATAGGGGTCAGTAGAGATTTCATTAATTTCTCTATCTGTGTGAGTAAGGGTGTATCTGGGGATATAATCTCAGCAGAAGCCATTGCCGAGATTCTCCCGAAGACACCCCACCCTTGTCAGCCTGAACCCCGCCTAAACCCGCCCCTTTGGACTTATGAGAAACTCCCACTCCTATTCCAAGTTTCCTAATTTTTTTGAGGGGTTTAGGATGACAACCTTTTCGGGGGCTAGTGATCCTTTTCCTTTTAGTATGGGGGATTTTAGGAGCTGCATGGGATAACACGCCTGATAAGGCAGTAAGTTCCTCATTGGTAGAAGTGATATTTTGGGTAAGCATGGAGTGAGGAATATTAGTAGAGACTACGACTGATAACTCATTTCCGGTCTGGGAATCTGTACCTAACATGCTCTCTACCCTGACCAGACTGGGCGACAGGGGTGTTTCATGGGGCTTTTCCAAGGGTAGACAAACAATCAAGTCTGGCACGGTTGCGGGTGGAGATGAAGGGACCGATACCAGAGAGCCCAGTGGTGCCCGTTTCTCAAGGGGAAGTTTAAGAAGTTTGATGGATTGCCTGCGCTCGGCGCGTCTCTCCGCTAGGGCAATCTCTCTATCAATATCACGGGTAGCCCTGGAAAAGTATTTGTCTAAAGGACCCAAGATTGCAACCCCTACCGAAGACGGAAGGGGATTCAATGGGGGACTTGTTGGGAGTGAAGACATATTTTGCGGTCTTTACAGCACAAGGATTGAGCAGGGACGCTGTAAACCGCAGCTGAACCACTCCGACAATAAATGGATACTTGTACTACAGTCCGTATAAAAAGCTCCTCAAAACGACAGCTCACTAAACCTTTACAGTGTGTAGTCCGATGGATGACGCTGTATTTCAGAGAGTGGGCCCAGCCCAGCCTCCTGCAGCCTCTGACGACCACAGACGGCCCGCCCTTGTCCTGGGCTTCTCCCGGGACGCTCCTGAGCGCTCCCGCGCAGCGGGGATGACAATTGATTGATATAGGGACCTTCGTTGGTTGGGCGGGGCAAGCAGGGAGAGCGGCCCAGGTGATACGGGTCGGGCTAGCGAGGACTCCTGGGAGATGCAGTCCCGGTGCCGCTGCTCGCAGCCCTGCTCCAACCCACGCGCCCACAGCAGACTCCAAAGGGCAACTACTCCCTAGGTCCAGAGTCCTGCAGCAGCACACACCACGAAGCGAGACCCGCGAAGCGGGTACCGCGAGGCGCAGCACACAGGAACAGCAAACAAAGCACACGGTCCCGGCAGGTAAGTAGGATTCAGCAAATCGTACCAAGTGCAATCAAGAGGCGGGGGGTTTTAAGATCGTTGGTGGGGCGGGGCAAGCAGGGAGAGCGGCCCAGGTGAAACGGGTCGGGCTAGCGAGGAATACTGGGAGATGCAGTCCCGGTCCCACTGCTCGCAGCCCTGCTCCAACCCGCGCGCCCACAGCAGACTCCAAAGGGCAACCACTCCCTAGGTCCAGAGTCCTGCAGCAGCACACACCACGAAGCGGGACCCGTTACGTGGGTATTGCGAGGCGCAGCACACAGGAACAGCAAACAAAGCACACGGTCCCGGCAGGTAAGAAGGATTCAGCAAAGCTGAAAATGGTGAAAAACACTCTGACATACTTTTCTTGAAAGACAAGCCAGTGAATGCCCTTGCAAACCTGTTTTTTCTCTCACTCTACAAGGATCTAACTCTTGTAAAATTTTCATTTTTTGTTTCACACTTTTCTTAGTATATGTCCGTAAGAAAGTGCAAAACAAATCAATTGATTCCTGTCACACACTACAAATACTACTACAATTCCATGTATACACTGGAGCCTTAGGACATCTCCCTAAAACTTCATCAGCTAACACCTCTTCTGTATTTCTAGGCACAATCTCTTCTTTTTCAACCGGACAACCGTCCTTCACCTCATTTGCTCGTCCACTGGTGTCAACTGCATGCACCAAATCATTATCCTGAAAGTAACTTTCTTCATTAAAAAATGGCTCACAACTTGAACTATGCATCCATTCTCCAGAAAAAACATCACAGAAATTAGTCTAATTAATTACTCTCCTCCACTTACATTTTGATTTGAACACATTGATTACCTTGTCAAGTGTTCGATTTCTGTTCATTACTAAACTAAACAATTTATTTTTCACTTTAAATGCTTCATCCACAATCTTAACTATGTTTTTTTTGTTGTAAAAAGCGGTCTTTTTTTGATACCTCTTTACATTTTTTAATAAATTTGATACTATTCTGTTGTAAAACATTCGTCTACGAATGTCAGTAAATTGGTTGCTCCTTCTTTTGTTATACAAAATATCATCTCCTTCTACAGGTCTAACATTTTTAGAAGGACATCCTGTTTTATTTCTATTAAAGGTGTTTCATTCTTGTTTGCAAAACAACTTTTTTTTTCTTGACATTTCAATAGGTTCCTGAGAAAATGTTTAGTTTGCTTACCAGGAGCATTTTTTTTTCTCTGAAGATTTTATTTTGGTTGGTCCTTGATTTTCTTTTTCCTTAGACCTTAATTTTCTTTTATAAACTTTTTCACGTCTTGCTCTCGCAGGCATGTTTTTCTTTGTTTGTATAGATGATTATAATCTGTGGTAAACAAAAAATAACATATTATAGACCACTACCAACATATTACATAGCAATTACAATAAGTAAACAATATAAACACTAGTATACAACAAAAGGCTGATTTACATTACATCTGCTTTGCTTTGTGTCAAAAACCATTTACTAATTAATGTTATGTCTTGCTTATATATAGGAGGCCTGTTTTTCACCTGTAGATACAGTGAAATAATTTGAGCAGAGACACACATACTGCTTGCAGACACAGAGATGGTAGATTACATGTAATATTGTGAACATGTGCCTAAGATCACACTGATGGGTGAATTAAGCTTCACTCACAGTGTGATCTTAGGCAGATTAGCAGGATGTTACATGTAATGAGAAATTAATGTTATGTGTTATTTATATATAGGTGGCCTGTTTTTGGTCTGTAGAGACAGTGAAATAATATGAGCAGAGACACACATACTGTTGGCAGAGACAGACATGGTACATTATATCTAACATTCTGATCATGTGCCTAAGATCACACTGTGACTTAAGCTTGATTCACCCATCACTCTGATCTTAGGCAGAGTCACACATACTGTTCGCAGAGACAGACATGGTACATTATATCAAACATTCTGATCATGTGCCTAAGATTACACTATGACTGAAGCTTGATTCACCCATCAGTGTGATCTTAGGCAGAGTCACACATACTGTTGGCATAGACAGACATGGTACATTATATCTAACATTCTGATCATGTGACTAAGATCACACTGTGACTGAAGCTTGATTCACCCATCAGTGTGATCTTAGGCAGAGTCACACATACTGTTGCCAGAGACAGACATGGTACATTATATGTAACATTCTAATCATGTGCCTAAAATCACACTGTGAATCAAGCTTCAGTCATTAATGTCAAATATTGCACAAGGGGCTTGTAAATATGCCAATGAAACCATTACACTATCTCTATACCAGCATTAATGTCAAACATGGTACATTATATCTAACATTAATGCTGGTATAGAGATAGTGTAATGGTTTCATTGGCATATTTACAAGACCCTTGCGCAATGTTTGACATTAATGCTGCTATAGAGATAGTGTAATGGTTTCATTGGCATATTTACAAGCCCCTTGCACAATGTTTGACATTAATGCTGGTATAGAGATAGTGTAATGGTTTCATTGGCATATTTATAAGCCCCTTGCGCAATGTTTGATATTAATGCTGGTATAGAGATAAATGTGTCAATGAAACCATTACCCTATCTCTATACCAGCATTAATGTCAAACATTGCGCAAGGGGCTTGTAAATATGCCAATGAAACCATGACACTATCTCTATACCAGCATTAATGTCAAACATTGTGCAAAGGGCTTGTAAATATGCCAATGAAACCATTACACTATCTCTATAGCAGCATTAATGTCAAATATTGCGCAAGGGGTTTGTAAATATGCCAATGAAACCATTACACTATCTCTATACCAGCATTAATGTTAGATATAATGTACCATGTTTGACATTAATGCTGGTATAGAGATGTTGCAAAAGAATCCATCAAGGGTGTTTGGCCAATCAATCTACTAGCTAATCAACTGCAATGTTTGTTTTAATGACTTTTTCTCAACCGTTGAAATGACTTTTTACACAAAAAAAAGCATGCACCCTAATTTTCAGTGGAGATTTTTAAGAAAGCACCAATCATTTCTGGTTTTTCAACTGCACCGATTCTCAACAACTTTTTTTCATAATCAAACTGCCATTTCATTTCGACAACTCATCTGACTAGAAGCACATCCACCTTCAAGATGCAAACAATCTGGTTTGTGGGTCATAGCTATGTCCACTGGAGTCAAAAATACGCAGCTAACAGAGGTATTCACAACCTTGATTTACCAAATGTGGACATTGTATGGATTGGACAGAGAGGATTGAGAAGTCACCAATTGATACCATTAGTAAAATCCTTTGTGCATTTACCACACCCGGACCTTATAATTGTGCACTGTGGACCTAGGCACTTTGACTGGGGTAGGTCTGGAAATACTTTTAAAGGACATCTTTGGGCAATTGATGTCACTTTTTCCAAAAACTGTCTTGGTATTTTCTAATATATGCCAAAGGCAAAAATGGAACTGGTACAACCAATTTTGTCCACAGATTGAGAAAGCAGGGAAACATGTGAATAAATCTGTTTCTCCATTCCTCAGAGACTATGGTATGGGTTCCATTTACCACAACAGCTTGCGTTACAACATGCAAGACATCTATAGGAGAGATGGTGTGCATTTTACAGATGAGGGGAATAGAGTTTTCCTCTTGAATATAAGACTCTGCATTGGTACCTACTTGTAGGTACAAAAAACACCCACATGACACAACAGCTGTTTCAGAGCTGACTTAACTCTAAACACTCTACATTATTTTTTACTCTATTTTTTTACACAGTTTTTCCCTGTGGTGCGCTCAGGGTGCGCGTACCGGAGAGCATACCTGGGAACGCAGCCAGCGCTTACCCTGCGAAAAAATCTTTAAAAATAGTTTTTGGGCCCTTCAGGGTCCTTCTAGGCCCCCCTCAGAAAACCTAGGGGATCAGGGGGTGTCTACCCTGCCCCCTTTTAATCATTTCCCCCTTTTTCTTTTTACCTCAGGTGTCTCAATTTTCCCGAGACACAAGATGGGGGACTCTCCAGACTGCTTAGAATGTTGACAGACATCATACAGCCAATCAGCTTTCCGCTCGCACACTCCCGTAGCGCGCCGGGTGCGCTCCCCGGTACGTGTACCGGTGAGCGCTCGGAGCACGCCTATTGATATATATGTTTTTTTAAAGTTGCCTTTCATAAAAACCACAGAAGAAATTTCAAAGAAATATCGAAAAGGCCCTACTACATACCAGTACCTATCATTTTACCAACGTTGGTGTAATTCAATCCATCCATTCAGGCTGTAGGCGTGTCAAATTGTCCTATGGAAAATTGCATGGGGAAAACACATTTGAAAGTATTGAAATTTAGAACCAATCAAAACATTACTTTAGTTTGGAATTTTTGTGTGTGATGAAGTTTGATTGGTTATCTATATATCTTAAATGAGAGGAAAACACAGCCATTTTGTAATACCCCAGTCTGAGGTACTTCTGAGAGAAAATTTGGGTGCTCAATTGCTGGACTTAGAATAACACAGTACTAACTCTTCTATTTTCAAAAAGGTGAGTTATTAATTTGTAAGAGGAACTATGTTGTACACTTTATGAAAATTTGGAAAACGTTTTCCATTAGTTATTTACAGTCTTTCTGTTATAATTATTGTTTAAGATTGGCTTCATCACATGCAGTGTTTTATATTTCTAGTTCCTGTCTGATACTATACACTGCCCAATTAATTTTAAAGAACTATTATTATTATTATTACTAGGGACTTGTAGAGCGCGACTTAACCCGTAGGCGTCAAGGCGCTGGAGGATGGTAAAAAGAAAGCTCAAAACTCAAGAGTCGTCAGAGGAGAAGTTACAGATATGCTTTCTGAAATACTTGATTAAGCTACTTTTATGTTATGTATTACTAAAAACGATAATTGAAAGTGATTACTTTTTTTGCAATTTACAGCAAGAAATTTGATATTAAAATGGAGGACAACAAGGAAATTTCTTTTGAAATTACATCAACACATCTTCAAAATGAAAATGGCATAGACATTGAAGGCACCATTTCATCACAAATTGAAGATGACTTAAAAGGTTTTTTGAATACATCCATAGATGAAGAATTAATTCAATGTTTGGATGAAATAGAATCAATGAACAATTTTCATGAGGACATTAAATATATCAATAATGATGAAATACCAGATGAGGACAAGCTACAAGTTCTACTAAATTATGAGAAATCTGAACAATAAAATATTAATTACAAATTAAAAATTAGTTGACATATTATTCATTTTTATTTCTAATTTATGAGGTAAAAGCGAAGTGATTGTAGTATAATGAAATACTTATAGTATAGAGTGCACAATTTTTTTGTTACATAGTAAGTTTACTCATATTAACTGCCCTTCTCCCACTATATTTTTACCAATGTATATTTGATATCTCTTCTTCATCTCCTGCCTCCTTTCTCTCACTATCTGTCTCTGATACACACTATCGCCGCCATTTTGTGTAGTTTCAGAAAAGAGTGAAATGTAATACTTCAAAACTTAAGAAGAGAGCAGGGTAGAGTGCCCCTCACCCCAATTATTTTTTAAAACTATTTTCTATAACTGCTTTCCCCTTGGTGCGCTCAGGGTGCGCGTACCGGAGAGCGCACCTGAGAACGCACCCAGCGCTTACCCCGTGAAAATTAACAAAATAAATATTGTTTTTGTTGCCCTTCAGGGTCCTTCTAGGACCCCCTCACAAAACCTAGGGGGTCAGGGTGTGTCTACCCTGCCCCCTTTTAATCATTTCCCAATTTTTTTTTTCTCCTCCGATGTCTCTATTTTACCGAGACACAAGATGGCAGACTCTCCGGACTGTTTAGAATGTTGACAGACATCCGACAGCCAATCAGCTTTCCGCTCGCGCACTCCCGTAGCGCACCTAGTGCGCTCCCCGGTACGCGTACCACTGAGCGCTCGGAGCGCGCCTATAGATATATATGTGTTTTTGAAGTTAATTTTCATTAAAACCACTTGAGCAATTTTCACCAAACATAGCAAAGGCACATCTGAGTACCAGTCCCTACTTTTCTACCAAGTTTGGCGTAATTCCGTTCAGCCATTCAGGCTGTAGACTTGTCAGACCGTCCTATAGAAATGAACATGGGGAAAACACGTTTTGGTACCCCCCTTCTTTCTCAGCCCCCACTTCACAAATCTACCTGAAACTTTCAGGGAAGGAGCGGAGCGGAGCTGGCCAAAATTTTGGAAAATTACACGCAAATTCCTTAACCGGCGCCAAAGATATTCCCAATAGAATGTTGCGGATATCCTATGGTAGCTAGGTCCTAACTATACCTACCTACTGGTGACCGTCAGTCGGTAATTATATATATATATATATATATATATATATATATATATATATATATATATATATATATATATATATATATATATATATATATATATATATGTATATATATATATGTATATATATATATATATATATATATATATATATATATTATATATATATATATATATATATATATATATATATATATATATATATATATATATATATATATATATATATATATATATATATATATATATATATATCAAAGTTCCTGGTCCAGCTTTTGATAAGAAAAAAGAAACCAGCGTCGAGGCCCCAATGTTGGTGCAGTGCTCGGGTTTATTGGCACATCAGAAAAAACACCCTACGCGTTTCGAGGTCAGCCGATATCTTGCTCATGGGTGGAGTTTCAATACACGGCCATCCTTTTTAAAGTGAAGGTTACATTTTTTTGCAATAGGCATGTGATCAATGAACATAAATGAAATATTTCTCATCGTTACATTGTTATCAGTGAACATTTGTAAGGAACAATAAAGTTTACAATTTCGTTTCATTGTAATTTTTGAACCGGACTGTCACTTGTGCCAACGAAATGAATACTTCAATCATCAAGTCCTGGTAAAGTTCATGTTTTTTTTAAAACAACGACATCAAGGGTATTGCCCCAGTGGGCAAAAAATCCAGTCTCTTTTCGTAGAGATATATAGTAACATAACCAGGATTTAGTAATGTTCCAATTCATAAAGATATATTGCCCTAGTGGGCTACAGCACTTCTGTGTTTCCCCCAGTCCAATCCAGTTCCTGCAATCAAAAAAACACAATGCAACGTTTTAATTAAAAGAGTTCCCTATGTGTTGATCACTGGTCCTAAGTTAAAATCAATGTTAAAAAGCAAAAAGAATGGAGATTCCAAACAGATAGCGGCAAAGAATATTCACATTTATATGGCCTGTACTTAGGATTGTAAATGAACTGCTAATTCTTCCCCTAAGTTGTGGCCTGTGGGTTGTGTTGTGTTGTATTTTATGATATATTTGTACTCAAGTTTTCTTAGTTCCAACCATCTATTACCACCCCTTTCCTTATTTTCAACACAGTCAAGTAGATAGAACTTCATTAGATTGGGGTTTTGATTATATTTAGCCGCAAAATGCCTGACCACCGGGTACTGTTGGTTCAGGTTTTTTATGGCTCTCAAATGTTCAAGAATTCTCAATTTGGCCTGTTTGGTTGCACAGCCTATATAAAACTTGTTGCATGGACATTGTAGTGCGTATATTGCGTACTCAGTGTTGCAACTTAGATGTTTCACGATTTTATGGGCTGCCCAGTCTTTTGAAATTTTTAAAACTTTGCAATTTTGGCTGTATTTACATGCCTTACATTTCCTGAAACGAAAAAATCCTTATATCTGATTTAGTTTCTTGTGTTCTTTAATCAGATTAGTGCTCAGAGTATCTTTAAGCGACTTTGCTTTTCTAAAGGTTATAGACGGGGTCTCATGGATAACATCTTTTATATCTTTATCCAATTTCAGCACATCCCAATATTTTTTGAGACTACGTCTCACTTCCCATGCTTGGCTGTCATAATTTGTGATGAATCTAATTGGCTCCTGATTTTGAGGTTCTTTGGGGATAAGCAAATCATCTCCAATTATACGGTCTACTTTATCTTCAGCCTGCTTGATTATGGTTTGACTGTACCACCTTTCAAAGAATCTACTCCTCATGATCTTTTTCTCCTGTTCAAAGCCTACTGACGTACTACAATTCCGCTTTGCTCTAATCAATTCTCCCAAAGGGATACTCCATATTAGATTAGGGGGGTGGCAGCTTTCTGCATACAGGAGGCTATTTCCTGCTGTGGATTGGCGAAATAAAGTGCTATGTAGTTTCCCCTCCTTTATTTCCAGTCTAACATCAAGAAAATCTAATGTCTTTTGGTTCATGTGACTTGTGAACTGCAGGTTTAGAGAGTTATCATTGAGGATAACCTCAAACTCTTTTGCTTGTTCATGTGTGCCTCTCCAGATGCAGAAGATGTCATCTATGTAGCGAACCCTGAGAACGACGTGGGTACTAAAGTGGGAGATGTTATTCACCACTAGCTCCTCCCACCAGCCCAGGTAAAGACCTGCAAAACTGGGGGCGAAGCAAGTAACCATCGCCGTCCGCCGGGTCTGCTTGTACAGTTGTTTATTAAAAATAAAATAGTTGTTTCTCAGACATATCCACATCATATCAAGGAGCATAACAGTATGTACCAAATGAGAGACAGATCTGCCTCTCAGAAAGTGTTTACAGGCATCTATGCCTAAATCCTGTGGTATGCTTGTGTAAAGGCTTGTGACATCAAAAGCTTATAAGCCAATATTCAGGTTCCCATGTCAGTTCATTTAGGATTCTGAGAAAGTCTGACGTGTCCCTAACATATGAGGGTAGTGCATGTACAAAGGGCTGTAAAAAATAATCTATATATCTGGAGGTATTCTCTAAGAGACTACCCACTGATGAAATGATAGGCCTACCTGGTGGTGTTTCGAGGTCTTTATGCACCTTTGGCAATAGAAACATCACAGGGATTTGAGGGTATTTACATAAGAGATAATTATATTCTTCCTCTTCTATTGTGCCGTTTGCCTTCCAATCACGTAGTTTGTCAAAATATCCCTGTTTAGCATCATTGTATTCCTGTTTGGTTGCAATTATGTAACTATCACCATCACTGAGTTGTCTAAGTCCTTCACTTAAATACATATTCAAGGGCCAAATTACTACATTACCGCCCTTGTAACTGTTCTTAATAACAACATCTGACCAACTCTCCATTTCTTTCAAAGCTGAAAACTGTTTCTTATTCAAATTCAATGTCTACTTGGGTTTACGTTTATCAATTTTCTTCATTTCATCAATCATGCCCAATTCAAAGCTCTCAATATGGCTATTAGTAATCTGCGGTACAAAGATGGATTTAGATTTGAACCCACTTGCGCTGCTTATATCAGTATTGATGTCAGTGTCAGCTAAATTAAGTAAAGGATTATCGCTGACATTTTCACGTCCTGCCAATTCATGGACTGCATGCAACAATTCAATGTCATTTATAGTCAATGTGTTGGGTTTATCACATATTTGATCTCTCTTTAAACGAGGTTTAGTTGCGAACCATGTTTTTTAGTTTAAGTTTGCGTGTTAAACGAAACAAGTCAAAGCGCGCGTTAGTAAAATTGAATTTGGCTGTTGGACAAAATGATAGACCTCGTGTTAACACCTCAAGCTGTTCTATTGACAAGGTACATTTAGATACGTTTACCAGTCATGTTGTTTATTTCTGGGCCGATTTTCCCCTTGAACGAACTACCACCGGGCTTGTCACATCGTTTGCTGCTCCTTTTTGCCTTGTTTTTGCGCCGCCTCTTCCATGCATCCTTGGTGGGGTGCCACTCTAGCGTCCCCGAGCCATCAGGGCAAATTCGTTTAAAATTCGATCTTTTGCTGGTATTGATTCGATGGGTCCGGATATATCGCTTTCAGCAGTATCACTGTCTGAGTGGGCTGCTGAAGCTCCTCCCTGTGCCTGATTCAGAAAAGGGGGATGGTGAAGCTGGTTTCCTTCCCAGTACAAGAATTGGCTTGGTAGTTTAGTTTGCCCTGTTCCCATCATGCACTGGGACAGGAACAGACTGATTTGCATGTAGCCAGGTTCTGAGCTGGGATGGTGCAGTGAGCTAAAAAACGGTGATGGATCAAGCCCTGATCTTTGGACTGGGTAAGAGTGGTCTGCTTAATTCAGACACTCTGTTCATCACCACCCCCTTTTCTGAATCACCTCCCTCTGCCTGAGCATCCTTTTCTACTGTTTATTTTCTAACAGCCGGTTTGACTTTGTTTGATTTATTTGTGGAGTCTCGTAATGCATCGAATCTTTTGGCAAAAGTTAGAATTTGCCCTTTACTGTAATCAATCTCGTCCCGGGGAAATTTTCTTTGTTTTTTTGCTTTTATTTCTTCTTCAATTTTTTCCAATCGTTTGTCAATTCTACTAATTTCCGCAGTAAATTCACTTTCAGTGTACTTTGCCTTTAGTTTCAGAATTAATGCTTCACTCTCCTCATTAAGTTTGACACATTCCTTTTCAGCATGTTTGATAAGGATATAAAGCATATTAGTTGAACAAGTATGATTATTCGCCATCCATTTGTTAATAAGTTCAGGGTCCGGTTTTTGGAAGGTCAGAATTATAAAAATCCTCAAGCCCCGCGGTATTCGGTTGCATTCAATGTATTTAGTGAGGGCAGCCGCCTCCCACCATTTTGATTGTTCTCGTTTGAGAACTTTCCACAATGCATCCCACAATTTCTTCACTTCGTCGACCTTCTTTACCTGTGGCTGTGTTTCCTCACCATTACTGGTCCCGGCATGGGTGAAAAGCTTCGCCGCTGCCTCCTTCCTCCTACTATTTCTTGAATCGGCCATTCTGCCCTGCCACAACGCGCCCACCGGTGTTTCGTTGTGTGCGCTGCACGTAATTTAGCCCCGAAATCGCCAATGCCGCTGTTCGCAAAATCCGGAATGGAGTCGTTACCCGATGTGGTTCCGCTTACACCTGCAGATTTGAGGTTACGTGGTTCTCCAACACATGCGGCTTACTCAGTTCTTAAAGCTGTTCCTCTCCACTCTTCAACTTCTCCGTTCTTATTGCAGCGGTTTCTGGCGGGCAAAAGCGTTTAATTAATCTAAACACCTTCAGAGTCAGCGTGCTTCTGCCTCTTATCACGGCGGGCACTCGACGGGGTCGCCAACCCCTAAATATACAAAAGTTTCTGGTCCAGCTTTTGATAAGAAAAAAGAAACCAGCGTCGAGACCCCTATGTTGGTTCAGTGCTCGGGTTTATTGGCACATCAGAAAAAACACCCTATGCGTTTCGAGGTCAGCCTACCTCTTGCTCACGGGTGGAGGTTCAATACACGGCCATCCTTTTTAAAGTGAAGGTTACTTTTTTTGCAATAGGCATGTGATCAATAAACATAAATTAAATATTTCTCATCGTTACATTGTTATCAGTGTACATTTGAAAGGAACAATAAAGTTTACATTGAATTTGAATAAGAAACAGTTTTCAGCTTTGAAAGAAATGGAGAGTTGGTCATATGTTGTTATTAAGAACAGTGACAAGGGCGGTAATGTAGTAATTTGGCCCCTGAATATGTATTTAAGTGAAGGACTTAGACAACTCAGTGATGGTGATAGTTACATAATTGCAACCAAACAGGAATACAATGATGCTAAACAGGGATATTTTGACAAACTAAGTGATTGGAAAGCAAAGGGCACAATAGAAGAGGAAGAATATAATTATCTCTTATGTAAATACCCTCAAATCCCTGCGATGTATCTATTGCCAAAACTGCATAAAGACCCCCAAACACCAACAGGTAGGCCTATCGTTTCATCAGTGGGTAGTCTCTTAGAGAATACCTCCAGATATATAGATTATTTTTTACAGCCCTTTGTACATGCACTACCCTCATATGTTAGGGACACGTCAGACTTTCTCAGAATCATAAATGAACTGACATGGGAACCTGAATATTGGCTTATAAGCTTTGATGTCACAAGCGTTTACAAAAGCATACCACAGGATTTAGGCATAGATGCCTGTAAACACTTTTTGAGAGGCAGATCTGTCTTTCATTTGGTACATACTGATATGCTCCTTGATATGATGTGGATATGTCGAGAAACAACTATTTTATTTTTAATAAACAACTGTACAAGCAGACCCGGGGGTCGGCGATGGGTACTTGCTTCGCCCCCAGTTTCGCAGGTCTTTAGCTGGGCTGGTGGGAGGAGCTAGTGGTGAATAGCATCTCCCACTTTAGTACCCACGTCGTTCTCAGGGTTCGCTACATAGATGACATCTTCTGCATCTGGAGAGGCACACATGAACAAGCAAAAGAGTTTGAGGTCATCCTCAATGATAACTCTCTAAACCTACAGTTCACAAGTCACATGAACCAAAAGACATTAGATTTTCTTGATGTTAGATTGGAAATAACAGAGGGTAAACTACATAGCACTTTATTTCGCAAATCCACAGCAGGAAATAGCCTCCTGCATGCTGAAAGCTGCCACCCCCCTAATCTAATATGGAGTATCCCTTTGAGAGAATTGATCAGAGCGAAGCGGAATTGTAGTACGTCAGTGGGCTTTGAACAGGAGAAAAAGATCATGAGGAGTAGATTCTTCGAAAGGGGGTACAGTCAAACCATAATCAAGCAGGCTGAAGATAAAGTAGACCGTATGATTAGAGATGATTTGCTTATCCCCAAAGAACGTCAAAATCAGGAGCAATTTAGATTTATCACGAATTATGACAGCAAAGCATGGGAAGTGAGACGTAGTCTCAAGAAATATTGGGATGTGCTGAAATCGGATAACGATATAAAAGATGTTATGCATGAGACCCCGTCTATAAACTTTAGAAAAGCAAAGTCGCTTAAAGATACTCTGAGCACTACTCGGATTAAAGAACACCAGAAACCGAATCAGATACAAGGATTTTTTCCTTGCAGGAAATGCAAGGCATGCAAATACAGCGAAATTGCAAAGTCTTAAAAATTTCAAAAGACCGGGCAGCCCATAAAATCGTGAAACATCTAAGTTGCAACACTGAGTACGCAATATACGCACTACAATGTCCATGCAACAAGTTTTATATAGGCTGTACAACCAAAAAGGCCAAATTGAGAATTCTTGAACATTTGAGAGCCATACAAAACCTGAACCAACAGTGCCCGGTGGCCAGGCATTTTGAGGCTGAACATAATCAAAACCCCAATCTAATGAAGTTCTATGTACTTGACTGTGTTGAGAATAAGGAAAGGGGTGGCAATAGATGAGTGGAACTAAGAAAACTTGAGTCCAAATATATCATAAAATACAACATGACACAACACACAGGCCACAACTTAGGGGAAGAATTAGCAGTTCATTTACAATCCTAAGTACAAGCCATATAAATGTGAATATTCTTCGCCGCTGTCTTTTTGGAATCTCCATTCTTTTTGATTTTAACATTGATTTTAACTTATGACAAGTGATCAACACATAGGGAACTCTTTTAAGTAAAACGTTGCATTGTGTTTTTTTGATTGCAGGAACTAGATTGGACTGGGGGAAACACAGAAGTGCTGCAGCCCACTAAGGCAATATCTCTTTATGAATTGGAACATTACTAAATCCTGGTTGTGTTACTATATATCTCTATGAAAAGAGACTGGATTTTTTGCCCACTGGGGCAATACCCTTGATGTCGTTGTTTTTCAAAAAACATGAACTTTACCAGGACTTAATGATTGAAGTATTCATTTCTTTGGCACAAGTGACAGTCCGGTTCAAAAATTACAATGAAACAAAATTGTAAACGTGATTGTTCCTTTCAAATGTACACTGATAACAATGTAACGATGATAAATATTTCATTTATGTTTATTGATCACGTGCCTATTGCAAAAAAATGTAACCTTCACTTTAAAAAGGATGGCCGTGTACTGAAAATGTGCCAATAAACCCGAGCACTGCACCAACATTGGGGCCTCGATGCTGGTTTCTTTTTTCTTATCAAAAGCTGGACCAGGAACTTTGGTATATTTAGGGGTTGGCGACCCCGTTGAGTGCCCGCTGTGTTAAGAGGCAGGAGCACGCTGACTTTGAAGGATATATATATATATATATATATATATATATATATATATATATATATATATATATATATATATATATATATATATATATATATATATATATATATATATATTACCGACTGGCGGTCGCCAGTAGGTAGTTATAGTTAGGTAGTTAGGACCTATTTTCCATAGGAAATCCGCAACATTCTATTTGGAATACCTTTGGCGCCGGGTGGCGAATCTTCTCGAAATCTTCAAAACTGGTGGGGCGCTCTGGTCCGCTCCTATCCTGAAAGTTTTGGGGTGATTCGTGAAAGGGGGGCGAGAAAAAATGGGGGTCCAAAACGTGTTTTCCCCATGCAATTTTCCATAGGTACCGTTCATTGCGGCTACAGTCCTAACGGCTGAACGTACTTACACCAAATTTGGCAAAGTTGTAGTCCTTGGTTCAGACTTGTGCCTTTTGCTTATATGGTGTAAATCTGATCAGTAGTTCCTGAGAAAATTACAATTAAAAATACATATACATCTATGACCTCGGTGGATCTGTGCATCTTGCGCACACTGTAAGTGCACGTCCCGATCACACACTGAATGCTAATTGGCTGTCAAGTGGTTGGTAACATTCAAAACCAGGAATTGTTGGCAGCCATTTTGTGCCTCGGTAGAAGTGAGGACCTAGAAAAATATTTGGACAAGTGTTCAAAACGTATAAAGGGGGCATGTAAGAAATATTTTGATCATCTAGACCTGCTTAGGGGGTCCCAAATTTTATTTTTATTTTTTTCTCAAAAAAACATGAAAAATGTGTATTGGGTGCATGGATGCGCCATAATAAAAATAAAAATGAAGCGGAGGCTCCTGTGCTTGTTTAAGCATTAGCTACCTAGGAGGGCCAAATCCCGGGGTCTAAAATATTACATTTGATGGGGTCCAGAGGGGCACTGTAGCCCGAGGACCGCCATTCCTCGGTGCTACAAAATAAATGGATGAGGGATCTCAAAGGTCCGTCTAAGACCCGGGGATTACCACCCTCCAGGGTTTTTAATATTTTGGGAGGGGGGCTGTGTGGTCTCCAGTCTGGAGCAGTTGAAAGCCTTGGGAAACACCACCTCCCAGGAGCGTCTCCTGCTGTGTCTCGGGGTGTCTTCCCCCGGGACACTGCTGTTTGCTATGGCAGGGCGGGAGTCGAGGTTCCCGCTCTGTCATAGCAAACTTGAGGGCATATTAACAAGTGCTATTTCGCCGCAATTTTGGTGAAAAAGCCAAACATGCGGTGAAAATTATATTGCCCTGTTTACTAGGTGACGCTAAGATGCATTAATGCATGTTAGCAGCCGGTTTGCTAAGGGGTCGCCTCATATCTCCAATGAGTTGCAATGTAGGTGTTCTCAGTGGGACCGTAGTTGCTTCTATAAGAATATAAAAAGGAAGAAGGAGGTATGACAATAGCGTTGAATTTACAAGGCGGCCCTGGATTTGAGGACCAGTAGGAAAACTCTCGCTAATTGCAGTTTATGTCGGATCCTAACATTTGTTCTGAAGTAGACTTAAGCATGTTTGATATGTGCGGTGGATTGATATGTTTAGTCCACAGTCTTATATTAATAAGCTTTTCACTTACGAACATAAATTATCGCTGTTTTTCTCGCGATATTGGGGGCATGGTTACAAGGACATCGTTAAAATTATCGTCGCTTTAGCATTAGGAAAATGTCTTTAAAGCGGCCATAATGGCTTAATAATAGGCTTTTGAGAATTCATGAGAATTCCAATAGAAGCCCAGGTTTACAACAGAACATGTTAACGCTGTCCTTGATAATATGCTCTCAAGTTTGCTATGGCAGGGCGAGAGCCTCGGCTCTCACTCTTGCATAGCAAACAGTAGTGTTGAAAAAATCTTCCGGTAAGATAAGAAAGGATTTTGAAGTCCATTATCGCTGTTTAGTTGTAGTTTGCTGCCATTAAATCTGCAACAATTTTAACGCCGTCCTTGTAAATATGCCCCTTAATTTTGTAATGTCTACAATCCCGTCTCCCATTTAGGTAGGCACAAAGTATTTAGTGAAGTGCATTATGAATCGTGAAGCAACACTGTCTAATTGTGATTGATAAAGAATTCAAAGAGTTGTGAACTTCTTTTGCTCGTAATGTACATGGGGTAGATTTACAAGTTCCTTGCGTTACTATTGCATCACTTTTAACATTGGAAAAGTGACGTGAAAGTGGTGCAAGGGACTTGTATATCTGCTACACAGTGTTCTGTCTTAGTTTGCTTTCCTTTATGTCATGTAGAGGATTCTGGGTAAATATAACGGTTTCTGTACAGTCAGTACCTTTCTGTAGAACCGGGGGGTCTTGGAAGCAGACCACCCAGCGGTGCAGGAAACACCCAAGTCCACAGCTTCCTCCAAGTATGTTCACAAATGGGAGACCACACCACTGGGAGTGAAGTAACACAGGTTTATTAATCTTACACAGGAATCTTTAGAGATGGAAAAGTGTCCGTGACCCACTGGAGGTAGGTAATGGGAGACTGTTCGGATTGCAAGGAGTATGTAGCATCCTTTATAGGACGTGGGCACTCCCTTCACAGAGAAGGAATGCAGAAAGTTCATATAGCTCGTGGGATGGAGATACAGATCACCTGCCCTTTGTCACGGAGCTTGATGCTGGAATGGGACAGTCTAAGCCTTAGGCACAGCACCTGCCTCTTGCCGTGTAGTTTGAACAGGAATGGAACCCCGGGCATGGTCATCTGCCATCTCAACATTCCTGGAACATTTTAGCATGGTTGCGGGGAAAAGGTCAGCTCGAGTGCAGGTCGACCTGTACATGGTCAGTGGGACAGAGGTGAAATGGACACTGTCGTTACAAAGATGGTGGGGCACATGGCAACTTAGAAAATTCAGGTTTCACGTTTCAACCCTACCCCCAAACTGCTTACTGCCTGGTACCATAGTAACAGTTCATGGAACACTTAAGTGAGCACACAGGTTACAAGTTCACCACACAATGTTGCTAATCCAAACAGTTACTGTGCTGGAGTTTTTAACATTTTCCATATGAACCATTAATCGCAGCTACAGACTCTGGTTAAAGAGCTGGTAAAGAGTTAGCCTTAGTATTATACTTCTAGTTATAAACATCATTTCTATTTTAATTGTTTAATGTTTTCTAAGCATATGATTATCACACTAAATATTAGTGAAATGTTGTCAGAAATAAAGACGTATATACTTTTTAAAAATTAACCTTTATTAAAACAACAATAAATAACTAGAACCGTAACTTTAAAATTACAATATAATAAATAACTAGACACATAACTTTAACATAACAATATAATAAAATGTTCGATGGACTCCAATGGAAGGAGGGTAGGTAACCTGCAAAACAAATATTAAAATAAGTGTTTAAAATTAGATTGATGTGACTGAATGAGGCCAAAGATCACAAATTAAGGTAAGACTTGGCAATATTTGTTAATTTGCACATCTGCAGTGTGCCTGATACATTCCACCTCACTTATAGGCCTGCATTCAAGAGGTGTCTGTACGGAAGTGCCTACAGCGTCAGATTTACATTATGGACCAACAGGTCTTTAAAATGATTCAGATATGAGACAGAATTAGGTGAGAGATCACGTCATTATGCAGGACAATATTCTTTATTTCGAACACATTTAATCTGAGGCATTGTGTATCTAGACCACTCTGCTTACCTTGTGTAAACACTGTGGTGAACAGAGTTCACAAATTGAACTCAGCTTTGGTTCTACACTGCATACTGTATTAAATTCATCCTT
Source organism: Lissotriton vulgaris (assembly GCF_964263255.1). Classification (NCBI taxonomy): domain Eukaryota; kingdom Metazoa; phylum Chordata; class Amphibia; order Caudata; family Salamandridae; genus Lissotriton; species Lissotriton vulgaris. The sequence goes on along the minus strand of NC_141695.1, from coordinate 743,125,989 downwards.
GATTTTTTTATCGGCAGAGTGGACAGCAGCGTCCATAACTTTAAAAGAGAAAGAGAAAGAAAAACAATGTCAGGGAGATTGAGAGAGAAAAAACGACATTAAAAGTGTGAGAGAGAGAAAGTGATAGATGGAGCAGTTAATACTGGAGAAAATCTTTGAAGCTCACCTTTTTGCCTCCGTTGTGTGTCCAAGCATGTGCTGATTCATAGTGCACCCTCATGTTCAGTGATCTGAAAGATAGTATAGAGTTAGTAATAGCATAGTACATAAAACTGCACAAGTATATATTTGCTTTATGTCTTTGTAAACTCAGGATACTGTATTTCATCAACTTCCACTGCAAGGAAGGGGGCAAGATGGCGACCACTGCAGTGGCTGTGTGATAAGGCTGCGGACTGCCTCTGTGTAACCTCTCACCTGTGGCGGATTTTGCCAAATTTGCCCGTCCAGGAGCAGTGGTTTGCTGTTGCCATGTCAAGATTCATGGTGGCTGGTATTTGCAGTGTTTTTGTGTGGAATAACTGCAGCGCGAGTCTTGAGAGGCTCCATAGCGTCGGGGGAAAAACAGCATCTTCGGCGGCTTCGCTGACCCGGTAGAGACCTAGAGGAGGAGCGCAGAGTGAGAACGGGAGAAAGTGCGGAGCGGAAAGTGTGCGGAGTTGAGCAGAGGTTTAATCCAGAGTGTTTCTTGGGTTGATTTTTGTTTATTTTCGGATTTGGACTTGTTTGGAGTTAGAGACAGAGCTGGGAGATGGCTCCAAAAGGCAGGGGGGTTAAAAACCCGCGGCGCTGCAGCAAATAATTCATCTTCGTCTTCGACTTCTGTCCCTCTGGGGGTCTTGACCAGTGGGGCTGGTACTCCTATGGCCACCCCGAATGTAAAAATTGGGGCCAAAGGGACACCTGCTCGCTTTGTGGGAATGAATATGCGGGGGTCTGTGGCAGCAGGCTCTGCGGATGTAGCTGGGGGTATCGACCCTGGCACGGCGGGACTAGAGTATGGATCGCCAAGGAAAGGACAACAAGATATCTCTAAAAAAGACTGTGCAGTGCCTGCTATTTTCAATAAAAAGCAGCATCTAGTGGCAAGGTGGGGGTTCAAGCCCAGGTCAATCAAGTAAGTCCACCTTTGATTCAATCAGAGACACTTAATGGTTCGGAGGGTAAGAGAGCACCTGGTTCAATGATGGCAGCGAGTGATGTCGCTATGGGGGATGCCGCTGCTGGTACTGTATTAAGCAATATGGAGGGGTCATCAACTGCAGACAATGTGGAAACTATTATCTTAGAAGGACTGGATAGGTGCAGCAATGACCCCGGTGTGCAGGAAAAGATGAGCGAAGCAGATTCCGCAGGGTCAGGTGGGAAATTTTATTCCATGTCTGACCTTTCAACTGTCTCTGAAAATGCTTCACAGAATGACAATGATGATAATGGCAATGACAGCCTGAGTGTAACCGGGGACTGGGGGGATGAGATAGTCTCACACCGAGGTCAGGATGATTCCTCTTTGGAGCAATCTGCAAACCAAGAGACTGTGAAGAAGATACAAGAACACGGGGAACATGATACGAGTATACCTCTGGTCCAGCCTATATGGGATAGTACACCCGGTATACACTCTGCCCTGTTATAAACAGCTGTTGGTAACTAAGCATGGGTGGAAAATTTGTTCCGCTCGTGGAATTTGCGGATTTCACACGATTTCGCGATCCGCGAATCATGCAAAATCACAGCAAAATCCGGGAATTCGCGAGCGGGACGAATTTTGCTCAGGAAGCACTTACAGGGTTACAGCAGGTGCCCAAGTTGAAGCTAATTTCTAGGTAACCATTTACAAAATGGTTACAAAGAAATTAACTTCAACTTGGACACCTGCTGCAACCCTGTAAGTGCTTCCTGAGCAGCGCCTCCTTGCCTACTTGCAACTATTCTCTGACCCTGCTCTGACCCTCGAACGGGGTCAGAGAATAGTTACAAGTAGACAACGAGGCTCCTGCAGGAAGCACTTACAGATATTGATAAAGCAGGTGCCTGAGTTGAAGGTCAAATTCAGTAACTCCTAATCAGCCCAAATAAAATGTGCGTTTTGTCGAGGCTGGGCAGGTGTGTGTTCTCCCCATATCTACAGTCAAAAATTAGCTATGATGCTTGATGGAGGCCTTTGCATCCTTGACTTTCACGAGCTCTATCCCCATGCAGTTCCTGTGACCACAAGCTTCTTTCTCCTCATCTGCTGCTCTGATCGGTGCCTGTCCTTTTATACACAGAAGAGGCATGTGAACTCGCATAGATGCCCCCCCGTTTACCTCCCACACACTAGCGGTGTGCACCGTCTTCCCGCCCTTTAGCCACTATGATGGACAGCTTACTCGAGGGACCCCGGCACCCTTCGGCGCGATGACAAAGTTTAATCAGCCCCCCAAAAATGTGCGTTTTGTCCAGACTGGGCAGTTCCTGTGACCACAAGCTTCTTTCTCCCCATCTGCTGCTCTGATCGGTGCCTGTCCTTTTATACACCCAAGAGGCATGTGAACTCGCATAGAAGCCCCCCACCCCGTTTGCCCCCCCTACACACTAGCGGTGTGCACCCTTCAGCGCGATGGCAAAGTTAATCAGCCCCCCAAAAATGTGCGCTTTGTCGAGGCTGGACAGTTCCTGTGACCACGAGCTTCTTTCTCCCCATCTGCTGCTCTGATTGGTGCCTGTCCTTTTATACACACAAGAGGCATGTGAACCCGCATAGAAGCCCGGCCCGTTTGTCCCCCCACACACACTAGCAGTGTGCACCGTCTTCCCGCCCTTTAGTCACTATGATGGACAGCTCACTCGAGGGTCACCGGCGCCCTTCAGCGCGATGGCAAAGTTAATCAGCCCAAAAAACATGTGCGCTTTGTCGAGGCTGGGAAGGTGTGTGTTCTCCCCATATCTACCGTCTGAAATTAGCTATAATGCTTGATGGAGGCCTTTGCATCTGTGACTTTCACGAGCTCTATACCCGTGCAGTTCCGGTGACCACAAGCTTCTTTCTCCCCATCTGCTGCTCTGATCGGTGCCTGTCCTTTTATACACACAAGAGGCATGTGAACTCGCTTAGAAGCCCCCCCGTTTGCCCCCCCACACACACTAGCGGTGTGCACCGTCGTCCCGCCCTTTAGCCACTATGATGGACAGCTCACTCGAGGGACCCTGGCACCCTTCGGGGCGATGGTAAAGTTAATCAGCCTCCCATAAATGTGCGTTTTGTCCAGGCTGGGCTGTTCCTGTGACCACGAGCTTCTTTCTCCTCATCTGCTGCTCTGATCGGTGCCTGTCCTTTTATACACACAAGAGGCATGTGAACTCGCATAGAAGCCCCCCACCCCGTTTGCCCCCCCTCCACACACTAGCGGTGTGCACCGTCTTCCCGCCCTTTAGCCACTATGATGGACAGCTCACTCGAGGGACCCCGGCGCCCTTCGGTGCGATGGCAAAGTTACACACACATGGTCACTGGAGGCAATTCTTCTGACCCTACGCAGCTATAGTGCAGGAAAAGCACTATACATTTACCCAACGAGATAGCACTTACTAATTAGCCAGTAGAAAGTACTCCAGTTAAGTATGGTGCAAAATTGCAAAGAAATCCGTGATTTCGCAGGAAAAATTGGCGAATTCGTGGATTTTTTGGCGATTTCGCGCAAATTTGCGAACCGCTGATTTGCAAAATTCGCCCATACTTATTGCTAGACCTGTGGAGGCCGGTGGCGAGGTAACGCTAAATACAATTTATGAAATTATAATGGCCCACAGGGAAGAGACAAAGGGAGAAGGCCTACGCACTCAGGGGGCAGTGTGTAAATTACAAATCACAGTCTGTCGTATTGTAAAGTCTTGCGCTGAGATAACTACAAGGGTCATGGAGGCAGAAGAACGTATTTCCGGAATGGAAGACTCATTGGTAAAACAACAGTCGGCCATTACAGAGCTACAAAAGACTGGACTGGACATTGATTGGAAGATCACAGATATGGAAAATAGATCAAGACGTAATAACCTCCGTATTTTGGGTGTACCCAAAAAGCGGGAGGGAGAAGATGTTAGACAATTTGTGGTGGAAATGTTTAAAGAGGCCTTCCCTGATATAAAAGACTGGAATTGGGAGACGGAGGTTATTTGTGCACATAGATTCCCGTTTGCTATACATACAAGAGTGGGTGGGTCTGTTGGAAAGGTACAGCCTTGTGCAATTCTAATTTGTTTAAACAATTATTTGCTGCGTGAAGCATTATATGATCTTGCAAGGCCAGATAAGCGTCGGTCGGGCAAGGGCTGTGAATTTTTTGTGCACCCTGATTTTTGTCCTGCTACAGTGCAGCAAAGGTGGAGATTGCGGCAACTAATAAAAGATTTTCAGTCTAAAGGAGGGCAAGCCTTCTTACTAAATCCCGCCAAGTTAAAAGTTATCTTTAAAGAAAACACTAAGTACTTTACATCAGAGCTAGCCGCACAAGAGCATTTGAATACAATGACAAATGAGTAAGCAACAGCACAGGATAAGTTAGAACATCCCTTGTGACCAGTCAGCAGGCTAGGTGTCCTTTTTAGGTTTCGCCTGTCGTCCACTGCGCAGCAGCGTTCGTGCAGGCGAAATCTTATGTTTCAACAGTATGTGGCTTTGTCCCGCCTCTCTCTTCCATTGGCTAGCTCCATAAATGGAGGCTAGCCATTGGAAGAGAGATCTGTCCGTCATTGCCGGAGCAGATTCGTGGGCATTTCGGCAATTTTTTCGCTCTCCGCCTCTTTTCGTACGTCATGCGGCGGTGGGCGGTTGTTTATTTTCTTTTTTTCTCCAGAGTTTTTGTTGTTGTCATTCCTCCAGGCCGACCGCCGCCGGAAGAAGTCCAGGCGAGTGCTCCCCTCCCCTCCCACTGTCCGTGTGCTTGTTCCCGCCCCCCCTCCCGCTGTCCATGTGCCGGTTCCCGCCTGCCCCTCCCGCTGTCCATGTCTCCGGCCCCACTTATAAATGCTTGTTTATTCTGAGCGCTATTTCATAGAGTGTATGGTTTTACGGTTGGATGGCGGGCAGGGGCGACGGGAAGATTTTTCCTAGCCTGCGGTTGGATATCCGGATTTACATACTCATTACGGGAGACAGCTTGGCCCAAGCCGTCGTTGGTAATGGCATGCCTCCGACGCAGATTGCAAACGGCGTTCGCCTCTGCACGCTTCCCGCAATTGGCCTGCGCTCGCGCCGTCAGAATGCGCAATGACTTCCTCCTCGCGCGCCTCCTCTCTTCTTGGCCCGCGCGCGTTGCCTTGGAGCTGATGATCTGCCTGTTTTGTCTCCCCAACCCTTGGGTGCCCTTGGCGGCATGGCGCTGCCCCGGATCACACGACCTGGTGTATATTAGGGTTGTTAGATTCAATTAGTCCCCATCTCCACCTGCCTCGCAGCTCTCGGGTTGGGGCGCTTGCTGGCTGATGAGGCGGGAACTGCTTCCCCCAGACCCTACGGGGTTTCCTAGCTGCTCGACAGTCTGCATGATCTTCATATGCAGCCCTTGTCCCTGACATGGCTGTATTTTACAAGTATTGTATTCTATGTTCCCTTTTCAGGCCCAGATAACGCATTTAGATTCATGGTAACAAATCTATGTTATCTATTTAAATTTTTTACTCATCAGTGTTTTAACAAATGGAAAAATTCCATGCACATATCCATTTGATCATGCTATCAACGTGCGTCACAGACTTACTTGAAAGAGAAGACAGTATTTCTAGCCCCAGGGATCCTGTGATGCGGGAGGACCTCTTCCATCTGAGCAGCCCCGATCGTTGCATAGTGCTGTTGAATCCTGGCAGAATAACTGATCTAATCCTATCCACAGGAGTCTTCTGAATCAAGAAGTAATGGTTTGAACGTAGTTTCCGGTGGATCTTGGCCATGTTGGAAATGGCATGACATCAGCTGAGGGGTAAGGAGAGTGATTGTGTCTCACTATTCAGGCTCCCTGCTTCTATCACCAGTTTAAAGCATAAGTCCTGGAGTTAACTGGACTGGGTATCTATAAAAGTCAATAAATATACATACATAAAGGTTCTTTTTTATTAAGCATTTAAATTTGTTCACATTTTACTAAAACTTGGACTGGGTCTCATAATGCACCAATTCGACAATATTTTGTTATTTTCTAAAACTCAAACTCAAACAGATTACATCACCAGCACTATACCAAGGTTAAAAATTCTTAATTACAAATGTTACTCATAATGCCAGCATTTCATATATTTCCTTAGTTCAGGGACTTTTCTTATCAAATTTAGTATATCTCATGGGTAGAAAGTTTCTTTAAGAAGGTCAAGTCCTCTTTATGCATTCTTGAATTAGAATTCTTTGAAATAGAAATTAAATAATCTTGCCTATAATCAGTGTATAAGGGGCAAAACAGTATAAAGTGACTTGTGCTTTGTGTGGAAACTTGATCACAGTGACACAGGGACAAGTCATGTTTCTAGATACTGTGTTGAGGAAAAGCTACCCTATAGTGTATCTTACATAGCCTAAAACCCCTCGCTGTGCTTGCTTCCCTGCTCCCTCGCTGTGCTTGCTTCCCTGCTCCCTCGCTGTGCTTGCTTCCCTGCCCCCTGAGTGTGTGTGTGGCTCTGGGTGGGTGTGTGTGGCTCTGGGTGGGTGTGTGTGGCTCTGGGTGGGTTGTGTGGCTCTGCGTGGGTTGTGTGGCTCTGGGTGAGTGCATGTGGCTCTGTGTGTGTGTGTGTGTGTGTGGCTCTGGGTGTGTGTGTGGCTCTGGGTGGGTGTGTGTGTGTGTGGCTCTGGGTGTGTGTGTGTGTGTGTGGCTCTGGATCTGTGTGTGTGTGTGTGGCTCTGGGTGTGAGTGTGTGTGTGTGTGGCTTTGGGTGTGTGTGTGTGTGTGGCTCTGGGTGTGTGTGTGGCTCTGGGTGTGTGTGTGTGACTGGCTCTGGGTGTGTTTGTGTGGCTCTGGGTGTTTGTGTGTGTGGTGGTAATTGCTGTCTGCTGAGGTCGTCCGTAGGGTACAATAGGTCTCACATTTGCGAGAGATTAAGCTAATGGCAATGTAAATGACAATGCCATTTATTTATCTGTTTTCAAAACAACACATAAATACAAATTTTGTCATTTACAATGCCAATAGCTCAAACATTTCTAAATGCGAAACCATTGCATTGTAAATGCTTGTTTTTTTTCTTCGGGTATCTTATTTTACAGCATATTGCTAATATTTGTGCAATATTATGATATTTGGTGGTGTATAGCACTCATGATGTAGTATATACAGTATATATATATATATATATACAGTATAGTAGATGGTAGGGCTTTTTTTGGAGGGAATGGGAAATGCACAGTGTAATTAGTTTAGATAGCTAGCTGGTAGTATAAATGAAAAAAGGAGAAAAAATATGTGGCCACTAGGGGTGAAGTGCTGAAGGGTCTTTTGACGGGTGAGCCACGGTGAGGGTTACGGGGGGGCAGTTCACAACACTCTCCATCACTGAGGACATGGTCCTTACGCCTTGTTTTGGGTGGGGGCAGTTGTTCGGGTTTGGGTAGTGGTTGGGGGAGAATGGGTGGAGGGGTTTGGGGAGAAAAAGGAAAATAAGTCATTTTTTTGATTAAGCAACAGGTGAATGTGGCACAGGGACAAAATGTATGGAGAATAAATGACGGATAAAGGTATCAGACTGGGCTCTTTAAATGTTAGGGGCCTAAATCACCTCAATAAAAGGCAGCGTGTGGCAAGTGAACTGCAGATGCTTCAGTGTGACTTAATGTGTCTTCAGGAGACTCACATAGCATGGGCCAAGAGAAAAGTGTTAGCAGAGCTGGGGTATAAGGTTTTGAAATGTACTGACATCAATGACATGTAATTACATCAAGGGGGTATTAATCTTGGCAAAAAGACAGATGGTTAGCTCTGGTAGAACATTAGCTGATAAATATGGAAGATAGGCTGTAGCCGAGTGTATTTTTGGAACGTTAAATTTTACAATATGTTCTATCTAAGGCTCAATTTGTGACGAGACAGCCATTTTAGAGCTACTTAATGTTGAGCTGGTGCTATGGCCAACACCACTTATAATCTGTGGTGATTTTACTATCCTTCTTGCACACAACTGTGTTGGAAATCCAAACTATAGATACACTTTTAGAAAGCCAAAAGTATTCAAGGCTCTTCAATTGCTTGTCGAAGCACATGGCCTGGTCGATGTCTGGGCTATTGTAAGGGGAGAAAGCCCAGGGTACACTTTTTATTCATGCCCGCATCAAAAACTTGTGAGGCTGGATTATTTTTTTGCTCCGGCTCATCTTTTGAAGGACGCCAAGATACAAGTGCACCCAAGGGTTACTTCAGATCACGGTCCCCTTGTATTGACTCTGGCTAGCGTTCAAATAGCCTACAAGCCACATTGTTTTTCATTTGATAGGAAATTATTATCAGATGAAAAGTTGATTATTTATATGAATAAATGGATTGAAGATTTCTTTCGGATTAATTGTGGGAGTGCAGCTGTAGGATATGTATGGGACGCTTTTAAAGCGGCCTTTGGGGGAGAAGTTATTAGCTATGGTCTGTATAGGCAAAAGCAACTTAGTAGTATTTTGCAGGCACTGTATCACGCACTGAGGCACGCAGAAGAAAAGCTTATGGTGGCTATACATGATGGGGTAAATATCGGAGATTTTGCAACAGAAGTTGCTAGGTGCAAGGCCAAAGTAAATTTGCACTGGAGTCAAGAGGCAGCTAAAAAGCATCTAGTGAATCAACAATTGAACTATGAATATGGAGAGACAAGTGGCCGATGTTTGGCACAAAGGGTGAGAGGTAAGGAAGCAGCTCAGAGAATTAGGGCAGTTTCTGATTTGAGGGGGAATCGGGTAGAAACTGAGGCAGGGATACTAGAGGTTTTTAAAGATTCCTATGGAGTATTATATTCCGGAGTAGAACACGATCAGCAAAAGTCTGAGCCTCTGCTACAGCGTTTCTATGAGCGGAATTTAGATGAGTTGGAGGCGGAGAAGTCAGAGGCACCTATAACTAGGGGTGAACTAGAAAAGGCCATAAATGAATTACCAAATGGGAAGGCAGCAGGGCCAGATAAAATACCGTTGGAGGCATACAAAACTTTTTTGGGTGTCCTGCAGGAATATGTGTTAGAAATATGATGTAGAGAGGCTCAGGCGGGCTAATCTCTGCCAACTTGGGATGAAGCAAACATCGTTGTCTTCACGAAAAATGATAAGCCTCCGGAGATCCCTGCCTCATACCGCCCCATATCTCTGTTGAATGCAGATGGCAAAATATATTCAAAAATCCTACCGACTAGACTGGTGGGTGTAGTAACACCACTGGTAGCAATTCGACAACATGGTTTTATACATAAGCGGGGAACAACGAACCACGTTAACAGAGTGATAACACTTTTGGATTACGCAAACTCTAGAGGGGAACTGTTTAGCCTTATTTTATTAGATGCAGAGAAGGCTTTTGGTTGTGTTTCTTGGGGGGTTTTGTGGACGGTGATGTGTCGACGGGGGTTCAAACAGCATTTTCTTTCTGCAATATAAACACTCTACCGCATCCCAGTTGCTAGGATTTCTATAATGGGTCTTGAGTCTAAGCCATTTTTAATTTCGCGTGGCACAAGACAAGGATGTCCTTGTTCCCCTTTACTGTTTTTCCTCTATATTGATCCTTTTTTTTAAATGTTAGAAGACAGCCCCAGGATAACTTCACTTAGATTGCAGCAAGATCAATTCCGCGTCCTCGCCTATGCCGATGACGTAGCAGTAGTAACAATAAATCCAGCAATGGCTATGCCTGAAATAGAGCAACTGGCGGTTCAGTACGGGGCAGCATCCGGCTACAAACTGAAGTCCACAAAGACACAAATCCTATGCACTAATATACATGCATTTGTGGATCCAAGGGTAGTGTAGGAAGTGGTGTATTTGGGGATCAGGATCCGGGTTTGTCTGAGGGCATTGGTTGAATCTAACTGGGCGCGGTTGGTATCAGAGACTCAGAAACAATTAGACCATTGTGAGTGCCTCCATCTGACTATGGTGGGAAGACGTAATGTTCTTAAAATGCTGATATTGGCGAAAATATTATATTTTTTTAGGGCAGTCCCATTTGAGATCCCACCAAGTAGTCTTGCTTTGTTGCAATCGATATGTGCCAGATTTATTTGGGCGCAGGGCAAAGCGCGTAGAGCAATGCAGTGGATGGTCCTACTCAGGGAACAGGGGGGCTGGGCTGTTCCAGATTTCACGTTGTACTATTACGCATGTATGATGCAACATATGAATATACTTTTGACTGGTGTTGAATCAACAACTAGGGTGGAATCTCCCTCCATTTATCAAATGTTGCTAGGCAGTGATGGCAAAAATCGACTGTTCATTAACGTGGACGGGAGCTACTATAAGCGCACTCGGTTCAAGGTTATTATTTGCTGCTTATAAAGTATGGACAGTGGTCAAAAAAAGTATGGGGTGGAGAAGATATCGTGGTATACGCAATTAACAATAACTACTGTTTTTCCATCAGTATTTTGTGACCGGATGATGTGGAAATGGAGGGACAAAGGGGTGTGTACAGTTAGTGATCAATTTCTGGTAAATTACATGAAATCTTTCGATCAATTAAGTGATCAATTTCATTTACCTCTGGCTGACTTCTTTAAATATTTACAAATTTGTGATGACTTTATAAAAACCCGATGGAGAATTCAAGCTACTCCCCTTGTTAAGGCTGTTAGGAAAGGTTCACAGATTGGCACACTGTATGCTTTAATGTTGGATACATTAGATAATGATTTGGAAGCTCAAAATCATAAATGGTCAACCGATTGGGGTGTCAGGGTATCCAACTGGAGACTTCCTTAGAGTTGGCTATGCGATTATTCATGTCAGCAAATCTGCACGCCCAACAGTTTAAAACAGTGTTCAATTAATATTACACGCCAGCCAAATTGTCTGAGTGGGGTTGTGTAAATGGGGCTAAGTGTTTTCGCTGTGGGACCGGAGCTGCTGATATTGTACATGTATTTTATTCATGTAGACACATATCCACGTTTACAGGGCATATAGAGAAATTTCTGGCTGAGATTTTGGGGGTACCTATAAGATTATCCGCCACTCAGGTTCTGTTGGGGGTTGAAATGGGATCGACAGTTGATATCTCACCCATACATTCTGTATATCTTATTTTTCTTCCTACTGCAGTTGCAAGGCTCTGTATTGCATCAATGTGGCTACAAAAGGACCTCCCATCTTTTGAGTTATGGCAGGCAAGATTTCTGTCAACTTTTAATTTTAAACATAGCCTCTATGCTGTGAAAGGCAGAAGGAAAAGGAAATTAGGTCGCCAGATATGGGGGGCAGTTATGAATTATATGGAGGTATAAAAGTATTGTCTTGTGCTTTTAGTATATTTTTCTCTCTTAGTGAGAATTATTGTATTTTAGTATGTCAGACAGTAGAAGCTATAACAAGACTAGCTATGATTAGTTCTTCAACTATAGGTTACGGATATCCGGAACTGATGTGTAATTTTGATATGAAGTACTGTTTTATCTTTTTGCTTCTGCTGTGAAATATTTTTTCTTTGAGAGAAATTATGTTATTTGTCAAATTTATGAATATATTTGTAATCATGGACTTTAAAAAAACTTTCACTGCAAGGAGGTGTCTGTGCGCTCTTTTTCTCCCAAAGTACTATACCCCATGCACTCCCACTGCATAGCGGTGAGTTCTCATTACTGTGTACCCAGGCTGTTGCACCCCATTGACTCCCAGAGTCCGGAGGTGAGTGCCTTTTCTTGCGCACTCAGGGGCAGATTTACAAGCTCCTTATGCCACTTTTGCGTCACTGTTTCCATGCTAAAAGTGACGCAAAAGTGGAGCAAGGGGCTTGTAAATCTGCCCCTCAGACTGTTGCAACCTATCCACTCCCACTGCCCAAAGGTAATTGTACATTCGCACGCAGTCAAGCTGCTGCACACTATCCACTCTCTCCGCCCAAAGGTGACTTCTCGTTGCTTCGGAAACAAGCTTCTTTGCTCACCTTGCGCCATTGGCGTGTTTCAAAGAGGGTGCACCACATGTCGAAGCAGCCTTCTCAGATGTTGTTACGATGGCCACGCATCATCGCAGAATCCTCGAACGTTGAGCTTTGGAGGTGTTGGGGGGGGACCAATTTGTGAAACACAACCTGTAAGATAAAAAGGAAGTTAACATTGTGCGTCATTTCTTTATCAAAGGATAGAGGAAGTGAAAGAGTGACTGAAAAGAATATTCTCAGCTCACCTTTCTGTCACCGGTGTGTCTTTCACCACGAGCTGGGACATAATGCACCTGAAGCTTTACATCTAAAAGATAGTAAAAGAAATACGTTATGATTGGTAATTATTACTATCTTAATGTGTAGTAGAATTACATCACCCTTTCACATACCTTCCCTCTCGCATTTAAAAAACAACTATTTGTAGAGTTCCAACTTGTTTAATAGGCTTCAATTTTTGTAAAATGACTATAGTAGTAATGTTTTTTATCCGATTGTGAAAGCAAGTGTTGCAGAGTGATACACGTGGTTTCGATTATCACAAGCGACTGACATTTTACCATTTATAAAAACTTTCCTGCTATTGGAAAAAAAATACAAATGCAATAAGACACGGTATATAGGACTGCGTACGCCTAAATCGCTGTGTCGCATTTTTGTATCCAGTCTTGTGCACCCCATCTACTCCCTCCGCTGTGCACCCAGGTCTGACTGCTCACCTTTTCATGGACAGGGCACCTTCTACATCATGCAGTCCCACTCTGCCACCAAGAAGTCTCACATATGGTGCTGAGTGTTGATATCGCTATGGCTAAGGACATACTCATGCTCCCATTATCATCGCAGGTTGCTCACATGCTCAGTCCTTGCGATACCACTAACTCAGTGACCAAAGAGACCATGCACGTAGTGGTGGACCCTCCTGCTCTGTGGTCAGGGCCTACATGAGGCGCCGGAACCACTAGGACAGGCAATCACAGAGCTTGCGATGGGAGCAACTCTAAAATGGCTTAGAGCACGTGCGCCCCGTCTTTTTTATTGGTAGGGTCATGTGTGTAGTGATGTTTGTGCTGGATGGGTGTGGTGTGGGTGTATACCAGGCGCATAAGAACAAGCCGCTCCTGCTGGGGAGCGGGGGTGAAAACCTTGTGGGGGCATCACTGGCACTACTACTCACCTGGCCGTCCCTGGACATCGCGGCTCCCTGTTTCGTGCTCCCCCGCCGCCACTCTTGATCCAGCGGCCACCGAGAGGGGAGAGTGTTCCTGCCATCTTGCCGCCTACAATCCCCGGCATGCCCTGCTTCAACCCGGGGACGCCTGCTGCAGCGTCAGCGTCCCGCGCCCGGAGTCGCATAAGAACAAGCCGCTCCTGCTGGGGAGCGGGGGTGAAAACCTTGTGGGGGCATCACTGGCACTACTACTCACCTGGACGTCCCTGGACATCGCGGCTCCCTGTTTCGTGCTCCCCCGCCGCCACTCTTGATCCAGCGGCCACCGAGTGGGGAGAGTGTTCCTGCCATCTTGCCGCCTACAATCCCCAGCGTGCCCTGCTTCAACCCGGGGACGCCGGCTGCAGCGTCAGCGGCAGTTTCCCGCGCCCGGAGGCGCATAAGAACAAGCCACTCCTCCCGCGTCACGGGACGCGCGCGGGCAACGCCGGGCTGAGCCCGGGCAGAGGGCGGGCCGTCTGTGGCCGTCAGGGGACTACAGGGGACGGGACGGGCCGGGCCACCCCCCTTACCAGCGATATCCTAATCCATAAGGATTCAGCGTCTACTACAAAGGTACTGTTATCTGGACATCTTTGCCTCCTAGCCATTGCTTACTGACTCAACGGGATTCCATAGGATTTAGAGTGCTATATCTGTTTTGTGCGGGACGTGTTACTTTACTTAATTCTTTCTTAAACACTTAGCTGTTAAGTAAGCCATCATTCCCTAGCAAAACTGAGCATTCAGGGCAAGAAATCTAAATTTCCTGCTTCTCGCCCAAACACTAGACTTCAGGCAACATTGCCACAGCCCTTGCCAACATTGACGGCTATTGACAAAATGCTACAACAAACTATAGGGGTGGTGGCCAATGCAATTGAAAACACAGAAAGAAGATTATCCTTTACACCCACAGCATGTTTCAAAGACCGTGGCGAGGATTGTTCAGTTATTGCAATCGACCCCACGATCTTGGACTCCTATTTAACATCTACTTACGCTGAGTTGCCCTGTGCACAGATGCCAGCTGAGACCTCAGTAGATGTTGAATTAGCACAGGTTCCAGTAGAGTCCCCTACAAACAAGGATGACCAACCCTGTACTCTGACTTCTCCTCCCCCCTGTGGCAATTTCAAAACCTGGTCGGGTAGGCTCCAAGACGAAAAAGGAGAGCTTCCCTAAAAATATGGGTAAAAAGAAGCAGGCCAACCATAATTTGGTGACCCCGTCTGATAACACCCTGCATTCATCTACAGGGATACCATGTTGGGTCACCAATATGGTGGCTGACCTTTAGGCAAGTTTGGAGCAAACTATTGCCTCCCATATTATACCTCTGGTGTCAAAACTGGACAGACTAACCTGCATCTTAAATAATAGGATCGTAGGGACAATGAAGTCATCAAATCCCCAAGGTAATCTGGCACCCCCTACATCTGTTGGTGCTTCTACACTGGCACACTGTCCTGAAGTAGCTAAGTCTACCGTCCCAGTAGTATTGAATAAAAACCTAGGGCTAGCAACAACTACCGCCAAGCCCATAAACCCCGCACCTCCCCCCATACCAACGACCAATACACCAGGTCATACCAATCTCCCCGTAGGGGACCCTACTGGTAAATCTAGACAACATCCTAAGGAGGGTAAAAATTTGGGAACAAATAGTACAGCACCATTACCGAGACCTCCTGTGCCCAAGGCAGTTTCTAGCCAATTGCCGTCAATAAATCTGCCCCCGGAAGCACAACCATAGGTGGTTGCCTTAGTGGGTGTCCCGGCCCTTAGTGAGGGGAAAAGAGAACATGAGGTAGACTTACATAATAAGTGTGTCCAGTGGCTGAGCCTAAATAGACCTTTACCTCCCAATATCTCTGGTCAAATATTGGCAGTGAGAAGAATAGATTGGATTGGAAGGGGCCCTAAAACAGTGGCTGGGGATGTTGTTACAATTAATTTTAGGGACTCTTCCGCTGTGGACTACATCTGTAGAGCCCCTTCCCATAGAGATTCCCAAATATTTCCTCTGCATTTATCCTATTTCTATCCCACCCCTATTCACAAATTGACCTTCCATAGGAGGCCTCAACATATCAGAAATCGCCACCCCCCTCCTATTAGGATTCACCACTGGCAGCCATTTGGGGAGGGTATCTTTCCATGTATTCCTACTTACCCGATGCAAGCCCACTGGAACAGGTTTAGTGTCCTCGAGGAGGTTGATTGACTCACCCCGATAGGTACCTCTCAACTAGAACTTAACAACGGTAACCTAGCGGAGGGTTTTGCAAAAAAGGAAAAGATTTTACCCTCGGTTATCGGTGAGGATTCTTTTCCTAATGAAATTACGTGGGTGGAGACTAGGGCAGAGCAGAGTTTGGACCAGGGACTCCCTAAAGAACCAGGGGTTGTGCAAGGTATAGAAAAGGTCATGGAAGGAAGTATAAAAATCCTTTCATGGAACGTAGCCGGGCTAAAGAGTAATCTACTTGCACCGGAGTGGTCTTCTTTTATGGCGACACACGATATTTGTTTGATGCAAGAAACTTTGTCCCTAGAGGAGAGTGCCAGCCCCGGTTTTCCGACCTACGATATTCCTGCAGTCTCTGGGGGAAAGGACCGCCCTTCGGGTGGTCTTTCCATATGGGTAGGCGTACACTTGCGTGTACAGGCTACCTATGTGGATACAAAATTCCCAGATATACAATGTGTCTTACTAAAGCCCGTTGATAAATCTCGAGTGGCTATTATAAATATCTACTCTAGGCCCACCGCGAATGGAAAGGAATCGAGGACTATTAAAGCACTCAACCTTTTTTTTCAGACACTTGACCCCACAACTTCGATAATTTTTGGCGGCGATTTTAATTGCCAGTTCGATCCCCTGGGTGGATCCGAGTTGTGCGACGAGGATGAGGTCGACTTGCTTTGGCATATCCCTGCCCCAAGGATTGCCCCGGTAAGGGCCTGGACCTCGTTAGTACTACAAATCAAATCCTTGACCCTTGCAATTTCTCTGCGGGCATGCAACGGTAGGGCCAATAACGACAGTTCCGGCCTACCCACATATAATAGGACTAATCGTACTTCCACCATTGACTACCTCATTTTGGAAGCCAAACATTAGGACAGGTTCAAAGACTTTAGGGTTGTTCCAAGGCACGACAGCGACCAGAACGCGTTGGTCCTGACGCTTAAGCCTGGTGGATTTGGACTAACTAACCCTGACTCCAGCCTAACTTGGTAGTGCCACCCTATATTATATCCAATAACAGGAGAAGGGTTAAATAGCCTTCTTGTCTGGACTCTCCCACCCGTCTTGCAGAAATTTACCTGATTGCTACCCCACTAATAAGTGATATGGGGAGCTCTACCTCTCATGGGCAGATTATAGAGATTCACAGAAAGTTAGTTGTGAGTCTAGGGGATGTATTCTATCCAGTTAGTGGGACTAAGTTGCATAGGACTAAAACACACCCCTGGCATGACCACGCCTGTAAAAAATCAAAGAAAGATCTTCTTACAGCAATTAAATCTAAGGACATCCTAAAAATTCGAGCATCAAGACTGCTGTATAAGAAGGAACTCATCAGGGGCAAGAGTGAGTGGGAGGAATCCAGATGGGATGAGCTGAGACAGGCACTCCTCTTAAAAGATTCTAAGACCTTCTGGGCCATTGCTACCTCCTCGGTGGGAGGTGAGAGAGACGCTGGTGTCTCGAATATCGCTCCCATAGTGTGGGAGGCGCATTTTAAGTCACTTTACACAAGTCCTGAGTTGGGGGCACCAGTGTGCCAAGGTCGGGACAAGTTGTCCAAAGTGGCTTTGGGCCCTCGGAACTGTATGGCCCAGGATCTCTGGCATGAGCATCGACTGCCGGGGGTCCTGGGGCCTGGGGTTTTGGTCCCCCGGACCTGTATGGCCTAGGACCTCCCGCACGAGCATCGACTGCCGGGGGTCCCGGGGCCCGGGGCCTCCTCAAGTCAAAATCAGGACACCATGCTAGTTCCCGGGATTTCCACGGCCCCAGACCCCCCGCACGAGTATAGACTGCCGGAGGCCTTGGGCCCTGGATACCAGATAGAGCAACTGGATGTCCACGAGAGGACCGCCACTAATAATAATTTAGACTCCATCTCCCTCAAGGAATTGAATCGGCAATTGAGAGACTGCTTCCGAATAAAGCCCCCGGCCTTGACAAGCTCCTGGGAGACCTTTTTCGTTCCCAGCCAAAAATCTGGGCTCCATACCTGGTGGTCTTGTTTAATGCGGTCTTACAGGGTTCCGCATTACATGAGACATGGCTGCGAGCCGAGATTGTTCCGATTTTTAAAAAGGGCTGCCCGCTCGTCCCATCCAACTACAGACCAATCAGCCTACATGACACCACCCAGAAGCTGATGGGCCGAATCCTACTCAATAGATTATTGGGCTGGATGGAGGAGAATAAAACTTTGACCACCCTCCAAGCCGGATTTAGATCAGGGGTCTCGACCATGGACCAGATCTGCCGGCTCCAGGTCCTATACTGGAAAACTGCAAGAGTAGAGGGTGGCAGCCTCTACCTTGTCTTGGTGGACCTGCGGGCCGCATTCGATCTGGTTCCCAGGGAGAGGCTCTGGACGGTGTTGGAGGAACTTGGTCTCCCTCCCTACTTATTAGATGCCCTAATCAGACTTCACACTGGGAATTATGCACAGGTGAGGTGTGGGAGGAACGGGGAATTATCAGCTCGCTTCCCTGTCACCTGGGGCGTACGCCAGGGCTGCGTACTGGCCCCCACTCTCTTCAGCCTGTATGTCAATGGTCTGATAGATGAACTTAATGGCGTTAGGGATAACGATGCTCCGTGCCTGGCCACTGGTAGGGTGCCCGCTCTGATGTTCGCGGATGACACTTTGTTGTTGTCGCGGACATCATCGGGCATCCAGCGGGTCCTGGACGGGTTTGTGTCCTTTTGTGCCTCGCGGGGATTGGAGGTCAACTTGGAGAAAACCAAGTTTATGATTTTCAATCCCCCGAGGCACACCCGCCCAAATTCCGCACTGAATGGAACTCCCCTAGAGCGAGTTAAGACTTTGATATACCTGGGGGCCACGTTGACTGAGCACTTTACATGGGACCACCAAGTTTCTAAATCTTCCATGAGACTGGCGCAGATTATGGGAGGCATAGGCAGACTTCACAGAGCCTCAACTTTTAAACCAGTTACCCCTGTCCTTGAGATATATAAAACACAGGTCAGGTCTGCAGCTTTGTACGCTGCAGAACTTTGGGGACACACAAACGTATACAACTTATTGAAGGTTGAACAGTGTCACGATCGCGGATGACCGCGAACTACAATTCCCGGCATACTCTGGGAAAGAACTACAGCTCCCGGCATCCTTCGCGACGCACCGCTCTCCCACGAGACTGCTCAAAAGGTGAATGGTGGCCGGGGAGCGGTGTCGGTGATTCCGGACCTGTTGCTGAAATCGACCTCAGTGTTCCTGGTACTGGGTGCGGTAAGGGTGCTGGTATCGCGTCGCTGAGAAGCTAGTACTCAGCGGTGATCTTGTTCTTACCCACCTCTTGTCGTGTATATATTTCGGAAGCCTTGACTAGCTCCTATTCTTGCTGTGGTTTTTGTTTGTTCTTTGGATTTGTCCCGGTTGGCATTTTCGGCCAACGGTGGTGTGACTTAAGTAGCTATCGAACATTGGATAGTTACTCTTTTGGAGTGCTTATTTTCTTGCTGTAAATACAACAATTCCTGGAACCCAGCTAAGACTTATTAGTTGGTGTTTTCCTCTATGGATCTTCAGAGGAGCTTTGTGTGGAATAATAACACTGTGTGTGGAAAGGGCATCACAAAATCTTTGCTTATGTGTAACATGATATTTTGACTTTTCTATTAACAGGGGATAGGAGGTGTGGGACACACTCTACCCCTGTGATGTTTAGGGGAGTCATATCTAGGTAGGTGCATAGAGCAAGAATAGTTGGGTTGTATAAAGCACTGATATATATGTTCATCCAGATTGCTTATGTTCCCGTATGTTCTGTATCTTTATAGTTACATCGTATCCAACCCTACGTTGCCTCTACACGTCCACAAGGCTTTGCTTTTTTCTTTTACAGGTATGCACCCTCATAGCAACGTATATAGTATTGAGATAGTGACGGTATAGGAATCCAGTCTTATGTATGTGTTCTGTTTATGTCTTTCAGATCTCCCTCCCTGCTGTCCCCTTCCTTTCCTTCCTTGATTTTTCATATTATCCCCTCACTTAATCCTGTCAACGCTCTGTGCCATAAAGGCTATCCAGGTGTTGGCTAGATTTAGAGGTGGGCTTACCATTCAACAAAACGATCCTGAGGACTAGCTCGTAACAACAGGCCTTCATGCGACATCTAGTTGCCCTTCCCCAAAGCACCCCCCTCATACCACTATGCATGGATCTGGGTTTGGAACCCATTAACAAATTGGCAGCTGCACGACCTCTGCTCTACTGGAGAAGGCTCTGGTCTGTGCCGGAGCTCGTATCCTTTAAAATAGAGTTCATTGCAATTTCGGGGCAGCTAAAGAATTAGAACATACCCTGGTTGGTTCATGTAAGGGCTCCTCTACCAAATTGGTCTACCCCAACTATGGGACACACCAGAGGACAGCTGCACGAGGACGCAAAGGTCTGTATTAGTGGCGGCTGTAAGGTCATATAACCTCAAAATACTATATTGCTCGACTTCCCTGGGCAGGCTGTCTACTGAGTCCCTACTGATGAAAGCTGAATCCAGGACGGAGGTGTTCTTGGATTTAGTGCAGCCTCCACTTGCAAGAAAATTGTACATCCAGCTGAGGCATGGCTCTATACCGATAGGGGCATTGACATCCAGATGGGCAAAATCGATGGAGGCCAACTGCTCTGCTTGTAACTACTGTAGGGAAGACATTGTACATATCTTCTTTTTCTGCCCGGCATATAGCGAAATTCGGAAATGCTGGATTAGTCCATTGTGTAAAAACCTGGGTTTCAGACAATGTGTACAAGCTTGCAGAGATTTAACCTACGATACCGCCCGTCCCATTGTTTTTGCCGTCTCCCGATTTTTACATGGCATGTGGCGGAGAAGAACTGTTTTTATTAACAAGAAATAATGCTCCATTGCTTTTCATTTTATCTCATCTTTGATAACAAACGTTTAATAACTTTTTTAATTCTCTGTATTAATGGTTTTATTTCTGTGCCTGTACATATTTTATTGCACTTTTATGGTCAATGACCGAAATAAAGTTATCAAATGAATGTATACCAGCCATGAGGGAGTGTGTGTGTGTGCCGTTCTGACAACTAGACCTGGAAGTAAGAAATCCCTACAATGGAAATCTACAAGATGATCATGGCTCATAGGGCTGAGACAAAGGCAGAAGGCTTGCAAACACAGGGGGCTGTGCGTAAATTACAAAATACAGTACGCCGTATCGCGAAGTCTTGTGCAGAAATATCTACTAGGGTGGTGGAGGTAGAAGAGCGTATCTCTGGCGCATATGACTCTCTGGTCAAACAACAGTCAGTTATTGAAGTTTTACAAAAGACTAAGGTGGATGTTGAATGGAAACTAACAGACCTTGAAAACAGATCAAGACGTAATACCCTCCGTGTCCTGGATATACCTGAGTCTAAAGAGGGGCGAGATGTGAGACAGTTCATTGTCGAAATATTCAAGGTGGCCTTTTGTACAACGTAGGAGAACAGGGTGGTCCGGGGGAGAGGTGTATGCACAGCCTAGAGAAATTCCTATTTGTCTTAACAACTATCTGCTTCGTGAGGGAATATACGACCTTGCTCAGCCTGATAGGAGTCGGTCTGGCAAAGGGTGCAAATTTTTTGTGCGCCCTGATTTTTGCCCGACCACTGTGCAACGGAGGTGGAAATTGTAGCAGTTAATTTCACTCTTTCAGGCCAAAGGGGGGCAGGCATTCCTTTTAAATCCTGCCAAGTTAAAGGTGATATATAAAGAAAAAACTCAGTTCTTTACATCAGAGGCTATGGCGCAAGCGGAGAAAAATAAAATCAATCCATGAGTACACTTCTTTTTATTGCATGATAGCTAGTTATGTATGGCACATGCTTTTTTTGTGTTGAGGCATAGTGGAGATAGATGGCGGTTAAAGGTAATAGAGTTGGCTCACTGAATGTCAGGGGATTGAATCACCTTAATAAAAGGCAGCAAGTTGCAAGTGAGTTACATGTGCTCCATTGTGATGTGATATGTCTCCAGGAAACCCACATAGCATGGGCCAAGAGAACACTATTATCTGAGTTGGGCTACAGTGTAGTGGCTTGTACTAAATAGGCTTGCACATCAAGTGGCGTCGCAATTCTGGCGAAAAAACATATTGTAGACACTGGTAGGATATTGACGGATAGACTGGGGAGATGGGCAATCGCTGAGTGTGCTGTTGGGACACTGAAATTTATGCTGTGCTCTGTATATGGTTCCAATATGGACGAGGCATTAGTTTTAGAACTACTCAATGTTGAATTGGCGTTATGGCCAACCCCAGTCATTTTTTGTGGCAATTTAAATATAAAACTCCCTCCCAATTCTTTGGCAAATGATAGTTACAGATATATTGGTAGAAAAAGTGTTTAAGGCGCTTCAATCTTTGATTACTGCACATGGCTTGGTAGATGTGTGGGCTACATTGAGGGGTAAGGACCCAGGATACACTTATTTTTTTCTTGTCCGCACCAAAAACTGGTGAGGTTGGATTATTTCTTTGCCCCGCACCATTTGTGAAGGATGCCCGAATTCAAGTGTACCCAAGGGTAACTTTTGATCATGGCCCGGTGATACTAACTTTAGTATGTGCTTGGATAGCAGTTAAGCCCCACAATTTTTCTTTTGATTGGAAACTTCTGTTGGATAAAAAGTTGATTTCTTATATGAAGGAATGGGTTGTTAGTTTTTTGCATTACCCGGGGTAGTATGGACATTGGGTTTGTTTGGGATGCTTTTAAAGCAGCTTTTAGGGGTGAAGCACTTAGTTTCAGGCTATACAGGCAAAAACAACAGGGGGAAAAGTTACAGGAATTGTATCAGGGCCTGCCATTGGCTGAAGAGAAGCTTATGTGGGGCATACATGCTGGTATAGATGTCAGCGATTTCTCAACAGAAGTAGCCAGGTGTAAGGCAAAAATAAACCTTCACTGGAGCAATGAGGTAGCCAAAAAATATTTAAGTAAGCGACAACTGAATTATGAGCATGGGGAGGCAAGTGGCAGGTGCCTGGCTCAAAAACTTAGATAAAAGGAAGCAGCTAAAATAATTATTCCTATTCTGGATTTCAGTGGGATGCGTGTTGAAAATGAAACTGGAATATTGGATGTATTTAAAGAATTTTATGAAGCACTGTATGCAGGAGAACAGTATGATTCTCAAAAAGGTAAACTACTGTTACAGCGCTTTTGTTAGAAGGATCTGGGTGAGGCAGAAGCAGAGAGGTTGGAGGCCCCCATAACTATGGGTGAGTTAGAGAGAGCTATAAAGAGCTAGCAGCTGGAAAAGTGGCAGGGCCAAATAAACTCCAGCTCGAGATTTACAAAATCTTTTTTGGTGTCCTGCAGCAGGATATGTTAGCCACATTTAGACAAGCTCAGACTGGGGCCTCTCCTCTGTCTTGGGATGAGGCCAGTATTGTTGTTTTAAAAAAAAAGGATAAACCTGCTGATCTTCCAGCATCATAACTTCCGATATCTCTTCTGAATGCGGATGGCAAAATATATTCGAAAATGTTGGCGACTAGGTTAGCGGAAGTGATAACTTCACTAGTTTCGGTAAGACAGCATGGATTTATCCCTAAATGGGAAACAACGAACTATGTCAATAGGGTTATAATGCTTTTTGATCATACTAACTGTAGTGGCGAAGCACTTAGTCTCATTCTATTAGATGCCGAGAAGGCTTTTGATCGCGTCGCATGGGGATTTTTGTGGGCAGTGATGCGACAATATGGGTTTAGGCAGCAGATTATAACCGCTCTGCAGACGCTATACCATCACCCAGTTGCCAAGATCTGTACAATGGGCCTTGAATCCAAACCAGTGTTAATCATGCCTGGGACTAGACAGGGGTGTCCCTGTTCCCCATTATTATTTTTATTATACGTAGATCCTTTTTTTAAAAATGATAGAAAGTAGTCTCCCCATTCAGTCAGTAACTTTACTGCAGAATCAATATCGCGTTTTTGCATACGCTGGTGATGTGGCCGTAGTAACACCTAAGCCAGCATCGGTGATGGAAGAAATAGAGCGACTGGCAGCACAGTATGGGGTAGTATCGGGCTATAAGTTAAATACATCCAAAACACAAATTGTATGTGTTAACACAGGCACATATACTGATCAAAGGGTTTTACAAGAGGTGACTTACTTGGGGATTAGGATACGGGCCTCCTTGAGTGCGCTGGTTGAGTCTAATTGGGGGTGGCTAGTGGCGGGGGTTTGTAGACAATTGGATCAATGTTAATATCTACATTTATCTATGGTGGGAAGATGTAATTTTCTAAAGATGGTGATCCTACCGAAAATACTATATTTTTTCAGATGTATGCCCTTGGAGATACCATGAGCCAATCTTGCACTACTACAGTCTATTTGTGCTAGATTTATATGGGCACGAGGAAAAGCACGAAGAGCAATGCAATATATGGTTTTGCCAAGGGCTCAAGGGGGTTGGGCTGTCCCTGATTTTACTCTATACTACTTTGCGTGTATGTTGCAACATATGAATATATTGCTCACTGGGGTAGGACCAACAGATACGGCTGAGTCTCCCTTTATCTATCAAATGTTGTTGGACAGCGATGCAAAAAATCGACTGTTTGTTAATGTGGACTAGAGCTACTACAAGCATATGAGATTTAAAATACTTATAGCTGCCTATAAAGTATGGAAATCTGTCAAGAAGATGTAGGAGATATAAAGAGTTTATTGGTACACTCCGCTAACAGTATCTACCCTTCTTCCAATAGTATTTTGGGACCAGGTGGTATACAATTGGTGGGCTAGATGAGTTTGTATGGTTGGTGATTTATTTATGGATGGTGGGCTAAAGTCGTTTGAGCAGCTTAGGGATTTCTTTAAATATTTACAAGTTAAGGATTATTTGCTGAAAGCTCGTCGGAAAATTCAACCTAACCCTCTCATCGAGGCAGTGAGGAAAGAGGCACGAATCGGTACATTCTATACCTTAATGTTGGGTACAATGTTTAATGACTTAGAAGTCCATAGTCTCAAATGGGACAATAGATTAGGATGTCAGGGTATACAGGTTGAGACTTCCATAGATTTGGCTGGACGACTATTTATGTCTGCTAATCTTTATGCCCAACATTATAAGACTGTCTTCAATTTATATTATACACCAGAAAAAATTGCTAAATGGGGGGTGGTCAGGAGGGAAAGTGTTTCCGCTGTGGGACGGAAGCTGTTGACGTGGTGCATATTTTTTACTCATGTGGGCACTTAAGCATGCTGTTTGGGCATATGGAAAAATTCCTCACCAAAATCCTGGGGGAGCCTACACAATTGTCCGCCATGCAGATTTTGTTGGGGGTAGGGATGGGAGCTGCAGCGGACAAAGTACCTAGCAAATCAGTATATCTGATTTTCTTAGCCTCAGCGGTGATCAGGCTCTGCATTGCATCTAGTTGGCTACAAAATGACACCCCATTATTTGAGGCCTGGAGGACAAGGTTCGTCATAATGTTTAATATGGAATATAGCTTATACGCTCTTAAAGGCAGGCGGAAAATGAAAGTTGGTCGTCAAATTTGGGGGGCAGTTACGACCTACATGGAGTTATAAATGTATGGCCTGGGTATGGTTTGTTGCTCTATTTTGCTCATAAGTGTTTATTTCTTCTACATTTGCAAATTTAAGTCTATATTGGTATGGTATATTATCCCCTGCTTGTATGGTATAATACGCACCTATGTATTAGCTTGGAATTCTTTTCTTGATCTTTTGGATGTTATCCCCTATTATACATGTGTCTTGTTTTTGTACTCATAGATTCTCAAAAAAAAAGGAAATCTGGGCCATGTACGTACCTTTGCTGTGTTTTCCTGGAAGTGTAAGTGGAGTGGGATGGGCTGACGTTGCTGCACGAAGCTGTGAACGATGACTCCGGACGTATGGGCATGGTTCAGTCGTGAGCTATATGAAAAATCTACTGATTTGGGTGTCCGTGTTGTAGTGCTGCCGTCACCCGGGTCTTACACGCAAATGTGTCATTATGTCTGTAAAGTCCCACTATATGGCTAACATGGAAGGTAATCCTGAACCTATATTCATCCATAGATGCACACATAAAAGATGGTGGACATGACGCTTTTCTGCGAATATGAATGTTTGTTGTACATTTAATGGAGTGTTGTATCTGTAGTAATACAGGGCTGTGAGAGGTTTATGTTGCAGTGTTTAGCACATGAAGGACAGATAATATATATACGTATGTGGTCATTTTGGTATACTGTCGAACTTGGTGCTGGAAATCATTGTTCGAGGCTCGGAGTTGCGTCCACATCCTGTTATTGTAGAGTAATGACGTAATCTACGCGGGCCTGAAAATGTACTGTAAATACGGTGCTCATGTAAATTGTTGATATAGTTTTAGGTCGACTTCGTGGTATATACATGTACTAAAAATTTTTTTAAAAAAACAAGCAATAGTACACATAAATCAAGTATACAGTTTCTTTGCAGTATTGTAATGATCCACTTTGCACGTTTGTATTTGTAGAATGAGCAAGAGAAAGTTTTTGTTGCTGGCAGAGTTAAGATGGTTGCATATGCTATTTACAGCACAATATAATGCGATAGGGTGCAAGAGCAGCATTTTACAGACATAATAACTACACAGACACAAATAGTTGAAATGGGCTCGACTCCATTTTATTTTGTTGCTGTTGGTAACAAGTAGAATAGTAATCATCATATCATACACAGATATTCAATCTTAAACAGTTTATGACTTTTGCTGTACAAAGGTAGGAGCACTGTATGTGAAATTATACACATAAGATTCTATCGTAAAGGATTCATGAGTTGTGGTACACTGAGTTAGGGGCGGCTTGTGTAGAGACTGCAATGATGCATGGTTCAGGCAGAAGACACTGGTAAGTATGTCTTTTGGCAACTGAATTTTGCCTTAATAAGGCCTTGTGGCGATTATTTATGGTGCACTGAGTTAGTGGTACGTCTGGTGCTCAGTGTGTGCTCACCCTGCGATGATGCGTGGTTCTAGCGGTCTGTACTCAAAGCATTGACTGTTGTATACTGGACTGCATAAACTTTGAGGGGAACTACCATCAATGGTTATCAATTGCTCTGCAAACTAGGTCTAGTGATTGCTCCCCATAACAAATTAAACTATTTCATTTCACGCAGTGCATTTGAACTTTCTCAAAATGGGGACGTATGCCTGGTGGCGATGTTGAAGGTGATGCCCCAGAGGTACTTGGTATTGCCGGTGGTGGAGGTACATTTTGGCACTGTGTCCTAAATTCTTTGTGAACATAGTTCACAGGATGCAGGTATTAAAGGTGCTTGTGCATACTAGCAGTGCCACAGGAGTATTTTTTGTCTGTGCCTTAAATAAATCAAGGCTAAATTCCCTATTGTCTGTAGTGTAGATACAAAGCTGAATTCAAGTTGTGAATCCTACTGTCTGCAGTGTACATCAAAGCCACTAGTCAGCACAATTATAGAAGAATGTTTTTTTCACTTATTTTAGGAAAATCTGAATACATGCAGTATAATTGTCTCTGCATTAAGTAAATCAAGGTTGAATTCCCTATTGTGTATAGATTAGATGCAAAGCTGAATTCAAGTTGTAAACTCTGCTGTCCGCAGTGTAGATCTTAGGGTGTACTGCCTCATCAGTAATCATGATTGAAATGAAAGATAGAACATGTATAGAATACATTATTGAAATATGTATGTTTCAGGGACATTTAAAATGGACAGTATGTCTCACTGTGACATTAAACTGTTCACTCTTCTTTGCGATGATTTATGGTGCACTGAGTTAGTACTATCTTTGGCGCTGAGCTTGTACATATCCTGCGATAACGCGTAGTGCAGGGAGGCTGCACTGGGAGCAATGTTTTTGGCCTAGTGAATTCTGCCTTAATAAGGCTACGGGGAGATGACTTGTGGTGCAGGGAGTTAGTGGTACCAAAAGAACTCAGCGTGTGCACATCCTGCAATGATTCGTGGTTCAGGGGGGTCACAGTGGTATAATGTCTCTTGTCCACTGGAATGCGTCATGTACAATCACCATTCTACCTGAATCGTGAGCACTCACAATGTAGATCGAAGGCAGTAGTCATCAGAAATCAAGAAGTTTTTTTGTCATATCTTTTAACAAAATCTGAGGACATAAAGTACAATTATCTCTACCTTAAAAAATCAAGGCTAAATTTCATGCTGTTCGTAGTATAGATTCAAAGCTGAATTCAAGATGTGAACCCTGCTGTCCGCACTGTAGATCGAAGGCAGTAGTCAGCAGAGATATGGACAAATGATTTTTGTCACTTATTTTAACAAAATCAGAACACATACAGTAACATTTTCTTTGCATTAAATAAATCAAGGTTGAATTCCCTACTGTCCGTAATGTACATGCAAAGTTGACTTCAAGTTGTGAACCTTACGGTCTGCAGTGCAGATCAAAGGCAGTAGTTGACACAGACATCGAGGAATGCTTTTTTTGTCACATATATAGGACAAAGTACAATTGTATCTGCCTTAAATAAATCAAGTCTAAATTCAATGTTCTTTGTAGTGCTGATGCACCACTGGCATCAAGTGGTACACTCTGTTGATCGCAGTGTACATTTGAAGGCAGTAGTCAGTATAGCTAATGAGGAATGTTTTTTGTGGCAACCTTTAACAAAATTGTCTCTGCCTTACATAAATCAAGGATAACTTGAATGCTGTCTGCAGTGTAGATGGAAAGCTGAATTCAAGTTGTGAACCCTGCTATTCGTAGTGTAGATCTTAGGCTGCACTGCATTTTCTGTAATGTACTCCATACATTGACTGTTGCATACGGGACGGATGCACTGGTATCAAGTGGTGAACTCTGTTGATCGCAGTGAACATTTGAAGGCAGTAGTCAGTACAAACATTGAGGAATGTTTTTGTTGCATCCATTGAGGTATGTTTTTTGTTGCATCATTTAACAAAATTGTCTCTGCCTTACATACATCAAGGCTAACTTGAATTCTGTCCATAGTGTAGATGGAAAGCTGAATTCAAGTTGTGAACCTTGCTGTCCACAGTGTAGATCGAAGGCAGTAGTTGACACAGACATTGAGTAATGCTTTTTGTCACTTATTTAAAAAAAATCTGAAGACATATAGTACAGTTGTCTGTGCATTAAATAAATCAAGGCTGAATTTCCTACTGTCCATACTTTAACAAAATCTGAGGACATAGTAGAATTGTCTCGGCCTTAAGTAAATTGAGACTGAGTTCAATGTTGTCTGTAGTGCTGATGCGCCACTGGTATCAAGTTGTAAACTCTACTGACCACACTGTAGATGTTATGTTATGTTATGTTATGTTAATTTATTTCTTCTATAGCGCTCGGCTACTCCAAGGAGCATCCCGGCGCTTTGGCGAAGAATTACAGCAAGTAAGGCAACAACATAACAACTAAAATGCAGACAAAAGAGAGAGAAAAAATTATTCAGTAAAAAGCCACATTTTAAGATCTTTTCTAAAATTCAGGAGACTGGGAGCCTGTCTAAGGGAAAGTGGTAGTTCATTCCAACCCTTCGGAGCTAGGTAGCGGAATGATCGACCTCCCATCCTTGTCTGCCTAATAGCCGGGACTGTCATCTTGGATAGACAAGATGATCTCAAGGGCCTACTAGGTACATATCGGGAGAGACGTTTCCTTATGTACTTGGGGCCAGTGCCTTGTAAAGCTTTGAAGGCAAAAGTCAGGCTTTTGAAAAGAATTCTCTTTGCGATCGGTAACCAGTGTAAGGTGTTCAGTAGGACAGTGGCACCTGCTCTTCTCGGGAGCCCGTAGATGGCACGGGCTGCGGAGTTCTGGACTACTTGCAAACGGGTCAAAAGATATTTAGGTAGACCCAAGAATAGCATAGTCCAGTCGAGATCCGATCAAGGCCTGAACAATTATCTTCCTATGCTGAAGAGACACTAGAGGAAGAAACTTCCTCAGCATCCGTAAAATGCCGAAGCATTTACCTGAAAGGCATGAAATATGTGGCCCAAAGGACAGTTCACTGTCCACAATCACTCCTAAGTTTTTAGCCTTGAGAGACACATTGTCAGGGGGAAACATATCTTGTGGCCACCACGCTTTCCAGTCAGGTTCACAAGCGCATCCAAAAAAGAGCAGCTCCGACTTATCGGAATTGCACTTTAAGCCATTACACCTGAACCACTCAAAGACCACACCAAGGCAATCCCTTATCTGTATGCCGTCGAATGACCCGCCCCTATCACAAGTGAATAGGAGCTGGGTGTCATCGGCGTAGGATACGATCTGGGTGCCAAAGGACTCCGCGACTACCGCCAGAGGGGCCATAAAGATGTTAAACAGCATGGGGCTGAGAATTGAACCCTGCGGGACCCCCACCTCTAGCGGAGCCATATCAGCGGAGTAAGGGGGTGCCCAGATCGTTTGCCGGCGGTCGGCCAGAAATGATTTAAGCCAGTTCCACACCGTTCCCCGAAGGCCGCTCTCCCAGAGTCTTGCAAGGAGGCGATCGTGAGAAACGGTGTCGAAGCCGCCGACAGATCAAGCATTACTAACATGGCTTTTCCCCCAGAGTCGAGTACTTCCCTGATGGCATCCGTGACCTCGAGAAGAGCCGACTCCGTGCTATATTTTGCACGGAATCCAGATTGCGTGGCATGCAACAGCTCGTTTCCTTCGATGAAATTGGAAATCGTCCGATGTGCAAATTTCTCTGCCACTTTCGCCAGAGCAGGGAGAAGGGAAATAGGCCTATAGTTGGCATGGATAAGGGGGTCCAAGGTAGGCTTCTTGATCAGTGGCAGGATCAGGGCATGCTTCCATGCCTGCGGAACCACACCTGTTGACAGGGAGGAATTCATAAGAGGGTTAAGCAGGGCATTTAAGGCAGATGCCACCTTCCCCAGATATTTAGCCGGGCACGGATCAAGTGGAGAGCCTGATTTCAAACTTGACAGAAGCTCGAGAGAAGTATCAAGACACAGATGGGGAAATTCTGAAAGAATAGGGCCATGACCCTCCATAAATGAAGGGAGGAGTGAAGAGCTCGAACCCAACTGTGAGCTAGAGTCGGAGAGAGAGGCTTGAATGGTTGTGATTTTACTAATGAAAAAAGTTGCAAGCTGTTGTATCCATACTTCTGAATGAGTATGAGATGGAGTACAGGTAGCTGGAGAAGTAAATTCCAGAACAACTTTAAAAATTTCTTTACACCCATTTTCTGCCTCATCAATTCGACGCTCGAAATAAGCCTTTTTTTCCTTCCAGATCAACTGATGGTAGGCTTTTGTGATCGCTCGATATTTCAGTTTTTCAGTCGGATCATAGGTCCTTCTCCACACTCTCTCGGCCCTTTTACATCCCTGCCGCTGCATCTTTAACTGGGGAGTGAACCATTGGGGCCGACGCTCTACGTTCACCTGATTTAGGCTTTTTTTCGGGGATTAAGGTCTCAAATCTGGTTAACAGCCATTTATGGAAGAGAGCAAGATTCTCTTCCAGATTGCCCAGAAGAGGACATGGAAAGGTGGTAAGGGCCTCAGATAACATATCCACCGAAAGTAGATGGAAAGGGCGCGAAGTCCGCGTGGTCTCCATTGATTCTCTCACCCGAGTAAGAGCGGCGGCAGGCACGGAAAAGGAAATCAAGAAATGATCAGACCACAGTACTGGTTGTATGGAAGTTATAGTAACAGGTTTCGTTGAAAAAACCTGATCCAGTTATGGCCTTTATTGTGTGTCGGTTCTTGCAGGAACGGAGACAGTCCTAATGGGGCTGTAATGTCACTAAGTTTCATTGCATCGGGGTCAAGCATATTATCCATGTGGACATTAAGATCCCCAAGAAGAACACAGTGCTCAGACCTAAGACAGGGGACTGAGAGCGCTACTTGAAGTTCATCAAAAAAAAGCCCTGCAGGTCCCGGGGTTCTATACAGAAGAATCCCGGTACAGGCCTGAAGGGAAGAAAAATGAAGAGTGAAGCCGAGGGCTTCACATCCCTGAATATTCTCTACCGGAAAGGTTGAGCAGGGAATGTTTTTATTTACAACAAGTGCTACTCCTCCTCCTCTACCCGATATTCTATCCCTTCTGAAGATGTTGTATTCCGGAGGGATGGCGTTGGCTAAATCAGGTGCGGAGCAATCACTTAGCCAGGTCTCTGTAAGAAATAAACATGATATATTGGAATTCTGTAATAGATTCCAAATATCCAGAGAATGACAATTCATGGACCTGGTATTAAGAAGAAGGCAATGAAAAGGAGCTGGGATAATGTCCAGCGCGGTTCCAGTAGACATCGGAAAATGCCAACCGCAGATCGAGCAACCTTTCCTTGAGGTCCGACCGCCAGGGAAGATATGATGACATTGGCTATGGGGGGGCGTAAAGCAAGTAAATCTGCCGAGGAATAGCTATTCATATCTATAAAACAGCATAGAAGGTCAGCTGCAAAAGAAGACACATAGCCGTCCAGCCCCGTCTGCTGCCGTGACGCTGACGGGCGCAGACGGGCGCAGACGGGCAGGACTCTGGCAAGACTCCGGCAAAGCGGAGGCCGACCCGCTGCGCGATCCCGCTGCGCGATCCCGCTGCGCTCGGAGGACTGCTTTAAAAAAATCCTTCCAGGTGGGGAGCAAAGCTGATTAAAATCAGGGTAAAGGAAAATAAAAACGAACAAAAATACAAATACAGGCTATTAAAAAGCAGAACGCGCTCACCACGCTGCACAAGAGCTGCTAATGCTGCCAGTACCTGGCTAGTAAATTCTATCAGGTGTACAGCACACAGGGACTGCCTTAAATAGTCCCTCCAGGTGGGGAGCAAAGCGACCCTCAGTACACTCAAGATGGCGCTGGAAGAGCGTCAAAGCCCTTACCAAGATGGCGCCCGCTAGGGAAACAAGAGAAACCCTCAGCCACCCCGGAACCGGGCCCGCTCAAGCGGCGGTGCTTTCACAATTATAGTGCAGGTAAGAGGAGTGCCCTGAAACGGAGTAGTCAGCACAGATACCCACAAATAATTTTTTCATCACTTATTTTAGCAAAGTCTGAGTAGATAGAGTAGAATTGTCTCTGCCTTACATAAATCAAGGATAACTTCAATGCTGTGCGTAGTGTAGATCCAAAGCTGAATTCAAGTGGTGAACCCTGCTGCCTGCAGTGTAGATCGAAGGCAGTAGTCGACACAGACATAAGTCTGAGGTGCTGTGGCGCAGGGTTCGCAATGGGCCGGTATCGAGGAGGCACTTGGTCGTGGCAGCAGCCACGTGGCAGGGTGAGGACCTTCGCCGTGGCAGAGTCTTTCCTCTTTGCAGAAGTGAACCACGCCCAAGGCATAGGCTAATTATTTATACACTTACGCAAGAGTTGCATACGTTGGATCATCCCACTCCACTTCTGCTTCAAGCGGGGGAGACAACACAGGTACATGACCAAGATATTCACCAGAGTCTGAGATAATACGGTTGCGTACACTGTGCAGTACACATGTATCAATGGTATATCTACACACGGAAACGTTTTTATGTACAGGAATTTATATAGCGCAAATCACCAACCGGTTTCTAAGCTCTTGCTTAGGGAACCCGTCCTGGTATTCCCCTGTGAGATAACCCCGGCAGGGTATCCGCAAGGTGAAAGCCAGGCATTCCGCCGCGAGGGGCCATTGTGGAGATTAAGCAAGCTATTGCCCAGAGTCGCAGAGTGTGAACCCGTGAATCGAGTAGGCACCGGAGCGAGAATTGTCGAGTCCATGGACATTTTTAGGACTCAAGACCCCGCCGAGCCGGGAATTGAACCCTGGTCCCGGGCTGACCTCTGCTTCCAGGTCTGCCTCCTCTAACCAGTGAGCCACACTTCTCCACACGTTTTTAGTTTGTATAGTGAGTTGTGTATAGCATATCACCTGTAGTATTAGCAGTGTGCACATTATTGTTGATGTGCGAGTTCCTTCCCTTATACATAGTTGATTGCCACATCTCTGAACATTGAGCTAGTGTGCTGTTGACGGGATATATTATTTTGGGAAGGTCCGTTGTCCTGTTTTACTCTGCCTCTGAGGTAGTAGGGGTCCGAGTCGGGGGGGGGGGGGTGGTTGTGGTGGTGGTGGCGCTGGGTGTTGTGATTTTGTTGGGTGTCGGAGGTGCATAATTAGTACCTCTATCACATATTCATCTTTAAATATCGGTGTAAGTTGGGTGTAATTCACGCAGTAGATAGTCGACCTTCTTACATTTAAATGTTGATGTTTATTTGTTACTGGTAAGTGGAGCTATCTCTTGTTTTTTTAGTGTATTGTGGCGATTATGTTGGTGGAAGGAATCAATTGAAGAGTGGTGATATTTGCAGTTTTTACTAGATTGGGATGATAAATTAAAAATATAGAAAAAAACTGTTATGCTTAATGAACAATGTAATTAGGAATTATCAGTTAAAAAGCTTTTGAAATTCACTGAAAAAACCATATGGATTCAAATATGGTACTCTGTATTTTACATTGAGTGCTGAAAGGTTATACTAGTGTATGATGAGGTGTATCTGATTGTCATGTGGATGATGTAATTAGTGATGTCATCAGTGATGTCATTTGAGATGTCATCAGTAATGTCATCAGTGATGTCACTGACCATGTCATGAATGATGTAATATGTGATATCATCACCAGTGGATTGGGGCGCGAGAGTTAGAGTTATGGTTTTGTATGAGTGAAATGTCCAGCTAACTATAACACCCCTGAAACCTATGGTTTTTTCAGTAAATATCAAAGGTTTTTTAAATGATAATTCCTAACTATAACCTGCCTGAAACCTATGTTTTTTTCAGTGAAAAATAAATAAAATAGAAATATATAAACAGCTCCACCGGGAATATATATATATATTCACGTAAAAGAAGAAAGGTTAGAGGGCCGTTATACTTAGGCTGACATTTCACTTAAACAAATCCAGAGAAATTCAGTTGTTATAGTTAGCTGAGCTAACTATAACTTGCGCCCTCCAATGCACTGCTGATGACGTCACATATTACATCACTCATGACATCACTCATAATAGGGCGTGTGACATCAATGATGAAATCACTGATGACATCATCTAGTGACTGTGAGCGTTTCTAAAATGTTTAAGAATGTTATTCATATATAAACACTAAGGTGTATTGATGAATCAGTGGGTGTATGAGTGCCTGTATGAATGATTAAGTGGGTGCATGACTGACTGTATAAGTGAGGGATTATATGTGTCTCAGCGAATGTATGGGTAAGTAACTAATCTGTGTGACAGTCTGTATCAGGCTGTCAGTTGGCGTGTAAGTGGCTGCATGGGTTGTTGAGTAGCTTCATGAGTGTCTATATGGGTTACTGATTGGTTGTCTGAGTACCTGTAGGGGTACCTGAGTATCTGTGTGGTGGGTGAGGAGGTGTGCAACTCCCTGCATGGATGTGTGAGTGGGTGATTTACTGTGTGTATGGGTTCATCAGTGCATCTGCAAGGGCCTGTATGGGTGTGTGAGTGGGCATATGGCTGTGTCGATGAGTGAATGGATGTCTCAGTGGTACATGGGTGAGTAACTGCATATGTGAAAGGCAGTATATGTGAGTGTTGGAGTATATAAGTGACTATATGTGTTAGTGACTGATTGTGAGAGTTTCTGTATGGATGAGTGTATGCTTGTGTCAGTGATTGTATAAGAGAGTAAGTATGTGTTAGTATCTGTATGAATAAGTGAACTGGTGTGTGTATAACTGTATATGTGAGTAAATGGCAGTGTGACTGACTCTTTGGGTGAGTGGCTAGGTGTGCGAGTAACTCTATGAGTGAGCGGTGGTTTGTGACTGTCTGTATTGGTGTATTAGTGCACATAGCAGTGGCTGTATGGGTGAGTGACTGTGTCTATGAGTGGCTGTATGAGTGAGCGAGTGGATATGTGTATGGACCTATGAATCACTGAGTGGCTAGGTACATACTGGTATTGGTATGTCTATGGTTTTGAGAATGGCAATGTGAATTTTGGAGTTGGTGTATGAAAGGTTATATTAGGGTGTGAGTAGGAGCATCAGAGATGCAGTGCATGATGTCTCCCTACATTCTGCTATGGTCTTTTTATAATGGCGTCTACAGGCTCTGACCATTTGTAGGTCTCTGGGCTTTTGTTTTAGTTCCTTAACAACCTTAGTATGTCTCCTAGAACAATCACTATTAATCCATTTGCACTGTTTGCTGGTAGTAGGCCTTCTGTCGTTTTTTTTAAATGTTGTTTATGGTTATAGTGATATCAGTGAATCATTCTAGCATACTCTTAGGATTAGGATCACTTTCAAGACATATCAAGAATTTTGACCTATTTAAAACCAATAACTTTTCCAGCACCTTTTCAGTGTTCATAGAAACCTATTTGGACATAAGGCCCTTATTTCTCTTATGGCTTAGGGGGTGAGCTGATGGGGTCACTTTCTTGATTTGTGTTTCAAACCAAATTAATAGAGGAGAATGATCACTAAAAAGTTGTATTTTATTTATTCATTTGCACAGTTTTATATAGCGCTGGCTAGAACCGGAGGAATCAGTGATTTACAGGTTATAAAATTACATCAGTTACAGCAGCCATGTATAAACATTGGAGAAAAACAGTGATTACACAATAATATGAGTTAATTAGCGCATAGCATAGCCAGGACACATATCTGATGGGGAATGGCAGGTAGAGGGGCAATGGTAAAAAGGGGTAAGGAAAGAAGATACTGTCAGGCAGACCGACATGGGGAAAATACTTCAGGGGAACAAAGCAGTCAAAGTGAGAGATAGACAAACTAGTTGGGGACCAGCGATCCAAAAACATTCTGTGTATCGGTGACAGAATACGAAGAGAAAAGGATGGAAAGGAGAGGCAGCCGCAGGATCACAAAGGGCGGAGGCGGGGAAAGGAAGGAAAAACAATGTACAATGTCCGGCAGGGTAGGTGACGGCCGAGGGGTGAACCAGAACCAAACTCCTCTATAGCTGCCAAAATAGCTCCACCGGGCATTGGCCATGTTGCTCAGGCTCCGTGGTAAGTAAAACATTTAAGGTATCCGCCCGGGGAGGCTTCGTCACAGTACCATCTGCAGCACCAGTCCCGGTGAAATCGGGAAACGCCGCACGCCTCACCCTCCCGCTCGTCCCCAGGAGGGCCGAGTGTGCCATCGTAGTACTATTGATATAGGCAGGGGAAATTCACCGCCGCCAGTTAGACTTGGAAAATGTACTGACTTAGGTTTATGGTAGTCAGAAAGTTCAATAAAATCGATAAGACTGCCTCGGCCATTGCTCATGTATGTTTTCTACTTCTGACCAGCCCCAGTGATCAGATCTATAGTTAAAAACAGGGAACATTTTGATAATATTGAGTTAAAAACATTACCACAGGGGGTGTGTTTTAAATGATATTGGGAATCTTCCATGTTGGTACATGCAGACACCTATGGCAGTGTATAGGGTCTACAATTAAAATCCTCAACCCATAGTATTATGTATTCAGTGTTTTGCTTAGTGATGTCTCGAAGCAAGCTGCTATTTCAGTGTTAATAGGAATAAAGTTATTATGATACAAATTTACAATAATGAGTTTGAAATTTAATTCATGCGTGACATTAATAAATTGGAAGAGCGGAGACTCCAAGTTAGAAGAGTAGATTTTGCTATCAGAGGGGAGAGGTGGAGCGCCCTGGACAAACACCTCATCTCTTTCAAACCTCCGTGAGCAACACACACTGATACATGTTAAAGCCCGGGCACAGGGCAAGCAAACCTATAGCACCTGTCCTCCCACCTTCTCCACCTCTTTTCTCTCTTTCTTACTATTCCTGCTACTTCCTGTACCCGAGGGTAGTACTCAAGCTTGCCAGAGCTAGCCTAGTCAGATCATCGCGCTGGCACGCATGCACAGACCACTACCATGATCTCACAGCACGCCTAATGTAACCCAAATGGCGTTGATTGAACAGCTGTACCACCCTCATTGTATAGTTTCTGTACTGTATGTATAAAAGTCTCTCAATAAAAAATTGGTTGAAATCAAAGATGTTGCAAATAGAGTAAGCAGGCCACCACAATCATGACCTCCTCTTGATCGGGTAGCTGGTGTAACAATATATATGAAGCCATCTATATATATCTTGTCCCTGGCCCAAGTCTTTTGGAGACAAATAATGGTGTAGTCTCTTATAAAGTCTAATCAGTCATCCTTACTCACCCTGGATGCAAGCCCAGCTATGTTTCAAAACAAATAATTGAGCTTACCCTTATGCGTGATAGAACCACTCTCTCTGGCGGTGCGCTTTATCGCAATTATGTGAAACCTGTCTCTCCATCTCTTTTCCACATGCATTAATAGTGTCTGTGTCCATGCATGTGGTCAACAGGGGCAGGTGAGAGGCCAAATATGCCTGTTTTGATGGACTTCCAGCTTCTTTAACACAGTCTTGACCAGGAGCTATCCTCTCGATGTGTAGTCAATCGATTTGTTGAAGGGGAGAGAAACGGTTGTGCGTTGGAATGGCAAGTAGCTCCGAGACACCCCCGTTAATAAAAAGTGGTTTTAGCGAGTATTGCTCAGTTGGTCTGTAGAAGTAGCCCAGAGGTACTGGCGGAATCATCCTCCTGTTAAAAATGACCTAGACAATCCCTCCAAAAGACAGGCTACCAAGTGCTTGTTTCTAAAGTTAACCATAATGCAGTCACGAGAGTCCTCCTTTGGATGATGGCCAACCCAGGACGCTTGTTGTATGTTGCATATATTCCCATAAAGTTCCTCCCAGCTGAAACCGTCTGTAGATTTTTTGAAGCCAGTGGGTAACCTTGTTTTTTAGTTGGTAATGAGCTTCACTTTGAGAGCAAGGGCGACATTTTTAGTAAAAATTACTAAAGGCGTTGCCTCTAGGGGGAGATGCAAAATCATTTGTAGACTGGGGCAGACTGGCTGTTGTCCTGATGAGACTGTGCCTTTTTTAATGCAAATCGGGCCACACTGCCAGGCCTCCTTTGTGAAAATGTTTGCCTCCAGGAAAGGCTGTCTGCCAGATTGTGTTGTGCAACACCATTAGAACAGTTAGAACTATTTTTCCTAGAGTTGTACTGCTGAAGGACCTCGAATAACCCCCCTTGATTTAAATTTGCAGCATTTAAGGTATATACCTATGAGCTTTACAAGAGCTCTGGTGGATTTTTAAGAATAGTAGGCGGCGTGCTGTGCTAGATCCAATTAAAATTTATAAAGAAGTGTCAATGCTGTTAAGAAAAGCAAGCACTGGGCCAACGTACATTTTTAATATTTTCTCCAGGATCTCTGTGAGTTCAATATATGTCAGGCCTCCATGTGCAGCCTCATTGGTCATCTCAAATCTGGGCATTGTACCATTATCTCTCCTGCTAGGGGTCTGTTTCTTAGCAGCCCGGAGGATCTTCCATTTGGTTAATGGCTTATTAAACAACCTTTGCCTTTTTCAGTGGTGGGGAGCCGCTGGGTTCAAACTGAGTGCTATGTTCATCATTGGACATAATTATGAGATCGCCATTAAAAGCACAGGGATTTACAATAACCCCGGTGTCCCTATCGCTGTCAGCCTGTTGAACGGGCTGTACTGCAGCAGTATCTTCACGCAAAGAATCATTGTGCAAGGCTTTCTTAGTCGCCCCTCGCCTCTCCTCTACTCACTCAATCTTACTATTAATCACCCCCACTGTCGTGGTCAAAAAACGAGTTATAGTAGAAGTCAGTTGACATTCTTTGCAGCTCGGGATTGCTGAATTCCTCTTTCCCATGATCTTATCTTCAGTAGGGCTAAAGTCTTCTGGCAGAAGGTCCCATCGAGTAAAGCCAAGGGGGTGGCCCAGCCAGCCTCAGTTGGGCGTGGACGGCCACAGGGCCACAACAGATGTTAATATGCGCTTCCGGGCACAGTAGTGAAGTAGAAGGTGGGAGATGAAAGGAGACCGGGGAATCTGGGAGACAGAGTCCCTCCCCTAGCACGGTCGTCACAGCTGCAACAGAAGGCAGTAAGTGACAAGTATGGTAGCCTCTTCCAAGCCTCAGGCCGCATCGATGTTAATATGCGCCTCCGGGCGCAGTAGTGAGGTAGAAGGTGGGAGGTGAAAGGAGACCAGGGAATCTGGGAGACAGTGTACCTCCCCTAGCCCGGTCGCCGCAGCAGCATCAGCAGGCAGCAAGCGACCTGTGGGTCAATTAAGATTACTATTTTTAGTGGATTGTTCTTCATTTGACATGAGGTTGAAAAAAGTCTTTGGGGATATTTTCCATTAGTACTGCGAGGCATGGACAAATCATTATGCGAGAGACACACAAACATATATTAATAATAATATCAAAACACAGAGTGAAATAGCTTTTCACAAAATAGGTGAATTTTGGGTTGCTATCATGCCATCTCACAATCCCTTCCGAACACTGACTAGAGGAATAACTCAGAAAACTGTTGGTTTGTTTGTTCTTGGTTGCTTTTTCATTCACAATGAGAAGGGGTTGTAGGCTACGTTTAGTCTACTGTGACTCATAGAAAGTGTACTTCAAGTTTGAGATGGATGTGTAGGGGAGATGCCAGAGGTACAAAGCCCTCTTTATGAACTATTTGGGTCTGGTGGCTTAGTGGACTAATTCATGCATTGTAGGGTCCTGTATTAGACTTTATGGGCACAGGTTCTACTCCTGGCAGGTCCACTTAGCCTTTTATGCTTCTGAGGTCGATAAAGGAGTAACATTGGGTTGGGTAACAATAAACATCAGTTATTCAGCGCCAATATACCCTTCTGAGTGAACACTTTATAAGTGCTCTGTTGGTTAACATTTGTACTTGACTAGCAAATGGCAAGAAAATGGCAGCACGAAGATCCATCTGAGGTAGGCAGGCTATTGCCTAGGCAGTACTGTGTTAGCAGCATAGACTGTCTTGAGCTGTTGTTTTCATGCACTCGTAGCCAATAAAGGGCCTTCAAACCCGAGGGCTTGTGATCAGAGCGCAGTAATAATAAAAACGACGTGGGCCACTTGATTCTGATCATTTTAAATTTTACTTTGTTATATTTCTGGGAGGTCGGTGTAGATGGTGTTGCAGTCATCTAGGTGAACCATTGGTACATCCGGGTGATCTTGTGTTACCTTTTTGAAAATAAGCTGACCCCTCTCTACTGCCGACTCCCCTCCAGTATAGTCGTCCAGGTCTCTGTTGGCTTTGTCAGAAAACAGATTCTGCCTCGGTAATGTAGTTCTCAATATTGTCATGTTTACATGTTAACACTGTGTGAACAAAGATTTTACCTCATTGGCAATAGTTTAATACCTAAATACAGCAATAAGAGGCTGAGACATGACCAGTCAATCTTTCTGGAGAGCTTTCTGCTACGCTGCAACATGTGACACTGAATTTTTAGTAACAATTGAACAAGAACATTTTTTTTTTGTTAAAGTATGCAAATTATGCAGTAGATAATGGATTATGTGGCAAATGCTACAAATCCCTAATTATGCAAAAACAGCACCCTCAGAATCGCATAATTTCGGTGGACCAGACTATAATAAGGTTAAAACAGTACATTTTCTTTACGCCTACTTTACCACAAAGGCACCGTTTTTAGCTGACTCCACCCAAATGTCAAAAACTTTGCTAACTGGGAGGAGGTTTCATTTCCCTCTAATTTTTCAAAGACTAGACTTGCTTCTTGTTGTCATTAATTCTGTCTTCCTTTTTCAAAGTTTCCTGTAGGGCAGCAGTCACGTAGTCTTAGGTAAAACTATGGGTTTAGACTTGGCAACACAGGGACCTGGTGCCATGGGGCACAGACATGCTTTATTTAGCCAGGCGAGCTGTAGAAAATAAATAATTCCACAATGATTCTGACAGAGCATGGCACACGGCATGGCGAATTGGAACACTTCCCAATGGCCATGTGCCTAGAATTTCAACTAAACACATGCAACTAAGCAGGGTTTGTATATGACAGATGTGGACAATGTACACTTCAATTACCATCCCAGTTTATCTCGTGCTTGGTGTTGCAGGAAAGAAATGTCATATCATTTTTTTAACATCCCGCTGAGTACACACAAGGCAGATGACAGACGAGACATTAACAGAACTGTCTCGGTCTGATGAGACCACGATTCCTCCTCTACGGCTGGAAGTCGGCTGGAAAGCCAGGATAAATTTGTTCTTTACATTAAGGGGCCTAGGCAGTGATGGCACGCATCCAGGATGGCATGTGTCTTGGGATAATGGAACCAAAGGATGATGAGATTACTCAAAAGAAAGGTGGGCGCAGGCATTACTTCTTGCAGTGCCGGACTGTCACCGGGTGGTCCAGGCTCCATCTGATCGGGGTTGTCATTGATTAGCCAGAAGGAGCAAACTCACTGCCCACTACCTTATTGCAAGTAGTCCCTGACCGCTTCTGCAAACCGTTATTTAGATGCAGCTGTTGACAAAAAAGCAGTGGGTATAAAGATACCCTCTACATCTCTCTGTAAAAGCTCTCTCACTAGTTACTGTAGTGAGCCACCCGGCCATTATAGGGGCTTACCTATGCCCGAGATGGCATGCACCACACTCTCTGGCCGGGCACCCCCAGAGGCTATAAATAAAAGGGCTTGAGAGCGCACATGGTCTTTCGCCCTTACTCTATGCACTGTGTAGGTGGATGTGTATCTTTTCTAGTGCTGGGCCGTGGCCACAGTCTCATGGTGGCTGGCCTGCACCTGCACACTTGGCAACGAGGACCACCAGGAGAGGGACCCACTCTGCTGCCGCAAAGGTGGGTTCTGTCCTCCGCAACCCCACCATAGTTTAGTGTGTGGTATTATGTTTCTTACTGTTTCTTTAATTCACTAAAATCTTATGCTTAAGAACACTGTATGTCATTGTTGATTCTGTGCTTGCCTAGTCAGTTGCTGTTGTTGTATACTAATTTTATTCTACAAATAAATAGTAGTTTGGCTCTATACCAGAGTTTCCTGGAATTCTTGGCGTTCCCCTCCTCTACATATTAGTACCAGGAGTGGGGTAATTTTTTTAATTCGCCCTTAATGTATGCTGTCCTACATCTTCTGGAGCCCACCGGACTCCTGTCACTGAATACCGGACACTGTGACCACGTCTTGGAACAAAATTCAGGTCGGTCTGAAAATGTTGCCAATTTCTTCTTCAGAGAAGCTTCCTTTCCATTGGGGCGGGGGCCATTTAAAAAGTTGCTTACCTGGCTCGCTCCTACCGCTCCTACCTCGTTCCAAACTCTGGAACTTCCACTGCCATTTCTTTCTTCCTGCTGCTTCTTTGTCCGTCACTCGAAGGAAACTGCTGTGATGCATTTTGGGAGCGCGTACTGATGTCACGCGCGCAGCGGTGGCCATTTTGCATCAGTCAGGATCTTCCAGTCAGCATTGTACAGCTCTCAGCTGTTACCTGCTGTTAACTGCCTCTACTTTGTGCGACACTACGATCAGTGATTCGCACACCATATTTCACAGCAAGTACTTGCTTCTACCTAATGCGACACTGCCATTGGTGATTCACACACCACGGTCAGTTTACTTCACTCATTTGCTGTGATGAAGCGCAGCAACTAAAATTCTTTATAAATGATGACACAATCCACTATCACACTTACCAATCACTACCAGGCCCATAAAACATAGAGAGTGAGGTGAATGGATCATTATGTTGTATGACTTTAAGCAATAAACTATCTACAATAAACAAGACCAGCTTGTCATTTTTAAAAGTTTATTAAAACATATTTAAGAAAACTTAGGTTTGGAACTTTATTAAGCAAGCATTAAAATGTCATAAGAAAGTTTTATTCAGCATTTATAAAGAGAGCTTAATTCAAGAAAATATTATTCATTAGCAGAAATAAGTGAAAAAGAGCATTTCCAAAACCTAACTAACTCTCTGTCTCTACCCTCATCGCCTGGAAACAAAGTCTTAAAAGGTTACTTTCCTTACGTGTAATCATCATCGGACAGCAGAACGTCCCTCTGGTATCAAGAAGCGTAAGCCAAAAGTTTGCTCCTTGAGCTAATTCTTATACCCTAAAACTACAGCTAAACTAACTAATTTCACATTCCAACAGCTGAATTCTGGCTCTCCATTGGCTGAATCACCTCACGCCACAGTAAACCAGAACTGCTAATCTCCTGAGGCGGAAGCCGGGAGACGCCCTTTTTTAAAAATTTGTATATTTCACTTGTGTGTCACCCCTAACTCGTCTGTAATTCTAACTCTGCACTCACCCAGCTGATAGCTCCTCCAGCGGGTAGAGACGCCCCTGAACAGCGACTCCTTCGCTGCACCGACCGAAACGCTCGAAAAAGATAATTGCACCGCCATTCCCGGCGAGGAAGTGAGGCCACGCCCACATTGAGGCCACGCCCACCTGCCACACTATTTAAGCGCTGCCATCAGCGACTACTAGCCAGAACTGCTAATCTCCTGAGGCGGAAGCCGGGAGACGCCCTTTTTTAAAAATTTGTATATTTCACTTGTGTGTCACCCCTAACTCGTCTGTAATTTTAACTCTGCACTCACCCAGCTGATAGCTCCTCCAGCGGGTAGAGACGCCCCTGAACAGCGACTCCTTCGCTGCACCGACCGAAACGCTCGAAAAAGATAATTGCACCGCCATTCCCGGCGAGGAAGTGAGGCCACGCCCACATTGAGGCCACGCCCCTTCC
Organism: Lissotriton vulgaris; assembly: GCF_964263255.1. NCBI lineage: Eukaryota > Metazoa > Chordata > Amphibia > Caudata > Salamandridae > Lissotriton > Lissotriton vulgaris. Next base: position 743,081,686 of record NC_141695.1, on the reverse strand, counting down.
CCACCCACATAATGTGCAACCACAGGACGCGCAGTGGACGAGCGCAGCGGGAGCGCCGTCTGCGCGCCGAAGGCGCGCCTAAGGCAAGCCCGTCTGCGCCCGTCCGCGCACGACCGGGCCTAGGGCCAGACTCTATGCCAGTCCCGCCATCCACAAAGTTGAGCTACTCCCGCAAGGAGCTACTCAGCCTCAGACCCAAGAAAACCAGCGCATGCCACGTCCAGCATGACCCTAACACCCCTTACGTCAGCTGCACCATTTGCAAACCGACGAAGCTACACCTCCCTAAACCCCCGATCCCACCGCCAGTCATCAAAATGGCGACAATCAATTGCAGATCGCTCCCGAAGCATGCCCTGCACATCAACCACCTGATTGAAGACCTAAACCTGGACATACTCTTCATGACTGAAACCTGGATCACGTGCCATTCTAATGCAGATATGGTAGCGGCTCTCCCCCCCGGCTTTACCATCCTGTCCCAACCTCGCCCTTTAGGTAGAGGAGGTGGAATTGCCATCATTTTCAGGGAACACCTATCCGGCCGGATTAACACAATGACAACCCCGGACGCAGAGAGCTGTCTCTTTACCTTTCAGCTCACTTCGACCAGTTCCCTCTCAGGCCTTCTGGTGTACCGGCCTCCTGGCCACTTCGCCCCCTTTGCAGCCTCCCTTCTGGAAATTGTTTGCTCCTCAGCCCATCTTTCATCAAACTTTCTCCTAACTGGGGACCTCAACATTCACTTTGACGACCCGTTGGACACAGGCGCCGTCGACCTCATCAGCGACCTAGCGTCCCACGACATCCTCCTTGCCAACTCAGGTCCTACACATGTCAAAGGACATCTTCTCGACCCTGTGTTCTCAAACATCCCTTCCCTCCAATTCACCAACTCCCACCCTCTACCTTGGACGGACCATTTTGTTGTTACTTTCAACATTCCTGGAGCTATCAGGAAACCCCAGAAAGCCCCCACCTTCTCCATGAACAGATCGTGGGCCAAACTCTCAACAGGGGACTGGGCTACAGCGCTGGAATCTTCTACCCCGAGCCTTTCGACAGACCCATCCGAGGCCGACACCCAAGTAAGAGGCTGGCTCCACGCCTCCCTTGATAGCCTCATTCCCCTAAAAAATCGGGAGATCAAAGACAGGCCAATAGGCCATGCTCCGTGGTACACCCCGGAACTCCGTGACCTCCGCAAGGAATGTAAAAAAGCGGAAAGATCGTGGAGGAAAGACTGGCTGCATAGTAAAAAAGACACCTACAACACAGCAGTTAGACGCTATAAATCGGCCATCAAACTAGCCAAGTCCTCCTTTTACGATAATAGAATTAAAAACGCGTCCAACTCCACTAAGGAATCCTTCCTGATAGTCAAGGAACTACTTAACATCCCCTCTGCTCCCGCAGCATCTCCCCCCCCACCGGACAGATGTAAGGACTTAGCCTCATTTTTTGACTCCAAAATCACGCGGATCTTGGAATCCCTCCCCCCAATCAGCCCCCCCATCCTGGGTGAGTTAGACGCCCACTCCACCAGCCCGCGGCTGTCTTCCTTTAGAGAAGTCTCCCTCGATGAGGTTACTAACACGCTGGCCGGAATGAGAAGTGGATCCCCCCTGGACCCAGCACCCGTCAGATTCCTAAAAACTGTGTCTCTTAGCACCTCACCGATCATTAGGGATCTTATAAACACCTCTCTGGCCCAAGGCATAGTTCCTTCCTCTTGGAAGGGCGCAGTCGTCAAAGCCCTGCTGAAAAAACCCAACCTCAACCCGGACGACTTGGCCAACTATAGACCCATTTCGCTCCTTCCCTGTTTCAGCAAGCTGGCGGAGAAACTGGTAAATGTGCGACTCTCCCAATTCCTCGAGTCGAATAAAATACTACGGCAGTCACAAACCGGATTCCGGCCAGGCCACGGCACAGACACCGCTCTCCTCTCCGTCATCGAGGAGGCTAGGTGTATCCTGGACTCAGGAGGATCAGTGGCAGTGATCCTCCTGGACCTCAGTGCCGCGTTCGACACGGTGGACCACCGTGTACTGCTCCACCGCCTGGCTAAGGCAGGAGTTGTGGGGACCGCACATGCTTGGATCAAATCCTTCCTCACGGGACGCTCATTTCAGGTGTGGGACGGCAACTCTCGATCAGACCCCTTCCCGCTCACGCGTGGTGTGCCCCAGGGGTCCTCGCTCAGTCCCACCCTGTTTAATGTCTACATGGCCCCGTTGGAGGACGTGGTTACCCGCTATGGGATAAAAATAGTCAATTATGCCGACGACACACAACTCGTCGTCTCCCTGTCCCAGTTGGACAAGAACCCTGAAATCTTACTTAACTGTCTGCAAGACATACACACCTGGATGTGTGAATCCGCGCTGAAACTGAACGGGACAAAAACAGAAATCATGCTGTTGGGCAACAAATGGTCTTCTGTCCCTCCCTCAGCCTGGCCAGACTCCTTTGGTGACATCCCCACGCCCAAGACTGAAATTAAAACACTGGGCTTCTGGCTGGAGCAGGACCTTTCCTTGAAGACCCAGGCAGTTAAGACCGCGGGCACATGTTTCGGGCTTCTCCGATCAATCCGGAAGATCCTCCCCCTCCTGCCCCCCCTGTCCAGGAAACTTCTGGTTCAAGGGCTCATACTATCACGCCTGGACTACGGCAATGCTGCATATCTTGGTGCTCCGGAAACCACCCTGACCAAACTTCAGCGCGTACAAAATGCCGCGGCGAGACTCATTCTCAAACTTCCCCCTAGAGCCCATACCACACCGGCCCTCAAATCGCTGCACTGGCTTCCGGTCCGCCAGCGAGTGGAGTTTAAGGCCTTGTGCATCACGCACAAACTCATTAATGGGGTTGGACCTGCCACCCTCAAAGATATGATCACACCTTACAAAGCCCATAGAAACCTCCGCTCGGACAACGAACATCTGGCCACAGTCCCAAAATTCAAGAAGGCGCGCACCGGTGGACGACGCTTCTCGGTCAAGGCCTCCTCCACATGGAACGCACTCCCTCGGCTGCTGCGTGTGGAACCCAGCCACACGCTGTTCCGCAAAAGACTCAAAACCCTCCTCTTCCCAGAATAGTTCCTGGCTCTCGCCCGTCCCGGATTTTACAGTATCATAGCGCGGGGATGCCTTCGGGTCACCAGGCGCTTTACAAATCTCAAAATAATAATAATATAATAATAAACTGTGACATCTTCCACCACGAGATCAGGCTTTTACACAGAGCCATTGTTCATGCACAGAATCCTGGCGACAGTTCCTTAGTCTGCTACATTTTGTAGCAAAAATGTTCAAGCAATACAAAATCTTGTCACGTCTCTTCCTTTCAACCTTGAGCCTGACCGTTCTGAGCTTTCCGTGGCACATCCAAACCCACTCCACAGAGTTGACTTTAGCAGTTTCTTTTTTAAAGCTTTCACAATAAAAGTTTGTAGGCTTGTCATTTTTTTTCAAATTAAAATTTCTCCTGTGGCTTAGCATCAGCAGGCCTTTTCTGCGCCACTTCTGATTGCGTCACTGTGCCACTTTCAGCTTGCGTCACTTTTTCAGAAAACTATTATTTAAACAAACACAAAAGAATAATTAATTCAGGTAAAACAAATCCTTCTGTTACCCACCCTTTCCCTGCTAGTAATTAACCCATTAATAAATGACAACTAGCAGAAGCAAACAAATAAAGCAACACATATAATAACTACCATTCTTCATGTAATCCAGCTTTATGTTTCTGAAAGAGTAAAAAGATAATTAAATGATACACAGACAGACAAACACAACATAGGACATACATGTAAGCACATATAAAAAGCACATGCCATGAATGATCAGCCGCATATTAATAGTGACAAAGACAATAGGACAGACATAACAAACAAGACAATATTAATCATGTGTTACAAAACAGACTTGCAAATGCAACAAGAGCACATGTAATTAGTTTCCCGCGTGTTCATGTGTGGTGCAAACTTAATCTAGGTTGAGTTAATTAAACAAATCATGCAAACACTCATTAATATATTATTTCAGGTTATGAGAGTGTGACATCACAAGCTAGAATAAAATATTTTCTAAAGCTCACTCCATCAGCTGTCATCTTCACATGGAACTCCGGTAGTGCGACACAATGATTCGCACATATTTCTGTACCTCCTTTATCCAGCAGTGAGTCCATGTTGCATATCTTATATTTTATTATTGTTTTATTGTAAGTGGCTCACACGTTTTATATTTTATTTCTTTATTTATTTTCTGTTCCAATCTATACATTGGTGTGGCACGTTCTCAGATATTCAAGTTTTACGATTCGTTCTCTTCAGTGCTCATTCTTCATTCATAATGGCATCCAGCCAAGGAGTCATTCCGCCGGCACCTTTCTTGTTAAAACCAGGCACACCAGATTTAAAGTGGGCTGAATGGCTGAGAGCCTTTTAAAATTACCTCACTGCCATTGACGCCAATGGTTACTCTCCTTCAAGGAAATTAGCTCTGTTAATAAATCATCTTGGCACAGCTGGTCTCAGAGTTTTTAACAATCTACCATGCTATCCTTTCCCTGCATTTGAAGATACTGTATGGAATGTTTTCATCGGAGCTAAATTACGCATGGCCAAACAGTATTCCAACTCTACAAGTGTCCTATTAGAGATATTTAATTTTGCCATGTGTAAGCAATCTTCTGAGGAGTCTGGAAGATTATATAGTAATGTCGAGGGTTTTGTTTGAGAAGTGTGATTTTGAACCCAATGTGAATGTTTACATAAGGTATCATTTTGTCTTCTATTGTCATTCTAAGAAGATCCAAGAGCGTCTTCTCACCTCTCCTAATCCCACCTTAGCCGAAACAATGACATTGCTAAAAGCATTGAAAGATCGATTGTTACATATAAAGTTTTGTTCAGTCATTCTAACCAAACTACACTTCTTCCCACTCAGTCCGCAGTTCCTTTCAATGTAAGTTTGATTTCTGATGATAATACTGTGTGTGATATAAATACTAAACAAACTTTCAACAAAAGGCCTTATAAAAATCAACCACCCAGAGGCCAGTTGGCTTGTTTTCGATGTGGTTCTACATAGGAAAAAATCCCAGCTGTCCAGCCTTAGGGAAAATATGTACTAAATGTCAGAAATGTGGACACTTTCCAGGGGTATGTAAGAGTGGCTTTTATACTACATCATCAAGTAGGGTTAAAGTTTCAAGCATTTCTTTGGACACTCCTGATGTCCAAGATTGTACCTCTTAATTTGCCAATATTTTACTTACAGTCGAAGTCCCTGAATCTTCAGACAAACCCATTAAAGGCCCCTTAGTTGACATTTCCATTGACGGTAGAATTATTTTAGCTATGGCTGATTTAGGAGCTCCCGTTACTATTCTAGCAGATAAAATATTTTTTACATTTTGGCCTAACAACATGCCACTTCTTGCTCCTGATATCAACCCCAAAGCCTTCAGGGAACAAGACATTGCTCTCCTGGGTTATTTTTGGGACAGATTGGAGTGTCATTGTAGATCTGTTAAGAACAAAAAAAATGTAGATATCAAAGAAAGGGACATCATTGGTTGGAAGGACCTTGGTCTTCTGCGTATCATCCTACGCCCTGGCCAAGATCCTCCAATTATTTTAGGTGATCTGCCTTCAAGTATTCTATCTGTCAGTCAACCAGACTCAATTGTTGAAGACCTTTTAAAATCTTTTCCTAATGTATTTAAAAATTCTATTGGCACTGTCAAAGGTTACAAGCACACCATTATGTTAAAGGAAAATGCAGTTCCTCTAATACATAAGGTTAGACCTGTACCTTTTAGCATCAGAGAGGATTTAAATTCCCTGCTTATTGACCTCCAAACTGATGGTATCATTGTCCTATAGATTCATCAGAATGGATTTCTGAGGTTGTTTTACAGAGAAAAACAAATGGGGACTTGAGGCTGTGTGGATCTAAGATCTCTTAATCAAAACATCCTGATTGATTGCCACCCTCTACCTCTCATACACAAAATGTTAGCTAAAGTTGGCAAGTCAAAGTTTTTTTCCACTATAGACTTACACTCCACCTACCACCAAATTCCCCAAACTGTCAAGTACTCACTGCCATTGTAACACCTTTCGGGGCTTTCAAATATCTGAGACTACCTTTTGACCTTGCTTCTGCCGCAAGTGTTTTTCAAAAATTAGTGGACAGTCTATTTGTTGGTTTTTCCCAAGTTCAAGCATTCAAAGAGGATATCTTAATCCACACAGAAACAAAGGGGGAACATTTACAAATACTTAACAAAGTACTAAACATTTTAGAAGACAGAGGTATGATGGTATAAGCTAATAAATATAAATTACTTGTTATTGAAGTTGAATAACTGGGTCACACCATCTCGAACAAAGGCATCAAACCCAAATTTTGCGATGTAGAAGCAATATGCACTGCCCCTCCTCCTTAGGACAAAGATACCTTACATTTGTTCCTTGGCCTCTGTGAATACTATGCCATATTCGTACCTGGTTACACACAATTAGTTCAACCACTAAGGTGCCTTCTCAAGAAGGGTATCAAATTTCAATGGAATGACACTCTATGTGATACATTTGAGAAAATCCACTTTTGTCATCAATGCTCCTGCGTTACATCCTTTCGTTTCCAATGTCAGTTCTTTCGTGTCTGTGGATGCCAGTCAGAAAGGTTTTGGGGCAGTTTTTGGAAAATGGGTTGATGGCAAAGAAAACACCATTGCTTTTGCCTCCCGTGCCCTGACACCTACCGAATGCAACTACAGCTCGATTGAACAGGAGGCCCTTGCCATTGTCTGGGCAGTCCAGAAATGTAAAACATATATTTGGGGTACTCAGTGTGAGATTTTTACTGTTCACAATCCTTTGGTTTCCTTATTGTCTGACAATGGTCTAGGAACAACCTCTGCAAGGCTGGTTAGATTTCTTTCAAAATTACAAGAATATAATCTCATTATAAAATATATTCAAGGGGGTAAAAACATCCAGGCTGATTGTCTTTCTCGTATCCCTCTACCTGATTGCAGTGAAGGTGAAAATGATGGCCACAAGGACTGTGTGGTTGGGCTTATAGATGATGTTTCCATGTGTAATGGCAGCATCTCACAGGATGAATGGGCATCTGCCATGGCACTTGAAACTCTCAAAAAAGAGGAGGTCTTCATTAAGAGTAAATGGCCTGCTAATAAAAATTTGAGTAATGATGGAAAGCACTTTGTACAAATTAGTGAAGAATTGTCTTTCGAAAATATAGTTTGCATGAGGAATGGTTTGTTTGTACCTCCCACTTCTCTTAGAGAGAACATCATCAATATTGGCCATGAAGGCCTTTTAGGCATTTCTGCTACCTGCAAAAGATTAAAAGACATTTACTGGTGGCCAGGCCTAGTCAGACAAGTAGCCTTTATTATAGACAATTGCCCTAGTTGTGTTATTTCCGACAAGCATTGGAAAACCAACAAGAGGCCTTTGTTTACAGTTCCATTCCCTGATTCTCCTTGGGAAAAAATTGCCTTGGACTTTTCAGGACCTTTTAATGTATTACCCTCAGACAAAAGGTACTGTTTGGTTGCTATTGACTATCATTCGAACTGGATATATTATTCATTTGTACAGGCAGCCAACTTCTCCACTGTTGTTTCATTTCTTCAAAGTATTTTTAAGGTTGAAGGTACTCCCAATTGCGTTGTCACTGACAATGGTCAACCCTTTCTTTCTAGTTAAGTCACCAGATTCATGGAGAGTTCAGAGATCAAACATTGTCGAGTTGCATTGTATAGTCCTTCTTCTATTGGACTCGTTGAGAGGGCCAATTGGTTCCTAAAAGAAGGAGCTCCAACCACTTTTGCAGCCAATCTTGATGTAGGTGGTTTCTTGCTAAAAAAAGTTTGGGCTTATTTAACAACACCTCATTCCACAACTGGTGTTACACCTTTCAAGGCTCGCAGGGGCAGGGGCACTAGGCCCAAACTCATGCCACAATGGTTCACTAATTTGGTTGTAGGTTCTGATTTACATCACTGGAGAAATACTTTAGCAGATCTCCAAATGATTAAAACCAGACTTGCTGCAAAGCAATCACTGCAAACTAAATTCTATGATGGTCTTTCCACATCACTTGGCCCTGATTTCAAAACCAATGATTGGGTTCTCATAAAAAAATCCCTACAAAGCTTGCAAGGGCCAATCTAAGTTCACACCACCTGCTCGGGTTGTCAGAGTCACCAAACCTTCTGTTCTTTTAGAAAACAGAGGTTGGTGGAATAAGAACAATGTTGTAAAACTTACTGACAATCAAGTTAGTATATTTAACAAAGTTTATGCCAACAGGTCTAATGAAGACGATACTGATTTTACTTTTGGATCTGGTTATGAAATCATTAACTCCTCTAATGCAACTAATGTTAACTCTGATTCTACATTTTCTACCCAAATTGCTCTAATGTTGTTTCACCTACTCGTTCTTGTACTTCACCAACTATGACATCTGCACGTGATCAACGTGTTTGTAGAATGCCTGTCAAATTTCTTGATTATGTATTGTATTGAAGGTTTTTTGCATTATATGGGGGGAGAGTATGTGGTATTATGTTTCTTACTGTTTCTTTAATTCACTATAATCTTATGCTTAAGAACACTGTTATGTCATTGTTGATTCTGTGCTTGCCTAGTCAGTTGCTGTTTGGTTCCTGCTCCTGCTACTGCTTATGCCGTGAGCTCAGTTGTTGTATACTACTATTTTTATTCTACAAATAAATAGTAGGTTGGATCTATACCAGATTTTCCTGGAATTCTTGGCGTTCCCCTGCTCTACATAGTGATTGCTGTGCTGCTGCACGATCAGCCGCTGTCCTCCGTAGTTCCATCCTGCATGCTGATCACATAGGAAGTGATCACCGAAGCGCTCATCTCGGCCCCGCCAGCACATCATGATGGCGAACAGTACTTGTTGGACATGATGAGATTCTTGTGTTCAGCCCGATGGAGTACAGATGTGTTGGGAGGCCTCAAAGAGCCCCAGCCACGCCTGGGATTGCCACCAGATTGGGAATCACCCCCCATGCCTCCTGGGCCTGTGCACATGTGCCTGGGCTGCAGGGACGATTATTTTGGAGGAAGAGAGTTGGTACTATAATCAGAGCATCAGCGCATGAGATAGATGGGTCTATTAACACACTTCACACGCATCTCACAGTGACAGGGACAATGGACAGCACCTGAGTTTTCTTTTGGTGAGCTAACTACATTTGCATCTCCAGGGCCATGGTGGGTGATGATAATGCAGCCCGTGCATAGGACTCGCCTCTGTGGCCTGCAGCAAATACTTGTAAGATTTCTTCAGCCTTTCTGAGGAACTCATTGATCCTGCCATTGCTGTGCCCAGGTGGAAGATGTGGGTGGGAAGACTGAATAATTATTTCATAGACACCCTTGAGAATGATGGTGCAGTCAAGCGGTCCCTGCTACTCCACTATGCATTCTACTTGTGATGCTGAATACAAATATAGTACCTTCTTCTCCCGAAATCAACTCAAAAGTCTGAGAGGCATATTCAAAAGGAGTTACCTCTGATTTATCACCACCATAAATCAAAAGTGGAGATAGAACTAACACCCCATTCACAAGCTGATGCAAACAGCAGACATCGTCAGAATTCCCACGATAACAGTCCCAAAACCTAACACCACGGCGGACACCACCAACTAACGCTAATGAGATGCAGAGTAGGCGTTCCCGTGCAGAAACACACAAAAAAACAACAACATCACTTTCATAATGAACTGACAAATCCACGAAGCAAACCGAAAACACACGATAAGCCGCTTTAGCTGCAGGTATCTAACAACTGCCTCAAGCAGGTGTAAAGACGGACTGATAGTTGTATGTGTGTGTTGCACAACATCTGTGTTTCCACCAGGGCCCCATGGACCCCAGTTCCAGAGGTACCAGCTGATGATGGTGGTGATGGGGCAGGTAGCCCACATCCCACTGCAGAAGCGGCAGGAATGGCCTGTAGGAATACCATCATTGACACTTACTTCTCATTTTTTTTATTTGATGCTTGTTAAGCGCAGCTGTCACCCGAAAGGGTATCCTGGCGCTGAGACCATGTCTAACCGTCAGGCGAGGTGTATTTTACATTGCTCTTGGGAACAGGTAAGTCTTAAGGTCCCTTTTAAAAGAGGGCAGATCTTGTTTGCTCCTCAATGCCAAAGGTAAGGTATTCCATAGCGTGGCGGCCGTGAAACTAAAGGCACGGCCGCCCATCCTCACTCTATTTATCCTCGGAGTTCTCACCAGGAACGCCGAAGAGGATCTCAAAGGTCTGGCAGCTTGGTACCATGAGAAGAGGTTTTGAATTGGTATTGGTCCTAGTCCATGCAGGGCCCTAAATACAAGGCATAAAGCCTTGAAGGCAATCCTCTGCTGGACCGGCAACCAATGCAGATCAGCTAGTGCTGCAGACGATGAGGCCGATCGTGGCAAGGACAGAGCCAGTTTAGCAGCCATATTTTGGATCCTCTGCAACTTTAAGATCAGGGTCTTAGGGGCTCCCAGAAGTAGTGCGTTGCAGTAGTCTAACCTACTGAGAATGGAACTCCGCACTACCTCTGCTCTGGCATTCCGGGGAAGTATAGGTAGGATCTTCCATAGGGCATGCAACAAGCCCATGCAGGTCGCTGCGGTCCTGTTTACAGAGGCATCGAGCTGTAAGTTGGGTTCAAACTGAACTCCTAAATTACGAGCCGATTTTGCAGCTTCCACCGAACCCGGGATAGAAGTGGGCCAAAAATTGTCCGGTTGCCCGCGGGGGAGGCGGTCTAGTGAGCAGTGGAGTACTTCCGTTTTTGATCCATTAAATTGGAGTGAGTTAGCTCGTAACCAATCCGCTGTCGCCGACATGCAGCGGTGAAAGGTGTCCCTCGAAACTGTCTCAGTGCCCTCAAGTGAAAAAATCAATTGGGTGTCATCGGCATAATTGATGACTGATATGCCGAATGACTTGATTAGATCTACCAGGGGTCGGAGATTTAGATTAAAAAGAATCAGGCTAATCGCCGACCCTTGGGGGACGCCTTGATTCACCTGGCGTGTGGCTGATCTAAACGCCACAGCTTGCTGTCTGTTGCTAAGGTACGATGTTATCCAACTTAGGGCCAGACTGTTTACTCCCACGTTTTGAAGGCGCGCCAAGAGGACGTCATGGCTCACCGTGTCGAACGCGGCCGACATGTCAAGCAGCACTAGAAATGCTGACTTGCCCCTGTCGACACGCGTTCGCAGAACGTCCAACACGGTGACCAATGCGGTCTCGGTGCCATGGGCCGGTCTGAAGCCAAATTGGGCTGCATCCAGACAGAAGTTTGTTTCCAGAAAGTTGGACAAGGCTCTCGTTACCCATTTCTCAAGAATTTTTTTCGCAAATGGTAGAAGCGATATAGGCCTGTAGTTGGTCGGGCATAGTGGGTCAAGAGAAGCCTTCTTTAGCAATGGGGTCACTATTGCCAGCTTCCAACTGTCTGGAACTAACGCTGTAGTCAGTGACTGGCAGCAGATGGAATGGAGTGGAGGAAACAACTCATCTTGAAAAGCCTTCCAGATCTTATGAGGCATTGGATCAAGTGGTGAGCCTGAAGATACGCCGTTGGCCAGGACACAAAATTCCTCTAGCGAGGGAATAGGAAAGGAAGATAACCGGGAGGGGCCTGCCTCGTTTTTTTCCCATACAGGTACCGGATGACAGGGGAGTTCCAAGGGGGGGGATGGAAATGGCGCAGACTGTCCGGGCACTGAAAGTCCATTCAGGATGGTCCTGATTTTTTCCTCAAATGCGGTGGCCAAGGAATCACAGAGTTCCTGTGAGGCCGGGATGACTGACACTGTGCAGGATGGGTTAGATAGATTGTTAACCATCTTAAATAAGGTCTGCGATTTATTAGTGGCCTTCGCCAAAGTGTCTTCTAAAAATTTGGCTTTGGCACTTCTTAGCTGGGTCTTATATGCCTGCAGGGCCGTTTTATATGCTGCCCTGTCCAGTTCCTTGTACCCTCTCCTCTAAGTGCGCTCTGCCTGTTTACAGCGGAGTTTATGCTGTCCAAGATCAGCAGTGAATCAAGCATTAGCTCCTCTTGGTCTATCCTTTACCTTACGCACAGGGGCCAGTTCATCTAAGGAGACCAAGATTTGTTGGCAGAGAGCATCATAACTCTTATCCACACTATCCTCCACCTGGAAGGTCGTAGGTAATAAGGTTGGTCGGGTCGATTCCCTCAGCAGACGAGACCATTGTCGAATAAACTTAGTGCCATTCGAGGTACTTGATTTCAACAGTATGGGCATGACAAAAGACATATTGATCAATGCATGGTCAGTCCAGCACTGAGCCACGATCTCATTCACCACAACCAGTTCCGTGTCAGCAAATACCAAGTCTAAGGTATGCCCCTTATTATGGGTAGATGATGAGACCAGCTGAGCGAGTTGTATATTACCGCAAGCTTGGCAAAGTTCCCTATAGGCCAGATCATGAGGGCCAGAGGGCCAGAGATTGAAATCGCCCAGAACTAAGAACTTGGCATGGGAATTAGAAAGGTCATAGAGTAGATCGATCAGTGACTGAAGGGCTGTTGTGGTCGACGAGGGGGGTCTATAGCATAAGAGGCCTGCAATCAAGGTGCCGCCCTGGGCCATTATCGAGAAACACATGACCTCAAATCATAACACCTCTTTTACAGCTAGTATTGAGAGGGGAATTGAATCTCTATAGATGTAACCCACTCCGCCCCCCTACCAGAAGAACGGGGAGTGTGTCTTATGAGGTAGCCCGGTGGGCAAGCCCAACCGAGTTCCATCCCACAGTCCGCCGAGGTCCAGGTTTCTGTAATGAATAATATATCCAGTTGTAAGGATTCAATTAAGAGAGCAATCTCGGCATGGTGCTTGACGAGTGAGCGAACGTTCAACAAACCACAGGAGAGATTCCCATGAGAAGGGGAGATAGCTTGAAAATGCATACCATCCACAGTAGGATGCAAAAGCTCATGAGAGTCTTCACGAGGATCTGCCAAGCAGGAGGTGGCCAGCATGCCGGGAGCACCCGGGACGCGAACGGGCGCACCTCTGGTGCACCTCCGGCGCGTCTACGGCGCGTCCGCTGCGCGCACCCGCTGCGCGCCTGTTTCCCCATAGCTATTTATAGTATGACGCCGCGCGGGCTTCCGGCTGCTAGAGCCTCCACACCCGAGCAATATGGCGCCTAAGAGTGGCCCAATCTTCCACACTCACCCAAGATGGCGGACGGAGCACCACGATCCAACTACCAAGATCCCGCAAAATGCGAGTGAGGACACAATTATAGTGCAGGTAAGCCTACAGATGTCCCTAGTAGCTGCAGTAACAAGCGCCAAGTAATTAGGTAAGAAAAACGGCAGCGCGATTATAAGCAGCGCGAGCAGCGCGATTTAAAATATAAATGCCCAGGAATGTCTAAGCACAGATTAAAAGCTGTCCAGCAATGCGTGCGGTCAGTTAAGGTCTGTGGAATGAATTAAATGAGCAGCTTAAATAAGCTCTCCAGTAAGCGGGCTTCCGGCTGCTAGAGCCTCCACACCCGAGCAATATGGCGCCTAAGAGTGGCCCAAGCTTCCACACTCACCCAAGATGGAGGACGGAGCACCACGATCCAACTACCAAGATCCCGCAAAATGCGAGTGAGGACACAATTATAGTGCAGGTAAGCCTACAGATGTCCCTAGTAGCTGCAGTAACAAGCGCCAAGTAATTAGGTAAGAAAAACGGCAGCGCGATTATAAGCAGCGGGAGCAGCGCGATTTAAAATATAAATACGCGATTTAAAATATAAATGCGCACGTCACATTGTGACTAAGGGTGGGCGTAGTATGCGTAGTGGGGCTACGCGAAGCTACGGAAAGTGGTTGAGAAACTACGCCCACCTACGCACTTCGCGTAGCCCCACTACACGCCGCCTGCCCCCCTCCCCTACATACCTAATTTTTGTAAATGCTCAAAGAAGAGTAAATAAAAGGCACTTACCTTGTCCGCTGCGTCCGGGGGCTCCCTCTTCTCGTACGCGCCACCGTCTTGGATGTTGTGGTGTACATGTTGTCCTCTGCAGTTGGCCGGGGTGCATTTGTCGTACTCCTCTGTTGATAATTTTTGTTCAGTGGCATTTTCCATGTCCTGTTCTTGTACTATTTTCCTGCATTGCGCGTGAGTATTGCTGCCCTCGCGCTGGTTGTTACTGTTTACTTATCGTATTTTTGACCATCGCAGTTTTTTCGCATTGGGATTTGTGTTTTTATCTCCGTCAAGGTGGTTGTTTCGCGGACATTGTCTGCAGTGTCTGCAGACTATTGCATGCTACCGCCGTGTTGTGAATTCCACTTTGTCATGGGGCTGCGATGCTGAAAGTTGCGTTACGCTACTCCTGCGGTACTTATCACACATTCTTGTGAATATACCCCAGAGTTTCTTCGGCATTGTGAGATTCTTTTGTCTTTAATAGACTGCTTTCAGAAACAGACCTACGCTCTGGGTGAAGGATAAATGAAATTAACACCAGGGGATTCTTCTGGGCGCAATGACGATTAGGCAAAACCATTTTACTTGTATTTTGTTACACATCTGCACATCACTTTGCGACCACGTCTGCACTCTGAGTTCAACAGGAGGATATTAGGCAGGTAGGATCTAAGTTCAACACAGGAGCCATGGGTGCTTGCCTCTCCAATTGATGGCATGAGCATTGACACTTACAGAGATGGGTGACTTGACATAATCCCTCAATGAGAAAGAGAGGGCAGAACTTATAGAGTCCAAACTTCAATGAGTAAAAACATTTTCAATCTAATATGATTGAAGTTAAGAAGTTAGATCAGGTTCTGGAATGGGAATCCTTCGACTTCCAGAGGTAATACTTTTGCACCTGGATGGTTCAGACTTTAGTCTTGTAATACTCCATCTTAGCTTAGCTAATGTCCCAAAGGAGCTGTTCTAAGGTAGCCAATGAAGGGCATTTGGGGCGATATTTTCTAAACGTTGTCCTACGTTGAAGAGGACTATATATATATATCAGGAACAAACATTGTATGTACTGTGCATATGTGTGTATAAAGTAAGTATCATATTTTAAAATCTGGCTATGGCTTGCTCAGCTAGTTAAGCAGAATAGATTGGTGGAAGTGGTAACACTGAGTCATTCAGCTCAAAACATCACTGGAAAATTCAGTTTCTGATGTGATTGAAAATATGAACCAATTTTCAACCAACTTAACAAGCCTTAAGACAATCAATACACCAGCCATATTTCCCTGGTACAGTTCTGATATTTACTATCAGATTTTCTTGATGGCATCAACTTGTCATTGTTATCTCCTTGTAGGCATACGTGTTCTTCTAACCTATAGCAACAAACCAGGTATGCACTTACAATGAAAAGGAAAGGAAAAGGAGTTAGTTGTTTTTCAACAGGTAATGTATGACTGTGAACAGTTTTCAAAAGCGGTAATAGAAAGTCTAATCCTATACTTCTGCTTAATTGAATTTTGTATGAATGCATAAGCAAGACGCACATTTCTGCCTCTGCATTTATCTTAAATTCAATTTTCCATATTGTACTTTTTACATACAATCCATTTCATTGGTATGTAAAAGTGTTTACATTTGTTTGGGGTTTTAAGCAGAATTATTTGTGTTTCTGGCAGTCTGATGGCTTGTGAGCTGAGGGCTTGTCTCACTGAAGGATGGCAATCAATTGAATTATGATGAATAGGAGCAGAAGTCAACAGCTGTCATACGATCTAGCACAGATGCCAGAAATGTGAACATTCAGATTGACATTTAGCAATGCTTCTGAACGTGAATAAACTGTTTGAAAAATGCACTCACTGCTTTACGGCTCCTCACTAGTCTGCGACTGCAGCATTTTTCTTGTGTACAAAATCAGACAATCGTAAATGCATATACAAAACGATACTATTGTAGCATAGGCATGTTGGCATTATCTGTTAGCTTGTAATATTTTACAAAAAAATGCATATTGAGCTGAATCAATAAATGTCATTTTGCAGAGGAACACTGAGTATACATTCGTACTCTGATATGTTTCTATGATGGTCTTATACTTGCACCACTGTACTACAAATGCCATTTAAGGTGTGCTTTACACTTCATAAAACCGCATAAGTTATTATATACATTTAAAAAATCAAGAATAAATAGAATACACAGCTTTTGAAAATAGGGGAGGTATTATATTAACTATTGCATGCTTCCAGCAACTGACTCAACGTGATGTTTTTTAAAATACGATCAAAGCACAATTTAATGAGCAGAAAAATCATTCCATTGTATGTAGTTTAAATTATGCAAGCGGCAGAAAACCACACATATTTCTCAAAAGAAATGTTCACATTCCATGTAAAACTGAAAATAGTACCCAATGTATACATTAAAAAATATCAACTCATTCCATGCAATACAATAATTTAAATGTTATGTTTTCTTTGGATTTCTTTGGATTTCATAGAAAGTAAAAGTTTCCAGCAGATGTCACAGCACTTAACCGCATGTAACGGAAATCAAAATGTGTCTGTAAGAAGAAGTAGTTCAAAAGAATGACAATGGTAAATAAAATCATATGATAATGTCAATAAAATAGTATATACAATAAAAGACAAAAACAGGGCAACGGCATGCATGCAAAATAATAAAATAGTGGCATGTGGTAAAACTATATTTACACATTAATACAGTATTTGTAAAATATTATGATTTTATTTTTAAGTTAAGCAAGAAAAAAGGATTTCTAAAGTTGATTTAAAAATGTGTCGAATTATCTAAACCTAATCTGTTTTTTTAAACTCAATGGATGAAATGTATGTATAGATACACAGAAATGTATATATTGCATGAAGTTATTTTGGAGGCAGCAGAGCATTCAATGGAGGGCGAAAGCCCCAGAATGCATTTGATGGTCATCCACAGAAAAGCAGGTAATACGTGTTTTGTATTATGTAGAGGTAATGTTCCTTGAAGAGATGAGCCATCAGCTTCATTCTGAATTGTGTAACGGGTGAAGTAGACCGAATCTTAGTGTGACCACCGTGTGTGCATGGTGCAAGACAGACTGGAAGGACGCCAGCCCAAGGCCATAGAGAAACGGAGCCACATCGTAGTAGATATGATGCTGTTCCAGAATTCCTTTCCCGACCACAGACTTCATCTGAGACTGCTCACTTGCTACCATTTTGAACAGCCCTGATAAGGTGGTATTGTGATTGAGCTTGCTTCTAGACAACCAGTGCATATCTGAACTGTGCTGGATTGTAACGTTACCAACCATTTCTCCTGATGACGTGTTTAACTCAGATATGCAATTGTGGCTTAACAACCCTTGAACACTGTTTTCTGCATTGAAAATCCTTTTTCATCATCAGATAGTAAATGTACTTGTATAATTGTATACACTAGACACAGACAAATACCTTTTACAACTTGCATTGATTGTTACACAATATATTGCAGTAGAAACATTGTTATTGAGACAAAGGACATGCAGCTGAAGACAATTTCTCCACTTCATGAAGTTTACTATTATGCAATAATTCTCAAGACAATGTACTTTTCTCCAATACTAAGTTTATGCTATTGTATTTGTCCTATAGGACCCGGGGTGACTTGACCACAGTTCAGAGAATTAACCCATACCAAGTCCAGTTGAGTTGCTGTGCAGAGAAGAGATGAGCCATCAGCTTCATTCTGAATTGTGTAACGGGTGAAGTAGACCGAATCTTAGTGTGAACACCGTGTGTGCATGGTGCAAGACAGACTGGAAGGACGCCAGCCCAAGGCCATAGAGAAACGGAGCCACATCATAGTAGATATGGTGCTGTTCCAGAATTCCTTTCCCGACCACAGACTTCATCTGAGACTGCTCACTTGCTACCATTTTGAACAGCCCTGATAAGGTGGTATTGTGATTGAGCTTGCTTCTAGACAACCAGTGCATATCTGAACTGTGCTGGATTGTAACGTTACCAACCATTTCTCCTGATGACGTGTTTAACTCAGATATGCAATTGTGGCTTAACAACCCTTGAACACTGTTTTCTGCATTGAAAATCCTTTTTCATCATCAGATAGTAAATGTACTTGTATAATTGTATACACTAGACACAGACAAATACCTTTTACAACTTGCATTGATTGTTACACAATATATTGCAGTAGAAACATTGTTATTGAGACAAAGGACATGCAGCTGAAGACAATTTCTCCACTTCATGAAGTTTACTATTATGCAATAATTCTCAAGACAATGTACTTTTCTGCAATACTAAGTTTATGCTATTTTATTTGTCCTATAGGACCCGGGGTGACTTGACCACAGTTCAGAGAATTAACCCATACCAGGTCCAGTTTCGTTGCTGTGCAGCATGTGCAGCTTTCCCTAATCCCTGTTAGTGTCTGTGTTCTGGGTGGTGCTTACAGCTAGCTGGCCCGCAGGAGAAGGCAGGCTTTTGTCAGTCACCTCCATAGAGTGTGTGATTTTTTCTCATTGTATGTTTAATAGATTTCAAAACTATATAAGTTCACCTATTGTGATAACTAAGCAAGATAAGCATTACTGTTGAAATCTGTATTTGGATGGTGGGTCTCAGTTTTTTTTAATCTCAGCAAGGTAGACTACGCTTTTGCTCTTTATTAGTAAGCTCAAATATTTACCACTCAGATAGATGATGGAGAACCATAATTTAATCTACTATTAACTTCCAAAACAACAAATGAAAGCAAATATATAACATAGGTAACCAACAATCTCAAAAGCTCAAGAATCAGTCACACACTTCTAACTAGCTTAGCAGTTACCATTAATGTGCTGTATGGACTTAGGTAGGGCTGGCTGCTTGGCCTCCAAAATCTCAAGATTGTGAATCCTAGAAAACCAATCAGTGAACATCCATATGCTATCTCATAGGGTGAATCTGTGCACTATTACCAACCACAGTTAAAAAAAAAAATCTGTCAACTCACAGTAATGTGATCACCAAATGTATCCTTTTATTTAGTGGTCAGCAAATTACAAGCTTCCAGTCTTTTCATTATTTATCAACATAATTATAGAGCTCGACAAACATGTTTTATTTCATCAGAAAAGTATCCTCGGAACTTCATCAGGGTTTAAATAGGTGATAATTGGTGTGTCCACAAAAGTGAACAGTTAACGTGTAGTAAACAACATTCTAACCTAATGTCAAATAAGGAGCTTTATCAAGAACATCCAATGTAGTGAGTTCTTCCAATTTGTAGTAGATAGATGGGAGTTCAATGAAAATCTAGACCAAGATTGTGGCCCTCGAAGAATATGAGTCACCGTGGAATGAATGTCCCTTATGCGTGTCTGCTGGACCAAGAACAATTTGGTGATCAAGCGACTGTGAATTGATGGACTTTCTTTCTATTTTTAACTATGCCTGGTAATAGTGGAAGGATACAATACACCCAGTGAGATAGTAAGTGTGTGAACGGACATTCACTAATATAAAGGAGCAAGTCTTTTTGTCAGTTACTCATTCAGAAAGCCAATAACCTATTATTCACCTGCGTAGAAAGTGATGGGAATAAAGACTGCATGGTAAGATGCCATCAAAAGACAACCTCACTCATACCACAGATAAGATGAAAAGCCTTAGAGATAAGTAACAAACATTAGTCTGAGTAACAACAGTATGCCACTACAGTTGGTAGATTTAAAGGTGAAGATTGTTTTGAAAATTATCGTCTGTATTTTAGAGTAGGTGTATCAAGAGTTATATTAGAGTCTGATGAGGTGCATCAGATTTTCACATGGATGATGTCATCAGTGATGTCATTTGAGATGTCATCAGTGATGTCATCAGTGATGCCACTGACCATGTCATGAATGATGTAATATGTGACGTCATCAGCAGTGCATTGCAGGGGCGAAAGTTATATTTAGCTCAACTAATATAACAGGGGAATTTCTATGGTTTTCTATGAGTGAAATGTCCAACTAACTGTAACATCCCTGAAACCTGTGGTTTTTTCAGTGAATTTCAAAGGTTTTTTAAATGCTAATTTCTAACTATAACGGGCCTGAAACCTATGGTTTTTTCAGTGAATTCTAAAGGTTTTTAAATGCTTATTTCTAACTATAACAGGTCTGAAACCTATAGTTTTTTCGGTGAATTTCAAAGGTTTTTTAAATGCTAATTTCTAACTATAACATGCCAGAAACTTGTGGTTTTTTCAATGAATTTCAAAGGTTTTTTAAATGCTAATTTCTAATTATAATGTTCATTAAACCTATCTTTATTTCTGTGTTTTTTAATTATCATCCCATTCTCAACGTGGTGAAAACTGCAAATCTCACCACTCAATACCTTACGCCAACAAAATCACCACAACTAACGCTAATGATATGCAAAGTAGGCATTCCCGTGCAAAAAAGACATAAAAACACCACTTCCCCATATTTTCAATTACCAGCCAAATTTGCAATGCAATCCAAAAAGCAGCGATAAGCCGAGTTAGCAGTAACAAATTAACATCAACCTTTAACTGGTATAAGGAGGTCAACTATCTACTGCGTGAATTGTACCCAACTCACAGCCACATCTAAAGACCAACATGTGATAAAGCTACTGATCATACAGCTCCAACACCCAACAAGGCCATAACACCCAGCGCCACCACCACCACAACCTCCTCCCCGGACCACCCCCCTTACTACCACAGAGGCAGCAGAAAACCGGAAAACGGACCTTCCCAAAACGCCATGCCCCTCAGCCACACAATAGTTGAATGTTGAGAGATGTGGCAACCAACTATATATGAAGGAGGCAAGTCACCCATCAATACTAAGTCCATCAACTGTGGTTTTTGCATTTGTCACCCTGAGTGGGATGGGTATGCTCAGACGTGAGTCCCATGCTCTCCACACCACTGGATTCAAGCAAGCGGGCTGAAGACGGCTGGAATGCCAGAAACCGGTCCTCGGAAGTTTGTTTACGGTCCAGGGAAGGCATGGCTTGGCAGTTCGGGCTGGACTGTTCCCATGAGGCACAGGGTCAGACTGATTTGCATATGGCCATGTCTGAACTGGGGTGGTGTGGAGTGAAAAAAACCGATGGATTTAGGCCCAGATCTCTGTACTGGGGTGAATGTATGACATTGTTCTGCATTCTGTCCATCAACTGTGGTTTTTGCACCCATCAATAATAAAGCACACAATACCAAGTGTAACGCTGATGTGCTGCACAGACATCACTATGCAAAGCACAAACCCCTCCATGTGGAGATATACTTTTGATACTTGTACTGTAGTGCACAGTGGACGCAACCATGTTACCTCAGGCAATGGGGAAACATTGTTTTTATCCGATATGTTTTCACAAATGCCTCGGACAGATGCCCGCTGATGGAACGAATCATAAAATGATTTTTCAATACTTATGTAGTGTGAGTTATAAACAGTTAGCACCCAGGCTTGCAGAGGAACAGCTGCGGCCCGTGCGCCTGACTGACACAAGCAGTCCTACTAGCCGTCCGCATCATTGTAGCTATCCCTGCCCTGATCCGTCGTACGCCACGCCATGCCACTCCGATTACGTTCCGACGTTGGCCCTGCATAGCTACCTGTCGCAGGCGTACTCGCTGTTGGTGTGCAGGTCAGTGGTTTAGTTCTCAACATCTCACGGCCACTCCCTGAGGGCCGGTTTGCACACACACCACACCCATCTGGCACATGCCTCACAGGCCATGTGACCTCCCAAATATAATAGATCAACAACGGCACATCCTTCATTGCCGGTGCTGACTAGCTGGCGAACGCTCCATGGGTCTCAACCATAAAGAGTCCATGAAAAATTGCGCAAAAGGTTAGTCGCACCCTCAGCTGTATGGCCGTCAGTGGCCTACCATCCCATTGGCGCAGACTTCATATGCATAGGGTTAGTGCCACCACAAACTCATGTGGCCATCATGGGTCTACTACCACATGGCTCGGACTTGAATTCCAAAGGCTTAGCCGCACCAAACCCTGAGGTAGTTTCAGCCATTGACAACTCAGGACTCAGCGACATATGTGAGATCTGCTGGGCCGCGGAGAAGCTGATGTGGTCTCCACCATTCGGGACTCAGCGACATCTGTCAGATCCACGAAGAAGCTGATGTGGTTTCTGCCATTCAGGATTTAGAACTTAGCAACATATGTAAGATCCGCGCAGAATCTGATGTGGTCTCCGCCATTCATGACTCAGGACTCAGCAACACCTTTGAGTTTTGACGGGCATGTGCAGTCCGCCCACTGCTGCAGACTCCACTGGCACCAGGTAATTATTTGCTCAAGGATACGCAGAGGCAACAGTCTCTCTCTCTCTCACTTCCCTCTCTTCACTCTGTCTCTCACTCTCTTCATTCCTTTCCTTCTATCTCTCTCTCCCTTCTCCCTTTATTACTCCCTTTCTTTCCTTCCCTCTCTTTTTCTCTCTGTCTTGTATTTCCTTCTCTGTTTCGCTCTCTCACTCCTTTGATATGCGCATTACACACGTCCTTATTTTGTGCTTTATTTTGCAGGCTCTGTCGTCGACATCCATGGTCCCCACAGGAGTCTTCCACCTTGCTGTTTTCTATTATTTTTGTTAAATGTTGTTTATTGGTTCATTATATATATATATATATATTTACATACCTAGGAGTCATTTTTGATGACACGGGCACCTGGACTCCACAGGTGGTTAATAAAGCAATGGCGATCCGGCGATCATTTGGAGCGATACAGAGCTTCGCTAAAAGACTGGGGGGTAAACCAACGGAAGCCATTCTCAAGCTGTATAGAGCCAAGACCCTGGCTCTGGCTAGATATGGGGCCGGGATTTGGGGTTTCAGGGATTTGGCCCTGATACAGAAGGAGGAGAATAGGTCCATGCGTTCATTATTAGGCTTACCACAGTCCACACCCATTTTTTCTGTTTTAATAGAATTAGGGCAAGGTTACATCGAAGACACCCTTAACCTGGCCCCACTACTTCTTTGGGTGAAAATGTGGTTGAACCCAAACCTGACGTTAAACCGTCAAATTATTACTGACTGCATGGGGAGAGACAGAGCTAATGATATTAAATGGCTGAGCTATATTAAGTCTGCTGCTACCCTTCTGGGCCGTGTTGACTTGTATAGTAACCCCGAGAGGCTGTGCAATGAAGATGTTACATGGATCAAAACACCATTTTTAGAGTCTAGGAACATGCGGCGAGAAGCACAAGAAATAGAGAAAACTACTGTGAGGGCTCACTATATTGTTGTATCCACCATGTCCATCCAGCCTTATTTAAGGGTAGTGAACAGGCCGTATCATCGGTGGCTTCTCACCAAATTCCGTTTCAACCAGATGCACTTTCTTCTGGGAGAATACCAGAAATGGAATAAACCAAGGGATAACATCCCATGTAAATGTGATTCCTTTTCCGACCAGGACCTGACCCATTTTGTATTTTTCTGTCCCTTTTTTGCGGAGGGGAGAAAAAAATACATATTACCACTGATGAGAAACAGGGGATTTATGCAAGTGAAACCCGCATTGCTGTTTTTACAAATTATGGAGACCCCTATTGTGATGTTTGGGGTCGCAAGTTTTTTGGTGGCAGCCATGAGAGCTAAACGTCTCAGATCAAAGAATTCCTTAAATATTGATTGAACCACGTAAATATAGATGTAGTATATTACACAACCTATGTCTGTAGATTTGTATAAATGATTTGAACCATATAGTGTTTTTAAATGTTTTCTAAAACTGCCAATGAATGAATTACTTATAGAATATAAATGTGATGTTGTATCAAGGGGTTTGATTTACTTTAAAAAGTAAAAGTATAAAAGTAAAAAGGAAAATGTAAAAGTAACACCTGACCCCGATTTTCCCTTCATATTTGCACATTTTAATGTTTTTAAAATACTTTTTATATGTATACCACATCCCTGAACCGTATTGTTGAAATATGAATGAAATGCCATCCTCATTTTTATATTTTCTTTATATGTCTTCATATGCTTTATATGCCTTATATGTGCTTATATGTGTTTATGTGCGTTTGTAGTATACTTTTATGATTTTAACTAATCGAATAAAGTATTTTTGACTGACTGACTGACTATATATATATATATATATATATATATTAATAAAAAATACAATTTGAAAATAGTTTATGGTTTATATATGTTTATAAAAAATAAAGTTTGACAAAAAAAATGTGTTACCCTTTCTGGTTGTTTTCTTAACTGCTGTGAGACTCTTGCTCTTATTACTGTTATTTGCTGGTATCCACCATGGTGTTAAATTTTGGGGCACTTATCGCGGGAATACTGGTGATCACTGCCGTTTGCACCAACTTCTGAGTACTACATTACATTTATCTCAACTTTAGTTGCATTAAAGTGCTGATAATGAAATGCAGAGTAGCCGTTCCCATGCAAAAAGACACGAGGTGCACCTTTGCGATTTATTATTAATACTGAAATCCTGTATTGAATTGCACTGAGGTAGTGCCTGCACTTACAGTTTACACACAAAATCAATAAAAAAATCATTGTATATATATTGATTAGGAATAGTGGGTCAGGTGCTGGATCTTGATGGGATACACTGGTCAGTTTGTATATTGTTCTGCATATGAAAAAATCACATCACAACTTTCACAACAACTGCAATGCAAAAGAAATTCCGGCGATAACTCACATTACCACCAGGGATTTTACACCTGCTTTCTGCTGGTGTTAAGCAGGATGACTACCTGCTGCATGAAAGGAAACACAGCCAAGAGCCACAGCAGAACACACACAGATGCCATAGAGTCAATTAGCATGATACAGGGATTCCCATGAGGGCAACAAGACTCATCGCAAAAACCCCAGGACCGCCAACGTCCCCCAAACCCGCATCTGAGCAAGTGGGTCCATGTAGTCATTGTATTAGCATGATGGGCATGGGCCCTGCAACATCACAGTGTACTGTCTTCAGGAGATGTTATCATGTCACATCAGCGTTGGCAGTGACCCTGGACATGTAGCTACACATGCATCCTCCTGCATGCACAAGTGGCATGTGCTGGTCCAGCGTACACAGGTCTGTGCAGGGGTGTGCCTATCTGGCAAGGGAAAAGGGGGGTCTCGGACATGTCCGTGTGCAGGAAGTGCGGTAAGTGTGTCTCTGTGTTCTGGTGTGGCCTGCCACAAGGGCCACAGCAGATGATGTTTTAAAGTGGCATGCACCACCACCAAACGGCATGGAGTAGTTGGAATGCCGCAGGACATGCCCAAATAGGCATTACAATGCTGTGCCGTATGAGTGCACGGGATGCAACAGCGCCCCTTACAAACGTGTGGGGTCTCAGATAGTGAACGTGTGTCCCATAGGATTGGTTGGTATAGAGGGGTGGAGCAACGAGTCTGGTTTTTTGTTTTAAAAAATGGGGAACATCTAACACGCTCTTGTAGATGAAACAAGACACGGGCTGATGATATCATCTGGTTAGCAAAGTATGGTAGGAACATGATGGGCAGCGTTTGGGTTTTGGAGACTGGTTGGAGCGGGGATAATACGGGAGATTGAAAGGATGGTACTACATGGAGGAGGAATTTCGGAAAGCATTAGCTGCGGGCAGAGTTCATTTTGGGTTTATTTTGAGTATGTAGTAATGGGTGTTTAGCGGGAAAAACGTCAGTCATCAGTGTAATTGGTCTCGGATCGTTCGTTGTATTTTTTAATTTTAAATGAGCATATATATGTTTGTGAATGTATAATTAATGTCATTGTTTTAACCTTTTGTAGTGTATCTCTGAAGAAGGGCTTATCAAAGCCCGAAATGCATTGGGTTAAAGAAATTTACCACTGAGGATGTTTATGTATCGTCATGCTACAGAGAAAGGCCCTGATGGGCATATCTGTTGCAGTTGAAACGTTTGGATACTAATAAGAGCCCCACATGTGACAGGAATAAGAGTTTGTGATGATTATAACATTTAGAATAAAATTGGATGAATTATTGGACAAACAGTTAAGAATTTTTGAGAGTGAATCATTGAGAAAGCTGTGCGTCCGTTGGGAGTGTCACTTCGCTCCATCTCCTTGTAATTACTATGAAAGTGTGGTATTTGGGCAGACCACTTCACCGGGCTGCACGCAACAGAATACAGATGGAATAAATATGGGAATACATGGAAGCATGGTGTGCATTTGGCTACCTCTTGTAGCTGATTGCATATCTCAAAGACCACAAAATGGGGTCTATCTACAACAACAACATACATTTTGATATGGCTGATATCTACAGAAGTGATGGAGTACACTTCACAGATCAGGGAAATTGAGTTTTCTCAAATAACTTGAAGCTGTGCATCGCATCCACACTTATATGTGGCTCCAACTAATGAACACAAGGGCTCTTTGTAGAGCCACCCTATAACTTCCAACTTAGGCCTGCTATTTTAGGGCCAGATAGACAACTCCTGGACCCTCGCCAAAATGTATTCTCCACACAGCTGTGGTGCAGCGGCCAGACCATCTGACTTTGCAGCACAGAGCTCTCGCTTTGATCTCCGGCTCTACTCATCCATAGGGATGAGTAGTTTGCGCTTTACAAATACCATATTGATTTACCTTTGCACCCCCTGTACAATCCCACCTAAGCACCATATACAAGTTGGACAGGTGTGGCACAGTGCCCAGAGCACATGACTTCACAGCATAGCACACAAAGTTTGGGCTCACGGATTCATCCCCGAGTCCAGCAGCAGCTTAATTTAGCAGCATGACACTCTAGACAACACCTCACTTAATTTCCGTACCCCGCACTTTCAGACCGTTAAGGGTCAGTAGTTCAACGGCTTTATCCCTGAGTCCAGCAGTAGCTTAGCTTATGCCCCCAGTGCCATCAGACCCATAGCAGTGAGTAGTTTGCACTTTACAAATACCGAATTGATTTGATACGCGCGAATTTACCTTCGCACTCCCTGTATAACACCCGCTAAGCACCATACACAAGTTACAATGTTCGAAACAAAAGTTCCTCCGAGTAGGTACAACTACATGTTCACACTACTTGGACAGATGTGTCACAGCGGCCAGAGCACATGACTTCACAGCACATGACACAAAGTTTGGACTCATGCTTTCATTCCCAAGTCCGGCAGCACCTCAGCTTAGCAGCATGAGACTCTAGACAATACCGCACATATTTTCTGTACCCCAGGCCTTTCAGGCCAGTATGGGTCAGTACTTCGTCCTAGTAGGTATATACACATGCTGACACTTCTTCCACAGACGCTTTCATCCCCGAGTCCGGCAGGACCTCAGCTTAGCAGCATGAGACTCTAGACAATACCTCACATATTTTCCGTACGCCAGGACTTTCAGATCAGTACGGGCAGTACTTCATCCTAGTAGGTATAAACACATGCTGACACCACTTCCACAGACGCTTTCAACCCCGAGTCCGGCACCACCTCAGCCTAGCAGCATGAGACTCTAGACAATACCGCACATATTTTCTGTACCCCAGGCCTTTCAGGCCAGTATGGGTCAGTACTTCATCCTAGTAGGTATATACACATGCTGACACTTCTTCCACAGACGCTTTCATCCCCGAGTCCGGCAGGACCTCACCTTAGCAGCATGAGACTCTAGACAATATCTCACATATTTTCCGTACCCCAGGACTTTCAGACCAGTACGGGTCAGTACTTCATCCTAGAAGGTATAAACACATGCTGACACTACTTCCGCAGCTGTTGTGCAGCGGCCAGGGCGCATGACTTCACAGCATAAGACACACAGTTTGGGCTCACGCTTTAATCTCCGAGTCCAGCAGCAGCTCACCTTCGCAGCATCAGACTCTATGTAATACCTCACAAAATTTCTGTAGCCCAGCACTTTCACATCGGTAGGGGTGAATACTTCGCAGTAACATAAGATTAAAAAAGAATACCACAAAACTGTGTACCCATTTTGTGCAAGTAGGACATTCCTGCGATGACATCCACTGGTCAGTAATTGAAATGCTAACCGATAAATCCCAGAGGTGTGAAAGGACTTTATTCGAAAAAGAACAGAGGTGGGTGGAACGCCTCAGAACTCATGAAAATGGCCTTAATGATTCTATTCCGTGGCATCAATTTTCTAAATGATGGATCATCAATCCCATTGTACTGAATCTCTATACGATGTACCATCTACATTATAAGAGACTGCCCAGTTCAATAACAAACACTCGCCAAAATCCCATATACCCTTGATGCAAGCTGCAAAGTTTTGTTTATGAAAGACAACCTATCTATCAACGCCTGAGTGTCGGTTTCATAACCCCACTCGCTGAATGAGCAATAAAGTTTTGTTTACACAAAAAACAATCCATCTAGATACGCTCGCTAACACGTGAGCAGTAAGTGCCTGCCCTTTAAAAACGCCTGCCCGGCCGTATTAACTAACTTCCGGGGGCAGAGTCAGCACAAGACGTGAACACTAGCACACGCGGGTAATGGCGGAGTCGTGCAGCATTTCCTACTGAATCTCGGTAAGGTGACCAACAGAATATTGATTAAACTCGATATATCTTTTCAAACACAGCTCTGAGTCCTGAGGGCCCCCCGACGCAAGCAAGTACTCTCTGTTTACAAGGTACGCTAAAGCGCTGCGTTTAACATAACTCGCCCATTTTACCGAATTGGTTCCTTTGTAGTAGCTGCTTCCCCGCGCGCCCTTATAGCCTGCTTTCCGATAACATACCCTGCTTGACAAGAGGCCAGCGCGCACTTCTTTCAATTCACGCATGTTGAAGGTGCCTGCAACGTGTGTACATTTCCCAGTTCACAGCGCGATAAGCTCAAATCATGTTCTAAAACCCTCCCGACTTCGGAAATGAATATTCCCGATTCTAGTAAAGAACGAATAATAATGTTATTCTACTGTGTACTAGCCTAAATTAGGATTGAGTATAAAAGAGTGTGTCTACCTCGATGTTCTCTCCCCCTCTTTTCTTTTCAGAAAACGGAGGAGTCATAACCCTGCAAAGTATACAGGTCATAAACGCAATACTACACAAAAGGTGTGAGTAATTCGAAAAATGTATGTCTATTTTTACTGTTAGTCCTGACGAATGCTCTATAGACCCCTGTGGGCCGACAGAGCAGAAACATGTCGACGTTTGTGTGATAAATGTTTTTTCAACTACTATGATCTAGTTACTCGATCTATCTAGTAGTAATAGATCTTTTTTAACAACCTGAAAATCACACCATATAATAAAATCACTTAGGGTGATTTTTCAGTTTTTTAAATCCCCTTTTTTCCTTGGTTTAACTTTCTTTGACACACCCTTTTTTCCTGCTTCTCTGGACACTGCACTATATGCCAGAGGTGCCTCAGGTTGAGGCTGGCAACACCACTAACTTAGGGTAACCAATGATAACTGCCAACAACCCATATGCGGGGCGGACGAACCATATATACCGCAATATCCACATGTGCATAGGGTTTTTGAGGTTACCCTAAATTTACATAACCAATGGCTTAGTGTTACAAGTGTCTGTTTCCTTTTTGATAAACCTTGTACTTTCCCTGGGGAATGAAACAGACCTTCTAAATCCCTAGTCCCTCCTTATTGATTGATTGATACTTCGCTTCACACCCAGTTTATAGCACACCCTAAAAACCCCACAGAGGTTACAGTGCTCCTACCCTTCTCTTTCCTACTTTTTTTGCCCTTTTTTCCCCTTACTCACTTCAACGAATCACAAAATGGCGGCAACATTTCCTAGTTGCAACCACTTGCACCTCTCGCAGCCAATAAGCAGCAAGCTTGTGCTTGTAACGCCTCAGCCAATCAGATGGTAGAATTCCCAAATATCGATATCTGTAAATTTGATATTTCTTAAAAACTACTAAATGGATTTACACAAATAAACAAAAGAGTGCTTTCTAGACCAAGACCCTTTTCCCTGTCAAATTTGGGGTAATTCCGTGCACCCGTTTGACCTGTAGCCTTATCTGAAGTTTTCTATGGAAATTAACATGGAGAAAACAAGATTTAGGACCCCCTTTTTTCTCGGTCCCCCCTTGACGAATCACCCCCATAGAAGCTGATATGAACAAAGAATTAGTTTGGCAAATTCCATGAAGTTTCATCAAACGATGCCAAAGTTATAAGCAAAATAACCAAACTGCCCCCAGCTTTTGAAGGGTCACTCGACGTGCACTGAGCCAAGCTTCTAGAGAGGGAAAAGTCAAAATAAATGATGCAGAAAAGTGAAGTGAGTCTGTGATGCCGTTTGTACAAGCAATCCCCATGAGGAAGAGGCGTGACAGCCTCGAAACGCATTAGGGAAATCTACTATTTAAAGGTTGGAGTACGGGGTGAGCAGCAATGACAGGCCAGTTTGGTGCGAGCAACGTCGAGTGACCCTTCAAAAGCTGGGGGCAGTTTGGTAAGTCATCGGTTGCAGGGCGGACCTGTCCCGGAAGGGGCACTATCTCATACTCACCGAGAGGCTGTGGGGTGAAACTGCTTCATTGTGTTCATTGCGTTCAGCGCGTCGTTCAGTTTGCATTATAGTGTTCTCCTACAGCGTTCCACATCCTACTAAGGACATTGAAAAGTGCCAATTTTATGAAAGCACATCACAACTACTAAAGGAAATAATTGTTGACTCACATTAAGCAACTACACTTCCCATGATGCACCCTAAAGAAATTGCACTGAGCCAAGCTTCTGGGGGGAGGGGAAGAATAGAAATAAAAGATCCCGAAAAGTGAAGTGTGTCTGTGATGCCATTTCTACAAGCAATCCCCATGAGGAAGAGGCGTGACAGCCTCGAAACGCTTTGGGGAAATCTACTAATTAAAGGTTGGAGCACGGGGAGAGCCGGAATGACAGGCCAGTTTGGTGCGAGCGACGTCAAGTGACCTTTCAAAAGCTGGGGGCAGTTTGGTGTTTTATTGGTTGCAGGGTGGACCCGTACTGGAAGGGGCACCATCCCATACTCACCGAGAGGCTGTGGGGTGAAACTGCTTAATTCCGTCCAGCGAATCGTTCAGTTCACTTTATAGTGTTCTCCTACAGCGTTCCACTTCCTACTAAGGGCATTAAAAAGCGCCAATTTTATGAAAGGACATCGCACCTACTAAATGAAATAATTGTTGACTCACATTAAGCCACTACACTACCCATGATGCACCCTAAAGAAATTGCACTGAGCCAACCTTGTGGGGGGGGGGGGAAGAGTGGAAATAAAAGATGCCAAAAAGTGAAGTGAGTCTGTGTTGCCGTTTGTACAAGAAATCCCTATGTGGAAAAGGCGTGACAGCCTCGAAACACATCAGGGAAATCTACTAATTAAAGGTTGGAGTACGGGGAGAGCAGCAATGACAGGCCAGTTTGGTGTGAGCGATGTTGAGTGACCCTTCAAAAGCTGGGGGCAGTTTGGTGATTCAGTGGTTGCAGGGCGAACCTGTCCTGGAAGGGGCACCATCTCATACTCACCGAGAGGCTGTGGGGTGAGACTGCTTCATTCCGTTCAGCGTGTCGTTCAGTTTGCATTATAGTGTTCTCCTACAGCGTTCCACATCCTACTAAGGACATTGAAAAGCTGCAATTTTACGAAAGGGCATCGCACCTACTAAAGGAAATAATTGTTGACTCACATTAAGCAACTACACTTCCCATGATGCACCCTAAAGAAATTGCACTGAGCCAAGCTTCTGGGGGGGAAGAGTAGAAATAAAAGATGCCGAAAAGTGAAGTGAGTCTGTGATGCCGTTTGTACAAGCAATCCCCATGAGGAAGAGGCGTGACAGCCTCGAAACTCATCGGGGAAATCTGCTAATTAAAGGTTGGAGCACAGGGAGCGCACCAATGACAGGCCACTTGGGGGCGAGCGACATCGAGTGACCCTTCAAAAGCTGGGGCAGTCTGGTGATTCATATATATATGTATATATATGTGATAGACACACATTTTTTAGCATTGCAAGTAAGCGTGTAATACTCAAAGGTAAGCAATGATATTCATTGAGGTCGCTGGACTCGCACCCAGAATTATGTTGCAGAGTTTGGAACAATACTCGAGAACAGGTTGCCCAAAAGATGCCAGTAGGATGCTTTTAAACACTGTGTTTTCAGTTATCCAATTAAGTAAATTTAGTATGTGATAAATTGTTAGCGTGTAAAACTGAATTGAAAAACAGGCTATACCAATAGAGTTAGTGCTTGAACTACGAGTATGTCTTCAGTTTTCGTTGTGTTAGTTTGTGTGTAACACAGAAGTAATGCACAATTTAAAATGGCGAGTGATTTTCATGGAAAATGGTCAGTGAGCAAGCCTGCTTAGCAGGCGTAACGCTTCTGACTTTTTCAGCTGACTGAATAAAAATACTTTGCCAAAGGCAACGGTGTTGACATTCCTTTTGTTGGAAACACGCTGATATCTATAGACCAGGCTTCTGAGCTCTAAAAGCGTCGACGCGCCTCTCGTTCTGGAGGCGGAGGGTTTTAGAAATGATTTTTGGAACCAATATATATATAGAGGTCTGTCACTCTGTCACAAGGATGGTGTCATCCGTGATGTCATGAGTGATGTCACTGAACATGTATGAGTGATGTAATATGTGACGTCATCAGCAGTGCATTGCACGCGCAAGTTATAGTGAGTCCAACTAACTATAACGTGGGAATTTCAATGGTTTTATGTCAGTAAAATTTCCAGCTAACTATAACTGGTGTGAAACCTATGTTTTTTTCAATGAATTTAATAGTTTTTTTAAATGCTAATTCCTAACTATAACTGGTGTGAAACCTATGGTTTTTTCAGTGAATTTCAAAGGATTTTTAAATGCTAATTCCTAACTATAAGTCTCAGTTTATAAGTAAGACTGTTAGCGCTCTAGTTGTTCTTTAGAACACTCTGGGACATTCTGTCATTGGGCTATATTTGGGCTACATCTGGCTGATATTTGGGCTACATTTGTTTTTTTTTGTCTCTGGTGGCCATCTTTGGGCTACATTGGGCCACATTTGGGCTCTAACATATATATAGCCCAATGTTGCCCAATGTATATTTTTTCAAAGTTAATTTTTGTAAACCCACTTGAGCATATATCTTGAGACATAGCAAAGGCACATTGGGCTACCAGTCCCTACAATTTTGCCAATTTTTTTTTTTGTATATTTTTTTTTTTGTTATTTTTTTTTTGCCTTGGAGCCCTCCCGGTGCGCGCCCCAGTGAGCGCCCCGGAAAGCGTAGTTTTATGAAGCACCCCGAAGAGCGTCCTGTAAGCGCCAATATCGCAAAAGAAAACATGATTGTGACGTATCGCATAGCCGCGTCCGCGTGATACGCACGGCGTAAGCGCACCAGGAAGCACTCGAGCGAATACGATCGCGCAACGTAGGCGTCCGACGCGCTCATGCGACGCGCCCCTGGGCGCGCCCCGGGGCACGTAACGTAAGCGCGTCGGGTCATGTGACCTGAAAATAACACTTTTCATTGGTTCATAACAGTTTTGGTTTCATAACGATGAAGCCCCTGGTCATGTGACCTGAAAATAACACTTTTCATTGGTTCAATACATTTTTTTTTCCAAAAGGATGAAAGACCCCACCTTTTTTCCTTATTCTGACTTTGTCCTTTGACTTAGGAAGAACTGTTTGTACCTCTCTGTACCTTTTTGATCTTTATAATGGCTTCAGTAGCAGCATCTGCACCACCACCACCACCACAACCACCAAGAGGACCACCACAAGATATCATTGGTGGTCAACAAGAGGAGGAAGAGGAGGAGGAGGAGGAAGAGGGGAGGAGAAGATGGCTTGAAGAACAAAATACCCCATACCAGCCAAGACCACACATTATATGGGAGTTTTTTTCGATCCCAGAGGGGAAGAAAAAAGTAAATGCAGCCAAGGTGACTTGCCTAATCTGTAGCATGGAACTTTCTAGGGGGAACCCTAATAAAAAATATTCATTTGGAAACAACACGCTGATTCGCCACATGCAGCACAAGCATCCAATAAACTATTCTGCTGCAGAGATGAGGGAACTGGCCAGTAACCCTCCCCAATCCACAAGCACCACCTCAAAAAGAAAGCAACCCACTCCGTCGGCACCAGAGGAAAGTGAGACGATGCCTTGCATTCAGCCACGATTTGCAGATTTCCGAATTATCTGTAAATATTGTGGGAAGACCATCTCCTACGGAGAACAGAGCGTAAAGCTCATCGTCCTTGCTGGGACAACCACAAATGCCCCAATAAACCCTAATTATTTCTTTTCTTTTTTTTTTTGCTCCAGTTGAGCCATTTTCATTCCCTGTTTTTTCGTTTCTCCCCATGAAAAATACAAAACAAATATAAAACTGTTCAGAAAACCCCCAAAAAGTTTAAAATGTTCAAAAAACAATAAAAAAAATATAAAACAACAAAAAGAAGAAAAAAAACAGTTCTTTTTAGAACTACCTCCAATTTCTGAAAAAAGACTACATTTTTTAAAAACTCTATTATTCATTTTTCCCCATGGGACGCTCCCCGGTCCGCTCCCCGGTGCGCATACCGGGCGCTCCCCCCGCACAAATCCACCCCAAATTTTTTTTGCCCCGCTGGGCCCTTTTATGGCCCCCACATCAAACCTAGGGGGTCAGGGGGGTCTATCCCTGCCCCCTTATAGTCATTTCCCCCTTTGATTTTTCCGCCTCTTATGTCTCGATTTTACCGAGACACAAGATGGCGGCCGCTCCGGACTGTTTAGAATGTTTACAGACACCCGAGAGCCAATCAGCTTTCTGCGCGCAAGTCGCGTGGCGCGCCCGGTACGCGCCCCAGTGCGCGTACCGGGGCGCTGCCATAGATATATATATTTTTTTGAACCTAAATTACTCAAAATCCACTGGAGCACATATCTTGAGACATAGCAAAGGCACATCGGGCTACCAGTCCCTACAATTTTGCCAAGTTTGGTGGAAATCCATTCAGCCGTTCGGGCTAAAAGTGAAATCGACCGCCATATGGAAATTAACATGGGGAAAACGCGTTTTGGGACCCCCCTTTTATCTCGCCCCCGCTTGACAAATCCCCCCGAAACTTTCATGGAAGGACAGGTGCTCGAAGAGGCCATTTTGAGGACATTTTCAAGCAGATTCGTCAACCGGTGCCAAAGTTATTCCAAATAGAATTTTGAGATTTAACATTTAAAAAAATCCTAACTATAACTACCTACTGGCGACCGCCAGTAGGTATATATATATATATATATATATATATATATATATATATATATATATATATACTAATATAATAAAGAGAGAGCCCAAACATTTGAGGCGGGTAATCTCAGGAACCACAGCACCAATCACAATACCCAATACAGCGTTGCAAAGGGCAGTTGCAGCAGAAGGACATAGACTATGCACCATATACATTTAAAAGGTAAAAGAACCGTGCCAGCAAAGTAATCCCTTATGGGCGTGTCTGCGTTGTGTGTGGGCGTGTGCAGGGGGCGTGACAAATGCTGGGGTCATGTGGTACATTCCGCCCTTCATGCCATGTCTCATATCGTGTGCTGTGGGCATGTGCTAGAGGCGTGGGTGTGTGCGGGGCGCGGGATTGCGGAAAAAAAGTGAGCATTGTGCCCAATATTTCATTGTTTTTTCTTCCCAGGTTCTGTAAATTCCAGCTCCGGGTGTCCACCCTGCTCCCTTTAAATACCCTGCACCCCATATTCATAACCCACCCTTACTCCTTAAAATACCCCAACACCCTTAAACACTAACCCATCTTAACCCTATAAAAATACCCTATGCCCCAAAACCCAAACCTATCCCTAAAAATACCCCTCTACCCCAAAACCCAAACCTAGCCCTGAACCCTAAAAAATACCCCTGTACCTCAAAACACAAACCTACCCCTGAACCCTAAAAATACCCCTGTACCCCAAAACCCAAACCTAGCCCTGAACCCTAAAAATACCCCTGTACCCCAAAACCCAAACCTAGCCCTGAACCCTTAAAATATCCCTGTACCCCAAACCTATCCCTGAACCCTAAAAATACCCCTGTACCCCAAAACCCAAACCTAGCCCTGAACCATAAAAATAACCCTTTACCCCAAAACCCAAACCTACCCCTGAACCCTAAAATACCCCTGTACCCCAAAACCCAAACCTAGCCCTGAACCCTAAAAATACCCCTGTACCCAAAAACCCAAACCTAGCCCTGAACCCTTTAAATACCCCTGTACCCCAAAACCCAAACCTACCCCTGAACCCTAAAAATACCCCTATACCCCAAAACTCAAACCTAGCCCTGAACCCTAAAAATACCCCTGTACCCCAAAACCCATACCTATCTCTAAACCCTAAAACTACCCCTGTACCCCATAACCCAAAACTATATCTGAACCCTTAACCCCTTAGCTGCGGCAGCTATTCCGCCGCAGCGCTAGGGGGGTAGGGGGGGGGGCCGTTCGGTGCTCCCGTACTCGTGATGGAACTGCTCCGTCACGAGCCTCGGGTGGGCTGTGCTTGTGACAGAGCGGTTGCGTCATGGCCCCGCCCTCTTAATAGAACGCGCAGGCACGGAATCACCGCAGGCGCCAGCACAGCTCACCCGAGTCTCGTGACGGAGCGGTTCCGTCACGAGCACGGAACGGGTTAAAATACCCAAACACCCCAAAACATATACCTCAGTACCCCAAAACATGTACCCCTATACCCATACTTACCTTATCCAAACATTAAAAAAAACATACTTTTACCATTCATGCATTTACAACGAATTTCGTTGTAAATGTATGCGTGGTAAAAGCATATAAAATGTAATGCCATGCGTTATAATGGCATTGGGGAGTCATGGTACTTTCATGATGAAAGTATGAGGATACATGGTATGCGAAAAGAAAGTTGGGGAATAATGGGTGTTTACCCTCCCCCGGTAAGTACATTGGTGGCACGGCGGCCCACATCTCCAGCAACATATTCATATTTTTTCACCACCGATTTGAAAAATGCGCAGGTCTCTCTCATTGATGGCCAGCACCGACATACACTTTTAGAGACACCTCCCGCCACAAGTTCTAGAATTGCGAACTATAGAGCTGGGGAGCTATGTTCGAATCTCGGCATCAGCTCAACATCCTGTGATTCCAGGCAAATTGCTTTGTCTCCCCGTGCCTACCACAAATGAATGTGTACTTCTGTAATGTAAATTGTGCTCATGCCATGTTGTCGAGTTCGCGCTATATATTATTGCAAGGAAAAATAAAGTAGGGAAACTCGAGTTCACACACCACTGAGCGCGCACTCTTAAGTGCATCAGCAGTGCACTGTGAATCGGAGCGTTTCACACGCCTGACACAGATAAGAAATGCTATCAAAACAAAATCCTACAAAACAATAGTCTACTGGCCGGCAGTAATTCATACCCGGACAACGTCAGGACGGGCTGCTAGTATATGTATAAAAACAACAGCTCCGGTTTGAGGTCTGAGCCAGGCTAACTCACGGACGGTCCGGATTGGGGCCACCGGTAACACGAAAATTATACTCCACAACGTCTTTGTTAGTAAGAACGTATCCGGACGCCACAAGGTTGTTAGTGCAAAAGTGAATTTATTGGCAGGAAACAGCGCGTTTTACCATTCGGCTTGCTCACGTTTCAAACGCCATGATGCTACAAGCTTTTTTTTATACAAAGTGCATACTTAGACAAGTGACGTCAGCGAGCCAGCAAGCATGGCAGCCATTTTGTAATGTGCAATATTAACATTCAATCAATTGTAAAAATACATATATAAGGCATATTTCCTCAGTCAAAATGTATTATTCACTTCATAAATACAAATTGTAACAATAACAAAAAATATATCAACCTTAATCAAAAACACGGCAATGTATGGCGCATACTATCAGCTGTTGTTACATACACAATCTTACACAGATTGTTGTGCCTGTCAATACTTTCTCCGCATTGAATATAACTGCGAAAGTGTCAGTCAATAAATTCATCAATAAAGTTTACAATTCATTTTTATGTGACAATTACGCCCAAGTGTGAACGGTTCTGCAGATTTCCTCACATCCAAACAAACAAATAAAGCCCAAGTGGGTAAATTTGAACCAATAAAAAGTAAATTAAGGCACATGTATGGTATATCCACTTCAGAACAATGCAGTATCCTTATTTCATTGCTGCCATGAATGGAGGGTCGCTCACAAAAAACCTAAAATAAAATTAAAGTTAAAAACATGTTAAAAACTAAGGCTCCAGATCTACTTATTACTTACATTTTATATTTATTCTATCAAATGCACAGCTAACTCTTCACTAGAGTTTAATCCATTAGGTGTCATACAATCGAAATCAATGATGTATCTGGATTCAAGTTTACGAAGGGTTAGTTCTCTATTCCCTCCTCTCGCACCCAACTCCACCCTATCAAACACCACCCTTAGTTGATTCTCATTTTGGAAATGACAGTGAAAAAAATGGTGTGCAACCGGATATTGTGGGTTGTTATTTTTGATTGCCCGCACATGCTCAGTCAGACTTTTTTTGCACAATGTATTGTGCTGCCCACCAACCATTTATTGCATTGACAAATCAATACGTAAACGCAATACATAGTATTACAGTTTAGCATTTTACGTATTTCAAATCTTCTGTCAGAATTTGGAATTTCAAAAAAGTCACAATCCACACTTTTCTTACAAGCTTTGCAATCTCTGCAACATTTAAAGCCTGCTTTTTCTCTCTTTTTAGTTTTGTTGGTGACATGATTTAGACTCAAATCCTCTCTTAGAGGTTTACACTTTCTAAACGTGATCTGAGGCTTACTGCTGATATGTTTCTTCAGATGTTCATCTGTAGATAAAACATGCAAGTGTTTTTTAAAAATCCTTTTGATCTTGTTTGCCTGCCCTGAGAAAGTTGTTATAAATCTAATAGTGTCATCTGTCTCCTCTAGCTTATTGGGATGGAGTAGTTCATTCCTAACAGTTAAATAAACACAAGTACAGGTCTTTTCAGTAGTAGAATTCCTGTACCCCAGCTCCTTGAAGCATTTGCACATTATCAGCCTGATTCATGAAAACCGAATTCTGAGAATTATAAATTGCTATTGACAGCGAATCGCAATTTAGAATTCGCAGAACAGCATTCATCAAAATCTGCGATAAAATAAAGCGAATCGCAAGCGGCCGCAAAATGCGATAGCGATTTCTCAAAATCGCAGAAAAATCGCAATTTCCGTCAAAATCCGTGTAGGAATTGCGATCTCGCAATTTGCGAGATCGCAAAATGCGATCTCGCAAATAGCGACATCGCAAAAACGGGAAGTCGCATTTCGAGCACAGTGATGACATCACAACCAGGAAGCAGGCAGTTCCCACCCCCATTCAGAACAGTGAAGCAGAGATCGAAGCTGCATCACACAGAGCACCTTCCAGAACACCTCCAAACTTTGAAATCTTTCACTTTTGAGACTGCAGCAATGGCAGAGGATGCAGCAAAGGGGCCCAGTGACACCGGGCGCAAGCGCAAGCTGAAATTTTCCGAGCAGGAGTTGGACCACCTAATAGATGGAGTGTGTGAAAAACACACAAAACTATTTGGTAAGGACTCCAGGAGGGTGCCAGAGGTGGAGAAACGCAGACTGTGGCTGGGGATTGGCGCCAGAGTCAACGCTGTGGGTGTGACACACAGGTCGATAGACGACCTAAAAAAGAGGTTGTACGACCTCCGAGGTCGTGCCAAGGAGAGGGTGGCAGAGAGGCTGGGCGAGAGCCAGGCTACTGGAGGTGGAGAACCAACAGTCCCTCCCAACACCCCCATGGAGGACCATGTGGAAGACACACTTGAGCGAGAGGCGTGTATAGGGGTCATCCCTCTGGACTCATCCCGACCCACCCAAGACAGCCAAGGTAAGTGGCATGCGACTGCGACCCTGTCCCCTAACAATGGCCATGACCCTATAGCCTCCCATAATCAACCCAAGTCATGCAACCCATGCACATTAGGATATGCCCAAAAGCATTGTAGGACATGTAGTCTGCCCACAATGTACAAAAACTCCAATGCAGACAGACATGTCCCAAAGTACGCAATGCCACAGCCAGTCAGGGAATGTCAGCCAGCATGCATGTAGCAACTGCACATGTGAAAGATACATGCAATTAATCTACATCCACTTTCCCTCACAGGTGGCGCTGACAACAGCAGCAGCGACAGCGATAGGCTGCTGATAGACGAGGCACAAGAGGATGCAGAGGAGGTGCTAACAGCCACACATCCAGCTCCATCAGGCGCTGCTCCATTGCCTGCTGCTAGAGCACCACCATCTGCGCCAGCTCCATCAGGCGCTGCTCCAATCCCTGCTGCTAGACCACCACCATCTGCGCCAGCTCCATCAGGCGCTGCTCCAATCCCTGCAGCTAGACCACCACCATCAGCGCCAACTCCATCAGGCGCTGCTCCATTGGCAACCGCAACACCACCACCAGCGGCATCCTCAACATCTGGTGCTGCTAGAGCGGCGACAGTGTGCACACCCACTGTGGCCAGCCAGCACAGCATGCATGGCAGGGAGTGCCAGCAGAGCACAGCACACAGCGGCAGGAGGGGGATGGCTGTGCGTGTGCCAGGGCTCAGCATAGAGCGCCGGATGCTGCGCATCCATCAATTGCAGGCACAACGCCAAGGGGCAATCCAACACCAGCTCCACAACATTGGCAGAAATTTAGTAAATGTGTCAGATAGGATAGAGCGGATGACAACTGCCATGGAGGCTAACACTGCAGCCATCATCTCGCAGCGCAACATCGCCCGCCGCCGCCACCGCCAGCTACTTACGCGCCTATCTGCCTACACGCGCTCAAACTACGTAATTGGTAATGCCACCACCCAGCTGTCACGTCGGTCCCTGGCTATGCAGCAGCAGATGGTGCAATGCTGCGAGGATGTGGCGCGTGTACTGGAGCAGGTCACCAGTGCCGTACTGGCACTACATCCAACTGGCCCAGCCAATGGTGGTGGGGACAACACTAGTGAGGGGACCTCCAGTGTCAGCAGCCTGTCTGCCTCACAGGTCGGTGTCCTACGCCGCAGCAGCAGGCCCACTGCAGGGTCACGTGCCGTCCCTGAGGATGAGCCTGAGAGGCGATTGGGTGCCACGCGCCGGAGGCGCACTTGACTTTACTGTCCATTGGCAGGGACATGCTGATGATAGAAGCATGTCCTGTGTATGATTTAGAGCAGTATAGCGCAATACTACTCACATGTAAATAATTGCAAAATGTCATTATTATTGTGCCTTCAACAATAATATTTATACAAGCATTGTACATCGGCCTCCTGTCATTATT
The DNA here is from genome assembly GCF_964263255.1 of Lissotriton vulgaris. NCBI lineage: Eukaryota > Metazoa > Chordata > Amphibia > Caudata > Salamandridae > Lissotriton > Lissotriton vulgaris. The sequence goes on along the minus strand of NC_141695.1, from coordinate 743,040,211 downwards.
TCCATTGGCATGCATTTGTGAATTGTTGGGTGAGGGGAGTGGGTGCACTAGAAACTGTTCATTGTGATGTGGTTGCGGCGTCTGTGTCCTTCAGCTGGATTCTCCCCGCGTACATGACGCACATGTGCAGGTGGCCACTCGTCCCCTTCCGACTCACTGCCAGAGATCTCTACAGGTATCCGGCCCTTGGTAGCAATGTTGTGTAGTATAGCACACACAGCCACAATGCGGCAGCACACATCAGGACTGTAGTACATGGCCCCACCAGTCTTGTGCAGTATGTGGAATCTGCTCTTCAGTAGCCCAAATGTCCTCTCAATGCAATTCCTTGTGCGTATGTGTGCTACATTGTAACGCCATTGCTGTGGTGTTGCAGGGTTGAGGTATGGGGTGAGGAGGTATTCACGGAGGGCGTAGCCACTGTCACCTGAATGAGAGGAGCAGAGGGTCAGTGCCTGTGCAGCGCAGCTACTTCATCACAGTGTAACATTGTGGGCCAAGTGTACTTACCAAGTAGGTGTCCTTCACCAAAGTCTCCCCTGGCCAGTCGTGTGTGGAGGCCGCAGTGCCAGAATATGAAGGAGTCATGTGTGCTCCCCGGGTACTGTGCCACTATGTCCGTGATGTATGTCTTAGCATTGCACACCATCTGGATGTTGAGGGAGTGGTAGGACTTGCTGTTGCGGTACATGTACTCCGTTTCAGCTGGTGGGCAGATGTGGATGTGGGTACAGTCAATGCACCCTATCACATGTGGGAATTGCGCAACATTGTAGATTTGATGCTTGGTCTCATCCAACTCCTGTTGGCTGGAGGGAAATTTGATGTGGTGGTGTAGCTGGGTCAGCATTGCATCTAGGAAACTCCTTAGGCAGAGGGACATGGTGGGCTGGGATATCCCCGCAGCAGCAACTACCATCCCCTGGAAGCTCCCGGAGGCCAGAAGGTGCAGGCTGCACAATACCTGGACATGTGTGGGCACAGCATTGGTCCGCCTTGTTGGGTGCTGCATCAGGGGGTCAAGGTCCTGAATTAGCTTGATGATCATTGGCCCATTCAGGCGGTACTTTGCATATATTTGCTCTCTGATTTGGCCCAGCAGGGTGACCCGCTGGCGGAATATCCTCTCCTGGATCCTACGTCTCATCCGTGCTGCTCGCTGTAGCCTTCGCCGCCTGACCACCATGTAGAGTCCTGGCATTGTGAGACTCCTAATGCTGCAGCTGCATCTCCTTAAGTCTGTTTGGTCAGGCCAGCACATGTTACTGATTGGGAAACGGTTTTTCAAATCTTTTTTTCCTTGGCTTTGATGGTTACCACCTGCTTTGGGTTGTCCTTAAATTGCGCCTCGCAAAAAGCGATTTACCGGTTTTTCGCAAATTGCGATTTTTCTTGAATAGCGATTGCAATTGTATTGCTATTTCACTATTTTATTCGCAGAATCCGTGGTTTCTCGCAATTTCCGATTTGCTATTGGGCTACTGCCGGGATTCTGCGAATAATTTTGCGATTTCGCTATTCTGTGTTTGCGAATTCGCTTTTTTCATCAAGAATACCGTTTTTGACAATTGCGCTCGCAATAGCTTTTTCGCAGCTATTTCGATCGCAGTTTTGCTTCATGAATCTGGCTGTAAGTCTTTCTCATTTAGGAATGCTAGTTCAGTGCTACAATTCCTCTTTGCCCGGAGCAGCTCCCCATAGGGGATGCTGTCCCCCAGGTTCCGAGGGTGTGCACTATTGGCCATCAGGATGCTATTCCCAGAAGTTTTTTTGCGGAACAAGCTTGTTGTCACTGCATTATCTTGTATTATAACCTTAACATCGAGGAACTCTATCTCTGTTTTGCTCATTTGTTCAGAAAATACCAGATTGTAGTTGTTATCATTCAGTTTCCCCACAAAGGTTTTGGCCGTTTGGCGTGATTCCCTTTGTCTCAAAGTCTTTTCACGATTGCCTCCTCTCACAAGACAATCGACCATTTCTACGGCATAGAATTTGAATTTTTTTCTAGTCCCCCTCATGACATTTCTCCATATGTTCAGCCACGGCATAACTACGATCCTTGTTGACCGGGGCCCTTACATGCTCTAGTATTCGTTTTTTGAGTTCACACACTGTGCTCCCTACATACTTCAATTTCCAGGGACACTCAATGATATAATTCGCGAACTGGCTTTTGCAGTTGATTAATTGGTTGATTCTCCATTTCTTGCGGTTTGCCATTGTAATTTCCTTCGTTTTCCTGTGCAATTTGACACACTTTACACATTGAGCATTTGAAGAAACCCTTTACGTTCATCCACTTTTTTTGTTATTTTTGTCCCGAAATGACTATGGACGACTTCATCTTTAAGATTTCTTGCTGTTCTATACGTGATTTTGGGATGGCTTCCAACGATGTTTGTCATCCTTCTAACCAGACATAGAATCTTCCAATTTTTCCGAAGGATGTTTTCAATTTGGTTTGACTCCATTGAAAAAGTTGTGATTAGTCTTATTGCGTCTTTATCATTGTCTTTTTGGGGCGGTTTCTGTCTTATTATTTCAGACCTTGATTGTTTTTCAGTTTGTTCAAGACAAGCTTTTCAAGCATTTTTGTCATATCTTCTGTTTTTAAATCTGAGCATTGATTGTTTGCTGCGTTTTTTCATTCATGGTCTTCCGAGCATATCCGTCCTATCCTCAATAACTCACCATATGGTATGTTTCTGATCAATGAGGATTGGTGGAAACTTTCTGCATGCAATGTTGCATTGCAAGCTGTTGCTTACGATGTAGCTTAGTGTGTACTTTGTTTTCCACAATGTAAATTTCAGTGTCCAGGAAAACTGCTCGAGTTTCGCTGATGTTATACGTGAAATGTAGGTTGGTGTTTGTGTGGTTGAGGATATCAAAGTAAGTTTTAAATTCTTCCATCGTACCATTCCAGATTATTAAAAGATCGTCTATATACCTCAACCAAGGTATTATTTTTTCAACATGCTGGTCATTTTTGGAGTCCCATGCCACCTTTTGCTCCTACTAACCCATTGTCAAACACGCATAACTAGGACTAAACGAAAATCCCATTGCCGTCCCATCCTTTTGCAAGAAAATCTTCAAAACATTTTGAGTCAAGCATAAACCAATCATCTCCATTACCATTGCATTGTGGTTGGCAAATTGAATGTTCATTTGTGTTTATAACTCACCTTGTCTTAAAAAGCCCTCTTGAGGGCAATATAATGAAGATATTGGTACTATTTCAGGATATATGGACAAGAACTATAATAACAAAGGTTAAAGTAATGTCATAGGTTACAATTTTAGTGATAATGTAACATTCTGCCTCAAGAAAGCCACTGAAATTCACCAGTAATAGTTATAGTTATATCATGTAAGTATAACTTGTGCACTAAGGTAACTCTAACTCGTGTTACTGCCAGGCACAGTTTCTCATCAGTAATTTTATTTTAAATGTTACAGTGATATAATAAATGATGTCACAGAAGATGTTGTGACTGATGGATACGGGGTAAATAGAAGTGCATGACGAGGTTGCAAGTTATAGTTACCGTAGCGCACGTGCTATAGGTATTTGACATAACTGTAACCAGTGTTACTTCTAATTATTTTTCTGGAATATTGCAATGCATGGTCTATGTGTGCACATTTCTGAGGCATGTGCGCAACCAAGTTGTGACAGGAGTCACTGTGCTAGTGTGGTTTCTGCCCCTAAAAAGGATGGCTGAAAGGCAACACCTCTTTTATTTTTTTGACAAAATGTCTGAAAGGTTAATTCTAGCTATTATTCAAATTATCTTTTCTAAAATTGAAATGGGTTTCAGACAAAGCTCTGAATAGATGTGTTGAGGTTCATGAAATAATCCTGTACTTCAAGAGCTGCCACTTACCCATCCAGATTCTCCTTACCCATCTGTATTCCTCTGGATTTTACAGCAACTAAACCAAGTAGTTCCCTGGCATTGCATGGCTTGGGGGCCATCTCGCCAGTCCTTGGACCACAGCAGAGGATTCCTAAGCCTTCAATAATCTTCCATAATGAAATTCCCCACCCACAGTCTTCGGGTACACAGGAAAGAGACAAGTGTATTAGTCTTTCATGGGGAGGGACCTTGGTTGGTAAGTGTGCTTGCTACACCTGAGTGTAGTCTCAAAGCTAGTGCAAAAATAATGAGTAGCACCATATATGGATAAATCATTTTAGATGCCAAATCCTGAGAGTACTTTAAAGCATTCAATGGGTCTCAGAATATGTCCTGGTTTTTATGCCCTTGATAACCTTTTAGGACCATACTGACCTGAAACGGTTGAACTTGCAACATTCCTTAGACGTGCTTAAATATGTCCGAACCTGTCTACTACTTTTAATAAATTATGAAGCTTAGGTTATCAATGAGATTCAAAAACAAACCAAGTGGTATTTAAGTCTGAAACACATTCATGCACTTGAAAAGATGAACCTAACTCCATCTACTGGACATCTCTATAGCTTTCAATACTGTAGGCCACCTAATCTATCACTAGATACTAAATAATACAGGAGTACATTGTATGGCCCAAAACTGGATTCAAGTAAAACCCAAGTGGTGTACTTACCTCCATACCTATAAGCACAAATAATGCAAAAGGGAGGTGTCCTTCAAACCATAACAATCACCAGGGCGTTTGCTTTTGCGTAATATGCTGGAAGAGTGGAAGGGGGTTTTGGAGCTGTGGGGTCCGTTTTTGGAGAAGTGGGGCTGGTTTTACAACAGGGGCCTGTTTTGCAGCAATGCTGCAATATCGGCTCCCAGTAACAAACGCAGCAGTGCTGGAGCCAGTTTTGTTAAGAGCAGTGCTTCACGCTTGACCCTTCATCCCCAGGGGTGGAGGCCGGCCTGATAAAATTGCCAGGGCTGCCTTGAGTTCCCAATCAGTCCTTGATGATCACCCCTTTCCTTGTGAACACAACATCACTCTTTGAGTCTCTAAACTATATTGAACATACCTGTTACAAGTATGATGATGACACCCAGATTGTCCATAAAATGAAAGAATTGACAGTCCTTGAGAGTTTAGGTTTATACAAATACCTACAGGCAACTGGATGCTAAAAAAATCTGAAAGTTAATCTTTCTAAAACTGAAATTTTAACTTCTGTAAAATTGATGTCTATCTTCAAACTTGCTTATGATCCTGGAACTCCTCTAGCTACATCAACAGAGTAAATAAACTGGAATCCAACTTCTAACTGAAAGGGCGATGTTTTAATAATGCATCTCCAATAGTATTAGAATATTACAAATGGTCTTACCTATGCTACCCCCACGGTGTCTAAGTCTCAGCAGCCCTGGTGCTGCCACATATAAACTATTGGCAACACACTCTATATTTGGCTTACAAAGAACATAATTAAACTCCACTTAAGATAGAAAGCTGCCTGCACTGACTGCCTGTCACAAAAAAGAATAGTTTTCAAAGCATGTGGTATCGTTCACAGGGAAATTCACAGCACAGTGAGGTAGATCAAAAGGCTTCAGGCTGGTCCATCAATGCGGTACAGTGTAATGGCAATGCTGTCACAGGTTGGATCAGAATTCCAGATGAGTCCTGAAGTGGTATCTTAACTCTTGATTATACAGGGACCATCAACGGTAACATACACATATATCAATGTTTTGAGGGTAAGTACCTGCTTGGTATGAAGTAGCTACTTCCTTAGTAATGGAGAAAGCACTTCGGCTTTGCAAGGGTATGGAAGACGCTATATAAATACCAATACATTACGAAAATATGAAACTCATTTGATTATAAATGCAGATTACTGCTACAAAATAAATAAATTCTGCAGGAAGCACAACAATGCTTGACTGAAGTACAAAGGTCTAGCATGTCTGCCACGCACATTTGAAAATAATTAAACATAAGGTCTGTGTTTTTACAAGAAGAAAACAATGCCCAACTCTGCTTTGGTTACAGTAAACACTTCACAAGGATGTAATGGCAAATTTATTTCATATTACCAGAGGACTGCATGCCAACAAAATGCAGTACTTCAACTTGGGCTTTTCATATATAAATCACTGCATATGTGGCTATGTAGGTTCAGCTACCCACCTTAAAACTGGAAAACCAGGTTCAAATCCCGGCATTGTCTCAACACCCTGCGGTTTTGGAAAATAGCCTAATTTCTTTATTTTTTTTAAAATAAATGACATTTTCTGGTGCTCATGTAAAGCTTTCAGAAGACCTTGGGGTGGGATTGGGTCAAATCCAGGTGTGTTAGTTCAAGTAGATCAACTCATGTGAACCAGGACCACAACTCCCAGCCTAATCAGGGTTGTTAAATGAAAACGCAAACTTTCAGGCTATTGCTATAGCTGAATACTGTGGGTGGTCATTATAGTCAGAAAGTACTAACAAGAGCAAGATATTCAGTAAAAGCACTTTTTGCTGTAATGTTTCTGCCATCCCTCCGGTTTAGAGCCAAAATAAAAATGAATATCTGTAAAATGTAGAAGGGTAGAAACTGAAAATAGATCAGTTCAGCATAGACTGTCACTTTTTGTAGCGCATTTAAATCTATTAGTTTTACAGTACTCTGGCTATTTGATTATAGGCTTGTGTGTAGAGTAACAGACAAATGCCACACCAATATTAGCACACAGTAAACTTCTTCCCAAGGTTAAATAAGGTGCATTCTGCAATGTTTAAAGAAGAGCGAGTTAATCCTGACGTATGTTGTTTCTTTTATTGCTGTCACCACCCATGTATTTACTTATTTTCAGTAGGGCTTTCACCAATTAACTAGCCTATAAAGATCTCTTCTGTTGATCAGCAGGAGAACCTTTTGAACTGCGCACTCTAGAGAGTACAATGACTAACTGGTGAATTTCAGTATTTTTTTTGTCAAAACATTAGGTAGTCACTGAAATGTTCATCTAACTATGATGTTAATTTTTTTCAGTGAATTTCTACGTTTTCTTTAATGTAAAGTACCAGTTTAATACCATATGTAAACCTAACTCCACCACCATGCACAGGCCCTGCTTTCAACCCCCAGCGGGCAGCCAACCCTTGAGAGGGGTGGGGTTGGCCGCGGGGCCGGGCGTGTGGCCAGGCCCTGTGTCAAACCCTCCCCCCACAGGCAGCCTGCTCCCTGCCAGGAGAGCGGGTTCACATTGACCCCTTTCGAGCCAAAGTAGGCCCCAGGGACCCCATCGCATTGGGCCATATAGCAATCAGGAGGAGGATGGACATGGCTCCCCACTTAAGCCTTAAGAGGGCCGGGGACCCCATCCCTAATTGGGCGGCATCCATATTTGTGATAGCATTTGTACAAGGCTTCCCAGGTGGGATTATCTTGCTGGATGCCAAAAAGGCATTCAACAGGATCTCCTGGCCATTCCTTTGGCCAGTCCAGAGTGATATCAGCTTTGGCCCTGGTTGATTAGCTGGATTAAAGCTCTGTATGAACAAGTGAGGGCTAAAACGATCTGAACGGGTACCTTATGGCAGATTATTTCCATCACAACAGGCACTCGTCAGGGCCGCCCTTTCTCACCACAGTTATATGCACTATATTCAGAACATTATAAAACTTTAAATAAAACCTCTCAATTGCTATGCTGGTGTACACCAACTGTTTCTTGATGGTGTCGTTTGTAAAATTGCAGCTTATGCTGAGTTGTAGCGATGGTTCCATCCAATCTCATATTCACACTCCCATCTGTCAAGCACGACCTAAGAGTTTGGTGCTGCTTCAGGACATCTTATCAAAATAAAAATAAAGCTCAAATCCTATATAATGGAAAGTTATAAAATGTTGATACAAGCTATGTATCAGCAGCTAAAAACTCTGGGTCGAAATCTCTGTAACCGTCATTAAAAAGAGTCAGCTTAACGATGTAGCTTGCTACCATGACTTCCAGCCTACAAAAATGGAATACACTACCGTTCGATTTCAAGGAAAATGTAATGTCATCAACATGGTTATAACAACATTTTTAATTCTCTTTTAAGCCTTTCCCCTCACAGTCCCTGGCTATTTTTTTTCACAAGTTCAAAGCATCATGGTTTTTATTTCTCGGGCAATTTTAGAAAGCTTGTAGACCAATAAACTAATGGCAAAAGTCTCTATATAATGATGGGTGGCCACGGCCATGCCTTAAATTCTAATACCGGTTATGCTTTTTATCAAGGTTATCAAAGGTTGTGGAACTTTCCATTAGACCACAGTCTCTAAGAAATTAATATAAAGTTTTAATCCAACACATACCATCTTTGAACTTCAAATATTTATAAAAAACTAGATTTAAGGTACTTGCGATCTATTCACATGGTTATCAGTTACAATCAGGCTCTAGAATCCCAGACAGCTATACCTTTTTATGGCACAGTCAACCTATGCCAAGTTTTTCTCACAACTACTAGGCACACACAAATTTGCAAACACTGGGACAGCTATTTGAGGTCCCTTTTCCATTTTTTTTCTTCAAATTATCCTCTTCCTATCTAATCCCTAACACTAAAGGGCAGATTTATGATATTTTGGTGCAGGGAAGTGCACCCAGTCAGCCTGCTGCACTGTCTTGCGCCAAAGTCAAAAGGACCGGAATGTACCATATATATGGGATACAGCACAATCCTGCCCTTTCCTCCTGCACTGTCGCCGTTTCGACCGCCTAGCACCAATGCAGGAACCCTTGCACCATGGTGCAAGTAGGACTGCATTGCAAGCAGGCTTGTTTTTGTGCAGGAAGAGGCACTTTCATGCACAAAATTTATCCTGGTAGTCTTTTTCCTATTTCTATGTGCTGCATTCTGAAGCACACATAGAAAGAGGTAATAACTAGGAGAAATAGTGATATTTCTCCTATATACGGCTCCCCTGTGGAGGTGTCAGGTTTTGATGCATCCCCAGGTTTACAAGGTTTTGTAAATCTGAGGTTGAGTAAAAATCTATGGGTGTTGTGGAGAAACCCCGACAGCAACACTGTGGCAGACCTCCCTAGTGCAGAATAAGGCAGGGCAGTTATTTGCGTTGCTTTGCCTTACTCCATATTTATGAGGCCATTCGAAGTCACATATAGTGGCTTTGTGTGGCTTCATAAACATGAATTTGTGGTTTTCGCCCCGTTGCGCCACAAAAGGTGATGCAACGGCAGCGCAAGAGCCTTGTAAATATGGGCCTAAATTCTTTAAATAACTAGCAGCTACACCACTTCTTCATAAAGCTATCCAGATCAGATTATAAATACATTTGTTTACGTACATAGTTCTTTTGTTCTCTAAAAAAACATAATGACATAATAAGTCGTGTCTATCGTCTATTGCTGGAGAGACCCTGATAATCTGCAATTATTAATAATATTGAAAATATACCTGATAATAAACATTATTGAACCACAGCGAGAACCAAATATAAGGGTTTGGTGTAACCAATTCAGATTAAAATTAAAAGTGTAATTTTTTTAGCTGTGTTGAGAAGTATTCTGAAGGTCAAATCATAGGCAGTCTTGCATACATTTGTAGAATATTAGAATAGAACCCTAAAAAAACGATTTGTCTGTTTTTTGCTGGGAAGAGTGGACAGAGTCAGTGGGGTCGAGGTTACTTCTCCATTGATATCTGGTAATAAAATGTTGCAGGTATGTCAAGCTAGTGAACCACTAATGGTAATGACTATTACAAGGGTATTAACTACAGGCCTTTGTTTCATAGTCTGTAAACCGAACAGATAGCCCAGTGGTTGAGGTCTGTAGTTGATGCAAGTTGCCTGGTTAGGTTATGGGTAAGTGCTGGGCTCTAAGAACTGCAGTCGTCCCAGTAAGAAACACCATTAACGAGATGATGTCTGGCTTGGGTTGTTACATATGGGGTGAGGTCGTTGGCTAGTGTATTTTGGATACCAGCATGCCTGGCACTCTAATTCGATGGGCTTTGAGCTCTCTGATCTCTTGGTGAACAGAGATTTTTAAAGTGCATGTGAAATACTATCCACGGAGGCGGCAAACCTCCATCCTCTGATGCTTCCTTGGAAAAATGCACGTAATAGAGAGAAGTCTTCTGTGCCAGCCCAACGAAAACACTGCAGGGGAAGCAGACACATGCGGGCAGTTCACTCCTTGTCTGGCTTCTCGGCAAAATATGGATGTCCAAAAACTATATGCAGTCCGTTTGCGCTACGATGTCATGCTGGCTCTTCTTTCAGCTTGGTTAGTACATGTACAGAACGATGTATATGGTTTATATTTATAAATAGTGCATTTAGGTGAGTGGCTCCTGCTTTACTAGGATAAACAGTTCATAAAAAATGTACTGGTACGTTGTTCTAAAAATACATTCCCCATTGACAGTGGGCGCCCTTCCCAACACAGACGGGCAAGTCTCTAAACCAATAAGGAATGTGTTTGCTTGTTTGGGCTACAGGTACTTTTAACTTTCACCACCTTCCTTAGTCGGGAAAATCCATGCCCGTGGATGGAAATTCGACCCGCCCTATAAATTTAAATTTGGTTCACTGCTAAAATGTCCATAATTTGTCATACGGGGCTCCAGATGCCAGACAGATTCTGCACTGAAGCCAAGGGTAAAAATAGACAAATGAGGCACACTTTAAGGTGACTGGTGTAGGGCAGAGCACCTGATGGAAGACTGAAAGCTTGTATTAAATAAAAAGTGGAAGTTGGCTTTCTCAACTCTTCACTTTAACCACAGGTGCAACTCAGGTCCCTGCAGCCACTGCGGCTCGGGTGGAGGCCACCCTTCAGGCCCCCAATACCTACAGAGTGCCCTCTACCAGCCCAGGACTATTCAATATCTGTCAAATATGAGAGACTCAGGGGACTCTCTTCACATTCTGCACTGGGTCTATCATTTTGTGTCACGGTTCTGACTCTGTACTGTTCCATTAGAAACGTACACATTTTATAACATGTTTTGTAGAGTAGAATTTGTATGCCATCGAAATTGTATGTAACCCAACTTAAGAATAAGATCAGGATTATGTAAACTGACTATTCTTTAATAAAAATAATATTAAAAAAAAAAGAAATATAGAAATTAACTGACAAGTCACTTAGTGAAAACTCTTCCTTTAAACTTTATGTTTGCTCTTTCTCTACTATTTACAAGTCACAGCTCTTCAGTCTAGTGGTTAGATAGCAGTGTAGAACAAACATTTCTAATGCAATAGGTCGTGCATTAGCAAGCGTTTAAGCTAGTAGCACTGTAAATGACAATACCTTTTATTTAAGTGTTTTTTTAAAGCAACACATATATAAAAGACATTGCCATTTTTAATGCCAACAGCTCAAACTCTTGCAAACGCGAGACCACTCTACTGGTGGCTGCGCTCGTTTCTTTAGACGCTGCTCGACATTTGTGGGTTAAAGGTAGCAGGGTCTAAAGAAAGAGGCGTGGCCAACATTAAAGTGAAAGCGCGTTTGGTGCACTTTCACCCAAAGTGAATTTTTGACATTTAATTTGTAAGGTTCTGTAGCGCTGCCGCTAAAGTGAAAGTGGCATGCGCTGTTAATTAAATAAATAAATAAGTGCAGCCACCAAAGTGAAAGAGGCATACACTGTAAATTAAATAAGCATGGCCGCTAAACTGAAAAAGGTCTGCGCTGTGAATTAGATAATTAAATATGCGCTGCTTCTATAGTTAAAGCGGACCGTGCTGTAATTTAAAAACAGGGGAAGATCATTAAAGAAAATAGTGCTCATCGACTTGTGGAACAACACAAGTTAAAAGTCCAATCATTGTGGGTAGTTACAAATGCAGACAAGGCGGAACCATGGAGGGACTACTAAGCCTATTAACAAATGAAAACCAACGATTTTGCAAGGACAGTAACAGGAGCCAATTGAAAAGATGGGCGGGAAATGGGCAGAGCTTCTATGCCGTACCTCAATACAGCATGCCTCACAGAAGATAGCATGCGCTGCCCAGGCTCGACTTAAAAACGCTTAGGATCCTTCAGCTCATAAGGGGCCATATGTATGAACACATTTTCCCATAGACACAGATTGGGTAAAACCTTTGATACATCTGGCCCAAGGTTTCTTGAATTGCCTCCAGCATTCTTTGTGCTCCTGTAGCATTGATATTTACAGAGGCCTAGCAAGTGTCATAATAGTATACGCAGTGATGGAGGATGCTTGAGGCTCCTGTAAACAGCAGGCCCTGTTGTAGCGGAGCAGACCTGTAAGCTGCATTTACAGAGCAGTTTTCACTATCTACACTAGTGAAGATAAGCCAACAAGTGCATTTTGTCCTTGCTTTAAGTCATATGTATTCATATGCTAATTAGGATGCATGGTCACAAAAAATAAGTGCAGGGGACAATTTCTTCCTTATGAGTCTTTTGCAGCAGTAACAAATGCTGGGTTTACAGGATACCGTTTCTCAATTACAGCTTATGCCTCTTACTTCCACCACACTGCACTTCCTCTCTCTTTATTTCACCTTCACCCCTGCTTTCTCCCTTTGCCAAAGTTTTCCTGTCTTTCTCCTCTTTCTTCTCTTTCCCTTTTCTTCCGTTCTCTCCTGTGCCTTGGGTTAAAATATGATTTAAAAATAGTCTTGGTCCAAAATGCTCACTACCCACACAAATTAAGCACTGCGGGCTCTGTGAATCTTTGAGGTTGTAATGTACTTATTTACATTTCACTGCTCGTGTAATTCAAGGCCATTACATTGCAAAGTGCTCCCTGTCCTCAGTAGATGAAGGGTAGCGGGCTTCTTATGCTGAACACGTCCCTGTCTCCCTACCCTCATGGGTACTTTGAGGCTGCAAATAATGAACGAAGCAAACACAAGGAGATGATGAATGGAGCGCTGAAAACTTTCAGACACTCACCACCAGTCACAGATCTGGGTTAAATCCATCATCGTTCTTTAGCTCACTTTGCCACCTCAGTTCAGACTCAGCTATATGCAAATCAGTCTTGACCCTGTGCCTCATAGGAGCAGTTTAGCCCAAAATGCCACGCCAGGACTTCCCTGAACCAGAACCAAGCATCCTGTGACAGGTGTCTGGGTAACACCCTTCATCAGCCAGGCTAGCTTGAATCCAGTGGCAAAGTGAGCAAGGGACCCACATCTGGGCCTACCCTGCCAGCTTAGGGCGAACAAAGCAAACACAAGGAAATGATGGACGGAGCGCTGAAACTTTTCAGCCACTTACCCATGACATTGTTCTCTCTTCTGTCCATCAATTGTTCTTTTTGCATTGGTCACCCCGAGTGGGACAGGTATGCCCAGACGTGGGTCCTGTGCTCTCCATGCCACTGGAGTCAAGCTATCCTGGCTGAAAAAAGAACAATTGATGGACAGAATGCAGAACAATGTCATACATACACCCCATTATAGTGATCTGGGCCAAAATCCATTGTTTTTTTGATCACCATGCCATTCCAGTTAGGACCCAGCCATATGCAAATCAGTCTTGACCCTGCACCCAATGGGAACATTCCAGCCCGAAATGCAATGCCAGGTCCTCCCTGGACTGGAAACAAGCATCCTAGGACCGGTTTCAGGCTTTCAGCCCTCAACAGCCAGGATAGCTGGACTCCAGTGGCACGGAGTTCAATGGACCCACATCTGGGCATACCTGTCCCACTCGGGGTGACCAAAGCAAAAAGAACAATTGAAGGACAAAAAGCAGAACAATATCACACATTTACCCCAGTACAGAAAACTGGGCCTAAATCCATTGTTTTTTTGCCCGCCACGCCTTTCCAGTTAGGACCTAGCCATATGCAATTCAGTCTTGACCCTGCACCCAATGTGAACAGTTCAGCCCGAACTGCCAGGCCAGGTCCCCCCTGGAATGGAAAATCATCCTAGGACTGGTTTCGGGCTTTCAACACTCGTCAACCAGGGTAGCTTGACTCCAGTGGCTTGGAGAGCACAGGACCCACGTCTTGGCATACCATTTCCATTCAGGGTGACCAGGGCAAAAAGAACAATTGATGGACAGAATGCAGAAAAATGTCATACATTCACCCCAGTACAGAGATCTCTGCCTAAATCCCTCTTTTTTTGCTCACCATGCCATTCAAGTTATGACCCAGCCATATGCAAATCAGCCTTGACCTTGCGCCCTTTGGAAACAGTTCAGCCCGAACTGCAATGTCAGGTCCTCCCTGGACTGGAAACAAGCATCCTAGGACCGCTTTTGGCCTTTCAGCCCTGGCTCTCTTGGGAACAGTCCTTCTGGTTGCCAATCACAACATCGCAGCTCACTGGAAGACCTCTAATGTTATGTTATGTTATGTTAGTTGCATTTGTAACGCATGCAGATACTACAAGAGCGTCCTGGCAGTAGCCTAGCTTGAGAAAGGGGAGCAGAATTAGATAAATAAGAGCGTTTTCAGTTTTTTCTTGAACACATTGATGTCCTGAGTGCAACGGAGAGTCAGGGGCAGCTCATTCCAGCAAAGGGTGGCCTTAGTGGTCAGAGAGCTACCGCCCATCCTTTGCATCCAGAAACGCGGGACTCGAGCCAAAGATTGAGAGGAAGAGCGCAGGTGTCTTGCAGGGGTGTAGAAGGAGAACCATTTCTGAAGATAGCCCTGTGGCGTACAGAGCACGGTCGGCCTATGATATCTCAATGGAGGTGAGGGGTGGACTGGTGTGTGCAGCAGGAGATGCCTGCAAGCGTTTCTTGGCAAACACGCTACAATAATGAACAAATGGTTTGCGGTCAGAGCGTTGGTCCGCTGTAACACTGTGGATGTGATAATAATATTGCGTTTATTTTATGTGGCGTTGCCTTCTACTTTGTTTAAACCTGTGATGTATTCGGAAAACGATTGTGGCTTCTTGATAGTTATTAATGTGACCAGTTTTACCTCTAATAAAACAATAAAAAAGCGTTACAAAAACTAAGCTCATCCACTTTTGACGGAAGCTTTTTATCAAATGCATGAGTAGCCTCAAATGTACTGAAAGGGAATTGAGAAACATCCCACAACTGCCCACAGTTTCCTGTAAAGTTATATTTATCCCATTTATTTCTCTTCATTATTACCCATTTCGATCTTATTTTAAAATGCACAATTTCGTGCATTATTCTTCTTTATAAAATGATGTTGACATTTCATTCGGTTTCCATCAATGTCACAGACCTAAAGTACCTAAAACAGTGTCCTGATGGATGCTCTCCAAACCTTAGTAAAGTAGTCTTTATGCGCAAACATGGTGTGCAAAAAGCCATT
Organism: Lissotriton vulgaris; assembly: GCF_964263255.1. Lineage (NCBI taxonomy): Eukaryota > Metazoa > Chordata > Amphibia > Caudata > Salamandridae > Lissotriton > Lissotriton vulgaris. The sequence goes on along the minus strand of NC_141695.1, from coordinate 743,025,001 downwards.
GTTCGTTTGGGCTTCGACCTGTACCATTGGTCAAGCATTTCTCAATGATTCTTTGGAGTAAAATAAGATTATAAACGAAAAACAACAGCAACATGCATTATATGCTGTACATAATTTGCACATAGTTCCACTTCCCACTAGATATCAAAGGCAAGCTTAACCTTCTGCAGCTTCTTCATATTCTTGGCATCAGCAGGTGGCATTGCCCTCATACAGGTGCTCCTGGAAGCATGGCGGAGATGAGTATGAGTAATCAGTGACAATCGTGTGAGAGGTATAATTAGTGGTGTGCAGTGCCCATTGGCTTATCTGTGCTGTGTAGCATAATAGTGATGTATGCGTTAAATAGTGACCTGTTTAACAACAATAGTCACTGGTAACCTGTGGTATCCCTAATTTAGCACACAATAGACCTGATAGTTAGTGGGAATCCTTTTCACATCACTAATCAAGGCACTGCATTGTAAGCAGTGCTGTTTTAAAATGAATAGTTATTATTGCTCTGTGTAACAAAATAAATGTTGGAGTACAGCCTAGATTAATTAGACGTCCTCATTAAGATTGTCTTACTTTGTGAATAGCAGCTATATAGTTGTTATCGTTATGCACCAAATGCCCCTTAGCTAAGTCCTTACTTTCATGAGCTACTGTTGTGCAACATTTTAGGGCCCTATTGTAATTTCCCCAATTCATGCCCTTACATAGGTATAAATCACCATATCTTTATATAGGCATAAGAATCATAACCATATTTAGACAAAGCTCATGCAGTCCAAATACGGCAGGGCTACTTCCACTAGTTCTGAAAATCTACAACGATTTCTTGGACAACTCGGCTTCAGCACCTCGGGACTTCCCCCTGCTCGAAAACTGACTTGTCCAAGAACTCATGGTGTTTTCAAAGAACTGAGACTCTTTGATGACGTTATTATGTCCACCTTTACGTCAAACTCGGTACCTTCAAGGTATAAATATGCCCACACTTGCCATAGTAAACACACAGTGGTTTGGAGCAGTTCGACTATCTACTTTCCCGACGCGCCCTGCTACTGCAAGTGCTGAAGGAAGCCGACTCTCCAGCAGACGCAATGAGAGAGACGCTGTCTTTTCTCCTGCCGAGAAATCCAGCTCCAGTGTTTCCAAGATACCCTTGCAGGTTGTAGAGAAATCGAGTCCTGAGCCTGACCTTCTTCATTCCAAATCAAGGTACGGAGTTGATCAGACCCTAAGAGAAATCTTGGACAGATTCTTGGCAAAAGAATACTACATTTATGCTACACCTCACTTTCTTCTTCCCTCGTACTAAGCTAAGGTTAGGTACATCGGGGTAGGCGTATTTTAGAAGCACCAGTTGAGTACATTTAGCCTCTGTTATTTATGTATGTATTTATCTATGGTTTAGGTTCCATACAATGCTCTTACAGTATTATTTTATTCTACTCTTTTTACTGTATGCATTATATTTTGCAACCAGTCTTACGAATGTAGCAGTTCATTTCTTATGCTTGAGAAAGAAGACTGTTCAATATTATATTATGTTATAATGTTTATTGAAAACGCCTGTCTATCTATTTCTGTGTACCTCTGGTGAAACGAAGCATGCACGATTGACTGAGTGAAATATCTATCTATTGTTTCCACGACTCTGAAGATCAGTTTATTCTCGGGGAAACAAAGTTGTCATGTTTATGTGGTTGTCAGAAACTAATCCTTTCTTGTGAACTCGACAAAGTTTCTAGTGACCTCTGAGCTAGCTGGCACTCACAATTAAGTTTAATATATTCGATAGAGACCTAGTCGACATAAGTCCTACATCACATCTATAGGATATATTAATCCAATGCGCAGAGCCTATTGGGAATATAGGAACATCACTACATGGTGCCCAACGTTTGGTAAGGCACTAATTTAACGCTAGATACTAGAGTAACTCAGTCGTGCTTTTCACAGAGACCACTTTATCCCATAAAAACTCGATTAGACGTCTGGAGTGGGTTAAAGAATAAAATATCTGCCAAAACTAAGAAGGACGAAAAAATCCTATGAATTCGTTTTTTGGTTTTGTTCAACTTAGAAGGATACAGTGTTCCAAAATATTGTGCACCTTATCTTTATTTCCTTTAAACTTTCTCTGCAAGATTTTCAACAAGATGTCCAATAGCGACTCCGAGAACAGTGGAGCTGCAGGAACTGCAGCCCGACCAGGTTTTGACACCACAGGGTTTAATGAAGACGACATGGATGTCATAATCATCCCGGAAAATGTAAGGAAAGCCATAGCTATAAAGCTTAAAGGAAATGGCCAATCAGCAAGAGGTGGTAGAGTCATATTTGTCATAGAGGCACATGAATATCGGCAGACAGATTTGTTCTATTCATGGATTATCTTTCCACAAGCAAATCCAACAACACATGTTCCACTTCTACAAGATGGAGGAACCTCCAGCGGAATACGCTCCATTTGAGGACATTGAGATTCCACTAGCTTACCAAGAGCATCAGCTCTGGTTTGAAGGTGCCCTACAACATCAAAATCACATTACTAGGCTCAGTCCACTAGGTAGACCAGGAGCAACATGGCCGGTACTAGCTAGCTATACAGCACATCCTGCCATAGAACAAATGACAGGTCCAGAACTGTTAGCTCAAGTAAAACAATTAATCAAAATACATAGACAATTGGTACAATATGTCATGCAGACTTTAACAGTCCAACCTGCTATAAGAATTCCACAGCACACCCCTCATAAGGGCAACACAAACAAAATTACACCACAGACTATACAATCAATCATTGGTAAATTGCCCTCAAAAAGGGAACAAATTCCATTCTGGTTTGCTAAAAAAATTACTCAAATAGAGGCAGTATTACCGGATAGAACACCTCATGAGAAAGACAGGTTTCTAACAATCTGTTTACCAATGGGGAGCGCACTACACGTGGAGGACTGTGACACTTGGGGTACAGTCTTTGCTTCAATCTACACAAAAACACATGGTGGTCCGTCTATGGCGGTAATACCTGACATCCTGAAACAGATTCAAAATAAATACGGACCAGAACCGGCCTTAAATCCTGGTATGAAATTACTGAAAGATTTCAAACAGGTCTCAGTTATATTATTAGCTAACATTAAAGGTGAAGCAGCATCCGTGGTAATTTGCCAAAAACTAAAAGAACTTGATGTAACTGAGCAACCCTATGAACGGGCTCGAATAATTGAAAAATCCTATGAAGAACTAGGTAGAGACAGTTTGGGAAGGAAACCAGTAAAGCCCGAGCTAACAGAAAATCCTGAAAAAGTTTTTATCAAAAACAATCTAATAATAACATGATGGCAGATTTAAAAATGTCAGCGAAATTTGCAAAACATGAATACTTAGAAGGTTGATCAAATTATGAAGAATTGTATTGTTTTAATCATTTGGTCATCATTATTTGCACAAATCTGCAAACCCGAGAAATGTTTTAACTTATAATCAATAGGAACATTGCCCGACACCTCCAAAAGGTATCTCTAAAACATTTTATAGAAAATTTCCATATTTTACAGGTTTTAATGTCACAAACCCAGAAAGATTTTACTTCAAAAATGTTAATAAGACAGGCATGAAAAGTATGTTGACAAATACTAAACAGATTTATTCCGTGGCCTTTTATGCTCAATTATCCACATTAGGCTTTAACTTTTGGAAAAAAAACATTGAGACAAAAACTGTTTGGGGCACAAAAGACTGGCAGGTACAAGGTTTAGAAGCATTATTCAGAGCATGCATCATCCCAGAGCAAATAATGTTCCTAAATTTAACTGTTCAACAGACATCTTGTCTTGGCCTGGCTAAGATAAAAGATTTAAACAAACCGTCCATACCTAAGCTCACACCTGACAGTAATTTAACTTCAGATGAGGAGGTAGACATAAATTATATTTTTCTACAAAACAGAACAAATCCTGAATGGAAAAAAATGGTTAATCTGGCCCACAGACACGAATATCTGTCAAGATAGATTCCTGAACAATACACAAGGGTTTACAGTAACTTGGCCAGATCCAAGATATATCCAGAGACAACATCCAGATATAATAACAACTTACAGTGTAGGAAAACTGTGCCTTAAATGGTTACAAAAATCTACACTTCCGGAGATAAAACAACACTTAACTTTACTTAAAGAAGGCGTTGATGTGCGAGAATTCTTACTTGGTCCTCACAAACCACGTCATAAACCTTTCATATACGCCGGTATATACGCTGCTTAAAATGAAGCATGGAAAGTCACGCAAATGGAAACAGCTGAAAGAAAACGAGAAATTGATCGTATTAATTTAGAGAAAGCACTCTCTGTAGTTGACAATGGGTTAACAACTCTTTCATCCAGAATTTATTCTTTGGACAGCATTGTATCTTCTACCATCGACATAATGGAATAGGACTTCCTAATTTTACAACATGGCCAGTCTCAATTACCATCTATAATGCTGTTAGGCTGGACGTTACAAAACCTTCCTTCTGGCTATGTGCCTTGGCGTCTAATCAACACTACGTCATTGTTTATTGTATTTAACCTTACAGATAAACATATCTCTTTGGCAAAGAGGAGAGCAGACTATAGAAAAACTGGAGAGATTACCATTGACAGTTTCCGAGAAACCATCAGTTGAATGGGTAATACATTGCACCATCACGATACCAGTGACGATTTTCCAGTTTCAATTTTGCTTAAAACATATACCAGCAGGCCTGTATGAAAGGTTGGGTAAAGAATACATAAAGTCGACCTGGGATTTACCATACACACACAAATGTTGGAGTGGGGAGAAGGAGGTATTTCTTAGTGGAAAAAACTGAAAAACCATATTAAGCGGTACACTTCTTTGTCAAGGCATTATTTTACATAGAGCCTGTGAGGGTTCTTCAAACAACTTATCATGCCACCTGCAGAGTTCACCGATAGCGGTGATAGATCCAATTTTTAGGCAGCTTTCCAATGGAAGCTACATAATGCTCAATGATCCCAGCTGTTCTGGAATGATGCCAGGGAACGCCTATCTGGTTAGTGTGTCTGCCAGGATCACTTGTTGTATGCAAGTATTGTTTCCAAAAACTAAGACAGACGGGGAGTCGCCACTATGGCCTTCACTGAACATTTCTTCTATACGAATTGATACTTTAAGCAGAATGAAAGCCATTCTACGAATTGATACTTTAAGCAGAATGAAAGCCATTCTTTTACAAAAAACCTGTGCCACTGACCTCGTCCAGTATGATCTGCAAGTTGCAAGGTCCCTTGCAGGGATACATGCATTATTATCAACAAACTGCCAAATACATTTCGCAGAAATGTTAGGTTGTATCTTAAACATGTCTGATACCAGCGGTATTGTACATGTATTTAAGATGATTTTTTTCGGGACTGTTAGCACCCTTTGAAGCAGTCCTGGGCATTTTTCCTAACTTCATGCACTCTGTGTTCGGCGGCCTGCCTCTCATCTTGGGACTATTAGCAGGGATCCTATTTTTATTCCTCCTGCTCCATTATGGCAAAACCAGCCACCAGCGATACCCAAATTACCATGGAGAATGCTCTCCTGGCCAAGCAGCATCGTGACAGAATTACGCAGATCCTTGGCTTGGCTCGTTTAAGAGATCTGAATACCACATGGTTCCTGTCATTTAAACTAATCTGGCAAGATTGCATCTTATCTGTTCTACGATGCCTGCTTTGTGAAGAGGAATGCGTGTTAGATGTCTGTCTAACACTTCCATCAGCAATGCCAACGGATGTGGGCCCTTTACTGAGTCCGGTGACGGCTCATGTACTGTGTTGCCCCCAACGGCTACCGATCCTGGTGACGGCATTCATTGACATCTCACCGGCAATTCCAGCTGAAGGTGAGATACGCGGACCAACAGGCACACAGGTACCATCTGCTGCGAACATTGCTAATGCGATTGACGCTGACGGTGTTGTTTCACATCTGTGTACAATTGACCTTCTTAATGAAGTGGTTCAACTTTCATCTACGGTGGCAGACGATTTCATTGCCAGCCTAGACAACTTAATGTTTTCTCCTCACACCCAGAATAACTTTTGAAGTCCCATGCACTCCACACCACTGGATTCAAGCAAGCCGGGCTGAAGATGGTTGGAATGCCAGAAACCGGTCCTCGGAAGCTTGTTTCCAGTCCCGGGAAGGCATGGCTTGGCAGTTCGGGCTGGACTGTTCCCATGAGGCACAGAGTCAGACTGATTTGCATATGGCCATGTCTGAACTGGGGTGGTGTGGAGTGCAAAAAAACGATGGATCTAGGCCCAGATCTCTGTACTGGGGTGAATGTATGACATTGTTCTGCATTCTGTCCATCAACTGGTTTTTGCATTTGTCACCCCGAGTGGGATGGGTATGCTCAGACGTGAGTCCCATGCATTCCACACCACTGTTTTCAAGCAAGCTGGGCTGAAGACGGCTGGAATACCAGAAACCGGTCCTCGGAAGCTTGTTTCCGGTCCAGGGAAGGCGTGGCTTGGCAGTTCGGGCTGGACTGTGTACCGTGAGGCACAGGGTCAGACTGATTTGCATATGGCCATGTCTGAATTGGGGTGGTGTGAAGTGCAACAAAATGATGGATCTAGGCCCAGATCTCTGTACTGGGGTGAATGTATGACATTGTTCTGCATTTTGTCCATCAACTGTGGTTTTTGCATTTGTCACCCCGAGTGGGATGGGTATGCTCAGAAGTGAGTCCCATGCACTCCACACCTCTGGATTCAAGCAAGCCAGGCTGAAGACGGCTGGAATGCCAGAAACCGGTCCTCGGAAGCTTGTTTCCGGTCCAGGGAAGGCATGGCTTGACAGTTCGGGCTGGACTGTTCCTATGAGGCACAGGGTCAGACTGATTTGCATATGGCCATGTCTGAACTGGGGTGGTGTGGAGTGCAAAAAATCGATGGATCTAGGCCTAGATCTCTGTACTAGGGTGAATGTATGACGTTGTTCTGCATTCTGTCCATCAACTGTCGTTTTTGCATTTGTCACCCCGAGTGAGATGGGTATGCTCAGACGTGAGTCCCATGCATTCCAAACCACTGGATTCAAGCAAGCCGGGCTTAAGTCGGCTGGACTGCCAGAAACCGGTCCTCGGAAGCTTGTTTCCGGTCCAGGGAAGGCGTGGCTTGGCAGTTCGGGCTGGACTGTTCCCGTGAGGCACAGGGTCAGACTGATTTGCATATGGCCATGTCTGAACTGGGGTGGTGTGGAGTGCAAAAAAAAGATGGATCTTGGCCCAGATCTTTGTACTGGGGTGAATGTATGACATTGTTCTGCATTCTGTCCATCAACTGTGGTTTTTGCATTTGTCACCTCGAGTGGGATGGGTATGCTCAGACGTGAGTCCCATGCACTCCACACCACGGGATTCAAGCAAGCAGGGCTGAAGACGGCTGGAATGCCAGAAACCGGTCCTCGGAAGCTTGTTTCCAGTCCAGGGAAGGCATGGCTTGGCAGTTCGGTCTGGACTGTTCCCATGAGGCACAGGGTCAGACTGATTTGCATATGGCCATGTCTGAACTAGGGTCGTGTGGAGTGCAAAAAAACGATGGATCTAGGCCCAGATCTCTGTACTGGGGTGAATGTATGACATTGTTCTGCAATCTGCCCATCAACTGTGGTTTTTGCATTTGTCACCCCGAGTGGGATGGGTATGCTCAGACGTGAGTCCCATGCACTCCACACCACGGGATTCAAGCAAGCAGGGCTGAAGACGGCTGGAATGCCAGAAACCGGTCCTCGGAAGCTTGTTTCCAGTCCAGGGAAGGCATGGCTTGGCAGTTCGGTCTGGACTGTTCCCATGAGGCACAGGGTCAGACTGATTTGCATATGGCCATGTCTGAACTGGGGTCGTGTGGAGTGCAAAAAAACGATGGATCTAGGCCCAGATCTCTGTACTGGGGTGAATGTATGACATTGTTCTGCAATCTGCCCATCAACTGTGGTTTTTGCATTTGTCACCCCGAGTGGGATGGGTATGCTCAGAAGTGAGTCCCATGCACTCCAAACCACTGGATTCGAGCAAGCCGGGCTGAAGACGGCTGGAATGCCAGAAACCGGTCCTCGGAAGCTTGTTTCCAGTCCAGGGAAGGCATGGCTTGGCAGTTCGGTCTGGACTGTTCCCATGAGGCACAGGGTCAGACTGATTTGCATATGGCCATGTCTGAACTGGGGTCGTGTGGAGTGCAAAAAAACGATGGATCTAGGCCCAGATCTCTGTACTGGGGTGAATGTATGACATTGTTCTGCAATCTGCCCATCAACTGTGGTTTTTGCATTTGTCACCCCGAGTGGGATGGGTATGCTCAGAAGTGAGTCCCATGCACTCCAAACCACTGGATTCGAGCAAGCCGGGCTGAAGACGGCTGGAATGCCAGAAACCGGTCCTCGGAAGCTTGTTTCCGGTCCAGGGAAGGCATGGCTTGGCAGTTCGGGCTGGACTGTTCCAATGAGGCACAGGGTCAGACATATTTGCATATGGCAATGTCTGAACTGGGGTTGTGTGGAGTGCAAAAAAAACGATGGATCTAGGCCCAGATCTCTGTACTGGGGTGAATGTATGACATTGTTCTGCATTCTGTCCATCAACTGTGGTTTTTGCATTTGTCACCCCGAGTGGGATGGGTATGCTCAGACGTGAGTCCCATGCACTCCACACCACTGGATTCAAGCAAGCCGGGCTGAAGACGGCTGGAATGCCAGAAACCAGTCCTCGGAAGCTTGTTTTCGGTCCAGGGAAGGCATGGCTTGGCAGTTCGGGCTGGACTGTTCCCATGAGGCACAGGGTCAGACTGATTTGGATATGGCCATGTCTGAACTGGGGTGGTGTGGAGTGCAAAAAAACGATGGATCTAGGCCCAGATCTCTGTACTGAGGTGAATGTATGACATTGTTCTGCATTCTGTCCATCAACTCTGGTTTTTGCATTTGTCACCCCGAGTGGGATGGGTATGCTCAGACGTGAGTCCCATGCATTCCACACCACTGGATTCAAGCAAGCCGGGCTGAAGACGGCTGGAATTGCAGAAACCGGTCCTCAGAAGCTTGTTTCCAGTCCAGGAAAGGCATGGCTTGGCAGTTCGGGCTGGACTGTTCCCATGAGGCACAGGGTCAGACTGATTTGCATATGGCCATGTCTGAACTGGGGTGGTGTGGCGTGCAAAAAAACGATGGATCTAGGCCCAGATCTCTGTACTGGGGTGAATGTATGACATTGTTCTGCATTCTATCCATCAACTGTGGTTTTTGCATTTGTCACCCCGAGTGGGATGGGTATGCTCAGAAGTGAGTCCACTGCACTCTAAACCACTGGATTCAAGCAAGCCGGGCTGAAGATGGCTGGAATGCGAGAAATCGGTCCTCGGAAGCTTGCTTCTGGTCCAGGGAAGGCATGGCTTGGCAGTTCAGGCTGGACTGTTCCCATGAGGCACAGGGTCAGACATATTTGCATATGGCCATGTCTGAACTGGTGTGGTGTGGTGTGGAGTGCAAAAAAACGATGGATCTAGGCCCAGATCTCTGTACTGGGGTGAATGTATGACATTGTTCTGCATTCTGTCCATCAACTGTGGTTTTTGCATTTGTCACCCCGAGTGGGATGGGTATGCTCAGACGTGAGTCCCATGCACTCCACACCACTGGATTCAAGCAAGCCGGATTGAAGACGGCTGGAATGCCAGAAACCGGTCCTTGGATGCTTGTTTCCGGTCCAGGGAAGGCATGGCTTGGCAGTTCGGGCTGGACTGTTCCCATGAGGAACAGGGTCAGACTGATTTGCAATGGCCACATCTGCACTGGGGTGGTGTGGAGTGCAAAAAAACAACGGATCTAGGTCCAGATCTCTGTACTGGGGTGAATGTATGACATTGTTCTGCATTCTGTCCATCAATTGTGGTTTTTGCATTTGTCACCCCGAGTGGGATGAGTATGCTCAGACGTGAGTCCCATGCACTCCACACCACTGGATTCAAGCAAGCCGGGATGAAGACGGCTGGAATGCCAGAAACTGGTCCTCGGAAGCTTGTTTCCGGTCCAGGGAAGGCATGGCTTGGCCGTTCGGGCTGGACTGTTCCCATGAGGCACAGGGTCAGATTGATTAGCATATGGCCATGTCTGAACTGGGGTGGTGTGGAGTGCAAAAAAACGATGGATCTAGGCCCAGATCTCTGTACTGGGGTCAATGTATGACATTGTTCTGCATTCTGTCCATCAACTGCGGTTTTTGCATTTAACTTTTGAAGTTAGCACACAGCGTTCCTTGAAATCTGAAATTCGACCTTCACTTTTTTAAAACAAAAAGCTTCTAACTTTGGAACTCTATTTTTCTACGATTTGATTTGACTTTTTCCAAAACACAATGAACCTTGTCACAAATGCAATCCGCTTAAGGTAGAACTATTCTTAGAGAACAATAATTCTTTGATTACTTCCTAGGAACAATATTGACCTAATATGCATATCAAAACCGAAACAGTTTGTTTATTCTGCTATGGGATGGTCTCAACTTTTTCTTCTGTAACAAAGAGCCATTTCATATATGTAATTTTCGTGCATTATTTGTTTAGCATTGCTGATATCATATCATATGCTTACAATGAAATCATTTCTTTTAAAATGCACACTGTACAAATGCTCATTTTATGTGTACAACCATTTTCAAATGCATTTGTATGTATTTTTGGGTGGGATTGTTAACACATGCTCTAGATTATATGTTTTAGTACTTGAACTTAGATGAACATGATAACGTGGAGTGGGTGTTGTATAACATTTTAGGACCCTATTGTAATTTTCCCGATTCATGCCCTTATATAGGTATAAATCACCATATCCTTATATAGGCATAAGAATCATAACCATATTTAGACATAGCTCATGCAGTCCAAATAGGGCAGGGCTACTTCCACCAGTTCCAAAAATCGACAATGATTTCTTGGAAAATTTGGATTCAGCAGCTAGGGACTTCCCCTTGCTCAAAAACTGACTTGTCCAAGAACTCATGGAGTTTTCAAAGAACTCCACCTTTACGTCAAACTCGGTACCTTCAAGGTATAAATATGCCCACACTTGCCATAGCAAACACGCAGTGGTTTGGAGCAGTTCGACTATCTACTCACCAGACGCGCCCTGCTACTGCAAGTGCTGAAGGAAGCCGACTCTCAAGCAAACACACTGAGATAGACGCTGTCTTTTCTCTTGCTGAGAAATCCAGCTCCAGTGTTTCAAAGATACCCTTGCAGGTTGTTGGGAAATCGAGTCCTGAGCCTGACCTTCTTCATTCCAAATTAAGGTACGGAGATGATTATACCCAAAGAGAAATCTTGGACAGATTCTTGGCAAAAGAATACTACATTTATGCTACACCTCACTTACTTCTTACCTCGTACTGAGCTTAGGTTAGTACGAGGGTAGGCGTATTTTAGAAGCACCAGTTGAGTAGCCTCTGTTATTTATGTATGTATTTATCTATGGTTTAGGAACCATACAATGCTCTTACAGTATTATTTTATTCTACTCTTTTTACTGTATGCATTATATTTTGCAACCAGTCTTACGATTGTAGCAGTTCATTTCTCATGCTTCAGAAATAAGACTGTTCAATAAAACCTTTTATTGAAAACGCCCGTCTATCTATTTCTCTGCACCTCTGGTGAAACGAAGCATGCACAATTGACTGAGTGAAATATCTATCTATTGTTTCCACGACTCTGAAGATCAGTTTATTCTTGGGGAAACAAAGTTGTCATGTTTATGCGGCTGTCAGAAACTAATCCCTTCTTGTGAACTCGAGAAAGTTTCTAGTGACCTCTGAGCTAGCTGGCACTCACAATTAAGTTTAATATATTCGATAGAGACCTAGTCGACATAAGCCCTATGTCACATCTATAGGATATTTTATTCCAATGCGCAGAGCCAATTTGGAATATAGGAACTACACTACACTACGTCTGCACCCGTAAGACAAAACAACAACTGTTTCCGTTCACGGGGCGCTAGAGGGCGCACTGCGGAATGGCTGCCGTGTAAGTCAGCTCCGCCGGACGGGTGAAGAAAAAGCGGCCTTGTACCCCCTAAAAATGCTTCCCTGCCCGCCACGGACAGAAAAATGATGATCGGATGAGGGAGGTAGCAAGATGCTGACATTGCAGCGACGTGGCGAGCAGCAGTACAGAGAAGGCGAGGAATGCTGCGATAGCGCCGGTCAGCGACCCAAGATGGCGGCGACCGCGACCCGGGACACTGAGTCGGATAAGTGCTGAGAGCCCCTGAGCGCGACCAGTAAGCAACCCCAACCTCACGCCACAACAGCGGTACTGCGGCGCTGCCCGGGACAGAGCCCTAGATGCCCCTGCAAACGGTGCCGGACCGGCGACGGAGGTGCGTTCCACGGATTTCAAAATGGCGCAAGCAGTGGAACGCACAGCAAAAGGGACTGCAAACGGCGCCCCAAGCCCGTAATGACCCCGAGTGAGTAGTGGAAGGGCGGGCAGCGGCTCGGGAGTGCGGCAGCTGACTGGAAGGAGATGGCTGGCAGATTGCTGGCACACAACGCGCAATTCCTGGGGCAAGAAAATCCGCCAATGGTAAACCAGCATTGAGGTGCAGGCTCGGCGCGGAGACATTCTACGACGTTAAAGGCTAATTGTCCAGCAGGCATATCATGCAGGGAAGTGGCATTGTTGATTCGAGATAATCGCGCTCTGTTGGGCGTCCCGGCGCCTTTTACTTCAGCGGGGATATCAAAGACGGCGCATTACAGGTGTTACAACCCCTGCAGCAGCGCGCAGCGGTCCGCATGACATGAAGTCAACATGAACAAAGTGGGGCCAAATGAATAGATCAGCGTCGATAGGGGCACAGGGCAATCCACCGAGGCGGAAGAGAACAGCGATAATACCCCCAGCTGCGACCAGCCCGGTGCAGCGCACCAGCAGTCCGATTGTGTCCTCCAGCGACATGGGGAAGCCGGATAAGAGTCAATCAAAATTACCCTTCGAATCGAAGAAGCAAACGCCAAAAACAGCACCTGCCACAGAAGCGGAGAGGGATCACGTCCTGGAAGACGACACCAACATGGAAGGGGTCCTGCGCGCCATCCAGCAGAGTCTGCAGGAAATGAACAACAAGATGGACTTGGTCGTCCTGAGGGTGGACGCCATGACGGCGAACATGGAGAACCACGAGGAACGACTGGTGGAAGCAGAGCAACGAATATCGACGGTTGAGGATCTCTCAAGGGACACGTCAAAGTCATGTGGAACCATGGCCAAAACGCTGGAAACCCTGAAAGCGAAGGTGGAGGATCAGGAAGCGAGGTCAAGACGCAATAATGTACGCATTTCGGGACTGCCGGAGACGACCAACACCGGCAAGATGGAGACGTACGTGGAGGCCATGTTGAAAGACATATTTGGCACGGAGAGCTTCTCAGAGGTCTTCCTGATCGAGCGTGCCCATCGCTCCCTGGCGCCCACCCCTAAGCCAGGGGCCACGCCTAGGATGATCATCGCCCGAGTCCTAAATTACCGGGACAGAGACACTATACTATGGCTTGCACGAGAAAAAGGCAAAGTTACATATCAGGGAAGCACCTTGGAGTTCTATCCCGACCACACCATGGCGGTGCAAATGGCGCGAAAGGAATTCGCCTCCGTCAAACAGAAACTCCGTGACATGGGAGTCGGATATGCAATGCTCTACCCAGCGAAAATCAGGATTCTTACTGAGGGCAAACCAGTGATACTCCAGACGGTGCAGGCAGCGCACGAATATGTCAAGACGCTAGGCAGACGCCGCAAAGAGCGGGAAAAGGGTGACAGGCTGAGCGACAACGATTGAAGGCCGACCTGCAAGGATACTGCAAGTACATGGGCCGATTGAACCTGGACTGGCCGACCTGGGCGGACGCCGGGTTACATTGCGCTACAGTACGAGAGAGACATTTTCTTTCTCCCATTTGGCTGCGACGTACGCTTACAGGGCTGATTGAACAGTGAGTAAATGTTGCGCCGCAAGACGCAAGGTACAAGTTTGCAACTGATGACTAGCACTGATAGAGATGCATAACTTTTAAACTGCTGTAGCAACACTCATGTCCACAATGGAACCCTATACTGAACGCAAGCCGTGGGCACACTGGAGCGCACTATCTCACGCTCTACAGAGCACGATTAGACTGTCTATGGAGATAGTTACTGCCTCTCCATGAAGAGTCGCAAGGGGGGGAGATGAGGGACAAACTCAGTCACATCTGCGACTGAAATTTTCACCCGTCCACATCCACTATGTGGATGGAGACATGTGCTCTTGGCGACACCCCCACGCGGGTGTACCCCAACTCAAGTTTTGACATTGTTTTGAAGTTCCTATGGGGATGGCTTTGGCAAAGTTTGGGTGCTGAAGTGGGAGGGGGGTGGACAAGGGGGTTGGGGAAGGTTCAAATATGTACACTGTATCTAAGAAGCATTGCGACTTCGTCCATTGCTAGGCATGCAATGGTTTGTACTATGATCCCATTGGGACTCCCACGACACACGCGCAACACAGAGTTGCTAAAAGGCAAGATGGTCAATATACCGAACACTAACGTATTTGATATTTGATATTTATGAGCATTTGTAAAGCGCAAGCGTTCGCTCCCAGGGGGCATCATGGCGCTAGGCGAGCTGCAGAGGAATAACTGAAAGAGTGAAGTGAATGGAAGAGAGAACTAAATGGCAGCCAGGACAGAGGAGTCTGGTAATTTGTAGACCCATGTCTTGAGGAGTTTTCTGAAGTTGTTCTCATTGTCTATGGCTCTAAGGTTGGCGGGTAGGGTGTTCCAGGCTTTAGCTGCCAGAACATTGAAGGATTTTCCGCCTTTGGTCTTATATTTGAATCTGGGAATTTGAACCAGGTTAGTCCCAGAAGATCTCAAGCAGCGCGAGGGGTTATAACGCTTAAAACGGTTTACAAAGTAACGGGGTCCTGTGTTTTGCATGGTTTTGTGGACTGTGAGAAGCAGTTTGAAAAGAATTCTTTTATGCAGTGGCATCCAATGAAGCGAATTCAGGGCTGCAGACGCAGATGACCTTCTGGGGAGTTGTAAAACCAGTCGAGCTGCAGCATGTTGTAGGCTCTGCAGCTTTCTGAGAGTAGATTTTTTCACTCCGGCCATAAGGCCGTTGCAGTAGTCAAGTCGGGAAAGTAAAAGAGCTACCGCGACTGACTTTCTAGCTGCAATTGGGAGGAAATCAAAAAATTTCTTCAGAGATTTTATTAATCCGAAACATCGACCGGCGGTGATCTTAACGTGGTCATCAAAAGTAAGGGAAGAATCGAATTGTACGCCCAGGTTTCTGGCTGATGTGACTGCACTAGGAGGGGCCTCTGATCCTGTGGGCCACCAATCTTTCGGGCAAAAAGAAAGATTCTTACCTAATGGGATGATCTCTGTCTTTGCGCTATTGCATCTAAGATGATTAGTATTTAACCACTCAAAGACATCTGAGAGGCAGTTTTTGAACCGGAGATCTGCGTCAGTACGCTGTTTGTCAATGGTGACGACCAATTGAGTGTCGTCAGCGTAGGACGTGACCAGGATCCCATGTGATTCTATCACAGCTAAAAGGGGTGCCATATAGATGTTAAAAAATAAAGGGCTTAATATGGACCCCTGGGGCACTCCAGATGTAATTGGTTTTTCGCAGGATAGGTGGGGTCCTAGTGCCACAGTCTGAGACCTGTTTGATAGAAATGATGAAATCCAGGCCAGGGCTGAGTCTGTCACGCCAATCTCTCGCATTCGATTGATTAGGATGACATGCGAGATAGTGTCGAATGCTGCTGTGAGATCCAACAGGATGAGGACAACTTGCTTGCCCTCATCCTGTAGGAATTTGATGGAATCAGCAAGTTCGATCAGAGCTGTTTCGGTGGAGTGACCGGAGCGGAAGCCCGATTGCTGGGGGTGCAAGATGTTATGGGCTTCTGTGAAAGTTTTAAGCTCCTCATGCACTAAATGCTCCGTGACTTTGCCCAGAATAGGAAGTAAGGAGATGGGGCGCATGTTAGTCAAATCTGTAGGTGATTTGTTCTGTTTTTTCAACAGAGGTTTAACAGTGGCCTTCTTCCATTCGGCAGGTACAATTCCGGATTCAAGGGATTCATTAATGATTCCATTAATGTAGGGGTTGACCGTGTCAATCAGATGATGGAGAATGATGGGGGGACAGGAATCAGTGGGTGCTCCTGATTTTCAGGCCCGGATTGCCTTGCTTGTCTGTTGCAAGGAAACTGGTTTGAAACTGGAGAGAGGAGGGTAGTTAACTGTTACCTCTACGGTGGTTGTCGAGGGTGGGGGAAAGTCTTTCTGAATGTTGACAATTTTGTCAATGAAGTAATCAGCAATTTGGTTGCAAAGGCTCTCTGAGGGAGGTACATCGGTGGTGAGGGCTTTCGGATGAGTGAAAGACTTGACTATGCTGAAGATGGTTTTTTGATTTTGATGCGCTTCCATTATAAGATTGGTAAAGTATTCCTTTTTTGCTACTTTTATGTCAGAGAGATATACTTTCCTCTGTTGGACATAGCGTGTTCTGGAGATCGTGTCATATGCTTGTCTCCAGTGTCTTTCTAGTCTCCGACAACAGCCAGATACACAATAATGACGCACTCTAACACGCTAAACTTTATCACGTGGAACATACGAGGCCTGGAGAACCCGAAGAAGACACGACACATGTTTGCATATCTGGATAGACTTAATGTGGATGTGGCCTTTCTACAGGAAACACACATGGCACCCACTAACACATCGACACTGGGGAGGAGATGGGCGGAATCGATCACTAGCTCTAACTATTCAACTTTCTCGAGGGGCGTTAGTATACTGATAAAAAAGGGAACCCACTTTAAAATCACAGACACATGCAAAGACACGGAGGGTAGATACGTGGTGGTGGTAGGCAAGGTGAGACAACAACAGCTTGCACTAGTGAATGTATATGGCCCGAATATAGATGACTCCAACTTCTACGAAACCTTATGGCACACGCTGGCAGATGTTGCGGCAGACAACATACTATGGGGGGGGTGATTTTAATGTCACACTTAAAGATGGGCTGGACAGAACACAACATACCCTGGAACCACATGTCAGGGCGAGGGCGATGGTACGAGAGGCGATGACTAACTTACACCTGGTTGACATATGGAGGGTAAAGCATCCCGGGGACTATCAGGCGACACACATAAACGCGGCTAACAACAGCTGGTCTAGGATAGACTACTGGCTAGGCACTCAGGACACACTGACATGGGTGAAAGACATCAAGCACCTCCCCAGGACAATATCAGACCATAGCCCTGTGCTAATAAAGCTACATATCCCTCACTACGTGCCGCCGCCGTATACATGGCGATTTAACGCACAAGCATTAAGGGATCCATTATACACGGACACCATTCTAAAAGCAATCACGGATTACTTTGAGCTAAACACACCAACAACGGAAGACCCGTGCCTACTATGGGAAGCCTTTAAGGCAACTATCCGGGGCGTATGCATAAGCACTACTTCTGGCATACTGAGGGACATACGACATCAATTACAGAGGCGGGAGGAGGAACTACAGGAACTGGAGCGACGATACACACTCACGGGGGATGCTACATTACTGGGGGATATCAGGACCCTTTTATCAGAGCACCAATCCTTTGTGGCAGATGAATTAAAATACATATTCAAACGAACGACGGCCAGGAGATACGGCGAGGGGGGCAGACCTGGCAGGGCGCTAGCTGAGACAATCTGTAAGGGCAGGGCACCGCAGCACATTGAGGTGATTCAAACCACGACCGGCGAATACACGCACAACATACAGACTATCATGGGGGAATTCATGGGCACCTATGGAGCACTATATAGAGCGCGACTGATCACACCACAAGAGGACCTGCTGACTTACCTGGCAGATGTGGAAATAGCATGGTTGGCGGATGGACACAGGGACTACCTAGCACGTCCTATCACAACACAGGAGGTCGTAGACACCATTAGACGTCTCCCAAATAACAAGGCCCCGGGACCGGACGGCTTTGTGGTCGAGTTCTACAAAGCGTACGCAGACATCCTAGCGCCCCACCTAGTGCAACTCTATGAAGCCTCACATGAGGCACAGACGTTGCCAGCGTCAATGAGAGAGGCACTCCTGATTGCCATGTTGAAGCCCGGAAAGGACGAAGACCAATGCGACTCATATCGTCCTCTCTCGCTCATTAACGTGGACACCAAAATACTGGCTAGCCTACTGGCAGACAGACTAAAACCACTCATGCCGCTACTGATTAGGCCGGACCAGTCGGGTTTCATCCCGGACAGGTCAACCACGCACAATACCCGCACCCTATTTGCACTGGCACATTACTTGGCCCCGGACATCAAAGCGGTGGCGGTCCTCCTAGACGCGGCCAAAGCCTTTGACACCATTGACTGGCCCTTCCTCCACGCGGTACTGATTCGAATGGGGTTCCCGCAACTGTTTACTGGTTGGATTACCATGTTATATACGAATCTCACTGCGCGTATTAGGGTTAATAAACACCTCTCTGGCCCAATCACCATCGAACGCGGCACCAGACAGGGGTGCCCGCTCTCGCCAATGTTATTTGCCCTAGTGCTCGAGCCACTGGCATGCAAGATAAGACAGCATTACCATCACTCGGCCATTCAACTTCCAGCACGACCTATACACATATCTCTGTATGCTGACGACATGGTCCTGTATGTTAAAAACCCTGACCAGCATCTCAACCCGCTGCTGCGGGAGTACATTAAATATGGTCAGCATTCAGGACTGCAAATTAACTGGCCCAAATCCCTAGTACTTGCGCTAACTGACGGTACAAAGCCTACCGCACTGGATTACCCTCTGGAGTGGCAGGAAGAGCCGACTAAATATCTAGGAGTGTGGTTCCACAGGGACCCGGAATTGGTTATCCGTACCAATTACGGGAGAGTCATATCCTCGCTGGAAGATAAAATTAAGAGATGGGTTGGACTGCCACTGTCCCTGGCCGACAGGCTTGCTATAGTGAAAATGGTACTGTTGCCAACATTTTTATACCTATTCAACAACATACCCATTAAACCCCCCGCAGAGGTGTTTCGTAACATAAAATCGCTCATGCTATCCTTAATATGGGCTGGGAAACAGGCCAGGATAGATCTACAAACAATGACATTGCCATACGCCCAGGGAGGGTTTAAGGTCCCAGATATGTACCTCTACTATCTGTGCGCCCAGGCGCAATTCGCGCACTACTGGTTCCATGAGATACCCTTCCCAATGCACGTAGCGGTGGAAAAGGGAGATGCAGACCCGATCCCGCTGACAAGCATTCTATCCCACAGCAGACCACGATTGCATGCACAGGATATCAATCCGGTAAATGCCACAATTGAAGCGTGGAAACTGCTTGGCAAAGCAGCGCACAGCGCGCCCCTTTACGCACCCGCACTCCCACTAGCACACCATCCAGCCATTTCTGTGACTCAGGAGCAAGTTGGTATGGACCTGCTAAAGCAAGCTGGCATAGACATATGGGGTGACCTGTATAAGGACGGGAAGTTTGTGACACTACACGAGCTGACGTACATTAAAAACCCGACACTGCTCTTTAGCTTCAACTATTATAGATTACAACGAGCGGTAAAGGAGTATTATCCGACATTCCCGGATGAACCACAGACACTGGCCCCATTGCAAATGGTTCTTACCTCTCCCTCCGCATCACACTTGGTCTCTAGACTCTACAACAGCGCGCAGGCACACATAGGGAATACAGCTACACGGGCCCGGGAGAGGTGGTGCAATTCACTAGAGGATACACTGACAGATGAGGAATGGGAGACATCCTGTGTAATGACAGGAATGCTGACACCGAATGGCAATCTGAGACTTATACACTATAAATACCTGCATCAAGTGTACCACACACCCAACAGGCTGCACCGGTATGGACTGAGGGACGACTCCAACTGTGTGCGATGTGGACAGGACAATGCTGATTTTATGCACTTAGCGTGGCACTGTAACTTGATTGCAAGATACTGGGTACAGGTGATCCAAGCCCTCAATGTCATGCTGGGTGCGGAGCTGCCATGCACAGCCAAGGTATGTCTGCTGGGGTTGGTGCCAAAGCTAAAAGCGCAAAGGAAAAGACTGTGCGTGATTGCCTTGCTCATGGCAAAAAGGAGAGTGTCATTGCACTGGAGCAGCAAACTACGACCTAAAGTTCAAAATTGGTTGGAGGACTTGGCGTATTGCTGTGACACACTGGCCACATACGAGGAGGAATTGCCGGCGGGCTCGCGCCCCAGAGACTATTGGAAGCCCTTTAGACAATACCTGGCGTCAACCTTGGCAGACCAAGAACCGCAGGCAGAGCTGAATTGACATAGACCGACCGTTGATAGGGGAGTTTAATCGATACAGTGATGGAGGGAGGAGAATGCTGTGATGCAGTGATATATATGTTCTTATTCTTAATATTTTTACTTTATTTTTTTGTATTTTTTCTTCTGGGGGGTTGAGTTGAAATGTTCCCCCAGGTTACGGAGGTTGTAACTGTAAAGGTTTATAAAAAAAAAAACTGAACAAAATGTAAGACCATCAATGCCATAGTACCAGCGTCGCACATTGTCTAATTACACACCTGATAGTGCATATATCGACACGCCGCCGGACCCTCGGTTGTCGGCTGATGGGCTGTGTATGTACAGAGCAATGTTGGATGATACCAACCAATGCAATGCCGGCCTCGCCAGGTTGTAGGCGTGGAAAGTGTATATTAACTCTGTGACAATGTAAAATAAAAGTCTTGCACCAAAAAAAAAAAAAAAAAAAACTGTTTCCGTTCACTTTTATTAGAGTGTGTGAATCCAAAGTTTAGAAGAAAACCCACTCGCCTCTAGGCTGTCTTATGAAGAGGGCCAGTCTTACAGCTGAGATGTCCATCCTCTGTCTCTAGGAAGGCAGGAATCTCGTGTTTCCTCTCAAGGATCATGCCTTGTTTCAGGCTTCAGGTGATCGCTCTTATTGCACAATGATCTTGGGTTGCTTTTCTGGGCTCTGGTCATCTCCTCTTTTGTTAATATTGGGTGCCTATGCACTCTGTATAAGATCTAACCCGGTGAATTTCTGGACAGTCACCCTCTGGCCATCAATGTACTGATTTTTTTGTTTGAATATGTTTATTGCATTTTCGTCATTTTACAGCATTACACATATGAGAAATTAACTACGCCGTAGTACTGAATGTTTGTCACATATCGCTTCAGTTGTACATACTCATGAAGGAGCTCAGGCATGAGGAGCGAAATAAAAGTAAAGTAGTTAGAACAGCATGTCAGTACCATCGGTTACAGTTAGCCATCAATGTACTGATATCCTAATTCTTGATCATTGGGGCTAATTTGCTGTGGGTATTGTTGACTCAGGGAGCTATAATATTAGTAATTTTAGTGGTAATAGGCAGTGTTTTGGATCATTATTTTTTGTGTTTTATGAAGCACAAACTTGACCCAAGTGCATTAGGGTATTTTACATGAGCACCGGATTACGTTACATAAGACCAGAGTCATCTTTGTAAATTGAGGCATGGAGAAGTGATTTGCCAATAATCAAAAGATGTTGATCTGATACTGGTACTCAAATCTAGTGCTCCATTGCCTAGGTCAGCAAGTGTGGCTGTAAGTCCACATCTACTTAACAGGTTTTATACATTATAGTGATATACAATGGTTCACACCATTAGGCCAGTAATTACTAGTGTGAAATAAGCTATTGATATTAAAATGAGGGAGCAATTAGAGAGCAAAGCATTGGTTGAATAGATTGTACAGAATGGTTGTCCCTGCCGAGACCCTGTCAGTTACATCAATTAATGACAGTCTCATTGATTTTTTAAGTTGTTTTTTTTCGTGCCTCTTGAAAGTGTGGACTAGACCTTCAACTATTTTTCATATTAGATTTTCTCTTTCTAAATAGCTCGCTGATCCATTAAATGAGAGACAAGAGTGTGCAAGTAAAAAAAAAAATCTGTACTATTGCATCGTTCATTCAATTAATTCAATTGTACAAGTCTCTTTCAAACCAAGATACACAGCGGAATTGGGGAAGTGAATGAGCAAGAGATAAGCTTGATGAACGTAACAGACACTGTGTTATTTGCACAAGCACTTGTGAGTCATCTAATTGCCCACACGTGCAATTAGCTAAGAGGAGTTTAGCACGACACGTCCACTTTCAAATTTTGAGTCTGTGTATTCATATATTAGCTGCTCTTTAGATACAGATGTGTGAATATGCTTTGAAAAATCAAAAAAGTATGCATATTGATGTGCAACATAAAGTGCTTAATGAAAGAGTGCTGGTGCCTCAAGGTCTGCTCTTAAGCCTGTGGCTGGTGCAATTAAAGTGTTGGTGCACTGAATACCAAGGATGGTAGATTTAAATCCACCTCAGACCTCTGTAATCCACTACCAGACACTCACTGCCCCTTAATCTCACACTTGAAGGATTCTGCTTTCTCCCTTTGTGACAGTTTTGCCATCTTTCCTTTCCTCCGTCTTCCTCTCTCTCTTATACTTGGTAAATATCTGATGCAGAAAAATAAGGAAAAGACACATAAATGATGGACGGAATGCAGAGCAAATCAAACATTCAACCCAAGTCAAGAGATCTGGGTTAAATCCATCATTATTTTGCTCACCATGCCACTCCAGTTTAGATCCAACCATATGCAAATCAGTCTTTACCGTGCTCCTCATGAGAACAGTCAAACCTGAACTGCCAAGCCAGGTCCTCCCTGGACCAGAAACAAGAATTATGGGACCAGTTTCAGGGTATTGCCCCTCATCAGCCAGGCCAGCTTGAATCCCATAGCACAGTGCGCCTGGGATCCACCCCCAGTCAAGAGATCTGGGTTAAATCCATTGTTATTTTACTCAACATGCCACCCCCAGTTTAGAACTAGCTATGTGCAAATCAGTCTTGACTCTGCTCCTCATGGGAACAGTTAAGCCTGAACGGTAAAACCAGGTCCCCACTGGACCAGAAACATGCATCCTGGGACCACAAGTAAGTGCTGGTGGCCCCAACTGGCAACCACCAGCTCAAATAAAGTCCTGGCACCACAGTTGTGGGTGTGCACGTTTTGCATGGCAACTTACAGTAGTTTAGTGAACTTGTGGAATAGTGTTCACATTGTGCACGCACAAGCAGAAAACATTCTGACTATCCTGTAATCATGCAAAAACAACAGCTAGCATGGCCTGTGAGCCAATTTCAAGTACTGTGCAGTGTATTTGAAAACATTGTTCAATGCTAACTGTTAAAGTTGAAAATATACAGTGAAAACACCCAAAGCTTTTCCTTGAAGCTTTATCTGGCATAGCCCAAGTTTAACAAAATCTAGTAACATACCAAAATGTCCCTAGTACCTTTAGCCTGAAGGCTCTGGGCCTCATTTAGAGTTTGGCAAATGAGTTACTCCATCAGAAACCTGACGGATATCCCGTGCTCCATATTAAAAGTTCATTAAAACCTCTGGCACTTGTAATACGGTGGACAGAATATTCATCACGTTTTTGTGCAGAGTAACCCTCCTCCAAGCTTTAAATCAGGTCCTATGTCTAGTGTGAGAACCAGTGCAAATCATCTAACTATTCTGAAGGATGGGCACATTTGCATAGTTTTTTCTTGTGTAGTATGCGATTTCTCTATCAAATTACTCGTCTCTTATGTGTTACATGAGGGCTGGTATCCATTTTAACAATGGGACTTTTCACAATGCCTAACATCTTGAGATCCCCATTTTTAATTTCTGTTTACGAGGATACATTCCCTCACATACATGTCATTTACAACTGTACAGTGTCAAGACAGTCACCACCAGTCTTATAAATAAAATAAAATAAACATACCTGAGTTAAGTACTCAGTAGAAATACTTGCGAGATATGTCAAGGTATACCTGTTGAGTTTCTGTTTGCTAAGCAACGAATGATGCTCGTGCAACGCAATAACTATGGCATATATTCCTTTTCACAGATTTTGCAAATCATTGCTGCTCGAAACAAGTCTTGCACAAGATAAAGCTGCACGGGTTTGTATAGGTAGGTATAAAATAATTAGGAAATTACACCAAATTTGGGTAGCTCAGCAATTGTGATTTGCACAAGATTGTCTAATAATCTAATAATCACTACATATTACCGTCCCTACTAAATCTTTGTCTTCATCATTAAATAGTCCATCCAGTGAATGATTAATGTGACAGTAGTTCCCAAAATCGAAGCAGACAAAGGTATTCTCTGGAGGGCGTGTTATTGATGATTTGTGTTGATGCAAGAATGAACATCATAGTGTTTATATAACACTGGATTGCCCCTTTAATTAAGATCGCTGTATTTTTGTCGCACAATCACTGCCATGCTCTTTGTACAGGCGGGCAAGTTCTATCCATTTTGCACGTATCTGAGAAGGAAAAGAAACATAAGCGATAACCGGTAGCTCGAAAAAAAAATACACCTTCATAAACTGTGCTCTTTTCATCTGGCATGGAAAATCAAGGCGAGAAATATGAAATGAAAGGTTTTGTATGCTGGCTTGCACGCTTACCTCAACCAGTCTCGTATTTTTTCTGCTACAGGAGAGGTAAGCCCAATCTGGCCTGCTGATTTCCTGACTAGGAATTTAAAAGAAACTTTGTCAATTGCACATTGCTTTTCAACAAGTAAACAAACAAAAAGTGACCACTTTGGTGTTGGGTTCCTAATAAATATTAGCTACTGACGTAGTTTGGGTTTATTTCCCTAGACCTCCGGGTGTTGTACACATTCCTGCAATCAAAGTTTGCAAGACATTTTATGACTACCTTTCTTGATGCTTAGCACTGCCTTTTGACCACAGAGCCCTTTGTAATCACTATTAAATGACACGACCCATGGCTGGAGCCTGATTGGTCTGCAGCCAGGACTTAAATAAACACTCCAGTCTAGTCCAACTTATTTATTTTTCTCAAATCAGCAAAAACTAATTTTACAGAAAAGGGGCGCGCCCAGCCAACTTTTAAGAGCCGTGATATCCTCAAAGATATGTACCTGACATGTTTCAGTGATTGCCAAATGTGTACCAATATGAAAGTAATGTATTGCAGTCTGCATAACAAGTACTGGCTTGTCCAAGCTTAGCCAATGCACAATCACGCCAACTGCAATAATGTCAAACTTTAGTCATGTAATGTACGGTGACAACATACAAGCCCAGTGGGACTTCTGTGGCGAGATCTCAACCTCAGTGACTATGTCTTTTGGAAAACTTATGTTTTTAAGGCTTCATTGGTTCCACTGCTTCAAGAATCAGAGTCTATTGGAATCTGGAGGCATTGGCCAATTTCAAATGGAATTCAGTCAGGTCAGACGGGGCTGAAAAGCTGGGTGGACACATCTAGTATGGGCTGATCATTTTGAGATGTTAATGATAAAATTTGCGTCTTTCAAAATGGCTGCCACTCCAAAACCAATTCAATCCAAAGAATAACAATGTATATAACCACTACCTTACTCTTGAATACAGTTGGACATTCATTCATAGGAAGTAAGCTGTTTGATTTTTTACATAAAGGCCTCTGAGCATTGGGATATATGTAATGTTCCAATGCACTATATTTAAGAATTTATGGTGAATGAGAAACTTAAAACTATCACCATTTAGAAGCACAACTCTTAATTCACTTGTGAAATCTTTTCAAATGTTTCTGCATACATCGGGCCCTATTTCACGAAGGAAAACTGAGACGAAAGTCTTACTTTACGACTTTCGGTGTACACAAAGGGCATTTATGAGTAGTAATGTTAGACTTGTCTCAGTTTAACCTAAGCTTTGGTCTTAAGTCTAACTGAGACCAAGTTAAACAGAGACAAAAGTCTAACTTACTGCTCGGCCATCTGAAGAGAATAAAGTAGGACGATGGTGTGGTGTGGTTTGGAACTTGGGAGTGGGGAAGGGGAAGAGCAGGGTCATTAATTATGTAAACACTTTGGTAAAAAAATCATGCAATCTGGTTAGTTCAATTAACAATTTTCTAATGAAAATTCCAATAATCTGTGCTACCTAAACTATTATTTTTGAAGAATGGGGGAGTTAGGTCCTGGGACGTGGGGCTAGCTGGACCATTAATAAACTTAAAAGATACAGATTGCCAGCCACACACTTACTCAAATCCTCTGTTTTTGAGGGAACAAACCAAGTGAAACTTCCTGGTTCGTCCGGGTATATCGCTATAACCCTTTTATTATTTATTTATTTTTTATCTTTTTTTGTTTTGATGTATGAAAAAGACACCTTATTGTTTTCTATTTTGCTCGATAAATGCTTATTTACAACTCACAGTTATTTACAATTCACAGTTATTTACAACACAAAAACATACACATAACTGGTTGTATATACAAAGTTATTTGCTTTGATATATATACACTCAAATATTCATAATTACACGAAGACAAAAATTATTCATAGTTACGTAAAGACAAGAGTCAAAAGTATAAACTCGAAATTTAGAATAGACAATTGATGACAATCATAAATCAGTGAACTACAGCTTGATGTAGTAAGCTCAAAAAAGAAGAAATAGACTCTAAATTAATTCATTCAGTCTATTCAACAAATCAATGTCTAATCTTTTTTACGCCAACGCGTTTCGAATCCGGTATGTCAACTCTACGGATTCTCATCAGGGCTCTGCCTTAATACGGTGTATCTGCAAGTGTATAAAGCAAAGCTTGTTTTAGCTACATTTTTGATAATTGTTTCAGCTTCCAACTACACTTAAGCCATGTTCATCTTATTACCTGTTTTACCAGCCATTGCCGGACAGGGGTAGAGTGTTGGTCCTGACTGAGTTTCTTTTCTTTTCGATATCTAAAAATAAATATAGGTATCATGACCTATTTTATCTCGCTCTATTTGAACAGAACAGGGGCACATGTATTATTAACATACCTTGCTGGATCGTTTATGTGATCCTTCGTTTTCGCCAATGAGAGTTTGTTTTCAGTCTTGTATTTTACTTACAGCCTGAAAATAGTGAAACAATCGTTTTAGGCGCTTTTAAGCACAAACAATACAACGAGAGAGAGAGGCACCCAGTGCTCTACTCGGCATACCTGCTCTGAATGACTTCTTGCTTAGGCTGTTCGTGTTCTATTTGGATACAGCAGTAAACGCTCTTTAACAATGCGGGCACCACTTTCGAAGTCCTCGATAGTCACACTCGTTTTCCCTAAAGGAAATAACATCGTTTTACTAGACTTCAGGGGGTACTACGTTTTTAAGGGCAGATTTGACCTGTGTTGTCTCGGGACTTACTTCAACATGCTGCAACTCGGCGTCTGGCTCGCAGTCACTGGGTTTGGCAGCCATGTTGTAGCATGGTTTTAAACCTACTTTCATCCACTCGCGTGGCGGCCATCTTGGAGTGGGGTGTCTAGAGAAGGCTATCTTTTTAGATATGGGCAGAAGGTGAATTTCAATCACGTGTTTGCCATATGCGCATTCGATATCGACCCTTTTACATGAAAACATTGTACTGAAAAGTTCACACTCTAGATATTTCAGATAGCGAATTAAGCCCGTTAGTGCACTATTGAACTTCAGTATCAGATATGCCTCTTTTTTCAATAGAATTTTATCTTGGTCAATGGGTCTCGACTGTTGTAATACATATAGAATCGACCATTTAAAGTCGTTCTCAGTGTGTTTATTTTCAATAAAGTGCTCCACCATAGGGGCGGTTAGCACCTTATTCTTAATTCTTGATTTATGTTGCGTTATGCGCATATTCACTTGGGGAATGAAACCCATTGAGGGACACCATAAGTGTGGGACATGCGCGGCCTGTGGGACTACTGTGGAAGGGAAGGAATTTCAACATGGGAATATTAAGTGGAAACACTTGAGCTTCTCAAACTGCAAAACACGTAATGTGGTGTATGTAGTCATCTGCCCATGTAATAAAATATACATAGGCAAGACAACACAACAAGTGAATATGCGCATAACACAACATAAATCAACAATTGTTCAAATACAAAGGCGATACAAATAGCAATGCTACATAATGTATAAGTAAAATAAGGATCATGCTGTCTTATACCTGCATACAAGTTAGGAGTCTGGGCAAGGTTTCTGCAGTATCTAGATTCTCTGAGGAGTTCAGATTTTAATTAGGCCCCATGGAGTATTATATTCTGCATCAACATGTCTCATGGCCAGGGAAAGGGGATGGTGTGGAAAATGTTGCTGTGTCTTTTCCTTCTCATGTAAATGTTTAGCATTGCTAATAGCACAGCCACCCCATTAGATGTGGAACTAAATTAAAGCACAATGGAACTCACAAGTGGCAGGAAGAGTGTTAGGGAATCAATCAATAGACGGTTAGGTGAAAGTAGGGAAAGGGTGAGAGAGAAAGACAGCAAAACACAACATTCAACCACTCCCTGTGCATGGTGCATCTGTCTTTGAAGGAAGATGACTGTTTGGGCCTGATTACAAGTACAGAACTCTGAAAACTGCTGTACCCATGGTGGCGGTCCAACCACCACCTACACGTCGGATCAACTGCCCTATTACGAGGCGGTCGGATCGCCTCAAGACCGCCACCACCGACAAGATCGTGAAACCCGCCATGGTGACAGTCGTGAAAGCAGCTGGGAATGGCAGCGGTGCTAATGCAAACACCACAGTCGGAATAAGAAGTTGTATTTCTGGCAACCTTTGCATGGTGGGAACCCCACCATCGAAAGGTTGATGGTAAGGCAGGGAAGGGGCCCCAAACTAGCCTATTGAAACGTGTGACCGGGGCTCATGTTGTGCCCCCCAGTGCCTGCACTATCGTGCAAGCACTGTGTGCCATGCATGGCATGGTGCATTGCAACAGTTCTCGTACCACAGTGCAGGCGCAGCAGTGCAGCATCATTGCTTTCCGCACAAGAGCATCTCTGGCACACATGTGGCGGCCGGTATGCCACAAGCTTGGTGGTGTACTCCCAACCTCCGCAATGGTGGTCCGATGGTCGAACTGCCAATCTTCTAATTGGTCCCTTAGTATTTTGCATTCCCCAAACCACTTACTTAGTTAGGAAGGCAAAATAGGATGGCACACACACTTCACAAATATGAATAATAAATAAAATTGATACTGCAACAGGATTCTGGTATTGTCCGTCTTGGGAACCGGGCTAAACCATAAAGCAGGTGAGCCATGAAGTTTGCTTGGTTATGACAAGTAATATATTTATGAGAGTTGAGGCAAACAGGGTGTGCATGAACTCAGAGTTATGAGCACAAGCTGGCACTTCATTAACTAATGTCAAAAGTCCAGACATCCGGGCAACTAGCAACATGTACCCTTAATGATTAAACAGCCAATAGAAATAAAGCGTAAAATTTAGTTATGTCTATCATGTGAAAATATTTCAGGAAATAGAAGCATCCTTTGCAAATGGGTCTGGGTGTAAATTGATTACGCTGGTGTAACTAGCATATATTTGGCAATTTTGTCTTCATCTAGTTATGAGAAATTTCCCAAGTTATGGTATTATGGCACTATGAGTAATTACTCGCTGTTTGGGGTAGAAACTTTATATTAAATGCATTGGAACAACAGGACACGCGAGGACCTATTTCACGCTAAAATATCCTCAAATGCCAGTTATACATTTTGCATCATTATGCATAATTTTGCATAATTTTGCTAAAATGACCCATAATTCTGCAAAAGTAAGTTCCATAAATTTTGCACACCCTAAATTCTAAAATCTATGCTTGATCCTAATCATTAAATTAGCTGTTTTTTTGCAACTTTATCAAGGGCTCCATACTCTTTGATTATCTGCAAATGCCTTGTGCATTGGTCCATTTAAGTTTAAAACACATCAAATATAAAAATAAAATTGTATTTTTCTCTTTCTTTAACAACTGAAATATCTCTTGTGTTACTAGTGTGTTAGCTTTGCTTTTTAATCCAGAATGTAGAGGTAAACTACATATTCAGTATTTAATCTCAAAGATGATTACTTGCAAAACATGAATTGTCCGAGAGAACCCACTTTCTCAACTACTGTGTCACATCCAGTCTGATACTTTTTTAGGGATGACGTTAATTTGTTTTGATCATTATCAGTCTCGCCATTCTTTGATGAAAGAGACTACTCCTACTGATGGTTAAAACTGCATTGAAAATCTACTCAGAGGATACCGACTATGCTAGATATTTTATTGTCATCCTGCTGAATTTTGGACACTTGGAAATCTTGTAACAACTACTCTCTTGTGACAGTTTTTGACATTTGCTATTTCTGGAACATCCGTACCTATGTACTTTATTTAACACCTGGAAATGCCCAAAACCAACATATCCAAGATGTTGGATGATGTGATGCTCCTTGTGTTGTTGATTTAGATGCAGGTATGTTTTAGAACGTTGATTGTTTTACCACTGGCAAGTGCAGCTACAATTATGGCATGCTTCCAGACTCAAATTCCCCACCCTTCTCCCCAGAGGTTAGTGAAGACAGCACGTCTGTGATTGCCCTCAAAGCTGCAATCTTTCATCTTTCAGTTCAAACGCTTTCTTATATATATACTTCTTAAAAATGGAGATAACCAGTGCTGAAAAAGGAGTGAAAGTAAATATCCAGATGGAGGATTAAACTGTTGACCACACCAGGAGCTTCTTCATTGACAATGGTATGTGTTTTTGCTTTAGGCACATGAGCTTCGTACAAGTGCAACAACCGAATGCTTGGCTCATGATAAAATATTCCTTGCTGAATTCCTCAATCAAAATCTCAAAAGGTACTAGCATTTCAATCTGGCTCTCTATAAGCCCCCTTTTGTCAATCTCCTTTGTCACAGTTTCATCCCGTCTCCTTTGTAGTGCATAATCATTTATAGATCTACACTTCTAAATCCGTCATTGCAGAAAGTTGAAAGTGCAGTTGAAGTGGGCTGGGCCATTCTGCATGATAACGTTTATGGGGCTTCATTATCAACATGCGTGATCCTAAATAGCTTCTGTACTTTGATCAATTGTAAATGTGTCTGATAATCCTGCAACAAGTAACCTGTATGTTGTGGACTACTTTTGTTTAGAATGTCTGTAAAGACTGAGAGTGGATAGCAGAAGTGTTTTCTGGTAGTTTTATTGAAGAGTAAAAGTAAAGCAGTCCAGAGGGACCAGGGAATGATCAGCACCTGCCCAGCAGGACAAATACAAACACTTTAAGAACAAGATGACATAGGTGGGAGAACCATGACAATGCAAGGTTCTAACCACCGTCATATAATACAGGGTACAATGGAAACGCTAGCAAAACATATAATACAAGGCATAATAATAAAGATATGCACAGCACCACATACGCACCCTTCTTACAAAAGGAATAACAAAATAAAACAACAAAAAAATTAATTAATAACAAAATCATTGGACTTTTTAGTTAACATTTTTGTTCTAGAACTCATCCGAGCCATTGGTGAACTTACATCATGAACATTTTTCGCATCAGGGGAATTGTACTTCATAGATTTGACCAAACGAGACATGTTCCACCACTTACTAGTACTCAGTTTGACAGCATGACCTTTTATTTCCTCAATACGAACCGTATTCCTACATTTCGAGGACCCTTTTTGCAACAGTAAAGGTTCTTTGACACAAACCTATTCACCAACAGAAACGTTCACAGCTCTTTTATTACCTTGATCAGTCATTTTTTCACATCTTTTATGACTGAAGGTATCACTTGCGGATTTCACCTTATTAAACACTGCAGTCACCATTCAAAGCCTTGACTTTCCAAAATGGATTTAAAGTCGAGCTTACCTTTCTACCTCTCATCAACTCAAAAGGTATAGAACCAGAAATTAAATGAGGTTTGGTCCTATACGCCCAAACCAAATCCCTAACAGCAGTCTCACAATCCACCTTAGACTTGACAGCACTTCAAATACATTCAAGCAGTACTCTGTTGAATCTTTCAACCTTTCCATTGGCTTGAGGATGATACAGCGGAGTGCGCAAATTTTTCACTCCAGTTTTGGTTAAAAATTCTTGCATGCTAACTGTAGTAAATTGTACGTCATTATCAGATAATAGTTCTTCAGGAGTACCCTCCCTACTGAAAACATCTTGCAAGAACCTAATGACAGATTTGGTGTTAGGCTGAGAGGTTCCCTTCACTTCCACCCATCTGTATACATGGTCCAATAGAACAATAAAATATTTCATGTTGTTGGGTAACACATGAATAGGTCTTAAGAAGAAGTCTACAGCTACTCTATGCCACACTCTGTCTGGACATGGAACAGGTCTTGGAGCAGGAGAAGAAGTAGTGAGATGTTTATCAATATAGGAACACTGTACACATTCTCCCAAAGACTCAACATCTCAATCAACACTGGGCCACCATAAATCATTACGAACTTTACGTTTGGTTGCCGTCATACCCAAGTGGCCAGAATGAGCAGTTTCTAAAATTTGGAGTTTAAAGCATTTTGAAGGAACTAACCTGCCACCCCTGACAAGCAAATTGTTCTCAGTAGATAGTTTGTCAGCAACCTTACAAAAAGGATGTAAATCAATGTCAATTGATTTTACTTTAGACCAACCAGTAACGACAAAGCTCATAACTTTTCTTAGAACATCATCCGAATTTAACGCATCAATCCAAACACTCATGTTGGGACAAATTACAGTGTCATCAACACTAGCAATAATGCACTCTTCAACTTCCTCAAGTACTTTGGATTGTTCATTGTAGTCCTCTACAGGAAATCTAGACAATACTCTGCCTTAATATTCTTGCTACCTGCAATATGAAGAACAGAGAAATTGAACTCAAGCAATTTAGTGGACAGGTGAGACAATCTGGACCTTGTTACCTGACAAAATGTCCACCAAAGGTTTATGATCAGTTCTCACAAAAAACTGTCTTCCCCATACATAAGGTTTGAATTTCTCAATACCCCACACACAGGCAAGCATCTCTTTTTCAATAACAGAATATCTGAGTTCAACGTCTATCATTCTTCTAGAGGCAAAACCAACAGTTACTTCTTTGCAACCCATTTGTCACAAATCTGCCCCATACCATAGGAGCTAGCGTCAACAGTGAAATAGGTGTCACAACCTTCAACATATGCTTGAAGAGCCAAAGCAGACAATATGCTTTCCCTTTTAGATAGGAAATGTTCTTGGCAGGTAGAGGTCCAAATAAAGTTAGCACTTTTCTTAAGAAGACCTCTAAAATATTCAGTTAAACTGGCATATTTTCTTATAAATTTTGTGTAGAACTCACATAAACCCATAAATGATTTGTGTAGTTCCTTATTAGTGGGATGAGGAACTTTGACAATAATGTGAACAATGCTGGGTTTTGGTTTGATACCCTCGTGAGAAAGAATGTGCCCCAAATACTCAATTTCATTGACTGCAAAGATGCATTTGTCATCTCTTAATGTTACACCATTCCTTTGTAAAGTAGTGAGAACATGTTCAATGATAACATTGTGTTCAGAAAGCGAAACGGTATGAACTAAAATGTCATCTTGAAAAATGACCACATTGGGTACATCCTTAAACATGTTGGTCATAACCTTTGGGAAGACAAGGCCACAGAGGCCAATCCAAAGGGCATGCGTCAGAATTGAAAAGGACTATCATGTGTGACAAATGCTTGTCAGGTGACGAGACTGTTCATCTTACACCAACTGATGATAAGCCGCTCTTAAATCAAATTTGGATAACCATTTGGATTGACCAACAGCAGTGATTAGATCATCAATGCGTGGAAACGGAAAACCTTCTACGCAAATTGCATTGTTTAGGGACTTCAAGTCTACACAGAGGCGTAACTCACCAGATTTCTTCTTTGCAAGAACAATGGGAAACAACCACAAGGTGGCATCCACCTTTTCAATAATCCCTTCATTTTGCATTTTAGTAGGCATAGCTGACAACTCACTTCCGATACTGTGAGGCACATTGTGCAGTTTCTGCTTAACAGGAGCAATATCTTCTTTGATCTTGATAAAACAAGAGACATTTTTAATTTGCCCAATTCTTTCTTGAAAAACATTCTGAAACGTATTCTTCCAAGGTACTTGATCATCTACCACATTGACTAACGAAACAGGATTTTTCTGACCAGGTTTGATGATTATACCGAACTCAGCCTGATGTCACCATCCCAAAACATTGATGCCTTTAAAAGTTACATATATTTTACAATGAATGGTTTTGCTCTCAATCTTGACCTCAGCCCAGAAAAATCCTTTCAATTCAATTCCGCTCCCTTCAAATGCGGTGGAAAGAACATCAGGAGGTAACAATACCTTGTGAGACCAAGTCTCTTTAAACTTGTTAATAGAATTATGGTAATCCTTGCCCCTGAATCAATAGGTAGGGGAATACCATGACCATCAATTTCAGTATTTACCAGGGGACCAGTAATATCTTTTTTTTAATTTTTTTAATTATTTTTATAGAGACCAGACATTTAGACAGTTCCAATTTACAATTAAGCTACAGAATTGGTTATACAAAATTCATACAAAATGAAACAAACATTAATTCATCAAATTAGACAGATAATAACACAAAAGCATTCCAATCAATTAAGGCTGAGAAAAACACATTGGAAACATATGAAAAGGATACTAGTACTAAAATACAGTCCAAGCAACGCTATTTGCTTATCCAATCCATTCGGCCACAGGCGCCCAAACTTGGGTCGCAAATTGCCGCCGTCTCCCCCCTTTACAAGAAAATGCAGAAAATTCCAAACAATGTATGGCTAACAATCTTGCCCGCCACTGTACAAATGTGGGTGCTTCCGGCGAGAGCCACTGAGAAGTAATGCATAGACGAACCTGTGACATAGCGATAAATATAAGAGCTGATTCGTTGAAGGTGTTACCACCAACTAATATATTACCTACATCGACCCCAAATATCACAAGTGCCGGTGTTATTGTACATCGGATCTTAAGTGTAACATTAATAAAGTGCTCGATATCATCTAGAAAGGCACGGAGCGATAAGCAGAAATAGAACATATGTATTGCATCGGCTGCCAACAGCCCACGTCGTGGACATGTATTACCGTTTGTGGCCCCCCATTTTGCAATCTTAGCAGGCGTATAATATAAGTCCAGCATAGCCATATAGCTTTGAGTTTTTAGAGAACCAGATACTACAACCTGATTAGCAAGTTCTATCACCGAAATTAAATCAATACCTGCTATTCCCAATTTCACTTCCCACTTGGCATTTTGAACAGTCAAGTCATCCGGAAATGTTGATAAAACATAATGATACAGAATGCCTATTCTACTTCTCTTTTTTATCAGCTCAATAACAGGCACTTTCTCCAAAATGCAAGTATTTATCTTCGAACATTTTTGGATAAAACTTTGGATCTGTAGATTCTTAAAGAAATCACATGGAGATAACTGACATTTATCCCTTATTTCCCTGTATGATAGAACAACACCATCCTCGACAATATCACCAAGCCCATAGATACCTTTGTTTTGCCATCTGTACATAACGTAATCCTGAAAGATGCTGGGAAATATTCGGGTAGCTCTAAAAGGTGTATATAAATTCTTATTTGGGAGAATTAATTTCCTCCTAATCTTTCGCCAGATGGTATATGCTGCTAACAAGACCTTAACCCTTTCGATGCTCATGACGAGCTCAGCTCGTCATGAGGCACACTGGAGCTGTGCTTATGACGAGCTGAGCTCGTCATGAACAATGGGGATCTAGATCCTTCAGCACAGGAGGGGAAACTCTCTAGCAGCCAAGGTGTTAAAACGGGTTCTCTTATAGTAGCTAGGTTCAAGGACTTCAAGTAGAATACCTTTTGCAGCTGAACCGAGCCCAATCTCATATATAGTAGGAAAGTTACATATTGGTATACTCACTTTATCCCCGCATAACAGCACACCCATTCCCTGCATGATTGCAGCCCAATAATACATAACAAGATTTGGAATTGCCCAGCCCCCTCTATCTCTGGGTAGGCACATCCTTTTAGCTGCTCTGCGTGAGCGTCTATACCCCCTCAAAAATCTATAACAAACTCTATCTGCCTTTACCAAGCTTATTTGAGAAAACAAAAGAGGAATGGTCCTAAACAGATATAAAAACGTAGGGAGTATTAGCATTTTAATGACACTGCTTCGTCCATATAAGGAAAGATGTAGGCTATCTAGTCTTTCCAGTTTTTTGTTGGCTTCATCCATAACCGGTAAGATGTTTAAATCAGGTATACTATCCACTGCAGAGGTTATACACACCCCTAAATACATGGCATCAGGAACCACTGGGGCATCTGAGATGGCCATACCAGGTGTCTGAACTACATGCGTCTTTGAGACATTGAGCTTGTAGCCCGACACTGCCCCAAAATGTCCTGCCAATTGCTTAAGTTCGCTAAAAGCAGACGAAACTTCGGAAGTTATAACCACTATATCATCTGCGTACGCTAATAAACTGTAAGACATATTGCTAACTCTTATAGGTTTTATACGCTGATTAGCCATAATCTTAGAAAGGATGGGGTCTATATAAAGAGCAAACAACAGGGGAGAACAAGGACACCCCTGTCGCGTGCCTCTAGTAATAGGAAAAGAACGAGTCTGCTGGCCAGAAATACGGAGTTGCGCCCTTGGAGAAATATACATTGCACAGATTGCCTGTATAAATTCTTTTGGAAATCTCTTCCACTTCAGGACAGCCCACATGAGCCCCCAGGAGACACTGTCGAACGCCTTCTCGGCGTCCAACAGGATCAACCCGAGAGGCGAATTAGTGACCTGAGCCCAATCTAGTAATGCTATGGAGCGTCCAACATGGTCGGCAGTATCTCGGCCAGGTATAAATCCATGCTGAAATACTGAGACCAGAGGGGTAATCACCTGTACAAGTCGACCGGCCATTATTTTTGAGTATGTTTTGGAATCACTATTGATTAGAGAAATAGGCCGAAATGATGATGGTAATAACTCAGGTTTGCCTTTTTTAAAAACAAAACTATGGTTGTATTTTGCCATGATTCTGGTACCATACCCCTCTGGGCTGCTCTTAATACCTCCAAGAAGAACTGCCCAATTTCAAGTAGAAACACCTTATAGAACTCCAGTGGCACTGCATCTGGTCCACAGGCCTTGCCATTAGCAAACGATTTTACTGCAGTCTCAACCTCCTCCCATTGAATGGGGGAGGCCAAATGCTCAGCCTGTTCAGGAGAAATAATGACAGTCTCAAGATCTGCTAGGAAAGCTTTGGCAGCTCTCTCAGTGTTAAGCCGAGTGGTATCTTCGCTATATAAAGAAGAATAAAATCTTAAGAAGACATCGTTGACCTTTTCCTGTAATTCATGTACCACTCCATATTCATCTTGAATTTTCACCACCTGGCTCTGAATGCTCCGCAGGCGGAGTCTCTTAGCCAGAACCCTACCAGAATTCTCCCCAAACTCAAACATTTCTGTGCGATATTGTAAAAATTTTAGCGCGAGATCCTGCCCAAGAGGCTCCAACAGAGCAGCCCTGAGAATCGCTATCTTTTGTAGACAGGGAGCTGTATCGTTTCCGCTCTTGATATTTAAAGTCAGTGCTATTTCAGCATCCCGAAGCTCTCTAGCGCCATTACGCATCCGTTCTTGCTCTACTTTCCACCTGTAGGAAGAGAAACTTTTAGTCTCACCACGTAACCCAGCTTTCATTGTGTCCCAGACCACTTGATCTGTAGTGGATCCTCTGTTAATATTCAGAAATTGGACTACCCATTTTTTAATAAGAGTTTCTTATCAAAGGTCCAATCTCTAGGTGGTTTTCTAGCACGAGGCCAAGGACATTGAGCAATCAGTGGCTTATGGTCTGAGAGAAGTCGTGGTAAACAAAAAATATTGCTAACAGCTGCTAACTGTTTAGACAGAAAAACAAAATCTAACCTGACGTTTTTCTTATGAGGCATGGAGTAAAACGTATAACCATCTTCTGTTCTCTTATGCAGATACCATAAGTCTGTAAGTCCATGCTCTTGAAGAAGAGCCTGAAGAGCTTTAAAAACTTTTGGTTTTCTCCCCACATAATTACTAACATTCGTAAAGTCCATATCACTTGGCATATTAATGTTCATATCTCCACAAATAAGTAATGGATTAGGCCATGCTGCCAGCTCGACATCTAAATATTCAAACACTTCAGGATCATCTAAATTCGATCCATATACATTGCAAATTGTTAACAATTTCCCACCACTGCACAATTCCACTATAGCCCACCTACCCATTTTATCGGCCAGTGTCCTTTTACATTTACACAAGCCGCCCCTTGCATATATAGCGACCCCTCTGATCATGAATGTCTGTTTAGAACAGAGTACCAACTCAAAACCAGGAAACTTCAAACATTCCCGCTTCCCCCATGGAATATGTGTCTCCTGTATACAAAGTATATCTACTTGCATGAAATCAACAATTTTACGAAAAAGAGCCCGCCTTTTGGCGTCATTGAGGCCACAGATATTCCAAGTGCTGATAGCTATTTTATCCTCCCCCATCTAAGCCCTGAGAAAAAAAAAAGGAGAACCCAGATGAGATTCCCTCAGCCATTATATAGGTAATTTGTACCACCAATTTTGCAAGATAAGTCTCAGTTTTTTTTGCAACCCCACTCTCCCCCAACCACCCCACACCACCCCTTCCAACTCCCTCTCCCCTCCTCCCTCACCCCCCCACCACCCAAAAAAGAGGCTTAAGGACATTGTCCTCAGTGATGTTGAGATGCGTCAACCGTTCCCCACCCCGTCGAATTCCTACCCCGCACATATGGTACTCTCTTGCTCCACTTCTCAAATATAATTAGCTTCTAATTGCGAATATCGGTATTAAGTCATTCTTGATCAAAAATCCCTAAAAATCTATAAGAAATAATAATGATAAAGAAGTTACTCTTTCTTTGCATGTAAACTGATACAATTAACATCATTGTCTCCTAGGGACCAGCTCTTAAACAAGCAAATGACCTACTCCCTTTTGTTTATGCAATAACATAACCGATATTTTTTGTATGAAGAGAGATACACTCCTTAACGTTCAACCAAAAAATATAGCATTAACCCTACCCATCACCCCAGATTCAAAAGCTAAATATCAATTACAAGTTATAGGTTCAAATTCAGATTGTCAAAGCAGCAGATCTAAGTAAATCAACTTCTCCCGTTAGTAAATTTTAGCAATAAACATCTATTTCAGCCTTCCTTCTTTTTGAGATCAGACAGGTAGTCTTGTGCCAATCGACTAGATGTAAAGTACCTCGTTTTCCCATTGAAGACGACCTTTAATTTGGAAGGATTAAGCAGAAAGACCTGGGCTCCTGCTACTTGGAAGGGGGTAAATAGTTTCTGCATTTGCCATCGTTCGTTTACAGTTGTTGGGCAAAAATCCGGGCGTACGAAAAACTCTCAACCCATAGCAGTACGTTTTTTCCCAGGACGGGCAAGATCATAAAGGGCTTCTCGCAACAAATAATTATTCAAACAAATCAATATCGCCCTTGAATATAAATTTTGGTCACCCTGTCTATCCCTCGCACACTGTCGTGCTGCAAACGGATATCTGTGAGCCCGGATTACCTCCATTTCCCAATTCCAATTAGTCAGTTCTGGAAAAGCCTCCTTGAACAGCTGTACAATAAACGTACGGGGGTCTGCCCCCTCTCTTGTTTCTGCTATACCCAGAATTCGCAGGTTATTACGTCGTGATCGATTTTCTAAATATGTACGCTTCCAATCTAAATAGGATTTTGCATTCTGTAGAGACTCTACAACAGATTGTTGCTTCCCCAAAGTATCTTCTACAGAGGAGACTCTCTCCTCTACTTCCACCACACATAATGTAACTTCTGCGCAGGTTTTTATTAGCCGCCGTACATTGTTCTGTAGTTTCCTCACCGCACCTTGCGTTCGCAGACCCTCCATTTTTGTCTCATTACGATGAGTCATAATAGTCTTATATATGAGACCAAGTGTAATTGCCTCCTTTTCCAGCTCTTCATCCAAGTTAATCTGAACGAATGGCTGTTCTTGATCTTGTTGTAATGTTTCACTGATATCCTTCATCTTCCTGACTGTATCCTGGGTCTGAAACTGTTCCGGGTCCTCTCCTTCTTCATATTCTGGAAGATCCCCCCAGTCGCCAAGATTGCTGGCACTGTTCAATTCTTGTTCTTTGTCAGATAAAGTAGTTAAGTCTGACATAGAGTAAAATTTCCCTTCAGCCTCAGATTCAAGATCTTTATCCAAGGCTACTTTTGTGCTGGGCTGGAAAGTCATATCTTCAACCCCCATTACATCACGGCTCATGACTGTCTCAGAGGTGTTCACTTCACTTCCCTCTCCATCTGCATCATTTCTGACGATAGACTCATTAGTCAGCTCAATATTCGGTTCAATAATTTCTTTCGGCCTGGTTCCCCGCCTTTTATCGAAAATCGCTGCAACTGCGACTGTTTTTTGTTTAACAGGTGTCTCTTGAGACTGGTGGGCTGCCGAATCTCTATAGTTAGTCTGTAAATCACCTAAGGCACCTTGCCCACTTCGTACATGTGGCTGTGAAGGAGAGTGCACTTTTGCACTTAGAGCGTTAGTCTTTCCAGCTGTGCCAGCATCTATAGCCGCCTGAGTCGAGCGACTGTCCACCTCAGGAACCTTAGACTTAGAGGCAGCCCCTCTCGTTTTTGCTCCATTGTCATTTCCTTCAGCAGGCACACTCCTTGTGGGGGTCCCAACCGAAGTTTCAATCACTCCTCCGCCTTTATTTTTCGCGTTTCCCCTTCCCTTTGGCGCCATCACAAAAGCTGAATGACAGCAACGCTTGTTGAATTGTTGAATTTAAATCTTTATATTCTGTTAGAGATTTTATATATACTTTTTTTATAATAAAGCTGGCAGTAAGCTTTAAAATAATAGTTCACTCTCACCTTAAATCGGCAGCGTTTCAGAGTATCATCTCTAGCGTTCCGACTTCAAAAATTGTTTCAGGCAAGCAGTTGTAACAATTGTAGCAAAGAAGCCATGCACAAAGAAACAAAGTTTTCACCGAATAAGTCCTTTTCGCGCAGTTCAGCAACCAAACCAAACTGCACTCTCCGAATTCTCAGCCGTTTGTTCGTGTCAGTGCTGCAAGCAGTATGTCCCAGCCCAACCCGGCGTTGGGGCGGGATCAGGACAGACGTCGGCTCGGCTCCGAGCGTTACTCACTCAGGCTCTCGGGAAGGCACAGCTGAAATCTCTGAAGCTGACCGCTGAAGCCGCTGAAGATCACTGAAACTCCGCTAGAAGTGCTCCTGCCTCGCTCAATAGCCGTCGGTTAAACCAAAGATGAACGCCGTCGATCCGGAGCCAGAAAGGTAGGAGTAATCACCATAGGCAGGGAATTCGACCGGGGATACGACGCAGCACCTCACACGGCGGTAGTGACGGCCGCCATCTTGCCCCTCCGAGGACCAGTAATATCAATGCTAGTTTGAACATTGTTGACTTTGACACACTCCACACATAGTAAAAGTTCTTCAACCTTTTTTCAACAGTTTCTTGTTCATTGTAGGATGTGGAGTCCTGAACACTCCTTATAGGAAAATGTTTACCACCTCTGCAAACTTTCCCACAGTGTCCTACTTTTTTACATTTATACATTCTTGTAAAGCTGCAGGACAATTTTTAAAACTAGAGACATGAGTGGATGAACCACATCTAAAGCATTGTAATCTTTGAAAACTGCGTGAAGTAACGTTGTTTTTACCACCCTTGAAGACATTATCCCCAGTACTTGCACCGTTTTGATTGTTGTTACTGGAACAGCTCACAGACGAGGGTTTAGTGGCTGAATTAACAAGAGCTACCCCAGTAACAGGTACAACGGTTTCTAAATGAGAACTCCCAAAGCTTTCAGCTATGTCAATAGCTTCATCTAAAGATGGATTTTTGCACAATTATAATCTTTTTAAATTTTCTTTTAGAATAACATCTGCCATCAATCTGGTCTCTGATAAGTTGAGACGTAAAACTCTCAAAATCGCAATACCCAGCCGGCATTTTTAGTGCAGTTTCATAGGAATCAATAGATTCATTGGGAGACTGAACACTTGTAAAAAACGTATGTCTATGAACCACCTAATTAACCTTACTTTTAAAGTATGTACTTAATTGTTTCACACCCATTTGAAACTCATCAAGGTCTTCACTATCATCACCAGTGTATTGGGGTAAATGATCAAATATATTTCGACCTTCAACGCCTAAGTAATAGTATAACAGGCTTTGTGTTCTATCTCCTTTAAAGTTAAGACAATCAGTTGCACCTAAGTAGGCACTGAAGGATCTATAATTTACAACAAGAGGGAGAAGTCTGTTAGAAGAAGGGCAATCACCACTCCAAGTGAGTGGTAGGTCAAGCCTCAGTCGTGCCCTCAGATAATGAGTGACTACCTGTAGTGTGAAGAATGTTGTAGGGCCTCGTAGAGTCCTACGGTTGGGCATCCATTTTGTTGGATGTAATGCCCTCACACACCCTTTCAGGTGTCATGTAATACGTTATACGTATTTATTGTAATACGTATTTATTGAGCGCAACTGTCACCCAAAAGGGTATCCTGGTGCTGTGACCAAAACATTACAGACAGATGTTACGCACTACACTACTCTTGGGAAGAGATAGCTTTTTAAACCCTTTTTAAAAGCCGCCAAATCCTGGCAGCTCCGCAGGGGCAGGGATATGGAGTTCCAAAGTTTTGCAGCTGCAAAACTGAACGACCGACCGCCCATCCTCACCCTTTTAATCCTGGGAACAACTACCAGGAAGGCTGAGGAATACCTCAGCGGTCTTGCGGCTGAGTACCAGGAGAAGATATCTTGTAACATCACTGGCCCCAGCCCATGTAAGGCCCTGAAAACAAGGCAAGAGGCCTTGAAATGAATCCGTTGCTGAACAGGCAGCCAATGAAGGTCCGAAAGCGCCAAAGACGATGATGCTGAGCGTGGACGAGAGAGGGCCAGCTTGGCAGCCATGTTCTGAATCCCAGTGCATCTTAAAAACCAAGATGTTAGGGGCTCCTAGAAGCAGTGCTTCATCATCTGGGCTTGCTCCTTGTTGGGTCGGCCGTACAATACCCAACGCGCGACACCTCAAAGAGGGGCTCTTTGGCGGTGATCGTTTATCCAACTGCTGTTTAGATGAAGTGCGGGTGTGGGGCCAGAAGTGCGTAGACGTCTGAGTGTGGGTTAAAATAAAGCTAGAAGTACCAGGAATGACTTTATTCTGGGGGTCCCCTGCTCTAATTAAAATTGAAAAGTATCCGGTACTCGCTGGAATGTTATGCTTCCGGTTCACGAGTCACAGTTTAGTGTGTGCTATAGTCGGTCGACATGTTTCTCGCTCTAGTGCAATGGCTAGCGATTCTTCAGGACCTATCAGTAGAAAGTATATCTAAGGTATCGACTGTCTACGTCAGTATGGTTAATGTCTAATATTTAGTGTAATACGCTCAC
Organism: Lissotriton vulgaris; assembly: GCF_964263255.1. Taxonomy (NCBI): domain Eukaryota; kingdom Metazoa; phylum Chordata; class Amphibia; order Caudata; family Salamandridae; genus Lissotriton; species Lissotriton vulgaris. The sequence goes on along the minus strand of NC_141695.1, from coordinate 742,981,281 downwards.
AGAAAACTAGGTGTTTCCTGCATAATACCTGTGTTGAGCTGCATCTACCTGGATTGGGAGAAAAGGAGCAAATCACAATAGGTACGGAAATAAAAGAAAGGGTGATAATGTACATTCCTAGTGCCATGCTAGATCAGGTGCTGCTAGCATGTGAGTTCAACATAAATGAACGCGTGCTCGTGCAAATCCTTAGTGAGCAATGTGGTGGGCATGTTCCTGTGGACAACTGTAAAAACTGTAAAAACCTTTTAGTTAAAAACAAAACACACAAATAGCGTCAACAATGTAGGGTGGTATAGCTTCTAACTCATCTAATTGGTTATGTATACAGACAACAACAGTATCCAGCGGGTTATACAGCGTCTTGAAATATCAAGTATCTGGCGTGTCATGGGAGGAAACCATAGTTTAGGGCCTGTAACTGGTAGTGTATGTCACAGGCTACTGGTGTCACAACATACAAAGAGTAGATACAGGTTAGCGGTCACTCCATTACCCTACTGAGGCCTCTGCATTTCAAAATGGATGTAACACAAAAAGGGGGGGTGAGGTTCCGTGACAATTGTAAGGGGTGTTTTCGACTCGCACGAATATGGTCGAGTCTGGTATCTATGAACCGCAAATGACGAGTTTAGTGGGTGTATGCGTTTTCGCTGTGCTAGCCTAAACCGTTCGTTTGTTTCTTGGGTTTCTTCATCTGAACCCACGGGTTCCATCTTAGATACGGCATCCATTTTGTTTCTTGCCCTCAAGTAGCCAGCGAACGGACGCTGTCCGCTTCGCGACCCTGGGATTCCCAAACTCTTGCGGAAGACACGTGTTCCTTTGAAGGTGTCTTTATGATGAGGGGGATGGCACTGTAAGGCAGATGGCCCCGCTCGAGGCTCATCTTGCCGTGCCGGTCTATTGTCTTAGTTGTGCTTAGTTGTGCATTCATTAAGCACGTCCCCTTTGATGCCTGCAACTCGTGTTTCCTTGTACCACCCCTTTTACACCCTCTTCGATCTGTTCGCTATCCTCGTCTTCCTCTACACCTGTTTCTGTCTCTTCCTTGATTCGTTTACTGCCGAATGGAATGTACTAATGGTGGGAAGATGTACTTTTACAATTGGGAACTGCCAAATGTTACTGTAATTATGTTCCGGGCCCTGAATACATGAAAGCGACCCCTCATGACCTTTACGATGGGAACCAAGTTGTAAACCTTTGTGCACCATGTTATCCTATGATAGGAAACTGTATAAAAGGAGCGATCCACAGATACAATTTGAAGCAGTCTCCGTGAACTTACATGCTATGTACTTCTCGTGACTTCTGTGTTCCCTGCAGTAATAAACCTCGAATCTTTGATGCCGAAGGAAGTGTCCCGTGTCTCTGTCATTTGTACGCCGGAACAGGTTACCCACGAAGGTTTTAGGTGTTATCCCTGGCACCGCTGGGTCTTAGAAAAACCCAGTCCTTCAGTTGGCGCCCAACGTGGGGCTGCATCAGTGGTACCGGTCCAAGCCCGACGATCGTGAGGAACTTCGTGTGAAATCTCCGAGGGAAGGTGCACCCCGCTTCATCGATCCTGTTGTCGAAACAAGTGGCCCGACAACTTTTCCCGCGAAGATCCCCGCCTCCTGACGGCTGCGACGGACTGCTGCCCTGACTGTAGACCTGTTTTGGCGCCTGGCGTAGACCTTGGTACAGCGAGACGATTGACGGGCCTTCCTGGTGACGCCATTGATCTTTGAGTTAAGTATTTGTGGGTCTCTCCCAGAGTCCTTCGTTGTGGGTGCTTAGTTGTTGCATGGTTCCATTGCATTTGTAGTTCTTGGTATTTTGTCCTTTGTTGTGATATTTGACGTCTGCAGTCGCCAAAAACCGAGGCTTTTTGCTTTTTGTAGGGACATTGTAATCCTATAACCCTTGACGTCTGTGAAACTCGGTTAGTGTGCACGATGCCTGGCCGTAGTACTTTGTTCAGTTGCTTTAGAAGTTGTGGTGCGGATTCCCGACTGGAGGACTCGTGTCCGATACCTCCGGTTGGAACTCCAACTTACGAGTTGTACAGTCGACACGGTTTGGGCACTATTACATTCAATGAGTGTTGGGTTCGTTACACTAAAAAAGACGGTGTCCTTAGTTGGCCACCTCATGGTAGTTTTGAAGCCCCGATTTTAGATAATCTTGAAGCTAAATTGTTTCAGAGAAAAGCAAGGCCGGCCATGTTTGATTCCTTTCGGTTGTGGCGTAAAGAAGCCAAGCAGAGAGAAATCAAGCAGATTAAACGTAATAAGAGAGAAGGATTTGTTACAACGGTAAGAAACGCAGAGCAGTTCCAGCGAGATAAGGAGGAAAAGGAAAATGAAGTTTTCGATAGATTGCAGCGCATGACTATAGATAAGTGTTACCCCGCTTTACCGACGGGTACGGATAAGCAGGAGGAAGTAGTAGAGGACCCCTTGTTGTCCTATCTCTTGAAGTCACCACCTCCGTACGCACAGGGTACCGCAGTTCCTGTGGTTCCCCCTGTCCCTGTTCCTCCACCTGCTCCTGTCCCTGTACCCCAACCTGTTCCCGTTCTTCAACCTGTTCCTGCTCCTCTACCTGCTCCTGTCCCTACTGCTCCCCCGCTTGTACTTCCTCATACTCCTGCTCCCGCTGCTCCTACTGTTTTGGTTACTCCTGCTGTTCCTTCTGTTCCTGACACTTCTCTTGTTACCCCGTTGTGTTACTCTTCTTCCCCATCTTCTCGACGTCGTGTCCCCTCTGTTGCTGCTAACTTTTTCACTTCTCTTGGACCGGTTCTTGAGTCCGCTGGTTCTGATGGTCCCCAAAGGCGAAGTCAACTTCCTGGTGGTAGGGAACGTGACTCGCTGTATAACATGGCGATGGGTTGGATTAGATACCCCCTTAGGAATCCTCCACGTATAGTGCTTGATACATTTTCTCAATTCAATAAACCGACACAGAGGTTCGTGTTTGAGGAAATGTGCAAACTTTTACGGGATCAAATATCAGCCGATGCGACTGATGATGTATTGGCTGCTCTAACTAATCTTCAGCTTCAGTTTGCGAGCGGAATAATGGTGGGTAGCAATGTTCGACGTGCTGTCGAGCAGTTGCTATCTTTTCGTCCTTCTATAATGCCTCAGGCATTGTTTTTAGAAGACATTGAGGAACCGCCAGCAGCGCCTGGTCAGTTTCCCATGCGCGAAGTTCCACCAGTGTGGATGCCAGGTAACCCTGGTGCTGCTCCGCCGATCCCGCCATATTTCCAGAGAGTGTGGATACACCTCCCATGGAAATGATCGGAAGTTTTACAGGTGAAGCAATCTTTGCCTGACCCTCGAAAGAATCCTGCTGGGTACTACAAAGAATTGTCTCAGCTAGTGGATGCGACGGTGATGAATCTTGCCGACATTGATATGTTATTTGGCACTGTCGTACCACAACCAGTATGGGCAAAGATTCGTCAGCAGGATCATGCAGCAGAATTAGGTGGTGACTGGGCTGCGCTTCTCGCTGCGGATGCCTTGCAAGTTGGCGGGGCTAAGCCCGAACAGCTGATTGCTAATCTCCCACAGAGAATAATAACTCTTATGAAAACGCTTATGCCAGCTATGAAGGTGAATTGGGACAAACTGTCCGCTTGCAAGCAAAAGAAGGATGAGAGTGTCTCTGATTTCTTTACGAGATTTGAGGAGGCATTCATTGATCATAGTGGTCAAGATATGGGTACCGAGGGAGGTCAGCGATTGTTTGTGGACAAGTTTGTCTCGAATTTGTTGCCGGACTTAAGCAACAAATTACGGAATTCAGAGAGTGCGTGGGCTGTTTCCACTTCTGCTCAGATATTGGCTACGGCCCAATATTATGAGAATAGAGAGAAAGAGGAAAATGATCGTGCTGATAAAAAGACAAAAGAGCTAAAAATGAAAGTATTGTTGCAACAAGCGTATCCTCCGCGTTCGAATCAGAATGATTCGCAGCAGCGGAATCGATCGCAGTCTCAGTCGAATAGGTCGCAATCACGAAATGACTCCTCTTCGCAGAGATCTACATTGGGGTACAATCAGTGTGCCTATTGTAGGGGAGAGGGTCATTTGAAATTCGATTGTCCAGTTTTGCGTGATCGAAATAGTGGTAATTCATCTAGAGGAGGTCGTAGTGGTCCTCAACAGGCTTCACGAGGTAGAGGCCGCGGTGCTCAAAATGATCGTTCTAATAATTCTTCTGATTCTAATAATTGTTTCGATCAACATGGATCGTCGCAAGGAAGATCTGCGCAGTACAATGTGGACGATTATTACGTCGATCAGGGTACTGACAACGGTAATTACTAGGACAGCCATAGACAAGGAGAGGGAGTAGTATCAGTTCCGGTTGATCAGAGAGGGCCTTACGTCGCAGTTGCCACCTCGGGCGTCGTTGAGCCTTTTCTGTTGGACACTGGTGCAGCGAAAAGTTCCATCATGCATTCGAAACTCCCTGGCGCACCTTTGTCTGGCTTAACAAATGTTTCCGTTGGATTCTCTGGCGCCCCCGTTAGCAATCCGGTTTCGCGCCCTTTGCCCCTTGCAATTGGGCCTCGTGAGCTGAAAGCTCCTTTGATTTTAACTACTGGTTGTGGTGAGAATCTCTTGGGCCTGGATTTGCTGAAACGTCTGTATGCGACTTTGTATTGTTCTCCTGCGGGAGTGAAGCTTACATTGGGTGAGAAAGTTATCTCTCCCATGTACTTGTCCATCGACAAGCTTCCACTGGAATTGAGTTCTCTTCCTGCATCTTTGTGGGCAACAGGTCCCAATGACGTGGACCTGCTTGATATCTCCCCTTATGTTGTTCACTTGAAATCTAATGTGCGTTTGCCACGTATTCCCCAGTATCGTATCTCCCTTGATGGTGAGCGAGCGCTGTTAGCGATCATCTACGATTTGATTGAGAAAGATGTTATTGAGGAGACTCGGGGAAACGTGTGCAATAGCCCTGTGCTGCCCATTCTGAAGCGCACGGATCCATCAAAGCCTCCTGTTTATCGTTTTGTTATCGATTTACGGGAGGTGAATAAAATTGTGATTCCTCAGTTCCCTGTGGTGCCCGACATAACGGCTCTACTGACTCTGATTCCAGCCTCTGCATCTTGGTTCTCAGTGATCGATCTGAAGAATGCTTTCTTCAGCATTCCGATTGCTGAGGAGAGTAGGGACCTTTTCGGTTTCTCTCTTGGTGGCCGCAGCTTTAGGTTTAAACGCGCTCCTCAGGGCTACTGTGAGAGTCCATCAATATACAGTCAAGCCTTGAAAAGCCAACTTGATGCATTTGTGTTACCGGCTGGTGCGGCTTTGATCCAATATCTTGATGACTTATTGGTGGCTGCGGATTCTCAGGACATTTGCAAAATTGCTACGGTGTCGTTGTTGCAGCATCTCTGCGACCTACATCACAAGGTGTCACCTTCTAAGCTGCAATATTGTTGCCAAGAAGTAACCTATCTAGGTCACTTATTGTCAAAAGAGGGAAGGAGGTTGACCCCAGAGAGAATTGCAGCGATCGCTCGAATGACTGTGCCAACAACTCAGAGAGATGTGCGTGCCTTTTTAGGTATCACGTCATACTGCAGGCAATGGATTCCAAATTTTTCATTGCTAGCGAAACCATTGGTGGCTCTTACGTGCAAGGATGTTCCAACTCCTTTACCATGGACGGAAGAATGTCAGAAAAGTTTTTCTGAATTGCGTGACGCGTTGTGTTCGGCCCCTGTGTTAGGTACCCCTGACTACAGTAAGCCGTTTACACTATACGTTCACGAGAGGGAAGGTTGTGCGTTGAGTGTTCTGACGCAACCATTTGGTGGTAAGCAGCGTCCATGTGCATATTTTTCCTCGACCTTGGACCCAGTAGCTAGAGCATTGCCGAGTTGTTTGAGAGCAACAGCGGCAGCTGCGGTGTCCATTCGACAATCTGCAGGATTGGTCATGGATAATATGCTTACGGTGATGGTTCCGCATGCAGTTGACACTCTCTTGAATCTTACGAAAACCCAACACCTGACGAGTGCAAGGTTGTCTGGGTATGAGTTGACGCTTTTGGCAAGTCACATTCAAATAAAACGCTGTAATGTCCTGAACCCGGCGACTCTGTTGCCAATCAGTATGGAATCAGACGAAGTAGCACCTCATGACTGCTACTTACGAACTGAGGTGGAAACAAAAGGTCGTGTTGACTTGAAAAATACTCCATTGGAAGACCCCGATGGGACCTTGTATGTGGATGGGTCGTGTTTTAAGTTGCCGAATGGTGATGTGACGACTGCGTACGCTGTGGTGACATTGAGTACGGTTGTGGAAACTGCGAGACTGAATCAGAATTCTGCGCAGGCGGCAGAGCTGATTGCCTTGACTAGAGCGTGCGTGTTGTTGAAAGGGAAACGGGTGAATGTGTTTACGGATAGCCAGTATGCATTTGGTGTTGCTCACAGTTTCGGACGTTTGTGGAGAGAGAGAGGTTTTATGACGTCGCATGGTACAAAGATTCAGCATGGACATCTTGTGAATGATCTTTTGGATGCACTTACGTTGCCCGAGCAGGTGGCGATTATCAAATGTAGTGTACATCGTAAAGTGACGGATGATGTTGGACGTGGCAATGCGTTCTCTGATGAGATTGCTAAGGAGACTGCCCGGAACCTTAGCACTAGAATGTATGTTACGAGTTCGGTAAGGTGGCCCGCAGAAACTGGTATGTGTGAGGACACTATTGAAAGTGTGAAAGCGATTCAGAACGAGGCCACTGAGTCCGAAAAGACGAAGTGGAAAGAGAGTACGGGAAAATTGGATGCGAATGGCTGTTGGATCGATTTGTCGGAGAATAAGAGGTGGATGTTGCCGGATGCGTATGTACTAGCTGTTGTGACGATGGCACACGGCTTGGCACATATTAGCGCGAAAGGTATCTGCAAGTTATTGTCCCCTGTATGGAAGAATGATGGTATTGCTAAATGTGCTGAGAGATTGGTTAGGAATTGTATGATATGTATGATGTACAATCCTGGTAAGGGAACTCCTACACCCCCTGGCCATTTTGCCCCTCCTTCATGTCCCTTTGAAGTAATTCAGCTAGACTTCATCCATATGGAGCGATGCAATAACCTGAAGTACGTTTTAGTTGTGGTTTGCGCATTCTCCCGATGGATTGAAGCCTACCCTCTCAAAGACAACACTGCTCTGTCCACTGCAAAAATCCTACTGAAGGAATACTTTCCTCGGTATGGAATGCCACGGATTGTATGGTCTGATAACGGAAGTGAGTTTGTGGGGAGTGTGATGAAGAGTGTGTGTAAGGGCCTTGGAATTACACAGAAATTCCACAGCGCCAATCATCCCCAGTCAGCAGGTTTGGTTGAAGGGTACAATGGCACCCTTAAATTGAAACTAGCAAAGATTCAGGCTACGACTGGTCTCTCATGGCCTGACGCTTTGCCCTTAGCTCTTCTGTCAACTAGGGCGACTGTACATTCCGGAGTAGGGCTCAGTCCCTATGAGATTGTGTTCGGCCGCCCTGCCAATGTTTGGGGGGTCCCTAGACCCAGTGTGTTTTCTGATCTTGAGTACCCAATGTTGATCGATTATCTTCATGATCTGACTGCTAAACTGAGGTTAATTCACCAACAGGTCTTTGAAGCACTGCCGACGCAGACGGAGGGTCCAGGCCACCAGCTCCAGCCCGGAGACTGGGTGGTGGCGAGGAATTTTGTCCGGAAGCGCAACCTTGAGCCTCGTTTTACCGGACCCTACCAAGTGCTCCTTGCCACGAGGACTGCTGTTCGTTTGGAAGGGCGTAAGAACTGGGTGCATGCCACCCATACCAAAAAGGTACCTATACCTTTACCAGCAGACTCGTGGGTGAGGAAGGGCATCGCCTCGTCTGAAGTCGAAACTGTGCCGACCTTCGTTCCATTTAGCGACGCTCAGCCTGTCGGAGATACCTCAGTGCAGCAGAATGACATTGTTGAACATTTGTCATCACAAAACTCAGGATCTGAACAATTGACTGATCAACAGAACTCTGTGTCACCGTCAGACCAACTGTTTGATGAACAGACTCATCCTGGGAGAAGCCGATACTTTCTCCGCTCCAACACCAGAGACAAATAAATAAAATATCTTTGCTTTCTCCCCTGACATCCACGTTACCCCATTGCCACCATTCAGTCTGAACACATTTGCATAATTGTGATTTCGTAAATTTTGAGCCTTTTTCCATGTATGTGTTTTTGTTTCCACAGCTAGGAGATTTTGTATATATTGTTGATTAAAAGTACCTTCCATCCGGGTGGACGTAGGGCCGCACGGGTACTTCCTTCTGGTTAGTAGGTCTTGACACTAGGTTAGAGACCGTCGATTCCTAGGAACTCCTGGGGATTGACTACTGCTACACAGAACGAAGTGCGCCAAGAACGTAGCGGACGGTTTTAGAGGATGGCTTTCTCGAAGCTGTCGGAATTGGAAAAAGCTCAGGCCCACAGATTCGAACTGCGAAAAATAGCACGTACAAAATGCTTCATGTTTCAGGTGTTCCTTCTGTTTTTAACTGTTTCTTCGTTATTGGTGGGTGGGGTGTATTACATGATACAGTCATTGTTGCCTTCTGCCTCGCCTACCCCTTCTTCTGAACCTAAACCTACCTCCACTGTCTCTCCTCATTCCTTCCACATCTTACCCCAACACGAGCAGGTCAGACGTGCGGAATTCATGAACAATTCCTTCGTTCAGCTCCTTCATCAGCATCAGTTGGTGATGAACACTACCAATTGTTGGGTGTGTGGGTTGATGCCACATACAACCGATAAGGGAATTCCGTACTTGGTCCTTCCTTATAGTTCCCAGGGTTCAGCTCGAGCATTCCAAACAATGTTTCGAAGCGCACTAGATTCTTACCCCAATCGAGAGCCACGTTCTCCACACTTTGGTCCCGGTCCGTACCATAAGCCTTTGGCAATAGCGATTGCTGATTTAGATAGGGATATCTATGAGCCGTCGCTCATCCCAGAGGAAGAGGCGCGAGCCTATAGGGATCTGAGTGAGGTTGAGTATAGTGCACTCGTGGGCGAAAGACAGCTCAAAAGCTCGTCTCCAATATGGATCGTACCCCACCTTGGTAATTTCTGTCTAAAAGGCCGTGGCCGAAGCCCGAGAGCTCACCTTGGGGAAAGTGCTTGCTCTGAGACGTATGTCTTACCAATGCTCTCTTCCCCTGTTCTCTTGACTGCCAAGGGTACGTACTTTGTCTGTTACGACCGTGCATATACATGGTTGCCCCTTGACTTCGCGGGCACCTGTTATATTGCAAACTTGTTGCCACCAACTTTTACAGTCGCCTCCGATTACCACAAGACCAGAGTTGTGAGGGGCGTGATTAGCAAAGAGGACACTGCCGGTCAAGAGGCAGGAGACTTTTTCAAGGGTTTCTTGCCGTTTTGGGGGCCTATGATCAATAGTAGGAACTTGAGACAGTTGACTCGAGTGGTGGAATCGACCGCTAATATCACTGCCAGTGCCCTTGGTAATATTACAGCAGAGCTTCAGGCGGATAGGCTTATGACGTTACAAAATCGTATGGTTTTAGACGTTGTCTTAGCAGATCGAGGTGGAGTATGTAAGGTGATCCATTCGAGTTGTTGTGTATTCATTCCAGACAACGCTCCGACTGTCTATCAAGCCATCTCAAAGTTGCATAAAATCTCTGAGTCCATACACGTGGACGTAGGGGATTGGACGCTACTAGGGTGGTTTTGGGGCCTAATGTCGACTTGGGGTTGGAAGATTCTGATGATCATTGGGGTTGTTGTAGCATTCCTGTTCACGTGTTGTCTTTGTGTGCAGTGTGGTCCTGCCTTATGTGGCCTCTGTGCTACGACGTGTATAAGGCAGCCGCCTGCTACCAAAGGAACTCTGATGGATAGAATTATGTTACAGCAGCATCTGGATGGTCTGATGAATATTGAGATCGATTATGATTCTGACTAGTGCTTGCCTACATGAGGGCAAAAGGAGCGTCTGAGGTTCCGTGACAATTGTAAGTGGTGTTTTCGGCTCGCACGAATATGGTCGAGTCTGGTATCTATGAACCGCAAATGACGAGTTTAGTGGGTGTATGCGTTTTCGCTGTGCTAGCCTAAACCGTTCGTTTGTTTCTTGGGTTTCTTCATCTGAACCCACAGGTTCCATCTTAGATACGGCATCCATTTTGTTTCTTGCCCTCAAGTAGCCAGCGAACGGACGCTGTCCGCTTCGCGACCCTGGGATTCCCAAACTCTTGCGGAAGACACGTGTTCCTTTGAAGGTGTCTTTATGATGAGGGGGATGGCACTGTAAGGCAGATGGCCCCGCTCGAGGCTCATCTTGCCGTGCCGGTCTATTGTCTTAGTTGTGCTTAGTTGTGCATTCATTAGGCACGTCCCCTTTGATGCCTGCAACTCGTGTTTCCTGGTAACACCCCTTTTACACCCTCTTCGATCTGTTCGCTATCCTCGTCTTCCTCTACACCTGTTTCTGTCTCTTCCTTGATTCGTTTACTGCCGAATGGAATGTACTAATGGTGGGAAGATGTACTTTTACAATTGGGAACTGCCAAATGTTACTGTAATTATGTTCCGGGCCCTGAATACATGAAAGCGACCCCTCATGACCTTTACGATGGGAACCAAGTTGTAAACCTTTGTGCACCATGTTATCCTATGATAGGAAACTGTATAAAAGGAGCGATCCACAGATACAATTTGAAGCAGTCTCCGTGAACTTACATGCTATGTACTTCTCGTGACTTCTGTGTTCCCTGCAGTAATAAACCTCGAATCTTTGACGCCGAAGGAAGTGTCCCGTGTTTCTGTCATTTGTACGCCGGAACAGGTTACCCACGAAGGTTTTAGGTGTTATCCCTGGCAACGCTGGGTCTTAGAAAAACCCAGTCCTTCAGGGGCCCTCCCCTTCTGGTAGATTGTGATCCCACTAATGCCGGGAGATTCTCGCCTCTGTGTCACCCTTTTTTATGGCTGGCTGGAGTATGGTAATGACACACGGCTCATGTGGAACCTGAGTTGTTAGCCCGTATTGGGAACTCAGGGTACTGGTGCACAGAAACTGGGCGGTGCTCTGCTGTGTGCCCCGGGTATCGGTTGACTAGTTAAAACCGCGACCCACTATCTCTGCAGGGTGCGGTGGGTGTCTTGGTGTTGCCAGGTAGCGTGTTGTTATAGTAACGTAATGACAGCAGTTTAAGAAGCACATACCCAGTGGTGGGCTGCCTGGTGTAATGCGGATGTCCTCCCTTACGTTATTATCCCCATGGTATAGGTAGAGCCTGCAATAGCAGGGCTCAGTTCGCTGGCATCAGGAGAGAATGTCACCTATGTCCATGAACTGGCCCGTAGTGGAAGATTGTCCCGAAGTGTGCTGTCAAAGAACCGCTATGTGCCCCGATGTCTGCGGTCTCGGAAGCACATAGCGAGACCGCCGGCACATAGACGTTGGTATTTAATTCATCCTCGATGTTGGCAGCTGTGTGTGCTTTCTCTGTGAATAACATTTCAGTTGTTGAGCCAGGGAGCCAGCATTATTTTTTCGGGGGGGAGGGTTCATGTCCCCTTTCCCCAATCTTTGCAGAGGCACCCGGGGATATCATCCCAGAGAACCAATTGTTACATAATGGGGAGATCCCAGGGGCCCCATCACAGGGGCCGATTATAAATTTAGGGGAAGGAGAAGTGAATCCCCCCTACCTGAGCCTTAAGAGGCCTGGGGTACTGCATGCCCTGGGGCTGATTGTTACATTTAGGTTAGAATAGGCATGCCGCCCTCCCCCCAAACCTTGCAAAAGCCCCAGGTACCCCATCCCAGGGCACCAATTGTCACCTTTTGGGGAGGGGCATGCACCCCATCCAGAATTCTAAAAGTCACTGGTACCCCATTCTTCAGGGCTCATATTTGAATTTTGGGGAGAGGGGCATGAGCCCCACCCGAACCATTAATTTTCCCCTGGGACCCCATCCTCCAGGGTTCATTGCAGCTATAGGGTCCCGTGGACCTCGTCCCCGGGACAGTGCAGCTCCTGTCCAGGAGAGTGCAGGCATTCTCTGCCACGCACAACAAGAGACATCGTTAACAAAAACATAGAAATTAATTCAGTGATAACAGCAAATGTTAAAGTGATATTATAGTTAGGAATGTTAATAATATCTCATTATATATTATTCAATTGCAGCCATTCTATACAGCAGTGCAGCTGCTGTGCATTGTAGTTGAAAGTAAAACAGACATGCTATGACACTGTAAACACTGCGTTTTTTCAAACTTAGAACCATACTGCACAGCAGCTGTGCTGTACAACATGGAGACAAAATTGACAAAACCAAATTCATCTAGCATATGCAAATGCTATTTTGCTTAGTGAATATTTTAGGGAGAGGCAAGAAACACGAGGTACAGCGAGAGAGAGGAAGCAACATGAGTTATTTATTCAATGTGTACATGAAGACATGGAGTTAGGGAACTAGGGGCAAGCATATAGTTATCAGGACTGTTTAAAGTATGTGCACATGTGTGGATGAAGACGAAGTATGTGGGCGAGTGTAACAATAACAAGCTTACTTCAAGGGAGCAAATAGAAGAAAAAAAAGTAGACCCCACAATGCAAACAGTAGAAGGACACACAAGTACTTTAGCCAATCTCAACAGGCAGGTGAAAGGAATGAGAACAAAGTGATGGAGGTACTCATAGACCAAAGAGAAGCAAGCAAACTAGACTGATGATGAAGCCAACCAATGGTAAGCACTATGCGGGCTCTAAACCCCCTGTGAATACAAAATATCTCTCAAGTAACAACGCATGTGCTGCCTCTAATGAGACCAAAAAAGGGGGATGCAGGCTCATTTTTATTGCTAGTATTAGGACTGATGGCAAGTTTGCTGCAAACAGGGAAGCAACAGATGGGCGCATATTTTATCGGAAGGGGACAGAAAACCAGTTTCAACACTGGAGGTATGATCAGGCGTAATAAAGGTAGTTGAGATAGATCGCTACTCAGGGTTGCAGTATCATTACTGTAGCAGGTGCTGTTGATTTGCAGGCAAGCAGTGCAAGGAGCTCACAACTAGGGGTAGGTGTAACTCATGAAATTCACTTTAGAGTAACCACGCAATATTACAGGAAAATTACATGACATTACACAGAATTACATCCATAACTCAGCATTTAGTGCTATTTTCGTAGAGCTAAAATGCAGCCTTGCGACACAGATCAACCCGAGAAACAAGCTAATGGATGGAATGCTTTAACCTTTTGAAGGAGCGAACTGTAACAATATCACCATCAAGAATCAGAAACAAATAGCAGTAAAATGTAAATAATGCTCCTGCCATGGGAGATAGATGACGCCCATGGTGAGGGGACCATTAATTATTTTACAATTAAAAAAAATCCTGTTTTGGGATTTTCTTTTTAAAAATAAAAAATACAACTATTTGGTGAATGGTTGCATCATGCTTATGCCATTCTGCATAAAGAAACTGCTGTGATAGCGGTTCCTACGAATGCTTTATAAATGGCCACCGGCTTGGTGGTCATTTTTCAATTCAGCGATCCATCAGGGCGATGGATGAATTTACTCTGTCGCCCTGGCAGAACAACGGCCGTCGCCAAAATATAAATCAGGCCCTTAATTTCTGCACTTGAGAATGCAGCTTGTTTCATTGTCAAGGTATCAAGTTAATTCAAAAACATCAAACATATATTTTGATAAAACCATTGCATATAGAGTGTGGTACTATAATCTGTGGCATGACTCTGCAATATGTGAAGTTATAGATTGTGTGTAGGGATAAAGAAGTAAGCATCTTCACAGTGCTACATAAATAAATAAATAAAATAACTGTTAAAGGATATATATATAGTGTTGAATGTGTGCAGGCAGGGATGGAACGTAGCTCTTGATAAATTATCAGGGTGTAAACAATGTGAACATTGGAGACATCCCAAAAGCATAGACATTCACAATGCATGCATTTTATTCACTACATTTCATAAATGTCGTATCAGTGGCATTTGTGTGTTTGTTCTATGAATAGCATACATGTATGCAGAAATGTAATGTAATGTATACATGCATCTTATAAATGGCAATTATAGTGAAGTATGCTGTATGTATTTAACGAACTATGTATATGGTGCATTCAAAGGTCCTGGAGCGTCCAAACAATTTACACTAACCAAATGCACACAGATACGAAATCAACACAGATACAAAAACATTAGAATTAGGTTAAGCGCAAAATGTTACATGAGTATGACATAAGGTACAAGCATCGAGTTATGCAGCAATGATCGGATGATCAGACAGGTTTTGATGGAGCAGTCAAATATTTCGAATGCTGTGCATGTTTACATTACATTAGTTGAGCAGAGCAGAGCAGAGCAAGTTTAAGTACACGAGAAAGAGCAATGCTGAGAGGGTACATAGATTATGTACGTTTGTTGCGCTGTCTTTATGTCTTTCAGTTAATCGTGCTTGCAGCTTCTAATAACACCTTACCTCATGTTGCAAAGTTATTTCTGGTCAAAAAGTACTGCACCTCTACCTTTTGAGGTCTTTTTGGAACGTTGCTGTCAAAAGGGGTCGCTGTTACTATATATGATGCAGATGAAGCAACTGTTTGAAGTAATGAAGTGAGGAATGAGCTTGGAGGTACATGCGGAAATGACAAATCTACATATTTCATTCCTCAAAAAAATCATGTCTTTGCATGCTGGAGTTTGCTTCATTGAAATCGTTAGAAATTCACCACAGCTCTTACCTAATTTTCTGGATTGTTCAATCTTTTAGATTGTTCCTCAAACTGTGAAAATATCACTTATATTCAAAGCCCTGGTATCAGTCTACAGCATCTTCAGGTGACAACAGAATGACAGTATTTTCTTGCTCAAGGTCCACATAAGTACTGCACCTCAACACCAAGATGCTGGAATTGGAGGGAAAATAATGCGTCATTCATAAGAAAAAAAAAATTGTCAATCAAATTTATTTTTGTACATTTCTATTCAAGCAATTTCCTTTTCTCTATCTTTACCCTTATTTGAACGAGGCAACAGACAACAAGGTGAGGAAAGTAATGCTTGACTTAATTTAGCAACTAACTAAAGGGCATTCAAACAAATATGTTCAACACACAAGAACACAAAACTGACACAATAATGTGTGTGAGAAAGTGCCATCTTTCTTGCCTTGGTATGCCCCCACTTTTTTCTGAACTGCTGATGTGCTCTGACTGAGTGTGCCCTGGGTCCCAGCCAATCAGGTACCCATGGCCTGTGTTCCTTCCCTAAAAAGAAAAGCTATGCTGGAACAAAATACCCAATTGACATCTCTGGCACCTGTCAGACCATAATAAATGGTACCCTAGGTACCCAGGGCCTGGTGACCAGAGAAGACCCCTGAGGGCTGCAGCACTTATTGTGCCACCCTCAGGGGCCCTGTACCCTGGCCCCCACACTACCTTTGCAGGCTGAGTGCCTAAGTGCAGAACTAAAACAAGAGTCGACATGGCATACATCCCTGTGTGCCATGCCCACAGGCCTCCCTGCCCTGGCCTACTTCAGTCACCCCTCTAGCTGGGTGCCCTATACTAGAGGTGAGGGCACAGGTGCATGAGCCCTGTGCACTACAGTACCCAGGGCCATTCCTGGGCACTGTAAGTGCAGTGATAACATTTAAGAGTATATGGTGCTGGGAGGTTGTCATTACGAACTCCACAAAACCATAATGGCTACACTGAAGACTGACAAGTTTGGTACCAAACTTCTCAGCGCATTAAACCCGCACTGATGCCAGTGTGGGATTTAATGTAAGATGCACGAGAGGGCATATTAGAGATGCCCTCCAAAACCCGAGCCTACAATCCACGTCTGGGCTGAGTGGCTGCAGATGCTGCCACACAGCAGACATGTTGCTGGACCCCTGGGTGGAGAGCCCCTTGCTCTCCTGGGCCTGCAACAATGCACATCCTGGGCAAGGTGCAATGTCTCCCCCCCAGGATGGACAGGGGGAAGCTTCAAAGGCATACCGCCTCTGAGAGCTTCTCCAGACCGTTTGCTGTACCCAGCAACTGGCCCCCCACACATTCTACCCCCACTCTGGTGGGAAGACTGGCGGAAAAACTACATCAGGAAGGAGGGTGTGCCAACCTATGCCAACTCCACCCCTCAGGTGGAGGAGGCGAGGTGAAGCAGGACCCGAGCTCCAGCCATCTTGTAGATGGGGAGCCCTGCCCAATCCCAGCTAGGCTCCTGCCCCCCTCCCACAGGAGAGGAGCAGGCTAGGGGGTGTCCTCACCCCAGGACAGGGACCCAATGGTCCCTGTCCTACCTGTAACGCCCCTGAATTTAGTACTTAGGGGCTCCCTGAACCTTCCTTCCTCAGATCCCGATATCAAAAGAAGAATGAAGATCAAGAAGAAGAAGACCCGCCGTGCAGCTGCTTACAATAGGACAACAACAACTGACTTGGCCCCAGACCTATCGGCCTGTTGATCCTGGAATCTGCTCATGCCTAATCCTGCTGACCTCCGCGGACAGCAACCTTGGGACACGTAGAGGACCTGCCAGCCTTGACCCTCGCCAAGATTGGGACTCCCATCAGCAGGGGCTCTGCTGCAACAACCCACCTGGTGCTCACCAGGAAGCTCCGGACCAGCCCACTCTGCACCAGCCGAGCCCGGGCAGGGCCAACCCAAACCAAGACCACGAGGACGTCCCCCTGGTGACTGGGACCCGAAGTCCAGTGCCCAAAGGCCCTCCTCGATGAACCAGCCGACGCCTGCAGACTCAGAACCAGGGGCCACCCCAACCATGACCAGCCAAGGGTAAGCTTTTCCGACCCCAAAAGACACCCTTGCACCTGGCGCCCCGCACCCCCCTGTGCCTCTCTTTGGGGTACCTACCTGTGCTCCATCATCCCAACTTACCTCTCGAAGTGCTGGTCGCCCCTGGAGAATCACCGTCCCCGAGCCTGCAGCCATTGTTCCCTTTTCAAGATCCTCATTGAATAACATTGAGCGCCCAACGGCTCAAAAGCACCCTGCACCCAGCCTCCCGAGAGCCGCTGGCTGTAACACCTTGGCGCTGTCCTACTTCCCCCCTTGCCCTGAGCAAGTGACCAGGAGCCCAGCTCCCAAAGCCATGTGGTCTGCTCGCAAGCAGCCACCAACCGAAGGCCCCCTTTCCCTCATTGGATATCATTGGGCCTACCTACCGCTGCACCCGGCCGCCCCTGTGCCACTGGGACTAAACTAACTGTACTCACCTGACCCTGGGGGACCCCTGAGTCTATGCCCAGAACCCTAACTTCACCAACCAAGTACTTACCTGGAAACCGGTAATTCACTTACCTGCCATTGGATAACATTGACCCATTTTTGACTCGAAAATTTTCTGTGTGAAGTTGTGAAAACTGAAAATGTTCCTATAAAATCAGCCAAAGTCCGAATTCGAAAGTACTCACCTGTGATCAGGGGAAAAGCCAGTACTGTACCTTTCAGCCCACTACTGAACTGCAAAAGTAATCCCTAGCGGGTTTACTAGTAACTTGTATTTTCTCCATAGGAACCCATTGTCTGCTTTTCTATGAAATTTCTTCTAAGTGTCTACTTTTGAAAACTGATAATATTCTTTAAAAATCGTACGAAATACTGAAATGCAATTACCTACCTGTTTTGAGTTAAGCCCCCAGTGCTGGCCCTAGGAGACTAGTGCTGGTTTACAAAAGTAAAGCAATCGTATTTTACCTGCAACCTGAATTTCCTCCCATTGAATAACATTGTCAGAGTTACATTGAAAAGTTTCTAAGTGTGACCTTTTAAAACAGCTTTATATACATGAAAATTCACCAAAGTAACTAAAAAACTTTTTTGCTAATCTGGTTTCAGCTTAGACCCCAGGACTGAATTGAAGATGTAGGCCTGGAACTACCAAAGTAATCCATAAAGTAATCAACTGTACTTACCCGTGAAAAACCCAATGAGCTCAATGCTAGAGTGTGTTTCAGAACTGTGTTGCTTACTAGCTATCCTGTAATTATTGTGTGGGCAAACTTTATTGCTCCTCTGAAAAGTATTTAAATGAGAGTACTCATAACTTGAAAAGTATATTTTTATAACTGTTGGTTCTAAAAGTAAAACAATTATATCTAAGGATATAATAACAATTGGCCTGGAGTTCAGTTCTTGAGTGTGTGAAACCTTTTGCTGACCAAGTGTGTACAACAAATGCTTTACAGTGTCCTCTGGTACTGCCTTACTGCTCGACCAAGCTACCACTTTTGAGAGTAAGGTCAGTTCTGACTTTAACCTCTGTTATACCTTTGGGGTTGGTGGACTCTATACACACTGTACTTCATTATTGTCCAATATATATAGAGCCACTTTCTCACAATGTGTTTTTAGCATAGTGATCAGGGCCCCCAATAATTACTCATTTCTGTGACACCTCTGATAAATACAGAGATTTACAGAACCTCCTCTAATCTGTCTATTGACTCATTTGTATGGATTCCTTATGCACGGTGTACAGATTGTAACAAAATGTAAAAATAAAAGGTAATGTGAATCTGATATTGTGGAGTGTTTAGTGCACTCACAATGTTGAGGGTAAAAGACCAGCATAATTCAGGTAAAAAACAGTGGGCATGAAATTTGAATATTATCAAAGCTATGGCCATTCTTTTGAATGAAAAGGTAAATGCCAGTTTGGGCATAGACTAAATGCAAACTATCTTCGTCTAACTAGTTGAGTGTGAAGTTGTGTGTTTGTCGCACATAAGGTAGAATTTACTAGACCCAAATCTGGCCCAGGTATCAGAGCAAGGCATCACTATCAATGACAACAGATATCAATGTCCAAGCACTATCTGTGTGTGCAGTCTGACTACTAAAAGCATATCAGAGACAATGTTGGCTGTTTGCTGTGTGCTTTGTATCTTTTGACAATTTCCCTATAACTAAGCTAACGTTTCCCTAGGATATGCGTGATGAAAAGGGAGCCATGTGCTTAATTGAAGGTTTCAGTTTTTGGCACCTTTTATGTTGCCTTCTGCCTTCTAGCTAGAGGAAAAAAATCTCATACTAACCAATATAAGTCTTCAAACGTTTGCAGCCTTTAATGCTTTTCGCATGGACCCTGCCCATGCTGTTTATTGCTTACATAAACACTTAATTTTTAGTACTAGGGAAATATTACATTTAACATCAGACTGCCTTTTCATTCAGAACTGCTAGCACTGTTTGGGTTAACAAGGTAAGATCTATGTACTTCCCTGTTAAATGACTTTCTTCTGAGCAATGTTTATAAAAAGGCAGCACTTTAGCAATTTAAACTTTTTCTTCCTGGAGGCACAATAGCCAGACAGGAGGTAAGTGAGTCGGGAAGGCAAAATAAACACATTTTTCACGAGGATTGTAAGGCAACTGGAACTACCAGTAAATGCCAGGGAAAGTGTTTAAAAAGTATGCAATTCATGTCTTAAGCAGACATACACCGACACTCAGACACATATATACATGGGCACAAATAAACACACCCTACGTCGAATACTGCATTTTCAGATTTAGGCATCAGACACTGGTTATTTAGTTGCTGTAGTGGGTCTGAGAGTTCCAGGGACTAAGGCTTCTTCTAGGCACGTTTATTTTACCCCATGGTTGCAGGTTCGAATCACCACTGTTCCACAAAATATTTGTGGTTGGTAAAATGAGTACTATTGAGTTGGGTAGCATCAGTCACCTGAAATCTGTCAATCCCAACATCCTTGAGGTGAATGTATATTTTACAATTATACTAGTTTTGTTATCAAATGGAATATATGAAGTTGTAGGGACCTCCTTTGCCGAGTCAGTTCTAGAACACAGTTTATGCTTTTTTAAAGTTTATGCTTTGAAAAAGAGGTGCACTTGCAGCATTATTCATGCTCATTTTTTTGTATAATGCTTCGAACTGGCACAGTGCATTGAAAAACCAGGGTTGATGTCAACCCTGGATCCTTGGCGTGATTTTCCCCCTAACTTTTTTCCTTCATCTCTCCATTTTTGCTGAGTTTGTTTCTGCTGGCATTAAGGCTTTGTGCACTTTACAACTGCTAAGCAGAGCTAAAGTGATTGTGCTCTCTCCCAAAGACATGGTAGAATTGGCCTATACCGAATTGCAATATTTATTTTACTTGTAACTCCCTAATAAAGTGGCATTACCTGTGCCCAGAGCCTGCAAATACGTGTTACTTTTAAATGACTTTCTTCTTGGCAGTGTTTATAAAAAGGCAGCACTTTAGCAATTTAACCTAAATTGTAGTATCTATAGAAAGGCAGCACTGATTGTACCAACCATGTAAGTTGCTCTTTAAAAACAAGGCATGTCTCAAGCCTGCCAATGCAGCCTGTGTGTGCAGTTTTAAATGGTCATTTCAACCTTGCAAAATAAATCTTTTATGAGGCCAAAACCTTACTTTTTAATACAAATAGGCAAGGGTATGCCCTGGACAGCCCAGCTGACAGAGAGAGATGCATTTAGTAGTAGGGCATGTTCTTTTAAGGTTTACATGTCCTGATGGTCAAACACTCTGAAATTCATTTTTCACTACTGCAAGGCCTTTGTCTCCCTTAGGATAATATTAAAGTTACCCTATTACCTTTAATAAGATGTAATTTCCAAATGAAAGCTGTTGACCTCTTCATGTTTGGTATCATTGGAATTGGAATTAAAATTCCTATCAAGATGATTTCAGGTTTTTAGTTGAAATTTAAAAAATGCCAGCCACATCTAATAGAGGGCTTAGGTGTGCTGTGTGTGGGTGATCACTGACAGGATGGGAGGGCAGAGCTGGGCACAGCCCTACTCCACTTCAATAGGCTGCATCCTACCTCCGCACAAAGTGCTGAATGACCCCTGTAGTTAGTACGGAGCCAAGACAGAGGAGGCAGGATACCTGGGGACTTCACAGGGAAACCTCTAGAAGCTTCTCTCCACTTCAAAAGCACAGCCGGCTATACATATTGGACCTCAGACACCAACTCTACAGTAATCATCTGGACCTGTGAATACTCTGCCAGGAAAGGACTTCTGTGCTACGGAAAGGACTGCCACTCTGCTTCACTGCTGCTCTGAAGGAACTGCTGACTGGACCTGCATCTATTGAACCCCGGGTCATAGAGTTACTGCAAGGGATAATTGGCTGTCCCCCTGACCTGAGCTTCAGAGACACTACCTTGTGTTTGGAGGATGTTTATTACGTAATCTTGCAACAGTCTAGGCTACCTCAGAGCCCACAGTACATCAAACACATGCGACGATTCAGGATAATCCTGCTGGATGTCTCCACTATGTACATGAAGCACAGCCTGGTGATTGAGGAGTGCTAGGATGCCGACGGACACTGTCTTATTGGTCGGTAAGCTGTTATATTTTGGCACAGTTTGGCAGGCCATTTTCTGGCATTATTTCCCAGCTGCGCATGTGTGGAGTTTCTTATCTAGCCCAGTACTAACACTGCAGCCATCTTAGGAATGTGTCATTGTGGCCCGGCGCCTCACTAAAATTAGCCCAATGCAATCTGAAGAGGCTTAAACACAGCACGCTCCTGCAATTTTGAAGAGTTGAAATGGTCCAGAATTCATAAATAAGTAGCCTGCAGTTTCGTTGCTGCCTGCATTTTAATAAATATTATAGTCTAGCGGAGAACTTCACGGTGACAGACATGTGCCTGTGCTCAGGGGTAGGTGCAGTTTGATGAGTTGAAGTACGCTAAATTCCGCAGAGCTGAATGAAAACTTAGTGGAATTCCAAGGAGTTCAACTTTGCCTGAAGTCAAATGTATCTTTTTAGTAGTGTGATGAACTTTACAAAAAAAAAATAGATACTGCACAGTCCTTTTTACAAAGTCCTAGAACTACAATACATTCCTTTCATAATATCAAGCCCTTACAATTCCTCCTTTATTACAGTGCATACTAACCCTTTGAGACACTGGGATGTGTGACCATACCTCACAGCATTGCCCTGGTCATTTATCTACATTAGCAGGGGTTAACTTTATGATGATTTGGCTATAGGAGGCCACAGCTGCGTACTCCTGTGGCTGTGATAGGGTCAATGCCACGGCCCCAGGGTGTCAGGAGACCAACCCTGCACCGGAGAACACAGGCCACTGGCATGGAAAGCAGGCCATTGCCATCCGTTCCTCATGCTTCCATCTGCAGCATGGTTAGTGTTTATCTCCATCCTGCAGTGCTCCAACTGGTTTGCGAATGACTCATCTCATATATTTCCATAGTGAGGCGAGGTTCTGAATACCACTTTGAATGACAGGAAATTAACTCTTTTATGTGGCTGGCCTTTGACTAGGAGCATTGGTGGCGACAGCTTTCCTGATGTACTCCTGCTGTGATCTTAGAATCCTCTCAGCCTCACGGTCCATCTTTACTAGTTAGCTCTCTGTACGCCATTTTTTGTATAGCTCTGTGTACCCAAATTGCTTAGTCACTTGGTGATGATTCAGGGTGTAATTTCTGGTTCAAACTTGCCTTCAAGATGAATAAAAGGCTCAAGCACATTTCTGACCCTGCCCCACACAAGAGGAAACAAAATTAGGGGTGGGTGGCGGGCCACACTCCTCCACAATGCAAAATCTAAGCTTTTTGCAAAACTCAGCTCTGCCAGCAGAGCGCAGAGTTGTCAAAACTCCACAAGCTCCATTGGTGGAGTGAAGTTTACCACCCACCCTTACTTGTGCATCCTAATTTGCTACAGTGACAGGCACACTTGTTGTTTCCGTTGTTGCCTTCATTTTGCAGCGTTTGTTCAGTGTATTACTGCAATTCACGATGACAAGCTCATCTGGGCTTGCTATCCTTATCTATTATGCTGATATATATATATATATATATATATATATATATAGAAAGAAAGAGTTGCCGCTAGGTGGGGATGCACTTACGGGTAGGGATTGATGCCAGCGCAAGGGCGTGAGCTGCAAACAGAGTCCCTTTCCTGCCAGACGCGTTTCGGGCCAACGTCCTCTTCAGTGGCAGTACATGTGACATGACGGCAAGCTGCAGGCACAAGTAAATACCCTCAGTAATTATGCACAGGTGTAAAACCTGAAGCAATGCTCTCTGGGACTGGTGGTTCCGTAAAACCCAAGTGGGTCGCGGTCGCCATTCGCATGCAAAAAAAGTATTAAAGGGATTGCCAATGTCCCCGCAAGCACCAAGCAAGTAAAGGCACCTCCTGTACCACAGAAAGCTGCCCAAGTAAGGCAGCTGTGGACCCGCAGTTGTAAGCGGTAGTGGAACCCCACGACCGGGCAGGCCGCAAAAAATGGAAAGAAAGAGTTGCCGCTAGGTGGGGATGCACTTACAGGTAGGAATTGATGCCAGCGCAAGGGCGTGAGCTGCGAACAGAGTCCACAGCACCAACCACAACACCCAATACAGCGTTGGAAAGGGCAGTTGCAGAAGAAGGACATAGGCTATGCAGATGGCCACCATATACATTTAAAAAGTAAAAGAACTGTGACCCGAAAGTAGTCCCTTGTGGGCGTGTCTGCGTTGTGCTGGGAGCGCGACAAACACTGGGTCGTGTGGTATGTCTCATATTGTGTGCTAATCCCACCCTGCTCCCTTTAAATACCCCTGCACCCCATAATCATAGACCACCATTCCTCCTTAAAATACCCCAACACCCTTAAACACTAACCCATCTTAACCCTATAAATATACCCTGTACCCCAAAACCCAAACCTATCCCTAAACCCTAAAAATACCCCTGTAACCCAAACCTAGCCCTGAACCCTATAAATACCCCTGTACCTCAAAACCCAAACCTACCCCTGACCCTAAAAATACCCCTGTACCCCAAAACTCAAACCTAGCCCTGAACCCTAAAAATACTACTGTACCCAAAAACCCAAACCTACCCCTGAACACTAAAATATCCCTGTACCCCAAAACCCAAACCTAGCCCGAACCCTTAAAATACCGTTGTACCCCAAAACACAAACCTACCCCTGAACCCTAAAAATACCCCTGTACCCCAAAACCCAAACCTAGCCCTGAACCCTAAAAATAACCCTGTACCCCAAAACCCAAACCTACCCCTGAACCCTAAAATACCCCTGTACCCCAAACCCCAAACCTAGCCCAGAACCCTAAAAATACCCCTGTACCCCAAAACCCAAACCTAGCCCTGAACCCTTACAATAACCCTGTACCCCAAAACCCAAACCTACCCCTGAACCCTAAAAATACCCCTATACCCCAAAACCCTAACCTAGCCCTGAACCCTAAAAATACCCCTGTACCCCAAAACCCATACCTATCCCTAAACTCTAAAACTACCCCTGTATCCCATAACCCAAAACTATATCTGAACCCTTAAAATACCCAAACACCCCAAAACATATACCTCAGTACCCCAAAACATATAGCCCTATACCCATACTTACCTTAACCAAACATGAAAAAAAACATGCTTTTACCATTCATGCATTTACAATGAATTTCGTTGTAAATGTATGCGTGGTAAAAGCATATAAAATGTAATGCCATGCGTTATAATGGCTTTGCGGAGTCATGGTACTTTCGTAATGAAAGTATGCGGAGTGATTGTATGCCGAAAGAAAGTTACGGAATAATGGGTGTTTACCCTCCCCCTGTAGGTACATTGGTGGCACGGTGGCCCACATCTCCAGCAACATACTCATATTTTTTCACCACCCAATTGAAAAATGCACAGGTCTCTCTCATTGATGGCCAGCACCGACATAGAGTTTTAGACACACCTCCCGCCACAAGTTCTAGAATTGCAAACTTTAGAGCTGGGGAGCTACATTCGAATCACGGCATAAGCTCAACATCCTGTGATTCCAGGCAAATCGCTTTGTCTCCCCGTTCCTACCACAAATGAATGTGTTCTTCTGTAAAGTAAATTGTGCTCATGCCATGTTGTTGAGTTCGCGCTATATAATATTGCAAGGAAAAACTAAGTAGGGAATCTCGAGTTCACACACTACTGAACGCGCACTCTTAAGTGCATCAGCAGTGCACTGTGAATCGGAGCGTTTCACAGGCCTGTAACTGATAAGAAATCCTATCAAAACTAAATCCTACAAAACAATATACTACTTGCCGGCAGCAATTCATACCCGTACAACGTCGGGACGGGCTGCTAGTATATATATATTTTCTTTCCTCTGCTTGCAGACAGCAGCTGCTCACCAGAACAGCAGGCGCGTTGTCGACTCGGACCTCCCAAGCCCGGTCCGTCACATGAACACCACACTGCTTCCAAATCAAGGAACTGACGACGCCGTGTCCCAAAAGTAGTTTTTAGATTATTTTAATCGGCAAAGTCGGACGCGTTTCGCCTGATCCAGCAGGCTTGATCTCCAACATTGTTTCGCCGGGAAACCACCATTTTAAGTTCAAAAACATGCGTTTTGTGAAAACTACAATCACAATACAATAGAAGACAGACTCATAGTTTTATCATACTACTGATCAGGTCACAATGTAACACGTTCCAAGAGCTAAATTTGTCCACTAATACAACACTATATTTGTAAAAATTCAAAGTTAAATAAAAATAAATAATTTAGCGTATAGAAATTTATGCACACAGCAGCTTTAAAAATACCGCCCCAGTGGGCAAAGTTTTTACGCAACACTGTCTTGCTTCTTATTAAGCCCTAGTGGGCCTGTCTGTTTCATTAATATGTTACTGTTTACCACAAACGTATAGTGCATACAAATACCCCAGAAAAAGTCCCACAAAACAACAAAAATTGTAACTCAGAAAAAAAGAAAGAAGAACATTTAAAATCCGAAATATCTCTCAAGGATTCATATTGCATTTTCTACAAATTCACTACAAGTCACTTTTTATAGGAACGTTTTATAAATGTGTGTAGAGGTCTTCCTCCATATTCAGGCTGGTAGGTATCTTACTATTGAGTTCTATAATGTATCTGGACTCTAATTTCTTAGACATTTTAATCTGTCACCTCCTCGCACATTCGGAGGGACTGCATCTATTACAAAGTAGGTGAAACTACCTACATGACTGTTGTGATGTTTTGCAAAGTGGCGAGCTACAGGGTAAGTTTTGTCAATATTCCTAATGGCTCGCAGATGTTGTAACACCCTTTTATGCATAGGTAAAATTTTGCTCCCCACATAGTTTAATTTACATGTACAATCCAAAACGTAAACGGCAAAATCAGTTAATGTTTGAGCAACCTGTCACATATTTCGTCATGTTCTTTCCATGCTGACACGCTTTGCACTTAAAGCACTTAGTAAACCCATCTTTCTTACAGAGCCAAGTTTTCATCTGTTTGAATGACCCTGCTTTTCAGAAAGTGATCAAAGGTTTGACTGGCACAATTTGCCCTAATACAGGATCCTTACGAATTAAATGCCAATGTTTTGTTAGAATTTTCCTCACTTGTCCATGCTGTCTATTGTACGTTGTTATCATTCTGCAATCACTCACCCCTGCTTAGTTATTTATCTTACCACATTTTTTAGAGTTATTAAATAGCACTGCCTCTCTGGTTTTCCCTCTAGTTTTGTGAATAGCTGTTTGTATACACTCATCTCCATCGTTGGCTGGTGGGAGGAGCAGGTGGCCTGGGGCACAGCAAACACTGACTGGACAAAAAGAGTAATTAGGGGGTACTGCTTCATAGATGATTTGTTCATTGTGTGGGACGGACCACCGGAGACAGCCAAGGACTACATTAAGGTTCTAAATGAAAATGATATTGATTTGGAATTCTTTGGAGATATCAGCACAGCATCTGTCAATTACTTAGATGTTAACATCTATGTGGAAGAAGGTCGGGTGAAAACCAGACTTTATTGTAAAACTACCACAGGGAACTCTGTTCTTCAAGCTACCAGCAGTCATCTCACTAATCTGGTGAGAACTATACCCTATGGGGAACTTCTCAGAATTAAACGCAATTGTACAGATGACAGTGAATTTCAGACTGCTGCCAGAGAAAGCATGCAACATTTTAGTACACGGGTTATAGTCAGGAAATCCTGAATAAAGCATACACTAGAACCAATGTTCTTAAAAGAGAACATCTACTAGAAAAGAAAGCTACATATGGTGAGAAAAGTGAGGGCAAATTTCGCCTTATCACTTCATTTTCTGGAAATGCCACCAACTTTAAGAAACTTCTGAGAAAAAGCTGGCATATACTACAGACTGACGAAATGTTAAGGGAAGATCTTCCTCCTAATCTTCTTGTTAGTTTTAGAAAGGCAAGATCACTGAAAAACGGGGGGCGTGGCTTCGAGGGCGAAGATGGCGGACGCGGCTCTGTAGAGCTCCTGCCAGCCCGTTCATTATCCGATAACTTATCCTGGCCCTACCTCTTCTTCCCCCATCTCAGCTAGTGCAGGAGTTTCCTGGAGTCCAGAGGATCCCAGTGGTGTGCTTCATTGAGCTCTGGGCGCCCGCTGGCGCGACCATCGAGGGCCGCCCATTCTGGGCCTACTTGCCGCGTGGCGAGCCGGGGCCTCGATTTTTCATCCTCCCGCTGGTGGCGCCACGGGACCGGCGGGGCCTGAGTCAACTTGGCCCGCGCTGTCGGGGCGGAGTCACTGGAGCCGGAGTCAGGGGCTCGTGACCGTGCCCGGCAGAGAGTGGTCCCGGCTCGTCGATGGAGGGGACCTCCAGCATATCCTGATTGCCCCGTCTTGTCTCTAGCGGGGCTGCGACGGGCCCGGGGACGGAGGATCCGGCGGTGGACCCTGGCCTGGTGGCCCCGGCGCCTCGGTGGACGGAGGAGTCCCCTCCCTCGCTCCAGGGTCTGCTTTCTCTCCCGACGACGTGGGACGGCCTGCACCGGTAGCCGTCCCTCCAGTGACCCGTAGCGGATTCTTTCCATCGGCCCACCCCGTCGGCGGCCATGACGAGGGGCAGAGGCGGCCACACCGCGGCCACGACGGGGCCTATGGACAGGTTTGCTGGCCCGGGGAATGGTGCCGGAGCGGCCGGGGGGAGCCAGACGGCCGGCCCGGACAATGCAGCGTTGCTCACGGCCATCACGCAATCCCGGGACATGCTGGACGCGAAGATCGGCGCGGTGGGCGCCGACGTGATGTTGCTGCGCCAGGACCTCCGCAATGCGGTGGCCCGCATCACAGAGACAGAAACCCGGGTCACGACGGTGGAAGGCGATGTGGGTGCCCTGAAGAAGAGGGTCGCCGATCTGGAACAGACGCAGCGGGGCCTAGCGCTCCGGGTGGAGGACGCCGAAGGGCGGGCACGGCGAAACAACCTCCGCTTTGTGGGCTTTCCGGAGGGGTGCGAGAAGGGGCCTATGGACGTCTTCCTTTCCCGGTGGCTGGAGAGCTGGCTGCCCCCGGACGTCCTATCGAACTGTTTTGTGGTGGAACGAGCCCATCGGGCCCTGACACAGAAGCCTCCGGCTGGAGAGCGGCCTCGCCCGATCATAGCCCGGATCCTGAACTACCACGACAGAGATGTCATCCTCCGGGAGGCGAGGCTCAAGGACACCCTGCAGTTCGATAATTGCAAAATCATGATTTTCCCTGACTATACAAAGTTGGTTCAACAGCAGCGACACTCCTTTCTGGCGGCCAAGGCCAGACTCCGGGGCCTGAAACTCCAGTACTCCCTGCTGTACCCGGCCCGCCTTCGGGTCATTTTCAACTCAAGGACCCACTTCTTTGATACCCCGGAAGCCGTCTTTGCTTGGACCGACGAGGCGGTCCGGCTTCGCCCACATGCTCAGCCGGGGCTCCACGCCGGCTCTTCCCGCAGTTCTTCTCAGGAGCGGGGCGAACAGCCGGCTAAAGGGAAGCGGCACCGCAAGTCCCGATCGAGGCGGAGATCCCTGTCTCGGGACCCTCTTTTGGGCAACACGCAGCCGGAGACAGATCATTCTGGCGGGGGGTTGTGACTTCCAACGGCCGACCCTTCTACTGATATCTACTTCTCACTTGGGGTCACCTGCTGACACGGCGGAGCGCTGTTCAACGATCCAGGCTGGATCTGGTGCAGTATTACTTGGCCTTTACGGGCCTCAGCGGGACTCATGTGGACCAATGCACTATATATGCGATGTTATTGCTAATGCTTATTGATGGAGGTGGGGGGGGGGGTGGGCATGTTTGGTGGGCTGCCTCCTGCTGTTGGGGTTGGGGAGGTTCGTGTTTTGGGGTGTGTGCTTGGTTAGTACTTGAGGGGTAAGTGGGATCCATTGGTATGCCTAACTTTTGGTGCTCTGTTTTGTGCCTTAACTACCGTATGCCGCGACAGGTACTTCATTGTTTCTTGAGGTATTGGGTTGGGGGTGGGGGGACGGGGTTGGTTTGGTGGTGTGTCGGGGGGGTTGGCTGTGTGGGGGATGTGGGAATTGGGGTACCGTTCATTGGGGTGCACGTGATCTTTCTGACCTATGCTACTGTGGGGGTTGGGGCCTGGGCCGGGGGCTGGGGTGTGTGGGGTTTGCTGTATCGAGATGATGGCTGACGTCCCTTGCTTGGCGCCTTCTGGCGCCGCTATGCACATTCTTAGCTGGAATGTCCGGGGTCTCTTGGATAGGATAAAACGGGGGGCGGTGCTACGCTGGGCCAAAAGGGATCTTGCAGACGTGCTCATGCTCCAAGAAACGCACATGCTTGGTACGAAGGCCCTAAGTCTCCAGCGCTTTGGTTTCCACCAGGTGTTCCATGCCGGGTTTGCCAGGGGCTCCAGGGGGGTGGCTATTCTTGTTCATAGGCGCCTGGCGTACACACACGAGCGCCAGTGGCTGGACCCCCAGGGGCGCTTCGTGTTCATCCAGGGGAGAGTTGGTGTGGAGCCGGTGGTGTTTGGGTGTGTGTATGCTCCCCCCCCTCTGCAATGGGCTCTGGCTGAACGGTTATTCGCTTTATGGGCTGAACTCCCCGATTCTTTGGCGGTGATTGGCGGCGATTGGAATGATGTGGTGAATGTGGCTGTGGACCGGCAGCGGAGTCTTGGGGTGGCGCCTGTCCCCACTCCTACGCGTCTGGGCGCTATGTTGGATGTGTTGGGTTGGGCTGATGTATGGCGGCATTTACACGCGGAGCGCCGCGAGTACACTTACGTCTCAGCGGTTCATGGCTCCCTTTCGCGCCTAGATTATGTCTTCGTCCCACG
This sequence comes from Lissotriton vulgaris, assembly GCF_964263255.1. NCBI lineage: Eukaryota > Metazoa > Chordata > Amphibia > Caudata > Salamandridae > Lissotriton > Lissotriton vulgaris. The sequence goes on along the minus strand of NC_141695.1, from coordinate 742,951,041 downwards.
GGCCTACCTTGCCAGAGTGAAAGGGGCGGCGATTCGGCCTCGCGGGCTCTCCGACCATTCCCCGGTGGCGGTCCAGATAGACCTACATAGACCGCGCCAGCCCTTCCGATGGCGAATGTCCACGTGGCATCTGCAGCGACCCGACTACTCCCAGCATATTCGTGGCGCTATTGCCCAGTACTGGCAGGATAACCTTGATGTGGGGGTGGACGCGGTGACAGTTTGGGAGGCCATGAAACCCACGCTGCGGGGTGTCGATCTAGCATGGTGCTCGTCGGCTCGCCGGGCGCGGTTAGAGGGCATAGCCGCGGCGGCGGAACGGGTGGAGGAACTGGAGGCGCGCCACAGAACTGCGGCGGATGACATCTCCCTGCGACAACTCCTGCAGGCGCAGCAGACGCACTCTGCAATCCTATTGAATGAGGCTCGACAAGCGTGGCTGGCCACCCGTAGCCGGGTATATCAGTGGGGCGACAAATCGTGCAAGATGCTTCATCGTCTATGTCAACAAACCTTGCAGCCTCTTACGCTCCCAGGCCTTGTCGACGCTGCGGGTGTGGCTATCACGGACCCGGCTACTCTGGCCGCAAGCTTTGCGCATTACTATAGGGGTCAGTACGCCTCCCGGGAGGCTCTTGCTCCCGCTGCCATCGCCGACTATCTTGCCTCGGTCCCCCCGGCTGCGGTGCCAGATGAGGTGCGGGACGCTCTTGACCTCCCCCTGACGGCGGAGGAACTTGGAGATGCGCTAGGTCAATTGAATGTGGGCAAAGCGCCTGGACCAAGCGGCTTCCCCAGTGAGTTCTATCGAAAATTCCATCTGCAGCTAGGGCCGCATTACTTGCGTGCACTGGAGGCAGCGCGTGGGCAGGGCCGCCTCCCGCCGGACTGGCGGCATGCTGAGATCGTTGTGTTCCAGAAGCCGGGGCGACCCCCGGACCGCCACGACTCCTACCGACCTATCTCCCTTATTAATTTCGAGGCCAAGCTCTTGGCCAAAGCACTCGCGAACCGCCTGCTTCCACACATCACTGCCCTCGTGCATCCTGATCAAGCTGGCTTTATGCCGCGCCGGGCGACGCGGCACAACATTCGGCGGGCGCAGGCGGCGATTGATGCTATCGGTGCCTCGGAGGACCAGGCGGCGTTGTTGCTGGCCGACATAGACAGCGCCTTTGACTCCGTCAGTTGGACCTTCCTATTCACTCTTCTACCGCTGTTGAACCTTGGCCCGACCTTCATCTCCTACGTCCGCTTGCTCTACACGGAGGTTACTGCCTCGGTGCGGATATCGGGGGCGGCCTCGGCGCGATTCCCGGTTACCCGAGGCACACGTCAGGGGTGTCCACTCTCTCCCTACCTATTTGCGCTGGCCATGGAGCCGCTGGCGGCTAGGGTCCGCGCTGACGCGCTGTATCGGGGCTTCGTCTGGGGCTCGGACCACACTGACCGCATTGCTTTATATGCAGACGACGTGCTCTTCTTTATGACCGACCTCCGAGTTACTGGCCCCCGGGTTCTAGAGTTGATGCAGGGCTTCGGCCAGGCGTCGGGACTCTATCTTAACCCGCGCAAATCGACTCTCTGGGTGCTGGGTGATGGCGCGATGGACTTTCCATGGGCAGCCTCCCTTCGGATGGCAGTGGAGGGGGTGAAGTACTTGGGAGTCTTTCTCTCTGCCTCGCCTACGGTGGCATGGGGCCGGAACATTCAGCCGGTCTGGGACCGGGTCCAGCTGGACATCCAAACGTGGACACGTATGCCCCTTAACATATATGGCCGGTCGGCCATCTTCAAAATGGTGGCCTTGCCTCGTCTTCTTTACCAGCTGCAGAACCATCCATACCCGATTGACCCGCAGTGGTTTCGCAGTGTTGACTCGGTGTTAGGCAGGTTCTTGTGGGCTGGAGGTGCCTCTAGAGTGGCGCTCCGTACGTGTTTCCTCTCTACCTACTGCGGTGGCTTGGCTACCGCGGATATGCTGTCCTACTATCAGGCCTCCCATCTCCTGGTGCTCAACGAGTGGTGGTATGGGGACCGTGGTGACCCGGCCTATGCCCTGGAGCACATTCTGATGGACGGCGCCTCTCTCCACACTCTGCTGTACTCGGCCAGGAGGAGGCGGCTGCTCCCCCGCGTGACCCAGTTAGTGTTTGCCGTTTGGCGGAGGGCTCTACACCGCATGGGGTGGTGGGGCAAACTTACGGCGGAGACTCCGCTGTGGCGTAACGGCCTGCTGCCAGCGCTGGCGTCGCTGCAGGGCTTTGACGGCTGGGACACAATCGGGATTTCGTCCCTGGGGCATGTTCTCTCCGGCACCTCTCTTAAATCCTTTCAGGAGCTCAGCACTGAGTTCGACATGCCCAGGTCCCAATTCTTTCGCTACCTCCAATTCCGCCACGCCCTTACTCCTAGCCTGGTGGGGCTGGAGCAGCTCCCAGACTTCAGTCCCATAGAAGCGAAGCTGTTTATGGGTGACTTAGGTGATAAAAAAGTCTCCCAGATCTACCGATCCCTGGTCACGCACTGCTCCCCCTCACTCCTGACACTGAAGGCCCTATGGGAAGCCGATGTCGGCCCCTTGGACGAAGACGATTGGCGCGAAGCCCTGGAATCCTCCCGGGGGACGGCCATTGCAGTCCGCCTCCGCTTTATACAATTTAAATATCTGCACCGAGCTTATTTTACGAGGGAGCGACTGTGGCGGGCGGGTCTGATTGCCAACCCGGAGTGTCTGCGGTGTGGTTCAGAGAGGGGCACCTTCCTTCATACTGTATGGTCTTGTGAGCAGTTGACTCGGTTTTGGGCTGGGGTTTGGGGTTGCCTGTCTGAAGTGCTGGGATGGGACTTGCCCCGTACACCCCGGTTGGGCCTTTTGCATGTATTGGAAAACATTGGGGGCAACGTCTACAAGCGCCACCTGCTGCTGTTGGGACTGGTGGTGGCAAAGAGGGACCTGGCGCAGGCCTGGAAAAGCGAACGAGCCCCTCCCCTTAGTGCATGGAAGGCAGGCCTGGACTTCATCATGGGACTGGAGCAGCCTGTTTTTGAGGCTCGGGGGTGCCCCCATAAGCATTTCAAAATATGGAAGCGGTGGGCGGACTATAGGGGCCTCCCCCTTGACCCTCCCATGGACATGGACGATGCATTGCCTCAGGATGTGGACCCTGCACCTTAGGCCGCTGGCCGACCCCACATATGTCCCTCTTCTATTCTGGTTGCTTAATGATCACGTGCACAGGGTTAGGGTGGGATAAGGGGTGGGCAGTAGTTGGGGATTGTGGGGAGTTCTGGGGGGTTGGTGGGTGGCTGTGTGTTCTGAATATTTTGAAAATTGCTGTATACGAGGGGTTCGATGCTATGCCATAAATGGGCCTTTTTATACTTGCTGTTGACAGTCTCCTCCTGATTGTGGAGGGCTGTGCCTGCATTTGCTTGACCCTCTAATAAAAATGGTTTTGAAAAAAAAAAAGATCACTGAAAAACGATCTGGTACTTAGTTATTTAACAGATGTGCCTAAATCCGCTTTCGGCCATTTGCATGGGTTTTTCCCATCTAGGAAATGCAAAGCGTCTAAAACGAGTAAAAGGGTTTTGATGTATGAAATCCCCTCTGTTGGTCTCAAGAGGAATATCAGAAAGTTTCTGACATGTACGACTCCCTACATAGCGGCTTACGCTATGTAGGGAGTACGATCCACCCAGTCAGGATGAGAATACTGGAACACATGCGGGCAATAGCGAAGGGGGATGAAATGATATCCTGTTGTGCGACACTTCGACAAAGTACATCAGTGCAACAGGGATCAACTCAGCTATTTTGGCCTGGATCATGTACCCAATATTCCAAGAGGTGGAGACAGAATTCTGAGACTTTCCAGATTGGAGTCAAGATACATGATTGACTTACTGACTAAGACTCCATTAGGTTTGAGCTGTAGTGAAGAGCTGGCTTTACATCTAGGGGAATAATGTTATGCTTGAATGTACAGGATGAATTATGATTTTTTTTTGACATTATCATGCATCGGTTGAGATGTTCAACAATATTCACCTGTATTGTTTTTTCTTTCTAGTTTTATATCTTCACTTTCCTGTGTTTCTATCGTGAACTGTTTCTTGCCTATATGATTTCTTTCTTTTCTTTTCCTCTTTCTCGTTGAGAACTGCTTCTTCCTTAGAGTAGCTAATTGACTGATGCAAATTGTATATAGTATATGAATTGCAGTATCTTCTGGAAATATGTAAATATGTATATAGATGAATAGTTAGAGGCTTTTTTAATTAGACATGTATATATAGGATTCTGATATTGGAACTATTATGCACCCTATTCTTTTGACCCATCCAGGGCATAATTGTGTTTTTCTTTGTTTCAAGGGCAGAGTGTGATTTTGTTAGCCCATCGGTGGGCATTATTACTTTACTTTATATTGTATAAGTAATTTGTGGGCATTGATTTACCATTGCTGCATGTTTATTTGAGTGAAGATAGTAGGACTCCAAGATGGCGCTTGTTTTGTTGAGTCCGGAATGGATTGTAATTTGTTTAGTCCATTTTTGATATCTACATCAAGGAAGGGAGCGTTTAAATAATGTGTCTTTACGGCACTTCGGTAAACATGTAGAAAGGTGTCTACCGAAACGCTTCTGTTGTTGCTGTTGTGCGAGTTTGTGGTCAATAAAAGACTCAAACGGCCCCGTGAGTGCTTTTTCTTTATAGGCTGAATACCCGGATATATGGAGAGCGAAGCGGCAATATATATATATATATATATATATATTACCTACTGGCGGTCGCCAGTAGGTAGTTATAGTTAGGATTTTTTTCAATGCAAAATCTCAAAATTCTATTGTGAATAACTTTGGCGCCGGTTGACGAATCTGCCTGAAAATTTCCTAAAATTTGCCTCGCGGAGCTCCGGTCCTTCCTTGAAAGTTTGGGGGTGATTCGTCAAGAGGTGGCCAAGATAAAAGGGTGGTCCCAAAACGTGTTTTCCCCATGTTAATTTCATAGGGCGGTCAACCTCACTTTTAGCCCGAACGGCTGAATGGATTTCCACCAAACTTGGGAAAATTGTAGGGAGTGGTACCCCGATGTTCCTTTGCTATGTCTCAAGATATATGCTCCAGTGGTTTTTACGAAAATTAACTTTGAAAAAAAATATATTGGGCTACATTGAGCTATATATATGTTAGAGCCCAAATGTAGCCCAATGTAGCCCAAAGATGGCCACCAGAGACAAAAAAAAACAAATATAGCCCAAATATCAGCCAGATGTATCACAACTATAGCCCAATGACAGAATGTTCCAGAGTGTTCTAAAGAACAACTAGAGCGCTAACAGTCTTACTTATGACAAAAGTATGGCACACCTGAAGTTATCTTGATTGGAATAAAGTGTTAACACTTAAAATATTTAATTTGAAAAGGAACAAAATGAGCGGGTTTATTTTGCCATAGAAATTATGATTAGTGCTGAAGAAAGAAAAATTAGGGCACATTTTGAGTGACTTCTCAAATCCTCTTATATTTCATTAAAAAAATTCTGATATGCAGTCTCCCAAGATGGCCACCAGAGACAAAAGAGCCCAAATGTAGCCCAAATATCAGCCAGATGTAGCCCAACTATAGCCCAATGACAGAATGTCCCAGAGTGTTCTAAAGAACAACTAGAGCGCTAACAGTCTTACTTATGACAAAAGTATGGCACACCTGAAGTCATCTTGATTGGAATAAAGTGGTAACACTAAATACATTTAATTTGAAAAGGAACAAAATGAGGGGTTTCATTTTGCCATAGAAATTTTATATATATATATGTTTACATTTATGAAGTACTGTATTTTGAGGTAAAGGCACTTGCACCTTTATAATGAGACTAAGGAATCCCTCCAATGATGTGTAATAATATATAATAGGAAGATGGTGTGTAGATATGAATTACTGTGAGAAACACAGAAATATTTGCACTTTATTTGAGATATTAAGTGCCTCTTGAGCACTAGCACTTTTTCATTTTCCATGTGCAATATCCAGTCAATCTGTTTACAGTATATATTTATCTGTTGACCAATGCACTTGCACTTTATGTTTTTAATTAGGTAGAATTGTTTGACAGCATTAACATTAGTATAACTCCCACAAGTTGTAGTAACGTATACTTGATAGTTAGAGCCAGGACGATATCCCATGAGACTAGACTGTGTTAAATTTAATACAGCGAGATTTTCTGGCAACACATATGATTAAGGACAACAATCTCTCTCACATCAAAGAAAGGGTTACGCTCTATTGAAATAGGCACTTGCCTTATTTTCAATGCGCAAATATAAAAATATTTTTGCAAAAGGGAGCTAACATGTTTCCGTTGAATGAAATATGCACTTGCACTTTAAAAACTGTGAATGTTACATCTAAGAGATAGTGATACATATGTATATATCTCTTTTATTTTGAGCATGTTTAAATTATTCCCTTATAAATGTTTTGTTTTGTGAGGTCCTGCAATATGATATTAACTTTGATATCTATGTATTTGGAAAATGTCAAGATGGCCGCTGTGTTTACTCTAACAGTGTTTCATTGTGAGTCCTTTTACTGTTTTTATCACCCTGTGTCTGTGTGAAAAGGAAGGCTCAGACCAACGCAAAAACATTGTGATCAAGGGAGGTTGACTCCCGAAACGCGTTGATGGTATATTGCTTAAATAAATAAGCTTTTGACAAAACCCTGCTCGTGAGTGCCTGGATGCTTCCAGTATCGAAGACTGTTAAAACTGGGATCTTATCCTGAATATATATATATATATATATGTATATATATATATATATATATTCACTGAAATCCATAGGTTTCACACCAGTTATAGTTAGGAATTAGCATTTAAAAAACCTATTAAATTCACTGAAAAAAACATAGGTTTCACACCAGTTATAGTTAGGTGGAAATTTTACTCGCCTAAAACCATTGAAATTCCCACGTTATAGTTAGTTGGACTCACTATAACTTGCGGGTGCAATGCACTGCTGATGACGTCACATATTACATCACTCATGACATGGTCAGTGACATCACTCATGACATCACTGATAACATCTCAAATGACATCACTGATGACATCATCCAGTAAATGTGTATCTTTCTGAAAAGTGAATATTTTTTATATATGTAAATCTAAAGGTTGATGGAAGAATAAATGGGTAAATAAATGTCTAAATGGATGTTTTTTTTGTGGAAAATTGATTGGTTAACTGACTTATTAAACGTATCTTAGTGAATACATATATTAGCGAGTAATGTTTAAATATTTAAATATCTGTATCTGTGTCTCACTTTGTGTATAAGTGACTGCATGGGTTGGGTGAGTAGCTACCTGAGTGTGTATATGGGTTATTAGTTGTTTTTTTTAGTATCAGTATCAGTGTCTGTATCGTTCGGTGGGGGATATTACTTAGAGCACAGATGCATGAATGAGTAACTCACTATTTGTATGTATTTTGAAGACAGCATGTGTGCAAGACTGTATGGGTGGATGATTGTGTGTATGGGTGGGTTAGTGAGTATGTGTTTTTATAATTGATTGTTTAAGAGAGTAAATATGTTTCCGTTTCTGTAGAAGTATGTGTAGTGGTGTGTATATAGCAGTATAACCAAGTAAATGGTTTTTTGATAGTTTATTTGCATGTGTGAATTTGTGTGTGAGTAACTATATGGATGAGTATTAGTGTGTAACAGGATGTATAGGTGTATGAGTACATATAATGAGTAAGTACATGCATGAGTGACTATATAGAACTGTTGGTGAATGAGTGGATGTGTATGTAGATGTTGGAATTACCTAATAAGTTGTTGTAATTGGTATTGGTTTCTCCTTTTTAAAGAAAATTTTATTTTCTATTTTTGAATGTGTTTGTCAAAGGTTATTTTATGCTGATAGGAGGTCTGCCACTTTGTCACAAGGATGTTGTCATCAGTGATGTCATTTGAGATGTCATCAGTGATGTCATGAGTGATGTCACTGACCATGTCATGAGTGATGTAATATGTGACGTCATCAGCAGTGCATTGCACTCGCAAGTTATAGTGAGTCCAACTAACTATAACGTGGGAATTTCAATGGTTTTATGCAAGTAACATTTCCACCTAACTATAACTGGTGTGAAACCTATGGTTTTTTCAGTGAATATATGTATATATATCTCATTGGTATGTGATATATATCGATACACATACCAATTTAACTACTACGATTTTTGAATGTGCCAGTAGTTCATACAGTCACCTGTTTGGAGAAATATGTGTTTATCCACAGTGATACACACACCTGTATACATGTCCAGCTGCAGCAAGGGCCGGCACTTCTGTTGAGCATCTTTACCTTGCAGTTGTCATTTTTATTTTAACCATTTCATATGACTCACAGCAGTCCTCATCCCAGATAAACAGAACACGGTTTGTGTACATTGTGAAAATGTTCCTCTTTGATGTGTAACCTGGTATAACCCTTGCATAACATTCACAAAGGACAATAAAATAACATAACCCCTCTTTATTCTTTGGACTGGGACAATCAACCACTGCTTTGATCAGACATGGTCTAGGACAAATTCCTTTACCTTAGATGCTATGCCCCAGAAACCCAGAAACTTGATGTCCCTTGTCCAAAACTCACACGTTTCTCTCTTTTACACCACACCTTTCTCTCAAAAACATCTCTGGACCACTCTCAGAATTCTGTCATGATCCTATATATGCTTTGCAGACACCAAAACATCTTCCTGAAAAATGACCACACCAGGAATGCTCCCTAACAACTGTTGCATTATCCGCTGGAAGACTGAGACAGTAGGAGACAGCCCAAAAAGGCATTCTGCAGAACTGTTACATGACAAAAGGTGAATTGAAAGCAGTAAAATGACATGATATTTCTTCCAGCACCACCTGATGGTACACTGAGGCAAGGGCTATTTCAGAGAACCACTCTGCTTCATGCAATTCTTTGAACAAATCATTAATTCTGGCAAAACTGTGAGAATCAAACTATATTTCTTTGTTATGGCTTCTCAGATCTATACACAACTGTATATCACCATTGCGTCTGTGGGCTATACCCAGTGGTGATAACCACAAACTAGATTCAGTGGTTTCAATCACACCTCTATTCTGCAACAACTTGAGTTCTTTTTTTAGATCCTCTCTAAGGCTAAAAGGTACTAATCTAACCTTATGTACCACTGCAATTGCTCCCTGTTTGACCTTTATCATATGTTTGAAGCCTTGTATTTTCCACAAACCCTGGACAAAAACACTCAGAAACTCACTTTCAATGAAGCCAGAGACAAACATGTCTTTAATAAACAAGATTTGTTCTCTACTGCCTGGTTTAAGTACCATCTCAAACAGGCCTTGGTGGACCCAGCCCACAATTTTGAGACCCCCTTACTGCCTCATACATTTTACTTCTATTCTGTACCCCATAAACCCCATCACCTGTTCAAAAAGAAATCAATTCTCCTGCCCTTAGCGGAGAGGAGATGGCCTAACAAGTTAGGGTGGTCGACCTGAAATTTGGAGAACTGGGTTTGAGTATTGGCAATGATGCTGAACATCCTGTGAGTCTGGGCAAATCACTAATCTACCTGTGCCTAACAAAAATTAATGCGTCCCCATGTAATGCAACTGCTGCTATGTAAAGCACTCTGATACCCTATTCGGGACAAGTTGGCGCTATATAAAACTCTGTAAAATAAAAGAAAATAATGTGACACAGCCGTGCTATCTGGAGGGAACAACTACTTTTTTCCCCTTGTTTTGGAGAACAATTTATGTGTGATCATTGTTTTGTGTGCACGTGTATCAACCCAAAGAGGTAATATAATGTTCCCCACAATAATATCTATATATGGATGGACACACTCACTTGGGTCCCCTCATACAGTTTTGTCTTCTGAAACAACCAAAATCAGGTCCTGGAAATCCCTAATGATTTGTTTCTCCTTTTTAAAGATTTTTATTGAAAACATTATACCACAATACACAAAAAAGCAAACAACACAAAAACCATCCATTTGAAAAACAGAGAATACAATATGTTTGTGAGAAACCTAAAAACCAATACATAATGATCATGAGAAAATCATAACAACCGCTAAACTGACAATAAACTAAACAAAACTATCAGAATATAACTGCGAGGGGAAGAAAAAAGGCGAGTTCCATTGCATGGATGATTGATATACATGACAAAAAGCCAAATTACAATACAGAAGTTGACTGTGCTAAAACATTGCTGCGTATGCTGGGATGAGGAAGGCCAGTACTAAAACATGGCGGAGAGCAGTGTCTGCAGGTCCGTAACTCAATCTACATTCGGGGGACATGTTTGAGTAGAAGCCCCCTGTGAAGCGAGGATTTCGCTGCAAATGTGTGCGATAAATGCACCAGATGTCCTGGGGCCTGGAGGTTGGGGGTTGAAGTGTAGCGTATATCTCGGATTGTACGCTGCAGTAAGCTAGACTCCGAAGCCAAGCAACTTTGGAAGGATGAGACCTTGCCCCCCACAGGACAGCGATCTCACGTTTGACCAAGATAACGCTATTGATACAGAGCGCCTATAGCAAAGTTTGATGCAGTTAACCAGCCCCAGCAGACCCAGTTTCGGAGAGGGTAAAAGGGGAGTATCTATTATTTGTGCAAGTGTTGAAAAAACTTCCTTCCAATATGCAAAAATGTGGGGACAGGTCCAAGCCATATGCACAAAATGGGCGTCTAAAGCATTACATTTGGAGCAGTTCCTAGGTTTGGAAGGGTCAAACTTGGCCAATTGTCGAGGGGTTATGTAAATCTTATGGACGAATTTGAAATGAAGCAATTTATTTCTGTGGTTGGGGGATACTTTGTGAGTTTGTTCAAGGCAATAGGTCCATTCTTTGTCGGTCAGTGGTTGTCCTAAGTCATCTTCCCACCGCTATCGGGTCCCCTTTCCCGCCCACCCTAAGCGCCAACCATGCTTTATATAGTTTTGTGACCAGGTGTGACCTGGTGCCGTCGGCGATGAGTATGGTGAGCGGGGAAAAATTCCGTGTACGGAGAGGGAAAGGTGGAAAAATTGTCTCATAGTGTTCCCTGAAGTCAGGCCACATTTAGGGAGTCAACGCCAGTCAGCCCTGGAAGCTCGGTCAAATCAGACAATTTACGTGTTGGCCCATCTGGGAATAGGGAGTCAAAGTATCTCAGCTAAATTTGGAGAGAGTAGCTAGGACCCCCTTTTCAGTGGTAAAGGGTAGAAATGAATTGTGGGCGAGTGGGAGTGAAGGTGAGTAAAGAGGGCCAGACCTGAGTAACAGGTTGAGCTTATGCCAAGCCTAACATGTAGTAGCGAAGGGCTGAATATCCTGTGAGTCAAGGGGGATTCCCCTAGGGAGAAGCAATGCAAGAGGAGTCAGGACAGCCAGTTCCTTGTCCGGTTTCGTGTAGGGTATGCAATCATCTGGGTGGAACCAATGGTACGCAAATTGGGCCTGCACCACCAGGAAGTATAGTTGAGGGTCCGGAACTGCAAACCCTTCCTGTGCATATGGAATTGTAGGAGTGTCCCAGGTGACCTTCATTTTTATAAGTGCGATGTGACCAGCCATGGATAGAGGTAGTTGTCTCCATCTTTCAACCTGTGAAGTGAGTTGGTCTACAGCAGGACCGTAGTTTACCTGTATAGCCTTGCCTTTATCCCTGTGAAGATGCACCCCAAGGTATTTAGTGGTCTCCCTAGCTACCGGTAAGGGGTATTCCGTCTTGTTTGCCACAGCGGCATCCGATTTCCCCGAGTTGATCTTAAGACCGAACATGGAGACAAACCATTAGATTTTGTCTATTAGCGGTTGCAGGTTATTTTTTGGATGGCGGACAAAGAGCAGAACGTCGTCTTCATACAAGGACATTAGTAACAGGCAGTTAGGGAATTGCAGGTCGCAAAACAAGTGTTTTTCCTGGAGATGTCGGATCAAGGGGTCATTGCAATAATAAATAAAAGCGGGGACAAAGGGCACCCTTGGCATGTGCCACGCGTAATTGAGATGGGGGGACGAGGAGCCATTAACCCGGTTGTGGGCCGTGGGAAGGAGTATAACAGGGCGATGGGGGATATAATATTAAAAAGAAGGCCAATCTTGTGTAATGTCGCCATAAGCAAAGACCACTTGGGGGAGTCAAAGGTCTTCTCCACATCTAATAATGTGACTGCCTCTGGGGTAGTGGGCTCGATGTAGTTAATAACTGAGAATACCATTCAAAGATTGAGGGCAGTGGAGTGATGAGGTATAAAACAGACTGTACTGGGGACAATATTTGTTCCAATAGTAAGGAGAGACAAGTGGATAGTTTCTTGGCAAAAACTTTATTATCGAAATTATTGAGTGAAATGGGACATTAGGAAGAACAGTGTGTGGGTCCTTCCCCGGTTTAAGTAGCAAGAGATAGCGGTCTCTCGCATAGATTGGGGGAGAACACCCGACTCCAGTGCCTCAGTGTACACCTCCAGGAGTTGAGCCATCAGACTGTCCTTATAGGCTTTGTAAAATACTCCTGTAAGCCCGTCGAGTCCCGGTGCTTTTGAACCTGTGAGTGCATTTATGGCAAGCGAGATCTCCTCGACTATAAAGGGGTCTGCCAAAAAGTCGACTTGACCTTTGGTGAGCCAGACCATAGCCACTTTCTGTAGATATGACAAGTGTTGTGTGAAATTTTAGGGCAGCGTAGTTAAATAAAGTGAGCGGTAGTAGGCCACCAGCTCCGCCACAATATCGGCATCGGAGGTAGCAGTCGTACCGTCATCGTGTTAAATGGGCGTTATATGCCCAGCCCCTTTCGGGGGCTCACCAGGTGAGCCAACGTCCTGCCAGGGCGTTCGCCCTTGCAATATCGCTGAGCCTGTTGGTATTTCCCAAGCTGATACACCTCCCTGCCGGCAGGTTCATTTAAGTCAAGCAGGAGTGCGCTGCGCCTAGTCTGTATGTGTGGGTCTGGGGACGATTCACCCAGCGACGCCAATTTGGCCTCCACTGTGGATCACGCGCGACACGCCAGCCTGTTTAGAAATTATAACTCCCAGAATAAATGGCTTAAAGGCTCCCATAGAGTAAAGTAATGGGTAACTGAACTTGTGTTGAGGTTGAAATACGCCGTAATAGCCTCGTGGACTTCCGAGCTGAAGACCTTATTCAGCAGAGCTGAGGCTGGGGAAGACCATCTATGCTCCCACCCAGCCGAATGCGGGATGCTCAAAAGCAGAATTACGGGGGAATGATCTGACAGCGTACATGGCTGTATGTCCACTCCCTCAACCTAGGGGCACCCAGCAGTGGTGGCAAAAACATAATCTATGCAAGTTTGTGTAGAGTGGGGTGCTGAGTAGCGTGCAGAGCCAGGAGCTAGAGATTATGATGCCTACACCAAATGTCACGCAGGTCCAGGGAGCCGATCAGTTGCTCAACACCGCGCTGGACCGGACCTTGGGAGTTCCATTTGGATTGGAAGAGTCAAGGGTGTGATTAAGCCAGAGATTGAGATCCCCTCCTAAAAAGAGAATATCATAATCATAATGGTTCAGTAGGGTATTTAGGTTGTCAAAGAAGTATGGGTCGTCTGTGTTTGGGGCATAAACTTTTAGGAGGAGGACAGATTGACCCAGGAGCGTTCCCTTGATCAGTAAAAAGCACCCTTGTGGATGATCCGCCTTGTCCCGTAGTGTAATATGTACTATAGCTGGCAAAGAACCTGTTGGATCCTCAGGAAGAAGCAAAGGGGGAGGGTACCCTGAGGGGAGAGGTGGGTCTCTTGTAAAAAGGCTATTTCTACCTCATGCCGTTTACATACGCCAGGACTAATTTACACTTCCTCTGGTTATTAAGCCCTCAGATATTCCACGTAAGCAAATTAACTTTCACCGCAGGGGCTGCTGCCACATCAAATGAAAACACAATTTATATAAGCTCAGCCAGCATACCTTTCTCCATGCGGAGGCAGTTAAAATGGGGAACTTGCACGGAAATAGACAAAAAAAAGAAGATACACAAAAACAATCAATAAAAAACAACACATACCCCGACATACACCACCATTACCAGACGCTCATTCTCTACCCACACCCGAGCCCGAGGGCCACGAGAATTGGATCCTACCCTGAAAAACCCAAAAATACAAAAACAACAACAAACCCCACAAGAGATAAATTCGGAGTCATCCTAAGGGGGCCGGCAACGCCTCAGACAGCTGATTCCCACAACACTGGAACATTGCCTTCAAACAGTAATAATGAGAAAGACCGCAAAACAGCCCTTTTAAAGGAATCTTGAACAGTGAGAGAAACAGTGAGTCCACCCTTTAAACAGTAACGGTTTCACTACTTTAAAGGAGAGAAGTTAACCAGACCGAAGGCGGGTACTGAAACGGAACAGAGTAGAGCAGCCATATGTAATAGGCATATAATCAACATGAAAGAGCATTATGAGAATGTCCAGCACAAGAACAAGAACCAACAGTATGTGAGTGGCCAGAACTGCCAAAAAACAAAGCTCAGTCGGCAGTGAAGAGTTCAGCGCTGGAGGCCAGCTGATGGTCTGGGGAGAATGTCCCAAGGAATCTGCAGGACTTCAACGGGCCTCCCCCATGTGCTGTTTGCAGACGACCAGGACGTCCCAGGCGTTTTCAAATAAACAAGGCTTACTGTCCACCCTTATCCTAAGCCCCACAGGGTAAAGCATAGCGTATTTCAACTCAACGGTGCAGAGTTGACGCTTTGTCTAAACAAATTTATGGTGAGCCTCTTGGACTGCCACCGTGTGATCAGGGTAAAATAAGAGGACCAACCCTTGATAGATGCTCGGAGGAATTTTCCCGTGCGAGGCGAAGTACTGTGTCCCTGTCTCTGTAATTGAGCAATCACGCCACAATAAGAAGCGGGGGGCTGCCTGGCGGTGGACGCGGGCCCAGATTCTGGTGCTCCCTCTCCACAACAAGCGTGCTGGAGAAGTTCTCACCACCGAACAGTTCCCTCAGCAGGCCCTCGATAAAAGGTTCAGGCCGGCCCATGTTGGTGTTCTCCCGAGCCCCGATAAGCAAATGTTGTTCCTGCAGGACCAGGCCTCTAAATCTTCCTTCTTAATGGCGACAGATTTCAGCAGGCGCTCCATTCGCTCTAGTCGACGCATCAAGTCTCAGGTCCGATAAGCGCTGTTCCGCTTCTCCAAGTCGAGTGTGATGGCCATCAAGCCTCTCCCCCATTCGGTCCAGCCGGAAAGTGAGGCTGTCAAGCCGATTGTCCAGACTGCGGAACCAGGCGCGAAGCTCCGCCATGATGGCCGACATTCCCTCTCCCGCAGGCGGAAGGACAGCCTTGCCCGAGACGCTGCCACGATCCAAGGAATGGGAGGATCGATCCGATGCGGCCAATTTATCAAATGTGAGGTTTCCCTGCTTGGGGTCCCTGCGGCCCATTGCGCCCAACAGTAATGGCGGCTGTAGTGGCTCGTGAAGGGGTACGTGGGGATCAAATGACCTGCTGAAAAACTGTGCGTGACCACACCCTCACTCTCAGCGTCTCACAGTCAAAGCCAAATTATCTTGGGGGGGTCGGGGAGCCACTGACAATCTCACGGCAGGCGCCAACTTCCCCCAGAGCCTATGTGCAAGTGAGCGAGGGTAGGCAAAGTAAAAATGGCAGCCGTGGCCTACCAGGCCCAAAACGCAAATGTCCAGGCCTTTGCCAGAGGAAGACAGCGAAGGCAGTGCGGGAGACCACTGCAGCGCAGGTGGAGGCGGATGGAAGTTCTTGTCCACCCCTGGGATGTCAAGTGAACTACCGGGTGTTTGGAGCAAGAGTCAGGGCCGGGGAAGCAACCACCGGCCCTGTGGTCCCAATGTCACATAGATGGGTGCTCCTAAACTGGAGGAGCAGGTCAGGGTGAACACGCCCCAGCCATCAGCTGGGGTCCAGAGTGTGCCAGCAGACAGTGAGGAAGGGAGCCTGGAGGGGGGGAGTCCCGAGGGACCACCAAGAGAAATTGGCCCCTGTCCGAGGAAGGACAGGGCCAGGCAGGGAGCTGGTATAGAATGGCCCAACTCGCACCCCCCTAACCCCCACTCACCGGGCAATCTTGTATGGTGGTCATCCTCGATCCAAATGGGCTAGAACCAATAGGTTTGATATTGAAGAAGATGTTAATGCTATAGTGTGGTTCTATCGCACCATGCCACACTTGCTCACTAAGGTCACTTCTTTTAAACTATGATAAGGGTGTCAGCCTATGTCTGTCCTTTATTCAGCATGGTTGGCCAATTTGGTGCAAAAAAAGTTCACAACAACGATATTGTAACAGAGGGGTTTGGCTATTAGAGTAGAAGAACAGAGAAAAATGAAAGAAAGGTTTGAAGTAAGAAAATCTACTTGAAATCTAGAATTCAATATTGGGGTATTGGTTCAGGTGAATAAATCTCTTTTAAAGAAAGGGGATTCTTGTTATGGTGATCCCGAAAGAGTAGAAAAGGTATGTGTTAATGCTGTGAGGGTGGAAGGTGGACACTGATGTAATGTTTGTAAAATTGTAAAGGTATTTAACTGCAACACAAAGGGGTAGTATAAGGCCCTTTGCAGGAACCTGACATGGGGCCAAAAAGCTATACTCATCTGGTGGTACAAATATCTCCAAGACTGGGGGCTACAGCTAGCACTCCTTGTATATCAACTATGGAGAAATATGTACCTTGAAAGCTGAAGTAATGCTTATTCTTGCATCTGTGTATCACTTAGAAGCTGAGGTAGTGCTTATTCTCGCATATGTATTTCACTCACACTAGTGAAGTAGTGTGGCTCACTGGTTAAAGGCGGCAGACCCTAGAGCAGAGGACGGCCCGGGACCAGGGTTCGATTCCCGGGCAGGTTTCTGGACCAGGGTCAGCGGACTCGATAATTCCCTCGCCTCGGTGCCCACTCTGATCAGCGATCACACTCGGCAACTCTGGGCATTAGCTTGCCTCATCTTCACTAACGGCCCCACCAGACCGCCGGGGATGCCTGGTCTCACCCTGGAGATACCCATTAAGGGACCATCTCTCAGGGAAGCCAGGAAGGGTTTCGCAGCGGTCGAAGCGCCTTGGGACCCTCCGGGTAAGTAGTGCGCTATATAAATGCCTATACATTTACATTTACACACTCAAAACATGTGTTCTGTTATATTTAATATATAAGCCATTTGTGATTGCTCATGCCGATTTTCCAATTTACCTTTTCCAGTACATCCTTATGGAATATGTGTCATGACTTTTCATTTTAATTGTCATTTTTGGGCAAATATTCATGTATGAATAAATAGATATGTTTTGATAGGTTGTTTCGATTGTTATTATTTATTTTATTATCATCCATTTAATGTTGTATTTGTCTTTATAAATAAAAAGAGTATATGTTATGCTTTGTCAGCATGCAAAAGTGCTTCCTACCTCTTCGCTCGTGCAGGGCATATTCCACGTAGGTTATTTTGGAGCTTGCACTGGTGAGAAAATGGCGGCGCACCATATATATATAAGTAATAAATAATAAATAAACTCACTTGACATTATGCTAGCTTGTGTTTCGAGGATGCTGATTACAAGACCGCCAATGTATGACACATCCGTGGTGCAGACCTCCATATTTCTCATCGACGGCACTCTCAACTACAACAATGAACTCAACATCGCAGCCTCGTGGTTCCAATAAACAAACACAGTACCCCAAATGCATGATGCATCCTCAATGCCAGACTTCACATCGCAAGATCCAGTCGAATGGATCTTCAACGCTGACGTAGACCCTACAATTACAGCCTCGCATCACAGCATTGCCGCATCTAGGAAGTGAAGCATGGCTTCAGCTGTGCGATGCATCTTTGGTGCACACACTCACAGCGCTCTGTAAACCAGGATTTAATGTACTTTGTTCAGTGGGCCTAACCGGGTCCCTGTAGCCGCCCGTGCACCATTGTGGTCAGTCTGAACTTGTGACTTTGTCCCAGCCCAGTCCGACCAGATATCTGCAGTTGGCGCTTTGTGCATTCTGGTGCTATTTTTACTGAAATCTATAGATTTACATATCTCCGGTTCTACTGATTGGATTTTTGTTATTTTGTTCTTGTTTGTTTATGTAAAATAACTCTATATTTTTAATCTTGTGTGGGATTCTTTTTGCATGGCGTTCTCACTTATTTCTGTTTGAACTGTTGCACAAATACTTTACATATTGCTTCTAAGTTTCTCCTGGCTGCTCTGTGCAAGCTACCAGAGGGTTGAGCACATGTTAATTTGAGGTTGGCTACTGCATCACTCTGAAAAGGATTGTGTTTTCTGCTTGAACAGGCCTCACACCTGAGTCAACCACCAACCCAATGTTTAACAGTTGAAATCTGTGCTACTATCACATGCCCAAGATCACACAAAATGTCAATATAAGACTGGATTTAGAGTCTAATGTAATGGTACTGCAAAAAAGGTTCAAAAACCACAGAGAGACATTCTTCATGAGAGGAATGTATCTTTTCCACACACCACATGTATAGGAATATGAATAGGATTCCGGATTCTTCCCCTAAGCATATTTACCGTCTCTAAGAGTTGACTAAATCAGGAGAGAGGAAGAGCTCACTCTAAGGCAGACTCAACATCAAGGGCAGTCTATAATAAGCTAGAGATGTGAATTATCTGTAACTTCACCTACAAATCAACTCAAAAGACAAGTTAGAACTTTAACGCAGTGGTACTTGTCTATAGACAGAATCCATTAATGGTTCCTTGTTTACTATAAACAGTGTTCACATTGACTTTTTAATAAAACCTCCTTCCATGAGTATCTCGTTCAGCATTATGTATGTACAGAATTTACCTCTAAAGTACTAGTTCCAGAATTGTGGTTATTATGCATGGTACTTCTGACGGTGTAATTTTTGGATAATTAATGTTGCACAACTGTTTAAAAGAATACCAGTTGCAAATCTCGATAAGCTGAGTTTATGATTGTGCTCAAGGTCATGCTAAAATATCGAACCTAATTAAAGACTAGAGATGGGAAAAAATGAATTGATATTGGATTATTAAACATCCAAAGAATTTTATGCAGAGGTTTCAATAAATGAAGTCAATGCGATCTAGTGCTTAAGTTGTCATTTGTTGAACAATGAGAAAGGATTTTGCGTACCAGCTTCCTCTCTTGGCCAAATTGTGTGCGTAGGTAGTTATCCAACATTCCTGCACCTCTTTTCGTTATCTACAAAAAGTGTGAACAATTAAAGACAATCTAAAGCCAAGGTCTTTGTCTGTATATGACTGCACATGTAAATACTAGTATTACATGTTTGAAACACATGAAAATGATATGTTCTAGTTAAAGCAAACGCAAAAGAAGCATATAACCTTTCTGCACAATATTAACTTGAAATACAGAAACCCACGATTTCATGAATAATTTTAAACATATTGCTGAAATTTCCAAAATAAAATTTTAACTGCAAATTTTCAAGTAGATGTCTCAGGTATATAAATATATAAACAGTTCAAGTTGAATTGTAAAGTATCAACAGAATTTCATTGCTCAGTTTCACCCAGTAGCAGTTAGCCTTTCCAAGATGTCTTAATCCCAAAGTGGTAAATTGTTCTTCTAGCCTCTGAAAAAGTGTCCACGTCCACAATAATTATTGCCTGTTCTTTAAGAGTATCCTACCTTATCCGATCCCTAATTTTCAAAGGTCAAGTTGGAAACATCAACATTTTTCAGGGACTGCATTAACATTTGTTTTACCCTGACTTGAATATTTTACTTCATATTGTCTAATGCCTAAACTTGGAACTCAAATGGCACTTCAAGGAGATTGTAGGTTTTCTTTTTAATCAGTTCCTTTGTCTTGAACCCATTTTCATTAACTTAAAAAGAAGTAATTGGTACATTCCTGAGTCTGATGGTACATCAATATGTTAGGAGGTAGCCAAATCACTGGGGTCATACAGCCAGATGCTGAGGTCACACTGCAGGAGACATACGAGGTATCAGTTAGCGGCGGGGAGGACACAAAATTTAAAACTTCTGACATGGTTTCCAGTTCCAGATCTTTGTTATCAGATCATTTTACTGCAAACTTGTTTTGAAAAGACATGACAGGTGCTTCAAATTAGAAATGGAACACATTGTCAAGTGAAGTATGAAACAATTATAAATAAACACCCTTGACATAATTTCTGAAAAAGCAGAATACATCTCATATTTTGATTTAAGGAATACTACAGCAACCCAGTGTTTCTATGCCTCTGAGCCTCAGTGTACAAAGCTAGTTTTTAATATGAAAGAAAAGATGACCTAGAGTCTGGTTATTGACCAAACCCACAGTTCTCTGGTAACATTTGACTCTGAAAATGTAAGTGCCATGTTGTCACGAGTTTTTTGACACTAGATGGATGCTGATAATATTTTTTTCTCAAAACATCTTAAGAAGGGTCCTGTCTTCAACATGAAAAGCAATTTGCAGAAACATTTGGAAACTACACACAGGAAGCGCATTTACGAGAATTGAGTGTCAACAAAATACAATGCTTGCAACTGCAGTCGTACAAAGAAGATCCTGCACAGGTCTTCTCACAATGTAGCTAATAAATAACTGTTCAGCAATAGGAGTGAGTACGTTTTCCTGATTTTGACACAGTAAGGCCATCAATAGGTGCATCACATCAAAAAGAATAGGATGCTTCCATGTGGAAATAAATCTTGCTTTTAGCAATCACGCTGCAATGATTGTGAAAAAGTAATTAACTACACCTCTGCACCGCAGCTATCTAGATGACATCCAAAATAGTCCTTTTGTAGACAATTATGCATTCCAAAGGCAAGCTGTAAACTAATGTACCAAGTATTGTGCAAGCAGGAGGTAAGGAGAAAAGATCATTTTAAGAGTTTCTTCGGTTGCAAGGCTGTGGTCGACCAGTACTCCAGAGTTCCGCAGTGTGAAATGACTACAGCAGCATGAAATGGTCACAACTGCATTCTTCCATTCAAACTATGTGTACCGAAGTGACATTTAGTCCTGATGGCTAGAAAAAGTTTCCATGAAGCAGCTTGACGCGCATCGCACTAGAGCAATGATAGTGTGGGTTGCGGGTACCACCTGCATCTTTTTCATAAAAGCCACTGTACAAATTCTATGCTGTGTTTGACCAAGTGTGGCGTGAGCAGTTACAGCAAGACCCATGTAATACTGTCCCTGGCGAGGCATAATTGGTGAATCATTACAAGTGACAATATGCGGTGAGCCATCACAGTTCTGACTAGGGAGTTAGCCACGTGGAAGCCATGAATAGACAACTTGTTAATCGATGTGATCACCCAAATTGTACAATTTGTGACATCATAACATAGCGAGTTGTTGAAATTTTCTCACACACTGGTCCTCGTTTGAAAGCTCAGTAATACAACTTTCAGAGCTAATAATATCCCAGCTCTAAGGCAGCCTCTTAGAAATGGGAATTTTCCGCCCCTGACTCTCAGAGCAGTGAAAGTGAGCAATTAAAGGCTTCTCGGGAGGTAGTGTGGGGGACAAGTGCACAGAATTCAACAGTCGGCCAACAGACAGAATACAATATTGTCCAACACAGGGCTTATCTTTTAGTGAAAAGAAAGAAATTGAATCTCACAGCAAGAGTAAATACCACACAGTTCAATAGCAATTGCAATTACTGAGTTGTATTCACAGTTACAATCTTTAATAAAGTGCTTACATGCCCCATTCCATACTATCTGTCTCAGCTACAGATGTTTTCTAATAAAAGTAATCTTCAAAATACCATAGGCTCAGGCATCGATTAGGCAGTGACGAGGATTGAGTAAAGTTACCCCACTGATTAATTGTAAAACTCAGTTGCATGTCTTTTACCACTACCATTCTCTTGTGCAAAAAATGTCTATGCAGCAGACGCTTTTGCATATTCTTGTTGCATTGGCATGCAAAGGACAGCTTTTACCTACTAGTTGATGATGCAATTCTAGTCATGCGGTGGATGTGGTTGAGTACCTAATTTTACAGTAGCGGCTTTCCGTTTCCTTCCTCTGGAGCCAAGACGGTGACGGTGAACAGGGACTGCTGGATGGATCAATGCATCAGGCCAGCACAACAGCACTTGTCTTCGGCAGTGAAGCTTGCCTGTCCAGGTTCAGGTGGTTGCTCAAGTAGGGCAATTGCTGCTTCTGAGCTGATCAGTGTTTTCCACTTCTGCATCACTATGGCTCCTCTTCCAGACATCACCAGTGTCAGTATGGTCCATTGGGCTCACGGATGATTGCTGTGTGACACAATGATGTTCACTTGTGTAAAGTCTTGGCATAGTTTTCAAGGGTACTGCTCAAAGTCACAGCTCTTACAGCATTGTTGCTCCCTGGCTTCGCACTCTGTAGTAGTCCGCTTTTGCGTGTGTTGTTCTAACATGCCACATGCTGGGATTCTTCTGCTGGGTAGTCCCTATTCCTGCAAGTCCAGGCACACACGTTCCCTCTCTCAGCAGGGTGGCAGATTGTATAGGCAGCAGGTGGGTACCTCATTCCTGGGAATCTGGCTGTCAGGAATACAACAGCCCTGGCCACACACCAGCTTTTCAAGTTCACCCTTCACTGGTAAAGAACACCTTAGAACTGTAACCAAGGGGGATGATATGGATTCCACTGTTATGTGCATTTCACAGAAAGGGTGTGTGGATCAACTATGTAAGGTTGCATTACCAGTGTGGGTTGATTCTCTTTCAGATCTCAATTTCTGACTGTTCCTCGGACACAACCTTTGTAAAAGGAGAAGGCTTACTCATCAAGTAGGAATTGGGCTTGCTCCAAAAAGGGGTGTCCACAACATGGGCACAATAAAATCAAAGAGAGAAAGAAGGGCAGGCCTTACCTTGAGACTTGATGACCTTGGGCAACAGAAACTACACTCTCAATCCTCACCTTTACCATCTATCAAATGACAGTGCTCAGGTACAGCTAGTCAGCAGTCCTTTGCAAGAAGGGTCCTTATTGAATTTCTAAATGACATGTACAGATGTTGAAAAATTGTGGCAGTAGGTCATAACTAAAACTAATCAGTTTGTCTAATAATACATTGGTGAAGCATTTATCATTTTTATCTTATTCTGAAATGATGATTTAACTGTCCACCATAGAGTGATATTACACCAACTAAGGTGTCATAGAAACTATAAAGGATGAAACCACAAAGGAGGGGCAATGCTTGAAACGCCATTACTTTTTATCTCAATGCGAGAACACAAACATTGCAATGCTTTCATTTTTCCTATGGGAGACTTTGCAACACATCACTTTTGATTTTTCTTTTCTATGACAGACAGATGAACACTTTCCTTTGATTGTATAACCACCTTTTGACATACTTTTTTGGACTGCCTTTGCTCATACTGCTGCCTTCAGCAGTTGATCTGGAATCCTTCTATGCAAAACTACTTGATTTTGCCTATTTTCCCTTTTTTACATGTTCATGGACTTGCCCTTAGAAGGACTCTAACTTAATACTTTACCCTTTTTGGCTTTAGAATGTAGATGCTGATAGAGAACTGTACCATCCTGCTACCTTTAGTGGTGGTAGGAATCATAACCTCGTATCTGATCTCTGTTTTAAACCATCCTCTTTGGATTTGAATCTCTGACTAAATGTGTAGTTTTGTACTACATGCTATTTTATTCATGACTGAAATACTCATTTGTATGGTTTTTGTGTCATTAATACAATTACAACCTATCTAAATTGCTTGAGTCTATTATTGTGTCCTGATGTTTTTTCATTGAACTAAGTTGTATATTCTATTAGCTTTAAATGCGTTGTAGGGAAAATCAGCAAATCTTTTCAGAATTTCTGCTTCTTTTATTTTGTGTAGCTGTAGCATATTTTGTGTGTGTGCATAATCTTGATTAGGCTAAACTTCTTTGGTAAATTGGGTCTTCCCATTGCAAAATTGCATTTTTATAGCATGGCCCTGAGAGTGATATATTTGAACTTGATCTCAAATTTGTAAGTTAGTCACCAATTAATGGTCATCATTAGGTGGCTAATGTGTGGGATTTGGACACCCCAATCCCCACCCCTCCTATCAGCAGAGAAAGATCCATCAGAGGACAATTCGCCTTGGCGGTAAAGGAAATGCTGTGTAGAGGGCTCACTATGGTTAGAGTGATAAATGAGTAAATAGTGTGAGTAAAAACTTAACTGTTTCCTCTGGATCATTGGCAAGTGGGAAGGTTAGTGGCAGGGCAAAGGCCATGGTGGGGGGGGAAGTGGAATGCCCAAAGGACAATGAATGACAGAAGGGATGGGTAGCAGCTGTACACATACAAAATAAATCAGGGGAAGGGGCTTAACCACAGACCACTCAGGGCAGGCAGGAGGAGCAGTTGCAGTACACAAAAGCATGAAGAGCAAAAGGAAGTGGTAGCAAAATGGACCATGGAGGACTGAAGAAAGGGGCTTGAGGCCTGGAATTCGTTACAGGCAGGGAGGAGGCGGGAGGGACTGGTGGCAGCCATCTGACCATGCTAGGCATATGGGAGGGGCAGTTGCAGCTCAAAAGAAAATGCAGAGTAAATAGGAAGGTGGCAGGTCCATGGAATTTGGTGGGCAAAAAGGAAGGAGCAGGGGCATGCACACGGACATCGGAAGGCAGGAGGAAGGACTTAAGGGGACCCACTTTAAGCACAGAGGCTAAGCAAGAGGACAATGAGTCTCAGCGACGCTGTGTGCGTGTGCTTCTTGCAGCCTGAGACCTTTGTGCGGATTGCCATTATCGTGCACACCTGGAGTCCAAGAACGTCCCAGCAACACTGTGTGCGTGTACTTTTTGCAGCCTGAGGTCTTCGTGAGTATTGCCTTGTGATCGTGCACACTCGAAGCTCAAGTGAGTCTCAGCGACTCTGTGTGCGTGTTCCCTGTCGCAGCCTGAGATCTTTGTTATCGCCAACTGCCTGGAAACCACAACTTCGCATCGGAGGCCCAAGTTGGGAGAAGAGGAGAGGCGAACGAGGTTGCACCCCCCAGGTAACGTGTGTCACCACCTGGGGCAGGGTGCGGGCTCGGAGAGGGATGCTCTTGACCTCTCCCATTCTTGCAGCGCAAGCCTCTGCTTCAGCTCGTATCGCGACCCATACTTGCAGAGGAGCAGCAGTACCGGGGCCGGAGTACAGAGCTGCACTTTGGTTTACACCATACCCATTTTTGGGGCATCGGTGGAAGCTGATCGCGAGTCAGTACGAGTGGCGGAGAGACCGTCTAAAGCACTGTGATTGGTGCTGGAGTGTATTACGCATTGCATTATTTGCGCATTACGAACTACATGATTAGAGTATTACACATTGCATTATTTCTGCATTACAAACTACCTGATAGTTGCATCCCGCATTGCATTATTTCTGCATTATGAACTGCCTGATTGTTGCATTACGCACTTAACATTAGAAGGTGCTTGCTGCTCAACACCAGGTCCCTGGGATAACATGCGGTTAGTCAAGTCAAGTCATAAAATTTATATAGCGCACTACATACCCAGAGGGTTTCAAGGCGCTTAGGAGGAGGAGGAGGATTATTTGTCAAATATCCACGTTTTAAGCTGCTTTCTGAACGCTAGGTGGTTCTGGGTGAGGCGGAGGTAAGCGGGGAGTGAGTTCCATGTTTTAGCAGCCAGGTAAGAAAAGGATCTGCCTCCCATGGTGGTCTTGTTGATGCGAGGTATAGTGGCGAGGGCTTGGTCGGAAGAGCGTAGTTGGCGGGAGGGGGTGTAGAAGGACAGTCGAGAGTTGAGGCAGTCTGGTCCGATGTCGTAAAGTGATTTGTGTGCGTGGGTGAGCAGTCGGAAAGTGATCCTCTTATTGACGGGTAGCCAGTGGAGGTCTTTAAGGTGGCTAGAGATGTGTTCGTTGCGTGGGATGTCTAGTATGAGCCTGGCTGAGGCGTTTTGGATTCGTTGGAGTTTCTTCTGGAGTTTGGCGGTGGTACCTGCGTAGAGGGTGTTTCCGTAGTCCAGTCGGCTCGTGACCAGGGCGTGGGTGACTGTTTTCCTAGTTTCGGATGTCCTAACGGACTCTAAAGCAGACTGTCTGTTTCTGACAGAAACATGGCTGAGGGAGGGTGCTGGACCTGATATTGCCACTGCCATTACCCAGAGCCATGTTATCTTCAGAAAGGACAGAGCCGGCGGGAAAGGGGGTGGTGTCGCCTTGGTCGTTGATAGGCGCATCACATGTTCCATTCTTCCCTCGGACAATATTCACAGGTGTGAGGTTCTTGCCTTTTCTCTCTCCTTCTCACCCCATCAATCATGTATGGGACTCCTGGTTTATAGGCCTCCGGGCCCCCTGGGCACGTTCTTTAAAGAGCTCTATTCGGCTATTTCCACACTATGCCTCAGGTCCAAACACTGCCTGCTTTTAGGCGACTTTAACATCCACATGGACAGTGTGACTAACCCTGACAGCATTAAGCTCAAAGATATTACCTCTTCCTTAGGGCTCATTCCCCACCTTCGGTCTCCCACCCATTGTAAGAGTCACACGTTGGACCAGATATTTTCTACTATCCCTGTAGTTCTGGCCTCTTTGGCTCCTGTTCTGTCCACCGACCACTTCTTAGCGGACTTTGAGATCCCCTGTACTGAGAAGGGCATCCACAGTGGACAGTGGCGTGAAGCACGCCCCTCCAGAGCCTTCCACCGGATCTCCCCTGCTATGCTAATGCAGGCTCTAGACACCCACCCATGCCCGCTAACGGGCACTTTGGAATCAGACATTGAGCTCCTACAGCTCTGGCTGACTCAACGGTTAGCTGTCTTAGCCCCCCCTAAGCCCCACTGGACAGTCTCAGTTAAGGGTTCCGCCCCTTGGTTTTCACCGGCATTAGCCGATAAGCGATGGCAATGTAAAAAAGCCGAAAGGGTGTGGCGTAAGCACTATGACGCCAGCTCGAAGGAAACCTATAGGGCTACGGTCAGAGACTACCATCGCGACATCACAGCTGGCAAAAAGTCCTATCTGGCCAGGAGGATTTAAGAGGCCTCCAGTTCCTGTAAAGAAATCTTCAGGATAGTTAAGGGCTTCATCTCCCCCCATGGTGTACTCCCAGTACCATGCACTCAGAGTCCTGGATCTCCGAACTTGCGGACTTTTTTGCCAGCAAGATTCAGACTATCCAGGCCTCCTTTGGAAAGGCAGACTCGCCTACCATCTCTAAATGGCAACCTCCTCTCCCTTGCTTGAACTTTGTCAGCCCCGCCCTCTGGAATTTTCCATTGTTGACCTTACAGGCTTCCTTGGACCTCCTTTCCAAATTGAAATCTGACTCCCCTTTAGACCCCTGTCCGGCTAAATTCCTTGCGTCAATGGCTCCCAGCCTTAACCATCTCATCAACCCGATACTCAATCTCTCCCTCAGTACTGGTGAGGTTCCCCAACCATGGAAACAGGCTCTTATTCTGCCACTACTTAAGAAACCTAACCTGAATCCGGACTCTCATGCCAATTATAGACCAATTTCCCTCCTGCCAGCGCTCGCAAAAGTGGTTGAGAAGCATGTTCATGCCAATCTGTCCCACTTTCTCGAAACGAATGATATACTCCATAAGTCACAGTCCGGTTTTCGCTTCAATCTTAGCACGGAAACAGCGCTGCTCGAGGTCACCGAGGCCATTAAAGAAATCTTGGATAGAGGAGGCAAGGCCATGTTGATCATGCTTGACCTCTCTGCGGCCTTCGACACCGTCCCCCATGACTGTCTCCTTTCTAGACTCTGGGAGATTGGTCTAAGGGGGACTGTGTTCTGGTGGTTTAGGTCTTTCCTCTTGAACCGCCAGCAAACGGTCTGGGCCCCCCCCTTACTCTGCCACGATGCTGCCTTTGGAGGTCAGAGTACCGCAGGACTCAATTTTGAGGCCTTCGCTTTTTAACATCTATATGACCCCTCTGGCGGCATTAGTGGAAGACTGTGGAGCCCAGATCGTGTCGTACGCGGACGATACACAACTTCTGTTCACGAGCGACAAGGGCTGCGATTTTGACGGGACATCCATCCGGGGTTGCCTTGGGGCAGTGTTTGACTGGTTTAGTCATAATTGCCTCAAGTGCAACTCTGATAAGTCTGAAGTACTTTTCTTCGGCTGCCCCGCGGTTCCAAGATGGAAGGAGTGGCGGCCTCCTGCCATGTTCCCTCCCACCAGCGACTCAGGGGTTGCTAAAAATCTGGGCATCCAGAAGATGCTGAGGAAGTTTCTGCCTCTTCTTTCTTTAGTAAAGAAGAGTACTCGACATATGTCAAAGTAGCCTGATGCACAGCGTGGATCACTCCTGGGAGTGTGAACCAAAAGTTTATAAACAATATCAATGTTCGTAAGCAATTAATCCAAAAAGATACACTCAGTATTCTATCGTAGAATCAATGAAAAGAAACGTGTAGTATTTGTTCTTCTTGATTAGATTGTTTTTATAATGCAACAAACAATTCATCCGTGGACAATGTTCAAAATCACAGAATCCAGTTCTTTGAAATATATACTTCTTCAAGTACAGTGAAGTTACAAATCCCAATGCATTTCGGCTTTTCAATTAGCCCTTCATAAGGGGAATCTAAAGAAACAATGGTACAGCTTAGTACTAGAAAGCTTAAGCTGCAGGCTTTCTACCACCCAAACGCGGAGGTGAGGAGGAGCAAGCGCAAAAAGACAATAGTCAAAAAAGAAAGAAGCATAGGGTCCAAACGATGTGCAAGAACATTGTACAGAACTGTAGAGAAGACTCAAAAAAGCCACAGAGTACGAAAGGTAGTGGACAAGTGTAAATAGAAGTAACCACGATCAGTGAAGGAGGCGATGTGTACAACGATCGTTACCCAAAAAGTGACAGTAAAAGTTGGCTCTATAAGACTGTGAGCATAAGGGGAAACGTGCAAGTGAAGCTCGCGTGTTGTGACAAACACTTACAAGATGACGAGGTTTACGATGAAGTGTATCCTAAAATTTACAAAGAACGGTGCTAATTAATATAATGATGCACAAGAGTTGCAATCAGTGTCTACTCAATTAACGTGCCATACCCATACGAGTGAAAGCATGCAAACAGATCTTACCGGGAATGTAGAAAATAACGTATCGCAACTAAGGGTGGGCGTAAAATCCGTTTCGCGGGTGAATTTGCGGATTTTCTGCGATTTCGCGATCCGCGAATCTCGCGAAATCGCGGTAAAATCCGCGAATCAGCGGGGACGCATTTTCAGCCAAGCAAGGGTTACAGCAGCAGGTGCAAAAGTTGAACCTAATTTCTTTGTAACCTTTTACAAAAGGGTTACAAACAAATTAATTTCAACTTGGACACCTGCTGCTAATTGCTTCCTGGCGCCTCGTTGCCTACTTGCAACTATTCTCTGACCCTGCTCTGACCCTTGAAGCAGGGTCAGAGAATAGTTACAAGTAGGCAACGAGGCACCTGTCCAAGGAATTAAACCTCATCAGGAAGCACTTATAGATATAAAATACAGGAAGAAGGGAGAGGATGGCAAATACACCCATTTTGAGTTGTCAGGGGGGCATTTGTAAACTCAGCTGCAGTGGTGGGGAGCCGTGAGGGGAACGGCCGGGCAATCCCTTCACTATTCCAGCCGTGAGGGGAACGGCAAACGCAACGGAGCAACGGAGACACGGGGACTCTCCTGGGACTCCCCTGGCCAAGGCGGGCAGTGAAAGCCTACATTTCCCAGCAGCCCCGGGTCCTGGCGCGCTCGTGACGCTCCTGCTGCGGCTGGAGGCGCCTCAAGACCGCGGAGCGCCGAGCGGGGCTGGGGGCATTTGTAAACTCACCTGCAGTGGTGGGGAGCCGTGAGGGGAACGGCCGGGCAATCCCTTCACTATTCCAGCTGTGAGGGGAACGGCAAACGCAAAGGAGCAACGGAGACACGGGGACTCTCCTGGGACTCTCCTGGCCAAGGCGGGCAGTGAAAGCCTACATTTCCCAGCAGCCCCGGGTCCTGGTGCGCTCGTGATGCTCCCGCTGCGCCTGGAGGCGCCTCAAGACCGCGGAGCGCAGAGCGGGCCTGGGGGCATTTGTAAAATCACCTGCAGTGGTGGGGAGCCATGAGGGGAACGGCCGGGCAATCCCTTCACTATTCCAGCCGTGAGGGGAACGGCAAATGCAACGGAGCAACGGAGACACAGGGACTCTCCTGGGACTCTTCTGGCCAAGGTGGGCAGTGAAAGCCTTCATTTCCCAGCAGCCCCGGGTCCTGGCGCGCTCGTGACGCTCCCGCTGCGCCTGGAGGCGCCTCAAGACCGCGGAGCGCCGAGCAGGCCTGGGGGCATTTGTAAACTCACCTGCAGTGGTGGGGAGCCGTGAGGGGAACGGCCGGGCAATCCCTTCACTATTCCAGCCGTGAGGGGAACGGCAAACGCAACGGAGCAACGGAGACACGGGGACTCTCCTGGGACACTCCTGGCCAAGGCGGGCAGTGAAAGCCTACATTTCCCAGCAGCCCGGGTCCTGGCGCGCTTGTGAAGCTCCCGCTGCGCCTGGAGGCGCCTCAAGACCGCGGAACACCTCCCGCCCCACGGGACGCGCGCGGGACGGCGCCGGACTAAGCCCGGGCAAAGGGCGGGCCCTCTGTGGCCCTCAGAGGCACAAGGAGGACGGGACGGACCATCACACTTGGCTTCATCACAGGAGGAGGTACAGTCAGGTTCTATCCTTTCAATCTCTACCGTGTTGAACTGTTTACTGTTGTCTTCGGGA
The DNA here is from genome assembly GCF_964263255.1 of Lissotriton vulgaris. Lineage (NCBI taxonomy): Eukaryota > Metazoa > Chordata > Amphibia > Caudata > Salamandridae > Lissotriton > Lissotriton vulgaris. The sequence goes on along the minus strand of NC_141695.1, from coordinate 742,920,220 downwards.
TCCTGTCTTCCAACTACTATGTCCATCTGGGAAGAGCTGAATGCCCTGTGTGGCACAAACTATGTCCCGGATGCATCAACCCCCCCCATAGTGGGCAGAGACACTGATCAAGCAATCTGCACTCCCCAGGCATCCCCCGAAACAACCCTCTCTCAAACCAATATCTGCAGCCCCTCTTTACCCGCCCCCAACCCAGCCTTATTAACGTTGGATAAGGCTGAGACTCGACCAAATGACTCTGTATCCCCCCTTCAATCGACCCTACTGGCCCAAATCGAGCGACTGCTAAACACTGCTCTATCACCACTGGTTGCAAAAATCAATGATTTGGGGGACAGGCTGACCAGGATCGAAAAAACTGTAATAAGGTCCTATCCACTAACTGGAAACACTGCTATACCCACACGCTCTACCCTCATTAACACCCATGAAAGGCCTATGAACAATGCTCCCAGGATACTTCAAACTCGTGACTCCCCTTTAATACCACCCATTCTAAGTGGTCGCAATGCTACTCTTAATCCCGAACATGCCCCTCACAGAGCTCCTATGATCTCTCTAGAAAGAAGGCATCGTATTGATCTACCCCCCGAAGCCGCCCCATACGTCACTGTTCTCTCTGGGGTCCCTGCACTCAGTCCGGGCAAACGTGAACTACACCAGGACCTACTGAATAAAGCCATCTATTGGCTCAAAAACAATAGACCGTTACCATCCGCATTAGATGGCGGGATACTGAGCGTCAGGAGGGTGGGGTGGCTTGGTCCTCTGCCCAAAGATGTTCCGGGGGACTTGATTTTAATTAAATTTAAACACAGGAACATTGCCCCCTATTTACGATCTACCCAGCCCAAAGTTGGAGATGGCTCCATCTGTATTTGGGACCTGCATGACTTTTACCCTGGTCCCGAGCACCGAATCACCATAACACCTGGTGAAAAAGGGGGACTCTGTGTATCTTGGGTTATTATTTTGAATAGTTGATTTGCTAAACTGTTTTAGTTTGTTTTAAATAGTTTGTTTTCTTTTTATTTATGAAATGATTTGTTGAGTTATTTTTGCATGCATGTATTTCTTTCTGCTGCTTTTATGGTTTTAAACTCAAAAGCCGAATAAAGCTTACTTGATTGATTGATTGATTAATTGAGTTGTCAGGAGGGGTTAAACTAAAAGAGACCTTTACAGCACAATTTTCATATGCATTTTGCTAAAAATAAAAAGCTGTATGTTCTGTAGGGGCAACTCAGGAATCTGGCCCTTCAGAGATCCGGCCTCTCTTTCTTTCTCTTGTTCTCTCTCTCCCTCTCTCTTTCCCACTCTTTCTCTATCTATCTATCTATCTATCTATCTATCTATCTATCTATCTATCTATCTATCTATCTATCTATCTATCTATCTATCTATCTATCTATCTATCTATCTATCTATCTATCTCTCTCTCTCTCTCTCTCCCTCTCCCATAAACGACTGCATGGGTAACTTCGCTATGCAAGCGGCTCGCGAAGACGCAAAAATCCCCGCGAACACGCAAAAAACCCCTTGGAACACGCAAAAAACCCCGCGAACACGCAAAAAAACAAAAATCCGCAAATCCGCACAAATGTGCGAATTTTGCGAATCGCAAATTCGCGAATCCGCAAATTCGCGGATCGCGAATTCGCAAAATTCGCCCATGGTTACTCGTAACTCGCAAACGTCGCTGTAAGGTAATAGCGTGAAAGAGAATGTGATATCTAAACGTGGATTAGCGTGATAAACCTAAAGTTGTGTTCATGTGGTGAATGGAAATTTCTTACTGGTGTCTACATAACGAAACGGCGTGCCGGGAACCCAGTGTAAACAAGCAGGAAACACTAGCGTCATGAGGGCGCCCGTGATTTACGTGTATATGAGAAGCCAAGGTGTAGTGAAGCTGGAAGTAGGACCAGCATGGCAGACTGGTATATGTCGGCCATATTGGAGTGGGGAGATGTGAATGGGAAAGATAGTGAAATGAAATGGAATGAAATAAAATAAAATGAAAATGAACTAAACAAGAGATCCAATGCACAACAGATTAATGCCTAATGCAGTAAAAGAAATTCAGTTGTATATCGGAGTTAAAGAGACAACTATGGTTCGTAGACCATGACGTAGTTTTGAATTCGCCAGAGATAACAGTGTATAGTATCAGGACAAATATGAAAAACACAGCAATCAATGCAAACACAATTTGTGTATGTCAGTAAAATCAGAGAGTGAACATTTTAAAGGAAACATGCAAGTTCAAACTTGTCATTAAGACCTAATGGGGTTAATGTCTGCATGAACCAAATCCAGTATGTTTCGCCCTGGGATAAGAATTTATTCGAGTCTCTGTCTGGTCGTGTATCAATTGTTTCAAGTACCCCACATTTCAATTGCGCTATATTGTGTTTCATATTGCGCCAGTGTTCAGCAATAGGAGAACTGGTTGTTTGAGTTCTGATTCGGCTTTTGTATTCGGTAATCCGAATTCTTAAGGGTCTTTCAGTTTTCCCTATGTAAAATAGGCCACATGGGCATTTAATGAAGTACACTAAATGATGACTATTGCATGTAGCATTGATCTTAAGACGAATGGGTTTGCCTGACCTTGAGTGGTTGATGGTGTGACCTTTTCTTTAGAGCATAGAAGAATCACGGTTCAGGCCCTGATAGGCTCGCGCCTAGATTATTCTAATATACTATACCTAGGTCTTCCGGACTTCCTTCTAGCGCGTCTTCAGGTTGTGCAAAACTCTGCTGCCCGGGCCATTTTCGGACTCACCAGGAGAGCCAGGGCCAGTGAACTTCTTAGAACCCTTCACTGGTTGCCCATCAAGAAGCGAATCACCTTTAAGGCCCTGACCATTGCTTTTAAAGCCCTTCGCGGTACTGGCCCTTGTTATCTTCGGAAACGTATCAGTTTCTATTTACCATCTAGATCTTTGCGATCTGCTACCCAGGCCAGGGCTGTTAACCTGGTGATCCGACGTGCGCGCTGCGGGGGGGGGGTCTTTAAAACATCTTGCCCCCCGGCTATGGAACGCTCTCCCGCTGTCTCTCAGATCCACCACCAATCTACTGGCTTTCAGGAAGTATCTGAAGACTCTGCTGTTCGCGCAGTGATTCTCTTCATTTTGTTCTCAGTTCCCCTCCCTTTCTGGTTTCCACTCTGGGTCGGTGACGGTCTTTAGCGCCGGGATACTCCTCGGAGTAGCCGTGCGCTATAAAAGTACCCCTAATAACATAACATAACATTATGAACTGCCTGATTGTTGCATTACGCATTGCACTATTTTTGCATAACGAACTGCCTGATTGTTGCATTACACATGGCACTATTTTTGCCTAACAAAATACCTGATTGTTGCATTACACATTGCATTAGTTTGCATAACGAACTGCTTGATTGTTGCATTATGCATTGCATCATTTATGCATTACGAACTGCCTGATTGTTGCATAACACATTGCGCTATTTTGCATAACAAACTGTCTGATTGTTGGGTTACGCATTGCATTATTTTGGCGTTATTTAAATGGTCATGGCTCGTCTGCTTTTTCAATGCTCCCCTGACTACGCTATTTTTGGTCTAACAACTGTAAAGCTCAGGGCTTTCTGACATACCCTATTATGTCATGCTTGTTCTCCTCCTAGTACATTATTGTGTTAGCTAAATATGATATTCTCTGTTACTCCATTTGCCATTTCCCTTTACTATGTCCTTCCCTTCCAAAATGTGAAACATTCTGATATCTTTCAGGGTCATGTTCGTGCTATACAAAACGTTATAAATAAAATAAATAAATAAAACAATGATCGGGCCTAGAATTTAGCAGCGGAAGGCAAGGGGAGTGGGCAGGGACATCAAGCTGAATGGTGGCAGTGACAGCACATTAACGATGCAGGGCAGGAGGGAAGCGGTTGGTGCATGGACTCGGACTGCAGAGGTTAGGGAGGAGGTGGATGGGGCAGCAAGCTAACTGTTTAGGGAGACAGTAAGGCTGTGGCAGAACAACTACCACACATGGTTGTAATGAGGGAGCAGGGTCATGCACTTGGACAATAGATGGCAAGAGGAGGTGGGGCAAGAGCAGCAAGCTTCAGTGGAGGTAATATATATATATATATATATATATATATATATATATATATATATATATATATATATATATATATATATATATATATATTGTCACTGATAAAGTAAAGTTAGGCAGGCTCAGTTTCCACTCCTAGAAAACACGTGTAATTTAGCTCTTATAGTTACCTGACCTAACTATAACTTATGCCCCCACAAGGCACTAGTTATTTATGACCTCACATATTACAACACTCATGGCAAGGTAAGTAACATCACTCATGACATCTCAAATGACACCACTGATGACATCAACCACTGTACAACTCAAATAAGGGACAGGAAACGCAGACAAAACCGGAGCAGGAACGAGAGGCGCAAACGACATAAGAACAATTGGCATGGGAACCAGAGGCCAAACAGCGAAAAGACAATAATGGAGAGCAACACACAGAAACTTACGGTAATGAACTTAAGCAATAGAATTTTGTTGGATGCAGAGAATGATGTTCTTGAACTAGGTTTATTGTTTTGTCCTGACAAAGGCCTTGATTATGCACAAGTCAGGGTAGACCTATACAAATTTGAACGTAAATTGAAACTGTGCAAATGACATGCTTCTAGAAAAAACAAGACAGGGACTAACTCAGATGACATAGGCAATGAGTGAACCAGTCTAAGAATCAGGGACATCCCAGAACTACAAGCAATGACCGACCTAGCTGAACAGACTTCCAACAACACCTATGTCACTACTATTGATCCATTCAATCCCGCAAATGCTAGTGAAATCCCAGATCTCCTACGGGTGGTTACAGGGCAAACTCTCAGAAACCAGAGACAACATAGATGTGTTCAGCTAACTCGTGGCACATGACCTCCTCTCTCTTGTAGGGAACCACAACACTAAAAATAATCTTACCAAAGATCAGTGGAAAGCGATAAACAGCCTCCAAAAAGATCGTAACCTAGTTATCAAACCCTCAGACAAGGGCGGTAACATTGTCCTGCTTACACGGGAAATGTACCTCAATGAGGCTTACCGCCAACTCAATGATAATACCTGCTATACCAAAGTAGACAGGAAATACTTGGTTACCCTCAAAGACACATACCATGAGAAACTCAAATTTTGGCATGAAGGAGGTCTTCTCAGCTGGAATAAAAAACAATTCCTCAGCAATACCACATCCACCACACCAACACTGTACCTCTTGCCCAAAGTCCATAAGAGCAAAACGAACCCGCCCGGTCGACCCATAGTTTCCTCAAAAAATAGCCTTTTGGAAGAAACCAGCACCTTTGTAGATCACTTCCTATTTCCCTATTTGAAAGAATTGAAAACCTACATACGGGATACAACAGATTTCTTATACAAAACTAGAAACATGCATATGGGTGTTGATGATTGGCTAGTATGTCTAGATGTGGAGGCGTTCTATACGAGCATACGGCATGAGGATGGTCTCAAGGCATGCCAGTTCTTTCTAAGGGACCGCAAAGTGGGGTTTTTACAACACACTAACATATTGCTTGAAATGATTTCCATATGTCTCAAATAAAATGTGTTTATGTTTGACAGTGCACACTTTAAACAACTACAGGGCACTACCATGGGCAATTGCTTCGCCCCCAGCTACGCCGACCTTACGGTAGGCTGTTGGGAGAAGCAGGTGCTCTGGTTTGATCTAACAGAAAAGTGGGCATTGAATGCTACAAAGTGGCTAAGATATATTGACGATATATTCTTTGTTTGGAGAGGATCTGAAACAGAATTGAACATGTTCATCGATTGTCTGAATGTCAATAATCTGAACCTACAATTCACCAGACACTATAGCCAAACATCTATCGATTTTCTTGATCTAAGACTGACAGTGTAAAAGGGAAAAATCAGTACCAATCTCTTCCGCAAAACAACAGCAGGGAACTCCATCCTGCATTCCACAAGTGCACACCCTCCTAGTTTCAGATGGGGTATCCCGTACAGTGAGTTCCTTAGAGCCAAACACAACTGTAGCTCAGAAGAGTCCTACAGACAAACCAAGAATAACATGAAACTCAGATTTAAGGAAAGAGGATACTCAAGAAAAGCCATACCAGACAGAAAGCAAAGCAGAGGCAAAATGCAGGGAGCAGATACTGGCAGAGAGTAGATCCACGAACAAGAACAGAAACAACAAAGAGACAGAGCAGATCAGGTTTATCACCAAATTCTGTAGCCACTAAAAACAAATCCGCAACATTTTGAAAAACAGATGGGACATTTTAAGACAAGATCTCATCCTGAGAAACACGATAGGCACTTCACCATCAGTCACATACGAAAGAAACTCATCCCTCAGGGACATCCTAGTACAGAGCCACCTCCAGAACAATAAAAACAGCTGGCTACAACAGACCAAGGGGTTCCGCAAATGCGAGAACTGTAAGGCCTGTAAACACAGCAATAATGTCACAGACGTCACTCTGGGAAGAACTAAAATAAAATAGAAAATACCACAATTGATCAATTGCAATATTGAGTTTGTCGTATACGCAATTGTCTGTCCATGTGGCCTCTGGTAGATAGGGTCCACTACATTTGCAGTAAAGAAATGCATCCTAGAACACTGGCGAGCTATAACCAACAGGGACAATAGCTACAGCACAGACAGACACTTTGCCAAAGAACACGAAGCAGACTGGACGAAAGCAAGATTTTTTGCTTTGGATACAGTCAATTCCAACCCTAGAGGAGGCAACCGCATTGCTGCACACCGTAAACGTGAGTCACGGTTTATCCTCCACGCAGGTACCAAGTTCGCATGGCATGAACCAGGATGAGGAAATGTACAGTCACCTGTAATGACTTCTGTGCTATGATTTCAATGTTTAAAAATTGAAAATTAAAAATCAACAACGCTTCGCTTTCGTAACTTACCTCCACACCCCCCATTCCTCTACCCCCTCACCACACCTGCACAGTCATTTTGTTCAATTTCTAGGGTACTGCCATTCCAGACATGATTTTTAGCACAGTCGGAACTTAGATGACAGAACATACATATACCATGTATTATACTCAATGTCAAATATATATTATTTGTTGGTTTCCATGGATTAATTGTATATTTTTATCTTGTAGGAGAGTGCTATACAACTTGCATTGTGATGTCACAACTACGATAGAGATATGAGCACCGGGGTCCATGGCAACCGCCAAAACTCCAAGTCACAATTTAATAACGAGCACACTCGGGTACTAGACCTGCACTAGGAATAACTACTTAGGATCACATTAGCACTCCCGCACTTAAACTTCCACCCAGTGAACTGATGTTACAATATAGACTGTCAAACCCTTACTGTACAATATGACTTGTCTCTATGGCTGTCCGATCGTGGTTTCAAACCAATGTACTCTTAACATTTGATATCCTGCCCATGACATGTCTGAACAAATTGCAGTACCCCTGTTTTTACTTATGCACAGATGACATTACTTCATTGTACAAATACCCTTTATATGTGACAATTAACATGTAAATAAGAGATATATATTTAGGTAATGAACCAAGAACACTTTTTCCAAAAATGTGACCATTAACATGCTGGGGGAAAAAAAAGTCTTTTTTCTGTATATATGTGAATAACTATGTGTAATGCACCTTTAAATACCTGCACTGTGGAGACGTGGGTCATGTGACCAAGACCACGGACGTTATCGAAAAGTGTCGTCTTTCTTGTCAGGAATGAACGTACCTGCTGCAACTACCTTGTGGGCTTGCTGATTTCCTTTTTCTGTTGGATATCAGCATCGCAATATATATATATATGAAGGCACGTCTCAAACCACGCCAACTGTCAGTCAAGTGCTCAATGTAAACCGAACAGTGACGACGCCATTTAAACCCAAGTCTACATTTTTTCCCCTCATGCCTCGCGATGCTGTTGACATCTTCAGTGACCGTGTTATTATTGAACTTAAAGCTCTAAACAGGTCAATCATGATGCAACGTAAACAACTCAAATATAATGACCAACAATACAATTTGCTCATCAACAAACTTCAATCAGACAATAATGTGATTGTCAAAAGTGCTGACAAGGGTGGCAACACTGTTCTTTGGAAAACAACGGATTACATTGCGGAAGCAGAAAGACACTTATCTGACTCTACTTGCTACACCCTATCATCACAATTCGCCATGGTTCAGAATCACAAACTGATACGCAAACAATTGAGTTCCTGGAAAAGACTTAATCTCCTCACTAAGGATGAATGTAACTTTCTATCTAAAGACCATCCAGTGACACCCTACTTGTACTTTTTGCCTAAAGTTCACAAACTTGTTACCCCCACGCCTGGTCGACCCATCATATCGGCCATTGGGAGTATGACGGAAAACATTTCTAAATATGTAGACTTCTTTCTCCAGCCCCATGTGGCGAGTCTCCCTTCCTTTTTAAAAGACACTACAGATTTCTTGACCAAGATTGGGAATGTTAATTGGTGTAATGATTATTTGTTTTTGATCCTAGACATCGAATCCCTCTACACCTCAATCAATCATCAGCATGGTGTAAACGCATGTCAGTATTACCTTAACACACGTGCCATTTGTTTCAGGGAACACAATTCCATGTTGATTGCGATGATCAAACTTTGCCTGACCTCCAATTATCTCCGCTTCAAAAACAACACTTACCAGCAATTGCGCGGTGTGGCTAAGGGCTCGTGGGAGGAGCACGAGCTCAGAGCCACACATGCACACTGGTCGCCATGTATCGCGCACTATTGGCGTTACATCGACGACATTTGCATCATCTGGAAGGGCACCCAAGATCAAGCCCTTTCATTCGTATCTGATTGCAATGCTAACACCTTAAATCTGAAATTTACTGCTAACCTTAGCAGTTCAGAAGCTGAATTTTTGGATGTACAGTTGTTCATCAGGGACAACACCCTCATGACCAAACTACATCGCAAGAGTACGGCGGGAAATTCCATCTTGCACGCACGTAGCTCCCATCCTGCTCATACCATCCGCAGTATCCCCTTTGGCGAATTTATTCGTATTCACAGAATCTGCAGCGATCCTGACTCCTTGGCAATGTGCCTCGGAGATTCTAAACAACGCTTCCTGCAAAGAGGGTACTCAAGAGCCATACTTGATCAAGCTTTAGCTAAAGCTTCATCATTAGACAGGGCCACATTACTCAAGCCCAAGGAGCCCCGTATTGCTAACACCAAAGACAACCAAGATGACTCCCAGCGTACTGTCAGGCTCATAACTACTTTTAGCTCACAGGAGCGTAAAATCAGGCGCATTATTGGCACGGAATGGCCTATCATTCTGACGGATCCCATTCTAGGTCCAATGCTAAGTGAAACACCTACCATCACGTTCCGACGTGCGCCATCCATGCGCGATGCTCTTGATAGGATAGCACCTGAAAATCCTCCCAAACCTACTAAGACCACCAAAATGGGCTTTTTCAAATGCACCTCCTGCCGTGCCTGCAACTTTGCCACGAATGCCAGTCACTATGTCACAGCATTCAGTAACACGCCTATTCCTATCAAAGAACACCTCACATGTAGATCTGAGTTTGTGGTTTATAAGCTCACGTGTACGTGTGACTTGGAGTACATAGGCAGTACCAAGTTGCCTGTCCATCAAAGAATATTGCAGCACATAAGGGCCATTGTCAATAGTGACAGCAGTTACCCAGTGGCTAGGCATTTTGGAGCAGTCCACAACAAGAAACTTAAGGACCTACAATACACGGTCCTTTGTTCAGTGCCTCAACCCAGCCGGGGTGGGGACCGTGAAAAACTGCTCAGGCAGCGGGAATCTCAACTCATTCTGTCCCTCGACACCAAAGCCCCTAACGGGCTTAATTTGACTGAAGATCTGAAAAGTTTCCTGTAAAACACACTTTATACAGTCCATCTTGGCGGTCTGGTCTCTGTAGAATTTTTCCTTTTTTCTTCTCTTGCTTAGTCTTGGTGTCAACTATTGTTTCTGGCGTTTTGCCAGATGTTTAATATGGCGCTTACCCTTAAGTCATGTTTCTTGATTTATCTGTTTTGACTAGGATTCATGCCATTGTTTTGAATGTATCCATGATGCCGCTGAATTTACTATGTATTTTGTTGCTTTCCCTTTTGACCTTTTAATTTTTCACATTTGTGGTTGGGCTCTTGTATCCTTTGTTACTTTTTCACTTTTTTAATTTATTGTGTTGTCCTTATCCTCAGCGATTTGACTCACATCTTCCTTGAAGCATTTCTACTTGTGCCACCAGCATCTACTTTCTATTGTGATGACCTTTTCTCCGAATTTGAGAAATGTTGGCATTGTTAGTTTTTTCAGGCACTATGTCTTGATTTTTTCTTGCGTTCTTCTACTCTGTGGTTGGCTGCTAATATTTCTGCAAAGCACAATGTAGGCACTATGTCGTGACACATGCTATGTTGCTTTCTCATTTATTTTCTTAGCCAGCTACTTTTTCTTACTTCTTTTGAACGCTCTTTCTGATCCATGTTAGTATTTTACTATATACTATTCACAAATTGCTTTGATCACTGATTTAAATGTGCAATCATGCGTGGTACATGCTATTGTTCATGTGAAATTAACATGTTTTAAATTCAGACACTGTTTCTTTATTTCCTGTTTTACTTTTGGGCGTGTTTCCCCAATCAAGCCCCTCCCCACACCTTGTATATATTCCTTCACTTTTTTCTGAGTGCATTTGTGTGAACAAGCTCCCTAGTGGAGTGAAACGCGTTACTTCCAAGTAAACGTTTAAACCTGCTACTCACTTGAGTTTGGATCATCTGTGAGCTTTACTTCTGGCTGTCTGCCGTGGCGCTTTGAGGTCTGCACCCTGCTGCTGCCTGTCACTCACTGACAGGCTGGGATTCCTTTTCATATATATATATATATATATATATATATATATATATATATATATATATATTCACTGAAAAAACCATAGGTTATAGACCATATATAGTTAGGAATTAGCATTAACAAAACCTAGAAAATTCACTGAAAAAACCAAAGGTTATAGACCATATATAGTTAGGAATTAGCATTTACAAAACCTTAATTTACTCGCACAAAACCATAGAAATTCGAATATATAGTTAGTTGCAATAACTATATATCGCGCACCCGCAATCCACTGCTGATGATGTCACATATTACATCATTCATGACATGGTCAGTGACATCACTGATGACATCACTGATGACATCATCCAGTGACTGTATGTTTCTGTAAAGTTAAAATATGTCTTACATATTGAAGAATGAGTGGATGTATAAGTGTTTGGATGAAGGATTTAGTATCTGTAGACGGTATGAGAGAATGATTAAATGTGTCTCACTGAGTGCATGGGTTAGTGACTAAACTGTCTTAATTTGTGCATCATTATTTCTGTAGTTCTGTAAACTGCTGCATGTGTTGATCAGTAGCTATATGAGTAACTATATGGGTTATTGATTGGTTGCCCAAATATTTGTATGGGAGAGTGAGTGTGTGTGCGGGGGTGGCTGGGAGGTATGTGACTCTGTGCATAGATGTGTGAGCAGTTGATTTAGTAGATGTATGGGTTCAAAAGTGCATGTATAAACAGCTGTATGGGCGGATGACTGTCTGCATGAGTGTATTGGTGAGTGATTGGATTTCTCAGTGCTACATGTCAAAGTAAGTACATATTTAAAACACAGTACATGTAAGAGTTGACATATATAAATAACTGTGCATAAGAGCCAGTGAATGTGTGAGTGGCTGTATGGATCATTGTGAACTTGTATCAGTGATTGTATAAGAGAGTAAATATGTGTTAGTATATGTTTGATTAAGTAAGGTGTGTATAACTGTATAGTTGAGGAAATGGAGGTGTGATTGATTCTTTGTATGACTGACTAGGTGTGTGAGTAACTCCATGGATGAGTGACAGTCTGTGAGTGTCTGTTTACACTGATTGTATCTAAGGTTATATTAGAGTCTGAAGAGGTTCATCGTATTATCACATGAATGATATCATCAGTGATGTGATCAGTAATGTCAAATGAGATGTTATCAGTGATGTCATCAGTGATGTCATTTGAGATGTCATCAGTGATGTCATCAGTGATGTCATTTGAGATGTTATCAGTGATGTCATTTGAGACGTCATCAGTGATGTCATCAGTGATGTCACTGACCATGTCATGAATGATGTAATATGTGACATCATCAGCAGTGGATTGCGGGTGCGCGATATATAGTTATTGCAACTAACTATATATTCGAATTTCTATGGTTTTGTGCGAGTAAATTAAGGTTTTGTAAATGCTAATTCCTAACTATATATGGTCTATAACCTATGGTTTTTTCAGTGAATTTTCTAGGTTTTGTAAATGCTAATTCCTAACTATATATGGTCTATAACCTATGGTTTTTTCAGTGAATTTCAATGTTTTTTTAATAGCAAATATCAAAAGCTGTCAAATGTCAAGTACGTGATGGTAAAAACATTTTCGTGTTTATGCACGCTGATGTGCTTTGAACGCTGCCCCCCCCTCCCCCCCGCCCCGCTTTTCTCTAAGGAGTACTCTCTCTTTGCAGATAGTGAAGGGTAGTTAACGCAGGCCTTTGCCCCCGTTGTAATCCGTCGTGCCTGCTTCTCTCTCCATTTGATTGATTGTTATCCAAGCATTTACTGTTTTAGAATTGGTTCTCTTTGGTTCATTCTCTATTTACAAACAAGCACAGAGTCGCAATACTCTGTTTAGTCTTTGCAGATAGTGAAAAATCGTTTAAAAAAACAAAAGGAATCGAGCAAAATCAGTAGGCCACTAATGGGATCTCTTTTTGACCTCGCTAAAATAGAAACATTAAGAACAACCCCTCATGAGAAATACGAAACTAGTGAGATAACCTGAGCTCCACACGATGATGGCTGCAAGACAGCTCGGCTCCGCCACCCACCCCACCCAAAATAACGACAAACCCTATGCAAATATTATAAATATATACAACACACCAGCAAAGTAACAGGGTAAAACATTTTATTAAATAACTATTTACATAACTATTTTATACTTTTAGTTGCCCGATCCGGCTAGCTCAATCGATCGAGCATGAGACTCATGCACTCTGATCTCCTTGGCCTCAGTCAAGCATCAATAGTAAGATTTTCATACATGAGTGTACGTTCATGGTTTTGGTCCCTGAGTTGCTTCGATGTCACTGCCTTGCACAAATGGCATAAGTCCTGGATGTTGGGTGCCATAGTTCAGAGTTCTGAGCAGCGCCTGTAACACTGTCTAAAGCTTATTTGCACCTGCTGCAGCTTCACTATTCTCAAAGTAAGTGGGGGCTGTTTGTGGTCCTGACTGCATTTGAAAACAATGTGATACGGCACCTCCCTAAAACGCTTGACGGAGGCCCCCGAGGGGCGGTGTGATGGCGCGGACTCGGAGAAGGCGCTTGGCTTCGACCCCCTCCCCAAGTCTTGTTGCCCTGGTGTGGCCTGAGATCGCACCCGACATAGGCGGCTGGCTCCCGGGGTCAAGCGGAACTTTTTGCCTTTTGGTGACTCTTACATTCTGAACATTGTCCCACAATCCGTTTAACCTGAAACGATTACACAAATAAAACATTTGTGAGTTTTATATTTCCGGAGAAGTATAATTCACCAATACCTTTCTCTGTAGATCTTTTTCCATTAACAATCCCAGTTCCATCACCCGCCCAGGATATCACTACTGTTAGTTGTCATTTTTGCTTCTGTTTTAATAAAAAATGTTTTAAGGTGTTTACTGTTTTTGTTGCGATGTATATATTTATAAGTTATTAAAGTGTTATAATCCTACTAATTTTTTATCAATTATTGCTCTTTGAGATATTCCCTGTCACAGGGAATATCTCAAAGAGCAATAATCGGACCCTGTCTACAAACAGAGAAGAATAGGAATATTCTGTCTCCCTTTGCAGATAGTGAAGGATAGGTAATGCGGACTTTTGTCCCCCGTTGTAATCCGTCATGCCTGTTTTTCTCCCCACTGATTGATTGATTGGCTGGACATTTCTCCCTACGCAATTCGGGTTTCGGCCGCGTCACTCTACGGAGGCTGCCCTCCTTAGGGCTACCGAAACCATTAGGCAAGGTGATGATGAGGGTCAAACCATGGCCTTAATTCTCCTGGACCTCAGTGCGGCGTTCGACACTGTAGCACATTCCATCTTGCTACAGTGTCTGAGCAAAGGCGGGGTGAGAGGGGCAGCACTGAAATGGATTTACTCATTTCTTGCAGGCCGAGGCTTCCAAGTAAGGCAGGGCGACCATTACTCTGAGCGCATCTCTTTGGATCAAGGGGTGCCGCAGGGCTCGTCCCTGAGCCCAACTCTTTTTAATCTTTATGTTGCCCCGATCGCTTCCTTGGTAGAGAGTTACGGCCTCCAAATGGTGTCATATGCCGACGACACGCAGTTGGTCATCTCCCTATCACGTGCGCCCGGTCCCTCGGCGGACATCTTCAGAGCTTGCATGCAAGACCTCGCGGCCTGGATGTCCGCCAATTGCCTCAGGCTCAACGGAGGCAAGACCGAGGTACTGGTGGTGGGGGGAGGCCAATCGCCGTGGACGTCGGCGTGGTGGCCGTCGTGCTTGGGTCCAGCACCCACCCCTTGCCAGAAAGCAAAGAACTTGGGCATTTGGTTTGATTCTGACCTTACCTTTGGTCCCCAGTTCAATCAGGTGTTTGGATCTTGCGTTGGGACCCTCAAAAGTCTCAGGAAGGTATTAAAATTCTTAACTATCAGAGCCCGCCAAACCCTGGTGCATGCACTAGTCACGTCTAAGATGGATTACGGCAATCTTCTCTACTTGGGAACTCTGGAGAAGAATTTGAGCTGTCTTCAGGTTCTCCAGAATGCCGCTGCCAGACTAGTGCTTAGACTACCCAGAAGAGCAGGCTCCACAGCGGCCCTCCGGTCTCTGCACTGGCTCCCGATCCATAGCAGGGTGGAATTCAAAGCCCGGTGCACGTGCTACCGGATTATCAACGGGAGTGCTCCGCTCACTTTAAAAGGATTGCCTACCCCCATTCCGGAAACTCCCGAAGTGCAACAGGGCCATGGTTACGCCCATCCGGAAGATGAGGCCTCGACACGTGCAGGGCGGGGCCCGGCTAACTGCCATCAGCCGTGGGGTGGATGGCCCAAAATGTACTGGTCTCCCGATTCCCTTCTTCTGCCGCCTTGCAGGCCACGGGGGGGATGTCTTGCCTCTGCCTCCGACCCCCCCCCTCTTATCGCCTGGTCCGGACATCACGGATATCAATGCCAGGTGTCGGCGTGGGGTGCGCTGGGAGGGAGAGGCGGCGCGAACGAGCCTCTCCCACCCCCCCAGGTGGGGGCCCCTCAGCTGCACCCCCAACGCTCCACTCACCCAACAAAAGGGTCGTCGCATAAGGTGGACCAGGAGAGGAGCCGAGGCCGATGGTATCTTCTTCTTTTTTCAATAATAGCTGCGACAACACTGGGGGGGGATGTCTTGCACATGCCACCGACCCCACCCCCCTCCCCTCGTATCTCCTGGTCTGGCCCCGGCTTGATATGAGCTCCCCGTTCGGTCCTGAAGCGGCGCCCTGCAGGCCACGGGGGGGGGATGTCTTGCCTCTGCCTCCGACCCCCCCCCTCTTATCGCCTGGTCCGGACATCACGGATATCAACGCCAGGTGTCGGCGTGGGGTGCGCTGGGAGGGAGAGGCTGCGCGAACGAGCCTCTCCCACCCCCCCAGGTGGGGGCCCCTCAGCTGCACCCCCAACGCTCCACTCACCCAACAAAAGGGTCGTCGCATAAGGTGGACCAGGAGAGGAGCCGAGGCCGATGGTATCTTCTTCTTTTTTCAATAATAGCTGCGACAACACTGGGGGGGATGTCTTGCACATGCCACCGACCCCACCCCCCTCCCCTTGTATCTCCTGGTCTGGCCCCGGCTTGATATGAGCTCCCCGTTCGGTCCTGAAGCGGCACCCTGCAGGCCACGGGGGGGGGGGATGTCTTGCCTCTGCCTCCGACCCCCCCCCTCTTATCGCCTGGTCCGGACATCACGGATATCAACGCCAGGTGTCGGTGTGGGGTGCGCTGGGAGGGAGAGGCGGCGCGAACGAGCCTCTCCCACCCCCCCAGGTGGGGGCCCCTCAGCTGCACCCCCAACGCTCCACTCACCCAACAAAAGGGTTCCTCCACTCTTGCGATGCAGCGGCGCTGCACTCACCCGACAAAAGGTCTCGTCCACTATTACGAGGCAATGATGCTCCGCTCACCCAGCGGGGGTCTCGTCCACTGTTGCGGTGCAACGACGCTTCTAGTTTCCTGCGTCCCGAAACGTTCTCCTCAACTTTGAAGATTCTATAAGAGCCACGGGGGCCTCCGACCCCCGATAGGGAATGACTGCCATGATCACCCACGGAACGACCACGACGTAGCCGCGGGATGTCGGCGCGCTCATGCCGGCGCCGGCCTCAGTCTTGAAATCACCAAAATCCTGCAAGACTACCAACTTGATCATTTCCGGTGGGACACCAGTATGACCCGGTAGGAGAGATTGTTGCCTCCCACCCCACTTTGACTGATGGTTCATGTCGGCAGTCCCCTCTGCTACCCTTCAACGAAAACTTTTGGACTGCCGAAAGAGGTACCGGTCCAACCACGAGTTGGTGGAGACATTTTGACTATACTTGGACCTTCCTGACCTCACCCAAAATGGCGCCGGTACAAATGAAACTCTCAACTCCTTGTTGTGCCCCGATTGCTCAGCCTTGATATCATGAGATATGTATGCAGTTTTTAGCACATGAATTGATATGGGATAAGACTGATTATATGTTCGGACAATGAATTGATCCAGGATGGGTATTGATTATACGTTCGAACAATGAATTGACATGGGACGGGTACTGATTACACGTTCGAACAATGAATTGATATTAAGTTCTAATGCATCATTGATTACTGTATTTATTATTGAAGGTTCGAATTGTCGACACTTTTGGTACTTGCTCACAATGAATTATCGATATGATTTTGTTGCACTTGTCGCACTTTTTACTATGAAATCAACGACCACTGACTCTCTGTTATGTTTTCCACAAATAAATACCCCTCCCATTTACAGTTCCAGCCTGCTCCGTGGCCGGCCCACGGGTTGTAGGCCCGTATTTGGGCACCAACATTTTTATTAAAGGTTTTTGAAAAAGCAAACGTAGTTGTAACGCGTAGATTGGTAAGTTTCGAATAAATGGCCACTGTTTCCGATTTTTTTTTTTTTTTTTAAAAAGCAGGTGAAATGAAGCAGCTCAATTAGTTAAGGGTTAAAAAGTATAGCACGCAGAAACATTGAAAATATGAATGGTCCAGGTTTGTTGTGTGTTTTTCATTTTTGTACAGCATAAAGCAATCGATAAAGATCCTGGTATTTAGCCTCTACTTTATATGCTACCTGTATCAGGGAAGTTGTTTTAAATGCCCGTAAGCCACCCCGAACGAATGTCACCTGGCCCCCCCTAGTACGAACGAAAATGACCCCGTACCACTGTAGGTTATCTCTCTTCCTCAAAAATGGCAAAAATTACTTTCTAGGACGTTTTGGACATTGATGATTTTCATATGATCTATTTATTAAAGTAATACTCATCTCTCCACATGAAATTAATTTTCCACATGCTACACAAGTCAATCTCATCTGCCTAAAGTTCTTTTACAGATTTGGGACCGTTTCTCTTGCCTCTGACTCACTTATTGCTAAGTCATTGGTGGATGTTTTTGCCGGTCGGGGATTATCCACCAAATCTCGAAGTTGTGCTTTAGAATAATTAAGAGGGTGCCACCTCTCCATTTGCTGATGCATGGTATGATTACCATAGCTATATTTTTTTTTGGTCCCTCTCGAGAGTTTTTTTTTTTGCAGATGAG
Organism: Lissotriton vulgaris; assembly: GCF_964263255.1. Taxonomy (NCBI): domain Eukaryota; kingdom Metazoa; phylum Chordata; class Amphibia; order Caudata; family Salamandridae; genus Lissotriton; species Lissotriton vulgaris. Next base: position 742,902,169 of record NC_141695.1, on the reverse strand, counting down.
GCAGGTAACGAACCTGGCATTAACTTTCTTTTCATGAGAAGGAAAAGAAAAAAATTGCCAGATAAAATTCACTTTCACATGGGACGTTCTTGGCATTTCTTTCAGAAACTTTTACATCACTGTGTCATTTCTTTGTCTATCCTGGTTAAAGCAATGTCATGTAAATAGTTCTTTAAAAAGTTTTTTTTAACGTGTTTACTTTGTTGGAGCGTTGTATATATTTATAAGTTATTAAAGTGTTATAATACTACTACTTTGTTGGAGTGCTATATATTTTTAATGTGACACATAATTGTGAAGACTTTGATGTACAAAAAGGCATCCCTGGAATCTTCCGCTTCAGGCTCGGTCCCACACACCCTTACAGTGAGAATCCCCTCCCCAATCATAATACAGGATCGTTATCAGATAGTAGGAACGCGTGTGGTGTGACGGATCTCATGAGGTGGGGGCCTTGATCTACTGTAACTCCTTTGAACAGGGGTGATTCTTTACAGTTGGGGCCATAAACTACATCCCCAGGGCTAGGTGATAGCCTGGGACCGGCCTGGACAATCGGACACAGAGGAAGAGGAGTGTCAGAGGGTGCGGTAGTGATTAGGGTGAAAGGGTGGTGTCGGGCGGGCACAGGGTGTGATTCTCAGGGAAGAGCAGCGCAGATGGGGGGAGGTTTATGGCCCATGCATAAGACAGAGAGCGGGGATGACCAGTGCGTGGGGGAGATGCTTGCGAGGGTGGGGAGCCATGCTGAGGATCGGCGGCGTGCAGAGAGTGGGTCTGGTCAAGGCATCTAAAATGGCTGCTGTGCACGACAAAAGTGTGGCATCGAAAAAAAAGCAAGATGGCGCAGACAATGTTTATCAATACGAATTAATTTATAACAACTATTCTTAACAATATATTTACTCGCAGTGTCAAAATGGCGGTCAACACTTCCTGATTTCCTTCGAATCGAACGTTAACAGAAGTCAAGAGGCAAAAAAAAAAAAAAACGCTCACGCGCAACCCCCGGAAGACAAGTATCAACATATATGAGCCTCCTCAACCACCCTCAGAAAAAATAGGGGGTCAGGATACGTCTCCCATACCCCCTTATACCCAATACTCACATTGCTTTTCCTCCATCTTGTAATTTAATTAAATCGAAACACAAAATGACAAAATTCCCCTTTCGCTACCAGTTTGCGACCCTGTTCGCGAACCGAGAAGCGCTTCTATCGCGAAAAATCAATTTTTTTTTATTTGCCCCACGGGACCCTTTAATAACCCCAACATCATTCCTAGGGGGTCAAGAGGAGTCTACCTTGCCCCCTTTCATTAAATTCCCCCTTCGTTTTTCTCCTCCTCTTGTCTCTCGATCCTACCGAGAGACAAGATGGCGGCCGCACCGGACTGTTTAGAATGTTGACAGACACCGGAGAGCCAATCAGCTTCGCTTCGCAAAGCTCCTTTATGCGAAAAGTACGCGATCTGGAGCGCTATCCGGGACGCTGTCACAGATATATCTGTTTTTTTAAACGTTAATTTCTCAAAATCCACTGGAGCACATATATTGAGACCCAGCAAAGGCACATTGGACTAACAGACCCTACAATTTTGACAAGTTTCGTGTAAATCCATTCAGCCGTTCGAGCTAAAAGTGAGGCCAAACGCCCTATGGAAAAATGAATGGGAAAAACGCGTTTTGGGACCCCCCTTTTTTCTCGGCCCCCCCTTGACGAAACCCCCCCCCCCCCAAATTTTCAGGGGCTGCTCAGAAACAAAATGCGCCATTTTCCTGAAAATTTCAGCCGATTCCGTCCACAAACACCAAAGTTATTAGACATAGAATTTTCAAAAGTTCCATAGAGATACATGTATATATATATATATATATATATATATATATATATATATATATATATATATATATATATATATATATATATATATATATATATATATATATATATATATATATTACCTACTGGTGGTCGCCAGTAGGTAGTTATAGTTAGGACTTAGTTTCCATAGGAATCTGCAACATTCTATTTGGAATAACTTTGGCGCCGGTTGACAAATCTTTGCGAATTTCTCCAAGAAAATGGCCTGCTCTGCTCGCATTTGGGGGTGATTTGTGAAGCGGGGGCTGAGAAAAAGGGGGGTCCAAAACGTGTTTTCCCCATGCAATTTTCCATAGGACCTTTAGCCAGGGCTACAGCCCGAATGGCTGAACGGAGGGGTAGAGTTCAGTTCGCAGATCACCCTTTTTGTTAAATGGTGTAAATCCATTCAGTAGTTCCTGAGAAAATCAAAAGTAAAATCATAGATATATCTATAGGCGCTTACCGTACGTGTACTGTCCGCGTACAGGTCCGCGTACGTACGCGTACCCTTCCGAATACGAGCTGCATGCTGATTGGCTGTCAACTGTCTGTCAACACTCCAAACCAGGAAGTGTTGGCTGCCATCTTGTGCCTCGGTAGACTGAGGCATAAGAAAGCAAATTTGTAGAACGCAGAAAGGGGGCAGGGTAGAAACACCCTGACCCCCTAGGCCTGCTCGGGGGCCCCACAAGGACCCCCAAGGCCCCCCAAAATATTTATCTTCCCGAAAAATCACGGGGTACGTACCCACAACTTTGCGAGTATTAGCTGCATGCTCATTGGCTGTCAATACTCCAAACAAGGAAGTGTTGGCAGCCATCTTATGCTTGGTAGAGCGAGGCACAAGAAAGCAAAAAAACTAATTTGTAGAACGCAGAAAGGGGGCCCCTGACCCCCTAGGCCTGCTCAAGGGGTCACAGAAGGACCCCCAAGACCAAAAACTATTTTACTTTTTTTCAAAAAATTGCGGGGTACGCGTACGTACGCGTACGCCACGAAAAAAAGTCTGCTTTTTTAAAAATTACCCCCCGGAGGGACCAAATCCTGGGGGCATGGTGAAAAAGAAGTGTGAGGGGCCCCAATCCCCCCCACACTGTCTCTGGAACAGCCACACCCAGGGCAAAGTAATTATTTTACACCTGTCTGCAACGCAGCCCCCTGGCGCATACTGGAGGCTCTTGGTGGGCTAGTTGGCCCCCAGGCACCCCCAGTATGCAAGGGGAATTAGTTCTCCCTCTGAGCAAGTGCCAGCGGGCTGCATTGCAGAGAGGTGTAAAAAGGGGTGTGGCCTCATTACAACTCTCTGCAACGCCGCCCCTTGGCGATAACTGGAGGTTCCAGGTGGGCTAATTGGCCCCCATGGACTCCCAGTATGCAAGGGGAATTAGTTCCCCCTCTGCAAACACGCCAGGGGCATGGCCTCATTACACCTCTCTGCAATGCAGCCCCCGGCGCTTACTGGAGGTTCCTGGTAGGCTAGTTGGCTCTTAGGGACCCCCACTATGCAAGGGGAATTAGTTCCCCCTCTGCAAACACGCCCAGGGGCTGCGTTGCAGAGAGGTGTAAAAAGGGGCATGGCCTCATTACACCTCTCTGCAATGCAGCCCACTGGTGCATACTGGAGGTTCCTGGTGGGCTAGTTGGCCTCCAGGGACCCCCAGTATGCAAGGGGACTTAATCCCCCAACTTAGAACACTCTACAGGGCACAGTGGTGAAGGTAGGGGGCGGGGCTTGAGGTAATGTGAGTGCAAACATGCCCTGAGGTGCGTTTTAAGTTGGGAATTAATTCCTGTTCAATCCAGAGGTCCCCTAGGGTGCAACTATTCCAACAGGTATCTCCAGTAAATGCCACGGAGCTGTGTTGCAGAGTGTTGTAAAAAGGGGGCGTGCCCTCTGAACACCTCTCTGCAACACAGCTGCCTGGTGCATACTGGAGGTACCTAGTGGGCTAGTTGGTTAACAGGGGACCTCAGGATTGAAGAGGAATTAATTAATTCCCCAATCTAAAACACGCTACAGGCCCCCTTCCTTCACTATTGAGCAAAATATTCCTGGAAATTCTGCCGAACTATGAATTCCAATTTACTCACCTGTTATCACAAGAAACGTCAGTGGTGCATCTTTGAGCGCACTACTGATCCTGAAAAGTAATTCTAACCATACTTACAGTAACTTGAATTTCCTTCCATAGGCTAACATTGACTGGCTTCTCTTGGAAATTCTTCTAAATGTGGAGTTTTCTAACTTTAAAAAATTCCTCTAAATTCAGTCAAACTACGAATTCCGATTTACTCACCTGTTATCAGGAGAGACTTCAGTGCTGCATCTTTCAGCTCACTACTATTCCTGAAAAGTACATTTAACTTTATTTGCCAGTAACTTGAATTTCCTTCTATAGGATATCATTGCCTGATATATAAAATATATATAAATTATAAAAATATTTAATTAAAAATAAATATTACAATTTCACCATTTTTAAAAAAATATATTTTTTTCAAATTATATAATAAATATGTAATGTAATTTAAAAAATAAAAGATCTAAAAATAAATATTTTAAAATAATGTAGTAAATCAGTATGAAAAAATAAAACAATTAATACATTTAAAAATTATCATTTACAAAACCTATGAAATTCACAGAAAAAAACATAGGTTTCAGCCACGTTATAGTTAGGAATTAGCATATAAAAAACTTAGAAATTCACTGAAAAAAACATAGGTTTCAGCCACGTTATAGTTAGGAATTAGCATTTAAAAACTTTTAGACATTCACTGAAAAAACCATAGGTTTCACACATGTTATAGTTAGGTATTAGCATTTAAAAAACCTTAGAAATTCAACTTTCCAGCTATTTTTGCAGGAAACGAGAGTGTGGAAATGGGTCGATAATTGGCTGGATCCTCCGGGTCCTGATTCGATTTTTGAAGCAAGGGCAAGATAGGCCTTTTTTTCCAACGGAAAGGGAATATGCCCATTCTAAACATGTTGTTAAAAATATCATTAACATTAGATGTGATGAAATCAGGGACTAACTTGAGGACTGCATGTGGGCAAGGGTCGTCAGGGGAACCTGATTTAGTGGTAAAGATAAACTGTTTGACTTGTGTAGTGGTTATCGGATCGAATATTTCAAAGATGTCCACTGCTACGTAACTAGCAGGGGGATCTGCCCTAGTAACTTCATGATCGATCGTGAGCTGGTTGATCAAAGGATCAAAGATTAAGTCAATTTTACTTCAAAAGTGCACTGTGATCTTGTCACAAAATGACTGGCTAACCCAGTCCCTTTTGTAATCAGGTTGTTTAGTGAGTGTATTGATCACCTGATATAGTTCTTTCGCCAAGTTCCTAGCAGCTTCGATTTGCGATGAGAAATAAGTCACCTTTTTTTATTTACCAGAAGTGACTTATATTTTCTTAGTGAGAGTTTTCTCTCTCCATGGAGTCGTATTGAGCAAGGTCTCTATTTTCTCTCTTGACGTCTGCAAAATTGGCGCTCTAGCCTAAGAGCTTCAGAGAACCAGGGGGCAGAAGAACGGGTCCTACCTTGATGAGCCTTTTCTATCAGGACCATTTGAAAAAAGTCCAAATTAAGATAGTTAGAGTAGTTTTCTGCTGCTACGTCTGGATTTTCAACTAGTAGGGGGGCGGATGAAGTCAGCAATCGCTGTAATTGACTCTGATTGACATTGGCCCACGCTCGGTACTGATCTGAAGAGAGCCGCTTCTTAAAAGCTGAGTCAGCTACCGGGCAGTTAATCGTAAAGCAAATGGCTGAATCATCAGTCAAGTTAAAAGGAGCACCTCGATGCTAGAAAGGGTTTTTTTATTAGAAAAACGTGCCTCTAGCGTATGTCCTGCACTATGTGTGGGAGCAGTTATATATTGTGAGAGATCAAGAGAATCCATGATTTTAAATAAGTAGATAGTATCCCTGTTATCTTTCTGGTCTAGATGAAAATTTAAATCACCAAGAACTTGACGGAGTTACTAATATCTGCCTCAAGAAATGAGTTGAGAGAACTTAGAAAACCGTAGTTGGGGCTTGGAGGGCAGTAAATGAGTGAACCTCTGAAAGTGTATTTCTTAGCAAGCTCTATGCTAAAAGACAAGGCTTCGTAGTCAGCAGCCCAGATGGTCACAAAATTTACCCTGAGGTGCTCACAGTAGATGATGGCTAACCCCCACCTCTTTTTAACAGACGATCTTGTCTGTACAATCAATAGAAAGTGGGAGTTGCCGAGAGGAGTTCTGGCATAGATGTATCTGTGGTCCAGGTTTCCGTTATGAAGGTAATATCATATTTGTATAAATCAATAAGTTCTGCCATTTCTAGTGCGTGTTTTACTAAGGAGCGGCATTTTTAATGGTATGGATAAACGTATTAGTGTCCTCTTTTTTGCTGGTTCTTCCGCAAGAATCTAAAAGCCTGGGGAGGGAAAAAGGGACTCCAAGCTAGAAACCACAGGTCTTACAGCTTTCCTGCCCCTCCAGGCAGAAAGCGGGCATATCAAATGGATTACAGTTTAGGTTGCCATTGTTAAGATCTTGGAGCTCCTTACCTGAGAAGGAGATTCTGGGCCAGAGGTATGGATTAAATCAGGCAGCGGTTTGGGCACTTGGCGCAATCCAGGCACCCACAGACTTGCCTTTGGCATGCCTTCAGCGCTGTAGCCATCCTGAAATAGCCCTGCATATGAGGAAGCGTATCTATATGCCGGTGCTAAGCGCTAACCTAAAAACCAAAGGGCAAAGTAAACCAGGGTTAAACCTGGGGCCAGCTACCCCGCTTGTCCTACACATGCTCCCATGTGTGGGAAAGATATTGGGAACAGAGGATAAGCAAAATTAAAAGGTGAGAGAACAATGCATACAGATATTTAAAACAGGCTAATTTGCCCTTTAAAGGTGACTCTCCCTATGGGAGAAATGACCAGGCATGGGCAAAGGTGGACCCAGGTAACTCCGGAAAACCAGCTCTCAGTGCCTACAAGGAAATAAAACGTGACCGAGTAGTTAAGGATATGAAAATTACTCACTGTTACTCGAAAGAGCTGCATGGATGCACTGTAGCTGTCCTGAAATAGCCCTGCATATGAGGGGGGCGTGTCTGCACACCGGCGCTAAGTGCGACCTGAAAACCAAATGACAAAGTAAATAAGGGTCAAAACTGGGGCCCAGCTATCCCACTTGCCCTACAGAGACTCCCCTGTTTGAGAAAGATACTGGGAAAAGAGGATAAGCAAAATTAAAAGGTGAGAGAACAACACATAAAAATATTAAAAACTGGCTAATAAGCCCTTCCAAGATGGCACTCCCTATGGGAGATAGGATCAGGAAAGGGCAAAGGTGGAGTCAGGCAACTACGGAAAACCGGCAACAAGATACTAGCTCTCTCGGTGCATACACGGAAATAAAACGTGACAGAGCAGGTAAGGGAATTAAAATGACTCGCTGTTGCTCAAAAGACCTGCGCGGATGCTCTGTAGCCGTCCTGAAATATCTATGCTTATAAGAGGGCGTGTCCACACGTCGGCACTAAGCATGACCATGCCAGAAACCGGTCCCCGGGAGCTTGTCTCCTTTCTGGTGAAGAATTGGCTTGGTAGTTTGGTCTGCCCTGTTCCCATGATGCACTGGGCCAGGGACAGACTAATTTGCATATAGCCAGGTTCTGAGCTGGGATGGTGCAGTGAGCTAAATAACGGTGATGGATCAAACCCTGATCTTTGGACTGGGTAAGAGTGGTCTGCTTAATTCAGACACTCTGTTCATCACCACCCCCTTTTCTGAATCGTTTTTGGCCCCTATAGGTGTGGCAGGGTATACTAAGACATGAGTCCCTTGCTCACTGCACCATAAAGATTCAAGCAAGCCGGGCCGACGACGGCTGAAATGCCAGAAACCGGTCCCCGGGAGCTTGTCTCCTTTCTGGTGAAGAATTGGCTTGGTAGTTTGGTCTGCCCTGTTCCCATTATGCACTGGGCCAGGGACAGACTAATTTGCATATAGCCAGGTTCTGAGCTGGGATGATGCAGTGAGCTAAATAACGGTGATGGATCAAGCCCTGATCTTTGGACTGGGTAAGAGTGGTCTGCTTAATTCAGACACTCTGTTCATCACCACCCCTTTTCTGAATCACACGTCGGCACTAAGCATGACCTAAAAACCAAAGGGCATAGTAAAGAAGGGTCAAACCTGAGGCCCAGCTACCCCGCTCGCCCTACACAGGCTCCTGTGTGGCAAAGATACTGGGTAGAGAGAATAAGCAAAATTTAAAGGTGAGAGAACAATGCGTAAAAATATGTTAATGTTAATGTTAATGTTAATGTTAATTGTGTCTTTTATAGCGCTCGGCTACTCAAAAAGAGTGTCCCAGCGCTTTATTGACAACCTGAAAAAGACAAACACAACACAGAGATTTAAGAAAACGGAGTCAGCAAAATAAAAGGGAGTCTAAGAGGCAAAAAGCCAGGTTTTCAGGCCCCTCCTGAAGGCCAGCAAGTTCGAGGTACTGCACAGTGCCAGGGGCAGAGTGTTCCAGAGCTGTGGAGCCCGCAACCTAAAGGAGCGACCTCCAATGCGGGCCTTCTTCACACGAGGAACAGTGACAAGAAACAGCGACTCTGATCTCAGAGATCGTGACGGACGGTAGAAGGCGAGTCTCCTTTGAAGGTATTTAGCCCCCAAGGCGTTGAGGGCCTTGTGTGCAAGAGTCAGGGCTTTAAAAACTATCCGCTTCCGGATAGGCAGCCAATGAAGAGACTGCAGCAGGCCAGAGACTCTGGCTTGCCTGTGCAGGCCAAAAATGGCTCGCGCTGCCGCATTCTGGACCACCTGCATCCGTTGCAGGAGATACTCTGGCAGGCCAAGGTATAGGACGTTGGAGTAGTCCAATCTTGAACCAATTAAGGCCTGTACCGTAGTCCTCCTATGATCCTCAGATAGCAAAGGAAAAAACTTCCGAAGCATACTGAGGAGACCAAAACAGGTGCCAGTGAGGGCAAAGATCTGAGATCTTAAAGTCAGGCAGTTGTCAATTTTAATCCCCAAATTCTTAGCCAACTGAGACGATCGCACCGGAGGAGACATATCAGCGGGTCACCATACCTGCCAGTCTGGATCGGATTGACAGCCGAAGAAGAGTACCTCAGATTTATCTGAGTTGCACTTGAGGCTGTTCAGTTGGAGCCAGTCAAAAACAGCCCCAAGGCACTCACGAATACTCTCTCCATCAAAATCCTCTCCTTTCCCACAGGTAAAGAGAAGCTGGGTATCGTCGGCATAGGATACGATCTGGGCCCCGAAAGACTCAGCCAATGCCGCCAGAGGGGTCATAAAGATGTTAAATAGAGTCGGGCTCAACACAGAGCCCTGCGGGACTCCGACTCCCAATGGCGGCATCTCAGCAGAGCTAAAGGAGGCCCAGACCGTTTGTCGACGGCCAGCCAGAAATGATCTAAACCAGCTGAGCACCGTCCCCCTCAGACCGATCTCATAAAGTCTGACGAGCAAACCCTCATGGGGGACGGTGTCAAAGACCGCCGACAAATCAAGCATTATCAACATGGCTCTGCCACCCGAATCCAGCGTCTCCTTGATGGCTTCGGACACCTCCAGCAACGCCGTCTCAGTGCTAAGATTAGGGCGAAAGCCCGATTGAGTGGAATGAAGTAGATCGTATGATTCCAAAAAATTAGAGAGCACAGTGTGCACGTGCTTCTCCACGATCTTGGCCAACGCAGGGAGTAGAGAAATAGGCCTATAATTGGCCAATACCTCGGGATCTAAACCAGGCTTCTTAATGAGGGGAATGACCATAGCCTGTTTCCAGGCCGGTGGGACCTCCCCCTGGCTCAAAGAGAGATTCAAGAGAGATTAAAATGGGCTGATTAGCCCTTTCAGGTGGCGCTCCCTATTGGAGATAGGACCAGGCATGGGCAAAGGTGGAGCCAGGCAACACCGGAATATCTGCGCCAAGAGACTAGCTCGCCCCATGCCTACAAGGAAATAAAACATGACAGAGAAGGTAAGTGTATGAAAATGACTCACTGTTGCTCGAAATTAATCAACAATTAACATCAAGACCAAATTACAATATGTATTGTTTAAGCCAGAAAGGTTTTTCGTGTCAATGAAGCACTCGGCGCACAGCCTATTATAAAAGCACTGAAGAGCAATGTCAGTGGTGCAACTGGGTAAGTGGAAAACCTAATAACCACTAAAGGGTTGAACCAGCAGGCTGGCAAAACACAACAATATAAACACAGAAATACCCTATGCACACACAAAGTATTAATGTACAGGTAGGTGATGGTACACGCAATAGTGAACAAATAACGTTACAGAGAAACAGTCAATATTCAAAGGAGAAAAAGAAGGTGACGTAAGGTAAATCCTTGGTTCTTTAATTTCTGTATGCTTTACAACAGCCAGCCGACACGTGTTTCATCGCTTGCGGGAATCTTCATGGCTGGAAACAACAAAATGATTCTTTTTGTACATAAATAATCTTACGTTGCGACTACAAAATGATTCATGCTCATGACTGCGTGATGACAAGTTTAAGCATTAAAAAGTGATCAAAAAGCTGGATGATCATAAGGTAAGTGTCCTAAGACATCCTGAGAACTGTGCATGCCATAAGGTGTTTGGAATTTATAACGATCGAGAGAAAAGAAAAGTGTGTCAGTGAGTTCGTAAAACCTGATGTGTATATAGAATGGCACGCGGTGGATGATCGCATTGAGCTGGCATGCACACACAGAACCCAAAATTAAATACCTGTGCAGAGTGAGAAGTGATTATTTAAGTCTTTACATGAGTAACAGATCGGACGTCGTGTACAGGTGACAATAAGGTGACACTCAGAATTTGTGAAATACCTCCTTAAAGAATCATACTACAACACATACCTCAAAGTGGATGCGTATATGCCAAAGGTCTGTAGAGAACAAAAGTATATATACAAGGAAGAAAAAAGACTAGAAAAGAAAAGGGAGGGGAAAAGAGAGAAGGAGGATATTGGTTAAGTTATTTGTACAATGTAAATGAAGACCAAGCCGGACAAACTATCAGAATGGTCGGTTTGAATACTGGATTCCTAATATGTGCAACCCAAAATAGGGCGGGGGATAGGGGGAGTGAAAAAATTATTAATCATAAACAAACTCTCACCGCTCTGCTGGTGATACTTCCGACCCGGTGGGGCCCTAGACCAATTCAATTGTGAATGTGGAAGTAAAGGCGTATACTGGAAGCAAAGGTGAAAAGGAAGAAAAAATAAGTGTATTGCGAATGCAATCTGTATATAAAAACTCATCCATTTAAAGAGCGGCATATGACACTCTATTTACGAATGTCAACATAATGACTAATGGTAGGGACTGAGATTATAACGCAAAAGGTCCAAAAGCTATTTACATGTAATTGTATACAAACTGACTTATAATGAACGATCATTTAAAGGGATTTCCTAAGTATTGTCATGCCCAGAAAACATATTGCCTTATTAAAAAACGATATGTGCAAATCACTTCCACGAAGAAATGCGGGGTGAGACACAAGTAAACATGTCCTTTATATACTTTACTCTAGTTAAGACATTAGCATCGCTCTCTGAGGTAATTGATAGAGTTCCGGCAAAATCATCACGTCCACATCTAGTAGAGAAAACCAACCATGTGAGCAGCGTTGTACTCGGGAAGATAAGGCTAATTACCTGGAAGCTCTGTATGCCTCAGCATATATCCCGGGAGCTTGTTTCCTTAAAAATGAAATGGAGCGGAAAACTCCATAGACATCGTATTCTGTAGAAGAAAATTGAAATAGAAACTATAGTCCAAACTGAAAAATAACCTGTCAAGAGTGGCGACAATGAGTAATGCTTCTAAAGCCAACAAAGTCGCATTGTAATTGTGATAACCATACAATTACATGTAAATAGCTTTTGGACCTTTTGCGTTATAATCTTAGTCCCCACCATTAGTCATTATGATGACATTCGTAAATAGAGTGTCATATGCCGCTCTTTAAATGGATGAATTTTTATATACGGATTGCATTCACAATACATTTATTTTTTCTTCCTTTTCACCTTTGCTTCCAGTATACGCCTTTACTTCCACATTCGCAATTGAATTGGTCTAGGGCCCCACCGGGTCGGAAGTATCACTGGCAGAGCGGTGAGCGTTTGTTTATGATTAATAATTTTTTCACTCCCCCTATCCCCGCCCTATTTTGGGTTGTACATGTTAGGAATCCAGTGTTTAAACCGACCATTCTGATAGTTTGGCCGGCTTGGTCTTCATTTACATTGTACAAATAACTCAACCAATATCATCCTTCTCTCTTTTCCCCTCCCTTTTCTTTTCTAGTCTTTTTTCTTCCTTCTATATATATTTTTGTTCTCTACAGACCTTTGGCATATACGCAGCCATTTTGAGGTATGTGTTGTAGTATGATTCTTTAAGGAGGCATTTCACAAATTCTGAGTGTCACCTTATTGTCACCTGTACACGACGTCCGATCTGTTACCCACGTAAAGACTTAAATAATCACTCTCACTCCGCACAGGTATGTAATTTTGGGTTTTGTGTGTGCATGCCAGCTCAATGCGATCATCCACCACGTGCCATTCTATACACAGATCTGGTTTTACAAACTCACAGACACACTTTTCTTTTCTTTCGATTGTTATAAATTCCAAACACCTTATGGCTTGCACGGTTCTCAGGATGTCTTTGGACACTTACCTTATGATCATCCAGCTTTTTAATCACTTTTTAATGCTTGAACTTGTCATCACGCTAAGTCACAACTTAAGATTATTTATGTGCAAAAAGAATCATTTTGTTGTTTCCAGCCCTGAAGATTCGCGCAAGCGATGAAAGACGTGTCCGCTGGCTGTTGTAAAGCATTCAGAAATTAAAGAACCAAGGATTTACCTTACGTCACCTTCTTTTTCTCTTTTGAATATTGACTGTTTCTCTGTAACGTTATTTGTTCACTATTGCATGTACCACAACCTACGTGTACATTAATACTTTGTGTGTGCATAGGGTATTTCTGTGTTTATACAATACGTATTGTATTTGTCAAAAATAACAATTACAACAATGTAATGGGAGAATAAGAAGGACAAAGATTTATTTATCATTTGAACATTTTTTACCTATGTAACATAAGCCTTTAATCATTTTCATGTAAATTGGGAAGCAGGAAATAGGAAACGTGGGATATAATCAGATGAAATATAAATAACACTGTTAAAATGGTGAGAAAAGAAAAAGACAATGAAGACCAATAAATTGTAACAAGCAATAATATGATAGCAACCCATTAGTAAAATACAAGTAATTAGGAAATGAGTAAGGGCAGAGAATTTAACATTTCATTCAGGTTTAAAGTTTTCTGCTGTTATCAAATTCGTATTAGAACAAATTGCACTGCATTTATTTAGATAAAGCGTCCATGGTAGCCCAAAGAAGAAATCTGTATCTAGTCTATGATGATGATCAACATTATACTACTAATCTTTGTTAGATATATTAGATTATTTCCAATTAGCAGTGATTTACTGAAACGCCAATGCCAAAATTACATCAAAGTTGTGTAATTAGTATCAAACAAGCTCAGTAGAAATCCATGTAATGGGTAAAGGGGGCATTGGATAAGAAGAATTTTAGCAATCGGACACCAAACTTTATGCCAAAAAGAAATTGTAATCATGCACCAAAATATTATATACATTAGATCACTGTTAGGTTGCTGACAAGACCAACATTTATTATTTCTATCCACAGAGAATTTAGCAGTAAGGGACGGAGTTATGTAAAGTTTATTATATAGGAACAACAAAGTTTGTGTGGTGCAGGCATTTCAGGACCCTTTGTGAACTCTAAGCTACATTCAACCCAGAACGTAGTAGACAAGGAACTGTTGTGATGTAACTGTAATAAAAGTTCTATTTCGAAATCAGAACGAGAAAAATCTGTATGGAAAAATGGTTTGTGTAAAAGGGATGCTTGAGGTGAAAGACCTAATATGGAGGAGGATGTTAAGGAGGCTTAAAGTGGTGAAGTAGATTCTGGTAATGAACAAAAACCATCTACTGCAATATCTATTAAAATAGAGAATTTCTTTTTGAGTTGATTTGGACAATTAAATGTGCTTTGAAAGAATAAGAAAGATATACTAGCATTTTTGTGAATAAATCCAACCACCCAACCACGCTTGAGCTATAAAGCTATGAAGTCTGTGATGTGTATTTCCTGAAGTAGAACCAAATCAGAATCATATTTTGCCAGATGAGATATAATTATCTTTCTTTTTGAAGGGCTAATAAAACCTTTGCCAGTCATTGTAGATACTCTAAATGTTATCTATATATAAAAAACGAATGAATGTCTGTCTGTTTTTCCTTTATGCATTACTACACCATTTATTCGATCGGCATGGAACTTTGGGAAGTTGTTGAGTACACTCCAGCGAAGGTTTCTGGCAAAATTATTATTATTTTTTTTTTAAAAAACAATTTGTTAAAAGTTGTTGAGTATACTCCCGCAAAAGGTTTCTGGCTAAAAAAAGAAAAATGTGTTAAATATCGTCCCCCTGGCCCCCCAGGGCCCTCGTAATCTTTCCAATACTGAACGTTTACAGTTTCCGGTGTGACTCGCTTTTACAATGACCATCAACAAAGCACAAGTACAATCGCTGCAAGTGTGTGGACTAGATTTGGAGAATCCGTGCTTCTCACATGGACAACTGTATGTGGCCAGCTCACGCGTCGGAAAACCTTCTGATTTATTCGTGTACGCACCAGACGGAAAAACAAAAAATATTGTGTATCCACAAGCACTCGAATAAATAAACAGAATTAAAACAACACTTTAAAATGTTTTCCATATTAAAATGAATAAGTTTCAATAAAAATGACACAATGTAAATTGAATGTTATCATAACAAGTTTCCTTAAATTTCCTTTCTTCTGAGATTGCAGCAATGCAAGATGGGTAAGCTAGTAAACAATAAACGAATAAGAGGTCATACAGTACTCATTAGTGGAATAGCAGAAAAATAGCCTGAAGTAAGTTAAAGGGAAGTAGATGATATAGTAGTGATAAAATAGACAGAAGAACCCAAATGAGGAAGAATGAATAAGTAAGGTGAGAGAAGAAGGAAAAGAAACGGAATAGACATGTCAAAGCATTGACAACTGAAACATATCTTAATAAGGAGCATAAATGAGAATGGGGATGGTGACAGCACCAAGAAAGGATGGCATGGTGGGGGAACATGGTGCAATGATGACATAGTAAATGTCAACAAATCTAACTGGGCGGGGACAAGGAAGAACAAAACCAGCAATGAGAAAAAATATGTTAAAAATTAAATGCAAAATCAAAACAATGCTGAAATTAAGCATACGTTACATCACTAAGAACTTGTAAATGACAATAAGATAAAATGAAAAAATAGCAACCTCCCATATGATAAGCATATATTATTAACACTTATATGGAGCTGAAACATCCATAGTATCAGAAAAATGCTATTTAGAAATGTTTACGGTCTGTTGGATGTTTGTAGGTGGTACTCTTATCTCAGATGGTGACCTTTAAAAGCATAGATGAAGCAGATCATATCTGGCACCTATTTAATAAAGTTGTTAACAAATGTCCAAGAATTCCTTTCTTCTTGTAGCTGTAGCTTTGTAGAAATCTTGAGTGAGAAAGAATTGATTGCTTGACCCTATACATTGTTTTTTCAGCTTTGATGCATTATGAATTTTGTGAAGGTCAGTAAATGTGTTCAATAAAATAATAACTCCTCTTGTATTAAGTGGATGAGCTGTGTGAGGATGTAGACCAAGGTGGTGTCCACACTGTATATCAATAACTGTAGAAAATGGTAAGCCTACTAATTGAGGTAAAAAAGATGAGAAGAAAGCTATTGGCCTGTGCCTTCAATTCCTTCTGGAAGACCATAAAGGTGAACATTATTGCTCCTATTTCTATTTTCTAAATCTTCTGTCTTAAGTTAGAGTTGGGCCACTTCCTTCTCCAGCTAAGTAATTTTAAGAGCTACTTTCTGAATGTCAAGAATACGTTGTTCCATCAATAACACCCTTTTCTCAATATTGGACCACTTATCATCTAAGTGTTGTATGCGAGCACTGGTTTCTTCCACAAAGGATATAGTGCTTTGATACCATCAAGCAAAAGTTCTAATGAAATTGTTGATTGTGACTTTACAGGAGAAGGAGGGTCTTCCTTAAATCTTTTATAAGTAGAAGTAGGAGTGTGTGCCTTCAAATTAGGTGGAATAGCTGCGGATTTGGGAATTGTAGAAGGCATTCGCTCAGACTGAGATAAACCAGTTGCCATTGATTAAAGTTTTACAGAGCCCGCAGAAGTTGAAGAGAATAATTTAAGATTTCCAGTCTTGCCCATATAAGAGCATTTGTTAATTACCAGGTAAGTATCAGGTAGCCTATTAGTAAGAAGTAGAACACCACAGAAGAATGCACACAAAACACACAGTATCCAAAAGAGCTGCGTCTCCAAAGATCAGTACTATAAAAAAAATGCATTCCATGCACTTCTTAGCATAGGCGACCAAAGTCATTGGAAGGAAAACCTTAAATGCCTTACCTTCATTGTGAAAACAGCATTGTCATGAGGTAAGATTGCACCCATTGAAGAGTGCTGAAGAGATTCAAGATGTCCCTCATGAAGAGAAAAAAAGAGATGTTGCCAGGCTGCAGATGAAAGGAGTGCATTGCACAGCTTTAAAAAAACTTCCCATTTACTTTGGGCACTCCAGAGACAAGAACTGCTGCATTGCAGAAAAATTATATTGGTATGAGTGGCGTCCTCATACAAATTTCTCAGTTATGGCAGAGAGCTCCTGGCTCAAGTGGTTTTTACACAAATGTAAAGCGGTCTCATAGAATTTGTCCTTCTTTAAGGCTCTGAAGGCAGACCCATAGAGAGACTGTAATACGTTATTTTTAAATACATAACCCTGCAAGGGTATTCAGGGGGCTATAGCGCAACATGATACCAGTTACAAATTCAAAACCTGATGCCAAAGGAAAGTGTCTTGCAAAGGGAATGCAGTATGTGTCATCACTCACTTTTGTTCCTGGTACCAGCAATGGAGCATTTGTCATAAAAGAAAAATCTCTTGCTAGCTTGTTCATACTAGTTCTTGGATCTAAAATTTGAGAAAAGATAACAATAGTTCAAAAAAGGATCTGGTTTGCTCCTGAGACCTTCATTATTAGTAGCTGTTATAAGCTAAACAGCTCCTTTTGATACGATTTCAATATTTTCTGAATATTAGAAGCATTCTGTGAGAATTCAACCCTAATTTTGCTACACTCAGAGCAGATTAGTTCTGTACAAAAAAAATGGTTATAAAGGAGTTACTACATATATGAGAGAGGAAGGGTTCTAGGGCTAGAACAAAAGTAATGGGGATAGAGGGCAACCTTTTTGAACTCCCTGTTGAAGGGAGAAATAAGGGAGAGTCTCTCCATTGACAAGAACTGAGGCTTTAAGGGAAACATATAATAGAGAAATTAAGGATATAATCTTAGGGCCATGGCCATGACAAGATTTTGCTGCACTCTTAAACTAAGGTTTAGCAGCAAGTTAAAACAAGCATTGGCAAAGCCAATAGCTCTTGCCTTTTTACATACTGGCTTTTCAAATGTGTTTTGAAAGTAAAAAAGCAGAAACGTGTTATGATGTGAGATGCGCATAGTTGCTGGTTGCTTAAGCTTTGTGACACTGATGGAGGATGTGTCATTTAGTGGACTTGCAATGAAAAGGGCAGACTTTATAAATTATTTATGTAACAATTCAAAAGAATGAGATACCACTTGGAGCAGTAAATAAAAGAAAAATACAAAATACTTTTCCCTTGTGCAAAAGCACTTTTGTTTTAGAGCAAACAGCTCTGCAGTTAGTGGGAGGAGCTAAGCACTCCAAAGCAATGCAAATATAATATTTTAAAGACTGCAAAAAGTGGGAGAGCAAAGGAGGAGAGGGTGGGGGAGCAAGCAGGGAGAGAAGGACTGGGTCGGGGGTTTGGGAACAACAGACAAGCTTTAGGCAGTCTGAGGATAAGCAAAATGGAAGACAAAATGGAAGGCAGTGCTGGAAGAAACAGCAGCACAAGTTTGTGTTAGTTAAACTGAGAAGCAGCATGTGAAAAAGAGAGAGAGCAAGTGAGTGGGGTCAAGACAACATGGAGTATTCTATGGTATGGGTATGTAAGGGAAAGCCAGCATATAGGAGAGAGTCAGACAACATGTGCATTCTCAAGGAGTGCTTTAAGAAAAAGTTGTTCCTAAATGTGGGAGGTAGACGTACACAAGTCAACCAATCAAAAGCATGATAAAGAAGCAATGCTCTAGGTGAGGGAGGAACACTAGAATAGGAAAGATCGTACAGGCTTTAAGCCCAGCATACGTTTTTGGAATTTCAAACAGACACTTAAACTGTCTGTAGGTGAGGGCTAAAACGTGGGACTGTCCTGTTCTCCCCAATGAGACTGTATTATAAAAAAGAAAATGCATCTTACCTTATAGCCCACTGCCTTACTGCCCTTTCTGCAGGGCTATTACATTCAAAAGCTTATGCTATAGTTTCGTGCAGATAGCTCAAATTTGCATTCAAATGTGGCAACATGTACCATTTGAAGACATGCCATTAATATCACAAAATGCTAAACAGAGAAGAAGAGAGGACCGACAGGGCACTTATGTGTACACTATTCACCACTTAGTTGCCCATCGAAGTACTCAGACATTCATAAACCTGCATTAGGTCACATGCAGACATCAAGTAAAGCCATCGAAGGCAGGGGACTTGTTGCAGATATTTGTCTTGCTAAACAATACAACCATCAAAAAATAATGTTTTATTGTACAGCTATAAGATGGAGCACAGGTTTCTGGGCTGAGGTCTGGTATGCCTTCACCTACATGGATCTGTCAGGTGCAAAAGAGGGGATGTTCCTTTTTTTGAGTGGCCAGTACATGCTTTGCAAGTGTATCATGATTCTCAACATAAAGGGAGGTCTGTAGATGTGCTGACATTACCCATGACATAGCATGATGACACAGGCTCAGATTTGTGTCCAGTGTAGCTTCTAACATTGTATCGGGCCTTGGTCTCGTTTGTTTGCCCTCTATGTGCTCAGGTGCATGGAGATGGGTTGCTCTTTGTTAAAGAGAGATGATTGATCATCTCTGATGATAAATACTAACCATTTCGATCTGTACGTTTTCCATAATACCTCATGACCAGGGAAGGAGTGGACCAGACGTACAGTTGATGAGACCTGCATTTCAGGACACAGTCAGCCTGGCTTTTGCCTCCATGCCAAATTAGTACCAAGCCTTGGACAAGAAACCTGTTTGCAGTGCCGCTGGAACTGACTTGTAAAGAGGAGAGCCCTGCCTGCTTTGAGAAAGTATACGGGCCGTACCTTCCTATTCTGCCAGTCTAAAAGGAGTGGGTAGGTGCAACTGTCTGAGGAACTGTTAGATCTGTCAAGAGGTCTGCAAGTGATCTGCAACATCCCAGGAAAAGAGATCACCCAGCCATTGTGGAGGAATAGCAGGTAAGGCCTTCTGTCTGCATTGAATGGGGGCAAGGGAAAGATTAATTGCTTACATAATCGTTGGCGAGTCTGCTTTGTCCCTGACCTCACTGTAGGGAAAAGTGTGCGAATCATAAATCGCTTCAAATAACATTCTAGTTTCCATTTTTTTACTTGTGTAATTTAGAGAGTTAACTGGGTGAAGTTGTACTGATACAGAAGCCCTTGCCTGTGTGTAATTCAGGTTAAATAGTTCACTGAACTATCAGTCTTTGAATTACCAGTCTCGAGCTTCCAGCTTTTGTTTCAGCCACCAAAGCTTGTGACCCTGAACATGTGGACACACTTTTCACAGAGAAGACCAGACCAAGTTTTTAAAGATAACGGTCCTTTAAAGTAGTGATATTGAGTAATAATGCTGTATTTTGCTATGTTTTAAGTGTCTGTATAAATGATCAACATGATATGTTGGGCCAATGACACCAGTCAAAAACTACTCCAGCTGCCAAAATTGGAGCCCAGTAATCTTTGATGCCCCGGGACCACCCAGACAAGTTCTCCGCGATGGGCTACTTGGTGATTTGTATTTCGCCACCTCCATTTGCTTAGGGTCCGAAACCGGAACAAGTTCAAGGCCCTTTGCATCGCCTACAAGGCCATCCACAACTCAGGGCCTAAGTTTCTTGTGGATGCCTTTCGCATTTACACCCCCACAAGAACACTTCACTCTTCTACGGCCCTTCGTCTTCCTGTCCCTCAGACAAAAACATCATCATGGGTAGACAGACGCTTTCTTGTGGCCACCGCCAAATTAAGTAACTCTCTTCCCATCTCTATCAGAAGCTGCCCCACTCTCCTAATCTTTAGGAAACAACTAAAGACCTAGTTATTTAATCAGTAGCGTCTTCGTTGTTTAGGCTGGTTACTGTCCTATGCGCCGAGACACCCTCGGGTATTTGTGCGCAATACAAATTTCCCAAACATAAACAAACATACAATATTTACTTCTAGATCAGGATAATAGAGCTGCTGTGCTGAGATATGCTTTTTTTCTCCTTGGATGCTGGGTATTTATTGTATTTAATTTATTTATTTAGACAGTTTTGTATAGCGCCAACAAGACCCTTGCGGGTATCAGAGCGCTTAACAGTGCAGATATATCGACATAAAAACATAAAAAATACAATGAATTAGGTGAATAAAGTAATGGTAAACATTAGAGGTCAGCACATATTTACAAGAGAGTATAAATGATTCAGGTGAATTTGGCCAGGAGAATCGATTTAACTCCTTTTTTGAAAAAAGCTGCGGATGGATTAAGTCTAGTTTCTGGAGACAAGGCGTTCCAAATTCTAGAAGACCTTCCTGAGAAGGTACGATTGTCTGTTTTCTTCTTGGAGAAACATTGTGGTTTACGTAGAAGATTGTTAGAGCTCCTAGTAGATCTGTTACCACCCGAAGGTACCAGTTTCTCCGCTAGTAAGCTCGGTGTTTTGTGATGTAAGGCCTTATGTGTCATACAGACAATTTTCAAAAGTATTCTGGCCTCAAAAGGTAGCCAGTTGAGGGCACGAAGGTCGTGGGAAATGTGACAATTTCTTTTGGAGCCTGTGATGAGTCTGGCGGCTGTATTGACTGAGGCTCTAAGAGGAGCAGTCGTTGATCTGGGTCGGCCGCAAAGAGCAACACTCCCATAATCCACTCTGGTCACTTGCTGGTATGAAAGGTTTCAATTTTCTCAGCGTATTCATCTGAAAATTAGCTCCTTTTGTTGCAGCGCTGATGTGCTTCTGCATAATTAGCTAATTGTCCAGGGTTATTCCTAGTGATTTCGCTGAATCAATGATGAGAGGTTGACCATCGAGTGCTGTAATGTGCTTCATCCACTCGTGGATGATGGTTGTTTGGTTGGGAGGAGCGATTAAGCAAAATTCTGTTTTTAGGGTGTTTAGTTTTAGATGGTTATTTGCCAGCCAGATCTGAGTTTTATGGAGCGTTGTATTAAGGGACTGGATGTCTTCAAGTGAGTGGACCTTAATGTAGAGTTGTGTGTCGTCGGCATACATGTGACATTGGATATTTGAGGAGTTGAGAAGCTCAGTGAGTGGTTCCATAAACAGATTGAAGAGTGTCGGGGGGAGGGAAGAACCCTGGGATACTCCCAAAGTGACTGGGGAGGAGTTAGATAACGATTGGTTAATCTTGAATCTTTGTGTTCTGTTTTGGAGGAAGGAAGTGAACCAGTTTAACACTGTACTAGATAGTCCCATCCTGTGGTTCAAGAGGTCTAGTAGGTTGCCATGTTTGACTGTGTCAAAGGCTGATGATAAGTCAAGCAGGATTAGCAGGCAGGCCTTGTTTTGATCCAATATTTGTAATGTGTCATCGATTATGTGGGTCATGGCTGATTCTGTGCTGTGCCCTGATCAAAAGCCTGATTGGAATTGGTCGAGCAGGTTGAAGTGGTCTATGTGATTGCTGAGCTGCACGTGGACACATTTTTCTAGTAGTTTGGCCAGGGTTGAGATGTTGGAAATTGGGCGATAGTTATTCAGGTAAGATGAGTCCGCCAATGGATTCTTTAGGATGGGGGATACCTGACCAGCTTTGAGGATGTCTGGGATGATTCCTTGTAGAAGAGAGGTGTTTATAATCCTAGTCCATAGGGGCACTAGCAATGGAGTGAAGGTTTTTAAGTGGGTTGCTGGGAGAGGGTCTGTGAAGTGGTTGGAGGGATTCAGGGCCATGAGCATTTTTAAGATAGTTTCTTTGTTGAAAAAGCTGAAGTCAGTCCAGGAGGCATTGTTCTTGAGTTTGAGCTTTGTAGAGCAGATCATCGGGGTGCCTAGTGTGGTCAGTGAGGCTCTCATGTGTGATTTGGTATGGGATAATAGATCGTTAAGCAGGACTGTCTTTTAAGTTTTCAGTCTTTGTTGTGAAAAAGGATGAAAGCTCCTCGCAATTGGGGAGTGTTTCAGGATTAGCTTTGGGGGGAGTGGGAGGCACCCTTGGATTGAGCTTTGATTATTCCGAATAGTCTTTTGGGACGATTCTTGGCTTGGTCTAATTGTTGACGAAAGAAGTCAGCTTTTGATCGTACATATGTATGCGCATAGAATGTTGTGTCTTTTGCCTATAAGAATTCTATGCCTTTGTGAGCATTCCAGGATAGTTGGGATTCACATTAATATTATCATACCATACTTTCTGACTTGGGTTTTACCTTTACTTTTTAAACACAATGATTGTGTTGTACTCACAGCATGCTGTCATGCCCCTCATTCGCATCCCATGTGTGGGTTTTGTTTCAGAGACTGGGTGAGATATATCTGCTTTTTGGGCATGTTCACTTACACACACAATTATGAGTACAGTAACAGTAGTTACCCCACATACCAGAATTATATGGGCACTTGTAAAGAGGATCAACGTGTGAGTTCAGAATTATATGGGGCACTTGTAAAGAGGGCCAAAGTGTGAGTACATGTATTTGTATGTGAGTGGTGTGTGCATTACTTCTGCATAGACACTATAGTGTGGACATGGCGTCATGGCTAACATATTTGTACTATGATGTTACAGACTTAGTCTGCACATGAAGTTTCATGAGTGTAGTACTTTGTCTGTTGTTATAGGCGGTGTAGAAGGATGTTATACTGGTTATTCAAAGATGCTCTAAGATGATGTAACTTGCACCATTTCAGAGCATCATTGAACACCCATAATCACGTCCGTGTAAGGTATGGTGCTACATCGCATCTGTTGCCTAAATATTGATTTCAGTCGCAGTGCCCTTTACTTCCTGAAACGTTTACATCAGTCCAATCAATGCCCCTGTTCAGCAAAGGGAAGCATTAGCAGATACTCAGTCACAAGATGTAATTCAACAGGTCGTTGGATGTTAGAGCCATTAGGGCTGGCCACGCCGGAGCTCCTCGCCTATTCCTAGTTCCATAAACATTGGGGGCTGCCGCCTCTGCCTACATTAGACCGCCCTGTTTCTCAGTCACATCTAGCCATCCATGCGTCGAGCTGTTTACATTCCACACTCAGATACTGTCTGCACACGAGCGAAGATACAGTCACTTCCTACAAAGGAATGTATTCACTTAATTAAAGCCAAGTTCTAGGCCCGGCAGAAATCCTTTTTTGTCATCGGGAGGTCTGGAAGACCTCTGCTTTGGCTTTTCCTAATCTATGCCAGATACTCGTTATCATGGCATACCCCGGTATAAAGCTTCGAGGCAGCACACCCAACAGAAAGCCTGTCAAAATAAATGTTAACTTGTGACCGCGATAGAAGACACTCCGGAGGTATTAGGAGAATCCGAGCTGTCAGTCACAGCCAGGGCTCAGGGTTTACATTATTAGCTCCGACGCCGGTGGCATGGTCTTGGGATAACAACTTTTCTAAGCTATAATGGTCCAAAAAACACAAACTGACTGTGGAATATATTTCGTGCCGAGGTGACGTTACCAGTGTCCAAGAACCTTTTTTTTGTCTTTTGTAAGGTGATGCGTTATTAGATTACGCCGTGCGCCAAAAGACACAGCTACCTACTGACCGCCTACTGTAGGCTTCCATAAGAAGTGAAGCGGCTCTTTTCAGAAATGCATTTGTAGGTAACAGAGGAACTTTCAGCCATTTGCCTAGTCATATTGAACTGCACTTTCTGCAAAGCCAAGCTTGCCAATCAGGACCTGCTAAATAGTTGTTTGTCAGAGGAACGACTGACGGTCGGCATGAATGCTTTGCCAGGCCCCTACTAATCTTGTTATGTAGAGGGGGGTGCAAAGGGAGAGTGCCAACCGTGTCATCAACGCTGCATTTAATCAATAATTCGAATTCAGAAACTAAATATATAATTAGAGAGGTTTTTTTTACATGTAATTAAGTAAATTGACGGGATACCGTTTCACCATCACTTATGTCTCTGATGTAAAGGCTCCTAATACGTTTTGTGGAAACACACACTGTACTTCCTCGATTAATGTAATGCATTTGCACCCTGATGCTGCTTTTGAACCCATACGAAAACAGGTTTTGCTGCAGGGTCAGAAAAAAGAGCGCCTCCAAAGATCAAAAACATCTCCTAATATTGCGTAATATTTGGCCTGACTTTGATTCTTATTTTGCTACTTATATCAGTTAATTAGAACAGCCACGTCTCTTTTTAATGGGAAATGAAACTGTAATCCTTAGAGCCAGCAGCCTAGCTCATGCAGTCAAATCTCTACTAGCTCGCTGAGTTCTTTCTCTATCCGATGGACTAAGGTTTCTCATAAAACAGACGGCATGTGGGAAGTAAACAGGGTCCGCCGAACTCCCCTCTATCAACAGTTTTGGGTGACTTTACCCTCTTGCTGACTTTCACCTAATCTCTGCGTTTTACGCACACGAGCTATGTATTTGATCAAGATCATATGTGATGGCTTCACTATGTTCTGCTTGTTTTGCTGAACTGATATTCCATTTTTTCCACATTTACATCCATGTCTCATAGAGGGTGGCCTCCCCTTCAGGTTTTTGACTGAAATCCCTGTCCCAGCTGGAAGACATATCTGATTTCCATAATGTCCCGTGATGAGATACTCTTTGGTGGATGGGTTAGGGACCGTTCACTTTTCATTTCAGTGTTATACTTTTCAACACACGTTCACTTTTCATTTCAGTGTTATACTTTTCAACACACGGGTGGAAGTGCAAATTCATAGCCAATGTGGAAAGATGCGAAAATATTACAAAAATGGGTTAGAAGAGGTAAATCATCAAGAAAATAGTCTTTACGTTTTTCATTTTGTGGCCACTGCACTGCTGGCTCTTCACCTTTGAATATAAAGCATTTTTTTCTTGATGAAGGACCAAAAAGCGTTTCTTTCAGTCTTTATTGACTACACGTCCCTGTTTTGCAAATAATCCAAAAAGCGGAATGCCATAACAACGGATGAACCATAGAATCCCTAAAGCGATTTCCTCCCCCCACCTAACAGTACATAAAGTGCCTCTTGAATTAATTTTGCAGCTACATCAGTCTTCCTCCCTCCTATCTTTGATCTCCTTGCATCTATATCCTTGGTCACAAAAAGGCCACGAAACATAGTAAACAAAGAGCACTGACAAAAAAAAATTAAATCACCACAGAGCATGAATTGGGGTGGGGTCAAAGGAGCTTCACACTCAATAGCATCAAATAAAAAAATCCGCATAATATTACCTGCTACAGCAACCCAAAAAGAAAAAAGTGTAACTGAGTCCCACAACTGAAAACTGTGTGGTTAATATTATTAGCGGGTTGACAAAAAAATTCAAACAATACTCAATTTATTTATGGCCATTATCCCACAGTAGTCCTTCAGAGGACCTATAACGCTAGAGGGGGTCGAACTCAAAAAAGTTTCAGAGTTTGATTATCTTGGTATAAGGATTACCCACAGTATGCTCTGGTCTTCCCAGGTTAAGAAGAATAGAATTAATGTATGTCAACAAGCATCTGGGATGCAGAGGATGTACTGGGTATCTAAAACTAGACATATTTCCATTGCACTGAAAGTATATAGGGACTCATTACGATGTTGGGCGGAATCACTTTGGCCTGACACCGACTCGGTCATGGGACTGACCGACACCATGTCGGCAGTCCAAACTGCCCCATTAGGATGCAACCAAACACTGTTCAGTCACATTCCTATATATTTTATTTGGGAGCATGAATTACGACCGTAAAACCACCTGTAATGCATGTTCTCATGGAGAAATGAGAGGAGCAGTTCATCCCTGCACCCCGTGGCAGGCACCTCAAGGCCCTGCACCAAAGGGGGACTGGCTGGGAGCCCCCTAAAATGCTTTCCGACATGGTTTCCATGTCGTAGAGGCTGGCATGGATATCATGTTGGAAAGCGTGCTTTGTAATCTCAAAGCCGGAAAAACCCGTACTTGAGATTACAGGCCACATACCGACTGGTGGACAGGTTCTCTGAGCCTGTCGGAGGCCAGCCGGAATGATTGGCCTGTTTCCTTTCTGACTGCCTCCTTTAAAATGAGGCAGTCTGATAGAAACCGGCTGGCCTTGTCGGAGCCTCTACTGTCCGTATCATTATCCTCCCCATAGTATGACAGCTGAAGGCAGGGCCCTCTATGGAACAGAGGTGTGGGGATTTACAGGACTGTCTTGTTTAGGAAAAGCTGAGATTAACTTTCTGAGATGTTTGATTTGGCTCCAAAAGAGTACACCCCTATTACCCTTCGTTGGGATCTGGGTATAAAACAAATTGTTCACAAAGTACAGTTGAGACCAGTTCTGTTTTGGAGGAGACTTAAGTTTAAACCTGTCCTAGTGTATTATAATGCTTTTAAAGAACTAGTTGAGTAAGATAAGAACAATAAGAATTATTGGACACGATCTATTAGAGATACATTGTCCCAAATTGGTTTGGAGGAATACTGGAACGAACATGACTGGCCTTTAATCCATTCTAAGGCTGCACTTAAGGAAGCCTTTTAGTCGGAAAAATGAGCATTACAGGTGAGAAATGGTAGGCAAGGAGTGTTAACTGTTGCCTTTCACGATTAAAAATCGCCTAACATGTGTGAACCTTTCCTAAAATATATCTTGACTCCTTCAGCTAGGCAACTGTACATTGATTATGACATGACACACTCCCTTTACGGTCTTTTTGAGCAAAATGGAAATCGAAATTGAACCAGAGTATGGCTTGTCCGATATGTCAGTATCCTGATGAGGACCTGCAACATTTCTTCTTTTTTGCCGAGGATATGCAAAACCTAGGTCGAACTGGATTCTACCCATTTGTAGGCAACTGGCGGATAGGAAGTGTATAGTAGCATTAAGGCTCTTGCGAGCAGAGACTAAGGAATCTATTGTCTGCACAGGTGCGAAGTATCTCCACTGGAGCTGGAGTATTAGAGTGAACACGATGCTGGAGAGCCATCCCAGAATTAATGCTAGAATTAAATCAAAAGATGGAATCGGGGTGGTTAACTTTCACTTGATATGTCCAGTAATGCCTCTTTTCCTGGAATCTAGAGGGGCTGGATTGCTCCAGGCCCCCATTTGTTGTGTGCTGTTGTCTTAACATCTTATAGACAATGAATCTGATGATATAAAGTAATGTTTTTAACTTTTGGAATCTGGAAGGTCCTGCTTTCTTTTTGGAATTGTCTATTATGCACAGTTTTTATTTATGTATTTTCAAATGGTTTATATACTTGGTGTTTTATATATTTTTTATATATTTTTAATGCTTTACTCGTTTGCTTTACTTTTATGGTTAAAATACCGAATTAGGTAAAATTGAAAGATAGTATTAGTAGTCAGAGATTTGTGAGGAATTTTTTCTATTTAACGAAAGTCAAGTCATTTATTTTCTTTATTATGCACTTCCAATTCTATCCATGAAGAATCATCCTTTTGGACCCCTCCACAATATTTGAAATGTTGCATCATGATATCATGATCAACTGTCCAGCAGAGAAAGACCTGTTGACAACTGCCCTTGCTTGGTTCTCCTCTTTTCTTTCATGAGGAAGCCATTCATTATCAATGCCACCTTTCAGTTCCAAAGAAACTAAGGGCCTGAATTCCGATGTTGGACGGACTCCGTTTGGAACTGGAACCGAACGACCTCTGGTCGTCGGTTCCAGCCGAGGAAGTAGAATGCTGCAGAACTCGATTCAGTTGCAATCCTATTCTTTACAATGGGAGCATGAATTCCAAACAGAATACATGAAATAATTGCAAAGAACAGAGGTGCAGTTCATCCCTGCATCCGGTGGCAGGCACCTCAAGGCGCCTGCCACCGGGTGCAGGGATCAACAGGGGGGTGCCATAGGTGCTCCCTAGGCCGCCATTTAGCAGATTTGAACCCATGTGGACCCTGCTAGGGGCAGCCAAGGACAGAATCCCAATGCATTTCTGTGTCGGAAAGGCCAGCACAGAAAGGCAGTGGGAAACTGCCATTGTAATCCCTTGGCTGGAAAGAGCCAGCTGAGGGATTACTGCAGGATTTCCGAATGGCGAACAGGCTCTCTGAACCCTTCGGAAGCCATTTGTAAAACCGTTTCGGATTCCTTTCCTACCGTCCCCATCAAAATGGATCAGTCGGAAAGGAATTCGAACGGGCAATTCCAATGCGGTAGGAACGGCTCTGACCGAGCCGTTCCCAAATGCATCAGAATCGGGCCCTAAGATGAAATGCAGAGTTCTTCAGGGCTCATAACTATCACTGATTCTATTTAATATTTAAAAATATCTTTGACCCATTACATTTGCTTCTTTGGCCTGGACATCATGTCATATGCTTACAATACTGCAATGCACCTTTTCATCTTTTACCACCACATTGAAAAGATACAGCAATAACTTCTTAAGTCCCCTCCTGCACACCTGGATAAATAAAAATACGGTTAAGTTAAACACAGATTTTTTTTTACTTTTCATATGTAACCCTGACTCTCTTTGGAATGAGAGACTTTGGCATGTACATATATGGACTTTACCTAACCCTGTTATCATGGGGGAAATCTCAGCTTTAAAAAAGAACTTTGTCTTGGAACACAGATTAACTCTGTGGTGTCCACATAGTCCTATCAAATCAAGCTTCTCAGAAAAAGTTGCTGCATAATCATGCAAGACTTGACTATGTCAAAATCTGTTATGTGAGTCAGCCTGCAGCACTTGTGTTCAGACTTCAGCTGATCCAGAACATAGACATAAGGAGGCTCTTAGATTGTGTGTATTTAAGCATAATGTACACTGTCTTTCAAAGAATTATAGAACCATTTTTAAATCTCTGTGTTTGGCCCATAAAGCAATACATTGGAATGGTGTCTGCTTTCTTAGCTCACCTTCCTAAACATGTTCCTATGTGTGTTTTGCACTGTGCCTTCCAAGTTAGGGCATCTATACTTCATTTAAAAAAATGCTGGTGTGGCCGTTTGTGGTAGTTGCGTTGGGGCGGGGCAATGCGGGATGGGGAAATCAACAGATGACGGAATAGTTATCTATTTATTTGATTTTCCTTATTCTGTCATCTGTTGACTTCCCACCTGCTCTGCCCAGCCACGCCCCACTGCCTCACCACTCTTACCTGAACCGGCCATGCCTGCAAAAATATCTAATCAGGAGGGAAGACTGTCTACGTTCTGCCTTCCAGAGCCTGAAATCAACCCCAGAGGCCCTTCAAGCTATTTTTTACCACACAATTGTTCATAGAAAGTTAAAAACTCATCAATCTATTTAAACAATATTCATTAGGATAAAGGTAGGTGTAGCACAGTTCAATTATTACTGATCGATTAATAGTCTTATTAATATCTTTCTTTCTTTCTACTCTCTTAGCAACATAATGATGGATGTTCAGCAATTAAAAAGTCGTTTCATAGATTAATTCATGCAACTTTATTTTAAAAAAAACATGTTCTTAAAACTAACATCAGCAAGTAAAGGATCTTAGTCTGAGTGCAGTTAAAATGTGGTCCATCATCTTTTTCAATCTTAATGTCTTTGAATTGTTAGTTTATGTGTTTTTAAACATTTACATAATTTATTGAAATGCTGCAAAAAAAGAAATAATTTTCAAATTTATGAAACCATAATTTAGAATGTTTAGATCAGTAAGAAATGGCAGTTAAAAAAGTCTCAAACTGTATTTATAACTCTTAAAGCATTAGAAAACCATATAAATGTTTATTGGGAACTAGAAAGTAAGAATTTGAGTTTATTGGATTAACAATTTTGTTAATCTTTTTTTAAAATAAGGGCGTTTCTAAGATTTTAGCATGCATATCGTTTTTAAAAAAATTCAAAAAGTATACAGATTGAGTTTCGTATTTGTTTGAGTTTTAAATGTTTCTTAGACTATGAACACATATTACCCAATTAGTTATTAAACAGGCCTGCTGTAAATTAACATCAAAGCATTAATAATATCTCCGCTTTGAAATAGGAAACTACTTTCCAATTAACAGGCTTTAAAAGCTATGTATTATAGGTGGTTGATAGTTAAACTGTTTAGATCAGTAACGGTGAGAAATGTGGTTACTGGTTGAAGGTGGTAAAACCCTACTGATGCAACAACCACAATCCTTGTCAGGATGAACCACAAAAAGTTGTTAAATTAACCTGTGATTAACCTTCTTTTAGTTTTGCACAAAAGCCTTCAGGCTTAACTTACAGGTAATGTGTGAAGTAGTTATGAAGCACACAAACAGTAATAAAGAGAAAAACCACAACAACAAGAAAAATCATACCCCAATTTAGAAAACTAGAGTAAAATTAAATACATTATTTGACACCAAAGCAATAAAAAACCAATAAGTAGAATTGTAGATATGCAATTTCAAAGATTTAGGTAAGTAAAGCATCTAAAACAACACTGCACCACTCGTGGTTATTTGATCATGCTAGACCCTGGGAAGGTCACAGGTTCAGTCTGATCACGATGGAGTGTAGGCTGGGTACAGGGAACAGGTTAGTCCTGCTTAAAAAATTACCTTCTCAAAGTCCAGCGCTAAGTGTCCAGTTCACAGTGGAGGAGGCCGTGTGGGGCAGGGTGAGCCACGGATGGTCTTCACTGTAGGGTGAAAAGCTGGCCGGGCATTGCATATGGTTGAAGCTGTAATGAAAGATCCTGTTGGGTGCTACGAATGTGGTTGCTCGAACTTTGCATTGGAGGTCACCGCGGGCTGTCAATGACATAGCGCAAAGTGCAGATCTGACATTGCTGGTCGTTGCTGGTAGTCCCTGCAGCATGAATAGTTGGATCCACCAGAGCTCTGAGTTGGTAGTCATCGTGGGTGAGATCTTGGCAGAAACAGGCCTATTCACAGTCACAAAGAGTCCAGAAATTGAGGTGGTTTTCTCCTTTTCTTCAAAGGAGGTGCTCCACAGATGCCAGCCATGGGTCCAAGGCACCTCTTTGGGATCAAGAACTCACTCCAGAAGAGGCCAGGCGAGCTCAGGCAGATCCAGTTCTAGGTGCAGGCAGGTGTTGTACAACAGATCAGCTGTGCAATTGCAAGGAGGCCTCCAGAACTTGGTGTGTTCTTGTAGTTCAGGGCAGGAGGTCAGCCACCTGATCCTTGGAGGCACTCTGCCTCGAATGATGGTAGCATGCCCAGTCTGCCTTCTCAGTGAGCAGGGCAGGCCTCAAGTATCAGAGCAACCCTCAGTCAGCAGGGAATTCCTTCTTCCATAGTATCCAAAGGTCCAGTTGTGTACTGAAGAGTGAATCTCTTGGTCCAATATTTATACCCAGTACCAGCTTTGGAGTGGGGTCTCAGGGTCCAATATTTATACAAATGCCAGCGTTGAAGTGGGAGAAACTTTCAGAGTTTTTCACCACAGATGGTTCTGAAATGTCACTCCCCCCAGGTCCTAGGATGTCTGGGGTGACAAAAGGCAAGTGTGAAGTTATTTGTGAGTTTGTGAATGAAGTAGGCCGTCCCTATTGAAGTGCAACTGTGGTAAATGACAGCTCCGCTCCCACCCATCTTGTCAGGATATTTGTAAGTATGGCTCTCCTGCAATTTTCCATGAGGGATAGAAATTAGGTTCTACTCTACTTCACCATTTGGCTCGAGCACATGTCCCCTTTGGGGCAATTCTTTGCTGACTATTTAGTCGTCTGTTTGTGTTCAAATTCTATAAAGCCTTCACACTGGTTGCTGGGTATGGATTCTCAATTTGTGCTCAAAACTCTGTATTTTAGTTTTTACACTCACCCGGGTTTTGGCTTTAGTTTTTGAATATATATATATATATATATATATATATATATATATATATATATATATATATATATATATATATATATATATATATATATATATATATATATATATATATATATATATATATATATATATATATATATATATATATATAAGGACCTCATTTGTTGATATTGTTCCCCTCTTCCCTTCGGCTTCTCCTCTTCAGGTCATTGAATTTACATCATTTGGTTACAATTGTATTCTATGCAACACGTTCGTCCTGATGATGGTCCTGCTCCATTTTACCATTATTCTGAAACCTCGAACTCCATCTAATTATTATGGACTGCCTTAAGTGTACTTTATAACTGTTCTGTATATTGTTTAATTCTTAGGTTCAATCATGTGTATGGCATCAATGTTGAATTTGTGGCAGCTATTTTTTCTGTATATGTATATCAGCATTAAATGTGTTGCTGTGAAAATCATTGTTCTTTGTTTATGATTATTGTTATGACTAAAATATTGTTTACTTCACTTTTATGTTTGACCTTTGGTATGTAAAACGTTGAGGCTAAGATTGTATTGGTGGGGACAATTAGATAGATCTAGGGGTTGTATGTTTCTCTTGATATGCTTTATGAATTTTTATTTTTTATTTTTCATATATATGTTGAATTTAATCTTATAGCTTGGCTCCAGTGGGTCAATGTTATTCCAAGTGAACTATAGTCATTTGGCCTAGAATTAGAAAGCTTACAAACAGCACAAATCTCTGCAACTGATGCCTTAGGTGTAGAGGAAAGTGAGTAGTTGTTCAGCCTAAGAAGTATCACAGCCCCAGAAGATATGACTGCATCATACTGCCAGACAAAGTGCGTCTTTCCAGGGCTCACAAAGTAAAAGTGCTGAGCACACAAAAATGGTGAGTGTAGTAAGAGGAAGTAAAAAGTAGTGCAACATGTTCTTTTAGTTTGATTTCCATTCTAATCTAGGTATTGTCAAAGATGACATATTTGCTTTGACATAGATTGTGTATTTCATATTGTTTGTTTTATCTATGAAACAACTAACAAGGAGGAAATGTAATAACAACGAACATTACAATTAACAAGGCTATTTGTCATTATTGTGTAACTTACTTTCAAATAATTTTCGGGATTTCCCTGCTTTTGCCTGCCCTTGATCCTTTTTGAGGGTGATGGTGAGCTATTAGCATTCGGACTTTATCTAGTATTGTATTGCATTGTAATTTAATTGCATTTATATATCTAGTAGGGATCAGAGAGCCTGACAGACATTCCCCTTTATGTGGCAATGTTATGCAATATTGCACAGGTTGCTACTATTTTGCAGTTGTCAACAGGTGTATATTGTAGTGCACCACCACTCTTGTGAAGACAGAAAAAGTGAACTTTCAGTCTTCTCAATTACTTTTGTTGTTGATTTGTGGGTAGCCGTATCTTTTTGATTTCTAAATGAAAAAAACTTTGGTAGATGGAGGATATATTTGTACATGAGTAACGTCAATGCGACCAATTACACGGGGAAATCGTGCAATCTGATAAAAATGCAATTTTGTTAAGTGCAAATACTGTGCAGTACTATGAAATCTTATATAGACACTGAAGTAAGTTAAAATGTTATCAAGCAACTTGGAATAAAAACAATATAGTGCACTTTTGGAAACCTCACCCGCTACAGGTAGCTCCCAGATGCTAAATGTTGTAGTGAGCATAGCACTTGGACATATGTGGGTATTGTATTGCTCCTGAGAGTGATACTCTGCAGCTGAGGTTTAATTTCTTGAATCAGAAGATCTCGACTATCTTGGATACCCCATATCAATGCTGACAAACTCGGCTTTTTTGAATCACTAGTCTCAGTTGTTACTGTCACCAAAAATACAAGCAATATCCAAGCACAATTTAGTCTTTTTGGTGCCAACATATGTACCAGGCGTTATTCAGCTAGGAATAAGATACAATCTCTCTGCTGCAAGTGTTACCAAGCTGTGTGCCTATTTCTATGTTTGAGTGTCAGTCTTATCACTGAGAGGCACAATTATACATGGTCAAAAAAGAGCAGGTACTCCAGCAGATGATAAATACACCTTCAATAATTCCTACAGGCAGAGCCCCATTCCGCCACTGCACCAGCATTGTGCTTTGATCATTGTAGGGCTAATGTTCGGGGTTCCAATTAGCCATATACATGAGATTTGAGGCAAGGGACAGTATTATGTATCTTAGCTAAACCGATGCATGAAATACAAGTCACTATCAGAGCATCAATTGAGACTGTGAAACTGTGGCACAGGTTTACTAACATTCACACAGGCAGCATAGCAATATGAAAAAATCTGCAGTGTTGCAATAAATGAATGGTAATTAAAATGTAGTTCAGTAAATTTAGCAAGACCATGTATGCTGATGATGTAATCAGTCATGCTAATAAAGCCCTTTCTGAGTGATGCTAGTGTGTTCCACTATAGAGAAAACGTGGTCCTGCTGTTACTTACCTATGATGTGTACTCAAAGTAAATCGTTCAATAAAAATGTCAACATGAGGAAAACCAACCATGGTTAAGCCCTATTAGATGTGTAATTTTGCAGCAGTTTCACATCTTACATGTAGGAATATCACTTAATATTCTGCTCACCTGTCTGCGTGCCTGGTTCCCTTTGGCCTTTTATGCATATCCACGTCAAGTAATTTTAGTTGATCTGGATTTGTGCAAAAACCTATGGATAGTCGCACTTTTCCTGCCCTAATATGCCCCATTTTACAAAAGGAACATGTGTCCATGGTGCAAAGGCAACATTTGGAGCAAATATGTGTTTGCATGGAAAAGCTGACCAGCACTGGTGTTTGCATCCCAATGTGTCGTCTGAGGGTCCTGAGTATTCAAGACAGTGTACACTATAGGAAAAGCACAAAAAATATAAAGCAGCTTTATACGCAATTGAAAGGTAATAGTTTGTTGATGCTAATTATTCGCCTATATGACATTGTTTAAATATAATTATTCAACTAGGATTAATTATTCTTTGAAAAATGTAAATATAGTTCTCATACAATAAAGATGTGATTTATATGATGGGTTAAGGAATTGTATAAGATCCATTCAGCAAAAACGATGTAAAGAATGACTAAGAAACTCTCACCGGAGCTGGGGGACGAGGGGAGTCCTCTTCTGTTGCCGCCACCGCCAGGAGTCACTACATTGCAGGCATAGCGCCGCCGCCACGGGACTGCAATTCCCGGCTGCCTCAGCGGCGGCGCAGCTTCCACATGCACTGCAAGCGCCAGGAGGCACCCATATACAGCGCTCTGCTCGGCGGAGCAGGGGGGGCACACTCACCGGAGCTGGGGGACGAGGGGAGTCCTCTTCTGTTGCCACCACCGCCAGGAGTCACTACATTGCAGGCATAGCGCCGCCGACCCGGGACTGCAATTCCCGGCTGCCTCAGCGGCGACGCAGCTTCCACACGCACTGCAAGCGCCAGGAGGCGCCCATATACAGCACTCTGCTCGGCGGAGCAGGGGGGGCACACTCACCGGAGCTGGGGGACGAGGGGAGTCCTCTTCTGTTGCCGCCACCGCCAGGAGTCACTACATTGCAGGCATAGCGCCGCCGCCCCGGGACTGCAATTCCCAGCTGCCTCAGCGGCAGCCCAGCTTCCACACGCACTGCAAGTACCAGGAGGCGCCCATATACAGCGCTCTGCTCGGCAGAGCAGGGGGGGCACACTCACCGGAGCTGGGGGACGAGGGGAGTCCTCTTCTGTTGCCACCACCGCCAGGAGTCACTACATTGCAGGCATAGCGCCAAAGTCCCGGGACTGCAATTCCCGGCTGCCTCAACGGCAGCGCAGCTTTCACACGCACTGCAAGCACCAGGAGGCGCCCATATACAGCGCTCTGCTCGGCGGAGCAGGGGGGCACACTCACCGGAGCTGTGGGACGAGGGGAGTCCTCTTCTGTTGCCACCACCGCCAGGAGTCACTACATTGCAGGCATAGCTCCACCGCCCCAGGACTGCAATTCCCGGCTGCCTCAGCGGCGGCGCAGCTTCCACACGCACTGCAAGTGCCTGGAGGCGCCCATATACAGCGCTCTGATCAGCTTCGCGGGACGCCGAGCGAAGCCCGGGCAAAGGGCGGGCCCTCTGTGGCCCTCAGAGGCACGAGGAGGTCGGGACGGGGCCATCCTCATTGACTCCATCACACTGCCAAGGTAATAACTGTACGTTCTTTCTGACATTTCGGCAAGGGGTTACCCACTGGACTTAAGTTGCAAATTTTCTAATACCCTCAGATTTTCTTGTGGCCTTGTTATAGCCTAACTTTGCACACCTTACAATGACTCATAAGGGAATGACTAATAAATCCATCAGCCAGAGACGTTTGCACTCAGGGTCGCAAGTTCTTTGCGGGCCATCTCTGCCCACCGCTCTAACGAATGAACCTGCAAGGACTAGCATGTCTACTAATCAACCGCCCCCATCCAACTAATGGTATAGCGCAACAACTCTCACTGCTGGACGAGTTAAATTTTCTCTGCAAAACAAGGTATGCCACTGTGGAACCCAGAAATGAAACTAAAAGTCCCTCCCCTTGCCCTGATAAAAGAACCTGTATGTCAACCCCAACCGCTAGTCCTCTGGTACATATTCCCCAACCCAAAAATGTTAATACACCAACCACAGTCTTTCCCCAGTCCTCAACTAGCAAAAGGAAGTGGGATGGGGTTAAGCCCACAGGGAACAAACCTAAACAACAAAAACTGTGTTTTAGCTCCCCACTGACTGCAACTAACCCCTTTCTAAAATTGGAAGAAAAAATGGACCAATTGGTAACATCCTTCAATTCGAACTTTCTGGCCCAGATTGAACAAATGGTTGGCTCACTCATTTCGCCACTGATTGTCAACATTTCCACCCTAGAGGATAGGCTGCTGGGAATAGAGAAATGCATTAAGAACAGCCAAATATGTACTGAAAAACCTGTAACACCAATCTGTCCCAACCCACCTGGTACAAGCAGTAACACTCAAACTCACCTCTTAGCCCCTATCCCTTCACCCCCTATTGCCCCTAAAATTAACCCCAAATCCGGACCTACACAATATACTGTTCAAGAGTAGAGCCTAATAAACCAACACACATACAGCTACCCCCGTAGGCTGTACCCTTTGTGTGCATTCTTGCGGGAGTTCCAGCACTCAAAAGTGGGAAAATTGAGTGGGAACAAGACTTACTTAACAAAGTCACTCACTGGTTAACTAAAAACAGGCCCCTGCCACTAGGATCGGACGGTACCATCATGGCTGTTAGAAGGGTGGGCTGGCTAGGTCCCCTAAAAAAAGACATCGACGGTGACCTTGTTTTAATAAAATTTAGAAGCAGTTCAGTCGTTCCCTACCTGCGAACTTTGTACCCCCGTGAAGGTGTTGGCCCTATATCCGTCTGGGACTTACGTGACTTTTATCCAAGCATGGCATATACCCCGCGCCTAAAACCAAGGGCAGAGTCAGCTCACTCGAGGAGCAGAAATACCCATGCACCCTGTGGCCATGGCTTTTCCGCCTTCAATTACCCTGTAACAATGTACAATGGCCATAGGTATGGAAAATCATGAATTCTACTATGAAACAAAGGAATTTATTCATGTAGCATAGACAAATGTTTTATCTTCTTGCCATTTTGTGCTTTTGTATGTAATTTTTGTTATGAGTGTTTTTAAATGTATGCTTTTATGATTTGAAACAAAAAATCGAACAAAGCCAGTATGATGATGACAGACTAAGAAAATATTCACTGTGTTTCATCAAATAATAAAGGGTCATAATACTCATCTCACACAAAGAGTGGAGTGCTCACAAAGTAAAAAAAAAAAAAATCGTTTAAAATATATTTAAAAACATAATGGTATAAGAAAATATATACAACTTTAATTATGTACAACATATTATACAGAAGGTAAAAGACCGCAAAACCAACTACCATATTTCAAGTTGACATGTTTCGATCTACACATGTTGAAAACATCAATTAAAATCATCTCATGCAACATGAAGAAACCTAGACTGGTTAACATTCTCTAGATTCGTTTTGAACAATTACAGACACCAACCATAAATCAATATGCAGTTGACCATCTTCTCCACAAACGTGTGAAGGTTCAACATATGATTCAATATTTTATTAATAATCATTAGGCTTTTGCCACTTTGTTATTGGATTATTCATCATTAGAATGATTTTCATTTCCATTGGCTGACCTGTAAAATTACATGTCCCAAAAGAAGTGTGAAACATCTCAGGAAAACTTACCATGCCATGCTATTTAGAGATAAACTTTCATCTTCATCTTCCTAATCAATATAATTAATGTGGACTGAATTTCTAGAAAGAAATCATATTTACATTAACATCTACTTCAAAATGCCAAGGATGCTTTGGTTCATTCTAGAGAAGGGGTAAGTCCAGTGACTCAAATCTCTTAATAGAATTTAGCACAGGTTACTGGACATGATATATGTGGCAATTGCAAAATGTGTACGTTTATGGAACCAATTATAACCATTAAGCACCAAAATGGAAGACCAAAACACCAACTATAATTCCACTTGCAATATATATCGTTTAGTATGCCCATGCCAGAAAAATCTATAAATCATGACCCTGTGTATGGTAAAAAAAATGAATCTACTATAACACACAAGTAAATCATGCTGTTTTTAACCCCTTCTGTGCTGCGCGGATTTTCCCCCGGTGCTGAACGTTCCATTGGGCCTATGGAACCATGACGGAACGGTTCCGTCATAAGCACAGGCCACCTTATGCTCATGACGGAACCGTTCCGTCATGAGCATGGAAGGGGTTAAGTTCACAGGATTCAAACACTTGATTGCCCCAGAGAGTGATGTAGAACACATCTTAAAATTAAAGGACCAGGGTTGGATCTACTCTCAGATACAGTAGAATCTCACACAAAGAGTGGAGTGCTCACAAAGTAAACAAATAAATAAATAAATAAATAATCGTGTTAAAATATATTTAAAAACATAATGGTATAAGGAAATATATACAACTTTAAATATGTACACCATATTATACGGAAGGTAAAAGACAGCCAAACCAACTACCATACTTCAAGTTGACATGTTTCGATCTACACATGTTGAATCTTTTCTAAGACCAAGATCAGGGACAACATCAATTACAATCATCTCATGCAACATGCACAGACTTAGACTGGTTAACATTCTCCAGATTCGTTTTGAACAATTACAGACACCAACCATATATCAATATGCAGTTGACCATCTTCTCCACAAACGTGTGAAGGTTCAAAATATGATTCAATATGTTATTAATAATCATTAGGCTTTGCCACTTTGTTATTGGATTATTCATCAATAGAATGATTTTAATTTCCATTGGCTGGCCTGTAAAATTACATATCTCAAAAGAAGTGTGAAACATATCAGGAAAACTTACCATGCCATGCTATTTAGAGATATACTTTCATATTCATCTTCTTAATCAATATAATTAATGTGGACTGCATTTCTAGAAAGAAATCATATTTACATTAAAATCTACTTCAGATGCGAAGGATGCTTTGGTTCATTCTAGAGAAGGGGTAAGTCCAGTGACTCAAATCTCTTAATAGAATTTAGCATAGGTTACTGGACATGATATATGTGGCAATTGCAAAATGTGTACGTTTATGGAACCTATTATAACCATAAAGCTCCAAAATGGAAGACCAAAACACCAACTATAATTCCACTTGCGATATATATCGTTTAGTATGCCCATGCCAGAAAAATCTATAAATCATGACCCTGTGTATGGTAAGAAAAAACTAATCTACTATAACACACAAGTAAATAATGCTGTTTTTAAGTTCACAGGATTCGAACACTTGATTGCCCAGAGAGTGATGTAGAATAAATCTTAAAATTAAAGGATCAGGGTTGGATCTACTCTCAGACACACTAGAATTGAATGAGATCATTATCATTTTAGGTGTATTCAAGGAGAGTTTTAATAACTGTAGGTTTACAAGAAAAATCCATAGTGTATATAGGAAGAATATTAATAACTTTAATGTATGCCAACTAAGGTATTTGTTCATTAGGAATCAAAATGAAGTGTCTGATGCAATTAGAGTCCTGATTGAAAGGTGTTTTGCTTGGAATGGTTCTGTGCAACTCATTTCTATAAAAGTGAGATATTTGGCTGGATGGAATTTATTTTTATTCTTTCATGGTGGTTTGCTAGATATTTGTAGTGTTCACACTATTTTACAATTTTGTATATGATTCAAATGTGCACCATCAAAAGAGAATATACAGGAATGAACAGCATACTGAATCGTAGTTATATTTGTCTGTTCTAGTTGATAATGTCAATCCTCACTTAAGGAAGGTGTTTCTTTGAAAGACTACATTATTTTTACATTTTCAGCTATGTACTCCAATATGAATTACATATTTAGTTTGAAAGCAATCAAAAATTTCTTTTAAAAAACGTTAATGGCCCTTTAATAGCATCATATGATATTTGTAGGTACATAGAGTCCAAAAAATAATCTGGTCTTTGTAAATCTGTAAAATCAGTAAAATATTGACATTTTGTTTTAACAAAACTGTTTTATGTATATTTGTTTTTGGTTTAACTTTCTGTTGTGCTGGCACACAAAGCATAAAGATCCAGTTGTACTAAATGGTTTTAGTCTAAAAAATCCTGAATCAATGTTTGCGACCACAAAAACATTTCTTAACAATGTAGAAAAGCCATTTTAGCAGTCCCTTACTTTTTGCCCACACCTAAAGTGTAACCTAGCAACTCCATAATGATTTGCTATTTGGAAGGGCCTGATATACAGTACAAATAGTAATTCAGTGTGAAATATATCAATGTTTGTTTGACTGAAATCTAGTCATCAACTAGTGAAACAAATATTGACTCATGGTTTGTAGTGGTAAGGCACTTGTAAAAAGGAGGTGTCACCCCTTTGTGATTGTAAACAAATACTTGTTGGGGTATAGGCAGTGGTCCAAGCACACCTGCTAATTCTCAAACAAGCTTGTTAAAGGCTTTTTTTTTTTAAATAAGTAACCTTCTATAGGAAAACGTGCTGCACTTTTTTTAAAAAGTTTACTTTATTCAAAGGCCATTAAAGACTTGATGGTCTGCTGAAACTATCATGTTGCCATATTTGTGAAGGCCACCAATCAGAAAAATCAGGATATATGATGTTACCACGCGTACTTTTAGCACGCATACCATTACCACGCATTTTTTACAATGCAGGTCATTTTACAACGGAAACCTTTACAACGCAATACACTACAACGCAGATACTATTACAGCACATACCATTACAACGTAAGTATAGGTAAGTATATAATAACAATATATAATGTAAATAATTATTTTTGTATAATTTAATTTTTTTAAAATTTAATTATTAATTAATTTTATTAAAATTAATTTTAATTTTATTATTTGTAAATTTATGTTAAAAATACCCCTGTACCCCAAAACCCAAACCCAGCCCTAAAACCTAAAAATACCCCTGTACCCCAAAACACAAACCCAGCACTAAAACCTAAAAATACCCCTGTACCCCAAAACCCAAACCCAGCCCTAAAACCTAAAAATACCCCGTACCCCAAAACCCAAACCCAACCCTAAAACCTAAAAATACCCCATGTACCCCAAAACCCAAACCCAGCCCTAAAACCTAAAAATACCCCTGTACCCCAAAACCCAAACCCAGCACTAAAACCTAAAAATACCCCTGTACCCCAAAACCCAAACCCAGCCCTAAAACCTAAAAATACCCCTGTACCCCAAAACCCAAACCCAACCCTAAAACCTAAAAATACCCCTGTACCCCAAAACACAAACCTAGCCCTAAAACCTAAAAATACCCCTGTACCCCAAAACCCAAACCCAGCCCTAAAACCTAAAAATACCCCTGTACCCCAAAACCCAAACCCAACCCTAAAACCTAAAAATACCCCTGTACCCCAAAACCCAAACCCAACCCTAAAACCTAAAAATACCCCTGTACCCCAAAACCCAAACCCAGCCCTAAAACCTAAAAATACCCCTGTACCCCAAAACCCCAACCCAGCCCTAAAACCTAAAAATACACCTGTACCCCAAAACCCCAACCCAGCCCTAAAACCTAAAAATACCCCTGTACCCCAAAACCCAAACCCAGCCCTAAAACCTAAAAATACCCCTGTACCCCAAAACCCAAACCCAGCCCTAAAACCTAAAAATACCCCTGTACCCCAAAACCCAAACCCAGCCCTAAAACCTAAAAATACCCCTGTACCCCAAAACCCAAACCCAGCCCTTAAACCTAAAAATACCCCTGTACCCCATAACCAAATACCACTAAAAAATGTAAAATAAAATGTAAGATAAACTTACCTATAATTATACTTACGTTGTAATGGTGTGCGTTGAAATAGTATGTGCGTTGTAGTGTAATGCGTTGTAAAGGTTTTCGTTGTAACATGACCTGCGTTGTAATAGTATGCG
The DNA here is from genome assembly GCF_964263255.1 of Lissotriton vulgaris. NCBI lineage: Eukaryota > Metazoa > Chordata > Amphibia > Caudata > Salamandridae > Lissotriton > Lissotriton vulgaris. The sequence goes on along the minus strand of NC_141695.1, from coordinate 742,859,372 downwards.
TGGTAATGGTATGCGCTGTAAAAAATCCGTGGTAACAGTTACATACCGAAAAATCATGTAAGCCGACGTGCTCCAAATTGGAATTAGTAAATCTCTCTATTAATACATAGATCAGTTTGTCAAAAATGTTACTTGTCTATAAATACCGGTTGCAAGTTTTTAGTGCATATGCCCCAAAGTTATTTGGAGTGTAAGTTAGGGACATACATATATATTTTATCAATTTATTCAGATTGAATATAGGACTTGTAGTTGTACCTCACCAAAAATTGGAATAGGCACAGATAAGGCGCATCAGTATAAGCTGGCACAGTACCTGGCACTGTTAAGGCAGGAACAGTGCCAGGGTTTAGTTCCGGGGCAGGTTTCAAACACAGGTAGGGCAGCCCTAAGGTAAGAGTGTGACAACTAAGGTTTTTGACCGATGGTGAGAAATCAAAAAGACTGCCAATCTGAAACATCCATCAGTTCTATGGGTTGGTGATCTATTGAGGACTCTTCTCAGTTTCTATTCTTCACTTCTGTTTGTAATGTCCTTTTTATATTAAACCCAGGTCCAATGAGTAGTATGTGCAGCAACACACCAGAAAGCAGATATGACAGAATATAATCAGTTTTTCCAAATGCAAATTACCTATAAATTGTTCATTTGTAGACAGGGGTTTGGACAAATTGCCAGGGCCTGAACATATATTTTAGTAGGTTTAACAAAATGCATTTATGGTGAATTTGTTCATCTTAAGGCCCAGCCGGGTTCAAGAGACTCAGAGAGTGTGCTAGATCAACGAATCCAGCATAGTATTTGCAAATTCTTCAATAAGAATCCTTTTGTACTCAACATGCCCACCTCTGTTATTCTCCTTTTGATTTTCCCAACATCGTATTCTGTGCAGTTTGTTTGAGCAACAGCAAATGAAACAGAAATGTTTCTGTGATGGCCCGCTTTTGAGAATGTGAATTTTACCATTTGAACTTTATTTTTATGGGAGGCTTTATAAAGTGCAAGCAACATCTGGGGTATCAGAGCACTGCACAGAACATCTTTCGCATATACTGAAGTTCAACAAGATCAAGATGAGAAACTCAAAGCTGAAGGACAAGCCAGGAAATCATCCGTGTGATTACAGAGCAAAGACGGTACACAGGTCATTATGTTGAAATTTACTTGACATATTCCGCAGGTGCAAGGACAAGCTCTGAATATTTGATCTGGACGCAGAAGACATTTTGCAAAATGCAAAAGAAGGGAATTCCATGTCATATTTAATTTGGTGGGGGAGAGTGGAGATGTGGAGAGCAGTTAGCATGTCAGGAAACAGTCAGGGAGAAGGGATTTGACTTTCCTCTTGAAGGTGTGCATATCTCTGGCGTGGTGAGTACTCACCGAGTACCATATTTTGGGAGCTCTGCTCAAGAAGGATCAGGAAGAGATTTTTTATTTCTTTATTGTTTAAGCTTCCAGGAGTTAAAAAGAATCGCTTCGCAGTTTGCAATTGCATCAAATAGGGTAATTTTTTTGGGATACATATTTTGGGGTGCCAAAGTGCAGAGCTTTACGAGAAATGCCAGTTACCTTGAGGAAGCACGTCGCCTTTATCGGGAGCCACTTGATAGCGAGGAGAACAGAGCGATGTGGTTGAATCGCCTTGCTCTGGACACTAGCCTAGTTGTCACATTTATATCCAGGGCCTCTCTCACATCCTTCTGCTTTAAGAGCCTGATAGGCTGCCATTATGTAGTGGTTCAGTGCCCATGCCTTCTTTCTGGTCCCTCGCCCATGTCAGTGCCTCATGTGGACTCACAGTCTATTTGCTTCCCTGAATCAAAGCAGCACTCTTTTATAGCAGCAGAAACAAGAGCATCACAGCCTAGAACCCTTTGCAGAGGAGGGGCCGAAGGGATGCAGGAGACATACGAAAAGGACGGGGTAGAATGCTGGTAATTGGATTTGAATTCAAATTGGTGTATTTTGGAACTATTTGGTGTTTGGTACTTAGACATTCTGCACATACAATCACAATGTGAATCATGATTTACGGTATGACAATCGAGCCTTACATAACTGGGCAATGTGGGTTCTAGCATCATTGACAACGATTCTGTAAACACCTGGACAATATGGATTTTGGTATGTTAGTGGTGCTTTGCCCCCAGAAACAATACTGGTGCAATATAGGAACTGTCTCGGCAATGTGCAGAGGCATCTTGGCACTACGTCTGATTTCATAGATAACGTCAATGCTAAAAATTGCCCTTAATCAATATATCTGCCCATGTCTAAAGTATTGTACGATTCAATAATGTGAGGGAGTGAGGACCTCTTTTTATCGCCATCTTTTTGCTACTTGGGATTTAAATGTAAAAAGTACTATTATTTGTTCCTACTTTATACTTTCCCTCAATTGTACTATGTTATTTTATGATGTTGCATTCACAATGTTATATTATTGTGCTTTTATGGCAGTAATTGTCGAAATTAAGTTTTCTTGAACTGACTTGACTTCAATGCTTGAGGCTTCAGATTTAGGCATTAGAGTTACCTGCACTCATCCAAATACTGTGAACAAACACAGTGAGACTGGGCACAGCCCTTCGACCCTCTGAGCTACATATATTTACTGTTACAGTGAGCACAACTGACCTTATGGCCTTATGGTGTACTGGTGATAACATCTAGCATTTAGAGCAAACCTTCAGCACAACCAACATATCACATTCATCACCATAATAAACATACTAGTTTTGATGGACACTAAAGTCGGCACAGAGGCAGTGATGGAGACTGTTTAAATTTGGAGTTTTTTTTCTCTACATGGGATTTTGTATATGCATTTCTGTTGTGGGGGGCAGTGGGTTTTAGTAGCTGTGACGCGACCATGTGCTTGATATGCTTCCAGTTTTCTAGTTAACCCATAATTTTGCATAGAAACATGAATTTGTGTTTCGTAGACGAATTGTTCCCAGCTAGTGTTGTAGAACGTGGAATACTGGAACATTTCATTGGATCTCCTTCAGTTGCAAATATAAATTAAATGTTGTTACCAATATATTTAAAAAGACTTGTAAAACGGACTATTTGGCCTCTAGTTGAGTGCAACTCTCCAAGTCGCTCTCCAGGAGGTCGGCCGCTTTCCTGTGCCCGCTACCACGGATGTGTGTGGGGCTGGCTTCAATTCTATGCAAGGCCTGGTTATGGTCACAGCGGGGCTTATTAAATGGTTACAAACCTTCACAAACTAATGTTCCGTAATGCAATTTAGAGAGGTTTGTGATGAAGTGCAGCATGTAATACCTGTGCAAACTGCACAGAACCGCCATTAAACAGTCAGAAGAAGGATGCGGTCTCCGTTTTCACTTGCGCATTTTTTTGCAGACTTTATATAGCCATCGCTGTTAACCTGAATTGCCCCAGAAGAGCTCGTCAGCCATTTTAATCTCCGCGTCATCAATATGCAGAATAGGCTCTTAAAGGCAATCGCTCGCCTGCAATCATTAGTTTCAGTTCGATAAAAAAGACTGGCCTGCTTAACAGATAACTTCCGCAGGTAAAAGCTACATGGATGGGCAGCTTCGAGCTCTCGGCTGGACGCTCTGTGCAAGCCTAAAGCCAGCCCTATCTTTTAAAATGCATAACTGTGAAGTAAGTCTGTTCTGTCAACATCTACAGACCAGTCTATCACATTAATCACTGTGACCTATAAATGTAAAAACAGGCATCATGGTCGATTAACTTGACCGACCAACCTACAACAAAAGGAACAGTTGGACTCATTCTTTTGGAGTTTCCTTTGGCAGAGTGAGATTTTTAATGCGTCTGTGGTAAACAGTCTTGCGTCAAGTCTGAGTCACATTGAAGGGAGAGGATAGATCACACTGGAAACGGAACATAAAGTAAACCTTTCAGTGAGCCCCTTGTGCTGTGAATCAATTTATGCAAGATTCGAGGTTAGAATTAAATCACATTCTCTATTACATTGAATACCAAAGTGTTGAAGCTCCACTGTCCATATATTGGTACAGGTGGATGAATGCATTATGGATGAAAAATCAAACAAGCATTTGCAATGCAATAGGTCTTGCATTTACAGGAGTTTGAGCTATTGGCATTGTAAATGGCAATGCCTTTTATTTATGCTTTTTAAAAAAACATATTAATAAAATACATTGTCATTTACAATGCCAATAGTTTGAACCCTTTCAAATGCGAGACCTATTCATTGCAAATGCGTTAGGAGATAGTGTGTCCTGTCTTTCCCTGCTGGCAAGAACAGGCAGGAAAAAGCTCTATGAGAAAATAGTGTTCGGAGGCTGTAATTAATGCCTACAGAGCAACAACAAACATAACAGGGGTGTCCTCATGGGAGGTTACAAAATGGGAAAAGGTGGTATTAAGGAGGGACTACTAATCCCCTATTGAAAAGCCACAGTTTACAATGGACAAGGACACAAGCCAATGATAAAACTGGGCAGAGAGTCAGCGGAGCTTCATATCTATACCTTAATACCACATGCCTTGCAGACCAACGCTTGAGCTGCCCAGGCTCGGCCTAAAAATATCTTGCCCAGAGATAAATCTTACATTTTTGACCCACAGAATTCACTTTCCAGAAGCCTTCATACTTGTGCTTATTAGAAGAAAATAAAAGAGCCTTTTGAAAAGTGTCCACCTGATATGTGTTGCTCAAATGATATGGCTGTAGAAATAAAGTTCACCTAGACACCTACCTTGCCACTTGCCAGCAGACTCTATTTCCTCCTTGTTCTAGCCTGATCCAGTTGCCACCTTTTGATCATGTTACACCACCGCTGCCTAGGTTTTCCCAACTGGGTTTTCCCAGCCACTGTTCTTCCAGCCAACAGAAGCCCTGCCCAACCCAGGACCTACTTAATGCAGCCCTTAGCGCAACCCATTAGTAGACAATGTGTTGAGTACAACCCCTCCTTCCCCTTTCCTGCCCTGACGAAGGTGCGGCCTATCTTGGGGCCAGGCACCGAAACGCGCGTCGGCGTTGAAACCATCTACCCTGAACATATCACCTTCTATCCCCGGCCTATGGCTGAGAGGAATATTCAGGATGTTCTCAGAGCAATTTACCTCAAATCCCATCTGAGTTGAATGTTTGAATGAGCCTTGTATGAGTATGATTGGCTGTGATGTATGAATTTTGTTGAAGTTTGAATGCTGGAAGGTTGATGGGTTGTGTATATACATATATGTTTTTACCTTATTATCATGAAACTTTTCAAAAAAATGACTTTGTATAATTGTGTTATATATAAAACTATATGAATTAATTAAGAATAAAAATGATATATTTTCTATAAAAGTGCCTCTGTCTAAATTGTATATGGCCTTGAGTAATTGGTGAGCGCTAAAATGGGTGACTTTTGAAGATTTTGGACACTTACTGAGCCTATATTTGATCAAATACGGGGCAGATCTACTCTCTTCTTTATGTAACCCATTAGTAGACACCTGAGCACCAAATTTGCCACTTTCCAGTATATATTCACTCACAAGTCTAGTGAATTTTCAAGTACACATGTAGGTTTGTTCAAGTGTTACATAGACTTCGGTTCACAGTTGATTACTGACGTTAATGACAACTTTAGGCATTGTCTTCTACATAATAATGCAAGCTTGTACATATAACCTTGAAACCACAGATAAATCACACACTGAATGCCGCAGTTATTATAATTTTCACCATGTTTTCTTCATTTGGATGTTTATTGTCTGAGGACTGGACTGATCAGCTTTCTGTTTTGATTTATGTTGTAGAGATTATAAGTGGAAGACTCCTGATAAAGGGTCCATCAAGACCCGAAAGGCATTGGAAAGCATCTTCACAGTGATCACCAATTATGTGAAGTACTTTTTTCAAAATGGATAATAAAGGATAATTGCAATTGATTAAAGACGATTATTAAAAATGGATAAAGCTTGATCTATTGATTTATTGAAAATGATAAAGCAGTTGTGTAAAAGAAAAAATTATTGAAAAAGATTGAGATTAAAAAACCCATTGGTTTTGATGTTAAGTGTGAGTATAAGTTAATGCGCTTTTCAGACATGGAGCATTTAAGCTGGATCGCACACCTTTGAAATGAAAGAAAACAAAGACAACTTTGGAAAGCAGAGTGCACTTTGGTAAAATATTTATTTTTGAACATCAACATCATCCCATCCCAAGCACTCTGCAATGAGCTCTCAAACTTTGTTGAACAGAAGATTGCCAAGATCTACAACATATTCAACTCACATCATACCAATGCTAACTCCCCCGACCAGCTTGGCACCTTCATTGGAAAACAGCAGCTAAGCAATTAGAAGCTCCTCTCGAACGAAGAAACCATTGCCTTGATGAATAACATCCACTACCTTGATGAATACCAACCACTCAGGAGCCCCCTCAGACCCATACCCCCACTTCATATATGACCTTGGAAGAACCATTATCTCTCCTGTGCTCTCCCCGCTATCAACACCTACGCAACCACCTCCACCTTCCCATCTTGCTGTGCTGGAAAAATACTGAAGTCTATGCTCTACTGAAAGAAACCAACAGCAGACCCCAACACGCTCAGCAGCTACAGACCCATTTCACTCCTGCCTTTTTAAGTTAAAGCCATGGAGAAAGCATCAATACCTAACTCGCAGACCCCCTAGAACTCCATCTACTCCTAGACAGATCTAAAATAGGCTTTCACACAAATCACAGCACAGAGACAGACCTCATTAAGGCCTCTTAGACATCAGAAGCAATCTAGACCTCATCCTCCTTGACCTCCCCACAACCTTCGATATGGTCTCCCACAAGTCACTATTCAAAAAGCTTTAGTACTTGAGTATCTGTGAACTGCCCCTCAAGTGGATATCCTTCTTCCTCACGGACAGAACTCAATGGGTTAGACTTCCCCCTACACCTCAGAATCCAAGGATCTCATCTGCAGAGACCCCCACAGATTGTCGCTCAGCCCAGCAATCTTCAAAGTCTACACAACGCCCCTCACACACATCGCCAGCCCACAGCATCAATGTAGTATCCTACTCCAATAACATGCAAATCATCCTCTTCCTTACCTACTCAACCAACACCCTCAGAGCAAAATTTGCTAACTGCATAAGCAATGTTGCTGCTTGGTTTAAAACAACTACCTCCATTCAACACAGACAAAAATAAAGTCTTAATCTTCAGCAACAACCACTCCACCAGGTCTCCTTTTGGTGGTGATCCAAACTTGGCCTCCCACCCACCCTCGCGGACCATGCAAATAACGACGGGATCATCCTAGACACTAACCTCTCCATGAGTAGACAGATCGATGCCATCTCCTCATCATGCTTCCCCATCTTGTGAATGCAATGCAAGATTTTCAAGTGTGCCTGAGGCAAGAGCACACATTCCTCGCATCAAGCAGACCAGAAGCAGAGGATGCTCCTTCTCACATCTCATTGCCAAGACCTGAAACAATGTCCTGAAAAACTTCAGAACCTCCCCCTCCCTCATGAAATTCGAAAGGAAACTCAAGACACGGGACTTCCAGATGTAACATGCAGGATTCCCTACTCCCCCGTGTTCAGCACCTGGATACTCTCACAGGTGATTAGCAAGGGAGCGCTGTTTTATATCTGGTTTGCACTAACAGAGAGATGGCCTGCTCTAGCTGTAGCATCTTGTGCAGGCCATCAAAAAACCAAACAACTCTGCAGCTTCAAAGCATGATGCAGCATTGTGTTGAGTATTAAATTCATGAGCTGTAGAAGTCACCACAGAGTGCCATATCGATAAATATACCTATTTCTTTATCTCATTGATGCATATATACTCAGCTTATAGTTGGATGGTTACCAGTATCTCTCGTTTTGCACTTTGCATCCTAAACAAAGGCCAGCAGGGCTTGCAGGGGCTCCTTGGGTCCAGCAGTCCCACGTCCGGGAGCTCCCAGCCAGAGATCACCTTTTTGGGCTCTAATCCCTCAAATTCACCCCCTACTTGGACCCTTTTTGCACACCTGGATCGTGTGGACTGCAGTCCTCGTCTTCTCCAACTCAATATGGATGATGCCAGTGGAGCTACTCGTTTGGCTATAGAGGGGACCAACTCAGTTTTTTTCCCTCGGCCGTCACCTACCCAGCCAGACATAGGGCACAGTTGTCATTGTCTCTCCGCTCCCATCTCCTTCCTCCTCACTGATGATTTTCTGTCTATGGAGCCAGATACAGCGCGGTGCCCCTGAGCTTGCTTTTGCCTTCCAAGCTATGGGAGGCGTGCCTGCCTGGTCCCGGCTACTGCCTCCATTTCCTCCGCAGCCTTGCCTTATCTCTGGATTGGATACTTAGGGCCTCATTAGGATGACGGGTGGACTTTGTCCGCCCACCACCCTATCGGTATTCGGGACCGCCCGCCATAAGGGCGGGGGTCCTGTTGGGGGAATTAGGATGTGCCCGCCACAGTGGCAGGCACATCCTTCCCTTTTAGCATTGCGGCGGGCGGTGCACTCTGCACCGCCCGCCACAATGCTAAAAATGCATTTTTGCATTTGCATATACAAAGCGGCAGGCACCTAGCGGTGCCTGCCGCTTTGTATATGCAAATGAAGGGGGGTACCATAGGTACCCCCCCTGTGCATCCCCACCTTGGCCTTCACCAGGGGGGCTCGCAGGGGCTCCCCAAACCAAAGACCGCCTGCCTTTCCGTGGCGGCATTGCCGCCGCAGAAAGGCACCCATTCGCAAGCATCCAAATATGGCTGGCGGTGTCTGATAGACACCGCCACCATATGAACCCTTTTCCGCCCCGGCCGCAAGACGACCGGGGCAGAAAAGTGGCGGGCAGTGTTTGCTGAATGAAAAGACTGTTGCTACAGCAGAAGTTAGTCTTACTGTCTTACACTTGATGGACAAAAGTGGTTATCTATTGGCAAATGTAATTCCATATCAAAAGAGAAAACATGTCAGAATTGGGGCATGGAACACAAAGTCTTATTTCAAATTTCTTGGCTTTCTGTTGAGTCAAGGATACACAGCGGCTCGGTAGCTCAGTGACTTGGACCTTCTAAAGAAAATGGTTCAGTGCATAAAGAAGAAAAATGTGTCACATGTTACTGAAAGGAAGACGACAACATGTATTTGTAGAGATTCTTTGATCATGTCCAGCAGAGCAATCATCCCGGCAGCAACTGCCGTACTTGTACAGTCTTAGTTCCAAGCAAGGAACACAAGTAGCATAATGTCACGAGAATGCTCTTGTGACGATTGACAAGAAAGCTCCCAACACATCCCCTTCCCTTCACTAGAAATCACCACCCCCTTCCATCACATAATCAATGGGTAAAAACCTTACTAGAAAACACCACCCCCCACCCATCACATAACAATACCAATACACTTCTAAGATAAGAATAACAAAACTAACAAAACTGATAATGAAGAAAAGAAAGAGGAAAATAAAAGAAGGGGAAAAAAACTTAATATCTAACATAATCCTGAAGTTTGACAGGAGGAGACCTAGTTCTTAAAAGACCCCGTCGAGAAGCAACATTATTGTTCAATACAGATATATTAGGATTGGCAATTCCAGTAGGCAGAGTCAAACATGAAGCGCTTACTCCGAATTTATTTTTCACAAACTCAACCTTTGACTCAGCAGGCACTACTAAGATAACAGACTTGTTCCAACCGTTCCCATTCTCCAGTACAACAACATGATCTCTTACTTCCTTGACTCTGGCAGGAGCTAAAAACCAAGAAAACCCCTTGCGAACAAGCACAGATTTCTTGATCCTTACCCAGTCCCCTTGACACACAGGAGATGTTCTGACACTGTCAGATGCATACTTGACTTGAGCTGCAGCTCTGACATCAGCCACTGTGCCTATTTTTTGTACATTTACTTCCTTCCTCGACATCCAGTCTTTATTAAGCTTGGAACCCGCTACTCTACCTCTAAGCAAAGTGAAAGGAGACATACCCGTACTAGAGTGGGGAGTAACCCTCTTTGCCCATAGCATGTCAGAGATTACTTCCTTCCAGTGAAAACTGTTTCTGGAGGCTAACTGTAATTGATCCTTTACTACCCAGTTGAGGCGTTCAACTAGACTGTTGCTGCAAGGATGGTAGATGGAAGTGAGGATATGTTTGATGCCATGCACTTTAAGGAAATCCTGCATCTTAGCAAACACCACCTGGGTACCGCTGTCATTTACCAATTCCTCCAGGAGTCCTTCCTGAAGAAAAACATCTTTGAAAAAATGTATAACAGTAGCAGAATTGATTCCTTCCACAAATCTAACTTCTGGCCATTTTGACATATAGTTGATTAAAACTAAGGCATATTTGGGAGAACTGCCCAGGCCGCTAAATGGATCAGCCACATCAAACGCTAGTTTACACCAAGGTAATTCTTTGACTTGAATGAGAGTGATGGGAGATGGACAAGTCACTTGGGTTTTGTCACTTAAAACACATGCCCCAGAATCAGGAACAAAGTGTTCAATAGACCTATCAACACCTGGCCACCAGAAATCCTCTCTTACTCTCTGCTTTATGGCACGAATGCCTAGATGACCTTCATGCGCTAATTCCAAAACTTTTTTTAAGGAGAGATAAAGGAACATCCAGTAATCTGTAGAACCGGCTTTTTGGAGACCCCCCCCCCCCCACTAGGGGAGTCAAAGCCAGTGGCACAGGGAAACGCCTTAAATCTACGGGTCCTTCTTGCATCAATCATACATTACCAAAAGAAACCAGGACAACCAGCCGTGGAGGGAAGCAAGTCATTTATTAGCTTGAGCTAAGGACAGAGGTCCCAGAATGGTACAAAGACAATTCTACGGAGACTGCTGCTTCAATCCGCAGCGCACACATATTTATAGTACTGGCAACCCCCCTTACACAATGCAAGTTTCTCATCTGTCCAATTCTAGTTAGGCCTCGTGCTTCATCAGCCTCGGGTGGCGCACTCGTGGTCAAGGAGCATGTGCCTCAGGTGGCGCAATGTTAATTGGATCTGACTTCCGTACTCACATGGCATAGTCACAGAGCATCTGTTTCTGCTTGCACAACACACACGGCCTCTGTCTTCCGTCACAAGGTGCTGTCACAGAGCGTCTGCTTCTGGTGGCGCAACACACACAGCCTTTGTTTTCAGGACACAGATGGTGGTCACAAGTCACAGTCGCTGGTCATGAGAGGCTGAATTACCAACAGCTGACATGAAGTGGCTGAACCTCTGGTGCAACCGGAGGACAAGGTGCACAAGCAGCTTTTCAGGAGGCTCAACTACGAGGAGCAGGGGGTTAAACAAGGTTCAACAGAGTCACAGAAAGCTATTCCTTACCAGGTTGCCAAGAGCATGGCAACACAGAATGGAGTCTTGATGGTCATTTTTAAGCACAGTTCAACAAATCCACCCCTGCACAAAATCCCATCCACTAGAGACAATTCATCACTGATCCTCTGAAAAGGGACTAACACGGAAGGAAGAATAGTATCATTGGGCAAGCCCTGAGCTACAAAATCTATCACCTTACTAATCTCAACATCCTCAGAGATGGCAAGCTTCCAATCAACTTCAGATAAAGCAGCTCCAGTATTGGCTACAGTGCTGATGGCACACACCATTTCTAAATGATCACTTTCAGGTTCCAACACATTCTCAAAAAGAGGCAACCTAGATAAACAATCATCCACATGATTGTTTACACCGACCACATACTCTAGGCCGCAGTTGAATTCATTGAGTCTGTACTGCCATTTAGCAATGCGAGATGTGGCCCTTCCACCACCCTTAGTGTTAAAAAGCTCCACCAAAGGTTTGTGGTCAGTCCTAAGAACAAAATCCTTGCCCCACAAAAAATTACAGACGTTTTGCACACCCCACCATAGAGCTAATGCTTCCTTTTCAATTGTGGAATAGGTCCCTTCGGCACCCCAGAGTGTTCTGGAGGCAAAAGCAATGATCTCCTCCATATTATCAGATCTTTTCTGCATGAACAGTGCCAAGACCCACATTGCTGGCATCAGTGGTGACAATGCATTGATCGTTAATATTGAACAATTTGAGTGGACGTTCTTGCACAATCGCCTCTTTCAACAATTTGAAATCATTTGCACACTGGTCAGACCATACATATTTCATGTTTTTCATAAGGAGACCACGCAGGCACACAGTTCTGTCGGAAACGTTTGATACAAATTTGGCATAGCACTCAACTAACCCCAGGAAAGAACGTAATTGGTCCTTATTCTGGGGTTCGGGTGCATTTTGAATAGCATCAAGAAGCTTCATCTTATGTTTAACTCCATTTGCAGAAATGCGAAGGCCTAGATAGTCTACTCCATCTTTAAGAAATTTGCATTTATCCTTTCTTAATGTTAACCCACTGGATTTAACAATTTCTAACACTTGCTTGACTCTGTCATTGTGCTCCTGTACAGTCCTTCCATGAATAAGAATGTCGTCCTGAAAGAATATGACTACCGCAGTGCTCTTAAACAAGTTTCCCATAAGATTTTGGAACACTGCGGAAGCCGATTCCAACCCAAACGGCATACGTAAATAACGGATTGCTCTGTCAGGAGTCACAAATGACGTGAGGTGTCTAGAATCCTTGCACAATTCAATTTGATGGTAAGCAGAAGATATGTCGAGTGAAGAAAAATACCTCGCTTCCTCCAAAGTTAACAACATCTCATTGATGTTGGGCAGAGGCTGACAGCCTACCCATATACAAGAATTAAGGTTGCGCAAGTCCACACACATTCTAAGCGATTAATCTGCTTTGCGCGCTAAAACAATGGGAGACAACCATTCAGACCCCTCAATAGGTTCTATTACTCCCATAGTGCACAATCGCTCCAATTCTAGTTTCAGTTCACCACACATGCTTAGAGGTACCCTGCGTACCTTGTGTGCTACTGCTCTAGCACCTTCTTTAAGAACAATACGGTGTTGGAATCCTTTGAGCTTGCCAAGCTTACCACTAAAGACTTCAGGATAGTTTTGAATCCAATCACTCTCAACTGATAAATTAGCAGTGACAGAATGTACATGAGAAACATTAAGAGGACAAGCATAATATGTTTAGCTTCACGTCTAGATAAAACCATATCAGTATGATTGGGATCAAGGATGATTCCAAATTCAACTTGTTCGTGCCATCCTAATAAGTTGGCACCTTCCATCACAATATATACAGTGCCCTGTGTACAATCACCTTTGAATTCTAACTTTCCCCTAAATTTGCCTAAAACTTCTACTATTTCACCACCATAAGCAAAAAAATGTATAGATGAGTGGGCTACGGAAATATCACCTAGGCTCTCAAAATCTTTGACAATAATTTGGGTAAAAGGAGAATCTGAATCCGCAAGAAACTCAGGGGTCCATTATGATGTCGGGCAGATCGCCACTGCCATGGTGGCGGTGGCAATCCGCCCCCAACAGAAATGCCCACCTGCCACCCTTTTCCCCCCACCACACTACAATTGTGGGGGGGACCGCAGCGGAGGCAAACACCACCCACCACTTTTCCGCCTTGGTCTCCTTGCGGCCGGGGCGGAAAAGGGTTCATATGGTGGCGGTGTCTATCAGACACCGCCAGCCATATTTGGATGCGTGCACATAGGTGACTTTCCGCGGCGGCGATGCTGCCACGGAAAGGCAGGCTGTCTTTGCTATTTGGGGCCCCTGTGGGCCCCCCTAGTGAAGGCAGAGGTGGGGGGTACCTATGGTACCCCCCTTCATTTGCATATACAAAGCGGCAGGCACCGTGGGGTGCCTGCCGCTTTGTATATGCAAATGCGAAAATGCATTTTTAGCATTGTGGCGGGCGGTGCAGAGTGCACCGCCTGCCACAATCCTGAAAATGAAGGATGTGCCCGCCACTGTGGCGGGCACATCCTAATTCCCCCAACGGGACCCCCGCCCTTATGGTGGGCGGTCCAGTATACCAATAGGGAGGCGGGCGGATAAAGTCCGCCCATCATCCTAATGTGGCCATACGTGTTAATGCCATTCAAACTTATGGTGCACATAGGAGATTTCCTTCTTTGAGGCTCTTCAATGGAAGCAATTTCTACTGCACCCTCGGATTCCATAGAGCAGTGGTTCCCAAACTCTTGACTCCTGAGGACCCCCATTAAGTCACCACTGGAAGCCGGGGACCCTAAAAGCAATTTGTAGGATTTAAATTTCAAACATTAAAACAGTAATTTGAAAATAATTAACACTCGAGTGCACGCAAAACAAATACTCGAATTACTAAGGATTTTAGGGGCATAATTACAAGCCCCTATTACCATGGGAACATCACTTTTTCTGAGGTTCCCGTGGCGATAGGGGCTTCACCTTATTCACAAGGCAGCGTTAAGCCACTTAACGTGGCATAACGGTGCCTTGTAAATCAGACCCCCTTTCACCAATGCTTAGCGCGAAAGAAGTGGGCAGTGGGTGTTGTGGGCATTTCCCCTGCAACACCCATTGATTTTGACGCTGTCCCCTGTTTAGAAGGGCAGCGTAAATGGAAGGCACTGGCAAAATTAAGACCATGGAAAACCTGGCCTTAACTTAGCAAAACAAGGAGAAATGCGTTATTTCTCCTCGTTTTTGCAAAATGCCTTGGATTATTTATGTTCAGGAAGGTGACCCTTCCTACACATCAACAATTTTTTTTAAAAATTACATTTTGTAACTTCCCATAGAAGTGACAAAACGACATTTCAAGATTGTTTATGTGCAGGAAGGGGGACCTTCCTGTACTTAAACAATCTTCCGCAGTTAAGTGTAGCACCAGCGCAGGTGAAACGCAGGGCTGCACCATATTCTTGTAAATATGGCGAAGCCCTGCGTTTCTGAAGTGGCAGAGTGTGTTGTTAAGCCAAGGAAGCTAACAAGACTCTCCACCACTTCTGTTGTATTTCATATTGAAAGAATTTGTAAGAAAACGAAAAAAGTTAATGGGAAGGTTGGTGCTGCATCTCTGCGACTAACTTTTCAATGGTTGGTTTTATTTCACAGTACGAGGCTTCTGCTCCTGCCAGGGCTAGACTGGAAACCCAAAGCAGCCCTGGCAAATGATTTCAGACCAGTCCCCATACGGTGCACACCAAGTGCAGTGAGTAAGCCTGACCACTACAAAGGTGGCTTTGAGAGGATCACCCACAAAAAAATTTAGGAAACAATGGTGCAGTCTACAACACATTTATCATTATATATTGAATTGTATTAGCTTTTAAAGAATAGTAAATGAAGACCTGACTATGCACCAGAATACAACCATCTTTCTTGGGGTTCTTCAATGCTTCCCCCACTATCACCCTCCAACAGTGCTTCTCATCTCTCCATAGCCCTTCGATTACATGTATTTTATTTTTTATAGCATCTCTCATACCATTGAAGGATGTCAGAGCACTTTACATCACACACATATAGAGACAGTTAATCATACCTGTGAATCAGTGAATAGAAAATGTTACAAAAGGCAGCTGGGACTACAAGGTGTAGAATTCACGTGTCATTCATTCTGGTAGGCATTTTTAAAGAGTGCTTAGTCTGGAGAAGCACCAACTCAGGAATCAGAACAGAACACATTGGTTAGCATTGATTTTAACTATAAAAATGTATTTCCACCCAAATAAAACTTTTTAGCAGCATCAGGCTAATGAAAGACTGGGAAAAAACATAAGTCACTAACTCGTACCTTGCAGTTTGCAAGCAGCTGTTTGATGACAGTTTATAGGTCACTGTGCTAGATTACGGTTGTCACTTATGAACTGCAGAGTAGCAAAATAATCTCTGTGACAAAAGCAGTAACCCACTGACATATGCATATAAAATGCTGTTTTTTAAAATGCATGGTACACATTCTTGCAGTAGATATATTAACCCTCTGTGCTACATTAGATAAGTCAAAGCTGCCACTGGACAAAACTCTCCTCTCTCTTCAGCAGGGACATTAATCACTGGTGTTATCTTGACACTTTTATTGGTCTTTAAAAACAGCTAATCATACCAGATACTTTGCAGTGCTCTTAAAACTACAGCCTGCTGACCCCCTGGGGTACACAGTCAAAATATCGAGTAGGAAATATCGACCTACCATAATATCGAGTATGAAATATCGAAGATGCATAATATCGAAGTCAAGAATATCGTAGGACAGAATATCGACCCTAAGGTAAGTAATATCGAAATTCTTTATATCGATGTAAGTAATATCGAAGTTAGTAATATCGATAGCATATATATTGATGTTACTAGTTTCGATGACACTAATATCGATATTTGTATTATTTTATAGTTTTTTATTATGTATGTGTTATATGTTTAACTTAAGTATTTAAAATAATTACTATTATATGTGTATTAATTTTATATAATAATAAATTAATTTATAAGAAAATTGTATGTTTTAGTACTGGAGCGGGTTGTGGGTTTATAGGGGAATAGGGTGGGAAGTAATTTAATTATGGCAAATTGATTATTAATTAGTAGGATTTATTAATCAATTATAATTAATTGGTAATTATTTGTAAATAATTGGAAAATAATTTTAATTAATTTATTAATTGATATATATGTTCTGTAGCGGGTTGTGGGTTTATAGGGGAATAGGATGGGAAGTAATTTAATTATGGTAAGTTGATTAATAATTAGTAGGATGTATTAATTAATTATAATTAATTGCTAATTATTATTAATTAATTGGAATTTTTTTTAAATTAATTGATTAATTGATATATATGTTCTGTAGCGGGATGTGGGTTTATAGGGGAATAGGGTGGGAAGTAATTTAATTATGGTTAAATAATTAATAATTAGTAGGAATTATAAAATAAATTTAATTATTTGGTAATTAATTTTATTTAATAGTTAATTAATTTGAATTATTTGCTAATTAATTTTCATTAATTCATAAATTGATAAATGTGTTATGTTGTGGGTAGTGGTTTTATAGGGAAATATGGTGGGAAGTAATGTAAATTTAATTAATTAATAATGTATTAAAAATAATTGTATTGTTAATAATATAATTGTTAATTAATTATTAATTGGCAATAAAATATTATTTAATGGTATTATTTTAAATTTATTTTATGTTAAATATATTTTGCTAAGCATGTATTTTATAATTATGTATAGGTATTGTATATGGTTTATATTTATTTAATAGTTTATTTTTTTCATAATTACAAAAATCTTTTATTTATAAGTATGTTACTTTAACCCTTATGCTATCCAACACTTTCCCTACTGTTGCACTCTCTGGAGTTGTAATAGTATTTTTTACCCCTACGCTATCCAACGCTTTCCCTACTGTTGCACTCTCTGGAGTGGGAATAGTAATTTTTACCCCTACGCTATCCAACGCTTTCCCTACTGTTGTACTCTCTGGAGTGGGAATAGTAATTTTTAATCCTACACTATCCAACGCTTTCCCTACTGTTGCACTCTCTGGAGTGGGAATAGTAATTTATACTACTACGCTATCCAACGCTTTCCCTACTGTTGCACTCTCTGGAGTGGAAATAGTAATTTTTACCCCTACGCTATCCAACGCTTTCCCTACTGTTGCACTCTCTGGAGTGGGAATAGTAATTTTTACCCCTACGCTATCCAACGTTTTCCCTACTGTTGCACTCTCTGGAGTGGGAATAGTAATTTTTACCCCTACGCTATCCAACGCTTTCCCTACTGTTGCACTCTCTGGAGTGGGAATAGTAATTTTTACCCCTACGCTATCCAATGCTTTCCCTACTGTTGCACGCTCTTGAGTGGGAATAGTAATTTTTACCCGTACGCTATCCAACGCTTTCCCTACTGTTGCACTCTCTGGAGTGGGAATAGTAATTTTTACCCGTACGCTATCCAATGCTTTCCCTACTGTTGCACGCTCTTGAGTGGGAATAGTAATTTTTACCCGTACGCTATCCAACGCTTTCCCTACTGTTGCACTCTCTGGAGTGGGAATAGTAATTTTTACCCGTACGCTATCCAACGCTTTCCCTACTGTTGCACTCTCTGGAGTGGGAATAGTAATTTTTACCCCTACGCTATCCAATGCTTTCCCTACTGTTGCACTCTCTGGAGTGGGAATAGTAATTTTTACCCCTACGCTATCCAACGCTTTCCCTACTGTTGCACTCTCTGGAGTGGGAATAGTAATTTTTACCCCTACGCTATCCAATGCTTTCCCTAGTGTTGCACTCTCTGGAGTGGGAATAGTAATTTTTACTCCTACGCTATCCAACGCATTCCCTACTGTTGCACTCTCTGGAGTGTGAATAGTAATTTTTACCCCTACGCTATCCAACGCTTTCCCTACTGTTTTACTCTCTGGAGTGGGAATAGTAATTTTTACCCCTACGCTATCCAACGCTTTCCCTACTGTTGCACTCTCTGGAGTGGGAATAGTAATTTTTACCCCTACGCTATCCAACGCTTTCCCTACTGTTGCACTCTCTGGAGTGGGAATAGTAATTTTTACCCCTACGCTATCCAACGCTTTCCCTACTGTTGCACTCTCTGGAGTGGGAATAGTAATTTTTACTCCTAATCTATCCAATGCTTTCCCTACTGTTGCACTCTCTGGAGTGGGAATAGTAATTTTTACCCGTACGCTATCCAACGCTTTCCCTACTGTTGCACTCTCTGGAGTGGGAATAGTAATTTTTACCCCTACGCTATCCAACGCTTTCCCTACTGTTGCACTCTCTGGAGTGGGAATAGTAAGTTTTACCCCTACGCTATCCAATGCTTTCCCTACTGTTGCACTCTCTGGAGTGGGAATAGTAAATTTTACCCTTACGCTATCCAACGTTTTATATAATTAATTGTAAAAAAAATAAATGTTTATTTTATTTTTTATATTAGTTACATTTTATTTATGTTATTGTTTTATGTTTGTAAATGTATTAGTAATTTAGAATATATTTTATTAATTTATAAATTAGTAAAATAATTATTAATACTTATTGTTCAGTACATATATATCATATATTTACTGTATATATTTAATTAATGTATTATTAATATATATGTATTATTTATTAAATTTAAACATTATTAGATACTTTTAAATATGTAGATTTTATTTATTAGTGTTATATACTTTATTTTACATTTATATATTAAAAGAAAAAAAATCGATATTTTTAACATCGATATTTTTTACATCTATATTATTTTTTCGATATTTTTGTACTTACCATGTTGTAGATAGGATGTCGATATTCTTGCCCTCGATATTGTTGACTCGATATTCCTGTAGGTCGATATTTAGGAGGTCGAAATTCTGTCAGTGATCCCCCCCTGGGAATGTGTCAGGGACGCCTGGGGGTCCGTGGACCACAGTTTGGGAAACACTGCCATAGAGGTAGCAGATCACATTAACAATTCATAACTAGTATTATCTTCTTCATATCCCACGCTGTCTTCCTCAATGGCTTTCACAGTGCGTGACGGTCCCTTGTGGACAACAGCCGCTTTACACATGCGTGCCAGATATCCCCTTTTGCCACACTTGAAGCAGGTCTGATTTATGGCAAAACAAAACTTGAAATTGCCCAAATGAGATCTACTGCCACAACGATAGCATGATAAATCTTGTCCTTCATTTTTAGTTCTAGACAAATTGGGTGCAGGTGGAGCACGAGAAACATTCATATTGGCAACCGTGGTTGGTTTGACAGAAGGTTTTATGCTGACCAATTTGACTTCACAAGATGATGTAGATGACGCAGATGCACTTAACTCTTTCATGCAGACTTGAGAATGTTCAATGCTCTTTGCTAGAATAAGGGCAGTCTCTAAATCTGGATCATCAGAAGATAAGAGTTTTTCCTGAACTTTCTTATCACATGTGCGATGAATTAACTGATCTCAAATTATTTTATCTCTAAACCCTCTGTAATTGCAATTAACAGCTAAAATTATCAAAGCAGTAACAAAATAAACAATGGATTCACCAGGCATTTGTGCACGTTGTACAAATGTATGCCGTTCCAAAACAATATTCCGCTTAGGATTGAATCTTTTATCCAGGGTTTTATAAGTGATGCATAATCATCAATGACTTGCAAATCACCATCATCACTTCCACTGATACATGTTCTCACTTGTTCAAGGGGTAAAGTTTGTAAAATAGATCTTCCTTCAGCGCCTAAATTGTAAACAAGTAAAGTTTTTTCTTTTTAGAAGTGACGGTATCACCATCAATTGCCTCAATATATGCCTCAAACGTATCCTTCCACTGTTTCCACAGCATAAGAGGAGTACCAGGTGACTGTAAAAAGGGAGGTGGTGCTACTACTCCATCCATTTGGTGACTTTGCGTGGGTGAGTTGCTGTCCCAAAAAAAAATCACAATCAAACGATGAATTATAAGTCACAAAACACCAAATGATAATCTTCTTCCTTTTTATCTCCTAGTTACTACTGACACGCGTAGTGTGTATCACTGAACTACAACAAAATAATGCAGTGTTGAAACAGAGTGCCACGCACTGATATGCGAGTCGAATTTCACCATGAAATAGTCTTTATTGCATGACTCTAATGAAAATGTACATGAGTGGTTTAATTTAATGTGGTACTTGCTGAATAGTCAATAAAGCGTTAGCCACTAAAAAAGCTCTTAAAAGTTGTAATGATACAAAGCAGTCTATAATAATATAAATAAATATTGTGGCCTTTGATGAGATTACACAGCGTAGCACAGATTGGAGTTTATGCGGTCGTTATGACAATGCGTGTAGATGGACGCACCTAAAATTGCATCGGAGTATGGCTGTCGTCAAGACTACACAGCTTAGCGCAAGGTGATGCTTACGCAGTTGTCATGATGACACGTGTTGATGCACGCGCCAAACACCGCAGCAGAAAACTTGCACGCCAAAGGAAATGGCGAGAGCGAGACGTGGGAAATAAATTAAAATAATCACACCAGATGAAGATCTTCAGGAAAGCACCCATCAACACAGACATTCGGTGACTTCAACTTCAGTTGACCTCGGAGCTTCCCAGGGCTTGATGATGAAGCGTTGATATTTCTTTAGTTGCCTGGAAGTGGAAAGATTGCCACGACGTCCAGAACTACAGAATAGGGAGACTGAATGCTGGTCCAGCCTGTCGCCAGTGAAAGGAAGACGACAGCAGGTATTTGTAGAGCTTTCTTTATTCATGTCCAGCAGAGCAATCGTCCCGGCAGCAACTGCCATACTTGTACATTCTTAGTTCCAAGCAATGAACACAAATAGCAGAATGTCACGAGGATGCCCTTGTGACAATTGACAAGAAAGCTCCTAACAGTTACCTTACTTATATATTCTTGATAAAAATAGTACTCAGATATTAAGTTATTTTATTATTTTCGTTAATTCCTGAAATGATAGAAGAGTGTGTTAGTCAAATGTTGTTCAGGGGTGCACTGGTCCGACAGGGACTACAGAGGCATAATTGTGGTGGTTGAAATCGATTGCTACTGGTATCCTGGCTCTGCAAACAAGGCCATGTACACCCTTTCTTGACTTGACTATGACAGTGGTGTGAGAAAGTGGCTCTATATATATTGGACCAAAGTAAGGTACAGTCTGTATAGAGTCCCCAGTCTCTGGACGTATGACAGAGGTTAAAGTCAGACAGGCCAAGCTACGGATTACAGAACATAAAAGTAATATCAGGTGTCTTAAAACCCACACCAAACTGTATGGTTATTGTAAGGATTTGAGTCATACTCTGGACAGTCTCAGCTGGCTAATTCTTGAAGCACACCCACACATTACTCAGCAGACTCTCTTCCGAATTGAACAAAGATGGGTTCATCGCCTTAAAACCAATAGCTAGGGCCTTAATGACTCAAATCCGTGGGGTACTCTCTCCAGATGAGTCTACTTGGGTGTATGTCCTTATCACCATGGCACTCCAACCCTCCATCATTTATAGTGCAGTAATAATCCCCCGTGCAACTAATATCATGCTCATCACAAGACTTTCATGAGACGTTAGCAACATTACTTAAACATAGTTGTTGCACACCCCTTGGCTTATCTATAACTGCTAACACTTTGCCAGCCTCACAATTTATGGGGTATCTAATAATCACTCCCTTTGGTACAACGTGCCTACAGAACGACACACTTACGCCTACACTCCAAGATGGCGTCCACGTTGTGGCGTTGCTGGCACTTCCGCATTGGGACGCTGCTTCTTTGTTTACTAGCACTTTCGCGCATGGGCAGCCATGTTTGACGCCCCGACACGTGACAGGGGCCGGAGAGTTCCAGTGGCGGCCCAGTTAAAAATCCGAGCGCCCGCTACTTTCCCGCTCCAGTCTCTCAGAGTCCACGCATGGACTCTGTGTGGGTAGGTGTGACAGGATTTGTCAATGCGGCAGACAGGTAAGCTTCACGGACGGCAGCGGCATTCGGCCTGTTGCCTCCTCAACGAGATTTACATACTGTGAAACGCTTGTTGTGGTTTTGGCAGCACCCACCTACGGTGTACTTTGACAGCCGGGGCATGTCTGCCCCGACCATAAGCGGCTACGGGGGTGCTTACTTTGGTTTCAGCACCTTGCTCCCATCTAACTATTCGTGGAAACGTAGTGCGAGTATGCAAGTGCGATCTGGCTCTAAATTGCTGCTAGATGCGTAAGTGCCATATCGTATGTTTTTCCCACGTGCATGATGGCTAAGCTATGGTGGTCACCAGTTTTGTATCACCGTTGCTTTTTCTGGCGATACTCTGGGGACATATGCACTTAATCAGCTGTTGCGTTACCTTTACTGTGTACGGAGCTTGTTTGACCACTACTAGCAGTGCCGGTTTGTTTATTTGAGCCTCATAGTCTCCCGTCTTTTTCTCAAGGTACCTACCTCATGGTGCCATTACACAGGGTTGACTGTTGAAGCACTTTCTCTAGCCCTATAGGGTAAGCATCCTTTTCTTCTTTCATTCCAAGTGTACATTTATGACTCCTTGCACCAGTCATTTTAGCCTCCCCCTTTTAACCAGCCACTCCTTTGTGGTTTTTATTATACTGCACCTTGTGAGTATGTTTCATTAACCATAATTATTGATGTGTGCTGTTTAAATGACCAAGCATGTGACACCTATACATTGTGGATACAGGATATTACACTACCCTTGTTCTCTGTCGTCCCCCTTTAGGTTACCCCCATTAGAGCAGGACCGGCTGGCCTGCCCGGTTACTTTCAAAGGAAGGTAGTATAGCCCCTTCCTGTTTGTAGAACTTTACATTCACTTAGGTCCTGACGAATTGCAAAGAATAGCATGAAACATGTCGACCAAACTAACAGGCAGTAGATACGCTACTGGATCATAGTACCAGTGTGTATCTCTCCCTCACTGTTTTTATTAAGGTGGGCAACCACATCATTAAAATTAATCCGTGGATTGCCTAACCTTTTTTAACTCTCTCACATTTTCCCCACGTCTACACTACTTTTAGTACCCTCATACCCGCATGCAACAAATGGCAGGAACAAAAGATCTCCGATAAAGAGCCCCTTCGCCGGTGCCTGTCAGACATTGCAGTGCCAGTCTGACGAGGAGCAGAACCCAGATGATGAAGTATGACACCTAGCTCGCTGGGTGTGTGAGGGTTTTAGTTCCAAAAGAGGAATTTCGCCTTCTCTCTTTTCCTTCTTTTGCTTGGTCCTTTTAAACCTCCCTTTTGCCTTGGGGAACTGTGTACCTCTTTTTGTTACAGGCTAAAGTCAGATATGACCTTACTCTCTAAAGTGGTAGCTTGGTCCAGCAGTAAGGCAGTTTCAGAGGACAGTGTAAAGCATTTGTTGTACACAATCAGTCAGCAAAAGGTTTCACACACTCATGAACTGAACTCTATGCCAATTGTTTTTACATCAAAAGATATAGTTGTTTTATTTTTAAAACCAACAGGTATCAAAATATACTTTTCTCAATATTAGTGACTTTAGGTAATTACTTTGCAGAAAGGCAATAGACTTTGTAAGTACAATAGATACAGTTGTTGCAATAGGCAACACAATTCTAAACACAATTTAACATTGAGCTCAATGGGTTTTTCTACATAAATGCAGTTGACTACTTTAAGGATTACTTTTCTAACAACAGGACTAGATCCTAGATTCAGTCCCGGGACCTAAGCTGTAAACAGTTAAGTAAAAGCGTTTTGGTTACAGTTGTGATTTTTAAAGAATATAAATGTATTTTCGAAGTTGACACTTAGAAACTTTTCAGTGAAAACCAGGCAATGTTATCCTATGGGAGGACATACAAGTCACAGTTAAAGAAGGTTCTCGTTACTTTTGTAATCCAGTACTGAATTCCTAAGTTCGGCACTGGGACCTCTACCTCAGACAGGTAAGTAATTACGTTTAGTATTAGGTACGATTTTTAAAGAATATTTGTTGTTTGCAAAAATCGACACATAAGAAATTTCACAGAAAAACAGTCAATGGTTTCCTATGTAAGCAAATGCAGAACTGGTAAGTACAGTTAGGATTACTTTTGCGGTTCAGTACTGGGCTAAAAGGTACTGTACTCGCTTCTCTCCTGATCACAGGTGAGTATTTCGGAATTCGTTATTCGGCTGATTTTAAATTAATGTTTTAAAGTTTCAAAACTATACACTTAGAAGAAATTTCAAGTGAAAACCAGTCAATGTTAACCTATGGAAGGAAAGTGAGTTATCAGCTTTTAGGTAAATGCTCGACTGGTAGAGTTAAGGTTCTGGGAATAGACTCAGGGGTTTCCCAGGGTCGGAAAGGTACAGTTGTTACACCCTCAGCGGCACAGGGGCAGCCGGGTGCAGAGAGAGTAGGCCCAATGCAATCCAATGGAGAGTAGGAGGTCTCTGGTTGGTGGCTGCAAGCAACCAGGCCACGCGGCTGTGCGAGCTGAGCTCCTGGTCACTTACTCAGGGCAAGTGGAGAAGTAGAGTAGGTTAGTAGTTTCACTTCCAGCGGCACGCAGGCGGCTGGGTGCAGGGTGCTTTTGAGCCTTCGGGCGTTCAATGTTATCCAATGGGAAAGTTAAAAAGTGAACAAAGGCTGCAGGCTCAGGGACGAAGATTCTTCAGGTGCGACCACCACTTCGAGAGGTAAGTTGTGATCTTGGAGTAGAGTTAGGTACCCCAAAGGAGGGCCCAGGGGGCCGTGGGGTGCCGGGTGCAGGGGGGTCTTTTGGCATCGGGAAATCTTACCCTCAGCTGGTCGTGGTTGGAGGTGTCCCTGGTTCTGAGGCTGCAGGCGTCATCTGGGTCATCGAGGAGGGCCTTTGGGCACTGGACTTTGGGTCCCAGTTGCCGGGGGGACGTCCTCGTGGTCTTGGGTCACTCGGGCCCTGGCGGGGCTTGGCGGGTGCAGAGTGGGCTGGTTTGCGGTTGCTGGCTGGCACAAGAGGTATTGCTGTTGGAGCAGAACCACTGTTCGTGGGAATCCCAGTCTCTTGGAAGGTTCAAGACAGGCGGGGTTGCTGTCCGTAGGAGACACCAAAGTTTCACAGGAGCAGGTTCAAGGATCAACAGGCCTGTAGGGTTCTGGGCCAAGTCAGTGGGCATCGTCCTTTTGTTAGTAGCTGCACAGCAGGTCTTCTTGTTTCTTGGTCTTCTTTTTGTTGCAATTGGAATCTGAGATAGGAAGGTTCAGGGTATCACTAAATACTAACGGGTAAGGGCAGGGACCAATGGGTCCCTGTCCTGGGGTGGGTATACCCCCTAGCTTTGATTGGGCAGGGCTCGCCATCTTCAAGATGGCCGGAGCCCGGGGTCGTACTTCACCTCGCCTCTCCCACCTGAGGGGTGGAGTTGGCACAGGCTGGCACACCCCCCTTCCTGATGTAGGGTTTCCTGACAGTCTTCCCACCAGAGTGGGGGTCAGACCTGGTGGGGACCAGTTGCTGAGTACAGCAAATGGTCTGGAGTAGCTGACAGAGGCGGAATGCCTTTGAAGTTTCACCTGCCCATCCTGGGGGAGGAGGCTTGGCACCTTGTCCCAGGATGTGCATTGTTGCAGGCCCAGGGGAGCGAGGGCTCTCCACCCAGGGGTCCACAAACATGTCTGCTGTGTGGCAGCCTAGGCAGCCTCTCAGACAAGACGTGGATTGTAGATTAGGTTTTAGAGGGCATCTCTAAGATGTCTCTGTAGTGCATTTTACATTAAATCCCACACTGGCATCAGTGTGGGTTTAATGTGCTGATATCGAAATTGTCAGTCTTCAGTGTAGCCATTATGGTGCTGTGGAGTTCGTAATGACAACCTCCCAGCACCATATAATCTTAATGGCATCACTGCACTTACAGTGCCCAGAAATGGCCCTGGGTACTGTAGGGGCACAGGGCTCATGCACCTGTGCCCATACCACCGGCGTAGGGCACCCAGCTAGAGAGGTGGCTGATGTATGCAAGGGTAGTAGGTTTGTGGGCATGGCACACAGGGATGTGTGCCATGTCGTCTCTCAGTTTAGTTCTGTACTTAGACACTCAATCTGCCAAGGCAATGTGTGGGTGCCAGAGTACAGGGCCCATAAGGGTGGCACAATAAGTGCTGCAGCTCTTAGGGGTCTTCGCTGGTCACCAGGCCCATTTACTATGGGGCTGACAGGTGGCCAGAGAAGCCAATTGGGTTTTAGTTTGAACACAGTTTTAGGAAAGGAACACAGGCTCTGGGCTCCTGGTTGGCAGAAGCCCAGGGCACACTCAGTCAAAGCACATCAGTAATTCAGCAAAAAGTGCTGCTCAGGGAGGTACTGTGTGGAAGAGATGAGGATTGAACAGTCAACTAACAGACTCAATAACATATTAACCAGTCTAGTCCTTATCCCAAATCCTGCAGGTAAACAAAATACTACAAAGCAAAATGTGGTCTCAGTTACAAGATTACACTCCTTTTTGCGATCTTCAGTGAGGCACTACACTACAGTATTTTTCCTCCGCTATCCGGAGTGACTAAGAGGCATGTACAAGCCTATATACCATCACAACGTCACTTTTTTGGACATTGTGGTGATGATAGGGACTTTGCCTTATTCACAAGGCAGCGTAAAGCCAGTTAACGTGGCTTAATGCCGCCTTATAAATAGGACACCCTTTTACACTTTAGGTAGCAAGAAAAGGGAGGGCAATGGGTGTTGCGTTGGGTGTTCCACCGCTAAACCCATTGAATTTGATGCTTCCCCATATTTACAAGGGTGGCATAAATACGGGGCAGCTCGAAATTAAGACCAGGGAAAACCCTGTCTCACCCTGGCAAAATAAGGAGAAGTGTTTAATTTCTCCTCCTTTTTGCAGTTTCCATGTGTGCTGCATTGTGCAGGACACATAGAAAGAGCAAAACGCCATTGATTGTTTATGTGTAGGAAGGTGTCCCTTCCAGCACATAAACAATCTTTAAAATAAAATGTTGTTTTGCAGCTTATATGTTTGCTGCATTAGGGAGCACACATAGAAGTTACAAAACGCCATTTAAAGATTGTTTAAGTGCAGGAAGGGACTCCTTCCCCTGCAAAGCAGACACCCTTGCACTATGGTGCAAGAGTGCCTACATTGGTGCTAGGCAGCTAAATTTAGCGCCAGTGCAGGGTGAACCACAGTGCTGCACCGTATATTGTAAATATGGTGCAGCCCTGCATTTTAGATGTGGCGGAGTGCAGTGTTAAGCCAAGAAGGCTAATACTGTGCTCCATCACTTTAATTGTAAACATGCCCCTAGGTGTCTACAAACCCAGATGTATAGAATTGGTCTGAGCATGGACTTTGTTCCAGGTGCAGTTCACTAAAATTACCCTTAGGTTTAGATATGCATGACCTTTCAATTTGCGTTCATCAATTCAAGTTCACCAGATACATTGTTAAGTTTGTTAAGCAGAGATGTTCTGCGCAGTCAGTCTCTCATTCCACTTACAGTTAGGTCCCAAGGTTGCCTTCCTTATTGTGGATGCATTTCTGACCCTGTGGGTTGCGTGCAAGCAGTGGGCCTCCTCCTGCACTTTTACTGCAGAGGCCAAGACAGCTACCTCACATGGCTCTCACAGCATGTAGCAAACATGCAGCTCCAAGCAGAGCCGTCAAAAACAAGAAGTGGGAGATCTTTGCACCCAGCTGTTTTATGACACAGTAAGCACCAACAGAAAAATAGACAATGCCCTGCGTAGAAACTTCTTTACCTTGAACAGAAACTGCAGTCTCACTCTTCACACCTACTATCTACCAAATGGCAGTGCTTGGGAAGAATTCACCAGCAGCTTTCACTTACAAGGCCCTCGCTGAATATCTAAGCCCTGTCTTCAAACTTCTTCACTTCAGTTTCTGGATCTCCAGCCTGTAGCCACAGAAATGAAGTCAATACCATTCCACAGTTTGATGAATCTGTATCCATCCAGAATCTTGGGCATGCAAAACCAGGGGCTAACCAAAATGGTTCCAGGGCCAAACAAAAAGTTTCACATGCAGTGGGTCCCTCAGGAGAAGGGTATTCATTCCCTTACTTGCATATACATAGCAGTGTATTTTGGTGAGGTAACAAAGAGTTTCTCCAAAACAAGTGCACAGTAATATGGTGCAGAGTTACATCCAGTGAAGTTTGCTCATGACAATTGAAACCAAGCCTTTTGTTCCCAAAGCGAAAATGTAACCTATTTAGACATCAACTGCAAAAGGTTTGTAGACGTGCGAAATATCCATTAAATGAAAGGGTCAACACGTTGTTATTGTGGATGTTTGCTGTCAACATCAGTTTATTAAAATGTAGGACACAGAGAAACAGCCGACACGTTTTGTTCCTGAATTGAACTTTTTCAACACTCTAACACAATACACCATATCTTACGAAAAATACTTATTGGTGAAGGAGTGACTACAAGAGCGTTACCTCGACCACTGTCTGGAGAGAGAAGAGTGACATTGTGCATAGTATCAAGTGAAAAGGGACCATGTGCTGGAGGATATTGGCCCAGTGACCTTGTAGACCGTGTGAAAAAAAAAATGGAGGAATGCCTTTACTATTATCACACAAAAAAGTGAGTGTGCCATTTTTGACAGCAAAAGCAAAGAGGTAGTACTAGAGAAAGTCACACATCTTTACCATCTAGGGGATATTTCTGCCTCAATACAGTGAAAATGTTATCTAGGTGAAGGCCTTGCACAGAGATCTGTGTTTGTCCTTCAAGCCACATGTTTAGTAAATACCCCTGTGGGTCGACTCAGGCTCATCTCCCTCCATTACTGATAAAAAGAGACCCACCACCGTTGGATAGTTGTGGCTCTGCTGCAAACCCTGTACGGTATACAACGGTTACCATGCATTTTTTACAACGCGGTACCGTTACCACGCTACTTTTACCACGCAGGTCGTTACAACGAAATGCGCTGAGGGGCGCTCCAGGATAGTATATACTTTAATTTACTATCCAACTCCTTTCCCTAGAGTCCACGGGGACTGGAGTTGGAATAGTAAATTAAATAATTTACTATCCAGCGCCCCTCCACGCAAGTCGTTGTAACGACTTGCGTGGTAAAAGTAGCCTGGTAACGGTACGCGTTGTAAAAGTATGCGTGGTACCGTCATACATCCCCCTGTACACTGTCAGGACAATGTGAAATAAACCCCTGGGAATCTGCTACATGTCCTTTTACCAAATGCACCTCTCAATTCCATGCACCAGTATATAAACCATTTTAAATCCACTTCACACAGAGGGACTTTGTCTGTTAATTTGCTGGACTCCCCAATGGTTACATTTAACTGTCCATCTCCTCATTTAATCTCCGCTTCCACGGAGACATCTCAGAAAGTGAAAGATAGTGGCGGAAGTGCTTTGTCTGAAGGCGGCTGGCCCTGGGAAACGTGATGAAACGTGTCTGAAATTTCACAGGCCGCCTGTCTGGGTTTCGAATGATGGCTACACTTCATGTCTTATTTGGATGGCTTTTTTTTTAAATGCCATTTTCGCCCACACATTGCCTGCTGGCTTAGCTGTGTGTTGTGTTTTCTTGCGTTTATTGGCTTTACCAATAAATCTGTGCTTTTTCATTAAGGCAATAAAATAAGGTAGCATGTGTGACTGTCCAGTAATTGAATGCACACCTTGCATCCAATGAACGCGTTTATGAGGATTAACACACGTATTAGATTTGGGAGGTGTTACTGTTTATTTGAGCATGCTTGCTTTACAAGGTCAGCCGCTGTTCTCTTTGAGAATAATGTGTTACTGTGACTCTTCCTGGTCGAAATTCCATGTATTTCAATTTGTCATAGATTCCCCTCATGAGGTGATGTACTGAGGCAAGAGATTATAAGTATTACTGAACTTTTAATAATAATTTAGCAGTGTTACACTGTGCTCATGCTTCACGGGTCAAAATAAATAGGGTTTGTGTACAGCAGAGGATGTGTAGGCACTTAGGGGCCTAATGTACACAGGTATCTTTGGGCTGCAAAGACTGCAATTTGATAAAGCCCAGGGTTTGCACTGTAAAACAGCTTTTTGCCGTTTACAAAAGCTCCTCAATGAGTCAGAAAAGTTTTTCCAACTTCCATGAGGGTTTTTGCGACTGAGTCCAAATAGCAAATACGAAGCAGCGTGAAAGGAACATCACCTTACTATCTGCAATTTGGACAGGAAATGTCTCAAAGGTTTGTGACCTCAGTTGCGGTCACACACCATTGACCATCAGATACAGCCCACTCAAAGGGGGTGGTATCTGATTCCAAAGGGGAAGATGTCCCTCCCGACAGTGGACTATTACCTGCCTTTGTCAGTGTCTGCCAAAACGAGAATGTATTTATCTTTTGGAAAAACGAATCACCTGTCCTTTTAATGGACACAGGCTGCTTCAAAAAATGTATGTCATTTGGGAATGCAAATGCAGGGACGAAAGTCCTCCATCACTACATGTACAACCATTCATAGGGAGTGGCAAACTGAGACCAATTAATTAACATCCCTTAGTCTGATTGATTAAAATCACCCATGCAAATGTTCAGTTTGTGAGGTGGCCATTCAGTACATTGTTGACATCACACATTGCATTTCAATTCTCAAACCAGTTGGTGCGCAGATTGCATTTCCCTAGTTTGTGAATCGCAATGGTACATCGGGGCTCTAGTTGTACATAGATACAAACCTAAGCTTGTACATAGGATGCACTAAGTAGTATGGCAATGGGAGAAGAAGCCCTGAATGGCAGAGGGAATTCCTGCTGTATAGGAAATATTCAAAGATAGAAAAGTTGATGAAGGGAGAATGGGAAAACATGAACACATGATGTAATGTGACATGCTCGGGTAAAGGAGAAATGCTGATGATAGAACACGTGAAACACTGACACTGCTACAGTGGAGACTCTGGTGTTGGGACTGTGGGTGTGCTGACAAAAGGACAACTGAATATTTACAGAGCGGTACACTGACAAAAGGACAACTATATATTCACACAAATGTTATGATAATGACATACAGATTGATCTTAGCCACAGGGTATGTAGACACTGACACTAGCACATAGGAAAAAGAAAAACTCTGATAGTGGGGGGGGAAACACTAAAACTAGAGCAGGGCTACGCAGGGATACCCAGGGATACTCAAAAAGTCCAATAACATAGTGTAGGAAATTGGGATACTGGTTGAGGTTGGTGAAATCCTACACAAGCAGCAACCTCATTCTCTGTCAGGATGATACACAAGCAAACCCCAAATCAACCTGTGCTTAATGTTCTGGTAGCTTGGCACAAAGCAGTCAGGCTTAACTTTGAGGCAATGTGTAAAGTATTTATGCAGCACTTAAAAAAGATAAAAAGTGAAAACAAAACGCAAGAAAAAATCCCCACCAATTTAAAAGAATAAAGTAAAATGTTTTAAATTATTTGAGAACAAAAATCCCAAAATCCAATCCGTAGAACCGGAAAAAGGCAATTTCAAGATTTTAAGAAAAAATAGTGCATGGGGAACAAGGATCCAACTCTGGGTATCTGGTCATGACGGACCGGGGCAAAGGCACAAGTTCAGGCTGACTGTGATGGAACGCTGGCCGGATACCGGGACCAGGTTAGGTCTGCTGAAAAAACGACCTTAAATCCAGATAATGCTGGACGTCCACTGCAAGAAATCAGAAAGATATATACACTAAAAACAACAGATACTTGCAACCAATGAAGACTTGGACGTACACACAGACACTCACAAATCACAAAGTCAATACTTAAAGTAAATGCCTCAAATGATTATGATTATAGCAACTGGAGGCTTGAATGTGCGCGCAGACACTCACACATCACAATGGCGATAATCAAAAACAAGATACATCACCGGCTGCAAACTTTATTTTAGCCCACTCCAGACTGGGGGATTCTCAGCCAGGGTCAAGAAACTTTTCAAAACAGGTGTAGTGTAGTTCCTATATTCCCAATAGGCTCTGTGCATTGGAATAATATATACTGTAGTTAGACGTAGGACTGAAGTCGACTAGGTCTCTACCGAATATATTAAACTTAATAGTGAGTGCCAGCTAGCTCAGAGGTCACTAGAAACTTTATCGAATTCAAAAGAAGGGATTAGTTTCTGACAACCGCATAAACATGACAACTTTGTTTCCCAAGAATAAGAAATCAAATCTCTAGAGTTGCGGAAACAATAGATAACTATTTTACTCAGTCAATCGTGCATGCTTTGTTTCAACACAGATGCAGAGAAATAGAGAGACGGGCGTTTTCAATAAAAGTAATTATTGAACAGTCTTCTTTCTCAAGCATTGGAAATGAACTGCTACAATCGTAATACTGGTTATAAAGTACAAGGCATATAATGCACACAGTATTATAAAGTAGTACTGTAAAAGCATGACATGGTTTCTAAGCCATAAAGTTCATAAAATGTATAAAATACATACAGTAATAAATAATGACTAAAAGTACTCAACTGGTGCTTCTAAAATACGCCTACCCCGGTGTACCTAATCTAAGTCTAGTACTAGGGAAGGAGTAAGTGAGGAGCAGCCTAAGTTTAGTAGTTCTCTGCCAGGAATCTATTCCAAGAATTCTCTAAGAGGTCTAATCATCTCCGTACCTTGGTTTTAGAATGAAGAAGGTCTTGTATCTCTCTCTCAGAACTCGATTTCCCAGATACCCGCAAGGGTAAGCCGGAAACACTGGAGCTGGATTTCTCGGCAAGAGAAAAGACAGCGTCTCTCTCAGTGCATCAGAGGGAGGGTCGACGACCTTCGGCATGTGCTGCTGCAGGGCGTCGGGCAAGTAGATAGTCGATCTGCTCCAAAAGCACTGTGTTTTTGACTGGGCAAACCTGAGCATATTTATACTTTGAAGGTTACGATTTTGACGCATGTTTGGACTTAATATTGTCACTCAAAGGCTAAATTCTTGGAAAACGCCAGGAGTTCTTGGAGAACTTAATATTCAAGCAGGGGGAAGTTCCTATCTGCTGAAGGCGGGTTTTTCCAAGAAATTGTTGTTAAATCTCGGAACCTAGTGGAAGTAGCCATGCCGTATTTGGGCTGTATGACTTAGACCGAATAGGGTAGTGATTTCTTTGCCTATATAAGGATATGATAAAGTATACCTACATAAGGGCATGAATCGGGAAAATTACACTAGGGCCCTAGATTTGATTACAACACCCACTCCATGATCTTAAGTTCAATTAAGCTTATCTAATAAGCACTGAACATATCTAAAGCTAGTGTTTACAAACCCACCCCAAAATAGATTAAAATGCACTTAAAATGGTTTGTACATGATAAGAATATTGAGTATTTCTACAGTACGTGTTTTAAGGAAGTGATGACATTCTAAGCATATAGCATGGTATCTAAATATGCAAACTGAATGAATCATGAAATTACATTTATGAAAATGGCTCTTAAATACAGAAAAGAAAGGTCGAGACCATTTCAGAACCATAACATGTCATTTCAAAAGGTTATATGAGGACAAAGCCAAATATATTTTCTGGCCGAAGAAGGCTGAAATGCCAGAAACCGGTCCCCGGTAGCTTGTCTCCTTTCTGGTGAAGAATTGGCTTGGTAGTTTAGTCTGCCCTGTTCCCATGATGCACTGGGCCAGGGACAGACTGATTTGCATATAGCCAGGTTCTGAGCTGGGATGGTGCAGTGAGATAATTAACGGTGATGGATCAAGCCCTGATCTTTGGACTGGGTAAGAGTGGTCTGCTTAATTCAGACACTCTGTTCATCACCACCCCCTTTTCTGAATCAAATATATTTTCTAGGCAGTGTTTTTATTTTTTTTAAAGAATTTCTTGTTCTCTAAGAATAGTTCTACTTTAAGCAGATTAGTCTGGGCCAAAAAAGTTCATTTTTTTTCGTGAGAGAAAAAATTCAAAGGGTTGTAAAAAATCAGAGTTCCAAAGTTAAATTTCTTTGTTTTGAAAATTGAAGGCCGAATTTCAGAGTTCTGGGAACGCTGTGTGCATGAATCAAACGTTATTCTCAGTGTCAGGAGAAAAGATTAGATCATCAAGGCTGGCAAAGAAACTGTCTACCCCAGTAGGTGAAAGTGGAACCACTTGATCAAGCATATCAAATGTGCACAGATGAGAAGCATTGCCGTCAGTGCCAGGTGCCGCATTAGCAGTGTTCAAATCAGATAGTACCTGTGTGCCTGTCGATTCTCTTATCTCACCCTCAGTTAGACTTACTGGTGAGATCTCAATAAATGCTGTCATCAGGATTGGTAGCAGTTGGGGACAACACGATGCATGAGCCGTTACAGGACCTAGCAAGGCGTCGACATCCGATGGCTGGACTGATGGAAGTGCAAGACAGATGTCCAATACGCATTCCTCTCCGCAAAGCAGGCATCGTAGCACAGGTAAGATGTAATCTTGCCAGATTGGTCTGAGCAATAGAAACCAGGTAGTGTTCAGATCTCTTAAACGAGCTGTATCGGAGCAGAAGGAATAAAAATAAAATTCCTGCTACGAGTCCCAAGAAGAGAGGCACGAAATTTGGAAAAATGCTGAGGACTGCTTCAAATGGTGTTAACAGTCCC
Organism: Lissotriton vulgaris; assembly: GCF_964263255.1. Lineage (NCBI taxonomy): Eukaryota > Metazoa > Chordata > Amphibia > Caudata > Salamandridae > Lissotriton > Lissotriton vulgaris. Next base: position 742,824,345 of record NC_141695.1, on the reverse strand, counting down.
AAAAAAATAGTCTTAAATACATGTGAGATGCCACTGGTTTCGGACATGTTTAACATTTGACTTAACATTTCTCCAAAATGTACAGGGCAGTTTGTTGATAATAATGCATGTATCTCAGCAGATGTCCTTGCAACTTGCAGATCATACGTTTCTAAAAGACGAGGGCAGTGGCACAGACTTTTGCAAAAGAATGGCTTTTATTCTGCTTAAAGTATCAATTTGTATAGAAGAGATATTCAGTGAAGGCCATATTGTAGTCCCACTGTCTGTCTTTTGAGTTGGATACAATACTTGCATACAACAAGTGACCATAGACGACACACTAACAAGATAAAGTTTTCCTGGCAAAATGCCACAGCAGCTGTGATCATTCAACATAACGTTACTGCCATTGGATAGCTGCCTGAAAATGGGTTCTATCACAGTTGAAGGAGTACCGTGCAGGTGGCAAGAGAAGTTATTTGCAGAACCGTCGCAGGCTCCGTGTAAATTAATACCTTTGCACAAAAGTGTACCACTTAGTGAGTTTTTACAATTTATTCCACTAAGGAATACCTCATTTCCCTTGTTCCAACATTTATGTGTGTAAGGTAAAGTCCATGTCGACTTAATGTATTCTTTACCCAACCTTTCATACAGGCCTGCTGGCATATGCTGTAGACAATACTGAAATTGGAAAATCGTCACTGGTATCATGATGGTGCCATGAATTATCCATTCAATGACAGGCTTCTCAGAAACTGTCAATGGTAATCTTTCCAGTTTTTCAATGCTCAGCACCGTATAGTCTGCTCCTCTTGTGCCAAATAGATTTGTTTATCTGTAAGGTTAAATACAGGAAACAATGACGTTCAGTTGATTAGACGCCAGTGCACGTAGCCTGAACGAAGGATTTGCAACGTCCAGCCTAACTGCATTATAGAACGTAATTGAGTCATTAACCCATTGTCTACTACAGAGAGAGCTTTCTCCAAATTAATGCAATCAATTTCTCGTATTCTTTCTGCAGTTTCAATTTGCGTTATTTTCCAAGCTTCGTTGTACGCAGCATATATACTGGCATGTATAAAACGTTTCTGCAGTGGTTTGCGAGGCCCCATTAAGAAATCTCGCAAATCATTGCTTTCTTTAAGTAAAGATAAGTGTTGTCTGATTTCGGGAAGTGTGGATGTCTTTAGCCACTCAAGGCATAGCTTTCCTACACTATATGTGGTTACTATCCCTGGATGTTGTCTCTGGGAGTATCTTGGATCTGGCCTGTTCAGTTTTAACCCTGTGTTTTGTTCACGAATCTATCATGCCAGTTATTAGTGTCTGTGGCCCAGATTAACCATTTTTTCCAATCAGGATTAGTTCTGTTTTGTGTAAAAATAAATGGTACGTCTACCTCCTTTTCTGTTGTGTCAGTACTTTCAGAATTGGGTTTAGGTAAAGACGATTTATTAAAATCTTTTATCAAAGCCAAGCCAAGACAAGAAGTCTGTTGAACAGTATTGTTTAAAAACATTATTTGATTATTTGTTCTAGTAGAATGCAGGCTCTGAACAGGGCCTCTAAACCTTGTACTTGCCATTCTTTCGTGCCCCAGACAGTTTTTGTATCAATGTTGTCTTTCCAAAATTTGAAACCTAATGTAGGCAGCTGAGCATAAAAGTTTGCAGAATAAATTTGTTTAGTGTTAGCCAACATTGTTTTCATTCCTGTCTAATTTACATTTTTTAAATTAAAAAGGTTTCTGGATTTGTAACATTAAACCCTGAGAAGTACGAAAACATTTCATGGAATGTTTTTGAGCTACCTTTTGGTGGCGTGGGACAATGTTCAGATTGATTATATGTAAAGACATTCCTAGAACTTGAAGATTTGTGCAAATAGTGATGACCATAGTGATTGAAACAATACATTTGTTCATAGTCTGATGACCCTTCTACAGAGTCATGTTCAGTAATTTTTGCAGACATTTCTAAATCTGACATCATATTATTAATAGTCTCAAAATCCCAATCATCAGAAAATGTGCTGGGTGATACAAAGTCACTTAAAGAAACCTTGAACTGGTGTGGAATCTTTAGCATCTCCACCAGGCCATAGATGTCATAGTCAGTTCTATCCCATGCTATACCACCAGGTATAGGAACGGCTGTGATGTTCACTGACTACAGGTCTCTTTTTTCACGATGGGATGATTGGTGAGGTTTTAGGACCAAGTTGATTTTCTGACTTGCTGTGTCCATTGTACTGTATTTTCCATCTATCCATTGTCCCAACTTAAAACTAATATCAGCCAGAGTAGGAGAAAAAGTGCACCCAAACCAATCCAAAATTCAATCCATGGTTAAACCAGATATATTTTCTCTAATTGATTAAACAGTTCTGTTGTTTTTTCTTTGAGAGTTTTCTTTGCTGGCATTTCTTCGGGTTCACTGTGACCCTCAGAGAATGTATCAAAGTTGATAAAATAGCCAGAGGAAGTTCTGTCAATTGTTGGAATTGCATCCGGATTGTTATTAATCTTTGGAGTTGCTTCTTCCTTTGTCATATTGGTATAGTCAGAGGCTACATCATTGTAGACAGATGTTTCTTGATGAACTGTTATTTGGGTCTCAACAGGTACGAGTTCCATGGCATTGTTGCATAGTCCTTCTTTTCTTACTGCAGGTTTATCAAACGTGATAAGTCTTTCAGTCTGAACCTCTTGGATAGTAGCAAGATTTGATCTACTGCTACATCTTGGGAGTCCACTGGGCCTACTACTTATTATTGGCCACATGTTATGGTTTGAGTAGGTCGATGGACACGACTCGGTTCTCCTTTTTACCAGCAAGGGGCGGTAGTACTACAAATCTTGTTCCTTGGATTGCTAAGACAGGTACTGCTTTTCTGTAAGAACGCCCAAATTCCTTCTTCACCGCTATCTTTTCCCTGACTAGATCCCCAATCTTTGGAATCCAGACAGGCCTTGCTGGGACAGGTGATTTTTCTTCAGTGTCTGTTGGCTTTTTTGTTGTGTTACTCAGACTTCTTCTTGTTTCATTTAAGTCCTGTAAAACAGCCAAACGATCTTTGACATCAAAGGGTTTTTTGTTCCACCACTGAAGTTTGACAATCGAGGTCTTCGATTATCATTCTAGTACCAAACAGTAACTCATAAGGAGTGATGCCCCCCAGAGAATTTCTTGGCAGATTGTTAAGACTACGTTGGACACTTATTAAATGTTTGACCCACCCATCACCCGAACCTAATACCTTAGCTGTTATGGATTGCTTTATGTCACGTTTTTTTATTTCCACTACCGCATTACCCTCAGGATGAAAGGGACTAGAATACCGCAATGCAACACCCAAGCTAACCATAGCCTCCTTGTGAGCTCGAGAGCTAAAAGCAGGACCCTGGTTCAACCCCAATTGCGGGCTTTGCTGCTCCATCTGTATATGTTATACATTCGTAATGTTCCAGAGGCTGAATTTCGATCGGCAGAGGACATTCATGTTCGATTGGAAAAATTCTTGTGTTTTTAAGCTGGGATCAAAAACGTATCCAACGTCTGTTGCAGCAAGAGAGTTAACCCATTGGATCCATCTTGGATCTAAAGCTTTAGCAATTGGAATGCGTATTTTTGTCACTGCCTCTAAGGCAGGTACAGGTGTAATGATCATTATGCGTTTACCCTGCGCGAGAGCTCTCTCTTTTGCTACTGCAGTTTGAACCGCTGTCAGAATTTTCTCAGTAGAAGTGAACTTCATTTCAGCTTGTGTATACAGGTGTGATTTGTATGCTATTGGTACAGTTTCCCCCTCATTAAAGGTCAGGTACGTGAATACGCATCTTCCTGGGATGACTCGAATCACAAGCTTGCAAACGTTTTCCCGTGTCTGTAACAGTTTTTTAGCTAACATGTCTGTTTGGACTGACGGTAGAATTTCTGTGCGTGGTTGAGTCCAATTAGTTGGTTTGAAATCAGGTTAGATTAGTTTGTAGAGAGGTTTAACCCTTTCTGCGTAATTTAGATCGTACGTTCTACCAAAATTGAGGAAACCTAGAAGGGACTGTAAGTTTTTCAGCGTTCTTGGAGTTTGGAGCAGCGCACATTTTTCTAGAAAGTTTGCTGCCAGGCTTTTGCCTTCACTCGATAACTCATATCCTAAAAATAGGACATTGAGGTGGGCAATTCGTGATTTGTTAAAATTGAATTTATACCCTTCAGAGGCAAACCCAAGTATTATGGTGTTCACTCTTTCCAAGTGCCTGTCCAAGTCATCATCTGCAAGATAGATGTCATCGACATAAGATAATGCCTTATCGTCGTATGTTTGTAGTAACTGTGTTACCCTGGCTGAAAATAACCCTGGACTATTCTTGAATCCTTGGGGGAGACAGAAAAATTGACGCTGCGTCCCATTATTGAGAAAGCGGTCAGATGCCTGCTTTCAGGTGTAATGTTTTGATAGAAAAACCCATTTTAAATATCTAATGTGGTTTTAAATTTTTTGCGCACAATGTTATTCATCAGTGCTGCACTGTGTGCATTTTGCACTGCAAAAGTTTTGCAACAAGAGTTTAAGTGTCTGTAATCCAATACTAGACGATCTGAATTGTCTGGTTTGGAGACAGGAAACAAAGGATTGTTCATTGACGAGGTGCATGTTTCAATCACCCCTTGGTATTCAAGTTAATTTAAAAATAAATTTCCCTGACTTGTTTTTTAGCTACTTGCTTAACTGGATACTGCCTTTGTGCAGTAGGTTGAATTTTTACCTGGATTTTATGGTTATGAGTATCCTCATCCCATCCCACATGATTTTTATATAATGCTGGAGCCTGAGCTACTGCCCATTTTCTGGCATAAGTGTATCTTTTATGAATTGGAATATGATTTGAGAAGGCCGGCATAATAATCTCTTCGCCATGTGGGCACTCCCTTACAAATTCAGGTGGCCAATCTTGTTCAGCTAGAAGAATGTCATAGCCCTTAGAGAGCTTTTCCCAAAAGAGTGCTCTTATTTGTCTAGTTATGTCCCCCTCCATCCGGAGTGTTACTTCATATATCTTGTGGGGTACACTAACCCTGATGTCGGCAGTTTCAACCTGAATGCATTCATTCAAGTCCACTGTCTCCAGATGATCCTTCAGGATCCTTAAAACTATGGTGACTTCTGCTGCGGTGTCTAGCATTGTTAGAGCCCACTCCCCTTTCTTGAGTTGTGTCCTCAAGATCCTCGGCATGTCTGATCTTTATGCTTGCTACCTTCTTTTTAGGAAATTTAGCTTTTTTGCTTTGGTGAACGTGTTCTTTGTCTTTGGACTTGATGCGATCCTCCTTGTGTTCTGACCGTCCTCTTCTTTCTGATTTATGCGAGGAAGTCTGAAAAGATCGAGAGGGACGTGTATCATTATCTTGATATCTATCTGTTTTTTTCAATGTATCCCTATTCCTAAGGTTGTACCTTTTTTCAGAGGGCTCCCGTTGGGGAGACCTACCTTCCCTTTGGGGAGATCTTCCTCTGGACTGAGAATGTTTTTCTCTAGAAAGAGTCGGTTTAGTGTTTCCCTCTTCTTTTTAGGAGTAGTGAGATTATTTTTAATAAACACCTTTTCAGGATTTTCAGTTAATTCAGGTTTTACTGGTTTCCCACCCAAACTATCTCTTCCTAATTCTTCATAAGATTTTTCAATAATTCTAGCAAGCTCAAATGGTTGATCTGTTATATCTGTTTCTTTTAACTTTTGGTGGATTGCCACGGATGCTGCTTCACCTTTAATGTTAGCTAATAATATAGCTGAGACCTGTTTGAAATCATTAATTTCATACCTAGATTTAAGGCCGGTTCTGGACCGTATCCATTTTGAATCTGCCTCAGAACGTCTGGTATCACCACCATGGACGGTACACCATGAGTTTTTGTGTAGATTGAAGCAAAGACTGTACCCCAAGTGTCACAGTCCTCCACATGTGGTGCTATCCCCATTGGTAAACAGATTGTCAGAATTCTGTGTTTCTCATGAGGTGTACTATCAGGGAATACTGCCTCTATCTGAGTAATTTTTTGAGCTAACCAGAACAGAATTTTTGCGGGCGATTTACCATTGACCAATTGTATAGTCTGTGGTGTAATTTTGTTTGTGTTCCCCTGTGGTAAGTGCTTTGGAATCCTTACAGCAGGTTGGACTGTTAAAGTCTGCATGACATATTGAACCGATTGTCTATGTAATTTAATTAACTGTTTCAGCTGAGCTAACAATTCTGGACCTGGCATTCCGGTAATGTCAGGATGTGGTGTGTAGCTGGCTAGTACCGGCCATGTTGCTCCTGGTCTACCTAGTGGTACGAGCCTGGTAATGTGATTTTGATGTTGTAGATCGCCTTTAAACCAGAGCTAATGCTTTTGGTAAGTTAATGGAATTTCAACGTCCTCAAAAGGAACGTATTCCGCTGGATGTTCCTCTAACTTGTAGTAGTGGAACTCGTGTGTTACTGCATTTGCTGCTGGAAACATAATCCATGAATAGAATACCTCTGTTTGCCGATATTCATGTGCCTCTATTACAAATATAACTTTACCACCTCTCGATGATACCCCATTATCTATAAGTTTTATAGTTATGGTTTTTCTTACATTTGCCGGGATGATTATTGCATAAGCGTTATTTTGTTGGACACTTGTGTCATCTAAGACTGCTTGAGCTGCTGCTGCAGCTCTCTCCCTTTCGTCGTCACTCTCCGACATTATGTCGACTAAAAGTTTTGCAGAACAGGTTTCAAGGAAACAAAGATTAGGTGCACAATATTTTGGAAAACTGTATCCTTCAACGTTGAATAAACCAAAAACTAATACATAGGATTTTTGTCCTCCTCAATTTTGGAGGATATTATCCTTTTACCCAATCCAGACGTCTTTTGGAGTATTTTACGGGAAAAAGGGGTCTGTGTGAAAAGCACGACTGCGTTACTCTAGTATCTAGCGTTAAACAATCGCCTTACCAAACATTGGGCGCCATGTAGTGTAGTTCCTATATTCCCAATAAGCTCTGCGCATTGGAATAATATATAATTTAGTTTAGACGTAGGACTGAAGTCGACTAGGTCTCTACCGAATATATTAAACTTAATAGTGAGTGCCAGCTAGCTCAGAGGTCACTAGAAACTTTCTTGAAATCACAAGAAGGGATTCATTTCTGACAACCGCATAAACATGACAACTTTGTTTCCCAAGAATAAGAAATCAAATCTATAGAGTCACGGAAACAATAGATAACTATTTTACTCAGTCAATCGTGCATGCTTCGTTTCAACAGAGATGCAGAGAAATAGAGAGATGGGCATTTTCAATAAAAGTATTTATTGAACAGTCTTCTTTCTCAAGCAGTGGAAATGAACTGCTACAATCGTAATACTGGTTATAAAGTACAAGGCATATAATACATACAGTGTTATAAAGTAGTACTGTAAAAGCATGATATGGATTCTAAGAGATAAAGTGCATAAAATGTATAAAATACATACAGTAATAAATAATGACTAAAAGTACTCAACTGGTGCTTCTAAAATACGCCTACCCCGGTGTATCTAACCTAAGTCTAGTACTAGGGAAGGAGTAAGTGAGGAGTAGCCTAAGTTTAGTAGTTCTCTGCCAGGAATCTATTCCAAGAATTCTCTAAGAGGTCTATCAGCTCCGTACCTTGGTTGTAGAATGAAGGAGGTCTTGTATCTCTCTCTCAGAACTCGATTTCCCAGATACCCGCAAGGGTAAGCCGGAAACACTCTAGCTGGATTTTTTGGCAAGAGCAAAGACAGCGTCTCTCTCAGTGCGTCAGCGGGAGGGTCGGCTTCCTTCGGCACGTGCTGCTGCAGGGCGTCGAGCAAGTAGATAGTTGATCTGCTCCAAAACCAGTGTGTGTTTGACTGGGCAAACCTGAGCATATTTGTACTTTGAAGGTGCCGAATTTGATGCATGTTTGGACTTAATATCGTCACTCAAAGGCTTAATTCTTGGAAAACGCCAGGAGTTCTTGGAGAACTTAATATTGAAGCAGTGGGAAGTTCCTATCTTCTGAAGGCGGGTTTTTCCAAGAAATTGTTGTTAATTCTCGGAACCTAGTGGAAGTAGCCATGCCGTATTTGGGCTGTATGACTTAGACCAAATATGGTAGTTATTTCTATGCCTATATAAGGATTTGAAAATTATACCTATATAAGGGCATGAATCAGGAAAATTACACTAGTGGCCTAGATTCGATTACAACACGGGAGCTGCTGCATTGTAGACACGTCCATCATTCAGGCCCAAATGCCAGTTTCCAAGTCAACAAACACCAGCTTTATAATCTCAAAACACACTAGAAGGTTCTGAGAGGCCCTCCTCTGTGCCAAGGAAAGTTACTGGAACTATCCACTTTCCAAACAAGCACTCCAAAGGCAAAAGAGTTGTCACGTTCCTTCTGCACTTTCACATGTTCCAGCCTTTATCTTGACAGAGCTTTCAAAAGTACATACAACAATCATCAAAAGCACAGAAAAAAAAAAACAACCTTGAACGTGCATAGGCTACACAACTTGAGTAACACTGGTGCTTGCCTGTGTGCGCAATAGGTCAAGCTAGCTGACAGAGTCAGAATTCAAGATGGCATGAGGGCATGTCAAAGCCAATATTAAGAACATCATAATTCTTCCCAATGTACAACACAATGCACATTTGTGCACCGCTGCCTTTAGCATCACACACTTCATCTCCCAATGTACAACATAATGCACATTTGAGCACCACTGCTTATAACACTGCACTTCGAGACCAAGAAGTACATTCCACACCACTCTCTCTCTCATGCTTTCAAATGCCCATTACACACGTTCTGTTCCTGGCAAGGCTGTTCTACTCTGGGAAATCTCTCCCACTTTAAAACCACAAAGAGACACAAAAGTAATCTTCTTATCACAGGTAGACTTGATTATGGAAACACTGTCGACATTGGAATCCCAGCCCATGTCCTACACCAACTCCAAACCACCCAGAATGCTGCCACTAGACTCTACCTAAACATCCTACACAATAACCATACCTCTCCACATCTCAGCAATCTCCATTGACTACCAGTTCAGAAAATATGTAAGTGCAAGCTACTTATGCATGTCTACAAAGCTCTCCACAAACACCAGTCCAGCTTACCTGAACCACTACCTCAACTTCTACCAACCCACCAGACACCTTCAATCTGTCTCCCAGGGATGAGCACACCTCCCTTGCATCAAGAAGAGCAGAAGCAGAGGATTGTCCTTCTCATACTTTGCAGGCAAGCCCTGGAATGACCTGCTCCTCCCTCATGGTCTTCTGAAGGAATCTCAAGACATGCCTCTTCCGGACCAAACAGGCATGATTGCCCGCTGAGGTTTGCCCTATTCAGCACCAGAATACCCTTATGGGTTATTAGCCATGTTCTACAAATTCACATAACAGAACAGCATTCACAGGCTTCTCGAGGAGGAGGTGTGGGGATGCTAAAGCTTAGAACTCAGCAGTCAATCAACCGGCCCATTAAAGTCAATATCCAGACCATTGCTTACTTTACAAAAAAAGAAAAATCACACAGTTACATGCACTACTACATACTTCAATAGTCATAAACAAGTCAGTGCTTCTGAGTGTGATTTTTGGCACATGCTGCATCCATCCTGATGCCTCTCTATCACCTCTCCCCCTCCCAGGTTCTAAGTTCCTGGTTCTGTGTTCTCCCTCTTTCTTTAGGGACTTTCATGAGTAGGGTGATTCATGTTCTGTTATAGTACCATCACCTCCAATGTGTATGTGCACTCAGTCTCAATTATTTGAGTATTACCACTTCATAGGATGAGCAAGATCTTTGATGTCCAATTTAGGGCCACCTTGCACTCCAATGGCATGCCTTCAGGATTAAGAGAGAAGCAGCACACAGCATTTGTCATTTGACTCGTCAGTCCTGGGCACAGGGCAATGTTTGGCAGCAACCCTACCCAGCTTAAATTGAAGGCCTGAAGTTCGGCAGTCCTAAAGATGTGGTCACAACAGAATCATCTTTAGGTGCAGTCCTAAGGGGATCCCTCAAAATCTGCAGTTGTAGCGAATGGATGAGCTGACTTCAAACCAAGTGTATCCCCAGAGGGACATTCAGGATTTTTGTATCTATCAAATGGCACTGTCCAGTAAAATCTACAGCTCCTTCCTAACCAAATGACTTTGAAAATGTTCAAACAAGCCCTGTCTGCACACCCATCACTTCAGTGTCTAGGTCCATCCAGCTGCAGGATTGTGAGCGATAAACTCCCACTGTGGGAACTGTCCTCATTCTCCATCTTATGCAAGGTTAGGCCAGGGGTATCTACAATGGATTCCACTGGACTCCACTACTGTGCACACTCACACACACACACACACAATGCACTACTACAGGGGTTATACTCTCCAACATGCTTAAAATGTTTTTGGGATGTGTTAGAAATTGGGTTGTAGGTTGACTGGGGTATGAGGCCTGGTCTAGCAGCAACCACAATCCTAGCCAAGGTAAGGCACAAATAAACCCCTAATTCACATGTGCTCTCCCTCTGGTAGCTTGGCACAGAGCAGTCAGGCTTAACTGGGAGGCAATGTTAAAGTATTTGTGCTCCAGTGGTGCAATCGGTTAGCGAAAAGTATTTGTGCAACGCATCAAACAGTAAAAGCAGTGAAAACACCACACCAAAAGATCCCTCATCAGATTTTGAAACATAGAGTATATTTTAATAAATAAAACAAAACCGAAGCAACAAATATACAATCAGGGAAACCGGAGATACTTGAATTTCAAGATTTTTGATTGAAATATAAATAGCGACAAAGAGCACAAAGCACCAACAAAGGATATCTGGTTGCTCTATACAAGGACAAAGTCACAACTTCAGGCCAACTGGCTGGCTACAGGTACTGGCTACAGGGACCAGGTTAGGTCCACTGAACATAATGCACATTTGAGTACCAGTGCTTATAACACTGCACTTCGAGACCAAGAAGTACATTCCACACCTCTCTCTCATGCTTTCAAATGCCCATTACACACGTTCTGTTCCTGGCAAGGCTGTTCTACTCTGGGAAAGCTCTCTCACTTTAAAACTACAAAGAGACACAGAAGTAATCTTCAAGGAAACATGCACATCCAGGAAACATGATGTCGTACATTCAAGCTAGGGTGAAGTAAAACACCAAAAGTAAATTAAAACAATAGTAGTCAAAAGGCATCATGTGGTTTCAATACATAGGAGTGCCACTAGCACTACACACCTCCAAAGCACTCTTTACCAACTGCTTGAGCTGTCACTGCCTGGCTAAAAAAAAGCTGCCTCCAGCTGAACACAGACAAAACCAAAGTCCTTAACTTTGGCAACAACTACTCCTACTACTTTAAATCCTGGATGCAAAGTGTTGTATGGGTCCGAGGTGAAGAAGTGTTGCGCAGCTGAAGTGATGCATTGGTTCTTAGGTGCAGTGCGGATGCAGTGCAAGCTCCTGTCACGTCATCTTCGAGGATCTTATCAATGGGCGCCAAGAAACCTAATGGTGTTAGCGCGCTCAATAAATTAATTTAACATAACATAACATAACATAACAATGGGGCTTGCGATGCAAATTCTGGGCATTGAGTAGGTGGCTCGCAGGCTAGGCAATGTGTCAGTCCCAATAAGTTGCAAGGCTGTGATATGGAGGCCAGCATTGTCGTCAAGCTGCCATGTGTGGACCTGGGTTGGAGATGGGCTGTGCCATCGGATATGCATCAGTTTTGAAGATGCAAGGGTGATGGCAATCCCAATCCACGCAACAGCAGTGATACATCAGTTCTGTTCAAGGATGTGCCGTTCAGCTGAGGAGATGCATTTATTCAGCAAGAGGACGTGGTGGTCAGCAGAGAAGATGCAGCGGTTCTACTGGCAAGCACCTTAGGCCCACTTCCAAGGGTGTAGGACTAGGGTGGCACCACTTGGAAGGGTAGACCACAGATGGCAGAGTCCAGGTGCAGATACAAAGTTGTTGGTACTCTGTCATGTCCCTGAGGCTTCAGACCAGAAGACCAGCCAACTAGCTATTGGAGTCAGTCTGGGTATTAGTGATGCAGTTCCAGTCCTTCCCACCCAGGCAAGAAGGCAGCAGGTCAGCAGAGCTGCAGTCCAGCAGAGTGGCAGTCCTTTCAGTAGCACAGTAATCCTTTTTACTGGCAGAGTGTCCACAGATCCTGAAGTGTACTCAAGTGTTGGTGTTTGAGGGCCAGTACTTATTCCCAGTAATGCCTTTGAAGTTGGGATGACTTCAATGACAAGCCTTTGAAGTGCACAGATGCCCTGCCCTTTCAACCCTGACTTCAGACTAGTTACAGGGGGTAAGCAGTTATTTTTTGTTGGGACAGGACACAACCTATTCAGGTGTAAGTGAGGCGTGGTCCAGCTCCTCCCTCCCAACCTGTCAGTAAAGGTCCACTCAATCACACCTAAGCTCCCATTGCATGTGGCTTTCTAGGTGGAATATATAAAGCCCAACTACACCCCATCATATGATCAGAGAAAGGCTACAGACACCAAATGGCTAAGGAAAGAAAACGGCAACTCTCTAAAAGTTACATTTTCAGAATTGTAATTTAAAATCCAACTTCACCATAAGTTATGAGTTTCAATTGGGATGCCAGAGACAACAAACACGAACCAATCATATCTTCCCATTTGGAAAGTATGTGTATAAATTGTAATAAGGTAATCCCAGTGTTATCCTATGGGGGATATAGCACATCCACTAGTGAAAAAACGAATTTAAGAGTTTTCTACTACCAGAACATGTAAACATTAAAAGTACAGGAACTGCTTTTTAATATATTGCATCCTGTCCTTTGTCCAGGCCAAACCTAGGGTTGCATTTATATGTATTAGTGGGCCTGACAAGAAGTTTAACTTGCCAGATCGACATGACAGTTTAAAGCTACACACGCAGGCTCTGCAATGGCAGGCCTGAGACCTGTTTAAAGGGCTACTTAAGTGAGTGATACAATCAGTGCTCTAGGCCCACTAGTAGCAATTAATTTACAGCCCCTAGGCACAGGTAGTGCACATTACTAGGGACTTATAGGAAAACAAAATATGCAAATTGTGGATAGGCTAATGTTACCACATTTTAGGGAGAAATCACTTTAGCACTAGTCAGCAGTGATACAGTGTGAAGAACCCTAAGGCCAGCAAAATCAAAGTCAGCAAAAACAGAAGTTGTGAAGGCAAAAAGTTAGGGGAAACCACACCAAGGTTGCCAGGTCTAATAGGATATTACCTCAAAAGACTGGGTAAGCACATAGAAACTGACCAAAGTAGGCCGCCAATCCAGTGACCCAAAAAAAGTTTTTCTCACACTGTAGATCCTTAAAACAAGTTATGCTGCCACCACTGCTCTATGTACTAAAAGCAAGGCCAGGGCAGTAGTCCTCTGTCACAAATGAGGGCACGCTTGATGTTATACTCCAGGTCACAGGACCCATTGACAACCTTCCATAGGCAAGGAGAGGCCTAGGTTTCTGCATACATGGTATATTAACTTGATAGCAGGGCCACAAATAAAAACTTATGTTACCAGATAGACACGTGAGGCATTTATGGCAGGGGAACATGCCTGGTCCCCATTCAGGGACCATTCCTGTTCAGACACCCATACATTCCCAAAATGCGATTTGGCCGAGGCCTACTCTTACAATATTGGTATTGTGTAATGGATTTTGTGATCCCCTTCACCGATTATTGGAAAAAACCTGAGATGAAAGTGAGTAGCACTATTCACCAATGACATGTACTTTATTTAATTCTGAATGGCGGCCAGGAAATGTGTTGAAGATCGCAGAGAAATAATTCCAAATCATAAATTGTGGAATATTTTTAACCCTAAAAGCAACGAAGAACAACAATTGCATCTTGTATAACAACTGTTCTCTTAATGTAAGTTATATGTTAAATGAATCAAAGGCAGGCTTATAGAAAAGGCACTTTCAATGCATTTGGAACAGTAGGTGTCCTAGGAAGGAGGGGATCTGCAGAAAGGCCACATTCGCTAACACATTAGTTAGTGATAGCGGTCCAGATTCACAGAGCTAACTTAAGACAAAATCCTGAACTTACTACCATTTACTCATTTTGATATTCACAGAAAGCACTTATTCATCAATGAGTAAGTGCCTTCTGTGAATTTCAAAATGAGTAAGTGCCTTCTGTGAATACCAATATGAGTAAGGGGCATATGTATAAAAAAGCCCTTTTGCGATATCTTAATAGCGATCTTTAGCTAATTGCTATTAAGGAATCGCAAAATGCTATGTATGTAGGAATCGCAATAATAATTGTGATTCCTTAATATTCCTTAATTGCAAATCATGATTCATAATTAAGGATACCTTCCCATTCATTCCTATGGGCTAGGAGGTCCATAGGAATGAATGGGAAGACATTCTCAATTTGCGATTCGCAATTAGAGAATCGCAAATTGAGAATGCAATTTCAAGGGTGCCAGGGTGTCAAAAGGACACCCTGTTGCACCCCTGAAATATGTGTACACAAGTGGCGCACATACATAGCCTAAGGGAAGTTGGCGGTAATTTGCGATTTGTTAAGGCCACTGTGCACTTTTTCTGTGCTTCATATATTGCATTTAAGGTATTGCAATTTGTGATTCCTTAAAGGGAATCGCAAAATAGAGAATCGAAAATGTTGCTATTCACTACTTTGCTTTGCCCTTTTGGGATGATACCAAAAGGCATTTTCCCGTTCGCAAACGGGCCGATCCTGAGAATCGGCCCGTTTGCGAACGGGAAAAGGGCTTGATACATATGCCCCTAAGTGCCTTCTGTGAATACCAAAATGGTAGTAACTTTAGGATTTTGTCCTAAATTAGTTCTGTGAATCAGGCCCAATAAGTGGTATTCTGTAATTCGATGTTTCAGAGTATTTTAAACATAAAGAAAAACAGCACCAAATTGGTGGGAAACGCCAACATGATATCCACACAACTCATTTTCACCTTAGGAAACACATAACCCCGACGTCACCTCTGTTTGCTGTGCGGAATACACAGAACGTTGTATAACCTTTTAAACACCACAAATCAGGTTAGCAAGTTGCAGCCCAGAGTCCAAAATCTCAGTGGAATAACATTGTCGAACATGTGATCTTTGACATCCAGACGTTTTTCCTCTCTTGAATACCCAGTCCAAGTCTCTCATCTTCTAAAATCACTTACGTCTGGGCAATGCACAGCTTTGGTAGATCGTGTTTTGAGTACATCTACCGACTTCGCTAAATCTCTTGTCAATGGGTTTTTCTTAAGAATCAGAATTTATGACGTAATAATTTGGTGCATACTTCCGGTGGGATATTCAGCAGGGATTCTTTATTCCTAAAATAATTTGAGCACTCAAGCTGTTTTCGGGCTTTACACTTCAGTAATTAAAAGAGTTAAGAAGAGAATACTACGAGGGCTGCCTTAGCAGAGCAGCTGCATCTCATCGATGGAAATATGGGGCTACTGCAGGGCCTTTGAAGCCGTCCCTTCTTTCGACGCTATCTCTTCTTGCTGGGCTGAACTCGATATTGTTTGGCAGCTAAGTTTTTCACTTACTACTGTCTGACTCTCTGCCAAAAGGCATGTGGCCATCTCATACGGGACGCTTCACATTGGACCCCTTCCAAGCTGGGATCTTTGCAGGCTGTACTGAAAGAGAAACCAGAGAGAAGCAACTAACTCACAATGTGCTGTAATCCCAACACGTGTCCGGGCTTTCCGATGTTAAGCGACTCTCCACACACACTAAGAGGGAGGCTACCTGCACTTAGACTAAAGGTGTACTGGTGGTCTTTAGAAACTTGGGGGCAGATTTACAAGCCCCTTGCGCCACTTTTGTGTCACTTTTACCATGTTTACCATATTAAAAGTGACGCAAAAGTGGCGCAAGGGGCTTGTAAATCTGCCCCTGACTTTTCTCTAAGCTTAGGCCAAGAGACACAGGCGCAGACAGCAGGGATCCTGCTCTCTTGTGTCTTTGGATGCTGTGTGCGGGTTGGAATGAGACTGCCAAGAAAAGAACAGCGAGAACAAATAGGTCTACACTTTACTGAAATCTTATGAGTAACTTCCTCCCCAAGTGCAGCACCAGTGTGCAACTTGAAAGGTGTATTGACCAAGAGGAGGGCAGTACAGAACGAGGCGTTCATACAAGTATGTCCTGAATGTTGACATTCGGTTGGATGCTATCTATAGATTATAGTGGATTGCCTTTAGCCCATCTGTAGGATTGTGTGATGCAGTCTAGTGGTTGGGGGGTGGAGTTAAGAGGGAGGCGCAGGAACGGGAGGAGCCAGTGACAGGAACCAGGGCAGTTAGAGTAGGGACAGGGTGTATGCTGGACATGTAGAATAAAGCTCCAGTAAATCATAACCAGTGTCTGTGGTTATTTGTAGTGCGATGCTACAACTGGCGACGAGGGTGGGATGAGGCAAACTCACTAATCAGAATACCCCACAAGAGCGCCCTGTCCCAGGCAGCCTCGAGGCGAAGAGAACGCTGCCAAAGTGAAACGGAGTTGCTGCTTGAGCAAAGAAGCTAGCAGCAGGTGACCCTACCCTTCCAGCAGTCGAGAGGGACCCAAGAGGGAGCCGAAGCACCGAGCTCTACACCGCTCGAAGAAGAGACGCTGTTTGCGCCGAAACGCGACTCACGCGGGAAGCGTGTAAAACTGGTGAGCGCTGCACGAGCAGAAGTCGGGAGCCCACTCCGACTCTGCCAAGCCCCAGAGTGAAAGAAAAGTGCCTCAGTGTGGAGGACATCGCCCCACGAAGGTCTGCTGCCAAGCGCTACTGAGCGCGTTGAAACCGGAGCCCGAGCGAGATCCGACGTCGGAAAACCTCACGCCGGATGCGTGAGTTTCGGCACGCCGCCGCCGAAGGAGCGCGGGACCCTGCAAAGTAAGGCGGGAGTCCACCCCAACCTCACCTGACTGTAGCAGTGACCGAAGGGAGCCGAATCTGGAGGGTGCTGCCCTTGAAAACGACTGCCGGTGAGTCCTGTGTGAAGGAACTTGGTCGAGCAAAGAGAGAGAAAGTAGTGCCTGCAGATAACTATGGCGGCCATCTTTGAGTCAGGCAACTTTTGGGACATCGTCCCTGTGCAAACTGTAGGCGGCCATTTTGAGGTCAGGCGAGCCGAGTTTAGCAACAAGCATTGGCGAATATAATAAAACAAGCATTGGCAGAAACAAGAAAACAAGCATTGGCAACCACAAGGAAGCAAGCATTGGCAAACGTAAAGAAACAAACACTGGCAAACACAAGTGGAAAGGTCACAAGCAGGAAACAGACATTGGCAAGAGAAAGTTACAGTGACGCAACAAGTGCATGCAAGTGCAAGAAGCAGTATAAGAAAACAAGCATTGAGAAAGATAAAAGGAAGAAAAGTGCAACAAGCATTGGCAGATGCGAGAGAACAAGCATTGGTGTACGCAACGCAACAAGTATTGGTCAATGTAAAAGACCAAACACTGGTAACTGCGAAGGAGCAAGAATTGGCAAAGGTAAACTAACAAGCACTGGCGAGAGGCGAGATTTACAGCACAACAAGTACAAGCAAACGCACGTTTCAAATATATGCAAGTCCGAGCGAATGCAAGCCTCAACGTAGACACGTACAGCCCACACAAATATTGAATGAGACAAGCACAAGCAAATGCAAATCCAAAACACCATAAGCACGAGACAGTCATACTAAGAGTGAACAAAATACAATAGTCACCCAGGTGTGGCGAACATTTCCAGAATCAAGGAAACGACCAGACACAAGAACTCGGCAGAAGAAGGTCAGCAAATAAGACGGGAAGCAAAGTGAACAAACCTGTGACAGTAGCAGACGGAAACTTTCTTTCCTCATGGCGGTGGTTACAGCAACTCATCGGCCCAATCCCTGCCTTGAAGTACCGCCCCCAGTGACCCAGAATGACAGTCAGAGTTTGGGCCCCAAATGGAACCGGTGGCTAGAATCATTGGACGATTTCCTCTACGCGATCGGTGAACGAAGAGATAGAAAATGTCTGACACTACTTCTCCAGCTGATAGGCCACGAGGGCCGACGGTTGGTCAGAACATTCCCTGAAAAGGATATAGAGACCTATGAGAGACTCCAAAATAAACTACATACCCATTTCCATGCACAAGTAGACGTGGATCATGCTCGCATCTCCTTCACCACAGCACGGCAGGAACCAGGAGAACCACTGCCAAAATTCATTGCCCGGTTGCAAAGATTGGTACCCGGCTGCTACTTCAATACCTTTACAAATGAAGAAGCAGTTTGGCTTCGGATAATCGAAGGTTGTTCAAATGCAGACACAAAGCGCAAGATTCTTCGGGGGCAGTGGTCGCTAAAGAGAATCATCAGAGGGGCTGAGGTTGGAGTGCGGGTAAAAGCAAAAGACTTATCGAGAGACGTGCACTCGAATGCAAGACACATGGATGTCTGGAAAGAGACATCCCTCATGTCTGGGGGCAAGGCCCAGGAAACAAACAAAACTGAAAAGAGGGAGGGTGAATCAGAGCCAAGACGAAACAAGAGACAAAGCATCATGGAATACTCCAAGTCAGCATCACAAAAGACCAGGATGAGTCAGGATTGCGATAGCGGCACTGATACAACCTCACGGAGTTATTCAACCTCAAGGAGTCAGTCAACAGATGGTGATACTGATACAACCTCACGGAGTTAATCAACCTCAAGGAGTCAGTCAACCGATGGTGAAAATGGTTATGAAGCAGATGAAGCGTCAAGTGGGACAGATCACACCCATGGACAAGATGGCAGCCTGCTCAATAAGAGGGCAAGAAAGACAAACTACAGAAGACAGAACCAATCCCGTTGACGCCGGAAATTGGCACACGAACATCCCCGGGCATCCTCCCACTATGCACCAAAGTCTGTAGACGAGTTCGAGGAAGCATCAAGCAGTGAGACACATCACCCCAATGGCACGGACGTCAGCACACTCAACAGGCGAGAAGAAGAAACTAACCACATGAGGAGTGGTGAGCCACTCAGACACCGAAAAGGGAGGGGCATGTGCACTCAAGACAGTTGGGACAATGAGAAAACGGAGAAAGGACAATTGATGTCCTGTGAAAAGGGTAAAGACCAAATGTTCCAGGATCAAACTAAAGAAGTAAACGCGTGGTTAGCAAACAATCTCTCCACCGCAACAACACAGAAGACACATAAAGAGACGTACCCAAAGGAATGTTCCGTAGATAGCTCCGACTCCAGGAGCATGTCATCCCAGACTACCAACTCAGTAAACTTACCAGTCACGACGCCCTCAAAGGAACGTTCTCAAAGGGAATCGGCGAATGACTCCTCCGAGTCGGAAAACATGTCTGTCCGATCATTCGGGTCAACAAAATCATAGTCCCGACCACGTCCATGGCATCAATCACCCGAATGCACAATAGAACCAAAGGACAACATGTCATGTCAGTCATCGCCATTTCAAGACATGAGTAATATACCGTCACCCCTGATGGGGTCAGCGAGGCTGACTCAAAGAACTGATGGAAGGAAAACAAAGAGATGGGACAGTATCTACCAGGTGGAAAAGGACTATCCTGTCACCCTGCGAGGAGGACCAAATGTGGTTACAGAGATAGACTGCCACCGAATGAGAGAGAAACAGGTACATGGCCGGACGGTCAAGGGTTTCGCCAGTCTCAAACACGAGTGGGAGTGGGAGAGACAAACAGAGGCAGCAAACGAGTCCAAGAATCAAGCCAAGACACCCATTTCAGATAGTACATTAACGTCTGGCATGCCTGACGGTGAACAGAAGAACAGTGCTGCTCCCAACCTGACAAGACAAAGAGAAACAACCTTACAGGTGGGAGCTCGGAAGAGGACCAGAACATCGTCCACTCCTGAAGGAGATCAACCATCAATAGAACAAGAGTCACCAAGGAAAGCAGACTGCCACTGCCGAGCTGAGTCAGTAGCAGTCACACAACAAGAAAGAACCATGATAACTGCGGAATCGGATAATAAGCAGCCCACACGCAATGGGTTGCATTCTCAAAAGTGCACTCCCGTAGTCAAGGATGCCTTGGTTAAGACACCAGAAAGGTTGATCAAAGTCAGGACAACCACGGATTCGACACTACTGATGCTTGAAGAACAAGCTGTCTGCCAACCCGTGTGGTGGATTGAAGAATTGCGAACACTGTGGAAATTAAGTTCATTTTGTTAAGAAAGGGGGAGATGTAGGATTGTGTGATGCAGTCTAGTGGTTGGGGGGTGGAGTTAAGAGGGAGGCGCAGGAACGGGAGGAGCCAGTGACAGGAACCAGGGCAGTTACAGTAGGGACAGGGTGTAGGCTGGACATGTAGAATAAAGCTCCAGTAAATCATAACCAGTGTCTGTGGTTATTTGTAGCGCGATGCTACACCATCTTCCACCCCGTCTGGAGTTCATTACAACCCCGCTGCCAAGCCTCTGCTGACCAATAGACAAGAACCTCTTGAAAACTGAGCTCTTCTTCGAAGCCTGAATCTCTTAGTAAATATCAATAACACATTTGACCTACACTCAGCTTCCAGCCAATGAATCAAAACACCCCCACTACACTTTCAATCCTAGTGTCAGATTAACTAACGCAGAATTGATTCCTCTGCAGAAAAAATTAATTAATAAAACGTGTTGAAAATCCACATTTATCCAGAGATAATAGCTTTGGAATTCGTTGCACCTTTATCTCTAAGAGACTTCCAGGCACCAAAGTAGACATTTTGTGGCATACAATTGTGTTTTTGTGGCATTTATGGGCCGTTTGCTGTCCCATATCTGGTTCTCCTGTCACGCACTCACTATCCAGCTAATCCACTTAATACCTCTAAACCAGAACTTTACATTAAAAAATGAGGTCCACTCTATGCCACTCTACTCTACTCTGCACCACTCCAGACCACAGCACTCCACTCTGCACCACTACACTTTAAATCACTCCATGCCACTACACTCTGCACCACTTCATACAACGCCTCTCTACTCTTCCCAGTACCACTCTACTCTATGTCAATGCATTCTTCGCCACTGTACTCCACACCACAGAACTCTTCACCACTGCACTCTACAACACTCCAGTCTACTCTGCATGCCTCCACTATACACCACAGTATTCTATGCCACTCTGCAACACTGCACTCTATGCCACTGCACTCCATGCCAATACACTCTATGCCAATGCATTTTGCTCTGCAGCACTCAACTGTATGCCCCTGCACTCTAAACCAATCCACTGTATGCCACTGCACTCTACACCACTTTACACCATTACACTCTACTGCACTCAGCGCAACTGCACTCTACCATGTACCACTCCACTCTAAGCTACTTCACTTTACTCTGAAACAATCTACTCTACACCACTGCACTCTACTCCTCTGTACTCCACTCTGCGCCACTCCACTCTATGCCACTCAACTCTACACCACTTTACTCTTAACCACTGCACTCTACGCTAATGCATGCTACACAAATACACTCTATGTCACTGGACTCAATGCAACTGCACTCTACTCTGCATCACTGTACTCTATGTCAGAGCTCTCTACGCCACTCTACTCCGCTCTACACCACTGCAATCTGACACTCTACTCTGCAACATTGCACTTTCCACCACTGAAATCTAGGCGACTCTACGTCGATGACACCATTAAGACCATGAGCACAATCCACTCAGGCTCTCCGTCAGACCCATCTCCGCACCACGTCTTCAACAAAGCAAGCAGCTCCATCACACCCCACCTGCACAACGTTATCAATCTTTCCCTCGAGACCGCGACCTTCCCAGAGAGCTGGAAACATGCCGAGACCAACGCCCTACTCAAGAAACCTAAGGCAGACCCAAGAGACCTCAAAAACATCCGGACCTTCTTTCTGCTCCCCTTCCGGGCCAAGGTCATCGAGACAAACAGCTAACCCGATACCTCGAAGAAAACAGAATCCTGGACCCTTCCGAGTCAGTGTTCCAAGGCAACCACAGCACCAAGACTGTTCTCATCGCCGCCACTGACGACATCAGGACCGTGCCGGACAACGATGAGACCGCAGCACTCATCCTCCTAGACCTCTCCGCCACCTTCAACACCATTTGCCACTGCACTCTACGTGCACGCCTCCTTGCCTCAGGGATCCGAAACAAGGCTCTGGAATGGACTACCTCCTTCTTCTACGGCAGAACCCAGAGCATCCACCTCCCCCCATTCCGTTCCAAAGCCTCCGAGTTCATCTGCGGTGTACCCTAGGGATCCTCCCTCATCCCGACACTGTTCAACATTTACATGGTCCCGCTTACACAGGTCGCCCAACAGCATGACCTCAACATAATCTCCTATGCTGACGACACTCAACTGATCCTCTCCCTCACCAAGGACCCCATCACCGCCAAAGACAACCTCTATGAAGGAATGAAGGCCATTGCCAACTGGATGAAGATCATCCGTCTGAAGCTGAACTCAGACAAGATGGAGGTCCTCATCCTCGGCTCCAACCCTTTAGCCTGGGATGACTCCTGGTGACCGACGACACTGGGGCCAGCCCCGACACCCACCGACCAAGCACGCAACCTGGGAATCATGCTTGACTCAACGCTCTCAATGACCAAGCAAGTCAACGCTGTCTCCTCCTCCTGCTTCAACACCCTCTGCATGCTCCGCAAGATCTACAGGTGGATCCCGACAGATACAAGAAACACAGTCACCCATTCCCTTGTCAGCAGCAAACTCGACAACGGAAATGCCCTCTATACGGGAGCCCTGACCAAGCTCGTCAAACAACTACAATGCATCCAAAACGCCTCAGCACGACTGATCCTCGACATACCATGACACAGCCACATCACCCCCCACTTGAGAAACCTGCACAGGCTCCCTGTCAACAAGAGGATATCCTTCAAGCTCCTCATCCACGCACAGAAAGCACTCCATAAGACCGGCCCAGCCTACCTCAACAGACGGCTCTCCTTCTACATCCCGAAGCGCCAGCTATGCTCCGCCGACATCTCACTCGCCACTGTCCCGTGCATCCGAAGAACAACCACTGGCGGGAGATCCTTCTCCCACCTCGCCGCCAAGACAAGGAACACCCTCCCACTGAGCCTACGACAGACCCAAGACCTGCTGACCTTCAGGAGGATACTTAATACCTGGCTGTTCGATCAGTAGCGCCCCACTCCCCCAGCGCCTTGAGTCCCTCGCGGGTATGTAGGGAGCTTTACAAAAGATTGATTGATTGAGTGATTGACTCTGCACCACTCCACTCTGTGCTACTCCACTCTACATAACTGCACTCTATGATACTGCACTATACGGCATTACTCTACTCTGCACCACTTTATGTTACTCTACTCTGCACCACTCTACACCACTGCACTCTATGCCACTCTGCTCTACTCTGCACTCCATGTCACTGAACTCTATGCCTCTAAACTCTACTCTGCGCCACTGCACTATGCCTCACTCAGCACTACACCACTCAACTCTGAACCACTCTACACCACTCTGTGCCACTGCACTCAATACCATTCTACACTACTCTGCGCGACTCCACTCTGAGCAACACCACTATGTGCCTCTACACTCTGCACCACTGCACTGTACTATGCACCACTCTAATCTACATCACTGCATTGCACCACACTGCATTGTACGCAGCTGAATTCAATACCACTGCACTCAATGTCACTGCAGTCTACACCACTTTTGTTACAACTGGGGGTTTCTAGTTGGCACTGGTATACACCTTTGACCAAATAGGGACCCTTGCTTCTAAGTCGGGGAAAGGGGATTACACTACTGGATAACCCCTGCTCACCCCCTTGGTAGCTTTGCATGAGTAGACAGGCTTATCTCAGAGGCAGTGCGTTAAGCATTTGTGAACACACACAGTAATACAGTGAAAAAACACTACAGATGGACACAACACAGGTTTTATAAATATAAGAATTCTTTATATAGGCTTAACACAGGATCACAAACAACAAAAATCCACAGTACTGTACTTAAAATAGACTTAAAGATGGTAGAAGTCACTTAGTTCAAGTTGATGATAAATGGGACACAGTTTTCACAAAAGTTCCTGGATGCGTAATGCAAAACAAACAAAAGGCTCGCAGACTTGGAGATGCGTTGGTTCCTTGCTTCGGGGGCGATGATACGTCGCACCTCAATGCTTGTGCAGAATAGGGGATGCGTCTTGGTCCTTACTGGAGAAGAGGTCATGCGTAGATTCTCGTACCGCGGTTCGGTTATGATGTGGCAAGATAGCACCTCGATACGATGCGACAATCCGATGCGATAAGGTGGCACCCTTGTTGCGACGGCGTGAAGATGGTGCATGCAAGCCCGGCGGCCTTGCGGCGAACTCATTAACTTTGGTGCCGCGACAGGTCCTGCGACGTGCTATTCCGGTGATGCAATGGCAACCTCTGCGGCGGGGACACGCTTCTACGGTGATGCGTCGGGTAATAGCTTTGACAGAGGCTTGCTCCTTTGGTGATGCGGCGGCGACAAGCTTCTCCTGCAATGCGACGGCAACAACTGCAACACGCTTCTTCTTGTTGAGTCATGCTTCCAGCTGACAGCAACACGCAGGCTTCTGCAGACAGAGTTACCTTCAAGGAAATTCAGAGGGGAGCTGGTGGTAAAGTCTTTTGTCCCTGCGACTTCAGCAGGAGTTAAGCACAAGTTCAAGCCCTTGGAGTAATATTCTGCAAGATAATGAAAGTTCTTTGAAAGTTCCTTCTCCTCTCATTGGCATTGAAGTCACCACTGTAGGCCAACCCAGCAACACAGCACACTGGCAGGGAGGCAGTCAAACTCCTACAGCTTCCTTGGTGCTTCTCCTTGGCAGAGGTTCATCTTGTTGTTCCAGAAGTGATCTAAAGTGTTGAGGTATGGGTCACCATATTTATACTGCAAAATCCTTTGTCCTCTGATTGCAGAGGGGCATGTACCTAGTCCAAACCAGTTTTGTGCAGTCCTGGAGCACTTTGTTTACATGACTCCTTCTTTTCTTTGGCAGGGTGGGCCAGGGCCATCAGACACACAACCGGAGTTGGAGCCAGCATTGTGGAAGGCAGGCACAGTCCTATTCAGACCCAGGTGCTACTCCTCTCACACATCTACATGCAGTTAGGTCTAATCAGCCCTGTGCTGACTCACCCTGTCTCCTAGAGCCACCCCAGCCCCTGTCGCTCACAAACCGAACACACAATACACAAGCTAGCAGAGGCAGGCTAGATGGTTAGACAAGAAAATACCTACTTTCTAAAAGTGGTATTTTCAAACGCAGAATGTTAAAACCAACCTTACTAAAAGATACATTTCATCATTCTGAGTTCAGGCATACTAAATTCAAATTTCTACCCTGTTCCCTGGGGTCATTGAGGATTATAGGATGGTATAATCAAACTCCCATTGTGGCCTATGGGGACAAGTAGCCTTCCAATCGTGAACAACGAAAATGGGTGTAATTCACTATTAGGACAAGCCACACACACCAGGGCATGTCCTACCTTATACTTACAATGCACCCTGCCCTTGGGTCTACATTAGGGGTGTCTGATATGAAGAAAAGGGAAGATTTAGGGACTGGCAAGTGGGTGCACTTACCAAGTCGACATGGCAGTACTAGACTGCACACAGGCTCTGCAATGGCAGACCTGAGACACACTTTAGAAGCTACTTCTGTGGGTGGCACAGCCAGTGCTGCAAGCACACTAGCAGTATTTTATTTATGAGACCTGGGCACACATGGTACACTCTACTAGGGGCTGACGAGTAAATCCAATAACCCAATCAGGGAGTCACTAATCAACACATCAATTTAACATTGGGAGCACTTCCACTGTGGCACAGCATAGCAGTGGCACAGTGCCCAAAGCATTTAAACAAGCAAAGCCGATAAAAAACAGAGGAGGCAATCAGTAAAAAGTAGAAGGGAGACCCATGCCAATGATATCAGGTCTAACACCAGTTCCCTCCTTCTGAAATGTGGGGAGAACTACCCTTCCCCTTGGGATTTCTCTTCACTAAGGTGTAAAAATCTGGACAGACCATCAGCATTGACGTGTTCTGTACCAGGACAGTGTTCCACCGTAAAGTCCATCCCCTGTTAGGTAATGGACCACCTCAACAACTTTGGGTTCTCACCCCTCATCCACATCAACCATCTGAGGGTTCTGTTGTCTGTCTGAACCCGGAAGTAAGTCCCAAACAGGTATGGTCTCAACCTCTTCAGTGCCCAGACCACAGCAAATGACTCACGCTCTATTGCACTCCACCTCTGTTCCCGTGGGGAAGTAACCTCCTACTGATGAAGGCTACAGGCTGGTCTAGGCCCTCCTCATTAATCTGTGATAGAACAGCACCCACACCATGTTCTAAAGCATTTGTTTGGAAAAGAAATTCCTATGAGAAGTTGGGTGCCTGAAGCACAGGTGCTGTGCACATGGCAGTCTTCAGGGCGTCAAAAGCCTTGTGGCAGGTGTCAGTCCAGTTAACTTTCTTGGACTGCTTCCTAGAAGTCACCTCAGTCAAGGGTGAAACAATGTTGCCATGCCCCTTGACAAACCTCCTGTAGTACCCTGTGAGTCCTAAAAAGGATCTCACCTGTGTCTGAGTCTTTGGGGGTTCCCATGGCAGGATGGTGTCAATCTTGGGTTGTTGTGGCGCCACCTGGCTACTCCCCACCTTGTGCGCCAAATACAGCACAGAACCCTGCCCGATCTGGCACTTACTCGCCTTCATCGTGAAGTCTGCCTTGCGCAGTGCCATCAACACTTCCCAGAGGTGGCGCAGATGCTCTTCCTAACTGGCGCTGAACACTGCAATGTCATCTAGGTAGGCGGCACTGAAATCCTCCAGTCCAGCCAACACATGGTTGACCAACCTCTGAAAGGTGGCAGGGGCATTCTTCATCCCAAAGGGCATAACCCGGAATTGGTAGTGCCCATCTGGTGTGGAGAATGCTGAGCTCTCTTTGGCCCCATCAGTCAAGGCGATCTGCCAGTACCCAGATGTCAAATCAAATGTGCTGAGGTACTGTGCAGCCCCTAACTGATCAATTAGCTCATCAGCTCTGGAGATGGGGTGCACATGGTTTCTGGTGATTGAACTGATTTCTCGGTGCCACATAGAACTGGAGATCAGGTGTGGCACCAGGCGATTCAGCCTTTGGGACCAAGACCACTGGGCTGGCCCAAGGACTGTTAGAGGACTCAACCACCCCTAAGGCAAACATCTTGGAGACCTCCTCCTTGATGTAAGCTCTGACCATGTCAGCCACTCTGAAGCCTTGTGCTTAACAGGAGGACTGTCACCAGTGTCCACATCATGGACGCACTACTCAGTGACACCAGGAACCAGGGAAAACAAATCAGAGAATTGCCCCAACAGTTGGCGACAATCTTGCTGCTGTTCAGGGGTCAGGGTGGCAGAAAGGATGACACCATCCACTGACCAATCTTGCTCTGTTACAGACAGGTCAGGAAGAGGCTCAGTCTCCTCCTCCATTCCATCATCTGTCGCTAGGAGCATGCCCACTTCAGACCTTTCTAAGTGGGGCTTCAGGTGGTTAACATGCAGGACCCGCAAAGGGTTCCTAGGAGACCGCAAGTTCACCAGGTAGGTGACATCCCTTTTGCGCTCCACCACCTCAAATGGTCCAGTCCACCTGTCCTGGAGTGCACAAGACTCCACAGGGGCCATGAGCCAAACCTTCTGATCAGGCTGAAGCTCAATCAGAGTGGCATTCTGATCGAACCACTGCTTCATCTCTTCCTGGCTGGCTTCCAGATTTGCCTGAGCCAGCTGTCTGAATAGCCGAGTCTGGTTCCTGAAGGCCAGCATGTAACTGTATACATCCTGTGGAGGTTTCCTGGGAGATTGCTCCCAGCCTTCCTTGACCAGACTCAAAGGTCCGCTTACCAGGTGTCCATACAGATGCTCAAAGGGACTGAATCCTAGGGACTTCTGTGGTACCTCACGGTAAGGAAAAAGAAGGCATGGCAAGTGGACGTCCCACTCACGCCTCATAGGTTCCTCAAGACCCATAATCATGCCTTTAAGGGTCCGGTTGAATCTCTCAACCACCCCATTACCTTGGGGGTGGTAAGGAGTGGTGAACTTGTATGTAACACCTCACACATGCCACAGGGACTTCAAATAATTAGATATGAAGTTTGTACCATGGTCTGACACTACCTCTATGGGAACCCCACATGGGAGAAAATCCCCATCAGTGCACGTCCCATCACAGGGGCCGTCACTGTCCTTAGCGGGATGGCTTCCGTGTACCGGGTAGCATGGTCCACCAAGACCAGGATAAACCTGTTGCCCATGGCTGTCTTGGGGTCCAGTGGCCCCACAATGTCAATGCCTACCCATTCAAAGGGGGTACTGACTACAGCTAAAGGTTGGAGAGGGGCCTTTTGCTTCTTTCAACTTTTCCCATTTGCCTGGCAAGTTTGACAAGTCCTACAATGATTGTCTGAACTCTTCTGCATCTGGGGTCAATAAAAGTGGATGACAAGTCTTTGAAAGGTCTTGTCCTGCCCCAGATGTCCAGTTAAAGGGACATCATGAGCCAAACCCAGCAGGAAGGCTCTGAAGCGCTGGGGTACCACTAGCACACAGGCTGACCCAGGCTCGGCAACCTTAGGCTCGGTATACAGGAGGTCGTTCTACCAGTAGATCCAATGCGTTCCTTCCTTCGGGGGAGACAATGTGTTGCACCTCAATGCTTGCACAGAGTAGGGGATGTGTCTTGATCCTTACTGGAGAGGAGGTGATGCATAGATTCTCGTACCGCGGCCCGTTTAAGATGAGGAAAGATGGCGCCTCGATACGATGCGACAATCTGGTTCAATGCGATAAGATGGCGCCCTTGATGCAACAACGTGAAGATGATGCATGCACGCCCGGTGGCCGTGCGGCAAAATATGTAACTTTGGAGCCTTGACAGGCCCTGCGACACTCTTCTCCGGTGATGGGACGCCGAACTCTGCGGCGGTGACACGCTTCTCCGGTGATGCGTCAGGTAACAGCTTTGACAAAGGCACGCTTCTCTGGTGATGTGCGGCAACATCTGCTGCGGTGACACTCTTCTCTGGCGATGCAACGGCAATAGCTGTGACAGCCACACGCTTCTTCACGTTGAGTTGCGCTTCCAGCTCCCCGCGACAGGCAGGCTTCTGCAGACAGAATTTGCAGCATGGAAATTTAGAGGGGAGCTGGTGGTGAAGTCTTTTGTCCCTGAGACTTCAGCAGGAGGCAAGCATAAGTTTAAGCCGATGGTGTAATATTCTGCAAGATGAGGAAAGTTCTTTGACAGTTCCTTCTCCTCTACTTGGCACTGACAACACCACTGTACGCCAACCCAGCAACACAGCACACTGGCAGGGGCAGTCCAACTCCTACAGCTACCATAGTGCTTCTCCTTGGCAAGGTTTGTCTTGTTATTCCAGAAGTGATTTAAAGTCTTGGGGTCTGGGTCCCCATATTTATACTGCAAAATCCTTTATCCTCTGAAGGCAGAGGCGCCTGTACCTAGTCCAAACCAGTTCTGTGCAGTCCTGGAGAACTTTGTTTACAGGACTCCTTCTTTCCTTTGGCAGGGTGGGCCAGGGCCATCAGATACACCACAGTAAACACTAGGTCAGTGGTATTGTTTATAGGTTTCTAAGGCGCCAGTCAGAATATCGCACTAATGTGGTGCAGTCAGTATCTGAAGAACGGTGCTATAAGGTAAAGGGAACCACAAGTTAGGCAAGGGCCTGTTCATAAGCAAAGAAACTCCCTAGCACACGTCAAAAATCAAGTTCTTTTCAGTTTTTTTCAAAATTATGCATTCAACATTCTTGCATTCAGAAATGAATTTTGTTCGTATAATCCGGTTGTTTCTTGTGAAGTTTTATTCTTGGACTCTCACAGCCAACACGTGTTTCGTCGTATTGGGAATGTAACCCACGACTTTTTCAAGGCTGCATTGGTAAAAGAAAAGAACATACACAATGGTGACTGTCACAGTGTGCAAGTCAGTCAGCGCCTTGAGACCCTACGGGTATGTAGCGCGCTTCATAAGTGTATCTGATTGATTGATTGATTGATTGCAAGTATGTTTGCAAAGATGTCTTTACCACAATAGACCCCACCAAAGTTGGGTCCGAGGAAGTGGGAGGGGATTTTCTTAGGGGAGGGTCAACTGTTTATGTTCTCCCTTCAAAAGGACCAAGTTGGACCCCATATGACCCTACAGTATTTCCCTACTTCTGCTTCACGTGTGTTCCAATCCTATCTACACAATACCAGATTGCCATCTAGTTCAATCTGGGTCCATCTGTTCTAGGAGTTAACCCCCTACTTTTGGAGATAGTTCATCTCACAGTGGGGCGAGGAGGAAGTCAAGGATCTGAAACAAGCCCTCGACCCTGTTGGGGGTGCTAGGGGGCTGAAATATGTCGACCTGACCATTTACTGTCCCACTTTCTCTTGTTTTTAGCCATCCCTCCTCCACCAAAGAATAAAGATTAGCAAGTTTTGACTGGTAGGCAGTAAGGATTTATATTGGACTCTTCCCTTTTTTTCCCTTAGTTTGCTTTTAATGACCGACCTATAGCCCTAAATAAGTGGCTCATTCGCCTTTAGAGGATTCTTTGACGAACGTGGGATAGCTGGTTATGAAGCTTGACACCCGGGGAGTGTGTGAGGTCATCCTAATCAATTTTTCTGCACACCAGTGTAAATCCATAATACTGGATAATTAGAGTGGTCAGCCAGCTAAGGCACATTTTCGGTGAGGAAATGCCTACGCAATAAGGTGTGATAGCCCAGAGGTAGGGCTAGAAGTATAGGGGCCAGGATGTTTTTTGTGGTTCATGTTTACAAACATGCCTTTTGGCATTGGGGCTCTTGCTGTGGCCCTTTTCCGTATCACAGCACAAGCATTCCAACTGCCTCCACATCGGTTGGATCATAATTCGGCGGGCGGAACTGCCGCCTACCTGTCGGCCTGTCCCGTTCCCGCAGCAATTGTAGTCTGACTCTCATCCGACCACCATCATAGAAAAGCCCCTATGTTACGTAAGAGACCATGCAATATTACATTTTATTAAAATGGCTTTATCACCTGCAGCATTTTAAATATTGTATTTCAACCTGCATACGTCATGGTACACCATGTACTGGAAATTTTCCACATCGCCATTTTAGAGCCATTGACTTCTGACAAAGAATGTGAAATTTGGATTTTAAAGTCACAATTTTACCCTGTGGAGAAGTACAGCAGAACCCTCTTTGACGAAATCTGTCTTGCTTGCTGCAAGTCAGAGCACTTGTTATGCTGAAGCCCTTTCCTATATTAACCCTCTCCTTTTGAGTGCATTATGCAGTCACATGTTGCCAGTCACAGAGAAGCACTTCCTGTTGTTCAACAGTTTTTATTTAATTTAATTTTTAAGGACTGTTTTTCGTTTAGTTACTACACCCTCAGCCTAGTTGCTACTACTCCTGCTCTTCAACTGCTCATACACAGGCCTCATCGGTTACTGGGCTAGTACACTACTAATCCTGCTCCTACTGTCCACCTTTATCCATGCTAGGTCTGGGCTAGTGCTAGGTCTGCTATCCTTGGCCTCAGTGCCACACAGTGACGTGTTAAAGAAATGCTGTGAACAGCATCTCCCCAAAACTCCATTTTACTGGGAACATGTGCTGAAAGGCTGGCCTACAATCAAAATGAGACATTGAGCGTGGACTTCCCAAAAGTAGATTGAGTCCAAGCAAGAGACAAATGAACTGTCTAGCCTGCAAACTTTTGTGCAGTTAATATCAGGTACAACTGAATTTCCAGCTGAATACTTAGGTTCTTTACAGGGGATGGAAACTTATCTGGATTCCATAAAGGCACTGCATGGTTGTTAGATTGGACTCTGGCCTTGGACTGGACATGGGACCTACTTTAAAGCATCCTTTTTAAAAATGTGCAATTCAGTGCCTCTAGCCAAACGCAAAAAATAGTGTTGAAGTGGCACAGTGCATGCCTCGTGTGCATACATAACAAAAATCGACTTTATTTCAGCTCATTTGAACCATAATAGTGCACAAAGCAGAACAGTGTATATAATTAAAAAATATTATGGAGAATCATTAAATTCATAACAAAAAAAGAAACAGTCATACAACATCAATATTCAAATTGAATACCACACAGCTCACATAAAACGAATGGAACAAAAACCTCAAAAGAAGTTCTAAAAGGAAGCTCATGAGGGGTTCTTTATGGCCCACTGGGTTATCTAAGCAGAGAATCAAACATGTTGAGGACAGTCAGTTCTACGATGAAAAGCATTATGATCTATCATAAAAATCATGATGAAATCTATAATAACCACATACAATTCCTAAAACATTATATAAGAGCTGTAACCCACTGCTTAGTAGTGCATTCAATATATGTAGCAACAGGAAAGCAAATCTGAATCATGGGTAAAGTTTGCAGGTAAATAAAGGCAGCTCTACAGTAACAAATGTTGGCCGTCCTGAAAATGGGCAGGAAGTAAAGTTTCCTCAGCAGCGAGTACAATTTACAGAATAATATAAAATGTAAGGTAGTTTGTGGAGATTGGTCATCACATGGGCATGAAGGGAGTTGTGTGAAATGAGTGCCTCGTGATGAAAAAGTAGCAGGAATGAGCACTGTGCAAAACCTAAGTGTCATCAGTAAAAAAGGTATGGTGTACGTTTACCACCGGTACTAAGTATGGCACAGGCCCTTCGACCGGACAAATCCCCAAATAGGACTGGACCGTTGATTTGTCTACAGCACTCCGCATTCTGTTCTCCAGGCATCCCTCTAGAAACGTATACTTCAAAGTCCTATTAGATCCTGCTAGGAGAGGTAAACAAGTCCTCCAGTCCCATGGTGCAACATAGATTCTGTATGTACTTCAACCAAGGAATACTCAAGCAGTGGTCAAGTGTTAAGCAGACTGCAAGCGCAGCCCTATCAAAAGATGTCTAGCTTTTGGTCCATATTCTAAGCCACAAAAGGAGGGGTTGACATTTAATAAGGTCGCTATCATACCCAATCCCTACCTCAGTGTGGCAAACAAAGAAACTAGTGCTTTACGGGACAGCTAGCAATCTCTTGATGAAACTATTAATGATTTGTTCATGGGCCCCCTTATCTTCAATGCCCCACACCCCTGCCCCTTATGAAGCAATAGCACAACATTTGGCTTTGTAGGCTTTTGAGAGTTCCTTTTTTGGTTTCTGATCAAGTTTGCAGGCAAAGAAAAGGAAAGCCTCCACTGATATGGAGAAGGCAGCAGCTCTTATCTTTAGCAGTCCCATGAGAGTCAGGTGTCAAAGGGTACGCCAAGGTAGGTGAAAGTGGGAACGGAACCAACCTTTTTGTTGGTCACTAGGAAGGAAACATTATCCTTCTTCCTTCCTCCAAAAGCCTTTATGTGGGTCTTGTTTGGTTGACCTTAAGATCTAAATTGGCCATAAACTCACTAAAACCCATCAAGCAGACATTTCAAGCAATTAGCAGTCCTAGCAATGAGGACTTTATCATCCACATAAATTAGTGTGGGGATACTCCAAAAACCTGCACATGGGAAATCATCCCTGAGATTAACCAATTTATCCTACAGGCTGTTTATGTAAATGGGAAACAGAAATGAGCCAGGACACAGCCCTGGTATTTGTCCCTAGCCAAGCTGAAAGATGGTGTAATTTCTCCTCCTGGGCCGTACCTTACGCTAGCAGTGACATAATTGTGCAGATCTCTAAGAAAGTTAACAATATAGAGATCTACCCCCATATCCATCAAAATGTTCCAAAATTTGGACCTGTTTACAGAGTTGAAAGCAGAACTCAAATCCATAAAATCCAAACCTACCACGCTTAGCCACAGTGTATTTTTCAATTAGAAGATATAGATTTAAGGTTTACTCGACTGCACCAAGGCCAGATCAGAAGTCGAATTGAAGATCCAAGTGTATGTTACGTTCCTCTGCCCAAAGCTGCAAATGGTCCAACAGAATTAGACCCATAATCGTTGCGGTGGAATTAATCAGGGAAATAGGGCGATAACAGTGGGGGGTCACTTTTTGAGCCCTTTTTAAAAATAGGAACAATGCTCGCTTGGACCAGTTCTTAGGTGGGCTAGTCACTATTGGCGCCATTGAGTACGTTTGTCAGTAAAGGTGCCAGCGGGGTGTTTGCTTTAAACATGTCTGAGGGAAGCCCGTCTGGACCAGGAGAACACCCAGCCGAACAGCTATTCACAGCCCGTATAACCTGTTCCAGTTCAATGACTGGACCCGCACATTTGAGCTGCTGGTCTGAGGCGAGACTAAAAGATTGTAATCAGGGATCTCTTGATTTCCTGAATAAGGGTCAGCATAAAGCTCAGTGAAATGGGCCACACAAGGCTTAGGTGGAATAGTAGTGTCAATGTCTGGTTCTCTTTTTACCTCAAAGAAACTGTGATTAACTGTTTCCCAAAAGGTCTTCCAGTCCCTAAGTTCACTTGCCTGGACCAGTGATGACAATGGTGCATACGTAGTAGTTCATTTCATGGGATTGTGGCATTGTTATGTGTATTTGTAGAGTGCACTATCACCCACAGGGGTATCCTGGTGCTGAGCAGGTGCGTAGCCCTGTCTATAGCATATTGGTTAATCGAAAAGCCAGTTCTTCAGCTTCTTGTGGAATTTATGAAAAGAGGAGGAGGATGCCATGATGTGGAATGGGAGGCTGTTTCACACTATGAGTGATGTAAGAAAACACCCATCCTCCAGATCTGGTTTTATGTAAGTGTGGGATGTGCGAGAGTAGGAGAGCATTTGTGTATCAAGAGCCAGTGGAGCTTCCTGAGGTATGGTGTGATGTGAGTTCTGTCTGTGTTGGAGGTTGAGGATGAGTCTGGCTGCTGAGTTATGTATGGTTTGTAGTCTTCTAGTGAGTTGCTTGGGGAGACCAGTGTAGAGTGTGTTCCCTTAGTTCAACTTTCTGGTGACTAGGGCGTGAGTGACAATTTTCTAGTGCTACTTAGTTAGAGCCAGTTGAAGATCTTCCTCAATGTCTTCAGGGTGAGGAAGCAAGAAGCAGTGGCTGTGTTGACTTATGCTGTCATGTCCAGTTTGCTGTTGGTGATTATTCTGAGGTTTCTAGCATGAATGCTGGGTGTGGGTCCGAGTTTGGCTATCCACCAGTTCTTGCTGAATATCACTACTTCTGTTATGTCAGTGTTGAGCTTGAGACAATTGGCTTTTATCCAGTTAGCAACTTCGGTCATGCACAGGGTGAATTTGTTTCTTGTGTCAGGGGCCTTATCTGAGAGGGAGAGTACAAGTTGCTTGTCGTCAGCATAGGAAAGGATGATGATGTTCTGTGCACAGATGACATTGGCCAGATGGATCATGTATGCTTTGAAGAGGGTGGGGCTGAGGCATGAATCTTAACGCACTCTGCAGTTCGGTTTGCAGGCTTCTGAGGCGTGAGGTGCTAGTCTGACAACTTGTGTTCTAGCTGTTAAAAAGAAGCAGATTTAGCGAAGAGTGGGTCCTAGGATGCCAATCTAATGCAGGTGCCTGAGGAGGGTGGGTTGTGAGACCATGCCAAATACTGCAGAGAGAGCCATAAAATGGGGGCTGCCATGTCTCCTCTGTCAAAGATCATACAGATGTCATATGTTATTGTAATGAGTGCTGTTTCTGTACTGTGGTTGGGCTTGAATCTGGACTGCATCATTTTGAGGAGCTGGTGGTCGCTAAGGTGGTCGGCGAGGCATTGGTTGATTTGTTTCTCTAAGACCTTTGCTGGGTATGGTAGGAGGAAGATGGGTCAGTAGTTATAAAGTGTGGCTGGGACAGAGGGTGATTTCTTGAAGATGGACATGATGGGGGCATGTTTCTATTTGTCCGGGAATGTGGCAATTGGATGGAAACTTTGACGATGAATGTCAATGCTTTGCTGATCAGTAAGAGCCCTTTGGAGGAGGCATGGTGGGAGCAAGGGATGGACGGGGCTCCGAAGTGGATGGCCTTCATGGTAGCAGTGATTTCAACAGTAGTGATGGTAGGCTACAAAGTCAGATGGAAAGTTGAGTTGCTTCAGTTGCTGTATATGGAGGTGCATTGCACTGGACTGTATACACTTGGGAGCACTGTGGCATGCTTAGCTTATAGTATTGTTAAGTAACATTTGATATACAACTGGGCTGTATGTGATGCACTTGAGTAGGGGTTTACAGTTGTGTTTTCAGCAGCTTATGGTATTATGTATATATTAATGGTGCCAAGAATGTCCCTTACTTCTTCAGATAACTGCAAAGGAATGCCCCAAACCCCACCCATTACCCTTCCCTCCAGCTGGCCCAGTCCTTTTTAATTGGTACACACTGTTACTTGTTGGCGTAACAGTATAGGGTGTTTTACAGCGTGGGGTTTGATTGGTCACACCATTTTAACCATAGTGTTATGCTGAGCCTATAAACGCATTGGTGATCCACACTGTATTCATACGAAAGTGAACCTCTCTTCAAATATTGAGCCACAGGTCAGCCGGGGCATGGCATACTGGAATTCAGCTGTCATAGAGGTGGCCAGATCGGTTTTGCTCAGACAACCTTTTTAAATTTAAATCACTTCCCACCACCGCTTGAACCTGACCAGGCCTCTGGTTGTACATCATGGGTACAGATGCTCTTGCTGGCCAAAGAGAACTTCTGGTTCTCCAAGGGAGGAAATTGAAGTGCCAGTACTCAGTACTGGTGAGTACTGGCTGATTTAAAGATTTGCAGCCAGATCATCAAACTAAAATCAGCTCGCAAAGGGCCAGATTCTGAGAATCTGGCCCTTTGCGAGCGCTATTTTTGCATTTGGGATTCATCATCCCAAATGCAAAAATCGCAATTCTAGATAGCACTTAATTGCGATTAATTGCATTTAAGGAATCTCAATTTGAGATTCCTTAAATGCAATTCATGAACCATTTTAAAATTGCGAATTCGCAATCTGGGGCCGCTATTTACCGCGAAGTCTAACTACGTGGTAAATAGCAAAAACTTTGAAAAATGCACTAAAGTGCATTTTTCAAAGTTACATGTTGCGCACACACATGCCCTAAGGGCATGTGTGTGTGCAAGATATGTGCACACATCATTTTCAGGGGTGCAACAGGGTGTCCTTTGGACACCCCTGCACCCTTGAAATCGCAATCTCAATTTGCGAATCGCTAATTGCGATTAGCAAATTGAGATGGTCTTCCCATTCAATTGGGAGATATTCCTTAATTGTGACTCGCAATTTGCGAGTCGCGATTAAGGAATTATTAGAAATTGCTATTTTTTAAGTGATTTCTTGATGAATAGAATTTTGCTATTCCTTAATAGCGAATCTGTATTTTTCGCTATTAAGGAATCGCAAAATGTGTTCTTGATGAATCTGGGGGATTGATATTAACTAGTAATGACATTGTTAACTTTGACTTCAGGTCAAATACAGTAGAATGGTGTTGCACATGGTGTTAACTTATGACCGATAATTAAGGATGAAGTTTAACATTGTGAACTCTCTGACAAATATTGTACCAAGGGATCTTACATAGAATTGGTGGCCAAACACATATGAAGTGCCATTACAATGTGAACTGTGACCAATGCAATAGGAAATGATTTACATTGTGAAATCAATGACACGTGCCTAATGGAGGGGTATACATTATTAATCTTTGAAAAATGTGATAGAAATATGTTTTATATTGTGGTCTTTCACAAATGCAACAAACAGGGGGTTCCAGTATGAACTCTCTCTCTGAGAAATGCAATAGATAATGCTTTTACATTGTTTCCTTCATAACAGTCACCTTGGGAAGAGGATTTATATGTTGAAATATTTAATAAAAACAACATTTATTTATTTATTAAGTTTTATATAGCGCAGGCTAGACCTGGGGGTATAAAAGTGCTTTACATGAGGAAGAAGCATTGTTTCAGAACAGGGTTACAAAGTTACATCAGTTACTGGAACGTAGTTGCAGGAATTACATGAGTACAAGAGCATAGGATAAACATGAGGGAAAAATAAAAAAATTGCCAATGGGAGAGAAGATTAGTGGAGAGAGGGAAGGAATAGGGGAGGTAGATGGAGAATAATGGGGGGAAGAGGAGGGGGAGGGTGTAGGAGGCACAACGGGGAGATGAGGAAAAACAGTGTCCGATGTCCGGCTGGGTAGGTGACGGCCGAGGGGTGAACCAGAGCCAAACTTCTCTATAGCTGTGTGGGACAGCTCCACCGGTCATCGGCCAAAGGTTGCTCGGGCACCACAGTACATACAGAAAGGTTATAGTTTCAGCCTAGGGGGGGCATAGTCCGAAAGTTTCATCGAGCGCGGTCACGGTGAACGGTGCAATAGGAATGGGCTTGACACTGCCAACTTTCTGAAAAATTGAATAGGATAGAATTAATACAGATATCTATATTTTGGTCCATTCATTGTAAAGACTTGTAGGCAGATTTACAAGCCCCTTGCGCCACTTTGGCGTCATTTTTCCCATGTTTAAAATTACGTAAAAGTGGTGCTAGAGGCTTGTAAATCTGCCCCCATGTTATCTCTAGAATTAGAGTTACAGTTTAAGGGCCTCATTTATGAGGCTGTCCGTCACTTTTACGCCTCCAGTGCGTCACTTTTTGTGATGCACCAGTGGCGTAAAAAATGCGCCTTGTTGCGCCATATTTACAAAGTGACGCATCTAGGTAGATGCGTCACTTTGTAAACCCCTGCACCACATTATATCTGCACCAGGTATAATGTATGCAAGGGGGCGTATTGATGCAAGAAAGGGTAATAGAAGTGACTCATTGAAATCTATGAGATTTCACTTCGCCACTTCTAGGACTCAAATGCGTCAAAATCTTACGCCTGCCTCACAGCAGCGTTAGACTGACGCAGGCCCTTTCACATGGGGCTTGCTGGAGTGTGTCACTTTTGTGACACACTCCAGCAATGTGTCAGTTTTGCGCCTACAGATACGTCAGAAATACTGACGTATCTGTAACTCCTTGCGACATGATGCGTCATACTGTAAATATGACGTATCATTGGTTTCACAATTAGGGCGCAATGAAAAGTGACGCATCGCTGTTTTCACGCAGTGATGCGTCACTTTTCATAAATGAGGCCCTAAGTGTTTATATACTTTAAATCTGCCTCAGCTGTTTGATGGGTCTCTCTAGGCATGGAGGTCATGGTTCTGTTTACGTTTAAAATAAAAGTAATCAGGCTTGCATTGTGGAGAATTAAAAATGGTGACAAAAGCCATGGGGTTCTTATTTTACGTAGTGAATGACTTGACAAGGCATGCAGACTTAACATTTTTGCTTGTGAATAGTCTACAGTTTCCAAATCGGTCCACATACGAGCATTGCTGATTTTTAGCTTCTGGTGTTGGAATTGCCACATGATTCCTCGCAGAAACAGGAGCAGACTGCATTTGCAGTGGTTTCCAGTAGCTTCTTTAGATTATGCAATTCGAACCCCGATTTTTCAGCATCCTCTTTATGGAGGAGTTCCATTTTATAATTCCAATAGGAGTAAATATAACTTTATATATACGTTATTTTGAGTGCATCATTTTGTTTCCTGAGCATAAAAATTATTTTCCTTTTAAAGAAAAAGCACAGTCTGGACAGTGATTTATTGTGTGTTATGTTTTACTGTAGTCTGAGTTTCTAGCACACAGCACCTCCCTGAGTCAGCCTGGAACCTATCTGCTTGGTTACTCTGACAAATCTGCCTTTTCTAATTTTTCCAGAGTTTTGCCTTTCTGAATCCTATTTTTGCTGGTATTAGGACTCTGTGCATGTTAACACAGCTATTCAGTACCAGTGCATGTGCTTCAGTCTAAACATTGCGCTGGTAAAATTTGTTTCAACCAACTGGTTTAATGTTCCTGCAATGCCATAGCAGATGGCACAGAAAATGAGTTAAATGTCATATGAAGCCTGAAATGTGTATTTACTCATCCCACGTACATGACAAAATATAAGGCATCCAGGAGCCCTACTTTGCCCTGGCTTTTCTACAGATAAAAGGCTCTGAAGTTACACATGGCAAGGAAAAATGCCTTCATCATGTAGAAAAACCTATTTTTATACATTAAGGGCCTTATTACAATGAGGCTCACAAAGACTAGGGGGCATATTACCAACAACTAGCGATAATTTTTGTCTCTAACTTGTTTAGAGACAAAAATTATCGCCGCACATCGGCGATTTTTATCGCAGATAAACCTTGCTATTAACAAGGTTTATCGCAAATGCGATAAAAAACGGCCGAAATGCATGAATATCGCTGAAAAGTCAGCGATATTCATGCATTATCGTGCAAATGCTCTTAGCCATGTTATCCACCTCCCATTGGATAACATGGCTAAGAACTGCTCAGGGCAGGTGTTAGCTTTTGGAGATATTCCCGCTTAGCGCGAATATCTCCAAAAGTTGGTAATAGGAGATAGCGATGTTAGCGACTGTTTCCAGTCTCTAACATCTTGGCACGCCCACTTTGCATCTCATTAGTGATAAATATCACTGACATGCAAAGTGGGGCCCAAGATGGTCGCTATCTCCTACTAGCTGTCGCTAACTGGTGTTAGCGACAGCTTGGTAATAGGGAGATAATTTTATCTCCGCTTTCTTGGCTTTTAAAGCCAAAAAAGCGGAGATAAACCCCCTTGATAATATGCCCCTCTGTGATCACAGGTCGAAGGCTTTTCGAGCCTCATTGTGGTTTCAATTCCGATCGCTACATTACAATGCAGGTGGTCGCAAGTAAAACCAGCCAGTCATTCCGGCTGGAATCAGACGAACTCAAGGAGCCCGTCGGCCAGTCAGAGACCGGTTCATAATCTGAATGGACGGCGTTTCCGCTTTTGGGATTACGATGCTCGGTTTCTGACAGGATTTCCATGCTGGGCTTTCCTGACATGGAAAGCCAGTAAGAAAGTGAGTTTGGGGTTCCCTAGCAGGGTCCACTTCTTCTTGTGGCCTCAGGTTGGGGGCATAGGTGCCCCCTGTTAATTCCTGCACCTTGAGGTGCCTGCCACGCAGTGCAGGGATTAACAGAATTTCCCATTTCTCTATGAGATCTTGTGCTAGAGCTGGTTTACTGCCGCAGCACAAGCTCCCATTGAGAAATGGGAGTATGCGACCGCACCATGTGCTGTTCCCTTGTGACTGCAGTGTCAGACCGCCAACCGGAGGTCAGTTGGTCCAAAGACTGCGACTGTGTCATTCAGAGGCAATTCCAACCAACATTGTAATTGAGCCCTATGTATTAAGTTATTAAGTATTAAGTATTCTTCGATAGATCATATAAAGCCTATAAGGCAGGCATAACTAGAGCTTGCCTTATAAACCCATAAAGAAGGGTACCTAATATATAAAAGATAGCACACTGTATATTTAAAAGTTTGCCCTCAAAGTGACTGAAGGCCTAAAACATATTTTACTGTGTTTTTCCAGTAACTGAAGGTCTAAAATCTGATTCACTGTGTAGTTCCACGCAAGTTCCCTCACAGTGACTTGAAGGACTAAAAGCTATTTCACTATGTAGGTCTGAGCAGGCCTAGGTATGATTCAAATATTTATTTGTATATCTCTTCTGGGAAAAGTTTTGAAAAGTCCTTTAAAGTTATTCCCTGCTTAATTTCAGTGAATGAATGGTGAAATCAAACCTTTTACATCTAGTATGGAAAAGTAACTTTATAAAAAAATTACTTTGAGGTGTCTGAGGAAAAATTGCTTTAAAACCAGTTATGCTCATTATCACACCCCCAGAGCTGGAATACACATCCTTGACAGGTAAAGGTTAACAACACTGGCTCAGAAGATAAAATGCCTGCCTCTGAGCAGAGGAAGATCAAATTGCTTGTAACTGATGTTAGAACAAAGTATAGCATTAGCATTACCTCTTTTGACTTGGAGATGCCATGAAGGGCTTCTCTATTCATTCCTAGCACCCTCCTAGACATGCTTTAGTCACAGTGGGAGAAATAACTGATTCAGATCTAATTCAGGGAGCGGAGAGCTCACCTAAATAGTGTAGTGATCAAGCAGCTGAAGACAGGCTTGCCTGTTGGCAGTGCCAGGGGCATAACACAAGCCCCCGCAGGCCCCGCATTGCGGGGGGCCTACTGGCTCCGTGGGGCCCCGGCCGGGCCCCTCAATACATCTGTGACGTTGACGCACAGCAGGATCTAAAATGGTGCACAGACAGTGCCAGTGTGGGCCCCGGCCCTGGCCCCTTCGAGTCTTTGAAATGGTGCGAGTGGCCGGCCGGGGCCCATGGGAGTCTTTGAAATGGTGCGGGACCCGGCCGGGGCCCGAGTCTTTGAAATACTGGGTGCGGGGCCCCCGGCCGGGGCCCCGAGAGTCAAGTCCAGTCCGAAATGGTGGGGGGGGGGGCCCGGCGGGGGCCCTCCCGCCGTCACCCATGTGAGTGTCTGAGACTAAGAGAGGCACTTTGTGTGTGAGGTGAGCATTTATTATAATTTATTATCATCAGTACTGTATTATCATATCAGTGACAGTGAGTCGATCCTCTCGACTAGAATTGATGAAATGGCGGCGGGACACAGGGTGGATGCGCGGCGCGCACACAATTGTTTACTACACTCCTTGAGTCCTCCTGAGTTTCACTTTCCGCCGCCGCGTATGCGCGTGGGGGCAGGGTTGGCTGGTGAGTGGTGACCAATGCCAGGCAGCCCCACATGCGCAATGAAATCGACGGCGGCGCAATGAGCTCACACGCAAATGCGCATTAGGTGTGGTGTGTGGCATCAGGGGCGCGCATAGCCATACTCAAGAAGACAGAGAAGAGAACGAAGACGAAGACAAAGCCAGGCCCGCCCACGCTCAGGACTCTCCGAACAGCCGAACTCCGAAGTAAGTCCGTCACCGGCGGGGCCTCCAGCCTCAGGGGGTGACACGCCACGGAAGGACAGACCGTGGACGTGGGGGGAGTAGTTGACGATCTTAAATTACTTTGGCAAACCAAGGGAATGAAGTCACAAAAGCTGCAAATCGATATATGCTTCCTTTGCAAATCAACAAGCCTTCTTTCCATTCATTTTAAACAACCGTAGGCACTCGCACTTTAATGTGCCTATGAAGGCATGCAAACACAGACATGCACACGTTCTCACAGATGGAGTCGTGTCTCTATGGTACCCGTCTCTTCATGTGTTCCTTTTTACCATCTGTGATTTCCAAGTGTTACCTCCCCACCCCCAGCAAATACAGGGCTTTTAGGAGGTCGTGATTGGACCAAGGGTCACGCCTGTGTGATGTTTGTTCGGGTGAAAGGATGTCACGTCTTCTGATATCTATGATAGATCCTGGTGAATCTCGTCCATGTTTTTTACCGTGTTGATTTATTAGCATACAGTATCCACGAGAAGGCTTTGATAGTATTTTCTAAAAATAGTTCATACATTTGCTGCAGATTTTTTTTATTATGATTGTATTCTTTTATATATTATATTAATACATATTGATGCGTGGTTTC
The DNA here is from genome assembly GCF_964263255.1 of Lissotriton vulgaris. Taxonomy (NCBI): domain Eukaryota; kingdom Metazoa; phylum Chordata; class Amphibia; order Caudata; family Salamandridae; genus Lissotriton; species Lissotriton vulgaris. Next base: position 742,780,672 of record NC_141695.1, on the reverse strand, counting down.
AGTTATCAGGTGGGCAACAAATAATTTGTAATATACAGTTATGAAGAACATAACACTTAATTTGTGAATATCTCTATAGTGTACCCAGCAGCATAACATGTGGTTGCAATCCAAAGAGAGGGAGACAGAGAGGGAGGGAGAGAGAGAGAGACAGAGAGGGAGGGAGAGAGAGAGAGAGACAGAGAGGGAGGGAGAGAGAGAGACAGGGAGGGAGAGAGAGAGAGACAGAGAGGGAGGGAGAGAGAGAGAGAGAGACACACAGAGGGAGGGAGAGAGAGCAAGAGACAGAAAGACAATATAGGGGCATTTCCTTTAAATGTTGGAGGTTTCAAAGCAAAATATGCTAGATTTCTGGGTGGTAGGGCAAAGTGGTACATGGTGGGCCACGCCGCCGGGGGGGGGGGGGGGGGCATGGTGGGCAGCGCGGCCATGTGCTTTGCAGGAGGGCCCCCTCAAGTTTCGTTACGCCACTGGGCAGGGCAGGTCTGGCATATGTAAACAGGGGATTTCTAAGTAATTTGACAGTAAGGCAAGAAGGAAGTACTGCAACAGGAGGTGAGCTGACTGTGAGAAAATAGTCATATTTGGGTGGCAGGGATCCAAACGTAGGGCCATTGTGTCCATCTCTGGACAACCAGGACAAGGTTCTGAGTAATGCCCAGCAAAGTCACACCTTAAGTGGGCAATAGAACCATGTTCTTCCTACCTAGGGCATTTGGTGCTCTTAAAACAGGTTCAGTGGGACCTCATGGTAAAGGTGTCTGACTTCCAGGAACCCCACCTTGCTACAGGTTACAGCATTGCCCCACTGAAGGAATTTGACTTCCAAAAAAGTGACAAAGTCTGAGAGTAAAATTTTGGACCGTGACGAGGAGACAAATCTATCAAACCAGCAAAGCACCCTTGGGGGCAATGAAAGCATTGTTTTGATCGGAGATTTTGCCACCAAAACAAATGGATTTTGCTGGAGCTTAATGATGATGTATCTTTCTTTGAGGGAGTCTCACTGGCTACTTCCGTAGAACTTGCCCTACTAGAAGATTTAGACTTCCATTTCAAACACTAAGGACTTCATTATGATGTGGGTCGGAAAGCCTCTGACCGATAGGCGAATCCCCCTTGAGCGTGTCGGAACCCATCCTGCCTGACTCGGTCGGAAACAATTCCAACCGACCGAGAACGATACTCGCGGTCGGAAGGGGAACTGTTTAGTCATTCTGATTCGGTTCCAACTGGCATTCAGAGAATCCGAGTCAGTCAGATTAGATGTCAGTCAGAGAAGATGTGTACAGTTCAAGGGACAGCGTTTACGGCTGACCGATTACGATGTCGTATTCCAACAGTCTGTCTGACGCGAAAAGGCTGTCAGAATCTGACTTTGGGGGCCCCTAGCAGGTCCCCCTTCAATCTGAGTTCTCCGGTTTGTGATTGAGGGGTTCCCAAGGAATTCCCCTCTAAAGCCATGCACAGTGTGGCAGGCATCATGGGTGCCCACAACAGGATGCAAGGTTTTCCGCAGACACCCATTTACCCTATAGGAGTCTGTGTTGTCGTTTGGAACATAGGTTCTCATTGATTAAAGTCAATGGGATTCCTTCCGAGCGATGTTCGGAAGCATCATAATCGGTCGGGTGGAACCGCTGACCGGGAGTCGGTCATTTTCGACTGACATCTTAATGAGGCCCTAAGTCCATAGATAACAACTTTGACACGGATTACCAGCATGGTGCATCAGAACTACACCCCATCACAGCCAGTCTGAAATTGCACCTAAATCCTGATCAACCACATCCTATTATTTATCAATGTCAGTTTACTTTTACTTAGTATGTTTTGCTTAAAACTTTAACAATTCACATCTTCTGTTCCTCTTATTTCATTTTGATGATAATGGTATCTTCTTGTTCATTAACGTATTCTCTATTTTCCTAAATTGGTTTGGAAATATTATTGTACTTTGTTCTTTACTTTTTCTGTAACCACTATTCTTCCCTCTCAAGGCTTGTCTCCTAAAGCAGATATGTCTTCCCATATCTTTCGTCTAGTGAAACAGAAATATATCCTTGAAATATTTTCTGCAGTACAAATATGTTCTTTTGTAGCCTGCGAGTCAGTTGAGCGGGGTGATATTACCCTTGGATTTAACATGCAGAGACAAATAAAAGTGATAAACTATGCTGTACAATAGGTGCTAATGCCACCCTCACTAACGTATGTTTGATTACATTCATCAGTATTTGATTAGGACCGGCCTATTCCTAGCTAAGCCATTCGTGACATCTTTACTGAAATGCAGTGTTAGGCAAGACCTGCAACATTGTCATAAATTGGTGGTAATCCCATTACTGCGCATTTCTCCAATTTCGATTTGAGCCATCTGTGCATCTTTTTTATGCAAATGATCACCATTATTTAGGCAGGTGAGTGGCAACGCCAGCTAAGCGTTAAAGTTAGTTCTCTGCACCCCTCCCCGAGCCTAAAGTAATTCTCAAAGGGTCGTCGAAGGACGTCATCAAGCCACTGGAAACCTTTGCGGACTCCCGAGATAGTGTCCAAAACGCAATGCGTTTTTATAATGTATTTATTAGGTGCTCAAAGCTTGAGTTATATGGTGTTAGTTGTTAGTCATGCAGGTTAGATCTGCTTCAACGTTCTCCTCGCCAGAGCCACCACATAATTCAATTACAGAGAACATCTCGAGTCTGAAAAACACACATCTTAAACTTATTTTTTTAACGCTGGTGATGCTGGTGAAAAGACAGACTTTACTGTCTTTAAGTACTAAAAGTGGAGAAAAAATGAATGTTTGGACCTTGTGCCGTTTCCAGTTTCTAAATCTGTCTCTATTCAGAAATGTGTTATTGGGAAAATCTTGCCAGGGGTAATAAACCAGATATTTTTTTCTCATATTCGATTTCACAAAATCCCTTCCACCGGCTCCTGTGGAATGTTTAATATGTTGTTCTTATCAAACTGCTCAGCGTGAGTCGGTTTCTTGGAATCCTCAGACCTGTATATTAAAAGGAGGTTTGAAAAAGTGACTTACTGCACGAAAAAACCCCAGACGTGAGAGTCGAGAGCAGATTAATGTGCTGCTATTTGTTTCCATTTCATGGAGGTTCTCATTAGTTGTTCACTAAAAGTACCAGAGTTTTCACTGCACAAAATACCTGTCTACTGTGGCATACTATAGTTTCACAGCAAGTCTACATCTAAAAGAATGCTGATGGCCTATTGGTGTAGTTTAGTTGGGCAGCATCCCTTCAGCTAGGCGCGAGGAGTGAGAAGAAAGCTTGTAAACGAAGCATAGATATAGAAGCTAGTAGACCAAAAATCATAGTATAGGAATTCAAATAAAGTGCAAAATGAAATAATTTTTTATTAAAATAAGGATGTGTCAGGTGCTGACTAAGCAAGTCAGTCACAGTCCCGTGGACGCAGGCAAGTGCTAGATGTCAATCCAAAGCAGAGTTCCAGAACCCTGGCTATCCCGGCTTTGTGCTTAATGGAGATGTCCACTGAGGCAACTTTCGATGAACGATATGATATTTTATTTGGATAAGTTATTTCTCGAGATAGGAAAGGGGATGGTAAACTTTAGATTTATGAGTTCTGGCGCATCTCTGCAAATCAGCAGGGATGCGCCAGAACTGATGCATCACGCAATTCCCTCCTTGCGGCACCACAGATGCACCGCATTTACAATGCGGCGCACCATGGTGCAAGGAAGGAACGATGCGTGGCACATCTTGTGGTATACGGGCGGCGCATTGCTGGAGTAGCGTCGCAAGTGCGACGCAACTTCTGCAATGTACAGAGGCCACCCATACATAACGTGGTACGTCACTCCTTACGCCTGCTTCAAGCAGGCGTAAGGATTTGATGCAGCAGCGTCGAAAAACGGACTCAGTGAAATCTTGTAGATATCACTGCGTCAGTTTTACGGGGCTTTCCTACGAGAGAACACCCACCCTGAGACAGAACGCCCACATGAAACCTGACGCAGGTTCCATGTGGCGCAGGGCTTTACAACGTGATGCATCTGCCTAGATGCGTCACGTTGTAAATAGGTCGCAGGCATGCGCCACGTTTCTGCGCCGTTGCGTGACGCAACGGTGGCATAAACGTGGCGCAAGTCCGACATAAAGCTGCCACTAAGGGTCGGTGTAGTGGGGAGTCACGGGACCATGGATAGAAGAGAGAGGGAAAAGCAACCAAAGAATGCTAGAGGACTATTAGTCTAGTTAGTCAAGGGTTTACAATGTCTATAAGGTGGCATGCAGCTCCTTACATATTTTCATCCATCAGGATCCTTGCGTAAACCTACTCCATGGCATCTTCAAAATACATCAATGATATGTAGACTGTATGCAAACTGAATGAAAATGGAATTCCAAGAATAAAAGAGGAAAATGAATCTGGTATACATATAAACGGGCAAGTGGTTAGCGTCAGATCTCAAAGGTGGGTTTGGGACTTTCCAGAATCTAGGTCTAGGTATAGGCAGATTTATGAGTCCATTTGTCATTCTTTTGAATGTGATTAGCACGATGGGCACATTTTTAACAAAGGAGCGTGGTTGGGGCAAAATGATGTGCCAGATTCTGCAGACATACAGAGACCTTTCCCCACAAAGCTCACTAGAGGGTACATAAGACCTTCAATATACGCCAGTGGTCAAATGTTAAATGAAGGAGAATGGTTAAGGCATAATGATGTGCTAGTTTATGCAGCTATTTGGAGACGGTTCCCCAGTATGGAACATGGATGGTACACAAGTCTTGAATGTGGCCCTGGCATTTACTGGGGCCAATGGATTGATTTGTGGGCAAGTTTTATGTTGTTCCTCCTACAAAAGAATAACGTGCATTCTGGCTGACTGGTTCTGTAGTTTATAGAAGTGCAATTAACCAGTTTAATATGACTTATTTTATTCGGCTTGGAAGCATGAATGGCAGAGTCGGCCCTATCTGTAGTCAAGCCAGTAATCTGCAAGTCGCTTACAGATTTGTCCTGTTTCTTTGATACTCCACTAACCTGTCACGCTAGACCTGTCACGATAATCCCGATGCTTGCAAGGCCCTGTGGTAGTAAAATGTTCTTCCCATTAGGTAACTGTTTTCAATTCTCTTTCACATACCACACAACAGCAACAACAATGGTTCTGTTTTAGAACGATGGGCGCAATTTATTGGCAACGCTTTTCGTGGCTTGTAAGAAGTGACTTCTAGTCAGAGACAGTCCTGATTGAACATTTTAGCCCTTAATGAGGCTAGTAGTGGATTTGCAGATGTAGGTCAAAAAGTGATCGACACTGAAGAGGTGCTGTGGTTATCACGACTACTCAGAGGCAATATATCCACCCAGAAAGAAACGTTTGCTGGCCCTAACAAAAGAAGAAAAAAAAACAAATAAACCCAAACAGAACCAATCAGTAAGAGAAGAATTTTTAAACATGCTCTGGCTGGGTGTCTATGGCTGAGCCACACGCCTGGTCCTTCAGATGGAGGCAGCAAAAGGATACAGCACTTTGTAAGATCTGAATTGCATCTGGTTAATACATTTTCTGTCCTTTTGCGTTAAGAGCTTCTACATATAAACAGGAAATAAAATCTTACAAATGGGGCTTGGCTCCCAGCCTCAGCAGTGCATTTTGACTTACGGTGGAGCCATTAGAGTCCGCAGAGTATAGATTTCAATTGTACATGTTGACATGGAAGGCTCAATTCGGAGAGAGTTAGCATACACAGTGATGAGTGAAAGCCTACTTGGAAATGCAAAGATTTGCAAAATGCACACGTTGGAACAATACTCAGGGGGGGCAAGTGCTGAGTAATGTATAGCTCACTTCTTACGACAATACGACACCTCGCAGCTCTGAATGCTAATGTTCGAAGCCATGCGGCTTGCTGTTTCTGGGCTGAATTCTTGCAGTGGGACTGTCCAGGGCCTGCTAATTGATAATAAGCTTATTGTGTATTTAACATTGAAAAGAAAAGAACAAATAAAATAGACATATTTTGATTACTCTGGCTTAAACCAACTCCCTTTCATTTTTCATTCACATTCCTTTACATCCTTTTAGGTTTCAAATTGCTAGACTGAGAAAGACTTATGTTATACATCCAAGAGGAGGAAGGCAACACATGTCATCACAGTGCAGAGATCTTACGACTGGAGAAGATTTTCTGCAAATTCTAGGTGGAATTGTAGTGGTTTCCAGTGGCTGAGGACAAAATGTCAGTTTGTCCTACCTCTTAATCATTACACCGGGGAAGGAGAGATCTGTTGTGCTGTTGCATCTAAGCAATGTCCAACACCATAGGGCGACATATTTCTCAATTAATTTATTAGACTCCATAGATTAGATAAATTGATCAATTGGTGCTGTTATTTGTGAACTGTTTTGAATCCCAGTGACTGACAGTTCCAGGTCCAATCCCTTTTTTTATTCTTCAGTCAGTAACAATGTGTAAATCAGCAATATCGTAGGGTGCGTTATCAAGGCATTCAATATGGTGGACGCACATTAGCTCCTTCTCAATAGCATCAACACCAGTATTAATCCTAGCCTGCCACGCACCATCTAGCGGCAGGCATACAATCTAAGGGGCTTATTTACAAGGCCATTGCGCCACCTTTGCGTAATTTTTTAAATGGGAAAAGTGACGCAAAAGTGGCGCAAGGGGCTTGTAAATCTGCCCTTAAGTGTCCCCGGAGGTGCTGGGATGTCTCCCCTGGTACAGTGAGAAGGAGCCGCCAGCATTGCATGGAGAGCTAGGAGGCCCAGCGGCACTGCTTCTCTTCCTGTGAAAAAGGATAAAGGCCTTACGGTGCCCCACAGCCCTCAAAGCAGCTGTGAGGCCCAACCAAACTGCTGCTGGGGTTTGCGAATGTGGGTGCACAGGACACTGTGTCCTGCCTGAGCTGATGTGGCGAGGTCACCTGCATACTGTTTATGGCAATCGTCCTGGGCCTGAACTGAACCCACAGCACTAGGCCGACCAGCTGATGGGCCCGCAACCCATTATCCCGTGAGAGGGTTCCACCACAGTCGCCTGGACGGCCTGGAGGCCCAGCCGCATTGCTACGCTGCTGGAGAATAGGACTGGGGCATGGTGGCACCCTGTTGCCCGTGATGCATCTTTGAGGGCCCGGAGGCCTAGACACATTGATCGGCTGCTTGGAGAGCAGGTCTGATGCATGGTGGTGACAGCAGCCCCTGATGCTGCTCTGAGACCTCACCCTCTATCCTAACTGTTGCTGGGGTTCATGCCTGAGAGAATGCTGAACACTGTGGCCTGATGGGGCGGCTGTAGTGGGGGCCTGCCCACACGCAATTACAATAATCCTGGGCATGGACTGAGTCTGGGACTCTGAACTGACTAACGGATGAGGCTGTGGCCTGTTCTACTGCAGGGTCTTGCTGCAGATTGGAATCAGGGCAGTGGAATCGAAGGTAGGCCCCCGGCAGTGAAGTGTGGTACTGTGCTGATGGTTGTAGGGGCAGAATTGGCCCCTGCTGCCAGAGCACATATGACTGTGCTGCCTTGGCAGCTTCGGAAATACTGAGGAAAAAAGACAAATCCTCAAGGGGACTCTGAGAACAACTGTAGGCATAAACCTGCACTCAAGACATCCCTGAATCGGGCCACAGAGATCAGAGGGAGTTCTTAAAAGCGTGTCCTGGGACACACTCGCTTGTCGTGGACCCACGTGCCTCGCTGAGGTGGCGACCAGATGGAACATGCTGCTTGCCTCCAAAACATTGCTCTACACATTGCCTGGTACTGCTTTGCTGACGGCCCACCAATCTCTGGACAGGGTTGCTTCTCCCGCCTGTCTGGCTGTGGTCTGCATCCTTGCCGTACCCCCACACCTGAGTAAACAGCACCTGCAGGCTGGGATTGCGGGGTTGCTTGCTTATATAGAGCAGGAGGGCTGGGGTGCTGGTTGCCCCCGCCACATCTGAACTTTGACATCTAGGATGGGCTGCACCAGGTCTGCTAAGACACCCAATGCATCTCAACCCATGAGCTCCCATTGGACAATATGACTGATACATCCCGGGGCACATTTTCTAGAACATGTGATAATTATCGTAACGCAACTTTGCACATCGCAGTCTATCGGGACAAAATAGCACTGTATTAACGTTGTATTCCCAACCCGGCAACACCATGCGATAGTCTCACGATAACATGCCAAATGACAGCGTTAAAATTAACGCGACACTGATAAAATGCGAAATACGAATACGAAAAATGTTGCGATGCCCCAAATCGTGATACAAAAATCAGCGACAACCAGCGACAGGCCTGCAATTTGCATGTATCGTGCGGGAAATGCACTATAAAAGCAACAAAAAAACACACACCAAAATAAACTGCCTAGCACCATGGATACACCCGAACCGAGTGCAGAGGACAACTCGAACCCCACAAGCCCCACGGAGGACCAGCCAGGAACCCCGTGATCGGGCAAGGTGAAGAGGAAGAGGAAGATGGGGTTCAGTCCACAGGAAAACCGGATCATCGTCACAGAGGTGATAGAACACTACCAACAACTGTTCGTCACCTCCACTGTGTCATTGTCAATACAAACGGAAATATGGCAGTCCATCGTGAACAACGTGAATGCAGTCGGAGTGTTGAGGAGGTCAATGGAGGAGGTCAAGAGGCGCTGGTATGATGTGAAAAACCAAAGCAAGCAGAAACTAGCTGCCAACAGGAAGGCAGCAACGGCGACTGGAGGTGCGAGTCCTGCGCCACAGGAGGAGCTAGATGAGCTGAAGGAAATGGTGGCCACAGTCATCAGTGTGGAGACGGTGCAAGGAGTTGGGAGTCCAGACACAGCTACATATGACCTGATCCAACAGCAACAGGGTGAGTAACGACCAGGGACTGGGGGGGAGGAGGGGAGATGGGCTCAATGGCACACATGCACAATTATGTGTAGCACATCCACAATGATTGTGGAACATGTCCCTGATACCCGTGGCACATTGCAACACTCATAGAAACACCAAGTAGGCCTCGGTCCACTATGTGCACAAAGGGGCCCCCCTCCCTATCACCAATCCCACAATCTACCCTTGCACATGTGCTGAATCCAGCAAAGCAGCGGCTCTGTGAGCCATACTGACAATGCTAGTGACACTGCATGACCAATATCATTGCTGCAGTCAAAATACATAACATTGTGCACAACGCAGCACTGAGTTGACCCAGTGTGGATCACATCCTCAAAGTAGCAGGTAACACTCTGACACATCCACGTGCACATACAACCCCTGACATCAACAACATATCTGCAGACAAACAATGCACAAGTGTACAAAAACCGTCCAAGAGCACAAATGACCCAAGTCGCCAACATCTCAACACCGTAAAAGCACACAAGTCAAAGGCAAACCACCTCAAAGGGATAAGGGGCTGCTAAATCAGAACTGCTGTGGCCGCTCTCCCATAATGCTGCTCAAACATATAGCAATCACAGCACATCAACATTGACGACAATGTGGTACAAAGTGCATCACTTTCACTACAGGACAGATGACATAACTGGTAGCGTTGTGTGTAAAAACTGGCCAATCCCATCTGGCATAGCAGGAAACTGTGAGATGATAATGTACAAGTACAAACTCACATCCGTCATGTAGTTAAAATGTCCACTGTCTCCCATCAAATAGCCAGCTCCTCCAAAACAGTCACAATGTACATTGTCATGCTGTCTGTCTCTAATCATGTACAATGTGTCAACATACATGGAACATACTGTTAACCTGCATCACTCCTTTACATTGCAGAAGGACAATCAAAATATCCTGCAGAGCAGACCAGACATCTCTTCAGTGATGATGAAGAGGACCCCCTGGCCATCTGCTCCGACACCTCCAACGACTGGTGGACAGTCTCCGCACCCCACCTCCAGGGGCAGGGGAGCCCAGCTGCATCGAGGTGACCCCACCCGTTGCAAAGACTTCACAGTAGGAAGCACCCACCACCATGGCTGGCTCCCATCACCTCATGGCAAGACACATGGCATTCCAACACTGTGTGTTAGACTGCCAGAAGGAGCTGGCTGAGCAGGTGCGGGTGGGTTTAGGCCTCATGGCAGCCAAACTAGATGTCATACGTGGGTGTATAAGTCCCATCAGAGACCACTTGCAATCCCTAACAGACACCCACAGTCCGTTCCATGCTCTACAACAATCCTTGGCTGACTTTGCTGGAGTCATTACTCGGATACAAGAACTGTCTAGTCAGACCGGTTCCAGCGATGACAGCACAGAGTTGGCACAGCTGCGGAGGACAATGGAGAACATAGAGTGGATGCAGGCTGGAAGGATGGTTGCCACGGCTGAACACCAGTGAGATGTAGCTGGGATCTTCCATGCCCTGCAGATCCTCATCTTGCCATTGCTGTCACAGCCTGTCCCAGATAACTTCTGCTGGAACTTTGACACACACATCTCTGCCTTCTGATGTGTCAGTGGCACAAGGTGATGCAGCCATACCACCTCCACCCCCTGATGTGTCAGTGGCACACAGTGGTGCAGCCATACCACCTCCGCCCCCTGATGTGTCAGTGGCACACAGTGATGCAGCCACAACACCCCCACACACACCTGACACATAAGAAATATCAGAGGACTAATATGTGGAAGGTAAGGACTGTTCCTGCTTGGTTCAGCCCTCTGCATCATGCCCTGGAACAATACCTTACACTGTCTCCCGAAACACTCTGCGACATTCACCTGGACCCCGACATGGACTGCCATATCTGCCATAGTTACCAATGACACAGCAATCAGGCTGCAGACTGAACTCTTCCTCTTCCAATTACCTTATCATTCCCCAAAGGTCTCTGGTTGGCCCTCCACTGGGGAACCATGTAATGTGTGGTTTGCATGGCCATGTACTGCTCCAGCTCCAACACACCACAGAATGTGAATAAAACATTCCAAATCACACAGATGTGTCATGACTATGTTTAATCAAGTAGAAAAGCATGGATGAATGTACGGGCAGTGATTGCACAAAAAGGTACACCCTGGGAAATGACATCAATATGCATGTTTGACCCTGACCCACATGGCCAATTAGATGACTGGGAAGGTGTGAACTAGCTGTGGCCTCATTGCTCATGAACAACAATCTCACAACCCCCCAACGTAGCCTCATGTCCATGTATTAAATAGAGCTGTGTGTAAAAATGTCAAATTTGGTAGCAGGACCGAAGTAGTGTCCCCCATCACATGTGACAACAGAACATCTCTTTGCATACCTACTCACATTCAACTGTGTGGACACAGCCTGTTTTAATGGATCACATTGGTCTACATGGCAAGAAGTTGGACACCATACTCACATTGCTGAAGACACGCAAGAGCACAGGTCTACCAGCAACTATCCCAACTACAATGTCTGGCTCACAGAGGTGGAGCTGTCAATAGGGACTCATCCCCAAGTGAAATGTATCAGTCAGTCCCTCCCTGTGTACGGACAATGCTCATTGAGGCCCATGATTTGTCATTCTAATCAACACTCATCACAGTTGAACACTAGTGAAGTTGCGTAAACTTTATTAGCATGTGCGAGTCAGTACCGGCAAGACGAGGGCCACAATATGCAGACCAATGCTTCAGACACTAACAGGCAGCATAAGAACATGTAGAGGTGCCAGAAATGGGGAGGCAAAAATGAGCAGCAATCATTACGGATGGCAATGGTCTCGGCCCACCTTGCCTTGCTGGACGAGTCATGTGATGTTTGGCATATGCTCATTGCCCCGTGTCAAGGGACGTGACTCACAGCCCATGGGATCCTCATAGTGCTGTACCACTGGACTGCGCTGACCATCTGTTCTGCTGACAGAGAGCAGGTGAAAGGGTCCAACAAGGTCACATGTAGTACTACTTTACCACGTGTGAACTCTCCGTCCAACAGCATGTCAGATTTAGGAACGTTGTCAAACTACGCAGTGCAGCTCCAACCATGGTACTGCCTCACCTTGCACAGGTGTGTGTCAACATGCGTAGGTGCACGCACATGAGTCCAGGTAAATGCAAACATGTCCACTGTTGTGGTGGGATATGTGACCATTCCTCCAAGATGCATCAAGGTGTTGGGACCTGTGCTCTGGGTTACAATCAGTTGTGGCTGCAGGAACGTAGTTACTCGTCTATGAATGTGAGCGCATTTTCCTGGGCAATCAGTTCCAAGATTACATCCCTGTTGAGTTCAATGAACATGCGGGAGAGCCAATCCATTAATTGGTCCAGACAGATATGCTCTATTCACGCCGTTTCACCAATCCGCAACACAGCCCAATAGGGGAGCGCCTCAATGTGGTCACTGCACACGAGGACTTGTGCAATCTCCCATGCCCAACTCCCAGCAAATATATCAAATATCAAGGCATCCCATGCACAGGTTTCACGGTTACACTCCTGGTCGTGAGCCAACAGGGTCGCACACACAAGTCATAATCCAGTTCAGCTACCATTGTGTTGGATAGGCAGACATTCATGGGCCACTCGGATGCGCATGATCAACACTGGAACCAGGCCTGGATGCAGGTGGCGTACGCAAGATGGAAGCTCAGCAGTAACTGAAGCGCAAAACTGCCAGTGGCAGCACCCCCAACAAATGCAGCATGCATACACGGTAAAGTTCCACGTGACAGGGGTTGTGCATGTGCACGGGATGTCCTGCCATTGCGTTGTTGACTCTCGTAAAACCGGCACTCTGCTGACCTTCGGCAGTTATGTGGATGATATGCCACAGCTCAGACCATTGAGTCGTATGTGTGTGCAACATTTGGATGTATTGGTTGTACATAAGTGTCAAGGGCATCCCATGCAGGAGTACCTCAAGCAGGGACTTCTATGTGTGGAGTGTGGATACGTTGGCCTTTCATTAGCGCAGTGCATGGTGTGGGAATTGTCATCATCTGCTATGGTATCTCTCTCAGGGGGTGCCAGCCGCATTCAAGACCAAAGTCGGAGGTGCAGATGTCTTTCCGCCTTATGTATTGAGACAAAGGAGCTTTCATTCCTAAAGTTAGTCTGACTACTGTTTGCTTTCTGTAAATGTGATGTGGATTTCGCACTGCAGTTGAGGCCAGGCAATAGGCTCATGGTGCACCAATAGCCATACACACACAACAGTTGGCATGTACGAGCCAAGAGCCCGAGCAGCCTTGCGCTCCTTGTGCAATCTCTCTCTTTCTCTCTCTCTCTCCCTCTCTCCGTCTCTCTCTCTTTCTTTTTCTCTCTCTCCCACTCTCTATCTCTCTCTCCACACCTCTCTCCACACCTCTATCTTGACTTACAGATTGTCCAGGGAAGACCCGCTATGACTCTTCCAAATAGTTGTTTTGAGTTGATTTGAATGAAATATTTTGTTTGGAATTTCAATGATGAATGGATGATTCTCCTTTTTCTGACCACGCATGAATGTTAATTGTTGTAATTGTGCGACATCAGGCAAATTATTTTGTTTATGATTTCGTAAAGTTGAAATATCTTTGTCCGGGGGGTACTGTTCCTGGGGGTGGTGTTGGTGGGTGTTGTGGCCCTCTTGGGTGTCCAAGCTGCATAGTCAGTAGTTCCATGGCATCTGTTGTTCTTCAGGTGTGGCAATGGGCTGGGCTCCCTTTTATGGTCAGGTTGTCATCCGACTTAACAACATGTTAGAGCAGGTGTTAAATCCCTGCTGCTAACGTGCCTTATCGCATGTTTTGTGATCTCATCACCGATATGGCTGGTCGTTGAGAATGTTGCAAAGTGGTGTTGTCGCGGCTTTTTACACAGGAACGCCTACTCTGCATTTCATTAGCGTTATCTGCCAGTGTCATCTGTGGCGATGTTTTTTGCGGCTGCTATCGTGAAAAAATGGTGATATTGACTCTTAGCACCAGCTTGTGAATAGGGTGATAAATGTATCACTACTTTGGCTGAGATAAAGTGCCACTAACTCAGCGATAAGTCCTTGAGAATATGCCCCCGTCTGTTAAATCCTGAGCCAGCAGACCACGGAGGACAAATAGATGCATTACTGTGGGCTATCAAAACTTCCCCCACTTCAGTAGAGTCAAAATTAGATGCAAAGGCAGTAGACCGTGGCATATTATGGGACGATTATAAAGAGGCCGAGCGTACTGTAGGTGGTGCAGCAACACGCACAGTTGATCGACATTCAAGAATGGCTGCAAATACTGGAAGCCTGTGAGGAGTATGGCGAAGGGACATCTCAATGGAATAACATCAGGGTTGTGGAACCACCTGAAGGGCTGCAGGGGACTGACATGGCAGCATTTATGGAAATGTGGCTGTTGTTTTTAACTTCGGACCAATCTCTCTCATTGTTCTTCTTGCTGCAGTGTGCACGTCGGTCGCGGACCAAAAACACCCTCTTGGTTTGCCGTTGTGTCCATTAATGGATAGTATCCTTTGCTAAAGAGACAGAGATGCTGTTCTCCAGATGGCCCAACAGGTGACCCCCCTTGAGATGGAGAACCAACGTATTCTGGTCTTCTAAAACTATATCCTTGTGATGCAACAACTCAGGGTCTCCTTTCTTGCAGTGAAGCGCTGTCTCTCCGAGGTCAATATATAATATTCTCTGCTGTTCCCAGAAAAGCTGAAACTTATACATGATCAGAAAACTACATTCTTTTTAGGTTTAAATTTGTCTTATTGTCGCTGTTAGAACAAGGCAGACATCACAGTGGCTGTAGTAGCATCAACATTCAGCCCCGTTCAGCCCAACAGCTTATACAGAAAAGAATAGAAGAAACTAAACTAACAAGAATAAACTAAAGATAGACATAACCCCCTCCTTTCCTTGCCTCTCCTTTCCATTGGATGCCAGTGCTAACGAGGTGTCCAGTAAGTGGTACTCACTAGTGTATTATTGAGGCTGGGAGCCGGTGTTGTGCTCTGTCAGTGTTGTCAATCTTAACAGTTTCAGGTATCTCGGGCAAGTTAGTTCTATGAACTCCTGCAACAGTAATGCAATAAACAGCTTCCAGGTTGTGCTGTAGTAATCGCTTTGTTGTGTAAGTGGGAGAGATAGCCTTTCCATCCCCAGAAGATGCCACAACGGTACTGCCATTTCAATCGCGCAGGGACCCTATCCGAACCCCAGCAAGCCAGTATGGATTGATGAGCTGCCCTAAGTGATGAAGCTATGTGCCGCCCTCTCCTGGATTTGAGAGGGAACTTCTGTTGCTTAGGAAGACCCAACACAGTGTATGAAGGAAACCTGGGTATTTGGGTATCAAAAAGCGTGTCGATGTCTGTTAAAATCTCTGTTCAAAATTCAGCCAGTTTAGGGCATTCTCACAGAATGTGTAGTGTCCCAGGGGTATTGCAACCCCTCCAACAGCTATTCTTCTTCACTGGGTTCTCTCTATGGAGACGTTCTGGTATTAAGTACCATTACATGGCAATTTTCATTGCTGTTTCCGTACTGGCCATATTAGAAGCTGTGTGCCTAGCTTTGTTGTATATGGCTCCCCATTCATCTGCTGTAAACTGTCTGCCTATCTCCTTCTCCCATCATTTCTGTGCAGGGTTATCAAGGGCATGTGTCTCTTGAGAAAGCACCATGTATAGTTCTAAGACAAGGCGTTTGTCTGATTCCTTGGCTAGGAGCCATCTCTCGAATTTCGTGAGGCGTCGCTACGCCACCTCCCTCACCATTGGTTGCATCAGCCAATGTCTTATCTGCATATATCTAAAGCACTCAGTCTCAGGGATTGCATTCTTAGTCCTCAGCACATTGAATGGGATAAGGCCGTCCTCAACGAAAAATTGTCCTATAGATCTTTGTCCCTCTCTTTGCCAATCTTTAAAGGTGGGGACGTCCAAACCAGGTGTGGAGTCCCCGTTCTCCAGCATGGGAGTGAGTGAGGAGGGGAACATAGAGAAACAGTTACAGGACGCCACTGCGTCCCAGACCTTTAAAGTTGGTGAGGTCACAGCCGAGATTTAGAGGTTGGTAGGGTGATGCAGCCTCGTTAAGAAGGGTATTTTTGGACAAGGAATTTTTGCAAGGGCCCTGTCCATAAAGAGCCATCCCTTTTCTGCATCCACTCCACCATATATCTCAATTGAGCAGCCTGGAAATATTGGAAATGTAAGGTACCCCCAAGCCGCCTTCCGACGGCGATCGCCATGTTTGATCTTGTTTCATCTGGGAGCAGCTTCTTGCCCAAACAAAACTCTGCACTAAGCTCTGAAGGGTCTGATATGTTCCGGGTGGGGGCCACAGAGGCAGTGTCTGGAAAACATATAAAATACAGGGGAGGACCGTCATCTTGAAATCTGCTATACAACCCATCCACAAGAGTGGATACTGTTGCCAACGTGAGAGGTCTGACTTAACCCATGCAACAAGACTCTGGTAGTTAATGGAGATCATCTCTTCAATGGCCGGGGCCAGTTGGATACCCAGGTTTGGACAGGGCTTCCCGCTCACTGAAAAGAGAGAATGCGGGTCAGATACTCTTGCATTTCATGGGAGACAGTCAAACTTAGAGCCTGGGATTTTGCCAAATTAATCCGAAACCCTGAAACATTTCCAAAAAGACGAACTTCCGCTATGAATCGGGGAGGGACTCTCTAGGATTATCAAGAGAGGCAATTACATAATCCGCGTAGAGAGTTATACAATGCTCCTCACCCCCAAATCGAATCCCTGTGATCTCGGGGTTTCCCTGAGTTCTTTGAGCAAACAGCTCCAAATAGAGAGTGAACAGCAGGGGGGACAATGGACATTCCTGTTGAGTGCCGCATCTAATGGGAAAGCGAGGAGAGGACCTGCCGAAGAGGTTGGCTTACCATAACTGCTGGGAACGCAAGCGCGAATCCATTCTTCTAGACAAAAGGGGTGACATCAATTACAACGTGGTCTTTACACCACGATACGTTTACAATGTGGCCAGTACAAAGCAAGCTGTTACAACGACTTGCACTTGATGGCGCTATACACTAAGGAATAGTATGATTTACTATTCCAACACCTTTCCTACTGTTACTTACGCTGGAGTTGAAATAGTAAATCATACTATTCCTAAGTCCAGCACCCTCCAGCGCAAGTAGACTTGCGTTGTAATGACTGTGTTGTAAACGTATCGCGTTGTGAAGACCACGATGTAACATCATATATTCAGACCAAAGTGCCTCAGGAAAGGCAGCCAAGAAAGGCCAATGAACTAAGTCAAATGCTTTTTCTGCATCTATAGAGAAAAGCATGAATTTATGTGGGGAGCGATCAGCCTTGTCTATGAGGTGTAATATCCGCTTAGTGTTGTCTGGGCACTGCCTATTGAGGATGAAGGCTGCTTGGTCCGGGTCCACCCGGCCCCGGCATATGAGGAGCCAGTCGTGCTGCTAGAATCCCGGTAAAGAGTTTGGCATCAATGTTTAAGAGAGATATAGGTCGGTAGGACCCATACTGTGTCTTATCCTTTCCTGGTTTGGGTATAACTACCACCAACGTGTCTGCCAAGGAGGGGAGGGAGTGTTGACGGCTTGAAATGGAATTGAATACTCTAGTAAGGAGCGGTGCTAAGGCGTTGCAAAAGGTTTTGAAAAAAGATGCCGTAAATGCTTCAGGGCCCGGAGATTTGTGGGGTTTCAGTCATGCTATTGCAGAAATGACCTTGTCTACCCTAATGGGACTGATCTTCAGTCAGCCGGATAACTCTTGCTTCCTGTAGGTATGCTTGAATGCCCTGAGCTGGGAGATCTTGTGTGGATATAACTTCCCATAAAATGCTGCAAAGCGTGCTGTGATCACCTAGTCACCCTCAATCCGAGCACCCTCGTCTGATAAGATAGCCTCTACAGTTTTAGCTTGGCGCTGACTTCTAAGTTTATTTGCAAGCATTCTACCACATGTATTGCTCCTGACATAAAAGGCATGCTTAAGTCAGAGTATAGAGTACTCTGCATTGTCCCAGGCCAGCTAATTGTTAATAGCAGTCTCCCACTGGGGCCAGACCCTAAGGGCAATGGTGCAGTGGTGTATTTGTTCAAGTTCTCGTACTTGTTGCTAGAGGTGGGAGCGCTTCTCCCTTCTCAACTTGTTATCTGCTGCTAAGTATGCAAGAAACTCTCCCCTTGGCACTGCCTTAAAGGCATCCCAAGTGATAGCAATGATCGTCTCCGCCTTATCGTTATCCTCAAGGTAGTGTCTAATTGCCTTGTCTACCTGTGCGATAACTTCTGTTCCACGAAGCAGTGTCTCTCGTAGTCGCCATGCAAGTGGGACCTCGCTCCAGGACGGAATAGCAAGGTCAAGCAGTATAGCAGATTGATCCGAAAGAAATCGAGGTTCTATCAGGACGGACTGGGTAGCCCCCTCCACCTCCTGGGTCCCCAGGAGATACTGAAGACGAGCATAAGACTTATGGGCATATGAGTATAAGGTATATCCCATAGCCATGGAGTGGGAAGCCTGCCACAGATCCTTTAAATACATCTCCTATAACCAATGAATCCCTCCCGGCCGAGTTCTCCCGCTGCCTTGTGTCGCTGAGTCGAGCAGTCTAATTCATTATAGAACACTAGTTTGAGGTTGCCACAAAATAACCCATCTATCCTGAGTGGACATAAGGTCTGATACCGCTCTCCACAGAAAGTGTTTCTGGCCCACACTCGGTACATATAGGGGACATATGGTGGGAGTGAGGGGGCCCAGTTGGATGTGGTAACCCAAGAGGTCGCCCTTGATCTCTGCAACCTTAGTCCCTATTTTCCCTTGGAATTTACGTGAAAATAGAAGAGCCACCCCTGCTGATTTGTGAGAATGTGATGAGAAAAATATGCTGAGGAAAAGCTTGTGTGTGCATTCTCGGCTTGTCTTTACGAAGCATGTGCGTCTCTTGTAATAAGCATATATCAGCTTGAGAGTGTTCTAAGTAAGATAGGACTGCTTTCCTCCTAAACGGGTTATTCAAAATTTTCACATTGTGGGTTAACACTCTTAGGGGCTCCAATTTATTCAGCATACCCTTTCCCCCACCCAAAAGCCTTGAAAGCCAGCTGCTCGAAAGCCCTGCTCAGGACATTATATCGGTGCATCTGAACACCACCTGATGAAGAACCTAAACTTTGTTGACATTTCTGGCACTCCTTAGAAAACCCCAAAACCTCAATGAACATCAAAAGACCCTGCAATGGGAAAAAGACAATGAGTCAAATCCCCTACCAGTGGTTAAGTCCTTGACTAGGACAGTGGCCAAGCACAAAGGATCCGTCCACTGGGCCCTGGCAGCCCAGCCACAGCTATAAACCAGTGGCTCACCAGCAATCCCTCAGACATGGTCATTAGATGTAGTGCACTCCACAAGCTGATCCAGGAGGGCCTTCGTCTCAGGCCATAGTAGCCGGGTCAGGCACCTGCAGATTTGCGGCCCTCTGCCCTATATGTGCCAGATTGAAACATTGGTTTGCCTTCCTCCTGGGGTTCTAGTTGCAGTAGATCACATGCCTCTTTCAGCGACCATACCTGATAGAGCCGTTCTTGCCAGCAAAAAATTAGTCTGAAGGGTTGGCCCTAGGAGTAAGTCATTTTCTTGTCTCTTAAAAAGTTCATAACTGGGTGAAAATCATGTAATTTCTGCAGGGTAGAGGCTGCCAGGTGCTGATACAGGTGGAGGGTGTGACCCCGGAAGATCAGTGGAGTCGAGGTGTGGGTTGCTCTGAGGATTCTTTCTTTGAGCAGAAAACTATGCAGGCACGTCAAAATGTCTAGTGCGACTGGGGCACCCAAACTCCATCGGCCCTCTCTATGTGTGCGTTCCAGGCGAATGTCCTCAGCCGGTGTGTCCCCTAGAATTTGTGTGAAAACTGTCTCGACATAGACCCCTATATCCTCTCCCTCTGCTTCCTATTCTGATGTTTTGCCCTGAGCGATTCTCCAAGTCTTCTGCATGGGCCTGTAGATCCAGATGCTGCTCTGACACACAGATGATCTCTTGTTGCATCTGTTCTATTTCTTTTTGTTCTTGAGGATTCTCTGCAGTCCAGATCGCCCACTGTGTCCCCAATATTGGTTACTTCCTTCCGGACTGCTTGGAGCTCTGACGTGAGGTCCTTCTTTACTGACATGAGGTCAGGGTGGAGAAGAGGGCCTCCAGGTAGGGGCAAGTGACCGGGGCCACCGCGTCCTCTTCTGTAGACGATGTGGAGCGGCTTGTGGTACCTTTACTGTCCCCCTCAGGGAGGCAAGAGGGCATATCTTTGATGGAGCCTCCTCTCTTAGTTCTTCCTGCTGCCATTTCTGCGTCCCTGCTGGCATGTTAAGAGGGGAAGGGGAATTCAACTTTTGCTGGAATCTGTATCCCTGCCATGTCTCATGGTCGCCTCGTTGACTGATTAGCTACTGCCACTCTCTCTGGAACCTGCCCCGGTCCTGCCAAATGTGTCAGGAGCCTCGTCAGCGACACTTCTTGGGCCCTGCCTGTGGCCCCTTGCTCGCAATGAATCCTCTAGAGACTGTCCCCTCTATCGCCACGTCCGAAAGCAAGGTAGGTGGTTGGCTTTCGATCTTAAGTGCAAAGGGGATGTTTGGCTGCTCAGGACCTCCTCCCCGGGTATGAACCGTCCTACAGGCCCCATGTTTATGTACCAAGGCCAACCACGTATCCCTCTGGCACTCTCTCTGCTCCAGGCCCCACTAAGCTTTGGTACCTCGGACGGTGCCTTTAATTAAGATGCAGAGCGTAGCCCTTCTGTGCCTCTCAATCACATGCAAGCTTCTGCAGGCGCTGGGCACTGTGCTGGTTGGTAGGTGCTTCCAGTGTTGGTAGCTGTGATCATGGGGCACATGCCCTGTCTTCCCTGATGGTTGCGATCAGCACCATTCACCTCCCGGTGTTGCCCCAGCCTCTGCCCGACACATTCAACTGGATGGCTCTCAACTCAGAGGGCGCGTGCAGTCTGTTTTCGTTAGTAAAGGAGAAGGTAAGTGTGGTCTACAAAGCTGGCTCCAGCCAGAGCACCCAAGCCCCACTCAGTTGTAGAGGCTCACAAGAGCTACTGTGTCTGCAATCTTAAGGGGCCTGGCTCTCCATTCCGGGCTGCAATTCCGGGGTCTCCCTGTTGGCCGAGGGGGCTAGCGTCCCGGACAGCCAGCTCTGCATCACAGCCACGTGGAAGGGACCCCCTCCTGTCATATCGCAGCTCCATTGGTCAACTGTTGCTGGATGCAGAGCCAGGACTCACTGCAGCGCCGATGCAGCATGATCTTGTTCGCCAGGGACCGCCAAGCTGCTACAGGGACCAGATCCACGGACTGGGGTATCTCCGGCAGGCCGCCTCTTAATCCACGACGCAATGCGCTCTGCCCGGTGCCGGCCCGGGAGGATGCCTCCTCACCTGCGGCACTGTTCCACTACCTCACTGTGTAAGCCGACCCTCCACGAGGGCCGCAGCAGCCAACAAATTCCAGTGGAGCAGGCCAACCCGGCCAGCACCCAGAGGCAGCCAAGAGAGAGGCCTCCCGGGACCACAGTTCCTCCTAGCTCGGCTGCGTCTGCTTTCGGATACTCTCAGTTCCTCAAAGAAGTGGATGGGACCATGCTTGGCCCCCACCAGAGATGATGTAGGAGGCCCTGGACTGGGTTTTGGGCTCTCCCTGGGCTCCGCTCACCACCAGTCGCTCTGCTACACCCATTGCTGCCAGGGCCAGGAAAACAGCCCCCGGTCGCCCCCCTTAATAGTGGCCCTTGGGACAGCGGGGTGATGCTTAGTGGGTTCGCGGGGGCCCAGAAAGCCGAGGCGGTAGATACCAAGATACACGTCTCACACCGCCGCCATCTTGGCCACACCCCTAATTTCTTTTTAGACCCAACCAATGCTTGTGATTTGATGGAACATAAATCTGTTAAGGGAGGTGCTTGCCACTCTGAATCACTGCCAAAGAGAGAGGTACCCAGCGCCAGAGGAGATGCCACAGCGTGGCGCGGTGTCCCACCTTGACCGGGGGCAGCCACCTCAAGAAGTCAGGCACACAATGAGCACTGGGCTGTCTTGGAGGTGATTGCATTGTTCAGAGACACTGCTCATACCACTGGCACTGATAATTGCAGCGTCTCTGGCATAGAGGATACATGGTTGCTGCGCTTGCTGCGACTCTCCTTGGACTGGGACCCTGCAGTGCTTCCACAGACGCCAGATC
This sequence comes from Lissotriton vulgaris, assembly GCF_964263255.1. Taxonomy (NCBI): domain Eukaryota; kingdom Metazoa; phylum Chordata; class Amphibia; order Caudata; family Salamandridae; genus Lissotriton; species Lissotriton vulgaris. The sequence goes on along the minus strand of NC_141695.1, from coordinate 742,758,473 downwards.
ATATCATCTGATAGTATCAGCTGGGTCCCCCTCATAATGGATCCTGGAACTGACATTGATATAGTGTTGGAACAGGGACTCTCATTCCACACTCTATTGTCTAACCACTAACCCCCCCCCTCATTTCTAAGTGGTTCACCAGTTTGTTACTATTTGAACATATAGCCATTTGCAGCAGTTTAATAGCTTTTACAATGTTTGTCCCAATTCTGAAAAGCACAATGACAACCGGAAACATCTGTGCACTACATAGGGGCAACAAGGCACTGTACAAGCTCTAGTGGATGGGTCTATCAACAGTTGGTGAAGGCTGTCACTAGATGGTTATAAGGCATCCACTTTGTCATGTAATAATGACATTAATCCCTAAATTCTGAATAATGACAAGGAATATTAGAGGCCAGACAGAAGATACACTATCTACCCATACATCAAAAGGCAGAGGACAATGATTAATTTTCTGCAGGAAACACACACGATCGTGGCAGAAATCATGAAATTGTAGAAGTGTTGGAAGGGTTTGCTTTACTCCACCAACTACTCTGTGTTTGTCAGGGGCTCGATAATCAGGGTGAGGGAGTGGGATCCCCTTTCAGGTAGTATACACCATCATTGAAAATGAGGGCAGGTACCTACTGCCGGAGGTTCGCCTGGACGGCACTGTGGTCCTACTGGGAAGCATTTATGCCCTCAATTCGGAGCAGGCCACCTTCTTCACACAACTGTTGCACACACTGTCATGCTGGGCTAGTGGCTGTGCCTTGGATCCTTGATCTTTGTCCTCAACATGCACATAGAGAGATATCATCCTCCTCAACAACAAGCCCTATTGTTCCCTACAGTGGACCAATTCACATGCTGAACCTCACAATGGTCCCTGACAAATATGTGGAGGCATCACAGCCCGTACATCAATGTCTATTTATACTACACTGCCCCACACAATCTGTATGTGCACCTGGATCAGATTTTCTGTACTCCAAACATGGAGCCCCTGCCACACATGCCAATTACTTGGACAGGGTGATCTATGCCTATAAGGCTCAATTGGTTGACCCGTGCTGGGGCATGGGTCAGTCCCCTGCACCTACCTGGCACTTCCAGTTGGAGACCTTAGAGGACTCGATTTTTCATGCCACTCTTTTGGACCACTGAGAATAAGAAGATAGGCACTCAGTAAACTGCTGGTGGGTCGGTGGATTAGAAGGACCAGTGTTTGGATAAGGTTCACTGACAAAATTTAACTTATGAAAATATCACCATACCCAAATATTGTGACCAAAATGTTGATGTAAAAAATATCATCATCCTACACTTATAATGGTAAGTACAAAAAAATCGAAAAAAGATTGAACATATTAAATACCAACATTAATGTATTAAAAATAAAATTGATTTAATATGTTTTTCAACAAATATAACAAATTAACTTTTTTTAAAGTTAAAGAAACATATATATAGATATATATTTATATGTATATGTATACATATACATATATATTTGCATATATCTAGTTAAAAATTATTATTAAACTAATAATTTTAATTTAATTATAATTTCAGAATGTTTTAAATAATGTAATAATATAACAAATAAATAAATATATATATATATATATTTTTCCTCCGACACAACAACTTGATTTGATGTAAAGATGGAAAGCACACGCGAAAATCTTGAAGCTGATGCTTTTATTATGCAGACTCCCCCTGACAGACGTGTCAGTTTGTTTGTGCAAACACGCAGGTATTTAAAATCATCATACGTCACATGTTAAAATAGACATTAAAAACAAACTGATGCATCATTGAATGTACATTTCATGGCGGCCATCTTATAGTGTGTTGAATCTACTAAAGTGAGTATAGTGCAAACAAACAAAAGTGCAAAGTGCTGGTGCAAAATATATAAAAAGATTCTCGCTTAATAGTGATTAGACTTTGGGTGATTTAGCAAATTTATCAAAAATTCGAATTCATATCAATTCATTTTCACCCAAATGTCCTCCATAATTGTGCCCTGAATGGGCCATCACATTGTTAAGCCTCCTAATTGTCTTAACCGTTTCTTTGTAAGGTATGATTGGAGGAAAGAGGAGAGATGCAAAAGAGGGCGCAACCTCCTAATTAGGATTGCCCTAGTTATACTAGTTATGATGTAATTAGCCCTTCCTCTTTATTAGTGAAATCTCATTTTTTACTGTGTCCCAAAAGTGGAGTTATTCTAAGTGGGTCCACAGCTCCTCGTCGTTATTCAGTCCTGTTGGGGCTTTGCTCTGAAGGTCAATGATGTATCTTGACTCTAGAGCTTGAAGTTTTCTCACCCTGTCCCCACCTCTTTCATACCTCTCTACCCGATCTATTCAGTAGAATTTTAAAAATTTCCTCTTGCTCTGATGGTGTGTTTCGAAGTGACGAGCAACGGGGTATGTAGCAAACTTATTGGCAATGGCGCGTATGTGTTCTAAAAGGCGCTTCTTAGTTTGACTACCAACATATCTTTTCTGGCAAGGGCATGTCAGACAGCATATTGTGAAGTCAGAGTTACAGTTTAAAAACTGTTTAATTTCTCAGTTGGGCCTAGGATCCCCTGGCCCGCCCTAAAAAAAATGTATAAATATATATATATATATATATATATATATATATATATATATATATATATATATATTCCAAAGTCCAGGTTGCCCTATACGAGACGCCACACAGGTAGAAGTATTTCCTTTCGTTTATTGAGGGAGCAGGAATCACCGTGTTCATTCCCCCAACACAGATTGCCATACCGGTTTCGGGCCAACGCCCTTGTTCACTGGCCATGCGCGCCGTATTGCAGCTGATTTGAACTGAGCCTTCAATATCCCGCATTTGTAGTTTAGCAGGTAAGTTGCCTTCTGGGAAAGGTAGTTCGTCATTTCCTCAATAGGTGCTGTTTGCAGTGTGCATGTAATATCATTCCCCATAGTGGGTTGCGTGGAGGAACAAAACACCGCTGTCCTGCATTCAAGGTCCCGCAATAGTGGAACTGCCACCTCCACATGGCTCCAAGGGTCCCGGAGCCGTGGTCCGCTGTCATCGCGGCAGAGCGTCTCAGCGGCAAGGCACGCCGCTTTCATATTCCAAAGTCCAGGTTGCCCTATACGAGACGCCACACAGGTAGAAGTATTTCCTTTCGTTTATTGAGGGAGCAGGAATCACCGTGTTCATTCCCCCAACACAGATTGCCATACCGGTTTCGGGCCAACGCCCTTGTTCACTGGCCATGCGCGCCGTATTGCAGCTGATTTGAACTGAGCCTTCAATATCCCGCATTTGTAGTTTAGCAGGTAAGTTGCCTTCTGGGAAAGGTAGTTCGTCATTTCCTCAATAGGTGCTGTTTGCAGTGTGCATGTAATATCATTCCCCATAGTGGGTTGCGTGGAGGAACAAAACACCGCTGTCCTGCATTCAAGGTCCCGCAATAGTGGAACTGCCACCTCCACATGGTTCCAAGGGTCCCGGAGCCGTGGTCCGCTGTCATCGCGGCAGAGCGTCTCAGCGGCAAGGCACGCCGCTTTCATATTCCAAAGTCCAGGTTGCCCTATACGAGACGCCACACAGGGAGAAGTATTTCCTTTCGTTTATTGAGGGAGCAGGAATCACCGTGTTCATTCCCCCAACACAGATTGCCATACCGGTTTCGGGCCAACGCCCTTGTTCACTGGCCATGCGCGCCGTATTGCAGCTGATTTGAACTGAGCCTTCAATATCCCGCATTTGTAGTTTAGCAGGTAAGTTGCCTTCTGGGAAAGGTAGTTTGTCATTTCCTCAATAGGTGCTGTTTGCAGTGTGCATGTAATATCATTCCCCATAGTGGGTTGCGTGGAGGAACAAAACACCGCTGTCCTGCATTCAAGGTCCCGCAATAGTGGAACTGCCACCTCCACATGGCTCCAAGGGTCCCGGAGCCGTGGTCCGCTGTCATCGCGGCAGAGCGTCTCAGCGGCAAGGCACGCCGCTTTCATATTCCAAAGTCCAGGTTGCCCTATACGAGACGCCACACAGGTAGAAGTATTTCCTTTCGTTTATTGAGGGAGCAGGAATCACCGTGTTCATTCCCCCAACACAGATTGCCATACCGGTTTCGGGCCAACGCCCTTGTTCACTGGCCATGCGCGCCGTATTGCAGCTGATTTGAACTGAGCCTTCAATATCCCGCATTTGTAGTTTAGCAGGTAAGTTGCCTTCTGGGAAAGGTAGTTCGTCATTTCCTCAATAGGTGCTGTTTGCAGTGTGCATGTAATATCATTCCCCATAGTGGGTTGCGTGGAGGAACAAAACACCGCTGTCCTGCATTCAAGGTCCCGCAATAGTGGAACTGCCACCTCCACATGGCTCCAAGGGTCCCGGAGCCGTGGTCCGCTGTCATCGCGGCAGAGCGTCTCAGCGGCAAGGCACGCCGCTTTCATATTCCAAAGTCCAGGTTGCCCTATACGAGACGCCACACAGGTAGAAGTATTTCCTTTCGTTTATTGAGGGAGCAGGAATCACCGTGTTCATTCCCCCAACACAGATTGCCATACCGGTTTCGGGCCAACGCCCTTGTTCACTGGCCATGCGCGCCGTATTGCAGCTGATTTGAACTGAGCCTTCAATATCCCGCATTTGTAGTTTAGCAGGTAAGTTGCCTTCTGGGAAAGGTAGTTCGTCATTTCCTCAATAGGTGCTGTTTGCAGTGTGCATGTAATATCATTCCCCATAGTGGGTTGCGTGGAGGAACAAAACACCGCTGTCCTGCATTCAAGGTCCCGCAATAGTGGAACTGCCACCTCCACATGGCTCCAAGGGTCCCGGAGCCGTGGTCCGCTGTCATCGCGGCAGAGCGTCTCAGCGGCAAGGCACGCCGCTTTCATATTCCAAAGTCCAGGTTGCCCTATACGAGACGCCACACAGGTAGAAGTATTTCCTTTCGTTTATTGAGGGAGCAGGAATCACCGTGTTCATTCCCCCAACACAGATTGCCATACCGGTTTCGGGCCAACGCCCTTGTTCACTGGCCATGCGCGCCGTATTGCAGCTGATTTGAACTGAGCCTTCAATATCCCGCATTTGTAGTTTAGCAGGTAAGTTGCCTTCTGGGAAAGGTAGTTCGTCATTTCCTCAATAGGTGCTGTTTGCAGTGTGCATGTAATATCATTCCCCATAGTGGGTTGCGTGGAGGAACAAAACACCGCTGTCCTGCATTCAAGGTCCCGCAATAGTGGAACTGCCACCTCCACATGGCTCCAAGGGTCCCGGAGCCGTGGTCCGCTGTCATCGCGGCAGAGCGTCTCAGCGGCAAGGCACGCCGCTTTCATATTCCAAAGTCCAGGTTGCCCTATACGAGACGCCACACAGGTAGAAGTATTTCCTTTCGTTTATTGAGGGAGCAGGAATCACCGTGTTCATTCCCCCAACACAGATTGCAATACCGGTTTCGGGCCAACGCCCTTGTTCACTGGCCATGCGCGCCGTATTGCAGCTGATTTGAACTGAGCCTTCAATATCCCGCATTTGTAGTTTAGCAGGTAAGTTGCCTTCTGGGAAAGGTAGTTCGTCATTTCCTCAATAGGTGCTGTTTGCAGTGTGCATGTAATATCATTCCCCATAGTGGGTTGCGTGGAGGAACAAAACACCGCTGTCCTGCATTCAAGGTCCCGCAATAGTGGAACTGCCACCTCCACATGGCTCCAATGGTCCCGGAGCCATGGTCCGCTGTCATCGCGGCAGAGCGTCTCAGCGGCAAGGCACGCCGCTTTCATATTCCAAAGTCCAGGTTGCCCTATACGAGACGCCACACAGGTAGAAGTATTTCCTTTCGTTTATTGAGGGAGCAGGAATCACCGTGTTCATTCCCCCAACACAGATTGCCATACCGGTTTCGGGCCAACGCCCTTGTTCACTGGCCATGCGCGCCGTATTGCAGCTGATTTGAACTGAGCCTTCAATATCCCGCATTTGTAGTTTAGCAGGTAAGTTGCCTTCTGGGAAAGGTAGTTCGTCATTTCCTCAATAGGTGCTGTTTGCAGTGTGCATGTAATATCATTCCCCATAGTGGGTTGCGTGGAGGAACAAAACACCGCTGTCCTGCATTCAAGGTCCCGCAATAGTGGAACTGCCACCTCCACATGGCTCCAAGGGTCCCGGAGCCGTGGTCCGCTGTCATCGCGGCAGAGCGTCTCAGCGGCAAGGCACGCCGCTTTCATATTCCAAAGTCCAGGTTGCCCTATACGAGACGCCACACAGGTAGAAGTATTTCCTTTCGTTTATTGAGGGAGCAGGAATCACCGTGTTCATTCCCCCAACACAGATTGCCATACCGGTTTCGGGCCAACGCCCTTGTTCACTGGCCATGCGCGCCGTATTGCAGCTGATTTGAACTGAGCCTTCAATATCCCGCATTTGTAGTTTAGCAGGTAAGTTGCCTTCTGGGAAAGGTAGTTCGTCATTTCCTCAATAGGTGCTGTTTGCAGTGTGCATGTAATATCATTCCCCATAGTGGGTTGCGTGGAGGAACAAAACACCGCTGTCCTGCATTCAAGGTCCCGCAATAGTGGAACTGCCACCTCCACATGGCTCCAAGGGTCCCGGAGCCGTGGTCCGCTGTCATCGCGGCAGAGCGTCTCAGCGGCAAGGCACGCCGCTTTCATATTCCAAAGTCCAGGTTGCCCTATACGAGACGCCACACAGGTAGAAGTATTTCCTTTCGTTTATTGAGGGAGCAGGAATCACCGTGTTCATTCCCCCAACACAGATTGCCATACCGGTTTCGGGCCAACGCCCTTGTTCACTGGCCATGCGCGCCGTATTGCAGCTGATTTGAACTGAGCCTTCAATATCCCGCATTTGTAGTTTAGCAGGTAACTACACGGTGATTCCTGCTCCCTCAATAAACGAAAGGAAATACTTCTACCTGTGTGGCGTCTCGTATAGGGCAACCTGGACTTTGGAATATGAAAGCGGCGTGCCTTGCCGCTGAGACGCTCTGCCGCGATGACAGCGGACCACGGCTCTGGGACCCTTGGAGCCATGTGGAGGTGGCAGTTCCACTATTGCGGGACCTTGAATGCAGGACAGCGGTGTTTTGTTCCTCCACGCAACCCACTATGGGGAATGATATTACATGCACACTGCAAACAGCACCTATTGAGGAAATGACGAACTACCTTTCCCAGAAGGCAACTTACCTGCTAAACTACAAATGCGGGATATTGAAGGCTCAGTTCAAATCAGCTGCAATACGGCGCGCATGGCCAGTGAACAAGGGCGTTGGCCCGAAACCGGTATGGCAATCTGTGTTGGGGGAATGAACACGGTGATTCCTGCTCCCTCAATAAACGAAAGGAAATACTTCTACCTGTGTGGCGTCTCGTATAGGGCAACCTGGACTTTGGAATATGAAAGCGGCGTGCCTTGCCGCTGAGACGCTCTGCCGCGATGACAGCGGACCACGGCTCCGGGACCCTTGGAGCCATGTGGAGGTGGCAGTTCCACTATTGCGGGACCTTGAATGCAGGACAGCGGTGTTTTGTTCCTCCACGCAACCCACTATGGGGAATGATATTACATGCACACTGCAAACAGCACCTATTGAGGAAATGACGAACTACCTTTCCCAGAAGGCAACTTACCTGCTAAACTACAAATGCGGGATATTGAAGGCTCAGTTCAAATCAGCTGCAATACGGCGCGCATGGCCAGTGAACAAGGGCGTTGGCCCGAAACCGGTATGGCAATCTGTGTTGGGGGAATGAACACGGTGATTCCTGCTCCCTCAATAAACGAAAGGAAATACTTCTACCTGTGTGGCGTCTCGTATAGGGCAACCTGGACTTTGGAATATGAAAGCGGCGTGCCTTGCCGCTGAGACGCTCTGCCGCGATGACAGCGGACCACGGCTCCGGGACCCTTGGAGCCATGTGGAGGTGGCAGTTCCACTATTGCGGGACCTTGAATGCAGGACAGCGGTGTTTTGTTCCTCCACGCAACCCACTATGGGGAATGATATTACATGCACACTGCAAACAGCACCTATTGAGGAAATGATGAACTACCTTTCCCAGAAGGCAACTTACCTGCTAAACTACAAATGCGGGATATTGAAGGCTCAGTTCAAATCAGCTGCAATACGGCGCGCATGGCCAGTGAACAAGGGCGTTGGCCCGAAACCGGTATGGCAATCTGTGTTGGGGGAATGAACACGGTGATTCCTGCTCCCTCAATAAACGAAAGGAAATACTTCTACCTGTGTGGCGTCTCGTATAGGGCAACCTGGACTTTGGAATATGAAAGCGGCGTGCCTTGCCGCTGAGACGCTCTGCCGCGATGACAGCGGACCACGGCTCCGGGACCCTTGGAGCCATGTGGAGGTGGCAGTTCCACTATTGCGGGACCTTGAATGCAGGACAGCGGTGTTTTGTTCCTCCACGCAACCCACTATGGGGAATGATATTACATGCACACTGCAAACAGCACCTATTGAGGAAATGACGAACTACCTTTCCCAGAAGGCAACTTACCTGCTAAACTACAAATGCGGGATATTGAAGGCTCAGTTCAAATCAGCTGCAATACGGCGCGCATGGCCAGTGAACAAGGGCGTTGGCCCGAAACCGGTATGGCAATCTGTGTTGGGGGAATGAACACGGTGATTCCTGCTCCCTCAATAAACGAAAGGAAATACTTCTACCTGTGTGGCGTCTCGTATAGGGCAACCTGGACTTTGGAATATGAAAGCGGCGTGCCTTGCCGCTGAGACGCTCTGCCGCGATGACAGCGGACCACGGCTCCGGGACCCTTGGAGCCATGTGGAGGTGGCAGTTCCACTATTGCGGGACCTTGAATGCAGGACAGCGGTGTTTTGTTCCTCCACGCAACCCACTATGGGGAATGATATTACATGCACACTGCAAACAGCACCTATTGAGGAAATGACGAACTACCTTTCCCAGAAGGCAACTTACCTGCTAAACTACAAATGCGGGATATTGAATGCTCAGTTCAAATCAGCTGCAATACGGCGCGCATGGCCAGTGAACAAGGGCGTTGGCCCGAAACCGGTATGGCAATCTGTGTTGGGGGAATGAACACGGTGATTCCTGCTCCCTCAATAAACGAAAGGAAATACTTCTACCTGTGTGGCGTCTCGTATAGGGCAACCTGGACTTTGGAATATGAAAGCGGCGTGCCTTGCCGCTGAGACGCTCTGCCGCGATGACAGTGGACCACGGCTCCGGGACCCTTGGAGCCATGTGGAGGTGGCAGTTCCACTATTGCGGGACCTTGAATGCAGGACAGCGGTGTTTTGTTCCTCCACGCAACCCACTATGGGGAATGATATTACATGCACACTGCAAACAGCACCTATTGAGGAAATGACGAACTACCTTTCCCAGAAGGCAACTTACCTGCTAAACTACAAATGCGGGATATTGAAGGCTCAGTTCAAATCAGCTGCAATACGGCGCGCATGGCCAGTGAACAAGGGCGTTGGCCCGAAACCGGTATGGCAATCTGTGTTGGGGGAATGAACACGGTGATTCCTGCTCCCTCAATAAACGAAAGGAAATACTTCTACCTGTGTGGCGTCTCGTATAGGGCAACCTGGACTTTGGAATATGAAAGCGGCGTGCCTTGCCGCTGAGACGCTCTGCCGCGATGACAGCGGACCACGGCTCCGGGACCCTTGGAGCCATGTGGAGGTGGCAGTTCCACTATTGCGGGACCTTGAATGCAGGACAGCGGTGTTTTGTTCCTCCACGCAACCCACTATGGGGAATGATATTACATGCACACTGCAAACAGCACCTATTGAGGAAATGACGAACTACCTTTCCCAGAAGGCAACTTACCTGCTAAACTACAAATGCGGGATATTGAAGGCTCAGTTCAAATCAGCTGCAATACGGCGCGCATGGCCAGTGAACAAGGGCGTTGGCCCGAAACCGGTATGGCAATCTGTGTTGGGGGAATGAACACGGTGATTCCTGCTCCCTCAATAAACGAAAGGAAATACTTCTACCTGTGTGGCGTCTCGTATAGGGCAACCTGGACTTTGGAATATGAAAGCGGCGTGCCTTGCCGCTGAGACGCTCTGCCGCGATGACAGCGGACCACGGCTCCGGGACCCTTGGAGCCATGTGGAGGTGGCAGTTCCACTATTGCGGGACCTTGAATGCAGGACAGCGGTGTTTTGTTCCTCCACGCAACCCACTATGGGGAATGATATTACATGCACACTGCAAACAGCACCTATTGAGGAAATGACGAACTACCTTTCCCAGAAGGCAACTTACCTGCTAAACTACAAATGCGGGATATTGAAGGCTCAGTTCAAATCAGCTGCAATACGGCGCGCATGGCCAGTGAACAAGGGCGTTGGCCCGAAACCGGTATGGCAGTCTGTGTTGGGGGAATGAACACGGTGATTCCTGCTCCCTCAATAAACGAAAGGAAATACTTCTACCTGTGTGGCGTCTCGTATAGGGCAACCTGGACTTTGGAATATGAAAGCGGCGTGCCTTGCCGCTGAGACGCTCTGCCGCGATGACAGCGGACCACGGCTCCGGGACCCTTGGAGCCATGTGGAGGTGGCAGTTCCACTATTGCGGGACCTTGAATGCAGGACAGCGGTGTTTTGTTCCTCCACGCAACCCACTATGGGGAATGATATTACATGCACACTGCAAACAGCACCTATTGAGGAAATGACGAACTACCTTTCCCAGAAGGCAACTTACCTGCTAAACTACAAATGCGGGATATTGAAGGCTCAGTTCAAATCAGCTGCAATACGGCGCGCATGGCCAGTGAACAAGGGCGTTGGCCCGAAACCGGTATGGCAATCTGTGTTGGTGGGAATGAACACGGTGATTCCTGCTCCCTCAATAAACGAAAGGAAATACTTCTACCTGTGTGGCGTCTCGTATAGGGCAACCTGGACTTTGGAATATGAAAGCGGCGTGCCTTGCCGCTGAGACGCTCTGCCGCGATGACAGTGGACCACGGCTCCGGGACCCTTGGAGCCATGTGGAGGTGGCAGTTCCACTATTGCGGGACCTTGAATGCAGGACAGCGGTGTTTTGTTCCTCCACGCAACCCACTATGGGGAATGATATTACATGCACACTGCAAACAGCACCTATTGAGGAAATGACGAACTACCTTTCCCAGAAGGCAACTTACCTGCTAAACTACAAATGCGGGATATTGAAGGCTCAGTTCAAATCAGCTGCAATACGGCGCGCATGGCCAGTGAACAAGGGCGTTGGCCCGAAACCGGTATGGCAATCTGTGTTGGGGGAATGAACACGGTGATTCCTGCTCCCTCAATAAACGAAAGGAAATACTTCTACCTGTGTGGCGTCTCGTATAGGGCAACCTGGACTTTGGAATATATATATATATATATATATATATATATATATATATATATATATATATATATATATATATATATATATATATATATATATATATATATATATATATATATATATATATACACATATATCTGGAACACTCCAAACTTTCTCATGCAAGTAAGGCACTGACTCCGTGAAATAGATGATTCCAAATAAGTTTATTCACTCATTTAGGCTGCTTGACGCGTTTCGGCGGTAAGCACCCGCCTTGTTCACAACATCATGACAGACTGTGGTTATATTTATACCCCTTAGTCATTGCATTACATCATGCACGTTTAACTCCTGTTTCCATGCACATTCTAGCTTGTTTTCACATTTCACACTCGTGTCTAACCCAGTTCCCATGGTAATTTGGGGCGACGCCTTAATTAGACTGACATAGAGAAGTTATTTTCACTTTCACAGTTAGTAATTACATCATCCGCTTCCATGCGTGGTTTCGTTTCTATAGAAACCCTCCCGCACCTTGAGCCCAGTGATTTCCTCATTCCTGCCTTGTGTGTGCCTCGCTATGCTGTGACAGACTGACCTTCGCGCGCTTTATCGTGTTTTTAAACTCCTTCGGCGCTGGTGAGTGTAGTACTCTTAACTTATTGCCAATTCCGTGGTTTGTATGCGCGTAAGGACATATACATTATTCGTCCTTGTTTTGGATGTGTCATGCTTGCTCCGGTCTCCATCTACTGTTTAGCGCGTCTGTGTGCGGGTGCAGTGGGGATTGTTACAAGGATACTTCGAGAGCGTTAGTAAACATACTCGGTTCTCTTATCAATAGGCGCGCGGGGTTAACCGGGGAAATTCCGGCGGGATTGTTTTACTTAGTTTGCTTTCGTGTGCTGATGCATCCCATAGCGCTAGCGGTCTGACACTGTTTGCCTTTACTCCCAGTGGACAGGCTCACCCAATTATGACATTTAACAGTTATAGTGTTGAGTACGCTATACATCTTCTGTGGAGAAGAAGCAGTGGTATGGATATATATATATATATATATATATATATATATATATATATATATATATATATATATATATATATATATATATATATATAATATTCCACACAGATTTCCAAAAAAATACGCTCTCAGGAACCACACAACAATCCAGGAGTAAACTAGATCCTTAGTTTATTCACACAACGCGTTTCGGCGACTTGCCTTGATCACGTGTGACAAAAGTGTGTGAGTTAGTGTGCCATAATAAATGAAGTTACAAAGTCAAAACAAAGGTAGGACTACAGCCAAGTGTTCAAAATAATGTCGGCCATCTTGTAACAGTGCTGAAAACATTGCAATCAAAATGACAAATTCATCATAATAACGTGTGATTGATAAACTGTCAAATAGAACTGTCTCAACCAACAATGATTCATATACAGTTATAGTTTTATGAATGGTACGGAAATATATCTTAGTCTGACAGTAGGCACCGGGGTAGTCATGCCAGCGCCAGTAGCAATAGCGAAACGTTCCGACATTATCGGTATATAATTCATTGACAAGTGTCCAAAAAATTCCTGCTTATGATCAGATGTAGTCATTCTGATACAAATAATCTATAGAGGCTTACATTGATAAATTGTTGAAAATTATAAGCGTCGAAAACGTGGACAGAAGATCAAGTTGTAGGCAACATGCTGGGTCATTTGGCTATGAATCACCCACAAAGTGCAACAGGCATGCCTCCTAAATGATAACTAGAAGGCAAAACTAAACAGTAATTTTACAGTGGTATGATGAAGGAGTAGAATTTCTCTATGTCAAAGACATATAATAAACCCTCAATATTAAACATTGCTGCAGTAGTCTCTCATTGTCTATGAGAGCTTACAAGGTACGATATATCTGTACATAAAAATACTATTGACAAGTGTCCATGTGAAAAAAAGTGTCCAGACATCCCATCAAGTGTGATATTTGTAATGCTACTCAACCGCTTGAAAGCGTATTCATCCATACTCGTACCCAAAGAGGCATAGTCCCACTCGAAAAAGTAACTTCATAGGTGTCAAAACAGGTGCAAAAGAAGTAACTGGCTGTGAATATGTGCCTAAAAACAAGGGGGTGGGGGGGTGAAACAGGAACAAGTGCCAGAGACAGAGGTGTCCATATTGAAGAATCCATTCATACTGGGAGACCCTGCCTGTACACCTGTAAATCAAATACACAAAAGAGAAAATATCGGTTAAAAGTATGTACCAGCACACATGTAAACATGTTGAAAAAAGCAAGTAGATAAATATAGCAAGATCATATGGAGGGCAATAATGGTTCATAATCTTACAGATCAAACAGATCAAACACAGCGGGTGGTATCAATACATTCCCAAAGTAGGACTCAAATAGATCCCTACGTGTCCTCCCTCAGGTGTACTGCTAGCTCTTCGTCCCAGTTGAGGCCACCCGGATGTTTGCATTGAAAATTGATGATATGTCTAGATTCATGTTGTCTAAGGGATAGTAGTCTGTCACCACCCCTGGGATTGACATGAACCTGTTCAATGAGCATGTAGCTTAACAGATTGGCATCAGTGTAGTGTTTTTCTCTGAAGTGTCGTGCTACCGGGTATTTAGGGTCCTGATTGTTTATTGCCCTACGATGTTCCAATACTCTTTTTTTCGCACTACACTCCGTACTCCCTATGTACCATAGGTGACAAGGACATTCAATAACGTATACAACATAGCTGATACTACAGGTGAGAAATTGTGTTATTTTTCTCCTAACTCCATTGTATACCAACTCATTTTTAAAAGTGCTGTTGCTACAGGCTTTGCAGTGACTGCAAGGGTAAAAACCCTGCAGGCCATGTTCAATAGTATCCTTGTATTGAGTGACATCATTTCTTGCAACCAGATCCCTGATATTAAGATTGCGTCTGTAAGTTATGCTCGGTTGTTCTTTGACCACATTACCTATGATGTTATCATGTCTCAAGATGTCCCAATGTTTAGCAATGACCCTTTTGACACCTTCAGATTTAGCATTGAAAGTGAGTATCAATCTGGTGGTGTCTTCAGTCTCATCATGTTCAGGCTCAGCCTTCTCTAAGGTTTCTTTTCTGTCTACCTTTTCAGCTCTAACAATAGCTCGCTTGATGACCCAATTGGGGTAGCCCCTTTCTTTAAACCTGTCTGCTATGATATCTCTTTCCCTTTCAAATGCTTCAACCGTGTTCAGTTTATTTTAGCCCTCAACAGCTCTTCATAAGGTATGCTCCATTTGAGCACCTCTGGATGACTGCTGAGGGCATGCAGTACACTGTTGCCTGCTGTGTCTTTGCGAAAAAGGGAAGTGCAGATACGATTGTTTTTGATCTCAAGTCTAACATCAAGATACTCAACCATGGTGTTACTAATGGTTCCTGATAACTTAATGTTATATCTGTTAATGTTGAGATTGTCCACAAAGGTTTCAGCCTGTTCTTTGCTTCCCCTATAGACAATAAACAGGTTGTCTATATAGCGGAGCCATACCACTACTCTAAGGAAATCTTCCTTCAAGGTAGTACTGCCATGGATTTCTTGCTCCCAGTATCCCATGAATAAATTTGCGAAACTGGGAGCAAAGCAAGAACCCATGGCAGTACCGTTGATCTG
Organism: Lissotriton vulgaris; assembly: GCF_964263255.1. NCBI lineage: Eukaryota > Metazoa > Chordata > Amphibia > Caudata > Salamandridae > Lissotriton > Lissotriton vulgaris. The sequence continues at coordinate 742,743,431 of NC_141695.1, read as the reverse complement.
CCTATAGAGGTTGCCATCAAATGAGAAAATATTGTTCTTGAGGCAAAAGTCAATCATAGCCATGATCATGACATTGTGTTCAAAAAACTTGATCGATCTGTTTTGTAAGTAAAATTCACATGCCACAAGACCCTGTTGGTGGTCAATTATGGTGTATAACGAATGTACGTCAAGCACCATGAAGTTCCAATCTGTCTCCCACTTCAGAGTGTCAATTTTGCTAAGGAAATCTTTTGTGTCCCTAAGATAACTGGGCAGTGTGACCACATAGTCTCTGAGAAAATGATCTACATATTTGGAAATATGTTCACAAACACTGCCTATCGAAGAAACTATAGGACGGCCAGGCGGTTGTGTTTTGTGTTTGTGGAGTTTGGGTAACAAATACAATATCGGAAGACTAGGATTGTCTTTTTTATGGTAACAGTATTCTTCTCAAGTGAGTAACCCTTGGTCCTTCCACATAACAAGTTTTTCCCAAATCTCAGTGATGCTCTTGCTATAGGCAGATCTCATGATCTGTATATAGTACTTATCATCACTGAGTTATATATATATATCTGTATAGACGTATTTTTATAAATAATTTATGTCCCACAAAACACACAACACACCCCTACAATTTGACCTAACAAAACATTTATTACACTATTAGCATAATTAATTATCAATTTAATAAATATTATCAATTTTTAATTTATTAATAACTTGAGTACAATTAATTTGATTCCCACTCTATACCCATACTAAACCCACAACCTACACCTAAAATGTAAGCAAAAATTAAAAAAATGTTTAATCAATAAATAATTCTTATTAATGAACAACTGTATGTTAATTACTTATAATTAATTTACTACCCACCCTGTATAGCCCTATAAACCCACACCCCGCCCCTAAAATGTAAATACAATTATTTACACAATTGACATAATTAATTTGACATTAATTAAATATTATTAATGAATAATTATGAATTAAGTTATATTAAATTACTTCCCATCCAAGACATCTAATAACCCCACAACCCACACCTAAAATTTAAATAAAAAATAATAATCGGACAATTAACATGATTAATTACCAATTAAATAAATAATATTTATTACAAACTAATCATTACATTATTATAATTAAATTTTTTCCCACCCTGTAACACTATTACCCACAACTCGCTACATTAATAAAAATCACAAAAAATAATTAAATTAAATTTCATAACCATTAAAGATTTAACAACTATATTAGAAAGCATAAACAATAATTAAACAAAACATTCACATCATATACATTTAAAAACGTATATTAAAATACCTAACAATAATTAAAAAACGATGTTATAAACAACTATATTTTTGAAAACAATATTAATGACTTCAATATTAAAAAAATCGACATAACTTACCTTCAAATCTATATTCCTGATAATGGTATTGTTTCAGACGATATTTCCATAGCACAATATTTTGGAGACAATATTTTGGTTTGACGATATTTTAAATTCAATATTTTGTCTGAATACCATTTAAACAATACTATTTGGCAGCCCAGCTCCAGTTGCTGGCCCATTGACTAGTGGGATGTGCACTGATGGAGGTAGAATCATCCCAGGGAGCAAAGTCCTTCAGTGATATCCTCCAACTCATCCTCCCTCACACCATACTTGACCCTGCCCCACTCAGGTCCATAGTGGTTGTTAACCGATGTGTCAGCAGAGTGCTCCAGCTTCTCAAAACAAACGCTGCTTATAAACTGGAAGGATATGAACCGTTAAGGATTCGATTATGAGTCCAATGACTGTCAGACTTGTGTGGGGGTGCGGTCTCCTGACCCCCCGATTATGACTCGGTGGTGGGACTGCCATGGACCGCTGATGCTGCCAGGGAACCACCATTCACTGGAGGTGGTGTGGCAGTCATGCGGCCGCAATATGCTTGGCGCAACCGCCGTAGTCCCGCCAAGCATATTACGAGTTTCCTCTCCGCCAGAATTACATGTCGGTTCCTCCTCCATGTAAACCCTTGTGGGGAGGAAACACAGGGGGCCCTCCAGGGCCCTTATGCCTTAAGCCGTGTGGATGCACACAGGAGGGCACAACATGTGCACCCTTGAGTTCATGCACATCAGTTCCTGCAGGGCATGGACTATTGAGTCCTTGCTGTGGAGGAACTGAGTTTTTTGTTACCATTGTGGTGCCTATTTTTAAAGGCACCACCAAACAAATGCCCACCAGACTCAAGAAAACCCGTAATCTGGTGGGTAGCCACACCACAGGTTTGGTGGTGCGGCGGCGGGACGGACCCGTTGTTGCACTGCCAAACTCGTAATCAAGCCCATAGTGCCTAAGGGACAGCTATATAAAATATGAATAGATAGATAAAAAAGATAGATAGATAGATAGATAGATAGATAGATAGATAGATAGATAGATAGATAGATAGATAGATAGATAGATAGATAGATAGATAGATAGATAGATAGATAGATAGATAGATAGATAGATAGATAGATAGATAGATAGACAGACAGACAGACAGACAGACAGACAGACAGACAGGCAGACAGACAGACAGACAGACAGACAGACAGACAGACAGACAGACAGACAGACAGACAGACAGATAGATAGACAGACAGATAGATAGATAGATAGATAGATAGATAGATAGATAGATAGATAGATAGATAGATAGATAGATAGATAGATAGATAGATAGATAGATAGATAGATAGATAGATAGATAGATAGATAGATAGATAGATAGATAGATAGATAGATAGAAGATAGCGAGATAGATAGATATAGATAAAAATATATATAGATAGATAGATAGATAGATAGATAGATAGATAGATAGATAGATAGATAGATAGATAGATAGATAGATAGATAGATAGATAGATAGATAGATAGATAGATACAATATTGATAGATAGATACCTAGATAGATAAAAGATAGATACCTAGCTAGATAAATGGATAGAATGATAGATAGACAGATAAAAGATAGATAGATAGACAGATAGATAAATAGATAGATAGATAGATAGATAGATAGATAGATAGATAGATAGATAGATAAAAAAGATAGTTAGCTAAAAGTAAGATAGATAGATAAAAGATAAATAGGGAGTTTTTTATGCGGTGCTATATTTCTACAAAGCTCTGATTGTCGATTTCAATGTAAAATATGCTTCCACAATGCCTCCCGCAAAAATAAAGGCTGAGTACATATGTCTAGCATTACCTTATAAAACTGATATTTGCAACGAGGCTCCTGCTTACTTGAATTTCTGAAAATGTGCTTATTTTATATACAGAACGAATACCACATAATCAACCAAGAGGCCCTCATCAACACTTATAGATATTGTAGTAGGACCACAACGTACACAGATAAAATGTGATATTGGGGGTTGCTCCATCAAGCTATGTCCCTATGTTCCTAGGAGCTGCTGCTCTACTTTCGGAGTGCATGTCCACGGGTCCAAAGGGTCTGCGCAGCCCGGTTCTGGTAAAAACACACACTGTGGGGAGTCCCGTCAGTGTTTAGAAATGTTTATTTCAGTGATGTACATGGGATCTTACAGAAAACAATGCTATTTCCTTGCCAGGTGTGTTTTTCTGTTTTCACATATTAAAGGGAAATAACCCAAGCTTGAGATTTTGTTGATTTCTATACAGTGATCAAAGCAAAAATTATCATAAACAATTACGTGTGAACTGTTCGATTGCCTGTTTAGAACGGATTCAAATTGATATGTGTCCTGTGTGTGTGCGTTCTTTTTGCTTTTGAGTTTTAAGAACAAAGGGCCTCATTTATGAGGCCGTGCGTCACTTTTACTCCGCCGGTGCAAAACTTTTTGTGACGCACCATTGGCGTAAAAAATGCGCCTTGTTGCGCCATTTTTACAAAGTGACGCATCTAGGTAGATGTGTCTCTTTGTAAACCCCTGCGCCACATTATACCTGCGCCAGGTATAATGTATGCAAGGGGGGCGTATTGACTCAAGGAAGGGTCGTAGAAGTGACGCAGTGAAATCTATGAGATTTCACTGCGTCACTTTTAGGACGCCGTTGCCTCAAAATCTTGCGCCTGTCTCACAGCAGGCGTAAGACTGACGCAGGCCCTTTCACATGGGGCTTGCCCCATGTGAAAGGACGCATTGCTGGAGTTGCGTCACTTTTGTGCTTACAGATACATCAGAAATACTGACCTATCTGTAACTCCTTGCGACATGATGCGTCATACATTAAATATGACGCATCAGGAATGTCGCAAGGAGTTCGCACTGAGAAGTGACGCATCGCTGCTTTCACGCAGCGGTGCGTCATTTCTCATAAATGAGGCCCAAAGAGTTTCCCTACGGAAAAAAAAGTGCAGGATGAGTAACAGCAGAAAGGAAAGGCATGTGATGACCCCTGTGAAAACTTGGGGCCTGATTACGAGTTTGACTGACCATTGGACTGCTGAACCCATGGTGGAGTGGCAGTGGTGGTCAGAACCGCCATACCAGTGGTCCGACTGCCGAATTACAACTACAGCTGTCAGACCTCCATGGCACAGACATCTGTATTCCCTGGCGGTGACGCTGTGGTGAAAGGCTGCAATGTGCTTGGCAGGGTCACTGCGGCCCAGCCAAGCATATTACGAGTTTCCTCACTGCCAACGGTATCATGGCAGTGTTAACGCCGCAAAACTGCTGGCGGTGAGGAAACGTAGGGCCCCTGGTGCCTCATGCCATGGAGTTGCATGCAGAGAGAAACATGGTGAGCCCCCCCTGTCTGCATGCATGCCCAGTCCCTGCGCAGCATTGACTTAACAGTTCGTGCTTAAAGAACTTGCTTTGGAGTTCTAATTGAGGGGCTTTTTTTAAAGGCATTACTGTTGAATGCCAAAGTACCACCTGCAAGACCAGGAGAAAACTTCTAATCTGGTGGGCAGCCAACGGTCGACTTTGGCAGTGTGGGAGCTGGCATCGACAAAGTCGCACTCATCCTCTAGGTCTGTACTGATCATTGTCCAACTGCTGGAGAGAGGATGTGGCTAAACGCTCAGAGTTGCTGACCTGGAGCTGGGGAACCCAGTTTGCGTCTCGCAGTGGCTCAACATCCTGTGATTCTGGGCAAATCACTTAATCTCCCCTGGCCAACCAAGAAATGAATGTATCCTTGTGTAATAAAAAACGTAACAAAAAAAAATAGCGGGAGTCAGAGAGAGGACGCAACAATAGACAGTGAAAGAAGAGGGTGTGATAGAGGAGCATAGAGGGGTCACAACAGACAAAGAGAAAGAAAGAGCTGACTCGAGAAGAAAACAAAGTGCAGTGGGAGTAAAAACAGTAGCGCTTGTGATAAGCTCTCTTAAAGTAATAAAAAAGTAGCCACAAAACCAGCCACGGCCCGTGGAGGGAGTTGCAGTGGGGCAGAGAGGCGGGGCGGAGGAGGAGCATGGCTGGGGGTGCTAAAAACCGGCCTATGAATAATTGGAGGTAAGTAAACAAATGTATTATTAAAACGAATTTCGTAGCCCGCGCTGCATCGTCCCATGGACCGCCAAACTTGCAATCAAGCCCTAAATATTGACTGAAACTGATTTCCTCACAATCAGTTGTGTGCAATATAGTTTAAAACTATAATGTCTGAAAAACTTATGACCATTTAAATGGAAATGTGCTCTCTGTAAATGACAATGTCCTAAAAGTCCATGCCCGCCTCATGTTCATTAAAGCTATATCGACCACAAAAGTTTGTTATACTAAAAAGTGGTTTGTGGCTCTAAAAAGCTTAGGAAGCACTGCGCTAGGAAGCATTGGTCAGGAAATACTGGTCATACTTAGTGGCCAGTATTTTTGCAACCAGTGTGGTATTTTGCAAACCGACCTATGTACTAATAGGTCAGTTTGCAAAAATATCAATTTGTGATACCTCAGCAATACTTATAAGGAGAAGTGTGGCTCACGGTGTAGAGCAGGCAGACCCGGAAGCTGAGGTCAGACCCGGGACCAGGATTCAATTCCCGACTCGGCAGGGTCTTGAGCTCAAATGTCCACGGACTCGATAATTCTCGCTTCGGTGCCTGCTCTAATCATGGGGTTCTCACTCTGCAACTCTGGGTATTAAGCTTGCTTAATCTCCACAACGGCTTTACTTGAGCACCAGAAAATCGTACTCTTTTTTAGGTCTTGCCTAAGGCAGAGCATACAAGATCTTTTGTTTTGTATACTGTGGGCTTAGAGGCCGCCTAGTACCTACTGTTAGTTGGCTTCATTGTTATTTTCATTTATTTGCATCTTATTGGTCAGCTGACATAGGTTTCCTTTCTTTTTGTGTGTTTGTCCCTCCCCTGGAGTATTGATGCATTACTTGTGTCCTCCCACTGCTCATTTTTATTTGGTGCTTGTAACTTGAGGCCTGTAACGTTTAGGCATTTATGAAATGTCCTGATGATGATCCCAGCAATCTAAATGTGGGATCGAAACACTGTCGACCAATTCATGTGCCATATACAGTGTGCATACCATGTACTGTGTTGATGTAATGGTGCATCCTAAAATATTTGTTCACATTGAGATTTAATGAACAATTGTAGCTTTTCTTTGCCTAAAAAGCCCTATCCTGTTCACTTTGAATGTACTAAAGTGTTTTTGTGTAATTGAGGTACAGGCTTGTGCCCCACACCGTGAGAGTGTCGAAGGATATTCTCTTCGTATTTTGTGTTATACAGTAAATATACTTGCTGACCACTGTCCGGCTGGACAAGTCGCTTTAATACAGAATCAATTGTGTCTGTATTCATTTATATGATTTATCCTTGCATGGGACCATTGTTGTTTTCATAAGTACAATGGTTGTCGGCATGTGCACAAGGGGGCATAACATGTGCACCCCTGCTTGCTCCCCTGTAATCACTGCCAGCAGTTTCATGGAGTGAGAACCTTCATGAGACCGCTGATGGTGAAGAAAGTCATAATATGCTTGGCGGTGCCACAGGGCATCACCAAACATATTGCAACTTCATGACCACTGCCTCACCGCCAAGGATTGTGGATCCCTGGTGGTTGCGGTGCTGCTAGGGAGGTCTGACTATCATACTCATAATACAGTTGTGGGCCCACTGGTGTGGCGGTCTCCGACCACCACCGCACCTCAACAGCGAGTTTGGTGGTCCCATGGACCACCAAACTTGCAATAAAGCCCTAAATATTGACTGAAACTGATTTCCTCACAATCAGTTGTGTGCAATATAGTTTAAAACTATAATGTCTGAAAAACCTATGACCATTTAAATGGAAATGTGCTCTCTGTAAATGACAATGTCCTAAAACTCCATGCCCGCCTCATGTTCATTAAAGCTAGATCGACCACAAAAGTTTGTTATACTAAAAAGCGGTTTGTGGCTCTAAAAAGGTTAGGAAGCACTGCGCTAGGATGCATTGGTCACGAAATACTGGTCATACTTAGTGGCCAATATTTTTGCAACCAGTGTGGTATTTTGCAAACCGACCTATGTACTAATAGGTCAGTTTGCAAAAATATCAGTTTGGGATACCTCAGCAATACTTATAAGGTAGGTCATAAAAAAGAACCCACTATGATTCTCAGCCATCACAGGGATGGTGGACTGCTGAGGCTAATACACCTAGAAACCATTTCCTTCAGCAATTTTATATAGAGGAAACCTGCCCAAGGGTCTTAGAGTGCTTTACTTGAGCACCAGAAAATCGTACTCTTTTTTAGGTCTTGCCTAAGGCAGCGCATACAAGATCTTTTGTTTTGTATACTGTGGGCTTAGAGGCCGCCTAGTACCTACTGTTAGTTGGCTTCATTGTCATTTTCATTTATTTGCATCTTATTGCTTAGCTGACATAGGTTTCCTTCCTTTTTTTGTGTTTGTCCCTCCCCTGGAGTATTGATGCATTACTTGTGTCCTTCCACTGCTCATTTTTATTTGGTGCTGCTTTTTTCTTTAGGTTTAAGCACTCTACCAGAGAGTATCTTATTCATTTGGCTCCCTCATTTACTTTCCCCCCTTCCTGCTGTCTGTGTTGTTGCCCCCTTCTGCCCATTGCCCGTGTTGGACCTTGCCCTCTCCTACTTTCTGCCCTCTGTCTGTGTTGTTGCTTGCTCCATCCTGCTCCCTGTTCTGTTACTTGCCCCCTTGCACCCTCTTCCTGCTGTCTGTGTTGCAGCTTGCTCCCATTTGCAGCCGCATTGTTGCTTGCTGCTCCTGCTGTCCATGTTGTTGCATGCCCCCAACTGCTGTCCATGTTCTTGTTTGGCCCCAACCACTGTCTGTGTTCTTGATTGCTCCCTCTCTTTCTCTCTGCTTTTGCTGTCCAAATTGCACCCTCCACCTGTCGCAACAAACAAAAAGAGATACGATGCTGCCATTGCAGGCTGCAACAAAGCACTTATTAAAAAAAAAACCTTCAGCCATGCACTCTTTCTCCCGTTTTGTACAAAAATGAAAGAAAGGTGTTGCCTTTCACACTTTTTAGAGGTAGCACATAGCTCAGAAAAGTGAGCACATTGACACTGTATGTCCGCACAGCAAAAAACAAAAATTTCAGGAACACTGGACAGCATGTGGGTCCCTCTCCACAGTCACTCCCGCTGTTTCACTAATCAATTCCCACTGCAAACTCTAACACCACTATCTACACATTTTATGCCTGCCCCCTAGATTAGGATGTGGTTCACCAAGCAGAGTTACTTCTTCTGCTCATGGTTTTCTATATATTACCCCCAGTTTTCAATATGTTTTTTGTGTTGTAATTTGTTATGGAAAGTTCAGGGAAAACAAAGATGACAATGGTATGCACAATCCTCAAGGATACATAGCATTACAAGGACGGATGTATAATGTACTGATACGATCAGCAGGGACTGTACATGGGTCCCAACAAGGGGCTATAATCATTCCAACAGGAGATAATGGACAAGGGGTTAAGGGTGGTATGCATAAAAGAGAAGGATAGGAGAGAGAAAAAAGGGAGGGGAAGAAACTGGATGGGAGTAACAGTGGCGAGCATCCCAAATTAAGAGCAGGACAGGGATCTGGAGATGCGAATGTGGGGTTAGGAAATGGAGGGGAAAGGGCACAGTAAGACAAAGGGATAGGGCAAAGAGGTATGGGAGGGGATGAGCTTCCAGGGGAGGAGGAAGGGAGAAGAGGAGAGGAGTGAAAGAGGGAGGGAAAAGGGGGAGAGAAAAGAAAGTAGAAGGACCACAGAGATGATCGGTCAAGCGACTGAGCTACTAAGGCAGCTATGGATTTCCCATATATGCTTTGTATTAGTCCTCCCATAGGAAAGGGGACCAAATAAGGAAGAACACATTGGGCTTGTCCATTCGGTTGTAGATTATCTACTCATAGAAGGGGGTTTTGTACTTGGTCGTGGCCCATTCATTATGCGTTGACATTTGCTGGGAGCGCCAATGGCACAGGATACAAATCTTGGCTGCTGCAAGGGTGGTAGTGAGGAAACGTCGAGCCAAATTGGGAAGGTCTGCCAGGTCATGCAAGAGGACTAGGGGGCTCGGCAGCAGGGCGAACATGTCCATTGACTTCCATTGTGTGGACCCCACCTTGGTCAAGAAGGGGCAGAGGGTGGGACATTTGACTTATATATGCACAATGTCACAAGGCTATGCTTACACCACCAGCTGGAGAAATGGAGCAATAACCCTCTGGATCTAAGACGTGCTGGCTTCCAGTGCCACCCCTGAAGGATCTTGAAGAGCCAAACTTCCTGGCCTAGTTCTACAGAAGCTCCACCCAGTTATCCTCCTTGTATTCTACCTGAAGGCAGGCTTGCCAGGCCACCCTCAGGCTCACCACCTGCGGGCAGGAGTAGAGGTGTCGAATCAGGAGGCTGTACAACTTGGATATCAGACCCTTAAAGTGTTAAGGTAGACAAGCAAGGTGGAGGGAGGGGCACATCAAAGATGTGGGCCCAGTCTTCTTGTAAGACAATGGTGCAATTGTTTGTAGCACCACCCGCGTACGAGTCAGGCGTAACTCCTCCTCCAGTGTCGCAAAGGATTTGAGTTCACCACGGGAGAGCAGATAAGTCAAGGTATTGATTGTTGCTGCGTGCCAGGGGACCAGATAAGCATGGCCTCACCTATGCAGATACCATGGTTGCTCCAGAATGTGAGCGTGCATCCATATCCTATAGATCGCCTGCAGCAAGGGGTTTGGGGTCTCAACTCTGGAGGAGTCAGACAAGTGTAGGCCCAAGCATGCCTTCCGGGTCTGGTTCTGTATCATGACCCACAATTGTGTATATACACAAATTGCACCAGGCGAATGACCATTCAGTAATGCTCCAAGGACAGGAGGCCAAAGCCCCCACTTGCCAAAGGGCGATGACTTCCTCAATGGCCAAGCGGGGCCTTATCTGCCCCAAAATGAAGGCCTTGATGTCTTTGTCTACCCACCGGAGCGTTGTAAGGGGCATAAGCAGGGAAAGCATACCCAGCACATACGTGAACCGCAGGAGGGTCACCATCTTCACTGCCTGCGTCCTTCCCCATACAAATAGGTTCAGATGGATGGGTCCACTTCTCGAAGTCGAGCCGCATTCGGTCAAATAGCAGGTCCATTTTGTCTGCCCCCATGTGCACTAAACCCCTATTAACACAGATGCCCAAGTATCTGAGATGGGTGGCTTTGTATTGGAATAAATACACGATGATGGCGGCCCAGGTGGTAATCCTCGAGAGCGGGAGGGCCTCACTCTTCTCCGAATTGACCCAATAGCCAGAAAAGGCTGCAAATGCATCAATAGTCTCCAACATGGCGGGGGGAAAATGGGTCTTACTAAGAGGGTGAAAGGATGTCATCTGCATAGAGGCAGATCGTCAAAGGCCCCCTGGGTGTGGGTACTCGCACAATCCAGTCCGACTGGCGCAGTGCCAACCCCAAGGGCTCCATGGCGAGGAGTAAAAGCAGCATGGAGATCTAGCATCCTGGGACCATAGCACAGTGGACCTGGAAAGGATGTGACAGGAAGCCATCCCATTCAACCTGTGCTGCGGGGGAGCCTTCACCCTCCTTTCGGTAGACCCACCCACCTCACAAATATGGTTTGACCACAACCTAGTCTCTCTCACACTCAGTATTTATCTGACAAATCACCTCAACAAACATGCAAAGGTGCACCAGACCAGACGAAATTGGACACAACTAGCCAGCCATCCTAAGTTGGTCATTACCGCTCGAGGGCATATACCTACCCTCATGGGGAACACTGCTGCAGACTCATGCCTCTTTCACAATTGGATAATTGCAATAAGCAACAAACTTAGCCCACAAGATAAAGCCAATATAAATAGAAAGAAAGAATCCAAGCGGGCCCCTAGGTTCACACTCACACTCAAAGCAGCACATAACCAATGTAAAATACAAGAGCGTAAATGGAGAAAATGTTATGACGCCAAAGGGAAGCAAGCATTTAAAAGAAGCAGAATGCTTTACCACAAACAGATTAAGTTAGCCAAAAAAGATTACTACTCAAGCAAAATACAGGAGGCCAAACTAGACCAAAAAAATCATTTTTTTCAGTTGTAAAGTCTTTCACAAATCCTAAAGCTTTCCAAAAAGAACTTCCCCCTTCACAAAGGCTATGCGACCAAATCACATGCTTCTTTGAAGAAAAGATCATGATCTCTTCAACGCATGCCAATTTAGAGCATGAATATGACACCACCAAATATTCTATCTGCTCATTCGAACCAGTTTCACTGGACCAAGCTCGCTAAGCTATCATAACATGTAAATCTGGATCTCCCTTAGATGCATGTCCCCCTCCAATTCTTAACAAGATTAGTGACACAGTCAACCCAATTATAAACCAGATTGTAACTCCTCTTTAAGTTCAGGGACAGTGCCAGATGATTGGAAGTTAGCCATAGTGAAAACCCTGAAAAAGAAGCCAAATGTTGAGCCATGAATCCTCTCCAATATATGTCCCATATCACTCCTTCCCCTACTAGGAAAAGTTACCAAACAATGTGTGCATAAAGAATTAATTAAATTAATCAAGACAGCAAATATCCTCCATCCCCAACAATCTGGGTTTTGCCCTAAGCATTCCACTGAGTCTGCACTCCTGGAAATTAATGACTCTCCTAAAATGATTGCTGACAGAGGTAGGAAGGCAGTGCTGATCCTACTCGACCTATCTACCGCATTCAATACCATATCACATAGCATCCTCCTTTCCAGGCTCAAATCATGCAGAATCTCACACACTACCCTGGAATGGCTAAAATCCTTTATTTCCATGCGCAGGCAAGCTGTGTCCCTCGGAACCTTCTCATCGATAGAACGTACCATCACAACAGGAGTACCACAGGGCTCTTCGTTAAGCCCTCTGTTATTTAATGTCTACATGACTCCACTCATTTCACTAATAACATCATTTGGGAACGAAGTTACGTCCTATGCAGATGATACCCAAATTATCCAATCTCTAGATTAAAACTCTAAGGAGGCATAACTCAACTTTAAAAGATGATGAGTGGTGGCCAGAGGGTACATCTCCCCCACCTGATATGGTAACAGTGGCAGGAAATCTAGCAGTGCAGTTTGACTCCGCCCTCAGTTTCAAACCACATGCACTGAAGGTTGCAGGGACCTGTTTGAGCCTTATAAAATCTGTGAGAAAATTATTCGATCTACTCCCACTCGCAGCAAGGAAATCAGTAGCAGTCTCCTTGATACTGGTGTGGCTAGACTACTGCAACAGTCTTTTGGCAGGAGCCAACAAACAAACATTTAAAGGACTCCAAGTAGTCCAACATGCAGCAGCGCGGTTGGTTTTAAAACTTCCACGAAGGTCCTCTGCTTCTACAACCCTTCATTGGCTCCCACTAAACAAGACAATATTCTTCAAGATTCTCCTTATCACCTTCAGAGTGTCACACAAACTGGGGCCACAATACCTTGGATCAAGATTTACCCCCTACCGTAAAACCAGAGCCCTCAGGTCATCATCAGTCAACCTACTCAAACCTCACAGCTTCAGATGCAAAACTAGGGGAGGAAAAACAATAACAGAATTAGGCACCAGAGCCTGGAACCTACTGCCACCGCATCTGAGAACGCATACATCTGAAACACAATATAGGAAAGAACTATAGACTTGGATTTTCGGAGCCCTGGATGAACTCTGCCTCTCTCTCATCTAAGAATCTCTGAGCAACCGCTCACCTCCATACCAGCACCAAGATGCTCCTTTCGGAGTGGCAGTAAAAGCTTTACAAATACCAATTTACATTTCATTTCATTTCATTTTCATTTCATTTTCATTTCATTTTCATTTCATTTCATTTTAGCCAGCAAACTCTGGAAATGAAATCTGTGTCAAGCCCCAACCTGCGGGATGCTGCAAACAGATAATCCCACTTTATTCTGGCAACAGATAATCCAACTCTATTCTGGCTATGGCCTTCTTGGCATCCAGCGACAGAGGCAGAGCCTCTTCCGGCAGGCCCTACGCCATCCAGGCTGCATGTGCCAGCATTTGCATGTGGTTGCATGATGAGTGACTCAGATTGAACCCGACCTGAGTGTGATCAATGAGGGAGGGAAGAACACACTTAAGGCGGGCACCCAGTATGCTTGCCGGGATCTTGACATCTCCGTCATCTTGCAAATGTGATGATGGGCTTTGGAGTAATGATGACCAGTGTGAGGGCATCCTATAGGATACATTAATTGGCAAGGAAGATAGAAGATTTACCAAGTTAAACAGCACCAGGTTTGGGTAACATTACAGGGGAGCTTGCTGCCATGAGGGCAGTAATTATTCAAAACCGCATTGCTTCATACATCATTCTCACCAAGGAAGAAGGGTTATGCCAGTTCAACTACCAGACATGTTGTTCCTACATTCCGGATGACAGCGCCAACATAAGCAAAGAGACCAATAAGATGAAGGAAGTGAAAGATGAGGCACATGACATACACATTGGGCCATTTGGGACAAGCACTGACATGGTTCAAGGGCTGAGGTTCATGGATATTGGAAGTAATAATAGGTTGGTTATGCTATGCATAATTATCCAGCTATGCCCTGCTTGCCTGTCTGCACTAATGAGTAGTGGTGTACATTGCATGGCAAGGGGCGCTACATCACATACACGCCTCACTAGGAATGACATTGGAGAAGAGGGTACGGAAATGACGACATGAGATAGAGTACATGAGATAGAGATAGAGTACAGGTTATGGATTGAGTATCTGTAGAATGTGGAAGCCATTCTGCTTCTGCTCCCTAATGCCTGCCGATGGCCTATAGAATGTGCAGAGAAGGTTATGACCTGTGGTGAACTGATCTACTTTTACTGTAAGTTAGCTGGTATCTCACTGCAAGGCTTGCTCAAGGACATTATCCACATGGCACATGATGCTAGTTTAGCAACAGGCATTTGGCCACACCATATTTAGAAGTGGCAAAGCTTATTTGTCGCTGATTGGACAAATATTACAAATCTTTCAGACAGCAGTTACCATTACTAGCAAATTGCGTTAGTTTGGAAAGTCCCAACTGTCACAATCAAAGGACACATGGGTAGGAAACGCCCCACCATCTTACTCCATGCAAGTTTCACACAGTTCTGGCCTCTTCTGATTGCCTTGGTGTTCAATAATTGTGTAACCTGTCGAGTCTGAGGATGAGCATGTGACACCTCGGTCCATCATTTCTGAGAAACTGACGTATTCTTGTGATTAAATTGGACATGTACTACACCACCTTTTTGTGGGTTTAGACAATAAAAGATTGTGTGAGACTTCTGTTATGTTATGTTATGTTATGTTATTATACACTTGTAGAGCGCGTTATCACCCAGGGGTATCTAAGCACTATCAGCGGACATACACCATCAGCAAAGCACGGAGCCACCGACTCACAGAGGCCCCCATGCCTCCAAGAAAAGCACAGTCTTTAGATTCTTCCTAAAAGGAAGGAGATTAGTTTCCTGCCGAAGCTCAGCTGGTAGGCGGTTCCACGCCTGGGGAACATTTGGCTGTCAAGCTGCCTGTCCCCATGCTGAATGTATTATAATACATTTTCTCTTTCATCATATGTGCTGACAGAGTTGGCATTCATTTAAGTAGGATTCTACAATTACTACAGAGGAGTGGGTCTTTTCCCAGCTTGGGTAGAACTGTGATCAGGGATTTACTGGAAAGGAGGCCCATTGAGCCAGACCGGTTGGGCTCCATAAAGGCATGGTGAAGGAGTTTACCGCATCAGCCTTGGTCAACGTATAGACTTTGGTGGTAAGCCGTCCTCCCTGGGGGCTTTGTGGTAGGGAAGATAAGAGATAGCCTGTACAATCTCCTCTTTGGTAATTGCACCCTGGAGCAGTTCCCTGCCCTCATAAGTGAGGCGGGGCAGTTGAACAGTGTCCAGAAAGGAGGCACTGCATCAGGGACCATTTCAGGAGAGTAGAGGTCCTGGTAATAGGAGGCGAATGTGTCTGCAATATCCTACAGCTTGGTGACTAGAACCTGAGAGTCGTTTTAATGGTGGGGATAGCCATCCCCGCCTCTCTCTGCCTCAACTGCCTCCTACCCCTGCTCGTACAGCCTGTACCTTAATTTATGAAGCACATGTTCAACTTTGGAGTTGAATAAGGCATTGAGGTCTAAATACCTTCTCAAGGCTGGAACAAGTGTCATCGGAGGGGTGGGCAGTGTAAGTGGGCAAGAGGTCGGTTATGTCCTCCTCAATAGTCTTCTGTCATTCCTTTCACAGCTTGTTGGACAGTGCGGGGTTTCTCATTAACTGTCTCCTGACAGTTGCTTTTGCCGCCACCCACGGGGTCAAAGCTGGGTCCACCAAATATTTATTGGGCTCCTGGTAGGTATGAAGGTGAGATTAGAGCTGGTCTTTGCCCGCAGAATGATAATCCCATTGTTCAATCTGTTCATATCTCCACAACACAAAGTTGTCGAATTGCAATCACAGATATACATTAATGTCTCATGTTCACTATTCTGCATACTTTGTTACTCTTGGTGAAAACTGTAGATCATTGATAATTGCTGCTTCAATGTTGTTAAACCATAAAACTATCAATACAAATATTTTACTAGAAACAATATCATGGACAATTCAGTCTGTTACCCTGTCCAGCATGCATGTTAGCACCTTCCTTCTATCAGCAACAATATACATAGGAGAACATAGAACCTATGCCCTATTTTCTAAGAGAAACCACCCTTCCCTGGCTGATTTGAATCTGCAGAGTGCCCCTGGCTCTTACATTTTTTAAAAAAAATTCAATTTACCTCCCACTGGAGTTCTGGGGAGTCTATTTGTGGAGCTGAAAATCTCTATTGCAGTAGAGATGTGGCATCCTTCTACTATTTCCTATGGATATAACAACACTTCATGTCCAGGTGATCTCTGAGACGGACATCCAACAAGATATATGTGTGATTTTTGTTCTAGAGACAGCTGGACTGTAAGAATCAACCCAACAAAGGACCAATTTATATGTGAGTGACTTCTATGCTCTTGACTTGGTCAAGTCAGGACTAATCATTAGTGGCAGCTGTTCTATTGACATGGAATACATTCATTGTCACAGGCACTTCCAAGAAGTGTGATTACCTGTTATCCCTTCCACATGAAATCTACACAGCCCGTCATGACTGGGTCTTCTAAATCCACATAAATATGAGAAGCATGTGTAAGTAGAGAGGGGGTGGTATACCCCAGTGTTAGAAACCCTCTGAAAGTTTGTAGCTCAAGAGTTGTAGGGCACTTCACAGAATTAGTGGTTGACAAAAAAAGGACGCCTCTCCTTTATGAATGCGCCTCTGAGCTTTCTCGCCTCCGTTCCTTATCCTGCATTAGCATTTGTATGCTAAGTGTTATGTGCCTGGAATTGGAATTCACATCTCTTTGAATTGTGCAGAAAGATGTATCTGTGTTCCCCTTCCTTATGTCAAGACAGTTTCAAGTGACTAGTAAGAGGCCTGTTGATGGAACACCTGCACAAAGAGCTTACAACAAAAAATCTTCATAAAAGGAACTGATTGCCAACCAATTCCCATATCCTGTGCTGACCTTGGGCGTGATAGCTGAACTCAACAAGCATTTAAAATGCAATGGCCTTGGCATTGTTAAAGTTAGAGCTATTGGCATTGCTCATGACATTATTTTTATTTAGGTTTTTGTTTTTAAAACACATAAATAAATGGCATTGTCATTTACAATGCCAATAGCTTAATCTCTCGCAAATGCAAGACCTATTGCATTTGCACCCACACACAGAGCCACACACACAAAGCCACCCACACACCCATACAGAGCCACCCACACAGAGCTACCCACAAAGAGCCACCCACACAGAGTCATTCACATAGAGCCACCCACACACACACAGAGCCACCCACACAGAGCCACCTACAAACACAGAGCCGCCCTCACACAGACCCACCTACAAAAAAAGCTACCCAAAGAGAGCCACACACACAGAGGCCAACACACACACAGAGCCCAACACACAGACAGAGCCCCCCACACACACAGACAGAGCCACACACACAGACAGAGCCACACACACAGACAGAGCCACACACAAAGACAGAGCCACACACACAGACAGAGTCACACACAGACAGAGCCACACACAGACAGAGCCACACACAGAGCCACACAAGCACACACAGACAGAGCCACACACACACACACAGACAGAGCCACACACACAGACAGAGCCACACACACACACACACAGACAGAGCCACACACACACACACACAGAGTCACACACACAGACAGAGCCACACACACAGACAGAGCCACACACAGACAGAGCCACACACAGACAGAGCCACACACAGAGCCACACAAACACACACAGACAGAGTCACACACACACAGACAGAGCCACACACAGACAGAGCCACACACACACAGACAGAGCCACACACACACTCACACAGAGCCACACACACACACACAGCCACACACACACACAGACAGAGCCACACACAGACAGTGCCACACACACACAGAGCCAAACACACACACACAGCCCAACACACATACAGAGCGCAACACACACACAGAGCCCAACATACACACACATAGAGCCCAACACACACACACACAGAGCTTAATGGTATACACTCAAAATATTGAGTTTTAAATATCGATTTGCATTAATATCGAATAAAAAATTATAGAATGGACACAATATCGAATTGACAGAATATAGACTACAAAAATATCGAATAGAATAGCAGTAATATAGAATTCAAAATATAGAATGGACAAAATATCGAATGGACAGAATATAGACAACAAAAATATTGAATGGACAGAATATAGACAACAAAAATATCGAATTTGAGGTAAGTAAGTTATTAGCAATTTTTTTATAATATCCAATTTTTTAAAGTGTTTTTTTATGTTAGTATATGTGTAAAAAGTGTATATTTATTTTATAAATTATTTTAATTAATACATTTTATGGTATTACATTTTTGCCTAATATAATTCTGTAGCGGGTTGTGGGTTTATAATTAATTAAATATGTTAATTTATTTATTGGTATTTATTTTGAATTAATTGTTAATTAATTGTTATTTGTTAATTAATTAAAAAATAATTGGTAATTAATTTAATTAATTTATTAATTGATAATTATGTTAATTTTAATAATTTATTTTCTGTAGCGGGTTGTGGGTTTATAGGAGAATATGGTGAGAAGTAATTTCATTATAGTTAATTACATTTTTTAATTTATTTAGTGGTATTTATTTTGAATTAATTGTTATTTAAATTTTTTATTGATAATTAATTAAAATATAATTGGTAATACATTTTAATTAATTGATTAATTGATAATTATGTTAATTTTATTAATTTATTTACTGTAGCAGGTTGTGAGTTTATAGGAGAATAGGTTGAGAAGTAATTTCATTATAATTAATTACATTTTTAAATTTATTTAGTGGTATTTATTTTGAATTAATTGTTATTTAAATTTTTAATTGATAATTAATTAAAATATAATTGGTAATTAATTGATTAATTGATAATATGTTAATTTATTAATTTATTTTCTGTAGCGCGTTGTGGGTTTATAGGGGAATAGGGTGGGAAGTAATTTATTTATAGTTAGTTACATTTGTTAATTTATTTATTGGTATTTATTTTGAATTAACTGTTATTTAAAGGTTTAATTGGTAATTAATTAATTGTAAATTGGTAATTAATTTGTATTAATAGGTAATGATTTTTTTAAAATATTTTTTATTTGTATTTTTTATTGATTAATTATTATATTATATTAAATTGGTAATAATTTTTAATTAATGTATTTTTTCAAAAATTCATATATGAAGTATTTACTTTCCCTACTGTTGCACTCACTGGAGTGGAAATAGTAAATGTAACCCCTTCGCTATCCAATGTTTTCCCTACTGTTGCACTCTCTGGAGATGGGAATAGTAATTTTTAACCACTATGCTATCCAATGCTTTCCCTACTGTTGCACTCTCTGGAGAGGGAATAGTAATTTTTACCTCTATGCTATCCAACGCTTTCCCTACTGTTACACTCTCTGGAGTGAGAATAGTAATTTTTACCGTCCCGCTATCCAACGCTTTCCCTACTGTTGCACTCTCTGGAGTGGGAATAGTAATTTTTACCCTCCCGCTATCCAACGCTTTCCCTACTGTTGAACTCTCTGGAGTGGGAATAGTAATTTTTACCCTCCTGCTATCCAACGCTTTCCCTACTGTTGCACTCTCTGAAGTGGGAATAGTAATTTTTACCTCTACGCTATCCAACGCTTTCCCTACTGTTGCACTCTCTAGAGTAGGAATAGTAATTTTTACCCTCCCGCTATCCAACGCTTTCCCAACTGTTGCACTCACTGGAGTGAGAATAGTAATTTTTACTGTTACGCTATCCAACGCTTTCCCTACTGTTGCAATCTCTGGAGTGGGAATAGTAATTTTTACCCTCCCCCTATTGAATGCCTTCCCTACTGTTGCACTCTCTGGAGTGGAAATAGTAATTCTTACCCTCCTGCTATCCAACGCTTTCCCTACTGTTGCACTCTCTAGAGTGAGAATACTAATTTTTACCCCTACGCTATCCAACGCTTTCCCTACTGTTGCAATCTGTGGAGTGGGAATAGTAATTTTTACCCCTACGCTATCCAACGCTTTCCCTACTGTTACACTCTCTGGAGTTGGAATAGTAATTTTTACCCCTACGCTATCCAACGCTTTTCCTACTGTTGCACTCACTGGAGTGGGAATAGTAATTTTTACTCTCCCTCTATCCAACGTCTTCCCTACTTTTGCACTCTTTGGAGTGGGAATCATAATTTTTACCCCTACGGTATCCAATTGTTTCCCTACTGTTGCACTCTCTGGAGTGAGAATAGTAATTATTACCCTCCCACTATCCAACATTTTCCCTACTATTGCACTCTCTGGAGTTGGAATAGTAATATTTACCCCTACGCTATCCAATGCTTTCCCTACTGTTGCACTCTCTGGAGTGGGAATAGTAATTTTAACTCCTACGCTATCCAACGCATTGCCTACTGTTGCACTCACTGGAGTGCGAATAATAAATTTTACCCCTACTCAATCCAACGTTTTCTCTACTGTTGCACTCACTGGAGTGGTAATAGTAAATGTTACCCTTTCTGCTATCCTGCAGTAATAATATTTTAGATTTTTTATTAATATTACGTTCATATATACATATATATATATATATGTAGTAATAAATCAATTTGTATGTATTTTTTACTTAATTATTTTTTAATTTTAAGGTTATTTAAGTATTTTAAGTATGTTTAAGTTAATTATATTTATTATTTCATTAATTTTTAACTACTTTAAAGCATTAAAGAAAATTCAATATTTTGACTAACTATATTTTTTACATCGATATTTCTGATTCGATATTTTTGTACTTACCTGTTTGGAGCTAGGAAGTCGATATTTTGGCATTCTATATTTTTACTCCATATTATGGTAGTTCAATATTTTTGTAATCGATATTGTTTCAGTGATCCGAGCCCAACACACACATACACACACAGAGCCCAACACACACACAGAGCCACACACACAGAGCCCAACACACACACACAGATCCCAAAACACACACAGAGCAACACACACAGAGCCCGACACACACCACACACACACAGAGCCCAACACACACACACACACACAGCCCAACACACACATACACACACAGAGCCCACCACACACACACACAGAGCCCAACTCACACACACACACACACTCCAGAGCCTAACACACACACACACAGAGCCAAACACACACACAGAGCCAAACACACACACACACACACACAGAGCCCAACACACACACAGAGCCCAACACACGCAGAGCCCAACACACACACACACAGAGGCTAACACACACACACAGAGCCCAACACACACACACACACAGAGCCCAACACACACACACACAGAGGCCAGCACACACACAGAGCCCAACACACACACACAGAGCCCAAAACACACACACACAGAGTCCAAAACCCACACACACACAGAGCCCAGACAGAGATCCTTGTGCGCACAGCCAGTCACTGGACTGCATAGTCATATACAAAAAACATAATTTACCTCAGAGATGCAAGTTCTCAAAAGTGCAGGCAGTATTTATATATATATGGTCACTCCAGGTGTGAAAATCACAAGGCTAAGAGAGTAACCCTTGAGCTTAACCAAATATTTTAGGAAAACACGAAGTGCATCTCAAGTGCAAGTCACGATGAAGTTATAAATAGAAAATACTCCTTTCTAGATTGCACCTTTGCCAGATCCAATAGAACTTCAGTGATTACATCTGACCTTGGCAAGCTGGTGCTATGGTTAATTTTTAAATCTTTTGTTTTTACTGCCATAATAGTCCAGAAAAATAAAAAGATGAAAAAAAAAGAAAATATACCACAAGCTAAACTTGGTGACCGTACGCTTGTAATTAAAAAAGAATATTAAACAAATGTACCCTTGCATATAATTCTGATAGAACATTGTTGTCCAAGTGCTCTCTAGCAGGCAAGGGTACTCGAATAGGTACATAATTTTATTTTTAGTTTTAATGCACATCACAGAAAATATGATTCTTATTTGCGCAAAAGAGGGCGGGGCAGCAGGCAGGGGGGTTCCCAATACTGGTTAAGAAGTATGAAAAATAACCGGTCTGGAGAGCTAAGCAGAAGACAGTGTCAGCTAAGCACTGTTGCAGCCTGCTTGTTTTCAATCTTGCATCTGTGTGTGTGTGTGTATGAAAATTCCCAAGTTTGCCCACCATAAGCAAAGCCGCACACTCAAGTAGATTCAGTCAGGAAAGATTTATTTCCAGATAACGCTACGCGTTTCGACACCCACAGTGTCTTGATCACACGATAACCTCTCCCAATTTCTCAGCATGTTAAATACACAGCGAGGTTCATAAGCAGTAAACATAGATGAGGTATGCATGAGTGGAAAATCCATGAAAAACAGTCGGCCATATTGGAATAGTACTTTTTCCTAGATACATGCCTGTGTATTAAATGACCCTACATCTGTACACAGAGTTGTCTTGCAAATATATAAATAAATCAATGTACCAGGGAAATAATCATTAAGGTGTAAGTGATATATCTCCAGCTTGTCACATAATTATACGAACAATTAAGAACCCTAGTCATGTCAATCTAGGTTACCACAGTTCATAAATAGCTTCGAAAATAACTTGTTGCGTTATAACACATTATTGCTCAAAATGTGATAGGTGTGTGGTACATATATTCCGGGCCAAATTAAATATACAAGTAATTGAGCTCCGTGAGCATCCACGCCAGATAGGCCTAGAAAGAGACTATTACGTAAGAAAAAATATATATTAGCGGTCTAGTGCCCAGCTATACTCTCTGTCGACAGGGCATGTGGTGATACATACCACAATTAAACAATACATGAGGTCTAGTGCCCAATTAAATTGTAAGAGTTTGGTTTAACCCATAAACAAAAATAGTTCTCTCTACAAAGTAAAGGAATAACTCCCATTGTATGGAAATACCATCCTCAGTCATGCAAGATGGAGTAAACCACGACTGCAAAGAAATACATATGTATCCAACTGCTATGTGATATATAGGGAGGCAGTGCCCAAAAGTGAAAGTCTTATCTAACGAAAGTGAAGTGAATTCTTCCATCCAAATGGAGAAAGGAGGGGCCGTAGTGAAGTGTTCAAAAAATGTGCCGTCCCCCATCCTTATCTGCTGAAAGAAATATATAACAACAAACAATTAAAATGAGTTACAACATATACTGACAGCATATCTGTACATAATTGAACTATGCAAGATTATGAAACAACTGTTCACTGTGGAGAGAATCATGGAATTGTAATATACACTTTTCACAAGTAGAAGAAACAGAATTCCTCATGCACACTATTCAGTATGGAGATTAGTTGCCAGCTCTTCGTCCAGGTTGTGACCTCCCGGGAATCTGGTCTCAAGCTCCATTATCCATCTGGATTCCCTCTTCCTAAGAGCCAGTTCCCTGTTGCCGCCCGTCTTCCTATGTTGACTTGTTCTATTGCATAATATCTCAAAAGAGAGTTGTTAGATTGGTGGAACTCTTGGAAATGTCTGGCAATGGGGTATTTGGCATCTATATTGGTTATAGCTCTAAGATGTTCTTGCACCTGTTTTTTAGCCATGCAGGTGGTGCTTCCCACATATCTGGTTTTGCAAGGACATTCTGGAATATACACCACATAATTAGTGTTGCATGTCAGGAACTGCTTAATTTTTCTACGTTCCTGGGTACCTGGGATTACAATATCTTTGACCATGAAGCTGGTTCTACATACCCTGCAGTGTCCGCAGGGATAGACGCCTTTAAGCCCCTGAATGTGTTGTTTCTTGGTCTGGGCAATATCCCCCTTAACCAAAATATCTCTCAGGTTCCTGCCTCTTTTGTATGTAATCTGTGGTCTTTCTGTTATTTGGGGGCCTATGATGTTATTTGCTTGTAGAATTTTCCAGTTGTCCACGATGATTTTCTGGACTTTACTGGATTCTTGATGAAAGGTAGTGATGATCCTCGTGTTAACTGAGGCAGTGTCGTCTCTGAATTTGGGTGTAAGGGTTTCGGATCTCTCTATTTCTGTAACCTTTTTGACAGCTTTAGTAGGGACCCATTCAGGATATCCCCGTTCCCTGAATCTGGTAAGCATGGTCTCTTGTTCAGTGTGGAAACCCTCTGTGCTACTGCAGTTTCTTCTTGCCCTCAGAAGCTCCCCGTAAGGTATACTACATTTCAATGGATCAGGGTGAGCGCTGAGGGCATGAAGTAAGCTATTCCCTGAAGTGTCCTTCCTGTGGAGTTTGGAAATGAGGTGACCATTAGCTACTTCTATGACAGCGACAAGAAATTCAAAGCAGCTATTGCTGATATTATATGTCAGATTTATATTGTAGCTGTTTGAGTTCAATTTGTCAATGAACTTAACTGCTTCCTCTTCTGTTCCTTGCCAAATAACAAAAAGATCATTAATGTATCTGATCCAAGTTTGAACTCTAGTGAAATCTGCCATAAGGTTAGTCTCTCTCCTGATGTCTTCCTCCCATTTGCCCAAGAATAAGTTGGCAAAACTGGGAGAAAAGGCTGACCCCATGGCCGAGCCTCTGGTTTGTTTAAAGAGAGACCCATCAAACATGAAGATGTTATTTCTAAGACACAGTTTCATCATATCTACAAGCATACCTGTATGGTCAGTGTAGCCTAATTCTCTCTGTTTGAGGAAATGATAGCAAGCCTCCATACCCTGAACGTGATCAATTATGGTGTAAAGAGCATTTACATCCATCGTGATGAGCAATGCTCCTTCCATCCATTGAATGTTCTCGAGCTTGTTGAGAAAGTCTGTTGGGTCTCTAGTATATGAAGGGAGGAGGCATACATATTCCCTCAGGAAGTGATCAATGTATACTGATAGATTCTCATTGATACTTCATATAGAGGAAATATTAGGCCTCCCAGGTGGTTCTCTTGGATTTTTATGGACCTTCGGGAAAAGGTAGAAAATGGGCATCTTAGGGTAATCTTTATTGAGGAAACAGAATTCTTGCCAAGAAAGAAGTCCCTCATTTCTCCATTCAAGTAGTTTGTCCCAAGTTTTAGTAATGCTTAAATTGTATTCTACAGAGCTAGATTTGCAGTAGAAGGCACCCCCTCTAGTTGTTTGAGAGCCTCTATGATATACAGATCTCTACCCCACAAGACAATATTACTCCCTTTGTCTGAGGGCCTCAAGATGATATTTTTATCATCGGCTAATGAAAAAATAAAATCCATTTACTCTTTAGAGAGGTTGGAACTCCTTACTCTTGCTCTGGAATGTTTATATTTAAGTTTAATCAATTCCTTGGTTACTACTTCATGGAAGGTGTCTATTGAATCATGGGGCAGTGTGGGGAAAAATATTGACTCAGGTTTAAAAGTAGTGCCTGCAGCCCTATCTATTCTCGTCTCTCTCACTCCCACTATTTGGTTGTCTTGTTGACTATCCCATATGATATCATCTAAGGAATATACATCCTGAAGTGTATCTGAATCTTCAACAGTTAATTCCGGAAGGCCATCTTCCAGTACAGGCTCTGGTCCTATTCTGTCTGGTCTTAATGAATGCCATTTTTTTAAATTTCATCTTTCTGACACATTTAAAAATGTCAACCCTTGTCCCGGCATAGTCAAATAGTTCAGTAGGACAAAAAGTTAGTGCCAAGCATAGAGTTTGTTTCTCTTTGAGAGTTAATGTTCTGGATGATAAATTAATTATAGTTTTATTTACCATTGCGTCATCCATGATTATCTCCTTTTTCTGTAGCCACCTCTTTTGGTTCCCACCGGCTTTTTGTTGTTTTCTTCTCCTCTGCTGGAACTTGAGGCGTCTCTGGCGTGATCTCCCTGGCCTCTTGCTCGTCCCCTTAGTCGTCCTTCCGCCGCCCGTTTCTGGAAAGGTTGCCGTTGTGTTGTTTCTGATTCCTTCTTGCGCCTGGTCCTGAGCACTCTGAATTCCTCTAAAAAAGTTGCCGGTCTTTTGATTATTTCAGGGTGCTTGTAGTTTTCCATGAGGCATCAGTGTCAGAATCACTTGTGATACTTGGTGTTACAGTATCTCCTCTTGTTTCTGCGCTTTCAAGTGCTTTTATTTGCGAGCCCGGCTGTTTGTATAAGTAGTCATATTTTGGGCTGTAAGTGAGGATCCTGCCACTATCATAATCCCCACAGTCTCTGTGCAATTTGCGCTGCTTACGATATTTAATGTCGTCCTCATGTTTCTTTAGACGACCTTTGAGTTCATCCATACATTTGTTAATTATATCCTGATCACCACTGTTTTTGAACTCCTCTTCTAGCTCTTTAAGTATATATATATATATATGTCTCTAATAAAAGAGAGGGACCCAAACACACCCAAAGGAGTAGGGTACCAAAGGACAGACTGTCAATAAAGTTTTTTCCCTTTGGGTGAACTTATAAGAAAACCACAGTTTTAACACTTAACATACATAACAAAACATGCACTCATGTAAACTAGGAGCAGCTAATGATCAACATGAAACAGTCATACGAAAATGTACATTTTATTTTTGAAGATTAAAAAACATAGAAATTAAAAACAAAACCACTAGTATGAATTGAATGAGAATTCCTACTCCAAATTGTAAATTTGATTTCGCAATTTTTGGAGTATTGTTCCTCAAAAGCTTAGTGTTTCTCCACCCCAAACAGTTGCATCGACGCGTTTCGGTTAAGGCATATAAGTATTCAGAGTCTTCAGGATTTAAAAATAGTAGTATCCCACAAATACATTATCTTGTGAATCAGCCAAATGATATTTTTCGCGATACTATTGGGATCATCTGTCTTCCACAAGTACCTTAAGATGTGTTTCCAGTATGCGTATAGAAATATACTGCAGTTCGTCTTAGGTAACGGCTAAGTCACATTACTATTTACAAATTAGAAGAGGGAATTCTTCTATTCTCCTCCGCCTGCAGCCTGCTCGTATGGGCTACTGGCCGTAACGTGGGTTTCTGTATTTCCGAGTGAAGACAGATGATGATACTCCAAAAATTGCGAAATCAAATTTACAATTTGGAGTAGGACTTATCATTCAACTCATACTAGTGGTTTCTTTCCCTCTTTTTAACTGGAATTATTTTCCTAATGTGTTTTCCCATACTTTGTATTGTGAATTTTGGAATTGTTATAATGTATTGTTTTTAATTGCTATGTTTTTTAATCTTCAAAAATAAAATTTACATTTTCGTATGACTGTTTCGTGTTGATCATTAGCTGCTCCTAGTTTACATGAGTGCATGTTTTGTTATGTATGTTAAGTGTTAAAACTGTGGTTTTCTTATAAAGTTCACCCAAAGGGGAAAAACTTTATTGACAGTCAGTATATATATATGGACACGCATTTTATTTTTTTACAATTATCTGAGCACTCTCATTGGTCACCCAAGCTGATAGGCAAGTAGTTCCAAAAGAATCAAAATTCTATGTATAAGATATAGTTCCTCCTGATGGTTGCATGAAACAGAGTACGCAATGGTCCATTGTTAATATCGGACAGTTCCTTTAATGATAATTCATTTATTGTAAAACTTGCTTGAAGCCAACATGTTTCATTCAATTACAACTTCTTCAGGGCTGATTTAGTGTTTGTGTTCCCTCCCATATATCCATATTTATGTGGATAATCTGATATGCTGCATTTATCGTATGTAAAAAAGAATATATAGGCAATTTGTTTTTGTTCAACCACCAGGAGGATCTGTTTATCACACATACAATTTTGATTCTTTTGTAGTTACCTTTCACCTTAAGCGACCAATGAGAGTTGGGAGTTAATTTGTAACATTCATAGTGGGCAGCCAACATTGTGCTGTCTTGGAATAGGCGATTGTTTTGGCTGATCTCTTCTCTGGCTTGTGCACCAGTCTTCAAATACTGAGTGTTTTGGACTGCTGTAGGCAATAGTGAAATGTGCGGTCATTTGTGCCTCTGCTACTAAATTGTCCTGCTATAGCCATGTTCATGTGGCTGCTTCAAGGAATCAAACAGAATGACTCCCTTTACATCACTGATTTGAGGCAGCCCCAACCGTGACAGAGGAGGATGGTTATTTCCTTCAGTAGCAGAGGTTACCTCAGCATGGACCGTGCAGAGGTGGACCCCCAGCTTCTGACTCATTCCCATGCACTCGGAGGGGCCTCTCCCGCCCCAGCCCGTGTTTGACTCCCCCAGAGTTGCCCCCTCTCAGCCCTTTACCCAAAGGGACTGTTTACCCCAAACTCACTGAGCTGCCTTCATCGTCCCCAATGCTGGCCCCCCCGGTGTCTGCACTGGTCTCCACCCCCAGACCTAGGGAAGAGGCCCCCTCCCGTGGGTGCCTTCTCCTCCCCCCAGCCTCGAAAACTGCCC
The DNA here is from genome assembly GCF_964263255.1 of Lissotriton vulgaris. Classification (NCBI taxonomy): domain Eukaryota; kingdom Metazoa; phylum Chordata; class Amphibia; order Caudata; family Salamandridae; genus Lissotriton; species Lissotriton vulgaris. Next base: position 742,714,891 of record NC_141695.1, on the reverse strand, counting down.
CCGCCCCCTCCGCACCCACCATCTGCGTGGGGATGGCGCTCAGCAGGCCCCTCATGGTCGCTTCTCCTCCGCACTCGACTCTGGTCGACACCGGTGGCTGCTCTAGAGCTCCGTACACCCACCGCAGCCGGAAGCGCGACCCGGAAATGAACATAAGACCAGCGTCCACTTTCGGCCGGCTCGGGCGCCACCTCTGAAAGGGACTGTTTCCTGCAAGGGTAAAGCGCGGCCGAACCTACCTCTTGAACCCGCTGTCTCGGGGAAACAAGAAAAAAACAATGAGAAGCAGGGAACAGAGTCAAGAAAAAAAAATGAGCAGCAGGGAACAGAGGAAAGAAAAAAAACATGAGAAGCAGGGAACAGAGGCAAGAAAAAACGCTGACAAGCAGGGAACAGAGGCAAGAAACAGGGAACAGAGGCAAGAAAATCAAGCACAGGCACTTACCCTCGGTAGCTCGGGCAGGAAAGCGGACCACGACATGACACCACCATGTTTCTCCGAGGTGAAGCAGAAATGCCTCGGAGAAACGCAGCGTCATTTTCGGACTGGGGGGTCGTTGTGTTTTTCTTTCTCTCCTCTTCCCATTGGCTGGAATGTAAAATTTCAGCCAATGGGAAGAGGAGAGAAAGAAACTAAAAAACACACCCCTCAATCCGAAAAAGACGGGGCTTAAACGGAAAGACGCCCGTCTTCTTCAATGGCTGGCCTCCGTTTAGGAAGCCAGCCAATGGAGAAGAGGGACGGGTTTAAGCCCCCTACTATAAAACATAAAATCTCACCAGCGAGACAGCGCAAGCGCAGCCTACTCAGGCCAAGACCGAAAAACAACCCCTATTTTGTGAGGGGTGTTATGGTTCTGATGCACAAATTCAGAGGTCTTTATGCAGTGCCTTCTGTGACTAGGTTTCACACATTTTTTAATGGATTGCGCCAAATGTTTCAGTGTAGCTTTTAATCTGAGTGGCAAGTTCACTTGGGCCAAACTGACACTGCTTCTAGACTTGCCCTGTAAGCCAGATACCAGATACAATTCTTTAATGTAAGGACTTCTAACTACGAGCAAAGAAACAGTGGCTGGCTGAGGGATAGAGGTTTGACTGCTCCCCTGAAGGAATAGGATCATACTTCAGGACTGAAGAAGAAAAATGTACTCTTGCTTGATAAAAAAGATTAACTGCCTTGTGAGCTGAGACCTTGCTGCACTTGCTGGAAGAAACACTTGATTCATAGAGTGGAGAACTGCTGCCACAGCTAAACCGTGCCATAAAGATAACACCTCAGTAAAGATGTATTTTGTGATCGCTCTGCATCATCCAATGTGTGAGAGAGACCCATGAGTGTGACAACCCATTTGCAACCACTGCTTAAGTGCGAGAATTCAAGAAGACTTGTGAAGAAGCAGACCGTTTCTAGCCACAGATCTGCCAGAAACAGTATTGATTTCCCAGTCATGCCATTGCACTGCTTTCCATTTTCAACACCTCATTATGCAATGTGCCTTCCAACGGGCTACCTGCTGAATGAAAGACTTGAAGGCAACTAGAAGGCTGCACGCCCCTTGAATGCCCCAACATAATGTAACACCAAAAGACAGGTAAACATATACAACTGCTGTAGAACATGCTTTAGAGAAATTTACTTTAAACACACTCCTATTTTTTCCTACTTAAGAGCTAGACGTGACAGTCAATATCATTTATTGTGTACTATTCTTGTCATTACTGTATTTGACTTTCTCCACACACAAACTTCAGAAGTAAGCCCTCAGTTTTTGTTCTCACCACCCACTAAAATTCCAAGCCTACAATCCAGTTTTTCACACTTCAGTGGGTAGGGCTGGCAATAGCATGTGACCTAAAAGAAAAAGATGATGTTCTTTACAAGGATTAAACAATTCCACCAGTTCTGTCGTAATTTGACAATGACTGGGTTAGCGCTTAGCTTTGCTACACGTTATTTCCCTTATCTTGGCCTTACTTGAAAATGCCATTTTGAATGTTACGGCGGCCATTTTAGAGAATGGGCTGCCTCGGGGTCAGCGTGCCCTTTAGTCCTTTGTCCGTGCCACTGACCACTTGAGTTTGCCCAGCAACAGGCTATTTTTAGTAACGGTCAAGCCCGCACATGCGCAGTTCCGATTTTCCAGTCACCCCTTAGGAATGTTTCGCCAAACTGACCAGTGGTGTTGTAACTCCTCCCATGAGTTGGCTGTGTTCCAAAAATTACCATATATGTACTTTTATTCTGTAACCATGTACCGCCTACCTATTTTATGTTTGTAAACTGTATAAAAGAAGGACTCGCACCGATGTTCGGGGTGATACTTCTTGCATTGCCGAAGGGTGCTGTAGGAATGTACCACCACCCCATGGGGTCTTAATAAACTTGTCTTTTATATTTTCTAGTTTCCGTGCCAACAGTTCTTACGGTGTAGTGGGTATTCTGCGGAGTATGTAGGCCTGGGGAACCCAATACCACAAATTGGCGACCACGAAGGGACTCATCGGCGACTCGGATGCCCGAAGGAGAGGTCGTGACGAAGGATTGGAAACTCGCCATGGACGCGTACGCTGCCACTGAGTGACCCGAGTCTTGGCACCCACAGTGTTTTCTTCCTTTCCTTCTGATCTGACCTTCCAGGTGGCACCGGTCCCCGACTGAGATCCTGTTCGTCTGCGTTGCTGTACAGTGCCTGTTTGGCTGATTTGATCAAAGACCTTGGCAGTTGGAATCTGGACATTTGAGATTTGGGTAAGAATTGTGATCGGTAAGGTAGTCTGCGGACGCTTACTGAAGGTCTATGAATGTGACTATGATTTGAGTTAGCTAACATTTGAGTTTGTGAATTTGAACACATATGTGCAGTGCACTTCACATAGGCAGGCATGTAGAGATGTTTCTCTAACTTTGTTTGCAGTCTGAGCGGCACATTTGTGTGAAGTATCGTAAGTGCCATTTTTACGGTATCACGTTTTCGTGGTACTTTTTGAACATGCCTGTTTTAAGCACACTCCGAGGGATGTGCTGTCTTGGAAATGGTACCTCATATAGATTAAATGAATCTCAGCCGGCTCCCCCGGTGGGGACCCCTAATCGCGAAATGTATGCGAAATTTAAGCATGGGCGAATTTTGCGGATCTCGCGTTCGCGAATTTTGCGGATTTGCGAATTCGCAATCCGCAAAATCCGCGAATTCCCGCGAATTTGCGGATTTTTTTTTTTGTGTTCGCCCGTGTTTCTGCCAGTTCGCGAGGGTTTTTACAATTTCGCAATTTGCGAACTTACCTGTCGGGTCGCAAGTTTTGCGAACTTGTTGTTTCTACGTGTCCAGCCTGTTTGGGACACTCTTCTTCATCACTGCCACTCTCTGTCACCACTGCCACTCTCTGACTACTCATGCCACCCTCTGGCCCACCCATGCCACCCTCTGTTTCATCACCACACCCTCTGGTTGTCCAGTGTACATTATTTTCGGCAAAGCAAAGCACACCTTCCCTGCCTCAAGTGACCTGAATTAATTTGGGGCTGATTAATGTGTCACAGAATATTTTTTTAGCTGGCACCTGCTTCCTTAGTGCGCCCTGATTAGTGATCTTTTGCACTTGCTAAGTGCTTTCATTGTTGCAAAATTAGTTACAACACCTGCCCTGCCCCAACTGACAATAATGAATTAGGGGCTGATTAATGGATTTTAACTTCCAGCCTGGCTCCTGCTTGTCTCCCTTAGCTGTAATTCAGGACCTTTGTGGCATATGTGTAACTATTCTGAGGTTCAGAGCAGGGTCACATAATAGTTGCAACTGGCAACTGAACTCTGGAGGGGCCCCTCAGGAAGCACTACAGGAAATGGCTACTAATGATGAGCCTGAACTTTTGAACCTGGCAAGTAGTTTCAGTTTTGCTAAGATCGTATTTCTGCAATTTAGCACTTATTCGCGGGGCGCGAAATTGTACTGGGAAGCCGCGAACTCACGCGAACAGTGCGAGCAGTGCGAGCAAAATCCGCTGCTCGCGGATTTGCGGATTTTGCGGGAGATTCGCGAATCTCGCGGATTGCGGATTTCCCGAAAATCCGCAAAATCCGCGAGCGGAACGGATTTTCCGCCCATACCTAGCAAAATTTGGCCTTCCCCCTATACTGTATAGTAAATTATGGAATAAATATACCAAGTCTGATCCCGAGTTGCAATGGCCACTACATGGGTCATTTGATTTACGAAAGGTTCAGTTTGTGGAGCAATGTTTGTTTCAGCGCAGGTCTAGACAGGATATGTTTGATTGTGTGCGAATGTGGGAGAAAGCAGTGCGTGAACGTATGAAGCGTGAGATTGCCTTGGCGGACAAAGAGCAGCGCAAGGCTGCTCGAGATAAAGCTTTACAGCTGGAGGAGAAGGAGTTGCAGGAGAAGAAAGAGAGGGAGGCACAGGAACGTAATTTGCAAACGACCGGTCAATTTCCTATTCGACGTCCGCTTTATCCTGTCCTTACTAATGAAATTGATGATTTTTCGTTATTAGATCGATCTCCGCCTCCGTATGTTCAACCTACGGCTCCGGAAGAGGATTTTGGTGATGATGACCGAGATAGTACGAGTACGAGGTTAACTGCAAATAGAGCCGCGGAATTACGTGGTTTAGCCAGAAAATTGAATTTGAATAGAATAACTATGTCAGAGGTTATAGCTGAAAGGGATAAGTGGTCGGAACGAGAACTGATGTGTTTTTTAAATACCTTTGCAGATGAAGTTATTGAACGATTCCGTAAGAATTCAGAGGATTTAGAACCCAAGGATATGTCAGTCCATCATGAGAATATGCGTAAAAGTTTATTTGTTCTTGCAGATGCAGATGGCTTTTTCTTACGATTGGTCCAGCTACGGGATGAAGCGTCCAGATTGCGGGAAGTACAAAAGGCATCAGAGAAGCCTGGGCCGGAGTCGACGGAGCAGTCCAAACAGTGTTCTATCCTGGGAACAGATAAGAGTTCTAAAGTGTATGTTATGCCTATGCGTGAAGCTGCACCTTTTTATGTTCCCCCTAAAGGGCAAGGTACCAGTGATGATAAAACGTCCGGGGATGCAAAAGGGTATTTTATATATAATTGGGTGTATACGCCTTGGAATAGGGCGAATGTTATGGCGTTGAAAAATGCTTTACCTGATCCCCGTAAAAATCCGGCAGCTTTCTATGAAGGAGTGGAGGGGGCTATTTCCTCTTGTGTTATGACGCTTGTTGATATAGATCTTTTCTTTGGATTAATTCTTCCCCCTGATATGTGGAGAGCGATCCGTAAGTTCGATGATCAAACAATGTTCGGAGCCACTTGGAAAGATATAAGCCAAGCTGATTTAGACAGGGAGCCTGCATGTAAACCTTGTCGATTGATTTTAGATCTTCCAACAGCAATTTTGAATAAATTGAAAACGCTTGTTCCCCCTAAAAAGATTGATTGGACTATGTTAGCCTCGTGCAAACAGAAACAAGACGAGTCGGTATCTGACTTTTTCACACGTTTTGAAGAAGCATTTCATGATTACAGTGGGCAATTGTTAACAGATGATACGGGTAGGCATCTGTTTGTCGATAAGTATGTGGCTAATCTCCTGCCGGAGATTGCAAAGCGGTTGAAAACGAGTGAAAGTTCCTGGACCACGGCGACCCCTGCGTCTTTGTTAACTATGGCACAGTATTATGAGCGGCAGGAATTAGAGGCTAAGGAAAGTGTAGATAAGAAGGCGAAGGAGTTGAAGACGAAGGTGATGTTGGCACAGGTTCGCGGTGCGCAATCTAGAGGGAATGACAGAGGTAGACGAGGAGGGGGTACTGCGTCGTATGGCCGTACCGATATTGCTGAGGATCAATGTGCATATTGTTAAGAGTTTGGGCATTGGGCTGAAGATTGTCCGGTGCTTCGTGAGCAACGTAGTCAGCGTGGTCGAGGAGGTGGAAGGTCGTGGAATAGTTATTCGGGAGCGAGAGGTGGCGGAGGTGATCGTGGTAGGTTTGAAGCGAGGGGTCGTGGTCAGGATGAACGAAACACCTTTGATCGGCGAAATCAGTATCAGATATCGGAGGGTGAGAATGTGGAGAGTCAGGATTATGTGCATGCATAGGACTGCGTAGGATGGGGTGTGGAATCGGTTGAAGTGCCAGTAGATCAAAGAGGTCCATATGTATCAGCGGGCATTTTGGGTTCTACTGATCAGTTTTTAGTTGACACAGGAGCTACTGGTAGTGCTTTGTCTAAAAACTTGGTTCCAAGGGGTCCCCTGTCTGGCGAAACGATAACATGTATAGGGTTCGATGGCACACCCTCTCCAAGCCCATTATCACGACCTCTTGCATTTTGCATTGATAAATTTTTTGGTTTTTGTCCATTTTTGTTGTCACCCCACACTCCAGACAACATTATGGGCATTGATTTGCTCAAATATTTTCGAGCAACGATACGCTGCGCTCCGGAAGGAGTGCGGGTTATTTTGAATGACAATTACCCTGATTCAGGCAGACTGTGTACCATGCAGGAAATTGAAGCATTAGCCTCTCTCCCGCATACGTTATGGGCGACATCAGATACGGATGTGGGACAGATGCTCATCCCGCCTGTTCGAATTACTGTCAAGGAGGGAGTATCTTTGCCACGTGTACCGCAGTATAAGATATCCAGAGAAGGTGAAATTGCTCTAAAGCATATCGTTCAGGATTTAATATTTGCAGGAGTAGTGGAGGAAGTTCCTTACAATGTCTGTAACAGCCCTATTCTTCCGATCCTTAAGAAAGACACTGACGACAAAGTCTATCGATTTATTATTGATTTGAGAGAAATTAACAAAATTGTCATTTCCCAGTACCCGGTGGTGTCTGACATCACTACATTGCTCACTTTGGTCCACCCCACTGCTTCGACCTTTTCTGTTATTGACCTTAAAAATGCGTTCTTTTCCATTCCCATCCATCCTGACAGCAGATACCTATTTGGCTTCACGTTAAATAATAAATCGTATAGATTTTATTGTGTTCCCCAAGGTTACACAGAGAGTCCTAGCATTTATAGCCAGGCTTTAAAAAGACAGCTCGATTCAATTGAATTGCAATCTGGAGTAGCCCTTATTCAATATGTTGATGACCTCCTATTGGCTGCAGACACCTATGCACAATGTGAGGAAAGTACACTTGCCTTGCTCTCCTTTTTGGCTCAGAATAATCATAAAGTTTCTAAGAAAAAGCTACAATACTGTAGACCAAAGGTGACCTACCTCGGTCATCTTTTGTCTAAGGAGGGGCGTGCATTAACATCTGATCGAATTCAAGCAATTTTAGATACACCAGTCCCCCGCACTCAGAGAGATGTACGCGCCTTCATAGGATTAACGTCCTTTTGTAGACAGTGGATAATGGGATTTTCGCACATCATAAAACCTTTGCTAGCGTTATTGTCTAAAACTACACCAATGCCCCTTGAATGGACAGATGAATGTCAAAACGCTTTTGATCAATTGAGACAGGCCCTTTGCTCTGCACCCGTGTTAGGTACACCAGATTATACAAAGATTTTCACGTTGTTGTACGTGCACGAGAAAGATGGGTGCGCGTTATCAATGTGATCCTGTAGCGCGAGGGTTACCTGGGTGTTTCCGAGCGGTTGCAGCAACAGCAGTAGCTATACGGCAGAGTGAGGGAATAGTTTTGTCGCACAAACTGTTGGTGCTAGTTACCCATGCAGTAGATGCCCTGTTAAATCAAACGAAAACACAGTATCTTACAAGCGCACGTTTGACAGGATATGAGCTCACACTTCTGGCGCCACATATCACACTGAAAAGATGTGCTACCCTGAACCCTGCCACTTTATTGCCGTATCCGGTTGCGGAGGGCCAAGAGGAAGAACACCATGATTGTGTTTTCCTGACCGAAGAACAAACAAAGGGTCGTGTCGACTTACAGGATACGCCACTTCCAGATGTGGATGGGGAACTGTGGGTTGATGGATCGTGTTTAAGGCTGCCAGATGGCACAACTTCTGCCGCCTATGCGATCACGACACTTAAGACAGTGGTAGAAACAGCACGAATACCACAGAAATCGGCCCAAGCAGTGGAATTGATAGCTTTGACAAGAGCCTGCGAACTGAGTGCTGGCTTATGTGTGAACATCTACACAGACAGCCGGTACGCCTTCGGAGTAGCGCATGACTTTGGCCTACTCTGGAGAGAACTTGGGTTTTTAACTTCGCATGGAGTGCACATCATGCATGGAGAACTAGTGTGTGATCTCCTAAACGCGTTACTTTGTCCAAAGAAAGTAGCGATAATCAAATGCAGTGCACATAAGAAGGTCACTGACAAAGTGGGACAAGGTAATGCCTTTGCAGACAGTATAGCAAGACAAACGGCTATGTCACGAAATGACTCCCCCATGTATGTAGTGAAGTCGCAGGCTGAGCGGTGGCATGATGCTAGAGCGGAGATATTAGACATTCAGAAATCAGCGACTGAAGCAGAACTTGTAACATGGGCAGCAGAGGGGGTGCTGGATGATGAGGGTTGTTGGAGGAGTAAAGATATGGAACGATGGAAATTGCCTGCAGCTTACTTGCAAGCGATGGTCAAGATGACACATGGGTTGGCACATGTTGAAGCTCTTGCAATTACTCGATTGCTAACACGAGTTTGGGAGCATCCTGAGATTGCTAACACGGCCAAGAGAGTAGTGCAGACCTGTCTGATATGTTTACAGCACAATCCTGCAAAAGGGACGCATACTCCGAAAGGAGGGTTCGTTCCACCTTCTGCACCATTCGAGGTACTACAAATGGATTATATCCAGCTTGAGCGTTGCAATAACCTTAAGTATGTCTTAGTGGTGGTGTGTGCCTTTAGCAAATGGGTTGAGGCCTTCCCCAGGAAGGATAATACAGCTTTGACAACAGCTAAGGTTTTGCTCAAAGAGTACTTCCCTCGATATGGCGTTTGCAAATTTTTGTGGAGCGATAATGGTCCCCATTTTGTTGGGAAAATTGTGGAATATGTGTTGAAGGGATTGGGGATTCAGCAAAAGTTCCATGCTGTGTTCCATCCTCAGTCAGCAGGTCTTGTTGAACGGTACAATGCTACTTTGAAACTAAAGTTGGCTAAGATTGTGGCATCTACGTCTTTGAAGTGGCCGGATGCCTTTTCGTTAGCATTACTCTCTATCAGATCGGTACCCCACTATCGAACTGGCCTCACACCTTATGAAGTGGTGTTTGGAAGGCCGATGAATATATGGGGAGTTCCTAAGCCTCGGTTGTTACATGATGTGCCCTGTATAATGATGAATGATTATTTGGCACGATTAACAAATGATTTACTTTCCATTCATCAGCAGGTTCGAGAAGCGCTCCCCGACAATTCCATTGGAGAGGCTCATAATCTTCGTCCTGGCGACTTTGTGATGGTCAAGTCCTTTGAGAGAACAAGCAGCTTGGAACCGAGGTGGCGTGGCCCCGAGCAAGTACTGCTGGCAACCCGAACGGCGGTGCGAGTGACCAACAGGAAGCGGTGGGTGCATTCTACTCACTGCTGCCGTGTTTCTCCGGACCTAGTGAATCCTACTGTGCTATCTGACTACAGAGATATTTTGGATGAGGAAAAGAGCCCAGCTGTGACTTCGGCCGAATTGGAGGGAGCCTTCCCGGACCACACTGTTTCTGGACAACAAAGATACAATCTGCGACCACGATAAGAGGAAGATTTTCTTTTTTTGGTGCGAGACTGGTTGAGTTACCACTCTGGGGTTTGTGAAACGGAAGCCGGGAATCTCAAGGGGGGGGGATCAGTTCTGCCAAGAGTAGCGACACCCGTCTTGACCCCGGATAAGAAAACAACGGCTACTTCGGAGCTCAGCACTCATATTTTTATTTTTATTTTTATGTTAGTTGTATATTTTGAGACATTGTGAACTTTTTGAACTATGGCGTCTTCTGCAGCACGAGACAAAAGAATTCTTGGTGCTGTATTGTTTGTGTTGACAATTGTGGTGATAGTTGTTATAGCCTGGGTAGTAGAACTTGCGGTACCTGTACGAGAACATTTGCTGCCGACTACCCCGGCTCCATCTGAACATTTTCATTTCACCTTACCGTATCATGAAGAACGGCACCGACAGACCTACTTGAACAATAGCTTCATTTCAATCTTGCATCATACTCACAATATGACGAACACTTCTAACTGTTGGGTATGTGGGATGTTGCCTGGACATCAGAAAAAAGGAGGCGCACCGCTTATCCCACTCCCGTTTTCCCACAATGGGTCTTGCAATGCCTGGTACACTCTCCTGTTCACTTTGCACTGGCCAACAAAAGGGGGGTTGCTTTTCCGTTTAAATAAGATATGTTATCATGATCGGGACGGCTATCCACAAGCTGAGGGTACTCGGTTCGAATGGGAGGAGTACCGCCCTGACAATGTGTTTACAGTTACCAACGGGATATTAACATGTCCAATTCTCATGTTATTAATGTCATTGATACAAAGGCTGACCTCTGTATACGTAATAAAGGTACAATCCCAGTTGGCAGAATTGAATGTAACACCACACTTACCTTTGATAGCCCGATTGGCATTTCATTTGTAGCCTCCCGAAATACATACTTTATATGTGGCAATAAAGGTTATCATCGTCTCCCGTTAGGATGGTTAGGCACATGCTACACTTCTTTTGTATTGCCCCCTGTATTCATTGCCCCACCAATGTACCATAATGATTATGTTTTGTATCATGACTTTGTGCTAAACAGAGTCATAAGAGCAGTAGTCCTTGAAGATATCGATCAAACCGATACTGCACTGCAACAATATGTAGATTTTAACTTGGGTTTGTTTTCTTTTGTGGGAGCTGCTCTAAACAGTCGGAAGATACGACGATTAACTCGTGTTGTTTAATCTGTTGCCAATGATACTGCTTTTGCGTTGGGGAATATAACTGAAGAACTTCAAATATCTAGAATTGTAATGCTTCAGAACCGGATGGTTCTAGACGTAGTTCTAGCCGATCGAGGGGGGGCATGCCGAATTATTGGAAGTAGTTGCTGTGTTTACGTGCCAGATAATTCACCATCTGTATATGATGCTATATCCAAATTGCATAAAATTGCTGCTGAGATACATCCGGACAATGGTGCATGGACCCTTTCGGGGTGGTTCTGGTCAATGCTTAGTACCTGGGGCTGGAAGCTACTGACAATCTTATGTATCATAGTTGGGATATTATTCTTCTTATGCTTATGTATACAATGTGGCCCTGCATTATGTTCTATGTGTTTATCAGCTTGTATTCCATCTAGGCGAGCTTTTGCCCAAAATGAATTAATGCTTCATAAAGAAGTGGCCCAGATTATGTCCATCGATATAGAAGATGAGTATCCTGATTATGTCCATTATGAGGTAGCTTCAGCTAAACGCTAAAAGGGTTGTCTGTCGTAATTTGACAATGACTGGGTTAGCGCTTAGCTTTGCTACACGTTTTTTCCCTTATCTTGGCCTTACTTGAAAACGCCATTTTGAATGTTACGGCGGCCATTTTAGAGAATGAGCTGCCTCGTGGTCAGCTTGCCCTTTAGTCCTTTGTCCGTGCCACTGACCACTTGAGTTTGCCCAACAACAGGCTATTTTTAGAAACGGTCAAGTCCGCACATGCGCAGTTCCGATTTTCCAGTCACCCCTTAGGAATGTTTCGCCAAACTGACCAGTGGTGTTGTAACTCCTCCCATGAATTGGCTGTGTTCCAAAAATGACCATATATGTACTTTTATTCTGTAACCATGTACCGCCTACCTATTTTATGTTTGTAAACTGTATAAAAGAAGGACTCGCACCGATGTTCGGGGTGATACTTCTTACATTGCCGAAGGGTGCTGCAGGAATGTACCACCACCCCATGGGGTCTTAATAAACTTGTCTTTTATATTTTCTAGTTTCCGTGCCAACAGTTCTTACGGTGTAGTGGGTATTCTGAGGAGTATGTAGGCCTGGAGAACCCAATACCACAGTTCAATATGGCCAACTAGGAATAAAAGAGCATTTCTTACTGTCTTTTAGTTAGGAGATGGAACCAGAATATAAGGTGGTGATCCCAAGAGTTTTAGGATGTTTTTCTGGAGGGTCACTGCTCTACAGGATACCTGTGCCAGCTGGACCTTGGTGGTGGAAAGGCCTATCTCCCCAGAGAGTATCTACAGGGAGAGATCTACAGATAATGAATGCTCATTAGAGAGTCCTGGACCTCTTTGACATGCTACTAGGTTCCATATATTTGTTACATTAAATGTAACATCGTATGAGATAGGTCAAAAGTGAAAACGTACTGCAACCTGTTAGGGTCAAACCCAAAGAGTGGCCCTAGAGAGACAACTTTGTTTGCAGATATACAGAACAATGTATGTCATATCAATATACAGATTTAAATTGTTGCAAATACACAAGCTAAGTAATTGAAAGTAAGTCACTTTCAAAACTGGGCTACAGAGTATGATGCATGCAGATATTTGATATTTCTTTCTAAACATAGGATAATATTGAACCAACCTGAAACACAGAGGCAAATAATTCAAAAATTGATTGGCCTAAACCGAAAGCATAGACCTGCAGATTGGTAAAGCACTGGTAAAAGGTGGTGTAGGGTGCAAGACAGAACACAAACTATGCCAGACTAATAAGTAGACTTTCTATTTGCTTGGAAATATGGACATAAACAATGATAAATTATTTGCATGATGCATAAAGATTTACAAAGAATTCTCTTTATTGGAACCCACTAGATTTAGTGGAATCCTCTAGGGGTAGGCGCAGCTAGTGTAATTTCATGTAGAGTAATCACACAGAATTACCTAAGAATTCTGTGAGATTATGCAGAAATAAGTGAGGGAGTAATTCTGTGTTTGGCGCTATTTCTTGTAAAAAAAATGCCCCTGAGCTAATTGTGCTTTTGGGGTAGCATTTTTCCTCAACTTACTCCCAGCATTTAGTGCCATGTTCTTAGAACAGATTGGGTATGAGAATGGCTTGTTGCACTATAATATAGCTGTAAAGCAGCAGAAAGCAATAAGCGAGTGTGTGCGGCTGATCTCTAAATAAACCCTTGCGGTTGGATTTGTTCCCCCAAATTGCGCAGGCAGGAGTAATCACATAATTATCTGTAATTCTGCATTAATATCCAATGCATTCTCACATATAAATAGCAGTTTATGAACTCCGAGGTGGTTTTGTTGTATGGTTGAGTCAACCAGAGATCCTAGGATCCTTTCTAATTCCAAACGAGAATGCAATAAGAAAATGTGAGTCTGGTTGTATTATAGTTTTTGCGGACTTCACTTTTATATTCCTATTATTTGTGCTCTAAGGTCCCTTTATGAGGTCACCACCCAAACCGAAGAAAATAATTCCATGGTGAAGAAACAACTTCTGCCACCCTTGAAGGGCACAGACACTTGACTTTCTATATCTTCAGAGGGAGCACACATTCCTTTATGGCAGGGAAAGGAACACATTTGTTTATAGAAGGGTGATATTTTCATTGCTTTGATGCATTGTATGGTAATCCAATGATGTGTCTTACTCAGTGGTCACACCATTTGCAAATTACCCTGGATGAGAACTTTCAGCAATGCGATACGTTATGTCTTTAACTCTATGTTGTTTTCTAGTCATTCAAAAGCACATCTATAATTGTAGGTTTGTCTCTTTTTCTCATGAGAGAAAAGGTGCAAGCATTGACACAGTCTCATATTACGTTGTCGCTGTGGAACCTAGGTCGAGTAAATGTTTGTGCCACAGGTTAATGTGCCTCTCTTCTTGTAACGGTTACAGGGCAAATAGTTGTAGTCACCCACGGTTACTGGACAAAGAGTTGTAGTCACCCACGCTGGTGATGCAGCTGTACTTATAGCACCCTTCTGCTGGAAGGGCTTGGCGGTCTAGCAAATATACAGAGAGTAGACAATTATGTGGATACTGCAACTGATGAAACTCTAACTAGCTAAAAAAATGTTTTATATGTTTTGAAAGTGACATATAAGCCAGCTAGTCGCCTTGTGCAGTTATGTTTGAGCTCGTTATGAAGCGTCAGCAAATGATGAAATAACTAACTACAAAGGAAAAAAAGTTTGAGCTTGCCTTACAGGAATGTAAACTTTATGTCACATCAGATGACAATAACAAGCATCTAACTCACTGAAGTTTCTTGCCAGATAACATTATATTCTGTGTGCCTGCATCCCTCAGCTGACGGAGGCGAAAGTAGTACTCTCCTAGTGTGCAGTCATGTCCAAATGTTTTACAGTTTCCCACATACGTCCCCTATTAATGCCCTAAAGTGGCCTATTGATTTATGCTCTGTATTCTCGCTCACTCCGTGATGAAGAGCAGCCAATCAAGTCAACCTACAGAGCTTTTCCTGCCCAACACCTGATCGAGATTTGTTCCCCTGCTCTGTACTTTTCCAATTACTTTAACACTTCTCCTGTAGAGTGGAGGCCAGAATGGAATAAAGAATGCCAATTGGCACCAATCCAGAACCCTTTACAAGGAAGAAATTAATTTTCTTTAAGCACTTGTCCCCCAATTCATGTATCCAGCACTTTTGTTTTGAGGATTTCTTCCTCTTCTCCATTTACAGCCTGATCCGCTCCCCCCAAAGGCCTCTCCGTCACGTAAAGAAGGGTCTGGGCAGCTTTAGCCATGGAAATAGTGAAATAAATATTTTGCTGTTCATTTGAATGTCCCCGTTCGACGGGCTGGCGCCACCGTCAGCTTTTTGGCAAACGGAGAAAGTGCCACACATTGCACGGAAAGCCATACAGTCTCTTGGGATGCTGCCCAAGAGACCTGCATCTCAAGCTATCCAAGGTTAGCCAAAATCCTGCCTTGCTCTCATCTAAATTACAGTTATGTACATTACAAGCAAGTGCAAGGAGCTGTGTATCTCTTGCTGGCACCGTGTAGGAACTACAAGTAGAGTTTTGTGCGCATTCACTGCCTTTATCTTAGAAACTGCTGAAATGATTTGCAAGTTGTTTGCTGCAATGATATTATAGCATAATACTTAAAAGAAAACGGGCAGCCCCCTTGTTTTAATTTGCATTAGGTGTTGCCTTATCATTTGTAAAGCACAGGGTGCTAATGCATATATTGAACCTTTGCCCATTGAGTCAGCAGAGGGACTGCCATCCGCTCGAGCAGTGTTCATAAGTGTTAAACTGTCTGCAGTCAAGAGAGGATGCTTTGACAGCACTCTAGGAATCCGGCCTCAGTTGTACTGGAAAAGAAAGAGTTACCGCCTTGCATTTTCAAGGACAATATAATAAGAAAGTTGACTAAATGAGGAATAAATAACTGGGGTGGAGGGTGCACTCGAATCAAAATGAACCTTTAAAAAACGAAACTTTGAAATAGGACATGATCTGTACCAGAAGATTTGAGCTGGTAGTGTCAAAAGCTCCAGTTTAAAAGTCTGTGATCAGCAATCATACGATGTGCAAATAATTCAGCAATTAACCACTCGCGAGGAGAACAATTTTGACTGTGGATGGTAATCTGAGATCAGTGTCTGGATTGGAACTGAATGACTTCTACTAGATTGGCATAGTAATTTCCTGTATTAATTCCAGGTATTCGTCCAGACTCCCATTTATCCCGCTGCATTTCCATATCATTAAAATGTGTGGATTCTGCCATGACATTAGTTCATTGGGACATGAAGGAATTAGGTCCAATTAGACTTAAAAAAGGCGCATAAAAATACAATATATGAACAAGTTAATTCAGACGCAGATCTCATAGCCATGATTTCAGGCTAGAACAGGTAAAAGGAGTACATCTTTAGGCAGTTGTGAGCCCTTCCCTTGTGATATACAGCACAGCCACCATCAGACATCACTGGCTTCAGCATGACATGAAATTATCGTACAGTGAGGCCCAAGTGTGTGGATCATTTAAGGAAAACTGACCTCTCCAAAGATGAGCTCCAAGGTTGGCCAATTCTCAGAAAGATGGGAGTCAGCTTGCTTTGTCATCACCCGATGAAAGCAACTGGGCCCTAGAGAGGCAGTGGAAATCATCCCACAAGACAAACACACATATTTATATGTAACAGATCTATAGTTATGGCTAACTTTCACTTACCATTGAAATGGATGTTTGTCTTTAGTAATAATAAGAATGCAATTGGTCGGATCTGGGAAAAACCTACAACATATAATTAGGGTATTTACAAAGGTTCGGTATGTAAAGTTACGTGCTGATACATCAGAGATGAGTGGAAACATTTAGAGGTGAGTCATGAAAGTTGCATTTTCTATTTTATATTCCGTGGGAATTTTTATTCTCTCTTACACCAAGAACTGCCAATCAGAGATACACCAACCTGGCATGAAATTAGAGCTTTACTCATCATAGACCATTTTCATTGTTTACTTAATATCCATTTAATATTTTTTGAAATATCTGTTCTACAAAAAGAACTTGGGGAACTTGAAAGGGTTAATCAACTTGTTATGTTGACAGTTTATCATTGAGTTATCAGTGACTATTTTTTGGACAAAGTGTCTCAAACCGGTCAAGTGCATAGAAAATAGATGTATGTTTATGGGGAGTCAGCAGGAAGGTTGCTGGTCCTACGCACTAGACAGAAATCCATCAGAAATAATTTAACTACAATTAAAAATAGTGATGGCCAATATGAAACTAGACCTGCGGAAATTAGTGGTGTTTTTGAGCAATTTTACAAAAATCTGTACCAGGCTGACCCTCCAGCTCTAACACAACAGCTGAAGATGTGAGATGGCAGAAACTAAAAAAGCATTGATGGAGATGGAGGAAGAGCTTGCATTAAAAGCGATTATGGATGCTCTTGGCTCCTTACCTTCCGGGAAGGCGCCGACCCAGATCAAATTCCCGTAAAGCTATATAAATTACTTCAAAATGAATTTTGCTCCGATAATACATAATCTTTTTTTAGATGTACAGTAACTTTAGTTGCTGCCCCGAGTTGCTATATTTTGTATTTGTCTGTGTCTCAGTTATCCCCTTTTCCAATTATTAAAAGTAGTTGGAACCTTGCTAAGTGTATGGAAGAAGCGTTATCATTAAAGTGTATGCAAGAAGCGCTATCATTAAATGGTTAATGATCTTGTTAAACAATTTATTTATTATATAGCATGTTTTGTGGAGAGCTGTGGAGATGGGGAAATGTCACTGCAGACTGCTAGCATGGTGACAAGACAACATCATTTTATTCAATATTTACAGAAAATGTTGTTGCCTGCTTTTGCTAATAAGACGTATGTACTTAATTCACTGACAGTGGCATTAAGGGGGTGGGGTGGGGGGCACTATTTTCTCCCTAATTATCCAGTCATGAGACATTCTTAACAAGTGGCTATTTTTCCACTTTACCGCTCAAGAAGCATCTCTAGTCAAAAGTCATTCTCTGAAGGAGAAAACATCTTAAAGTTCCCCTCACCCTCGTCGACCTCGCGTAAAGACGCCATGGTAGATGGCCTGTGTATTTTTGGTATCCACGCAACGTGCATTCTCCAAGTCCTGCCACCCGTTGCTGGCCATTTTTGGGTACATGTGGTCTTTTTCATGGTCTGATAGCACACAGAAGGGGCGCAGAAGGGGATCCCAGACAGACCCTCTGATGGCAAGCTCGAGACAGCCTTCTCAGTCCACTGCCTCTGAGTCACACAAGACTTTCCCCTCAGGGGATACCAGTCAGCAATTGCCAAGGAACTGGAGCGGAGGAACGGTGCGGACTCAGCTGTCAGAGGCAGCCATCGAATAGAAACCAGCCGCCTCCCCCCTCCTTAGCCCTGGGGGCACGGGAAAATTAATTGGTATACAAACCACGGGTGCAGCATCCCTTGTACCTCAAGACTTAAATCAATTAGAGGAGTAATGCAGACCCCATGGCAGAGAGTATTATATGAACCTTGCTTTAGAGTTTAACAAATTGGAATGGTTTCCAATGTTCAGCATAAAGAAGCATCATATAACATCAGGTCATCGCAAACCCCGGATAACCATAATACATTCAAATTTGTAGCTGCAGTAAAATGCAGTTCTTAAAAACATGGATTTTAACAGCAGATAAGGATAGCAAATCAAGTTACAGTGCCTATTTCCCTATGTATTTACAATACGCAGACCTTGCTCGCTGTTCAGTTGGTTTCTGTGCTTAGGAGTGATAGAGCGCCAAGATGTTTTGAAAATTTGTACGGGTGCATTATAGCCACAAGTAGTTACCACCCGCATATTTAGAGGGCTGTATTAACGTGTGATTATTAAAAATGTAGGACCAATCCAGTGTATTGCAAAATATAGAAGTGCGCTCATATCATTTGAAGACTAATGTAGTGCTTTAATCGAGAATAGGCCTTGAGTAATGCAGAAATTATTGCTTCATTTGTGAAATGTTGCATTAGGATTAACGTGCCATGTTAAAGTTGCAAGTGTAGGTTGCATATTAATAAAATGGCATGATGTTTTTTTTTTTTAAATTTCAAAAGGTTTTTATTGAAGACATTTTCTGATATGATACAGATACAGTACAGTGGTAATGCGGGGACACATACAGATGAGGTACAGGCATATTATGGTAAACATACGGCATATAGACATGGTTGCTCATATTGGTAGTCGGCGTGTCTGTAGGCCCCGAGAGTTTGGAAGGAAGTGTGAAAGGAGGAAAAAGAAGAGAAAAGGAGGGGGGAGGACAGGCCGCTCACAGGATGGTTTCCTCTAGCCTGTGGCTGATTGCTTCCTATGGAAGCTGGCCTGTTGCCAGTCTACGGGGGTTTGTGTGACCCTAAGTGTGCAACTAAGGTGGCCCACATCCCGCTTCTTGCTGTGTGGCTGATTGAGTGCTTTGCCGTGATATTGTCCGCCCCTCTCAGGAAGGTTACCCAGTTGAACCATCTCTTAAAGGTCCCTTGCTAGTGCACTTCCAGTTCGCTAAGATTGTTTTAACAGCCGCTGTGAGTAGGAGGTCTACTAATTCTCTGTCTTCCTTGGATTCTAGGTCTGGGGCTATGAATGCGGTGGCAAGTCCATCAAGACCTTGCTGTATGGATTCCCCCACTACTGTGTTGATGAAGTTGTTCACTTTGTTCCAAAAAGACTTGACCTTTGGGCATTCATAGATGAGGTGGGCCAGATCTCCCTTTTCTTTATGGCAGTTCCAGCATGTGTCGCTTTCTGTGACACCTACTGCAGCTAGTTTGGCCGGCGTCCAGAACATTCTGTGCAGTAGCCAGTACTTTGTTTGCGCTAGTTGGGGGGAAACTTTATTCTTGGAGGCTGAGACCCAAAGCTGGGATTTCTCATCTTCGCTAAAGTGCCTGTTGTGCAATGTTTCCCAGAACGCCATCGTTTTGATGTTCAGTGTTGACGTGTGTCGCTTATGAGTTTGTATAGGTGGGCGGTTTGGTAAAAAAACCCGACCACCTCAATAGCGGCACTGATGCACACCATAGAAGAGTACGCGCTAGTTTCAGGATACAAACTAAACAGGGAGAAGTCTGAATGCAAACCCATGAACTGTCACACAACAAGTGAGGTCCTGGGCACGTCTGGACTAATGTGGCAAAAGAAACCTTTAAAGTATCTCGGCCTCCTATTTGGCAGAGATCTAAGGTCAACCCTAGATCATAACGAAGAAGCCATCCTAAACAAAGTTAAAACAAAACTAGACTCCTGGTCTCCCAAATTTATCAGCTGGTGGGGAAGGGTGGAGACGATCAAAATGATGATAACACCCATGATCAACTACATGCTAGGTATGCTGCCACTAACACTTACTTAAGACTTCCACAAGAAGCTTGACAACATCATCAACAAGTTCTTATGGAATGGGAAGAAACCTAGGATCAGCCTGCAAAAATTGAGACTGCGCAAGGACTTAGGGGGGCTAAATGTCACAAACTTTAAGGTATTCCAAACGGCCTGCCTGGCAAAACAGAGAATATTTTGGCTCATCCCAAACCAGGAGTACACACCTGTATGGCTCGAGTTAGAGAGGGATATCCTGGATGGTGCCGACCCCGTAGCCATAATCACAGCCAATAGGCATTCTGAGGCAAACAACGCTGTCCTCAGAAACACTAGGATAGCACTCTTGAAAGTAGACAGAAGGATGGAACAGAGCATCAAGAGATCAAGTTGGGATTCAATCTGGTTCAACTCAAAAATAACATACAGAGGCAGAAATGGCATGATGTTTTAACATGAGAAAAAGTGATGCTTTAGAAATAAAATGAAATAATGCTTTTAGAATGACTTTGAATTTAATGCTAATGTTGTCGTATTAGAAATGCATTTAAAAGTGTAAAGGCCTGAGACATGGAAACGCTAGCAGAAGCCTAAATACAATTTCTTAGCTTGAGATAATGCAGTAGACTTGAATTGAAATTTTCCTTGGAAAGGCTCCATTCTCAGTTGAATTTCAAATTGTAATTTTGTGTGTGTGCAAGGTCGATTTCTCACATGTCTCTGTTGCAGGTGCAAGGACATTTGCTTTGTTAGGTAGAATGACTCTTTAGCCGGTTGGTTGGGGACTCCGGGATTCAACACTAGTTGTGTTTGCAGCTAGTTCGGAGATTGGTTGTACATTGTTCTCGTGTCTGCCCGTCATTCTCGTGCCCATGTAACATTGAACATGAAGTTTGGTGCGGATGGGTGCGGTTTAGATAAATTACAGAAAACGTAACATAGAACATAAATTTGACGTGCGGTTGTTTGGTGTCAGGTTGACAGGCCGCTTTGAATCGTGTTTGGCTGGATTGGATCGGGCTTTTTTTGTTTTTCATGGTTGTTTGTAGAGGTTTAGGAATATGTCTAGTTTTGCCCACAAACCTCTGTTGGGGTTCCTCCATGGTGTGTGTCTGAGTACGGTGTTATCCGCCCCTTTGAGAAAAGCTACCCAGTTCAGTCACCCTTTGAAAGTGACTTTGGAAGTATCTTTCTATTTGGCTAGCACTGATTTGACTGCTGTCTTTAAGAGGAAGTCTAGGAGGAGTCTGTCCTGTTGAGTGGGTACGTCTGCTGTGATATGAGCAGTTGTGGTTGTAAGCGAATGTTCGGCCAAGAGTGCAGCCTATGGTTTTGTTGATGAAGCTGACTACCTTCCCCCAAAATTTGCTGACCTTGCTGCAGTGATATAAGAGATGTGCGAATTCACCCTTGTCTGTTACGCAGTTCCCACATCTATTGTTCTCTTTCAGTCCCATCGATGGTAGGTGCGCTGGCGTCCAATATGCATGGTGTAGTAGCCAGAAATTTGTTTGCGCTAGTACCGGTGATATCATGTTTTTCGATGGGGCTGCCCAAAATGTTTGTAGATCCTGTTCTGTGAGTTTGGTGGCTAGTTGTGTTTCCCAATAGTTTGTGTTTTTGTCGTTGAGTTTTGTGGATGTGGGGCGGAGGAGCTTGTACAGGTGTGAGACCTGGTGGCCAGTCATGTTTATTTTTTCCATGTATTGGAAAATTGCGGGTTTGTGCTTGCTGAGCTTTGATTTTGTTAGGGCAGTTTTGATAGCCAGGAAATTGTATAGTTCCCTATCTGGGAGTGAGTGTTGGGCTTTCAGGTGATTGAAAGTGTGGGGAGCTCCTTCTGCATCTAGCTGTGCTGGGTAAGAGAAGCCTAGCTGTCTTCCCTCTATATTTGATCTTCGGGTTTTCCCAGAGTACTTCCCAGTGTGAGTGTCTGATACTGCGCTTGAGCTTCTGGTATACTTTGAGCGACGCTTGTCTTGCGATCTTAAAAATCAGGTTGTTCAAAAGTGCCTCCTTGTTGGTGGTGAGGAGAGTTAGGGGATCAGTATTATTTAGTATTACCTTCTCAATAGACAGCCACGTTGATTTGTATGGTTGGTTAGGGAGTACCCAGAGCATTCCTTGTCTGGCTATAAAGGCTGTCTGGAAGGTTCTTAGGTCCGCCAGGTTGAGTCCCCCTAGCTTCTTTCCCAATCTAAGTTTTTTTAGGCCTATTCTGGGCTTCTTATCTCTCCATATAAATTTGTTTAGCATTTGGTCTATTTTCCTGTGGAATTGGTCTGTGAGTGCCATGGGTAGCATTCCTGCCAGATAGTTTACAATGGGTGTGATCATCATCTTCACTGTGTCTAGCCTTCCCCACCAGGTGATGAATTTGGGTGACGAGGATTCTAGTAGTCCCTTGATCTTATCCAGTGTGGCTTTCTCATTCTGTTCTAGGGTGAGTCTCAGGGTTTTTTCGAAATGGATGCCTAGATATTTTACAGACCCGGGTTGCCAGGCCAGCCCTGAGTTTCCTATTATCTCTTTGGTTGTGTGAATGTTGAGGGGCATGCATTCAGAGTTATTCTTATTGAGCTTGTATCCTGAGTGTCTGGCATATGTTTCGATTGTGTCCATGAGCGCGGGTATGGATTGAGTAGGGTTTTCCGTTATTATGAGCAGGTCCTCTGCATAGGCTGCCAGCTTGGCCGTAGTGTTGTTAATAGTTACTCCTGTTATGTTTCTGTTGGCTAAAATGTTTCTAATCAGGGGTTCTAGATCCAGCAGGAACAGCAGCGGAGATAGCAGGCATAATGTCTTGTTCCTCTTACGAGTTTAAAATGGGCCGATGTTGTTCCGTTTATGGCAATCTGTGCTTTGGTGCTTTTGTACAGTGCCATGACTTTCTTCGCGAAGCTGTCTCCTAGGTTGTATGCATGCATGCTCTTCTCTAGGAATTACCAGGATACTCTGTCAAAAGCTTTTTCTGCGTCTAGCGTGATTGCTACAGCTGATTCGTATGATTTGGAGGAGTGCTCTATTATCTGGCAGAGGAGTCTGGTGTTGTCGTGAGACATGTGTGTTTTGAGATACGCTAACTGAGTGCTTCTGATCAGCTGAGGGAGCACTATGTTTAGTCTTGTGGCTAGGACTATGGTGTAAAGCTTGCAGTCTAGGTTTATTAGTGATATGGGCCTATAGTTTCTAGGACATTTGTCCTTGCCTTCCTTAGGTATTATGACTATGTTGGCTAGTGACATCGATTCGGATACTTCCCCTTCTGTGGCGCAGTGATTGAAAACTTTCGTTAGGATCGGTAGTAGCTGGTCTTGGAACATTTTGTAGAAGGGTACCCTATATCCGTCTGGTCCTGGTTTTTATTTGTCTTTTAGTGCCCTAATGGCCTTGCTAATCTCGCTTATTTCTATGTCTCGCCCTAGTTTCTTGGCTTCCTCTATCGTTGTCTTGGGTAGGTTTGTGCTATTTAGGCTGTGCACCCCTCTTGGTCTAAGTTTTCGTCCCTTTTATAAAGTTCTTTGTAAAATTCCTTGAAAGTTTGTAGGATGTCTTTGTTCCTAGTGTGTGTTTTGTTGTTTGCATCTGTGATTGTGGAGATACAGTGTTGCCTCTATTTGTATTTAAGGTATGACGCTAGGATTTTCCCCGTCTTATTTGCTTCACAGAGGTTGATTTGTTTGTATTTCCTAATCCATAGACTGGCTCATTCGCTTAGTATCCAGTTGAATTCGTATTTTTTTCCCGTGAGTTCTGCCAGAGTGGCTGTGTCCGACGTGTCTCTAGTGTGTTTGGATTCTAGTTGTTTGATGTTGCTTTCTAGTTGGTCTGCCTTTTTGCTTCTCTGTCTCTTCTGGCTTTAATTTCTATTTGTGTGCCCCTGATGGTCGCATTAAGGGCGTCCCACAGGTATTTTGGGTCTATGTCTGGAGTGTCATTTTCTTTGATGTAGTCTTTGATGGTATTTTCAATTGTATTTCTGTCTTCCTGTTTTGCCATGGTAATGTTGTTCAGGCGCCATCTGCGGGTAATGTGCTCGTTGCGTTGGCCTACCAGCTGTAGGCTAATGCAGGAGTGGTCTGAGATTGTTCTGGCCGCGATGTCTATGTGTTTTATCAGGTGAGTGTGGGAACCTGAGAAGAGGATATAGTCTATTCTACTGTAGGAGTTGTATGGGTTGTAGTAGAATGTGTAGTCTCTGGTGTCTGGGTGTTGTAGGCGCCATTGATCCTTTAGGTCGAATCTGGTGCATATGTTCTTAGAGTGTTATGAGAGGTGGGGAGTTGGGTCTGAGATCTTGTTTGTCTGTCTAGGGTGTGGTCCAGAGCTAGATTGAAGTCGCCTGCCATGACTATCATTGGGTTTGTGTGGTTCGCCTCTATTTTTCTTGTCACCGCCTCCCAGAATTTTGTGTCATCTGTGTTTGGTGCGTATATTTTTGCTACTAGTATGGTGTATGTGCCTCTTTTTAGGTGTGTGATCAGCAACCTGCCCTCTTTGTCGCACTGCTCTTTCTCGATTGTTATGCTTGATCTGCTATTTATCAGGTTGGTAACACCTCGTTTCTTGCCTACGGCTGATGAGCAGGCTGACTGACCTATCCATATCTCTCTAAGCTTTCTCGCGTCTTCCGTGGAGAGCTTTGTTTCCTGTAGCAGGATACTGTCGATTTTAATCTTTGCTAGGTAATCTAATACTTTTTTCCTCTTAATGGGGTGGTTTAGACCTTTGACGTTTAGGCACACATTTTTTAGGTCGGTCTGTATTGCGTTCTTATTATTCAGGATCTGTTTTTACAAGTTGCGGACTGAGTTGGGTATCTACTCGGGGATGCTGTGTAGCTGCTATTCCTGGGCTTCTGTGCACCGCTTTCGTGGACCAGAATGGTTACTTGAGGTGGTTTTGTTGGCCTGAATAACCTGACTGAGACATTGGTTTGGACAAGGACAAAGACGTGGACACAGACGTGGACGGGACATACTAAAAGCACAGGACAAACGTGACAGGATACCCCCCCCTTCCTTCTCCTCTTCCCTACCATTCCCTCCCTCCCTCCCCTCTACTACTACTTCGAGCTGTAGACGTGCAACAGCAAGGTCCCTCCCACCCTGTTACATGCCCGGGATTGGTTATCCCGCTGCTTTATTTTGCCAAGCACCTCCCCCCCTGGGGAGGGCCTGACTTTCGCGATTGTTCAGTCATGGTTCGTTTATGTATCAAAAATAAAAAGGATATGGTCCGTTTTGTGGTCAACTTATATTCCTATCTTCACATTCTTCTTCTCACTTGAGGTAGGTTTGTTGTAGCCGTCAGTAGTCTTTATAGGTACTTGAGGTAGGATGCATTGTTGTTAGACTCTCGAGATATTGATTATGGTATGTTCCTTGAGGATCTTTCTTATTCACTTAAGATTGAGGCTCTTCTTTTGCCTGAGATAGTTGTTGTCTCCATTTCCTGTGCGTCTGGTCCGGATAGGTATCTTGACAGTTCCACAGGGTCTTCGAATGTTAGTGAGACTCCCTTGTTGCTGACCTTGAATCTGGCTGGTCCGGTGAAGGAAAAGGTTATGTTTTGCTTCCTTAGTTTGTCTCTTTGGACCAGAAAACCTTTCCTAATGTCTACTGTGCTTTTCGAGTAGTCCTGTGTGAGTATGATCTTATGACCTTCCCAATGTAGGTTCGGTGTTTTCCTGGCGAACCCGAAGATTGCCTCGGTCTGGTGAGAGCATAAGGGTTTGCAAATTATCGGTCTTGGTGTTGATCTGTTGGATTATCTGAAAGCCGGGACTCTGTAGGCCTTGTCTAGTTCGAAGGGGTTTTCAAAATTGAGATTAGTCAGTTTGGGTATGAGATCCTGTAGCGTTGCCACACAGGATCCCGTTTAATCCTCCTCTCCCTCCGGCACTCCCAGGATTCTTATGTTCCCTTTTCTTTGTCGATCTTCAAACTCTGCGGCCTTTTCTTGCGATCTGTGGTTGCCTTGGCAATGGTGCCCTTTGCCCTGCCATTGGGCTGTGATCTGTCTTCCATGTCACTGATTCTTTGTTCTCCCATTGATAGTCTATTGTTTGTTGTGTGGATGTCCGCTCTGACTGCTGCCAATTCGAGTTGTATGGCATCCATAGTTTTCTTGGTGGATTTGGCAAGATCATGGACTTCAGCCAGCTTTTTAAGTATGCTGTCCAGGGTGCTGCTGATGTTCGCCTTTTGCTTGAAGGGGGACTCTGGTTGGCTCTCCGGCTTTGTTTTCTTTTGCTGCTGTGCCAGCTTTCCTTCGCTTCCGGCCATCGTGCTTGTTCCTAGCCCTCTATTCCCTTCAAGAGTTCGTATCTTTTGTTACTACTCTGTGGTGTGTGGTGCACTGTCCTTTCTGATTCGGCGTTGTGGTTGGCGTTTGGTTTTGGACTGGTGCCTCGTTTGGTGCTTGCTTGCTCGATACTGGATTCAGCTATTGGTTTTTTAACTTTCTTGCTTGTTTGGCAATTCTGGGTCCTTTTATTTGCCACGGTTTGGTTCTTGGTACTTAGTGGGCACAGGGTCTATCGCAGTTTTTATTCTGGTTGGTTGCCTAGGTTTGGATTGTCTGTTGTCTTTGCTGGAGCCTTTGGGTGGCTGTCGTTGATCACGTTCTCTCCTACTCCCTTACTAGCAATTTTTCTGCTTCTTGTCTGCTTTCTAGGCCGTTTTCTGCATTGATTGGTGTGAGCTGTTATTGGGCTGGTCACTTCCTGTGCTTCGTGCTTTTGCTGTGTCTCTGCTGCTTCCCCTTTTTTTTTGGTTTATTCCTTGCTGATCTTTGCTCGTTGGCTTCCGTTTTCGTTCGTGCGCATATGAATTGTTTCTGCTGCTCTAATTTTCGCTTTTGCACCTGTGGGTGAGTGCTAGGTGGAGCGGTCTGTTTTCTCTGCTTGCCCCTTCCTTCTGTGCGCAAGATGGTGCAAGATGGCGCAAGATGACGACCTCCTCCTTTGCCCGTACTATGCTGTCGCCCGTACTTTGCCAGCGGCGCTCCGGATGTAAGGGGTCCCTTCTCGCACCTTGCTTTGGTGCGCGGGCGGATGATTGTCCACTACAGTGCACCGTCTCTCTTTTGTTCTCATGCTCCGCCCTTTTCCGCTACACTCTTAAGACGGCGGCCTCCAGTTGGGCAGGTAGTTTCGCTTTTACTCGTGTTTGCGCTAGTATTTGCGACTGTTGCTTTTCCTTTTTATCCCTTGGCTCCTTCTGGATTGCGGGACCTGCTTACTCCTCCCCTTCTGTGTTTTGGTCGGTTTCTCCTTCCCTGTCTATTCGCCAGTCTCTTTTTTGCTATTAATTTCATTTCCGCTTGCTTTTACGGGTTGGCTGTCTAGTTATTTGCTTATTTGCTTTAACGCGCCTTCTCTCTTCTTATTCTCGCGTTCTTTGTTCTCGTGCTCCACCCGCTTCGCCCATAAGATGACGGCCTGCTAATGGGCAGACAGTTTCGCTTTCGCTCGCACTCGTGCTTCTTTCTCATTTTTTTCCTTTTGCTTGCCTCTGAACTGCAAGCTCAGCTGGTTTCTTGCCCTCTGTGTGCCGGACACTATTTGTGGCTTGTTTGTTTTTCTGCTCACCCTGTCTCTTGGTGCTACTTAGAGCTTCCTTATAGTATCACGTACACACTCAAGATGGCGGCCACCAGCTAGGGCGGTAGTTTTCGGACGTTTTTCGTTGCCTGGGCACCGGAGACCTTTAGCCCTTCTTTTTAGCATGTTGTCGTTGAGGGTGGGGGAGCAGGTAGAGCGGGTAGCGAGCCGGGGGTCCCTGACCTTGTTGCGTGTCTGAGACTGTGGTCCCTCTGTGTTCTTTTTTGATGTTTCGCCGATGAGGGCTTATCGCGCCGGCATCTGCCTAGAGGGGGTTTGAATAAGCTGTGTCTACTGTTTTGGGATTTTGTATTGGGGAAAGTGCCCCGAGGGAGGAGAGTCAGTCCAGTTGGTGATGCAGATAGAGTAGGAGTCTTGGGTTTAGTGGAAGCATCTTAGAACGAGCTCGGTAGCTTAGGCTACTTACCTGGAGAAAGTGAATGTGCTTCTTAGGGAGCCTTCACTGCTGACACCATTTCTTTTGCCTGGGAGGTATGTTAAGCAGGGATGTCACCTTAGAGTGAGAGTAGGGACAGACTAACTTTCTTCTCTTTCCTTTGAGTAGATGCAGTCAAAGCTCCAAGTAAGAACTGTCATTGTATGCCTGATGCTTTTTGGAGCTTACTCTGATTTTCATCTTGAGTCGTCTGAGACTCTTGCATAGGATTATGTTTGTATTAGTGCCCGTCTATTTTCTAAACCTCTTGCTGAGATGCTTTTATGTTCAGTTATTTTTGGCTTTATAATAAATCTTTTGAACGTGTATTCCGTAGTCAGTGGTCCTTTGAGATTGGATTAATTTGGTCATTTACAAAATTGTCATGAGTTAAACATTTGATAATCTCCCCTTTACACTTCTTAGCAGACAATAAAGATCTAGTCAACCGTGGAGTCTAAGGATTGGTAAGGGAAAAATCCAGATTGGAATCCATCTCCGCCAGTTGGTAGCAACCGAGGATGGTTGTCTCTAGAGTAAGGGGAGTTCTAGACTAGAATAAGAGTTTCCCCAAGGCCCATAGAATTCAGGCGATGACCGTCCAGTGGATTACCGGTGGAAGACGGCGTTTCATGGAAACCGATGGAGAGTGACGGCGCGGTGAAAGTAGCAATTCGTGAGAGAGTGAGTGTGAATAGGGTTATATGTTGTTAGATTGTGGTGTTTTGTGTTGTGATGTCTTGCGGAGTTGGAATGCCTGTTGTATGAAAGGAGATCAGGCTGTGAGCGTGCGCAGCACAGGAAAGTCTTAGGCTCAAGGAGTAGCTTAAGCAGTTAGGGTGTAACAGACACCCAGCATAATTGTTGATCACTGTTAAGGGGATCATGAGGTACCATCGATCGCCTGTTTGGACCGAGATAGGGGGAGCGAGTGTGTGAGTGCGTGAGTAGCTGACTCTGGTCGTTGGTTGCTGTATGTGGAACTTGAGCGTTTGTAACCTATCAGTTGAGGTGATTGTCCGGTCGTTTCGTGAACATACAGTTGCCAGTTTTCGGTAGACAATTACATGAGGCTGTGGACGTACAGTCAGACTGTGGGCGTACAGTCAGCGAAGTAATTGCTTGGAAGTACAGGCGATTATTTCAGTGTATGAATGGGACTTATGCGTGAGTGAGAACCGAACTGTAAAGGAGGGGAACTGCTGTGAGCGGGGGAAAGTGACGTCAGAAGGTGCCACGCTTTGATAGGGTGGTTGGTGTGAAGCTGCGCTGGGATTGGTGGATTGTCATCAGGAAGTAAGCAAGCACTGCTGAAAGGAGAAACGTTGGTTTCATCATGAAATGTTTTAAAGTGGTACGAGATTTGTTTAGAAGAGAAAATAAATTAGATGCTCAGGGAGGAGAAGAGGCTCCACCCGAGGATACTCCAGCTCATTACATGGCTACAAATGTGAGTTTGCATACTATACTTTGGCTTGAGAATTGGTGCAAAATGACTGAAGGAAATGAAGAACTGATCTTTCCCAGAGTAGAAGTGTTATGCCAGTTGAAATCGATTATGGCTTCTTTGCGATCTTTGCCTGGGCCTTCACAGTTTGAGGCATTACATGCATGGATTAGGGCGGCATACGAAAGAAACAGAGACAGGAGACAGGAAAGAGTGAAAAGATCAGTCAGAGCATTTCAAGACGCAAGGTGGGATGCATTGGAGAAAAGATGGAGAGTACAGACGATCGAGGGGGATAAGCTGTACCCACTGTTGGTCAAGACAGGAAACACCCAGAAGGGGGTTGGAGAGGACGATGATAATGATACAGATGATAGTTTGATTTAAAGGTTGCTATCTGAGAGACCACCTCCATACAATCCAGAGTCAGAGGGGGAAAAATTAGCCCCGCTGGAGGAAGCCAGAGAATCGCAGGTTCCGCCGAGTACAGGAGTAGTGGGCAAACTCTGGATAGGAGGAATGGGAATACAGAATCAATAGGGCATAGGTACTAGGAGGTTACCAGATGCCCTTACGGTGCCAGTTACCATTGGTCCCATAGTGTCCGTGTATGATCCAGATCAGGTGAGTGGACATGCATTTCACACAGGAGTTAAAGGGAGTACCAGCGTAGGAGGAAACAGTGTAGTGGGTGGATTGGTCCAACCACGAGGCCTGTAGATTTGAGTATGCCATTGCCAACCATGGTGGACTTGTCCAGGGCACCCATGTATATGAGAGGTCCGAGGCCAAAGCCCTTAGATGAACTAAGATCAGACCTGAGAATGTGGGATTCACCCGAAGGGAATCAGAGTGTCACAGCAAGGGAAGATTGAGACCATGGGAGTGCAGAAAACAGGATGAGCTTTAGGGATACATCTCAAGTGAATAGGTGCCGAGAACAAGATGGTGACTGTAGGGAGTCAAGTGGCACATCGAGTCAAGGTATATTGAGAGCAGCAATAAAGTGAAAGAGGTTAGATGTAATGTGCTTAAAAGCAGAGGTGGACGAGATTGTTGAAGGGAACTTGCCCTTAGAGAGAGTGGAACTCTGTGAACCAGATGAGTTGTTGTTTGTGGCAAAGGATGTGACTCGCAAAGAAAGGTCGGCACATGAGAAACTAACTGAATTGCCAAACAAGTATGAGGTGGATCTGTCCAAGACAAAAATGTTACAAGGTAGTCACAGGTTACAATACACCGATCAAGATCTGGAAGAGAATCATTGGATTGAAGACCCACATTAGAGAGTTGATCATAGTAATACAGGCATGGAACAGGCTTGACAAATGGGAAGAAAGATGGACAAAGAGAAAGAGTGTCAAAAGTAGTGTGGCAGAGACATCTCCTCCAGGAGGAGGAACATCAGGAATAGGGAACTACACTTTACGAGCGGTAGCTAGCGGAGGGTATGTGCATATGCCTTGGAGTAGAGGCAATTTGGCGGCATTCACAAATGATTTCCCATAGTTGAGGGAGAGTCCAGCTGAGTGGTACAAGCAGGTTGAGAGGTTTGTTAAGATCTCAAAAGGTCTTATGGATTGATCTGAACACACTGTTTGACATAGTGGTTCTGGGTGATTTGTGGCTAGTCTGTAAGGTTGCTGTTGAATGGCCCACTTCTGAACGGGACAGGGATGTTGTCACAAATGGCATCACCAATTGTCATGCAAAAATATGAGCAGGTGATCACATGGTTGAAATCCAAGGTACCACCACAGGATATCGACTGAGTGAAGATAGATCGAACTGTTCAGGAACCAAAGGAGACAGTGCATGAGTATTATGAAAGGTTGTTGCAAGTCTTTAAGCAGTACAGTGGCTTGGATGTGATGGACCCGAAAGACATGGCACAGTTTGTTTCAAAGTTGGTCTTAGGATTGAGACCTGAGATTTGCCTCAGGATCCAGCAGCACTTGATTTGCTGGCAGAATAAACTGCTAGATGAGATACTGAGGTGCGCCAGATATTGTAGTGATGAAGTAGATTCAAAACACAGGAAACTTAAGGACAAATTGATGCTGGTCCAGATGCAAGCAGCTGACAAGGGAGGTCAAGTACAGACAATCGGAGGACGGCTAGATAGGAAACAGAATGGTCCGAAAAAGGGAAATGTAGAAGACTCTAAACCAAGAGTAGATTTGGCAACTCTGAACAAGACTACTGAGTGTCACCTTTTTCATCAGGTTGGACACTGGAGATGCGAGTGTCTCTTGAATCCTGCGAATCAGTTACAGTAGGAGGAAGAAGTAGTACAAGTGGAGGAGCCTGAGGTAACTAAGACAGTAACGAAGCCAAAGGTCGATGAAAAGGGGGCCTTCGGCTCCGCAAGTACAGGTTCCCCTGCCACTGAGGATCCCGACAGGGATCCGGACCTACCAGGACATGCCTCTTTTTGATGACAGCGATGATTGTTACCTAGACCCGTTGGCATGACGGTGCCTGAGGAAGGAGGAAGACTGCACTCTTGGGGCAGTCTTGGAGGTAGACCAGAGGGGATCATTTGTGGCAACTGATGTCAATGGTCACCCTACCACCATTCTGGTTGATACTGTTGCTACCCGTTCTACTGTGAGATCTGCAGTAGTCCCCAACCTACCCCTCTCTGGACAATGTATCCAAGTTGTAGGCTTTGCGAATAAGAAAATGACAAGCCCCCTGACTGAACCGATTTCTGTGAAGATAGGAACATTTAGGGATAGATATCAGTTTGTGGTGTGTGATTCAAGCCCAGTTTGCTTGTTAGGAAGAGATCTTTTGTGCAAACGTAACTGCACCATTTATTGCACCCCCCAAGGGAGTGGAAGTGCAAACCAATGATGATGATGCCACCTTTAAGGTTACGAATCAGCACTATTGCATAGAAATGTACCCAGTGCTGACAGTGGAAGAACTTCCACTTGATTTGAGAGATTCGGTTCCACAGGAAGTGTGGGACTTTACCGGTGAGGATATAGGCTTGATTAAAGGAGTTGAGCCAGTCAAGATTCAGGTTAAACAGAATGTTGATTTCTCAAGAATGCCCCAGTACAATTTGACACCAGAAACGGTTGCAGGGATAAAACCTGTGATCGAATCCATGATCAAGCAGGGGATTCTGAAGGAGATAATGGGCAGTCCCTGTAACTCTCATATTATGGGTTTGCAGAAACGAAGCAGGAAATGTAGAATTGTGCAAGACCTGAGGAAAGTGAACAACATAGTTGTTCCATGTTGTCTAGTGGTACCGACTCCATCTGTGATACTGTTTCAGAGTCCATGTGAAGCGGAGTGGTTCACTGTGATTGACCTTTGTCAGGCATTCTTATCAATACCATTGCATGAGGAGAGCCAATTTCTTTTTGCATTCAAACTGGAACCTTGTTTTAACATGGTGTCGTATCCCTCAAGGGTATACAGAAAGTCCATCGATCTTTAATCAGATTTTGAAGAAGAATCTTGACAGTCTTGTACTGCCACAGAACTCTGTTCTCGTTCAGTACATAGACAACCTCTTTGTGGCATCAGAGACGGAAGATGCCTGTAGGGTTGATACCATCGCCTTACTGAATCATTTGGCAGAGAATGGACACAAGGTGTCACCAAATAAGTTACAGTACTGTTTGAATGAGGTGCAGTATTTGGGGCACCGAATAGAGAAAGGCAAGAGAAAGGTGTCACCTGATAGGATTGAGGCCATTATGAGTATGACGGTGCCTTCTAAACGTTAAATGTTAAATGTTACAGGAATTCTAAAGCGCATAGCTGCCCGTGAGCGTCCCAGCGCTAGGTAAGTACAGACAGAGTCATAAGGGGGGCTCACGGGAACAACCAGGTTTTTAGAGATTTTCGGAAGGCCAGGAGATTGGGCTGAGCACGAATGTCAGGGGGGAGGGAGTTCCATAATTTGGAAGCATTGTAGGAGAAACGCCGACCTCCTGATCGCGCTCTCTTGATCTCAGGTGGCAAGGTTAAGTGGGCATTAGAAGATCAAGGGGTCTAGAGGTGGTGTATGGAGTCACCAGGTCTCTAAGGATGGGGGGGGCTTTACCGTTAAGCATTTTGTGAGTCAGACAGAGCGCCTTAAATTGCACTCTTTCTGCCACGGGCAGCCAGTGAAGAGATTTAATGGCTGGCTTAGACAAGCACCGGCTCTTGGTGTTGGTGAGCATCCGTGCAGCCGCGTTCTGCACCACCTGCAGTTTGGCAGTGACTTTCCGCGGGGCACCCAGCAACAGTGCGTTGCCATAATCCAGGCGTGACAGGATAAGACCTTGGATGAGGAGTTTCCTTGATGGGAAAGGTAGCAGTGGTAGGATTTTCCGGGCAAATTATAAATTTTTCTACACTGAGGGATGTCAGAATGTTTCTAGGGATGGTTGGCTACTGTCGCCAGTGGATTGCCAACTTCTCGTTGAAGGCGAAACCTCTGCAGAGACTGACGCGCAAGGATGTGAGTGATCCGGTACCATGGGACAATGACTGTATGACGGTGTTCCTGGAGTTGCGAGAGGACCTTTGTCGTGCTCCGGCGCTGGGGATGCCTGACCTCAACAAGCCTTTTTCATTATTTTGCTGTGAGCGAGAAGGATGTGCATTGTCAGTTTTAGTGCAGAACATGGAAGTGTCCGTAGACCAGTTGCCTACTTTCCAGCTACATTAGACCCAGTAGCTTCTGCGTTGCCGGGATGTCTCAAATCTGTTGCTGCAATGGGTGTCAGCATTGAAAGGTGTGAAAGTATTGTCATGGGACATTCACTGACTGTTTATATACCACATTCTGTTGAACTGTTGATGACAAGTACCAAGACACAGCACCTGAACAATAATTGACTAACACGATACGAGCAAGTCATTCTTGCTGCGGAGAATGTTACTCTTAAATGGTGTTCTGTTTTGAATCCTACAACATTGATGCCGCTACCCAATACCCTTGATGAAGATTGTGCGGACCATGATTGTCTTGATGTTATTGAACTTTGCACCAAACCGAGACCTGACATTGTTGATGAACCATTGCCTGACCCTGATGAAATGTTCTTTGTTGATGGTTCATGCTTAAGGGACAGTGTCGGTCAGTTGAGAGCAGCGTTTGCTGTGTATACCATCAGGGGAGTAGTTGAAGCTGTGTGCCTGGAAGGAGTATACTCCGCTCACGTAGCTGAGTTCGTTGCTTTGGCTCGTACCTGTTTGGCAGCTGACCAGATTTGAATAACCATTTACACTGACAGCCAATACGGATTTGGTGTGGTTCATGGTTTCGGACAGCTCTGGTCCCAGAGAGGTTACATGACATTGTCAGGATCACCTATTAGGAATGGGGAGTTCATGAGGTTATTCTTGGAGGCCTTACAGCACATAAAAGAAATTCCTGTTGTTAAATGCGCAGCTCATGGGAAGGGGATGGATTTTGTCTCATTCAGAAACAGATACGCTGACGAATTCGCACGTTTCTGTGCCGAGCAAGGTTACAACTTTACTGAGAGACACACAGAGAGGAGCCAAGAAAGAACCGAGTTCAACACAATGTTTGCCATGGCAGATACATGGGATGAGCTCAAGTGACTGCAGGAACAAGTTTCAGAGCAGGAGAAGAATGTGGATCAAGTCAGGATGTGTGAAAGGTGACGTCAACATTCGGTCTCCAGCGATGGGAGAGCAGTGTTGCCAGATGATTTGTTGGACCCAATGGCAAGGCAGATTCATGGTGGAGTACATCTGGGAAGAGATGCCATGGTGCGAGTGTTCAGACAAACGTGGTACAATCTGCAATTTCATGCAGTAGCTGAAGCTGTGTATCAGAGGTGTGTTACATGTCAACAAATGAATGCTGGGAAAAAGACTGTGGTCACACTGAGTCACAGTGGGAGGTCGGAGGGCCTTTCAATAGGATGCAATTGGATTTTATCGAGATGGGTGGAGGCCTACCCTACACGTAGGTGCGACACACTCACTGTAGCAAAGTTGCTTTTGAGGGAGCTCATACCTAGATTCGGGATTCCGACCTCTTTGCAATCAGACAGAGGAACGTACTTCCACAGTGAAGTCATGAAGATGCTTTGTACAGCACTGCAAGTTGACCAGAGACTCCATTGTAGCTATCGTCCAGAGGCTTCTGGGATAGAGGAGCAAGTTAATTGGACTTGGAAAGCTTGAATGGCGAAGGTGTGTACGTCCACATCCCTGAAGTGGCCTGATGCGTTGCCTCTGGTGTTGATCAGTATCAGCAGTACTCCAGATAGGTGAACAGGTCTTTCACCTCATGAAGTGTTGATGGGGAGGCCTATGAGATTACCAGCAGTGCCATCCACCGCCTTGTATAACATCACAGATGATCTGATCCTTGATTATTGCAAGGGACTCACTGATGTCGCCGGTTCTGTGTCCCATCAGGTGCAGGCTGCTGTGATTCCAGCTTTGAGTGATCTCTGTCACGACCTGAGTCCAGGGGACTGGGTGCTGATTCGGAAGCATGTGAGAAAGAGCTGCCTGGATGTTCGTTGGAAAGGCCCTTACCAAGTAATATTGATAACGAACACTGCAGTGAGAAGTGTGGAGGACTGCCAAACTGGGTCCGTGCTTCTCACACCCGTCGAGTTCCAGCACCCTTGGAAGAAACAGCTCCTCTCCCGAATGAAAATCCAGATAAAGTGGCAGGGCCCCAGGAGGGGACAAGCCAAGCTGTGAGGGTAGCTGACAGAGCTGGTTGCTCACTAGACCAAGCTGAGGAGGGTCACGACGACAGTGACACTGAAACTGCCTCAGAAAGAGGAAGTTGTTGTGAAGGTGATCCAGAATCAGACTTAGTTGAAAGAAGTTGTGAGCAGGGAGAGCAAGGAGAAAGCAGGAGAACCAGCAGAGCAGAAGAGCAGTGGCTGAAGAGACAGAGCAGCTGAACTTGAGAATGGTTCCCGAGAGGGATCTTTCTCCGGTGTCCGAAGGGTCTGAGTTGGATGAGACAAAGAAGGGCAAGCTTGTGGAGGGCTGAGGAGTTCAAGACGAAAGAGGGTGCCTTGCTCGAAGTACGTGACTCCAGAGTGGTCATACGCTGTGATTGATGCCAGGAGTGCTGAGATCGGGGAGGCTGAGGGCAGTGACAGGGGTTAGTACCAGCCCTAACGTGAAGTTGGACGTGGTGTTGTTAGTACCAGGACTCGAAATTGAAGGAGTGCTGACCATCACAGTTCCGAATCCTCCGATTCTGAGCAGAATACATAACTTGATCTTGAATAGACTGATATTCCCTTAGTTTGGAGTTTAAATACCATCTCACGAATCTATTGTTCTTCGTCTTGAACATTTGCAGCATGTTTTCGTAGCTGTAGGAGCAAATTTGATTTTGGACTAAAAGAGACTTTGTTGTAAATAAGCTGAATTAGATAACCTAGGTCCGAGTGGAAGAAGAAGAAACATATTGACTTTCCATAGAGAACGGAGGAGGGCTAAGGTTGTCTTTTCAGGGTGTAAAGAAGGAACTGAAATTCAGAAGGGGACTTCCAGATTTCCGCTGTGTGGTTCGAGTTGGTTCACTAGCATCTAAAGAAGGAGAAAAAATTATTTTGAGTGTTTATTGCTGAACCAAGAAGCTGAAAATATTTCTGAGACCATGGAGGCCCAAATCGTAGAGCTAGGTGCATAGTAGGCACACTTGTAGGAGGTGAGATACTTTTAATAGTTCTAGTAGTTGTAGTTTCATATTTAGCCCCACACAAGCAGGCAGTGGAGGTACAGGGGTCACCTACACCTACCACTCCTAGCAAGAAAGAGGTCAAAATAGTAGACGAAAGAGCTTTGCTACTAGAAGAGAGTCGTAGGTTTCACATAGATCTTTCTAGAAGTGAGTTTAAGCCTAATGCATATGCCAAGTTTTTGTATGAGTATATTGATGCGATGGATGCGAAGGATTGTTATGTGTATAGGCAGTTACCTGCCTCAGTGGACGAGGGTATTAGACATCACCACCTTCCATTGACGTATGGTATTTCGTAGGCATGGGAGAATTTTGCGAATTCGCGATCCGCAAATTTGTGGATTTGCAAATTCACGATCCACAAAATTCGGGAGTTTGTGCCAATTTGCAGATTTATTTATTTTTGCATGTTCCCAGGTGTTCGCGGGGCGCTTTGCATGTTCGCGAGTGTTCGCGGGGCGCTTTACGTGTTCGCAGGTTTTTTTTTTTGCCTGGTTAATCACTGCCACCCTCTCGTTTTTTATGCCCTTCTGCCCTCTGTACGACTCGTTTCTGTGCCCTTCTGCCCTCTGCCCCACTCATTTTTTGTCCCCTTCTGCCCTCTGTCCTACTTT
This sequence comes from Lissotriton vulgaris, assembly GCF_964263255.1. NCBI lineage: Eukaryota > Metazoa > Chordata > Amphibia > Caudata > Salamandridae > Lissotriton > Lissotriton vulgaris. The sequence continues at coordinate 742,677,272 of NC_141695.1, read as the reverse complement.
TGTGCCCTTCTGCCCTCAGCCCCACTTAGAATGGCGCCGGCAAGCTGCCAGCGCCATTCTAAAATTGCTACAAATAGCTTCAACAGGAAGCACTAATAGATAAAGTAAAGCAGGTGCTCGAGTTGAAGGTCAAATTAAGTTATACAATCATTAATCACCCCAAGTTTGGGGTGATTAATGATTGTGTAACTCATTTTGAGCTTCAACTCGAGCACCTGCTTTACTTTATCTATTAGAGCTTCCTGTTGAAGCTGACTTTTGTAACTATTTTAGAATGACTCTGGCAGCTTGCCGGCGCCATGCTAAAAGAGTTACAAAAGTCAGCTTGAACCTTTGACCCAATCCGTTCCGCTCGCGGATTTTGCGGTAAATTTGCGAATCTCGCGGATTGCGAATTTACCAAAAATCCGCAAAATCCGCAAGTGGAACGGATTTTCCGCCCATGCTTTGTATTTTGTGTAGTTTGTTGCTTAGCATTTTCTATGGATGAAACAGATTTGAGTATTTCTTTTCGAATTACAATGCACTACTTCCTGAAGTACCAGCTCATAAGCAATTGAATAAGTATGATTATTACAAATCAGAAGATAGACTTAGAAAATATTCCATACTTACTGTAGAGTTAGATGCAGTTTATGCTCATCGCCATAATTTGACATGCAAATTGTCAGACATAGAAAAGAAATGCATAAATCAAGTAGAAGATAGATACAGAAAACAAAAGCAGTTGCAAGATTCAGGGCAGGGTAAAGTGGATTGGACGGATGAAGAAAAACTGCACAAATCCGGGGAGTTATGGTCCGATAGCTTTAGATGAAGTGCAGAAAGGGAAGTTGCGCATAAGGCGTCCACAAACATATTATGAGAATGTTGCAGTGGGATAGACCACGTGTGATCATATCTTCACATTGGAAGATTCAGCGAAGGACTTTTTGCAATGTGTGGTGCAAGTGATACCAACTGTGTATTTTGTTTGTGGAGGGAATGCTAATGTCAGATTGCCTGCGAAATGGTATAGAACGTATTATTTAGCAATCATTTTCCCTAAGATCTACCATGCAGAGGATTTGGATCTTTTTGAAGGGGGACAGCATGTGTAAGAGCAAAACGAAGTGCAAGTGCAGCAGCTATAGGTGGGGATGTTTTTGGAGCTATGATACCAGGATTGAGAGTGGTTCTGAATGATGTGAAGATCAGAAGGTTGGCGGCTGTTGCTGATGAGTTGTCGATGACTACAGCTAAGTCGTTGGTGTTGGTGGAAGGAGAGATGTTGTCGATAAGGACTATGGTTTTGCAAAATTGTCTTGCTTTAGATGGCCTTTTGGCAAAAGAGGGTGGAGTCTGTAAACTTTTGAAGGTCCAGGAATGTTGCACGTATATCCCAGATAACAGCAAGGATCTGCAGAGATATATAAGTAACATTACTACGATTCATCATGAGATTGAAGATCTGACTGAGGAAGGTGTTTGGGAGAAAGTTGGAAAAGTATTTGGGAAAGTGGGAGGTTGGTTTGCGAGCTTAGGAAAAGGATTCCTTGGCTATGTGTTGAAACATTTAGTTATAGCTACGGCTTGTGTGATTGGATTGTGGGGATTGTTAAGAGCTTGTTAGTGGTATAGGTCCAACAGAATGGCGATGTCCATGAGAGAGCAAGAGAGGCGAATGGAGAGACTGCAGGACAGTCAATACAGAAGTATCCCAAACATTGAGATGTTTAGGCGAGGAAGAATGGCAACAAGTTCTGTTTAAGTCGGTTCTTTCCCAAAGGATGGTGTTGTTTGGTGATGACACAGGTCATCAAAGGGGGAGTCTGATAAAGCGCCAAGATGTTTTGAAAATTTGTAGGGGTGCATCAAGCCACAAGTAGTGTGCACCCGCATATTTAGAGGACTGTATTAACGTGTGATTATTAAAAATGTAGGACTAATCGAGTGTATTGCAAAATATAAAAGTTTTCTCATAACATTTGAAGACTAATGTAGTGCTTTTATCAAGAATATGCCTTAAGTAATGCATAAATTATTGCTTTATGTGTGAAATGTTGCATTAGGATTAACGGGCCATGTTAAAGTTGCACATATAGGTTGCATATTAATAAAATGGCATGATGTTTTAACACGAGAAAAAGTGATGCTTTAGAAATTAAATGAAATAATGCTTTTAGAATGACTTTGAATGTAATGCTTATGTTGTCGTATTAGAAATGCATTTAAAAGTGTAAAGGCCTGAGACATGGAAACGCTTGCAGAGGCCTAAATACAATTTATTAGCTTGAGATAATGCAGTGGACTCAAATTGAAATTTTCCTTGGAAAGGCTCTGTTCTCATTTGAATTTCAAATTGTAATTTTGTGTGTGTGCAAGGTTGATTTCTCACATGTCTCTGTTGCAGGTGCAAGGACATTTGCTTCGTTAGGTAGAATAACACTTTTTTTAGGAGTTAGGATGGTAGGAGCGGGAGATGTGGGATGACACTGGAATGCAGAGAAGATACTTTTGGCGGAGAAGGTGCCTGGGACCCAAGGACACAGCAACGGTTTTTGGATGAAGATGGAGCTTGGTGGAAAACTCCAGAAGCAAGCACCTGCCTAGAGGGGGTGTGATTAAGGCGTGTCTACTGTTTGTATGTTATTTTTGGCTTTGTAATTAATCTTTCGAACGTTTATTCCGTAGTCAGTGGTCCTTTCAGATTGGATTAATTTGGTTATTGACAGAATTGTAATGAGTTATAAATTTGGTAATCTCCCCTTTACACTTCTTAGCAGACAATAAAGAACTAGTTGACCGTGGATTCTAAGGATTGGTAAGGGAAAAATCCAGATTGGAATCCGGCTCTGCCAGGAGCATTTGGAGAATCACTAGAATGTTCTACTGTTTTGCTATTTGTGTTTGGCCTCTATGTAAATTTCTTATTTGTAGGTGCGTGCAACTGTTACTCTGTTTTCCTGTCCTAAGCAAACCATCCTGACTAGAAAGACCCATTTTCCACTGTTACTCTTGGATCCCACAGGCTTTAAAATGGTATCTGAAAATACTTCCAATGAATAATGACCTCGTGACAATCTGCATTTGTTCTCGATTCTGCCCTCTTTATATAAGAATGACGGTGGAAAATGACAACTGGGCTGAGAATAATGATCCTCAGTTTTACCATTCACAGTATCACTATCAATCAATTACTCAATTAGAGTTTGTAAAGCACAACTACTCACCCGTGAGGGTCTCAAGGCGCTGTAGGGGCTAGCGGGGGTATAGAGGATCAGACTAAGTGCTGAGTTCATCCGAAGGTCCAGGTCTTGAGGTCCTTCTGTATTATGTCAGCGAGGGAGCCAGGGAGAGCTGGGCAGAGCAGAGGTGTGCACCTGGAATGTGAAGCAGTGATTCAGGTATGTGTGTCCCGCATAGCGAAGAGCTTTGTATACGTGGGTGAGGAGTTTGAAGGTTATTCTTTTGTTGACTGGGAGCCAGTGGAGGCCGTGGAGGTGTTGAGTGAGGTTGCTGCAATGAGGAATGTTGAGGATTAGTCTTGCTGGGGCATTCTGGCCATTCTGGAGTCTTCAGAGGAGTTTCTGGGTGATGCCACCATAGCGTGCTTGCCGTAGTCAAGTCTGGTGCTGATGAGGGTATGGGTGACTGTCTTCCTAGATTTGGTGGAGATCCATTTGAAGATCTTTTGAAGCAGGCAGAGTGTGATGAAGCAGGCCGAGGATACAGTGTTTCTGTGCCGGTCCATTGTGAGTGGGGAGTCCAGTATGATGCCAAGTTTTCTAGCATGGTTCGTGGGGGTAGAGGGCCTTCCTAGAGCAGAGGGCCACCAGGAGTCATTCCAAGCAGAGGGGGAGGCTTCCAGGATGAGGACTTCAGTCTTGTCTGAGTTGAGCTTCAGGCAACTGTCCAAGTGGCGACAGCTTTCATTCTTTGTGAAAGTTGTTCCTGGTGACAGTGGGTTCTTTGGTGAGGGAGAGGATCAGCTGGGCATTGCTGGTGTAGGTGATGATGTTGAGTTTGTGGTTCCTTATGGTGGCTGTGAGAGGGTCCATGTAGATGCTAAAGAGTGTGGGGCTGAGGAAAGAGCCCTTGTGTACTCTGTAGCAGATCTTGGTCAGTTTCGAGAGGTACGGTGGGAGTCTAACCTGCTGTGTTCTGCCGATGAGGAAGGAGCAGATCCAGTTGAGGGCGTTGTCTTGGATACCAGTGTCATGGAGTCTTGTGGCTAGGGTGCAGTGGGAGACGGTTTTGAAGGCCACAGAGAGGTCCATTAGGATGAGGTCTGCAGTTTTGTCCTGGTAAAGGAGGGAGCGGATGTCGTCGGTGGCTGTGAAGTGGGCAGTCCCGGTGCTATGATTGCTCCGGAATCCAGATTGGGAGATGTCCAGGACATGTCTGGTTTCTATAAAGTCATTGAGCTGGACGTTGATGGCTTTTTTGATGACTTTGGTTTGGAAGGGGAGCAGCGATATGGGCCTGAAGTTCTTGAGGTCTGTCAGTTCCGTGGAGGGTTTCTTCAGGAGGGGGTTGATCTCGGCATATTTCCAGTCGTCGGGAAAAATGGTGGTCTCATGGGAGCAGTTGATGGTTTGGCATAGCTCAGGTGCAATGGTGGAGGCAGTTCTATGAAAGATGCGGTGTGGGCAGGAGTCTGAATGTGCTCCGGAGTGGATGCTTTTTATGGTGTTTATGGTGTTGTTCGTGGTGAGTGGGGACCAGCTGTGCAGAGTCGGTCGGGGTGCGGTATTGGTTGTGGTGGTAACTTGCGTGGTTGGGTGGTCTTGGGTGTGGAAGTTGTAGTAGATAATCTTGATTTTGTGGTAGAAGGTGCTGAGTCTGTTGCAGAAGTCTTGGGGGGGTCGGACATCTGTAGCCTCACTGTTGGGATTGGCAAACTCCTTGATGATGTTGAAGAGTTCTTTGCTATTGTGTGCGTTGTTGGTGATTCTCTCTTGGAGGGCCTTAGTCCTTGGGGTTTTGATTAGGTGGTGGTGTTGAGCGGGGTGGCTGCTTTGAAGTCTGTGTGGGCTTCTGGGGTTTTGTTGTTCCTCCACATCATCTTGAGCCGTCTACAGGTGTGTCTGAACTCTGGAAGCGCAGGAGTGAAACAGCTTGCTTTCTTGACATGTTGTTTGCCAGTGGCTTTCTTGAGGTGGCAAGGGTGTCGGCGCAGATTGCAATCCATTGGCGGAGGTATCGTGCTGTGGTGTTCATGTCTGAGGATATTGGTGGTGATGTGTCATTGAGGAAGGTGGTGACTTGATAATCTGTAACTCTGTTCCAGTTTCTGTGGGGTAAACGGTGGGCATGCTGGTGTGCAGTGGGTTTGTAAGAAGAGAAGTGGATGCAGTGGTGGTCGGTCGAGAGGAGCTCAGTGGTGTGGCTGTAGACGATGCTGTTTCCTACGGTGAAGACGGGGTCGAGTGTGTCCCCTGCTGTGTATGTGGAAGAGGTGACCAGCTGTTTAAGTCCTATGTTGGCAATGTTCTCAAAGAGGTAGGAGTTGTTGGAATTGTTTTTGTTGTCCAGGTGGAAGTTGAGGTCTCCAAATCGGATGTAGTCAGTGGATGTGAGGGCCTGGGGTGTGATGAGGTCGACGATGGCATCAGTGAAAGAGGCGCGGACACCAGGTGGTCTGTAGACGAGGGTGCCGCAGAGGGTGGTTATTGGGTTGGTCTGGATCTGGAGTGGAAGTGTTCCAAGTGGGTTGTTGGTTGGTCTGAGAGGGTGGAGAGGTGAAGGGAACTTTTGTGGCCGATAGCGATGCCTCCCCCTGGCCGGATGAGATGATCCTTGTGAATGATCTTGTTGCCTTCGGGGATGGCAGTGGCAATATTTGGCGCTGAGCTGGAGTTCGTCCATGTTTCCATTAGGAAGTCGATGTCGGGTGAGGTGGCGTTGAGGAGGTCCCAGATCTCTGTGGCATGTTTGTGGAGTGATCGTATGTTAAGGAGCATGCACTTGTGAAGCTTGGGTGTGGTGAGGGTTGGTAGGTTGGGTGCCAATGATGTGGAATTACAGTAGGCATAATCATTCTAGGGATAATTATCAAAAAGTACAGCCAAAGGAATGTTGCTGAATATTTTTCTGCATTAATGTTTTTATGTATTATCAACAACATACCTTGTATGCTATTACATGTGATTTTACATATGCACACTGATATATTACTATTGTCTTTGAAACTATTTTGCTACATTGTGTAGAAATACATTTTTCCACTCTTGTCAACTAGGCCTCAATTTAGGCCAGGAAACCATTTTGTTCAAAATGGATGTAACATTTGCTCTTGTCCTCCGTCTGCACAGCTCATTGACTGTCCTTTCTACAGCACACAGAGGAGCAGATTGTTATTAGTTTATTTCTATTGTCATTGTTCATGCTTTCTTTGATGAAGTTTCCCCTGCTCAGTCTCAATACTGAAACTATATCTTCAAGGTCTTTCCGCTAGATCACTGTGATCTATTTATTCATATAACATGTTGTTGCTTATGTATTTAGTTTGTTCTAGCATCTCCAGGTGGCATAAGTGACCAGAGGGCAGAATAAATATTTGTGTAGTGGGTTGGTGCTTAGATGCTGAGGCAATATGGGGCTTTATGAGGCTGCACTCTGATTTACTTATGAAATTATACATTTGCTCACGCCACAGTAATTCTTCAGTTCTTCTAATTTCATATGTGAAAATAATGTCTAATTTTAGGGGTGAGCCACTCACCTATTCTACTAGGGATGCTGTCCATTTCTTACCGATTTTGCTGGGCACTTGGGACTTGTGCTACATTTTGATGTTGCATTACTCTGTATAGCCCAATTTATGGAGAGCCTTTGTAGCATTGCCTCTGTTTTGTCTTATTTTTAATGTTGTAATAAAAACCCTTTAACTATTATACTGATCTAGATTTAGTTATTGAGTGGGCCCTTTAACTTAATTGACTGAAATTCTGATCTTTTGATGTGTTGGAAGTTGCCTTGACATGGGGCCACTTTGCCTCATTCATTGAATTGTGGGCAATCTGCCTGAGGTAAATTCTAGGGTGTCTGAAATTTCAGGGCTCCTTTAAATCCACAATTCTGGCATTTATACATTTAGCCAATAACAATCACCTATAGGGAAAAAAGTTGTTGCCAAATGAATAGAATTTACACATGGTAAAAATACAACTAGACAATTACATTTAATTGAATTTATAATTAATCTAATTAAAGGGACAGCATCAACACAAGATTACACCAATTGCATCTTGCTTGGATGTCTAGTAACCCCACAGAACAGTTGTTTTATATGAGGAAGTTGCTTATGGGTTGTTCATCTTCATGACAAAGTCAAACACAATCTAATTTTGGGCAGTGGGTTCCATCATTTGTCCACTAAAGGCAATTGCCACCAACAATGGAACTACAGTGAATGGTAGTGTAATCACTATCAGTGGTAATTTGATATTCAATTTAAAGGAGATGGAGTGCAAATTGCTGCTGGTTGAGATTGCCTCCTACTCCAATAAGTAACACTTACTACCCAGCAGAGTTTGCCCATTGCCGCCACTGTCAACAATATGGGAAACAGCTTTTCTGTATCTCCAGTGTAACGATATTAAGTTCGTCAATCTCTCCCCACAGATCTAATGGTGTAAATCATTCATCATTCTGATCGCACGTCTTTTGTCTTTCTCAACTGTCTCTGAACTTGTGAAGAAGTTTGATGTTCCAAATGTAAATGTTTTATGGATCACTGCACATTGCCTAGGAATTTACTTCTGAGCCATAAATATAATGGGGTAGAAGAAATAATAGGAGGTTAGTGGTTAGTAGGAGCCAAATGTCAGACATAGCCCTTATCAGGTATTTCTCACTTATAACCACAGAGTCCACCCTTTAGTCAATGGTGTGTCTTAATAAAAGAGTTTTCTAGTGCTTTCTGCCTCAATGACTTGTTCATGACTTTACCCAGCTTTGGGACTTCATTTCCAAGACATCTGCCTCCTTGTTTTATCATTATGAAAGGCTGTTGAGTAATACTGTGAAATGTGTTAATGTTATAGTGGGGAGTGAGGCTTTCCATATTTCTTGGGATTCAAACATATGTTTGCTGTAGTCTTTGCATTCTTTCTAGTAATTTCTTTGGGAAGCCCAGTAAAAACCACTGTACACTAGCAGTAATCCATTCGTGTCATGTGATGCAATGTCATCATCTCCACATCATGAGGTTTGGTGAGTACTGAGAGGATTCTGTTGAACAGGAACACTAGTATTGATTGACCTAACCACAATATTAACTTAGTTTGATAATTACAAATTGATGTTGAACAGAACTCCAAGGGTTCTTGCCTTCATTGGTATTAGTTGTGGGAATAATGGTCATTCATTGGAGATCAACGTAATCTGTTCCACCATACTCAAGAATCGTAGTCTTGAATCCATTGGTTAATAGAGTTCAGCCACATTCAAATGTGGCCCTTGCTTTTATGGTTCTTCTCCAACTGAATATGGATTTTGGTTATTAACAGTTCACATTTGAAATTGTACCCTGCGTTGCTCTTGGACCTCAGCAAAAAGCTGCATATATAAGTTTTACAAAAGTGTAGAGGGTTCAGTCTTTTGGCACAGAGTTGAACATTTTCCAAACCAATGAGATTACTCGTCCTATTTACATGTATTCACTGCGTTCAAGGGGGAAAGATTTGATCTATTCCCTGTGGTCATTGTCCATTAACAATGATTATGCAATCAAATTGTGTAATCGATTGCATCGTGTACAGCTTAGGCAGAGGAATATCAGAACAGATAACTGGTATTCCTCCAAAGTAGAAAATATTTCCTCGCTGTTCATATACCAATGTGGTTTTGTGTCTCTTGTAGGTCTGAGCACTAACTGAAAGTTTTGCAGAAGGTAATTATGTTCCACATCATTTTATAGCTGCCAGTCACTTCTTCTGGGATCTCACTATGATATATCAGGTTCAATATCAGTCAGTAGGTAGCACAAATCCCTTGGTCTATTGCTGGTGTATTTTTAGTAACAGTGTAATGATAGCTTGTTTGAGTGATTTGAGGTCTTAACTTTCTAAGAATAATGCTTGTGAAGACGGGGATGAGGTGTGTGTGAACCATTTTACAAAGGTGCCACAGGCAAGGTTCTTTCGACAGATTGGAGGTGCTGACTTCAGAAACACAAAGAAAAGGCCCCAGAGGTAAGTTTTAAGACCCTGACTGTTAAGCCCCCTGAACAGAATTGACACCAACCTTGATTAACAGTGAGTCTAAACAAACAATGTACCCGAATATACTAGTAAAACAACAGGGAGTAGTTTTAACAAAAACGAGTTCCCATCAGTCCTCCATCGAGACCGCCCTTCATCATCTGGGATCTCTTGTGCAAATATATGTATATCACATACATGAGTCAAACGCCTGTGCTGGCAGATGGTACACCATGCACAGAAGCAACCACAGTATTGATGCCGATGTGAAACTAATGACGTGTCTAGTGGAGAACTGAATAGCAGTGCTTAGAAAAGGGTGTAATGTGAAAAGAAAGAGAAGAAGGCTCTAAAATTAGGTCGTGATCAGGAAAAACTCTATTTAATATACCATCACACTCCTAAATTAATAAAAACAGTGCAAGTTAGTGGTTTAACAAATGGCCACTAAAACAAGATGTAAGGTCGACATGTTTCTGCAGACAAACGGAGTCTAGAGATCTCCTGCTGCTTCCTCAGGACCATTAGTGCTACTGCTGAATTTAGAAAACAAACATAAACCATATCACCTGAAAAGTGTATGTATGATCATCTTCTCATCCTAAAGATAGGAGGAAAAAGTATATATAAGGGTACAATGTCTGAAAATGCAACAAATTACAAAAAATTACATAACATGCTCAATGTGCCATCGTTATAGTTATGTATTATGTGCTAGTCATGACTGATTACTGACCAACATCAAGACCGTCCAAGTCGGTCACAAACCACTGTTTAGTAAATTTGTAAGTTTAAATTCACTCACCCACTTGATGGGAAGGAACAACTCCACCTCACCTGGCACGAGCTCAGGTAGTGGATGCACCGCACTATGAAAAAAACAACAAATAAATAGATGTATCTACACCTATGAACACACCTAGTCTGACCAGTCTCAACATGCGCCACACCTGACGCCACATGCCCGCAAATGTCAGGAAACTACACCTGATTTTGTTAACTGCCTAAGGGGCAGTGTTGCCAATTGTTTCGGACTTATTGACTCAGTAGTCACTCAATATCAGACCCACAAGGCCCACACATTAGCCGGCCAACGGCCGATCCCGAGATAAACAATCATCCCGATTCTTGGAGGTTCTGCATAGAACTCACCTCTCCGTCGGTGCACCGGTCATCCCTCTAAGCTCTCTCGTAGGGAGGAACCGACTCGGTGCACCGGAGGAACATATATGCCTGTCTTGCTTCCGCCTCACGCGTCGGGCGTATCTGGACGTGCCCGACGCGTGATGGCGCCAGACGCGCCGTTGCTGGCAAGCGCTTGCCAGCAACGGCGCGTCTGACGCCATCACGCGTCGGGCACGTCCAGATACGCCCGACGCGTGAGGCGGAAGCAAGACAGGCATATATGTTCCTCCGGTGCACCGAGTCGGTTCCTCCCTACGAGAGAGCTTAGAGGGATGACCGGTGCACCGACGGAGAGGTGAGTTCTATGCAGAACCTCCAAGAATCGGGATGATTGTTTATCTCGGGATCGGCCGTTGGCCGGCTAATGTGTGGGCCTTGTGGGTCTGATATTGAGTGACTACTGAGTCAATAAGTCCGAAACAATTGGCAACACTGCCCCTTAGGCAGTTAACAAAATCAGGTGTAGTTTCCTGACATTTGCGGGCATGTGGCGTCAGGTGTGGCGCATGTTGAGACTGGTCAGACTAGGTGTGTTCATAGGTGTAGATACATCTATTTATTTGTTGTTTTTTTCATAGTGCGGTGCATCCACTACCTGAGCTCGTGCCAGGTGAGGTGGAGTTGTTCCTTCCCATCAAGTGGGTGAGTGAATTTAAACTTACAAATTTACTAAACAGTGGTTTGTGACCGACTTGGACGGTCTTGATGTTGGTCAGTAATCAGTCATGACTAGCACATAATACATAACTATAACGATGGCACATTGAGCATGTTATGTAATTTTTTGTAATTTGTTGCATTTTCAGACATTGTACCCTTATATATACTTTTTCCTCCTATCTTTAGGATGAGAAGATGATCATACATACACTTTTCAGGTGATATGGTTTATGTTTGTTTTCTAAATTCAGCAGTAGCACTAATGGTCCTGAGGAAGCAGCAGGAGATCTCTAGACTCCGTTTGTCTGCAGAAACATGTCGACCTTACATCTTGTTTTAGTGGCCATTTGTTATACCACTAACTTGCACTGTTTTTATTAATTTAGGAGTGTGATGGTATATTAAATAGAGTTTTTCCTGATCACGACCTAATTTTAGAGCCTTCTTCTCTTTCTTTTCACATTACACCCTTTTCTAAGCACTGCTATTCAGTTCTCCACTAGACACGTCATTAGTTTCACATCGGCATCAATACTGTGGTTGCTTCTGTGCATGGTGTACCATCTGCCAGCACAGGCGTTTGACTCATGTATGTGATATACATATATTTGCACAAGAGATCCCAGATGATGAAGGGCGGTCTCGATGGAGGACTGATGGGAACTCGTTTTTGTTAAAACTACTCCCTGTTGTTTTACTAGTATATTGGGGTACATTGTTTGTTTAGACTCACTGTTAATCAAGGTTGGTGTCGGTGCTGACTTCAGCCCTACATTTATTTCACAGTCCTCTTCCAGTTATTTTGACTAAAACCTAAGCCTGATGTCTGCATGGCAGTAAACATAGAGCATAATATTCAAAGTAACAAACAATGTCGGTCTTTAGTGGTGCTATTGTGCTGCCAGCACCCAGCCACCTCGATGCAAATAAGCCACACTGCAAAGCAGTACAGGACAATATCGTAACACAAGCACGGCGCCAAAGCACACACACTGCAGTTTCGTACTCTTTTTCTAATCCCCAGTCCTTGGTAAGAAAATCCAATCCAAGCATGAGTAGTACACTGTTCTCTTTTAATTCATGAATACATCTGAGTACATTGTATTTAACACGAAGCTGCCGACATGTGTTTCGTCCTCCTGGAATTTTTCAAGGCTATGTTGACTTTCAAGAGTTAAAACATTCAGTAACCTCGTCACAATCCCGTGTTTTTATAAGCAACGCTGTTGTACAGGTGATTAGAAAACGTCACTAATGACCCTCCCGGTGGGAACCCCCTTATTCTTGTAATGACAGAAGATTTTTATTGACTGATTTGGTGATCCATTGATATGACTCATCGAACATCTTTTGGCCTACTTTAGGCTCTGTGGTGTCTCTCCTAATTTTTCCTAAAATGTATGATACCCTCAATGAATAACATGTCAAGCCTTTGTGGTTCAAGTTAGCATCTTATCCTATTTGGTGAGGGGTTTAGGAACAAACTTGTTTGCTGTCTTACCTGCTGTAAAAAAATATTTCAGTAAGGTCATTTATCTTTGATTGTTCATGTGAAATAGCCACATTTTCTGAGTTGAGAAGGAACGGTGTGCGGAATTTGTATAATTTGCATTTGCATAATTGCATGAATTTCTTTTACAAATTCACACAAAGTGAAATGCAAAATCGGAATTTGGTGCATCCTCTTCACACAATTTGCATCCTCGAGTACTGGACGCAATAATACATGTTGCTCTTAAAAGAATTGCAAAAACAGATGCTCGCATTCTGGTCGTTAGTGGTGTTCCAGTTGTTTTTGCTGTGACCAGCGCATAATGAGGTGGTGTGTGCTAGTAACATAATTTCTGGAATTTAACATAACAATTGCAAATCAAAATATACAAGATTATGCCAGTGTAATAGAAATTTTGCCCAGGCCTACTTAAAACCTCAGTTGTAAGTCATTAAAGTATGTGAAGAGACTTTGACAGAGCCCGCCCAAGATAAGAATGACAGTGATCTTCACTATTGATTCCAGATGTGGCCACCTACAAGAACACAACAGTCCGTCTCAGGTTAAAAACCAGGTAGGGTATAGCTTGTAACAACACAAGGTTGAACACTACCCTCAGAAAGATATGCCTTCAAGGGCCATCTAATGTGGAATCAAGATAGGAAGGGGTAAGTGCCACCACCACCATGCCCGGCTGATGGGGCTGATATAAACCAAAGACACCAAACAAAAGAGTCCAGGTATTCAGGTTCGGAAACCCCAACAGTGAATAATCATTGGACAGAGGGGAAAAAAAAAAACCCGGGCTTCAGTTTACCCATACCAAACGGTGCCAGTGATCTTGTCAAAAATATTTTACCAGTTGGAAGAAATAGTAACAGTGGAGAGCAACTTTGCAAAATGTAAGTAAACCTGTGCCAGACAGTGGATTCCAAATACACTGAGCAATATGCACACTATGTTGTTGCTAATGGCAATACATGTTTTCAGTTGCAGAAACTACTTTTTGCCTCTCACTCGAAATATATATTTTTGTAATTGGTAGGTGCGCCTAAGTATGGCATCAACATAGCAGTAAAAAATATATGGCAACTCGTCACGTATTCCGCCCTAAGTGCGCTGGGGATGCCCAGACGTGGGTCCCAGGCACTCCACACCACTGGAGTCAAGCTAGCCGGGCTGATGAGAGGTGTTACCTCGAAACCGGTCCGGTCTTTGGATGCTTGATTCCGTTCTGGGAAGGACATGGCTTTTGCAGTTCGGAATGGACTGTTCCGATGGGGCACAGGGTCAGAGCTGATTTGCATATCGCCATTGTCTAACCCAGGGTGGTGTGGAATGCAAAAAAACGATGGATTTGGGCCCAGATCTTCGGACTGGGGTGAATGTGTGACATTGATCCACATTCGGTCCATCACCTGTTTTGTTTGCAAATTCCGCCCTAAGTGCGCTGGGGATGCTCAGACGTGGGTCCCATGCACTCCACACCACTAGAGTCATCCTAGCCCGGCTGATGAGAGGTGTTACCTCGAAACCGGTCCGGTCCTCGGATGCTTGATTCCGTTCTGGGAAGGACATGGCTTTTGTAGTTCGGACTGGACTGTTCCCATGGGGCACAGGGTCAGAGCTGATTTGCATATCGCCATTGTCTAACCCAGGGTGGTGTGGAGTGCAAAAAAACAATGGATTTGGGCCCAGATCTTCGGACTGGGGTGAATGTGTGACATTGATCCATATTCGGTCCATCACCTGTTTTGTTTGCAAATTCCGCCCTAAGTGCGCTGGGGATGCTCAGACGTGGGTCCCAGGCACTCCACACCACTGGAGTCAAGCTAGCCGGGCTGATGAGAGGTGTTACCTCGAAACCGGTCCGGTCCTCGGATGCTTGATTCCGTTCTGGGAAGGACATGGCTTTTGTAGTTCGGACTGGACTGTTCCCATGGGGCACAGGGTCAGAGCTGATTTGCATATCGCCATTGTCTAACCCAGGGTGGTGTGGAGTGCAAAAAAACGATGGATTTGGGCCCCGATCTTCGGACTGGGGTGAATGTGTGACATTGATCCACATTCGGTCCATCACCTGTTTTGTTTGCAAATTCCGCCCTAAGTGCGCTGGGGATGCTCAGACGTGGGTCCCAGGCACTCCACACCACTGGAGTCAAGCTAGCCGGGCTGATGAGAGGTGTTACCTCGAAACCGGTCCGGTCCTCGGATGCTTGATTCCGTTCTGGGAAGGACATGGCTTTTGTAGTTCGGACTGGACTGTTCCCATGGGGCACAGGGTCAGAGCTGATTTGCATATCGCCATTGTCTAACCCTTGGTGGGGTGGAGTGCAAAAAAACGATGGATTTGGGCCCAGATCTTCGGACTGGGGTGAATGTGTGACATTGATCCACATTCGGTCCATCACCTGTTTTGTTTGCAAATTCCGCCCTAAGTGCGCTGGGGATGCTCAGACGTGGGTCCCAGGCACTCCACACCACTGGAGTCAAGCTAGCCGGGCTGATGAGAGGTGTTACCTCGAAACCGGTCCGGTCCTCGGATGCTTGATTCCGTTCTGGGAAGGACATGGCTTTTGTAGTTCGGACTGGACTGTTCCCATGGGGCACAGGGTCAGAGCTGATTTGCATATCGCCATTGTCTAACCCAGGGTGGTGTGGAGTGCAAAAAAACGATGGATTTGGGCCCAGATCTTCGGACTGGGGTGAATGTGTGACATTGATCCACATTCGGTCCATCACCTGTTTTGTTTGCAAATTCCGCCCTAAGTGCGCTGGGGATGCTCAGACGTGGGTCCCAGGCACTCCACACCACTGGAGTCAAGCTAGCCGGGCTGATGAGAGGTGTTACCTCGAAACCGGTCCGGTCCTCGGATGCTTGATTCCGTTCTGGGAAGGACATGGCTTTTGTAGTTCGGACTGGACTGTTCCCATGGGGCACAGGGTCAGAGCTGATTTGCATATCGCCATTGTCTAACCCAGGGTGGTGTGGAGTGCAAAAAAACGATGGATTTGGGCCCAGATCTTCGGACTGGGGTGAATGTGTGACATTGATCCACATTCGGTCCATCACCTGTTTTGTTTGCAAATTCCGCCCTAAGTGCGCTGGGGATGCTCAGACGTGGGTCCCAGGCACTCCACACCACTGGAGTCAAGCTAGCCGGTCTGATGAGAGGTGTTACCTCGAAACCGGTCCGGTCCTCGGATGCTTGATTCCGTTCTGGGAAGGACATGGCTTTTGTAGTTCGGACTGGACTGTTCCCATGGGGCACAGGGTCAGAGCTGATTTGCATATCCCCATTGTCTAACCCAGGGTGGTGTGGAGTGCAAAAAAATGATGGATTTGGGCCCAGATCTTCGGACTGGGGTGAATGTGTGACATTGATCCACATTCGGTCCATCACCTGTTTTGTTCACTCATATGTGATGGCACAATCAGTGCTGTAGGCCCACTAGTATCATTTGATTTACAGGCCTTGGGCACACACCGTGCACTTTACTAGGAACTTACCAGTAAATCAAATATGCCAATCATGGATAACCAATTACAGACACAATTTTACACAGGGAGCACTTGCACTTTAGCACTGGTCAGCAGTGGTTAAATGCCTAGAAACAGGATGTCAGAACCAAAAAAATGGGGGAAAACACGCCAAATATGCAAGGTCTAACACTATTATATATTCTATAATTATAATCTGGGAAATGAGAGACCCCAGTTATGACAAACTACATGGATTTGCCAGGAAATGTAAAACGACCATCTCTCCACTGGTGAGCCAGCAAAAACAGCATGCGCCCCTCCAATACTGTATTCAGGTGCCATCAACAGAAAGTAGCATCATAACCTGTCATGGGAGTAGCAGCCACCCACATTAAAAGGAGTCAGTGGTCTGCAGATGTCCAACTCAATATAGCATTCTTTTGTCAAGAAGCATACCATAATCGTGTAGAGATTTTACCAAGAGATGCGTGACAGAGGTATGTTGCTCAGGAAACCATACTAATTTGGATGCTTTAAATCCTACAAGGGGAATGTGCCTAGAGCACCTATATGGTTGTCGATACCCTGGAAATATCCCTCTTAAAAAAGAGAACCAAGAATTTCAGATCATTATTCTGTAAGAGTGTATATAAATTATTTTTTTCTTCCTAAAAATCCGCTCTTTCAAGAACTGGAAGAAACATTTCTATTTTTAAAATTGTAGTACGTTGGAAAAGGTTACATGCCGAAGGACACTTTGGATCCTACTTCCAATTCGAAAAACGGCAACTATTATTTAAATGTACCCATTTTTGTAACATTGTGAGGTAAAATTCTTTGTTGGTCCAGCAGGGATTCAAATCTGTAGCCTACACGCAGAACTCTAAACTTTCACTCGAAGAGTAAGATAAGCCTTTGTTACCCATAGTTTGCAAGTAGATTTATTGCACGTATGGTCCACAAGCAATTATTTTTGGGGACTGGCACTTATTTTTCCTCAGCAGACCTGGAAACAGAGGAAGAAACAGAAAAATACAAAGAGAGGAAAGGAGCAGGAAGAGAAAGACAAAATGTAAGAGGCACTGGGAGACAGTAGGAATGAAAAAAACCTACTTGGGTGAAATAAAAGGATTAAGGTTGACTAGTGGTAGGAGAAAGAGGCATGAGGTGGAATCCAGACTATGCAGCCTTGACATTCGGCAATCCCAACATTCGTCAATGCCTGCTGAGGGCATCTGAGACAGAATTTGCGCAACAATACTTATTATACAAACTAAGAAATGCCCAAGAGGCCCTGAAATGGTTGGGACATGCACAGTAAAGTAGTTTTTTTTTTTTTTTATCAAAAGCATAACATCGATAAAACGTATTCATAATTCATAGCAATTCCTGATTAAAAAAGCAGATCTGATAAAACTGATCATAGAAATACATATAGCAGCAGTTGATAATGAACTAAAATACTCAAACCTTGCTTATATGTACATGGTTGAATATCCCTCAGAAGAGGTTTAATAAAGCGATCTCTTGGGACTTTAGAAAGTGAACAAAAAAGCACAAAGTGCATAGTGCCTTGTTGTGCTACATTATTGCATGAACAAGGGGGTAGCCTCTCACACCAACCCCCTTGTTTAGGGAAGGCCACTAAAAAGTGCAATGCATTCAACCGGAGTCTCGTCAAATAAAAACATCATTGTGTATGTGTTGTGAAAGACAAATAAAACTGTTACTGTAGTATAACTACTTGGTCTAATGTATGTTTGTCTTGTCTTGACGAACCTAGGGCAGTATGATATGCGTTCTTGATGGCCATCTTCATGTCCGGTTTAAAAGATTCAAGGTTTTTGTAAAAACTTTCCAGGCCTATTTTATAAAACGTTTCCTTCACATAATGGAGCCATGGTATCATCATAGCCTTATCAATGATTCATACAATCTTTTAAAATTTCTTTTGAAAACAGCAAATCTTCTGAGGTCCATATTTTCCCCCATAGAAGCAGGGAGGACACATGAATTCTCTCACTCACGAAGTCTAAACCCACCTCGGAATGACAGAAGGTATTCGAAGAGCTATTCAGAATAGATAAAAGATGTTTTAAGAATTTGTTCTCCGTAATTTGTAGTTGCGCACTTTTATGGTATCCCCATATCCCTGCGCCGTAGGTCATCACTGGCAAACATTTGGATTTATACAAGGTCTTGAGCTCCGCTATTGGTTTTTGACCCAGTTTACTGGTGAAACTGAAAACACCCTCTATCGATCTACTTGTCTTTTGTAGCCGGGTAGTTATCAAGTTGTCCCAAATCAGTGTTTTATTAAAAAGATTTCCTAAGTAATTAAAATTTGGGACTTTCTCGATGACCATATTATCTACAATATAGTTACAAGTTTTGGTTCTATTTGAACTGCAAGTTATTGTGAATGATTTAGTGAAATTAACCTTAAGATATAATCCCAACATGAACTCATTAAAAGCATTCAAACATTTTTGTATACTATTTGCTGTTAAGGTCATCAACACAGTATTGTATGCATAAGACAATAAGGATATGTATTAACTATTTATTTTAGGAAAGCTTAAACCTTGTTGCAATAAAACATGTTCCAAACCATTTGTATATACTAAAAACAAAAAGGGGGCCAAAATACAGTCCTGGCAGACGTCTTCAGTTGAGGCAATGGGCCCGATTTTTTCACCGCCTTGACCATATTGAATGGCTACAGATGTAGCAGCATAAAATCTGCGCAACAAAGTGACGAGCGACTCCTCAAAACCCATAGACTCCATTAGTGACCACAGTTTTCCCTGGCAGAAGGTATCAAATGCACTGGATAAGTCCATAAAGGCCAGGTGAATTGAGACACCCTTAGCCTTTATGTACTTACCCATAATCATAGCCAGGTTAAGGCACTGTTCTGTGGTCCCCCTGCCTCTCCTAAAGCCATATTGGGTGTCCACAATAATGCCAGAGGCATTTGCCCATGTCTCCAGGTGTACTAGTATTATTCTCCCCAATAGTTTACAAGAAGCATCTATTAGAGAGATCGGCTTCTAACAACAGGGATTCGTTCTATTTCCTTTTTTTGTAAAATAGGCACAACTACCGCCTCTTTCCAAGAGGATGCAATGCGTCCCGCAATTGTCGCCTTAAAAACATTAGGCAGCAGGGGTGCCCAGACTTGGGGATTATTTTTAAATAGATCCAGGGGTACAGCATTAGGACCTGGTGCGTTAAGGGAGATACCTTTTCTCAAATCCTCTTCAACTTCACCCAATGAAAGCGATAAACTAAGCTGTTATGCAGTCTGAATATTAAAAGGAACATCGTCCTAACACTCATTTGATAATGAGCTGCCCTTTGGGTTAAATATCTTGGAGTAATGGGTCTCCCAGGCCTCCCCAGTTATGTGCGCGACCATGGTCCTATTTTCATTACTGAAAAGCAGGCGATTTATAACCTCCCAAAATATCCTGCTATCTCTAAAATCACTAGCTTTCTCAAGGTGATCCCAAGCCTGTTTTTTCAATTCTACTTTCCTTTTTGCAATGGCCTTTTTACAGATTTGCCTTGCTTTCCTAACCATTTCTTTATCCTGTGGGACTACATGTCATGCCTTCATCAAAATTGTTTAGGCTGCAGAACATTCGGCATTAAACCATTTGATATCAGGTGGGCTACCCTTCCTGGCTGGTTTAAGCAAATTTGTGGCCACACTCTTACAAAGAACTTCAAAGTTATGTAGTATCAATTCTGGCTCAGAGTTAACCGTCAGACAAGTCATCATTTGCGGTAAATTAACTTTAAAAATCGTTTCCTCCAGGGCCTTAGGGTCAATCTTATCCCATTTTAACCTTATCCCTTGGTTAGGATTATATTTTATTGAATGTTCAAGGGACTTTTCCCTAGATGCCACAGTACTTAACAATAGAACAAGGGGGTTATGATCGCTGGCAGGATATGGTTCTACCCTGAAATCATCAGCAAGATTTAAATATCTGCTGGAAATCAACATAAAATCAATTACACTCATACACCCCCGGCCCCTTGGAAAGTTGGAAAAGGTACCATTGGGGTATTAGTCAAAGTATCGAGCATGCATAAGTCATTTGCCACAATAATATTATTTAATGCATCACCCTGTATGGTATGCTAAAAATGGGCCAGAGGTTGTTCATTAGTGTCGAGTAGCCCACAGGCCTTGCTCCCGCTATATTGACATAAAGTGCAGTTAAAATCCCCCAACCACATAATGCACAAAGGAAAGATTTTTTCAGTCACTTTGACAATTTCGGCCTGCAAAGAATCAATAATAACCGATGACTGTGTGTCAAAAATATTACAATACCAATTAATGAGAAGCAAGGGTACAACAATCAGATTGGTACACAAAGTCAGTTGGTACCATGGGGAGGCCATTATTTTATCTATCTTTAGTGACTTATACCGTACCAAGATTGAAGTCATTAAGACACCCTTTGCCCTCCCAGCCAGAGAGGGTTCAGTCTGGACAGTTAGAGAATTGTATCCATCTAGGAAAAGATCCTTTCTGCTCCATGTTTCTTGGAGGCAAATAATATCGAAGGATTTGATATACTCTACTCACACCTCATCTGATAACCTTCATGAAATGCCTGCCAAATTCCAAGAAATTAGGCAGAGACATCTATCAAATTGGCCATTTATTTGATCTAGATGTTTGCTAATCCTCTTGTCCTCCACTATATGTTCGGCTTGTATAATATTCTGATCACCCTCAGTGTCTTCTATTGAGCCCCGAGTTTTGTTATTATTATGGGGCAACTGCAAATCGCTGGAGTTGCCGAAAGGGTCAGCGGGAAATATGTGCTCACTAATGTTCCCACATTAAGTTGGGATTACAACAGTGTCTATAGCATCAATTCCCATTTGACTCTTTAGCTGCAGTCAATCAACCTCTGCGAGGCTACTCAAGGGCTCAAAACAATTTACATGGTACCATGTTGGAAACTGTGGCTGCTGGTTTGATCTTATCTGACGCTCCATTTCTGTTGGATTGGGTTGCCATAAGGGGGGGGGGGGGCGATAAAAAAAGCCCAAAGGTAGTATCAGAACCCTTGACTTATCCATGATTTGATTGACCACCCTATCAATTATAGCTCTTACCAGACCCAGGGCTCTAAAAGTCAGTATGATACAGTCTCCCTCCAATGACTTCTCAGTTGGTCCAACCCATCTGATTTGCGTGCCATCTTAGGTTCTGAGAACAAAGAGTTATGATTCATACCGGTCTTGACATTTACAAGATGCAAAGATTTGTTCCTCAGAGAGGGACGGTCTTCTCCTTCACCAGGGGCTAAAGGGCAAACATTTGCAAACACAATGATATATGGTGTAGTTTGTGGGGGCAAATTAAGGATTGAGTCTGGGCCACTGTAAGGTAGATGGCGTGAATAGCGCCATAATTGGCGTTCCTTCATTTTGATTGTTTTACACCCCTAAGACTTTCCTAATACTTGGAGGGTTTATAACATGAGTACCACCCTGGATCTGGCCAACTATTTCCGTTAAAGGGGCATTTATTTGGGGACTGGCATCACTTGTGTTCTTCCTTGGGTTCCCATCTCGTGATATGCTTTAATCCAAGGAAACCCAAGGAAACTTCTAGTTTTTCCCTTGGGCTCATTCAAACTGATTCTAGTTTCAGAATATGAGGCACAGACACTAGATTGTTGACTCTCTATGTGTGATAACCTACTTTCTATAACTGACAGTTTGTGGAGGTCAGGATTTAAATGAGCGTTAATTAACGCTTCCAGTTTGTTCCCAAAACTTTCATCAAGGCCATGTTCTATGGTTGGTGTGATCAATGTAGGTATTATATCTGCCGAAGCTATGTCTTGGCTTGCCTCGAACGCAAGCTCGGATGTAAGTTCTTTGGTACCTTTCCTTACCAGAGGCTTAGGAATGTGATGAATCGGTTTACGTGGTCTATTTGTTCCCTGTTCCCCTTCGTTTTTTAGGGGGTTGTACAGTACAACTTCCATTTATTTGTTTAGATTTGTGTGCCCTCATGACTACATTAGGGGTATCTCTAATAACAGGAGAATCTAAAATGTCCTGGTTATTGGGGGATTTGGCCGGCGATAGTGAACACCCATTAATTTGTAACCCTCCATCAACCACGTCCTCATGTGGGTTTGGGCTGGT
This sequence comes from Lissotriton vulgaris, assembly GCF_964263255.1. Classification (NCBI taxonomy): domain Eukaryota; kingdom Metazoa; phylum Chordata; class Amphibia; order Caudata; family Salamandridae; genus Lissotriton; species Lissotriton vulgaris. The sequence goes on along the minus strand of NC_141695.1, from coordinate 742,655,074 downwards.
AGTGGTATATCGACTCTGTAACATTTGAGAGTCTAAGGACAATCTATGATCAATTAACTTAATTTTGTGTGTTATAGCAGATTCAGCTCTTATTAAAAAGGCATCTAAAGTACCTACTACCCCTTTCCCTTTGCTATCTTTTAATTTTGCCATTGTTAGTGTGCCCCCACAATACACTAATTGTCACCAAATATTAGAAACCCTACAAAGGGTAACACATACACATATATCCCCCAAACAAATAGCGACCAACGCCAGGTAATGTACAATAATTTTCCCAGTCCCACTTTGCGATAATGAAACAGTGTCTTACATGGTCCGGAGGGTTTGATGTTAATACCGTGGCCCAGCCCGGCCTCCTTCAGCCCCTGGCGGCCACAGACAGCCCGCCCTTTGCCCTGGCTACGCCCGGCGCGCGCCCGCGAGGCGGGTGTAGCAAGGTGTTTAAATGCTGCCGGTGTTGGTTAGGGAGGGGCTGTGTACTGGCGCGCTGCCCCGCTGTCTCCTAGGACGTGCAGTCCGAATAGAGCTGCCCCCACAGGTGTTCGAAGCATCGTAATAGAGTTAATGCTGCATTCTCAGATAAAAGTGTTATAAAAACGGGTCATTGGCTGACATGGTGAACCTTCTTTGATCCAAGGGTAGAGGGAAGACACCCTTCTGAGTAACTGCTCAGAAAAAATGTGGTAGAGCACCTTGCTCTCCAAGAGGAACTTTATGAAGGTGAGCTGTGGCCGTAACACTTGTCTCTCCCAGTGCCGTGCAGGTTCGTAATGTCGCGCTGCTGGGGAAAAGTAATTATTAAAGTAGACACATCAACAACATTTTGACAGGACATGTATCCTGTAGACTACAAATGCACCTCCACAGTGTCGCTAAATTAATACCCTGGGCAACCTAACGTAGATTCTGGGTAATCTAACTTGTATTTGCGCCTGCCACCAGCAGGTTACAGAGAACATCACAGCAGCAGATTTATAACCCTACATATCTATGTTGCTGGTGTAGGAAAGTGCTACCTTCTGGAGCATGCACATTAACCAGACATGTTTTCTTTCGAGTTTATTAACCCACTTAGAAATCTAACTGGCATTAGAACATATGCTGGGAATGAGAAGCAGATCCTTAGTGTAAGGATCCTTTTTACCCCCAAAGTATTTGGGGTATATTAAAAATTTTCAAATATTGATTTCAAGGGATACCATAAATTAAAACTATGACTGGAAGATATATAGAACTACTGATAGGTAACATTGACTAATGGGTGTTTTTTACTGAGTGGTGATGAGTGACATCGAATATATAGAAGAGCAAATCTCAAGTTGTCCATGATTTCACTCGGAACCCTGAGGTGAAAAACACCCTTGTTAACCTCATGCGCGCTAGCGGAATTCCGCTCCTGCGCTGAGATTTTTCAAATCGCACTTTGCGTGACGAGCTGGGCTCGTCATCAGCGTGCGAGCGGGCTACGCCATGACGAGCCCAGCTCGTCATCAGCCTCGAAGGGGTTAATCACTGTCACCTATGTAAAAGGTTATCTTCTGAATGGCCCACCCAAATCAACTGCCCTGCTTACAGCCACTATGAAGAAGTGTGGGAGTCATAGGGGAGCCAGTCTTGGCCTCTAGCCACATGTTCTAATGGTGTCCTGTCAAGCTCACCTCCCTACTCTTTGGCCATGAGTCTAATCCAGACCCCAGAAAAAGATTATATGTAATCCTTCCCTCCACCTTCACCAGTCTCTTCATTTACCATTGCCTCCCCACGAATTAACAAAACAAAAACACAACAGCTTGTGTCCTGACACCTCAGCCTACCTTCAATTAATTTCCCGACCCAAATATAAAACAATGTTAACGACTGGCTTCCTGCCACCCTTGCACATCACTCTGTTCAGCTTTTCATGGCTCTCTGCTTCAAGAGGTGCACCGTGTTTTCTATTGGAGGAGAAAACCAGCACCACACTAACAGGCTCTCCGAGAGCCCATTCAGCATGGCCTAGAATTCCCTTTATTTATCGAAGAATTGTATATAGCGCTGGCTAGATTCAAGGGTATCAGAACACTTTACAAGACATGTGCACGAAGACTAGAGTATTAATAGAAGGATTCGAGGTTGTCATAGTGCATCCAGAAGGACAGTGCAACAATATATTAGTAGATCAAAAAGTAACAAATAATGCACCTTATCCACCTGAGGCATTGGTGACAGATGACATGGCAATATTTGGAAGCGACTATTGTTTCCCACTGCTACCATGTTATAGGAGTGAAAAATCAGTTTTAGAACTTGGTATACACACTAACGGCTGTGGGTTTGAGCCATTAGCAACGTATACATTATTGATGGGTTATGTAAGATGTCACACAGAACCCCAAGTTGAAACAAATCCTCATTATTCATGCCGTCCTCATTTTATTTTGATGTTATGTATACCCTCCCCACCACCAAATCACCTGCTCCTGATTTCAACATGTACACAGGAGAAAAGCAGTAATGGGGGATCCATTAACCACCTCCCAAAAAATGTAATATACAATAAATAGTATGGTTTCTTTTCACTCAATGGGGAAAAAAGACTATCTGTGGTCCTGCAACCAACCCACACCATTGTTTACATTTCTATCCAGTCCTCCAGCCAAATTAAAATACCTGTCATTCTGCCAACTAGCCAAACCCCCCTCTATATTTACCCATCCTACCCACCTATAAAAAAATTACATAACCTTCTGCCATCTGTACCTACCCTTGCCATTCCTTCATAGGCCAGACATTCTGTCCAGGTTTAGTAGAAGAGCCAGCACCACTGAGCGCAACTTATTTTTTCCTGTCAGCTTGGGTTTCCAGAGATGACCGGGAAATGTGGCGTTAGGCACAGGCATAGCGCTGCCTGTGCTATCCCACCTCTGTGGAGACACCGGAGAGGCAGAAGTAAAAGCAGCAGTGAGAAAACACCCTTGGTTTCCATTGTTCTTATATCCTATTAACGAATATACAAAGTTCACTCTAAAGGGTTCCAACGGAAGCCATACATAGCAAGAAGTAGCTTAGTCATATTATTATTTGCAACGTCTTCCAGTTTTTAATGTTCATGTGCTCAACAACGCTTTTTAGAGCAGATTGAAATCTTTGCACTGATATGTGGATTTTATTATTGCGGGGTGAGGGGGGCTGGCTGGCTGAGATATAGGGATGGTGGATATGGAATGGGTTAGGAAGCGGAAAATAAAATAAAATATGTTTAAATTGGTCATTCTGCAGAAACAACTCACCTCCTTCACTTATGGCAGATATGTAAACTTCGTAAATCTGGCGTTTTCATTTTAGCCCTGCCCAATCCCCTGTAGGCCTGCCCCTTAACTCTGACCTTCACACTCATTCAATTTACTAAGTAACTCAACTTCTATTTTACTATTTAAGGCACTGGTCATCTTAGGCCTGAGAAGCCACTCTGACTGCTCTTCCCATCCAGACTGATATCCAGGGCTATAAATGACAGAGGCATTTGGAAGTCGGGAAGGCGACTTTGGAGAATTATTTTGAAGAGCTATTCGCAGACCTGTTAAGATGTGTGATAATTTTTGAAAACCACTTCCAACGGAATAAGGACTATAGAAAATACATTGTTGGGGATATCGGTGGTCAAACTACAGCCAGATATTATGAGGTGCTATTCATCACACATCAAACCATGTGCCAGACAAGAATATAGGCATAAACTACTCTGCATGCTATCCCGTTCACTGTAAGTGCACATCAAATGGACGAAGGCAGTGTATTTTCATTCAGCAAAGTGATGTGCACACCACATTTAGAAACATGCTGAGCCAACAGCGACAGACAACATTTTCCAATTGGTAAAATGGAGTGATTGGCATGTGTACTTTGGAGAACCATCAGTGTGCGCCAAGCCCATATAGGCCCTGAAAGATGTGGAACAGACCAGGCCTTGTGGAAATGATCTTTTAGCATGTAGCTTGAGTGCTTTTCAGAAAATGTTCTGTAAAGGGCATTTCTGAGGCGACAAATGACACCCAGCTTACTCTGCCCTGCATAAGAAATATTCTTTTTTTGTATATATTCCTTGCTGCTTTAGTAAGCAGGGAGTATATTCTGTGATCAGGTCCACAGTAACAGCATCTCAGTTTTACATCACATTTTGTTTTGCTAAGGGCGACCGCGGCCAAAAATATTACAAAAAAAAGCTTTTACCTCTTTATTTTTCTTGACAGGTATTACATGAAGTCACTCATACCTGATGTGTTGCTGAAAAGCTGCCTCGATGATGATTGTTGTTAGCAGAAGACTAGAGTCTGCAAGAGCCCCTGACTGTTTGCATTAGTTCTCTGACCTGTTCAGGATCAGAGCTGAGTGCTGCTGGAGGAAGATGCCCCCGGGCTCTTTCTTACCCTCCAGAACCTGGTGCTCTCATAGAGGAAATGACCAACTCATGGCGCCTGGCGGTGGACTGGCCTTTCGGCAAATGAGGAGGCTTCTCAGCAGGCTGATGCTTGGAGATGGACTGGGAGAAAAACGGTGCTGGACAATATCGCGATAGCGACCCCCTATGGCTATAAGTAAACAAGAAGAGTTGTCCTCTGCAGATTTTGTAATTAAATGAGATCAACAGACTTTTTCACAGCACACTGTTTCAAAAATATACATTGACTAAATGTATATATGTAATGTATGTGCTGTTTCAAAGGGAAACTAGTGGTGCTATACAAAGTGAAGTGAAACTCTGCAAAATGAGAGGAGGTGACCCTGAAACTCCAGCATCTGGCACCAATACATAGGCCTGTTATGGTTTGTTTTATTGCTGGTTCCTATTCGGAACCTGTTGTAGTATGCTGCCAGGGACATTCTGGGGGGCGTTCTGGTGTTAGCAGTGGGGAACAGTCATTACAACGCGTGTTTTACCACGCATTGCTTTTACATTGCATGTGTTACAACGCAAGCGATGTTACAGTGCGTGGTAAAACCACGCATACCATTACATCGCATGCGCTTTAACAACGCATGCGATGTAATGTGTAATGGGGGTGGCTATTTATGTCGTTGTGAGGAAACTTAGGCTGTTTCCTCGCAATGACGTGAAGCAAGCAGGAAGGAGGAAGCAGGATCCGACGGTGACGCTGGATAGGAGAGAGGTAAGGGGGGTTTGAGCATGGGGTGGGGGTTACTTTTGTAGGGTTTAGGGTAGTTTAAAAGTAGTGTGGTAATGTTTGTGTTGTGTGTGTGTTTTTTAAAAATATTTTAGTGTGTGTTGTGGTGTTGTCGTGTTTGTTTAGTGTAGTGTATTGGGGAGGGTAGTGTAGTATCTATGTAGTGTAGTGATTTAGGTTTTAGGGTAGTGTAGTGTTGTAGTGTTTGTTTATTGTAGCATATTAGGGTTTAGGGTAGTGTAAGGGTGGGAGTAGTGTGGGTAGTGTAGTAGTGTTTTAGGGTTTAGGGTAGTGTAGGGGTGGGAGTAGTGTGGGTAGCGTAGTAGTGTTTTAGGGTTTAGGGTAGTGTAGGGGTGGGAGTAGTGTGGGTAGCGTAGTAGTGTTTTAGGGTTTAGGGTAGTGTAGGGGTGGGAGTAGTGTGGGTAGCGTAGTAGTGTTTTAGGGTTTAGAGTAGTGTAAGGGTAGGAGTAGTGTGGGTAGCGTAGTAGTGTTTTAGGGTTTAGGGTAGTGTAGGGATGGGAGTAGTGTGGGTAGCGTAGTAGTGTTTTAGGGTTTAGTGTAGTGTAGGGTGGGGAGTAGTGTAGGGGTGGGAGTAGTGTAGGTAGTGTTGTAGTGTACTAGTGTTTTAGGGTTTAGAGTAGTGTAAGGGTGGGAGTAGGAAGCAGGGTCCGACGGCGACACGGGATAGGAGAGGGGTAAGGGGGTTTGTGCATGGGGTGGGGTTTACTTTTGTAGGGTTTAGGGTAGTTTAAAAGTAGTGTGGTAATGTTTGTGTTGTGTGTTTTTTAAAAATATTTTAGTGTGTGTTGTGGTGTTGTCGTGTTTGTTTAGTGTAGTGTATTGGGGAGGGTAGTGTAGTATTTATGTAGCGTAGTGATTTAGGTTTAGGGTAGTGTAGTGTTGTAGTGTTTGTTTATTGTAGCATATTAGGGTTTAGGGTAGTGTAAGGGTGGGAGTAGTGTGGGTAGTGTAGTAGTGTTTTAGGGTTTAGGGTAGTGTAGGGGTGGGAGTAGTATGGGTAGCGTAGTAGTGTTTTAGGGTTTAGGGTAGTGTAGGGGTGGGAGTAGTGTGGGTAGCGTAGTAGTGTTTTAGGGTTTAGGGCAGTGTAGGGGTGGGAGTAGTGTGGGTAGCGTAGTAGTGTTTTAGGGTTTAGAGTAGTGTAAGGGTAGGAGTAGTGTGGGTAGCGTAGTAGTTTTTTAGGGTTTAGGGTAGTGTACGGATGGGAGTAGGGTGGGTAGCGTAGTAGTGTTTTAGGGTTTAGGGTAGTGTAGGGTTGGGAGTAGTGTAGGGGTGGGAGTAGTGTAGGTAGTGTTGTAGTGTTTTAGGGTTTAGGGTAGTGTAGGGGTGGGAGTAGTATGGGTAGCGTAGTAGTGTTTTAGGGTTTAGGGTAGTGTAGGGGTGGGAGTAGTGTGGGTAGCGTAGTAGTGTTTTAGGGTTTAGAGTAGTGTAAGGGTAGGAGTAGTATGGGTAGCGTAGTAGTGTTTTAGGGTTTAGGGTAGTGTAGGGAGGGGAGTAGTGTGGGTAGCGTAGTAGTGTTTTAGGGTTTAGGGCAGTGTAGGGGTGGTAGTAGTGTGGGTAGCGTAGTAGTGTTTTAGGGTTTAGGGTAGTGTAAGGGTGGGAGTAGTGTGGGTAGCGTAGTAGTGTTTTAGGGTTTAGGGCAGTGTAGGGGTGGGAGTAGTGTGGTTAGCGTAGTAGTGTTTTAGGGTTTAGGGTAGTGTAAGGGTGAGATTAGTGTGGGTAGCATAGTAGTGTTTTAGGGCTTAGGGTAGTGTAGAGGTGGGAGTAGTGTGGGTAGCGAAGTAGTGTTTTAGGGTTTAGGGTAGTGTAGGGGTGGGAGTAGTGTGGGTAGCGTAGTAGTGTTTTAGGGTTTAGGGCAGTGTAGGGGTGGTAGTAGTGTGGGTAGCGTAGTAGTGTTTTAGGGTTTAGGGTAGTGTAAGGGTGGGAGTAGTGTAGGTAGCGTAGTAGTGTTTTAGGGTTTAGGGTAGTGTAGGGGTGGGAGTAGTGTGGGTAGTGTAGTAGTGTTTTAGGGTGGTGTAAGGGTGGGAGGTGTGTGGGTAGTGTAGTAGTGTGGCAGTGTTTTTGGTTTGGGGCAGTGTAGGGGTGGGAGTAGTCTGTTGTGTAGGTGTAGGGATAGGGATGTTACTTACCTTGCATACTTTTACCACAAGTATAGCTTTACCACACATGCCTTTGCGTTGTAATTGCATGCATGGTAAAAGCATACTCGTGGTAAAAGTATGAGATGTTAAGGCATGCGACGTAATTGACATTGCGTACTAATACCCGCGTTGTACTGGCATGCGTGGTATTAGTATGCGATGTAATGACATACATTCACATTTAGCGTTTTCTCATTTGCCGTTAGCAGTTGTGCCTTCGCAGGACCAGCTGCTGCATTGGCCGTGTGATGTCTGGTGCAATAAAGACACATCTTTTATCCACCAAGACTCCCGTTTCGTGTAGTTCTCCACAACACGTTTTGGCGACGAGGATGTGGAGAACAACAAGGCCTAAAAAAGGTAGATGCACCTGTATGCGTAAGCTGCAGAGGGCTAACGTCATGATCTTGACAGAACGTATTTCATTACTTTCGGGTTTAGCACAGAACCTGGGATGTTATGTATCTGTAGAAGGAAACTCTGTATGTGCACGTAAGAAAAACCTGTTTCCTCGGGGATGCTCTGTAGGCAGGGTGGGCTGAGGAACCTTCAGACCAACCAATTCTGAAAACGGGCGCCAAATCATGTTTTTCACATTGGCCTTTAGGTCCAGTACGGCCTGGCACACATTAAAAAAAATAATAGCTTTTGCATAGGCAAGACCTATTGACTTTGCCAGTGCTTGCATTGAAATATACAGTGGAACAAATGGTACTTGCCGCAAGGTATTTTCTCCAGTGCTAGACAAAGAAGAAATAGATTTCACTGATGTTTCTCTCTACATAATAATGGATCGATAAGATGCTTCATCTCTACTGTTCCACTGCGAAGCATGCAGTGGTGTTTAACGCGAAATCACATTGATCTGTAATTTTCTTTTATAAAAGTAGCAAAACATTGGGAAAAACATGCCTCCTTGTTTCTTCTAAACATAGTTAATCATGAATTAAGATGCCTTTTTTGAAATCGCTATGTTCCCCTTTTAATTGCTTATAAGCAACACGGTAGTTGCATATGATTTCATAATGTTTTTGTGTTTGTTTGATTTTTCATTTGTGCCCTGCTCAAACATCATTCTTCGACATAGAACTCACCAAAACACCTTTGATTCCTTTTCTATTACAGAGCAGCAAATATTGTGGGAATAGATTTGCCCCGCTTTTTTACACCAGTGAAAGGTGTTCGTGACACGTCCCTCTGTTACATGCTTATTTTGCAGAATAGATGACAAGATGTCTAACCTGCAAATGTTGATTAAAAATTGAGACTCTCACATTATACTGTTCAACGGTGCGGCGCAAATAGAAGCGTCCAGAATAACAAGGAAGATGTAATGTTGAGTGAATTCGTCCTTCGTGGCCCTGTGACATTGTCATTTATACGTGTAATATGTCCACTAGAAACTAAACAGATGTTTCTAAGCAGCCATGCAGCCAAGCATACAAATATGCTGCAGAAGGGTTAAAGTTCATTAGTAAAGTCTACGGATGTATGACGTTACAACGCATACTTTTACAGCGCATACCTTTACAACACATTTTTTACAACGCAACATCCATTACAACGCATTCCATTACAACGCATGCCATTACAACGAATTTTTAAAAACTACCTTTACAGCGCATTCCATTACATCGCATACTACCTTTACAACGCATACCATTACAACGCATAACATTACATTGCATGTAAGGTAAGTATTGGATAGTGTAGGGGTAAATATTACTATTCTAACTCCAGGGGGGTGCAACAGTAGGGTAAGTGTTGGATAGTGTAGGGGTAAAAATTAGTATTCTAACTCCAGGGGGTGCAATAGTAGGGTATATGTTGGATAGTGCAGGGGTAAACATTACTATTCTAACTCCAGGGGGTGCAACAGTAGGTTAAGTGTTGGATAGTGTAAGGGTACTATGTGTTGTAATGCTATGCGTTGTAATGGCATGCGTTGTAATGACTGCATTGTAATGACATGCGTTGTAGTGGTATGCGTTGCAGTGGCATGCGCTGTAATGGTTGCGTTGTAATGGATGTTGCGTTGTAAAAGTTTCATTGTAATGGTAGTGCGTTGTAAAAGTTGCTTTGTAAAGGTTGTTTCTCAACACAGAACCTCCACTGCTGAAACAGAGAGATGTGCTTTGAGCCCATAAAGAAGTAGAGTTTATATCCTCTCAATAATGGCTGCTGCTATATATGCATTACTCTGCTAACTTTATGCCAAGCCACATTTTTTCTGTAAAATAAATGAGAAAGTGAGTTAAGCGTCTAAAAGAAAAGATGCAGTTTCACTGGGGTATGAGCAGCAGGCCTGTCAAGTCTATGACAAAACTACACAACACGGTCTCCCTCACATCGTCACAGATGCAGTCGGAGAGTGTTTCCCCTTCTCCCCTGCCTTCTCATTTTGCACATCTTCCTAACATCTGCTGCCTTTGGTTTGTTTTCCTTCCTTCTGCTTTCAGAGCCAGGTTGGGCTCATATGTTTTCAGAATGTCTCAGCCTGGGCTCCCCTGCCCCTTCCATCTGGTCCTCGTTTGTTCGTCAAACAACATTCAGGTGGGGGCGGCCTGCAGCAGCCTGCCTGGTGTGGTCCTGTTTAACTACATACGGGCAGACAGGCCCCTAGAACCCTTCCTACTCTCGTCATATCGAAGTGACTTCTAATGCTGCGCCAATGCGCCCTCCTCATGCAAAATTTGTGTAGGGTTGATGCGAATTTAAGTAGTTGGTACCCAGATCACCAAACAGCTAGAGAGAGGAATAGGGGAGGAATGGGGGTACAAACACGTGACGATTCTCTGTGGTTCAGACTGGAGTAAAAGTAGCTGGAGGTATTGGCCTGCGTTGTATCAGAAGGTGGCAGACATTTCTAGGCAGGACACACCCCAGGTGACTATTAAAAAAGCCAGCTACTAAAAACAACAACACTGAAAGTTGTCAATTTTATGGCTGGCAAAGTGGATATGACGGAGTATGTAAAGCGGAGCATGACTTAATCTGCAGAGCCATGCCTTTCGTAAGAATTTCGAGCCATCTAGAAAGAAGGAAACTGTTCTTGGACAGCTTTCCGCCTGAATAGTGATGTTAAATTCAAAATCAGTGTTTATAGCATTAGAATTCTATATTGTAACTGATATCACTTTTTTTGTAAAATACACTATTTCCCCAGGGATGCTCTCCTCTTTAATGCCCCTATCATAATGTCCTGCTATTTATTAATCAGTTTAAGTAAAAAAAGTTGTTTATGAAGTATTTGGATCGAGTATAATGAAGTACAGTTATTGTTGTGTAATTTGACACGACACACCCGACAATATAGTGTAAAATTGTTTGGTAAAGTATATAGTATTTGGTGAAAAAAATTGTTTATTGTTGTATTTCATGCACTGGGCAGGGTGTTTTGTGGAGTAAATTTCACAGCAGAATGATAAAGTACTTTTAAAATAGTTTTTTGTAGTACTGTGTAGTCCAGTTTATTGTGCTGTGCCATTGTGGAGCTGTAAAATAAACCATTTCATTTCCGTCCCCTGGTATCATTTCGTATAAACCGATGTGACATGGTGATTTTTGGCTATTGTAACACTATCCACGACAACTGTGTCTATATAGTTATGCATTTCAGTCCTCCAGGGATCTTCTTCACATAAACTCATTTCTCATCATGTGATCTCCATAGATAAAGAAGAAAAACTTTTTTCACGAGAATTGTGACACATTACAAATATAAACACTGCAGTATATGGGAACTTATTGTATCTCAAGCATTATTTATGAAATTACATACAAATGGAAAGTCTATGCTTTTGTCATGTATGTACGTCACTATGGTAACTTTAGAAGAGTGCCCAAGTAGAGCGGCTGCACAACAACCCCTGGGGATTGCCTAAACCCACGTGAATTAATCCAAATAAATCTGCACTTTTTCAGTCCTATGCAAGCAAACGACAGTTTTCTGAAAGTAATGCTTCAATTTAGTTTAGTAGGAAAAGCACACCATAGTGAAAACCAAGACAATGAGTGTTGGTTCTCCTGGGATTATATCCACATAAAGCCAGAAAATACCAATATCAGTTAATTTACAAAACATAGGTCATAAGTAGACATGGGAGATAGACTAAGTGTTTTATGCTGGACAATTATCCGAAAACAAGAGACCGAACATTAACATCTTGCCCAAGTAGGCTTGAAGTCTTCCTAAAATTTTTAATTTTTATAGTCAATGTCAAGATCGACTTCCCACTTCATGTTTGACCTTTCCAAGACCAGCATTAAGTTCATAATTATATCCATCCTTATGATATTTAATCAGATTATTTTATTTAACCCCTTCGCTGCGGCGGCTATTCCGCCGCAGCACTAAGGGGGAGGGGCGGCCGCGCGGCGGCTCCATACTAGTGACGGAACTGCTCCGTCACGGCTCGCGGGCGAGCTGTGCTTGTGACGGAACGGTTCCGTCACGAACCCGCCCGCCCATTAAAGCATCAGCGCAGGCGCGATATCAGCGCAGCGCAGGCGCGGCGAGCGGGCCGTGACGGTACCGTTTTATCACAAGCACAGCTCACCCGTGGCTTGTGACGGAGCGGTTCCGTCACAAGCATGGGAGGGGTTAACCCCTGTGGGTGTTAGCCATTCCTGTTGTGGTGGAGTGCAGGGTTTCTCTTCCCCAAGCAAGTGATGTTACTGTTAAATATGGTAGTAATCTATAATTTTAACTTTGTGTTTTTACTTTGCGTATTTAAAAGAAACAACCCTATAAATCCACTGGATAAAAATATTAATGTGACATTTTAGCTAGGTAGGGTAATAAGATTTTAATTTTAAAACCTCCCAGAAATTCACTGAAAAGCCCAAATGTTAAAGTGACCTTATTGTTAGACCGGGTAACAATATCTTACTTTACATTTTTTTTTGTGCTTAGCAATTGACTAAAAAAAGTGTGAACACTGAAAACATACCATGTTAACCTAGAAAAACACTGAAATTCACCAGTCGGAGATAGCTGAGCTAACTATAACTTGCACCCCCACCATGGACTGCTTATAACCACAAACATTACATCACTCATGACATGTCCCTTCATAGTGGCAGTTGCCATTGTGCAGGTATAGTTATTTCAGAGTTTCCATAGGAATAGAGTTTTTTCCCTAAAAATGTTGGTGCTGTTTGATGAATCTGCATGAAAATTTCCAAAAGAAAAGCTGTTCCACGTTGACTCCAAACATTGATCAAGTGGGGGTCAAAGAGAAAGGTGGTGGAGGTCTTAAAACATTGATTTGTCATGTTAATTGCCATGCGGTCACAGGCTGCAATATGCTTGTCGGGACCTCCGCAGTCCAGCCAAGCATATTATGAGTTTCCTCTCCGCCAGTGGTGACATCGAGGTACTTACTCTATGTCAACCCTGGCAGATAGGAAACAAAGGGGGCCCTACAGGGCAAGGGAGTCACACGCCAAGATAACCCCTGCTCACCCTCTTGGTAGCTTGGCACGAGCAGACAGGCTTATCCCGGAGGCGATGTGTAAAGCCTTTGGGCGCGCACCCAGAAACACCACCCAAGGCCCACCAAAAAGGAAACTCCACACAAGGGTATATAAAAAATAGTCTTTGTATTATACCACAAACATTAGATATTAAACATATACTTTACAAGGTGCCATGGGCACGGGCAGAATGTAGAGAGGATTATTTACATGGGACAGAGCGAACTGGACAGCTGTCAGGAGTAATCACTTTTAGAACTAGCATGTGGAACATATCATAACTGTAGTACCAAAATTAGCACATGTAGCACACAACCAGTACTCACTGGTAACAGGTAAACAACACCTACGTAATCCTAAAACACCTTAGGTAAATATCACGCAGGGCACCATGACCTCACTAGCATCACTTTTCTAGGGCAAACAACCTCCTAGGCATTAAAAATACATTTTTAGAGGTATGGGCAAAAGCATTGCATCAATCACATTAGGCAGGAAATCACATCTGCGCAAAACACATAGGGCCAAACATGTACCCTATGCAAGGGCACAACACAAGAACTGTCCCCCAGGCCAACTGACATCTCATGGGGCTAAAGCGCCCTGTGTCCCAAAGAAATATGCAGGGGCCTAAACGTAGCAGCTGCACACTAAGTGCTGGGCAGCTGTAGAACTCCTCTGGGCTCCCACAGGGACAAGGGGCCTAAAACATCGTGGGAACCTGGAGCCTCTCATGGGCTCTTGCAACCAAAATGGCCCCCTTGGAGCCTTGTGGGCTCTGCAGTAATGTGGCCCCAATGTTGGAGTCCCCCCCTCTGGGGACTCGAAATAAACAAAATGCCCCTAGAGCTTTCTAGGCTCTAAACAGCGATGCTGGCCAGAAGTTGGAGTCCTGCTCTTGGACTCGAAAAGACACAGGCCCCTGAAGCCCTCTCAGGGCTCTAAAACAATAATGCCCCGCGTTGGGGTCTCCCGCAGGAGACTCGAAACAACCAAATGCCCCCTCTCTCCCTCGGCACTGGAGAGCTTTGTGGGAGGGGCCCACTGACTGTCGGGGCCACTCGGGGCTTGGTGCGAAGAGCCCACACCTTCCAGCAACCGCCCACCCGGGTCTTCACTCACTGGGTCTCTCCTTGGGAAGCGAGCAGCGCGTCTCCTCTTTCTGCGGCGGGGGCAGGCACCGGCTCTATGCCTCGGGCCCCCTCCGCCTCGTCTCCACATCCGACACCGGGCGCGGGGCTCTCTGCGTGTCCCGTCCAGGCGCTCCTACGCCAGCATTTCCCTCCTTATACCGGAGTGCGGGGTGGGCTCCTGTCAACTTCCGGTTCAGCGGAAACCACTTCCGGGTCGCGCTATTTAGGATAGCCAATGGCAGCGCAGCCCCTTGGACGAGCCTCCAGGCTCGGAGGCGCGCTGCGGAGGCCGCGCGAGGATTTCTTGGCAGTACGGGGTAGGCTCCCTTTGTAATTAGCATGAGGTTCTTGGCGGGGTGGGCACCTGCCAGGGGCCTATAAAACACGGCCAAATCACGGCAATTAGTAGGTAGGCTCCCGCGCAGAAGACCAGGGCACAATATGCAGCAGGCATTTCGGGGTGGGCACCCGTGCCGCAAGTCAGCAAAAAAGGGGGACCTCCACGCTGGGGAATCCCTCAAGGGCAGGAACTCTGCAGGGTGGGCACCTGCTACAACAAGTAACGCAAAGAGAGCGCTCCCCAGCACTAGTAGGACAAATACAGCGCTCCCAGCGCTGTAAGAAACAGAATCAAAAGTCCAGGCAAAGTCCTGTAGGAAGTCAGGGGGGGCAAGGCTGGGCCCAGGATCCAGCTCACAGGGTCCTCCTAGGCAGGGAGTCAATCCCCCAGTGGCGGTCCTCCTGGCGCCCAGCTGCAGCAGCCCCCCTCAAGAAAGTATCCAAGAAGAGAACATTTTGTAAGGGGACACAGCCCCTTTTTATACAGTGAAAACCTTTGTCTGGGTGCAGGGTGGGAGAGAAACCAGTCGCAGCTGGTTTTGGAGCACTCTTGATGTGCTCAGCCACCCTTCCTATTCACTAGTTAGGCTAGGGTCATCAGTCGCACCACAGGGGGCGGAGCCAGCATTGTGTGGGGAAAGCCCAGCCCTATTCAGGTCCCAGGTGCACCCCTCCCTCACATCAGCATGCTAATCTCTCCACTCACCACCAGGGCAGACCCATCCAGACTCCTGGAGCCAAGCTCACCAGCCAGCTCCAGCCAATCACATGCCAGCACACTCACTGCACACGCACACCCATGTCTATAGTGGCACTTCCACACTAGACACATTCACGCCGCACACATCATTGCGCAGCATTCAATCTCACGAGTCCACACATACCAAACTCGAGCCTGCACTCGTCACACATCAAGAACTAACATGGTCACATACATTCCCCATGCATTCCTATGGGAGGGCAGGCCAACCTCACTACACACGTGCACTTTACCCTGGGACACAGGGAAAAAGTGCGCCAAGCCAGAAATCACGAATGCCAGGTCGCCATTAAAAGCAAAAAGTTCAGGGGGGAACCAGCCAAAAAGGCCCGGGTCCAACAGCCTCCCTTCGGCCTTAGAAGAATTTTCAAGAAAAATTTTCGGAGAAGGTAAAGTTCAGTGGAAAATTCTGCAGGCAGTGTCCGAGGAGGGAGCGTTGTTGTTGGAGAGCCGCTGGACGAAGTCGCGGTGAAGCTTTCTACATTCGGAATTAGTCACTTTTTTGGAAGTCGAAAATCTCCAGCAAGATGAGGCAGGAGGCTGTAGCCAAAGACAGTTCCAGGAGCTTGGATAACCCTTGGTCAAAAGAGCTGAACAGGATTTGCTGTGGTGGAGAAGAACGTAACACAAATAGCTGCAAAGTCATGCTGTCAGGGGATGAACCCTGGGTTGATCGACAAGCAGGTTGGTCCCGGTCTTCTCTCAGTTCTCAGATCAATTTTTAGCCAAAATATTTTTAAGTCCAAAGTTTAGGAATTTGGGTATCTGGGCACCTTCAGCACCACAATCAATCATCCAGGACTGGAGGGATGCCACTTCGGGGTTCAGGACCCACTCAGGCTGGGTACATGTGTGGATCTGGTGGCTTAGTGCTCTAATGCATCTGCTGTAGGGACCTGTGTTTGACCTTATGGTCACAGGGTCAAATTCCAGCAGGTCCACTGAGCCTTTCATCCTTCTGATGTCAATAATATTAGTATCATTGAGGTTGGTAGCAATAAACATCTGTTACTCATCTCCAAGATGCCCACGGGTGAACGTGCACTCTACAAAATACACATATTAAGTACAAGATGGTGGGGGCCTTTTATGTCCCTGTGACTCTTAACAGGAAACCAGCAAACTAGCACATGCAGTCCCACTGGTATTCCTGGGTGCAGGTGAATATGCAAAGCTCAAACAGCAGGGCTGTCCTCTGAGGGTTTAAGGCAGGCCACAGGCAACAAAGCAGTCTTCTGAAGTACACAGCAGGCCATAGCAGCGGGCAGTCCTCTGAGAGTCCTTTCGCAGGTCGGGAAAGTGAACTTAAGATTTTGTCTGAGGGCCCGATTTTTTATACCTGTTGCCTTTTTTGAGTTTGGGAGAAGATTCTAGAGGTTTCACTTTCAAGTGCTTAAAATGTTCTGACCCTCCGTGCACCGGATCCAAGCTGTGAAGGTGACAAGCCCTTTCTGAGAAGGCAGAGCACAGCCTATTCAGTTGCAAGTGGGGCTGTGCCGAGCTCTCCTCCTCATCCTGCCAGCATATGGCCCAACCAGGCACACCTAATCCCTCAATTGTGTGAAAATTCTAACTTTCTAAAAGTGCAAAAACAACAATTGATGGACAGAATACAGAACAATGTCTTACATTCACCGCAGTACAGAGATCTGGGCCTAAATCCATCCTTCTTTTGCTCACCATGCCATTCCAGGGTGAATTCAGCCGTAGGCAAATCAGTCTTGACCCTGTGCCTAATGGGTACAGTCCAGCCTGAACTCCCAGGCTAGGTCCTCCCCAGACTGGAAACAAGCATCCTAGGACCGGTTTTGGGGTTTCACCCCTCTTCAGCCAGGATACCTTGACTCCAGTGGCATGGAGAGCATGGCACCCACATTTGGGCATACCCGTCCCACTTGGGGTGACAAATGCAAAAACAACAATTGAAGAACAGAATTCTGAACAATGTCATACATTCACAGAGATCTGGGCCTAAATCCTTTGTTTGTTTGCTCACCATGCCATTCCAGTTTAAACCCAGCCATATACAAATCAGTCTTGACCCTGTGCCCAATGGGAACAGTCCAGCCCGAACTGCCAGGCCAGGTCCTCCATGGACTGGAAACAAGCATCCTAGGACCGGTTTCAGGGTTTTGTCAGTTTCTTCAGCCAGGATAGCTTGACTCCAGAGGCATGGCGAGCACGGGACCCACATTTTACACTCCACACCACCCCAGTTCAGACATGGCCATATGCAAATCATCCTTGACCCTGTGCCTCATGGGAACAGTCCAGCCCGAACTGCCAAGCCATGTCTTTCCTGGACCGGAATCAAGCATCCTAGGACCGGTTTCTGGCTATCAGCCGTCTTCAGCCAGGATAGCTTGATTCCAGTTGTGTGGAGAGCATGGGACTCACGTCTGAGCATACCAATCCCACTCGTGGTAACAAATGCAAAAACAACAATTGATGAACAGAATGCAGAACAATGTCATACATTCACCCCAGTACAGACATCTGGGCTTAAATCCATAGTTTTTTTGCTCACCATGCCATTCCAGTTTGAACCTAGCCATATGCAAATGTTTGTTTGCGTAGCACTTTTCACCCTAAGTGGGATGGGTATGCCCAGACGTGGGTCCCTTGCTCACTATGCCACTGGATTCAAACTAGCCTGGCTGATAAAGGTTAATACCCAGAAACCGGTCCCAGGATGCCTGTTTCTGGTCCAGGAAGGACCTGGCCTGGCAGTTCCGTCTGGGCTGTTCCCATGAGGCACAGGGTCAAGACTGATTTGCATATAGCTGGGTCTAAACTGGGGTGGCATGGTGAGCAAAAGAACGATGAATTCAACCCAGATCTCTTGACTGGGGTGAATGTATGATTTATTCAGCATTCCGTCCATCATTTGTTTGCTTGGCACTTTTCACCCTAAGTGGGATGGGCATGCCCTGACATGAGTCCCTTGCTCACTGTGCGACAGGATTCAAGCTAGATTGGCTGATGTAGGGTCATACCCAGAAACTTGTCCCAGGTTTCTTGTTTCTGGTCCAGGAAGGACCTGGCTTTGCAGTTCAGTCTGGACTGTTCCTATGAGGCACAGGGTCAAGACTGATTTGCATATGGCTGGGTCTAAACTGGGGTGGCATGGTGAGCCAAAGAACAATGGATTCAACCCAGATCTCTTGACTGGGGGTAAATGTATGATTTATTCAGCATTCCGTCCATCATTTTTTTTAATAGAACTTTTCACCCTAAGTGGAATGGGTATGCCCAGACGTGGGTCCCTTGCTCACTGTGCCACTGGATTCAAGCCAGACTGGCTGATGTAGGGTAATACCCAGAAACCGGCCACAGTATGCTTGTTTCTGATCCAGGAAGGACCTTGCTTGGCAGTTCGGTCTGGACTGTTCCCATGAGGCACAGGGTCAAGACTGATTTGTACATTGCTGGGTCTAAACTGGGGTGGCATGGTGAGCAAAAGAAAAATGGATTTAACCCAGATCTCTTGACTGGGGAGAATGTATGATTTATTCAGTATTCCGTCCATCATTTGTTTGCGTAGCAACTTTCTAAAAGTGGCATTTTCATAATTGTAATTTATAATCTAGCTTTACAATAAGAGGATTTTTCATTACAATTTCATAGATGCCAAACATAAAATGCTTATCTGTCCCCAATCAAATGTTAGCCCTTATTAATGCAATAAGGAAACTCAATGTTATCCTACGGGACAGGTTTGCCTCATAGTACTGAAAAAATGAATTTAGGAGCTTTTCACTTCCAGGACATGTAAAACTTAAAAGTACATGTCCAACTTTTGACTACAATGAACCCTGTCCTATTGGATAACTAGGGCATACCTTAAGGGTGACTCATATGAAATCAAAGGGGAGTTTAAGGCTAGGCAAGAGGGTTATATTACCAAGTCGATTGGCAGTTTAAAACTGCACTCAGGCTGCAATGTCAGACCTGGAACATGTTTTAAGAAGCTAATTAAGTGGGTGACACAATATATGCTGGAAGGCCACTAGGAGCATTTAATTTACAGGCCCTGGGTATGTGGTATACCACTCTAAAAGGAACTTATGAGTAAATTAAATATGCAAATGAGATGTAAACCAATTTGCCCATGTTTTTTTAGCACAAGCAATTTAGCACTCCTTAGCAGTCATAAACTACACAGACACCTAAGGCCAACAAAAATAAATTTCAGCAGGAAATGGAGGATAGTAGGTAAAATGTTTGAGGAAGACCACCCTAAGGCTAACAGGTCTAACATATCCAATGTATCTGGACACCAGTATCCTACACTTTTGAGCCTCTATTTTTTCCCAGGGATTAAGTGGTCTATTAAAAGCAGAGTGCAACTATTTGCTCTGAAATAATTTTTAGTCATTAACAGCATTGGCTGACAGGGATCTTAGGTAGGGGCGTGGAGGTAGGAGGGGGAGGAATGCTGGGAGAAGTGGGTATCACAAAAAAAAAGAAAAAACATATCTACTAGCCGCTTCCTAGCTGCATCTCTCTTCTGTAGTTCCTTGCTCGGCCTGAACAGTAAGCACACACAGGCTCTCAGTCAGCCAAACACAACGCTGCCTTAGCAGCATTGTGATTGGTCTGAGAGCCATGGTTTGGCGCTCAGGCGCTATCTGGGAGCCTGGGCATGTTCTCTATGCAGACTGTAATTCAGCCTGCATGGAAAACATGCAGAGTGCGCATGACTGTTTGGCCGGCCTGAGAGGGGCAGCCAAACAGTCATTGTGCACTTAGGAGGGTGCTACCACTCTTCCCCTGCCCTGCTCTGTGAGTAGAGCTGCTGCAGGAGGACAAAATAAAATGATAATAAGGTGAGATATTATCATTTTATTTTCCCTTTATTTCACTGCTAAAAAGCAGTGGGGTGCAAGCGGAGGAGCCGCCACTGGCTCATTACGTCTTAGGTAAATGTGTTCTGTTTGCTTTATGAAACAATTTTTTGCTTTTATGAAACAACGATGAAAGAACTAATGTTACATTATTTTTATGTAAATTTAGTTCTTTTGTGAAAGGTCATGCCAAACTGTTCATAGGAAAACTGCTTGCAGCACGATGTCACGCGTGATGTGTTTCAGTGCCCAGATGAGACGTTTCTTCTTCAGTGACACGAGGGCCCACCCCTGTTTGAGATCACTTAAAACTCTGAATTAAAAACAAATAAATGGATTTTTAAAAACAGCAACACGGAAGCCAAAGCTGCTTATAAAGGGGGTTATACCATTTCCTTAATAACATTTTTTTAAAGTTTCTCCTTCACTGCATTCCACATTCAGTCTCAAGAAATGAGTCCAGAGTAATCCCCGCCTGGCTTTGTATTAACTTTCCGCTACGATAACATCTCACCGCAAATATTAATAACGCCTGTAAGTGCTCAGTGAAGATGACTTTACCAGGTGCTCTTGATTTGTGGTTAGGGACCCTGGCGGCGCATGGTAGGGCGATTACAAGCCCATAATGACTGACTGGCTGCGCGTCGTCCTCCCGCACCCCTCCCTCTCTCATGTTATGCCTTGGCCCTGAGGCGCAGACAGAAGTTATCAGCGCCCGTGTCACGAAGATGCCCACGCGCTCCCTGGTGATCGAAGCCCGCAGCCATCGTCTCGTAGGGTATCAGCTCATATCATCCAACGCCCACTGCTGCTTCCCACTCCATGCGAGACTTGTGTTATCTATCGCCAGGCAGGGGAACCATGGCCTAGCTCGGCCTCTGCACCACGGATAAGAGACCTTACGCTGGTTTGTGCTCTGCTGTCTTCTCGCGGGACCCAGCCAGCTTTATCTTCTAGTCTTAGAAGCCTTGAAGGCATTTCTCCCTGACATCCTTCCTTAAAGCCAGGCTGGCAGCTGAGTATCACAGCAGAGAGCGTCTCCTGAAAGAGCAGACTGATAAATTGAACAACAAAGCAGATGTGGTGAAAGAAAGCGAGGTGGGACTTAATGCAAAGGCTGCCGGGAAGGAGATATCAGAGTTTACTTTCCTCAGCAGCAACCTTTCACATTTCTCAAGAATAATGTAGAAATGTCATGACAAATAAGTGTGGTGCCTTAATTGATGACTCGCCTGTATCAAAAACATCTTTTTTTCATCTCTGTTAATTTGACCTCCTTCTATTCTTTGACAATTCAGATGGGACCAAGATGCTGTTTCTGAATTACTAAGAACGACATCGTCTAAAGATGAGGCTCTGCTGTATCAGGCCTCGGGTGAGGTGTATTACCTTCCTGCAGGGAAAAGGCAGAAAGAACGGGAAACGGCTCAACTTCCTGTGATTCTGGGCAAATCACTTACTGGCACATGCATCAATATTGCATTTTGCGATTCCTTAATTGCGAAAAATAAGGAATCGCAATTAAGGAATTGCAAACTGCAATGCATCAAGAAATCGCTATAAAAATAGCGATTTCTTAAAATTCCTTAATTTTGATTCTCTAATTGAGAATCGCAATTAAGGAATACCTCCCCATCCATTCCTATTGGCCTAGAGGCCCACAGGAATGAATGGAAAGACATTCTTAATTTACAATTCACCATTAGAAATTCGCAAATTAAGAATGCAATTTCAAGTGTGCAGTGGTGTCCAAAGGACACCCTGTTGCTCCCCTGAAATCTGCTTAGAAGTACATTTTGCACACTCACATGCCCCAAGGGCATGTGTGTGTAAAATGGAACTTTGAAAAATGCGCTTTAGTGCATTTTTCAAAGTTTTCGCAAATTACCATGAAGGTCAACTTCATTGTAATTTGCTCCCCGTATTTGCAAATTTGCACATTTTTAGAGTTTGATGCATTGCATTTAAGGAATCTCAATTTGAGATTCCTTAAATGCGATCGCAATTTAAGAAATCGCAATTTTGCGATTTCTTAAATTACGAAAATTACAAAAATGTTAATGCATCCCAAAAATGGGAATTGCATTCGCAAACGGCTGAATTTTGCGATTCGCACCATTTGCAAATGCAATTTCCTTTGATGCATGTGCCCATTAATCTCCACGTGCCTGAAACATAAATGTGATATTTTCGAGCATTATTCTTGAAGAACGCATAGATACCTGGAAATGTTCTTTCTTTCATAAACAATTAAAAGCACACAGTTTCATGGAATACATTTCTTGCCTGTCGCATTTCCTTTAAAAAAGTTTTCGCTGTGCCCATACCAAGTTGCTTAAATTATGTACTCACACGGAAGACACCAGTGTCCTTCTTTGCAACATATTCGCTATAATAAACAACAAATTGTTGAGCTATTATTTGATACTCTTTCAGACTTTCGCTTTATAATAAAGTCATTGATTCTAGATGATTCAATAATTCCATTAGAGGATATTCTGCCATCTTTTTCCATGACTATCACAGTAGGCCATCATAATGGAGTGCAAGGACCAGTATGTATTTATGTATGTGTTTTTCTATGGCGCAAACCATTTCAAAAGGACGAGGAGTGCTGTACATTACAATGCATGATTTTACAACGCATGCCATCACAATGCATTTTTAGAAACTACACTTACAACGCATTCCTTTACAGCGCATAGCATTACAATGTATAATACTTTTAGGGTAACAGTAGTGTAAGTGTTGATAGTGCAGGTGTAAAAAATACTATTCACACTCCAGTAAGGGCAACAGTAGGGTAAGTGTTGGATAGTGTATGGGTAAAAATTATTGTTCCCACTGCATCGATTGCAACAGTAGGCTAAGTGTTGGATAGTGTAGGGGTAAAATTACTGTTCCCACTCCAGTGAGTGCAACAGTAGGGTAAGTGTTGGATAGTGTATGGGTAAAATTTACTATTTCCCATTACTTACCTTATAATGCGTTGTAATGGCAGGCATTGTAGTGGCATGGGTTGTAATGGCTGTGTTGTATTGGAATACGATGTAAAGGATATTGCGTTGTAATGACTGTGTTGTAAAGGTAGTGCGTTATAATGACTGCGTTGTAATGGTTATTTCCCCTGCTGTCTTATTTTTTTTCTATTTGCACTTCTAGTCTGCAGTCTGATGGTGTCCTGGCTGTAGATGGGCCTAGAACAATCACAGATGGTGAGCTTGTGTCCAAGATTAGCAGGGGCGCAGGTCATGATGGTTTAGTAAATTACATAGCTGGTTTTCAATTTGGAGATGGCTGGTTTTCAATTTGGAGATGGCTGGCAAGGGCAATATAGTTTCAACAGGTTGGGGTGACATGATTATATTTCTTCAGGCCCTGAATAAGATGTGCTGCAGCACATAATGGATGCCAGTGTGGAGTCTGGGAGGCTATGGAGTGGGTACTAACACTATCCAAATGCAAGCATATGAGGGCTTGAACAACAGTTCTGAGGTCACTTTCTGGAAGAAACAGATTTACTTTCTTTAGAAGAGTGACCTGCTACCAGGCCATCTTTGTCTTTTTTGGCAATGTGATGCTTGAGGGTGAGGTTAATGTCAAACGGGAAGTTGCCTTCCACCTCATAGCAGGAGGGGCCTACCATCCTTTTTCCTCCTGTTCCTGCTGTGCCGATATGCGCCAGATGACCCTCCACCAGTCTTTGCCAACCAGTTGGACTATAACAGACTGAAATCCATTGGCCAGCAGTCCCAGAAGGGTGCAACTAGCAGTTTTCACTTTTGCACCTCCCTGCACTAGTATATGAGTAACTTGCGGCTCCTGCATTGTGGGACACATGCAGGCGAAGCCGGGGCCAAGGGTGGGCTCATCCACGACAGTCAAAGCCACAGTAGGCTGGGCTAGGCCATGCCTCTGTCACCTGGCTCCCAAATGAAGGTACTGTACCCCACTGCCCTTGTCCCTCACTACCTGCTATCCCTGCGCTGCCTGCTGCCCTTGCATTGCCTGCTGCCCTTGCATTGCCTGCTGCCCCTGCATTGCCTGCTGCCCCAGCTCCTGCTCTGCCTGCTATCCATGCATTGCCTGTTGTCTCTGTGATGCCTGCTACCCCTGCATTTCATGCTGTCCCTGCCCCTGCATTATCCTGCTGTCCCTTCATTGCCTGGTATCCCGGCTCCTAAATTGGCAGCTGTCTCTGCATTGCTGCTGTCCCTGTGCTACCTGCCCTTGGACCACCTACGAGGACCACTAATGGAGGCCTCCACACAACTACGAACGGGATATGTGCAACGGGCCACCACCAAGGCAATGCCAGCTAGACAACACCCAGCGCCGGACCCCATGTCCTCCTGCCACCTTACAATACACTACCAAGGTACTCCTGGACCTGGACTCCAGACACCGAAACAACATCTTTGTTGATCCATCAAAGGACCATTCACCTGCTGACACTGACACTTCTCCTGCGACACTACCTAAGGAAGATCCCACACCACCAGGACTGGACTGGTCATAGCAGGCACTAGGCATTTACCTGGTGGGCCACCAGGGTGGGGGCCGGTCTTAGACCCCTGGGGGGCCATTTTGGTTACCGGCCGGTCTTGCAATATCGGCCCCCTGCAACAAAAGTGGCTGAAAACATTCCATGAGCATACCCCCGGGGCGGGCCGAGAGCAGCCATCACCCCCCTCATCGACTCTGCAGCCAACCACACAAAGGAACTTTTCAGAATAGTCAAAGAATGTTCCAGCCTAACAGCCATAGAGAACACCATCCACCCCTCTCAAAAACTCTGTGGTACCCTCTCAGACTACTTCCACAGCAAGATCACCAACATCAACAAAAATTTCAACATCCAACCCACCACCCTTGACCCTAACAACCTCAACCAATCAGCGAAAACCAGCTAAATCATGGGTAAACAGTCAGAATATTGAGTAGGAAATGTCGACTTGCACTAATATCGAGTGCAAAATATCGGGATACAGAAATATCGACTGCCAGAATATCGTGGTCAAGAATATCGAGTTTAAGGTAAGAACTATAATTTTCCAAAATATTGAAGTCATTATTATCGTTTGCAAAAGCATAGTTGTTAAAAATATCATTGTTTTAGTTAGTATTTTGTATTTTAGTGTGCATTTTAAAAGTATGTGCTATATTTGCTTTGTCTAAGTAATACATTTTATTTTATGTATGTGTTACATTTTTAGAAGTTATTAATTTTATTTTATTAACATTTTGCATTTTAGTTCAGTAGCAGGTTGTGGGTTTATAGGGGAATAGGGTGGGAAGTAATGTAATTATAATAAATGAAAGTTATTAATTTTATTTTAATTACATTTTGCATTTTAGTTCTGTAGCGGGTTGTGGGATTTAGGGGGATAGGGTGGGAAGTAATTG
Organism: Lissotriton vulgaris; assembly: GCF_964263255.1. NCBI lineage: Eukaryota > Metazoa > Chordata > Amphibia > Caudata > Salamandridae > Lissotriton > Lissotriton vulgaris. Next base: position 742,629,787 of record NC_141695.1, on the reverse strand, counting down.
AATTATAAAAAATTGAATATTAATTTTATTTTAATTACATTTTACATTTTAGTTCTGTAACAGGTTGTGGGTTTAAAGGGGAATAGGGTGGGAAGTAATTTAATTATAACACATTGAATATACATTTTTATTTATTAGTATTTATTTAATATTAATTTTATAGTGTTAATTATGGTAATTAGTTTATTATTAATTAATTAATAATAGGCTGTTAATTTTTATTGATTAAATAATTGGTAAATATGTTAATTGTGCCATTTTTTTCAGAGCGGTTTGTGGGTTTATAGGGGAAAAGGGTGGGAAAAAATGTAATGATAATTACATTATTAATAATTTTGCATACTTAATATTAAATTATTTAATATTTTATATTGTTAATTGCGGGAAATAATTAATTATTAATTATTTATTGTTTTTTACTAATTATTATTTAATTGGTAATTATGTTAATTGTGTAATTTTTTTGGAGCAGGTTGTGGGTTGATAGGGGAGTGGGGTGGGAAGTAATTTAATCTTAATAAATGTATTAATAGTTTTTATATCATATTTATTAATTATTATTTGATAATCTTTATTGTGTGAATTAACGTATTAATAAATATTTATATTTTGATTGTTAATTGTTATTAAGGAATACATTAAGGGGTCGATTCCTATTCGGGAAACTAATCCGTACGACGATTGGAATTCGTAGCCGTTTCCGAACGAATCGCACAAATCCGTCCGAATCGCGTAGTACGATCAGTAGGTAAAAAATGTGTCCGAATCTTTGCGAACCGTACGAAAAGCAAGGGAAAATCCGTACGAAACTGACCCTGAAAGTGAACCGTATGATTTGTAAACATGCCGTACGACCGGACAAGTACGATCCGGACCTGGGAACGAGAACGCGATTCGTCCGGGAAATGTCATATGAGCAATTCGTACGGAGAGCCACACATTCACATATGTACCGTACCCCTGCAATCATGGGCGTACACACCGTACCCCTATGCTCGGTACCCCTACGCACTGTACCCCATGGCACCGTACCCCCACGCATCGTACCCCGTGGCACCGTACCCCTACGCACCATACCCTGTGGCACCGTACCCCTGCAATCATGGGGTGTACTCGCGTACCCGGGGGGTTCGTTTCGCATGCGGTTTGAGTCGAAATCTGCTTTTACGGATGTTTTAGACTCCCGTAGAAAAAGAGTTGTACGGAGTGCTGTCGTAACAAATCGTACTTCCTGGGTCGGAAAAAGATGCTTCGATCCGTACGGACGTCGCGTACTGCGTGTTCCAAATGCGATTTGTACGTATTTGTAAGTCGTACGGTGTTTGGTACGATTCGTAGGGAGGTCTGCTTTAGGTTCGGATCGTGCTTCAACGTAAATACGGGGACGTTGAAGGTGTACTATAAGTATGGTAAAATGCTCCGTACGGCTATTCGTAGGGGATTTTACTGATTCGGAATCGACCCCTAATTGTTAATTAATTATGTTAATTGTTTCATTTTTTTCAAAATTGGTGGTGGCATTTATAGGTGAATATGGTGGGAGGTAATTTATTTTGAATTAATTAATTCTTTGTTAATTGATGCTAATTAATTGATTACATTTTAATTTAGTCATATCTGTAATAATTTTGATGTGTCAGTTGTGGGGTTTATAGTGGTAAATGGAGGGAAGTAAATGTTTTTTAAATGAATTAATGATTTGTTGTTAATTGATATTAATTTACTAACTGTTTTTTAGGTGTGTGCGTTGGTGCTTATTGGGGTATAGGGTGGAAAGTAATTTAGTTGAAATTAATTGATCAATACTCAATCATCAATATACATTTATTAATTGATAAATATTTTTGTTAATTGTTTAGTTTTTATTTTGCTTGGGTATTTCTATTCCATAGCTTTAATGTTTTGTTAGTACATTAATTCTTACCTTTGTAAATGTGTTTTTAATTAGAAATTATTAATATTTGCATAATTGCTATTTAATTGTGTTAATTATGAAAGTACACTTCTTTAACATTTAGATATGTGTTGTAAATTGTGTGGTGTTATAGGGTAGGAAAAAAATATTACTTTTGTAATTTTGGGGATTAAATTTTTTTTTGTATTTTTTTAGGTTAAAAAAGTAATATTTTTATGTACATTTTAATTTTGCGCTAAATTATATAATGTTTCTATGTTTTGAAAATTTTGATATTTTTATATATGTTTTTTTTAAATTTAATTTTGTATTGTACTAGATACTAGATATTTTGTTTGTTTTTAAATTTGAAATAGTTTTTGTGGGAATAATAATTTTTACCCCTCCGCTATCCAACAATTTCTCTACTGTTGCACTCGTTGGATTGGGAATAATCATACTTACCCCTCCACTATCCAACACTTTCCCTACTGTTGCACTCCCTGGAGTGGGAATAGTAATTTTTAACCCTCCGCTATCCAACACTTTCCCTACTGTTGCACTCATTGGAGTGGGAATGGTAAATGATTCCCTTCACTATCCAACACTTTCCCCACTGCTGCAATTATTGGAGTCGGAATAGTTAATCATTCCCCTCCACTATCCAACACTTTCCCTACTGTTGCACTCATTGGAGTGGGAATAGTAAATTATTCCCCTCCGCTATCCAGCACTTTCCCTGCTGTTGCAACCATTGGTGTGGGAATAGTAAATAATTCCCCTCTGCTATCCAACACTTTCACGACTGTTGCACTCGCTGGAATGGAATAGTAATTTTTTCCCCTACTCTATCCAACAGTTTCACTACTGTTGCACTCGCTGAAATGGAATAGTAATTTTATCCCCTACGCTATCCAACACTTCCCTACTGTTGCACTCAATGTAGTGTAAAGTGTACTTTTAAAAAAGAATACATATTTTAATATTTTAATTTATAACATCATTTTTTAAACATTTTTTATGTTCCAGGTGTAGCGATATATATATATAATTTATACTTTGTAATATATTTCTAGAATTTTATAATTACTTAAAATCATTATATATTAATTATTAAGTAAATAGCCCACATGCTCTGCTGATGCTAGCATGATTGCGTCCCCTCCTCCCCCTCGTTCATTGCGACTCAGCATCTGGGAGCTTTAACAGCTATTTCGGAAGAGAAGTAAAGGCAGCGTTAAGAATTGCTGCAGTTTGGTGGTGGCAGTTCTGTTTTGCAGGGAGTTTTGTCTCTGTTTTGGTTATCCTGGCTGGCTCTGGGTCTTGCTCATCCACTTTACATTTGACATTTAGCGAGACGGTTTGATAAGCGTTTGTGGAGGGAGAGAAAGGAGGAGGCACCGGCTTAAGGTGCCTTGCTGATGATTTGTCTTTTGCCTTAGTCCAGTTCGTCTCGTCTTGGATTTGCTGGCCTGTCGGGCTATTTCTTCGCTAGCTTGTGCTGGACCTGGAGTAGATGCTTGGAGGGCATCAGTGGCTGTTGGCTTTTGTCTCGTGCCAATAAGTGCTGGCGGTTAAGTCTCTTGACGCAGGCTATTTCTTGAATTGTTTTGTGTTTTGCTACCTGCTAAACTGACCTATCCTGTCAGAGACTTGTTTGGCATACAAATACACTGGGGAAGTAGCGATATCCCTAGATTATTCACTTTTAAGGTACAAGGAGGGAAAGAGGTTTTGAGGAGTTAAAGCAATGGGAAAGCTCCTAAAATCCCCCAATACGCTTGTAAACATGGAAAACGAAACTGCGCCTAGCCCAGTTAAAGGCAGCAGAAGCAGCAAGAGCCGAGTGTAGCTTAAAATCAAAATGTGGCTCTGAGCTCCCAAGTTATTTGATTTCTGAGGAAGATTCCTTGGAGTCCAGACGTGCGATCATAGACTCTGATAAAGCTACTTTGAACCCAATACAAGGACATCTGGTTGATGGGAAAAGGTTGGTGTAAAAATCCCCCTTCACAAAGTAATGGGTTAGTTTCAATTGCTGAAGGTGAAAGGGTTCATGAAGGTGATGGTGTTTTTGAGGTAAGGGAATTGGCTAATGCAACTTGCTTGGAAGAAGGGAAGGACCCACCTGTTCAGTCAAAGGCCAACACAAAAGGCACCATCGATGGCCAGGCGGGTGGGCTATGAAAGGATTACCCATTGTTCTTTAGGACAAAAACAGTATCAACGTCATTAACTCCATCAACAATATCATCAGGCTTGCAGCCTTCCTCCCAGGATATAGAGGAGATCTTGTTACAGGGGGGTCTGCCAGCAGTCATTCCCCCCTCCAAAAGGAGATTAGAATTACAGTGAAATCTCATTCATCGTCACAGCCGCAGCCACAGCCATTATTACAGACCTTGTCGCTGCCACATATTCAGCTGGGATCCGCCACCCTCAATGGAAATGAAGATGGAGAGGTAACGCTACGGGAAACATCAGGCAAACCCCCATTAGAGTCAGTTGAACGGCAACAAGGAGAGGATACCTCAATGCAACTTGACATAAAGATGATGTTAAATCTCATCTTAGATGAGAGAAAGCAGTTGAAGATCATGCAAGCTAGCGAGATAGCATCTCTTCACCATCGTTTAATAAAAATTGAAGCTGCAGTTGTCGCCCTCCTGGTCAGAATGCAAGAAACGAGGGTCAAATTTCCCAGTTAGAGGACCAGATGTACATGATGCAGCAGCAAGTTAACTCTGTCAGAAAGGAAAAAGCCTCATTGGAGAATAAGCTTGAGGAGATTGAGTAACATTCTAGGCTGTCCAATCTACATATAGTTGGTATCCCAGAGGGATATGAAGGATCTCAAAAAATCCAATGGGTTGAGACATTTATAAAAAAAAAAATTATCCCAGAATTTGTAGGCAATCTTACCATTATAAGGGCCCACAGAGTACCATCCCAGCCTTTTCCAAATTCCAAACTACCACGGACAATCTTTGTGAACTTTGCTAACTATCGTATAAAAGATCAAATACTCACTAAAGCCATTCAATCAAAGAAATTATCGAGTCAAGAAGAACTTAGCTGTCGTATTTTTTACGACATGTCCACAGCAGCAGTGGGTCAGGGAAAGGAGTTTGTGAAACTGTTATATTTGTTTAAAGCTCAGGAAGCACAGGCCCCGATAGGACAGCAGTCAAAATTAAGAGCCCTGGTAAAAAGAAAATTCCACAAGTTTGCCAATGTTGATGTAGCCCAGCAACTTCTACAAAAAATATCTCCGGGGTCATAGATCAACCTTGGATAAGGGTTAAACGGTTTTGGATGCAGGGGGAGGGACTGTTCCCGTAGGGTGCAATACCATGCACCCAAAACGGAGTATCACCCGAGTGGTGAGGAGAGGGGTATGGTGGGCAATTCCTCATCCTCTGGTACGTAATCCAATATATTGGAAGGAAATGTACGTGTTTCAACATTTTTGATCTAAGTAATAGCTGTAGCAATGGGTTATAGAGCTCGCATTATTTCGATTAATGTTAATGGCTTTTATAATGAGCAAAAGTATGGTGGCTTAATAAGATGGCTGGCGTCATTTTCACCTCAAATCTTGTTTTCACAGGAAGCCCACCTCAAGACGAATGCACCAAAATGGTATATTCCTAAAGCTTTTTCTAGGGCCTATTTTGCATCTGCCCAGGCAGCAATAAGGGGGGTGGCCATTTATTTAGGACGCGGGATAAAATGGGAAATTATCCAGATCGAGAGAGATCTATATGCCAGATGGATATGGGTTACGGTAAAGGTGAATGGAAATATGTTGAATTTTGTGAATTATTATGCACCAGTTGTATATGATCCTGTAGCTCTCAAAAATATTAATGATACAGCTAGAGCACCAGTGGGTCCAATCATTTTAGCCAGTGGTTTCAATTTTGTGCAAGTTCCTGTAATGGATTCATCAAATAAAGCTAAGAAACAGTTGAAGATAAGGACCAAAAAAGTGATAGACGTAATGAGACAAGATTACCAACTAGTTGATTCTTGGGGCAGGGGTCATATTGAAGCTATGCAATATGTTTATTATTCTCACCAATACCACTCTGCTTCCCTTATCGATTTCTTTTTAATATCACCCTATTGACATGTTTGACTACCAAGATATGGGGAATCTCCTTTTCAGTTCACAGTCTGGTAAAAATTGAAATCTATTTAGAGCTAGGAAGGAGGGAAAAATCCATGTGGCAGATGGATAGACTTATATTAACCAACCCACAATGGATTAGTAATATGCAAGAGTGGATCAAGGAGTTTGTTCAGGTCAACAACGGTACTGCTAGGCCTTTTTCAATCTGGGGGGCTTTTAAGGCCTCAATACGAGGGAAAATCGCTCGTAAGAACCAAATAACAGAACTCCAGCAAGCAGTCGATGCTGCCTTGTAAAAAAAAAATAACTCCTCTGGGGTTGGACATCAACTGGGAGAGCAACTAACAAAGGCAAAGCAGGAATTGAGGGAGTTTTTTAGTATGGAAGAGATATGTTACTTGCAATCTTACCAGCAGAGAGTTTAAGAGGCAAAATTGTTGGCATGGTCCACTAGAGTAAACCAAGAAGCAGCAGTAATCGATGAAGTGGTGGTACCCGGGACGCAGATTTTAGTATCTGAAAAAGATACAATTGACACAATGTTTATAGATCATTATAAGGAACTACATACAACTGATTACCAGGTATCAAAACAAGCAATATAACACTACTTCCATGGTCTAATACTCCCTCAGATTCTTAGAGAGCATAAAGAAGTATTAATGACAGATATCTCAGCAGTTGAAATTTCTAGGGCTTTGGCCTCAATGCCAGGAGGTAAGACCTGTGGAAATGATGGCCTTCCGATTGAATTTTACAAGGTGTTCTTGGAAGAGCTGGTACCATTCCTGCTGGAGGTTTTTAATTATGTTTAAGTGGGAGCGATGTTCCAGCAGCCTTTAAAGAATCCTTTATAGTTAACTTTGCAAAGAAGGGAAAAAAAAGGGACGTTAGCTCATACAGGCCAATTAGTCTGTTAAATTCAGACTATAAGATCATGATGAAAATTTGGGCTAATCGATTTACTCCAGTGGCCCAGTGAGGGTCGACGCAGAGAAGGCGTTTGACTTGGTAAACTGGGGTGCTCTACTTCATGGTCTTAAAAGGTTTGGTCCCCCCCCCCCGCCCAGATTATTGCTATGCTTCAGAACATATATCAAGTGGCTCAGGCACAGGTTAGGATAAACTCTAATCTGGCTGGTACAATAGATATAAAACTGGTAAATCATCAGGGGTGCCTCTTGTCTCTAGTATTGTTTACTTTTTTTATTGAGCCCTTGGTGTTTAGGATTCGGGACAATATAGAGATAAAAACTCCAATAGAAGGAATGACAAAACTAAAATTATTTGCAGACAATGTTATATTGTACCTAAAACCTGCAAGGCAAAACATTGAAACAATTTTAAGGGAATTTGCAGAGTTTGAGGCAATCAGAGGATACAAAATTAATCACAAAAAGACTGAAGTTCTGGCCCTAAATGTGTGTAGAAATTCTCCCAGACAACCTAAAACAACAAACTCTTTCTCTTTAGCCGATACAATATCTTGGGATGTATGGTTCACATCAATTTGCGGATTTATTTAGGTTAAATAACGAAGCCATGTTGAGAAAAATGTAAGATTTATTGGATAAATGGATACTCTTTCCCCTAACTTGATTGGTCGCAACACACTGATAAAGATGTTGATATTACCATTGTTAATCTTTCTCTTTCTCTAACATTCCGATTAAAATCAATACAATATATTTTAAAGAACTGGAAAAAATATTTTTTCAATTCATTTGGAATAAAAAAAGCGTCAAGGGTAAAATTATCTGTACTCCAACTTGATACTAGTTGGGGTGGGCTGGCACTTCCTCATATTCGTACCTACTATGAAGCACCCTTTTTAGACGTAATCGTTCAATTAATTGATTGTAAGGGATACTTGGATTGCTTTTTCCTGAATAAGAGATGGTTCAGGAAGCTGGATCACAGCTTCCTGTTTTCATAAAAACATCAAAACTTCCCAAAAAACCGAGATGCAAGATGCTCCAGGTGTTTAATAGTGGACTCCAGAAATGTTATTCTTTAAAGACTGAGGGGCATATTAGCAAGGTGGGCGATATGAAATTATCGCCGCATTTGTGACCATTTTCAGACGGAATGCAGCGATAATTTCATGGCACTATTAGTAAGCTGTCTCTAACATCAGTTACTGACAGCTTTTAGGTGATAGCGAGCGTTTTGGGGCCCGCTTTGCATGTCAGCGATATTTATCGCTAATGACATGAAAAGTGGGCGTACCCAACCTGTTAGCGACTGAAAGCAGTCGCTAACATCGCTATCGCCTATTATCAACGCAGGCGTAGCAATGAAAAAATGTGCGCTAAGCGCGAACATCGCTGAAAACTAACGCCGGCTCAGACCACTTCTTAACCTGTATATCCAATGGGAGTTGGATATTCAGGTTAAGACCCTATTGACGTTTATGCCTGAATATCTCTGGATTTCCAGCGATATTCACGCATTAAGCCGCTATCGCCGAATATTTTATCGCATTTGAGATAAACGTTGCTAATAGCACGTTATCTCTGCGATAAAATCCGGCGATGCACGGCGATAGAAAAATTGTCGCTAAGCTTATTTAGCGATAAATATCGCTAGTTGTTGTTAATATGCCCCGGAGTCCTCAGGATATGAATATCTTTGGCTTACAGAATGTAAAAGTTTGGGTGTTCATATTCAGAATAGTCATGTAGAATTCTAGGACACAAAGGGATTCAAGGAGTTAGGCCACTTCCTAATTGAAGGTAGATGTATCAATTGGGAGGAGGTTCAAGCTAGATGTGCAAATCAGAGTAGGCTCCTTTTTTTAGGTACCTCCAGATTAGACTTCTATTAAACAAATATCTACTTCCAGCCAATGCAGGTACCCCTCTGGTTTTAGCCGCTCTGTTTAGAATTAAATTGCGAGGTATAGGGAATTGGTACTTGAAAAGATAAAGCAAGAAACACTTTGCCAATTTGCAGATGGGAGTGGCAAACCATTTCACAACACAGTAGTAAGGCATTGAGAGCAGCAAACATTAAAAGAATGGCTTTTCATCTCACTGGATGGCTTGCTACACCCCTAAAGCACTTCATAACATCTTTCTCGAGGTGGAAAATAAATGTTTCCGGGCCAACAGATGGGAGAGTGTTGCTGGTTGCATGTCTGTTTTATATGCCCAAGGCTGAGCCAGTTCTGGGAGAAGATTTGTGTTGAACTTAGCCATGCTCCTTTGAGTAGTGTAGAACCCGAGCCTGAGTTAGCGCTTTTCGGTTTATTAAAACTGAGTCAAACCCAGTCACTAACCAGAGGGGGGAAATGTTTTTATCAATTTCTCCCTTGGTGTCACGTTCATTAATACTCCAGAACTGGAAAACAACCAAAGTTCCGACTTTTTTAGAATGGTTTAAAAAAATGAGTTGAGTAAAAAAATACTAAGAAGCTTACGTGAAAGGGGTGGGAGCTACTAAAAGATTTATCTTAATATGGAAGTATTTGGATCAGATGGGAAAAGATCTCCAAGGGTAAACTCACCCAGTTGACTCTATAGCAATCCATGTAAGCACATTTGCACTTTGAAAAGTACTCAATAGAAGATAAGTCATTTTAATAGACAAATGTATTGGAAAGTATATATGGACAATAAGTGGAGAGGACTTTTGGAAAAATCGGCATTCTAGCCCTTGCGCTTTACTATCTAAGAAATAGTTTTTGATAATGTAATATTGTCTGTTGTGAGAGTATTTTCTAATGGAAATGATTGTACAAGTATGAATTTGGCTATCCGTATCAGTAATCCTTCTTAATATTCCTTTTCTGTTGAATAGCCGTACGGAGCATTTTCCCGTACAAATTGTACACCTTCAACGTCCCCGTATGTACGATGAAGTACGATCGGAACCCAAAGCAGATCTCCGCATGAATCGTACCAAACACCGTACGACTTACAAATACGTACAAATCGCATTCGGAACACGCAGTACGCGACGTCCGTACGGTTCGAAGCAGCTTTTTCCGACCCAGCAAGTACGATTCGTTACGATAGCACTCCGTACAACTTTTTTTCTACAGGAGTCTAAAACATCCATAAAAACAGATTTCAACTCGAACCGCATGCAAAACGGACCCCCGGGGTACGCTGCGTAGGGGTGCGGTGCATAGGGGCCGGTGCCATGGGGTACAGAGCATAGGGGTACGGTGCGTACTCCCATGATTGCAGGGGTATGGTGCGAATGTGAATGGCTATCCGTATGAATTGCTCATACTACGTTTCCCGTACGAAACGCGTTCTCGGTCCCCTTTCCGGATCGTACTTGTCAGGTTGTATGGAATGTTTACGAATTGTACGGTTCACTTTCAGGGTCCGTTTCGTATGGATTTTCCCTTGCTTTTCGTACATTTCGCAAAGATTCAGACATATTTTTTACCTACGGATCATACTACGCGATTTGTACGGATTTGTACGATTCGTATGGAAACGGCTACGAATTCGAATCGTCGTACGGATTAGTTTCCTGAATCGGAATCGCCCCCTAAATGTATTAGGTATAACTGTTAAAATTTACTAATAATTCTAAATATTTCTTTAAGTTAGATATATTATTTAATGATATCTTACACCTTAATAACACCCTCGCCAAGATTCAATCCTGGTTACAACTAAATCATCTCAAACTGAACCGTAAACAAACCATTCTCTTCTCCCCTAAAACCAACCCCCTCTCCATCCAAACTTGGATCTCTGACCTCAATGCCCTCAACTGCTCTCTCTCCTTGTCCAACTCAGTCAAATCTCTTGGTATCTCCATCAACAACAACCTTAATCTCAATTCTTACATTAAAACTTTGGCAAAAGGAGCCCTTTTCACTCTCTGCCATCTCAAAAAGTCAAGGCCTTTATTCCATCAGAAGACTTTAAATTAGTTGTTCAATCCCTAGTCCTCTTGAGAAGTGATTACGGCAACGCCATCCTCTCTGATATCCCTAAGATCCACCTAGTGCCTCTCAAATCTGTTCTCAACCTTGCAGCTCGACTCATCACTGACTGCAAACGTTTTGGCCACATATCCTCAGCCCTCAAAACTCCTAAATGGCTCCCTATCGAAGGGAGGTCTGCCTACAAAAATTCTTGCATTACTCACAAAGCACTCCACCAAAACACTCCGCCTTACCTTGCCAACAAACTCTGCATAGCAGGCAGTTCCTGGGCTCTGAGAAGTACGAACGCTCTCCTCCTTGTCCCACCCCTGCTGAAAAAGAAATCCACTCAATCCCGCTCCTTCTCCGGTAATGCCCCAAGCACCTGCAATGCCCTCCCCAAAGACCTGCGATGCAACCCTTCCTATCTCAGCTTTAAAAAGAAACTCAAAGTGCACTTCCTCTACAAATGCGGGTGGTCTGAACCCTAATTCTCCGATCTTACCTGTTAATGATTTGTAAATATTCCCTGCTTTTATTTTCTGTACTTGTGTAATTACAGACCTTCTCTCCTTTGTAACCTGTTATTATTCTCTTCTGTTGATTTTTGCTGATTTTGTTCTTTTCTAATGTAACTAACCGCTCTGATACTTCTGGTCCAGCCAGCGTTATATAAAATCTCTAAAATAAAAAATAATAAGTTATTTTACATTATTTTTTATACATATAAAAAAATTATATTTTGTACTTTGATATTTTTAACAACAATAGTTTTTTCTCTCAATATTTTAGTACTTACCATTATGAAGATGAGAGGTCAATATTTTTGACATCGATATTTATATCCCTATATTTTGGTAACACAATATTTTTGTACTCAATATTCTGTCAGTGATCCACACCATCACCACCTGGTCACTATTCACAACCCTGACAACCAAAGCCATCATGTCTTCCATCCAATCCTGGGTGCCCACTGACCCTTGCCCCAGCCACATCTACAACCTCTTAATGATATCCTCAACACCTCCATCTCCACAGCAACCTTCCCAGACAGTTGGAAACATGCAGGTGTCAGATCCCTCCTAAAGAATGCCTCCACTGGTCCCAACAACCTCAAAAATACTGTCCAATCTCCCTGCTCACCTATTCAGCCAAAGTTCTAAAGAAACCCATCAACCAACAGCTCACCAAATTCCTGGACCACCCCCAACCCCCTTACTGGACACTACTCAATCAGGATTCAATGCCAACAACAGCCTTGAGACTGCCCTGATTGCCGCGTACAGACAACATCAGAGCACTACTCAACCAAAGAGAAACTGTGGCCCTCCTCCTTCTCAACCTCTCTGCAGCATTTGATACTGTCTCCCAAAACACCCTCATCAACAGATTCCACAGCATGGGCATACAGCAAGAAGCCCTCATGTGGATCACCTCCTTCCTCACAGGGTGTACAAGGAGCATCCAACTGCCTCCCTTCACCTTCGCACCCAAAGACATCATATGTAGTGTACCACAAACAACATCCCCAGCCCCATCCTGTTAAACATCTATATGACCCCCTTTGCAAACATCACCAGGTCCCACGGACTCCATATAATCTCCAACGCAAATGACACTCAACTAATACTCTTGTTCACTGAGGATCCCTCCAATGACAAAAAACAACTTCTGCAACACCATGCACAACATAGCAGAATGGATGAAAGACAACTGACTCCAACTCAACTTGACCAAAACTGAAGTACTGATCTGTGGGAAGAACACCTCCATATGGGACCACAGCTCGTGGCCGGCAGAACTCTGACCCACACCTACCTACCATACACACAACCTCAGCATCATCCTTCACCGCCAACTGCCTGGGAAATGACAAATTAACACAGTTGCCTCCTCCTGCTTCTACACACTTCGCATGCACCAAAGAACATTCAGATGGATTCCAACCAACACCAGAAAGACAGTCACTCAGTCCCTTGTCACCAGCCACCTCGACTGCAGCAACTTCCTCTATGCAAGCATCATCACCCAGCTCCTCAGAAGACTCCAAACCAAACACAATGTTGCAGGCAGAATCATCCTGGACCTCCCTAAATGAACCCACATCACCCCCACCTATAGGACCTCCACTGGCTACTCAACCAGAAAAGATGCCAGTTCAAATTCCTCATGCACACTTACAGAACCCTCCATGACCTAAGACCTGCCTACCTGAACCACTGACTAAACTTTCATCAGCCCACTAGACACCTGCACTCCTCTTCATTCGCCCTCGCATACAACCCCACATCTGTCTCAGCCACAGTGGTGGCTGCTCCTCCTACAGTGCTGTCAAGACATGGAAGGGCTTTCCCGTACAGCCCCTTCACTGGCAGACTTCGCAAAGAAACTCAAGACATGGCTTTTTGATGGAGACAGACGTACAGGTGCCCCTAGGGGTTTTGTTGTTGCTGTTCTCTAAAAAGGCTGATTGGTTGATTGATTGAAGTGTCTTGGAATTCGGTGAATGTTGGGGTTAGAATATGTCAAGGTGCAAGTCATTGAGCCTGTTTTGTAATGAATCTTATTTGTTGCTATAGTAAATAGCTGGAATTCCGTCTTGGTTGGGTTGAACCTCTGGTACACATTGTATATCCAGATCTGGATGATTTGTAAACAGTGTTTGAAGCACATGTTGAATGAAGCAGTGAAGAATTTCGAGTAGGATTCTATGTTATTAGCATATTGGTAAATCTTAGTGCAATCTGTGAGCAGACCACCAAGCAGCTCCATTTAAAGTTTGACATGGACAGGAGTCAGTATGGAACCCTTGCAGACTTCAAAGGTGATATGGAACTTTTGTGACATGGAGGTGCCCATGTGAACAAACTGATGTTGGTTGGAAAGGTAGGAGAGCCAGTGAAGCACATTGCTGGTGAAACCTGTTAAAGCCTGCAGGGTACATATGAGAGTGGGTAGGTGCAATATGTCAAAGATGCCAAACATGAAATGCTTATCTGTCCCTAATCAAAAGTTAACACTTATTAAATGAAATAAGGCACCTTCATTTTCTTTTAATGGACAAATAGGCCTCATAGTAGCGAAAAATGAATTTAGGAGTTTTTAACTAGCAGGATATGTAAAACGTAAAAGTACTTGCCTAACCTTTTAATTACAATGCACTCTGCCAAGTGGACTACCTAAGGCCTACGTTAGGGGTGACTCATATGCAACAAAAGGGGAGTTTAAGCCTTGGCAAGGCAGTTGAGAGCTACAGCAATATCATGAGGTACTGGTCATCTTCAACTATGGTCAAAAGGGCATCGTCTACGATTTGCAAAGTAACGGTCTCCATGCTACAATGCAATTTGATGCCAGACTGGGAGGGTTGCATCAGACTGGTAGCACTGATGTGATATTAGAGTTCAACATAGACTGCTTTTTCAATGACCTTAATGAAAAATGGTGAGTGATGAACCTGTGCTTGGCAAGGTCATCAGGGTGTAGTGAGGGTTTCTTTAGGAGTAGAAGGATCTAGTTTGTCTTGAGAAGATGCATTGAGTGAGGATGCATTGACAACAGCATGTATGGGTAAGAGAGTTTCCCCAGAGAAAGCTTTGATGAAGGATGATGGTATGACCACATTGTCATAACAAGTGGCTCTGAGGGAGTTGAACATGTCAGCAAGATTTGTGAGAGATAGGGATTTGACGGCTGAAAATTGTACAATTCTATTGTTGTGAGTGTAAGAATTGTAGTAGGTCTAGTGTCATCAATGTGCTGTTGGAACACCTATACTTTTTCACTTAAAAAAAAAAGTTGATGGCATTTCACTTTTTTGTAGAGTGGGAAAAAGGTGAGCTGGGAAGAACCTGATGCAGAGCTTAATCCTTCTCCTTTGTGACCTTTTACTCACTCTTAAACCCTAAAATTACCCACATCACCCTTTATCACTGGCCACTCCCTTTACAAGCTCCTGCACCAAAACCATGCGTGTGTGGTTAAGGTACAAATACTTATCATGTGGTACTTATCTGCTCGACAAAAGGTGCATGGTAAAGGCATTGCATGGTTAAGACTGCATTGTAAAGGCTATTTCCCCCTACAAGCTCTTCTTCAGAATGAAATGAGGGCCTCATGAAGCTTGAATCCGTGATGTCCCTACAAAGTTGAAGTGTTAACCGTACTCAACCTATCCAAAAGCATAGATGTCATAAATGTACCCCACCTTTAACAGTAGGTTCAATCATATCAATATGATAAAACTAAATATTTTACTTAAATGTACATAAATGCATGGGATTTGATCTACACCTATAAGCAATTCCATTATGTGTACACAATGCACACACTTTAATACAATTTTAAAGTAACATAAACATAGATTTTAATGCTAATTTATTATACAAAGATACATTAAAATTGGTCCTACAACCAAATGTAATTCCTGGGATCAAGTGTATTTCTATCTTTGCTTCAAAAAACCTGCATTGTAGCCTGTACAATCCTACCAGGGGATGTATCTATACATCACTGTTCTACATACCCTCACAATCCTCATGAAATTATATTCCAATACAGCTAATTTCATTGATATTTTCCTATATTCATAAGCTCTCTGAAAATTGTATTGCCAACGTGTCTGGCCATAGCGGGACATGCAGAGTCGGCGTTATGCCACATGTCTCAGACGCGTGGCATAAAACAGTTGCTTGTCGAATTTGCATTTCTGAATGGCGCCAGACGATACGAGTATAACAATGGATTAAGATCCAGACAAGGATTACACACTTAAATTGAGCACTAAACAGGAGAAGACAGGATCCCCCCCAAGTCTGTTGCATTAATTAATTAATCAGTCTTATTACGCCCTGAAGAAGCCCAAATTGTGGGTGAAATGTGTTGGCTGTAAGGAACTGTCTGTGCTACCTCTTGAATTGTCTCTATGTTGCTAAATACAGCATTGGCTGTGTCAATTGTTTAAATTTTTTAGAAAGTTGCCTCTCTTTCTGTGTGTATATATTGAACGATGAAAGACTAATGATGGTGGCTAGCTTTTAGAGGTGGGCAATTCTCGGAGGATGATTGTTTAAATTAGTGGGTTAGAATAGGAAATACATGTAGTGGTGTGCATATAGTGTCCCTTGCGGCCTTTGCTTGTTCAGTTGACAATGAATGTGTGATTGTGTAATGTAACTGGTGAGCACTGAAAGCGCTACAATACCTTCAGCTGGTTTTAGCACTATGCAAAGATGCAAGATGGAACAAGCACTCCAATACCATTGGATCGTGCAAAAAATAAATAAGCAGCCGCGACTGGGAAGATATTTGGGGAATGTGTCAAGCCGAAAAACATGAGGGGATGGGGAGAAGTGCAAGCAAGGACAGGGAAAAAATACCTTAATTGAAGCAGGATCAGGAACATAAATGAATATGCCATTGTGTAATGTAACTGGTGGGCACTTAACCCCTTCGGTGCTCTTGACGGAATGGTTCCTTCATGAGCACCAGTGCTCCTGTACTCATCACGGAAACATTCCGTCATGTGCACAGGCACACAAAATCCCTCTGCTGCAGGCAGCAGAGGGATTTCTTTTTTTAAATTTTTGCATGGCACCCTGCCGTCATTACATTGAGAATGAAAATGCAACTTAGTTTCAGTTTCATTGTTTCATTGCTCAAGGGGCTATCTCAGCCCTGAGCAACAAATTACAAGGAAGAGGTATCGTTGGAAAGGGGAGAACCTCCTCTTTCCAATGGTACCCTTCTGTGGTGAATCCCTGCTAGGGGATTGCCCCAGGAGGGCAAACCCCAAGCAGGGACCCACCCAGTAGGCCCCAGTGAGGGTGGAGAGGCCCCTCGGGCAAGGTCCTTTGATCCACCCATAAATAATGACGGCATGGATTATTTTCTTTAGGTCAGGGGTGGGGGCTGCCCAGAATGGGCATGCCAATGCTACCCACCCTCCCACCCCAAAAAACGCAAAAGTCTTTCTGCACCCCCAGGAGGTAGATGGAGGCAACAGCCTCTGATCTGCCCCCCCTGGGGGGCTGAAAGCCGACTAGGCACCAGGAATTAATTTTTGCATTTATTCCTAAGGGTGAGGGCTGCCCAGAATGGGCCTACCAATGCCCCCACGCCCCCAGAAATAAACCACAGTCTTTCTGCTGCAGCAGAAGGCATATGAGGGCAGTAACCTTTGATATGCCCGGGGGAGCAGTAAACCCACCAGACACCAGGGATTATTATTTCTTTTTTATACGCAAAAAAACATTGCCATAGTCTTTCTGCCCCACCCCAGGAGGCAGATGGGGGCAATAGCCCCTTATCTGACCACCTGAGGGGCAGAAAGCCCACTATGCACCAGGGATTTTTTTTTTCAAAGTTCAGGGTTGGGGGCTGTCCTAAATGGGCATGACAATACCACCACCCCCTCAAATAAATGCCACTGACTTCCTACTCCCACAGGAGGCAGATGGGGGCAATTACCCTGATATGACCCCTTGGGTGGGCAGAGAGCCCACTAGGTGCCAGGGATTACGATGGCTTTATTATATCTAGAAACATGCAAAAACAACAGTTGATGGACAGAATGAAGAATTCCGGTCCAGGGAAGACATCGCTTGGCAGATCGGGCTGGACTGTTCCCATGAGGCACAGGGTCAAGGCTGATTTGCATATGGCCATGTCTGAACTGGGGTGGCTTGGTGAGTAAAATAACGATGGATTAAACCCAGATCTGTGACTGGGGGGTGAATGTTTTGCCATTGTGCAACATTCCATCCATCATCTTGTGTGTTTTAATGTTCACCCTATGTGGGAAGGGTATGTCCAGACGTGGGTCCCGTGCTCACCACTCCACTGGAGTCAAGCTATCCTGGCTGAAGACGGCTGATAGCCAGAAACCGGTCCTAGGATGCTTTATTCCATTCCAGGGAAGACTTTGCTTGGCAGATCAGGCTGGACAGTTCCCACGAGGCACAGGGTCAAGGCTGATTTGCATATGGCCATGTCTGAACTGGGGTGGCTTGGTGAGCAAAATAACAATGGATTAAACCCAGATCTGTGACTGGGGGTGAATGTTTTGCCATTGTGCAACATTCCGTCCATCATCTTGTCTGTTTTGCTGTTCACCCTATGTGGGAAGGGTATGCCCAAACGTGGGTCCCGTACTCACCACGCCACTGGAGTTAAGCTATCCTGGCTGAAGACGGCTGATAGCCAGAAACCGGTCCTAGTATGCTTTATTCCGGTCCAGGGAAGACATCGCTTGGCAGATTGGGCTGGATTGTTCCCATGAGGTACAGGGTCAAGGCTGATTTGCATATAGCCATGTCTGAACTGGGGTGGCTTGGTGAGCAAAATAACGATGGATTAAACCCAGATCTGTGACTGGGGGTGAATGTTTTGCCATTGTGCAACATTCCGTCCATCATCTTGTATGTTTTATTATATGTAGAGTTGCGACTGCCCAGAATGATCATACCAATGCCCACATACCCCCATAAAAATTGCCACAGTCTTTCTTCCCCCATGGGAGTATATTGGGGCAATAGCCCCTGATCTCCCCACCCCCTGGGTGGCAGAGAGCCCACTAGGCACTGACTTTTTTTTTAATATGCCTTGCTTTGGATTTTGGGTCCTAGTGCAGCTGGCACTTAGGCAAACCTAGGAAATCTGTACATTCTTTAAAAGTAGACACAAAGGGGAATTCAGGATGGGCTGATTTGTGTGCCTCCCACCAGGTTTTGTTACCCAGAATCCCTTGCAAACCTCAAACTTTGTAAAACAAAAAACTAATGTTTGTCAAATTTCTGTGATAGAAAGTTCTGGTATCTGCGCAGACCCACAAACTCCACCCACCCTGCATACCCCCAAGTCTCCCGATAAAAATGGTACCTCACTTGTGTAGGTAGGCTTTGTGCTTACACCAGGAAATGGCCCAAAACACAACATGGACACATCACATTATTCCACAGAAAACTGATCCTTTTTTTGCAATGTGCCTAGATGTGGATTTTGGGCTCAAGCTCAGCTGTCACCGAGGGAAACCTAGCAAACATGTATATTTTTGTAAACTAGACACCCTGTGGAATCCTGTATAGGGTGACTTGTGTGGCTCTCACCAGGTTCTGTTACCTAGAATCCCTTGCAAACCCAAAATTTTGGAAAACAATATTTTACTCACATTTCTTTAATGGAAAGTTCTGGAATCTAAGGAGAGCAACAAACTTCCACCAATCCAGCATTCTCACAAGTCTCCTGATAGAAATGGTACCACCTCACTTGTGTGGGTAGCCTAGTGCCCATGTCAGGAAATGGCCCAAAGTTTACTGTGGAGACTTCAAACAAAATGATTGATTACCATTAGACCTTGTTTTGCGAGGGTGTCACCTGCATTTTTGATCTCGGCCTTGGCGCCCAACTAGGGAAACCTACCAATCCCAGAAATTTCTGAAAACTATACAACCAGAGGAGTCCATGGAGTTGTGACTTGTGTGGATTCACCAACATTTTCCTACTCAGAATCCCCTGTAAACCTCAAATTTAGCTGAAAAAAAAATCTTCTCATATTTCTGGGTGGGAAAGAGGTGGGATTACTGGGCTGACACAAAGTTCCTACTATGCGGCATTCGACAAGGTCTCCCGATAAAAATGGTACCTCACTTGTCTGTGTGAGCAAAGTACCTGTGACAAGCAAGGGCTTAAAATGCATTCTGGTGACATCATAATTCTCTGTCACAAAACGACCTGATTTTGCAAGAGGGTCACAAGCGTTTTTGGTCCCGGGCAGAGCAGAAATCTAGGGAAACCTACCAAACCCAGACATTTCTAAAAACTAGCCACCCAGGGGAGTCCAGGTTTACTTGGCTTAGGTGGATCAGCCAAAGTTTTCCTGCCCAGAAGCTACTTCAAACCTCAAATTTAGGTAAAAAACCCAAATTTTCCTCACATTTCTTTGTGAGATCACGCCCACATGCCATAACGAATGGCATCAAAGAAAATGAAAGAGATGCAGAAGTTTACCAATGTTAGAAGCTGCCTGGTCTGTAAGCACACAGATAGAACATAGCACATCTCTTCAAGACAGTCTAGCAGAGACCTAAAAATGACCCCTAGCATTCTAAAACACCAGAGTTTTTATAAACAATTCATGCAAGCTATTACTAGATTCTGCAAGTTCAGCTTGATATGGTCATGGTTAGAGTTGCATTGGCAAATCAGAAACAGTAATGTAATATTTGTAAGCCTTTAGTACTAACCCATTTCCTACTCTAAGATTAATCTTCCACCTACTTCCTCAGCAACTGTACTCCAGACAAGTTCAGCACAAAATTAAACATGTCTTAAACAATGTCTCATGAAATAACATGCCTACAACGGAACTTGACAGAAAACATTCTTTTTAGCAATTCATTCTCTTTTAATTTAGTATTAGGTCCATGTTCCTGAGCTAGTTCTAAAATGCTGCACATTGATGGTCTATGAGATGTGAATTTTTCTTAGGCACAGTAGGCACAATGTTTTGATGCATACACATAACATGACCGTAAGGTGATGACTTTGGTGTCTTTAGTAAAGGTGAGCTGTACACACTGTTGTCTACTCACATTATAGTCTTATAAAATCTGCTGTTGACTTTAGGTACTGTGTATTTTCATTATAGATCTGTTTAACTATATGAATTTGCATGTTTTTACATATTCGCATTAGAATGATTTTCCCAATGGATTTCATAGGCTGGTTTCTACTTCCCGTGTTTTTTCAGTTTGGTTTGAGGTTCCACTATATATTAGAGCACTCCATGTGTCATTTACAATCATGTTTTTGCAAATGTCAGCACATGGGGGGATCTAAACTGCTGCTCCTAATCAGTGTGTCTATGTCTCTATTATTTTGTTCAGCAAGCAGCATTGCTCTTTTTGTACATCACCAAGACTAGGCCACCATCCTGCGTGTCAAGCCTCAAGTCTTTTTAACATTAAAAAATGATGTTCTGGATTTTCACAAATTCTCTGTGGAATTTGTCTGGCAGTAGAGAAAGAGCATATTTTATAACCATGGCTGCATTCTTTCTAGTGCTTTCTGGCTCTATCATGTAAAATAAACTGGTTACCAGGCTCATGTTGATCTCTGCCCTACTGAAAAGTGGTTCGATTATTAGATGTTAAATGTCTTTCAAGTCTTGTTAAAATAGCATGTCCAGATATTTAATTAGACCTGCGTAATCTCAGTAGGTGTTCACCAAATCTCAGTTTTTTGGGCAGGTTCTTCGAGGTGTTCCATTCAGGACTGCACTGACTCTGCTGCACATTTTATAGGATACAACTCAAATGTTTATTTTAGGCATGTATCGGATAGGGCAACAACGGTCAGTGAAGGCTTTTCACGGATGTATGACGATACATCGCGCACCTTTTCATTGCGTGCGTTTACCACGCGTCTTTTACCCCGCATAGTACATTACCTCGTCAACTGTTACACCGAGAGCTGTAGCAACGCCAATGCGTTGCTTTCTATTGGGCAGAACATCACATCGCAGACCCGGAAATCGCACGCTGTAACAACGCGCTTCTTGGAAAAAGCCAGGAGCAAATTGGGACGGGCCGCAATTATGGCGGTCGCCCTAGACCCCGGGACCCACCGGAGAGAGAGGGATGTGAAGCGTCATCAGTGATGCGGACCCCCTTGTATCCGCAGCCAACGGGCGCCGGCGTACATTCCCGTGAACCGGAAGCACTTGAGTGTGTCTGGTTCAATTTCACCCCCGGAAGTTACCCCCAGGGCTCATCCCTTAAAAGGGGGAGCCTGCGAGGGAGGCAGCCTTTTGGTTCCGCTGCTGCCTCCCTCCTAGCTCCCATGCACGGGCCAAACGGCCCCACCCTTCTCTAGTAATCTTTTTGTTTTTCTTCCAACAGGTCGCAAAGTAGAGTGAGTACGTCGGAGCGTGGAGAGTGAGTGCAGCGGGAAGACGACATCGCGATTTCGTGGCGTCGGAGCTGAGCATTGTTTACCGCTGGACAGGAGGCAGAGCATCGCTTTTCTTCCTTTTGTTTTATTTGCAGGAGCGGGCCCCGAGCTCGGCCGGCAAACGGTGAGGGAGCAGGATCCGGCGGGCAAGAAAAAAGCGGCAGCGCAGCTCAGCGCCAGAGTGCACTTGGCACTACGGTATTTTCCCGGGAGGGGAGAGGGGAGCATAGTGTGCCCGTTTTAGGCACCCCAGTGACGACCTGATGGTACTCGGAGGGTAACAGTCGGCTGGCGACCACTGGAGTAAGGAGAGGCAGCATAAGCTAACCAGCAGTACATCGCTTCTGGGAGCCATAGAGGGCTTGAGCGGGCGACTCGCCTAAGCTTACTGGGCTAGCCAGTAGGTCTTGGCTCTGGTTGCGTGACTGCACAGATTGGCTTGAGCCACTGCACCACAAAGGTAAGAGAGGACACTGTCTCCTGGTGGGAATTGCCTCGTGGTCTAGATTCCCGCGGTTTGATACACGTAGGAAAGGCACGCTATCGCCATGGCCCCTAAGGCGCGGCGGGCTGAGAAGCATTCCATGCTGGAATCCTTGATACAACAAGTGCAGGCCATGGTTCAAACCCTCAATAGACTGCAGGACAAAGTGGAGGGCCCAGAAGCAGTAGTGGGGGGAAGGCCAAAGCGGCCTATTGTGCCCCCAAGGAATTACTTCCCCCCTCCGCCAAAGCGGAACAGGCGCAAGCAAAGCAGTAAAAATAGAGGGGAGGGCTCCCGGGATCCCGTTAGCTCTGTAGCATCACCAGAGCCAGAGCCCCCCGTGGGGGATGGGGGTGTGGGGCTACCCGAAGGACAGTTTACTTTGCCAAGGCCCCACCAGACTGTAGGGGTGGTCCTGGACAGCCAGTTTGGGGGCGGTTCTGCCATGGCTAGATTCAATTGAAAATTGGTCACATGCCGCGGGGGCGTCATCGGGTGGGGGTGATGCGATGGAACGAGCAAAAAAGTTGCTGGCTGAACTCGGAGCTGGCAAACCAAAGGAGGGGCCGGCATTACCAGCAGGGAGCCCACAGCAGGTCCCTGCTGGCCCAATCCCTAATGAGGCAACTGTGGGGTCACGTGACCCGGTGCCCGGCACCAGTAGCGACAGTCTGCCAAGAAAAAGCAACAGCAAGAAGGAGCCAGAGGCGCAAAAGAAGGCTGATGTAGCAGCACCAGCAGGTATAAATCAGCATTTGACGCCTCTGGGTGTAGGGGAAATGCGCTCTGGGAGGGAGCGTTTGGGTCGACATCTTTCTAAAGAAATGAAAGATAAGATATGGAAAGGGGAATACGTGAACATGTTTTTTCTCTTAATTGATGAAGCGGACAGGGAAGAGGCTAGGAAGAATAAGGAATGGACCCATCCTAGAGAATGGTCTAACATTTTACTGAAGTACAGGGTGGAGCCGTGGAGGAGAACTTGGCAAATTGGATACAGGCTTTCTACACATACATGTCTGTAATGCTTGAACGATTCCCAGTGGTGGGGTCAGAAATGGCAATTTATCAGAACAGGATCACCCTCGCTCATGCAGACAAGGGAGGCGATGGGTGGAAAGACTATGATAAGGCTTTTAGGAGGGCGAAGGCTGAGGACTCTTCTTTGAGGTAGGACCAGACTGATATGTTTCTCCACCTGAAAAATTTGGAGGTGGCCTCGCCAGAGGCCGTGCGGGTACCGGTTCCAGACAGAGTGCGTATGCCGCCCTTTAAGGCAAGCCCCGCCGGGAACACGGGGGGTTGTACGGCCAGATCAGGGGGCGGTAGCAAGAAAGGGGTTTGCTTTGACTTTAACAAATGCACTTGTTCCAGGGCCTCCGGCACGTGTAAATTCAGGCACGCCTGTGGGTATTGTGGTAATACGTCCCACCCTGAGTCCAAGTGCAACAAGAAAGCTAGGGAAAAAGGTGGAAAAAAGCAAGAGTAATGAAATCTTGTTGCGAAAGGATAGATCTCCTGTGAACATTGGCGCCATGATACCTTGGTTGGAACTGTACAGTTTCACTGTTTCTGCGAGGGTCTTCAGGGAGGGTTTTGTGGACGGTTTCAGGATACCTGCACAGGGGCACAGCGGGGTGACATATTGTAATAACCAGGTGTCGGTTAGATCCAACATGGGCGTAGCAAGGGCAAAAATTCTGAAGGAGTTGAACCTAGGGAGGGTGGCTGGACCGTTTGAGGTCGTCCCGATGGCAGCTTTTGTGTGCTCACCCCTAGGGGTGGTACCGAAAAAGGCGCCGGGCGAATTCAGATTGATCCACAACCTATCTGCACCTAGGGGCAGTTCAGTGAATGATGCCATCGCAGACACGCTCTGTAGTGCCAAGTACACATCTTTTGATCAGGCAGTGGCAATGCTGAGAACTTTAGGTCAAGGGGCCCTACTCGCAAAGTCTGACATTGAATCAGAATTCCACTTGCTGCGTGTTCACCCGCTGATTGGCACCTGCTAGGATTTTAGTTTGAGGGCAAGTACTATGTGGACAAGTGCATGCCAATGGGATGCTCAGTGTTTTGCGCTTATTTTGAAAAATTCAGTTCTTTCCTAGAGTGGTCATTCAGGGAGAAGTCCGGGTACCAGTGGGTTCTCCACTACCTGGATGGTTTTCTTTTTCTAGGGGCCCCGGGCTCGGGGGAATGTAGGACAGCCTTGCAGGACTTTTGCGATCTTATGCAGGAATTTGGGGTACTATTGGCTCCTGATAAAACGGTGGGCCCAACAACCCTCATTGAATTTCTAGGCATTGAGTTAGACTCCGTTCAGGGGGTGTCCAGGCTACCACGTGACAAGGTCAGGGAGTTTGGGCGCGCTTTGGAATGCTGCATTAGCAGAGAGAAGGTCACACTACACCAATTGCAGCAAGTGGTGGGCCAGGTAAACTTTGCATTGTGCATCATTCCAATGGCGCGTCCTTTCTCCCGCACTATTGCTCACGCCATTTCTGGGCTCAAGGAGAAACATCACCGCACCAGGTTGACCAAGGAAGTTAGGCAGGACATGCAGATATGGAGGACTTTCCTGCGTGATTTTGATGGCAAAGTGGTGTGGCCTAACCCGCCCGTGTCCAGCTCTGAATTAGGTTTAATGACCGATGCTGCAGGCAGCGATGGTTTCGGAGCCATTCTGGGACACGACTGGGTGGCAGAACATTGGCCTGAGTGGTGGAAAAGTTCAGGGCTCACCAGCAACATCACTTTTCTCGAGCTCTTCCCGATTTTGGTAGCTTTGGTTGTCTGGGCAGACGCATTGAGGGGCCAGTCAATCAAATTTTGGTCTGACAACATGGGAGTGGTGGAATGCATAAACAATCAGTCAGCCAAGTGTGAGATGTTGCTACGCTTGCTAAAAGAAATAGTGTTGCAGTGCATGAGGTTGAATGTGCTTTTCCGAGCAAAACATGTCCCAGGGGTGTTGAATCACGCAGCTGACGCATTGTCTTGTTTTAAAATGCAGGCTTTCAGGGCACACCTCCCAGAGGCAGCGCCCCACCCGACACCTTTCCCAAAACGACTCTGGCAACTTGGTGCCCCAGAGTACCGCACCTCGTGGCTGCAAGCCTAGCGCCTAGGACAAGGAGTGCATATGAAGGGGCGTTTGGTTATTTTTGTTTTTTTCTACGGGATCAGTGGGACAGCAAATGGCTAGATCATGAGTCAGTAGTGGCGTTCCTTGCATACATGTGGGAACAGGGCTGCACAGTAGCAGCTGCAAGGAGACATATCACAGCAATATCTTATTTTGTGAAGTTGTATGGGAAAGGTGACCCCACTCAACATTTTGTGGTACAGCAGGTTTTGAAGGGGTGGCAACGCCTGCGGGGGGCCGAGCCTGATTTGAGGAGGCCTGTTGGCCTAGAAACACTGGGAAAGTTAATAGTGGCCTTACCAAAGGTTTGTACATCACCTGGTGAGGCCGTCCTTTTCCAGGCGGCCTTTTGCCTAGCATTTTACGGTGCTTTCAGAGTAGGTGAAATAGTCGCAAGGAATAAGCAGAATTG
The DNA here is from genome assembly GCF_964263255.1 of Lissotriton vulgaris. Classification (NCBI taxonomy): domain Eukaryota; kingdom Metazoa; phylum Chordata; class Amphibia; order Caudata; family Salamandridae; genus Lissotriton; species Lissotriton vulgaris. The sequence goes on along the minus strand of NC_141695.1, from coordinate 742,603,870 downwards.
TCTGGGGGGGATCCAAGTAGGACACGTGAAACTGGGTGAGGGCTCTGTGATGATTTCCATACTGTTAGAACTGGCTATTTCTGGTAGGCTAAGGCTGACGCCAAAGCCAGGCAGAAACCACCATTCTAGTCAGGGCAAGGAAGTCACACGCCAAGATAACCCCTGCTCACCCCCTTGGTAGCTTGGCACAAGCAGTAAGGCTAAACTCGGAGGCAATGTGTAAAGCATTTGCGCCAGCGCACAACAGCAACAACATACTAGGCACACCACAAAAGAGACTCCACACAAGGTTATTATAAAAATAACTTTTGTATTGTAAAAACACATCAGATAAAATCACACATATACATTGTGCCAACTGGCACGGGCAACATTCATAAGGGATTATTTACAAGACAGGGCCACATGGGCCACTGTCATATTCAGATATAGCACTTCTAGAATAAGAAATAATAAACATAAAATGGTAATCACAAAGATCACAACCAGTATCCACTGGTAACAGGAACCAGGACCTTACTAGGACCACATGTACTAAAAAAAGAAGAACCACCTAAGTATCACACAGCATTTAGGGGTCTAAGAAAGAATACCTTACTCATGATGCAATAAACCTACATTCAGAGGAGTAGAAAAGACAACCACCTAAGAATAACCACATTTAGGGGTACACCAGAACACATTACCCATGATGCATGAACCACATTCAGAGGAGTAATAAAGAAGAACACATGATGCCATAAAATACATTCAGAGGTGTTAAGAATAGAGCACATGATGCAATAAAATACATTCAGGGGTGCAGCGCAGGAAGACACATGATGACTAAACATTCAGAGGTGCAGCGCATGGAAAGGAAGACACATGATGCCTAAAAACATTCAGAGGTGCCAAAACAACACAATAGCGCAAAAACACACAGTAGGCAATTAATATTGAAAACATAGGAATCACATTGCGCATAACTTACATAAGCCACCACCTGTGGCAGTCCCTAGGCCAACTGGCCTTGTGGGGCAAGGATGCCCTGAGTCCAATGTCAGAGCGCGCTGCCATGCAGCGCCAGTCACAGAGTACAAAAAGCCTAAACGTGGCAGCTGCCCACAAAGTGCTGGGCAGCTGGGATCAACAAAACTGCGCCAGGGCCCTCACTGGCCCTTAGGCGCCAACTGCGCCACTGCTGGAGCCACACAGGCTCTAAAACCAATGCGCTCCCTGGTAGGAGGGGGCGGGCACCGACAATGTGCCCCGGTGCCCCCTCCACTTAAAATGGCCCCCCAGTGAGCCTCTCGGGGCTCTAGAATGTTGGGGCGACCCGCTGCCAATCGGGGCCGCCCTGACTCTGCATTCACGAAATGCCCCCTGAGCCCACGCAGGGCTTAACACAAACAATGCCCTTCGTGGGAGCCTTACAGGCTCTATTCAGCGTTGGGGCGACCCACTGCCATCCGGGGCCGCCCTGGTCTCCATTCACTTCTCAAAATGCCCCCAGAGCCTCCCAGGGCTTTAAATACAAAATGAGGCGGGGAGCTCCGGGCTCCGTGCACGTTGGGGCGACCCATTGCCAACTGGGCCGCCCTTGAAGCCTTCATGGCTTCACATTGCCAAGAAGCGCGGGCTCGCGCTACTGGGGGGGGGCGGACACCAACAATGTGTCCCGGCGCCCCTCCCCTTTGTCTGCCCCACTCACCAGCAATCTTCCTCTGGTGTCGGCAGGCTCTTCTCCGGTCTCCTTCCTGCAGCAGGGCTCCCTCGCATCACGGGAGCCCTGCGATCCGGCCGCCATGCTGCCTCCTCTCTCTCTCCCCTCGCGGTCTCCATTCCTCGGCACCCGGGCTGCGGGGGCGGGACTTCCGGCCGGCCGCGCTGTGATTGGCCGGTCAGCCAAGCACTTCCGGGTCGCCGCGGGCAGCGCGGCGGCCCTCACTAGGCAGGCAGGCGGGCAGGCAATCAAAATATCGGCGTGGGCAGCTGAAGATAAAGTAAAGTTAAAATAAGCGAGGTGGGCACTCGCAAAGTAAATAAACATGCAGGCCACATACAGAAGCGCCTCCAGGCGCCAGGGGGCCAGGTGGAAGCGCTCTTAAGCGCTACAATCGAAATACAGCGCGTTCCAAGCGCTACAGCAATATGAAGCGCTTTTAAGCGCTAGAGACAACATCCAGCACTCCCCCAGCGCTACAAGGACCAAGAAGGTTTTAAAATAAAGCGCTTCCAGACGCTCTCAGCAGCAAAGTCCTCCAGGCACTTCCAGGCTGTAATAAGCCTTGGCATAAGCAAGCAAAAGTCCCCAGCAGTCTGCAGCAGGGGACCACAGGCAAAGGGTCCCCCAGGGAAAGTCCATCAGGTGTCCAGGAGCTGGGCAGGGCCCAGGGATTCCCCTGGGCCCCAGCAGCAGCATGCCCCTGGCAGATTCAAGTTGAAAACAAGAACATTTTGGAAGGGGACACAGCCCCTTCTTATACAGTGAAAAGTCTTTGAAGTCTTTGAAGTCTCAGTGTGAGAACCAGCTGGACTGGTTTAGAGGGAAGTCCCTTCAGTATCAGGGACAGAGGTGACAGTCGCCCAGCGGGAGGTGGAGCCAGCTTTGTAGTCAGGCAGGCACAGCCCTTCACTATCAGGTGCCATCTCCTCCCACTTCCCTGGCAGCAGATGCTGCCTTTCATCCATGGGCTGACTCAGACAACCTCCTGGGCTCTCCAGCCCCTGTCACCCTCAAACAAGACAGTTAATCCACAAGCAGGCCCAGGCACTCTGGGCCAGGCTGACCAGCCAATCACACGCCAGCACCAACATACACAAATATGCCAACTTCCAAAAGTAGTACTTCTAGACTAGACACAGTCATGCCGCATATATCATTTTGCAGCATTCATTCTCACGAGTTCATACATACCAAACTCGCCCCTGCACTCCCCACACATCAGGAACTACCATGGGCATACATATTCCCCATTCATTCCTATGGGAGGGCAGGTCACTCACCACTCATTCACAGAGAGCTCAAGCACTTTACACTGTACCACAGTGAAAAAGTGCGCAGAGGCCTAAAATCACCAACACCAGGTTCCATAAACAGGCTAGGAAAAAGCAAAAAGTCTAGGGGTGAACCTGCCCAACGGGCCGGGTCCAACACATACCCAAATCTAAAACTGATCAGGAAGGTAGGGGGGATTCTGTGGTCTTACGCAGGGCAGGGAATACAGCATGCTGCCCGGTCACCAGGTTAGAAGCATTCATGGCCCAAAGGGCGCTAGGTTTAGAGGGGCCATTGTTTATACACAAGGATAGGACACCCCTCATAGTGTTCCAGTTTAAAAGAGTTATGATCAAGGCACTTGAGGAGGCCGGGTTAGACCTCGCCAATTTCAGAACTCACTCTTTCAGGATAGGTGCAGCCTCAGAGGCAGCAGCAAGGGGCCTCGGGAGGGAACGTGTAAAAAAGGTCGGGAGGTGGACTTCCAACTGCTATAAAAGATATGTGCGGCTGCACATGCTGTAGGATGAAGGTAGCAGTTTTGTTTATGCCCATTTGCCCTGTACCCGATTCTTGTGACTCAAGAATGGGGGAAGTTGGTTTTCTGATGCAGGAGATGTTTCATTGTCTAGTACTGTTGGAGTCTTTGCATGACATACCAGCGTGGCGTTGCACTGACCCTCCCCCTTTTTTTCTTTTCTATGTTACTTGCAGTTCTTCATCCTGTGACTCAGGGGAGAAACATGCGTGTGTTCAAGAGGTGGCTGTTCGCAGCGAAGCAATTAAAGAGGTGACACAAGTTTACTCTTCGCACCAGAAGAACCAGGAGATTTGGGTGGTAGGACACTCCTATGTTCGCCGTCTGAATTCTTTCTTTACAGGATCCATCAAGGATAGGGTGACAAGCCTAGGGTCAAAAATGTCATTTTTTGGGGAGGCGGGTTTGAGCGTGGGACAATTCAGAGAGCTGATGAACCATGCTTTATGCACAAGCTCGGGACCACCTGCAATCTGGATCCTGCACTTGGGGGGTAATGACTTGGCAAAAATAGGTAGGAGGAGACTGACTGAAGAGTTACTTAAGGAAGCAGTTTCCTCAGTCCATAATAGCGTGGTCCCACATGATACCGAGGTTTCAGTGAAGGGGGGGCGAGTCAGTCAGGGCGTTGAATCACGCGCTAAAGCGGCTCAACAATAAATTCGATAAATTGTTTAGGACCCCTAGATTGAGAATCATAACACACAGGTACATCAGGGGGGACAGTTTTTTCTACAGGACGGGGTGCACCTTTCACATAAGGGGAATCATGCATTTATGGACGACATCATAGCTTGGCCCGAGGGTTTGAAACAGAGTACAGTACCTTTCTAGCTGCAGGAGGGGGGCCAGACAGTCGGTCAACTATGCTGGCCTGTGGCGGTAAGGTCAACACTGGTAAGCATAGTCTGCGGTCTTAGCAGTCAGCACCATGTAACTTCGGGGGTAGTGCCAGCGGTTAAATAGGCTGCCGGGGTATGGGGGCCAGGGGATTCATCCTTCCCAGTGGGCCTGGGGCCACCCCTGTACGCGCATGCGCAGCAGTCTGCGGACCCCTTTTTATGGAGTTCAAGGCCAGGGCGTAGGGGGGGCCCAGGGGAAAAAGATCCGTCCGATAAGCTGTACCCCCTGCGCAACCTTGCTCCAGGAGTAATAGTGGCAGTACCCTGGGACTGAAAGAGGGAGGGGAGAGAAGTTTGCCAGACGTTGACTTTGCTGTCAGGCTCAAAAAGGGACACGCAGAAAGTCATGTCATGCATTGTTAGATTTACGGTAGAAGTGCCTTCTGTATTAGAATGTGTTAAGGTTGTCCCTACGGCCGGGGGGGGGGGTCACTCCCCCCTAATCCAAAACACTTACAAAACCTAGTTTGGTTGTCCAATCCCTGGGGCAAGGGGAAGACCGGGGCGGGACTAGCTTTGCACCAGGGGTTTAAAATTGTGAGAGGGGTCCCAGGGAAGTACCTGACCATACTCTCCACTGCCTCCACCCGTCCTGCTCTAATCTCTCCATCTCCCACGCACAGCAGTCCCCATCCTGCATTTTCTTGTCACATTTTGTTTTTCTGCAGGCCTGTCAGATGGAAAATGATACCAGCCACGTTCTTCACTTTTAACCCCCTGCGCATTATCTTGTTATCTGTAGTAAACCCTTTGGACATGGCAGGCAGAAAGGTTGAAATGGTTAAGTAAAATATGGCTGTTGGCCTGTCCTGCACCCAAGCAAGTGCGTTGTGTGCAGAAATAGGTGGACATGTGTCACAATGCAAGTGCATATGTGCGTCGTGATGCCTTTGAAACCATTTTGGCTACTTTTACTTTAACGTGCCGGAGCCAAGTTGCTTGTTTGCCATCCTGCAATGGCGCACTTTTAAAAAAAAAAATGGCAAACAAGATTTGGCAAAGCCAATAGGCAGTCACTCACTTTTACAGGGATTTCTACTTTTTATAAAACACAGCTCTGATGGGTATAAAAAATATATTTTCGATAGCAGAGGGACAATGCTTATAGACTCTGACACGTGTTAGGATGTGAAAATATATGGCATCTCCCTGTCACAAAAATAATACCCGAAGAGTCATTATCATTTAAAATTATTAACACCATTTGCAAAGCTCGCCATGGGCTGCCTATATTTGGAAATATGGACTGCTTGCAAGCACAGTGGTACAGTGAGTATCTGCTCTTGTCTGCAGGTATTTTAATTCTGTGAGTACATGCACTGCCCATTTCTCAGATGCTGAACAGATGACGTCATAGTGATAATGTTATCAGTACAGTGCGACCCATTGCCTCTTCCCTTCCCTCACTGAACAAATATGAAATAAAAGTTCAGTGGGAAGGACGGGCAAACACATATACAAACACAGGCATGCAAATGTTCATGGGCACATTTTGAGAAAAAATTCTGCAGGCTTTCAAAGGTATCATGTGAGCACACACAGACACGGCTACAGAGACACCCACACAATTTCAGTAAAAAATGTATGGTTTCTTTTACAGGATGCGTGGACTAAGTCACTGCATCCTGAAAAAAATATTAAAGGATGCATAATTGAGTAGGGAGACCATATGCAGATGTCTTTGGCTCAGGTCGGGGGTCCAGGGGAACTCATCTGTGTAAATTAAAAAAAGTCAGATTTTGCTGTTGGATTCACGGTCCTTCCAGTAGTGCTGCGGGCATGTATTGTGCAGTGCTTCGAGCCTGACAGAATCTTTACCTGCTAACTCTGCTCCAACTCATGATTAACAGCACTGACTCGGCGTTTACTCCATCAAAGACAAAACCGACTGAGCAGAGAGCTGGGCCCTGGGGGTGCAGACGGACTGCAGGCTGGGGCGCCTGCCAGGAGGCCTGCTCTGGCACTGACCACCCTGCATTCAGTTCGGTGCTCTTCTGCTAGACTCACCTATGCCAACCAGAGGTGGCTGTCAGGGTGGGCACAGCCAGCGGATGCAGACTGACTGCAGGCTGCTGCGCTTGCCAGGAGGCCTGCTCATGGTGGCCTTGGACGGTTTTCATGTCTGGCTATATAAGGAAAAGCATCCTGCACCCGCTGCCCATCCCACAGCCACCAGCAGACCAGTGCCACACAAAGCACAGGGTCACACAGTGCCACCATGTCTGGTGCAGCATACACACCGGAGCAGGAAAAACACTGCCTGCTCCAATCATCAACATAACGTATCTTGGAGATGAGTAACAGATGTTTGTTGTTACCGAACCCAACGGCCACCCATCCATCCACCCATTCATCATGTATCCACCACCCAGTCACTCATCCATCCACCCATCCACTATCCATCCACCCACCCACCATGCAGCCACCCATTCCTCCATCCACCCACCCAGCCACTCATCCATCCATCCATCCATCCATCCACCAATCATGCATCCATACCCAGCCATCTATCCACCCAACCACCCATCAAAAGTGGAGATACCTATACCAGTTACAACAACCAATTCAGTAATTCCACCATTTATATACACATCCAATCATTCAACAACACTTCTATATAGTCACTCATACAAGTACTCACTCATCATATGTAGTGAGACACCTATACATCCGTTAACACACCAACAGTCTTCCAAAAGTTGCTCACACACATGCAAATAAACTATTGAACATCCATTTATTTGCATATACAGCTATACATACACTACCACCTTACTTCTAAGGAAACTTACAAATACTTACTCTCTTAAACAATCACTTATAGAAACACATAATTATTTAATCAGGAACTCTTTCAATATCTCGCTCTCACATATACTCACTTATATACATCAATACTCACATATACTAGATTAAAACATATGTAGTTACTGATAAAGACACTAGTGAGACAGTCATTCACTCACTAACACACACATATACACACTCATCCACCTATACAGTCCTGCACATATGCTGTCTTCAAAACACATACAAAGAGAGAGTTAGTCATTCATGCATCTATGTGATAAGTTAAACCCCCACAAAACCATACAAACACTCATACTGATACTAAAAAAACATCTAATAACCCATATACCTACACATGCACCTACTTACCAACCCATGCAGCCACTTAGACACAAAGTGAAACACTAATACATATATATATAAATATTTAAACATTACTCACTAATATATGTATTCACTAAGAAACACTTAACAAGCCAGTTAACTAATACATTTTATTAAAAAAACATCCATTTAGACACTTATTTAAACATTTATTCTTCCATCAACTTTTACATATACATATATCAAACATATTTATTTTTCAGAAAGACACACATTCACTGGATGGTGTCATCAGTGATGTCATGAGTGATGTCACTGACCATGTCATGAGTGCTGTAATATGTGATGTCATCAGCAGTGCATTACACGTGCAAGTTATAGTGAGTCCAACTAACTATAACGTGGGAATTTCAATGGTTTTATGTCAGTAAAATTTCCAGGTAACTATAACTGGTGTGAAACCTATGGTTTTTTCAGTGAATTTAATAGGTTTTTTAAATGCTAATTCCTAACTATAACTGGTGTGAAACCTATGGTTTTTTCCGTGAATTTCATAGGTTTTTTAAATGCTAATTCCTAACTATAAGTCTCACTTTATAAGTAAGACTGTTAACGCTCTAGTTGTTCTTTAGAACACTCTGGTACATTCTATCATTGGGCTATAGTTGGGCTACATATGGCTGATATTTGGGCTACATTTGTTGTTTTTGTCTCTGGTGGCCATCTTTGGGCTACATTGGGCTACATTGGGCTACATTTGGGCTACATTTGGGCTCTAACATATATATAGCCCAATGTAGCACAATATATATTTTTTTCAAAGTTAAGTTTCATTAAAACCACTTGAATTTGAATTTGAATTTAAAAACATTTGTATAGCGCGCTTATACCACGGGGTTTCATGGCGCTTTTCAGATTGCGAGGAGACAGCAGGAACAGAGGAAGTTAGACAGCGAAGGCTCGAGAGAAGAGCAGGGTTTTAAGGCTTTTTCGAAACTCTGTGTAAGAAGGTGTCATGCGGAGTTCCACAGGGAGGGAGTTCCAAAACACAGGAGCGAGAACCGCAAATTTTGTTCCGCCAGCCTTTTTCTTTTTAAATCGGGGGATGGTCAAGAGTGCCATGTGGGTGGAGCGAAGCTCTCTACCCGGTGTGTAAGGCTTAATGGCAGAGCAAATGAACTCCGGAGCGGTGCCCATTTTGGCCTGGAAAGTGAGGCAGCCAAGCTTGAACAAGGCTCGCTCTTTCACCGGCAGCCAGTGCAGTGCCTGCAATAGAGGAGTTGCACGATGGAATTTAGGCAGGCCATGGATCAGGCGGGCAGCCTGGTTCTGCACTAGTTGCAGGCAGTGAATAGCATAGGCCGGCGCGCCATTATAGATAATGTTGCCATAATCAAGGCGCGAGAGCACCATTGCCATCACTATAATCTTTAGGGCAGGAAGGGAAAAGAAGAGAGAAATCTTCCTAATAGTTCTGAGGGAGAAAAAACAAGAGGAAACAACAGAACTAACCTGTGAGTGGACAGAAAGTGAGGGATTAAGGAGGATACTGAGAGTTTTGACTTTGGGAACGGGGAGTGGGGGGACACCAAGTGAGAGAGGCCAGTGAGACGGGGACCAAGGGCTGCAACCACCTCCGGTCAAGACTAACTCCGTCTTGTCCGGGTTGAGTTTGAGGTGGTTGCAGTTCATCCAATCCTGGATGAACAGCATAACAGATTGGACGTTCTGGAAGGATGAGGGGGAGTGAGAAAGGTTGAAAATTAGCTGGAGGTCATCGGCGTAATTAAACACCGTGACCTCAAGCTGCTGCAACATAAAAATGAGGGGATAGATGTATAAATTAAACAAAAGAGGGGAAAGTGAAGAACCTTGGGGGACCCCGCACACAACCTTACGGGAGGCAGCAGTGAAACCAGCTAGATGGACCGCCTGAGCCCTGTCACTCAGGAAGGACTCGACCCATGTGAAGGCTAGGCCCTCTATGCCCGCCGCCCTGACACGGGTGAGAAGGATGGAGTGGTCCACCGTATCAAAAGCGGCGGACAGATCTAAAAGGATGAGGGCCTGCGGGAGATTGATATCAATGCCCTCGCGTAGGCTGTCCATCACTGAGATCACCACCTTCTCCGTAGAGTGGAGGGGGCGAAAGCCCACCTGCCGGGGGGAGAGGCAGTGATTGGTTTCCACGTGGGTGCTCAGGATGCTGGTTACATGAGTTTCTAAGACCTTACCGAAGTAAGGCAGGAGGGAGATGGGACGGTAGTTGGAAGGGGATGAAGGGTCGGCACCGGCCTTTTTTAAAATAGGGATGACAGCCGCAAATTTGTGGGGGGTGGGAACCACTCCATTGCTGAGTGAGTCATTCAGAAATGTGAGGGGTGGAGTCGGGCATGCTAGGAAGATTTCTCTCAGGATATGAGCAGGGGCAAAGTCCAGGGGGGAACCTGACTTCACCCTTTGAAGCAGAGGGAGGAGAGTGGCTTTGGTCAGGGGGGGAATGAAAGTTAATTTAGAGGTGGCGGCAGGGGGGGAGGGGTTGATAAATGTGGGGGATGGAAGAGGAATGTTAGCCTTGATCTTTGCGACCTTATCAACGAAAAAATCGTTGAGCGAGTCGCAGAGAGGTTGGGAAGGGGGGATCGAGGCCGTAGCTCTGTTAGATGAGGCAAGCTCGTGCACCGTGGCGAAGATTTCTTTGGATTGTGACTCCGCTGCCAGTATCCTGTTGGAATAGAATATGGTCTTGGCATCGAGGATGCCTTGCTTGTATACCTTGAGCACAGAGAGATAAGTAATTTTTTGGGCGGGGCAATATGCTCTTCTCCATGCTCGCTCTGCTCTACGTGCGGCCAGCTTCTTCTCCTTGAGGTCAGGAGTGAACCAGCGGTTAGCAGCGTGGGCTCGCTTGACCGTGATCCGCCTCAAGGGGGCAAAATCGTCGCCTGCTTGGGTCAGCCAGTTGTTAATGGTGGCCAGTTGGACAGGGGCGGCGAGGCCGGAAAGGTCGGGGCTGGAATTGGCCAGGGATGAGCAGAGGGATGGCATATCAGCTTTTCCCCATTTTCTAACCCATGTGTTCTTGGGGAGTGGAGGCTTGATGGCTGGGGCTAAAGCAAGGGAAAAGGAAATTAAGAAGTGGTCAGACCAGGAGCAAGGGGAAATGATGAGAGGTGTGATGGGGATGTTCAGGGTCCAGACCTGGTCGAGCGAGTGGCCTTGTACATGAGTGGAGCTGTGGACGTGGGGGGGTAAAGTTAAGACTGAACATAAGATCGGTGAACTCTTTAGAGAGGGGGCTTTCGGCAGGGTCATTAGGCCAAAAGTTTAGGTCACCTAGGACTAACACTGACGAGTTGTTTACTACCAGTGTTGCAAGGATGTCTTGGAGACTAGAAACAAAAGTAGGAGTGGGGTGGGGGGACGGTAAATAGGAACAGAAGTTAGGGGAGCCGAATGAGAGCTAGAGCGGATTATCAAGCAGTCGACTTCGGGAATAGGGGGGGAGGGAAGAATCTGGAAATGAAGATCAGTGCGAGCTATCAAGGCCACTCCACCGCCTCTTCTGCCCTCCAGTCGGTCCGCTCGGATGGTAGAGTATGAGGGCGGTAGTGCAGCTAAGACATTGGGCAGGGAGTCGGCCTTGAACCAGGTCTCCGTTAAAAACAGGAGATCTGGTTCATGAGTATCGATATAGTCGAATAGCTCATACTGATGGCTGACTGCCGATCTGGTGTTTAGGAGCGCGGCCGTGGTGTTAAAGGCCGGGGTGTGGGGGACAAATGGAAGGGGGGGGCGGGTGGGACAATGCTGGGCACGGGGGACACTCCTGATATGACAGCGGGGGGAGTAGAAGGTGGATGGGAGAGTAGACCTAGATGTATCAGAAGTTCGGAGACAGACGAGCTGATGGAGCCAGGAGTCCAATACGAAAGGAGAAGGGAGGGAGAATATGTGAGCAAAGGGACATAAGGAGGTGCCCCTTGCCCCGGCCGGACGCGAATGGGCGCAGACGGGCTGGACTCTGGCGTGACTCCGGTGCGCCTACGGCGCGCCCGCTGCACTCGTCCGCTGCGCTGACACATGAGGGACGTTTAAATAGAGGAGCAGCATGGGGGGAGTGGCGTGGGTGGGGTTGGGCGATCCAGGCCGCTGAGAGCCCGCGATGTAATCAGCTGCCAGCCAGCCCTGCACAGCCCCTAGGAAGCAAGGTAAGAGTTAAAGGACCTGTTGATTTTCAGTACAGGTTAGACAAAATAAAAGGATCACAATCTGACACAGAATAAAAGCGTGTCTCCGCTCGCAGTCAGCGTGACAACGCGCAAGGTTTAAAAATAGAAACGCAGCCCTCAGCTCCTGCTAGCAAGCCCACTGCCACCGGGCTGCTCGCAATCGCTGGGGAAATGTCAGAAACGCTCCTAAATGGAGGAGCAGCGTGGGGGGAGTGGCGTGGGTGGGGTTGGGCGATCCAGCCCAAGCCAAGATGGCGGCCACGGCCGCTGAGAGCCCGCGATGTAATCAGCTGCCAGCCAGCCCCGCACAGCCCCTAGGAAGCAAGATAAGAGTTAAAGGACCTGTTGATTTTCAGTACAGGTTAGACAAAATAAAAGGATCACAATCTGACACAGAATAAAAGCGTGTCTCCGCTCGCAGTCAGCGTGACAACGCGCAAAGTTTAAAAATAGAAACGCAGCCCTCAGCTCCTGCTAGCAAGCCCACTGCCACCGGGCTGCTCGCAATCCTTGAGTATAGCAAAGGCACATCGGGCTACCAGTCCCTACAATTTTTCCCATTTTTAAAAAAAAAAAATATTTTTTATTTTTTTTTGCCTCGGAGCGCTCCCGGTGCGCACCCCGGTGAGCGCCCCGGAGAGCGTACTCGTTTGAAGCGCCCAGTGCGCGAACCGGGAAACATCCCGTTAGCGCCAATGTCGTGAGCGAAAACATCATTGTGACGTATCGCGTAGCCGCGTCCGCGTGATACGCACGGCATGAACGCACCCGGAAGCATTCGACGCGCTTACGCGACGCGCCCCTGGGCGCGCCCCAGGATTCGCCCCGGGCGCGTAGCGTAAGCGCGTCGGGTCATGTGACCTGAAAATAACACTTTTGATTGGTTCACAACAGTTTTGTTTTCCCAATGATGAAAGACCCCACCTTTTTTCCTCATTTTCACTTTGTTGTTTGAGTGAAGAGGACTGTGAAAAATGTCTTCAGTAGTAGCAGCTGCAGGTGCATCTGGACCACCACCACCTCCACCACCACCACAAAGACCACCACAAGACCACATTGGTGGTCATGAAGAAGAGGAGGACGAAGAGGAGCAGGAGGAGAGGCAATATCTGCCTGAGGACACTCCCCCATACAAACCCAAAGAACATTTTATTTGGGAGTTTTTCAAAATGCCAAGGGGTGCCAAAAAAGTAAATGCAGCAAAGGTGACTTGCCTGATCTGTGACCAAGAACTGTCAAGAGGGAACCCAAACAGGAAATATTCGTTTGGCAACCACACGATGATAAGGCACATGCAGAGGAAGCACCCAAACAATTACTCAAGAGCAAAAGTCAGGCAACTGAGCAAGAACCCTCCCCAACTTCAACTTCAGGCACCTCCAACCAACCCACTCCATCGGGTGCAGAGGCTAGGGAGATGGTCCCTAATGTTCAAACTAAGTTTTCCAAATTTAAATTTGTTTGCATATATTGCAACAAAACTATATCTTATGGTGAGCAGAGCTTCACTTTACTTAATCGAGCTGCAGACAACCATCACTGCAGCAAGCAACCTTAATTTTTTTCTATTTTTTTGCTCCAGTTGAGCTGTTTGCAATTCCCTGTCTTTTGTTTCACCCCAGAAAAACTACAAAAAAATATAAAATTGTTCTGAAAATCCCCCCAAAATTTTTTTCAAAAAAACAAAAAAAATATATAAAACAACAAAAAGAAAAAAAAACAGTTCTTTTCAGAACTACCTCCCATTTATATAAAATGACTTAAATTTTTAAACTCTGCCATTCTCTTTTTTCCCTGGTGCGCTCCCCGGTCCGCTCCCCGGTGCGCGTACCGGGCGCTCCCCCCGCGCAAATCGAATTCTTTTTTTTTTTTTTTTGCCCAGCGGGACCCTTTTATAGCCCCCACATCAAACCTAGGGGGTCAGGGGGGGTCTACCCTGCCCCCTTATGGTCAATTCCCCCTTTGTTTTGGCCACCTCTTGTGTCTCGATCCTACCGAGACACAAGATGGCGGCCACTCCGGACTGTTTCGAATGTTTACAGTCACCCAAGAACCAATCAGCTTTCTGCGCGCAAGTCGCGTGTCGCGCCCAGAGCGCTCCCCGGAGCGCGTACCGGGGCGCGCTTATAGATATATATATTTTTTTGAACCTAAATTACTCAAAATCCACTGTAGCACATATCTTGAGACATAGCAAAGGCACATCGGGCTACTAGTCCCTACAATTTTGCCAATTTGGTGTAAATCCATTCAGCCGTTTGGGCTAAAAGTGAGGTCGACCGCCCTATGGAAATTAACATGGGGAAAACGTGTTTTGGGACCCCCCTTTTATCTCGGCCCCTGCTTGACGCAGCCCCCCCAAACTTTCAGGGAAGGACCGGGGCTTCACGAGGCCATTTTGAGGAAATTTTCAGGCAGATTCGTCAACCGGCGCCAAAGTTATTCCAAATAGAATTTTGAGATTTAACATTGAAAAAAATCCTAACTATAACTACCTACTGGCGACCGCCAGTAGGTAATATATATATATATATATATATATATCCATCAACGAGAAGCTCCTTCCAGAGATCCTTCGCCTTTCACGGGGTGGCTCAGTGCCGGCAGAGCAGCCGGTAACTTTAATATCAGAAAACGAACGAAGTTCCAACGAGCACACAGGACCACATAATAACACCAGGGTCCAATCCTTAGGTCAAACTAACCAGGTTTATTAACATCATAAACCAGTCATGGCGCGTTTCGCGCTTCACAGAGCGCTTGTTCACACAACTTTAGTTAATAAAGTGTGTCCTTTTTAAACAACACTTGCAACATAGTATTTTAATCAATAAAGAAAGTGGACTGCGCCTTCCAATACACTTAAGCGCCATCTTAGAGTCTGTTAATATGTAACACAATGAAAATTAGAATGTAATTTCCTGACTCTTGTCGTATATGTGTATCATATAAGCTATAGTTAACTTCCTACTGTCCTGGGTTCTCTGATCAAGAGAGAAACTGTAAAGAACAGGAAGCTTGTGGCGTTCACATTCAATTACTATAGTGGTGCCTGATGGACCATGTAGTTGAAGTGCGCCAGTAAGAAATGAACTGTGCTCATCTTGAGTGTGCATGATTAACTCATCGATGCAAGTGACTAAATCATGGGGGTAAGTGTGTATTGTACATACGTGAGGGTCTTAGACCTATTGTGCTGTCCCTAGTATTTATGTGCACAAACAAAATCGTAGTGTACCTTTTGATGTGGTATGATACAATCGGACAAAATAGAGGTTTCTTAGTGCCGTGTGCCACTGCAGTGAGTGTGATCAGAGATAAATCTTTGCTGGTTAGTGCCAGGAGTCACGGCTGATTAGTGCCTTATATCGCTGAAATCGGTATGACGACAAAACAAACTTGCTGATCTGCTAGTTAGCTACTGCTAGTCAGGTACCACGGGTTCTTGCTGGAGGTGTCATGAGATCCTGAATAGCTGTTCTTCAATATCATCTTTACATTCAACGTGTACCCTCTAATACCTGGTTAGCAAATAAAGGTCCGAATTAGTGTACATCATGATACCCTCTCTAACGGACGAACATCATATAAACCTCTTGGTCATAAACAATAAATAAGTGCACGTGATGAACAAAATAAGTTATACAAACAATACATTCAATGGAATGCAATCCACACAGTGAAGAAGAATAGAAGATGACTCACGGA
Source organism: Lissotriton vulgaris (assembly GCF_964263255.1). Taxonomy (NCBI): domain Eukaryota; kingdom Metazoa; phylum Chordata; class Amphibia; order Caudata; family Salamandridae; genus Lissotriton; species Lissotriton vulgaris. The sequence goes on along the minus strand of NC_141695.1, from coordinate 742,588,399 downwards.
GAAAGGATTAGAGTACCGGTGCCGCAGTCCTAAGACAACGCCCCTCCCTTCCTTCCTGTGTGAGAGAGAGAGGGAGAAGAAGAAAATAAGACATCTGTGTTAGAAGAAGTTTTCACTCTTAGTTCAATACATTATATTCAACCAGCAATAATAATCCATGCATGTCTGTCATCTTAGCACGCAATGTTAGAAACATATTTTAGTCTAAGATTATTACATCCTGACATAAAACAGCACGTATAGAAAAGATCGAGAAAGCTGATGGATTCATTCATTTTGCAAATGTATGGCCATCTCTTCATCCATATTGTGCCCTTTCAGATATCTAGTGCACATGCTTATTATATATCTCGATTCCTTTTGCCTGAGTATTAAAGTGTGGTTGCCACGCCTCTGATTCAAGTTCACCTGCTCTACAATAAAGAATGAAAGTTTAGTTTGGTCTGAAAAGTGATATGACTCAAAGTGACGTGCTATGGGGTATTGTTTGCCATTCTTGCTTATGGCTCTTATGTGCTCAAGAATGCGTTTCTTTGGCATATGTATAGTGCTGCCCACGTACTTGAGGTCACATGGGCAAACTAATACATAGATAACAAATGCACTGGTGCAGGTCAAGAATTGATTTATTGTTTCATGCTATTGGTACTTGGATTCCAATATTCATTGACCATGTGGCTGTTATTACAGGCTTTGCAATGTCCACACGGGTAAAACCTGTGTAGATCAACCCCTCTGTTAAGACTGCGACTGCCAATGTTGTTGTGTACTAACAAGTCTTTCAAATTACGACCCCGTCTGTAAGTTATACTTGGGTGGTCAGGTAGTGAGGGCCCGATTATCGGGTCACCTCTGAGGATATCCCAGTTCTTATTTATGCATTTCCGAATTTGATTGGAATTGCCATTGTAGTTAGGAATGATGCAGGTCTGAGATACATCATTGTTCTGATTCTGTGTGGTTAAGATGGTGCCAAGTAAGGTTTCGCACTCCACCAATTTGACTTTTTCAGTGGCTTTCTTTATTACCCATCCTGTATAACCTCTTTCCAGAAATCTATGTGTCATGGTGCTTTGTTCTATAATGAAATCTTCTTCAGTACTACAGTTTCGTTTGGCTCGGAGCAGCTCCCCTTACGGAATACTCCATTTGAGATTCTCTGGTTGGCTGCTCAGGCCATGCAGCAAAGTATTCCTCGCTGTACTTTTACGAAAAAGGACAGTGTGGAGTGAGTTGTTCCTAATCTGTATCTTAGTATCCAGGTATTCTACCTCCTTTTCAATTATATTGCTAGTCAGAGTGATGTTTAACTGATTCTGATTTAATCTGGGTATAAAGTCTAAGGCTTGTTCTTTAATGCCTCCCCAGACAACAAAAATGTCATCTATATAACGTACCCATACAATCACTTTGGCAAAGTCAGTCTGAAAAGTGTCACATGTCCTGATGTCATTCTCCCATGCCTCCATAAACAGATTTGCAAAACTGGGCGCAAAACATGTTCCCTTCGCTGTGCCATGTGTTTGAACATAAATATCATTAAAGAGGAAAAAGTTATTTGTGAAACAAAACATAATCATATCCAAAATCGTAGTAGTATATCCCAAATAACATATGTTTCTCCCTCTCAAGTATCTGGCACAAGATTTGGTTCCTTGTTTGTGTTCAATTACTGTATAAAGTGCATTGACATCCATAGTTATTAATAAAAAATAATTTTACCATGTTAGACGGTCCTCTTTCTCAAGAAAGTCTTTAGTGTCCCTTACATAAGAGGGTAATGTCATCACATACTCCCTGAGGAAGTGGTCAATGTATCGAGAGATGTTTTCTATGACACTTCCTCTAGAAGAAATTATTGGCCTGCCAGGTGGGTCTATCTATTCTACATTTGTGAATTTTTGGAAGTAGATATAGGATGGGCAATATATGGTGATCTTTTTTCAAGAAGCAAAACTCATCCTACTCTATTAAACTCCTGTCTTTCCATTCTGTCAATTTTTCCCAGATGTTGTGGCTGCTGGTGGTATATTCAGATCGGTTCAATTTTCTGTAAGTTCTAGTATCATTGAGTTGGCGTTCAGTTTCTTTATTATACATATCTCCTGGCAGAATGACAATATTGCCGCCTTTATCGGCGGGTCTTACTAGGAAACCTGTATCCGCAGCAAGATTATACATTGCTTTTATCTGGGTCAAGGTGATGTTATGTTTAAATCTTTTCATTTGTTTTGGCCAATTGTTACTGCGAAGATCAAGTCATTCTTTTCCTACCTGATCTTGAAAAGTATCAATATTATCATGGTTCATTTTAGGTAAAAATGTTGATTTAAATTAAAATTCTGTGCAAGCGCCACGAGGTTCCTGTTCTTTACAGTTTCTCTCTTGATCAGAGAACCCAGGACTGTAGGAAGCTAACTAAAGCTTCTATGATACACATATACGACAAGAGTCAGGAAATTACATTCTAATTTTCATTGTGTTACATATTAACAGACTCCAAGATGGTTCTTAAGTGTATTGGAAGGCGCAGTCAGCTTTCTCTATTGATTAATATACTACGTTGCAAATGTTGTTTAAAAAGGATGAACTTTATTAACTCAAGTTGTGTGAACAAGCGCTCTGTGAAGCACAAAACGCGTCACGACTGGTTTATGATGTTAATAAACCTGGTTATTTTGACCAAAGGATTGGACCCTGGTGTTATTTTATTGACCCGAGTGCTCGTTGGAACTCGATTCATTTTATGATATATATATATATATATATATATATATATATATATATATATATATATATATATATATATATATATATATATATATATATGGCTCACAATCGCTGGTAATTGCAGTTCACCGTCTACGGCGCAGCCACCATTTAATTTTGTCTTTACCCAACGATATCCTCCAGGATTCCAGAAAAAAACACGAAGCAACAGACTGGGAGATTGATTGCACAAGATTTATTGTGCACTACAAACAAGACGATGCTGTTCAGCGTGTTGGCGTTTAGCCTTTTTCGAAAAAGGCTAAACGCCGAAACGGGTTGTCTTGTATTGTGCACTACAAACAAGACGACGCATTTTGGCGTTTAGCCTTTTTCGAAAAAGGCTAAACGCTGAATCTTGTTTGTAATGCACAATAAATCTTGTGCAAAAATCTCCCAGTGTGCAGCTTTGTGTTCTCTTCTGGAATCCTGGAGTATATTGTTGGGTAAAAACAATATATACATATATATATACCAATTCATCAGCAGCCAGTAAAATAAGAGCTATACTGTGCAGGAATTGGAAGATTTTAAAAACAGACATGGTGATAGGAAAGGAACTTCCTGACTACCCTAAAATTACATTCAGAAAATCTAGGTCATTGAAAGACAGATTGGTAGAAAGTCATCTCACAAAAACACCTTCAAAATCAGGATTACAGAACCTGCATGGATCATTTCCGTGTGGGAAATGTAAAGCGTGTAGCACCAGTAAGAGAATCTTAACTTATCAAGTTCCGGACAAAAGATTCCGGACCAGAATTAACAAATTCATGACATGTACCACCACGCATGTAGTGTACTGCCTGGAATGCCCATGTGGATACCGATATGTAGAGAGCACGATTAATGCGATGAAGAAGCGCATACTGGAGCATCAGAGAGCGATTGCTAACAGGGATGAAAACTACCCTGTAGCATGCCACTTTGCCAGTTTCCACAATAGCAATAGAACTCTCCTTCAATTCTTCTACTTAGACTGTATCCCTAATGACATCAGGGGGGCAGATAAGCACAAGAGGTTACGACGTTTGGAGTGGAGATACATTATCGAACTCCAAACTAAATCATCAAAAGTCTTAATCGCTGGGAAGAGCTGATTACTCACATGTAACTTGTACATATGTATATATTTCTGAACTATCTTGTGCTTTGAAAATATTAAAAATGAACCTTTCTTGGGGAGATAGGGTCTATGAGTTCTAAGAATGAAATAGTATATTAATTTGGAGTAACATTTTAGAATACTTTTGTGCATAATTAAAAGCATTATGCTTAATGTAGCAAATGTATATAATTGACATCAATTAATAGAGGTGGTTTTTTCAAGAAGTATCATCTGCCCATCCAGGGCTCAATAACTACAAACAAATGTTTCTCTAAATAATATGAGAATTTTTATTGTAAATATTGGAATCATGTTTTTGCAGAGATTTACATAATATGAATCATCAAAGAATCTAAGTCGAATGCTACATTTATCTGAAGAAAGTGTATGAAATCGTTTTGTTGTTTCTTTGCACATTCCAACATGGCGATTGCAATTGTAACAAAATGAGTCCTTCCCCTACTTCGATGACTACGTTTTGTCAATATCAATGGCCGTCCTGCTGATGTCAGCCGACACTGACGAAAGCTAAGGCTGAAACGCGTCTACTGACTTGTTGGGTAAATAAATCCGTATTGGGATTAAACCTAACTGGAGTGCAGATCTTTTCTGTCTTTGGCAGTGGATATATATATATATATATATATATATATATATATATATATATATATATATATATATATATATATATATTGCAGCTCCGAGTTTCTCTCGTTATTGGCAGAAAGAAAATCCGGCACTCGCAGGGGAAGTGTTCAAGTTGATTTTAATCAGAAACACTCAGCAGACAAACGCGTTTCGGTTTTCCTTCGAAACACTGACGAAGGAAAACCGAAACGCGTTTGTCTGCTGAGTGTTTCTGATTAAAATCAACTTGAACACTTCCCCTGCGAGTGCCGGATTTTCTTTCTGCCAATAACGAGAGAAACTCGGAGCTGCAATTTGTTAACGTGGAGCGCCACCACGAGAGGCACCCGTCTGCGAGTGACCCGGATATCTGGTGCAACGGAGCTGTAATATATATATATATATATATATATATATATATATATATATATATATATATATATATATATATATATATATATATTACCTACTGGCGGTCGCCCGTAGGTATATATAGTTAGGATTTTTTTCCTATGGGATTTTTGAAAATTCTATGTTGAATAACTTTGGCGTTTGTGGACGGAATTGGCTGAAATTTTCAGGAAAATGGCACATTTTGTTTCTGAGCAGCCCCTGAAAATTTGGGGGGTTTCGTCAAGGGGGGGCCGAGAAAAAAGGGGGGTCCCAAAACGCGTTTTTAACATTGAGTTTTCCATAGGGCGGTTGGACTCACTTTTAGCTCGAACGGCTGAATGGATTTACACGAAACTTGGCAAAATTGTAGATATGGTTTGCCCGACGTGCCTTTGCTATGTCTCAATATATGTGCTCCAGTGGATTTTGAGAAATTAACGTTTTAAAAAACAGATATATCTGTGACAGCGCTCCGGTTAGCGCTCCGGTTCGCGTACCTGACGCGTAACGGAACTTCGCAAAGCGAAGCTGATTGGCTCTCGGGTGTCTGTAAACATTCTAAACAGTCCGGAGCGGCCGCCATCTTGTGTCTCGGTAGGTTCGAGACACAAGAGGTGGCCAAAACAAAGTGGGAAATGAGCATAAGGGGGCAGAGTACATCCTCCCTAACCCCCTAGGTTTGATGAGGGGGCTTTAAAAAGGCCTCGCGGGGTTAAAAAATAATAATTTTTATATTGTTTTTTTGCGGGGGGAGCGCTCGGTACGCGCACCGGGAAGCGGTCCGCGAAGCGTAATATTGGGAAAATAGGATGAAAGAATGTTCAAATATTGTATGTTTATTGATTGTTATTTTTGTTTTTTGTTATTTATTTTATTTAAGTACCAACATGTAGGTACCAATGCAGAGTCTAAAAATAAAAATACATTGTTTCCTTTGTAGATATCTTGCAGGTTGTTTCAGAAGTTATTGAGGTATATGGAATTCATAGCGTAGTCTGTCAGGAAAGCAGAAACACCATGGAGGCAGGAGATAATAAAGAGATGTTAAATACACATTGGAGATGATATAGTGGAAGAAAGGAAGTAACTATGAGCAAACTTAAAGTTGCACAGTATATTTAAAGTCTGATTTTACATTAAAATCAATTTGCTACTAGTTTAAAAAATACATATAAAAATGAATAATGTCTCAAACAATTTTTGAATTATTATATATTAATTTATTATTCTGATTTATTTTCAAAATTAAAAAGAACTTCTAATAATTCTTGATTTTGACTCATTTTCAATTAACAAATCCACAGCTTCAACACATTGCAGAAGTTCTATGTCCATTGATTGATCAAAGAATCCTGAATCATTTTCTTTGTCTTGGTTGCATTCTGCAATTTCCACGTTATTTTTCTGCTCTCCTTTCATTTCTATGCTGTAAAATGAATTTTAAAAAAATATATCAGTACAGATAGGGCACTGTTGGGTTTAAGTACAGACAGGTAGTTTGGTTTTTTAAACAGTGATTTTTTCGTTGGGCAGTGTATGGTATCAAACTGGAAGTAGAACTATCAAAACATTTATGTGATAAAGTCTAAGTCAATTCTTAATTATACAAGACAAGTCTAACTTCATCCATAACTAAAACAGAGAAGTCTATTTTATTCTATAAGTATTACAGAGGGATAGTATATAACTATCAGAAAATGTTTTCCTAATTAACTTACAGTACAGAAAATACTTCAGTTTTTAAAATAACATCTTACCTTTCAAATAGAAGTTTAAGTTATCAGTTGAAATGTACTTGATATGTACTTCAAGAAGTAGTAGTCAAAATGGCTGTGTTTCTCTCTCTTTCTTTATATATATTCAGGTACATAAACAATCAAATGTCATGAAATAATAGAAGATATTGAAAGTAGCATTTTGATTGGTTGTCAATTCTAACACTTCATTTGAGGCAGTGGCAGTACCTCGGCACAACGCTTGAGAAAGGCGAGCAGATTGCGAGGGCTCTCCTCTGCTTGCACCCTATTCCTTCTGATGCATTTGAACTGATTTGTTTTTTAAACTTTTAAATACTTTTAAACATCATTGTGTTTAATATTGTGTGCTCATTTAAAAACCTACCGCTACTTGCTTTTCATTGACTGTGGTCCCCCTAAGCCCCGTTCCACCGCGGCTTCACGTGCCGTTTGCTGTGGAGGGCTAGGTCGGCCGCCATCTTTGGTGTGGGTCGGACCCTGCCGGACCTGAGTTAGCGGTCCAGCGGAGTTAGGGGCTTCTGTCTATAATTAGACCTGATGCTCGTGGGGCAGTGCGTTTGTGTAGAGGCAGTGGCAGTACCTCGGCAAAACGCTTGAGAAAGGCGAGCAGATTGCGAGGGCTCTCCTCTGCTTGCACCCTATTCCTTCTGATGCATTTGAACTGATTTGTTTTTTAAACTTTTAAATACTTTTAAACATCATTGTGTTTAATATTGTGTGCTCATTTAAAAACCTACCGCTACTTGCTTTTCATTGACTGTGGTCCCCCTAAGCCCCGTTCCACCGCGGCTTCACGTGCCGTTTGCTGTGGAGGGCTAGGTCGGCCGCCATCTTTGGTGTGGGTCGGACCCTGAGTTAGCGGTCCAGCGGAGGTTGGGGCTTCTGTCTATAATTAGCCATGCTCTTTAGGACGCGCAGCGGCCACGCGCAGCGGGCGCGCCGTCTGCGCGCCGAAGGAGCGCCAAAGGAGGGCCCGTCTGTGCGCCTCCGTGTCCCGGACGCGGCCAGCGCCAGCCCCCCTGCTGGTGCTTTTCCATCCACTGACAGGTCCAGAGTTCGCTACTCCCGTGAGGATCTCATGGCACTCAGTGCGAATTCCTGCCCCTGCAGGGATCGATGGGAGCTGGCTGATAACTCTCGGCGGACTTGCCAAGTATGCAAATTTTGCTTTCAGCCTACTCTAACTGGTCCTATCCAGCTTCCCATCGATACGTCATGTATTCGGGCTGGCTTGATCAATGCTAGATCATTGGTCAAGCACTCCAATGACATTTTTGAACTGCTAAGTGATAATGAGTTTGATCTTCTCTTTGTCACAGAAACGTGTCTCAATGACACATGCAACCCAGCTGTCGAATTTGCTATTCCAGGTGGTTTTAAAATCACTAGACAAGACCGCCCCTTAGGCAGAGGAGGTGGCATAGCAGCCATTTTTAGAGAAAAGTGGATTCTTTCCCTTGATCCGATGGGCCCCTCAGCTGATGCTGAGTTGCTCCACTTTTCTCTATCTTTGGGGGCACATTTTACTTTAGGGGGAACTTTGGTGTATCGGCCACCTGGCCATGCAGGTAAATTTCTAGGGGCACTAGAGGACATGATAGTCCCACGGGCCTTGAAATACTCTAGATATCTCCTTTTGGGGGATTTTAATATTCATGTGGATCATCTTGATCTACCTGATACAGTTCGGTTAAATGATGCTTTTGCGATGGCCCAGCTAAAACAGTGGGTTAAAGCTCCCACTCATTCAGGGGGACATGTCCTTGACCTAGTATGCACTAACTTTGATATAAATATGACTCACCCTGAAATAGTGACCTGGTCTGACCATATGCTGATTAGGTTCACTTGGCCCTTATCTCGCCCCGCTGAGACCAATCATTCAGCTGCTCATACACAGAAAATCAATATAGATACTCTTTGTGATCAACTAGATACCTCTCGCCTTACACTCCCCTCTGAAATTGAGTCAGCCGTTAGTTCTTTCAACTCATGTATTGAATGTGGAGCTGCTGCTTCAATTAAAACAGGTCTTGTTTGTAGAGTGCGCTCTACCCCTTCCAAACCTTGGTTTTCTAACACTCTCCGCGATCTTAAGTCAGGCTGCAAAAAACTTGAAAAACGTTGGAGACAAGCCTATCTCCCTGAGGCTAAGAAAGAACTGAGGATGGCACAAAAGAGGTACTACGCAGCGATTAAATCGGCAAAAAATCTATACTACGATGGGCGAATAACCAAGGCTAATAACAATAGCAGGGAAATCTTTGCTATTGTTAAAAGCTTTGTTTCACCATGTGCTGCTCAACCCCTTCTAACCTCTTCGGCCAAATGGTGTGAAGAACTCTCTGTGTTCTTTGTGGACAAAATCGCCAAAATTCAAGACGATTTACTCACTGTCTGTAATAATTTTCCATCCTCAATGATTATCCTACCCCCCATTATGCCTGTCCCTATGGATCAGTTTGTCCATTTTACTCCAGTTGATAAAACAGACGTTGTTAAAATTCTTGCTACTCTACAATCAGGATCCCCCTCTGACCCTTGCCCTGCCAGAGTTCTTGCGGGCCTGGCTAATACAGTCGGCCATGAGGTGACACACATTATCAACCTCTCTCTTTCCACTGCCACTGTTCCGGCATGTTGGAAGCAGGCCAAACTGCTACCACTTTTTAAAAAAAATGGCTTAGACCCTACGGTCCCCGCTAACTTCCGGCCCATATCATTGTTGCCGGCCCTGGCAAAGATATGCGAAAAGGTTGCTTTTACACAGCTGGATAAATTTGTTGAAAGCTCTCAGGCTCTTCACCCAGCGCAATCAGGCTTTAGAGCTGCCTTCAGCACAGAGACGGCTTTAGTTGAAGTTTCTGAGGCTATCCGGGAATGTTTGGACGGAGGTGGCAGAGCGGCTCTGATTTTATTGGACCTCTCTGCCGCCTTCGATACGGTTCCTCACTCCCTTTTACTTACCAGATTAGCAGACATAGGCATAACTGGCTCCGCTCTGGCCTGGCTGACATCTTTTTTAGATAATAGGTCTCAGCAAGTGTGGATGCCGCCCTTTGCCTCCTCTCCCAAAAAACTTACAACTGGTGTTCCACAGGGCTCCACCCTCAGCCCCCTGCTTTTTAATATATATATGACCCCTCTCATTTATCTTGCGGAACAGCTGGGAGCAAAAATTATGGCCTACGCCGATGACACACAACTTCTGTTCACATGGCCAAAAAACAACTTGGACACGTCGAGAGTTCAATTTTGTCTATCATCGGTCTTTCGCTGGCTAGCCTGTGCCCAACTCAAATGTAATGAGAGCAAATCTGAAATCCTGCTGTATGGCGTCTTCCCAGATAACTTTAGTGACTCTCTCTGGCCCACCGATCTCCCATGCCCCAAATCCATCGGTGGACCTGCAAAAAACTTAGGAGTTTGGTTTAATAATAACCTCAGATTTGAGGATCATCTAAAAAAACTTACTGGGATTTGCTTTTCTACACTCAAAACATTACGCATATTATATATATATATATATATATATATATATATCATCACGCTCACTGGGGTGTCCGGAAACGCGTCAGGCAGCGGTCTGCTGCTTTTTAAAGGACTGAACAATGCGAGCTGTTTGTACCAAATAAAGGCTTGATGGGGAACAAGCGGTTTGTGACTCGAGTGCTGCTCAATTGCTGGACACCCCAGTGAGCGTGATGTATGGGCGGCGGTCCTGCCGCCGAGCGGCACCACCCCATAACAGGGGGCCACGGAGCCAGATGTTACTGGCCTCATATGTGGAGCATGAACCTTGGATAAAAACAGAAGCACTGTCCGGGGCTCACTGAGGGCTTTATCTGAGCATTTATGTAAAAGAGGCATCCATCTGAGGAAATAATAAGGACTACAACTCCCAGACTGCAACGTGTGATCTATGAAGAGTGGACCAATCCGAACCCACGATTTTGAATATCAGGAAGCTGCAGTCCTCCATGCCTCTTTTGACCGCTACTGCCTCTGAGGAAGAGTTGATCTCGAAACGCGTCAGGCAGCGGTCTGCTGCTTTTTAAAGGACTGGACAATGCGAGCTGTTTGTACCAAATAAAGGCTTGATGGGGAACAAGCGGTTTGTGACTCGAGTGCTGCTCAATTGTTGGACACCCCAGTGAGCGTGATATATATATATATATATATATATATATATATATATATATATATATATCCAAATCCAATGCTCACCTCTTTGACAAATGAGCGGGACACATGCTCCGGGTTAGACAAGGGGATTTAATCGACGTGGCAAGCACAGTTGGTTTGTCCTACAAGTCTGTAAAACGCTGTAAAATGCAGGCAGACGCGTTTCTGGCCTCAGTGGGCCGTCTTCAGTGCCGGTCTCACAGACCGCCGTGCATCCCTGGATTTGGATCGGTCACCGCTTCCATGAAGTAGTTCCGTAGCTCCTCCTCCCGGCTGCAGGTGTGTGCTAATTGCTGATTCCTGTAGGTGAGCTGCATGATGGTCAGCGTAGTCCCGCGTGGTGCCTAGTACAGTGACTGGTTACCAAGCACCTCTAGGATGCCCCCTTTGTTGGCGTTGAACAACTCTACCACCACACAGCACCTCGGTAAGTTGATTCCGTCGTACCCCTTGTCGTCCCCTTAGTCAGGCAGCACAATGCCGCCTCCTCTCTCCCCTTGCGATATTCCTCGCCAGCTGGCAAATTACACGCATGGGGGGGCGCCGCATTTAGCACTTGCCGTACTGTATCCAAAGTTTGTTTGCTGAAACAATGCGGAGCACCAGAACGAGAGGGCGTGCCCCCACCCGGTCTTCAGCAAAACCAGATAAATATCCAAATCCAATGCTCACCTCTTTGACAAATGAGCGGGACACATGCTCCGGGTTAGACAAGGGGATTTAATCGACGTGGCAAGCACAGTTGGTTTGTCCTACAAGTCTGTAAAACGCTGTAAAATGCAGGCAGACGCGTTTCTGGCCTCAGTGGGCCGTCTTCAGTGCCGGTCTCACAGACCGCCGTGCATCCCTGGATTTGGATCGGTCACCGCTTCCATGAAGTAGTTCCGTAGCTCCTCCTCCCGGCTGCAGGTGTGTGCTAATTGCTGATTCCTGTAGGTGAGCTGCATGATGGTCAGCGTAGTCCCGCGTGGTGCCTAGTACAGTGACTGGTTACCAAGCACCTCTAGGATGCCCCCTTTGTTGGCGTTGAACAACTCTACCACCACACAGCACCTCGGTAAGTTGATTCCGTCGTACCCCTTGTCGTCCCCTTAGTCAGGCAGCACAATGCCGCCTCCTCTCTCCCCTTGCGATATTCCTCGCCAGCTGGCAAATTACACGCATGGGGGGGCGCCGCATTTAGCACTTGCCGTCCGGTATCCAAAGTTTGTTTGCTGAAACAATGCGGAGCACCAGAACGAGAGGGCGTGCCCCCACCCGGTCTTCAGCAAAACCGGATAAATATCCAAATCCAATGCTCACCTCTTTGACAAATGAGCGGGACACATGCTCCGGGTTAGACAAGGGGATTTAATCGACGTGGCAAGCACAGTTGGTTTGTCCTACAAGTCTGTAAAACGCTGTAAAATGCAGGCAGACGCGTTTCTGGCCTCAGTGGGCCGTCTTCAGTGCCGGTCTCACAGACCGCCGTGCATCCCTGGATTTGGATCGGTCACCGCTTCCATGAAGTAGTTCCGTAGCTCCTCCTCCCGGCTGCAGGTGTGTGCTAATTGCTGATTCCTGTAGGTGAGCTGCATGATGGTCAGCGTAGTCCCGCGTGGTGCCTAGTACAGTGACTGGTTACCAAGCACCTCTAGGATGCCCCCTTTGTTGGCGTTGAACAACTCTACCACCACACAGCACCTCGGTAAGTTGATTCCGTCGTACCCCTTGTCGTCCCCTTAGTCAGGCAGCACAATGCCGCCTCCTCTCTCCCCTTGCGATATTCCTCGCCAGCTGGCAAATTACACGCATGGGGGGGCGCCGCATTTAGCACTTGCCGTACTGTATCCAAAGTTTGTTTGCTGAAACAATGCGGAGCACCAGAACGAGAGGGCGTGCCCCCACCCGGTCTTCAGCAAAACCGGATAAATATCCAAATCCAATGCTCACCTCTTTGACAAATGAGCGGGACACATGCTCCGGGTTAGACAAGGGGATTTAATCGACGTGGCAAGCACAGTTGGTTTGTCCTACAAGTCTGTAAAACGCTGTAAAATGCAGGCAGACGCGTTTCTGGCCTCAGTGGGCCGTCTTCAGTGCCGGTCTCACAGACCGCCGTGCATCCCTGGATTTGGATCGGTCACCGCTTCCATGAAGTAGTTCCGTAGCTCCTCCTCCCGGCTGCAGGTGTGTGCTAATTGCTGATTCCTGTAGGTGAGCTGCATGATGGTCAGCGTAGTCCCGCGTGGTGCCTAGTACAGTGACTGGTTACCAAGCACCTCTAGGATGCCCCCTTTGTTGGCGTTGAACAACTCTACCACCACACAGCACCTCGGTAAGTTGATTCCGTCGTACCCCTTGTCGTCCCCTTAGTCAGGCAGCACAATGCCGCCTCCTCTCTCCCCTTGCGATATTCCTCGCCAGCTGGCAAATTACACGCATGGGGGGGCACCGCATTTAGCACTTGCCGTACTGTATCCAAAGTTTGTTTGCTGAAACAATGCGGAGCACCAGAACGAGAGGGCGTGCCCCCACCCGGTCTTCAGCAAAACCGGATAAATATCCAAATCCAATGCTCACCTCTTTGACAAATGAGCGGGACACATATATATATATATATATATATATAATTAAAATGTATATAGATTTTTTTATTAATAATATATTTAATATATATTATTTAATTTTCTATTAATATAAAAGTCGATATTTTATACCTCTATATTTTTTACATCAATATTTTTGAGTCTATATTTTTGTACTTACCTGTTTAAGCATAGGAGTCGATAATTTTGTTGTCTATATTTTTAATTCAATATTTTTAACATTGATGTTCTTTACATCGATGTTGTGTCAGTGAGCCCATTGCACACTTAGGAGGGTGCTGCCACTATTCTCCTGCCCTGTACTGCTCTGTGAGCAGAGCAGCACCGCAAAGCTGAAGCAGTCAAATAAACAAAAGTGATAATGATGTGAGATACTATCATTTTATTTTCCCTTCATTTCACTGCTAAAAAGCAGCAGGGAGAAGCTCCTCCGCCTTAGCGAAGAAGCCACCACTACACAACTGAATAGAATTAATAGTGGGGCAGCCTCCAGCTGTCTTAGCTCTCTAAATGTGGTGTAAGGCATCCAAGCATGTATCCTTATCGACACTCAGTGCTGCAAGCTTGTGTTTCACCCCATAGTTTCAAATTATGCCACTGTCCACCAACTATTTACTAGTGGAACACACCTGTTGCACCTTCTTACCAAGTTTCTGTGGTGTGTATTGTATAAGTGCTGGATTAATAATTGAACCATTTTGATGGAAATAGTGACATGTTTAATGAAAAATGTGGCATGATCCTATGCCCAAGCTGCAGATGAGGAAAAATTTGGGCCATATGTACAAAGAATAGGAACAGCGATTTACAAATAGTGATTTCATCCGAATCACTGTTTGGAAATCACTAGTCCATATGTTTGGAACTTTTTGTTTCTTACTTGTGATTCCTGGTTGGTCGCAAATTGACCTACCTCATGAATATTAATGAGGCAGGTTGTAATTTGTGACCATTAAGAACCGCAGCCATCATTGGGATGGTGACCTGCTGAGGTCAGCACACCACCATGTCTGTGATTGCGTTTTAATAAAGGTTTTTTTGTTGTTGATATGCAACACGTTTTCCATAAAGGGAAATGGGTTGTGAATCAACAATAAAAAAAAGAAACATTTTGTTTACATTTTTTAAGAGCAGGCAGTGGTCCTGCTCCTAAAAAATGTTTTCCCTACATTCACAAATGGGGAAGGGGTCTCATGGGTCCCCTTTCATATTGTGAATGCATTACCACCAACTCTGAGTTGGTGGTAAAGTGCAAATGTTTTGCAACCACATTTCAGTCACAAGACATTAGTACATACCAATTTGAGTCCATATTAGGAAGGGGCGCCGTACACACGCCCCTTCCAATTACCAAACAGTGAACCCCAAATTGCGATTCAGTAAGTGGTTACCAAATCGCAAATTGGACTTTGTACATTACAAAATGCCTTTTTACGTTTGCAAACAGGCCGATTCTTCAATACGACCTATTTGCAACTATAAAACTGCTTCGTGCATATGGCCCAAAACTGCCAGGATTTTTAGCAATGGGGACTGATGAAGGAGGTGGAGGTCATGAAGGCATTCTAATCCTTCATGTAGTCATTTATATCTCCTCAGTTTAACAATGTGATACCTGCATTCCCTCACACAAAGCATGTTGTATTAATATTATGAATTAGTTATACCGTACACACAAAAACACCATTTTGCACCATTTTTCGAAAATCTGTTGAAAAAATAGGATGTGTCATGACAGAATTTTTCCCTCCCCACTGCACTGAGATCAAAATATGTTTTTAAAATGTATCTTTGTATTTAACCATGTAAAATAAACACACAACCTCAAAGACTTGCTGATAAATACGAACTTCTTCACAAACCCTTAAGTTCTTTCATCCACATTTTCTACCTTTACAATGCTCTAAAACATTTTTCCAAACTACAGTTACTGTTGTTTCGCCAGCAAAATATGTTGCCATATTTTAAACATTTTCAAAAACATTCTTATATATTTGTTTTTAAAAAAATACACATTTGGACCAAGTGTTCTTTGCCCCATGCATACTGTGTGTTTACTTTTTTCAGCAGCAGCCATAGCAAATACATACATGAACAAGGCAATAAAAGCTATAACAAATATTGCATTCTACAATGTGTAGATTGTACTGTAGGACCTAAAATGATTGTAGGCTCTCACTACTACACAATATAAATTTCAGCCATTAGTAGTGCTTACCTAAAATAGGGCAGAAGTGTAAAAGTGACCAAGACATTTTTCAGTACTATTTACCTGTTCCAGATGCTTCCATATTCTTTATAAATACCCAATGTATCTTTTTGCGCCACATAACTCTCTTATTGCTTCTCCTGTTTAGAACTCCACCGGCACCCCTGACAATGAATACAGTACATGTTTCAGGGACATTTAGAAAATTACTTCTGAAGCAAATGCCCAAATCATTTAGACAGTGGCGGCTCCTCCGATAAGGTGAAGAACATTGCCCCACTACTTTTAAGCAGTGTAACAAAGGAAAAATAAAATGATAATAACTGAACCCTATTATCATTTTATTCGTCCCTGTGGCTGAGGAGGTCTGGCTGTTCCCTTGACACAGTAGAGCAGCGGAGGAGTGGTTTGCAAACTCCTAAGTGCACATGACGGTTTGTCCACCCTCTTGGGCCACCCAAAACAGTCAGGCGCACTTTCCCTGTTCTCCACACAGGCTGCTTTACAGCCAGCTTGGAGAACATGCCCAGGCTCCCTGTTCCTGGCTGCGCGTCTAACCACAACACTCAGACCAATTTTTGTTTTCCATCCCTGCCCGCCACCCCCAAAGACCCTGCAATGCATCCTCCTCAATGTCAGATCACTCCACAAACACTCCACCTTAAATCTGGGACCTCCTTGACAGCACCACCCCAGACGTAGCATTCTTCACTGAAACTTGGACCAACACCACCTTGGGACTGGACATCGCCATCGCCATTCACCAAGGATATAAGATCTCCAGGAAGCAACGCCCCACCCGCCCGGGAGGAGGAATTGCCATTGTTCACAAATCCACCCTCTGCCTGTGCACACCCCCCTACGGGCCTACAGACCTGATGGAACACCTTCACTTCAAGATACTAGCAGCTCAACCACCACCCTCTGGGGAACCCTCATCTACCAACCTCCTGGCCCCACCGACCATTCACCAACTCCATCATGGACATCATCTCCCTGCATGCCAATGCATCCACCAATGATACCCTGCTGGGAGACCTCAACTTCCACCTCAACAACCAACTAGACCCCAACACCGCATCCCTCCTGGCCAACCTCCACAACATTGGACTTCACCAGACCGTGACCAAACCCACACACTCAGCAGGACACACCCTCAACCCCCTCTTCACAACAGGATACTCTATCACTTTCAGTCACACCATCAAACTCCTGTGGACAAACCATTGATGCATCCCTTCTTCAGAACACCCACCAAACACAAACACCATCACCTGCTCCCACGGAGAAACTGGACCAAAATCCCCAACAACCAACTCACCTCCTCATTCATCAACTCCACCCCGACCACCGCAGAAGATGACGACCCCTACATTGCAGCCCGAACTCTGCACAGATGGATCACAGACAGCGTAAACACCATAGCCCCCTCTAGAAGAAGAATAACACACATTCCAAGAATGCCAGATGGTTTACCCCCTAACTTCAAGAGTCCAAGCGCACCTGCGGCTGACTTGAGAAGACCTGGAGGAACTCCAAATCCACAAAAGCCCACAACAACTTCAATCCCGCCACCAACACCCACCACCAGCTCATCAGAAACACGAGGAAAACTACAATTGAAGACAGAATCTCCACACACGCACAAAAAAGCAAAGAACTCTTTAACATCTTCAAGTAGTTCGCCCAACCAACCATGAACTCGACTGCCATTCCTCCCTCACAAGACCTCTGCAACAAACTCAGCACCTTCTTCCACCACAAAATCAAGAACATATACAACAACTTCGACGAAGACAACCAACACACTGACAACTTTGACGTAGACAACCAATACACTAAACCTCCACCAGCCGCCGATAACACCCTGAAGCCAATGATTACAGCTGGACAGCTCTCGCTACCGAAGACACACTGAAGATGATGACGTCAATCCACTCCGGGGCCCCCACACACCCCTGCCCCCACCACATCTTCAACGGGGCCGCCGAAATCATCGCACCCATGCTTCTCCACACCATAAATCGCTCCCTGGTGAACAACTCCTTCCCCGATGACTGGAAACACGCTGAGATGAACCCCCTCCTAAAGAAGCCCTTGGCGGAACCCACCGACCTCAACAACGTTCCCAGCGATAGCCATCGAGAAAGCCATCAACAGCCAACTCGCTACCTTCATCGAAGAGCAGAACATCCTCAACCCATCCCAATCCGGCTTCAGAAAAAAACATAACAGAAACCGCCCTCCTCGCCACAACAAACAACATTCGCTCCCTACTGGACAAAGGAGAAACAGTAGCCCACATCCTCCTCGACCTCTCAGTGGCCTACGACACGGTATCCCACCGCACCCTAATATGCACAATTCAAGACGCAGGGATCCGGGACAAGGCCCTCGAATGGATACACTATTTCCTCTCTGGCAGAACGCAGGGTGTCAGACTCCCCCCTTTCCTCTCTGGCCCTACACAAGCCACTTGCAGAGTCCCCCAGAGGTCCTCTCTCAGCCCAACGCTCTTCAACGTCTACATGGCTCCGCTCACCCCATTGTCGGAACCTAGGGACTCAACATAGTTTCATATGAAGACAACACCCAACTCATCCTCTCCTTATCCAACAAAGCCAACGCAGCCAAACATAATTTTCTAGAAAGGATGGAAGCTGTCACCACTTGGATGAAAAGCAGCTGCCTACAACTAAACACCGACAAAACAGAAGTGCTCATCATGGGCCCACACCCTGATGCCTGGAACGACACCTGGGGGCTCCCTGCCCTCAGAAGTCCACCCACCCCCACGGACCATGCATGCAACCTTGGAATCATCCTAGACTCCGAGCTCAAAATAGACCACAAGATCACCTCCGTCGCATCCTGCAGCTTCCATACCCTCTGCCTCCTACGTAAGACTTTCAAATAGCTCCCCCTCGAGCACAGAAAAAACGTCACCCACGGCCTCATCACCAGCAGACTCGACTACAGCAATGCCCTCTACGCTGGAATAAACAAAAGCCTCACTGCAACCTACAAAACATCCAGCACACTGCCACAAGACTAGTCCTCAACCTACAAAGACACTGACACATCTCCCAGCACCTGCGCACACTCCTCTGGCTTCCAGTTGAGGCTAGAATCACCTTCAAGATCCTCAACCACGCACACAAAGCCCTCCACAACACCAGACCAGCATACCTCAACAGCCGGCTCAACTTTCACGCACCCCAAAGAACGCCATGATCAGTCCAGCTCTCCCACGCCGTGGTCCCCCATGCCAGAAAGACCAGATCGGGAGGCAGCACCACCTTCTCCTTCCTGGCAGCTGGAGCCTGAAACACCTTACTGCTCCACCTCAGACAGTCTGCATCATTCCCCATCTTCACGAGAAACCTAAAAACTTGGCTCTTCGACAGACCCCCTTGATGGACTGTAACCTGCACCTCCCATCCTCCCCAGCGCATTGAGACCCTTACGGGTGAGTAGTCGCGCTTAACAAACACATGATTTGATTTGATTTATTTGATCCTTGCCGGCAGTCACTGCATTTAGACATTGGGTGCCCGATGTAGGACACCAAATACAGGTCGGTAACGGCGGATTTTGGCCGTTACCGACCGGTATTTGGTTTTTGATATGTAGGGGCCTTACATTTTACAGAATCAGTAAATTTACTGATTCAATAAATTTACTGATTCAGTAAAATACTGAATCGGTAAATTTACAGATTCTGTAAATCTAGATGTAGGTGGCACTGAAAACAGTGCCACAGGCCCTTAACCTCATAGCTGCGCCGAACGTTCAACACCCAGTGCTGAACGTTCGAATAACGAGCGCTGCGCAGCACTGGCAAGGTAGTGCTCGCGACGACCGTTGGCCGACAGCAGCGCTTAAGGGGTTAAGATTTCGTTATTTACCACGAAATAATATTTTGTGGTAAATAACGAATTCCAGTGTACATGCACATCTGTGCATGTGCACCTGTGCCAGGTGACACACATACATGCCCTTAGGGCATGTATGTGTGTCACATGGCTCACAAGCCAGAATCAGGGGTGTAACAGGGTGTCAAAGTGACACCCTGTCCCCCTTGACAATTCGGTAATTTTACCGAATCGGTATTTACCGATTCTGTAATTGACATTGATTCCTATGGGCCTCAAGGCCCATAGGAATCAACGGCAATTACCGAATCGGTAAATACTGATTCGGTAATTACCGAATCATACTGATTCGGTAAAAATTACAGAATTATTTCCTACATCTCATTTACCGAATCTAGAATACCGAATCGGTAAAATTCGGTATTCTAGAGTCGGTAAATGAGATTTACCTACATCGGGCCCTTGATTTAAATCCAACCATTGGAAATGGCCCTTACCATGGTCATACCATGATGATCTACCAGGCAAAGATAAAACAGATCACAAACAGAGGATGGTCCATTGTGGTGCTGGTCACCATTCTCTGGAACAGACTTATTCTCCACCCGCCCAGCCAAGGATGCAATCCGGCCTCTTACTCTTCAGTAAGCATTTGAAAACTCTTCGGTTTCGGTAATTCTTTAAAAACATTAAGTTGAACTCCGGTGGGGGGCAGACAGTCTGAAGATACTTAGAGCTGGCAGACACAAGGGGTGTTTTCAAACATTGTTTCAATGTATATGCTTCCCAGAGGTGTTAGCATTTTGACTTCACTATATGCAACCATATTATTTAAGTACATCACTCTCTAAAATGACTGCAAAGTAACATGTTAGTGGTATGCAAAGTACAAGCAGAGGCAGTCCCTGCTGCTAGTCAAATTGTATTCTTTTTGTTGACAAAAATGTTTTTAACATTTACAAATTATCTGTAGATTCGTCATATAACCCTAATGTCACTTACATATAACATAATATTTTAATATGAATATGCAAGGCGAAGCTTCAGAGGCGCTGGTTGTGCGCTGGCTTTTATCTCTTCTTATATATACACATTTAAAGGAATTTTCTTCTCTAATTTGGTGCCAGGCCTGGGGTGTTTATTTCCATGTTCAGGTCTTAACCTTTAACAGCAATGCAATAATAATATCCTCCTAGACCACAGCAAAAATTCCTTCGATTGCTTCCGCTGTTGGGTCCTGTTTGGGATAATCCTGAAGGCAACCTGCCCTGTGTTGAACTATGACCTCCTGCCCTAGTAATTTCCCAAGAGTCAACCTATGGACAGGAACTGCTATGCTGGGCATGCGTTTTCTTAATTTATGACTGGCCTCCTGATTTTGTTTACAGAAATCCAGCGTAAACTCTTGCGACAGATTAAAAGCAAATGCCTCGAGTGTCCATTGGGGAAATGGCCTCCCGCAGAGGCCATGTGGCAAAGAGCAAATGTTAACAAGGAAAGTCAGGACAGGAAATAGAACGGTGACCGCGTCATCTGGCATTATATGCCACAGCCACTGGGCCACCCGCGGTCACCCAGCAAGCAGGGGTGTGAAAAACAAAAGATACGAGCAGTTATGTTTGTCTACCATTTTGTATTTTGATCTGTTTTGGGGAAAATCTCTCGAAATTCCATCGTTTTACGATATGCCTTAGAGGTAGCTAGAAAAAATGCTAGTTATTTTCGGCACGCTTTCATCAGTCAGTGTACTATCATACTTTCATGATTTGCATTAAAGCTATTTTGTCCTGTACCCAAAATGCAATTCGGATCTCCTAATAAAGGCCTGGTGAAAACCATTAGAGGTTAATATCGAAAGAGGAAGAGTGACTCACACACAGATCGAATTAAGTTAATCCCGGGCACATCTGACTATTCCTTTAGATTTTAATTGTTTATTTAAATCAAACAGCTAAGGGAATTTATTATTGGATTCCTCTTTCTCTCACCTTCAAATAAATAGTATTCTTTATAGAATGCCTTCTGAGACAAGTGTGGTAAGAGAGTAGTAAATAAAACAAACTGAAAACATTTTGTAAGAAGGAGAGAAAGAAAGAAAGAAAGAAAGAAAGAAAGAAAGAAAGAAAGAAAGAAAGAAAGAAAGAAAGAAAGAAAGAAAGAAAGAAGACAGACAAAGGGCGAGAGGTTGAGAAAAAAGGGAAATGCATTTTCTATTATATGTACAGGCTTTGTGAAATGCGAAGTTTGAAAAGTTGAAAAATAGTGGACCAATTTAGAACCTTTGCGTTTTAACGAGAAATAATGCTGCTGCCATTTAGGGCCCTGAGTGGCATAGGTTAATGTGCTGGAGCGCATTATGATTGCCGAGCCACACAAGTCCCATCCTCTGAGGGGGATATAGGGGCATATTACCAAGCAATAGCGATAATTATCGCTATTGCTTGGTTAGAGACAAAAATGTACCGCAGCGCTGCGGCGATTTTTACCGCAAATAAACCTTGGTATTACCAAGGTTTAACGCAAATGCGGTAAAAATCGCCGCAAAGCATGAATATCGCTGAAAAGTCAGCGATATTCATGCATTAGCGAGCTAATGCTCTTAGCCATGTTATCCACCTCCCATTGGATAACATGGCTAAGAACTGCTCAGGGCAGGTGTTAGCTTTTGGAGATATTCCCGCTTAGCGCGAATATCTCTAAAAGTTGGTAATAGGAGATAGCGATGTTAGCGACTGTTTTCAGTCGCTAACATCTTGGCACGCCCACTTTGCATCTCATTAGTGATAAATATCACTGACATGCAAAGTGGGGCTCAAGATGGTCGTTATCTCCTACTAGCTGTCGCTAACTGGTGTTAGCGGCAGCTAGGTAATAGGGAGATAATGTTATCTCCGCTTTCTTGGCTTTTAAAGCCAAAAAAGCGGAGATAAACCCCCTTGATAATATGCCCCATAGTTTTAATGTGAGGGAGTTACTAGAGTGTATTGTCATTTACAAAGCCAATAACTCAGACTCTCACAAATGCGAGACCTATTGCATTGCAAATGCTTTTTTTTATGTGTTTTGCTAACGCTTTGTTTTGTGTTTTGCAAACCAAAACATATATAAAAGGAATTAAAACAAATGAAACGTATGTGAGAGAGGGGCTATGGAGTAATGAGGGAGACTGAGGAGGAGGTCATGGTGGGGTGCGAGGCGTGAAAAAAGATTGACCCACTCGGTGCCACCTGGTCAAAAGCCCGACCTTCACAGACTTGTGATAGCTCTTAAGAGGTGCATGTGTGTTTTTTAGCTGCCGGATTAGGAGCTCTGTGTCTTTAAAGCACTTTAGTGCGTCTTACTTTAACTTTTTTATCTGCAGTTCGAAACGGTTTTTGCCTGTGTCATAAATGGAGATGGATGGGTCGTGGAGATTCCCCGTGCTATAGCACACACTAACTTTACATACCTTTAAATAATAAAACAGAAGGCCTGACATGCTCCTCTGGAATGCAGATAGCAGAGCAACACCAACAGGTGGCGCCAAATGCTATGTATTCACTCACGTTAAATATGTGCTCCTAATTCCGAGCTGCTTCATAAATCCAAACCTGAGAGGCTTGACATAAGATTTGGGGCCAGATGTACATAGACTTACTTTTGAGATTTCCTAATTGCAAATCTCAATTAGGAAATCGCAAACAGCTATGTTCAACAGGGTCTCAAAAACTGTTTGAGGTTCCCAATGGGTCTTAAATGGACCTTCCTCATCAATATTCATGTGACAGGTCGCAGTTTGCGGCCCATTGGGAATGGGATCAGCAGACCACCATGTCTGTAATTACTTTTTAAATAAAGCAATATATTTTTTTATAATGCAGCCCATTCTCCTTAGAGGAAAACAGGCTGCATCACAAAACAAAATGAAAACTTAGCTTTTTATTTTTAGGTCGAGCATTCAAGGCCTCTTGTATATTGTTCAGTATATACTTTATATACTTATATGCGTTTGTACTTTGTGGGCTCCGGAGATCAGCCCTAGGACTTGTCTGCTTCCACTTAGGGACATTTTTGTTCTGTTCAACTGCCTCTATTTAACTGTCTTAATAGAAAACGACCAGCAGAGGTCAGTAAAATACCAGAATTGCTTTCTTTTCTTTCTTTAAAATCTTTGTTTTGGCATTTTTTGCCATAAAAGAGTACAATTGAAACAAATTTTTCCACAACACATATAAATTAGTACAATTCATACAGCCATAAACGCTGGTTCAACTGGGTAACATTCCTCCGGGGGGCAGACAACATCACCGCCAAACACAGGGCGGCAAACCACACAGCTAAAGAGGACATGTGGGAAACCCTCAACGCTTATCTGAGGAAATGAACCACAACCCAGGCACCCCCCCCCTCTCTCTTTTCTCTTTTTCTCTTTTCTCTTCTCTCTCTCTGGTACCACTAGGCCAGAAGGACACATCGCAAGACCAGCCCAAAGAAAAGAAAACAACTGCTTGTTGTTTTTTTTGTATATGTAAAATTTATTTTCAATAAAAATATTTTGAAATTTAAAAAAAAAAAAATCTGCCCTGGCATTCATTAGCAATTAAAAATCGTCTCTTGGATCACATAGCTGACAAGTACTTTGAAATTGCAAATACAATGTGTTTGGGCGTTTCTGTCTTAAGGATTCTCAAAGCATGCAAACATTGGACGAAACCCATGTTTTTACATAACGGTACTAGCCAGTACTTCCTGGCTTTACTGTAGGCTGGGCAAAAAAGAAGTATATGAAGTTCATCCTCTAAGCTACAGCTACACCCAGGACAAGATTTGGTCGTAGAGGTAGACCATTTGCTCGTAAAAGCCCTTAAAGGTAATGTACCAAATCTCCATTGTAAATAGAGTTTCCTTGATCCAATGGGATAGATAAAGTCCATGAAATCCTCAAAGCAGTATGATATTTTAAATGGTAAAAATAATTTAGTCAAGGTGCTAGCGTGAGAATCATACAGTGGAGTGTTAAGTTTGTTATCCATAAAAGACCTCGTGAGGGACTTGCCTGAAACCTCACGGCACACCCTTTCCGGAACATGCCACAGAGCTGGCAGGCCCAATTTACCAAATTCCTGTTTAACAAAGACGATCCAAGGAATTTTTGCTGCTCTTTTGCAATTTAATATTTCCTTCAGTTCTAGCCTGTAGTTCAGCAGTTCTGGCGTTGTCCAGTGCCTGCGCCAGAACCTTTGGGGTTTTAGTGCCAGCTCATCCTGTATAAAACTCAATCCCAGATCTAACCTTCGCGGAAGGAGCGGTATACTTTGGGGAAGCGCCAATAGCTGCCACATAAATTTGTTTTCTGTATTGGAAATCTCGGGCCTGCAAGAGTGCCCCCAGAGCTCCCCACCATAAAGAGCCACTGCCCTCGCCTGGGTTTTGTAAATCTCCAGCGCAGGGCTCACTGGTTTAAATGACGATGTATTGGACATCTTGAGGATTCCCCCCACCAATTGGGACAGTTTCAGTTGATATTTAACCTGTTGAGGCCCCAAGAGAAGTTTTCATTTATCGTGACCCCTAGTTACTGGAAAGTCTGTACCCTCTCTAATCTGACAGATCCCAAAATAGGTGTCGAGCGCATAGATGCCGGCGGATTGAAAATTATACATTTTGTTTTGTCCGCGTTAATCTCCAGTCAACGGCAATGACAGAAGTCCGCAAAGCCGTCCAATACACGTTGGATCCCCATAGGAGACTTGGAAAGCAGGAGGGTGTCATCAGCGAACATAATCGCCGGCACCCTCCTGCCCGTCATCCTGGGTGCATCATTATTGGGGACCGCATCCAGATGCGATATTACACCATTCACATAGAGGCAAAACAGGGTCGGTGCCAAAACGCACCCCTGCCTCACCCCCCCTGCCAACTGGGAACCTGGATGACAGCGCCCCATTCCTCCCACATCTGACCTGTGCGAAATTCCCTGCATGCAGCCTCATCAGAACCCTCAATATTTTGTGCAGAACGCCTAGCTCCAGAAGCACCGTTCAAAGTTTCCCCCTGGGTACTAAATCAAAAGCGGACCACCGAAGGTCCACAAACACCATGTAGAGGCTGCCACCCTCTAATTTTGCCGTCTTCCAATAAAGTAGAATAAGGCGAAAGATCTGATCCATGGTGGATGTCTTCCTCCGAAAGCCAGCTTGATACGGGCCGAGGACATCATGTTCCTCCATCCACTCCTGCAGGCGATCCAAAATAAGCAGTGAGAACATTTTTTGTGGAACGTCTATGAGGCTGATGGGCCTGTAGTTGGCTGCGAGCAGGGGAGAGCTTTTCTTAAATATCGGGACTATCTCTGCTCCCAGCCAAGTACCGGGTACCTCCATTCCTCCACAAACTGCATTAAACAGAATGTGCAAATAAAGTCCCCAGATCCTGGGTTGATGCTTAAAAAGGTCACCGGGGAGTATATCAAGGCCAGGAGCTTTTCCCGATGCAAGTTTCCATATGGCATTACAGACCTTCTCGACGGTAAATTACAACTCATCTAGCTGGACAGTTGATATAGCGGGTGCCGGCGTAATTTCCAAACCAGGATCAGCTGAGTATAGGGCTTTAAAATGATCTTCCCAAACCCCGGCCTCGATGTTAGGTTCAATAGCAGATCTTGGTTCTCCAGACCCTGTACTAACTATTGCCCAGAATCTGCATGCATCCCTGAAGTCTAAGGCGGAGGTTAGATTGCTCCACCTTTCCATATCCCACTCTTTCTTCGCGTGATTCATTGTTTCCTTGTAATGGAGTCTCAGAGTGCGGGTTTTAAGTGTTCACTCCCATCCTTAAGAGCCGTAAGAAGATCAGTTTTTGCCTTCCTGCAGGAGGCATTGTACCAAGAGGATACCGGCACCCTTTTTCTCCTTCTAGGGCCTTGGGGATTAAAAACTTCTGCTAAGCAGACTACTAATTCCTGGTGCACACATTGCAGTTTAACATTA
Organism: Lissotriton vulgaris; assembly: GCF_964263255.1. Lineage (NCBI taxonomy): Eukaryota > Metazoa > Chordata > Amphibia > Caudata > Salamandridae > Lissotriton > Lissotriton vulgaris. The sequence continues at coordinate 742,561,917 of NC_141695.1, read as the reverse complement.
ACATCAGGCACCAGGGGCTGAGTGGTTAGGGCATTAACCTTCATAAGAAGAGGTAAAATTGTGTTATATAGTTTAGATAACCCGTCTGAGGATGCCACCATTTTCCCACACTTAACCCTGCGTCTGTTGTTAGTTAGAGTCATCCCATCTCCTATATTTGCCACATCTTCATTTTCATTATCCTTTGGCCCAGGAAAAAGCATCTTCAGACTCAATGCATTATGGTCGCTGTCATCCCTAATGATTACCTCAAAATTGATGAACTTGGACCACAGCTGTGTCTCCACCATAATGTAATCGAGTCGTGATTCTTGGCCCTTCTTATTAAAAGTACACTTTGACCGAATGTCGGAGGGCGTCCGACCATTACAGGCCCTAATTGAATTGTTTAGAGTTAGGGCCGTAATCTGAATCGCCAGAGGGGACCAAGACTTCGAACAAGGCGACTGGCATTACCCAATGTTCGTCCTCACCCGTAAGGGCTCCCTCTTTCAACCCCCGCAAGGGCTCAAAGTGACAATTTAGGTCACCAGCCACCATAATATAAAAATCACTACTAAGGGTGTTCAGGAGTCACTACTAAGGGTGTTCAGAATTGCTTTCTGCTTAGGGACTTTATTTTTTATTTTTTTTTGGGCAACTGCCTCTGTTTACCTTTCTTGATAGAAAACCACCAGCAGAGGTCAGTAAAATACCAGAATCACTTTAGCATTCTCTAGATTACACTCCATAGAAATTGTCTCCCATGAGCACCCATGGACAATAATATTTTTTTCAAATCTTGTATTTTCAGTGATATGACCACTAACGGCTTGGTTTTATATTAAAAACAGAGCGTTGGACTATACCATTTCCAGCTGAAAGGCACTATTTATCGCCATGTGTTCCCATACCTGGCGTGTCACGCAGTTTGGTGATTATTTTCCCTCCACGATAAAGAGCAATAGATGTGTCAGCACCCAGGCTAATGTGCTGCATAACTTAATACATATGAGGTCCCAAAGGCGAGACCGATTGCATTGCAAATGCTTGTTTCAACAACCACCCCCGAAATAGCTGTTGGAACCCGAAGAAAGCATCTCAGTGGCAACCAGCAGCTGCGAGCAGTAAGTTCTGAGTGATATTTCACTTCTGCCAGTAAGTAGAAATGCTTGTAGTACAATAGGGTGTGTTGCTGTTATATCTTGTTTTCGCTCTATAAAAGTCAATATTTGGGTATGTAAAGTTAGTGTGTGCTATAGCGCGGGGAATCTCCACGACCCATCCATCTCCATTCATAACACGGGCAAAAACTGTTTCGAACTGCAGATAAAAAAGTTAAAGTAAGACGCACTAAAGTGCTTTAAAGACACAGAGCTCCTAATCCAGCAGCTAAAAAACACACATGCACCTCTTAAGAGCTATCACAAGTCTGTGATGGTCGGGCTTTTGACCAGGTGGCACCGAGTGGGTCAATCTTTTTTCACGCCTCGCACCCCACCATAACCTCCTCCTCAGTCTCCCTCATTACTCCATAGCCCCTCTCTCACATACGTTTTTATTTGTTTTAATTCCTTTTATATATGTTTTGGTTTGCAAAACACAAAACAAAGCGTTAGCAAAACACATAAAAAAAAGCATTTGCAATGCAATAGGTCTCGCATTTGTGAGAGTCTGAGTTATTGGCTTTGTAAATGACAATGCCTTTTTTATATGTTTTTGTTTTTAAAACATAAAGAAAAGGCTTTGGGCCAGATGCATCAAGCATCCATTTTGCGATTCCTTATTAGCGAAAAATAAGGAATCGCTAATAAGGAATAGCAAAATGGAATGCATCAAGCAATCACTATAAAAATAGCGATTCCTTAGAATTCCTTAATTGCGACTCGCAAATTGCGAGTCGCAATTAATGAATACCTCCCCATTAATTCCTATGGGCCTAGAGGCCCATAGGAATGAATGGGAAGACAATCTAAATTTGCGAATCGCAATTAGCGATTCGCAAATTGAGATTGCGAGTTCAAGGGTGCAGGGGTGTCCAAAGGACACCCTGTTACACCCCTGAATGTGATCTGTACACATATGTTGCGCACACACATGCCCTTAGGGCATGTGTGTGCGCAACATGAAACTTTGAAAAATGCACAAAAGTGAATTTTTCAAAGTTTTTGCAAATTACCATGAAGTTGTACTTCGTGGTAATTTGCGTGCCCTATTAGCGAATTCGCTATTTTTGATACTTTCATGCATTGCATTTAAGGAATCTCAATTTGAGATTCCTTAAATGCAAACAATCGCAATTTAGCGAATTCTCTATTTGCGATTTTTGCATTTGGGATGATGCATCCCAAATGCAAAAATTGCACTCGCAAAGGGCCAGATTCTGAGAATCTGGCCCTTTTGCGAGCGCATTTCGCTTGATGCATCTGGCCCTTTGTCATTTACAATGTCAATAGCTTAAACCTACATAATTGCGAGACCTATTGCCTTGCAAATGCTTGTTTAGGAGTAGCCAGTGGTCCAAGGGACCACTCCATGCTCTTAAAAAAATGTTTCACCCACATTCACAAAGAGAAAGAGATCACATGGGTACCCCTTCCCGTTTGCAAATGGGTTACTGCCTATTGCGTATTAGGAAGGGACATGATAAAAACGCCCCTTCCTAAAACAGAATCGCAAAAGTAAAATGCGATTCAGTGAAAAGTTACTGAGTCGCATTTTGCCTATTGTACATGGCAAAAGAATGGCAGAAGGAGGGAGGACCGAAAGTGTAAAAGAGAAAACCACAGCTGGTTAATTTAATCACTGGCTAAGCCAATAAATTGGACCTTGGTAAGCTAGTGTATTGATTATTATCTTTATTTTTTATTGCAAGTATATATAAAAAAAAAGCTGCCTATAGGCTAGTCATCAATAAGCCTGTAAAAAAACATAGGGGAATCGTAATAATAGTCGAACATAGGTAAGGCCAGAGAACTTTTCTTTATGTGTTTGCACTAATTTTTCCCATCATATTCTATATTAATTGTTTTGTATGGATATAGCAGACAGAATGGTTAATGTTGAACTAGCAACACCTACTATTTTCATTGAGGGGGTTGGTGATGATCCCACCAGACATAGACTCCAATACAAAAAGACAATCCAGCCATCATGTGAAGATAATTGGTGCAGAGACTTAATATCGATGTAAAAATATCGACTTGCACCAATATCGATGTAAAAATATTGTGGGTGAGAAAAATCTCCAGAAAAAAATATTGTGGTCAAGAATATCGATTGTTAGGTAAGAAATATTGATGTTTACAATATCAAAGTGTTTATTATCGTTTGCAAAAATATTGCTGTTTCAAATATCGAATGTTTCATATCGTTTGTAAAAATATAGTTGATCAAATTATTTATTAATGTTATGTATTTTAGTATATATTTTATATGTATGTGATTTTTTTTGTATAAGAATTGTTTGTAGTTTTATTATATGTGTAACATTTTTAGTAGTTATTAATTTTTTTATTTTATTTCAATTTTGCCTTTTCAGTACCATAGTGGGTTGTGGGTTTATAGGGGAATAGGGTGGGAAGTAATTTAATTATATTAAATGTATTGATTATTTTTAGCAGTTATTGCACTCACTGGAGTGGGAATAGTAGTGTTTACTCCTTGCTATCCAACACTTTCCCTACTGTTGCACTCGCTGGAGTGGGAATAGTCATTTTTACCCCTCTGCTATCCAGCACTTTCCCTACTGTTGCACTCACTGGAGTGGGAATAGCAATTTTTAACCCTCCGCTATCCGACACTTTCCCTACTGTTGCACTCACTGGAGTGAGAATAGTAATTTTTACCCCTCCGCTATCCGACACTTTCTCTACTGTTGCACTCACTGGAGTGGGAATAATAATGTTTACCCCTCCGCTATACTGCACTTTCCCTACTGTGGCACTCAGTGGAGTGCAAATAGTAATTTTTACCCTTCCGCTATCCAGCACTTTCCCTACTGCTGCGATCACTGGAGTGGGAATAGTAATTTTTATCCCTCCACTATCCAGCACTTTCCCCACCTTTGCACTCACTGGAGTGGGAATAGTAATTTTTACACCTCCGCTGTCCAGCACTTTCCCTACTGTTGCACTTATTGGAGTGGGAATAGTAAGTTTTTCCTCTCACCTATTCAGCAGTTTCTCTACAGTTTCTCTTATTGGTGTGGGAATCGTAATTTTCCCCCTCCGCTATACTGCACTTTCCCTACTGCTGCACTCAATGGAGTGGGAATAGTCGTTTGCACACTTCTGCTATCCAGCAATTTCCCTACTTTTGCACTCACCCCTCCGCTATCCAGCACTTTCCCTACTGTTTCTTTTACTGGAGTGGGAATAGTAATTTCTACCCCTCCGCTATCCAGCACTTTCCCTACTGTTGCACTCACTGGAGTGCGAATAGTAATTTTTACCCTTCCGCTATCCAGCACTTTCCCTAGTGTTGTTCTCACTGGAGTGGGAATAGTAATTTTTACCCCTCCACTATCCAGCACTTTCCAAACTGTTGCACTCACTGGAGTGGGAATAGAAACTTTTACTCCTCCGCTATCCAGCACTTTCCCAACTGATGCACTTATTGGAGTGGGAATAGTAAGTTTTTCCTCTCACCTATCCAACAGTTTCTCTACAGTTTCTCTTATTGGTGTGGGAATAGTAATTTTCCCCCTCCGCTATCCAGCACTTTCGCTACTGTTGCACTCACCCCTCAGCTATCAAACACTTTCCCTACTGTTTCTTTTACTGGAGTGGGAATAGTAATTTCTACCCCTCTGCTATCCAGCACTTTCCCTACTGTTGCACTCACTGGAGTGCGAATAGTCAATTTTACTCTTCCGCTATCCAGCATTTTCCCTATTGTTGCACTCACTGGAGTGGTAATAGTAATTTTTACCCCTTCGCTATCCAACGTTTTCCGTTCTATTGCCTTTATTGTATTTTTTTATTTTTAAAAATAATTTAATGTTTTATATTATTATAGAATGTTTTTATTTTGAAATGTTGATATATATATATTTTATTTTGATATAAATTTAAAGTTTACAAATTAAATAAAGATAATCTTTAAATATATATGTATAAAATATTATTTTTCCGTGTTTACATTTTTTTTATTTAAGTTTATTTGTAATATTCAGTTAAAATATTTATTAATTTAAATTTAGTTTGTTAAAAATAATAATATTATTCAATATATTTTATTTTATATATATTTTTAACTCAATATTTTTCACATCTATACTTTTTTACTTCGATATTTGTTTATCGATATTTTTGTACTTACCTGTTTAAGTATAGGGAGTTGATATTTTTCATTCTATATTTTTCCTTTGATATTTAGAACATCAATGTTTGTTACATCGATATTCTCTAAGTGAAGCAAGATCATTTTTACAGCTCCTTACATCAGTGGGGTGTTATTGGTACACATAAGGAAACAACTTGATTTCACTTTGCTGCAGGACGGAACAAAGGAAATGGCAAAGAACACACCATGTGCCTCAGCTCTCCCCATCCTCAGCTCGTTCATAAGAGACTAGGATATGGGCAAAGTAAGTAACAGAATTCAATTCACTTAGACAGACACTTAGAAGCACTCATAGAGTTGCAATAAGCAGAGCTTGAGATTAGGCACATGTATGATATTTTAGCACACAAATAGTAGGCTAACTCTTAGGCCAGATGTACGAAATGACATGTTTATGGTTTCCAAATAGCAAATTTTAGCGATTAATTAGGAAATCTCAGACTGCGATGTACAACAGTGTGTTTGACACTGTTAGCAATTTGCAGTGGCTCCCAACTGGACATGCCTCAGGCAGGTCACAATTTGCGACCCATTGTTAATGGCTACAATCACAGGAATGATGGCCTGCTGGGGTTAGCAGACCACCATATCTATGATTGCTTTTTAAATAAAGCAATATTTTTTTTTGTAATGCAGTCGATTTTCCTTAAAGGAAAATGGAATGCATTTTTTTTTAATGAAACGCTACCTTTTCAGTTTTTTAAGAGTAGGCAGTGGTCCCTGGGACTCAACAGTGAATGTTTTGTCGACTGCATTCCTGGTCACAAAACATTCATACACACCAGTGGTATTTGGTATTAAACCAATCAATCAATCAGGGGATGGCAAAGCGCAACTACTCATCCGTGAGGGTTTTAAGGCGCTGGGTGGAAGCGGAGGCTACTCCGTTGAGTGCTGGGATCATCCGAAAAGCCAGGTCTTGAGGTCCTTCCTTAACTGGTGTAGGAAAGTAGGATCTGTCTCATGGTTACCTCCACTTTTTGCTGCTGTCATTCTGCTTTTCTGACTAGTCTAACTAGGATCCTGCTATTCAGGACCCCAGTGTGCTTCCTCCATAAATTGGATCTAGGTGAGTACTTTAGTACCCCCCAGATTGACTACTGATGTACCCTTGTAAGTCCCTAGTATATGGCACTAAGGTATCCAGAGCATAGGTACACCAGGGGTCCCCATGGGCTTTAGCATGTTATATGCCACCCATGGGAGACAACTCAAATTGTGACTACTGGCCTGCCATTGCAGTTTGTGTATGCTGGTGCTAGCCCCACTTACGACAGATATAAGTTTTCTTATAGCTGAGGTGACTACACTTAAAACCTATTTGATACCAAACATGCCAGGGTTTGTTACAGCTAGTTTAGAGTGAGCCAGACTTTTAATCCTGAAGGCAGAGTGCTTGGTTATAAGTGTGAGGGTGCCCCTGCATGAGCAGGACACCACTACAATCCGCAGAGCCCATTCTCCAGGGTTGTAAGTACATCAGCTATTCCGATACATAGAGTGGCCATGCGTCATTACGCAATGACTCACTCTAAACTAGCTGTAACGAACTCTGGTATGTTTGGTATCAAAGATGTTGAAACCATAAACGGTGTAGGAGGTATGAATCCATGCACTGTGGGGCTCCTCCGGGAAGCAGTTAGTGCGCCCGGTACCAGTCTTCCGGAGTCTGACAGCAAGCTATGGCTGCTGCCGACCACAGAAACAATTCTGCCCTCCTGCTGCAGAGCCAAACGCGAGCAAAGTAAGGAAGGGCAATAGGTATCCTGTCACAGGGAGGTGTCACCACCTCCCAGACAGGAATAGTGTATTGGACCAGGGTGGGGGTGCTTGCCGGCACCACTAGATTGCTTTGAAGGGCACATTTGGTGCCCTCCTTTCATATTCCAGTTAGAACCAGTTCAGGGAGCCATTGGCTCCCGCTCTGGTGCGAAACTGGACAAAGGACATGAGAGTATCCTCCCCACTGTCTAGTCCCTCCTCTGAGAGGGACCTCTGAACGGTCCCACCCTTTTCTTTAGGCTAGTTACGGGCTTACCTGTGAGTGGTTCTTTAGATTCATCATTGGACAAGATTCAGATCTGACACCACTTCATTTTTAACCGTCTGGGCACTTTGGACTTCGTTGGACTTCGCTTTGGGAGCCAAGACTTCACTGGGAAGTCTCCAGCTGCTCCTGGTCTGTCTCATCATTGTGCCTGTCTTCTGTGTCTACTGTGCCTGTGCTCTATATAGGTTCTTCTCCAGGCCTGTGGACATCCAAGACACCTGAATGAATCTCCTTTGGAGTGAAGTAGTCACTCCCCTGTATCTGCAGGCACTGTAACAAAGCTGGCCAATCTGCTGTTCCTTAGCTCCCACGGATTCCGTAAGTTTCAGCAACACAGTGGTGATTCTGCAAGTCCCTCGAGGCCTGCATTGTCTTAACAGCAAGGTTGAAGCCAGTATCCCTTATTGGTACCGCTGGAGCAGTACCCCTGTGCACTGCGTCAACTTCCCATTGCCTTCGCTTGTAGACTCTCTTCTCCAGAGATCTTCAGGCTCCAAGAAGCTACAGCCTCCTGCATCTCTTGCTCACAAGATCTTTGTCCTCATTCTCTGCACCATGGGCCTACATCAATGGTGAGCTGCTCGGAGTCCTCTTGTGCTTCCTGCACCTCCGGCTCCTGGGTCATCTTGAGGATCTTCTTTGGCTCCACTGGGCTCCCCTTGTTGCTCTGGGCCTACCCTGGCTTACCTGCACTTGGTGAGTCCCTTGGACCTTGCTGTTCCCAACATTGCACCTTTTTCCATCTGCCATGTTTGTTGCCACTGCCAAGGCTTGTTGGAGCCCCTGCTGGACACCAACCCCCTCACTCTTGACATCCGACATGGGACAGCCCGTGAATGGCTCCTGGTCTTCCACAGCATCGTCTGGTCTGCGCAACTACAGCGCCATGGTCACCGTCAACCCTCCTGCATATTCCCACATCATTGAGGATTCGTCTTCTGTGCCTCCTTGTCACTCCTGATTGGCATAGACTCTATCCCCTCTGCTTTCAGGTACCTCTCAACCTGAATCCAACCTTGGGTTCCACCGTTAACTCTTTCAGCTTCTTCGCCAGCGGCATCTTTTCTTAAGTCCTCCATTGTGGTCTACAGCGGTTTCCGATGTCACTTCACACCTATGCCTCCAGCTTCCTTGGTGTAGGTATCCTGGTTCCCGGGGTATCCATGGGTGGGGTGACTCTCCAACCTTCCATCTTCCACTAGGTTTCTTCAGGGTCCTCTGGGAAGGGTTCTTGTTCTTAAAAACTGCAACCGCAACTTACTCATTGACTTGCGTTGATCACACGGTCGTGTTCCCACTCTGCACACGGCCTCTGTGGGGTTCCTTGGTACTTACCTTGTCTTGTTCCTTGGGTCCCCAACACTTCTGCGTTCAGTCTCGACTTAGGTCATGGGTCGCATTTCACTTTCTTAGTATATGGGTTGGTCTCCCCCTGGGGACCACTGTGTATTTGCACTACTTACGTGTTCTATTACTGAAGTCTTGTGTGTTTTGTGATTATATCTCCAGGTAGGAGATATTGCAATGTGTTAGTGAGTGTTTATAATAAATACATATTTTTATAACTACACTGTGTGGTTCTTTTTCACTTAACCTACACTATATATGATTAGTACTGGTAAAACAAGCTACTTTACACTCCTTCTGGACTAAGCCTGAAGGCTGCTTTCCACAGCTACCACAATCACCATAAGGGTTGTCTGGATTAGTGCAGGGTGCTTCACTTTAATAAGTGGGCACCATATACTAAGACAGCCCCCTCAAACTCTGTATTAGGAAGGGACACCCTAAACACTCCCTTCCTAATACCGAAATTGCAAAAGCAAAATGCAATTTGTTAACAAGTAACCAAGTTGCATTTTGCCTTCTGTACCTGGCAGGATGCATTTTACCGGTTGGGCCGGTTGCGACTGGTAAAATGCTTCATACATCTGAACCTTAATGTCTGGGGCATCTAAGGCATGACTTACAAAATATTTTAACAGTCGCAAACCCTCAGGTTCAGTAAATCAGAGAGTTTTTGACCACTAAAACTCTTTTTGTAATTTACAGTCCCCAGTTTACACTTTAGAAAAGGTTTTCCAAACCATTAAATGGGTTAGTAAAACATTAAGGAATCGCTATTTGGAATGGGGATGTTAAGGGTGTCCTTCCAAATCCAAATTCCATAGAAAATGTATTAATGTTTTGTGACTCAATTCCTTTATTTAAAAGCAACCACAGGCATGGTAGTCTGATGACCCCTGCAGATCACCATGCCTGTGACCCTATCCAATTATAGTGTGTAACAATTTGAGACCAGCCTGGTGCATATTAATCTGGTAGGTCCAATTACGACACACTACAATTCCGAATTTTGCGAACCTAGCTATTTGTATATGTCGGTGCTCAATATTTCTTTCCATTCACAAAAAGTTGATGCGCAATTTGCAACCACTTTTTGCAACTGAAACATTTGTAAATCAGGCCTCTCATTTTCAGTCCTGTGAATTAAGTTAACAAACCAGTGCACTCTGGATATTGCTGTCTTGTTCCAGTTAAATGTAGTCAGTCAGACTACCACTCGGGCAAACAATGATCTATAAAACGAAAGTTTAGGAAAGAAAACGTTGTGCTATGGTAATATGGATTAAAATGGTAATGTTACCAGACCTGGCCACGTTTATCTATGACCTGTACATTTATGTATGCCGAAGAGATGAAAGAGATCTAAAAGAAAGGCAGCAGCAGCTGTAGGGTGTTGTGATTCCGATCATTTCCTTAGTGTTCATCACAAAAGGAAGAACCTCAGCGCTTGTATTAGGCATCAACACGAGGGTTAGGGGCAATGGAATATGTTCAAAGGGGTATATATATATTGCATTTATCTGTAATGCTTATTTCGAGATTTTTTAATAAAAGCGGTTATCTTTTCATTGATCTAGAACTCAGTTATTGAGTGGTCTAAGTCACTATTTTACTACAGTGCTAAATTAATATTGTGTTTGATGCCGAAGAGGGTAGTGACTCTATTGCAAGATCAAGGGTGCCGGAGCACAACTGCTAGAACCAAATTTTGGGGTAACCTAAATTATGGGGTGCATTGGAATATTGGGTTCCTGCTCCCACATAATGCTTGAATCTACATACAAAATAGAGTGTGGTGTGGAGATATCCACAACAATGTGTGAGATGCTGGGTCCCTCTGAGTGGTATCTCTCGGGTTACAACGCTGTCTGTGTCTGAAGCGTGTGTTGATGACATTGGACCACGAAACATTTGTTGGCTTGACTCACTTCTTGTAGCTTGATTATTTTCCGATCAGTACCATTGCCTGAATGCCCACACTCTAATTTGAAACGGATTCCTATGGAAAGCTATGAGTTTATGCATGGAGAATTGAAATAAACAGCTAAACACAACCAGAGGTTGAATAAATGGACATTGATTGGGAGTACAGCTTGACATTGGTTCTTCATTTACCATAATAGCATAACATTCATATCATGGTGCATCTCATAAACAGTTATAACCCAAAGAAGAAATATCACAGCCAATAGGCAGAGTGCTAGCCCAAGTTGTCTCTGTGAACTTTCAGATGCCAATCAGGCTTCTCTGTATGCTCTCTATGGCCAACACAATGACCCTTTAAGACGTGCCTTGCTTGCTTAATTTACAAGTTTTCTTAGCTGAGCGTGAATTAAAATGAAGTGCAGTCGATGGCCATCATACATCCGCTGCCAAACACCAGAGGCCCATAATGGATATGTAGTTTATGTTGAGAGGAGATAATTAAATGCACGCTCCCCCGGGAAGTCCATAGTGGGTCGCTTGACCTACACATGACATAACATCAGATTAGTTAGCAGTGTCAGCTATGGATTGGGAGTTCACATTCTCATCTGCAGCTTTTGTAGACATAGCTCAAGTCATAACCGGACCCCAGTGCATATTTTACCAGCGCTGCTCGTCAGTCTGTGTATTTTGCCAGTGTCAGAAAGGTTTACAGATTCAGCATAGAGATAAGGCGGTGAGAAGGGGATATTTAAATGACTGGGAGCTCCCTTCACACGTCACCGGCTTCAGGGCCACAACCTCCCTCTGTGCAGCGACGGCTCGTGGAGGGAGTTACGGTGGGGCAGGAGGGTGGGGAGGGGGAGGGGCAGGGTGGAGGTTGCTAAAAACCGGCATATGGATAATTGCAGGTAAGTAAACAATTTAATTAATAAAACGAATTTCGTAGCTCGCACTGCATTGCATTTTGCGATGCAAGGCGCACTACGAAATTCGTTTTATTAATTAAATTGTTTACTTACCTGCAATTATCCATATGCCGGTTTTTAGCAACCTCCACCCTGCCCCTCCCCCTCCCCACCCTCCTGCCCCACCGTAACTCCCTCCACGAGCCGTCGCTGCCTCTGTGACAAGGTCGGAAAGCCAATCTGGCGCTACTATTGAGGAACCTGTATACGCAACTAATAAAGGCATGCTACTGGAACGCCTTTTCATTGCTTTCTGCTTCTCACAGCTTGTAAACTCTAATTTTTACTTTCCTGAAATAGGCCTTGCCAATTAGGCACACTGACCCCCTGACCTCAAGGCGCTAGTGTTTTTAGAAGGCACTGTTTATCCCTAGCCAGCACACGGCCATGCTTGCCTCAATACTCGCAAGTCTCCAAAGAACAGCCTCGCACGCTGCACCATAGCTGCTGCCCGGCACCACGAGGACATTCTCAGCAGCATGTGGTGCAAGTGAACTCAGCAGCTCTCTAAAGGGAATAATGTTATTGCTGCGTTGAGATTAGGTTCTCCTCCCATCTGCTAAAATCCTGCTAAAATGAACACGTTTGTGAATAAGAAGCGCCTTTACTGCTAACAACAGTTTTACCACCTAATCCCAAACAGAGTTTGTCATTATTGTTTTGAGGCCATTCTGTCAGATTTTGTTATTTCAAAGCCAGGCGTGATACGGGAGAACAGGGCAGTATGCCTTTGTGCAAGTTCATGAATGGATGGATGCTTGAAGGAACTGCTAAAAACTCAACCTGAAAAATGGAGGTGCTGTCCCGGCAATCTAATGGGGACCAGGTAACGAAGTACAAGCTTAGTTGTGGATTGATATCTGCACGGGAAGACTTGGGGGCATATCATCAAGCACATGCAATAATTATCACAAATCGCGCATAGCGCGATTTTCATTATCGCTGTCTATCGCTGGATTTCAGCGCTGGGTTAGCGATTTTTACTCAGGCGATGTGAAATCCAGTGATAGAGGGTGATAACATGCATTAGCGTGAGAAAAGCAGCGAAAAATGTCCTGCGATGATGTTAACCTTGATAATAAGCAGGTGTGGACTTAGCCCTGAGATCCACCTCCCATGTTACAGATGGCTAAATTGGATTAATAGCAGGAGTTAAAATCCTGCGATAAAGGGGCCTTGGGATGACTTTGATCATCGATTCGCAGGTCTGGGGCATCCTTGTAAATATCATGATGCAATTTTAGCAATGTGTACCCTTGTTGTCCTGTGAGGAACGCCCGGTTTGCATGTCATTAGCGATAATAATTGCTGACATGCAAAGTGGAGAAAAGACGGCTGCTAACTCAAGAAAACACGCATTAGTGTGTCCTTGATAATAGAAAAACAGCAGCTAAAGCGGAGAAATTGTGCTTGATAATATGCCCCTTGGAAAGGGGAAATTCTTATTATGATTTTGAGCATGTTTGTTAAGGATTTCACTACATCATCTATTAGAGCTTCCAGAGTAAGATCTGAATTTAGAATAACACCATGGGATTTTGTTTGGTTTCTTATGGTGCCACATCTCCTAGGTCAGCAGGACAAACCATGCTAGGATCTCTTTCATCCGAGGCGAGTTTAAGGATATTGAATTGAATAGGCATTCATATTGAATTGAATGCGCATTTATATAGCGCATGGCTATCCAGGGTCAGTCATCCACTCATGACCAGGCATGGTGCCAGTCTTGATATCATGGCACCATCGAGGTTATTAAATTTGAAAATGTTCTGTTTGTCAAAGGCATAGTTGCAGCAAAGCCAAAGGAGTGAATAGGTCTATACATAGAACTGATGTAGATGTGAATAGAAGAGACATGTTTTAGCCCTGGGCGACACCATTATGGCCCACATGCATCATCCCAGGATTTTGCGAGTTCTAAAGTGCGAAAAATAGCGATTCGCATTTTATAATTCGCAAAATGGGATGCATGTATATTTTCGCAAATTATTTGCGATTCGGTAGAAATCGCAATTTCTACCAAATCGCAAATATTATGCGATTTTCAAAGTGCGAATTCGCAATTCACATTGATCCTATGGGCCAAAAGGCCCATAGGGATCAATGGGAATTGCGAATTCGCACTTTGAAAATCGCAAATCCTGATTTCATTTCAAGGGTGGTGAGGGGGGTTCAAATGAACCCCCCCTGCACCCATGAAATGTTGTTTTCACATCATGTTGCACACACACATGTCCTAAGGACATGTGTGTCCGTAACATGAATGTTTAAAAAATGCATTTGCTGCGTTTTTAACACTTTTTGCAAATTTACCGAGTGGTTCAACCACTCGGTAAATTTGACACCCTAATTGCGAATTCGCAATTTTAAAACTAATCATGCATTGCTTTTTAGAAATCGCAAAAATGTTGCGATTTCTGAAAATGTATGATGCATTCCAAAAAGGAATTTTGGAATCGCAAACGGCCGATTTTAAGGAATCGCACCGTTTGCGACTCCAAAAATCCTTGATGCATGTGGGCCAATGTATGTGGAGGGGTTTAGAGCTGAAAGATGGTAATAATGAGATGATATGGCTCTGAATGGATTTAGATGCCCAGATCCTTCAGGCTGGTAAGCTGGGCCAGGTAATGGACCGTGTCTAAAGCGACTGAGAGGTCAAATAGGATCAAGACGGTATTTCCACTATCATTCACTTGTTGTCTCCCAGCAACCAGTGAGAAGACCAAATTCAAATTATTGTTCCATATTTCGGTTCCACTACCTAAATGCCGTTATATCTGTACTTTGTTTCCACCCTCATTGTTGGGATTTGATTTTTAAACAGCTGGGTGTATTTGCAACAAACCAAATAAGCAGTTCCTTAGCATACACTCTCTTTACATGCCGAAGATAGTGCTCTTGCATCCAGCAGGCAGTTTTTGGGCAGTCCTTCCCAGATATACCCAACTTGAACCTACAAGTAAAAAGTAACTTTTTGGGCCGCACCCATACAGCTTCCTTCTTTGACCGATCTGAATAAAACCTCTTTAAATCAAATTTAGGGAGACATCGTTTTTGGCTACTGCGGTGCACAATTAAGAAATGAGCCACAATTGTAAGGGGACGAAAGGTTCTCATTCAACAGAAAATAAGGTTGAACCATACTTACTGAATCGCAGATCCCTTATCGCTGAATATATAATTAGAATGCTTGCACATCTTTCTGCACAAATGGAGTGAAAGGAGAAAAGGAGGGGAGGGTAAGATTCACCTGTGCACTTTTGGATGTCTTTATATGTGCCACTCTCGGGTAGTTCGCGTCGGTGTAGAAGGCCCTGGGGTTATTTTTCTAAGGGAGGATAGGTTTCATTCCTTCAAACTCCTCGCCGCCTTGTGAATTAGTGAAGCCTCTCGGCAGAGAAGCCATTTACTCGCCCTTATGTCAACGCATCTGGACGCCTTGTCAAAACAATATAATTTTGCTTGCCAAGTTTTTGACAACGGTATTTATTGCACCTGTCTGTGCGCATGATGAATGACCTGTCTGGCGAATATTACTCCACAGCTTCTAGTTTACAATCTGAGATAAGTGCGGCATTTGAAGCCTCTCCCTCCTCCCCTGGCCTGAAAGGTTCACTGATTTGCTGCCACGCCTTTTTCATTGGACTTGGCCTGTCTTCAAGTTACCGCCTCCAGGGTGTTGTTTCTCTGAACGTAGCGAGCAGAGATAACAAAAGGTCATCTCACCTGTTTTGGAAACATTTGTTAAGGTGTCTAAAGCAAAAGTTGTTGCACTCTGAATACAGCAAATTGACCTTCGAGTTGTTAAACGGCGCCCACCTTCTTAGTGGGTGGGGTTAGTGAGCACCTTTACTTGGGGCTGGGGTTTTGTTCCTTTTACTTAATGTACACTATCATAATACCATATTCAAATCAAACTTCTTCTGTGCTCTTATTATATTTAATGAAGTACATGAACATGAAAAAGTAATATCCTGTAAGAACAGTGCAAATCGCCTCTAAATACAGCTGTTGAGTCAAAAGAGTTTGGAATTTATTCTAGCAGGTTTCCTTCAACGTTTCTGACTAATTTGTAATTCACAAGGGTTTCCAGCAGTACTTACAAGAAGCCTGACGGCCACTGTTTTCTTTGAATACTGAAACTCTTTGAGGAATAAAATTTTCGTATTACCAAATATAAACATGCATATCTCAAATGCAAATCGCCGAGCATGAGCAAATGTACTTGCTGATTTGTATTGTTTTTGCACCTCGGCGAAGATTTAGGAGCAGATTTACAAGCCCCTTGCAACAACTTTACGCTGCCATTGTGTCACTTCTGTGAGGCAGCGGCGTCGTAAACAATGCGCCACTTAGAGAGATGCATCACGTTGTAAAGCCCTGCGCTACATTATACCTGCATCAGGTATAATGTATGCAGGGTGGGCGTTCTGACGTAAGAAAGCCTCGTAAAAGTGACGCAGTGAAATCTACAAGAATTCACGGAGTCACTTTTACGATGCCACTGCTCCAAAATCTCACGCCTGCTTGAAGCAGGAGTAAGGAGTGACGCAGCATAATAGAAATAGGCATTCCGAAGCATTGCTGGAGTTGTGTTGTGCTTGCGACACGACTCCAGCAATGCTTTGCCTTTACGCCAATAGATGTGTCACGGATCTATCAATCCTCGCGCCACGGTGCGCAGCATTGTAAATGCTACGCATCCTTGGTGGCGCAAGGTTTTCTTTGCCTGACACAAATTACCTGGCGCATCTCTGCTGATATGCAGAGATACGCCAGTTCTTGTAAATCTGCCCCTTATTTTTTAAACCCTCTGACCATTTTAATTGTGAAAATTAAGTTAATCCTGTCGGTGATAGGAGTAAGGCTTCAGAGGTTACCAGGGTAGGAACTGGGTGGCAAATGATCTATTAGTACCATACGAAATACTGCTTATATATGAATGAGTGTGCTTTGAGTGTTGTGTTGAGTCCTGCATGTTTTTCATTACGTTGTTGCTCATCTCGAAGTGAGCTGGAGGGAGCTTGAGCGCCAGATTTATTCAAGTTGGAAAGAGTTCTGCAGAAGCTAGATTTTTTTTTATTTTTGGTTGACTGAGGTGCCATTATGGCCATTGACATTTTCAAGGCCTCTTAAGTCACCTCCAGAAAACAGTCTTGTGGAATTGGTTTGAACTTAGGTAACAATTAATGTTTTCCTCTTCCTGATTCAGAAGAGGAAGCCTATAGTCGTCCAGAGATAATGCTCTTTCTATTATATTAAGTAGTGAAAGAAGAGATATTAGGGTCAATGCCTGAACAGCAGAAACAGATGAGGCAGGCAAGCATCAGGGAGGAAGGGGGAATTAGCTAAATGTTGCTCTGAATAAAAAGATTTTTAGTTCAATCATCCAGATACTGTGGATTCTAATTAGCATCAAACGCTAATGCATACAGGATAACCTTTGTTTCTTTTGATAGGGGAGGACTGGAGAGATGACTAAGGCCCTGAATACTAGTATGGCGTTCCGAGGTCCACCAGATTCACAGGGGCGCAGCAGTCCAGCCACCACCGCATCAACAGTCTGACCGCTCTATTACGGGTTGGGCAGTCGGACTGCCCTGGGTCCGCCGCTGCCAGGGAACTACCATTTCCTGGCAGTCCAGCAGGGGTCTGAGGGGGGCAATATTGGTGGTGCCCTGAGGCACTGCCAAGCATGGTACGACTTTCCTCACCACCAGCAGTTTCATGGAGGTTCTTCCTCCATGTGACTGCTGGCGGTGAGAAAAGACCCTGTGAATGAAGGTGCATGCAGGTATGGCACATGTTGTGCCCCCTGTATTTCTGCACCCCCGGTTCCTGCACAGGAATAAATGCACAACCTGGAGCATTTCTGCCTGTGTTGGAATGTGCACTGGTGAGCCTGCGGCCATGGTGTTTCAGGTTCACAAGGAGCCTTTTAAACAGCACTGCTGCAGGAGCACCATACCGCCCGACAGACTACAAAGAACTGGTAATCTGGCGGGCGGGTGGTGGCGACTCTTGGCGGTGCAGCTGTGCCCGCGCCAGCACCATCAAAAGTCATAATTGGTCCCTAAGCGAAGATACATTTGTGATGTCCAATACCTTGATTGGTTTGTATTAAGACGACGTAGAATTTTGAGAAGCGTTTAGTGCACTGTTTCTCTGTGTTTTTTGGTTAAAGCTGGTAAATCTATCCAGGATAGACAGAAAGGTGGTACCTATGCAATGGATTACTAGTGGTATGAAGCGAACATATTGTGGATCATAATGACTTCATTTTGTCTATGTGTATTATACCACAATACTAACATCATTGCCTTTTAATTTTTCTGCATGCAATATTTACCATGGCTCGATAAAGCAACTCAAAATATAAGGCATATTTTGTTCCCAATATTAGAAAAGTGTAATGAATTATTATCTTTAACTGGGGGTTTTAACTGGTGTTTTTTTCATGAGAATTCTGAAGATGATCCATATAGTGCCTTTAACGAGGGAAAAAGGAATTTGAGATGCAACGTGTGTTTTTCATTTATGGAAATGTACTTTGAGAGGCAACTGCTTTATTGGCCAACTTTTTACATCACAATTTACATTTATGAATGGCTGGTCTGAAGCTGACCCTATTCTGAGTTGGGGACCAGTATGCCTCTCTTGACAACTATTTACTAAACTGTGCTTATTTTTCTAAAGCTTGTCTTAGTTTCCAGCCAAAATTCAATCCAATCCAATCAATCATCGCATTTATATAGCGCACTACTTACCCAGTGGGTCTCAAGGCGCTGGGGGAGGGGGATCTGCTACTGCTCGAAAATAGTTTCTACCTTACTGCTACCAACAAAGGGAAATGTAACAAATGTTTGAACCTTATTGAAGCTAATGACCTCTGTAAAATATGTTTGTATAGGAAGGAGAATCATCAAGTCCTTCTTACCTTAGAGGTTAGTGAGTGGTCTGCGATTCGCCCAAACATCTGTACGTATTTCTGTTTTATCACTATAATGGGATGAATTAATGTACTAATTATGTTGTAGTGCAAGTCATTATTATAAGTATTATTAGTAGTAGTAGGAGTAGTATTGCTGTTATTATTAATACTGATATTATTATCATCCATACACAGCAACTTCTTCAGTAACCCTGTCAACAAATAAAATGTTTCAGGAAGGCCTTCACCTTGTCAGTACAATAGGCCTCAAATGTTGGTTCCTTAAACTGAATAGAAAGTAATATGTGGGTCGGTATGAGATGTAAATTGATTATTCTGCTGTTATGAATTTGTCAGACATCAGTTAAGTCATGTGATGATTGTTTCAAGGTGGTGTTATTTGGTGGTGTGAAAGCTATGGCTCATTTTGTCTCTATATGAGCATGACATAAAGACTATGAGGTTCTCTTGATTTCAACCTGATTGTGTATCATTTCAGAGCACACATTATGCTTTTACTGGTATTGTGTGTAAATAAGTTGGGTTTGGATGATAAAAGAACAATGGTCTGTATCATGATACATTGGGAAGAATCTTATAATTTTAGTGCATCATAGTGAGTTCTACATCACTAAGGCTAAGGGCTTGATTTAGAGTTTGGAGGACTCGATACACTACAATGAATGTGGCAGACTAACTTATCTTCAAACCGATGGATAGCCTGCTCTGTTTCAGTGGGGTGCACTATCATATTTCTAATGGTGGTGGCGGCCCCTGCTGCCTCCACTGGTGGTGGAAACCCTACACTGATGGCCAGGAGGAGTTCAGGCTAAACATGTAGGCTCATCAGACCCTCAGCCCTATTTAGAGTGGACACTCTGATCGAATTTTATTTCTGTTCAGGACCGTCAAGGGAACACTATCCTGAATAGAAAAAAATGAAAACATCCCCTACACACTGGGAAAAATCTCAGTGAGTGCCAGTGTGTTAGACCTGACATCCTTGGCGTGGTTTTTCCCCATCTTTTTGCCTCTGACTCATGTATTTTTGATGCTGTGCTGGATTTCGTTTTTGCTGATTTAGATGCTTTGGACCCTCTGCCACTGCTGATCAGTGTCAGAGGGTAAGTGCTCCCTCTGTAAATTGTCATATTGATTGGGTATACTTGATTGGCATATTTGTATCACCATGAAGTCCCTAGTAAAGTGCACTGTGTGTGCCAGGGCTGGTGATGACAGATGCTACTAGTGGGCCTGCAGCGCAGATTGCGCCACCCACATGAGTAGCTCTAAAATGGTGTCTCAGGCCTGCCAGCGCAGGGCCTGTGTGCAGTCAGTGGACTGCCATGTCCGCCTGGCCAGTGTCCCCACTGGCTGGGCTTAACCCTCCCCTGTCTGTGCACATCAGCCACCCCTAGGGAAGGCTCAAGGTACCCCCATGGGCAGGGTGCAGTGTATGGATAGGGTAGAGCATGTACTAGTGCAGGTAACATGCTCTGGTAGAGAGCAGCAGCCACTTTGTGTGCTCACTGCTGTAGGGCTGTATGGCTCCCTAGGGTAACATGGGGGAGGCTGGTCCCATTGGATCCCAGCCTATCTTCCTATAGGAACAAGATGGAACATCAATGAAAGATATCCCTGAACTCAGAATTAAATGACACATCTTTTAGTGAAGGTTGTTTTTGGATCCTGGGTTTGAGAATAGCACTTTTAGAAAGTGGCTGTTCTTTTGTATAAACCTTTCTGTGTGCCTGGGCCTGTGTGTGGAATGCCTGCGTGACAGGAGCTGCAGGGCCCCGGAGGGGGTTGGAGTCAGCCCAGGGGTGAAAGGCGACATCTGTTGCCCGGGGAAGGGGAGGAAGAAGCGCCTGATAGTGCTGGGCTGTGTCTGCCTGACCACCGTGCTGGCTAACTCCCCTGCCGGCCCACTGTCACCTCTGGCCCTGAAGCTGACAGGAAGAAGAACACCCGAAACATTCCAGCGCTCAGGGCCCCCTTGCACCAAGGCTTCAAAGGACTTCAAAGGTGTTCAGGGGTATAAGGGAAGGACCCCTGACTACAGAAGATGAGATTCTAGAATTCTACAATCAAGAAGGAACCTCTGCTGAAAGAAGGACGGCTGGAGAACTAAAGGAAGATTGCCTTGCTGTATGCTCTAAGGGCTGACCTGTTCTGCTGTTGCAACTGAAAGCTGAGGAGGAGAAAGGGACTTTGCTGTGAGCTGTGACCCTGCCTGCTTCAAACTACAGAGACTTTGCTGTGTGCTGTGTCTCCACTGAATCTCCAAGGGCCTGGAAGAGCTGGCCTCCTGATGGGAACCCAGGGTTAAAGGTTCCTAAAGCTTTGCCCAGAATTACTGCAAGATCGTGCTGTTGCGGACCTGGAGCGTGTGGTGCTCGAGTGTTGAGTGTGAGAAGGGATCGTGGTGCTCATCGGCACATTCCCGGCGAGGGTCGGAGGTCTGTGGTGCCTCCCCTCGCAGAATCCACTCAAGAGCGTTGTGAGGCTACGAGGGCGGTCTGTCCGTGACCCGCGCCCTCTAAAATCATCTGCCGCCTGATCACCGCCGCTGTCCGGGGCCAGAAAACCTCTCCCTGAAGTGCTGTCCTGATCGGAGCTGCGGGGCCGAAGAACGAAGCCGCCGCGCTCCCATTGGGTGGAGGAGCCGAGCCCCCTCACCAACGCCGCGACGGGATAGGCCCGTGCGGCGCAGCGTCATCAGCGTGGTGGGCCGTGATTGGCCAAAGGAGCGGAGCGTCATTGTTTACCTGCCCGGGAGCCGCACTGCCATTGGCTGACTCCCGGGTGCTGCTGGAGGCTCGCCCATTTGCCGCGACAGGATTGGTCCCTGCCAACGGGACCCCTTCGAGTGCCGCCTGATCATCGCCGGGCCCGGGGAAGACTGACCTGACCTCGCCGAGGGAATCCAGCGAGTGCTTCCAGCCCCGGCCTGCCATCTCTGCTCCCCGCTGCTCACTGAAGGACGGAGAGCGGGCGGAGAGCTGCCTGAGACCGGCCGGGCCAGAGCGCGAGTGAGCGCTGGAGGGCGGGGAGCGTCTGAGGCCTGACAACGTACCGGACGAGGGGAAGGGAGTCCCCCCAGCATTCCGGTGAGGCGCGTGTGTAGCGCATAGGGCCCCTGACGCTAGGGGCTGATTCTTGTGGCAGTTAAGAGCTGACATTGTTTACAGCGCCTGTGGCCCATTGCTTTGCGGGCTGAGAAGAATTCTGGCATTGCGCAATTTGCTCGTTTTGAGAGCTGAGTGAGGACAAATCAGGGGCATTATTTTTAACTACTGGTTAGAGAGACTAGAGACTATTTTCTTTTCATTAGAACTTCCTAATGAGTGCAACCATTAAGAATTAAGTGCAACCTTTTTATAATGAAGTGATTATCGTGCAACTGCTTGATTTACCTTGCTGAAACTAGATACAGTTATATATTTTTATAAAATATACCTACCTGTGTGGTCTCAGTTTGTGGTGGATTGGGGATTATTGTTGTGTTAAGTGCAAATGTTATCCACATTGCCTCTGTTTAGCCTAGACTGCTCGCTCCATGCTACCTAGAGGGTGAGCGGGGGTTATCTCTGAGGGTTATTCCTTCACCCTGACTAAAAGCAAGGGTCCCTACTTGGTCTAAGGTACTTACCTCTGCCAACTAGAGACCCCCAGTTCTAACATTGTTGGACAGCGGTGCGGATTTTGAACTAATAATTGCACTTGACCTGCAGTGATTTCTTGTACATCACTAGTCTAGTTTAGCAGCACAGGTTGCGCAAGATTTTTTCTTTTTGGTGAAACCCTTTTGTTGAAAAGGGCGGGAAGCATCATGTCTCGGAAAGCGCCAAGCGTGACTCTAGAAGTGGTAGGGGAATTTGAAATCCAGGAGTTTTTCATCTATAACAAGGAGCAACTGAAAGCATTCTGCAAACAGCTTGGATGCCCAGCGAAGGGCAGCGCAAACAAGGAAGAGCTACAGAAAGCTCTGAGGGCCTGGTGGGAGGCCAAACATGGTGATCTAGCGGCGGATACTGGAGAGGGTGGCGCACAGGAGAATGCTTTTCTGCCTAGTGATTTGCCAGTGAGGAAGCCAGGGTCTCGGACCGGCAGCAACCACTCCGGTAGGATTATTTCTCCAGAGAAAGTGGAGGAGAATCGGAGAGCTAGGACCCATGAGATTGAGCTTTTTAAGCTCAAAGCCCAAGCAGAAGAGGTAAGACTGCGCCTTGAAGCTGAGAAGGCGTTGGAGGAGAAGAAACTCCAATGGGCTCATGAAAGGAGCATGAGGGAGCTGGACTTTAAAAACCGACAGGGGAGGTCCAGCCCTAATGGTGGCAGCGCACAACCAGTACAGGCGGGTAAGGTATACATACCAAAAGATCTGGTACAGAATTATCAGAGGGGTGAGGATATTTATGTGTGGTTTAGATCGTATGAACTTGCCCTAAAGATGAATGAAGTGCCTGAGAGGAATTGGGGGGCAGGATTGTGGAAGCATTTTGAGGCCTCTGGGAGGGATGTCTTGGCACCCTTAGAGGTAGCAGGTACTTTATCCTACCCCACCATGAAGGAGGCTTTATGCCTCAGGTATGTGCTCACTGCAGAACAGTACCGCCAGAGGTTTAGGAACTTCAAGAAGCTTGATTCAAGTACTTGGGTGGAGTGTGTGAGTATGTACACGCGTGCACTGGAAGGTTGGATAAAGGGCAGCAAAGTTACTGATTATGTGGGGTTGTGTCACTTGATTAGTAGGGAGCACTTAAGTAGTTTATGTGTCCCCGAGCTGCGCCAGCATCTTTTGGATAGCAAGTTAACTGATCCCAGCAAGCTTGCTAAAGAGGCGGACCGGTGGACTAGCACCAGGGTCCACAAGGGGGTGGTAAGTACCCCAGCCAAGGGTGGACAGGGTCCCCAGCAGAAGAGTGGGGGGGACACGGGTAATCAAAAGGAGTCTTCTAAAGGGCCCCAAAATGGTTCCCAGGAGAAAGCGTCTCAACCCCCCAAGTCCAAGAAGTCCTGGCCCCATAAGGGCAAGCAGGACAACAGGTCCCCAACTACTTGCTATGCCTGTAGGGAGGTGGGGCACATTGCCCCCAAATGTCCACAGAAACCTCCAGCACCCATTGGTGCTCCAGCACCGGCGTTAGCCAGTGTAGCTTTGGGAGGGGATTTGATTTCTAGTGGGGAAGAGGGGTTAGCAGTGATGACCCTTGTCTCTTTAGGAGACCAAGAGATGGCCCCGGAAGCCTTGCTGCCCTTAAACACTAAGAAATATGGGCAGAAGGTGACCATCAATGGAAAGGAGATAGCGGCTCTGAGAGACACAGGGGCCAGTGTGACATCTGTCAGGTGTCAATGGGTGTCTGAAGAGCAGATCATTCCCAAGGTACTCCGTCCTGTGGTGGCAGCTGACAGCTCAGTGCGCCTCTGCAAGTTGGCACGTGTTCCATTTGAATGGGGAGGAGTCTCCGGTACATTGGAAGTTGTTGTAAGTGATGCCTTGCCTGTAGATTGTCTATTAGGTAATGACCTGGAGAGCTCTCCATAGAAAGATGTAGAGCACAGGACTCACTTGGAGATGTTGGGTTTGCCTGCGTGGATCTGTGTGTCCACCCGGGCCATGACAGCCAGAGAGGGCGGTCTAGCAGAGCTGGAGCCTGGAACAATGGCCCAGGAACCTGCCAAGAGAAGAAGGAGTAGAGGGCACGGGAAACCGGCCCCCACTGTTCCCACGGTCCAGGAGGAGGCAGACCCAGAGGGGGATGCCCTGGAACCTACAGGGGAGCAGGTGGCCGAACTAGGGGAATTGCCTGAGCTGTCCCAGTGGCAGCAAGAAGGTGGTCCCTCCAGGGAGGAATTCTGCCAGGCTCAGAAGGAGTGCCCTTCTCTCGTTGGTGTGCGGCAGCAGGCTGCCGACCAGGTCGCAGGCCTGGGGTCCAAGGAGCATTTGATCTACTGGGAGGATGACTTACTTTATAGTGAGCCTAAGTTCGCTGAGCCCGGTGCAGCCCGAGTGCTGGTAGTGCCCGAGCGCTTCAGGAACTTCCTACTGGGTATGGCTCATGACGTGCCTCTCGCAGGACATCTGGGGCAAGACAAGACCTATCACAGGCTTGTCACCCATTTCTACTGGCCCCAGATGAAGAAGCACGTCGCCGCCTTTTGTAAGTCTTGTCAGACTTGTCAGGCCAGTGGCAAGAGTGGAGGGAAGTGTGTGGCACCCCTCCAACCCTTTCCCGTGGTGAGCACCCCTTTCGAGCGGGTGGGCATTGACATCGTGGGGCCCCTGGATCCCAAGACAGCCCTAGGCAACAGGTTTATCCTGGTCTTGGTGGACCATGCCACTCGGTACCCGGAAGCCATCCTGCTCAGAACAGTCACAGCCCCAGTGGTGGGCCGTGCCCTGATGGGGATCTTTTCCCGGGTAGGATTTCCCAGGGAGATGGTCTCGGACAGGGGGACAAACTTCATTTCTAGGTATATGAAGTCCCTGTGGGCGGAGTGTGGGGTGACATACAAATTCACCACTCCGTACCACCCTCAAGGAAATGGGTTGGTTGAGAGATTCAACCGCACCTTGAAGGGCATGATTATGGGCCTAGAGGAGCCCATGAGGCGGAAATGGGACGTCTTGTTGCCATGCCTGTTGTTTGCCTACAGGGAGGTGCCTCAGAAATCCTTAGCGTTCAGTCCCTTTGAGTTGCTGTATGGCCCCCCTGTCAGAGGGCCTCTTACTCTGGTGAAGGAGGGGTGGGAGAAATCCCGTGGGAAAACCCCTCAGGATGTGTTCAGCTATGTGCTGGCCATTCGCAACCAGACCAAGCGCTTCAGGAAGCTTGCTCAAGAGAACCTGGAGGCTAGCCAGGAGGAAATGAAGAGGTGGTATGACCAGAACACCTCTCTTGTGGAGTTCCAACCTGGACAGAAAGTGTGGGTGATGGCGCCTGTGGAGCCTTATGTGCTCCGTGACAAATGGTCTGAGCCATATGAGGTGGTGGAGCGCAAGAGCGAGGTTACCTATTTGGTTAACCTGAAGACTCCCAGGCAACCCCTGAGAGTGCTACATGTGAACCGCCTCAAACCCCACTTTGAGAGGACGGAAGTGACTATGCTCATGGCTACAGATGCTGGAGGGGAGGAGGATAGTGATTCTCTCCCTGACCTCCTGGCAGTCAAGGAGCAGGATGGGTCAGTGGATGGTGTGGTCCTCTCCCCCACCCTGACCCCAGAGCAGCAGAAGGACTGTCGCCAAGTCTTGGGTCAGTTCGCCCCCCTGTTCTCCCTGACCCCAGGTGTCACCAAGTGGTGCGTCCACGATGTGGACACCGGTGACAACCTGCCTGTGAAACAGAAGTTTTACAGAGTGGCTGACAAGGTCAGGGCTAGCATCAAAGAAGAGGTTTCTAAGATGTTAGCGCTAGGGGTAATTGAGCCCTCCAGCAGCCCCTGGGCTAGCCCAGTGGTCTTAGTGCCTAAGAAAGCTGCTACACCTGGTGGCCCCCCAGAACTCCGGTTCTGTGTGGACTACCGCGGGCTCAGTGCGGTCACCAAGACTGACGCGCACCCCATCCCCAGAGCTGATGAGCTGGTGGATCGGTTGGGAGCTGCCCGGTACCTGAGCACCTTTGATTTGACTTCAGGTTGCTGGCAGATTGCCTTAACTGAGGGGGCCAAGGAAAGATCAGCATTTTCAACACCCGAGGGGCACTTCCAGTTTCGTGTCATGCCCTTTGGGTTGAAAAATGCCCCGGCCACATTCCAGAGGCTGGTCAACCAGGTATTAGCAGGGCTGGAGGAATTCAGCGCAGCATACCTGGATGACATTGCTGTGTTCAGCTCCACTTGGGAGGAACACTTGCAACACCTCTGCGCAGTGTTGAAGGCTCTGCAGAAGGCAGGCCTCACTATCAAGGCCAGTAAGTGCCAGATAGGGCAGGGATCTGTGGTGTACTTGGGACACCAGGTGGGGAGCGGCCAGGTGGCGCCCCTACAGGCAAAGATTGATACCATTCTGGCTTGGGAACCCCCCAAGACCCAGACTGAGGTGAGAGCCTTTTTAGGTCTCACCGGGTATTACAGACGGTTTGTCAAAGGTTATGGCACCATTGTAGCCCCTTTGACAGAGCTGACATCTAGAAATCAGCCCAGAAAAGTGAATTGGACTGAGGCCTGTCAAACTGCTTTTGACACCCTCAAGACTGCCATGTGCACAACCCCGGTGCTTAAGGCACCTGACTTTTCAAGTGAGTTCATTGTACAAACTGACGCTTCAGAGCAAGGCGTGGGAGCAGTACTCTCACAGGTCAATGATGAGGGTGAAGACCAACCAGTGGCTTTCATTAGTAGGAGGCTACTCCCCAGGGAACAGAGATGGAGTGCAATCGAAAGGGAAGCTTTCGCTGTGGTCTGGGCTCTGAAGAAGCTGAGGCCCTACCTGTTTGGGACTCACTTCTGTGTTCAGACCGACCACAGGCCCCTCAGATGGTTAATGCATATGAGGGGCGAGAATCCAAAACTGTTGAGGTGGTCCATTTCCCTACAGGGGATGGACTTCACGGTGGAGCACCGCCCTGGTACAGAACACGCCAATGCTGACGGTCTGTCCAGATTCTTCCGCCTTAGTGATGAGGACTCCCAAGAGGTTGGGTAGTTCTCCCCACTTTCAGCTGGAGGGGACACGTGTTAGACCTGACATCCTTGGCGTGGTTTTTCCCCATCTTTTTGGCTCTGACTCATGTATTTTTGATGCTGTGCTGGATTTCGTTTTTGCTGATTTAGATGCTTTGGACCCTCTGCCACTGCTGATCAGTGTCAGAGGGTAAGTGCTCCCTCTGTAAATTGTCATATTGATTGGGTATACCTGATTGGCATATTTGTATCACCATGAAGTCCCTAGTAAAGTGCACTGTGTGTGCCAGGGCTGGTGATGACAGATGCTACTAGTGGGCCTGCAGCGCAGATTGCGCCACCCACATGAGTAGCTCTAAAATGGTGTCACAGGCCTGCCAGCGCAGGGCCTGTGTGCAGTCAGTGGACTGCCATGTCCGCCTGGCCAGTGTCCCCACTGGCTGGGCTTAACCCTCCCCTGTCTGTGCACATCAGCCACCCCTAGGGAAGGCTCAAGGTACCCCCCTGGGCAGGGTGCAGTGTATGGATAGGGTAGAGCATGTACTAGTGCAGGTAACATGCTCTAGTAGAGAGCAGAAGCCACTTTGTGTGCTCACTGCTGTAGGGCTGTATGGCTCCCTAGGGTAACATGGGGGAGGCTGGTCCCATTGGATCCCAGCCTATCTTCCTATAGGAACAAGATGGAACATCAATGAAAGATATCCCTGAACTCAGAATTAAATGACACATCTTTTAGTGAAGGTTGTTTTTGGATCCTGGGGTTGAGAATAGCACTTTTAGAAAGTGGCTGTTCTTTTGTATAAACCTTTCTGTGTGCCTGGGCCTGTGTGTGGAATGCCTGCGTGACAGGAGCTGCAGGGCCCTGGAGGGGGTTGGAGTCAGCCCAGGGGTGAAAGGCGACATCTGTTGCCCGGGGAAGGGGAGGAAGAAGCGCCTGATAGTGCTGGGCTGTGTCTGCCTGACCACCATGCTGGCTAACTCCCCTGCCGGCCCACTGTCACCTCTGGCCCTGAAGCTGACAGGAAGAAGAACACCAGAAACACCAGCGCTCAGGGCCCCCTTGCACCAAGGCTTCAAAGGACTTCAAAGGCGTTCAGGGGTATAAGGGAAGGACCCCTGACTACAGAAGATGAGATTCTAGAATTCTACAATCAAGAAGGAACCTCTGCTGAAAGAAGGACGGCTGGAGAACTAAAGGAAGATTGCCTTGCTGTGTGCTCTAAGGGCTGAACTGTTCTGCTGTTGCAACTGAAAGCTGAGGAGGAGAAAGGGACTTTGCTGTGAGTTGTGACCCTGCCTGCTTGAAACTACAGAGACTTTGCTGTGTGCTGTGTCTCCACTGAATCTCCAAGGGCCTGAGAAGAGCTGGCCTCCTGATGGGAACCCAGGGTTAAAGGTTCCTAAAGCTTTGCCCAGAATTACTGCAAGATTGTGCGGTTGCGGACCTGGAGCGTGTGGTGCTCGAGTGTTGAGTGTGAGAAGGGATCATGGTGCTCATCGGCACATTCCCGGCGAGGGTCGGAGGTCTGTGGTGCCTCCCCTCGCAGAATCCACTCAAGAGCGGTTGTGAGGCTACGAGGGCGGTCTGTCCGTGACCCGCGCCCTCTAAAATCATCTGCCGCCTGATCACCGCCGCTGCCCGGGGCCAGAAAACCTCTCCCTGAAGTGCTGTCCTGATCGGAGCTGCGGGGCCGAAGAACGAAGCCGCCGCGCTCCCATTGGGTGGAGGAGCCGAGCCCCCTCACCAACGCCGCGACGGGATAGGCCCGTGCGGCGCAGCGTCATCAGCGTGGTGGGCCGTGATTGGCCAAAGGAGCGGAGCGTCATTGTTTACCTGCCCGGGAGCCGCACTGCCATTGGCTGACTCCCGGGTGCTGCTGGAGGCTCGCCCATTTGCCGCGACAGGATTGGTCCCTGCCAACGGGACCCCTTCCAGTGCCGCCTGATCATCGCCGGGCCGGGGAAAACTGACCCGACCTCGCCGAGGGAATCCAGCGAGTGCTTCCAGCCCCGGCCTTCCGTCTCTGCTCCCCGCTGCTCACTGAAGGACGGAGAGCGGGCGGAGAGCTGCCTGAGACCGGCCGGGCCAGAGCGCGAGTGAGCGCTGGAGGGCGGGGAGCGTCTGAGGCCTGACAACGTACCGGACGAGGGAAAGGGAGTCCCCCCAGCATTCCGGTGAGGCGCGTGTGTAGCGCATAGGGCCCCTGACGCTAGGGGCTGATTCTTGTGGCAGTTAAGAGCTGACATTGTTTACAGCGCCTGTGGCCCATTGTTTTGCGGGCTGAGAAGAATTCTGGCATTGCGCAATTTGCTCGTTTTGAGAGCCGAGTGAGGACAAATCAGTGGCATTATTTTTAACTACTGGTTAGAGAGACTAGAGACTATTTTCTTTTCATAAGAACTTCCTAATGAGTGCAACCATTAAGAATTAAGTGCAACCTTTTTATAATGAAGTGATTATCGTGCAACTGCTTGATTTACCTTGCTGAAACTAGATAAAGTTATATATTTTTATAAAATATACCTACCTGTGTGGTCTCAGTTTGTGGTGGATTGGGGATTATTGTTGTGTTAAGTGCAAATGTTATCCACATTGCCTCTGTTAAGCCTAGACTGCTCGCGCCATGCTACCTAGAGGGTGAGCGGGGGTTATCTCAGAGGGTTATTCCTTCACCCTGACTAGAAGCAAGGGTCCCTACTTGGTCTAAGGTACTTACCTCTGCCAACTAGAGACCCCCAGTTCTAACACAGTGTCATTAGTTTTTTATTTCTGCAAAACAACCCATTGCTTTGGGAGTTTGTTTTCGAAAAACTAAAAAGGTTGCTATGTAGCCAGAGAGAACATTTACTCAGCAAAGTCTCCATGCCTTCATAAGAGTCACTGTGGCGGTGGCCAATCTGAAGGCACAGAGATTGCTGCAGGGTGAGTGAAGATATCCAAATATGCGAAGTAAATTACCCTATTAAGGTTACCCGGTTCACCTACAACCACCTCATAACCTTCCAAACAAGTGAAGAGTCTGTCAGACAGTAGAGAATATAAACAATATTTATTAGTAAAATACACTGCAGTGGAGCCTAATCTGACCAGCATCCAGGGATGGCTGTTAAGGGGACTGGCTCCCCAACACTTGGTAATGCATAATCATTCTTTCAACAACCACTCCCCCAGTGGAAAGTTACCGGCTTGAGACGTACACGAACAAAGAAAGCACAGAAGGATGGGCTACCACCTGCGAGATGGGTACACACTATCACTATCTCAAGGTTGCCTTGCTAGGGCTCGGCTCCTCCTAACATGGGAGCAGGGCTACGGAGAAGGATAGGCATGCGGAGGCAGAATGGCTTATTCATTAGTAAGTCGGAAATCTAACCTTGAACACGAGAGAAAAAAATTGCTGAACACAGCCTTCTGCTGAAGCAAGCAATACAGATAATTGGACTTCAATCCAGTCACAGTGTAGCTTGGCCTACAAACTGCAAAATGGAGCCACAAACACTAATTTAAGCTTGCATGACAAGGAAAACTCAGTGGGGTACATTGGCTGTGGTGGCAGCTACCAACATAGCCTTATAAATGCTAACTTAACAAAACACGAATTAAAGTTCATAAATTGCTAAATTCCAAAGGACCCTGCTTTTAGCATATATAAGGCTAACTTTATTAGTGCTATCAGATAAGGGTCTTTACAATTAAAAGCAAGAAAGAATAATCACAATTTGCATTTTCTAATTTTACTAATGGAGCTAAATAATCATGTAGATGCAGGACAAGTTCAGTATTAAAAAATGCCCTCATCAACATTTAGCATATCTTGTACATCTTGCATCATCATAACAGTGGTTTTAGTATCTGGTCCCGATATTTTGGGTATAGGTGTCAGCTTACTAACACAGTCGGAGCAACAAGCTGGAAGACAGTTAATGCACAGGCAACACGTAAAAACGACACCTGCGATGGCCACTAGGAAAAGAAGTATCTTCTAACCCAAGTTGTCATCAAATCCAAGAACAACCCAGATAAGGACCAAGTCCCATTCTCTTGGTGAATGTCAGAAGCAAGTCTGTGAAATTTCTGTATGGCTGCATAAACATTAGGGGAGTGATCTAGTATGTACACGCTAAGTAAAAGTGTTTTCCTGATCGGCATCATTTGTACCGGGACTCCATTGCTTTTTCATTGCCATCTCATGTCAAACACTTCCACACGACCCACCTGGTCGTTTTTGCAGATGCCTGAGGAAAATTCTAACTGACACAACAAAAACCATCTTGCAGCCTGCATTTCTGTCCAGGAACTGTCCCATGCCCAACCCCCCTGTTCTCTGCAGTTCACCAGAAAGCCACAAGACACTAACCCTGAGTAAATGATTTATTCTCCATCTCCTGCTCCCAGCCTGGTGAACATCCTTGACACCGTGATCAGGTTATCTGGACAATGGTCTGACTGTTGGCCCCTGATCAGGTTGATTAAACAATGACTTGAAAGACCGGGCTTTGATCAAGGCAATTGAACAATGACCTGAAAAGACTAAAACTTGATCAAAGCCGAGTGAACAATGATTTGTGTACCAAGCCTTGGCCAGGTCACCATCTACAATCATCGTCTGAATCTAGTTATCAACTGCAAACACTGCCCTGATTATACAATCAACTAACAGCCAACAGACTGGGATGACAAAGTATAAAAGGCTTGTATGGTACAGAGTGAAGTAGCAGCCTCCTTTGTCTTGTCTCTGACTAGCTTGGGACTCTGTTTCATAGCCCGGGCTATTGAAATAAATCTGGGTTCCTCCTGCAGACGAAGGCTCCTAAGTCTCCTTTTGATAAATATGGAAGGTATGGAAGACTAGGGCAGCTCCCCCGCCGCCGAGACCCAGTAAGTGGGTTTAACAGTTTCTTCAAAGCAACAACTGCTGCCGATGACACAACAGGCTCCTCCCCTATTGGCAAGGATGACGTCTAACACCATCCTATTTTGAAGAGCAACAAGTCTGGTAGCCTGAAGCTCAGCTGTAATATTGGTCAGTATTCCTGCAGTGGTATTAATAACCCCTTCCACTACCCTGGTGAGGCGACAAATACTATGACTAATATAAATAGGAACCCAGAAGGGCAAGATACCCACATTGCATTAGTAAACTGCTACAGGGTAGTGTCTGTTTGATCTATTTCCTCAGCATCAATGGCCCTTTTTACTCGGGACAGATATGTACTTCTACGTTGTAGCCTATGGTCTTTGTAATAACTAGATAGTGCAGTATATACGGGTGGCAAAAGGAAGGAGATGTAACATATGCCAGACTAGCCCCTAGGGAGCCATACATAAGCCTGAGGTCCACAAACAAAATACACATTAGAAGGTTGTAGTAAAGGTGGACAACTAGTTGTATTCAAGCAATATGTCTAGTTGCAATTACTTTTCCCTACGGGAACGTTTCAAAAACCCTGAACACAAAAACAGGCTGTAGTGTTAACCACTGGCACAAGCATTGCTCTGTCTTGGGTAATATTACGTGAGTGGAAAGATCTAAGGTACTCAGAGACATTAAATCCCTGAAAATTCATCATTTCATTCTGGAGCCATGTGGCATTTTTCTTACTCTCATAATCGTTCATGCAAGCGTCTGGGTGTAAATCATCCTGTTCCCCTCTTTTTCCTGGAGTAAATCCTTTGTGTTCTACTTTATACTCTAACACAGTCTCTTAGTCAGACTGAGTTATATTCATGGCATCGGCATGGTAATGAATATACACCATTGAAAGCAACTGGAACCATGACTCACAGCTACCCAAATATGACATGGGTAATGACGCCAACAAATCATTTTTATGCATAACAGAAAGGAGTAACCTGCTCACCCAGCAATCAGTAACATTGGACGTCTAATGTACTTGATGAAGCATCTGAAGGAAGACATTATCTACATACATCTGTCTGTGTCTCTCTTTGTGCGGGGCCAAAGTAACAACAATATGTTCAGGAGGAACAGGAGTTGTCCCTATTAAAGTGTGTACAGGATACCTTTCTTTTAAGTAACACACTACCCCAAATACTGTTATTAATGTTACAAATATTAAAAACACTGCTACTAGGGGGCCGCAAAGGGCTTCTCTTCTTCCATAATAGGACGACCAAATGGGCAAATGTTTTCAATATTATGAGTAATTCCCAACTGCCAGAGGAAATCTGTATACTGAAGCCAACAATGGTATAACAAGCTGAAAGATGAGTACAAGTCACACAGTGTCCATCAGAGCCTCGCTGGTAGACTCCTATTCTTCATCTACAGTGAGCAATCGTTGGTGGAGCTGCGCGATCGTAGCCCTTACTGAAAGAAGAACCCTCTTCATTCAGGATAGGGCACCTTCCCTCCTGGGAAAACACCCTCAACTGATCCTGTCCAGTATCTAAGGCAGTGCACCACCCTTCTTTACCCTATTCTATCACCAGCACCTTAGACAGGGTACCCACACCCTATTCTTCATCCATGAAGTCCATTCCTATTCTTCAGACATTCCCTCGGGTGCACTGTCCTTCCGTCAGGGACTTTCCTCTGTCTGAGCCCAACTCAATCGAGCATCAGAGAAGGGAGTGAATCCCGGGACCCTTTCGGTCTCGTGGTCACCGATGCCTTCAAGCACCCAGCAATGATAGGGAAGCGGGAGAGGGATCCTGAGGCAGTGCGTAGCATGAATCCAGTGCTTCTGACCTTCCACTTTGACTGCGGTCTGAGCTGCGAGGAGGACTTTAAAAGCCCCTTCCAGCGAGGCTCCAGACAAGTCTTCCTCTGGAAGTTGTGATCAACACAAAGTTACCAGGCTGTATCTGATGCCAAGGCCCCTCAGGTACTTGCCGTAACATCTCCTGAATCTGTTGGTGGATAGAACTTACATCTTTAGTCAACTCATTGAGATAATCAACAAGGAAGGGGTATTCTATCTCAGAGAAATGTCGGGGCGTGGAACATTGGACTACGTGTGATCTTGAGACAGGTATATGACGGGCCGCCATTAAGTGACAACTCGCTCACTAACAGGCCCCTGCACGGTACCCATGGGGTCCAGCAAAAATTAGCAATCAAATTTCCTTACGCAGAAGGATGTAAGCATACCAAACCATAAGTACACGTACACTGTTTTGCTCAGATTTGAGCAAGGGACGGGTGCACCTTAGCGTGTGTATACCTCTTGGCTCTATTTCTCTTTGGTCCTGCCGAAAACCTAACAAAGAACAGACAGGTTGAAACATGTTGACCTTATTCACATTTTAATTCTGGTACTTTCTGGTCAATACACACCAGTATAAGTACCTCACTCGATTTTAATTTTGACACATGACTAAAGACATTTAGGGAGTACATGCAGTACACATTTTAATTCACTATCACTCTTCACAAACTCATAAATCACCAGCTCCGCTGCAGTTGTCGCAGCACACCTGAGTGACACTCGGTCACTCGGGTGGACCCCGATGATGAAGCATGTCACCAATCAGGTTGGTGAGTGAGGGGTTTATAAAGAAAACAATGTTTTTCTTTATCTGCATCTCATTCTCTTCACTTTGATCTCTAGGACTCTGTGTTCTGGGGATACTCCTTCATTTGTTTTTGGTATATACGAAACCCTAGGGGGCTAGGAGTAAAACCAATACAAACCCTTACTCTCCCTTTGTTTAATTACGGGGTGTGGAACACCCCATACATTTGCAGGGCATCCAAAAACCACCTCGTATGGGGACAACACTGTTCTAGAATGCGCTGTCGCCCTGGTAGATAACAAAGCCAAGGGTAGTGCACCTGTCTACTGCAATCCTGTGCTTTCCTTTATCAGTTCAAAGTGCTTTATTTCGATAAAAGACATATCTTAAAAGCATAAATACACATATTATTCCATAAAATTTAAACATTTGATAAAACATCCTTATTGCTCAATGCAAAGTTCTAATAACTATAAAATACATAAAAGCCATCTTATAGACTTCACACAATGACAATTAAGTGAGACATAGGGATACAATTCATTAACACAGATTTTTAAAAACTGGATTAAATAATGTTATGTTATGTTATGTTATGTTATGTTATGTTATGTTATGTTATGTATACTTTTATTTGTATAGCGCATTAGCTACTCAGAAAGAGTGTCCCGGCGCTTTATGTAGGCAGCTCAACCTAAACAAACATAACAGCATAAAACAGAAAGAATAAGAAAAAAACAACCTAGAGGTTAAAAAGCCAGGTCTTAAGGAGAAAGTT
This sequence comes from Lissotriton vulgaris, assembly GCF_964263255.1. Classification (NCBI taxonomy): domain Eukaryota; kingdom Metazoa; phylum Chordata; class Amphibia; order Caudata; family Salamandridae; genus Lissotriton; species Lissotriton vulgaris. The sequence goes on along the minus strand of NC_141695.1, from coordinate 742,526,478 downwards.
AGGTGTACTACGTAAGGACAGAGGTAGGGAGTTCCACAGCTGGGGGGCCCTGAGACTGAAGGACCGACCCCTAGTGCGGGCCTTCCTCACTGGCGGGACCATGGCCGTAAACAAAGATTCCGACCGAAGTGAGCGAGCCGGGCGATAAAAGGCAAGCCGTTGCTGCAGATATCTAGCTCCCGAGCCAAAAAGTGCCTTATGCACCAAAGTCAAAGTTTTAAACCTAATCCGTTTCCGGATGGGCAACCAGTGGAGCGACTGTAGCAGGCCGGAAGCTCTCGCTCGCCTGCGAAATGCCTGCTCTATGGTCCCAGTTCCTGATCGGAAACCTGCCTGGTAACCAGAAAGGACTCTACTATCATCTATTCATTGTTGGATTCTCTGAGGGATCACCTTCCCCACTATTTTTTGTGAGGAGTCCAGTAAGCTTATTGGTCGGTAGTTGGCAGGGTCGTCTCTATCTCCCTTTTTGAAAATAGGGACGACCTCTGCCCCTTTCCATGACACAGGGACCTGTGCACCATCTACCATAGCATTAATTAACATAGTGATGACCTTTGCCCATTTCGGCCGGTCAAAGCGGATAAGGTCTCCCGGGATACCATCAGGACCTGCCGCTTTACGGGGAACAATGCAATCAATTGCCCTTTCTACCTCCTTTTGTGTAAAGGGATAAGTATTTGGGTCCTCCTTAATTCCTAGGTACTTTAACACATTACACTGCGAGGAGATATTCTGGGAACATGAATAGAGTTTTGAAAAGTGATCAACCCACCTTTGGGCAGATATATTACAAGTTATCAGGGTTCCATCTGGCCTATTCCTTTCTCTAATGATAGCCCAGAAACGTCCTGAATCCTTCCCCAAACTTTCCTTTATCTTCGCTAACTTCAGCTTAAGAGTGCCATTGTACTTCTCAACCAAACCTGCTGACTCAGGGTGGTTTGCTGCATGGAACTTCTGTTTAATGCGTAGACCATCGCACACCAGTTGGATGACTTTTGAATTGAAGTGACTTCCATTGTCACTACAGATCAAATGCTGCAAACCAAACTGTGGGAAGAACTCTTTCAAGAGTGCCTTCACCATTGCCAAGGCTGTGTTCTCTTTAGTGGGGTAGGCTTTGATCCATTTACTAGACGCACAAACCACCACCAATACATATTTCAAATTGTTCACCGTTCCATTTCGATGAAATCCATTTGGAGAACCTCGAAAGGGAAGGAATGCAGTGCAAAGTTGCCAGTGGGTGTGGGGGTGCCCTTTCCAGGATTGTGTGTCATACAGAACATAATGTACTTCACCAGGTGAGTGGCTACCTTAGGGATATTGTCATTCTGCTATAAAGGACCCAGTACCTTACACATTTCCTTGTCACTATGGTACATGGCCAGGCTCGCATTAGTGCAAACAGGAAGTACATATGGATTAGACAACATCCATCTTTGTTTCCCAGACAGATCAGTCCAGCACCCATCCTCATCTAGACACCCTGTACTTTCCTGCCATATTACCAATTTGCCCATTGTCGCCTCACTTTGTATCTCCTTAACATTGTCTAGTGTGTCCTCAAATATCCCAATTTCAGGCACCCACCAAGCTGGGCCAGCCACAACATCTTTTTAATTTTTGATCTAGCTGTCACTTTCTCTGTCCTTTCCTCTCCCAACATCATCAGCAATCGCCTTGTGGGCACTGCACCTCACTATTGCTAACTTCTTTGGGAGTGTCAGAGCCTACAAGAGTCTGTATATCAGTTCGCCATTCTGTATTCGTATATCATGTGAGGTCAGAAACCCTCACTCCGCCCAGAGGTACCCAGAGATATGGGCGACCTCAAAGGCGTACTGGCTGTCACTATAAATATTGACAACCAGTCCTTAACTTAACTCACAAGCCTGAAGAAGGGAAAAAAGCTCTGCAGCTTGGGCCGACTTATACGGGACACGGGATGTTTCAACAACAGTACGAAGCTTTGTTATTGCATATACTGTAGTAGTGGTGCCATCCGGTAACTTAAAACAAGAGCCATCGACATATAGTTCCCCTTGTGGGTCAGATAAGGGAACATCAGTCAAGTCTACCCATCCCTTTGTCTCCTCTTCAGTTCGATATGCACAATCATGTACATCTGTATCCTCGTTAACCGAAGGGAGGGGTAGTAGCGTGGCTGGGTTCAGAGTAGCAAATCTCTTTATGGTAATGTACGGGGCAAACCACATTAGTTCATAGGTGTAGGACTTGGCCTTTTTTGGCTAAAGTACCCTAAACTTTTTGCTTTCCCCCTAGACCATTTTCCTGACTTAGAGTTGCCAATTTAGATGGTTTGGGTACTTTGCCACTGCTGATAAGTGTCAAAGTACAAGTGTTTTCTATGTAAAGTGTAATGGTAATAGGTTGGCCATGAATGGTATGTTTCCCTTACTAGTAAAGTCCCTAGTGATGTGCACTGTGTGTGCCAGGGCTAGTAATGCAAAGGCTCGCGGGGAAAGGAAACTCAGGCCTGCAGTGTTGGGCCTGCGGGAATTTGCTAAATTAGCATGTTGTCCTGACAAGTGCAACCACTTGTCAGACCTTACTTATCCTTTTGCATACACATGGGACACCCCTGTGGTAGATCCCGGGTAACTCCTGGGGAGGGTGCAGTGTAAGTAAAAGGCAGGACATATACTGAGGTGTGTGTTATGTACTGACAGTGAAAAGCACTCCATTTCATTTTTCACTGCTGAAAGGCCATTCTGCCCATAGGACAGAATGGGGGAGGCTGGGTATTGTGTTTTGGTAGCCTATTTCCTGTAAGTTTATAATGGAGAGGCAAAGTTTAGTATGTATGAACTCACAGTGTCATAACACATCTTTCTATGAAAGTGGTTTTGTCACTGTGTGTCCAGAAACCACTCTTTTAGAAAGTGGCTGAGTTGTGTCCTTTAAGCATTTCTGTGTGTCTCTGTTGAATGTGGATTGACTGCCTGGATCTGAGAGGTGAGAGAAGCTGGGAGAGGTCTTGACCCAGGGAGGGGTTGAGATGGCACCCGGCTGCCCTGCACCTGGAGAGTAGGGGGCGGAGAAGCCTGGGAGGAGAAAAAGCCTGGGCTGGTGCTATAAACCAATTGACCCATCTCCTGCTGAGTGATTAAGGATCCAGACTCCAGTATCAAAAAGAGAAAGGAGACACTGGGAGGGAGACACCCAGAATTGATTAAGGGAGGGGCCCTGAGCACAAACAAACTTCAAAGACATTAAAGGGTATAATTAGGAGAGCTGAAACCCCTGAAGGTTGGAATGAAACAGAAAAGGATTGAGACTGAAAAGGCTTGGACCTATTTCATGGTCAAGAGTAATCTCTGCTAAAGAAGGAGCAACTGAATAGACTCCTGTGGAAAGACCAATCCTTGCTTCGTGATCTGGGGCTGGTCTGCAGTTTGCTGTTCTAACCATGGAAGAGGCTGTTGGGACTGTGCTTGGAGGCGCTGGGTCCCCCTGCTTGACGGAGACTGTGCTTTGTGCTGTGCATTGTAACCCCAAAGGTCCGAGGTGAACTGGCTCCCTATTTGGAAACACAGGAACATAAACATTTCAGGAGAAGTTTCAAGCCATGCAATGGGCGTGTGTTGTGGCAGGTATGAGACCCTCGGGAGGTGTGCCATGTGATCTTGGACACACAGAAGAGAAGTGAAACTTTGATACGCTTGTTGCATGTCGTGGTGCGCAGGAGGCACAGGTGAAGAGTGCCTGGTCAATGTGGGCATCACCGGTGAAGTGAGTCTCAGACGCTCTGGGTGTGTGTCGTTTTGCATCGCAGGCGTTAGTGAAGAGTGCCTGGTCAGTGTGTGCACTGAAGCTGGAGTGACACTCAGATGTGCAGGGTATGTGTCGTGGTGCACCGCAAGCGCAGGTGAGGAGCATCTGGTCGGCATCTGCACCGAAGATGTAGTGAGTCTTGGACACGCAGGGTGCGTGTCGTGGTGCACAGGAGGCGTTCGTGAGGAGCGCCTGACCAACATGTGCATCAGAAGTGGAGTGAGTCTTGGACGCGCAGGGTGCAAGTCGGGGTGCATCGAAGGCATTGGTAAAGAGCGCCTGCTGATCTAGTGCACAGCAGGAGAAGTGAGGCCCAGACACGGTGAGCGTGTCGAGGTGCGGCCAAAGGCGTTGGTGAAGAGCACCTGGATATCGGGGCACCGGAATTGGAATAAGTCTCAATAAAGCAGTGTGCATGCTTTGGTGCAACCTGGGACTGTGGAGGTGATCGGCTGATCATCGTGTGCACCAGAAGAAAGTGAGTCTCTGCAGCACAGTGTGCGTGTCTTAGTGCCGACTGAGACCGCATGAAGGTGTGCCTGGTGAGCGTGCACTCGGAGACAATGTTGAGTCATATCATTGTTGTGTGCGTGGTTTCATGCCAGAAGAGACCCGGAGGGTGTGGTGGTGAACGTGCACCTGGGGTAAAAGTATTCTCAGGGGCATGGGTTATGTGTGCCCTGCAGCCACCTGAGACCTTCCAAACAGTCGTAGCCTGGCCCGGCAGCCCCGGAGGAGCTGAGCTGCCAGGCTGAGCCGCTGAATTCCGTTGAGAGAGTTCTGCACGAAAGGCCCAGTTCAAGGAAAGAGGAGAGGAGAGTGAGGTTGCGCCCCCAGTTAACGTGGATTACTACCTGGGTGGGGTGCGGGCTTGGAGGGACACTCTCTTGGCCTCTCAGTCCTTCTGACGACATGAGCCTTTGCTTCAGCTCAGAGTGGGGCCCGTACTGACAAAAGGAGTGGCAGTACAGGGGCCAACGTAAGAAGCTGTACTGTGTGTCATCATTGAACCATGTGGGGGGGCAACTGTTATCGAAGAGGCTGAATTGTCGTAATACACATTGCCAATATTGCTGCTAACAAATTGCCGGACTGTCTAAGGACGCCTGACATTATTATTGCCTAACGAAGTACACGATTGTAGCGCTACGCATTGCATTATTTTTGCCTTCCAAAGTACAGGAGTGTAGCGGCCCGCTTTGCATTATTTCTTCATTGCAAAGTACATGATTGTCGTGACTCATTGCATTATTCCTTGTGTGCAAAGTACATGATTGTAGCAGCCCGCATTGCATTATTTCTTCATTGAAAGAACATGATTGGGGTGTGACGCATTGCATTATTCCTTCTTTGCGAAGTACATGAATGTAGTGTTACGCATTGCATTTTTTCTCCCATTGTAGGTACCAGGGTGTATCTTTACGCATTGTAATATTTCTCCTTTGCCGATCGCAGGATTGTATTGTTACACAGTGCACTATTGTTTGTCTATCCCAACGTGTGTGAATCTAGCATTACAACCAGCATAGCATTTTGAAAGTGGTGGTTGGTATTTTAACCTACCAGTCAGCTGGAACGAATATTACCCTTTATTCTATGTTGCCTTTTGTGTCACGTGGTCTGATCGTATATCTTTTTGTATAAAATAATACGTTAATATCAAACTCGTGTGGAGTCCATTTGTGGTGTCACCATGGTTTGTTGTGGGTGTGGTTGCATATACAGAACACTTGTGCCTTGGAGATAGGCCTGGCTGCTCATGCCAAGCTACTATGGGGTGAACAGGGCTATCTCAAATGGTATCCTTACTTGGCCTAACGTTGAGTGGGGAGCCCCGGGTCGCACACTTGGTGACAGTAGTGCGGGACTGCGACTCGGGCTTCCAACAATAGCCAATCAGATGTGCACTAGTAAGGAACTGTGTCTTCGTTTTGTTTAAAAGTGCAAAAGTGTATCCATAGCATGAGGTACCATAACTGTGAGGTCAATGTCAAGAAAGAGCCCCGCCAATTGTCTGATAGAAATGGCCACGGCCGCAGCAGCTCATAGACCGCACGGGAGGGCTTTGGTGATGTTATTCAGGATAGCAGAAAAATTAGCACAAGGCCTTTGCTTACCACCAAAGGCCTGTGTTAAGACAGAGACTGATGCAAACAAGGCGGTCCCAGATACTAAAACGAATAAACCATAAATGAGCAGCTTAAATGAATTCAAAGAAATTATAACAACATTGTGTTAAGACAGAGACAGCACAACCAGTTGTCTTGTGTACATAGAGCACAAATGGCTTCTGGTAATTAGGTGTACTAAGCACTGGAGCAGAGCAAAGCGCAAACTTTAATTACTATTCCTTACTTAGTAAGGGATATTTAGGGATCCAATGATGGCAATACGACGTAATGCCAATAAATGCACACACATTACGTTACGTTTTAGGGACAGACATGTTATTTATAGCAGCAATGCACTCCGGCGTTAGTCTACGACACTCCTTCGATAGTAGATTACTTAAATAGGTATCCTCCTGTCAACAATATTGAAATTTGGAATGGGACAATTTATGTCTGCGGTGTGCCAAATGTAGGAATAATTTAACAGCTGCATCTTTGCAGCTATCCTCAGTGTCAGAGGCCACTAAGAGGTTGACGATGTACTGCAATAGGACATTACCAGAGGGCAGTGTCAACGAATCCAATGGTCCTTGTAGGGCTTGACTATAGATTTCAGTATAGCCCTGAGGAGTACAACAGAATCGAAAGCTTCTGCAGCTGTGGAAAACCCAGAAAGATATCTACTATCTGGATGAATTGGAATGCTAAAGAAATCATGTTTTATATCAATCACGGTGAAGAATTTTGCTGAGGGAGGGATCATCATCAACAATGTGGTGAAGTCGGGAACCACAGGATATTGAGGAATTACAATTTTGTTTATCGCCCGCAGATCAATAACAAAACGGAAAACACAAGGGTGAGTAGTAGAGGCAGCTAAGGGTGCCTTCTTAAGAAAGGGAAGAATAGGGCTATTTCAAACATTCGCAAACATTTCCTCAACCACCCCAGTCCTTATTATGTTTTTTATTATTTGCTAGAGGGCTTTCTCCCCTGCCTGTGATATCTTATACTGAGGAATACGGGGCAGCGCAGCATTATCTTTGATCTTGATAGAGACCGGTGGAATCTGTAACTACCCCACATTTACATATCTCTGGTAGCCCACAGAATACGTGGCACATCCTTGAACTCAGCAGGGAGGAGGGTGTCTTTAGTAAAACATGGTTTTGTACTAATCATCTTCAGGCCAATGGTCATATGAATGCCATCTGGTAAACAGTATATGGTTGCATGTAGCCTTTTCAGCAAATCTAATCCCATCAGACTCTCCCCACAATTCGTTGTCAGTAAAAATGGTGAATCAACCGTAAAAGGGCCAATAGTCAAAGCAAGACGCTTAGAAATGGGGCTCACAACAGGCACACCTGAAAATCCTACTGAAACATTATTTAGGCCAGACAGAGCTGCCCCTGGGACCAGCAAACGAGAAACAGAGCTATTCATAGCACCCGTATCAATCAGGAATGTCTTGGCCGCTCCATGCAAGACCGCGGTGACATAATGTCCATGCTGATCTACAGGCACCGAAACTAGTCCCTTGCCCTGTCCCTGGCTATCCTAGCTGTAAGACACTTCTGTCACCTCATCCATATCATAATCATGATGATACTGTCCTTTCCAAGTATCATCAAAATAATTTTGATTCTGATGACCATACAATGTATCCTCTGCCTGCATCTCATCACAGCCACCTCCATCACAACCACGTCCTCTAATACCATGACCTCTTGGAGCCGCAACTTTGTGTAATAGCTCCGGGCACTCACTTCACCAATGCCCATCCTTCTGACAATATGCACAATGGTTCGGTCCAGTGAGTGCACCTGCGGTGCTATTTCTGTTAGTCTGAGGCAACTTCTGGGCTGACCCAAGCCCCCTATTCCTCTTCCCCTTGTCCCTTGCTGCATTAACACCTCTTTAAATCCTTATTCTTTTTCTCCACCTTCTCCTTCTCCTCATTTTCTCTATACTCATAATACTGTGTAAGCATGGGCGAATTTTGCGAATTCGCGATCCGCGAGTTTGCGGATTTGCGAATTCGCGATCCGCAATATTCACGAATTTGTGCAAATTGGCGGATTTTTGTTTTTTTGCGTGTTCGCGGGGATTTTTGCGTCTTCGCGAGCCGCTTGCATAGCGAAGTTACCCATGCAGTCGTTTATGGGAGAGGGAGAGAGAGATAGATAGATAGACAGATAGATAGATAGATAGATAGATAGATAGATAGATAGATAGATAGATAGATAGATAGATAGATAGATAGAAAGGGAGAGAAAGAGAGGGAAAGAGAGAGGGAGAGAGAGAACGAGAGAAAGAAAGAGAGGCCGGATCTCTGAAGGGCCAGATTCCTGAGTTGCCCCTACAGAACATACAGCTTTTTATTTTTAGCAAAATGCATATGAAAATTGTGCTGTAAAGGTCTCTTTTAGTTTAACCCCTCCTGACAACTCAAAATGGGTGTATTTGCCATCCTCTCCCTTCTTCCTGTTTTTTATATCTGTAAGTGCTTCCTGATGAGGTTTAATTCCTTGGACAGGTGCCTCGTTGCCTACTTGTAACTATTCTCTGACCCTGCTTCAAGGGTCAGAGCAGGGTCAGAGAATAGTTGCAAGTAGGCAACGAGGCACCAGGAAGCAATTAGCAGCAGGTGTCCAAGTTGAAGTTAATTTGTTTGTAACCCTTTTGTAAAAGGTTACAAAGAAATTAGGTTCAACTTTTGCACCTGCTGCTGTAACCCTTGCTTGGCTGAAAATTCGTCCCCGCTGATTCGCGGAATTTACAGCGATTTCGCGAGATTCGCGGATCGCGAAATCGCGGATAATCCGCAAATTTGCCCGCCAAACGGATTTTACGCCCACCCTTAATACTGTGCCATACTCAATATCACTGATGGGGAGGAGGTAGTCCAAGTACTCTCCGAAGATGCAACCGAGTCGCAATCTCAGGAAGCAGGTTCGTAACAAATCTGTTCATGAACAATCGGACACTACCCTCCACCGACAAATCTTGTCCGCTAAAATCCAAGAGCACACCTTCAAACCTGGTGAAGAAATCAGACACAATTTCATCCTTCTTCTGACAACATGCTGCTAACTTGTCCCAATCTACTCATCTAGGTGGAATAAGGGAATGCATATAAGTGATAATGCGACCTGGTAAAGCTAATATTTCTGCTCTCTGGTTCTTGCCAGGCTTCTGTTCCTTATCCCACACCTTTATCTCGTTCCATGTCCCTCCTAACTCTACTGCATGGTCCTGCATATGCACCTGCCTCCATATATCCTCTGGTACCAATAATCCTAAGAACAACTCAGTATCAGCTAGTGTAATTAATGTGGAGTAAGCTGCATAGTCAATTCCTTATAGTATGCAGTCAGATTTTTCCTAGGGTCTGGCAACTGACTTTTAAGGGAGAGTACCTCACTCCTCTTCCAAGTAGTGTAGACCCACTGTTCCTGGAAACGGGCCTTTGCTTTTTGCTGAAAGACAATGTTTGCTGAATTACGCTGCTCTGGGATCTCAGGATGGTAGATAGGGTGTACCTCCCTCACATGGAACTGCGTAGCCATCATTGGGGTCTTCTGCTGTAATTTACTGCGGTAGCCAACCAATGTCGCAATATTACAAAAAACATAATTGGGGGCTAAATCAGTAGCATACACACGATCTCTAATATCATATATGATCTGTGGAGAAACACCATTGAAACACTGTTCCCACAATCCTATTAGTGTAGCCGACATGTGCTTGAGAGTGTGCTGCTGCACAAACGGCTCATAATCTTTCATCACACTCCACACATATTCCACCCTGTAAATCTGATTCCGGGTCCACTGCGCAGCCTGATCAGCCACAATTCTTTTCTCCTCATTCCCCACATTAGATCTCATCAACACTCTCCCCATTGGTTCTTGCGCTGCTGCCCAATTTCCTTCATCCACTCCATGCACAGGCGTCCCAGCACTCAGCAGTACCAGAGATTAAATATTTGAGGGGGACAGAGCAGATGAAGGAATAGGTATCAGAAATAGCAATGGCTGTAAAGAAGGAGCGAGAGAAGGGGAGACAACATGTATAGGGCCATCAGGCATGACAGGAGAACTACCTGCCCCCGTACCAGCAGCTTGCAAAGACAGATAGAAAGCAGGCCGGGCCAAGGCTGAAGTGGCCCTTCAGCCTTGACATGAATACCAGCAATTGCAAGAGCAGAATCCAGAGACTGAGATGTCGGAACAACGGGGTACACCCTCTGCGGAGCATAAGGAGGTGGGGGTCGGGTATCTATTAGCTCTTCCCCTAAGGCATCACCTTCTTCGCGAGCGACATAGCATTTATCACTCTGTAAGCGAAACTTCCTATCTGCACATTCTATACCCTTCTCTATTTTCTCTCTATCGTAGGCCACTGCTTTCTGCATCACCGTATGCACCTTCCCCCTCTGGGCCTCTTTCTCCACTTTCATACGTCACTGCTTCGCTTCCTTCTGCCACACCTGGAGATTGTCAAACAATAATTGCCTACTTCTGTTAGCAAACAATTTATCCTGCAGGAACTTCAATTTTTGCTCATCAAATGTACCAGTAAGTGGCCACTGCAAGTCAGGATTGTCCATTGTATACTTATGCCACAGCGTGCTAAACATAATAGGGCCAATACCGTACTTGACGTATACATCGAAATTTGGGGTACCTTCTGGGGGCGCAGCCTGTCTCTCCTTCAATCTATCCTCAGTAGAACAACACCGGCATCCAAAAGACCCTAATTTACTCAAACAAGGATTATTAATATAAGACACATTCACTGTCCGCACTGGACATATGCAATACCAAACAACAAAAACTAAGACGGTCCGACAACTATACCAGGCAGTCTGCAGACTGCACCAGACAGTCCGAAGACTGTACCAAGACAAGAAGATAGGCTCTGGCCTGGCAGAGTGTTCGCAAACACCCTCTATCTCAAGAACATGCAGACCCACCCTCGAACAAGCTAGGACTCAAGATGGTGCTATATTTATCACAAGACAAAATAAACTCATCTGGTGCACATAGGTCAAGTGAAGTTATTCTCCACTGATGACTCTTCGGACCAAACAGTCAAATCCAAGGGATAATTTTTTAGGACCCCAGCCGGGGTGGCCACTGGGCAAGGCACCACCCGATTAGACAGGTGGAGCAACTGCAAGAACAAAGCTCAATCAAGTGGGGCTCCCCGATCCGTCCATCGGACCTGGCGCGTCCCCATCCTCTCCACCCGTCCGCGGGCGAGGTATGGGCCACTCACCCGATGGAGTGCCTATTCGGGCGCCAACTTTAAGAAATGACCCGATTAGGGTCACCCGGGTCACTTACGACCACCTCATAGCCTTTAAAACAAGTGGAAAGTCAGTCAGACAATAGAGAATACAAACAATCATTTATTAGTAAAATATACTGCAGCAGAGCCCAATCTGACCAGCATCCAGGGATGGCTGTCAAGGGGACAGGCTCCCCAACACTTGGTAATGCATAATCATTTTTACAACAACCCCAGCCACGCCCACAGTTGAAAGTTACTGGCTTGAGCAGTACATGAACAAAGAAAGCACAGAAGGTTGGGCTACCATCTGCGAGAAGGGTACACACTATCACTATCTCAAGGTTCCCTTGCTAGGGCTCGGCTCCTAGCGTGGGAGCAGGGCTATGGAGAAGGATAGGCATGCACAGGCAGATTAGCTTATTCATTATTTAGTCGGAAACCAACCTTGAACATGAGAGAAAAAAATACAAGCTTAACACAGTCTTCTGCTGAAGCAAGCAATACAGATAATTGGAGTTCAATCCAGTCACAGTGTAACATGGTCTACGAACTGCGAAATGGAGCCACAAACGCTAACTTAAGCTTGTATGACAAGGAAAACTCAGTGAGGTACATTGAATGTGGCGGCTGCTACTAACATAGCCTCATAAATGGTAATACAACACGAATTAAAGTACATAAATTGCTAAATTCCCACATATGGTGGGTGGTAATTCATCCATATAAATGAAGAGCCTAACCTCTACCACCTTGATGGAAGGTGGGCCACCCACCATACTCAAAATGAGGCCCTAAATCTGAGGTGCCGGGTTTTTAGGAACCCGGTGGTGCCCGGGGATAACACCCGAAGACCTCTGAGTTCTCCCTGATCCGGACCACAGAAACAAAGAGTCTTCTAGGTGAAGTCAGAGATCGAGTTTTATTGGCTGCAACCAAGTAACAAGTGTCCTAGAAGTACAACAGCACGGGATGTAAGTTCTCAGGAGACTGTTCGTTTTTACAGAACCAGCCTTCTCCTTTTATACAAAAATAACAGCTGCAGGCAAGAATTCTTTAGTTTACAATACGGTCATATACATATTTCCACAATAAAGGAAAAACAAAGTCATGTCGGCCAACCCATATTTTAGATGTCCAGTTTGTGATAGATGGCCCAGCCCGGCCCAGAACTACCATCAGATATCGATGAAACCCCAATAAACTCGGGCACCTCCTCATCGTAAAACTGGCCATAAACAAGAGACATGGACAGGTGTATGTGTGTGGATAACATGGTTTGTATGTAGTGAATGGTTTATGGCATGCTGTGCCTTGATGCTATCTTACTCGGCCACTGGGCGAGGGACTGCCTGAACAGGTTCAGCTGGAGGCAGTGGAGTCAGCTCGGCCAGGTCATGGGGAAGTAAGCTAAGGTGGACGTGTCCTTTCAGATCAATCTCGGCCTTAATCAATTGATTATATGAGGGCAAGCCACAAGATGGATGCCGTTGACAAAATGGAGTCTGAGAGTTCAGGACGGAAACCACGATTTAAGGGTGATGGCATCACTCAATCACGACGTAAATGTATGGGGACAATGTCCTAATCATTACCGGTCTGTAGACACCAAATTCGTCATGGTACGATGATATTTTGTGACACGAGTGTTGGGCCTCTAAACCATATTATAGCAGGGTCCAGAATTTCAGAACCACAGACCCTCCTTTTGCCCTCATATTAGGCAATAACTCATGCTAATCTGAGTCCAAATCTGTATTCATGAAGTCATGGAGATGCTGCTGTAGCATCATCCTGTTGCTCAATTCGTCCCTAGACACAGGCTTCATTACGCATGATGTAGCACAGAGGCCACATATTGCAGGAGTGCACTGCACAAACAGGCAGAACAGGAACAGAATGGCTAGGATCATCCCAACGAATATCAATGTCTTCCATCCCCAGGCAGATATCAGTTCCCAGAACCACCCTAACAAGGACCAGTCCCCTTTTTCCACCTGAATGGAATCCGAGATCTTGTGCAGTTTGGAGATGGCCTGGTACACTGTCGGAGCATTATCAGGGATGAAAATGCAGCAACTGGATTGGATCACTCAACATACGCCGCCACGGTCTGCAAGTATGACATCTAGGGCAACCCTATTTTGGAGAGTCATAAGTCGTTCTGACTGAAGCTCTGCAGTCAGGTTGCTAAGGGCACCAGCCGTTTCAATCACGGCCGATTCAACTACCCTCGTCAATTGGCGGAGGTTCCTGCTGTTCACCATAGGCCCCCACAACGGCAGAAAACCCTTTGCGAAGTCTCCAAACTCTTGACCCGCAGTGTCGTCTTTACTCACGACACCCCTAACTGTCCTTGTCCGATGGTAATCTGCCTCGGCCGTGTAGGTGGGTGGCAGCAGAAACGCGATAAAACAAGTGCCCGAGAAGTCAGGGGGCAACCATGTATACCCTTTGTCATGGCAGACGAAGTAGGTACCCTTAGCCGCTAAGAATGAAGGGGATGTCTGAGAGGAGAAAACATAAGTCTCAGTACAGACACTTTTCCCTAACTGGACTCTAGGGTTGTTGCCATTTCCCTGCAGACATAGGTGACCTTGGTGAGGTACTATCCAGACTGGGGAGGATTTCTTTGTTTTCAGACTCTCAGCCAAGGAGATTCCAGATTGAGTTATATTCCATCCGCTGTAAGGCGTCAATTCATCTTTGGGAGTCGTTCTAACTGTGTTGATATCTCTACTCATATTTCTGATTCCTGCCACTAGTGCCTTGTTGTTAGAATTTTTCCCTGGAACATATGGTTCAAGGGAAAACAGGAACATGGTCTTGAAAGCCCACAGAGAACCAAAATAACTAAATGGCAGGACAAAATGCGGGATACCCTTATCAGTGGTGTGTGGCATGAGTCCACATATCCAACAGTTCGTAGTGTTCATTACAGATTGGTGCTGGTGTAGGAGTTGGATAAATGAATTATTTACAAATTCTAATCTTCTGGCAGACTCGTGTTCAGGTAGGGGGTAAAAAGAATGCGGGGAAACAGTAGGAAGAGGTGTGGGCTGAGTGTTATATACAAAGGTAACTCAAAAAATGAACAGAGCATAGCCAATTAAAAACACTATTATGCTACACAACATTAAAATGCATATGACTAAGAATCGTTCTTTTGCCATTATAGCGCATAGTCTCTTTTCAAAGTTCGTAAATCTAGCAGGTCTCTCTACCCTCAGAAACTCCATCCTATAGTTGCTGCCTGCGGTGGGAGATTGATTCTGCCAAGGAGTGCTTTCTGTTCAGCCCAGGGTAATTCCCTTAGACCAACCAGAACCGTTGACCTAAACGTCTCCAGCTGCACTCCCCAGACTGTCAACCGCGACCCTAGCAGCAGAACCGGATGGCGGTTCGAAAATCAAAAATGAGCAAGTTCCCTGGGCGAGAGAGCTGTACAATCAAAAAAAAATAGTTCTTGGGGGAAGGAAAATCTTATTCATTTACTTTTATTAGTCCATTTTCCTTTGCCTCAGATTATACCGTTGTTTCCCAGGTATGGCGTGGTCTTCAAACAAGATTTCAGGTTCGGTAGTGTCCAACTGTATTGACTGTGGAACAGATCCTTGCAGAATGCTATCGCTCTCCTTCTCCGTAGTAGTTCCTTTCAAACGCGCATCGCTGAAGAGTTCGAATTGGGACACTGTTTCGCTCTCAGAGTCAGCAATTCCTTTCTGGACCCACCGGTCATAAGGAAGGGGCAGAGGGACCCGTTTACAATGGATCCCGTGGATCCAATTCTTCTTTCCCTCCACCCGAACAGCTGATCTCGTGGAAAGAAGGACAAGGTGTGGGCCAGTTCACCTGGGCTGTTCGTTCTTCGTGCGCTGAAAATTCCGCACCAACACCCAGGTGCCGGGTTCAATGGTGTGGCCTGGATCATCAGATGCTGGTGGAGAGGAACTGTGGACCTTTTGGTGTAAAACACGCAATTTAGTTGTCAATTCGTGCAAATAGTCGAGCAGTACAGGGTGTTCTATCTCACTTAGTTTCTTGGGCCTTGGCACTCCCCAGATATTAGCTGGGCGACCGAACACGATTTCGTGCGGGCTAAGTCCCAGTCTAGAATGGACAGTCATTCTTGTAGATAGGAGTGCTAAAGGCAGGGCGTCAGGCCATTTAAGACCTGTGCTGGCTTGGATCTTGGCTAGTTTTAACTTCAATGTGCCGTTGTAGCATTCTACTAATCCTGCTGATTGGGGGTGATTTGCAGCGTGGAACTTCTGGTGTATGCCTAGACATTCACACACTCTCTTCATCACTCGTCCCACGAATTCACTTCCATTATCACTCCAGACAATTCTAGGCATACCATACCTAGGGAAGAATTCTTTGACCAGGGCTTTGGCAGTTGACAAGGCAGTGTTGTCCTTAAGGGGATACGCTTCCACCCACCTGGAGAAGGCGCAAACAACAACAAGCACGTATTTCAGATTGTTGCACCTCTCCATGTGGATGAAATCGAGCTGCAAAACCTCGAACGGATACGTTGGAGGCGCAAAATGACCAGCTGGAGTTGGAGTTCCCCTACTGGGATTGTGCTTTAAACATATCATACAGTTCTTGACCAAGTTCTCTGCACATTTTGGGATGCCACTATTCTGCCATACTGGGGCCAACAACTTACAGATTCCTTTTGGACTGATGTGAGCCATCCCATGAGCCATCGTTACCACTGCGAGTACATACGCGTCGGGTAACAGCCATCTTTGATGCTCTGACAATTCAACCCAACAACCATTTGCATCCAATCTACCCTTGCTTTCTCTCCATTAATTCACCTCTTTCTCAGTGGCCTCGGACTGAATAGACTTCACACTTTCAATAGTGTCCTCACACATACCCACATCGGCGATCCATCTCGCAGGACCCACAACGTACATCCGACTCATTGTGTTCCTTGCAGTCTCTTTCGCAACCTCGTCTGCAAATGCATTCCCACGACCGACATCATCTTGAATCTTTCTGTGTGCACTGCATTTTACAATCGCGACTTGTAGTGGCAAGGTCAGTGACTCGAGAAGCTCGTTAACTAGCTGACCATGCTGGATCTTTGTGCGGTGCGACGTCAGGAACCCACGTTCACGCCACAATCGTCCAAAACTGTGAGCCACGCCAAAGGCGTATTGGCTATCAGTATACACATTCACTCGCTTCCCTTTTGCCAACACACACGCTCTTGTAAGTGCAATCAACTCTGCTGCTTGCGCAGAATTATGGGGAATGCGCGCAGTCTCTACAATCGTGTACAATATTGTCACCGCATATGCTGCAGCCGTACCACCATTCGGCAACTCGAAGCATGAACCATCAACCCACAAAGCATCATTACATTCAGGAAGGGGAGTGTCCTGTAAGCCTACTCTCCCTTTTGTCTCTTCTTCTGTCCTAAAACAGCAATCATGTTTTTCGACCACATCTGTCTCTGCTGGAGTGGGTAATAACGTGGCTGGGTTGAGTGTATCGCACCTCTTTATGTGTATGTGACTAGCTAATAGTGTCAGCTCATAACTTGACAGTTGAGCACTAGTTAAGTGCTGTGTCTTTGTTCTGTTTAGCAAAATGTCTACTGCATGTGGGACCATCACGATCAGGGTGTTATTCATTACTAATCCAGCAGACTGTCGAATACAGACAGCTGCTGCAGCAGTGGCCCTCAAGCAACTTGGCAATGCCTTGGCTACAGGATCTAAAGTCGCAGAAAAATACGCGCATTGACGATGTTTGTCCCCAAAGGATTGTGTCAGGACTGATAATGCGCAACCTTCCCTTTCGTGGACATATAATGTAAAAGGCTTACTGTAGTCGGGGTTACCCAACACAGGGGCCGAACACAATGCATCACACAACTCGTGAAAACTCTTCTGACAATCTTCAGACCAAAGCACAGGATTGGGTGTATCTTTACGGATTAGTGCCAGCAAAGGTTTTGCCAGCATTGAGAAATTTGGTATCCATTGCCTGCAATATGATGTAATGCCCAAGAAAGCACGTACTTCTCTCTGTGTCCTTGGGACACTCAATTTTGCAATTGCCTGTATTCTCTCTGGGGTCAGTCTCCTTCCCTCCTTCGATAAGATGTGACCTAAGTAGGTCACTTCTTGTCGACAAAATTGCAATTTCGAAAGAGAGACTTTGTGCTTCATGTCACATAAATGACGCAATAACGACAATGTGGTTTCCTTGCAAATCTCTTTAGTATCTGCAGCGACTAACAAATTGTCTACATACTGAATGAGAGTCGCACCATCAGGTAGAACAATCGTGTCAAGTTGTGATTTCAGAGCCTGACTGAATATAGATGGACTTTCACAGTAGCCCTGAGGAGCGCGTTTGAAGCGGAAGCTTAGTCCTCCTAAATTGAAGCCAAAAATATCTCTGCTCTCCTCAGCAATCGGGATGCTGAAGAAGGCGTTCTTCAAATCAATCACTGAGAACCAAGTGGCTGAAGCTGGAACCATTGTCAATAGAGCAGTAATGTCGGGAACAACTGGAAACTGTGGCACAACAATCCTATTCACTTCTCTGAGATCAATCACAAATCTGTACACAGGTGGTTGTGAAGGATCAGTATGCTTTAAAACAGGCAAAATAGGACTGTTACAAACGTTGCCAGTTGTCTCTTCAATGACATCTTTCACAATCAGATCGTAAACGATCGCTAGCAACGCCTTTTCACATTCGCTGGAGATCTTGTATTGGGGAATACGTGGCAATTTAACATTGTCTCTCAATGTTATGACATAGGGCGCTATCTCCAAAAGACCCACGTCATTAGAACCAGTAGCCCAAAGTATATCTGGAAGTGATGTCAATTCTGTGGGAATATTCTCCCTTGACAAATACACTGGGGAAACCACTTTCTTACCTAGGGTAAGTTGTACTCCCGAAGGAGAACAGTACAAAGTCACATACAATCTTTTTAACAGGTCCAATCCCAACAAGTTTTCACCACAACCTGTTGTTAGAATAAGGGATGCTTCAAATTTACAAGGACCAACAGACAGGGACATAGGACACGAAATCGGGTTCCTAACCGAGGCGCCAGAAAAGCCTAGAGAAACATTCATTTCGCCAGACAAAGGTGCGCCAGGAAGTTTTGAGTGCATAATCAAACTTTTTGTAGCACCAGTATCCAGCAGAAAAGGTTCTGACACTCCTGATGTAATCACCTCAACATAAGGTCCATTCTGATCTACTGGAACTGAAACAACTCCCTCTCTTTGTCTATGGCTGCCCTAACAATTATTACCCTCATTCTCGTTTTCGGCGTAGTAATCGTCAGTATAGTACTGAGCTGACCTAGAAGACGCGTTATTTTGTTGGTCAAAGCTGTTCATAGAATTCTGAGGCGGAAAAGAAGTAGTACTCAGGGGGAAATTTCCGCGGCCCCTACCCCTAGGAGCCTGTTGAATACCTCTACCTCTTGCGCCAGAAACGCCAGTCAAACGTCGCAATAAAGCTGGACAATTATTCTTGAAATGACCCTCTTCCTTGCAATACGCACACTGATTCGGACCATATTGTAAACGCTGTTGAGAAAACTCGTTTCTTTGTGAGTTTCTCGAAAACTGTTGTGGTTGCTGATAATCGGGCTGACTAGCAGCGCGAGGCAGATAGGCTTGCTGGAGAAGTACTTTAGTTTTTAAATCTTTAGTCTTTTTGTCTACCTTTTCTAGCTCGTCTTTGCGCCTATTTTCGTAGTACTGGGCTGTGGCCAAAATCTGCGCTGACGTGGAAACAGACCAAGCACTTTCTGAATCTTTCAATTTATTACACAGTTCAGGAAGCAGATTATGCACAAATTTGTCTACAAACAATCTTTGGCCACCCTCGGTAGCCATATCCTGACCACTGTGATCGACGAAAGTTTCTTCAAATCTGGTGAAAAAGTCAGACACATTCTCATCTTTCTTCTGCTTGCACGCAGACAACTTGTCCCAATTCACACGTACTTCAGGCATTAAAGTCTT
The DNA here is from genome assembly GCF_964263255.1 of Lissotriton vulgaris. NCBI lineage: Eukaryota > Metazoa > Chordata > Amphibia > Caudata > Salamandridae > Lissotriton > Lissotriton vulgaris. The sequence goes on along the minus strand of NC_141695.1, from coordinate 742,507,247 downwards.
CATATATGTGATAATTCTACCAGGAAGTTCAGCTACTAACGGCTCGGGTTTAGAACCACCAACTTGTCTAGCATCGGCAGCAGTAATATTAGCCCACGTGTCACCTAATTCTGGATCATGGTCTGCATGACGAATTTTACTCCATAAAGGCTGTGGAACAACATTCCCAAACAACATGTCTACATCTGCTAAATTCATTATACATGAGCTGGCAGTCTGTGATAACTCTTTGTAGTACCCTGCAGGATTTTTACGGGGATCAGGCAATGTTTGTTTGAGTGCTAAAACTTCAGATCTCTTCCATGGGACATGTACCCATACACGCTGGAAATGCGGCAGAATTGGTGGATTTGCGTTCGCGTCACCATCCCTCCAAACTGGAGGAACCTCTCTCATGGGGTACTGTCGCGGCTTTTTCCTACCTGACATGTCATCCTCATACAGTGATCTAGAGACGATTCCCTTACTCCGATAAGACAACAATAAATCTATCGCTCGTTCGACATCGGCACCTACAATCATGCCTTCATAAAATTGGAATCGCATACGGAACAATTCCTTCATTTTGCGTTTTGGATCATTCGTCTCCAAATCTTCGCAAAGATATACACACATTTCTTCAAATACATATCTCTGAGTGGGTGCATCCCACTGACGGAAGACTTCCATAACAGACTGAACGTCATACCTAACAGTGTCAGTAACCCATTTGCGTGCTAACTCATTCAGCACTTCTCTTTCCTCGTAATCAGGCAGTTGACTACGCAACTGTCTACGTCCTGTTTTAGGGGTCGTTTTAGGCGACCCAAAGAAAGGTGAGAACAGACCAGTGACAGTATTTGCCACTCTCTGTCTAACAGAAGGAGAAGCTTGCGGAGAGGAAGATGTGCCAGAAAAGACAGGCTGATGTAAAGAGGAAGTCGAGGCAGTGGCAAAGGAAGTATCATGAAGAACAGGTGGAGCAGTAGGCAAAGTCATAGGAACAGTAGATGGAGTATGTAGCAAAGGCGGCGGCCCTTGAGAAGGCTGCGCCGGAGAAGTAGGAACCAGCTGAAGAGGAGCTGGTGCTTGTGCAAGAGCTGCATTTCGTGCGCCGGGGCGCGGTATAACAAAACGCTTCGGGGGTGCAGTAATACTCGATGTATATGGGGGTGGTGAATTCAGTAAATGGGACATTAATGGATCTTTCTCTGATGTTTCTTTTGAACCTTGTCCTTCATGTGGCAAAATTGGGTAGCATTTATCTACTGCTTTCTTCTTGCTTCTGAGCATTTGTTCACTTTCCTGCTCTTCCTCATTATCCCTGTATGCAATGGCAGCTTGTACCATTGACATACCTCTTTTATTTTTCTTCGCTAATTTCATTTCTTTCTGTTTGGCTTCTTTGCGCCATAGGCGAAAAGAGTCAAACATTGCCGGCCGGGCTTTCTTCTTGAACAGTTTGACCTCGAGGTTATCTAAAACTTCTACGTCAAAGCTACCATCTTGGGGCCATTTTAAAACACCATCCTTTCTGGTGTATTTCATCCATACTTCATTATACGTGATAGGACCTACTCCGTGCTTTATATAGAGCTCATATGTTGGAGTTCCAATCGGAGGAACCGGACACGAATCCTCCAATCGGGAGTCCTTACTACAACCAAGACAAAACAAGTTTCCAAGTCTGCTAAGACCAGGCATCTTCGCTCACTAGTCTAGCTTCAAACTTCAAAGGATTATCGAATACGATATTTTCGTGAATACACAAATCCCTTGGTTTTGGCGCTTGCAAGTTCCAAACAAGGTGTATCTCAAGGATACCAAAACTAAGAATCAAACTAAGGACTGGGAGACGCTCCACTTATACTTAACTGAAGTATCGATGATCGATGACGTCACTAGAAGACTCGTCTATCGTTTCGCTCTACCAAGGATCACTGGGTCCAAAACAGGGCGATAGTCAGGGCAGCAGTCCTTCGTAGCCGTCGGGGCGCGGGGAACCTCGCAGCAAAGACCTTCGGAACCACGTCGACATACAGGGGTCGCTGAAGTGGCTGGCCGTCCTCTGGAATTTTCACACGAAGCTCCTCACGAACATCTGGCTTGGACCGATACCGCTTGATACCGCCCCGAGTTGGGCGCCAACTGAGGTGCCGGGTTTTTAGGAACCCGGTGGTGCCAGGAGATAACACCCGAAGACCTCTGAGTTCTCCCTGTTCCGGACCACAGAAACAAAGAGTCTTCTAGGTGAAGTCAGAGATCGAGTTTTATTGGCTGCAACCAAGTAACAAGTGTCCTAGAAGTACAACAGCACGGGATGTAAGTTCTCAGGAGACTGTTCGTTTTTACAGAACCAGCCTTCTCCTTTTATACAAAAATAACAGCTGCAGGCAAGAATTCTTTAGTTTACAATACGGTCATATACATATTTCCACAATAAAGGAAAAGCACAGTCATGTCGGCCAACCCATATTTTAGATGTCCAGTTTGTGATAGATGGCCCAGCCCGGCCCAGAACTACCATCAGATATCGATGAAACCCCAATAAACTCGGGCACCTCCTCATCGTAAAACTGGCCAAAAACAAGAGACATGGACAGGTGTATGTGTGTGGATAACATGGTTTGTATGTAGTGAATGGTTTATGGCATGCTGTGCCTTGATGCTATTTTACTCGGCCACTGGGCGAGGGACTGCCTGAACAGGTTCAGCTGGAGGCAGTGGAGTCAACTCGGCCAGGTCATGGGGAAGTCAGCTAAGGTGGACGTGTCCTTTCAGATCAAACTCGGCCTTAATCAATTGACTATATGAGGGCAAGCCACAAGATGGATGCCGTTCACAAAATGGAGTCTGAGAGTTCGGGACGGAAACCACGATTTAAGGGTGATGGTGGAGAAGTGTGGCTGAGGGGTTAGAGGCGGCAGACCCGGGAGACCCGGAAGTTGAGATCGGCCCTGGACCAGGGTTCAATTCCCCGCCTCGGCGGGTCTTGGGCTAATAAATTCCACGGACTCGATAATTCTCGCTCCGGTGCCTTCTCGACTCACGGGTTCACACTCTGCAACTCTGGGCAATAGCTTGCTTAATCTCCACAACGGCCCCTCGCAGCGGGATGCCTGGCTTTCACCTTGTGGATACCCTGCCGGGGTTATCTCACAGGGGAATACCAGGGCGGGTTCCCTAAGCAAGCGCTTAGATACCGACCTCGGTCAGTGATTTGCGCTATATAAATACATGTACATTTACATTTACATGGCATCACTCAATTACGACGTAAATGTATGGGGACAATGTCCTAATCATTACCGGTCTGTAGACACCAAATTCGTCATGGTACGATGATATTTTGTGACACGAGTGTTGGGCCTCTGAACCATATTATAGCAGGGTCCAGAATTTCAGAACCACAAATCTGTTAACTGGTTTGAAATTGCTGTGTGTATTTTGTAAGCGGTATTCCCTGCCTGCCTTTTCAACTAGTAGATTGAAGAGTTTGTGGGAGTAGAACTGCTCAAAGTGCATGCACACATGCACACACATATAGTGAGGATTGACAGACCTTATTCTCATGCAAGGCATCTGAGGCAATGTATGATGTGTGCAAGTGCACCTACGAGATTTGTGTAGGACTTCATTTTGACATGGATGGTAGTACCACTTAGAACATATGGTGTTCTACTCAGCTGTTCCTGTTGACCCTCTTAACTTTCAAGGCTACATCCACCTCCTCACCACTGTAGGAACCGGTCCCTAGCTAAAGTTGTCTCTGCACTGCTTTCCACTGCCTCCTAGCGCTGTGCCAGTTTAACAGAGGATTGGAGCACTAATTTGAAAGAAAACACAGAACCACACAAGCAAGCAGCCACATCAGTGGATAGGGGTGAGCAGGAGTTAAGCTAGGTCAGAAACATTCTGCCATTGTGTGTGTTTGTGTGAGATTCATGTTATATATGTCTGCATGCTTTTGTTTGAGTGGCATGTACCCTTGCACCCGACTTTCACATTTGTACATATCAGTGTGTCTGATTATGAAGCCATGTTTGTCTTTGTGTGTACGCTTTTATTGGCCTGTCTGTTTGAATACTTATGTACCTGCCAATCCCTCTCGTTGTGCCTGTATATATGCATTCTGGCACACGCCGGTCTATGTGGTTTGTGTTTGTTTGTTTATATATTTCTCTCTGTGTTTGTGTACTAGCCTGTGCTTGTTTGCCTGTCTGCGTTCCTTCTTGTGTGATTCTTTCTGCTTTATGCATGCGTGTATGTGTTTGTGTGTGTCTGGGAGAGGCAGTACGGAGTACGAAAATTGAGCAACTGGGCTCCTATGGTAGCATTTATAAAATGCAAATATGAGCAAAATCGCAAACATTGTGAAACTGAGCAAATATATGCTTTCATGCAGCATGATGGGAAGTTGGACCTCGGCATCTGTGAGCATTATTGTAGAGTTGCAAAGTTATGGAAACTGGGAAAATATGGCCTTTACCACTGTAAAATATTCGATCGCTGCAATTATACACATAACAAATGCACTGAGAGAATTTAGCAAAACGCTGCATTAAATCAGACCTATGGTGGCATGTTAGAAAGGGGGCAAAAAGGGTTTGAAAGTATACACATTTTTTGTGGCATTGTGAAAAAATAACAAATACGCAGAATAATTCCGGTTTATGAAAACTGGAAAAATATGTGAACTAATTCAGCATTGTGATAGCTTTGAGCAAGATGACTCGGTGAATTAAGGATTTCCTGCTGACATCCGGTGTGCAGCAAATGAGTGTTCACGGAATAATTCCTGTTTAATGCCATCATACACAAACCCTACTTCTGGCATCATACGGGGTTGGTTATTGTTGGGTGAGTGTCTTACTTCAATCGCAAACTACTGTATGAGGACCCCGGCATGTGTTATATTCATGTACATTTTTTCACAGACTCAGAACAATGAACTATGGCGGTCAAAGTATAAATAATTGGATATTCAAAGAGTCAAGATGGAAACATTAATAAACAAGCATTTGCAATGCAATAGGTCTCGCAGCAATAAAGTTTGAGTTACTGGCATTGTAAATGGCAATGCTTTGCATTAACTTTTTTTTTATTTGCAATTGGTATATAAACATTGTTTGTGAATGGTTAGCTGTTGCTTATGCCAAGCAAAGGTGCCGGTAATATAGAGTGCTAGTTTTGCTGTGCTGAATAAATATAGGCCTTGTTCGCTACGCATTTGTAATGGAAGTCAACAGACATAGTCAATGACCACAAGTGTTTAACTTGTAGCAGTGCAGAGTGATATGTTGTAGATTGTGTGCCTTATTTGAAGTGGGGGGTGGGACGGGACAGGACATAGGTTAATAAAATAACAGACAATGTAAAATTCAATATGCCACAAACCGTAAAAATGATAAAAAATAATTTAAAAAACACAACTTGCGAGGTGTTGCGATGTAATAACATTTTTCTTTTACGCCCCCGAGACATTATAACGGGGCGAGAGGCGCAGCTCCTGCATAATGAGGTGGTGTCCGTGTGTGCACGGCAGGGGTGGTGTGCGTGTGTGCATGGCAGTGTTGGTGTCTGTGTGTGCATGGCAGTGGTGGTGTCCGTGTGTGTATGGCAGTGGTGGTGTCCATGTGTGCATGGCAGTGGTGGTGTTCGTGTGTGCATGGCAGTGGTTGTTTCCGTGTGTGCATGGCAGTGGTGGTGTGTGTGTGTGCATGGCAGTGGTGGTGTCCGTGTGTGTAAGGCATTGGTGGTATCCGTGTGTGTATGGCAGTGGTGTTGTCTGTGTGTGGACAATGTAAAATTCAATATGCCACAAACCGAGGATAAAAAATTATTTAAAAAACACAACTTGCGAGGTGTTGCGATGTAATAACATTTTTCTTTTACGCCCCCGAGACATCATAACGGGGCGAGAGGCGCAGCTCCTGCATAATGAGGTGGTGTCCGTGTGTGCACGGCAGTGGTGGTGTCCGTGTGTGCATGCCAGTGGTGGTGTCTGTGTGTGCCTGGCAGTGGTGGTGTCCGTGTGTGTATGGCAGTGGTGGTGTCCGTGTGTTTATGGCAGTGGTTGTGTCCGTGTGTGCATGGCAGTGCTGGTGTCCGTGTGTGCATGGCAGTGGTTGTGTCCGTGTGTGCATGGCAGTGGTGGTTTCCATGTGTGCATGGCAGTGGTGGTGTCTGTGTGGGCATGGCAGTGGTGGTGTCTGTGTGTGCATGGCAGTGGTGGTGTCTGTGTGTGTATGTTAGTGGTGGTGTCCGTGTGTGCCTTTCAAAAAGAGGTTCATTACTTAGAGGATGGAAGTGGGCTGGGGGGACAGGACAGGACATAGTAAGGTTAATAAAATAACAGACAATGTAAAATTCAATATGTCACAAACCGTAAAGAGGATAAAAAATGTTTTAAAAAACACAGCTTGCGAGGTGTTGCGATGTAATAAAATGTTTCTTTTACTCCCCCGAGACATCATAACGGGGCGAGAGGCCCAGTTCCTGCATAATGAGGTGGTGTCCGTGTGTGCACGGCAGTGGTGGTGTCTGTGTGTGCATGGCATTGGTGGTGTCTGTGTGTGCATGGCAGGGGTGGTTTCCGTGTGTGCATAGCAGTGGTGATGTCTGTTTGTGCATGGGAGTACCTCTTAGGTTCTCAATTTTTTAGGAAAAAGGCCTTGCCTTGGTATAGTAAGAACCTAGAAAAAGACACAAGCAAAGAACTGCATGCAGAATACTTCGGAGGCCACCTCTGTTCAACATATATGTATATTGGGCCTGTTGTTGACCTTCTGAGAAGTCAAGCTCTAAATTTCAATGCCATACACATTTATCTGCATTTTAGTGGGTCAGGTGAGGACTTCAGGGAGGCTGTGTATAACCTGTAGGGTGGGACCTATATGGCAGAAACCTAATGCAGCCAACACCAAGGTGGCATCCCTGGGGATAGGTATCTGCTCTCGGGACCTGCCCTATGCTCTTGGACATTCTTTTATAGACACAGTCAAGAATTAAGTTTTACCTGAACCTAAAGTTGCACCATTTGAGAGAATCCTTTTTGCCACCCTAAGATTTCCATGATGTTGGAGGGGTGCAGTATTTAACACCAAGTGGACCTACAGGAATGACCCCTACCGGAGTCTCCCTGAGGCACAGTTTGCAGTGATTACAGTGCACCCACAATGCGATAATCATGTACATTTTTGGATTGAAGAAAAGAGGCAATATGTCAAAACTTGAGTGTGCCATGCGCTCACTGGCTGCTGCTTAAATCTAAGGTAATCTTTCTAATCTTTACCCCAGTGTTCAACAGCCTCCATGGGCTGGTCCATGTCTCCTAGTTGAAAACTGTTCCAGTATCAGCCTAATCAATTCTTTGTCTCAGGCGTCAAATGATTTTCACACAAAGCACCCATCCCTTGAGGCTAAAAGGTCTGGAGGCTGTGGTCTAAGAGTGGAGAATGTCTATGTTAATCCACACTCGGCAGGAAGAGTGGCAAGCAGCGGAAAAAAAACATGCTCTCCTGTCGAGTGCAGTGATCTCTCAAAATCGTTGTTTGATGTTTCTCTTGCCAAGAACGATGCTGCTCACCGTGTGTCTATACAAAGATGACATTAAATTAAAATAAAACAAGCACTGGTGAACCCTAAAGGCATGGGTTTTATGTGGAATACATGCACATATAAGCATTTTCAAATGTTGTTTGCAAGCGTAGCATGCATACATGATGTTTATCACATTAAAGCCTTCCCAATGGCTTTGCAAACGGTGGGAAAAAAGGTACAAAAAGGGATGTGACAGGGTGTGCTGCTGGAGAGTATTTTTCAGAAATAATGACTTTGGTGGTTGGGAAGATGCGGAGATGGCTTGCACTGAAAGAGGCATTGTGCTAGGGAGGTGGCGCAGTCTTTGATGGCCTTGGGACCCTCCGGGTATGTAGTGCGCTATATAAATGCCTATACACATTTGAGTTGATTTTCGGACCTTGGTGAGGAATTAGGTGAGGTGGTGAGGAAAGGCTCTCTTTGATGACCGAATGCCAGTTCGCCAGGGACATCTGAATGTATGCGTGGGAAGAACCAGGTAGGAGGTACAGACTGCTGGTGACAAAGGTGAGTGAAGAATGGTGCATGCGATCAAGTCAGAGAGGCGGTTACAGTTGCCCAGTTTGCTCCTTACGAAGCCACACGGTAAGATCTTAATGGAGTAGAATGTCTACCCTAATGTTCCTGGCAGACAGCAAGAGGGGAAGTACTGTCAAGAAGAAAGAAAATGAGGAGGCAAGTATTTCTGTGCCTTAAGAGTGGTGTGTGTATCTGTTTTTCGTGGTATAAAGACATTTCATGGTCCCAGGGTTTAACAAGCGTTGATCAGACTCGGATTCTTACCTGTGTACAGATGATAGACGCCATGGGATTTGTTTACCCCCAAGTGATAGACGAACTTGAAAAACATATTTTAAAATACGTTTTAAGAAGATTGACATCCTGCAATGGAACATAGAGATAACTGCTGGATGCACTTCACGAATGAAGCCTGCCGGCTCCAGCCCTCCTCTGCATCCGCCTCTCCCGCACTCAGTCTCCGACGTCAGCCTCTTTAGCAGCACCGCGCGCCCCTCTGCAGACTCCCCCTGCATTCCAGAGAGGCGCGAGATGCGATCCGGTCTGCCATGCCATGCTGTGGAGACAAGCCCTGGCCGCGCACAACGTTATCCTAAGAGGAAACGCTGCGTGCGGCCAGGTCTTGAAGCCACATTCCACTTGTTAGCCGGCTGAGCCGGCAACTATAGTTCTCTGGCGAGAACGTGCTTCACGCGTTTCTACCCGAGACCTAATAAACCACCTAACATACAAATACGTTTTCAAGAACAGTGTATTTGATTCAGATTTACTCAGCTTCAAAGGACAGTTGCATAGTAAGTTTAAATACTTATTATAAAATTGAAACTTATAAGAGAGATGCTACTGAGGGGGGTCGCCTTGGCCAGAACATCCCATGGAGGTTATCAGAGATGGGACCCTGTTGTCACTAAAACCGTGACATGCCTGGGGTAAAAGCCAGATGTCTTCGGTCCAACAGCCAGGACCCTTACACAAGAACTGCTCGGAGACGTGCCACAGGAAAGCTTGTATTTGTATTGCAAACATTGAAGGAGGGCGGGATGCCATACGTTTCGAGTTAAGACGAAGAGGAGCTGATGGGCTTATCTGTCTACAGCACAGGTCGCACAGTGCCAGCCTTCAGGACCCTTTTTATTAGCCTATATCCTTCTGCAGGGGCGGCTCTAGGCTCATGGCGGGCCTGGGCAGGGAGCGTAGGTAGGGGGCCCTGGAAGAGGGTGTCCAGAGCTCAGGAAGGTGTTTTAATAAAACATCCAGAAAAGGCGTTAGATGACCAGTACCTGCGGCTGCTCCTACCCTTCTGAATTCGTCTCAGAACGATAAAATTAAGGAGGAGTAGGGTATTGTGACACACGACGTGAGGGAGTGGGTAGGGAAAAAAGAGAAGCCAATCAGAAACCAGGAGGAACGCAGGTGCAGAGGCCAGTGAAGAGGGGGGTCAGGGCATTTGGAAGTGGAACAGAGCCAGAGGCCGCCATATACCTGCCGGTGGCTGCCACACAAATATGTATCCATCCTCACAGGATTATTATATTAAGGATATATATTGGCGTGGCGGCCCCTGGGGATTGGGGGCCCTGTGCAGGTGCACAGCTTGCACATGCCTAAGGCCGCCCCTGCCTTCTCAAATGGCTTAGCTGGACCTTGAAGAATTGTTTTCACTTAAGACTGTGTGGCCCGTTTATCCCAATGTGAGCAAGGCCCAGAGGGACCGAAATAGTGATTTGTCATCCATTTGATGGTATACCTGTTCATCTGAGCAGGTGTGCATTTGTGATGTGGGTGGTGGGCTCGCCTATGGGGGACAGTGAGAAATCCAGAGAGACTGATGGCTTCCAAAAAACATAGGGCTGGGGAGGAGTCAGTCTTATGTTAATTCTTGACTGACATACGAAAGACTCATTCCTGCTGTCTTTTCAAAGACAACGTGGTGTGTTATCGCTGCAGCCACACAACAGTGCTTTCAGAGGAAATGCCCTGGCAACATTTGCCCTGTTTTGCTCATAGCCCAATTGGTTTAGTGTGGAGACAAAGGGGCATATTCACAAGGAGCTATGGCCGAATTAACGGCACTTTATTACAGCCAAAGTCGTGATAAATTTACCCCACCATTCACAAGCTGGTGCTAACAGCCCACTGCACCCGTTTTCCAGAGATAGCAGCCGCAAAAAACATCACCCCCGCAACTATCACTGACGAGATGCAGAGTGGGCTTTCCGGTGACAAAACTCGTGCAAACACCACACCTCAATATTCACAACGACCAGCCAGACCGGCGATAAGAACACAAAACACGCGATAAGGTGCGAAAGCAGCAGGAAATTTACACCTGTCCTGACCTGGAGTAAAGTCAAACCACAGCCTGCACTACAAAAGGGAGCACAGCCCACATCCACACCTGAAGACAAACAGATGCCATAGAGCAACTGAACATGCAGCATGGACACCCAAAAGGGCCACAACACCCACCAACACCACACCCAGGACCACCCCTCCCTGGCACCCAGACCAAAGACATGCCACATCAGCTACACCGAAACATGTACAAAATAATCTGCCTGATGTCGCACAATCACAACTGGTGACATGCATGTGTCATCACAGAAAGGAGCATCACACATTCACTTTTCAAAGCAAACAATGAAACTTTATTGAAATTAACACAGAAACCAAATGAAAACACATGGCGGCTCCCCTCGACACAATCCGTAGGTCACAGCCTGAAAGACAAAAAACATGATGAGAAGGTGTGTCTTGCGCACATCAAAGGACAGAGACAGAGCAAAGGAGAGAGAGAGAAGAAGAGAGAGGGAGTGAGAGAGAAAAAAGAAGAGAGGGGTAGAGAGAGAAAAAGAAGAAGAAAGGGAGAGACACAGAGAGAAGAAGAGTGGGAGAGAGAGAGAGAGAAGAGGAGAGAGAGAGAAGAAGAGAGAGAGAGAAGAAGAAAGGTGAAGAGAGAGAGAGAAGAAGAGAGGGAGAGAGAGAAAGAGAAGAAGATAGGCGGAGAGAGAGAAGAAGAAAGGGGAGAGGTAGAGAGAGAGAAGAAGAGAGGGGAGACAGAGAGAGAAGAAGACAGGGGAGAGAGAGAGAAGAAGAAAGAGGGAGAGGGAGAGAGAGAGAAGAAGAGAGGGGGAGAGAGAGAGAGAAGAAGAGAGGGGGAAAGAGAGAAGAAAGAGAGAGATGACCCTGCGCACCCAGGCCACACTGCTCACTTGCTGCCACTGGTGTGTCTCCTACCACTTGCCGGTACTTATAACAGTACACCAGGTCACACATCTGAGACAGAGCCTGTTGTATGGCGTTTTAGGATCCGAGCAAATTTTCCTGATTCATGCCCTTATATAGGTACAATTCACATTGCCCTAATATAGGCATATAAATCATTCCCTTATTTAGACATAGCCCATGCAGTCTAAATACAGGCATGGCTACTGCCACCCATACCAAAACGTCACAACAATTCTCTTGGAAAATGGGCTTAAGCAGTTAGGGACCTCCCCTTGCTTGAATATCGATTTGTCCAAGAACTCATGTACTTTACAAAGAACTACTATTCCCTTGGGGTTCTTTACTGACGTTATTAAGCCAGACTTTACGTCAAACTAGACACCTTCAAGGTATACATTTGCCTTTACTTGCTCTAGCAAGACACGGTGGTTCGGAGCAGTTCGACTATCTACTTGCCCGACGCAGCTCACTACAGCAAGTGCCGAAGGAAGCCGACCCTCCAGCTGATGCACTGATCGAGAAGTTGTCAAAACACAAGGAGGGAGTTACCCTTATACACCATAGGGGACAGGGTAGAACAGTATGCAACAAGAAAAGAGTCCCTGCGCTTCAAGGATATACCTTGTGTCGTAAAATAACCACCCTAAGATATCTATGGGGGCTATATTCAACCTAAAGGGAAAGATGTCATAACAATCCCAAGTTCACAATGTAATTTACACTCAATAATAGCTAGCAGTTAGTATAGGACCTCTGTACACAACAAAAACTTCAAAGAAGATTCAACAGTCTTGAAAGACACTATAACATATATCAATATTTAAAATCATCAATTTATTGTTCATAGTTAAAAACATAGTCAAGTGTAGCAATACATAAAATTACAATCTATAAACAGTAAAAAAAACAAAAGTCGATGCGGCTTTTCGGTGTCTTTTTTTGATGGCAACACCTTCTTCAGGATGTTTTTTTTTTAAATTCTCTAGAAAAATAAAATATCATAATTACAATCAACAGAGGCCTATTGTCTACTAACGCTAGCACAATTTAAAAAAATTCAAATTCTTATTCTATGATCATTTGTATCAAGCGCTAGTATTATCTGTATTTATAGTTCTTATATTATGTAGTCCGAATTCCATACTAAGGCGAATCCCTAACAAGGCATTGTAAATCACAAGTTCTGTTTGTATTCAAAAGATCATCCTGATAGTACATACATTTTGCCTGTCATCGCTCATGATTATAGGAAGGTCAAAAGTCGCATTTATACCTATATGTTAAGTAGGCATCCCATTAGATTATCTTTGGTCTTTTTTATATATAAAAGACATCGATTTCATGTAATTCATTCTTCATGTCTTTGGATAGTCTGATCTTCTACTTACTAATTTCAGTAGCCGCCTATATACAAGATTTAATAAACGTACCTCAGAACTTAGAGGGGTTCAAACCAAATAAAGATGTCTTTGGTATTGCCGCTTTTCATTCATTGAGCTGTATATCTTAATATTATTTCTCTCACAAGGGAACGTTTTTGCAATTATTCCACCTGAAGAACAAATTTCATGGTATAACTCATTGGGTCCCACATAGTTTATGTACTATACATCATTCTTTCTAGATCGTATATACATCAAGAAAATTTCATACCTGTTGAGAAACATTTATGTACATTCAATGTTTGGCTGTACCAGGGATGACCACCGTATGTATAGATCCAATACAATATTTTCTATAGATGGACAGAAATACATGTTTTTTTGTTTTAGTATAATGTTAATTCTTCATAATGAAAAAGATATGGATCTAACAGTCAAAGTCAAAAAAAGTGGGGTTAGAGTAAAAATACCTTCTTGTATGTGACGATGCGGGGCAACTTAAGGACTTGATGTTTCGTTGCGTGTTGGAAGGATCTTTAAACTTGCTTCCTCCTATGCTCTGGATTTCTTTCTTTTTATTCGTTGTTTGAGCAATACGTTCTGATCATTGAGAGGTAAATTTAAAATAAATTGGATCAATTAAAAAACTGAGTAGCACACTTCTACTCTAGAGCGTTCCCTTGTGAGAGAAATAATATTAAGATATACAGCCCAATGAATGAAAAGCGGCAATACCAAAGACATCTTTATTTGGTTTGAACCCCTCTAAGTTCTGAGGTACGTTTATTAAATCTTGTATATAGGCGGCTACTGCAACTAGTAAGTAGAAGATCAGACTATCCAAAGACATGAAGAATGAATTACATGAAATCGATGTCTTTTATATATAAAAAAACCCAAAGATAATCTAATGGGATGCCTACTTAACATATAGGTATAAATGCGACTTTTGACCTTCCTATAATCATGAGCGATGACAGGCAAAATGTATGTACTAGCAGGATGATCTTTTGAATACAAACAGAACTTGTGATTTACAATGCCTTGTTAGGGATTCGCCTTAGTATGGAATTCGGAATACATAATATAAGAACTATAAGTACAGATAATACTAGTGCTTGATACAGATGATCATAGAATAAGAATGTGAATTTTTTTAAATTGTGCTAGCGTCAGTAGACAATAGGCCTCTGTTGATTGTAATTATGATATTTTATTTTTCTAGAGCATTAAAAAAAAAAACGTCCTGAAGAAGGTTTTGCCATCAAAAAAAGACACCGAAACGCCGCATCGACTTTTGTTTTTTTTACTGTTTATAGATTGTAATTTTATGTATTGCTACACTTGACTATGTTTTTAACTATGAACAATAAATTGATGATTTTAAATATTGATACATGTTATAGTGTCTTTAAAGACTGTTGAATCTTCTTTGAAGTTTTTGTTGTGTACAGAGGTCCTATACTAACTGCTAGCTATTATTGAGTGTAAATTACATTGTGAACTTGGGATTGTTATGACATCTTTCCCTTTAGGTCGAATACAGCCCCCATAGATATCTTAGGGTGGTTATTTTACGACACAAGGTATATCCTTGAAGCGCAGGGACTCTTTTCTTGTTGCATACTGATCGAGAAGTTGTCCTTCCTCTCACTGAGAATCCAGCTCCAGTTTTACCAAATCTCCCCTTGAGGGGTGTTGGGAAATCAAGTCCCAAGACAAGAGATATCACACCTCCTTCATTCTAAACTAAGGTATGGAGCTGATTAGAACCTAAGCAAAATCTTGGATAGATTCTTGGCAAAGAAAACCAAACCCATGCTCTACAATACTTACTCCCTCCCGCGTACTAGACTTAGGTTAGGTACATTGGGGTAGGCATATTTTAGAAGCACCAGTTGAGTATTTTAGTCAATGTATTCATGTTTGCATTTGTATATGGCTTAGAAACCATACAATGCTTTTACAGTATTATTTTATAATATTGTTCTTGCTGAACGCACTATACTTTGCAGCCTGAATTACGATTGTAGCAGTTCACTTTACTTGCATGAGAAAGAAGACTGTTCAATAAAACCTTTTTATTTAAAACGCCTATCTCTCTATTTCTCAGCACCTCTCTTGAAACGAAGCATGCACAATTGACTGAGTGAAATTCTTATCTATTGTTTCCACAAATCTAGAGATACAATTCTTATTCTTGGGGAAACAAAGTTGTCATGTTTATGCAGTTGTCAGAAACGAATCCCTTCTTGTGAATTCGAGAAGGTTTCTAGTGACCTCTGAGCTAGCTTGCGCTCACTATTAAGTTTAATACATTTGATAGAGACCTAGTCGACCTCAGTCCTACGTCTAATCTATAGGATATATTATTCCAATGCGCAGAGCTTATTTGGAATATATGTACTACACTACATGGCGCCCAACGTTTGGTAAGGCACTAATTTAACGCTAGATACTAGAGTAACTCAGTCGTGCTTTTCACAGAGACGCCTTTTTTCCCGTGAAATACTCCAATAGACCTCTGGAGTGGGTAAAGGGATAAAATATCCGCCATAACTGAGTAGGACGAAAATGCTATGTATTAGTTTTGGGTTTGTTCAACGTTGAAGGATACAGTGTTCCAAAATATTGTACACCTTATCTTTGTTTCCTTGAAACTTGCTCTGTAAACTTTCATAATACAATGTCGCTTAACGGCGACAACAATGCAACCGGTGGAGCTGCAGCAGCTGCAGCCCAACCAGGCTTAGATGTTACAGATTTCCCAGAGACCGATGTGGATGCTATAATCATCCCATAAAATTTAAGGAAAATCATCACTATAAAACGTATAACAAATGGCCTATCATCAAGAGGTGGTAGGGTGATTTTTGTCATAGAGGCACATGAATATCGGCAGACAGAGGTATTCTATTCATGGATTATTTTCCCTGAAGCAAATCCAGTAACACATGTGTTTCACTTCTACAAAGAAGAGGGACCTCCAATGGATTACACTCTTTTCGAAGATATTGAAATTCCATTAACGTACCAAGAGCATGCGCTCTGCTTTAAAGGAGCCCTACAACATCAAAATCACATTACCAGGCTCGGTCCACTAAGTAGACCAGGAGCAACATGGCTGGTATTAGCCAGCTATAGACCACATCCTACCACTGAAGAAATGTCAGATGCGGAACTATTGTTCAACTAAAACAACTAATCAAAATACTTAGCCAATTGGTTCAATATGTCATGCGGACTCTAACAGTTCAACCTCCTATAAGGATTCCACAACACAACCCCTACCAGGGGAACACAAATAAAATTACACCACAGACTATACAATCAATCATTGGTAAATTGCCCGCAAAACAGGAACAAATTCCATCTGGATAGCTCAAAAGATTACTCAAATCGAGGCAGTATTTCCCGATACTACCCCTCATGAAAAACACAGGATTCTAATAATCTGTTTACCAATGGGGATCGCACCACACCTGGAGGACTGTGACACTTGAGGTACAGTCTTTGCTGCAATCTACACAAAAACACATGATGTTCCGTCTATGGCGGTAATACCAGTCGTCCTGCAACAGATTCAGAATGAATACTGGGCAGAGCCTGCTTTAAATCTGGGTATGAAACTACTGAAAGATTTCAAACAGGTCTCAACAATAATATTAGATAATATTAAAGGTGACCATTATTATAATGGGGTAACCGAAAGGTACTGGACCAGGGTATCATATGATATTAATAAACAGTGGTCCAAGACCTATCTACTTCATCAACTAAATTAATCAGACAGCATTCATTAGTTAGACATATTTTGGAGCATGTACAAATCAATCTGCTCTATCCAATATATGCACATATTCATACGAAACATAAGAAGGCAACAGCACCAATATGGGACCAAGAGCAATTTTAATCCATTATCTCTGGGTCAACCAAGCCACATATTTCCGGGCTTTTGTTCAGTACGAATCATATTGGTTGCCCCAAACGAAGCATGAAAAAATAGAAAAGAGGTGCAGTAAAGCGTGTTCAGTGGTTAGAAAGAAAGGGGAAATTCATAGAGTAGTGACATAAAATATTCACAATAGCTATACAAGTCAGTACGGATCCACAATCATCCGTCCTGTACAACCTGGCCACTGGAGAATTTAATGAACCAAAACTTTTTCATAAATTTTCACAAGAACAAATATGTAACATTAATATTTGCACATCAAAATGGAAAGCAAGATGGTCCAGGTTTTTTTATACAGAGCGTCGACGTTTCGACTCGTCTTAGGGCCTATCGGTCTTCTATGCCTGGGCCATGCGAGTCTTCATCAGGAAAATAAAAACAGGGCAACCATGGGGTATTGATGACCCCTCAAGGATGTAAAGGTGGTGATAATTTCCACGTTCAATTGAATACATTTCAATCCTTAGGCTCAAGGAGAAGTTGAGGCGTCAAGTCCTGCTACTCGACAGTTATTCTGTATCAATAATCCAGAGCTAAATGAGTAGCAATCCTCTTCTTTACTAATAGTAGCCCATCCTGCTAGGTACTTGTGAGTCCTTTCCTAAGCGTCAGGCAGCGTTACATCTGCTCACAATCTACCCACTATATTCCAGCATTGGCATGTGTCAGCAAGGTGCTGTTGCCTTCTTATGTTTCTTTATGAATATGTGCATATATTGGATAGAGCAGATTGATTTGTACATGCTCCATAGTACAATATTAAAAGTGAGGCAGCATATGTGGCGATCCTCCAAAAGTTAAGAACATTTGATGTAACTGAGCAACCATATTAACTGGCCAGAATAATTGAAAAATCCTATGAAGAACTAGGTAGAGACAGTTTGGGTGGGAAACCAGTTAAACCCCAACTAACTGAAAGTCCTGAAAAGCTCTTTATTAAAAACACTCTCACTGTTCCTAAAAAGAAGTGGGAGAACACTAAACAAACTTCTAAAGATAAGCGTTCTCAATCCCAAGGTATGTCTCCTCAAAAGGAGCCCTCTGAAAAGAGGTAAAACCTCAGGAACAGGGATAATTTGAGAAAACCTGATAGATATCAAGATACTGATGCACGTTCCTCTTATACCGTTCAGACTTCCTCACAGAAATCGGAAAGAAGAGGACGGTCAGAACAAAAAGAAGAACGGGTGAAGTCCAAAGACGATCAACACGTTCTGAAAAATAAGAAAACTCAATTCACCAAAAAGAAGGTAGCAGGTCTAAAAATCAGACATACCGAGGATCTTGAGGACACAGCTCAAGAATGGGGAGTGGGCTCAGACAATGCTGGACAGTGCAGCAGAAGTGACCTTGGTCACAAGATCTTGAAGGATCATCTGGAGACAGTGGACTTGAATGAGTACATCCAAGTTGAAACTGCCGATACCAGGGTTAGTGTACTCCATAGGTCATATGAAGTAACACTCCGGATGGAGGGGGACATAACTAGAAAAATAACAGCACTCTTTTGGGAGAAGCTCTCTAAGGGTTATGACATTCTTCTAGCTGAAAAAGACTGGCCACCTGAATTTGTCAGGGAGTGCTCACATGGTGAAGACATCACTATGCCAGCCTTCTCCGATCATATTCCAATTCATTTAAAATACACCTATGACAGAAAATGGGCTCTGTATATAACAAGGACCCCCTGAATTCAAACAATTCCTAGGTCAGGGAAAAATATATTTGTGAAATAACAACCTAGGCAATTATATAATCTTGTCTATGCAATGACAACTAGAAGAGGCCACAAAAGAACAACTAAGGTTCTGCTTATTTATTGACACAATTACATTTTATAATACATGTTATGTTTATAAAGACTTATTTCCATAAGCAATATAGACTAAATCTAACAATAATATTAAAACAAAAATCACAAAACACGCGTCAAATTTAGAAATTATTGTGCCACGTGTTGTTTTCTTTTAATTTAAGGAATTAATTGTTAATTGGACTCAAAAACACACAGAAATGTTGCGTTCAGTGCAAACAGACATGTTAGCAACAACACATTTACAGACTCGCATAAATGTACGCAACCTTGTAATCCGAATCATTCCAGGAAGATGCAGATTCACGTACTTAACCTTTACTGAAGGAGAAAAAGTACCAATAGCTTATAAATCACACTTGTAGAGGCAAGCTGAAATGAAATTCCCCTCTACAGAAAAATTTCTGACAGCGATTCAAACTTCAGTAGCAAAAGAGAAAGCCCTCACACAGGAAAAACGCATAATGGTCGTTACTCCTGTACCTGCCTTAGAGGCAGTGACAAAAGCGAGCATTCCGAATGCAAATGCTTTACATCTGAGATGGATACAATGGGTTAACTCTCTTGCTGCAACAGACGTTGATTATGTTTTTGACCCATACTTGAAAACTCAAGAATTTCTACAATACGAACAGGAATGACCTCTGCCCACTGAGATTCTACCTCTAGAACTGTACGAATGTATAATTTATACAGACGTATCAGCACAGCCTGCAATTAGGGGTAAACAAGCAAATAGTGCTGCTTGCGTGATCGTTAAAGGTCGCTGGCGCGATTGCAAATTCCGACTCATGGTCACAAAAACACAATCTCTCAGAGATTATACAGCTCAGCGAGTTGAACTACAAGCATTCAATATGGCGCTTGAAAATACTGATTGCGAATTCCCCACACTCATAGTGTGCGAGTCCTATTACTGCGTTCAATCTTACAATGAATACTTACAGAACTGGATTCAAAACAGTTTCAAAGATGCAAAATGTGGCACAATCAAGCATAAGTTGCTTTGGGAACAAGAAGTTTAGCTACAAAAAGAACTACAAAAGACTCACAGGATCCATACACTGAGTCATCAACGTGATGGTGCTCACGTTGCAGGGAATTAATTGGCTGATGAAGCCGCGAAGGCAGCTGTGCAAACGGCTTCCGTAGCTACAATCACTTGTTCGAAAACGAAAATAGCGAAACTATGCAAGCTGTCAATGCTTCAAAAAAAGACAGTGGTAAAACACTTCCAAAAGGCTTTCCACTCAAATACTCATACATAACTGATGCAAATAATGTTCAGTTTGCTCGAATCCCTATGGGTGGGGGATAGAGTAATTCCAAACATGGAACATAGATAGGACTAATCTTAGCAGCACATGAAGGGTTTGCCTCTGCACATGCAGGTGTTTCTGCCACAGTGTCATTATTAAAACAGAGATACTGGTGGCCACGCATGAGGAAACAGACCAGAAACTATGTTTTGGAATGTTAAATCTGCCAAAAGATGAAAGTCTCTACAGTGAAACGTCCTGCGCAGACGCCCCTGTTAATTTCAGATAAACCATTAGCGTGCGATTACCTGGATAAATGTGGTCCCTTACAGAGGGATGGTAACTACATATATATCATGGTCGCAGTGGATTCACGCTCAAGATTCATTTGGATGTGGCCTCAGCGCTCGGCTGACACCCGAACTGTTATAAAAGATTTGCGAGTCTATATCGGCACATACTCAGTCGGCATGCTACATTCTGACCAGGGTCCTAAGTTTAGCTCAAAGGCTTACAAGGAGGCCATGGCTAATCTGGGCATTGCATTGCGGTATTTTAGTCAAATCCATCCTGAGGGAAATTTGGTTGTGGAGAGAAAAATCTGGGACATAAAGCAATCTATAACAGCTAGGGTATTAGGTCCAACGTAGTCTTAACAATCTACCAAGAAGTTCTCTGGGTGGAATCACTCCATATGAAATACTTTTTGGAACTAGAAGGATTGTCCAGGATCTTGATCAGCACACTTCAGTGGTAGAACAAAAACCTTTTGATATCAAAAACCATTTGGCTGTTTTGCAGGACTTGAATGAAACAAGGAAAATTCAAAGCAACACATTTCAGAAGCCAAAGACCACTGAAGGGGAACCACTCGACCCAGCAAGACCTGCCTGGATTCCAAAGATTGGAGATCTAGTCAGAGAAAAAATCACGGACAAGAAGAAATTTGGGCCTTCATACAGACAAAGATTAGTGGTGGGAGAGGCACACCTTACTAAATCAACAATTTTCACTGAAAAATTATGTACTTGTTGTTCTACGCGTGCTGCAGAGGTAGACGCAATGCCCATACTGCGCCAGTCACTTAATAAATGATAAAATCAAGCGAAACCGCTTGCCCTGTGTGCACTGTTGCGAATCCAAAAAGGCAATTGAACCAGCGCCTTCATGCGTCCACTCTCGTGCAGTATCACCGGGCAAAGAGAATTCCAAGAGGTTTGAGAATGCCAATCAAACCGATGCTATTTCGTTTTCACATGAAGAAAGATTTTATGGACCGCTGGTATGCAGTGCTTAACAAATGTTCTTTGGATCTTATACTACTGTTAGTTGAAGAGCTAGCAGTAGTCATCAAAGAAATAACAGATGAAATTACACTCATAGAAACAGATTTACAGACCAGAATGGACTCAGAAGACTGGTCTAAATTTCTAGAGGAGATGAACACTAGAATGGATAAATACACCAAGGAGATTCAGGAAGGGAAACTTAGGCAATATAAACGAGATACATTGGACTACAAATTGAACGAAGTATATACATGGGCGGAGGTGTATGCCCAAAGGAGAACGTTTGTCAAGCGAACTCCCAATACATCATCACAGGAAAGCATAGCTTCAGAGGGAGACACCAATGTCAGTAGAGCGCCACCGCGAGTAGTTGAAAAAACCACAGGTGCAAGTGATACGGCACCAGCTGAAAGTGCTTCTTCTTCTAAAACGTCTTTTTCCGCCCAGGACGTGGATACAACTCAACCTCCAGGGAAAACAAAAGGAAAATCAGGAGAGGTAAAGGAAGTGGTAAAACCAAACTTGAGGAGCACCAAACAGACCTAGTGATTAATATTTCCACATATGAACTGACTACCCAACAAGTTAAGGTTCTCAACAAAGGATTGAACTTTGTACCAACTTACCATACCAATTTATTGGAAACTGAAATTGATTTTTTTAAATTCATGAGGACATTACGCTTGAAATACTTTTTCTCAAACCTTCCTGATCAAACTACAGATCCAAATCCTAGTGATTATTTGGAGTTCAGACCGAAATCAACTTTCCAGGCCCCCACATCACATAAAATATTGGATGCATTTGAAAATCTTGTACTGAATGATATAAGACAGATTAACACAAAGAAAAAATGTTATTGGAACTTTTCAAAACATGACAGACTGGTCCTTAAAGAACTGGCAGAAAATCCCAGGATACACATCTAACAAGCAGACAAAGGCGGCACCATTGTCGTCATGGATCAGTCATTTTATGAGTCCAAAGTAAATGAACATATATCTGACATCAACACATATCTTAAATTGGACCAGGACCTCATCAAAGAACTAAAAACGACTTTAGACAGTATACTAGAACGTGCTGAAAACATGAAATGGATTACCACTAAAACCCGACAATTTTTGACAGTCTCATTCCCTAAACAGCCAGGAATATACATGCTGCCTAAAGTCCATAAGGATCTTTCAAACCCCCCTTTCCAGCCCATTGTCACCGGGTGTGGCACCATCTTTGAGCCTCTGGGTCAATACATTGATCAATTCTTGCAACCTTTTGTTCAATCATGGTATTCTTATACTAAAGATACAACACACTTCTTGCAGAAATTGATGAATGTCGCAGTAAAACCAGGAATGTTGATGTGTACTCTAGACATCAAGGCCCTATATACCTCTATCCCTCACGTTGCTGGGATAGAGGCTGTGGAATGGGCCCTCTTGAAACAAGATGAGTTACCTGTGAATAAGATTATTTTGTTGGAACTTTTGCACTTTTGTGTACACCACAGTTATTTTAAATGGTATAATGACTTTTATTTACAGAACAAGGGTACTTCAATGGGCTTTTCTGGAGCCCCGGCATATGCCAACACCTACATGGCCAGGTATGAAGACATGTTCCTTGTGACAGACAGAGATTGGGCTGACAATATAATTTTATATTGTCGCTACATTGACAATATCTTTTTAATGTGGCAGAATTCCAGAGCAATGTTGGAACAAAAGATATCTCAACTGAACATGTACGATGAGAATATTCAATTCACCAAAAACATTGATAACAAAGCTATTCCATTCCTAGATGTGCTGGTGAAACTAGAGGATGATGTGATTCATACGGAAGTATACCACAAGGCAACAGACAAGAACACTGCACTCATGTATAATAGCTTTCACTCTAGGAATCTTATCAATAATCTGCCATACTCATTAATGCTGCGTGCCAAAAGAATTTGTTCTGAAGACGTGACTCTACAAACCAATCTTAACACCATCATCACCAAGTATGTATCAAAAAAGTATCCTGAAACTGTGCTGGAAATGGCAAGAGATAAAACACAAAGGCAAACCAGGGACTCCTTGTTGTTAATAAAAACGAAACAGGCGGATCAACGTCAGGTATTTGTTTCCAAATATTCAACAAGTTCAAATGAAATCAAAAAGAGTATCAATCGACATTGGGATCTGTTGAGTCATGAGACTGACTTCAAAGAACTTTTTGTAAATGGACCCATTTTTGCTTACAAAAGATCCAAGAACATCAAAGAACTACTAAAACCAAATCTGGGCTCAAAAACAACAATCTACAAAGGAATGAAGAAATGCCAGAATTGCGTTCATTGCAATAATGTTATGGTGACTGATACAGGGAAGCATCCCCACACAGGAGAACCTATTCCGATCAGGATCAATGCTGATTGCAACACTATGAATGTCATTTACGTGATCAAGTGTCCCTGCGGTCTGTTGTACGTAGGGAAAACAGAACGTAAGATTAAGACTCGCAACTCTGAACACAAGAGTACGATCCGTAATAAAAAAACATACAGCAGACTGGCAGTACACTGGGATAATAACAGACACACAATAGCTCAAGTTAAATTCCAGATCCTTGAAGTTGTTACCCCCACACCCGGAAAGAGCCTAACTAAGACTCTGTTACAGAGAGAGGTATTTTGGATAAAAAGACTAGATACACAAGATCCCAAAGGGATTAATGACCGAGTAGATTTAGCTTGTTTCCTGTGATTCATGCACGAAAAATGTACGCAGAAGGACTGGAATATTGAATATTGATATTAATATTTTTTATAACCTGTTTCTAACTTTGTTCGCTTTTTGATTTAAAAATGTACTATACATTTCATGTTGGTGAATAACATCGTTGCAATATGTTCATTTCCATTATGGCAGGCTCCTCTTTATACTTATACTTTTGTTAGCACTTGTGTGTTTACACATTACATCATGGCGCCCTCGTAAATTCCACATTTCAACCTTCACTTCCCGTGAGTGAGTCCGTTTTTGATTTTGGTGACACCCATGCGTTATTTACATGGCCGGCGTACACTGTTTGGCGTTCGAACCGGCGTATACTGTTTGGTGTTTGGAACCGGGAGCTTGAAAACAATAGATGGATTTGGTTCACTTTGTAACCGTCTTTGTGGCAACAGGTACGGGATATTGCTACTTCTACAGGGCTATTTCAGGTTCATTTTGGACATTACACTGACTGCGCCTCGTTGTTATTCTTGCAGACGACTTTGTTGATCCACTGGCTAAGCTTCGGAGCAAGAAAAAGAACGGTTTTTAATGGGCATTGAACTATTCTAGTCACTAAAGGTTGGTTCGAGCGATATGCGCTCGGTTTAATTACCGCGTTTTTTTTCTTAAATAAGTGGGCTCTTTTCAGAAAGACTATATGCAGATTCAGAAGCCCTGCTTTTCGTATGTTATACGAGTTTTCATTGTCTGAGAAAGGTTCTTTACCCACGCATTTTCAAACGCACTGCTAACGCATGTGTGTTTTTCAGCTTAATAGGTTTAACCATAACGTGCTCCCGCTTCACAGAGCTGTTATCATTGACTTCAAGTGAGTTCATTGCTCAATGTCACACGTTATCATTTCACATCCACACCGAACACCCTGGTCATCTTCAGTTTGTTTACATTTTAGCATATTGAAGCGCCAAGCCTTTTGTGCCCGGAAACTCTTATGATCACACATTGTCTTCCTGCCGTCTTTTACATCCACACAAGTGAGTTAATGTTCATGATTAATTTCTGATTAACGTCATGTAAATTATAGGATACATGTTTTTCACTTAATGATGTTCCCTATTTAATTTTTTATATGTTTAAGGCAAGCATTTTTTTCAAGACCTTGTAACACTGAGTTGATTACTGTAGTGAACTGCGAACTGTGTAGTTGAAGGTCTTTCAATGGAGTGAAAGTACATTATGTTTATGTTTTTCAGGTACCGCCCCTGACGAAGGGCCGCGTGGCCCGAAATGCATTGGGCAAGGGCAATTTGTGAGATAAAATAGAGTTCTTGATGTGATACAAACATTAGAGTTTTTGATGTGATTAACTCATTGTATTAATTCAGAACAATGAACATTATGATGTAAAATAATGCGTTGAAGGTAGTAAAAATACGTATTGACTGAATTTTCCAGAGTTTATGTGTTTCTATACAATTGTCCATTTGATTATTTGTCAATATCCAATTTGGATTCGCAACAGTGCACAGAGGGCAAGCGGTTTCGCTTGATTTTATCCTTCATACAGTCAACCAATTTCTATGCTAGCAATCCACAGACCAAGAACAGTGTTACTGCCGCCCGTTGCTGGAAGAAAAGAGAATAGGTTTGCATCTATCGACCTTGTAAAACCACATCATCTGGCCAACCATACGTAGTAGGACAAGTGGACTCCAAAGATGTAGCAGACAACCAAATCTGGCTACTATCCAAGAGGTTCAAACTGAGAGATTCATCACCTTTGAAGACTCTGCAGTGCGAAAAGAAGGACTAAGCAACAAAGCCATTGAACTTGTACCTCTTGAGACCCAAATAACAGTTTATCAAGAAATGCCTGTCTACAATGACATAGTATCTGACTATATTAATATGACAAGTAATCAAGTAGCTCCAGCGATTTCAAATATGCCTGGTGCAATATCTACAAATGACAGAACTGCCTCCAGCTATTTCATTAACTTTGATACGTTTTCCGAGGATCCCAGTGAACCTGAAATGACGCCAGCAAAAATAACTTTCAAAGAACAAGCAACAGAGCTTTTTCATCAACTGGAAAAGACTTATCTGGTTTCACCATGGATTGAACTTGGATTGTGTTAGGTGTACTTTTTCTTCTACTTTGGTTGACTCTTGTATTAACTTTGGGAATGCTGATAAATGGAAGATATAGTAAAAAAGACACAGCAAGTAAGAACATCAACATACTCCTCGAGCCATACAAATCATCTCATCGTGAACAAAGAGACTTCTCATCAGTGAATATCACAGCCTTTCCTATACCTGGTGGTATAGCTTGGGACAGAACTGATTATGACATCTTTGGTTCGGCAGAGCTGTTGAAGATTCCACACCAATTCAAGGTTTCCTTGATCGACTTTTTTTCATCGAGTACCTTTTCTGATGATTGGGACTTTGAGACTGTTAATAATATGATGTCAGACTTAGAAATGTCTGCAAAATGTACAAATCGCAAATACTTAGAAGGTTCATCAGATTATGAAAAAATGTACTGTTATAAACACTATGGTCATCATTTTTTGCATAAATATGCAAATCCTAGAAATGTTTATACTTATAATCAATGGGAGCATTGTCCAACACCGCCAAAGGGTAGCTCAAAAACATTTTATGACTTTTCAGGCTTTACTGTCTCAAATCCAGAAGCATTGTAGTTAAAAAATGTTAATAAGACAGGAATGAAAAGTATGTTGACTAATACTAAGCAAATTTATTTTACGGCCTTTTTGGCTCAGTTGTCTACATTAGGTTTTGACTTTTGGAGAGACAACATTGAGACAAAAACTGTCTGGGGCACAAAAGACTGGCAGGTGCAGGGATTAGATGCTTTATTTAGAGCCTGCATCATACCAGAACAGATCATGTTTTTGAATGACACTGTTCAACAGACATCTTGTCTTGGCCTAGCTAAGATAAAATATTTAAACAAACCTTCCATACCTACACCTACACCTGATAGTAAGAACACTACAGAGGGGGTGGTCGACGTAAGAACTATTTTATTTGAAAACAGAACTGATCCTGATTGGAAAAAATGGTTAATCTGGCCCACAGACACAAACAACTGTCAAGGTAGATTCCTGAATAAAACACAAGGGTTTACATTCACTAGGCCAGATCCAAGATATGTCCGTCGGCATAAACGCCTGACACTGGTGCTGAAAACCAGGGTTCGAGCCTCAAGGTCGCGTCCACATCCTGTGATTCTGGGTAAATCACTTAATCTCCCCTTGCCTGAATGTGTATTGTAAACACGATGCTCATGTAAAGTGCTCCAATACCTTCAGTTTGCGCTATATAAAATATTTAAAAAACAAACAAACAACAAAAAAAACACATCCGGGGATAGTAACATACAGTGTAGGAAAACTGTGCCTTGAGTGGCTACAAAAGTCCACACTAACAGAGGTAAAACAACACTTATCTTTACTTAAAGATGGCGTTGATTTAAGGGACTTCTTACAAGGACCTTTGAAACCGCGTCATAAACGTTTTATATAGGCTGGTATATATGCCATTTATAATGAAGCTTGGAAAGCAACACAAGCAGAGACTGCAGAACGAATACGAGAAATTGATCATATTCATTTAGAGAAATCTCTCTCTGTAGTTCACAATGGGTTAACAACTCTGTCATCCAGAATTTATTCTTTGGACAGCATAGTATCCTCTGCCATAGACATAATGGAACAGGACTTGGTCATGTTACAGCATGGACAGTCACAATTGTGTTCTATAAATCTTTTAGGCAGTACGTTACAAGTCTTCGTTCTGGCTATGTGTCATGGAGTCTAATGAACACCACGTCATTGTTTTCTGAATTTAACCTTACAGATAAACAAATCACTTTGGCACAAAGAGGAACAGACTATACTGTCCTGAGCAGTGAGAAACTGGAAAGATTACCATTAACTGTTTTTGAAAAGCCAGCAATGGAATGGATAATACACGGAGCAATCACTCTACCTGTCACAATTTTCCATTATCAGTATTATTTGAAACATATACCAGCAAGCGTATATGAAAGGTTGGGTAAAGAATACATCAAGACGACCTGGGATTTACCATATACACACAGATGTTGGAGTGGGGGTAAAGAAGTGTTTCTTAGTGGTACAAACTGCAAAAACGCACTTAGCGGTACACTTTTATCAGGGTATTAACTTACACGGGGCCTGGGATGGTTCTTCGACCAACTTATCCTGGCACCTACAAGGTTCTCCAGCTGCAATGAACGATCCAATTTTTAGGCAGCTTTCTAATGGAAGCTATATTATGTTGAATGATCACAGCTGCTTTGGTATGTTGCCAGAAATAGACTATCTCGTAACTGTGTCAGCCAGGGTCACTTGCTGGATGAAAGCATTGTTTCCTAAAACCAAGACAGACGGGAGTCGCCTTCATGCCCTTCACTGAACATCTCTTCTATACGAATTGATAGTTTAAGTAGAATGAAAGCCATTCTTTTACAAAAAACGGTGCCACTGACGTCGTCCAAAGAAATGTATGAACTGCAAGTAGCAAGGACTTCTGCAGAGATATGTGCCTTTTTATCTACAAACTGCCCTATACATTTCTCAGAAATGTTAGGTCATATCTTAAACATGTCTGATACCAGTGGTATTGTACATGTATTTAAGACAGTTTTTTCGAGACTGCTAGCACCTTTTGAGGCAGTCCTCGGCATATTTCCAAACTTCGTGCACTATATGTTCAGCGGCCTGCCTCTCATTTTGGGACTAGTAGCAGGAATACTATTTTTGTTCTTTCTGCTCCGATATGGGAAGTGAAGTAACCATCGACACCCAGATTACCTTAGGGAACACTCTCCTGGCAATGAAGTGTCGTGAGCGCATGATACAGATTCTGGGCTTGGCTCATTTAGAAGATCTAAATACCACGTGGTTTCTATCATTCCGACCAATCTGCCAAGATTGCATCTTACCTGTTTTATGATGCCTGCTATGTGGAGAAGAATGCGTGCTAGACATCTGTCTAACACTCCAATCAGTCCTGCTAACAGATTTTGATACTTTGCTTGGACCAGTAACGGCTCATGCACTGTGTTGTACCCAGCGGGTACCAATTCTGATGACGGCATTCGTTGAGATCTCACAGATGTAGACTGCAGATGGTGAGATACGTGGAGCGACAGGCACACAGGTGCCATCTACTTCGAACATTGCTAATGCAGCTGACGCTGACGGTGATGCTTCTCATCTTTGTGCAATCGATCTGCTTAACAAGGTAGTCCAACTTTCACCTACAGTAGTAGTCGAATTCTTTACCAGCTTAGAAGATTTGATGTTTTCTCCAAACAATGAGACTGGCTTTTGAAGTTATCACACAGTGTTCTGTGGGACTCTGCATGTAATGTAATGTAATGTATGTGTCTTGTAAAGCGCACTGCTGCCCTGAGGCGTCGTGGCGCTGTAGACCGCTGGGGAACCCGTCCTGGCTATCCCTGTGATATGGTCCCTACTGGGTATCTCCAAGGTGAAACCAGGCATCCCCGGCGAATGTGGGGGGCCGTTGTAGAGATGAGGCAAGCTAATGCAAACTAATCCTGAGTAGTCCTGACCGCCGGACAGGCCATCATTGCAGGCTGCACACCCGCTCAGTAGCTCAAGGTGCCAATGACTCAGTGCACCCTAAGTCACCGTCCCGTGGAGGGGTGCCTGTGCCAGCTGCAATACAGCATGTGCCACAAACCCTGTTCAACCCCAGTCAGTGCTAGGTGGTGGTTGGCCTGTGCCAGCCTCAACACCTCGGGTCCGTCATCCAGTCACCACTGGCAGAGGCGTATGTGACGTTGTCGGCCCTCTAAATTTGCCCGGTCACATGGCATGTGACGCCTGTGCCGGTTGGATGTGGTGTGCATGTAAACCTGCCCTCAGGGTGTGGCTGTGACATGCTGACAACTAGACCAGTGACCTACACAACATCAGCGAGTATGCCTGCGATTGGTAGCAATGAGGCCCCCCCACTGGGAGCATGAGCCGAGTGGTCTGGCCTGTCATACGCCAGAACAGCGCAGGGCTTGGTCTCGTGGTCACTGGGCGTGGTTCCGTCCAGGTCCGGACAAGAAAGTGGCTGGTGCGTGTGTCCCTGTTGTGGTGTCCACAGGACCCGTGCACACGTTGCTATGTAGCACCTTCATACTGGCATCCCACAGATTGAGCATCATTTACGCAAGGGGAATTACTGTCCCTAAATTCATCTACACATAGATACATGAATTATGAAAGACCTGATACAGCAGTGCGTCACGGGTTGTTTTTTGCACATCCATTGCAGTTCCGCAGATGGATTGGTACAGGGCACTGCTGAATACACCACACCATTAGGCCTGTGGAGTGCCAGCCAGAGTCCATCCGTGGAAGACAAGTACTGTGGAAGAGGAGGGGTGCAGTCCGCAGTCTGGTCGCCGTGTCATTGGTCATCAAACAGGATGTGACGGTCCATGTAGCTGTCCAAGGTGAGTGCATCTGAGTGAATCAGTGGTCAGTGGAAGGTAATGAGGCCATATGCGGTATCAACCAAGAACAGGCCAGGTGGCGGAGATGAATGCTACTGAGCCCTTCTGATAACAATCGCATCCACGTCCTCGTTCCGGGATGTGTGCCCTGCCCCACCTGGGGGTGTTGCTGTACCGGCTGCAGCACTGTGTGCCAATGACACATCAGGTGCCGAAGGTGGATTGTCGGCGGCACTGTGTGCCAATGACACCTCAGGTGTCTGAGGTGGATTGTCAGCCACACTGTGTGCCAATGACACCTCAGGTGCCGGAGGTGGATTATCGGCCCCACTGTGTGCCAATGACACCTCAGGTACCGGAGGTGGATTGTTGGCTGCATTGTTTTTCACTGTAATATCAGGTGCCGTAGTGGTTAGGCCTGCCACGCAGGGAGGCATGGACACACCAGGGGGCGGAGATGTGTTTGGTGTGGGGGCAGTAGAATTCAACATCGCCACTCCTTGTGATAGCAATGCCATGATGAGGATCTGCAGGGCATGGTAGATCCTAGCTACATTTTGCTGATGTGCAGCGGTGGCTGCCATCCTTTCCGCCTCCATCTGCACCCTGTCCTCCATGAGCCTCTGAATGTGTGCCATCTCACGGCTGGTATCGCTGGAGCCACTCTGAGCGGACAGGTGTTCTTCTCTCCATGTCACGACTCCAGCGTTGTCAGTCAGGGCTCATTGGAGACCATGGAATGGGGTACACACCCAAGGAAGGCGTTAAGTTGGGTTGCCATGTTGCCGAAGCCCAACCGCAACTGCTCTGCGGTCTCCCTCCGGCACTCCAGCACACAGCGTTGGAAGGCCATGTGTTGTTCCTGGGGCTCTTGGGGGAGGGGAAACATCCTTTACCACGCGGATTTTACTCCGCAAGGCTTTAACAACGCGTCCATTACAAAGCAAGTTGTAACCACGACTTGTGCTGGAGGGCGCTAGAGGATTAAGAATAGCATATTTACTATTCCAACACCTTCCCTAGTGTCCATGGGAACTCGTGGTAGAATAGTAAAGTATACTATTCCCAATCCGCGCCCCCAACACAAGTCGTGGTAATGACTTGCGTTGTAAGGGACGCGTTGTTAAAGCACGCGTTGTGACGGTACGCATCGTACCATCATACATCCTTGGGGGAGTGCTGGGGTTGTGGGTGCCTCCTGCTGGGTGTTTTGGGTAGTGGGTGGGGTCACCTCAATGTAGCTGGCCTGCAATGATCCTGGAGGTGAGTGGCCAATGAGGTCAATGATGTCTTAGATGGCTTGGGTGTCAATGCTAGTATCGTCCTCCTCGTCATCAGGGAAGAGTTGCTGGGACGGCTCTGCAGGAGGTGTTGACGGTGCCCCTGCGATGTGAAGGGGAGATGGTGTATTATAATGTGTCCACATGTATTTAGCCGCATAGTATACGGTGACATTCAGACAGCATGTCATCGTACATTGTGACAGTCGGTAGATCTGGGCGAGGACCCAGAGTCATGTGGGTATGCACAGTGCTCTGCTTGATTGCGCATGTGTGCCATTGTTCCCATCTCCACCCATTCCCCCAGTACCTGGTGGTCACTCACCCTGTTGCGGTTGTGCTGTGGCCTGTCGAGCCGTGTCCGATCCCCCGACTCCGGCAACAGTCTCCACACTGATTACTGTCGACATCAGCTCCTCCATGTCATCCAGCACGAGCTGTGGTGCTGGGCCCCCACCTCCAGTCAGCGTTGCTGCCTTCTGTTTGGCGGAGAGTTTCTCCTTGGTCCGCCGCTTGATGTCATTCCATCGCCTCTTGACCTCGTCCATTGTCATCTTGTGCTCCCCGATGGCATTCACTTTGTCCACGATGTCCCGCCATATTCCATTTTTGGTGCCCAATGACACATTGGCGGTGACGAACAGTTGTTGATGGTGTTCCATCACCTCCGTGACTATGATCCTGTTCGCCTGCGGACTGAACTTTGTCTTCCTCTTGTCCTTGCCTTTCCCTGTCCCTGAGGTCCCTGAGGCTGTTCGTCCGGGGTGCTGGTGGGGTTGTGCTCATCCTCTGCGCCTGCTCCGGCTGCTTCCATGGTGCTTGGGTGTTGGTCAGTTTGAGTTTGGGTGTTTTTTCTACTTTTATGGTGATTTTTCCCATCTGCCAGGTGTGTGCTGCAGGCCTGGTGCTGCTTATCGCTGGTTTACTCATCGGGCGTTGGCCCATCGCATGTTTTTTGGTGTTGTGGTTTGTGTTTTTGTCTCCATCGAGGTGGTTGTATCGCTGGTTCGGCAGACTATCGCATGCTACCGCCTTGTTTTGAATTCCACATTGACACAGGGTTATTTTCCTGCGATGGGCTGCAATATTGAAAGTTGTGTTACGCTACTCTTGTGGTAGTTATCACACGTTCTTGTGAATATACCCCAAAGTGCTTAAGGGGCAGAGCAGGGTATTTCCCTCTCTGGCGGGGTACCTGTCGTTCTTGGTGGTAAATGTGAAACTGGATGTAGGTTTGAGCTACAGGTAACATTCTACTGAGAAGGGTCCTTAAGTGAAAAAGCCCTTCTTTTCTTCCCAATGTTAGTTGCTGTAACACTCACCTCATGTGTGCTTTATTTGCCATTGAAATCATTATATAATATATTATATATTGTAGCAAATTCACAGTAAAAAAAGGCTTAGTGCACCAAAGCACACAAATTACAGGACCAAAGTCCACTTGAAAATTAAAAGTATTGCATTTCAAGAGCTTAAGGGTGACTCTTAACTTGAAGCCTGTATGTTTTAATAACATACTGTTCCGACAGTGATTGCAAACAAACTTAAATCGGTTGCAGTTAAGAAAACGTCTCTATTCATCATCAGTCTTCACCCTCTGTTTAACTTATTTCCCCCAGCAGTGGAATGGTTACGTCCATCGAAGGCCACAAAAGGTCATCTCTTATTCAAGGTAAACCAGTTCAAAACTCTGTAGTATTTTATTTCTCAGTTGGAATATGCATGTTTATCTGTAAAGGTGCCGGATATATTGTACAGTACCACCGATATTCAAACATTGAACGAGAAGGTAAGAAAAAGAAATTTTAAAGTCTCTTTACTTTTTTATGTTTAAGAAAGCATGTTTGCTAACGAGGTAAAGGTGCGAGGAAAAAAAGCGACGAGTAAAGTCAATGACAGAAATTGGCTCGTGGTCCTGGATAGGGCATGTCATTTTTCCACTGTTCAGGTTTGGCCACCATTTCATCTGCAGAACCTCCGACCGGCAGAGACAGCACGTAAGGCTGGGCTTTCCTCTTGGAGCCGGCATTTTGATAGATACCAGTCAAATCCCGAGCCAGCGAGTGAGCTGCACGCTGTGCGCTCTACTTTTCCGAAAACCAGGTGGAAATAAATAATGTTAAACAGGTAATCAGGCTGAGTGATCTTTGGAGCTACTTGCTGGCTGCGCAACACTGGAAATATACAAATGACATTGCAGCTCGGCCCCAGAACTGCCCCTCCCTCTCTTTCCCAAGTGCTGCGAGACTAAATAAACACAGAACTGCTATTTTTCAAATGTTTTCACAATAAATCAGTAATGGATTTTGGTTGGTGCTTTTTCGTCACTTGGTGCCAGTGTCAATTTGCATACGCCTTCCAGGGATGGCTGGGGGCCAGGAAGTTGGCACTGGGAATAGAGCTTACAGTGTCTGCGAAGGAGGAACCAGATCCGTGTTAACATTCAGGACTAAGACCATTATTGGACCATTCCATGCACCGTAGAATTTAGTCAGACCACGTGCTAGACGTAAAATCATCAGATAGGGCGAGCAAACCAATCAAGATCGATTGGCTGTTTAATTAAATGAACATGCTTTCTTACCTATTATCCAACTTGTTTATTGTGATTGTGCCTGCCATCACCTACCCACATCAAACTTATGTCTTTTAAGAAATACAAACCTATCATAACTTACTGAGTGAGCTGAACACCGATTCAGCTTTTCATACAGGTGACATCATCTTCGTCATTGGCTGTACACAACCGCTTAGGTGTTTCAGACAGAAGCTGTCAAAGCTTGCAGTATGGCTCTCACTTACGCTGCATCTGAAGTATTGTTAGTTTGCATTAATGTTATTGATCACAAAAAAAGGAACTAATTAAAGTGTTTGTATCAAATGCAACATGTTGCTTTCTTTCTGCATACATTGAGTAGATAATCTGAAATCACAGGATTGGCTGAATTACAAAAATACAATAATAAATAGAGGTTGCTATTTTATGAACTTGTCCACTGAGTGGGGCATGGCCTTTACATTTGCTCATCAGAGCAGTGTCCACAGAACAATTATGCACAATCACTTAAAGGTACCTTGGCATCATAGTTCGAGCTTTTGTATATGTTTGTCCTTTCTGTGAGAAAGAGGATTTTGTGAATTTGGGTGTGGTGTGAATGATGTCCTTGCTGTCTATGTAAATGTTCCTGGCTTGGCGATGGAAAGTATGTTGAGAGAGTTGTCCAGATGAGGAACGGCTACTCAGTAAGATGACTTAGCTAGCTATGCGCAGAGCTAGAACGAATATGATTTCCTGATGGGGAGTGAGTGTGAATCAGGGGAACTAAAGATGCTTTATAAAACTGTTAGGGTGTATGGGCTATCGTATGACAGTCCTGATTTGATGTGAATGTGACTATATATTGGGGAGACCAGCAAAAAATCTGGGTATTTGGTTTACGGAGGATCTCAGATTTGAGCATCACATCAAAAAACTTACAGGCACCTGTTTTGCCACTCTGAAAATGCTCCGCAAATTTTTTCCCTTGCTCCCTAGGGAGGCCAGAGAGTCGGTTGCCAGGGCGCTCATACTGGCTCGCCTCGATTACGCGAATGCACTGTTCAGTGGCATTCCGGCCTACCTGGTCAAACGCCTTCAAATTATTCAGAATGCGGCTGTACGCCTTCTATTTAACATCCCCAGGTGGAAGAGCGTTCGCGCTGAGCTGCGCTCACTTCACTGGCTTCCCGTAGCACAACGCATTCTGTTTAAATCTTTGGTGTTGGCGTTTCGTGCAATTCATGACCAGGGCCCCTCGTACTTGAGAAAGAGATTCACAAGGTATATCCCGGCACGCACCCTGAGATCCGCCTCTTTGTTTAAACTGTCCCTTCCCCGTTTTAAACGTGCCAGATTGGGCGGCCAGTCGCTGTCTGTCGTGGTGGCTCGGGCCTGGAATGCCCTCCCTCTCCATCTGCGCTCCATGCCGACAGTGGCTGCTTTCAAAAAACACCTGAAAACTCACCTATTCAAGAGTGCAGTTTAGGAGGATCCCTCGATGTTTTGTTCTTTGCCTTTCCGTCTTTCCCCCGCGCCAGGATACTCTCCAGTAACAGAGCGCGTTACAAAACGGTTTATACATACTTTATACTATACTATATATTCAACATTAGAAAATGTGAGTAATAGATGTAAGGCCTCAAAAGCAGACTAACTCTTCGAATAGTAATGAAAACTAATATGTGCTCACTCACCACGTTTTCTGTTTAGAAACTCATTTTTTTCTGATAGCATTCCAACTAATAGGAGAAGGAAACGTTCAACATCTATGGGGAATTGAAATAATCAGAAGTGCAGTAGCCAAGGTGTATGTTGTATATAAGATGGTTTATTAGTCTTAGTTGCAGGTAAGCAATACATTTCAATAGTAAGCTTCAATGACAAGCCCCACCAGGAGCAGCTTCACTGCTGTTCACCCCATACCCCAACTGTCAGTCCACATCTCACAGGCACCAAAACATTCTAACGCATCACCATGCACCAACATTCCACACAGGACACAGGTTATGACAGGAATGCAGTGTAAATGTTACTGTAGCAGAATATGACCTTGGATATTTTACAGCAAAGCAGGAGCCAAGCACAAGCGACCATCCTTGCTCCTTTGATCATTGGAGCTGAAGGCATAAAAGGTACTGAAGCAGGGATGTGGTTAGAAGTATGGACAGGTTACCTGTGGAGCAGATAGTGAATGACTGATTTCCGACTCCTGATTTGCTGACAGCATAATGTATGCAGGGTTGGATGAAAATATTTCAACACTTTAAGTAGCGAACAGACTAATAGGTGAAGGATGTGTGATGAACTATGATTGGGGCCATTAAAATGGGTGATAAAATATAATTTTGTACTATCTTACATGTGTCCTAATTTGCATATCATCTGATGATTTCTTATAATTATTATAGTCATTCTGATACACCTGATTTATTCAAATACCTAAAAAAAATCATATGATAGTAAAATACCAACTATTATGTCTGTGTGTTTGAGTGTCTGTGACCTGATTTGGGAGTATTAAGATGAGGCTCATTGTATCATCATCTGTAGATAAGAGATTTTCTTATGAGCTTGCTGACTTTTAACACTTTCTATTTATCAAAATATATTTTGATTGAGAAGGTGCTCAACATTGGTCCCTGAGGACCTGCGACTCTCTAAAATAAGTCCCACAAGCAAACCTAAACAGAGATATCTGGAGATCTTTTATGAGTCTCTTCAGTAACAGGAAAGGCATTCCCTTTTCAGACTGAGGTTTGTTGAGCACTTTAAAGAGACAATGAAAAGCGCTAGTAGTGATTTCCAAGTCTGTGTGAGAAATGGTGGGAGAAACAGAGGAGGTAGAGTTGGAGACAGTAGATATACCTGAAAAAGTGCACCCATTTCATGACAAAAGGGTTCCCATTCACTGAGGGCTAGCTCACACTGGTGATCGAAGCAGGCACAATGTGTACTTTTGAAGTACATACAGGCCTTTGTGTACTTCTGCTATTTGTGGATTGAAATAGAAACTGGGGATGCTTCAGGGCTGTTCATAAAATATGCAAAAATAGATCCTCCAAAGGGCTTTGATCCATATCTTTTTGATTGAAGTAGTATTAACTTATATTGAGCACATAACCTTGTTCGACAGGAGAATACTTCATGTGATACAGAATGATTGCGTGGATCTTTTGACTTTGTCAGGGCAAACATGGTCCCTTTAGCCACACATACAGAACATCCAGACAGGGATCAACTTCCAAAGACAAAGACTAGGAACATGGTGGCAAAATGTATAAATATATTCAGACCTCTAAGACAGGATGAACTACAGCAGTGAGGCATTCAGGTCCATGGCACCATTCGGCCATCTACATATGCATAAGCAACTGCCATTAAACCCTTAAATGCAATACTGGGGCAATACTGGGGCATTTCCAGACTATTGCTATTTTGGATAGGAAGGAAAATGTATCTGTTCAAACAGTGAATCCTCATTCAACCAAAGGTTAAAAACCGAATAATTAACATGTGCCTTCCATTGGGAATGGCACCTACCTACAGCACTCGAAATGAAGGAGAAGTACATTTGCAAATGTATACATCACTACATATGGCATGCCTTAGGTGGCTACACTGCATGAGATCCTAAGGCAAATGTAGGAGCAGCATGACACCTCAGCTGCTGCGGACATTGGTTTGAAATTTTTAGTTAATATTAATACCATTGCTGATATTATTTTGGAACCATAAAAACCATGACTCCACAGGACCAGTAAGAAGAGGGGTTACCAAAGCTTATCTTTCCAATTCATGTCTTCATTGACAAGATATTCTCCACACAGAGCCACAGAAACCCGAGTCAAAACTCAGATTAGACAAGAAAAAAAAAAAAAACAAGAAACAAGAGATACAACTGCCTCAAGGAGAGAGTGTGAAAATCCTGAGTGGATTCAAGAAAAAGAAAAAAAGACAGTATTACTGTGGAGATGAAGAGCAATGAGGATATCATTTGGGAGATAGGAGGGAAATTAGTGATTCAGAGAGATACCAGTTCTCTGAAGAACATTATTTTTATTTTTCACAGGATCGTGGCAATAAGAGACTAGATTGCGGGACCTGACAAGGGACAGACTGATAGGTCTGGAAAGCCATAAAGTGGTATTACTGAAGCAGCACATTCAAAAGAAGAATGTAGTTGGTTCCAGGAGACAGAACACCTCACAGAGAGAGGGTTTTGTTAAAGAGTGAGGAGTGGGCAGTAGCATTGCTAGACAGAGTGGCAGAAATAACAATAGATCATTGGAAGCTCACGTCTATGCTGAATATCGAGGGACTAATGACTTTGTTCATTTAGAAATACTGGCTACGTAAGGATCAGTACACCACAAAGGTGTTCAATGCTCCACAAAAACTAAGCAGGCCGAGGCAAGAATATCTTTACATATTTAATCCCATTGCAGCATGAATCACGTTCAAAAGCAATACCCAATGAAAACATACACCAAACACATTTTTGATGAGTATGAGTTGCAATTTAAGCAAATGATCATCCTTTACAATTGAATCATGAATACCCATATTTGGGGATGTATATATTAACTATCACAACTTGAACCAATATTATGCTGTAGCACTAATAGTAACAATATTCTGTAAAAAATGAACAAAGTATGACTTAATGATGCAACACTCTTATAAAAAATGCAAAACCACAATAGAGCTATCCAATTTTTTTTCACCCAATGCATTGCCCCTTCCTTCATTTTCGTGAAACACACTAACAGCCTGATTCATGATCGGGCCGTTTTGCGAGGCTCAAATAGCGAATCATAAGGAATCGCTATTTGAGACTCGCAAAACGGTAATCATGTAGGAATCGCAATATTAATTGCGATTCCCACTGATTCCTTATTTGCGATTAGCTAATTGCTAATCGCAAATAAGGAATAACTCCCCATGCATTCCTATGGGCCTTTTGGCCCATAGGAATGCATGGGGAGTATTCCTTATTTGCGATTAGCAATTTGCTACTCGCAAATAAGATAGCGATTTAAAGGGTGCCAGGGGTGTCCAAAGGACACCCTGTAGCACCCCTTAAATGCAAATTGAAACAGGTGTTGCGCACACACATGTCCAAAGGACATGTGTGTGTGCAACATGCAACTTAGAAAAATGCTTTTAAAAGCATTTTTCTAAGTTTTTGCTATTTACCGAGAGGTCTGACCTCTCGGTAAATAGCGGCCCAAAATTGCATTTTCGCAATTTTCAAATGCTTCATGAATTGCATTTAAGGAATCTCAAATAGAGATTCCTTAAATGTAATTCCTCGCAATTTAGCGATTTAGCAATTACCGATTTTTGCATTTGGGATGCTGAATCCCAAATGCAAAAATCGCACTCGCAAAGGGCCGGATTCTCAGAATCCGGCCCTTTGCGAGCCGATTTAGCCTTCATGAATAAGGCTGTATGTATTTACAACATTACCTCAAATGTATATTAATAGGCGAGGATAATTGAACCATTGCAAGATGATTCGAGTGTAGACTCTTATGTTAATGGCATATACATTGTAGATAAATTGGTAGAGCACCGTCAACATGTTGACAGGTGAGCTATAGCATTTGCCAAGGCAGATTTGAAGTTGGCCATCAGAAGATTTAAAATATACTTTTGAAAATAATCTTTGTGGGATATAAATTGTCCGGTGAAGGTCATGTCATTAGCACCAAAGCTCCTAGGGAAATATGGGAAGTTTGAGCCTCCAAACACTTTGAAAAAATTGGAAGCATTAATTAGTTATTTAATTAATTAATTAATTAATGAGGTTTCTGAATTTTAAAAAGACATTATACAGAAAGACTAAAACCCAAACCCTTGAAGCACTTGACTACCTCTATGTTTAGAGAATAAGAGTGGAAGGGAGAACACTGTCAAATTATTAAAGACTTGCACAGGTATTTGATTGCAACTGTTTATTGCAAAGACGAAATAACAAGGTTAGAATAGTGATATGAATAACTAAAAGTCAGTCAGGACACACATGGCATACACAATGAAGGCAACAGCCACCAAAAGCATACAAACCACCGATATATTGTGCAGCAGAAACACATTTCACTCAACAGAGAAAATTCTCACAGCAGTTCAGACAGACAGTAAGCATTAAAGAGCAACCCAATGCATGAAGTAAGAAAATAATTTTGGTAATGCCTACACCATTTCTAGGGCCTTCCACTAAAGTAAGCATACTGAATGCTTATGTGTTACATGTAGCCTCTTTGCCATGGGCGACAAGTAAGGGCAGCTTGGATGTACAATTTGAGTATAATTTGACATTACCAATAAAGGATTTTCTCCAATATCCACCGGCAATTCCTGAGGATAGCCATTGCATAAGTATTGAGGTTCCGTTATTCTGAACCCGTTTCATAAAGGTCGTCGTATCGTGACGATTTTGGTAACAGCAGACCGCAAATGACAAGTGTGGTATGTACGAGTGTTTTCGTCATGTTCGAGCGATGGATTCACTACGTATTTAGGGATTACGTTCTGAACCTTTGGGTTCCATTTTGTGTACGGCAGCCATTTTGTGGATTGCCCTCACATAGGCCTATGACTGTGGCTGAACAAGTCTCTAGGACACATGCACCTTAGCTTGAGTTTGTGCTGACTTCTGTGTGACCAGAGCAAGCTGACTCCATTGCCCGAAGCTAAACGCGTTAGGCCAGTTCCTTGCTCGGCAGCTGGTCAAGATAGAGATCAAAGAGCAGGACATTGCTGATTTTATGGTACATGCACACACCCTTCTATCTTGCTTCTCATCTGTTTCTGTTCCTTCTTTCATGGCCTATTTAGGGTTTGGGTTGTGGTCCTTTTATTATGGGTTCGTTTGGCCTGTCCGAGCAGGAATGTTGGATTTTGCCTTGTCATTTCTGGTGGGCTGGACAACTGAAAGTGGGCTTGTTGTCATGCGATATGTTTGAAATGTCATTACGTGATTGGTCAGTTTGTATGTAATTGATGCTAGCCAGGAATGTGATTTTTAGCATAAAAGACGATGTCTTGCTCTATGAATTTGTGCAGTCTCTAGCGAACCACCCGTGTTGTGCTTCGTAGATCTCTGTTCCTGGTTGCAGCCAATAAATTTGATCTTTGATGTCACCAAGAAGTATCCCGTGTCTCTGTTTGCCAAGATAGGTGAATCCGAAGACATCGGGCGTTTCCCCTGGCGCCGATGGGTTCTAAAACCCGGTTCTTCAGTATCAATATGTTTTTTACACAGACAGACAGGCACAGCCTGCGATGGGCATTAAACAACATACTTTGGACGGTGGTGCAGTGGGTTTTCAAAGACACAGAATAAAAAATAAAGCATACACATGTGATGCCCTGCTGATTCAATTTCACAAATAGCCGAAGGAAAGGGCCAGATATACCAAGGGTCCATTTACAAAAAGTGATTGCAATTTGAGCACTTACATTTTGAGAAAGGACTCTGATTTTGGGAAGCAACCTATGTACTTATAGTTCACAACGTAAAATCACAATTCACATGGAATCACAAAATGACCTTAATTAATTTGGCAAGTTGTGATTTGCAACCCCACTGCGATTCACTTAAAACACAGGGATAGTGGTCTGGAGGGAATAGTAGAACACCATCTCTGTGCTTGCATTTTCAAATGGCTATAAATATTTAGGATGTATGTTGATACCACGCATACTTTTACCACGCAAACCATTAGCACGCATTTTTTACAACGCAGGATACCTTACAACGCATACCTTTACAACGCATTACACTACAATGCAGCTACTATTACAACGCATACCATTACAACGTAAGTATAGGTA
The DNA here is from genome assembly GCF_964263255.1 of Lissotriton vulgaris. NCBI lineage: Eukaryota > Metazoa > Chordata > Amphibia > Caudata > Salamandridae > Lissotriton > Lissotriton vulgaris. Next base: position 742,465,299 of record NC_141695.1, on the reverse strand, counting down.
AGTATATACTTTTTTAAAATAATGTAATTAATAATTTTTTTATTAATTTATTATTTAAATTACATTTTAATAAAGATTTTGTTAAAATATATCTAAAAAATACCCCTGTACCCCAAAACTCAAACCCAGCCCTGAACCCTAAAAATACCCCTATACCCCAAAACCCAAACCTAGCCCTGAAACCTAAAAATACCCCTGTACCCGAAAACCCAAACCCAGCCCTGAACCCTAAAAATACCCCTGTACCCCAAAACCCAAACCAAACCCTGAAACCTAAAAATACCCCTGTACCCCAAAAACCAAACCCAACCCTGAAACCGAAAAATACCCCTGTACCCCAAAACCCAAACCCAGCCCTGAACCCTAAAAATACCCCTGTACCCCAAAACCCAAACCCAACCCTGAAACCTAAAAATACCCCTGTACCCCAAAACACAAACCCAACCCTAAAACCTAAAAATACCCCTGTACCCCAAAACCCAAACTCAGCCCTGAACCCTAAAAATACCCCTGTACCCCAAAACCCAAACCCAACCCTGAAACCTAAAAATACCCCTGTACCCCAAAACACAAACCCAACCCTGAAACCTAAAAATACCCCTGTACCCCAAAACACAAACCCAGCCCTGAACCCTAAAAATACCCCTGTACCCCAAAACCCAAACCCAACCCTGAAACCTAAAAATACCCCTGTACCCCAAAACACAAACCCAACCCTGAAACCTAAAAATACCCCTCTACCCCAAAACCCAAACCCAGCCCTGAAACCTAAAAATACCCCTGTACCCCAAAACCCAAACCCAACCCTGAAACCTAAAAATATCCCTGTACCCCAAAACACAAACCCAACCCTGAAACCTAAAAATACCCCTGTACCCCAAAACCCAAACCCAGCCCTGAACCCTAAAAGGTTAAATTAAATGATATACTTACCTATACTTATACTTACGTTGTAATGGTATGCGTTGTAATAGTAGCAGCGTTGTAATGTCTTGCATTGTAAAGGTATGCGTTGTAAATGATCCAGCGTTGTAAAGGTATGCGTGGTAATGGTATGCGTGGTAAAAAATGCGTGGTAACAGTTACATACCATATATTTATATTTTTTACAGCAGATAGTGTTCCTTAGAGGAAATGGTACTGCTTTAAAAAAAGTTTGCCATTTGGGAATGAGGGATATTCAGTAATGGTCCCCTGAACCGCCTCCTACTTCCCTGAGGCTGCCAAACCATCCCCTCCTTTGATGTTTTGGTAACTGATCAATGGTTTGTAACCAATAGTGAGTTGCACAACACTGATACATTGCATACTTAAACACAGTTTGAAAGGAACAACCCTTCCAAACAGCAAATTCGAATGAGTCGCATTTTACGAGTAAAATACGTTTTGCACAATACAAAAAGACATTTTGCAATCACAAACCCAAAGATTTTGTGAGGTTTGCACAAAATACATATACATACATCTTACCCTAAATGCTCTGCCCCTAGCCTTGAGGAAAGATAATACATAAGTGCTCAAAATAATAGTATTGACTCTTCAATTACAAAGCCTCACCAAGGAAGACAATGCGAATAAAACACCTCTGGGGGTGTTTTACTTGTTTCATTCAGATGTGACCTCCATAATACTGGGGTGAACACAACAAGACTGTAAATAGTGAACATAATTAACTGTACCTGGCAAAGTATGGGCAGTGATCTTTACAGGCCCTCTTGCTAGGTCTGCTAAAAACCTTTCTCAAGTGTGAACAGGAAATTAAACAAACGTACATGTCATAGACAAACCACATGTCGCCTTTTGATACAGAATAGAGACATTAAAAACAAGCAATACAGAAAAAAAACTCATAGCAAGTGAACAATTCTCATCATTTGAAAATTGTGAGCTCACTGAATATTTTCTTCCATTTCTGTCAATGTATAGAACAAAAAGTGAACTGGTCGCATGTCCAAATGTAACCTGAATATGATTAGTGCTACCTGGTACTAGTACTACCTGATAATGTCATTTTAGACACAATGTGAATATATTTGTGCCATTTTAATTTGAACACACGTGAGATCTCCTACATGAATGGGGACTTGAGGAAAAGTCTATTTCAAGTTCAAGCTACTCTGGAATTATCCATTATAAGAAGCTAGCAGTCAACTGGAAACATGCTTTACCAGTGACATATAAAAATGTATAATCTGTCTACAGAAGATACTCTATTGCCTGCCTGCAATTGACACCAGTGAATTGTTTTGGGAGATAGGGGTGCAGCACATATCACTGACTATTTTGTTGTGTAAAAATGTCCACTTTGATGAAACAGGTGCTCATCACAAACTTTACTTGGCAATCACATCATCGATGTCCCCACCCCTAAGCCCCACATGCCCACCCCACAGCTATCTCATTTAATTGAAGTGCATTTCAACATTTTCAACTTTATATTCCCCCCAAAACCTATGATTCCATATATGAACCTCTAAGCAACCACATTTCCTAAAAAGAACCTTGAACTACCTGTCTATCTTCCCTTTCACCATGGTTCACCAACTGAAAACACCAGACAAAGTTCTGACACCTCCTGAAAAACTTTCCAGGCCCTTGCTAAGCACCTGTTTCAAGCGACAACATACACATCATAACTCCTGCACACCTGTCTCAATAATGGAGCCTGAACAAAAAAAGCCCAACTGACAAAGATCCGAGGAAACACTAGCTAAAGGGACAGGTGGGCGGGGAAAATGCCTAACATTTCGCCCAGCCAGCAGACCAACTAAACTTAAAATGGTGGCATGGAGCCCAGCTGAACCTCTTATATAACTTGGAATATATTGGGCTACACATTTTGCCCAAATCAAAATGGCAGTTCTTGGACTGCACCACTCGCCCAACCTGTCCGGGAAGCAGACCCCTCTGTGATCGGCTGCCACCCAAATCCGCTTATCATTGCTTTCCTCCTAAAATTGTTGTCTCTGTTAACCCTAGGTCTGTGGAGTATTTGTTCCAATTAGACTCCCCTCTTCTTCCTTATGAAAATATTCTGATTTCATTGATTAACCAGTAGCAGCTGGAAAAGTTTGAAGGTGGTGAGCCATAACTCCTGTTCCCAATTTCAAAAAGAGAACAATGAAATCAAGCTTAACTGTCTCAAGAGAGGCTTGTAGTAGGAGATGGTGTTTGGGGATTCTCTAGCCAATAACATCTTGAACATTTTGGTTCAAATAGTGGATATGAAAACATGTTGTTCACATACATTTGCTTAACAACAATGAATCTGAAAAGGCAATCATGATATATTCCAGTACTCTCGTGTCTGCCAACTAAGCCTAGCCCTGTGATAAATGTTTCTGGTTTTCGTGCCTTAGAATAACTTTAGGAAAATGAAGGCAAAAGAGTGCATTTCAGGATAGTTTCCATGAAAAAAGAATAACTGAAACAGGTACTTCAGAAAAATAAATGTTATATGGCCTGGCCTTTACCATAGCATCAAACTATGATTCTTTATTTAACTTGTGTTTATTTTCTCATCCTGTTCCTTTCAAATAGTTTCTTTAGCACATGCTATAACTGAGATTATTGTTGGAATATGCAGGGTATGCAAGGCAAACAGTGTCTTAAATACATATGTATCAACATCACATGCCACAGGTGCAACCAATACATTTGGAATTATCACTATTATCAGAGGGCCAGAAGTGTGCCACGGGTGGCATTGGGAACCATCATGCCGTGGATGGCCTTAATGTATTAAAAATAGCCACCAATATTCCAGGGTCAGTATTCTACCCAAGGTTTGTACCATCCTGCAAGAGAAGTCCTAAAATGCCACCAATTACCGCAAATATACCACAAGTGTCCTCAAAATGATAAGAATTATCAAAAGCATACCTGCAAAATAATTTTTAACATGGTGGGATCCATCCTGCTGTGATGGCTGAAACTGCCAGAACTTACAGCCAACACATGTCTGGATAAACACATGTGCCAACATCCTGGCTGATGGCAAGCGAAACCCAGCAGGAAGATCCTGACCACAGGCCAGCTGGGACACAGAGGAGCGTAGGCTGGCAATGCACCAGTGCCAGCAACTGGCCCACAAATGGAGAACAAGACACCACAAAAAATATATCTTCTGATTCAGGCCTAGCCACAGTACCGAAACTACAGTTATCGCACCACAGACAACATTAGCAGAATCCTTGACACAGGAGAAATTATAGCCTTCATTCTCCTGAACCACTCTGCAGCATTTGACATGGCCTCACATCCCATAGTTATCAAGCACTTGTACGAAATTTGCATCTAAGGGTCTGTTCTCCCGTGGATCTGCTCCTTCTTAACATATGAAGGACAAGCAGTTAGCCTGGCACCGTTCTCCTTGAAAATCCCAAACTAATGTGTGGGGTGCCTCAAGGGACACTGCTCAGATCTGCCCTCTTCAACGAACACATGATCCCTCTGGCCAATGTCATCCATGCACATGACATCAAGATCCTGTCCTACTCTGACAAAACACAACTCATACTACCCCTCTCGGGCAAGTCCCCATACAAGAAAAAAGTTCACTACCTATATGACCTATGCCGCTAACTGGATGAAAGCCAACTGTCTTTAGCTCTATACGGACAAGATAGAAATAATGACCTTCAGCAAGAGCACCTCACCATGGGTCTCCCACTGGTGGCTGCCCAAACTTGGGCTCACACTCATATCCAACACCCATTCCAGGAATCTCTGAAGAATTATCGACAGCAAACTGGACATGACAGCACAAGCTGATGCCGTTGCTTCATCCTACTTCAAGATCTTCAAATGCCTTCCAAGCAACACTAGAGAAACTGTCATTCATATGTTAGTAGCCAGCAAATTGGACTACAGGAACACCCTGTATCCCAGGATCCCTGGGAAGACTACAAGTTTACCAGAAGTCGGCAGGCTTTGTCATCCTCAACCTGCCATACAAAACTCACATCACACCACACCTCAGGGAGCTCCACTGGCTCCCATCCCACAAACATACTCATTTCAAATTCTGTGCAAATATGTTCAAGGCAAAACACAATGTATTTTTCTATCAACCACCCAGGCACCTCCACTCCACAGGACTTCTACTTGCACACATGCCATGCATAAACAGAACAAGATCATGAGGAAAGTTAGGCCAGAATGGAGCTGTATGCTCAGAGCATCCGATGTAGCATCTTTAAGTCGTTTATAATGATACCTTATAAACCTCAAAAATAACCTTTCTTTAGTACAACAACCAGTGCTAAAGCTCTTGTACTGGCTGCACCACACGACTAAAAACCAACGTCCCGAGGCCGAAATGGGCCCGGTGACTACGGCGAACAATGTGGCAAAATGGTGCCTGTTCTGTGCATGGTGTTAGCAATGTCTGGAGTCCCTGAAGAGGGCGTAGGGAAGATGGGGCTGGGGCATGGTGCATAGTGATTCTCGGCCTGGGAGCCGAAAGTGAGACCTTGTGGCAGGGCTATGCTTTGCACTTAAACACGAAATGAAGAAGTAGGGTAGGGGCAGCGATGGGACCCCAGAGTGCAGTTAGTTCTTAAATACCAAAACCAACATTTTAGTGAACATACTTGGATTGAGACGGATAAGAGTCATTACCTCACTTATAAAAAATGACTAAACTGGGTACATGTCAGTGTGTATGAGAGGGCGCAAACTCAGAAGATTGCACAATTGGCTGAACCAAATGAAGCTCTTGTGGGATCCAATTGTCATTATATACCCAGATGTCGAAAAGGCATTCAACTCCATCAGTTGGGCATGCCTTCTAAAGACAATGATAGACAATGAAAGGATTTTAGTTGGGCCTACATTTTTATAGTCAGATGGCTAACAGCAGTGGTGAAAGTCACCAGACAGGGATATTCACTTACACCTTTACTGTTTGCTCTCGTAGCATTGGTATGCTGGGTTAGATTTAGACATGACAGCATTCCCTGAGATCACAAGCAGCACAGCCAGAAAATAGTTCATTGTATAGAGATGATGTCCTGTTTTATGTCACTGATCCCAGGGCTTCAATAATGACAGTATTTTCTGTATTTCAGGAGATTTGAAAATATGCACTTCATAAGATAAACTAGATTAAGTTGGTAATATATCAAATAAACACCGGGGAGTTGCAAAGAGGTATGGCACAATATATCGAGTTGTCAGTGGAATGCTTTAGTTACCTGGGTATAAATATAACACTGAATAGATAAACAGTCTTCATAAGACATTTGGAAGTACTCCTTCTGGGGTTCCAAACAGATTTGCAACCGTGGCCCACTTGCAATAATGGGGAGGGCGGCGATTTTTATAATGATCACACTGCTGAAATTGTTATAAAAAAATAACACCTTTATGAGGAGAAGCACTGAAAAAGTGAACACGCTGAAAAGTTTTTTGCATTGGGATCTCTAAGTAGGAAATGTATGGCAAACAGCAAGAGGAATATGAATTTGGCATACACAATTCAGAGATGACTTAGAATCGGAATTTTGTACTGGAACATTATACCTGATAGTACCCCCAGGAAAATGGAGTAATCCTGGGGGAGTTAAACAATGAAGAAGTGACGCTCATTTACAGAACCCTAATTAAAACAGACTGAACAATTGACAGAAACCAAGTGCAACTTGAGAGAGGAACGAGGACTCAATGGAATATATTGAATAGGAACCTGCACTCACATATCCAAAGAAGGTAGTTATAAAATTAAGATGGAGGTTGATCCAAATGAAAAGTGTGCACAGGGGTTACTATAATAGAAGTCGACTCTATAAAATAGGAAGAGAACAGACTACCTACCACATGCTGGAAATGCACAAGAGGAGAAAGTACATTTCCATAAACAAATTAGGGATGTCCTATAATACATGCACACTGGTAAGAAATAACAGTAGAGGAAGCTGCCTGAAGAGGATATACCATGCAAGCCCTACTTTATTATACTGGGTATTCCTAACAATATTGATCACATCATAGTCAATCTGATGTCCTGCATGGTGGTGTCCAAAATAGCTAAGAGAGATAAAGCAAAGGAATGGGGTAACCAAGAAGTCCTGAACAAATAGAGGTGGCAACCAGGCATGGACATATGCATGGAAACAGAGAGAGTGGCATACAAGGGGGAGAGTAAACCCCCAAAAATTTGAGAAGGTTTGGGCTTGATGGAGATCCTATTGTGGAATAAATAGTGGGGATGACATGTTCATGCAGGAAAGCACCAATAAAGAGGGGCAGACTGATTACTAAATATGAGAGAGTATAAAACTGGCTCATATGGATGCTGGGGAATTCAATGTTTGTGGGGATTTAGCCTTAGGAGAGGGAAACTGTGATGTTTCAAGGTTACGGGAGATAGTGAAAAAGTGAAATAGTGATTGTATTTGTAGAGCGCAACGGTTGCTCCGGAAGGAGCATCCTGGCGCTGTTCTGGAGGTATGCAGTCAGTTACGTAAGCAGAATTAGATGGCGGCCATGACATAATCGTCTGGAAGATTAAAAATCCAGGTTTTCAGTTCCTTCCTGAACTGGGATTCTAGAGTTTGGGACCTGAGATTTTTAGGCATGGAGTTCCAGGCTCTGGAGGACAGATAAGTCAAGGTTTTGCCCCCTTTAGTTTTGAGGTTGAACCTAGCTATCTTTATTTGATTGTCGTTAGAGGATCATAGAGTCCTGGGGGGGTTGTAGTGAGGGTAGCGCCTGGTGAGATATTTAGGGCCTGTGCAGTGGAATGCCCGGAATGCGATGATAAGAATTTTCTTTTATGCAGAGGCAGCCAATGAAGAGTTTTTAAGGCAGTAGATGCTGAGGATTTCCTGGGCAGTTTTAGACCTAATCTGGCTGCTGAGTTTTGTACACTTTGCAGTTTTTTTAGTGTAGATTTTTTGACTCCTGCCATCAGACTATTGCAGTAGTCTAGGCGGGCGAGGATTAGAGCCACTGCTACCGTCTTTCTTGAGTCAGTGGGCAAGAAGTCGAAATTTTTTTAAAGAGATTTAATGATGCCAAAGCAGCATCCAGCAACCTTCCTGACGTGTTGGTCAAAGGAAAGCTCGGTGTCGAACAGGACTCCGAGATTCCTTGCTGTTGTTACGGTCTGGGGAGGAGCGGTGAAGTCCTCGGACAGAAATTCACATTTTTTCCCATTGGGAGGATTTCAGTCTTGCTGGCGTTACATTTAAGGTGATTTACTTCCATCCAGTGGAAAACTTCCTTCAGACAATTTTTAAGGTTAAGTTCGGCATTGGTAGAGTTTTCCTCTAATGGCACGATGAGTTGAGTGTCATCGGCATCCGAAGTTACGAGTATGCCAAATGATTCAATCAGAGGGATGAGTGGGATTAGGTAGACGTTAAAAAGTAGAGGACTCAGGATGGATCCCTGAGGGACTCCAGAGCGAACTGTCTTCTCTTTGGAAAGGAAAGGGCCCAAGGCAATGGTTTGGGATCTGTCTGTTAGGAAGGATGTTATCCACGCGAGAGCTACGTCTGAAATACCAATGTCTTTTAGTCTGCCCAGCAGTATAGAGTGGGAAATAGTATCGAACGCCGCTGTGAGGTCCAGCAGAATCAGCACGCTGTTCTTTCTTTGATCCTGAAGCAGCTTTATGGAGTCTGTCAGTTCAATTAGTGCTGTTTCAGTGGAATGGTGAGGGCAAAACCCTGATTGTTGGGGGTGGAGGACGTTGTATGTTTCTATGTGGCTTTTTAGTTCTCTGTAGACCAGTTGTTCCGTGATTTTTCCCAAAACTGGGAGGAGAGATATTGGGCGTAGATTGGAGAGGTCTGAGGGTGATTTATTATGTTTTTTCAACAGAGGTTTTACAATTCCTTGTTTCCATACTCGTGGAACAGTGCCTGTATTGAGGGAAGAGTTTACGATCTTATTTATAATTGGATTCACCACATCAATTAGCTGATGTCGGATTCTAGGGGGGCAGGGATCTGAGGGTGCTCCTGATTTACAGGCTAGGATTACTTCACGAGTTTGGGATAGACTGACCGGAGTGAAAGTTTTCAGACTTCCAATGGCAGTTTCTCCCTGGTTGAAGAGAGTAGCAGCATGAGAGACTTGATGTATGGGAAAAATTTTCTGTATTGAGTCAATTTTCTCCTCAAAGAAGTCCGCAATTTGATTGCAGAAGTCTTGGGATGGAGGTATTTCGGGCTGTAACGATCTTGGGTGGGTAAAGGTCTTAACTATTGAAAACAAAGTTTTTTGTTTTTGTTTGGATTCTTTGATGGCATTGTTATAGAAATCTTTCTTGGCAGTTTTTATGTTGGTATGATAAATCTTCCTCTGCTGGATGTAGGAGTTCCTGTCTGCCGTGTTGTAAGTTTTGCGCCAATTGCGTTCGCCTTTTTTGCATAATAGATGGGTTTTAGCTAAATCTGGGGTAAACCAGGGGGCATTTTTCTTGCATCTTTCATCCCCTCTTCGGGGACGTTTGGGTGGTGCACGTACTTTAATCTCGTGTTGTATCCAGTTGAGATCAGTCTATTAAGTAATTGTACTATGTTGTGTTGACCTGATATAAAATTGGTAGACTACATTGTTGTGTTATAAAAAAACAAAAACAAATAGATACATTCCAAAAAAGAAGGGATCTAAGCACTCTGGGCCTGATTATGATGCCGATCGGAAAGACTCTGACTGCTGGACGGAGGCTTTTCAACCGACATGGTTGGTTTGAAGTCTGCCAGCCGTATTATCATGATGGTAGTCGGTGTTTAATCCAGCAGGGGAATCGGATGCGGTTCCAACGGGCTGCAGTCAAGAAGATCTTATAATCCCTTACATATGGCGTTTCTGCCGTTGGGATTATGATGTTGGAATCCGACAGCAAATCCATGACAGCCTTTCCGCATGGATTGGCTGTCGGAAACTGACTTTGGGGGCCCCTACCCTCCTGGCCCTCCTGGCCCCCAGGGGGGCACATATGATGCCCCCCTAAACATCCCTGCACAGTGTGGAAGGCACTGTGAGGTGCCTGCGATACTGTCCAGGGAAGTTTACAAACTTCTATTTTTCAATGCGAGATTGTACTATGGGTGGTTTCAACCCGCCGCCCAACATCCCATTGAAACATTGATGTTTCTGATCACACCATGTGCCGTCGCATCCCAAATAATGCAGTCAGACCACCGACCTGAGGTAGGTTGGTTCCCAATCCGCAACAGTGTCGCTCAGAGGCAACCTCATAATGAGGGCCTCTGTGTGTAGTGTATTTCCAAAAAGGTTTAGATGTCTTGCAGTCCGTTTTTTTATCCAGCACTTTTGCTTAAGGTGACTCTATGGGAGCACATTCTCCATGATGATTTTGCATAGGTCACAGGCCATTGTCTCACAAAGACTCGGAAAGAGAAGCTGGGGTGAGCTTTCTAAATGAATTTCAAACAAAGGAGTGAGGGGGAAATTAAACAAAATGAGTGATAATTCCCAAAACGGTGCGACACTTGTGGATGTGCCAGATGTAATATCAGAGTATCCAAATATTGAGAACAGTGAAAAGAGACACAGGCTAGAAACCAAAATCATCCCTTTCAAGAAATTTCAAACCACACACACATTGCAGGAGGCCATGACTAGAAGGAGACAGTGGTAGTCTGGTTGGATCACTGCAGCCAATCCAACTCAGAAAGCGGCCCCTAGCCTGCAGCTCTCCATGAAAATGTCAAGATGGCCGAATGGTCAGTCCAGCTCTGTGGAAATCTTCTAAGGGAATTCTTAGGCAGCTTAAAACGCAAACATCAAGTGGCCAATTCACAAGAAGCATGTAACAGTACATATAAGGAGTACTAAAGAAGTACTACTTTGTTAATACAAAATACCTTTAGGAAGATGCTCTCATGTGTGCAAAAAAGGGGCAGGTGTTGTGTCAAATGAAAAAAAATACTCATTGCAGTTATTGAAGTTATTGGTGTTCCCTGGGTGGCTTTCTGGTAACCATCAGTGAGTTTAGACTTCCATGTCTTCTTTGGCTCAGTGGTCCAGGATCTGTTTCACAAAGGTCAACTTACACTTTTTTGTAAGTTTATGATTGTTTGCTAATCACGTAGGGCCCGATTCACAGAACTAACTTAAGGCAAAATCCTAAACTTAATACCATTTTGATATTCACAGAAGGCACTTACTCGTTTTGGTATTCACAGAAGGCACTTACTCATTTCAGTATTCACAGAAGTTAGGAGTCTTAACTTTAGGACTCCTAAATGCCTTTTGTGAATACCGAAAGTCTTAAAGTGAGGATTTTTCTCAGTTTAGGAGTAGTAAAGTCAGGACTCATAACTTTAGGACTCCTAAATGCCTTCTGTGAATACCGAAAGTCTTAAAGTTAGGATTATTTTCAGTTTTGGAGTAGTAAAGTTAGGACTCTTAACTTTAGGATTCTAACGCCCTATCAGCATGGACACGCTAACGTGTGAATCCATGCCTTTGTGCATATTTTCCAAGCGCCATGCCTCGCATCGCTAATGAGATGCGAGGTAGGCGTTCCCGACTGAAACTCAGCTGGAATAAATGCTAACAGGGCTACTCTCTATTATCTAGTAAATCGCTAACAGGTTTATCGACATTAAGTGTAGCGCTAACCAGGTATTTCGCCGGATCTATTACGCCTGATAAAATCACCACTTAGCAATGTTTTGCATGGGTGGTGGATCATAATGCTAGATCCACCTCTCCCTATTAACAAGGTTTTCTCTAACTGTTGGTTATATCGCTGGTATTCCTGCTATATTTTATTCCTATCGCCGCTTTTGCCAGGATTTCTATCGCCTCTGCGGTGCGCCTTGTAAATATTGCGTTGTCCGGGCGATAGAATTCGGCACTAAGCGGCGTTAGAATTCTGCATGCTATATGCGGCCAGAGATAATTATCGCTGCCGCTTGCTGATATGCCCCTAAGTGAGCGTCTTTTCAGGTGGATGTGTACATGAAGCAGGAAAAACGTTGTTACTTAGAAAGGCAACAACTTAAGTAGGCTGACCCATTGCCCTATGCTGTATGCTGAGGTCGGCAGAATCAAAATACAAATGACAGTTGACAGACTCATGCATGAACAACGCTGGCCAAAAAAGTATCTACGTTTGTATATGTATATGTGTTTTGTATTTATATATTTTTTCACATGAGGCTGCCTAGAAAGCTAAATCTGTTCCTAGACCAGACCTAAAAATGAGCTCCTCCAGTTACTTGTAAATTACACAAATGCAATAAAATCCCACTTCTAACTTTCCTAGAAACTAAAGTCTTTCTTCAAGTAATTCAAGTCCATGGACGTTAAAAAGAAAAAACATTTACAGTGGTTTAGGTCTTTGGCATACCACAAAATGATGGGGCCCCCTCCAGAATGTGGTGAGTGGCCTCTGAAACTTCCATATCTCGTATACATCGATATTTTTATTTGTTTGATTGCGAACCCCTTAATGGTGTGACTCTGTTTTGGAGGGGCTGCAGGGGGCTGCGGTGCATCAGTGGAGTGGGTTGGGTTGCCTGCTTTGGTCACCAAGTGGACTACAAGAAAGGAAAAATAAATACATATAGATGCATTAGAACGTCTTAGAAACACCCAATTGCACATTTCTTAGATACCATGATTTCCCACTACTCATTGCAATTTATGGAAAAATAGAACCCGAGCAATTGAATCTGTACAATGTAGAAGGCCAACACTGCTGTGTCTAAAGCCCCGAGTAGGACGTTTGTCCATTACTCTGAGAACCAGAACAAAATAAAATACATTTAACAAGCAAACTAACAGAAGCCAAACTGAAACGCAACATATGGGTGGTTGTAGGAAAAACACTAAGACAAGTTAATGAGCTCGCAATCACGTGTGAATTTTTCACTGAATGCAGTGCTATTTTCCTATACTATTTATAAAATATTTTTTTCTGCATTGTAACGGCATGCCCATTTGTCATTCGAAATTAGGTAAGTAGCCCTGTCTCATTCAGAGGCACCATAGCATTTGCAGGGAGGAAATTGGGTAATGCTTCGACGCTTTAATGAATGTCTGCTCCCAAAAAAAATACAAGTTCTGCCCTCATACCGAGATTTGAGCCTCATAAAACACCCAAAAAGCACATGGAATTGTGTGTTAACGACGCGTACAATACTTAATCAGTTGGCCTTTTTTACATTGTTTTGTGGCACTAGGCAGGCCTGCGTTTCGATATTTAGCACCTGTTTCTATTTTCTGTGCAATTTAAATGCAATCACATTCGCCAGCTAAGTAATTAAACGGCCGCAAGATCGGACAGGAGCAAGTAATGGCAAATGGGCAATTACGCAGTGTTTGCTAGGAGTGAGACTACTTGGAAGCCAGTGCCATTAGAGCTAGTGACTGGAGAAAATTTGCAATTATTTACACGCCAGTTATTAAGCACTTACGTGTAATATGCCACCGAACCTGAATCATTTCCAGCTGCAAGCCACAGACGATGATAAATCACTCTGATCAATTGCCAACACTACAAACAGAATCAACACAACTGGCTCACGATCTTCGTAACAAGAGAACTTTAAAATAGCAAGACAGAGAAGTAGCCTAACCCTCGTGATTGCTTATGCTTCAATTTTTTTAATTTTTTTTATGATACACAACTTAAGGAAGGCATATCCACCGTCAACATAGAGCGAGCATTTCCCCCACCCCTGTAACTGCCCCCCTCTTGAAGTTATCATATGGTTGGTCTAGATCAAGTACTACTCCACCCCAATCCTTCACCTATGGCCAGCACCCTGCAAGCATGTACTTTTCATTTCCCATTAGGTCCAGGGATCGAAGTTCATGAGGCCAGGTCAAGACTCTTTAATCCTCATTCAGGAATGTCAAGACGTGGTCCCACATTCAGCTAAATTTATGGGTCTCCCCTTTCCAATGGTATGCTGTTGTCTCATTTGGAAGTAGTTGCCAGAGATTCTGGAACCATACTTCCAGAGAAGTGCCAGAGCAGACTCAGACTTTGTGTTTGAAGGTGAATTTTGGTAGGAAATTATTTTCCCTCTGGTTTAGTGTAGTGGATATGTTTCGGCCACTGGGAACCATAAAATCATTCGTTCTGGGTTTCTGTTTGTCTTTCTACCCTTGGATTGGGATATACTATCAAGCATATTCCCTTGAGTTCCTGAGTTTGGGATAAGTCGTTAGTATGTGCATGAATGTGCCTGGTTCGCCACACAGCATGGCCGGACTGGCCGAAGCGGGCACCAGGCAATCCCACGGTGCGCCACACGGGTGGGGGCTGGTTTTGGGCCCCTGGGGGCCGATTTTGTTACAGGGTTGTATCGGCCCTGTAACAAAAACGGCCGAAAACCGGCCCTGACAAAGAGCTCGGCGGCACCCCCCAACCCCCCGAGGGTGTTGTGGGGGGCGGCCGAGCACTTTGCCAGGGCCGGTTTTTGTTCCCAGTCCAGACCTGCCACACAACAGGACAAGGAGCATGTTTTATCTATAATATGTTTCTCATTCCTGTGCATGGTGTGCAGAGTTATTGGCCCATGTGAAAATGATATCCCAATGTTTAGAGTCTAGTGTGATATTAAGGTCTTTCTCAAAATGTCTCTGGTGAGCGGGTCTGCCTGTAAATATAGCATAGATTCTAGAGACATAGGGCAGATTTATCAGTCTTTCACACCACCTTGCTGCACTGCGTGAAAGGGAAGGAATGCATTGTATTTAACATTATAAGGTCCATTTCTGTCCTTTCCTAGCACTGGCACAGTTTTGGCTGCTTAGCGCCAACGCAGGTATCCCTGTGTCCTGAGTCAAAAACAAATGCTGAATGCATTTTTCTCTTTCTATGTGTGCTGCAGAATGCAGTGCTCACAGAAATAAGAAAAAAGAAAGAGAAATAAAGATATTTCTCCTTGTTTCGCTTCACCTGGGATCGAGCATAGCATTTTGTTGGCATATGTGGAATTGCACCAAAATCCACGGGTTTAATGCGTGGGAACACCCACTCTCCACCTCTGGAACACCTCCCTGCTGCAGAGTACTGCAAGGCAATGATTTGTGCTGCCTTGTGTTACTCTAGTTTTATCAAGCCGCACAATGTGGCCCTCCAGGGCTTGATAAATCTTATTTAAGATTTCATCGCCCTTGTGCCCACTGGTGTAGTGCAAGGGCAATGCAAAACCTTGATAAATATGGACCTAAGTACTGTGTTGTTGTGCAGGTGTGTACCTAGGGATTGTTCAGAGTGTGTTGCCAAGTTTGTCACAAGGAAATAACTTTCTTTGTTCTCTTTCTCTGACTTCAAGCATTCAAAATGAGTAATATGAAAAGACAAGAAGAGAACTATCTCAATAAACTAAGCTTTCACATAAAAGGAAAGAGCCCCTATCCTCATTTCTCCAAATAATATGATGTCTGCATTGTCACCCTTCTAGGGCTGACAGTTCTCCAGCACTTTTTTTCTTTTTCTTTGAAGGCCAACTACCCACTTCCAACTCTCGCATGTCTCACTTCCGTCACTGTCATCATTTATTCATAGGCATCTCCATATATTGTGACTTTAGCAGTGTTCTTATTGTGGCTCACTTCAGGACACGTAGGGGCATACGTACAAGCCCCTATCACTACCACAATATCACTTTTTACGATGTTGTGGTGGCGATAGGGGCAATGCCTTATTTACAAGCAGCATTAACCACTTATCGTGGCTTAATGCTGCCTTGCTTATAAGGCCCCCTTTTATGCTATGCTAACCAGAAAGGAGTGGGCAGTGAATGTTGGAGTGGGCATTCCACCACAACACCCATTGACTTTGACATTGCCCCCTATTTACAAGGGTAGCGTAAATAAGAGGCAGTCCCAAACTTAAGACCAGGGAAAACCTGGTCTTAAGTTGGCGAAATGAGGAGAAATGCATTATTTATCCTTGTTTTTGCTTTTTCCATATGTGCTGCCTTCTGCAGCACACACGGAAAAAGCTAAATGCCTTGGATTGTTTATGTACAAGAAGGTCCTCCTCCTTGTACATAAACAATCTGCAACTCGTGGAACTAATTACTCCCCACATTTACACCACAAACATTTCATAATACTTTGAGTTTTTAGTGTTCATAGCGAAATCCCCTCTGATGTGGATCCCTCAACACTTTTGGCGGACCTAGCCACCTTGGGACTGGAGAAGATCAATACAGGCTTCACACATCTTGCAGGACACACTCTAGATCTTGTCACGACCATCTCTCCCAATATCTGCTGTGAGGCTCCTTGCCCACTCACATGGTCAGACCACTTTCTACTTCGATTTAAAATAAAAGAAGTAAGGGCTTCTCCTGCTTTTTCTAAAGCCTCCCACAGTTTACGAAGACAATGGCATAACATTACGTCCAACCGCTTTGTGAACATTATTCCCAATCAATGCTAATTTGGCCTTAGATTGTCTAGCCAGCTACAGCAGTGTAGTAGGATCCACTCTAGGTCAGCTGGCCCTTCTAAAATCTTATCCTACTAAGACAAGACGTATGCAGGCAGCATGGTTCTCTCCTGATCTATGGAAGGAAAAAAGCCAATCCAAAAATTGGGAAAGATTTTGGCGTCCCTCCCATGACACAATTGATAAAGAAGTGTAAGACAATTCTCTTGCCCTATATCAAAAGAACCCAAAGAAAGCAAGCAAAATTCGTATTAAGGCACAACTTAATCAGGCAGGAAAATCCTCTAAGGAACTCTACTGCATCCTCAACTCTTTTACGAATCCCAAGGCCTGCAACAATGAGATAACTCCTTCACAAGAACTCTGTGATAAGTTAGCTAACCATTTTATCCAGAAAATTGAGAGCATATATGAAATTACTAAAGATAGGAACCCTTTAAATGACCTCTCTACCCTCAATCCCGCATGCTCTCACTACTCATTCCCTGGAAATATTTCAATCACTCTCAAATGATACTGTGGAGTCTCTTATGAAAACAGTTAAATCAGGTTCCCCTCAGGATATGTTACCTGCTAAGGTATCCTCACAACTTATAAACAGTTGGCACCCGCTGTCTGCTCTATTCTTAACTCTTCCATGAGCAAGAGCCATCCTCCATCCGAATGGAAGGCTGCCCAGGTAATTCCCATTCGTAAGAAACCTAATGCCCCTCAAGATGATCTGTCCAACTACCATCCTATCCCCCTGTTACCTTATTTGTGCAAACTTCTGGAAATCACATCAACAAGCATCTTTAAGAGTACACTGAAGCAACAGGGTGCCTTGACCCCTCTCAGTCCAAGTCCCGACCTAAGTTTAGTACGGAGTCAGCACTGATTGAAGTTACTGACAACCTCAGGCACTCATTGGACAATGAACAAGCAGCCTTACTACTGCTGGATCTGTCATCTGCATTTGACACAATATCTCACTCCATCCTTTTAAATAGATTAAGAAATGTGGGAGTCCACGGTCCTGTCTTCCAGTGGCTGTCAAGCTTCCAAACTCACCGCACCCAAACCATCAACCTCGGTTCCTTCCGCTCACAAACATCTGAGCTGGCGAAAGGTGTGCCTCAGGGATTCTGCCTTAGTCCCACTCTATTTAATACTTATGTGGCTCCCATAGCGAATTTACAAAGGGAATTGGGCTTCATCCCAATTTCATATGCTGACGATACCCAGCTCCTAATGGCGTTTGATAAACATTCTCCCAATCCCAGTCAACCTTCTCCGAAGGCATGATAGCCTTCTCGGCTTGGATGAGGAATAATGTCTTACAGCTCAATGCCAGCAAAACAGAGATTATGCTATTTGGAGAGACTCCCCTACTCTGGTCCCCAGATTGGTGGCCCACTGACCTGGGTGCTGCCCCGGTCCCGAAAGCAGTGCTAAAAAACTTAGGAGTATACCTAGACCAGAAACTAACGATGAAGGACAAATGACGACCACCGTGGGTTCCTGCTTCCACGCATTAAGCCTCTAAAGAAGGGTTTTCCCTTTTTTCCCCATGACAGTCGCAAAACTCTCCTGCAGGCTTTGTTAATAAGTCGCTTAGACTATTGTAATGCCCTCCTGATCTCAGCCAATGAATCCTCTCTTAATAGACTTCAGGTGGTCGAAAACAGTGTAGCTTATTTAGTTTCCAACTCTCCTGCCAGGTCTGCCTCTTTGCTGCTTCTCCATGGACTACCCTGGTTGCCTATCTGCAAGCGAATCCTATTCAAGATCTTCTGCATTGTACACAAGGCAATATATGACAATGTCCCTACAGGCTCATCCTATATCAGCCCTCAAGAACTTTTTGGTCAGGCTCTAAATCACTTCTCTCAGTGCCCCGAGTTAGTTAAGAAATACAGAATAGGCGGGAAAGCTTTCTACCATATGGCACCCTCCCATTGGAATCTCCATCCTAGCCACCTTCGGAAATGTACTAACTATCTCTGATTAATCAAGCTCTAGAAAACTGAGCTCTTTTGAACTCCTCCTCTTGTACTTCTATAGCACTCCAGCAGCATGCAGATACCCTTCAGGGGGTGATTTGGGCGCTTTACAAGACTTTAAATAACTAAATAAATAAATAAATCCTGTTTTTTAACCCCTTCGCTGTGGGGGTTATTCCCCTGCTGTGCTAGGGGGGAGGAGGGCACGCACAGCGCCCCCATGCTCATGACGAACTGAGCTCGTCATGAGCTACAGTGCTCCTGTGCTCATGATGAGCTTAGCTCGTCACAGGTGCATTGGCTCCGTGGAACGTTCAGCACAGCGGGGGATTCTCCACGCACCTGAGAGTTCCACGAGCCATGACGAGCTGAGCTCATTATGAGCACCGGAGCGCCGTGGCTCATGATGAGCTCAGCTCATCATGAGCGTCGAAGAGGTTAATGCCATTTTGTGACTTTCATGTGTGCTGCATTAAGCAGCACACATAGAAGTGACAAAATGGCATTTAAAGATTGTTATGTACAGGAAGAGGGACCTTCCTGTACATAAACAATCTTTCACCTACACGCAGACACCCTGGAACTATGGTGCAAGGGTGCCTGCTTTGGCGCTACACTGCTAAGTGTAGCACCAGTGCAGGGGGCAACACAAGGCTGCACCATATTGTTATAATATGTTGCAGCCCTGCGTTTCAGAAGTTGTAGAGGGAGGCGTTAAGCCATGACGGCTAAGGCCTCACTCCACTACTTCCTTGAACATATGCCCCTTAGTACAATTAGCCAGACACAATAAATAAAAATTCCTGTGAATACTAAATAGTTCATGCTTAATTTCTGGTACTACTGGTTGCAGTTTGTAATTATGACACAAGGTGGCGAAAGTTGAATAACTGAACCATATTTACCAGTCCCATTTACAGGTAATTTTTGACACTCAGCAACAGTGGGATAAATATAAACTTTCCTGGTGTCCCCAGCACTTACAGACTGAAATTCAGTACCCTATAGGTAGGTAAGAATGTTTCCAATTATGTTTTTTTCCAATTCATTATAATCACCAAAGAATGAATGTTATTAGGCAAATAGGAACTGAATACTGTGTTAGAAATTGTGTTATTAATGAAGGGGGGTAAGTACCCATCTCATGGAAAAAAAGGACCATTGACATTGACTACAATGAAGTGCGGTTTGAATACACTTACCAGGTTCATCCTGGTCAAAGATAGTACTTGCTGGTTTAGCCCTTTAAGCCCAAATCGAGCACAGGAGTACACGTATAAAGCCCTTCAGGACTTCAGGGGAGGCATTTAGGGACTCACAGGGTGGCAGGAGGAGTCCAGTCCAGGTCTAGCTGCCACTGATTGGCTTGGCAGTTGGAGGAAAGGTCTCTTGCAGCTTTTTGCATCCATGTAGCTTGAACGAAAGGTCAGCCTTATTTCCCTTGGAGTCCACTTCTTTGTTCTGTATATTAGAGAGAGAACAGTCCAGTCCTCAAGGGCTCTTCTCAGGTGCAGACAGCAGGTTCAGTACTTTTCTGATATTCCTCAGGTTTAGGAGTGTTCTGAGGTTGATGCCCAGAGATGCCACATTTATGCCTGCCGCAAGCTTTTGAATGGGAATGACCCTGGGGATGCCCTACCCATTACCATTTAAAAAGGATTGCCTGGGCTAACCCTGCCCACTTTGGGAATTTTTAAGATGGTCAAAGACTTTGGCCACTCTAACATTGGGCTCTGAGGGTTAGTTGTGTATGTGAGAGTGTACTATGGCAATCTTATTGTCCTCCCACATCCAACAATAAAATCCAGTTTTAGGCAGTCCCTGTACCCACAATAACCTCAGAGACAGACGTCTGGTATGACAAAGATGAGCTTTCAGCAACCGAATAGCAGCTACACACAAATTTGTTTGGCATTCTGTTTCCCTCCTGAATTGTGCCTTGTATGTTATATGTAAACATAGCAGACCTGTCAAATAGGTTGTGACACTGTAATGTCAAAAGAGGCCCACTGCCATTTGAGCTTGGCTGGCTGGGAAGAAAGGAGAAGGGCCCTACCCACATGTCAGCTAACATTTGCCTTTGACAAGGAAAGCCTCTTCGAAGTGCATCTCAAGGGTCATATGAAAAGCTCCGGTAGACCTGTCAAGCAGGTTGTGACATTTAAGCAGGAGTGACACTTTAATATGAAAAATTATTCTCCCAGCCCCACTCGCATATTCTGTCAGTTTAAGAAGTAATCTAAACCCATTCAGGTCAGTCTATTGTTTTGCTCCTGAGAGCAAGTTCACCCCTCATTCATACAAATTTAAATGCTAATTACTGTCCCGCTAAAGTGGGTGAACAAAATGCATATTTAGATTCCAGGGGCTTCAGGCAAGGCAAACGTAACTTTTTAAAAGTTACTTTTCTATATTATTTAGATTGAATCAGATTTTTAACAATTATTAAAAATAGTTGTTTAAATATTTTTCCAGTTTCCACCCAAGCCCATTTCTGAGCTACAGGATTAATATGTGATATTGCATTCCATGGTTTCCTATGGGGTAACCAAACCTACTACAGTGAAAAACTCTATGAGGGTATTTTCACTGTAAGGACTTGTTTAAGATTAAGGTTTTACATATTATCCTTTCAAATAACATGCACCCTGCCTTTATGGGCAATAAGGCCTACTCAAGGGTGACCTTTAAATATTTAAAAGGAAGAAAAAGTCCTGTCGAAACAGGTTTTTTTGATAGGTAGAATTTTCAGTTAATCCTTGCTCATCCAAGTTATTGGCGATAGTCCTACAGTCATGCTTACATTGTCACTGTAGTGGATGCCACAATGGATGCTGAAGTCCACTTGTGGCATTTAAGTTACAAACCCTGGTTAGCTTTGGTCCCGCATTTCAGGGACATATAGGTGAGCTAAATATGCCAATCAGGAGTATGCCAATGTCATCATGTTGAAAAAGTGACGTACTGGTGGCAGAGGGGTGTTGTTAATCTGCCCCTTGATGTCTATAGAAGTTAAAAGGTACTTAATGCAGACTAGGAGCAGACTGCATCCTCTCAGGTTCTTGTGCTTGATATCACGTAGCAAACTAAGCCAAGTTCATGGATATGCTCTGTATGCTCATGGCCCATTCTAGACTAAAGTTCCTCAGGCCATGTAACTTCCTTTTAGGATTGTACTCACTCTTTACAAATGGTATTTTTGCATTGTTTACAAGAGCCTATGCCATATACAGAGAAAGTGGCTAAACTGTGAGTGCCGAGGGGCATACGGTAATCCGCACAGAACGCATCCCACATGCCTTGCACTTGATACAGAGGTAGTGGCACAATTACGAATTTCGAGACAGACCGCACTTCAAAATTGGCTGCTAGGCACATAGACATGCCCAGAAACCTTGACTCCATCCCAGTCTGCATTTGATAGGCTTTACTACTACTGGTTTCCCCACTAATTTTACGGCCTGAGCCCACACATTTGGGCCTGCAAATTCTTGCTTCCCCATTAGAAGATTGGTACTTCTGGCTGTACAATGGATTACAAGTATGAGAAATGGCCCAAACCTAATTGTATAGTCTGTCCATGGTTATTCTAAATTGCTTACATGGCCCATAGAAAACATTGATTGTTAAGAACTTTCATCAAAGAGCTGCATGTAAACTGCTTAAAATATGTTAGGGCGTTATGTTTTTCCCCTGCCCTTTATTATCGATGCATGTATCGCTAAAAAGGGTTTGTTTATGTAGATACACTTTCTTAGTAAAGCCAGGCTTTGCCAGTGCTTTAAAACAAATCAAATGTATGTGAGAGAGGGGCTATAAAGAGGTGAGGGGCACTTTTGCTTGGTGGTACTGAGGGAATCAGAGGAGGTTGCTATGGGGGGTGCCAAAAGATTTTGTCGCACCCGGTACCACCAGCACGAAGGCCAGCCCTGTTACCAATCTTAAAACAAGAAAACTCAAGGCACTAGCTTTACTTGATTTATATTTCTAAAGCATGACTGATGTTGATCAAACTTGTGGATTTACATAATAAGAGAACTGACGAGTGATTGAATTATGAGATCAGTTATTGGAAACTGATTAGAAAAAGTGATCAGACTTAAAAGACTCAGCATTACCCTTGGGATGACACTTAACATCATGAGTAAGTTTACCAAAGAAAAACATTCCGAAACTAAACTTTGTAAGTGAGAACAGTAATTGTGTATCATATATGAGCTAACTGTTATAATGATAAGCTATCTTATTTTAAAAAAATGAAATCAAACTTGTGTATGTTTTATAGAACATTCAGAGAAAAATCCCAGAAGATTCAGAGAAAAGATATCTATTTCCTTCACATACCCTACATCAGCATCATTCAAGCACCTCACCCAGTTGAACCCAGGCAGATTATAGTTAGGTACCTACTGGGGAGTAAATTTGTATGTTTGAATGGAAAATTTAATAAATCTACTTAAGTCCTGTTGCATGTGCCCTGACTGGTAACAGTCATAATTCTTGGACAAAATGTCGAGATTGACACAGGGTCGCCTCCCTGGTTGAGAGCTAGCCCTGAGCATGGGTCATCCTCATTAGAATTTCTACCAGCTGGAGATACCTGTGGGGCTGGACATCCGGACGAGGACTACTCCCAGACTGTGGATGCACCCCTTCACTGTTTTCTTGGTGGTCATTCCACATATTGTTTTCATCTATCATTAGAGGCTCCCCCAAAGAATGTCATAATTACAAATGTAACAAGCATTTACAATGCAATGGTCTCAGTATTTTTAAAGTTAGAGCTATTGGCATTGCTCATGACATTATTTTTATTTATGTTCTTTTTGTAAAACATAAATAAATGGCTTTGTCATTTACAATGCCAATAGCACGGCAGGAGAGCAAGCACAAGCAACGAGGGGGCAGGACAGCAAGCACAAGCAATGAGGGGGGTGGAGGACAGCAAGCACGAGCAACGAGGGGGGGCAGGACAGCAAGCACGAGCAACGGGGGGAGGACAGCAAGCACGAGCAACGAGGGGGGGCAGGACAGCAAGCATGAACAACGGGGGGCAGGCGAGCAAGCACGAGCAACGGGGGGCAGGGGAGCTAGCACAAGCAACGAGGGGGGCAGGGGGAGCAAGCACAAGCAACGAGGGGGGGGGGCAGGACAGCAAGCACATACTCCTTACTGTTCTTCTTACTCTTTGGGGGGAGAGGAGGCGATGTGTCTGCTCACGCTGCCTGCACGCCCAAGTCGGCCCTCTAATTGGTTAATAAGGAACACCAATCAGAGAGCTGACTTGGGCGTGCAGGCAGCGTGATGAGGGGCTGCTCTCTCCCGATGACCTCAGGGAGAGAAAGAACAGCAAAAACACACCCCTCTATCCCAAAAAGACGGGGCTTGAACGGAGTGACACCCCTGTCCTCCAATGGCTGGCCTTCGTTTAGGAAGCCAGCCAATGGAGAAGAGGGGCGGGTTCAAGCCCCACTCTAGGAAAACATAAAATCTCGGCTGAGCAACACTGCTGCGCAGTGAACGCTAGGCTGAGACCTAAAAGCGGAAACGATAGTCCAACAAACACAAATGGTTAAATATTTTATTGGATTCAGAAATATAAAGAACCCAAAAAGTACATTTTAGTGGGAAGGTTGGAGCTTTTCTAAATTCTGTTGAGGCTGCCCATTGTGCAAACGACATTCTGTTTGATGCGATTGCACTTCTTTCCCACGAACCAATCTGATGATACCAACTTCAATTTTGCTTCAAAATTAAACAGCAGTCCGGAAGTACCTCCAACTAACATCACTCAACAAAAAGCTACTTCTGCATCAAAATGGACCAACTTGTGTATCTGACGATCTGTGTTCACACAACTATTGTATTGTCATTTATTAAAAATGTACCAAAAAGGGGGCGTGGCTTGGATGGCAAGGAGGCAGGATACCTAAGTAAAAATGAGATCCCGGACTCACCAGCAAAAAACAAAAACGGCCAAGGCAACGAAACGATAACGCTGGACAAATTACTGAAGAAAATCACGGAAGGCAACGATCTAACAAAAGCCACGAAAAAGACTGTGGACAACATCCAAATGGAGCTGATAGCAATAAGAGCCGAGAAGAGCAGAGCAAACTGAAGGATAGATGAAGCGGAGAAAAGAGTGAGCCACCTCGAGGACCTCACAGGGACAATGCACAAAGACCTGGGCATAGTGATAAGAAGAACCTCAACACTACAAAGGGCACTGGCGGAGCAGGAGGACAGAAGCCGCAAGGGGAACGTCAGACTACTGGGAGTCCCCGAAGAGGAGGAAGACACCCCAGGCACGTGCGCCCTCATGCTGGAGACCATAATTCCAAAGCTTACAGGCCTCAGCTTTGACAGACCCTTCAAGATCGAAAAAGCCTACCGCATTCCAGCTAGGAAACCGGCGAACAGCAACATCCCGAGACCAATAATCTGCAAGCCTCTACGAGCCAACCATACGGACGCTATATTCACAGTAGCTAGGAAAGGCCAGCCAATGTTGATCAATGGCCAAAAGGTGACAATCACTGAGGACTACTCAAAACTCACGGTTGAAGTGAGGAAAGGGTTCCTAGCCCTACGCGACCAATTGCGCAGAAGCAACATCACCTTCACCTTCGCTGGTCCTTCCAGGATGAAGATAACGGACAGGCACGGAAGCAGACTTTTTGAGGAACCCAGCGACCTACGGAGATACTTAAACGGCCCGGACCCGGACGAAATGGACCTACAAAGCCCAGGAGCAAAGCGAAGAGCGTCGTCGGACGGAGCTGAAGGAGGGGGGAGTGAAACAAGGGCAAGAAACAATATAACACTGGCCAACCCTGCGGAAACCTTGTGAGACTCTGCCCCCTACCTCTAGATGCAACAGAGACTATCTACGGAAACGACTAAGGTACGCATCGACAATCAAGAGAACCAAAGCAGAACTCTCAAACCACGCAAAGGCGCAGTACGAACGACAACTACCTCAGATAACGCACATTTGTGCACGCACATAGACACAACCGCATCTACCTCAACAAGGGGAAAGGGAACAGCTGAAAGCAGACCAACCACAACCGCGATCTAACGAGAAGAAGATAACCAGCTATATCATTTTTAAGCCCCTGTAACCCATGCCTATTCAGAATAACAACTAATAGTCACTAACTGAACTAAGCGTTCCAACACTATGCAAAGACACAAGGGCAAGAACGTTACAGAACATGGCAGCTAAACTGGCGCTCTCGCGGCCATGGTCTGCCTCGTCCTCTCTTGCCCTTTCAGACCTGCACTGGTTACCGGTGCAAAAACAGATCTGTATTAAATCGGCTTGCCTGGTCTTTAGAGCCTTGCATGGGCTGGGTCCAGTGGTACTGCAAGGTCTTTTTTCTTAGTACTCTGCTGCCAGACTCCTGAGATCCTCCTCGGCCTTCTTGGTGACTGTCCCTAAGATAAGAAGGGTGAGGATGGGCGGCCGCTCCTTCAGCTTTACGGCCGCCCAGCTTTGGAACTCTCTAACTCTGGCCCTAAGGTGCAAGCAGGATCTCACGTCTTTTAGAAAGGACCTCAAAACCTATCTTTTTCCAAAGGCAGTGTAATTGACATCGGTAGGAATGCTCTGTGGTCAAAGCGCCAGGATGCCCTTTGGGTGACAGATGCGATATATAAGTATGCCTACATACATACATACATACATACGTTACACCTTCCCAGCAGACAGAGACTTGTGGGGGAGAGAGCGGGAGGACCTTTGCTGTCACACAACCACAATTCTACAGGCGGAGGGTGGGGGGGGAGGGAGGAGGGAGGACGAGAGAGAAGGGGGAGACATGTAGACCGGAAGGCGAATGGTACAGTACGTAATTGGGCAACTTGGTCATCTTTTTCTTCTTATATCTTCTTTCCACCTATCATCCCACATCCCACACGCCAGACCTCGGGGGAGGCTCTTAGGAAGACCCAAGGAAGACAGACAAAACACTCAGCTATGCACCTAGCGAAGAACATAGAAGACAGCGAAAACACCAAACCACCATGAATAACGCACCAAAAACCAAACGAACGACAAACCTCAAGGTGGTGTCCATGAACGTCAAGGGCTTCAACCACCCAGTCAAACGAAGGAAAGTACTAGACCACCTAGCCAAACTGAAAGGTGTCATCTACACACTGCAAGAAACCAAGCTCACAGAAGAAGAAGCAAAGCATTTGAAAGCGAGGTGGATAGGTGAAGTCTTTTGCTCGCCGGCAAACGGGAAGAAACGAGGTGTAATCACCATACTGAGCAAGAAGGCAAACCTGATCCTAAAACACTCAAACGCAGACGAGGAAGGGAGAGTACTAATAACGAGCCTACTGAGAGGAGGGGAACAAATACACATAGCCAACATTTATGAGCCAAACTCCGAGGACAAGAAATTCTGGCAGAAAGTGGACACGATGCTCTCCAATATTCCTCAAGAAGACCTCATGCTGGTAGCAGGTGACATGAACAGGGTAATGGACCATGCCACAGACAGACACCCACATAGAACAAGCCACGAATCTCAAAACACCAACACCCTGAAAGACCTATGCACCAAACTACACCTCGCCAACCCGTGGAGGCTACACAATCCAAATGCACGTGAATACACCTTTTATTCGCACCCACATAACTCCTACAGCAGGATAGACTACATACTGATGTCCAACACCCACACACACCTAATCGACCACACAGAAATCACGCCAATAACCATCTCTGATCATGCGCATGTCACACTATCACTAAGTGGAAGACACAACGAGAGGCCAACGAGAAGATGGCGACTAAATGACGACATCCTGCAGAACAAAGACAACGTGAAGGAAATCGAAGGCGCAATAAACGACTACCTAGAACACAACGACAACGATGAGATGGGAAAAGGTACCATCTGGGACGCCCTCAATGCGACGCTAAGAGGAAAACTGATCAACATCAAAGCAAGAATGAACCGATGCAGGAACAAAAAGATCAGTGAACTGGAAGAGGAAATAACACAGCTGGAGAGAGGGCACTGCGCTAACATAACGGAAAAGAACACCCTGACCACATTAACGAAGAAGAAATATGAGCTGAACAACATTCTAAGCGAGAGAGCTGGCACGTGGCTGAATAAATTCAAATCCATAAACTTATGCGCCGCCAACAAGGCTGGGAAACAACTGGCATCATACCTAAAGGCAAAACAGAGGCAACACACAATCGCAGCCATAACAGACAAAACGAAAACGTCCCAAACGACAAACAAAGGCATACTCGAGGTATTCAGGCAGTTCTACCAGGAACTATACAGCGAGGACAAGAATCTAAAAGCAGACGGCGGCGCAGCCATGCTCAGCAACACCACCCTGCCAGAGCTCACAGCAGATCAAAGATCATCACTGGACGTGAACATAGCAGACACAGAAATCGAAGCAGCCATCAGCCAGCTCAAACCAAACAAGGCACCAGGACCAGACGGGTACACGACAACATTCTACAAAACCGTCAGCCAACAACTCAAGCCACTAATGGCGGAAACATACACTCACTGCATACAGAGAGGCAAGATGACCGAGTCCATGGGCGAAGCGAACATCATAATAATCCCCAAGGAGGGGAAGGACCCACAATACCTGCAGAACTACAGACCGATCTCGCTCATAAATGTTGACTGTAAGATATACGCGAAGATACTAGCCAACAGACTAAACAAGGTCCTACCAAATCTTATCCACAACTCGCAAGTAGGATACATCAAAAACAGACTATCGCAAGACAACACACGACTACTGTGCCATCTCATCAACCACACAACACACAGCAGCAAGCAGGCGGTGATGATAGCACTGGACGCAGAAAAGGCGTTTGACAGGGTCTCCTGGCCATTCCTAGACAACTGTATGAGCAGGTTCGGGCTGGGGGCCAAATACAGAACTATGGTAATGGCCCTGTACAACGAACCAAAAGCAAAAGTGGTAGTAAATGGAAGCACATCGGAAACACTCACACTGGGGAGAGGCACCAGGCAAGGCTGCCCCCTCTCACCAGGCTCTTTCTTCTAGCACTAGAACCACTACTAGCCAGAATAAAAGACAACAACAAAATAGCAGGCGTCAGAATCAAAGACAAAACCGTCAAACTTGCAGCATACGCGGATGACATCCTGATCACAACAACCAATCCGTCAACGTCAATAACAGCCCTAATGGACACAATAGGAGAGTACGCTGAAGCCTCTGGGTACAAGCTCAATAAAGACAAATCAGAATGTAAACCAATGAACATCCACACCACCAGAGAGGTACTCGGAGACTCAGGACTGGCGTGGCAGACGAAACCACTTAAATACCTAGGCCTGCTATTCGGAAGAGACCTAACATCCACACTAAAAACACAACGAGGAGTCAACCCTGAAGAAGATAAAGGAAAGACTGGACCTGTGGTCACCCAAATACATAAGCTGGTGGGGCCGGATCGAAACAATAAAGATGATGGTAACGCCAGCCATCAACTACACGCTCAGCATGCTACCGCTTCTAATGACTTACACATTCCACAAAAAGCTGGACAAACTCATAAACAACTTCATATGGAGAAACAAGAAACCCAGAATCAACCTACAAAAGCTGAGATTAACGAAAGATCTTGGAGGACTCAACCTAGTGAATTTTAAAAACTTTCAAACTGCATGCCTAGCGAGGCAAGGAATCTTCTGGCTAGACAACACCCAAAGCTATGAACCTGTTTGGTTAGAGGTGGAAAGGAACATCCTGGGGGGGCTAAACCCGTAGCGTTTCTAACCACGAACAAGCACCCCCAAAGACTAAACCCGATACTGAGACACACCAAAGAGGCACTGATGAAAATAGACAAACGAATGGCACAGAAACTGAAGGGCACGACATGGGAATCGATCTGGTTCAACACAAAGATAACTTACCAAGGAGCAACAATGCACAACGATACGTGGATAGAGAAAGGAATAAACCTCCCAAGCCAGCTAGAAACTAAACAGTCACCATTAACATTCCAAAACCTGCAACAACTACACGAGCTCTCAGACCGGGAACTTTACACATTCCTGAAGATCAAAACAGCCATAACGAAAGCGAACCTAAGCAAGGAAGAATAGACCATCATCAAATACATGCAAAGCCTGAACGCGGCAGGCCACCAAACGGCAAAGATATACAAGCTCCTCAACCCATCCACATCGTCACTGAACAAGAAAACAACAAGCACATGGGAACAACTCCTGGGCAGGCAGCTAAACGACAACGAACAATGCAAACTGTGGCGCTCGGCATCAACAAACAAGATAACCCCACAACTAGCCCAGACGAAATTCTGGCTCCTCCACAGAGCCTACTGGACACCGGCAAGACTCCACAAAATTGGCATTACAGAATCAGGCAGCTGCTGGAACTGCGGGAAAGAGGAAGACACTCTAGAACACCTGATCTTCAATTGCACCAAAGTCAGGAAGTTCTGGATGAAGGTGAATAGCTTTCTGAACGATATATTCAACAAAGACTTAGCAATCAGCTTTGTAAGCCTGGCCACAGAACACATGACAGCAGACTTAAACAGCAAAGAAGAAAGAGACCTACTAGACTTACTGCTCACAGCTGCCCTAAAAATAATCCTGACGAACTGGAAAAACACAGCCAAATCTAACTTTAAAACATGGATGAACTGGGTCACCTTTCTCAGAGGAGCAGACAGCATAACGGGGAAACTCTCAAAGGAACACAACTCAAAAGAAGAGATGTGGGAGCTCCTAGACGCACAGCTGATGCTAGCCCAGCCCAGGACACGCAACTAAGGCCCCCCCCCCTCTCTTTCTTCTTTCTTTTTCTTCTCTCTCTCTCGGAGAACATAAAGGCGAAGCGTATCACATTATGTACTGTATATACAAATGCAAACATGTATATTCTTTTTTTTAAATATTTTAATGAAAAGTTTTAAATAAAAAAAAAAAAAAAATGTACCAAAAAAAGAAATCGCAGAGGATAAATACATGTGCAGAACTAGGCGACAATGCTTTCCTTCGCTTTGAGAGAAAAAATGACATCTTAAGACTTGTACAACACTACAACAGATGACAGGAGAAGACAAATTACTGAGCACAATAAGGCTTGCTGAATCAGTGGCCCTGCACATATGAAAAAACTAACCTTACGGAACATTAAGACTAGGAATATCCAACCAGCCAACTCAAATCATCTGCTAATAGTACAAACGACAAGACATGGAGCCAATACTCTGGATTAGAGACCCATTGGGGCTCTCAAACCACCCACAAGAGTACAGCTACACTCTTCAGGAAATGTCCTAAGATTTAACAGTGTAAACGACTGAACAGCGGCCCTGTGGAGCAAGGACCCAGTAAGCCTTGGAACAGCTGACGGGAGCATAAAACGAACCCTGTCCCAACTCGCCTGAAAGGATCCTTCACCATCAAAACAGACTTCACTAACTTTCATATTCTTAATCTACACATCAATTATAATGGCCCTTCGATAGGCTATCCAAAACCATAGATGTATCCCTCAGTGGCATCCGCCACTGTCACTCATGCATCCAGCATAACATGGAAACCCCAAGACAACGCTAAAGATGGAGAAAACTGAAACGAGTTTTACCACCATTCAATCTACAATATATCGGTGTTCTGACCACATCTAAGTTCAATACATGAACAATTCACCATACGACATAGATTAATGGCGGTTGCATAAACACAGGAAATCATAGGGAATGAAAACTACGCATCCTAACATAGTGATGCCTGCCCCGCTCCATACAAGTCTATTCACTGGTTGGCCCACCGCTTATATGCTCAGAACATCTTCAAGGTCTTACTTCATGACGTCAGGCAGACAGAAGGGGGGATGCTCCCCTGTTATATCAGGGCTCCTCAATTAGTGCACTGGAGCCCCTAACCCTTGTACAAATTCAGAAAGCGCTCTTCAGCTTTCTGTATGCTTTGATACGTGCATGGCATGCACGTATCAAAGCATACAGATTAGCCGTATAGGAATATAGTGGCTTACTATAGCCACTAAAATACTCACTGACTCACAAGGGCGCACACAAAAACATGTACAGCTTCTGTCAGGGGTACTTCGGTAATTAATCTTGTGCCCATGAATGCCATGACAGCAGCACTGGCCCAGTTTCATTAAACTCGGTCGGAGGGGCATGGAGCCAGTTATCTCCATATGCTCGCCCTCTCCGTTGTTAATAAAAAAAGAAAGAAAATGGGGCGAGGCATTATTTTTCGAGGGCACTGTCGAATACCAAATATGTGTAATCTTCATTCAAACCCGTGAATCTCGTCCAATATCTTACACTTCCGTCGCTTAGATCAGCCTTGCAGCTTCTTTTTCCGCCCACACTTTCTCTGACGCCGCGTTCCTTTCTCTTGTACTCCCCCCTCCATTTCAGTCCACTGTCTTGCTCTCTGCGCGAAAGTCTGATCAAATATATATATACGCCCCGGTTCCCCAACCCAGCGACTTTAATAAAGCTGTGCGCCATTTCCCAAACGCTCCCACCATAATTTAATGTAAGTGCATTCTTTTATTAATTCTGACCACACGATGGTATGGGCGTTGCCTCTAAAATTGGTTGAATCGACATGACTCGAAAGTTACTCTTAAGACACCCCCTGCTTATATGTAACATTTATTTACAACAAGGGGTGGTGAGGGACAGAGTCTCTGAATTAAACAGAATACTCTCACCCAGTCAAGAGATCAGGGCTAGATCCAACACCGTTTTTTAGCTCTCTGCACCATCCCAGTTTCAGAACCTGGCTGTATGTAAATTAGTCTGTTCCTGTCCCAGTGCATGATGGGAACAGGGCAAACCAAACTACAAAAGCCAATTCTTACACTGGGAAGGAAACAAGCTACCGGGGACCGGTTTCTGGCATTTCAGCCGTCTTCGGCCCGGCTTGCTTGAATCCTGATGGTGCAATGAGCAAGGGACTCACATCTGAGTATACCCTTCCACGCTTAGGGTGGACAAAAATATTTACAACAAGGGGTGGTGAGGGACAGAGTCTCTGAATTAAACAGAATACTCTCACCCAGTCAAGAGATCAGGGCTAGATCCAACACCGTTTTTTAGCTCACTGCACCATCCCAGTTTCAGAACCTGGCTGTATGCAAATTAGTCTGTTCCTGTCCCAGTGCATGATGGGAACAGGGCAAACCAAACTACAAAAGCCAATTCTTACACTGGGAAGGAAACAAGCTACCGGGGACCGGTTTCTGGCATTTCAGCCGTCTTCGGCCCGGCTTGCTTGAATCCTGATGGTGCAATGAGCAAGGGACTCACATCTGAGTATACCCTTCCACGCTTAGGGTGGACAAAAATATTTACAACAAGGGGTGGTGAGGGACAGAGTCTCTGAATTAAACAGAATACTCTCACCCAGTCAAGAGATCAGGGCTAGATCCTACACCGTTTTTTAGCTCACTGCACCATCCCAGTTTCAGAACCTGGCTGTATGCAAATTAGTCTGTTCCTGTCCCAGTGCATGATGGGAACAGGGCAAACCAAACTACAAAAGCCAATTCTTACACTGGGAAGGAAACAAGCTACCGGGGACCGGTTTCTGGCATTTCAGCCGTCTTCGGCCCGGCTTGCTTGAATCCTGATGGTGCAATGAGCAAGGGACTCACATCTGAGTATACCCTTCCACGCTTAGGGTGGACAAAAATATTTACAACAAGGGGTGGTGAGGGACAGAGTCTCTGAATTAAACAGAATACTCTCACCCAGTCAAGAGATCAGGGCTAGATCCAACCCCGTTTTTTAGCTCACTGTACCATCCCAGTTTCAGAACCTGGCTGTATGCAAATTAGTCTGTTCCTGTCCCAGTGCATGATGGGAACAGGGCAAACCAAACTACAAAAGCCAATTCTTACACTGGGAAGGAATCAAGCTACCGGGGACCGGTTTCTGGCATTTCAGCCGTCTTCGGCCCGGCTTGCTTGAATCCTGATGGTGCAATGAGCAAGGGACTCACATCTGAGTATACCCTTCCACGCTTAGGGTGGACAAAAATATTTACAACAAGGGGTGGTGAGGGACAGAGTCTCTGAATTAAACAGAATACTCTCACCCAGTCAAGAGATCAGGGCTAGATCCAACACCGTTTTTTAGCTCACTGCACCATCCCAGTTTCAGAACCTGGCTGTATGCAAATTAGTCTGTTCCTGTCCCAGTGCATGATGGGAACAGGGCAAACCAAACTACAAAAGCCAATTCTTACACTGGGAAGGAAACAAGCTACCGGGGACCGGTTTCTGGCATTTCAGCCGTCTTCGGCCCGGCTTGCTTGAATCCTGATGGTGCAATGAGCAAGGGACTCACATCTGAGTATACCCTTCCACGCTTAGGGTGGACAAAAATATTTACAACAAGGGGTGGTGAGGGACAGAGTCTCTGAATTAAACAGAATACTCTCACCCAGTCAAGAGATCAGGGCTAGATCCTACACCGTTTTTTAGCTCACTGCACCATCCCAGTTTCAGAACCTGGCTGTATGCAAATTAGTCTGTTCCTGTCCCAGTGCATGATGGGAACAGGGCAAACCAAACTACAAAAGCCAATTCTTACACTGGGAAGGAAACAAGCTACCGGGGACCGGTTTCTGGCATTTCAGCCGTCTTCGGCCCGGCTTGCTTGAATCCTGATGGTGCAATGAGCAAGGGACTCACATCTGAGTATACCCTTCCACGCTTAGGGTGGACAAAAATATTTACAACAAGGGGTGGTGAGGGACAGAGTCTCTGAATTAAACAGAATACTCTCACCCAGTCAAGAGATCAGGGCTAGATCCAACACCGTTTTTTAGCTCACTGCACCATCCCAGTTTCAAAACCTGGGTGTATGCAAATTAGTCTGTTCCTGTCCCAGTGCATGATGGGAACAGGGCAAACCAAACTACAAAAGCCAATTCTTACACTGGGAAGGAAACAAGCTACCGGGGACCGGTTTCTGGCATTTCAGCCGTCTTCGGCCCGGCTTGCTTGAATCCTGATGGTGCAATGAGCAAGGGACTCACATCTGAGTATACCCTTCCACGCTTAGGGTGGACAAAAATATTTACAACAAGGGGTGGTGAGGGACAGAGTCTCTGAATTAAACAGAATACTCTCACCCAGTCAAGAGATCAGGGCTAGATCCAACACCGTTTTTTAGCTCACTGCACCATCCCAGTTTCAGAACCTGGCTGTATGCAAATTAGTCTGTTCCTGTCCCAGTGCATGATGGGAACAGGGCAAACCAAACTACAAAAGCCAATTCTTACACTGGGAAGGAAACAAGCTACCGGGGACCGGTTTCTGGCATGTCAGCCGTCTTCGGCCCGGCTTGCTTGAATCCTGATGGTGCAATGAGCAAGGGACTCACATCTGAGTATACCCTTCCACGCTTAGGGTGGACAAAAATATTTACAACAAGGGGTGGTGAGGGACAGAGTCTCTGAATTAAACAGAATACTCTCACCCAGTCAAGAGATCAGGGCTAGATCCAACACCGTTTTTTAGCTCACTGCACCATCCCAGTTTCAGAACCTGGCTGTATGCAAATTAGTCTGTTCCTGTCCCAGTGCATGATGGGAACAGGGCAAACCAAACTACAAAAGCCAATTCTTACACTGGGAAGGAAACAAGCTACCGGGGACCGGTTTCTGGCATATCAGCCGTCTTCGGCCCGGCTTGCTTGAATCCTGATGGTGCAATGAGCAAGGGACTCACATCTGAGTATACCCTTCCACGCTTAGGGTGGACAAAAATATTTACAACAAGGGGTGGTGAGGGACAGAGTCTCTGAATTAAACAGAATACTCTCACCCAGTCAAGAGATCAGGGCTAGATCCAACACCGTTTTTTAGCTCACTGCACCATCCCAGTTTCAGAACCTGGCTGTATGCAAATTAGTCTGTTCCTGTCCCAGTGCATGATGGGAACAGGGCAAACCAAACTACAAAAGCCAATTCTTACACTGGGAAGGAAACAAGCTACCGGGGACCGGTTTCTGGCATTTCAGCCGTCTTCGGCCCGGCTTGCTTGAATCCTGATGGTGCAATGAGCAAGGGACTCACATCTGAGTATACCCTTCCACGCTTAGGGTGGACAAAAATAACTTTAGGTGTGGCAGGGTATACTCAGACATGAGTCCCTTTCTCACTGCTCCATCAGGATTCAAGCAAGCCGGGCAGAAGGCTGAAATGCCAGAAACCGGTCCCCGGTAGCTTGTCTCCTTTCTGGTGAAGAATTGGCTTGGTAGTTTAGTCTGCCCTGTTCCCATGATGCACTGGGCCAGGGACAGACTGATTTGCATATAGCCAGGTTCTGAGCTGGGATGGGGCAGTGAGATAAATAACGGTGATGGATCAAGCCCTGATCTTTGGACTGGGTAAGAGTGGTCTGTTTAACTCAGACACTCTGTTCATCACCACCCCCTTTTTGTAAATCGTTTTTGGCCACTATAGGTGTGGCAGGGTATACTCAGACATGAGTCCCTTTCTCACTGCTCCATCAGGATTCAAGCAAGCCGGGCCGAAGAAGGCTGAAATGCCAGAAACCGGTCCCCGGTAGCTTGTCTCCTTTCTGGTGAAGAATTGGCTTGGTAGTTTAGTCTGCCCTGTTCCCATGATGCACTGGGCCAGGGACAGACTGATTTGCATATAGCCAGGTTCTGAGCTGGGATGGGGCAGTGAGATAAATAACGGTGATGGATCAAGCCCTGATCTTTGGACTGGGTAAGAGTGGTCTGTTTAACTCAGACACTCTGTTCATCACCACCCCCTTTTTGTAAATCGTATATGTAACATTTGGCGAGACATTAAATTCACCTTTCTGTGCCACTGTTGATAACCAGCCAAAAGGGCTTTACATGTCATAAATGATCAGGCAGGTCACCTTTATGAGCGAATGGGACTCAGAAGGTGCTGCAATAAACAATGTAATACACACCACGTCCTAGTTTCAAGGCGTGTATTTTAGTGCATGCTTAACAGCACCGCGGCTCACAGGGGTCAGCCTACTCTCTAGTTAATCCGAAGTCTATCAGTGGCAAGTTGCCTACTTGTCCACAGAAGAGACTTCCAGCTTAACTACAATCACATTGGCGAGTCTACATAGAAAGAGGCCTAAAGGGCCTTAATTGTGCCTCTAACTGCAGCTTATGTGGCCTGGGCTGGACTCAACGTTCCTTTCAGAGCCCACGAATGGTTACTCCTTCCAACCATTGAATCCTCTGACGATTACCAAGACATGCTTACTTTTTTCAGAGCACGACCTGTGCAATATAGACCAGTGAATCAATATACAATCACAGAGTAGACTTATTTCAAAAGTAAATGGGTAGTGGCTGGCAACATCTGCATATGCTGGAAGTTCAGCAAGTTTAAAGAGGCCCCTTACAGTGACACTAGCAATACCCTAGTGGATGCAGGTCTCACGTCACACATTTGAGAAAAGTTTCAGTTCCTTTTCTTAAATGTTATATGGCTGATCTGTGACCACAGGATTCGAAATCAAAGGTGTTTCCGTTCTGGCTCCACCCAAAATACGACAAAACAAAAACAATTTAAGCTTACAACGGACGTGAACAGCCGACTGGCGCCCCCTCAACCATCAGTGTTAGAAGGGTCTTTCTATTCAATTATACATTCATAAAATACTCTACTCTCCAGCTGTTCTAACAGATTCCAATGCTATCCCTTAATTGTTGCCACCCAAAAAACTTTAATAAACGTTCAAATAAATCCCAGCAGATTCGAAGGAACGCACAATGAATCACACACCCTAGGCACCTTTTGAGTCTGGTACTCTACTGTGAGGGGTAACAGCCCTCTCTACAGCTACTTCTCGATCTACAAGGCTATGCACAGGAACTCTATCCACGTCTGCTGTACGTCAGTCTTGCTTGGCTGGCTGACGTACAAGGAAACTGTCACTTCTCACAGAGTCGTGCTGTACCGTCTATTACACCAGTCTTCAGATCACCCCACGCTTTGTGCAGCCTTCTTCCACCGCCACACACCTTCCTGCATTACAGCAGTATAATCCACATCAGCTGCTTACTGTTGTACTAGACTGCAACAACAGACGTGCTGTGCAGTGGTTATAACATCGTCTGCTCGTAACATCCTGTCGGGGGGGATGTCGGACAAGTTACCCAGCATCGTTTTCCCCAAGACAAATGTTTGTGGCACGTAATCCCAATTATGCTGCTGAAGCCTGGAGAGCGGCAAAAGCTGATCACTTTGTGCTTGCAGCAATGAATGGTAACCATTACCGCAGCACCAGCCCTAATGTACTGGACACCACCTACCACGGAGGCTGGTATCCTGCAACCCATGGCCACCCTTAACGTGGCTCCTTGTGCAGTTCTGATGCCACCAACAGAAGTTACATGGTAAAACCATGCTTCCTTCCTCCCTCTACGCCCCGTTAGAGCTCAATGCTCTGCAGTAACAAGGGAGGCAGCGGAAGCCTAGACAGGAAGGGCAGAGACTCTTGTCCCGCCAGCCTGGCTGCGCCCTAGCGCTGCCGGGTCTTCCGAGATCTACTCGGTGTCCCTACCTAGATGCCAGATCCTCATGTGTTACCCCTTTCCAAAGCCCCTGTGAGAGCATGACCCCTCTCTCTCTTCAACCTTGACAAATGAATACTGCACAGATAAAATCGCACCTCTTCGTGGTTCCATCTGTCATCACATGCAGTTCTTCATGATTGTAAAACTTTTATCCCACGCTCCGGTTTGGTCCACTGGATTTAGTTAATTTCCGGTTTGTCGGGCACACCCCACCAAATCCCTCTTGCACTGCACATCTCTCGCCTGCTTAACTTCGATTCCTTACCATTCATTCACTCAGTTAAATGAATCCACTGACTCGCATGCAATCCGACCCCCCTGGCCACCAAGATTTATACATCTCTTCACCCTTTCCCAGTTTCATCTCCATGCAGCCACACCCCTGACTCTTTGGCCCGGTACCCCCAGCTCCAACCTCCATCAGCCCCAAATCAGTTCCTAGTGTGTCCCCTCTCGGGCTGCCCTACTCATTCCCACCGACTTTTACCTAGCAGCGCTTTGACAACTTCTCCTCGACTTCCCCGCTTCCCCGGCAGTGCCATGTTCAGTCCCCGGTCCTCACCTGCTGGCGGGCCCGTCGCGCCTCCTCGGTCTCCCGCTGCAGTCGTTCAGCCCACTCCTCTGCCTCGTCGGCTTGCTGCTGCAGCACTTGGATTTTGCGCTTTACCGCCTCGATACTGGTTACTCCCGCCAAGGCCAAGTCCTCGAGCTCTGACCCGCTCTTTAGTCGTTATGACCTAGGCTAAGAAGTCTTTCTTCTGCGGGTATGACATTCCAGTATGCGTTTCAAGCCTCGTGTTGAATACGGCCCACGCTCCCTACCAATCAATAGTCTCAAACTGGTGTCTAACTTGTTAGACGTCGGCTTTGAAAATGGAATGCAAAGGAGGACTACTGGCCAAATACCTTGTGCAGTTTGCTTTGAGGTTCGCAGTGCTCAGGGCACTTTGTGATAACGTGACACTTAGGGTTTGAAGTATTTGTTCATTGTACTCCTGACTTGTTCTTCTTACTCTTTGGAGGGGAGGAGGCTATGTGTCTGCTCACGCTGCCTGCACGCGCCAGTCGGCCCTCTGATTGGTTAATAAGGAACACCAATCAGAGAGCTGACTTGAGCGTGCAGGCAGCGTGATGAGGGGCGTGCTCTCTCCCGATGACGTCAGGGAGAGAAAGAAGAGAAAAAAAACACCCCCGAATCGGGAATAGACAGGGCTAAAAGGAAGTGACACCCCTCTCCTCCAATGTCTGGCCAGCATTTACGAGGCCAGCCAATGGAGAAGAGGGGCGGGTTCAAGCCCCCATTCTAAGAAACATTAAATCTTCGGACCGAACTGCGCAAGTGTGGCCTACGGTCCTTGACCTAAAAATGAATGCTTGATGTTCTTTCCATTGTGTGGCATGAGTTATGAGGTATGTAAAAAACAATAATAATAATTTTAAAAACAAACAGTCATAACACTTGAGTGTGGAGGATGCCTTAGATTCTACCATACAGAATCTCCCCCTTGTACTCAGCAGGGGCATGAGAATCTTTTCCCTCTAAACTCTTTTGTGGCACTTTGGGGTACTTCTTTGTTTCATCCTTGCATTCCCCCTCCCTCTGTTAAGAGGGACCTAAATCAGGCTTCTTGGAGTCAATCCCAACTACCTTTTTGGACAGTCTTGTGCTCATCCAGAGATTGACTTCCTTCTCTGTGGACAGTGAGCTTAGAATCAATAAGGTGTTGGCACAACTCTGGAAAACAATTACTGAACATTTGCCGCCCTTCACCGAACCATCCAGTGCCTTATTAGAGAAATCTAAAAAATTACCCATGACTGGTGGGACAGCGTTTGGCTATCCATGAACCTCAGGCGATGCATTTCTGGGTTAAACCAATCTTCAGAACAGGAGTTTTCTTCAAGGGGCCATATATCTAATTATTTCAGATTTCTCAAGGGCCAATAATGGATCCCTCCCCATAGTGTGTATGTACTTTCAGAGTCTAGCCCTCCAGTCCTCATCTGGAACTCTGTGCATACACAATGCAATCTCAAAGGCCTCAAGCCACTTGTCTATGTCATCCCCAGCACAAAGACAGGCATCAGTCTGTGTGTATGTTGTCCATTTAGCTCCTCTAGAAACTTCAATGTGACTGCCACAATGCTCATTGGACTTTGATACTCTCTTTGCCTTCACATCGAGTTCTTTCTGGCTGATGTCATGAGCCACCAATGCTTTTTTTCTCTTCCAACGCCTAGGCTAGTTTTTTTCTCCTCTAGGGCCAGTGTCATTTTCTTTTTGTGTCTTGGCAAGAAACGCCAGCTACTGCTTTGGTATTCTCTCTGCACGCCTGTACTCTAACTCTAATTGGGTCAAACTGCAAGAATACACACTGCTCTTTGCTCTGGAACAGGCAGGGGACCTAGGTCCTCATAGCACCTCTTCCTCTGCTGGCAGTCAGCCCATATAGGGTCATACTTCTCTAGCTGTGGGGCCACTGCCTGGCCATCCTCTACTTCTTCCTCTAACTCACACTCATCCTTTGCTCAATCATCTTCCTGCCCATGTGACATAGACTGCAACATGCTGACCTCTTCCCAGGCTCTTAGGGGTCTCTGTAACTCCAGCTTCTTGGATCACTTTGCTAGTTTCATCCTTCTTTCCTTGCCTCCTCAGCTCTGCCATGTAAGCCTCTGAATGATTTCATTCTGCTTCCATTCTTGCAAAAAGCACGGGTGTAAAATAAGGGGATAGGAATGTAATTTAGGAAAAATCAAATAATGGCCAACTAAAAATGAGAGGAGAATTTAAAAATCTAAATTTTATATTGATGTCTGATAACAAAATGGGATTTTTTGTTTTAACACAAATCAATGACTGGTAGCGCAAGAAATAAGTCCTGAATCCCACCACTGAAAACCTATTAGAGAAATTGGGTTATTCTTTGAGGGGAGTAAGTACCTACCTTAAGTATTAATCACAATCCTAAAGTCAATCAATTAATAAATCAATCAATCAGATATGGCTTGTTAAGCATGCAGCTACTCTATAGAATTTCCCAGTGCTGCAAGTACAATAGACCCCAGCACTAGAGGGAAAAAATTCTAAAAGGCATCATTGAAAGGGTAGGTTTTCAGGCTACCTTTAAAAGAGCCCACATCCCTGGTCGCACAAAGATGCGAGGGAAGGGCATTCCAGCTGGCAGCAGCTAGCTCAGAGAAGGAAGTGCCTCCGCATCTCTTCCACCTCGTCATAGGCACCACAGCTAGTAATGCATCAGCAGAATGAAGAGTTCAAGAAGTATAATAATGGGGAGAAGCTTGGATAGATATGTAGGGCCTACACCCTAGAAAGCTCTATAGAAAAAGCACCAGTCGCTTAAACTTCACTCTGACCCATATGAGAAGCCAAAGTAACCCCTTAAAATGTCACTGAACAGAAACATTCCTAGGAATGTTACGCATGAGCCTGCCTGCAGCATTCTGTACCAACTGGTGTCACTTAAGTTGTTACAGGGGGAGGCCCCAGTTTAATTCATTAGTGTAGTCCAGCCGAGATGTTATGAAGGCAAGGATTATCATCTTCCAAAAAGGAGCCAGAAAAAGGAACAAAAACTTCCTCAAAAACCAGAGAATACCAAAGCAGAACCCAGTTGAGTTCTTCACTTTATGGTTTAAAGGACAGGTTACTATTGAACGTCACTCCCAGGTTCTTAACCACCATAGTTGGAGTCGCAGGAGAGGGAGCAGAACTCGGCCAAGCCTGACCTCCCTACAAAGGGGGAGGAGATCCAAAAACCAGTACCTCTGTTTTTCTTGTATTACATAGGAGGTTACTCTGGCACATCCACTGAAACACTGTTGACAGACAAGCTTCAAATCTGCATTGGGCACCAGAGATGTTCCTTTCCAAGTTAGAATAATCTGCATGTCATCAGTATAAGAGATGATCTGCACTCCGAAGGATTCTACTAGGGATACCAAAGTGGGTATATAGACATTAAAACATGTCAGACTCGCGCCTGAGCACAAGTTCAACCCCCTGGTAGCTATGGCACAGAGAAGTCAGGCTTAACTTAGAGGCAATGTGTAAACTTTTAATGCAGTACTCAAACAGTAATAAAGTTGAGATGCAAAACAATAATAACCACAAAATAAGTTTAATTTAAGAAAACAGAAAACCAGAGTACAATTAACACTCTTCATGATTATAATCCTACTCTCCCCACATATCTAATACTAAAATCCTGTCTTAGGCAGTGTCTGTACGTATAACAATTGCAAAAAACACAGTTGATGGACAGAATGTAGAACAATGTCATACATTCACCCCAGTACAAGGATCTGGGCCTAAATCCATCGTTTTTTTGCACTCCACACCAGCCTGGGTTAGACACTGGCTATATGCAAATCAGCTCTGACCCTGTGCCCCATGGGAACAGTCCAGTCCGAACTACCAAGCCATGTCTTTCCCAGACCGGAATCAAGCATCCAAGGACCGGTTTCTGGCTATCAGCCTTCATTCAGCCTGGATAGCTTGACTCCAGTGGTGTGGAGAGCCTGGGACTCACGTCTGAGTATACCCAGCACACAAGGGGTGAAAATTGCAAAAAACACCGTTGATGGACAGAATGTAGAACAATGTCATACATTCGCCCCAGTACAAGGATCTGGGCCTAAATCCATCGTTTTTTTGCACTCCACACCACCCTGGGTTAGACACTGGCTATATGCAAATCAGCTCTGACCCTGTGCCCCATGGGAACAGTCCAGTCCGAACTACCAAGCCATGTCTTTCCCAGACCGGAAACAAGCATCCAAGGACCGGTTTCTGGCTATCAGCCTTCATTCAGCCTGGATAGCTTGACTCCAGTGGTGTGGAGAGCCTGGGACTCACGTCTGAGTATACCCAGCACACTAGGGGTGAAAATTGCAAAAAACACAGTTGATGGACAGAATGTAGAACAATGTCATACATTCACCCCAGTACAAGTATCTGGGCCTAAATCCATCGTTTTTTTGCACTCCACACCACCCTGGGTTAGACACTGGCTATATGCAAATCAGCTCTGACCCTGTGCCCCATGGGAACAGTCCAGCCCGAACTACCAAGCCATGTCTTTCCCGGACCGGAATCAAGCATCCACGGACCGGTTTCTGGCTATCAGCCTTCATTCAGCCTGGATAGCTTGACTCCAGTGGTGTGGAGAGCCTGGACTGTTCCCATGAGGCACAGGGTCAGAGCTGATTTGCATATAGCCAGTGTCTAACCCAGGGTGGTGTGGAGTGCAAAAAAACAATGGATTTAGGCCCAGATCCTTGTACTGGGGTGAATGTATGACATTGTTCTACATTCTGTCCATCAACTGTGTTTTTTGCAATTTTCACCCCGAGTGTGCTGGGTATACTCAGACGTGAGTCCCAGGCACTCCACACCACTGGAGTCAAGCTATCCAGGCTGAAGAAGGCTGATAGCCAGAAACCGGTCCTTGGATGCTTGATTCCAGTCTGGGAAAGACATGGCTTGGTAGTTCGGACTGGACT
This sequence comes from Lissotriton vulgaris, assembly GCF_964263255.1. Taxonomy (NCBI): domain Eukaryota; kingdom Metazoa; phylum Chordata; class Amphibia; order Caudata; family Salamandridae; genus Lissotriton; species Lissotriton vulgaris. The sequence continues at coordinate 742,421,759 of NC_141695.1, read as the reverse complement.
GTTCCCATGAGGCACAGGGTCAGAGCTGATTTAGTATAGCCAGTGTCTAACCCAGGGTGGTGTGGAGTGCAAAAAAACGATTGATTTAGGCCCAGATCCTTGTACTGGGGTGAATGTATGACATTGTTCTACATTCTGTCCATCAACTGTGTTTTTTGCAATTTTCACGCCGAGTGTGCTGGGTATACTCAGACGTGAGTCCCAGGCACTCCACACCACTGGAGTCAAGCTATCCAGGCTGAAGAAGGCTGATAGCCAGAAACCGGTCCTTGGATGCTTGATTCCAGTCTGGGAAAGACATGGTTTGGTAGTTCGGACTGGACTGTTCCCATGAGGCACAGGGTCAGAGCTGATTTGCATATAGCCAGTGTCTAACCCAGGGTGGTGTGGAGTGCAAAAAAACGATGGATTTAGGCCCAGATCCTTGTACTGGGGTGAATGTATGACATTGTTCTACATTCTGTCCATCAACTGTGTTTTTTGCAATGTACGTATAACAAAGCTGAGCTTTCAGCAACAAGAAATTCTGTTTCCTTCCTTTGCACCCCCAATGTTATATGTTAACCCAGCATACCTGTCAAACAGGCTGTGACATTATTATGTCAAAAGATGTCCACTGTGTCAAGACTGCTGTATCTACAATGCGGCTCCATGGGGCATTAAAGATTAGGAAATATACAGACAGTTGGAGTCCTCCGGCACATCTGACCTATTACGTGTAACAGAGCAGGAGTACTACACATGATAATGGTTGGAGCCTATCAGGAGCATGAACATGGACATGGGTTGGAGCTCCAGTCAATTAGGATGAAAACATTGCATTGCAAACACAGCATTGCAATATTTGCATTGAGCTATTTATGTTGTGCTATTTTCTTTCATAAATCTGTGCTTTAGTTTTCACGAAAATAATACATTGTATTTTTCTTCAGGTCTTGCATCATTCTGAGCGTCCATTGGAAGCCAAAAGTAACTGCTCCCCACAATAAGCAGAATCAATTTGAAGATGGAACCATCTCAATCGGTGTCTCAACAGCCCTCTTTCATTTGATAATAGCACTAAATACCAATATCAAAAATACCGAGATATAGAAATATTGAAGCCAAAATACTAACACCCAGAATATCATCAACCCTATATTTATAATTAAAATACCTAAGAGTGAATCTAGCATATTGTTATATAACAATGTCTAAAGTTTAAATATATTGAAATCCAAAATATACAAGGAAGACTCTTTAAATTAAGAACACAAATATTCAAAATATTGAAAACCAAAATATATACTCAAAAATAATAGATTTTTTCAATATTAAATATATTTAATATAAATTAAATTTAAACTTAGAAAAATGTGTAAATATACTTAAGTTCTTTAAATGAAATAACTAACAAATAATTTAATTATTCTCTAAAATAATATATTTACATTGATACATAAAGATGTGTAAATAGACAAAAATATGTTACATAAATGATTTAAAATGTAAAAATATTTCAAATATCTATTGTATATATTTTACAATAATTATCCCCCAGAAATACCCCTAAACTCTAAAACAATATTGATTCCTGAGTTGTAACACCTCTTGGCTACCAGTATCCTCTACCCAACTCTGAGTGCTAAACACGTCTTACTACCTAACTCATGCATGAGCCCTATAAACTCCTTAGTACTACTGTGCAATACCCAGCCCTTCACCTTAAAAAGTAATAGTAAACCAGTGAAACACCCACCCCAGTGCCCTAAAACTAATCAGTCTCTCAGTGTAACTCCCAACACTGTAACCTAAAAACGAATAATTAATCTGGTCCACCACCCATTCTTGTGCCCTAAAAACTAATCATTAAATTGTGCCATACCCATCCCAGCACCCATAACATTATTTAGTAATCCAGTACAATACCCACACCAGCACACTAAAACCTAACCAGTGTGCAGTACCAATCCCTGCACCTGGAAAACTAGTCTGTAACCCAGTGCAATACCATTGTGCCCTAAACACTAATCAGTAAATTGGTGCAACACAGATCCCTCGGTCCTAAAAACTCATCAGTGACCCTGGCAAAACCTACTTCAGCAACTTAAATCCTAACCAGTAACCTAGGGAAATACTGATCCCTCACCATAAAAAATAATCATCAACTCAGTGCAATATTCATCCGGCTGCCATAAAAACTAATCACTCGCAAGCTTGGTGTGGCCTGCAGGTGCCTTTGTTTTAGAAGGGTCTTTCACTCAAAATATATATAGTAAGGACCATTTTTTCCATAGGAAAAGCGTTTTTGACTTTCCAATATCTTTGGTGCCCTCTGATGAATCTTCACTACATTTTCCAAACCAAGTGTGCCGATGATTCTTGTTTTGCATGGAAAGTTTCGGGGTGATCCGCCAAGTGGGGGGCAGAGAAAAAGGGGGGTTAAAAAAACTGGCGTGTTTCCTATGATAATCCCTATGGGACACGCCTACAGCTCGAACCGCTGGACGGAATTACACCAATTTTGACAGAAAGGTAGATTTGGTTACACAGATTCAGCTTTTTCTCATTTGGTGCAAAACCATTCAGCAGTTGTCAGGAAATTAAAAAAAACACAGTTAGTGATATCTGTGGCCGCGACAACCTCGCGAAAAATAATGAGCTTGTGCAGGTAAATGCAGAGCTATGATTGACTGCCAATGCTTCAACCAGGAAGTGTTGGCAGGCATCTTGGGACTCAGCTTGAGCTGAGACCCCAAACAAATGTAAAATAAAATACATGGGGGCAGGGTAGAAATACCCGAACCCAATGAAGTTGGTCCTGGGGTCCCAAAGGACAGGTCAAAAAATATTTAAAAACAATATATATATACTATGAAATCGTGATTTTCGCAAATTTGGGGTAAAAGAACAAAACACAAGCACAGTTACAGAACTTGTTTTTAATTACTCCCCCAGGTCGGCCAGGTCCCGGAGCCCTTCCACAGAAACAGGAAAGGGGCGCATGGACCCCCCCTCCTTGAGCTTATGAAAGCCCCGGAACCCACCCCATCCCTGGGGGCATTGCTTATTATGTATGCAGGGGTGCCCATGTGGCACCCCAGTGCCCCGGGGACTGCCACCTCCCTTGAGCAATTTTAAAAAAGAATGCAGGTTCCCACTTGGCCCCCTGAAGCCCCTGAAGCCCCAGCGACCGCCACCTCTCTGGGGTACTGTACAATATGTATGCGTGGCTAAACATGAAATGAATGCGGGTGGCCCATGAGTCACCCCCATAGCCCCAGGGACTGCCACCTCCCTGGGGCTATTCCTTCAAATTTAGGTGGGGCAGCCGCACGACCTCCTTGGTGCAATTTAAAAAAGAATGTGGGGGCCCGCATGGCCCCCCTTCAGCCTAGGGTACCGCCACCTCCCTGGGGCAATTCCTTCAAATTTAGGTGGGAGTCCGTGTGGCCTCCCTTCTGCCTCGGGACCACTACCTTCCCAGGGCTTTTTCCTGCAATGGAGGAGCCTTGTGGCCCCCCTTCCTGGAGCCATAAATAGCCCTGGGGACCGCCTCCCACCGGACCATTTACTGCTATGTTCCAGGGTTCCCACTCCAGGACATAGCTGCTTGCTGTGGCTGGGTGGAAGCTTTAATCACTCTTGCCAACCCCAGCAAACACTCTGCTTCCAGCAAGCGAGAGCAGTGAAAATGCTCTTGCTTGATGAAAGTGGAGCTTTTTTTTCTGTTTAGCTTCACTCTGTCAAGCGACCAGAGGAATAGACAAATTGTTTTCCTACACAGGGAGCTGCATTTCCTGCAAGAAACGGGGAGCCCACAGGGACAACGTGGGCATTGAGACTCCCAATGTGGTCCAGGTGCAGCTTTACATTTCTAGTTTTTTATCCTAAAGTAACCTTTTGTTGCCGTATGCAAAGCCACGCCATTTGCCGGTCTTGCACAGTGGGTGGGTGGCTGCAGGGCTTGAACTGCGGCCAGGCTCTGTGGCTATCCCACCCAAAGTCAGCCAGCCCCCCAGGCAGACTTCCAACCCCACACTGCACACAGCCTTTGAGTGTGTGGCATGGGGTTGGCCTTCAGCCACTTGGGCCAAACCATATATAGATTAGATGAAGCACCCACCTCTGATTGGTCACTGCATTACTTAGGCTTGGTAAACCCCACTGTTTCAATCACTGGACACGTGAGGATGACCAGCACTACCACTCTATATCATGCAGGTGGCACGCAATATTATCTTCTTTTGATTGGCTCTGTATCTACTAATTTTGTAACTTGTACTGCCTTATGATGAACATGTGATGTATTAGTCTATAATTCTCTTGCTCATATGATTTTATTGGACATGTACCGATACTCCTTTTTGTAGTTTGCAGCAAGAAAAGATTGTACTAAACTTCTGCAATTTGGGCACTAAGGGCCCCATTAGGATGGTGGGCGGATCGCCCCAGCCGGGCCGGCAGTAGCCACCGCCGGCCCAGCAGGGGCGATCCGCCCGCCATCTGCGCAGAAATTATCCCCGCCATAATATTATGGCTGGTGGGTCGGTGGCGGACGGAAAGACCGTCCACCGCTTTTCCGCCCGGTCGACATGTCAACCGGGTGGAAAAGGGTTCTATATGGTGGCAGTGTCTGAAAGACACCGCCAGCCATATTAGAATGTGGGTTTACAGATGCCTTTCGGTGGCGGCATTGCCGCCACCGAAAGGCATGCAGAGTATGCTTGGGTGACCCCTTGCGGGCCCCTAGGGACTTTGGGGGGTGCACATGGTTGCAGTTCCATTCACAACATGGCAGGCACCGCGCGGTGCCTACCATGTTGTGCATGGAAGTGCACAACATGCCACCTGGCATTGTGGCGGGCGGTGTTGAGTGCACCGCCCACCATAATGTTAGGGATGCAGGATGCGCCCACCACTGTGGCGGGCACATCCTAATGGCACACAGGGGACCCCCGCCCTTATGGCGGGCGGTCCCTTTTAACGACGGGAGGGCAGTCGGTCCTAATGTGTCCCTTGGTTTCTATGCCAGCTGTCCCTGTGCCACTTATATAAATATCTTTTTCTTCATATGAGCTGATGGAGTCTTTTATCTTATTTAATGTAGACTTCTACATTTGGTGAAGAATGCAGCAGCTCCTGGACTGCAGACTACTACTACTGCTGGCCTGCTGCCTTCGCCCTCGTCCAGCGGTCTGACCACCACAAAAAGGTATCAACTATTTCACAGGTGTATCTCTGACAAGCACTGTTGCAAATATATATATGAATATCCGTATAAATTCATGTGTATGCACTTCAAAAGATATCATGCTTCGATATATCACAATAACATGAGGCCTGGAGCTCCAAAGGGCTTCCTATATGACCTTGACTGGACAAGCTTCAACAAGCTATTCTGTCCCCCCTTAGAGGTCACTTTGCCTGTCCTGACTACATGATATTTCTGAATCTGGTTGTGCAAGTTGCTTACACAATGCAGAGCCAGCCTTTCTGGTCTGCCCATATCTGGCTGTTTATAATTTGCATGGTGAAGACATTGCACATCCATGTTAGCCATATTTGGCTTGGTGCCTTATTCTAGTTCCGCTGACATGGCATTACTGAACTATATAGCACCCAGAACCCAGCCACTCTGGGAAGAAGCAGCCTGAGAGCCCCTAAGCAGGAGACCTGTCTTCTTCCTTGCTAATCAGCAACGATGCATGCTTTGGTACCAATAAATTCATGTCACTCTGTTTCTGAGCAAACCTGCTATGTCTGTTGAGTTGCATTCATTTGCTCCTGGGAGGGTGCCAGTATTTCCCCATCAAGCACTTCCCTGTGTTTTTACGGTGAATGATGGTCTGCTAAATTGAGAACATTTCCATATTCCTTCCTTTATTGTTACACTACATTATTTGACCGCTTTTGTGTTAGTACAGGGAAAAACTACCATGACAGTTTAGAAAATGCATTCTTGTTAATGATCGATACCAAAGAGAAGAAAATACTTCTTCCACAACTGATTTCAGAAAAGAGAAAACCTGTTAGAAATGGGGTCTCTCGTTGGCAGTGGTTTGCACCCTGTCCAAGTAGGGACCCTCACTCAAGTCAGGGTAAAAGAGTCACACAGCTAAGATAACTTCCTTGGTAGCTTGGCATGAGCAGTCAGGCTTATCTCAGAGGCAATGTGTAAAGCATTTGTACTCACCCACACACACAGTGAAAACCCTACAATAGGAGTCCACACCAGTTTAGAACAATAGTAGATATTTATCTGAATAATCCAAAAGCAAAACAACAAAAATCCAACAAACACAGGTCCAAATATCACTTAAAAAAGATTAAGCAAGTTTAGCCATAGAAATCAATAGTTGCATTTGTTTAAGCACAAAGTACCTTAAATGTATCAAACCCCAAAGATATTGCAAGGTGCAGGGGAGTAGAGGTGCCTGAAAAGCAAAGCGATGCATCAGTTCCTCACTACACAGGGCAGGGGAGATGATGCGTTGGTTCATTACTGGCAGTTTAGGGGATGCGTTGGTTCATTACTGCTAGGTTGGAGATGTGATGCGTTGGTTCCTTACTGCTAGGTTGGAGATGTGATGCGTTGGTTCCTTATTGACTTGGGAGATGATACGTTGTTTCCTTACTAGCATGGGAGGTGATTTGTCAGTTTCGGGAAATGCAGTCTCTGTATCTTACAACGTTGCGGTGTTGAAGAAGAGTCTGCATCGATGGACGATGCGTAAATAATCCTGACGTGCTGCATTGATGCGACAGCGGCGATGCAGGTGCTGCATACTTTTTGCAGCCACAAGGCAGGCACTGCATCAATTCCTCAGCCGTGTGCAGGTGTTGCATCAGAGTCAGAGCGGGTGCCACTGATGTCGGTGACACAGTGTTCAGGACTCATGCTGTGGCGATTTTTCTGAAGCACTGCAATGGCGAGCTGGGGCTGGCGTGAAAGTCATGGTCGATGCTTCCAGCTGGAACCATTCTTCAGTGCAGGCAGCAGTGATGCATCAATCTTTTGCTGTAATGCATCAAGAAAACAGGTTCTGAGAGTCAATGCATTGATTTTATCCTTAAGATCAACAGGTTACACTTCCAAGGGCACAGGAGTTGTATTTGGCACCACTTGGCAAGTTACGGCTCTCAGCAGAGGAGGGCAGGCATGGCAGGTGAAGTATTTGATGACCCTGAGACTTCTTAACAAGAGACAAGCATGCACAAGCCATTGGACAACCTTGGAAGCAGAATGTAGAAAGGAAATGTCCAGTCCTTTCACTGCCAGGACAGAAGCAGCAAGCGGCAGGGCAGCACAACAAGGCAACAGGCAAAGTGAAAGTCCCTCAATCAGCATCCAGATCTTCCTGGCAGAATGTCCTCATTCCAGAAGTGTTCTAATTTTGGGCTATCAGAGGTCCAATACTTATATGCCTTTCTGCCTTTGGAGTAGGCAAACTTCATAGGAAAGTCTTTGTAATGCACAAGACCCTGCCTTTCCCTGACCTAGCTCCAGACACACTTCAGGGGGTGGAGACAGTTCGGTGTGAGGACATGCACAGCCCAATTTCGGTGTCAGTGACAACTCATCCCCCCACCCTAGCTCAGGAAGGTCCATCAGCCTGGGAATGGTCCATCAGGATATTCCAGGCACACCTCAGCTCCCTCTGTGTGACTGTATGGAGTGAATGCACAGGAGCCCAACTGTCGGCCAACCCAGATGTGTTTTCTAGAGACAGGCAGAGGCACAGAATGGTTAAGCAAGAAAATGTCCACTTTCTAAAAGTGGCATTTTTAAATACACAATTTAAAAACCAACTGCCCCAAAAGATGTGTTTTTAAAAGGTGAGTTCAGAGACCCCAAACTTCTAATCTCTATCTGCTCCCAATGGGAAATTGCACGTAAAAGATATTTAAAGGCAATCACCATGTTACTCAAAGGGAGAGATGTCATTGAAATAGTGGAAATCAAAATTAGCAGCATTTTACTATGAGGACATGTAAAACACACCAGTACATGTCCTACCTTTTATATACACTGCACCCTGCCCATGGGGCTGCCCTGGGCCTACTTAGAGGTGTCTTACATGTAGTTAAAGGGAAGTTTAAGGCCTGATAAGTGGGTGCACTTGCCAGGTTTAAATTGCAGTTTAAAACTACACTCACAGACACTGCAGTGGCAGGTCTGAAACATGTTTCCAGGGCTACTCATGTGGATGGCACAGTCAGTGCTGCAGGCCCACTAGTAGCATTTTATTTAGAGCCCGTCGGCACACGAGGTGCACTTTACTAGTGATTCAAATATGCCAATCATGGATAAACCAATCACCAATTAATTGGACAGTGAGCACATGCACAATAGCACTGGCCTGCAGTGGCAAAGTGCCCAGAGTACTAAAGTTAACAAAAACAGGTCAGAAAAAATAGGAAGCAGAAGGCAAATAGTTTAGAGATAACTCTGCAAAAAGGGCCAGGTTCAACAAAACCTATTCAATATTTGATTGATGAAGAGGTCGGTTCCTTCACACAGTTTAGCCTAAACCATTCATTCATAAAATATTTCCTTAAGAACAGGTTTAAATGAGCCATACACATTGCAAACACTTTATGGTTCAAATGTGTTTTATCGTTTTTCAGAATAAAGACCAATACAAACAAGCCAATAATGGAAGGCCTCATCCGAACTAGACTGGCCATGCCAAGCTAAGCAGCAATACACAATTACAAATACATGTCTTACAAACATCCCTCCTCCAAACCCATCTCTCCTCTTTCGTGCTCACTCTTCGGTAGTGAATTCTAGGCATTGTTAAATCCTGCCCTCTCTAACTCTTGCCTAGGGCCACCACCTGCCACGTGATTGTTGTCTCCCCCTCAATCAGCTGCAGCAACTGCAGCAATCTAGGGTAAGTCAACTTGTTAAACTTAGAGGAGAGTAACAAAGTATAAGGGACCCACAAGTCACATTAGACTGCGAGGTTGTTAGTCGTCGCTAGGGTCAGTTTCTTCAAACTCGTTGTGCGCCATATCCTATGTAACCACACTATGTGACTGGGAACTTTATCTGTGCCCCAGTGGGATAGTATCATGTGAAGTACAGCCCCTAGTTAATTTGAAAACCCCACCGAGATTGCAAGAGAAATGTCAGGGTATTAGGAAGCCCCGATATAATGTAAGCCGAAAAGTGCAACAGCTGTGTGTCCAGGTGCGCATCTATGTCAATCAAGACTACATCCCAGTATCTAGTTAATTTCAGGCACACCTACAGAAGGTGCACCAATGTATCTGGTGTTTCACATCCCCACCAGCAAAGTGCAGTACAAGTAGGGTTGTCCCTGTGAAGTGTGACCTGCTTTTGGCCGCCATAAGTGTGGCAGGGTATGCTCAGAAGTGAGTCCCTTGCTCACTTTGCCACTGGATTCAAGCAAGCCGGGCTGAAGACGGCTGGAATTCCAGAAACCGGTCCTCGGAAGCTTGTTTCCGGTCGAGGGAAGACATGGCTTGGCAGTTTGGGCTGGACTGTTCCCATGAGGAACAGGGTCAGACTGATTTGCATATAGCCATGTCTGAACTGGGGTGGCAGAGTGGGCTAAAGAACGGTGATGGATTAAACCCATATCATTTGACTGGGTGTGAGTGTTTGATTGATTCAGAGGCTCCGTCCATCACTACCCACTTTCGTACCGCTTTTGGCCGCCATAAGTGTGGCAGGGTATGCTCAGACGTGAGCCCCTTGCTCACTTTGCCACTGGATTCAAGCAAGCCGGGCTGAAGATGGCTGGAATGCCAGAAACCGGTCCTCGGAAGCTTGTTTCCGGTCCAGGGAAGACATGGCTTGGCAGTTCGGGCTGGACTGTTCCCATGAGGCACAGGGTCAGACTGATTTGCATATAGCCATGTCTGAACTGGGGTGGCAGAGTGGGCTAAAGAACGGTGATGGATTAAACCCAGATCATTTGACTGGGTGGGAGTGTTAAATTGATTCAGATGCTCCGTCCATCACTACCCCCTTTTGTACCGCTGAGTGAGGTACCAGCATGGCAATGTCTTAGTGGTTGCCTCCATAGTTACGGTGCTACATGCTGTGCATCATGCTCTGTAATAAATGACCTACCAATATTTATGCGTGAGGGATTGTCCCAGTTCTTGCTCCCATCGCTTCTGCTTCAGCATTTTGCCCTCTGTCTGGAGGTGCATCAGAAGGGCGTACAGAGACCTTTTCATTCCCCTCGAATTTGCACGGTGCAGCGCCCAGTGGTGAATCTGGAGATAGTGAAGACGTTCTATTTCAGGAAGGCGATAAGCATTTTTCAGTTGCTCGAATGAAATAGGCCTGTCAGCTTCAAAAAGGTATCCCATAGACATATAGCCATGCTGCCATGCAGTAAACTAATTAAACAACAGGGGGTGGAGATGGACAGAGTTTCTAAATTAAGCAGAATACTCTCACCCAGTCAAGAGATCAGGGCTTAATCCAACACCGTTTTTTAGCTCACTGCACCATCCCAGCTCAGAACCTGGCTATATGCAAATTAGTCTGTCCCTGGCCCAGTGTATCATGGGAACAGGGCAAACGGGAGTCAAGCTATCCAGGCTGATGAAGGCTGATAGCCAGAAACCGGTCCTTGGATGCTTGATTCCGGTCTGGGAAAGACATGGCTTGGTAGTTCGGACTGGACTGTTCCCATGAGGCACAGGGTCAGAGCTGATTTGCATATAGCCAGTGTCTAACCCAGGGTGGTGTGGAGTGCAAAAAAACGATGGATTTAGGCCCAGATCCCTGTACTGGGGTGAATGTATGACATTGTTCTACATTCTGTCCATCAACTGTGTTTTTTGCAATTTTCACCCCGAGTGTGCTGGGTATATTCAGACGTGAGTCCCAGGCTCTCCACACCACTGGAGTCAAGCTATCCAGGCTGATGAAGGCTGATAGCCAGAAACCGGTCCTTGGATGCTTGATTCCGGTCTGGGAAAGACATGGCTTGGTAGTTCGGACTGGACTGTTCCCATGACGCACAGGGTCAGAGCTGATTTGCATATAGCCAGTGTCTAACCCAGGGTGGTGTGGGGTGCAAAAAAACGATGGATTTAGGCCCAGATCCCTGTACTGGGGTGAATGTATGACATTGTTCTACATTCTGTGCATCAACTGTGTTTTTTGCAATTTTCGCCATGCAGTAAACAGCGGGGTCTGGAGACCCAGGGCTAAGTCTGGATTACCCCGAATGGGCGTCAATGGGAAAGGAAAGGATGTTAACACCTTCTGGACAGCTCCATCCCACTCTACCAATGTAGCCTGGGTGACTGGTGAGGAGTACAGGCCCCATGCCCTTTTGTAGCAGGAGCGCTTTCCAGAGGAGGTCTCCTGCTTTCTTTCAACCCAAATGCAGCAATGCTTTTCAATTTCTGATGGCTCCACACTACTAGGAAGCATAGCTGTGCTGTCTGGTAATGAATGAGGTAAGGCACTCCCAAACATCCTTGACTTCTGGTTAATATTTCTGTTTGTGCTTCATGCACAGGTGTTTCCCCTCCCAGATGAAATGGTTGAATTTTGCCCGGAGTGAATTGAGCACTCCCTTTTGTTGGGGGTTCAATGACAGGGCTTGGAACAAAAAAAGGGCCTTGGGAAGCGCAGTAATTTTTAGGGCTGCTTTCTCCCAAACCAGGAGAGACAATTGGGAAGGTCCGGCTTGATCTGGCTTACCAGGACTCTATAGTTAATAGTGACCTTTTCCGTGATCATCAGGGCAATTTGTATCCCCCAAGTGGGAGCTAGAGCAATCAGTCCCTATCGGGGGGAGTTAGGCAGCTAGCCGCTCCTGAGTGTGTGGTGTTTCGGACAGGTAAAGTGCCTGTGATGTCTGAAAGTTGATATGAAAGCTGATGCTTTGTGAAACTGTTAAAGTTCTTCAAGAAAAGGTGGACAGGAAGTCAGAGAGTAGTTGAGTGCAACCAGAACGTCATCTGTGTATAAGCTTCTGTTGTAGACATCCCCCTGAATCACACCCTAGTGATCTGCAGGTTGCCTTGGACTCTTTGGGCCAAAGGCTTAATGTTTAGTGCAAACAGCACAGGGGACATTGGACATCCCTGCCTTGCCCTTCTGCAAATCGTAAAGTGGGATGAGAGTATCCCATTGCATTGCATATACCTTAAAGTGACAATCCAGTGTAGAAAAAAACATATCTCTTTGCCCAGTCCTTCTTCTAGAGAGGTCATCATCAATGGGTACTCTAGAATGATGATTCCAGCTGGGAGTTTGAGCTCTGTTATGACATAATTCACGTGATACCCCCTTTAAACATTAGGTATATTGTACTTCATATCAGTTGGATAATGAAGTGTACTTTTTCTTGGACAAACAGAAGCTGAACAAAGATGTTGTTCATTGAACATGTGCACATCCACACCTGCTTATTTGTTATTTCCTGGTTGATTCCCTTGATAACTGGTCTAGTTTGGGTTGTCATATGATCAATAGGAATATTCAATTGCCACAATATTGCTATGGCACTTAATTATTCTTAAAGCACAATAACTGCACTGACAAGCCTCAAATATCGTGCATATAGTATCCTTATGCTGGAAAATCATGAGTGATGTTTGCCGTCAGTCGATAATCAATATTTCACTGGATTCACTAAAGTAAAGACTCTGCAAGTGCTCTTTGAGTCCATTTAATACCGTCATCTATTCGTGACTTACCCCTAATATAAACTACCTACATACATGTTTACATTGGAATGCACAGTGATGTTGTTTGTGGTGATGGATGCCTTTTTCTATTGAAATCTGCATTGGAAAAATAAATTAGCGTGCCACTCTGCATGGCTTAAGGCCAACTTGTAAATATGCCCTCTTCTGCCACAGTCCTTTGCTCCAAAGGGACGTACAATGGGTGTTGCTGTGGGTGTTCCACCACAAACCCATTGCTTTTTGACACTGACCTAGATATACAGGGCTGAGGAAGCTCCAAAAACTAACGCCATGGAATACAAGGAGTTAGAAATGCACAACGAGAATAGTCCCTTGCAACGTGGCGACACAGTGTCTGCTCTGGCGCTAGGCAGCTTTTTGTGTCAACGCTAGGGGAAATACAGGGGTGCGCTGTATTCTAGTTAATACGGCTCATTCCTGCATTTTGAAAATGCCAGAGTGGCGTTGCCAAATTTGGTGCAGCTCCGCACTTTGGGCCTCATTTATGAAAGCCTTGCGCCACCGATGCGTCACTTTTTCCCATGTTAAAAGTGACGCACCGGCGGCGCACGGCCTTCATAAATAAGGCCCTTTGTCTTTTTCTTCTGATTATGCCCGACTGGCAGATTTAAAACAAAAAAGTTTCCTTTTTGAAAATGCAAACACAGAACTGATGGCCTGGTGTTCCTTGCAGGCCATCATCACAGTGATTGTAGCCAATCACAGGGAGTTTGAAATAGCAACCTATACAATACAAATTAATTAAACAGGTCCTTCTGTTACCCCTACGACTAGAGATTTTTTGATGCAAACTATTAGAGCAAAGGTTGCATTACAAAGTCAAAGATTGGTCGCAAATTTGCGCAATTTGCAGGTCTTTTTTTATCGCCAGTCTGTTAGTACATCGGGTCCCTATTTACAATTTCGAGCACTCCAGAGTGCAGCTTTCAAGTAGCATTTTAAATCCAGAGCAGGAAACAAAATTGACAACGGCAAAGTTTTTCATAAACTCCTTGAAAGGTCGAACACATAAGAACAGGAACGTTTCTGGTATCCTGTTAACAATCCGTAGAGCCCATATCTTAAGGCTGCAAGAATCACCAGGGCAACCCCAAATCTTGCACTTTCTCATCGTCTTTGATAGTCTGCCAAGAGCAACACTGGGCAGTCGTCAACAGCGTGGTTGCTACGGATTTGATGGGGCAGTGGCACGCTGAGAAGAGGCTTGGAGCAATAGACTTTTACAAAAGTCTCTAATCAGCAATGATATTTCAGATACTTAAGCTGGTTTTATTTGATATGATTACAAATTTAGTGCAAATCCTTTCTTTTCACTTAAATGCCACATACTTGCATGAGGTTTAATGAGGTTAAATATTAATTCACAGTTCAAGTACAGAGTTTGGGGAAACTCCTGCATCAATCAAGAATAACATTTACTCAGCCATTTATTCACAAGTAAGTCATTCCCAGTGTAATAAATGGTCCTGTTATTATATCTCGTATAATTCTAACCACAAAAAGAATCACAATTATGTTTTGCGTCTGCAATTGCAGTCGCAAACCATTGTTACGTATGATATCACATTACACATAGGAAGGAAACCAATTTAACCCCCTTTCAGACTGGAATGGGTTGGCAATCCCATTTTGTGAGTTCGAAATTGTATTTTTGACTGACAAAATGGGTTTAAAATATGCCAAAAAGCTATTTTGCTGTCACAAAACCTGGGATTTTGTGACTCACAGCATTTGTGAACGCAAATGTAGGGTACATTTTAATTCTAACAAGTTTACCTAAATGTACAAAAGAACCTGCTTCTCTGGGTTCTTATCTAGCCATCCAGTAAAGGCCCTTGTTGCCAATCCAATTACATCACTGTTGGCAGAACAGTAGATTCTGATTAGACTGGGCAACATGACATCATCGTGCAGTTACTATCTAACAGATGGTTTTTGTATATTGTGCAATTTCAGGCCATTATTCATGGTTTTGGTCAGTACGGCTCAGGAAGCCAAGAACCTGCCAAGAAAAACCGACCTGGATTTTATTCAAAGTCACAGCATCGTTTTTATTGATAGACCTCTTTGGTTTTCATTTTTCAGAGAGACATCATGAATCACCAAAAACATGAAAATACTTGCATAATTTCACCACAAAGTCCATTAAGTGCTTCGGGAAAAGAGGAGCTTTGTCGGATTAGCCCAAGAAACTGCTAGAAACGGAGACAGCTAGGAAAGCTGGCTGGCCGGCGCTGAAAGGGGCCAGAAAGAAGTTCATAGTTACTATAGAAGCCATGTGGTTGACTATAACTGGGCTCTCTTTATTTGTCTCTTTTGCCTGCTAAATTCATTCATTCCCTGAGCTATACTTGGGGGGGAAAACTGTGATTTTATATTTTTAACTTATGTAAATGTCAGCTCAGATTATGTCCCAGAGCAACACATGAGAATTTTAGTGATGGCTTTAAACCATGTGCTGGCACAATTTTTGATAATTTTCAAATAGTTATTGTTCCCCTCTCAGTTTCCATCTAATTGACAATTTCCAAGTATTAATTTCTGTTGTTATCAATTCATATGGTTCTTTGTAGCTCTCTCCAGGTTTCCTTACAAATATATTTGCTTTCTCTGCCTCTTTCTATATATACACATGTGTACATACAGATATTTATACAAATCTAAATACATTTAAATAAGCGCACATATACCGGAGTGCATTCACAAAACTTGGTTGTAAATTGTGCACAAACTATTTGGAAATGGACTCGTATTTTGCAAACCACAGAGGGTGCTATTTGGTCAGTACTCAAAATTCCCATTTACAGAGGGGCGCTGAACATCCTGCCTAGTGAATATTAATTATGCAGCTCACAGTTTTTGACCCCCAGTGACTGGCTACAAGCACACACATGGTGGTCTGCAAGATACAGCAGACCACCATCGCTGTGTTTGCATTCCTAAATGGGAAACTCTGTTTTCCAAAGCATCCCCAGTCCCTACTAGGAATCAGTGTTGCTTTAAAAAACATAAAAGTTGCCTGTTAGGGAAATCATCCCTTGGGCCACTGCCTACTCCACCTGTGGCTGCCACAATTATTTCCATAGTGGAAATGGACAAGGGGACATCATCCACTTTGCGAATAAGTTGCCACCTTCAGTGAAGAGTAGGTAATGGTCAGAGGCTTGAACCAGACTTGCAGTTGCAAACTATTGATTCATACTCTACAAATCACAATTTGAGAGGAACATCCCCCTCACAACCTTTCCAAATTGTGATTCAGTGTAGCTTGCAAAACCCTTTATATGTCAGAAAAAAACGTTCCCAACTTATGAAATGTGGTTTGTATGCTCTAGTTTGCAAACTCCGTGATTTTGTAAATGGCTGGGTTTGCCAACACAAAATTGCTTGGTGCATCTCGTGCAAGGCCTCTAAATGCACCTTTATTCCTTACTTCCTTTGTGTCTCTGATTGTCTCCACCTCTCTCTCAACTTTTTTTCATTCTCTTCTCCTGCTGTGACTCTACACACTGTACAAAGTTTTAAAGAACCATGACAAAGCAGTTTACAAAAATTACTCAGGATGCTTTCTCAGCATTCTTCCCAATCTCATGCTTTCCCATAGCAAATATTCAAAGGCAAGTGATGAGTGTTAAGCGGCTTAATTTAGAAATATCTGCACAGGCAGTTCTAGTGACATAGGCCCTATGGCATCCGTGGAATGTTAATAGCAAGTGGTGCATGAAAGGCATCTAATACTTGCTATTGCGTGCTTTGTTTTGGTCCAGTTTTACTTTTGGCGTCAACAAGCCTAAAGTTATCCTACAAAGCTCAAAATAGCTTGAAGATGACGGAATGTGTTAAATATGACAAGATATATTTCATTATTTTACAGATATTGAAGAAAACAAAAGGTTGATTTATCCTGAGCACCCCTTTTTAAAACATTTAGGACAGGTGGCGTAGACACTGTATGGAACAGAAAAAAGAGTGACAGCGCACTTTATATATACGCCATAACAGATGTTCTTTTTTTATAGAGAATCAAAGACTGATTTTCTATGAACCTTGAGTTGGTATGCCAGCCATTAACTGGGGAACTTGCCCCATGCCTGTCGTGTACACGGCATGCAGCACGCAGTAATTACTCTGGACACAGATCGGGTATGTGTAGAGGTACTTCTTTATTTCGGCTTCTCGTCAGTCCGTCAGGGCACGTCTGTCCTCGTCCTCTTCCTACTGCATAATGTCCTTTCCTGTCCCCCGACACCACCCTGTGACCCACAGGGTCCTAGCGTCCAGCGTCTGTCGTCGTCTGTCTTGGTCATCACATCTCCCCCCTTGTTACAACAAATACTTTCCCCATGCACAAGTCCTTGCACCACACTGGGTAACGCCTGTGAGAGGGTGCGGGAGAGAGAGAGAGAGAGAGGGAGAGGGAGAGAGAGAGAGAGAGAGAAAGAGAGAGAGAGAGAGAGAGAGAGAGAGAGAGAGAGAGAGAGAGAGAGAGTCTCTACATTTCTTCTAGCAGTCTCTTTGTCTTTTTGCATTCTCTTCTTGGTCTTTGTTCTCCGCTCTGCTCTGGTCCTCCACCTTCTTCTTTGTGTGTTGTCACTTCTCCGTTTGTTCCTTGCTCTCTTTCCTCCACTTCCGCTGTTGTTATTGCTCTTTCTCCTTCTTCCATTTTGAACTCCTTGAAGTGTGAGCTGTTTCTTGTTATCTTCCAATGGTCTGAGACCGCGGTCACCATTGACCCGTTTACTCCAGTTACTACCAGCGGATCCTTTGAAAAAGGGCTGTCGGATTTTCTTTGCTGTGTTTGCTTCACTATTACTACATCTCCTTCCTTTAGTTGGTGTTCGGCTGCATGTCTCTTTTTGTCAGCATATTCTTTCATTTTCTTTTTCTCTTTGTTGTCTCTTTCTGCGATCTCTTGTCTGTTGGTGTCTGCTGTGGCTTCTCTCTGTGGTAGCCTTGTTTTGCTTGTTCTTCCTAACACCAGTTCTGCTGGGCATTTGCCCGTGGTGCTGTGAGGGGTGTTCCTATAGTCTCGTAGTACTTGACACAGCGCTTGTCCAATGGAGATCTGTGTCAATTTTGCTCGCTGGATGGCCCTTTTGATGGTCCCCATAAATCGTTCTGCCATTCCGTTGGCTTGTGGCCACAGTGGGGTTATTTTCCTGTGTTTGATCCCCAGGTAGTCCATGAACCTGCGGAATTCTTCTCCTGAAAATGGAGGACCATTGTCTGTTTTCAGTGTTTGTGGTGAGCCCCAGGCAGCAAATATGTCGTCCAGCACTGGTAAGGTGGCATTTGCCGATGTCGATGCCACTTCCCTCACTACTGGGAATCTCGAAAATTCGTCAATGACTGCCAGCAGGTATTTTCCAGTCTCCAGTGGCCCATAGAAGTCCGCCGCTAGTTCAGTCCATACTACCAATGGCAGTTCCGACATCCTCAGCGGTGTGGGCTTACTGGATGATCCAGTTACTTGACAGGTGTGACATTGTGACACTTCTTCCTCTACCATGCTGTCCAGTCCTGGGAACCACACTCTTTCTCTCAACATCTTCTTTGTCGCTACTATTCCTCTGTGTGACTCATGTGCTATCTTGATTGTTCTCTTCCGTAGTCGAAGTGGTATTACAATCGTTGAACCTCTCATCAGGACTCCGTTCTCTGTCTCCGACAATTCTTCGCCTATCTTTTTGAACGCCAACAGTTCTTCTTTGTCAACTCCTTCTTCTGTGACGGTGTTGCTATTGATGTGTCTCCATCTCTGTAGCCTCACTATCGTTCCTATTGTCTTCATTGTCGGATCTCTTTTTGTCTCTTGCTCCAGTTCTTCACTTGTTATTGACGCTGGAGTGTTTTGTTTCACAATGAAATTTAGGTATTCTTCTGCCATTGTGGTACCATTACTCCGATACGGGAGCGGGTGTCGCGACATGTAGTCGGCTGGGTTTTGATCTTTGCCTGGTTTGTGTATTATCTTGAAGTTATAGTCCATCAGCCTTATTCCCCACCTTTCTATTCTTGGTGGTATTTTCGCTTTTGGGTTGCCATAGATAGTCACTAGCGCTTGGTGGTCTGTCACTATTGTGAACGGCTTTCCATATATGAACATGTGGTAGTGCTCACATGCCCATACCACCGCCAAGCTCTCCTTTTCTGGTTGAGAGTAGGCTCTCTCAACATCGGACAGGCTTTTGCTTCCGTATGCTACTATTTGTCGAGGTGAATCTTTCCCAGGTTTGTGTTGTGCTAGTATTGCGCCCAGGCCTACCGGGCTGGCGTCTACTGTTAGTTCTGTGCATAGGTTCGGGTCGAAATATGCTAAGTGGTCGACTGCTGTCACTGATGCTCTTATCTCTTCAAACGCCTTTGTGCACTCTGTGGTCCATTCGAATGGGTGCCCTTGTTTTGTCAGTTCTCTCAAGGGTGTGCTCACCGTTGCGAAGTCTTTTATGTACCTCGCGCAGTAGCTGGCAAGGCCAAGAAACGAGCGCACGTCGGCGACGTCTTTTGGTTCACTCGTTTTTTCGAGCGTGTCTATCTTACTCTTGTCAGGCCTCATTCCTTTTCGTGAGAATATGTGTCCAAAAAACACTAGTTCTTCTCTTCCCAGCTCGCATTTCTTCTCGTTTACTGTCAGGCCCACCTCTACTAGCCGTGAGCATACTTCCCTCAGTGCCGTGTCATGCTCCCCGTCTGACTTCCCAAAGACCAGAATGTCATCGCTGTAGTTTAGACTGTTCGTTATCCGTCTTATTATCTGCCTGATCGTTTCTTGGAATATTTCTGCTGCTGAAGATATTCCAAAGCTCAGCCTTTTGTAACGAAACAGTCCGAGGTGCGTTGAGAAGGTCGTTATATATCTGGATTGCCCATCTAGCTCCAATTGATGATATCCCTTGCACAGGTCTAGTTTGGAAAATGTTCTCATTCCTGTCAGGCAGCTTATCATGTCGTCCAGATGTGGCCCTGGGTGCCTTTCTCTTTCGATGGCTGTGTTCGGTACTCTCATGTCCACGCAGATCCTTATCTGCGTAGTGTCTTTCTTTGGTATGGCCACTATTGGGGACACCCATGGCGTTGGTCCTTCTGCGGGCTCAATGATGTCCTGTGCCAGTAAGGCCTTTATTTCTTCCTCTACTTGAGGTTGTAGATGTATTGGTACCCTTCGGTGGTGCTGTGCAACTGGCCTGACAGCCTCATTTATGTGTAGTGTTATTTGTTTTCCTTTAAGTTTTCCTAGTCCTTCCGTTAGCTTCGGGAATTCCTGTAGTATGCTCTCTTTTTCTGACATGTGATACATCATTTTCAGTAGTCCCATTACTTTTGCTGTTACGTTGCTTAGTAGACATGGTGCTGGAATGTCTCCTCGTAACACATGTATTTCTTCTACGACACTTTTGCCTTTGTGCGTCATGGTGTCCGTGAATTTTCCCATGTTGGTTACAGGATTTTGTGCACCCCATGTAAATACTCTTACACTTGATGGTTGTAGCGGCGGCTTCTTCTTCATCTTGTCATATTCTGTGGCACACATGATGTTGCACGTGGCTCCGCTGTCCAGTACAAATTTTGTTTGATGGGGCCCTACTTCAATTGTCATCCAATCCGTCTTCTTTATTGACTTCCTGTCTATTAGCCTGATATGTTCTTCTTCATGACCTTCATCCGTGGTCATGAGATATAGGCGTTCTACTTTTCTTGTTATTTCTTCCTCTTCTTCTCCCGATTCCCCCGACGAGCTCCTCTCCGTCGCTTCCATGTGCCTTACATGTTTTGTTGTTGTTGTTCTTGGCTTTCCTGGCCTGCCACGTTCACTTTTGAATTGTCCACCTTGGCACATAGTAGCAAAATGGTTGCTTCTGTCGCATTTTCTGCACGTTTGACCAAATGCTGGGCATGGTCCTCCGTGAGGGAATTCCAGGCCGCACCTGTAGCATTGGGAACTTTGTTTCTTCGCCGCTTGTTCCTTGTGTCCTCCTTTCCAGTTCCCTTTCTTGCCGGTGTCTGCCATTCTATGTATTTGTTCTCCCCTTCGATCCATCTGTTTCGCTTGTATCATCGCTCTTGCTTCTGCCCTCGCAAGATCAAGAATTTTTTCCAAAGTGATCGGTTCTTTTAGTAGTCTTGTGCGAAATTCCGTGTCTCGGCAGCCTTCTATCAGTTTGAGGCGAAGTGCCTGTTCGTTGTCATATTTTTCAAATTCGCAATGTGCTACTAGCTTTCTCAGCCTCGTTGCAAAGTCATCCATTGACTCTTCTGGCTGCTGATATGCCATGTGAAAGGAATATCTCTCAAAGTCGACGTTTCTTTGCGGGTCGAACTTGGCCGTCAGACACTTTTTTAATTTGTCATAGGTTTCTAATTCACTCGGTGGTAGTGTTATGAGGAGGTCCTCCACCTCATCCCCCACTAAGTTTAGGAGTAGATCTAACTTTTTCTCATCTACCACGTCAGTCGCCTTCATGTATCGTTCAAATTTTATGATCCACTTTTCCCACCGGATGCCCACTTGTGGCTCCGATACAACGAAAGGCACTGGTCTGCGGAATTGTGCACTCTGTGATTTTGTGTCTGGCATTTTCTTTAGATTCTTTTATTTCTAGTTATTTCTCTTGATATCTCCTTTATTCTTTCTTTACTATTCTTCTTTTATGGTGACACTGTTGTCCCCTTTTTTTTTTTTTTTTTTTTTTGATTTCTTTAAGTGTTTCTTTTATTTTCTTTCTTTATTTAGCCTTTATCTTCTATTGCTTGTCTTTGCCTGTTTTTTTTTTTTTTGTTCCTTGCAATCGGCGCTTTTTCCTTGTTTTTCGATCTTTTCCTGACTTTAAGATGGCCGCCCAACTTTCCTGCTTCCTGATTGGCCCTCGCGCCTGACTTTAAAATGGCCGCCGAGACTCTCGCGAGACTTCTTAGCCAATCCGGGCGCTGCCTGACTTCAAAATGGCCGCCGCGCTTATTCTTCTTTTTGATTGGCTCTCACGCCTGGCCCCAATATGGCCGCCGAGACTCTCGCGAGAGCTCGCGCTGGCTTTTGAGCTCTTCGAACTTCGCGCTCTTGTTGCTAGCGCTTACCGGCTTTGTTGCTCTTTCCTTTTGCGGCGGTCGGGGTGGGCTCCCACGTCGCTGCTGATATCTGGACGGCGCTTCACTCTTGCCTCTTCCTTTTGGCCGCAACGCGATCCAGGGTGGGCTCCTGGTTTTATATCGCGATTTCTGGATTTCTGCACGCAGGGACCGGATCCGTCCTTCGTCGCCAGATGTCGTGTACACGGCATGCAGCACGCAGTAATTACTCTGGACACAGATCGGGTATGTGTAGAGGTACTTCTTTATTTCGGCTTCTCGTCAGTCCGTCAGGGCACGTCTGTCCTCGTCCTCTTCCTACTGCATAATGTCCTTTCCTGTCCCCCGACAGGAAGTGGTGTCCGGTGACCTGGTCACCACCCTGTGACCCACAGGGTCCTAGCGTCCAGCGTCTGTCGTCGTCTGTCTTGGTCATCACAATGCCCGTTAAAAATACGTGATAATACTAATGCAAATAGTTTAAATCAGATTGCTCTAAAGGGTTAATCATTGTGTGCACATATTTTGTTATTACTCTTTGTCACTGCAATACCAGCTTACAGAGTGCATATACTTTATGCAATGTGCAATGCTACACTGTTGATATAGTCACACTTCACACATGTACCCTTTGCTGACATATGATATATATCATGTTAGATGACATCATAGATGATATCACTGAAGACATCTCAGATTCAGGAGGATCACGGATGATGTTATCAGTGATGTTATCAATGGCATCTGTGATGTCATCAATGAAGTCAACTGTCAATCAGTTCATACATTAGTTGGTAGAAAAACTATAAAAGAAGGTAGCAAATTAAATACAATAAAATGTATCAGTCAAATACAAATTGATAATACAGTATAGGAAGCAGATATACAAAAAAGTAACATCTCATATCATGAAATTCATTAGTCAAAAGGTAAAATTAGCAACTTTAAGTATTGAGATAAGAAACCTAGTTCTAAGTGACACATAACATTTGTAAAAAAATATATGATGCATTGCTCTTTGTGAGAAGGTTGCGTTTCAAGAATAGAAGTTTAAAACATCTGATGCAGATCTCCACTTTGGACATTGGAGAATAGTGCACAATACCCATTCTAAAACATTTTAAAAGGTAATGGTGCCAGATATATCGAACATTAACTAAATAAGGTTCCATGGAATCCTGTGTTTTGATCAAAACCCAGGATTTTACAGTAAGCGTTGAGTCCAAGGGTATCTCTGCTGGAATTTAGTATTTGGTTGAAAGTGTTCATATTTTCAATTTGCTAAAAGTTTCAGTAATAGCAAAAAGATGTGGTCTTCCTAACTCTTAACAAAGTGATTTCAAAGAACTTAGCCTTTTATCCTAAGCTAAGTCATCTTTGATTAGCCCTCTGTTTAAGTCCGCACGAAGATTAGACCTGATAGATAACCACAACAGAAGCGGGACTTCCATCCTGTAACTAGGAAATACCCAATTCTTAATGCAGACCACTCTGTACAACTGCTAGTCACTCGCTACAAAATACTTTTTGCTCCATCTGTATTACTCAGGAATCAGCAGAGTCCAAAACGCCTGCATTATAACGCACTAAAAAAAGCAGATTTCATATTGTATAATGTAACTAAAAAGGGTAGAGATTTGTAACCCAAACTGGAGGTGAAGTTAAAAACTGTAGCCTGGAGGTATACAAAAGACGTTCTTGTTGAATCCAGGTTATAGGACTAGAGGGTGCTGTCATCAAAGATGGTCCCTAAGTAAGAGAAGGCATGGATCTTCCCAAAAACATGATTGTTGATGGAAAAGGTGCGAGTCTTAGTAAACATGAGCCCCAAAACCATGATGTAAGATTTTTAATAGTTTGTGCTCAGATCTCGTGTATCCATATATAAAAAGTTTGATGAGGCCAGAAGCTATCTGGGCCATCAAACAGCATTATCTGCATACAAAGGTGTGTGAATTCATTTAGAAACCATCCAAGGTATGTCCTTGCTCATTTCCAATAAGTTGGATTCCAGTTTATTAGTGTATAAAACAAACAGGGTTGGGGCTCACACGCAACCTTGGTGGATGCCCCTAGATAGTTTAAAAACTCACTGCATTCACTCTTGATACCATAACGTAACCTTGAGGAACATGCAAAATAAGTGCTGCAAGAAGGGCACAATGTCTGTGTTGACCCCTATATCGACAATTAATGACCAACATTTAGGACTTTTGACTCTATTGAGAGCTGATTGTTGGAGCAGAAATGTTATATTGAACAACTATTCTTCATGTTGTTGTCTTCACCATGATTTCATAAACCTCACAGCTGTACAAACCCTGACTTTTGCAGTTAGGCAAAGCAGGGTAAAAGTCCAATGTTTTTTTTTTTTTGCTTCCCCTTTGTTTTTAAGAACTGAAGGATGCGGTATATAAGAGGTAGATAAGAAAGGACAGTAGATGTCAAAATTGCACCTGTCAACAGCACTGTGAGAGTGTGTTCATGATTTGATAAGATTCCTATTGAAGATTTTCTTCAGTTTAACTTACATATTTTTGTGCATTCATGTCTGACTCTGCTATATCAAAGTTGTCAATGATGTTTAAACGGTATAAATGGATTACACCAGTTGTTTCTGGCAGAGTATACTTGGATGCTGAAATGCACTGTATCTCTCAGGCTTAAACTTAAATAAATATACTTCCATGACTGTCTTTGCTTGCGGTCTCTCATTAACAGTGAAGTGTACCTAATTTGTGCGTTCATAAACTTGGGACTTGTCCATGATCCACCAAGTAAATCCAGACAGACCAGAAGAAGCTGTGGTCAGAGGGCCTGATGGTGAACCGGCTGAATTCGAAGTACGTACCCACAGAAGGGATTGAGTTTTCCGGCAGTCGCAGTCTGAGGGGATAACCGGTACCCCAAGACACGAGAATGACTTGGCTGGATCCAAAGATCTCAGAGGCAACACAGTCTTCGAGATCTGGTAAGGAGAACCATGGATGTGTGTAATGATGCAACATGATATAAGAGCCTGGTAATTTTTAGTGGCTAGAGGTGTGACAGGAAGCATTTGCACTGTGACAAAGAAGATTCACCATTACTGCATTAAAATAATGTGTGAAAGTCCAACATGTTGTAGATTTTTAGTGGCTAATGGTGTGACAGGAACCATTTGCATTGTGACAAAGAAGATTCACCATTACCACACTTAAAATAATTATTTTATAGAAGTAGTGAAAAATGGGTATCTGTTGTAGCAAATTATCTAAGAGAATATAGGCTTGAAAGTGGAGAGTAAAACTGTTGCAGTTTGATGTGCTGAAAAGGTGGGAAAATACAACAGGCAAAAACTTTTGAAGTAAGTAATGAAAACTGAAAGGGAGAAAGCAAGGGAATATGACAGAAAGAAAAGGGCTATGAATTTGCTGTAGAAATGAGGGATCATAATATAAAGGAGACTAAGACGTTTGTGATATAGAAACCAGAACAGATGGCCTCCGCCTCTTCAATTTTGGAGTAACCTATAATAGTACACATTTTCACTGAAAGATCACACCTACCCTCCTATCAGTATCCACTGATCAGTGAAGAAAAACACAGGTCACATCAGAAGCCTTCGACTAGAAGAACATGGAGACCCAACGGAGGATGACCCTCCTCTTCCTCCTTATCCCCCCAATTAGCTGCTTTACAAGGGGACATGCTTCCAGTACTAAACTATTAAGAAGCACCATAACACCAGAATTGGGAAACCAAATTAAAATATTAATTCAGAACTGCATGACACATGGCACTAAGGAATATGCAGGTAAGAGGATAGGAATTTGAACACCTGTGAAAAATACAGTGAAAAACACTGAAATGCAACAAATGAGAAACATTATACATACCCTAGGCATTAGTTATAATTCAGGAAGGTTTAAACAGGGTCAGCCACAGGACCTGACACTGCCCAATAATTTCACCCATTATGACAGCGAATCTGGGACATTTGGTCATGATGGATGCTGAATGTAAGACTGCGTGAGCCCTATATCTTAAATGGATTAACACATATCCATCCTTATGTGCCTCTACGATGGCCTCTATGCATGAAGTATCAGGTTTTGATGCCAATAGCCATTGTTATCATGTATATGTCCCCTGGACTACAACAGAACTCATTGCTTTTTCCAAGAACTATTCCGATATAAAGGAAAACCCTGATAAATGGTACACAAGGACAGAAAGAAATTGCTCATAGGCCCCTACTACTCTGAGAGACAGGCACCGGAAGAACAGAATAAGGATAAGAAATGCAAGGAGTTGCAGAGTAAAGTATTGCCAAAAAAATGACTGCATGACAGAGGAAAGTTGACATTCTGGGGGAAATGGGGGAGGGTGGCAAGGTGATTCTCTGAACTGTTTTAATGGAGGGTCTGGCCTGTATGCCGAATATTATGCTAATAACACCACTTATAGGGGACATCAACAAAAATTCTTTGACAGACAAGCTAAAGAATTCCAGATGGGAACTACCCCCTTGCCTGATTATGATTTTGCCCGGTACGGTGGCCCAGAAGGGAGAGAGTAACAGGTGGAAATTCCAGGGGATCCAACAGGTTCATAAGTTGTAGGAACGGTACAAGGACAGAAGGTAAAATTCATCCTGAACAAAGGCACCACTAATTTCTCAATTTCTCAAAACAGTATCCAACATGCACCCCTCTCAGGAAAATATAATACATCTGTGGGATTTCGAATGTACATGTGCACTGTTCTATCTCCACCTCACTGACATATACCTTTGGCCCAATAACTGATAAATGTTTGTTTGTATTGACAGACAAACGCGTCCTTAACTTGTTAGGCATAGACTTACTTCAAAAATTACATGCAACAATCAAATGCACAGCAGATGGCATATATTTTGAATGTACTGAAAACTCTTCTTTTTCCTACTAATGTCCACTTCACATGATCCCAACCTACAGTACCTGAATGGGTGTTTGACAAAGTAGACAACAATGTTTGAGCCTCCGATAAGAACAATGTGGGACATATGACAATAGCACATGTACAAATACCTGTGGAAAAAAATGTTTCTCTCCCTCCAGTGCCACAGTACACCAGAAAGGGAACAGATAATGTAAATAGTGACACAGGACTTACTTAAGAACAGAGTGATAAGAGAACTATAGGGTTCCCCGTGCAATGGCCCAATCCTTCCTGTATTGTTTTAAAATGCCAACACACACTCATAAATATTTATGTTCACTGAAAAAAACAAAGGTTATAGGGACGTCATAGTTAGGCTCAGATTTCACTCATACAAAACCAGTAAAATTCAGCAGTTATAGTTACATAAGCAAACTATAGCTTATGCCCCCCAATACACTGCTTCTGATCTTACATATTACATCACTCATGACATGGTCAGTGGCATTACTGATGACATCTCAAATGACACCACTGATGACATCATCCAGTAATTGTGAGTGTTTTCTAAAAGTTGTTAAAATATATATAGATACAACAATAAATATATAGATATTACAAATGTTAAATTAGTAAGCATTCTGTACTAGTAATGAGTGATACTATTTGTAACACATATTATGCAAGTAGGTGTGTGACTGTGTGTATCCATGTGCAAATAGGTGTCTGAGTGGCTCTATGGGTGAGTGAATTGTTGTATGGGTGAGTGAGTGGAAATACTGGTATGAGAGTGGGTGTAAAAGTGGCTGTATGGGTGAGTAAGTGACTGTGTTTGAGTGAGTGAGTGGGTGGGTGTGTCAGTGGTCTATGGGTGAGTGAGTGGGTATTGAGAAGCTGTTTAGGTGAGTGATGTGGTGTGCAAGTGGCTGTATGGCAGAGTGAATGGGTGCATAAGTAATGTATGGGTGAGTGAGTGGGTGTGTGATTGACTGTATAGATGAGTGAGTAAATGTGAGATAGGCTGAATGGGTGAGTGTGTGCTTGTGTTAATGGCTCTATAAGTGAGTGTCTATATTTGTTGAGATATGCATGAGTAATTGAGTGGGTATGTGAGTAACTATATGGGTGAGTGAGTGGTTGTGTGAGTGACTATATGGTTGAGTGAGTAGGTGTGTGAGTAGCTGTATGGGTGTCTGATTCAGTGTGTGAGTGGCTGTATGTGTGAGTGGGTGAATTAGCTGTATCAGTGTGTGAGTGGCTGTATGAGTAAGTGGATGTGTGAGTGGCTCTATGGATCAGTGAGTGGGTGTGTGAATACTTGTATGGGTCTGTGAATTTAGATGTGAGTGGTTGTGTGGTTGTGGGTGTATGAGATGTACTCTGGGGTGCAAGTGCATGTGTGAGTTGTTCTGAGGATGATGTCATCAGTGATATCATTTGAGTTTATTTCATTGATATCATCAGTGATGCCGCTGACCATGTCATGAGTGATATTATGGGAGTTCATAAGTAGTGCATTGCATGGGCATAAGTTATAGTTAGCTCAGGTAACTATAGCTGCTGAATTTCACTGGTTTTGTATAAGTGAAATCTGAGCCTACCTATAACGTCCCTCTATCCTCTGGGTTTTTTTCAGTGATTTTCTAATGTTTGTTTTAATTCTATTTCCTAACGATAAAGTCCCTGTAACCCTTGGTTTATTTTGTGAATTTTCAATGTTTTTTTTAATTCTATTTCCTAACTATAACATCTCTGTAACCTGTTTTTATAAGGGGATTTCAACAGTTAATTTAAGTTTTATTTCCTACCTGTAAACTTTGAGAGTGGGTGTGTGAGTGACAGTATAGGTCTGTGAGGTGGGAGTGTGAGTGCCTGTGTGGGTGTGTGAGTGCTTTGTTGGTCTGTGACTGGGTCTGTCACTGGCATTATGGGTATGTGAGTGGTGCTATTGGTCTGTCAGTTGCTGTGTGAGTACCTGTGTGGGTTTGTGAGTGTATGTATGAGTGTCTGTTTTGGCTTGTTAGTGGATATGTAAGTGCCTCTATGGGTCTGTGCCTAGGTCTGGGAGAGGTGCTATGGGTCTGTGAGTGGGTTTTTGAGTGGCTTTGTGGATCTGTGAGTGGGTGTGTGAGTGACTGTGTGGGTGCATGAATAGCAGTGAGTGGTACTTAGGGTTTGTCAGTGGGTGTGTGAGTGCCTGTGTGAACTGTGTGTGGGTGTGTGAGTGCCTGTATGGGTTTGTAAGTAGGTATATACGTGCCAGTGTGGGACTGTGATTGGGTTTGTGAGTTGTGCTATGGGCCAGTGAGAGGGTGTGTGAGTTCATGTGTTGATCTGTGAGTGGTTGTATAGGTGCATGTGTGGGTCTTTCACTGGGTATGTATGTGCCTGTGTGTATCTGTGAGTGGATGTATGAGTGGTGCTATGGGTCTGTTAATGGGTGTGTGAGTGCCTGTGTGGGTCTGTATTGGGTGTGTGAGTGCCTGTGTGGGTCTGTGACTGAATTTGTGAGCGGTGTTAATGGCCTGAGTGTGGGTGTGCGATTGCCTGTGTGGGTCGGGGAGTGGGTATACAGGTGCCTGTGTGGGTCTGTGACTAGGTGTGTGTGTGTGTGTGTGCCTGTGTGGGTCTATGACTGGGTCCGTGAGTGGCAACATGGGTCTGTGAGTGGCTGTGTCAATCAATCAATCAATCAAGAAATTTGTATAGCGTGCTACTCACCCGGAGGGTCTCAAGGCGCTTGGGGGAGGGGGGTTCGCTACTGCTCGAACAGCCAGGTCTTGAGTTGCTTCCTGAAGGAGAGGTGGTCTTGGGTCAGACGGAGGTGGATGGAGAGGGAGTTTCAAGTCTTGGCTGCCAGGTAGGAGAAGGATCTTCCTCCCATGGTGGCTCTTCGGATGCGTGGAACGGCGGCGAGGGCATGGCTGGTCGATCGTAGCTGGCGGGTGGGAGTGTAGAAGGTAAGGCGGTTGTTGAGGTACCTGGGGCCCAGGTCGTGGAGGGATTTGTGTGTGTGGGTGAGGAGTCGGAACGTGATTCTCTTGCTGACGGGGAGCCAGGGCAGGTCTCTCAGGTGTCGGGAAATGTGGCTGTGTCGGGGGATGTCCAGGATGAGTCGTGCGGAGGCGTTCTGGATGCATTGGAGTATTTTCTGTAGATTGGCTGAGGTTCCGGTGTAGAGGGTGTTTCCATAATCCAGTCGGCTGGTGACGAGTGCCTGGGTGACCATCTTCCTGGTTTCGGTGGGGATCCATCGGAAGATCTTTCGGAGCATGCGTAGGATGTTGGAAAAATGATTATGAGACGGCGTTGACTTGTCTGGTCATCGAGAGGGAGGAGTCCAGGATGAAGCCTAGGTTGCGTGCGTGGTCTGTTCTTTTGGGTGCGCTGCCCGGGGCAGGGGACCACCAGAAGTCGTCCCAGGCAGAGGGTGATGATCCAAGGATGAGGACCTCTGTCTTGTCTGAGTTCAGTTTCAGGCGGCTGTTCATCATCCACTCGGCTACGTCTTTCATCCCTTCGTGTAGGTTGGTTCTGGCGGTGGCTGGGTCGTTGGTGAGGGAGAGGATCAGCTGGGTGTCGTCGGCGTAGGAGATGATGTTGAGGTTGTGTTGGCGTGCGATGGCTGCGAGGGGGCTCACGTAGACGTTGAAGAGGGTGGGGCTGAGTGATGATCCTTGTGGTACGCCGCAGATGACTTCGGTGGCCTCGGATCTGAACGGGGGAGGCGGACTCTCTGGGTTCTTCCGGCGAGGAACAAGGTGATCCACTCTAGTGCCTTCTCTTGGATTCCAATGTTGCTGAGGCGCTGCACTAGGGTGCGGTGGCAGACAGTATTGAACGCTGCGGAGAGGTCCAGGAGGATGAGGGCCGCTGTTTCCCCGTTGTCGAGCAGGGCTCGGATGTCGTCCGTGGCTGCGATGAGGGCGGTCTCGGTGCTGTGGTTGGCTCAGAAGCCGGACTGCAAGTGGTCTGTGGGTCTGTGACTGGGCGCGTGAGTGCCTGTGTATGTCTGTGAGTGGGTGTGAGTGGTGCTATGGGTCTGTTAGTGGATGTGTGAGTGCATGTGTGTATCTGTTAATGGGTGTGTCTGAGTACCTGTGTGAATCTTCGAGTGGGTGTGTGAGTGCCTGTGTAGGTCTGTGACTGGGTTTGTGAATGGCGTTATGAATCTGTGAGTGGGTGTGTGAGTGCTTGTGTGGATCTGTGAGTGGGTGTATGGATGACTGTGTGGGTCTGTGAGTAGATGTGTGACTGTGTGTGTCTGTGACTGGTTCTGTGAGTGGCACTATGGGCCTGTGAATGGCTGTGTGAGTGGCCGTGTGGGTCTGTGAGTGTGTGTGTGTGTGTGTGTGTGCTTTTGTGTGTTTTTGAGTGGGTGTGTGAGTGGTGCTATGGATTTTGTGCATTTGCATACTTAAGATATTGAAAAGGGAGAACTATGGACTCTACTCTGACCATGAGAGGACAAGAAAGATACCACTCATCACATTCACTACAGATTAGATTGCGCTTCAGTAGGTCAGCGATGCATTCACCTCCATTAAGGATTTCAGATTGTTTTTCAATGCGGAATATGAGAGGAAGCACATTTGATTTGCATTCGCTAAGCCCAAGAGGTTATGAAAATGTCTGCTTTACTGAAGTGGAGCTTCAACTGAGGCACCTGCTATGATTATATTTGTACGTGTTTGCTGTTGAGGTTTAATTTCTGTGAAATGTGCACAACAGCAAGACTGGAACTTCATGTTTTCCGAGAAAAGTGCCCAGTTTGACCGAAATGTCTACCCAACTGCAGTACTTTCATCTGGTAAATTTTTAAGTGCTACTTCTTGAGTAAATGTATTGTGCATATTCTGCAATACAGCTGCATAAGGGACCAGGGGATAACGTCTTCAGGGACCCTTCTTCCATAAATCTGTAATAACGTGAATCCTCATCAAGTGAAGATGACAAGACTATAAAGAGGAGAATCTCTACCAAACAGTGGTACTTCCTTTTGAGTAAATGAAGTAAGTGCTTCCTTACTTGGTGGAGATGTCCTGGTATTACTCTGCATCAATACTGTGTCACCAAAATCAGTTGGAAAGACCTTCAGGGGCGATTTGTTGAGCTGTCCATCAACTTGGGAAGAGGCGGAAAGACCTTTGCATACTACTAAGCAAAAAGAGTGGCCATGGGAGTGGGGTCGCATGGCCCGCCTCCCTGGGCCATTTTCGGCCCCGGGAACCCCATCCCCAGGGCCCAACCACATTTCAATGGGGGAGGGGAGCTGTGAGGCACCCCTCTTTGGGTCGATTTTGGCCTCTCTTTCTGGGTCACTTATGGCCCCGGGGTCCCCATCCGTGAGGCATAGCCAAACCTCCCTCTGTGCCCTACTTCCACCCAGTGTGCATGTTGGAGGACCACGGGGGAGTCTCGAGGTCCCCACTGTCCGAACTGGCTGCCGGCTTTTCTTATGTCTGCGGGCAGGAAAAGAGATGAAAACTCTGCTTTCAGCAAACGGGAGCACTATGACATGTCCTGGTTGCTTGAAGTGTGGTGTTTGCTGTTGCTTGGCAGGAGCTATCTCAGCTCTCACCAATCAAAAGCAAACAGCTATCACCCGAGGGTTGGCACCTCGGTAGATAGCAGGATCAGACCCTGGGGGATGGGGGTTCCCATGGCCATATATGGCTCCAGGAGGGGGGCAATGTGACCACCTGCTTTCTTTTGTACTGAGCAGACCAGGGTAGTTGATGGACCCCAGTGCCGTATATGGCTTGGGAGGGGGTCTCCGTGGCGCCCCTCTTTTTAAAAATGTAATTGGCCCCTGTGCACCACCCTCCATTATATTTATTACATTCTTCCTCTGATGACCTGCTCCACCGGGGAGCTACATTAAAAACAAGCGTGGAAGAACATGCTTGTTCTTTTTTTTAAATTCATGTTGATATTCATGAATATTCGGACTTTCACAGTGAATAAAAAAAAAGCTTTTTTGACCCACCTGTTGGACAGCTGGACCAAGGCTAGGGGCTTAGGGTTATTGTACCCTGCCCCCTTTTCTTTTTTTTTTGCATTATTGTTTTGGAGACTTGGCTTCAGCCGGGTCCCAAGATGGCTGCCAACACTTCCTGGTTGAAGTGTTTTCAGTCAATCAGAGCTCTGCAGATCTCTGCACGAGCTCAAATTTATTCTTTAAGGCTTTGCAGTCGTAGATATAAAAATGTGTATTTCTTTTAATTTCTTGAAAACTGCTAAACAGATTTACATCTCATAACAAAAAGCGTTATCTCTGGTACAAAATCTACCTTTCTGACAAATTTGGTGTAATTCCACCCAGGGGTTTGGGCTGCAGACATGTCTAAAGACTCCAAGGTAACTGAAATGGGAAACATACTTTTTTTACCCCCTCTTTTTCAGCCTCCCCTGGACAGATCACCCTAAAACTTTCCATGCATAACTAACATCAGTATCAGGCTAATTAGTAAGTGCTACCCTATTGGGTAAATGTATTGTGCATCTCCTGCACTATAGTTTTGTAAAGAATTCTAAGTGAATGTCTCCAGTGACCTTGTGTGTCTGTAACTTTGCCAATGGGATTGCGGTTTGAGCGTCTTTAACAGATAACTTTACTAAGTGGAAATGCAGAGAAAACACACTTGGATGATTTGCACTTTAAGGAAGTACGTGCTTCTTTTTTGATGGAGATGCAATCATATTCTTATGCATCAAGACCTCGACTTCAAAGTCAGCAGGAAATGTGCTCTGGGGTACATTTAGTAATCTTTCCATCACCCTGGGAAAACGGCGGGAATACGATGCATACCGCAAACGTATATAGGGCAGGACTAAACTGGTGGAGCTTCTAGGCAAGTTTACATACTTCTAGTTTTTCAAAGTTTAGAACACAACCTCTGGTCTCAGCAACAGATGACAAAAAAGAACAACCCCTCATCACAGACACTATGTGAGATATTGTGCTCAAGAAAAGCGAGGATACAAACCCCTCTATCAAAGATCACAGATAACTTTTCGGTGGAAATGCAGAGAAAACACACTTGAGTTGCCTTGTCCATGCATACAAAGTTAGCTTGATTAGTAAATTACAGAAGTGGTGCTTCAACGTGGACACCTGCTTTGTTTATATCTGTAAGTGCTTCCCATTGAGTTTTTATTTCTGTGAAATGAGCATTATGCCAGAATTAATCATGCTTTGCATATTTATTCAAGAGGAGGCCACCATTTTGTGCAACACCCCTACCCAACTGGAGTACTTTGTTCTGCCTAATTAGTAAGTTCTACCCTGTTGGCTAAATATATAGTGTATCTCTACAATACAGCTGTTTAAAGAATGCAGAGGAAATGTCTCCAGTGACCTTGTGTATCTGTAACTTTGCCAATAAGATTGTTGCTCAAGCATCTTCAACAGATAACTTTGAAATATGGAACTGCAGAGACTTGGATGGTTTGTACTTTAGAGAAGTACGTGCTTCATTCTTAGGTGTCATTGTTAGGTGAAGATGCTATCATATTCCTAGGCATCAAGACTTAGTATCCAAGATCGGCTAGAAACGTTCTCAGGGGTCTTTTAGTAAGCTGTCCATCATCCTGGGAAAAGGGCGGGAAGACTTTGCATACTGCAAAATGTATGTAGGACGGGACCAAATGGTCTGGGCTTCTAGGCAAGTTTACATACTTCTAGTTTTTAAAAGTTTAGAACACAATCTCTGGGCTCAGCAGCAGATGATAAGAAATAATCCCCTTGTCACAGACACAATGTGAGATATTGACAAAAGCAAGGCTGTACACACCTCCATCACGGATTACGGATAACTTTTCAGTGGGAATGCAGAGAAAACACATTTGATTTGCCTTGGCCATATGTACAAAGTTAGGATGATTAGTACTTCACTGAAGTGCTGCTTGAGTGTGGGGACCTGCTTTGTTTATATCTGTAAGAGCTTCCCAATGTAGTTTCATTTCTATGAAATGAGCAATGTGCCCAGAATGAATGCGGTCCTGCAAATTTATCCAAGAAGGCGCCACCGTTTTGTGCAACACCTCTAGCCGACTGGGGTACTTTCTACTGGCTAATGTGTAAGTGGTACCTTGTTGGGTAAATGTATAGTGCATCTACTACACTACAGCTGTGTAAAGAATTCTGAGGAAATGTTTCCAGTGACCTTCTGTGTCTGTAACTTTGCCAATGGGATTGTTCCTCAAGCGTCTTCAACAGATAACTTTATACGGTGGAAATGCAGTGAAAACACACTTGCTTGATTTGTACTTTATAGAAGTAAGTGCTTCTTTGTTTGGTGGAAATGAGCTCTTATTCCTAGGCATCAAGAACCCGGCACCAAATCATCAAGAAACGCACTAGGGAGCCATTTAGTAAGCTGTCCATCATCCTGAGAAAAGGGCTGGAAGGCGCTGCCTACAGCTATTGCATATGGGGATTGGGCCAAATGGGTGTGGTTTCTAGGCATGTTAAATACTTCCATTTTTTAAAAGTTTAGAACATGATCTATGGTCTCAGCAGCAGATGACAAGAAAACCTCCTGATAGCAGACACTATGTTAGATATTGCGCTCGAGAAAAGCAAGGATGCAAACACCTCCCTCACTGATCACAGATAACTTTTCACGGTGGAAATGCAGAGAAGACACACTTGGATGATTTTTACTTTACAGAATTAAGTGCTTTTTTTTATTATGGGCAGGGGGACTGCATGGTCCCCTCCCAGGCCAGCTAGGCCCCAGGGACCCCATCCCCCAGTGCCCGGCAATGTCGCCTGAGCACCTCTAGGGCAGTCAGTGTTCAATGGGACTGTGGGGGATCCTAAAGGACCCCACGCTCCCAGCCGGCTACCCACCTTCTGCGGGAGTCAGCATTGCTCTGACAGACTGGGGGATGCTGAAAGGCATCTCCCTTTCTGTCAGAGTAATGTTTTCATCTGTTTTCCTGCACGCATATTTGCATGCAGGGAAACAGAAGAAAACTCTGCTTTTTGCAAGCAGGAGCTTTTCGAAAGCTCCAGCTAGCAGTAAGCGGAGTTGTGTTTTCCTTTGCTTGGTGGGAGTTGTCCTCTCCCACCAAACAAAAGCAAATAGCAACCAATCAAAGGTGGGAACCTGGGGAGGAAGCAGGAGCCAGCCCCGGGAGTGGGGGGAAGGTGGTGGCCTTCCCCGGGGCCATCTACAGCTTCAAGAGGGGGCCCCCAGATTTTCAATAAATTTCATTGGGGAAGTGGAAGTCCCAAGGGCTGTGGGGGGCATGCGGCCCCCTGCATTTATTTAAGATTTGCACTGGGAGGAGTTGGTCCCCAATGCATGGGGATTGCCATCCGGGCACCATCCGCATAAATTAAAAGCAATGCTCTAGGGGGTTGATAGTCCCTGGGGCATTTAACAGCCTGAGCAGGTGCCCCCTGTATGCCACCCTCCGTTTTGTAACTCATTGTACCCCCAGGACCTGGCCCACCCACGGCAGAAGCAAAGGAGCCTGATTTCACTTTTCCCACCAAAAATCCCCAACCCAAAAAATGCTTTTTGTCCTAGGGGTATCCCGCAGAGGCCTGGGGGTCAGGGTATTAGTACGCTCCCCTTTCTATTTTTTTTTACGTTTCTTTGGGGACTTAGCTGAAGCCGAGTTCCAAAATGGCTGCCAACACTTCCTGCTTGAAGAGTTGGCAGCTAATCCGATTGAGCACAGGAACTGTCGGATCCTTGGAGTGTTGTGTTTCTATCTAGGACCCTAAATCGATATTCCCGATTCATGCCCTTATGTGGTTATAATCAATAATATCCTGAAAAAGGCATAATAATCATATCCATATTCAGTAATAGCCCATGCAGTCCAAAGCACAGCGCGGCTACTCCCATCGACTCCTAGAAAGCACAACGCGTTCTTTAAACAAACCAAGCCTCCAGCAGCCCGGGAAATCCCCCCTAATTTGTTTTGATTTGAACAAGAACTACTGGAGTCCAGAAAGAACTGTTAGTTCTTAGTGACGTCTTATGTCCAACCTTACGTCAAACTCGGCACCTTTCAGGTATAAATATACCAACAGTTGCCTTAAGCAAACACACCGTGGTTTGGAGCAGAGCGGCTATCTACTTGCCCGAGAGCCTAGCTGATGCAAGAGCCCACGGAAGCCGCCCCTCCCATTTGACGCACTGAGAGAGACACTGTCTTTTTCTCCAGCCGAGAAAATCCAGCTCTGGTGTTTCCAGCCTACCCTTGCGGGTTGCTGGGAGATCGAGTCCTGAGGAAAGAGATACCAGACCTCCCGCATTCTATTACCAAGGTACGGAGCTGACTAAACCCTTAAGAGAATTCTTGATGCAGATTCTTGGCAAAACAATCTTAACCAACGTAACTTAAACTGCTACTTACTTACTCCTTCCCAAGTATTAGGCTTAGGTCAGGTACACCGGGGTAGGCCTAGTTTGAAGCACCAGTTGAGTACGTTAGTCAAATGTTTTTATGTATGTATATATTTTATCAATTTTAAAGTACCATATGGCTAAGAAACCATATCAATGCTTTTACAGTATTATTTCATAATACTACTTTCACTGTACGCACTTTACTTTATGATAAGTATTACAATTGTTGCAATTCATTTCTCTTGCATGAGAAAGAAGACTGCTCAATAAATAACAGATTTTATTGAAAACGCCCGTCTCTCTATTTCTCTGCACTCTGGTGAAACTAAGTATGCACGGTTGACTGAGTGAAATAGCTGCCTATTGTTTTCACACTCTTATCTGAGGGAGCAAAGTCGTCATGTTTATGCGGTTGTCAGAAACTGAAT
The DNA here is from genome assembly GCF_964263255.1 of Lissotriton vulgaris. Taxonomy (NCBI): domain Eukaryota; kingdom Metazoa; phylum Chordata; class Amphibia; order Caudata; family Salamandridae; genus Lissotriton; species Lissotriton vulgaris. The sequence continues at coordinate 742,384,294 of NC_141695.1, read as the reverse complement.
CCCTTTTTGTCTGAATCAGGGAAGTTCAACCCTCCCTATTCATTCAAGAAAGTTTCTAGTGACCTCTGAGCTAGCTGACGCAAACCTAAATTAAGTCTAACATAGTCAGTAGAGACCTAGATGACCTCAGTCCTACGTCTACACTGCTGTTTATGTTATTCCAAAGCGCAGAGCCTATTGGGAAAATAGGAACTACACTACAGGAGGAACCTCATCCTTATATATACAAATTTGGATTTCCCCTAATATTTCCAAAACTACTGAACAGATTTACACCAATTTACACAAATGTTGCTTTCTGTGCCAACAGCTACCTTTCTGGCCAATTTGATGTAATTCCATTTTCTGTTTGGGCTGTAGTCATGTTTAAAATCTCTATGGAAAGTTGTATGGAGAAAACACATTTTGGGGAACCCCCTTTTTTCCCATCCCCCACTTGGCGCATCATCGCGAAACTTTCAAGACAGCAGATGAGGTGAGCATCAAACTAGATTTGAAAATCTCATGTGGATTCGTCAAATGGCTCTTTCTATGGTAACTAGGTCCTAATTATAACTACCTACTGGTGACCACCAGTTCCACCAGCTGGTAATATGTACATACATATATATATATATATATATATATATATATATATATTACCTACTGGCGGTCGCCAGTAGGTATATATAGTTAGGATTTTTTCTCTATGGGATTTTTGAAAATTCTATGTCTAATAACTTTGGCGTTTGTGGACGGAATTGGCTGAAATTTTCAGGAAAATGGAACATTTTGTTTCTGAGCAGCCCCTGCAATTTGGGGGGGTTTCATCAAGGGGGGGCCGAGAAAAAAGGGGGGTCCCAAAACGTGTTTTTCCCATGTTAATTTCCATAGGGCGGTTGCCCTCACTTTTAGCTCGAACGGCTGAATGGATTTGCACGAAACTTGGCAAAATTGTAGGGACTGTTAGCCCGATGTGCCTTTGCTAGGTCTCAATATATGTGCTCCAGTGGATTTTGAGTAATTTAGGTTCAAAAAAAGATATATATCTGGGCGGAGCCTAACCACACATCTGATCTGATTGGCTGTCAGCACTTCATCCAAGAAGTGTTGGCAGCCATCTTGGGACCAATATACATGATAGCACCTCATTAAAAAGCATTGTAGTTAATAGAGGGTTTTAGGACTTTAGTTACATTATAAATCATTTGTTGATGGTACCATACTCGTTTTAGGAATTGTGGTGGGTTCTAAGGTGATTTTACCATGTGAAAAAGCCTTCTGCTGTGATATCATGAATATTGTTTGAAAGAAAACTAATATCTCATGATTTTCCCACAGTGGTTTGGAAGGGGATCTATAAGCTAAACTGAAAGCATATTTTCTGTAAATTCACATTATCTTTCTCAGTCATGTGAAAATGAAGTCTGACATTCTCAGTAAAACATGTACATCCAACAAGGACAGAGACTGTCAGTTGATTCCTTTGTGCTCTACTGCAGCCTCCTAAAGTGTTCTAAAGAACAACTAGAGCGCTAACAGTCCTACGTATTACAAAGGTATAGCACACCTGGAGCCATCGTGATGGGAATAAAGTGGTAACTCTTAAAACATTTAATTTAAAAAGGAACAAAATGAGGGGGTATATTATGCAATAGAAGGTATTATTAGTACTGCAGAAAGAAAAATTAGGGCACATTTTGAGTGACTTCTCAAACCCTCTTCAATTTCATTAAAAAATTCTGACATACAGTCTCCCAAGATGGCCACCAGAGACAAAAGAGCCTAAATGTAGCCCAAATATCACCCAGATGTACCCCAAGTATAGCCCAATGACAGAATGTCCCAGAGTGTTCTAAAGAATAACTAGAACGCTAACAGTCTTACTTATGACAAAAGTATGGCACACCAGAAGCCATCTTGATTGGAGTGGTAAGTCTGAAAACACTCAATTTAAAAAGGAACAACATGAGGGGGTTAATTTTGCCATAGAAAGTATGATTAGTGCTTCAGAAAGAAAAATTAGGGATCATTTTGAGTGACTTCTCAAATCCTCTTCTATTTCATTAAAAAAATTCTGACATGCAGACTGAAACATGCACTTTGAATACCAGCAGCAGACGTCCCTGGTGAGCAGTAGCTTTACTACAGTGATCTAATGTGCAACTAGAGTGCTAACATTCAGAATTTATGGCAAATGTGTGACACATCTGAATGCCTTCTTGATGGAACCAAAGTAAACAAGCATTGAAAATGCAATAGATCTCGCCCTCGTTTAAGTTAAAGCCATTCTGTTTGTAATGAGGTGGCTTTTTAGCTTTGCTTTTATTAGTGTTTTTTCAACTTTCATGTAAATAACATGCATCTGTATGCATATATGTATATGTATGCATGCATTTATGTTTGTATTTATATAGATATACAGATGATATATGTTTATATATGTATGTATATATATATATTCACTGAAAAAACCATAGGTTATAGACCATATGTAGTTAGGAATTAGCATTTACAAAACCTTGAAAATTCACTGAAAAAACCATAGGTTATAGACCATATATAGTTAGGAATTAGCATTTACAAAACCTTGAAAATTCACTGAAAAAAACATAGGTTATAGACCATATATAGTTAGGAATTCGCATTTACAAAACCTTATTTTACTCACACAAAACCATTGAAATTCCATATATAGTTAGTTGCACTAACTATATATCGCGCACCCGCAATCCACTGCTGATGATGTCACATATTACATCATTCATGACATGGTCAGTGACATCACTGATGACATCACTGATGACATCTCAAATGACATCACTGATGACATCACTGATGACAACATCCAGTGACTGTATGTTTCTGTAAAGTTAAAATATGTCTTACATATTGAAGAATGAGTGGATGTATAAGTGTCTGGATGAAGGATTTAGTAGGTGCTTGACTGACTGTATGATTGAGTGATTAAATGTGTCTCACTGAGTGCATGGGTTAGTGACTAAACTGTCTTAATTTGTGCATCATTATGTCTGTTGTTCTGTAAACTGTTGCATGTGTTGATAAGTAGCTATATGAGTAACTATATGGGTTATTGATTGGTTGCCCAAGTATTTGTATGGGAGACTGAGTGTGTGTGTGGGTGGCTGGGAGGTGTATGACTCTGTGCATAGATGTGTGAGCAGTTGATTCACTAGATGTATGGTTTCAAAAGTGCATGTGGAAACAGCTGTATGGGCGGTTGACTGTGTGCATGAGTGTATTGGTGAGTGAATGGATATCTCAGTGCTACATGTCAAAGTAAGTACATATGTAAAACACAGTACATGTGAGAGTTGGCATATATAAATAACTGTGCATAAGAGCCAGTGAATGTGCGAGTGGCTGTATAGATCATTGTGAACTTGTATCAGGGATTGTATAAGAGAGTTAATATATGTTAGTATATGTTTGAATAAGTAAAGTTTGTATAACTGTATAGTTGAGGAAATGGAGGTGTGATTGATTCTTTGCATGACTGACTAGGTGTGTGAGTAACTCCATGGATGAGTGACAGTCTGTGAGTGTCTGTTTACACTGATTGTATCTAAGGTTATATTAGAGTCTGAAGAGGTTCATCGTATTATCACATGAATGATATCATCAGTGATGTGATCAGTAATGTCAAATGAGATGTCATCAGTGATGTCATCAGTGATGTCATTTGAGATGTCATCAGTGATGTCATTTGAGATGTCATCAGTGATGTCATCAGTGATGTCACTGACCATGTCATGAATGATGTAATATGTGACATCATCAGCAGTGGATTGCGGGTGCGCGATATATAGTTATTGCAACTAACTATATATGCGAATTTCTATGGTTTTGTGCGAGTAAATTAAGGTTTTGAAAATGCTAATTCCTAACTATATATGGTCTATAACCTATGGTTTTTTCAGTGAATTTCAATGGTTTTTTAATAGCAAATATCAAAAGCTGTCAAATGTCAAGTACGTGATAGGTAAAAACATTTTCGTGTTCATGCACGCTGATGTGCTTTGAACGCTGCCCCCCTCCCCCCCCCTCTTTTCTCTTAGGAGTACTCTCTCCTTGCAGATAGTGAAGGGTAGTTAACGCAGGCCTTTGCCCCCGTTGTAATCCGTCGTGCCTGCTTGTCTCTCCATTTGATTGATTGTTATCCAAGCATTTACTATTTTAGAATTTATTCTCTTTGGTTCATTCTCTATTTACTAACAAGCACAAAGCCGCAATACTCTGTTTAGTCTTTGCAGATAGTGAAAAATCGTGTTTAAAAAAAAATAATCGAGCAAAATCAGTAGGCCACTAATGGGATCTCTTTTTGACCTCGCTAAAATAGAAACATTAGGAACAACCCTTCATGAGAAATACGAAACTAGTGAGATGAACTGAGCTCCACACCATGATGGCTGCAAGACAGCTCGGCTCCGCCACCCACCCCGCCCAAAATAACGATAAACTCTATGCAAATATTATAAATATATACAACACACCAGCAAAGTAACAGGGTAAAACATTTTATTAAATAACTATTTACATAACTATTTTATACTTTTTGTTGCCTGATCCGGCTAGCTCAATCGATCGAGCATGAAACTCATGCATTCTGATAGCAAGCGTTGCTGCTGATGCTATGCAAACAAAAACTGGTTTTCAGTTTGTACATTCTTCAAGATTTTTCATCCAAGGCTGGTTGAGAGTTTGTAGAACGATGGCTTCAGATTTTCAACATACGGTGTGGTGGCGCGGACTGGGAGGGTGCGCTTGACTTCTGCCCCCTCCCCAAGTCGTGTTGCCCTGGCGTGGCCTAAGATCGCCCCCGACATAGGCGGCCGGCTCCCGGGGTCCGGCGGAACTTTTTGCCTTTTGATGACTCTTCCATTCTGGACCTTATCCCACAATCCGTTTGACCTGAAGACACGCTGTAGTGGGGCGCCCCTTTACCGTTTCAGTTGCCATTCCGCCCGCTTTTGCTACACTGTGCCTCTTCCGCCATTCAGCTGTTTACTGCCCGCTCTTGCGACTACAGCGTCTCGCTCACCATGTAGTTGAGTTGCTCCCGCTCTTGCGATGCAACTATAGGCGGCTGCCACAGGACTCTCAAAATGGCGGCCGCCTCTTCAGATTTGGGCGTGATCCACTAAAATGGCCATGGGACACCTTCGAACTGGAACGCTTGTCTGCTAGGGCTTGGGCCCCATTCTCGAAAGCGTCCACTGAGCCTTGAAGATTCGACAAAAGTCTTGGGGGCCCCCGACTCCCGCAGGCTTCTGGTGGGGAGCGGCTGCCATGATTGCTAGTGGAATGGCCATGACTGAGATACGAGATGGTGGTGCTCTCATGCTAACGCCAGCTTCGGTCTGAAACATCCAGAAACACTGTAGACTACCAATTCGATCAGTTCCGGTAGCGCCCCAACGTGACCCGGTAGGGAAGAACTTGCCCTCCCCTCTTTGACTGATGGTTCTTGTTGCCTGTCCCTTCTGTTGTCATTTAACAGAACTTTTTAGACTGCTGAAAGGGGTTGTGTTCCGACCGCTGGTTGGTGGAGACATTTTGACTATATTCTGGACCTTTATGTTGTCGCGTAATGCGTTATATGACACGCCGCGTTAGCGCACCCGGAAGTAGTCCAGTGCGCGAAACGCAGCTTCCCGGAAGGGATCCGGGGCGCGGCGCGCAGCGCGTAACGTAAGCATAACAGGTCATATGACTTGTTAATAAAACTTCTCATTGGTTCATTTTACTTTTGGTTTCCTAATGATGGAAGGCTTGGTCATATGACCTAAAAATTACGCGTTTTATTGCTTTCGAACATTATTTTTTCTTAAACATATATGTTATAATGTTCCAGGCTAATGTATTTTCCCGGAAAAGTTACAACTGTCCTGCAAGTAAAATATATTCCTTTTTCTAGCAAAAGGGCGTTTCTTCGTCCCATGACGGAGCTGTTGAGCAAAAGATGCTCGGCCTGCTGTCTTAGTCGCCGATACGCCCGAATATCAGATTCTTATCGATCACTTTATGTTGCAGGAGTAAAAAACACAACAGCCCTTGACCATTTATCTTTACTGCGTTCCTGCGTATTATACCTTTTATCCGTCATGTAATTGGACTGCTTTATTTCACTTGCCTTTTACTGATTCGAAAACAGTGACTAAAATTAAAAACTTTACCAATGTAAATACTACTACCATGTTTTGTTTTAAAAACCTTTATTGTGAAAATGTCAGTTTACAAATACGGGCCTGTAACCACGTGGGCCGGCCACGGAGCAAACTGGAATCGTATATGATGAGGAGACATTTACACTGTAGAGGAACGCAACGAGCGGGCCATTAGGTTGCAAGAACTAAGGTGTCTAACAGTTGCGGAATCGGTGGACGTACATTTTGTAATTAAAATACGACAGGGCCACTTACAATAAAATTATCTAGATATACATTTGCGGGCAAGTACCATGGGTGACGTTAATTCGAACTTTCAATAGTACAGTAATCAATAACACATCAGAACTTAATATCAATAGGGATGTCGAAATATTCAATCAATTCTCATTCCCGCCCGCCATGTGCTTCAAAACTGCATACGTATCTCGTGATATCAAGGTTGTGCAACCAGTACACAACAAGGAGGTACGAGTCCCATTTATACCGGCGCCATTTTGGGCGAGGCCGGGCAGGTCCAGTATATAGTCAAAATATCTCCACCAACCAGCGGTCGGACCAGAACCCCTTTCGGCAGTCAAAAAAGGTTCAGTTAAATGACAACAGAAGACATAGGCAACAAGACCAACAGTCAAAAGAGGGGAGGGCAAGATCTAAAGCCATTGTTCTACAAACTCTCAAGCAGACTTGGATGGAAAAATCCTGGAGAATGTACAAACTGAAAACCATTTTTTGTCTGTATAGCATCACCAGCAACGCTTGAGTCAGCTTTGTGTGAAGCCGCCATTTTGATTCAATCAATAGCGTCCCCCTGCACACATTCAGGGACCTGGTCGTGTCTAAAGGTTAAACGGATTGTGGGACAAGATGCAGAAAGGAAAAGGAAAAAAGTTCCGCCGGACCATGGAACTTTCGGCGCAGCATTGTAGGATGGCCACACCAGTGCGGCAACTTGCTAGACACCACCTCGGTGCCATCCAGATCTCGGCGCGTTGTGCTTCCTTCGGCCTACTGTAGCCGCAAGTGCGGACGCAACTCAGCTGGATAGCGAGTGAAACACCAAGGGGCGCCCCACTGCAGCCGAGGAGCCTCCATCTTGGGGGCGACGCACAGCATCACATTCCTTTCTCAAACAGCCCCCACTGACTGACGCGACCTCACAGGCCAACGGGGCGCCCCACGCCGAATTTCGGCGCAGCATTGTAGGATGGCCACACCAGTGCGGCAATTTGCTGGACACCACCTCGGTGCCATCCGGATCTTGGCGCGTTGTGCTGCCTTCAGCCTACTGTAGCAGCAAGTGCGGGCGCAACTCTGCTGGACGGCGAGTGAAAAGATAAGGGGCGCCGCACTGCACATCAGGCGCCTCCACCTGGGGAGGCGAGAGAGGCCAGTTTGCGCCACCTCCTCCCCCCCCCCCAGGCACCCCACGCCGACTTTCGGCGCAGCATTGTAGGATGGCCACACCAGTGCGGCAACTTGCTGGACACCACCTCGGTGCTATCCGGATCTCGGTGCGTTGTGCTGCCTTCGGCCTATTCGCACATCGGTCCGCTACTGACGCCGCCTCACGTGCCAACGGATTTTCTACGCTTTTTATAGCAGCGCGTAACGTAAGCATAACAGGTCATGTGACTTCTTTATAAAACTTTTTATTGGTTCATTTTACTGTTGGTTTCCTAATGATGGAAGGCCTGATCATATGACCTAAAAATATCACTTTTCATTGGATTAAAACATTTTTTTTTCCCAAACGATAAAAGCCCCACCTTGTTTCTAGATGTTTCAGACTAAAGCTGGCGTCAGCCTGAGAGCTCCACCATCTCGTGGCTCCGTCGTGGTCATTCCGCGAGCAATCATGGCAGCCGCTCCCCACCGGAAGCCTGCAGGAGTCGGGAGCCCCCAAGACTTTTGTAAAATCTTCAAGGCTCAGGGGACGTCCGAGTTCCAAGGTGTCCCAGGGCCATGTTAGTGGACCAGGCCCAAATCTGAAGAGCCGTCCGCCATTTTAAGACTCCTGTGGCAGCCGCCTATCGCTGCACCGCAAGAGTGGGCGCAACTCAACTACATGGTGAGCGAGACGCTGAAGCCGCAAGAGCGGGCGAGAAACAGCTGAATGGCGGATGAGGCACAGTGTAGCAAAAGCGGGCGGAATGGCAACTGAAACGGTAAAGGGGCGCCCCAGTACAGCCGACGAGCCTCCACCTGGGGAGACCCGTTCACGACGCCTCCCCCCCCACCCCCCCCGGGGCGCCCCACGCCGTTTTTCAGAGCAGCATTGTAGGATGCCAAAACCAGTGCGACAACTTACTGGACATCACCTGGATGCCATCCACATCTCAGCGCGTTCTGCTGCCTTGGGACTATTCGCACAACAGACCGCTACTGACGAGGCCTCCCCGCGCACCCCCCGGGACGCCCCACGCCGTTTTTCGGAGCTGCATTGTAGGATACCAAAAACCAGTGCGGCACCCAGGTAACATCACCTGGGTGCCCTCCAGAACTCAGCACGTTGTGCTGCCTTGGGACTATTCGCACAAAACACAGCTACTGACCATTGTTGCTTCTTTTTTCAAAAAAATGTTTAAATGTATTTACTGTTTTTGTTGCGTTCTATATATTTAAAAGTTATTAAAGTGTTATAATCCTACTTTGTTGGAGTACTATATATTTTTAATGTGACACATAATTGTAAAAACTTTGATGTACAAAGAGGCATCCCTGGAATCTTCCGCTTCAGGCTCGGTCCCACACACCCTCACAGTGAGAATCCCCTCCCCAAGCACAATACAGGATGGTTATCACATAGTAGGAACGCGTGTGGTGTGACAGATCTACTGTAACTCCTTTGAAGAGGGGTGATTCTCTACAGCTGGGGCCATAAACTACATCTGCAGGGCTAGGTGATAGCCTGGGACCGGCCTGAACAATCGGACACAGAGGAAGAAGAGTGTCAGAGGGTGCGGTAGTGAATAGGGTGAAAGGGTGGTGTCGGGCGGGCACAGGGTGTGATTCTCAGGGAAGAGCAGCGCACATGGGAGGAGGTTTCTGGCCCATGCATGAGAGAGAAAGCGGGGGTGACCAGTGCGTGGGGGAGATGCTTGCGAGGGTGAGGAGCCATGCTGAGGATCGGCGGCGTGCAGAGAGTGGGTCTGGTCAAGGCATCTAAAATGGCTGCCGTGCTCAACAAACGTGTGGCATTGCAAAAAAGACAAGATGGCGCAGACAATGTTTATCAGTAAGGATTAATTTATAACAAATATTTTAAACAAAATATTTACTCGCAGTGACAAAATGGCGGTCAACACTTCCTGATTTCCATCGAATCGAACATTAACAGACGTCACGCAGCAAAAAAAAAACGCTCATGCACAGCCGCTGGAAGACATGTATCAACATATATGAGCCTCCTCAGCCACCCTCAGAAAACAAAAGGGGTCAGGATACGTCTCCCGTACCCCCTTATACCTAGTAATTTAATGAAATTGAAACACAAAATGGCGAATTCACGTTTCGCTACCAGTTTGCGAATCGAGAAGCGCTTCTACCGCGAAAAATCATTTTTTTTTATTTGCCCCACGGGACCCTTTAATAACCCCAACATCATTCCTAGGGGGTCAAGAGGGGTCTACCTAGCCCGCTTTCATTAAATTCCCCCTTCGTTTTTCTCCTCCTCTTGTCTCTCGATCCTACCGGCAGACAAGATGGCGGCCGCACCGGACTGTTTAGAATGTTGACAGACACCGGACAGCCAATCAGCTTCGCTACGCAAAGCTCCGTTACGCGAAAAGTACGCGATCTGGAGCGCTATCTGGGACGCTGTCACAGATATATCTGTTTTTTAAAACGTTGATTTCTCAAAATCCACTGGAGCACATATATTGAGACCCAGCAAAGGCACATCGGACTAACAGTCCCTATAATTTTGCCAAGTTTCGTGCAAATCCATTCAGCCGTTAGTTTGCGACCCGATTCGAGAACCGCTTCTACCGTGAAAAATCAAATTTTTTTTATTTTCCCCACGGAACCCTTTAATAACCCCAACATCATTCCTAGGGGATCAAGAGGGGTCTACCTTGCCCCCTTTCATTAAATTCTCCCTTTGTTTTTCACCTCTTCTTGTCTCTCGATCCCACCGAGAGACAAGATGGCGGCCGCTCTGGACTGTTTAGAATGTTGACAGACACCGGAGAGCCAATCAGCATCGCTTCGCAAAGCTCCGTGACGCGAAAAGTACGCGATCTGGAGCGCTACCCGGGACGCTGTCACAGATATATAAATTTTTTAAAACGTTAATTTCTCAAAATCCACTGGAGCACATATATTGAGACCCAGCAAAGGCACATCGGGCTAACAGTCCCTACAATTTTGCCAAGTTTCGTGCAAATCCATTCAGCCGTTCGAGCTAAAAGTGAGGCCAAACGCCCTATGGAAATTAACATGGGAAAAACGCATTTTGGGACCCCCCTTTTTTCTCGGCCCCCCCTTGACGAAACCCCCCCAAATTTTCAAGGGCTGCTCAGAAACAAAATGTGCCATTTTCCTGAAAATTTCAGCCGATTCCGTCCACAAACGCCAAAGTTATTAGACATAGAATTTTCAAAAGTCCCATAGGAAAAAAATCCTAACTATATATACCTACTGGCTATCGCCAGTAGGTAATATATGTATATATATATATGTATATATACATATGTATCTATATATATATATATATATATATATATATATATATATATATATATATATTCACTTAAAAAACCATAGGTTTCAGGCCTTGTATAGTTAAGAATTAGCATTTCAAAAACCATTGAAATTGCTCCTGTATAGTTATTTGTACTAACTATATTTCGCGCACCCGCAATCCACTGCTGTTAGTGAGTTTTATGGTAGAGCCCTGTATGCATCAGTTATGAGGTTTATGGTAGTGCTCTGTGTAACCTTGGGCAAAGCACTATGCTACTATGCTACGCTCGCGTAGTTTGTGAAGTTTGCGCAACTTTGCACTACGCGAACTGCACGTAGCACAGTGTAAACATGCGTAGCGTAGTGCAGCGGTCATTTTTTGCTTGCTAACAGTCCTCAACGTCAAGTTGGCGACCGCGAGCAAGCAAAATGACATCCTTGCGGGACCTTTTTCTTGTTCGTGATCAGTAACCTCAAGTTGCCGATCGGGAGCATGGAAAACAAACCTCCCGGCGAGATTCTCAGCACGGGGATGTCAGGTTTCTCATTGCGAGTGGTCCCACATGCTCAAGACTGCTCGCGATGAGAAACTACCAGTCCGCATTGAGAAAGCTGCAGCTCGAGTACAAATCTACTCGAGCGGCAGAAAAGAACAGCTCGCACTGTGCAAGATGCTGTTTTCAATGATTGCACAGTGCCGGATGCTTGTCCGCACTGTGCAATCATTAAAAACGACATCTTGCACAGTGCGAACATGATACTACGCAGTTCGTGTGGTTGCACGCGTAGCTCGCATAGTGCGAAGTGCACTTCGCGTAGCTACGCGTAGCGCTACTTCGCGAACTACGCCCACCCCTAGCTCTGTGACTGTATACCTGTCAGCTTCAGTGGATGAAATAAGAATGCTGTGCCAGAGAAGCTTCAGCCCTCTTTCTTGTGTGCGAGCCCATTATGATCGTCTCCCCCTTTCCAAGCCACCAGGCCTCTCTACCTCCTTGCAGGCTGGGTGGGCAGAGACCCGTAGATGCTGACATTGGTGCACAGTGCACGGGTGGCAGAGCTCCTAGGAAGTGTTCCTGCATAAAAGGTAGGCATGCCTCACTCTTTGTTTTATCTAAAAAAGTCACATTATTATTTGTTTCCACAACACAGCTGTTTTGGCTTTGACTCTCTCCTGCCTCCCTCTGTGGTTTTTCACCCTCCTGTATTTGTAGTGTCAGCCAGCTCATCCCATCAGCTTCCAGGCCTCACGCAATGTCCACAGACGTTTCATCAGGTTTTGGCAAGAGGGGACACAGTGAGTTCGGGGTCAGGCAGCTTCTCTCTCCCAGGCTTGCTACCATACAGATCTGATTGTGGTAAGGGTGAGAGGGCCAAGAGGGAGCAGTGGGTGATAAGAGGGCATAGTGGTGAGCCAGGGTAGGGGCAAAATAGTGGTTACAGACAGGAGAACTATAAAGTCAAGGCTGATTGAGGGGTTAATGGAGTGGGGAGATTGGGGATGAAATGGTGTGAGTATGTGTTTAGTGAGTTGGGGAAGAAAGTGTTGGGTGTGGTGTGGTAGGAGGGAGTATATAGAGTAGGAGGGCGGTGGGAAAGCAGAATAGTAGTAAAACACTGAGGGATGGTATGACATAAATCTGAAACAAAAAAGAGCACATTTAGACTCCCTGCTCAAACGCAGACACCACTACGGTGTGAGACACACGAGAAGCTGTATACTGCTGTCATTTTGCTGCCAGTACAGGGCTGGTTTAAAAGATAACACAACTTCCTATTTTAATGCTCAAAGGTGCAAGCTGGACAACCCAGATATTTCTGCCAGCTTGTAGTTGTATCCCCGTTGGGGCCACGTTCGGTGCCTCAGTTACCAGGCTCTAACGGAGCATCATATGATATGAATGGATGACAGGTTATTTAAATAAAGAGCATTGCTCGGAAAGAAATGACGCAGCTATTATTCTTTCACAAGTCTCGCCTCTAGCTTTTTTGTTTGGTGGAGTTGTCCTTGTATTCCTCTGCATCAATAACACGTCACCAAAGTCGGCAGGAAACATGCTTGGATGCCTTTTGGTAAGCTGTCCATCAATGTTGGAAAAAGGTGGGAATACCTTTGCATGCCTTATAAGGAAAAAAGGGCACAGACAAATTGGCAGAGCTTACAGATGATATTTGGAATTTGCATACACAGAGTAATTAAAAGGGTGAACTATGAACTCTGCACTCACCAGGAGATGACAAGAAAGAAACCATTAATTGCAGTCACTACAGATCAGATTGCACTCCAATACATCAATGATGAATTTACCGCCATTAAGAATTTGAAGGAGAGGAGGGTCTGCGTGACCCCTCTCCCCCGGCAAATTTTAAACCTAGCAACCCCATATTCTTTGGCCTGGACTCTTGATGCTGGGTGCCCTGGAGCCTAGCCAGAGCACTCAGTTTGCAGTGTTGGGGACTGTACGGGGGAGTCTCAATTCCCCGTGGTCCCTATCAGCTTCCTGCCTCCCGCAGAAGCCATCACTGTTTCCACATGCAGGAAGCATCGCTACTCCCTGCATGAGGGATCAATGTTTTCCTACCTGTTTAACAATGGGAAGGAAAACAGATGAAAAGCCTGCTGCCAGCGAGCAGGAGCAGTTATCCTGCTTCCGCCCACTGGGAGCGGACTTACGTTTTTCTATGGCTTGGCGGGATCTGTCAAAGCTCCTGCCAAGTAAAAACCAACTGCTATCTCCCAAGGGCAGACCCCTCAAGAGATAGGGAGCTGACCCTGGGGTGTGGCGGTCCCCAAGGCCATTATTGGCTCCAAGAGCGGAGCAGCGCAGCCCCCCTCCTTTCAGTTTGCACCGGCCAGCATCGGGAAGGTGGTGGTCTCCGGACTGTATATGGCACAGGAGGGAAACTGCATGGCCCCCCTTACCCTTTATTTAGATTTGTTGACTCGAGGAGGTGGTGGTCCCTGGGGCACTACAGAGAGAACCAGGGGGCCTTGTGCCCCCGTCCAATTTAGTTTAATTTCAAGACAGCAGCTGAAGTGAGCGGTAAACTAGTTTTGAAAATGCTGCGAGGATTTGTCAGTTGATTTTTTCAATAGAAACTATGTCTTAACTACCTACTGATGACTGCACGTGTCATGGTTGTGGTTTGTGGAGCTGCTAATAAACTATTCACTGCACTTACCTGTGCAGGCTCCTGGTCTACGGCAACACAAGAGGAGTTGATTGTATATAAATATATATATATATATATGTATATATATATATATATATATATATATATATGCACCGTGAACAAGGGCACTTGTGCTCGAAACGCGTCGCTGACCTGGCTTCTGTGAACTAATAAACAAGAACTTTGCTGACTTGGTGGTCCGTATTTCCTTTTGTGGATGGCGTGGAGACCTTGACCGCGTACGCAGATCCCGAAGAGGGGGAACTTTGTGCTCTCATATATATATATATATATATTTTTTTTTTTCCAAGGCAATCTTCATCGGATGAATCAGATTCGGAAGGCACAGCAGGGTTCAAACCATCATATTTATTTTGGACATCAGGGCATGACGCGTTTCGGAGGGTTTCCTTCATCAGACGCCCACAGTGTCCCAGTTGCCGCTGTTTCCCACAATCCCCTTTTCACAATCTTATAGTCTCGCCATCACTGAAGTAGTGTGGGGTACCTTCAAAACGTGGCACGGAGTCGTCATGTTTCCACAGTTGTACTACATCTCCCAGCAAGCAGTGTACCTTACTTGCTGTTGACCGTTCCGTTCTCGGCATTCTTTTTGCATTTTCCCCATTGGAAGGCCGCTGTGCTACGTTTCCAGGTGAGGATTGGGGTGTTGATTCTGGGCGAAGGTGTGTTTGTCCCGCGTTTCCCAGCCACGCGGTTTCCTTGGCTGCAGAGTCATCGGGGATACCGGTGAAGTGACGATGTCCCTCCATTTGAGTATGGACTAAATTTACAGCTTAACTCTGCTGCCTCTGTACTGCAGGGCGGTCCAGGAGTCTCCTTACTTGCTATATATTCACTGAAAATACCATAGGTTTCACACCAGTTATAGCTAGGAATTAGCATTTAAAAAACCTATTAAATTCAATGAAAAAACCATAGGTTTCACACCAGTTATAGTTACCTGGAAATTTTACTGACATAAAACCATTGAAATTCCCACGTTATACTTAGTTGGACTCACTATAACTTGCGCGCCTGCAATGCACTGCTGATGATGTCACATATTACATCACTCATGACATGGTCAGTGACATCACTCATGACATCACTGATGACACCATCCAGTGAATGTGTGTCTTTCTGAAAAATAAATTTGTTTTATATATGTATTTGTAAAGGTCGATGGAAGAATAAATGGTTAAATAAGTGTGTTTTTTTTTTCAATGATTTGTTAACTGCCTTATTAAGTGTATCTTAGTGAATACATATATTAGCGAGTAACTTTTAAATATTGAAATATATGTATCAGTGTTTCACTTTGTGTATAAGTGGCTGGATGGGTTGGTGACTGACTCACTGTTTGTATGTGTTTTGAAGACAGCATATGTGCAGGACTGTATGGATGGATGAGTGTGTATATGTGTGTGTTAGTGAGTGAATGACTGTCTCACTAGAGTCTTTATCAGTAACTACATATGTTTTAATCTATTATATGTGAGTATTGATGTACATAAGTGAGAATATGTCAGAGCGAGAGATTGTAAGAGTTCCTGTTTAAATAAGTATGTGTTTCTATAAGTGATTGTTTAAGAGAGTAAGTATGTGTAAATTTCCATAGAAGTAAAGTGGTAGTGTGTGTATAGTTCTATATGCAAAAAAATGGATGTTCAATAGATTCTTTGCAGGTGTGAGTATGTGTGTGAGTAACTTTTGGATGACTGTTGGTGTGTAACAGGATGTATAGGTGTATCACTACATATGATGAGTGAGTATATGTATGAGTGACTATATAGAACTGTTGGTGAATGAGTGGATGTGTATATAGATGGTGGAATTACTGAATTGTTTGTTGTAACTGGTATGGGTATCTCCATTTTTTTGAAAATGTTAATTTCTATTTTTGAATATGTGTTTTAAGGGTTACATGTCACTCTGTCACAAGGATGGTGTCATCAGTGATGTCATGAGTGATGTCACTGACCCTGTCATGAGTGATGTAATATCTGACATCATCAGCAGTGCATTGCAGGCGCGCAAGTTATAGTGAGTCCAACTAACTATAACGTGGGAATTTCAATGGTTTTATGTCAGTAAAATTTCCAGGTAACTATAACTGGTGTGAAACCTATGGTTTTTTCAGTGAATTTAATAGGTTTTTTAAATGCTAATTCCTAACTATAACTGGTGTGAAACCTATGTTTTTTTCAGTGAATTTCATAGGTATTTTAAATGCTAATTCCTTTCTATATCGAGTTTGTAACCTACGATTATTTTTTTAATTTGCTGATTTGTGTGAGTATTAATTAGTATTATTGTTTTTATAATAATATTTTTTTTTTTATCATTTTTTTTGGGGGCGCTCTGGGTCCGCGCACCGGTAAGCTCTCCGGAAAGCACACCCAGAGCGCTACTTGTGTTCGTGTAAAAAAATGTGAATGAAAAGTAAATAATAACGCAAGACATTTAGTACCATACATATAAAAGCAGTTTTTTTGAATAAGGAAATGAAAAAAATTTTGCATTTCCGTGAAACTATCAAAACGTCACTTCGGCGCGCCGCGCAAGCGCCCCCGGAAGCGCCAACATTCGCGCCGCGTATGCGTCTCGGAAGCGCCTACATTCTCGCCGCGTATGCGCCCCAGAAGCGCCTACGTTCACGCCGCGTATGCGCCTATGTTCGCGCCGCGTATGCGCCCCGGAAGCGCCTACGTTTGCACCGCGTATGCGCACCCGGAAGTGCTTCGGTGCGCGCAGCGTAAACGCGTCAAGTCATGTGACTTTAAAATAACTCTTTTCATTGGTTGCTAACAGTTTTTTTTACAAAGAATGAAATCCCCACCCATTTCCTTCACTTCTTCTTTCACTTTTGTGACTGAAAGACCTGCCTTTTTGCTCTTGCATCTTTCTTGGATAATCATGGCTGCCAGACCATCCAGCAGTGAAGATGAGCCTGAATTCATCGATGAAGAGCCTCCTCAGCCAAAGGTGAAAGAGCATTTCATCTGGAAAAATGTTTCCATACCAGAAGGACTGAAAAAGGTGAATGCTCAAAAAGTGGAGTGCAGGATCTGCAAAAAAGTCCTGTCACGGGGTGACCCCAAAAAGAAATATTCTTTTGGGAACTTCACAATGATACGCCATGTGGAGAGGAGGCACCCCCAGAATTTTGCCCGGGAAAGTGTCAGGGCTCTGGCACAAGAGGTTCCCAGTGATGGGGCCTCTACATCCACCGGAGGAGCAACTACTTCTGTGAGGGGGCGATCGCAGGAGCTGGTTCCAAAAATTCAACCTGCATTCAACAAATGTGTCCTGAAATGCAGATACTGCCATCAACTCCTTACCTTTGGGGAGCAAAGTATCATGGTTCGAGCATTGGAGAACCATCGCTGCAGTTTCCAGCCCTAATTTTTTTTGGTTTTTTTTTGCTCCTGTTGAGCAGTTTCCATTCCCTGTTTTTGTTTCTGTTCTTAAATAAGAAAAAAGAAGAAAAAAAAAAGTTATTTTCAGAACTACCTCCAATTCTCATCAAAGAGCTATATTCTTAAAAAAATGAAAAAGAGTAAGTGAAGTGGAGTGCATTGATAATAGAAAGGAAAATGAGTATGAAAGAACAGAAAGGTATGAGAGGAGAAAGGAAGTGAAGTAGGGGGACTGAAAGAAGGTGAGTGTTGGAAAGGAAAGTAAGGAGAAGGAGAGTGAATATGGGGAATGTGGATATTCAAAGAAAATGTTGAAAAGGAACGGGGGTGTGGAAGGGTAAGAAAAGATGCATTGCTGGAGTTGCATCATTTTTGTGACACACTCCAGCAATGCATCACTTTTGCGCTTACAGATACATCTGAAATACTGACGTATCTGTAAGTACTTCCGACATAATATGTCATATATTTAATATGACGCATGAGTAGAAGACTGAAGGCCTCATTTATGAGGCCATGCGTCACTTTAACGCCACCGGTGCGTCACTTTTTGTGACTCACCAGTGCTGTAAATAATGCACCTTATTCAGTCATATTTACAAAGTGACGCATCTAGGTAGATGTGTCACTTTGTTAGCCCCTACGCCACAATATACCTACATCAGGTGTAATGTATGCAAAAGGGACGTATTGACGCAAGAAAGGGTCGTAGAGGTGACGCAGTGAAATCTATGAGATATCACTGCGTCACTTTTATGACGCTGTTGCGTCCAAATCTTACGCCTGTTTCACAGCAGGCGTGCAGGCCCTTTCACATGGGGCCTTGCCCCATGTGAAAGGATGCATTGCTGGAGTTGCATCATTTTTGAGACACACTCCAGCAATGCATCACTTTTGCGCTTACAGATACGTCTGAAATACTGACGTATCTGTAAGAACTTCTGACATAATACGTCATAAATTTAATATGACGCATGAGTAGAAGACTGAAGGCCTCATTTATGAGGCCATGCGTCACTTTAACGCCACCGGAGCGTCACTTTTTGTGATGCACCAGTGCTGTAATCAATGCACCTTATTCAGTCATATTTACAAAGTGACGCATCTAGGTAGATGTGTCACTTTGTAAGCCCCTGCGCCACATTATACCTACGTCAGGTGTAATGTATGCAAAAGGGACGTATTGATGCAAGAAAGGGTCGTAGAGGTGACGCAGTGATATCTATGAGATATCACTGTGTCACTTTTATGACGCTGTTGCGTCCAAATCTTACGCCTGTATCACAGCAGGCGTAAGACTGATGCAAGCCCTTTCACATGGGGCCTGGCCCCATGTGAAAGGATGCATTGCTGGAGTTGCATCATTTTTGAGACACACTCCAGCAATGCATCACTTTTGCGCTTACAGATACGTCTGAAATACTGACGTATCTGTAAGAACTTCCGACATAATACGTCATAAATTTAATATGACGCATGAGTAGAAGACTGAAGGCCTCATTTATGAGGCCATGCGTCACTTTAACGCCACCGGAGCGTCACTTTTTGTGACGCACCAGTGCTGTAAAAAATGCACCTTATTCAGTCATATTTACAAAGTGACGCATCTAGGTAGATGCGTCACTTTGTAAGCCCCTGCGCCACATTATACCTACGTCAGGTGTAATGTATGCAAAAGGGACGTATTGACGCAAGAAAGGGTCGTAGAGGTGACACAGTGAATAAACTGGGTTTTCCCCATGCTACGCTCCCCGGTCCGCACCCCAGAGCGCGTACCGGGCGCTCCCCACGCGCAAATCAAATTATTATTATTTTTTTTTTTGCCTTGCGGGCCCCTATTATAGCCCCCACATCAAACCTAGGGGGTCAGGGGGGGTCTACCCTGCCCCCTTATGGTCATTTCCCCCTTTTTTTTGCCACCTCTTGTGTCTCGATCCTACCGAGACACAAGATGGCGGCCGCTCCGGACTGTTTCGAATGTTTACAGACACCCGTGAGCCAATCAGCTTTCCGCTCGCAAGTCGCGTAGCACGCCTGGTGCGCTCCCCGGTGCGCGTACCGGGGCGTGCCTATAGATATATATATTTTTTTGAACCTAAATTACTCAAAATCCACTGCAGCACATATCTTGAGACATAGCAAAGGCACATCGGGCTACCAGTCCCTACAATTTTGCCAAGTTTGGTGGAAAACCATTCAGCCGTTCGGTCTAAAAGTGAGTTCGACCGCCCTATGGAAATTAACATGGGCAAAACACGTTTTGGGACCCACCTTTTATCTTTGCCCCCGCTTGACGAATCCCCCCTAAACTTTCAAGGAAGAACCGGACCTCCGCGAGGCAAATTTGAGGAACTTTTCAAGCAGATTCGTCAACCAGCGCCAAAGTTATTCCAACTAGGATTTTGCATTTAAAAAAATCCTAACTCTAACTACCTACTGGCGACCGCCAGTAGGTAATATATATATAGATATTCAAAACCAAACAATGCGCTCCTGCGTTTCCGAAAGGCACACTCGATCCTCCTGCCATCCAGCTGTGTTAGCCTCTCGTAGTACCGCAACCACTGTTGTCCACTGAAGTGTACCATGGGCCGGACGCGTTTCGAGGCTGCTCCGTCTCTTCTTCATGGGGTCTTGTGAAGGAAACAGGCATAACACTCACCCTATTCACACCAAACTTTATTTCATTTGAATGTTACCGCCCACAGTGGGCGTGGCTTTTCATCTCTTCCATCAGGATTGATGGTACTTGTAGTCCGTAGGGTGGGTGTATCAATAATCCTTGAGTAGGTTGCCTGTTTCTTTCAAAATTAAATCTGTGTATTAATCCCTTGAGTAGGGGGGAAAAACAGTGAGCAGTGCTGTCATCATCGTGGAGCATCGCGCCTCTCATGCAATGACACGTGCATTGCCGCGGCCTCTCCGCGTTGTTTCATTCTTCTCCACAACCGGGGATGGGGCTCTTTCGCACGGCCAGGGGCAGCCGTGTACAATATTCAAAACCAAGCAATGCGCTCCTGCACTTCCGAAAGGCACACTCGATCCTCCTGCCATCCAGCTGTGTTAGCCCCTCGTAGTACCGTAACCACTGTTGTCCACTGAAGTGTACTATGTGCCCGACGCGTTTAGAGGCTGCTCCGCCTCTTCTTCATGGGGTCTTGTGAAGGAAACAGGCATAACACTCACCCTATTCACACCAAACTTTATTTCATTTGAATGTTACCGCCCACAGTGGCTGTGGCTTTTCATCTCTTCCATCAGGATTGATGGTACTTGTAGTCCGTAGGGTGGGTGTATCAATAATCCTTGAGTAGGTTGCCTCCACCCTGAATTTAGACAACTGAGCCCGCAATTCACTAGGCAACATAAAATCTTTTTGTGACCTAGCATACTCCACCTCCCTGTTATCAATTAACAATGAGAATATATTCACATTTTTGTCAGCCCAAATCGATTCTTTTACTGCTTGTGACACATGTTGCGCCAGGTTCTCCCCACGGGAGGGTATAGCACCTTCGCCCAATACCGGCAAAGCAACCTCCTTACCACTCTCAGTGACTCGCATAGGTTCAAATGTCTTGTCTCTCCCCGCACCGCTGGCAGAACCTGTTAGGGGAGAAATTGGTGTACTTGGCACTCCACCATCACCCCTAGCCAACATGATCTTAGTCACCAGCCTCTGCGCCTCTGCTGAGGGGTCCGTTGACAAGGGTAAAACCCCCCAATCCCCAACCAGGGGAGTACCGCCGCTAATTGCGCAGCCAATTCTGGGGGTACCTGCCCAGCCCCCCGCGGGTTTACTGACCGGGAGAGGTGTTGGGGTAGATGGCCCAGGAGGTACCACCGGGACTACTTATGGGACTACTGGCGGGGCTAGGTCCCTGGGTAGACCTATCGGGGGTGGGCCAGTTGGTGCAGGAGCCTCCGGTGAAGTTGGTACCAGATCAGGGACTACCCCGAGGATCCCCCAACCCCACGTGGCTTGAGATGCCGACTATAAGTCCTCTTGGGCCTCGCCGTTTAGGTAAGGCGTCTAATTCACCCCTTGGCTTAGGGGGCACTACCAACCGCTTGGGTCTACCTGATGGCCCAGCCTGAGCCTCAAGCCTCACGCCCATCTCCGCCACGGTCCTCCCCAACTGATCTACTTCCCCTAATCTCTTTCCCATCGCTGACATTCTGAGCATCATGGTCTGAAACATGAGCTCCATGCGGGAACCCTTTGCCCCCCGCTTACCCGACATACTCACACAGTGGACTACAACCTACACTGACATTATGTCACTGATGGGCACTATGTGCCTTGTACCTGTACAAAATTTGGAGGCTCACAGGCTGGCCGTATGCACCACGCAACTGTGACCGCAACACACCAGCTAGCCTGGGTGCTTGGGCGAGCGCACTCTAGCCCGGCGGCCCTCCAGAAGCAGTGAAATGCAGGCCTGCCCGTGTCCTCAGGTCCAACGTCCACCGTGTAACCTCCAGCAGCTCCAACGTCCACCATGTAACCTCCGGCAGCTCCGTCCGTGGTTTGGACTGAATGAGTACCTACGATGAGAGCAAAGTTAACTACAATTCTGGCTCCAAGGACAATGAACCCTACACGAGAACACTGGCATAAATGTTCAATTCTATAAAAACTGTAACAATGAGCTCCCTCTAAAGAAATGTCTTTAAATATTAAATTGTTTGCAATGTTAAAAGACCCCCCTTTGTGGCAGACTTTAATAACCAGAAATGAATTTAACGTACAAAATGCTTTATAAAATTCAGCAGGCCTCTTAGCCCCGTTATCAAGGCTGTAAAATTGCTCACAAAATTGTCAATTTATAGCAAACTCCCTTGCTCCAGGTATTGCCCCAGGCAGACCCTGTTTTCTGCCCGTGTTTTCAGCCCCCAATTGTACACAGCGAAAGCTTTCCCACCTCTTCTCAATCGGCAGTAAAAATTTGATTATTCACCTTGCAGGCCACCTCGGGAGAATACAATTGAGCCTAAAATTAACACGTCTTCAGCGGCCTCCCATCTGACTACTGCCCGGCCAGACCCTACTGACACCGTACTTGCTCCCGTGAAGCACACTACCGGGATTCTGAACTCGGGCCGATCCCGCTATTCGCTGCCCTCCATGTGCACAGCTCAGGGTGCACAGCTCAGGATACGCCGACTCCGCTTCCCCGATCCCGCAACCAGCCGGCCAGATCGCTCCTCTCTCCACCGGCTGATCAACAACTGCTGCCGACGACCGCGCTGTAGGGGCGATGTGCCGATCCCGCTGCACTCTTTCCCACGCCGCGATCCCTGGACAGGAACCTAACCATTCTGAAATATAAAAGAAAAAATTATTCAGCCCCCGATGGAGGCGAGGGGGCAAGGCCTGGGGAGCACGGTGCAAAGAGGGCGCCTCCCGTGCTCCCTAGGCCTTTTAACCTACGAGGCCCCTCCCCCTTGACCCGGAAGCATTACCCGCTTCCGGTTCAACGGTGGGGGGGGGCCAGGACCAATCGGCGATGGGGCGCCCCCGGGTCGCGTCATCGTGGTGCAACCCACCCTGGGGTGGGCACGCCCCATCGCCGGGGGTACAGGAGGAGGGGGGGCCGGGCCCAGCCATATGTTCGTGAGGGCCGAGCGGCCCCCCTTTCCTTTTGTCAATTTATTTAGTGAAATCGCCATTAGTGGGCGTGGCTGACACTTGTTCTCTGCTGGCTTGCTGGTAATTGTAGTCCATCAGGTGAGTTCTTAGTGATTTCCTATAGTAGGCTCCATGCATCTGTATTGTTTTTAAAAGCATTAATATCCTTTAGTAGTAAGGGACTTCCTCAGTGCGGGCTATTTTCGCATTTAGACAGCGTGCTAAACACAGAGGGAACCTTACCCTCCACAGCCTTTCCAAAGTTCGGAAGTGGTGCTCCTCTTGTTATTGCGGCTCGTTTATACTTACACATCACCTTTCAATAATATCACTCATGCACTTCTATACACAGTCTTGTCACCTCACTCGCCACACTATATTATCTATAACTCGGCCCTCCTCCATGTACTACTTATACCCTTGGATATTACCGAAGTTATAGCCTGTTAAATTATTAAAGTAAATAAAACACTTATGCCATGAGAAATTATATTATTAGCTAGAACACAGTGCATGGTAGATTGGCATAGTTAATGGATCGTTAATGTGGTGTGGCTAGTAAGGTGACCAGACTACATACGGAAGTGTGCGAGTGATAATAATTAAAAAGTGGTGCATAAGTATAAACGTCAGTGATAAGTGTGACTTACAGAGATAAGTAAATGATAATTTCAACAAATAAGTCTTAGTTATGAATTTTGTTACCGTTGTGCAGGGTAAGGTGTGTTTGAAAGAAACACGTTAGAATAATACGTATGTAATAAGTGCTGCATAAATAATAAAAATGAAGAGATAGCTATTATTGTAGAATTTCTAATATTTGTAGAGATTCATTTGGGTTTATATACCAAACCTAAATAAAGTTTCCCTAACTATAACTGACAGTTGTCGTTCACTGGAGCAATCACGCTAACAGTTTGTCCACAAAGGTGACAATCTGTGCTAACAGGATAAATGCACAGCAATTCAAGTTAACGCATACTTTCCATAATAGATACAGATAGTGTGGCTATGTAAATGACGCTAAAAATCTCTATTTTTAAGAAACATTAGACACTTAAAATTGTCTTCAGTTTCGATTCGGATCTCGAGGAAGATTTAACACACCACACGCGGAATGCGGCCAGGTTTAATGGCCGGCGCCTGCAGATAAGAATTCCCCAAAACTGCTGGTCCCTAGTTTCAGCCACTGTTTAACAACTTCCTATTTTATCTCACGTCTTGCCTAAACCTTCAGCTGATAAATCGACAGAATAGTTCCCATCAAGCGTACATCTGTTCTTGTTGCCATAGACGGTGGTCCAAATAAATACACTGAGTATTGGATGACATGCCGGGGTTCCTCCCTGTTGACCTATCCAAACACGTCTTAGGGAAAAGAGGAGACGATGCCCGTGTTGGGATGATGTGTTTTTTCGTGTCACTTTTAGAATATATTGAGTCGTCTCAGGTCAGCGCTGCGAGGAGAAGCAGTGAATTACCCGTACGAATGTCAGCTCAAATTCCGTGTCCAGTGATTTAATGCACATCGCGTGAATCCAGCTTGGAAGGACTAAAATAGAGAAAAGCATGTCCCCTCCCACAAGAGATTTTGCCTGTCTCAGCCAAGAAGACCGCGTACTGGACTGGTGCTAGTCCTGACCATAGAAAGAGGAAAGGCAGCGGCAACTCCGGGGGATGGGAGGGATGCACTTAAGAAATCACATGTGGTTAAAAAGTGCAAAAAACAACCAAACAGTTATTTTTCTGCGTAAGCAACATCAGCATGCACGCATATGCAAACGTTTGAGTAATAACTAACACAAATGCTGCGAAAGTTATCAATCAGACATTTCCATGTGCTTGCCTTACCATTTGCACAAACACATCAGTCATGCACATGAAAATATTTACCACTGTGCGCATACGTCAGAATCACATGAAAAAAAATGGAAATCTAAATCAGGTTAACTTTGGGAAAGACTGCGCCAACGAATACTATGTACCTAGCCCCTGTTGGTATGAAAGCTTGCCAATGTCAGGAGATTTAGTTGTATGACCTAAGGACCTTTAGACCCAGCATTGGACATTGAAGCAGGGGGTACACTTCACATGACTACTTATTTGTGATTTAAAATGTCATAGAAGTTCAAATATGTTCTTCTTCTTGTGACCCCTTGGGTAATATAATATATGTTTATATTACGTGGAAGTGGTGGTAGTACCTTAGCCGCACAAGCTTTGAGGGTTACATGACATCTTGACAATTACAATCTGATAGGGGGCTGACATAGGTGTTGAGACATCGCAGCATAATTATGTATAATCACTCATTCACACCAGTTGCACAAGGTGCAAGACTTGCATGACGAGCTAAACACCCCACCCCGTATGATTTTCCTCCTCAGTCGGTTGATCTTTGATGTGGGTTTGAGTCTGGATAAGAAGTTAGGCTGGCCTGATTGTGATTTTCCTCTTTAGCTCCACCCCATGGTTGCTCACAACTGAAGTATTACTTTTGTCTGGGAGGGTGGGGTCGCCCCTTCTGTTTCTGCATTCATTTCTTATAAATATTCAACTCCACCTCCGTAAGGACTTGCACTGAAGGATGGGCAATATGGCCTTTTGTATATAACTGTTCGTGATCTCTTTACTTTTCTTAAACTCTGCCAGAATTTTAAAGTGATTTCATGCTGTTCACAAGATTTTATCTGATGTTTCTGAGAATGATGAGATGTTGAGTCTCAGATTCTGCTTCTCAGCTACATCGTTAGAATGTGAGAACTGCAATGTCTTTACACAAAAAAGTCCGCATTTTTAATAATTAAAAAATAATAAGCTAAAACATTTTTTATCTCAGTCATTTCTGAGATGTCCAGCACTGGTGCATACAGGCGTGACATGTCTTCTATATTAGAATGAGATGCCCTTGAGTGCGACCTAGAGCTCATCTTTTGGACCCTTTTTTTTTTTAGTCACCTATATAATTCATGCCAGCTACAACAACTTCTCGGGTCTGTTTGCTTTTGACACCCATATCCACCACCTTTTCAAATTCTTTCAAGTCAAATGATGCGCATGGTGCTGCCAAGGGAGCACTATTGTTATCTCATCTTTGAATTGGCGATAATGGGTTCTGACCTGTGGCACTTCTCGGGCACACAGGGGCATATTAACAAGCGGCAGCGATAATTATTGTTGGCCGCTCTTAGTGAGAAAATAGTTATCGCAGAAAATTATCGTCATGCTAGCGCTGTATTAACAACGCATAGCGCAACGGAGATTATTTCCCAGAGATAGCGGTGTTTTCCATGGAACATCGCTGGTTTTCCAGCGATGTTCCATGGAAAACGGTGATAACCTTGCTGATACGACCCTGTGGTCGTATCAGCATAATCCACCCCCTATTAAAAGTATAGCTAAGTCTGCATTTTAGCAGACATTAGTTTTGGGCGAAAACATAGGTTTTCTCCAAAAACTAACGTATGCTAAAATGCGTGGGCAGTCTTGTAAATATTGCGATGTGCACATCAGCGATATTTGCAAGGTTGTACTGCCCAGTGACGCTCACTTTGCATCTCATTAGAGATGCAATGGGAGGCTTCGGGTAAAAGGGTGCTAACATGCGCTAATGGTTGTTATCACCCTCTTGTAAATAGGGCGATATTTTTATCTCCACTTTTTTGGCTTTTTAAAGCCAAAAAAGTGGAGATATGGCCCTAGTAAATATGCCCCGCAGTATCTTTTCAGATGAGGTCTAAGTCATTTCTTTTTCTCCGGGAGCTGTTGTTGCATCTTGCCTTCGGTCCTTGGGTTGCTTGAGTTCTCTGTTTCAGTGAGAGAAGTGGTTGAGATCAATTGTAGCGTTTCTCTGTTTCAGCTGGGATGCAGGAATGACGCTGCAGTTGCAGGGGAAGGTTTTATTCTCCTATTCCTGATTGTTCTTTTCATCAGTAATCTTGTCATTTCTGGAAACCACAAGAGTGTTTTTATGCTTGCTTTCTTATGTGTGATCTTTATATTAGAGTTTTTTCAGATGTAATGCTGAGCAAGGGATCGTCTAAAGTGTTTGTTTTCTCCCCATCCGGTAGGTGCTTTAGTGCTTCTTATTGATGTGTGAGGAGCCAATTCCAACATGGCTGCCCAGAGCTTCAGCTCCATGGAAACCCCACGCACAACATCCTAACGCGGCCCTCCAAGCCCCAGTAAATTATCTGCAAGGGCCAAATACCAAAATTGGACGATCTGGAGTGTCTGCCGCTGGGGCCGCCGATACTTCCAGCGTCTGCTCTGCCGTGATATCGGTAATATCCACCCCTGGCGATAACACCTCAAGATGGCGTCCAAGGTGAAACGGAGGTAGAAGTGGGGGGGCTGCGGTGAAACAGACCCACGTTATGAGGTAACAATGCAGGGGCCGCGACATCAGGAGCGGGCCCCCTGCTGCCCTTTCATCTTCCCCGGCGGGCGCCCGCAGCTGATGCAGCCCATGATCGCCGGATCTGCAGCCTCAATCCGCCTGTGTGGCCCGACCCCAGTGTGTGGATGGGGGCCCGTGGCCCCCATCGGGGGGGCGGGACAGGTTACACGACCAGGAGAGGATTTTAATTACAGCGCTCACCCCTACATATGACGAAGCTGCTAACACCCCCCTGGGAGAGCCAAGATAGACATCATCTTTTTGTCGAGCATGAAAGCTTTGTGGAGACCTGGGGATTTGTTTTAACACCCTTCCAGCTAATGACACGGGTAGAATGTGGTGCCCAGTAGAGGAGCGTGGGAGCATATAGTCCAGGGATCATGTGTGTGCAGCAGTGGTGAAAGGAGGTGCAAATACTGAAGATGCTCCTCCTTTTGACTGTCTGGCTCCTTTTCCCCTCTTGTTCTTCCTCCGTTGGGTCGGCTCCCTGGTTTTCTTTGGACTTGGCCCTCGTAACTTTTGGACTGGAACTCGTGTGCGCCCCGCCATTTTGGGACCCTCTTCTTGCCCTGGGTGCATCTTGCCATGTTGAGATGGTTTCCATCAATGCCCATGACCCGGGTCCGCCATTTTGTTGATTCTTGTCCATTCCTTTGGTCCCTTGGGTTCCATCTTGTTGACCTTCAGACATTTCTCTTACACTGGACTGCCTTCTCTCTTTCTCCCCCTCAGGTCCCCCTCTCTCCTCTCACCAATCTCAGCCTCCAACTCTTCTCCCCCACAGTAGTAGACCTTTGAACTCACTACTATTCCTCTGTGATTCTTAGAGTTTATCCATTTGTATCTCTTCCTTGAGTGACTTTACAACTTGTACATTTGCAATTTTTCTCTGTTTATATCTTTTATGTAAGTCATGTAATCCTAAATCCTTATGTATCTCAACTGGTTCTTTTATAAAGCGCTCTGACACCTTTGGGTAATGTTCCTGCTATATAAAATCACATTAAATAAATAAATAAATGTGTGAATGTCTATTTTGCGTTATGTTCTATGGGTGCGTTCGGTCCTGGTGGACCATTACATTTTTGGTTACTTTCAGTTTGTTAGTAAATACAGTGATGAATGGGAGTTGCGGACATGCAGAGCAATGCATTCTCCCGATTGTCTGGATGTCTTCTTAAATATTTTGCCACTTCTGTACATTACATTTGTTGCCTCCTATAGAATGTTGAAATTTAAATGTAATATTCTGGTGTCATTCACATCTCGTGGGTGTTTTATACAGCAGAACAGTGAATGTTGACACCTCTAGCTGGCTGGTTGTGAAATACCTCTTCAGGACTACCCCAAAAACTTAGGAACCGCTCATTGCTTTCATTGGTTTGTTTACTGTCACTCGTATTTCCTTGCTTCTTATTTGATGGCTTTCCTTCTTCTTGCACCTGTCCCTCCAATGGAGTATAACCTCTAACATGCTTTTCATTCGCTGGGATGTATCCTTTCACTGCTCACTTTTAGGGAGCATATTTTAACTTTTTTTATTCAACTCTCCACGAAAGAGCATGAGTGTATTTCCTCCTGCCTACATATTCCCACTGTCGTCTATGTTGCTTTCTTACTCATGTGCTCTCTCCTGTGCTATTCCACCCAACAAAATCCATCCAGTGCTCCATGTTGCTCTCTCCCTGGTGTACTGCTTTTCTCCTCCGTTATCCCTTCCACCCCTACCTGGCTTTACTTTGATTTATTTCCTCCACCACTAATCATTGCTACCCCCACTCCTACAATGCCTGTCCACACCTCAAGGTCCTTAAAAAAACAGTTTTCAGCTTTTACGTTTCTTGTATAGCTCCACAGCTCCTATTTGCTTCTGCGTCAGTCTGCTAAAATGTGCTTTAGCTCAATTTAAAAAAATGTTTTTGTTGATTTACTGCACCAAGTGGTATTCACCATTCAGGATCTGTAAATAAAAAAATAAAAAAATATGCACCTGCATCATTTAGTAGGCACACGCATGGATGGTGATGTATGCACGTGCATACATCATCATGCATATGTGTTCCAATTGAATGAGGTCGGCGCCAAAATGGTACGCCATGTACACACTATGGGGCCGATTACGATGTCGGTCGGAAAGGTTGCAAATGGCATTTGGTTTGTACAAATTCAATTCGGAACCCGCCTTTCCGACCTGTACAAAAAGCCTTACGATATTCGAAAACTATTCAGACTGACCGACTCGGTTCTGAACGGCATTCGGAGTGACCGAGTCTTTCTTAGCCGAGTCATACAGTTCTACGGATAGCGTTTCTGACCGATTCAGACAGCTTTTCTTAATTGGTTGTACAGACATAGATTGGCTGTCGGAATCTGAATTTGGTTGCCCGTAGCAGGCCCCCTTCACCCGGATCCTTCTGGATGGTCCTTGGGAGAACCCATGGGACCCCTCTTCAATACCATGCACAGTGTGGCAGGCACCATGGGGTGCACAATTTTCTCCACCCACCCATTTCTTCAATGGGGGCCTGTACAGTCGGTCACAACTCAGGCTCCCATTGAAGTTAATGGGAGTCAGAGTGAACGGTATTCGGAAATATCGTAATCGGTCGGTTGGACTCCACTAATCCGATTCGGTCAGTAACCATTCCGAGACAGAGTTCTCAGAATGCTTTTCGGCTGAAATCATAATCGGCCACTATGTGTGCATCGCCTAATGATGCATTTCTTTTTCTTTTTTTTTGCTGATGTTGAACAGCATTGGCAAAAAGCATTGTGTTTCTTACTGATGATGTATAGAAAGGCCAGTAGTTTGCCGAGGCAATATCTATTGACTTTATCAGGCCTTGTTTTCAATGGGCTATGTTCTATCCTACCAGAATCCAGGAGCCATCACTTTATTAATTGGGATTAGTATGTAGGTGGGTCTGAATATGGCATTGATTACGATTAATTGTTGTTGAAATATTAAAAGGAGCACTTGTGGAGACGGAGAACCAGGAATACATGATTTTATACCATATGTGACCTGCACACGTCAAAGATCTGTCTCACTTAAAAATATATGCACAGTGACCTCCTGATATGTTTCCTTGCATGATGTGTTTTGCAGACCCTTGCTTGTCTCTCTCAACTCACTGAATTTTAGGGTTTTGTATTGCCTTTCAATGTGATTGTATTATATTCGAAAAAGGGGTGTGTGTATTAAGAATTTAGTGTGTACTTATTCTGACATCTTGGCCTGTATTACACTAAGGCCCTGATTATGAGATTACCATTGTGAATATGGCGCTTTACAATGAATGCGTTGTTCAGGCATTCCATTACAACGCGGCCGTTACAATGACCGCGTTGCTTCTATGCATACTAGTACATCGCAAGACGTTTCAACAACTTGCTGTAGGGGCCACGCTGGACTCAGGAACAGTATTATTTACTATTCCTACTCCAGTTTGTGCAACAGCAGGGAAGGTGTTGGAGTCTAAATCCATCACCAGCATGCCCCCTACAGCAAGTCGTTGAAACGACTTGCGATGTAATGGTGCACGTGATAATAACGCAGTCGTTGTAATGACCACGTTGTAAAGGAACCGCGTTGTGGAGACAGAGTTGTAAATGTTGTTTCCTACCAGTGTAGGTGTTATTCATTGTACCTGATCAATAACAATACCACAGGGTACATTATTTTTCAGGTGTTATAAATAGCACATATTATGAGTTTGTGCGGAATGTCATGCATATTTTGGTGTTTAATGGACCAAAATAAGCATTGTAAGGTAAATCCTGTGTGATTATCCTTTGTTAAATTTCGGCAGATTTGACCAGTCAAAATGTAACAAAGATTGAGGCGTTTTACACATTTGATAATTATCGGATGTGTTAAATATAACTGAACTCATAATTCTGACTCGTGTGTAAACAGAAGTTGCTGCAAGGGTTAGAATAAACTGAGCCACTTGTAATCAGGCTTTAAGTGCTCCAGGAACATAAAATGCAAATGCACCTGATTTCAGTGCCCCCAAGAACTTTGGTACTACAGAAGGGGCTGTAGAAGCTTGCCGGTTCTACATTTGCAGCCGTGTGATCTCAATGGGGCATTCCCTTATTAGCATTGGGGAATTGACACATGCAAATGAGGAAACACTCTTTCTCAACTCCCACACTGTGTTACAGAAGTAAAGGAGTTGTCAAAGGGAGTACTGACAGTGAGCCACATGGAAGTGGCACAGCCCGTGCCCTCATCAAGGGTTCCCTTTGAAGTAATGAAAAGGTGTAACTTGGACATTTCAGACATCGGCCTGCATGTTGGTACAGTCACTTACTGCACCTGCCAGCAGAGAATTCTTTGCCCACATTTCAAAAGCTGGCTGCACTGTTGCCTGCAAAGCAAAAGAAGATCAGAGACTTCAAATAGTCGGGCCGTATTTCACTAATGCACTGTTCATGCTTGCACTGTTAGCAGCGCATTTGTTTTGATGTGGCACACTGTCTCATTTTGCAATGTGCTCATAGACATAAGTGTGTGATGGGGTGCAGCATGGTTCCGTTTGTCACATCCATAATACAGGCTATGATTTCCCTGATGTTGTTGCTTGAGTTCGAAATCCTTTATAAAACAGAAGACAAAAGACGTTAGGAAAAACAGGAACAGTTTCTTTAATTAAACGTTACGACTGAGAAAACAGTTACAGGCACAAGGTCTGAGGACTGTCTCAACTTACAATCAGTCTGAATCCTTATTTTATACAAAGCATGATGGGTTATGAATGTTTCAGAGCATACCATATATGGTGAGGAATGTTGGTAGCTGCCTTTGGAGTCCCAAATGAATTGTCTAATTGTTACTGCAACTGGATCTCTACCTCGTGTGAACAGCGTTGACGAATTAGCACCCCTAAAAAACCACCAGATCAAACAAGGCAGCAAAAAGGCACCCTGGTTCAACGATGACCTTAGGAATTCAAAGAAACTATGCCGCACTCTTGAAAAAACATGGAGAAAAAACCCAACCACTGACAACCTGACCACCTTCAAGGCAGCCACCTGCAAACACCACCAATTGATCCGATCCACCAACAAATCAGCATTCAAGGATCGACTCGACAACAACGCCCACAACAGCAAGGAACTATTCAACATCGTCAAAGAATTTATCAACCCCACCGCAGCCTCAAACGACATTACTCCTCCCAAGACCTCTGCAACTCGTTATCCTCTTTCTTCTACAACAAAATCGCCGACATACATAACAGCTTTAACAACAGTTCGAAAGAACAGCCCACCCCACCCACTTCCAAAACCGAAACGCTCTCTAACAACCTTAGTGCCTGGAACCCAATCACCACTGAAGACACCATCCGCCTAATGAACTCCATCCATTCAGGTTCGCCAACGGACCCCTGTCCCCACCACATCTTCAACAAAGCAGACTCCATCATCGCACCCCATCTCCGTGATGTCATCAACTGCTCCTTCAACTCCGCTACCTTCCCGGAGAGCTGGAAACACGCCGAACTCAGTGCCCTCCTGAAGAAACCCACAGCTGACCCCTCTGAGCTTAAGAACTACCGCCCCATTTCCCTCCTCCCATTCCCTGCCAAGGTCATTGAGAAAGCCGTCAATAGCCAGCTCTCCGCCTTCCTTGAATCCAACAACTCCCTCGACTCTTCACAGTCCGGCTTTCGAGCCAAACACAGCACCGAAACCGCCCTCATTGCAGCGACAGATGACATCCGAACGCTGCTAGACAACGGAGAAACAGTTGCCCTAATCCTACTCGACCTCTCCGCCGCCTTCGACGCAGTCTGTCATAGCACCCTCATACAACGACTCAGCAACGTCGGAATACAAGGAAAAGCCTTGGACTGGATCATCTCGTTCCTCGCCAGGAGAACCCAGAGAGTCTGACTCCCCCCATTCAAATCAGAGGCCACCGAAGTCATCTGTGGAGTCCCACAAGGATCATCACTCAGTCCCACCCTCTTCAATGTTTACATGAGTCCCCTCGCATCCATCGCGCGACAACACAACCTCAACATCATCTCCTACGCTGACGACACCCAGCTGATCCTTTCCCTCACCAAGGACCCTAACACCGCCAAAACCAATCTTCATGAAGGCATGAAAGAAGTAGCCGAATAGATGAAAAACAGCCGCCTAAAACTTAACTCAGACAAAACGGAAGTTCTCATCCTAGGATCTTCCCGCTCTGCCTGGGACGACTCATGGTGGCCATCGGCCCTGGGCACAGCACCTATACCCACAGACCACGCACGCAACCTGGGCTTCATCCTAGACTCCTCCCTCTCGATGACCAGACAAGTTAACGCCGTCTCATCCTCCTGCTTCAACGTACTCCGTATGCTCAAAAAAATCCTCCGTTGGATCCCCACCGAAACAAGAAAGACTGTCACCCACGCACTGGTCACTAGCCGACTGGACTATGGAAACACCCTCTACGCCGGAACCACAGCCAAATTACAGAAAAAACTCCAACGCATCCAAAATACATCTGCCAGACTCATATTGGACATCCCTCGCCAAGCTCACATTACCGGCCACTTGAAAGACCTCCACTGGCTTCCCGTCAACAAGAGAATAACGTTCCGTCTCCTCACCCACGCTCACAAGGCCCTCTACAAACTAGGACCCGAATGCCTCAACATACGACTGTCCTTCTACACACCCTCCCGCCAACTAAGATCCTCCAACCAAGCGCTTGCCGCAGTTCCGCGCATCCACAGATCCACCATGGGAGGAAGATCCTTCTCCTACCTGGCCGCCAAGACCTGGAACTCTCTCCCCAACCACCTCCGCCTCACACAGACCACATTTCCTTCAGAAAGGAACTTAAAACCTGGCTATTCGATAAATAATGCACCCCCTCCCACAAGCGCCTTGAGACCCTATGGGTGAGTAGTGCGCTATACAAATACTTGAACTTGAACTTGAACAATGTGGCCAGTGGATAACATGTCTAGATGTCCGTCATGGGGAGAGTGTGATTACTGCGTGTGCTAGGTCCTGATTGGACATGCGTTCCTATCTCATGTGGCATCCGACTTTTTATGGTGTTTTTAGAAGCGCCCATATCCCCTCTGCCCAGGTGTGCTTTATTGGGGCAATCTCCCTTGAACATTGTAATGTCGCTGGGCCTATCAATGGGATTGATCAAAAGTTTTCTGCCAAAGTGTTTGCCTGCCAGCTACGCACCCTGCCACCTTGACCTATCTAGCAGCAATCCCAGGCCTAGGTGACAGGGACTGCCAGACTACATATTTGCAGAAGAGGTTGAACAGTCAATTTTGCTATTAAGGATGACATTTCATTTTCTTAAATTCCTGCATCAATTTCACGATTTCCATATTAACATTACCTCTTCTAGTTGATTTTACAACTATACTATCTAACTAATGCATTTTGACGTAACATTTATTGGGACAATTTTGCATCCATTCATTTGTTCTTCCTGGAGGCTGCCAGAAATGCTCCATGTCTCGAAGTCTGGTTTGAGCCTTCCACTGACCATGATAGATTATTGCAGTTTAAAACTTTGGAATTTAATGAATTACAGTCGCTTGTTCTATTGGTTAAACCTGGATCTCCTTCTGACCCAGCTGCCCCTGCTATTTAAGCTCTTCCAGTGTTTAGATAGCTTATCAACTATTCTTTTACTGCAGCCCAAGTTCAAGAGAAGTAGAAGCACGCTTCTGTGTTACTGTTGTTGAAAAAGCCCTCCCTTGATCCCACTAAAGATGAGAATTGTAGGCCAATCTCGCTGCTTTTTGTCTTTTGAAAGCGGCCCAAAAATATCAACTGCTCTCAAAGTTTATTGAAGCAAGAAATCTACTGCAAAGGATCTCAGTCAGGTTTTCGCTCCCGATATACCATTGAGTCAGCTCTTCTGCTCACTTTTGAGTCCATTTAATAAATTCTGAATCAGGGTAACACTGCAGCCTTGTTGCTGCTACACCTGAGTGCAGCCTTTGACACCATATCCCAAAACCTCCACTTAGAGAGGTATGGAGCTGCGGTGTCAGTTATAGGGCTTTGCAGTGGTTTGCAGCTTTCTTGCAGGACTGCTCTTTTGAGGTCCTGCTGAAACCTTTTCACTCTCAGATACTGTCACTGCAGCAGGGGTGCCGCAGGCCTCATCCTTTGAGCCCGACTCTTTTGAATCTTTATATGCACCCCATGGCTGATATCATCTAGAGTAATGGGTTTGACATCATATTGTATGCCGATGATATGAAGGTTATTGTCTCCTTTACGCAGAACTCTGGCAGAGCGGCAGTCTCTCTGTGGGTCTGCTTTTCAGTGGTAGCTCATTGGATGGACCTCAATAGCCTAAACTTAAATGCAGGCAAGAATGAGGTCCTGATTCTGGGCAAACAGCCATCAGTCTGTCCCCCAACTAGTGGCCATCTACATAGGCCCCCCTTCCTTCACCAAATCCTGGGCACTTGGTTTGATGAAAATCTCACTTTTGACAGTCAAAACACAGCCCTGGCAGGAAAATGCTTTAGGATTTTAAAATCACGTAAGAGCATCATTAGGCTTTGGTCTGAGTCTGTCCAAAAAACAGGGATTCAGGAACTTGTTGTCTCTCGGTTGGACTACTGTAACATCCTCAAATTGGGAGTCTCTCAGATTTGCCTGCTGAGACGTGTGCAGTATTTTGCTGCCCAGCTTCTGCTAAATCTCTTGAAGTGGGACTCTATGGGGTTGGCATTGAGCTTATTGCACTGGTTCCCGATAAATAAACATCTTTCCGACAAAGCTCTTTGCTACTGTTACAGAGCCCTTAGGACGACAGGTGCCAGTTATTTCCACCTGATGACCAGGCCATACTCTTCGGTGAGGTGTCTCAGGTCATCTGGGACCTTGTTGGTTCAAATTCCTAGAGTTAAAGAAGGTTCGCTTTTAAGGCAGTTCTTTAGGTCTTCTGGCAACCAAGTTATGGAACTCTCTTCCTCTCTATCTTAGGCAATATAAGACAGAGGCACTGTTCTGGAAAATCATGGCTCTTTAGATAGGCTGCTGTCTCTTTTTGGCTTACTGTAAGGGTCCTTGGGAATTTTTGACCGTTTAGCGCTAGACACTGCTATTGAAGTAACTTTTGCGTTTTAGAAGCTCCATTATTATTGTTACTTTATTTGGGGCCTGTTGTTCCTTATACTCACTTTTGACAACAGCTACTTTCCTAATGACCTCCCAGTTTGAGAACTGCTTTTTTCCAACAGTTAATCCCCAATTGTGTACCACCACATACCAATAGCAACATAATGATAACTGGTAGGAATGATTTACATAAGCTGAATATCCACCATGGGAGCCAGAAGAACCAATTTGAAAACCACTCAGGGGCACCTCACTTTTTGTGCATGTTTCTTTGTAGATTGTGCAGTGATTGAATGGCAAGCATCAGTATGCCTTTGGCTATGTCATTACCTAGAATGAACGTGAAGCAGGCTGCTCCGATCTTGGCATAGACCCCTCCCTCCATTGCAGTCATTAAATCCAGTGCATATCGGTACTGCATTGCCATGAGGCTGATTGATCATATTTCTTCTTTGATGGAATTAAGGCCGAGCTCAGTGCAGTTCATAATTTTGAGCATCTCCCACTGGGTTATCTGTAACCAGTGGGCATTAGCTTTTATGTGAAGGTTGTATAAGGGTATTGACCCCCCTCATCCCAGCTGTGCTTCTATGAACGGTGTCAATTCTTCTGGAATCGACTTTTATTTTGCCCAGCAAAAATTGTCTGTTCCTCTCCTTTCACGAGCTTGGTGTAGCAAGGTTGTCTTTTTCCTTAACAGGTTTTGATACAAGTCTGATAGGTCTACTCCAGGAATGATCAGGGTTGGGTGTGCATGGTGACCAGGGAACATAGTCCCCTCCATCCGGGAACAAGTTGAGTGTAGGCATGCTCGCCACATTGCCAGTGCTAATCCATGAGCATGGAGGAGCCCCATTGCATAGCTGAAATATATATTATCACTTCACAGTTCACATTCATGCCCATCGGAAGTCTTCTTATTCCTTTGAAACATGAGGAATATAGTGTAAGTTTCCATAGAATCAGGGGTTATCCTTTACCTTCTAACAAAGAGTATCAACCCACCTTGGGTCCCAAATTTCCTGACCTGGGATAGCCATACTTTCATTTAACCCTCCCCATGTGACCCATTCCACTTTCTATCCCTGAGTTGGATATCCATGTCAGGAGACCGTTTGTTGTTTAAGATGACCACCCACGTTACACTAAGAACTACTCTTGATCCACAGATGGATGCAAGAGCAGATGTGTTTGTGCACTGAGTTGGGGGTTTTGCTACTAACAAAAATCTCTTCTCTGGGAACTCTCAGGTCATGTGATATCTATCTCTATGTGGCCCTTCCCAGGCTTTCTGCCCATCTTGGTTTGGATATCAGTAGATTCAGATAGGATGTAGAGAGCAGTTGGGTTGGTGTCATATCGAGATATGTTTGCAACTACCCTGTGTGGTTCCAACTTGTTGGGTTAGATATTGGCCCTTATTCTACATAGGTAGAGGTGCATAAGGCATTTTGCTTTTTCGGGGCTACTTTTTAGGACATGTAAAGACTATGTGCGCCTACCGCACCTGGGTTTAATGAGCAGACATATCATGGCATGGCTGATGCTTAGGTGCCGACTGCGGTCATGTGCTAGTAAAAAGGGCATTGTGCAATGGATGTGGGATGCTGCTGTTCTGGTTGGTGTATTTGTAGGTAACATATGAGAGATCCCACGCAGGCATTGTACTTCCCTTTTAGTGAATTTCTTTTGACTCTGCAGTTCTTCGGTGCTACTCAATTGTGGGACTATCCCTAGTAGGCAGATTGTGCACACCCATGTAATTATACATAACGTTGGTTGCGACACTGCAGCTCTAGGTATGGGCCCCCTGGGAGTCATCTGCACTCCTCTGGTAGCTGTGCTTGTTTTGCCCAGTTCATAAACGTTTGCTGTTTTTAGTTCTAGGGTGATATCGCCATGGAAGGGATCGACTGCACGTTGTAATGGAGCGCACATGCACTTTTTCCCTTTTCTTTGAAGGCCGTGGGTATCAAGCAGACCCCTCACTGAGGGCCCGTGTTTTTATCCTTCTTCCTTTTGCGCAAGTTCAGTAATGTTCCTTTTTCATTTGGGTCATTGGGGTTGATGACAAGTCGGCATTGGTCCAATTTGTTGTCACTGAAGCTACCTTTTTTTGAAAGAACTTTGTTAACTGTTAGTTCAGTTTAGTTACATACGCTGCATTCTTAGTTATTTTGGAGAACGTGCATTTTACCACAGGGTTGTGAACCCATCAACCTACCAGTCACGATCTGCGAGTTATTGAAACGTGACCCCTGTTGGATATATCTTTTGGTGATCAGGGAAGTAAAGGTGATTACCGTAAAGAGTGTTAATGAGACATAATTTATTTGTATAAGTTAAGCTCCCTCCCTGTACTAGGGGATTTTCAACCTTTTCCAAAATGTTGCCTCTGGGTGGTCAGATCAGTGTTAGGCATGCTGTGGAGTGGTTCCATGAATTCAGAGAGGGATAGGATTGTGGCTTTAGCAGGGGTTCTATGGGTGTCACTAGTTTTTTCACAAAAGCCTATCCTGGTGCATGTTTAAGAGTGTGGTTTCTCCAAAACTCCCTCCTGTGACTATCTTCCTGCTGGGGGCTACCTGTTTTGATCTTGTCCTCACTTGCACTTGCTGTGAGTTGTGTTTTTCAGTCTACATGTGTGTGGAAATGTCAGAAGAGGGGCATGTTGCTGCTGGTATTGCTGGTGTTGCAGTGTACCCCGGGTACACGTTTTTATGTTTGTGCATCTCCCTGTTCCCGGCACAAGTTGTGCTACATGGCTTTACCTTGTGACAATAGATACCTGGCATTGGCTGATCTCGACTCAGCCATTTTATTTGGAATCGTTTTTTGGGTGTTTTATTTAGTATGGGTGTTTCCTTCAATCAATCAATCAATCAATCAATCAATCAATCAGAGTACTTGTGAAGCGCTCCAATTACCCGTGAGTGTCTCAAGGCGCTGAGGGGAGGAGGTGCTGCAACTGCTCGAAGAGCCAGGTCTTTGATGACTCTTCTGAAGGCGAGTAGGTCTTGGGTCTGCCGTAGGTGAGTAGGGAGGGTGTTCTAGGTCTTGGCAGTGAGGTAGTAGTAAGATCTGCCACCGGAGATTGTTTGTTGGATGCAGGGAACAGCGGCGAGGGTGAGGCTGGCGAGGCTGGCGGGTGGGGGTGTAGAAGCTGCGTCTGCTGTTCAGGTAGGCTGGTCCGGCGTTGTGAAGTGCTTTGCGTACGTGGGTGAGGAGCTTGAAGGTGATCCTCTTGTCGACAGGGAGCCAGTGTAGGTCTCTCGGGTGGGGGGTGATTTGGCTGCGCAGGGGACGTTGACGATCAGTTGGGCGGAGGCGTTTTGTATGCGTTGTAGTCATCGTAGGTGTTTGGCTGGGGTTCCGACGTAGATTGCGTTGCCGTAGTCCAGTCTGGTGCTGACGAGGGCCTGTGTCACCGTTCCTATTGTTCCGGTCGGGATCCACTTGTAGATCCTGCGGAGCATGCAGAGGGTGTTGTAGCAGGAGGAGGAGACGGCGTTGACCTGTTTAGACATGAAGAGGGAGTAGTCGAGGATGAATCCTAGGTTGCGTCCATGGTTGGTGGGTGTCGGTGCTGTTCCCAGTGTGGTCGGCCGCCAGGAGTCGTCCCAGGCTGAGGGGGTGGGTCCGAGGATGAGTACCTCCGTCTTGTCCGAGTTCAGCTTCAGACGGCTGTTCCTCATCCAGTCGGCGACGGCCTTCATTCCCTCGTGGAGGTTGATTTTGGTGGTGTGGGGGTCCTTGGTGAGGGAGAGGATGAGCTGGGTGTCGTCAGCGTAGGAGATGATATTGAGGTCGTGTTGGCGGGCCACTTGTGTGAGGGGGGCCATGTAGATGTTGAACAGTGTCGGACTGAGGGATGAGCCCTGGGGGATGCTGCAGATGTTGTCGGTGGCCTCGGATCGGAAGGGAGGGAGGCGGACGCTCTGGGTTCTGCCGGAGAGGAAGGACGTGGTCCAGTCAAGGGCCTTCTCTTGCACTCCTGCTTCTAGGAGGCGTGTCTTTAGAGTGCGATGGCAGACCGTGTCGAAGGCGGCTGACAGGTCCACGAGGATGAGGGCTGATGTTACGCCGTTGTCTAGTTGGCGCCTGATGTCGTCTGTGGCGGGGATGAGTTCAATTTCGGTGCTGTGGTTTCGTCTGAACCCGGACTGGGACGGGTCCAAGATGTTGTTGTCTTCCAGGTGACGGGCCAGTTGCATGTTGACGATTTTCTCGATGACCTTCGCTGGGAACGGTAGCAGGGAGATGGGCCGGAAGTTCTTGAGGTCCTTGGGGTCTGCCTTGGGCTTTTTGAGGAGGGAGTTGATTCCGGCGTGTTTCCAGCTTTCAGGGAATGTCGCTGTTTTGCAGGAGATGTTGATGACCTTCCGAAGTTGGGGTGCGATGGCAGCGTCTGCTTTGTTGAATACGTGGTGTGGGCATGGGTCTGACGGAGATCCTGAGTGGATGGAGTTCATGACTTTGCATGTCTCGTCGTCGTTGACGGTGGACCAGGAGGTCAGGCGGTTGGCGCTGGTGGTGTTCACAGGGGAGGTGGGGTCTGGCGTAGTCGGGCGGTCAGGGTGTTGAAGCTGTCATGGATGTCAGCGATCTTGCGGTGGAAGAAGATGGCCAGTGAGTTGCACAGTTCTTGTGAGGGCGGTATGTCGTTGGTGTT
This sequence comes from Lissotriton vulgaris, assembly GCF_964263255.1. NCBI lineage: Eukaryota > Metazoa > Chordata > Amphibia > Caudata > Salamandridae > Lissotriton > Lissotriton vulgaris. Next base: position 742,343,025 of record NC_141695.1, on the reverse strand, counting down.
GGCGCTGGGGTTGGAGAGTTCCTTTACGATGCTGAAAAGCTCTTTGCTGTCGTGTGCGTTGTTATCCAGGCGGTCTTTGAAGGAGGATCTCTTGGCTAATCTGATGAGGTGGTGAGGTCTGTGGGTGGCGTCCTTGTGGGCTGCGTGGTTGTCCGGAGTGCGTTTGTGGACTAATATCTTCTCCAGTTTCCCGCATGCACGTTTGGAGGTCTGCAGCTCTTCGGTGAACCAGGTGGCTCTCTTGCTGGTGTGGTTGCTGGAGGGTTTCTTGAGTGGGGCGAGGGTGTTGGCACAGTCGTTGATCCACTGTCTGAGGTTGCGGGCTGCGGTGTCTCGGTTGGTGGGGTCGGTGGGTGGGTTTTGGGTGAGGGTGGTGATAAGCTGGTCTTTGGTGACTTTGCTCCAGCAGTGGCGAGGTAGCTGTTGGGTGCGGTAGTGCGTGGTTGGTTTATTGAAGGTGCAATGGATGCAGCCGTGGTTGGTGCAGTGGAGTTTGTGATGTGGTCGAAGGTGACGTGGGTGCCTGTGGAGAAGACGAGGTCCAGCGTGTGGCCTGCGGTGTGGGTGGGTGCAGTGACGAGTTGTCTGAGGGCGAGGTTGGCGAGGTTGGCGAAGTTTGCGATCAGGGTGGCGGAGTTGGCATTGTTGTTGTTCTCGAGGCGGAAATTCAGGTCCCCGAGAAGGATGTAGTCCGTGGAGGCGAATGCCCGGGTGCTGGCGAGGTCGGTGATGGAGTCGGTGAATTGAGCTCAGGTCCATGGGGGTCTGTAGATGAGTGTTCCTCGGAGGGTGGTGTTGGGGGCGGTGTGGATCCGGAAGTGCAGGTGTTCGGCGGTGTTGAGGGTGTCTTCTGCATGGGTGGCGACCTTGAGGGTGGACTTGTGGATGATGGCTATTCCTCCTCCGATTCCATTGGCGCGATCCCTGCGGGTGATCTTGTATCTGTCCGGGATGGCTATGGCGATGTCGGGTGAAGAGGAGTCGTTCCACCAGGTCTCGGTAAGGAAAGCCACGTCTGGGGCGAAGGTGTCGAGCACATCCCAGAGCTCGACGGCATGTTTGCGTGCGGAGCGGGTGTTGAGGAGCATGCAGCGGAGGTGGTTGGGTCCAGTCCTTGGAAGTTTGGTGGCTCTGTCTCAGGTGAAGCTGCAGGTGTGGTAGGAGAAAGGTCCGTGAGTCTGTTTCGGGGCGGCTTGGAAGCAGGTGTGGTTTTGGCTGTCGTTGAGTGAGTACAGGGTGCTGCTGTCGTAGCGGAGTCTGGTGTTGTGGCGTTCGCGGGTTGCAGGGGTTTTGGCCCTGGGCGCGGTCCAGGCACGGACGGTCGCAGACTGGCTTGCCTTTGGGGCGCCTTCGGCACGCCAGCTGCGGGGCCTCCATAATAGGGGGAGAGGGAGGGAGGAGCAGCTGGGAGCCCGGAGTGGGGTGGCCAATGGGGAGCAAGGGGGCGGGGCCGCAGGGACGTAGCGGTGGGAAGGAACTGTATAATTCATTATTTCCCTTGCCCTAAGGGGAGAGGGTCAGAGGCTGCTCTGTGGGCCCCATCCACCTATACTGTCCCTGTAGGGTTGGAAGTCAGGGCTGTGGGAAGCTGGCTCTCTATACAGTGTACTAAAAAGAAGTAAACTGTGCAGTGAGTCCAGAAGGATGGAGACCCCTGGGAGAATCCCCAAATGGTAGACAGAGATAAAAGCAGATAATTCTAATGCTCTTTTTGCAGTAGTGTGGGCAAGCAGTTAGGGTTATCAGAGGGCTGTGAAAAGCATTAGATGTACTCCACAGAGTCAATAAATGATACAATCACTCAAGAATACATCTGAGACCAATTATAAAAAAATACATATTTTTATATCATTTTTAGGCCAATAACACAGTTCTAAGGTAAGTATTTTTTGGGGTAATGATTTTGCAAAGCTTGTAAAATATATCACTTTTGAGCACAATTATGCACCATAGGAGGCAATGGAGAAAAAGCTAAAAAAATGCATAGAAAATTAGGCAATGCTGCAATGCTTTCACCTTCTCGTTTTATGTTGATGTTGGGACCAGGTCCACAGTTTCAGCTGGAGAATTTCAGGAGCATCCGGGATTGACTGGGAGCAGAGTGCTGAGGGTCTACTCTTGGAAGCTGGTGCGCTGGTGTATTTCAAGTGGCCGGGGCCACTTGAAAACATATTCCAAAGGAGAACTTACGGGTAAGTCCAATAGGGCTCTTTCAAGGGAGGAGGTCCCAAGGGCTTGGGGACAATGGGAGCACATCTGGTTTGTCAGTGTTGGGGCCAGTGAGGCCAGGTGCAGAGAGAACTGGTCAGCCGGGTTTTGTGTGTCTTGATGAAAATGTAGCAAATTTGAGAGGCAATCTCAGGACAGCTGGGCCACTCAGGAAAGTGGTCTCGGGTGTCTTGAACACCCTTGATAGGTGCTTGCTTCTGGTGCATTTGAAGTCTGGTGTTAACTCTTCTTCTTGGTGCTTGCCATTGGGGGTCCGGTACCACAGGTATTGGTACGCCACGGCTCTGGTAGGTCCTGGTGTCTCCAAACTTGGTGAAGAGACAGACTGCCCCCCCTCCCCCCAAAGCTGTTACACCGTTTCTTGCTTTGGTGCTTCGTTGAAGTCATTGGAGAACAGCAAGATGACAAACTAGACTTCATGGGATCAGTGTATGCGGTGTGCAGGGGAGTGATACCTTCACTGCAGGGGAGCTTCTTGGTGATTCCTTGAAAGCTGGAGGTGCTCTTTGATCTTTGGTGTCCTTTCAGGTTGCAGGACCAAACAGCAGCATTGATTGTCGAGTCTTGGGAGCAGCAGGCAGTGTTTGGCTCCTTTTTCTACTGCAACAGTGCTCAAGTTTGCCTGCAGTGGGTCTTCTTTGTCCTAGTCTTATTTTATCCTATGATTCTGGTGTTTAGGTCTCAGGGTGCCATCTAAGTACTGAATTTAGGGGGGTTACAATGTGAAACAGGTAGTAAACTGGCTTACTACCTTTGGGGTGTGTACACCCTCCAGTAACTCCTTCCTGTGGGAAGAGGCTCTACCCTAGCCCTGAAAGGTTGTTTTTCCACCATCCCAAGATGGGGGAATTTCAGGAGAAGGGTTTACATTACCTGCCCCACCCTAGGGTGGTGTAGGCTAAGTGGGGACCTTACTCCTAACCTAACTAATTTTTCCACCTTTCCTCCTGCCAAAGGAGGAGCTGCAAGGGAGGTTTGGCTTTCACCATTATCTGGAGGTTCCTAGTTTGGATTTCAAAGGCGACCACATCTTTGAAGCTTTCTGCCCAGGAAGGCCATCCTGTCCTGCAGTAAGTGTGAAGCACCTCCACCCAGAACAGGCTTTGTTTCTGTCCTTGGAAAGCACTGGCTCTCACCCCTTGAGGTCAGAAACATGACTGGTAGTGGCAGGCTGGGGAAAACAAATAAGGAAAAACACCAGTGCTTGGTAGGTTTCAGGGACCCTCTAAATGGCTCACCTGTGTGAACTTATTACTAAATCCAACACTGACATAAGTGAGGATTTATTATGACAAGATGTTTGGTACCAAAAACAAACTTAGAAATCAGTGAAGCCATCATGGAGCTAGGAAACACGTTGCCAAGTGTTAGACCTGGTACCATTGGATTGAGTCTCCCTTCAATTTTTCGCTGTTGTCTCCTCTGTTGTGATATGGTTTGCTAGTTTACATGCTTTAGACACTGTGCCACTGCTATTCAATGCTACAGTGCAAGTGCTCCCGATTGTAAATTGTTGTAATGGATTAGTGACTCCATGATTGGCTTATTTGATTTACTTGTGAGACCATAGTACAGTGCACCATGTGTGCCCTGGGCCTGTAGATCAAGTGCTGCTTGTGGGCTTGCAGCACTGATTGTGCCACCCACAGAAGCAGCTTGTAAAGTGCCTCTCAGGCCTGCCATTGCAGAACCTGTGTGCAGTCATGTGGACTTGGTAAGTGCACCCACTTACCAGTCCCTAAACCTTTCCTTTTCTATATGTTAGCCACCCCTAAGGAAGCCCTAGGGCAGGGTGCATTGTATGTGAAAGGTAGGATATGATAAACAGATACAAACAGGGTATGGGGCATTATGATATCTAAATTATTTAGAGATCCAGACATGTATAAATATATCCTTTCGCCCCATCTCGGGCGTTCTTTAGCTTTAGTTTTGGCCCAATCTAAAATGGTCACGATTGTGTTCCTTACACTTGTGCCGTATCCAAAATGGCTGAGATTAAGCTTAGCAATCTCAGTAGGTTCAAGTTCCCTGTGCATATGGGAACTGGCTCTTATAATTATTTTTATTAGAAAATGCAGGGGACTTCGACCTTGGTTTATATTGTGCAGATACAATTTTGGACTCCTTTTGGGGAGCCGCAAAACATTTTTTGAAAACATCGATGATACTAACACGAGATAACGTCTTAGATTTACATTAAAAACTATTATGTTGTGTTCATATTACAGTAATTTTCAAACATAGAATAGCTGACGATTAGCACATTTCATGCTCTGTTGTAGAGTATTGATTTAGTGTTAAGGCCATTATAAAATGGCAGCAGTCCTTTTAATATGATTACGAATGTTTTCATGATGTGTATACAAACTATTTGGATAAACCTGACAATAGTAAGGTTAGGATATTCGTACATGTTGAGTATCGGTAATGTACGAATAAATGCTATTGATATATACCTTTTATAATATAATGCTCCTTTAACTAAGGCTTTGGAAGGGACAACATTAGTATTTTAACATCTTACAAGATGGCGCTCAAAACGGAATCGGTATTAGGTACGCGTGATAGTAATAGCTCTCAGGTGTGAGCCCGGGCAGGCTATTTAAACGGCATTTCTCATACACAGCACTAGCAAGGGAAATGCTGCTGTGATGCTGGAACATTGGTCGACAAGGATGCTGAATTACGAGTAAGTTCTGGGGACTCGAGTAGGACTTAGTATAATTATTTCTTATAGTAGTACTTGGGGGTTCTCATGCTTAAAAAAATCTTAATATGTCCCCATAGTTTAATATACTCAATTTGTGGTCCTTGTTTAACTTTCGGTATGGGGCCATTTCTTTCGAGGCACGCTCTGATGTTTAAAGATGTCGCTTGCTGAAGCATATAGAGTCACCTCATTTACAAATCTTTAGTAATGCGTTTCCTATTGTCTAGAAATAAGTTGTATGTATTTACCGCCTGTACAAGGGGTGTTCAACATTATGCCATTGGTTTTTTCTATATATTTTTTTCTATATTCTTTGGCTCGAACTTTGGACTAAGCAGCAAGCTTAAGCTAAATTACGGGTTGCGGTCTATTCGCATATTAAAATAAGATGATACCAGATGGAATGTAATCTGTGACTCTTTTCAATATTTTAAGTCCAGACAAAGTTCATGTCTATATCAAGTCCAGAAATTAACTTTGGGCTAAACAGTAAGCTTAAGCTAAATCATGGGTTGCGGTCTATTCGCATATTAAAATAAGATTTTACCGGATGGAATGTAATCTGTGACTCTTTTCAATGTATCAAGTCCAGACTTTGACTTTAGTTATGCGAATATATGCCTACAGGCTACCTCTAACGTCCGTGCTCATTTCAACCGGTTTTGCTTCGCAATTATGGACCTGTACATGGTTACCTGGCCAACCGGTTGCCCTTTAAATAGGGGCTGTATGTGCAATTGTTTTAAATTATAAATGCCACTTTGTATTCGAGCACAAGTTTACGTTCAAAAGACAATGCCTGTGTAAGAATTGTTAAAACTGTTTATGTTGAGTAAAACCCATGGTGTTTGACTTTCTAGGGTTTGAAACATATAAACACAGCAGTACTAACCTTAATGGATGTGACCTATGAAGTCTTCACAATATTTTTCAACATTTCTCATTTTCTTTACTGAGGTATGTGCATCCATGGATACATTTGCATATTCGCTTTTGTCTTAAATAGATTGAAAACTCTGCCATACATTATATAATTGATATTTGTCCCTTAGGAAACTATTGGAAACAAGTACGTTCACGCCTTATGAAAATTTACCTAATTAGTGACAAAAAGAACGCATTTCAAATAAATTTGGTAAGCGCTCATTTATAGCCTAAATAAATATAGAGATCTGCAGTCGGGTATCTTCGACTGGTACCGACAGTGATGTCTCCCAGGGTACTTCATGTTTGTTTGCTAACCATAACATCAGGAAATGTCCTCTCCATTGTGTTTTGTAGTGAACTTACCTGTATTTGACATGAATGAAATTGCCAAGTATTGATATTTGGCCCTTTGACCCTCCTCTTTTTCTTTCCTTTTTAAATTGAAAATGTAATGCATAGGTTTTGAATCAGCAGGTCTGAATCTGAATTTATTATAAATGAAGCTATAAGTTGGAACATTTTAGGCTTCCTGTGGCTTATGTACTTCGCCACCACTTGTGTTCAAACAAATGATATAAACCCATGAACTTGAATGAACATTTCTTTTAAAATGACTTTTTCAATATGGTATTTTAAATATATAGTTTTGTATTATTGTATATATTTTGTATACATGATGTGATGTATATAGTGTCTAGATTTGTCCATATGTATTTGTTTGTAGCCCTGAAGAAGTCCGTAAGGACGAAACGCGTTGGCTACCTTATGTTTTTACACCAAAAAAAAGAAGAATTTTGAATAAAGAAGTCATTTCATGACCTGCTCTTTCGGTTTCTGAAAATGTGTTTCTTTACACAATGCTCTTATGACTAAATGGAGTGCCGGATCACTATTTGTTAAGGTGAAAGGCAGGACATGCCCTGATGTGTGTGGCATGTCCTGATAGTGAATTACAGCCAATTTAGTTTTTCACTATTGCAAGGCTAACTGTACCCATAGGCCAGAATGGGCAGTTTGATTATAACATCTTATAATTCTAACTGACCCAGGGAACATGGTAGAAAAACAAATTTAGTATGCCTGAACTCAGAATGATAAAATGTATCTTTTAGTAAAGTTGATTTTGACATTCTGTGTTTGAAAATACCACTTTTCGAAAGTAGGTATTTTCTTACCTAACCATCCAGCCTGCCTCTGCTAGGTTGTGTATTGCATGTCTGGTTTGTGAGTGACAGGAGGGCTTGGGCTCCAGAAGTCTGATGAGTCAGGGCTGGGCTAAATAGGACCTTGGCTGCATAGAGAGTGGGGGGTGGAGATTGCCTTTCGGTGCCCCTATCCTTCATAGAATAGAGAGTAGGGGGAGGAGATTTCCTTTCAGCTACATGGGCCAGGTCTGCCTTCAACAATGCTGTCTCCACCTCCTGCCAGGAAGCTGCACAGAACTGGTTTTGGATAAGTACAGATATCGTCTGCCCTCAGAGGACAAAGGATTTATTAGTATAAATATTGGGGCCCAGACCCCAAGAATTTAGATCACTTCTAGGAATCAAGACGGATCTTTTGCCAATGAGAAGAACCAGAGAATCTGAAGGAATTTGACTGCCCCTATGCCAGTGTGCTATTTTCTGGGGTTGGCCTGCATTGGTTTCTTTATTGCCATGGAAAGGAAAAGGAACTTTTATTAAACTTTCATCATCTTGAAGAAGAATCTCCAAGGGCTTGAACTGTGCTTGCCTCCTGCTGAAGTCTTGGTGATACAAGACTACACCCCCAACTCCCCCCTGAATTTCCCTGCTTGGAATTCTGTCTGCAGAAGCCTGCATATTGTTAGGAGCTGGAAGCGCGACTCAACGAGAAGAAGCGTGTCGCATCCGCAGCTGTTGCCATTGCTTCATTGGAGAAGCGTTTTGCCACCACAAGGGTCGCCGTCGCATCACCGGAGAAGCATGTCTCTGTCGCAGCTGTTTGTCATTGCGTCCCTGGAACGCAATGCCTTCATGTAGTCGCATTGCATCAATGACGCCATCTTGTCGCATCGCACCGGATCATCGCATCGCATCGAGGCACCATCTTGTCGCATCATCTCCTCTCCGGTAAGGAACCGACGCATCGCCTACTTTGCGCAAGCACTGAGAAACAGACGCATTGCCTCCCCCGAAGCAAGGAACTGACATATCGTTCTCCCTGTGAACCTTTTGTTTATCTTGCATTACGCATCCTAAGGTACTTTGTGGGAAACGTGTCGCTTTTACCATCTAAAGTGAACTAAGCTATTGCTACCATCTAAAAGTCATTTTCTAAATACTGTATTGTGGATTTTTGTCGTTTGGGTCTTGTGTTAAGTCTATATAAGAATATTTATTTTTATAAACCCTGTGTTGTGTCCATCTGTATTGTTTTCACTGTATTACTGTATGTGTTTGCGAATGCTTTACACACTGCCTCTGAGATAAGCTTTCCTGCTCGTGCCAAGCTACCACAGGGTTGAGCAGGGGATATTTTAGGATTGTAGCCCCCTTATTCTAACTAGAAGCAAGGGTCCCTATTTGGACAAAGTTGGAAACCATTGCCAACCAGAGACACCCAGTTCTAACACCAAGTATCCAGCCCATGTACTCTTCATTATTTCTCTGTGCACTTACAGCATTTCAGAATAGACTGGACATTGTAAGGGCATATCTGCTCATGCTGATGTGCCCTCACATAGGATATAGTGCACCCTGCTTTAGGGCTGAAAGCCTGCAGGAGGGTAACTTGCCTATGCCTTATGCAGTGTATGGGAGTCATGGCACACAGGGCTTTGTCCCATGTTGACTCTTCGGATTTCTCTGCACCAAGGCACACAGCCTTCAATAGCAGAGATCATCGCATTGATGAGGGGTCCCTGGAGTGGCACATTCAGTGCTGCAGCCCCACAGGACCCTCTTCAGTACCCATTTGCTAGCTACCAGTGATACCATTTACTAAGAACTTACAGACATTTTCTGAAGTTGTGCCATTCATGGTGCAGTGTTTGGGCAAGAGCTCTGGCACTGGGAAGGTGTTTATCAGGGACTCAGTGAACTTTCAGCTCAAAATCACCTCAGGCAAAAAGTGGTTGCTAACCATGCAAAAAGAATCACTTTTCTACAAGGAAAGACAGTTTTCCTGGATTGTGCCTGCAATGTTCGAGTCATGTGAGTGGACTGTCCCTTATGGCTGATATGCCTGGGGCTTTCTCAAGGCTGTTGAAATCAGTAATATTCCACATTTCAAATTGCACTTAAGTTTTTCTAAAATAGGCATCACCAAAGTGAAGTTGGGGAGCACCCGATTCAGTAGGAGGGATAAGCTCCTTTATTTAAAGTAACATCACATAGGTGTCTATGAGAATTAAACCTCAAAATAGGGAAGGAAGCGTGAAAATCATAGAAATCAAAAATTTGGGTAGTTGTGAGGTGCTGGCAGTGCTCATCATTTTTACAGAAGGGACATTGAGGTCTTGTAATTCTCAGTCTCAAAGTAAATTTGCAAGGAATGTGGTAATCTCTTCACAGTCAAGATTCTTGGACTTACATGTGCTTTAGGTTGATTATAATGCCAGATTAGCTGCGTAATTCGTAGTCATGAATATTGACATATGGTAATGTATATTCGTGAGCGAGCATTCTGCGTTGTTGGTATGATTGATTAATGATGTGGCCCATTTGTTTCAAATTGAATTCCATGACAATCTCACGTGTATCAGAACCAGAGAAAGCTTGCATGTCATATTACTGGTGAAATGTACACCCCTCCAGAAACCTAGTAAGCTATTTCACAACAGGAGTAGTGATACAAAAAGAACGGTTATATACCAGTTAAATAGAAGTAAGAGATTATGGGAAAAAGCTTATTGTGAAAAAAGTCTTACATTTTAGTTCTTGGGATGAATCCTCCTCCGGCATTTGTGAGCATAGTATTAAAACGCCATGTTAGATTTTGCAGCTAAATACCGTTTGTAGTGTCGACTTCCGTAAGGCCAGGGCAGTGCCCGAGTCACGATCCCATGACCACCATCCTAGAAAGATGTACAGTCCTACTATAGGTATGCTGTCTGAGAGTGGTAAATACATATTAAGCATTCTTTTTCCATTTGGTTTGAGTAATGTCATAGCAGTTATATTAATCAGGTATAATTTGTTCAAGTTGTCAATCATGGTTCTATTGTTTTGAAGGAAGCACCAGTATTTACAAAAATGTTTATCAATGTGGTATGTTGCTAATTAGAATTGACAGTGATGGAGTATCGGGGTAGAGAGTTTCTCAAGTTGGAAAGCATAGTTGTATCAGGGAATAAGAATGCTTGTCAGAGGTGATGTGGTCTTAATGGGAATCACTTATTTTCTCAGTAAAAAGGGCTATGCTGTCCACAGATAACAGTTCTGATTATTCCCTCTTTTCGACAAAAGTGTGGGATGCTATGTGCTTATTATTACCTGTTGTAAGATATCATGCAGAGTTGGCCATGCTGTTAAGCCTATGGGAAAAATTAATAATGATCAAGGTGTACTTATTAGTTGAGATGAGGCAACTGTTTGCCCTTATGATAATATAACTACTCGGTGTTCATGGTTAGATTCTAAAAATATGTTGGAAAACTTGTGGATAGTGTCTTCCATTCCAATCATGGTCATTGATTTAAGGAATCAGTTAGGATACAGAGTGTACCATATGTGAAGTTGATTTACAGCCAATAGTACCATTCAGTGTCCTTGTTATGTCCATGTTCTACTATTTTAAAGTGAATGATTAGGGTACTTTCTTCTTGCCGTAGGTTGCATTCAATATCCCCTCTACATTGATTTTGTCTGTTTTGAGAAGGCCACAAAATGAAAATGTTCTATGGTGTTTTAAGAAATGTTTGACTAGTGGTTGTTTGGGATCGTCTTTATGGATGTTCTGGTAGTGTTCCAGTATCCTTCTTTTAAATAGTCGAGTTGTGCTTCCAATATAGTGTTAATTACAGGGGCAGGTTATCTGATAGACCACATTTCTGCTTTTACAGTTTATAAAGTCCCGTATTTTGAATGTTTTGCCATTCAATCGAAGCTCCTTTGTCTTTTATTATTCCCAATTTGCAGCTAGAGCAATTGTGGCACCTGTAAAAGCCATTTGGTGTTGTACTCTCTTGTCTTTCAGGAAGGATCGCAATAGTTTGTATTTTAGGTTTGGTGTCCATGTGAAGCTCAGTTGTGGGAATTCTGAGATTGTGTCCCTTAGGTTGAGTTACTGGTTAAGAGGGAACAGTGTTTTTTCCAGATTTTTCATATACATTGATGCCCATTACTGTAGGGAGTAAGAAAGCGGCTTGTTGATTCATTTTTTACCTCCATGTAGGATGGATTTCCTGTACGATAACGAAAAGTGAGTTTTGGTAGACAATAATCTTCTGATATCATATCCTCTAACGCTTAGGCGTTTGGTGATCTCTTTTGCTTGTTTATCATAGTCTGATTGCTTGCTGCAGTTTGTTTGTGTCCTTTTATAATCTCCTGTCGGGATATTAGCAATGGTGTGTTTGGGGTGGCAACTGGTGGCATGGAGTACAGAGTTAGGTGCTGTATGTCGGCAATGAATTACAGTTTCCAAGGTGTTGCCTTTGATAGAGATTGTAAGATGAAGGAATTCTATTTGTTTTTTGGAAACTGTATATATTGCATCAATGCTCCATTTGTTAGGTGAGAAGCTGCCAATGAATTGCCTAAGTCACATTGAGCAGTGAGACAGAATGATAGTCCTTTATTAAGTATCAGTATTTGGGTGTCTGATAGTTCCTTATTCAATAGGTTCACTACTAGGATTGATTCCTGTTCTGTTCTTCTCTCTGTGCACAATATCTATAAGTTGACATAGCATGTTGTTTAATGCTGTATGTAGGTTGTCTTCCGATTGTTGGAGTCTGTACGGTGGGGTGGTCTTGATTGGTGGGAATATAAGGATTTTTAGGCCCCTTGGGATTAGGTCATGTTCCAGGTATTTTTTTAAGGGTTTCCCCTTCCCACCACTTGGATGTTTCCTGTTTCACAGCTTACTCTGTCAAAGTAAATTTGCATAGAATGTGGTAATCTCTTCATAGGATAAGTATTGTGAACATGCTATTAATGGGTTCAAGTGATCAAAGGCTATTCAATCCATTTGCGTCATCAATTGTTAATAGTGTCTGTTCAATAAGCCTCTAAATAAAAAATGTATTACTATTGTTGTACTACCTATTGATGATAAAAAAGGGGAAGCACTTTGTTACAAATGGTTCTCAAATGGTTGGACAGACACTATTAACAATTGATTACGCAAATGGATGTAATACCCTTTGATCCTAAGGTATGGTTGGGAGATATTGGGTTATACCCATTTGGACACCACACTTTTGCTTGTTTATCATAGTCAGATTGCTTGCTGCAGTTTGTTTGTGTCCTTTTATAATCTCCTGTCGGGATATTAGCAATGGTGTGTTTGGGGTGGCAACTGGTGTCATGGAGTACAGAGTTAGGTGCTGTATGTCGGCAACGAATTACAGTTTCCAAGGTGTTGCCTTTGAAAGAGATTGTAAGATAAAGGAATTCTATTTGTTTTTTGGAAACTGTATATATTACATCAATGCTCCATTTGTTAGGTGAGAAGCTGCCAATGAATTGCCTAAGTCACATTGAGCAGTTAGACAGAATGATAGTCCTTTATTAAGTATCAGTATTTGGGTGTTTGATAGTTCCTTATTCAATAGGTTCACTACTAGGATTGATTCCTGTTCTGTTCTTCTCTCTGTGCACAATATCTATAAGTTGACATAGCATGTTGTTTAATGCTGTATGTAGGTTGTCTTCCGATTGTTGGAGTCTGTACGGTGGGGTGGTCTTGATTGGTGGGAATATAAGGATTTTGAGTCCCCTTGGGATTAGGTCATGTTCCATGTATTTTTTTAAGGGTTGCCCCTTCCCACCACTTGGATGTTTCCTGTTTCACAGCTTACTCTGTCAAAGTAAATTTGCATAGAATGTGGTAATCTCTTCATAGGATAAGTATTGTGGACATGCTATTAATGGGTTCAAGTGATCAAAGGCTATTCAATCCATTCGCGTCATCAATTGTTAATAGTGTCTGTTCAATAAGCCTCTAAATAAAAAATATATTACTATTGTTGTATTACCTATTGATGATAGAAAAAAAGGGGCAGCAATTTGTTACAAATGGTTCTCAAATGGTTGGACAGACACTATTAACAATTGATTACGCAAATGGATGTAATACCCTTTGATCCTAAGGTATGGTTGGGATATATTGGGTTATACCCATTTGGACACCACACTTTTGACCTACTGTTCGCCTGAACCTATTAAAAGCATGTTCACAATATTTATCCTAGGAAGAGATTACCACATTCCATTTAAATGTACTTTGACACTGAGAATTACAAGACCTCAACATCCTATCAGTAAGAATAATGAGCTCTGAGAACTGCCAACCCCACACAACTAACCATTATCTTGATTTCTTTCATGTTCACGTTTCCTTCCCTATTTTGGGGTTTAATGTCCGTATGCATGTAAATAATGTTACTTCAAATAGAGGAGCTTATCTCTCTCACTGAACCGGGTGCACCCCACCCTCACATTGATGACAGCTATTTTAGAAAAACGTAAGTGCAGTATGATATGTGGAATACTTCTGCTTTTCCCTTCTTATTTCCACAGCCTTGAGAAAGCCCCAGGCATATCAGCCCTAAGAGGTGAAACATGTTGGCTGTTCTTTTGAACCTTGTCTCGCATTGATCTTTAATAAAAAGTTAAACTAAAACATACACTGGACATATTGAAGACTCATTATTAAAAGAGAAAACACTCCAAAAACTCTTTTGGATCTATACAAATACTGGGGTGTCAGTAGTCCAAACCCCATTGGAGCGCCATGCCAACAGATAAAACTAGTTATTTCCAATGACAGGGAGAAGACGTTGGTCTCTCCACAAACTCAATGATGTGAGTGACTGGAATATGCTTGGAATGGAGGTGAGTCTGGAAGGGGTGCACCCAGTGCCCTGCGTTCCATCTGGAGCAACCGTAGAGGCTCTGAAGCCTCCGTCCTTGAGACCCTCTTCTCCCTCGGACCTCACCCAACTTCCTATTAACGTTTCTGCTAAATGTTGTCCCTTGCTTTTGGCTGGGCTCTTGAGCTCCTCAGATTAAAGCCAGTCATTGATTTCCTAACAAAATTGGTGCTTACCTTGTCAATCTCCAGAAGGGAGAAAGGATGAGTGGACCCTCAACTGGAGTCTCAAACTTGTCACCACACTGAGGTAGGGTGACCAGAGTTTTAAAGCCAAAAAACCTGGGACATTGAAAAAATATGAGTAGGACTACAAGTTCGTATCTCAGAGGGGTGCAGAATGACTTGAGAGACAGCGTTAACCACCATAGCAAGCACAGACCCCGGAGCCCTAGGGGGCATAAAGTGAATACAGCTATCACACATACTATCCTAGGTGCTAATTGAATTGATTTCTGAAAAGACTGGCACCTATTCCTGCACCAAACCTCATAAAGACCTGTTCAGTGGAGCCTCTCCAAAAACCTGGGCCATGTGCTTAATTTACTGAAATCTACTGGGACAGATAACCAAAGAACATGGACTGTCTGGTCAAATTCAGGATGCTGGTCACCCAATGCTAAAGCCTCTTAGCTTATTGAATCTGGGTCCTATAATCCCAGGCGCAAAAAGATCATTGTTCCTGTCACCAAGGATGGCTTCGTTTATACCTGAAAGGGAGGCCGCCATTGATTCGGAGGCTTTGAGAGCAGAGATGGGGCGCTTACGGGACTACACGCTATGAAGGAAATGTTAAGCATGGACATGATGCCCAAAAATGGGGTCCTTCAGGATTTGGTGATTGGAATGCATCCGATTTGACTTTGGCTGTGGAGCCTGGGTGTCTGCTTTTTAAACAGTTCTCCAGATGCTGTCCTGCCCCCTCATCAGACTGCCCTGCCCCTGGAGTGTGGCCAGTGAACCCCACCCTGGGGGATCAGCAGCAGAGTGGGGCCTTAGCTTATGTATGCAACCTGATAATTCTGTGCTCCTACCGGATCACCATTGATGCAGAACTTGATGTAGACACCCCATCAACATAGCACATAGCAGGCCAGAACTCCTGGACTCAAGTAAAAAAATCAATTTTGGACTCCTAATGCTGTCTGCTAGTGTTTTCTGACCTGATACAACTTTGAGGGAAAGGAGGATGCTGGTCGTCTTTATAATCAGAAGTAATCTACTGAGGGTTTAGTCGCTGGTATTTATTATATCCTGTTTTCATTTACTGGGAGGGAGTCTATTTTACTGTGAATTTTGGCTCTGTGGTGCGTGAAGGCGCTACCTCCCAATACTGTCACTCCTCCTTGCATGTGTTGCAGCCCCGGTCCCTGTTGTGCTGGGTTTCCTATCTGTGGTTGCTGCTGCCACATGCTTACCCAATTACTTGATTCCTGCTGTGGTTATGTGGCGAACCTTGAACGTCCCCACTACTGAGTAAATTATATGTTCTGATCAACCTGTACTGTGTACTAAGGAGGGACGTTAATCATATCCTGTTGAGTGGGGTTCTGTGGCAGCTGGCCTGTATTCTCTAAACTCTGCTGCTTTGCTGCTCATGGTATGCCTTTGTCCTGCATGCCTCTACTAGGTGATCGTGCCTGCGGCAATAGAAGTACTCTCTAATGTCTGGTTATTATCAGCCTCCCTGGCCACTACCACCATAACCTGTTCCTGTTCCTGGTTTGAATCCTCTACAGTATTGCTGTGGAGCCCCCATAGTAACTGGTGCCATCTGCATGGCAGTGGTTCTCGCTGCCCACTGGAGCGCAATTATTTTCAACTTATGCTGCACTCTTTTTGCTATCTCTCTGTGGGTCTGCTACTGCTTCTCTCTATCCTTTTCTTGGTTTTTCTTATGGAAGAAGAGTATATGAGCTTGTATTTCCTTCCAGAGTTTGCCAAGGTTTGTTATCTAAACCAACTACGCTGTCCAGTCTGCTCTGTATCTCAGTGGGTAACCCTTTCTTCAAAATATTATCGAAAAATGTGACTTGTGGGCCAGTGTTGGTCCACAGCTGTTTGGTTTCCTGCCCCCATCTTTCCCTCATTCTATTTAGGAAATTGTTTATGCTTTCCTCTGGCTTCGTGATCTCTGCCATTAGCCCTCCTACATCTGGGTGATCTGGGAATATTTCTCTCAGGGCAGTCCATATCTGGTGCCTGTGTGTATTAAAGACGGCCACTTCATGCTGGGTATTTGTTAGCATGATTGTTCGAATGCGAGCTTTGGTGAACATCGTGTTTGCCTGCTCCTCAATTAGGCTATTTAGCAGGCTCTTAAGGTCACCTATCGCTAGGATGATACCTGTGGTATTTTTCTCAAAGCATGTAATTCATTTTCCTGCCCCATACAGCATTGACGGTAACTTTGTTCTCAACCCCTCTTTGTTCAGCTTCGCCCATGGCATATATACAATCACCTCTGCATCCTTCTGCAGTGATGTGTAAATTCTCATTCTAGTTGGCTCTACGGGTTTCTACTAAACATAGCTCTCCCATCTTGTGAGGCTTTGCTGGATGTAGAGGAAGTCCCAACTAGGGTTTCCTACTTCATGCCTGATGCAATTATCTGCGACTGCCATGTCCTCTGGCTCAAACCATCCTTCCCTCAGTCAAGACCTGCCATATTGGTCCCTCTGCTCAGTCCAATCTGCTAATCGGTCACAAAACAGGTATGCAAAAGTCTTGCCTTCCTTTTTGGCTATTGTGCCCCTTGAGGTTAGTTTATCTTGCTTAGTTTGTTGTGCATCCATGCGGAGCAGCACATATCCTCATTGCTGCTTCCCTTGTGTGTACACACAGGTGCCATTTTGTTTTTCCTGCATCGCAGTAGGGTAAGTACCAGCCCAGGTTGCCTTGTTCCTTTATCTCTTTGTCAGCTCCTCTCCTTTGTCGACTGGACGGTGTGGCTGTTAGTCCTGTTAGTAGCCTTTTCTCTACCTTCAACTCTTCCCAGCACTGCACCTTTAACCTGGCCCTGCATCCCTCATGTAAAGATTTCGCTGTCCTGTACTCTTGGTATAACTCCTGATTGCATGCCGTTTCTCTCTCAAGGATCAGCTCATGCATCTCTTCCTCATGCCATCTCAAGTCAAGTCAAGTTAAAAAAATGTTAGCGCACTACTCACCCAGACGGTCTCAAGGCGCTTGAGGGAGGGGGGGAGCTTTACTTATCAAAAATCCAAGTTTTTAGTTGTTTTCTGAAGGATAGGTGGTTCTGTGTAAGGCGAAGGTGGGTGGGGAGAGAATTCCAGGTCTAGGCCACTAAGTAGGAGAAGGATCTTCCCCCCATGGTGGATCTTTGGATGCGTGGAATTGCGGCAAGGGCTTGATTGGACGATCGAAGTTGGCAGGTGGGGGTGTAAAAGGACAGGCGCGTGTTGAGGTATTCGGGTCCTAGGTCATAGAGGGCTTTGTGTGCATGGGTGAGGAGGCGGACCGTTATTCTCTTGTTGATGGGGAGCCAGTGGAGGTCTTTCAGGTGACCTGAAATGTGAGCTTGGCGGGGATGTCTAGGATGAGTCTGGCTGAGGCGTTTTGGATGCGTTGGAGTTTTTTCTGTAGTTTGGCTGTGGTTCCGGCGTAAAGGGTGTTTCCGTAGTCCAGTCGGCTTGTGACCAGTGCATGGGTGACCGTCTTTCTTGTTTTGGTGGGGATCCAACGAAAGATTTTTTGGAGCATACGTAGGATGTTGAAGCATGAAGATGAGACGGCGTTGACTTGTCTGGTCATCGTGAGGGAGGAGTCCAGAATAAAGCCCAGGTTACGTGCGTGGTCCGTTCGTATGGGTGCGGTTCCCAGGGCCGGTGGCCACCATGAGTCGTCCCAGGCGGAGGGGGATGATCCTAAGATAAGCTATGCACTGCTTTTGTTGACCAGGAATAATCTTCTAATACACTCTCCATTTCCTCCTCGGCTACCTGGGCAAATCATGTAACCCCACCCTTGTCATCGGTTCCTGGGGGATTGGGGATCCCTTAATCTCCCAAGCTCACTGAGTCACTATTGAGAACTACCACAAACGTACCTGACATGCATCTATGCTCATGTGAACCAGTGGAAGTGTGTGTTTTAACTGCTTTTGAGGTGCCACATGCTAAGCGTGGTGGACGGTAGTCAAGATTTTGGGGACCTTCCCTAAGGACTTGTGCTGCACTGGAGGTGTCTGGACTTGCTTGCTTCTGGTTTTCTCTGCTTAGACCTAACTGACCTTTTTTCGATGGGGGGGGGGCTTGTGAGCTCCTATTATTGTTTGATTTGAATATCCTAATGCAGGGGTAGCTTGTGTGAGTACATCCATCCCTGCATATGGTGAGGGGGGTGGGGGGGGGGGGGGGGGGTGCAGACGCCTTGCTCGCTATCAGCAATGTGGGGTTATTGATTTAGATTCTTCAAAGATGACCCATAATTCTAACATTGACTCCCTTTTGTCCTTCATATTTGGTCTTCATATGTGTTTTAGTATGTGCAATGATATTTGTGTACAATGTTCCCTCCTGTGTGTGCCTTTGTGTGTAAATGCCACTCTTGGCAAACGTATTAATTCTTTTTTTCTGTTAGGGGAACCTAGTTTCCATATGCTTCAATGGGGAATCCATGGCAATTTTAGTAATTTTGATAAATACAACTCAAATTACATTTTGTAGTTTGATTTGTCTAATCGTGGGGGCAAGCGTACGTAGTGCACTCTTACAAATTATGTACTTGGAGCTCAGCGCTTACAATATTTGCATCAAACAGTTTGACTGAACATTACAACCTTGGCCAAATTTGTGATATGTTAGATTAGCATCTGCACAATCTCAGTTTTTTCACACAGTACAGTTTGCAATAAACAATCAATGTAACATCATCACATACGTAATGCAATTCAATAATGGTTTACAGAAAAAATATCTTTGTAAAAAAAATGATTATGCTCTCTCTGCAGGTTAGAAGCTAACAAGAGAAGACTAGGGTGGAACACATTCCTAAATGAGGTGAAAAGTCTTCCAATATCCACTCCTAGACAAAGGTGGTAATAATAAAAACCATTTCGTAATAACTCAGGAATAAGAAGCCCCTTTTGGCCACACACAAGTTATGCACAGTTTCCTGAGTCCAGGTTTTTCCCTATGTCCGAATTCCACCTTGTTAAATACCCAGGGTCCTACCTAGGTCTACCTCCCACACTCTTTCCAGATACTAAGGGTGTTAAGAAACCTCTTGGCACTGGGAAAACATTGAACTAAAAATCGATGAGACTGCGGTATCTACTCCGCCCAATCAGGATTGGTATTACATTAAAATAATCAGCATTCTGGAAATTGTCAAGAGATATCTTCACCTTTGCTAGCATACTCAGCCATTGAACAAAGGAGACTTCTTCGGGAATGCCTCCAAGGCCGCCTTATGACTGATTCAGGTAGGTCACATAAAATAGGCAATATGCCAGACCCTGTCAGTGGCACAAGGGCTTAGTTTATCTTTTTAAGCTTCTCCCTAGTTTACCATGCACCTAGGGGCAGATTTACAATAACTGGCGCATCCCTGCATATCAGCAGGGATGCGCCAGTTATTTTGTGTCATGGCAGACACCTCTTGCGTCACCTTGGATGTGTTGCATTTACAATGCGGTGCACCATGGGGCAAGAATAGACAGATGCGTGACGCATCTGCTGCCGTAAGGTGGTGCATTGCTGGAGTCGCGTCGCAAGCGCGATGCAGCTCCAGCAAGGCTCGGGGTGCCCCTATTCCTAACATGCTGCGTCAATCCTTACGTCTGCTTCAAGCAGGCCCAGGGTTTTGACGCAGCATTGCCATAAAAGTGACTGAGTGAAATCTTGTAGATTTCACTCAGCCACTTTTAGGAGGCGTTCCTGCGCCCAAACGCCCCCCTCCTGCGCCGGAACGCCAACGTGTGGCACAGGGCTTTACAACATGATGCATCTCCCTAGATGCGTCACGTTGTAAATACTTTGCAGCAGTGATGCAACGGCGGCGCAAATGTGGCGTACGGGGCTTGTAAATCTGCCTCCAAATGCTTTCGACTATGTTTTAGTCTCAGATGTAGTCTCGGTACGGAGTCAGGAGGTAAGTTCAAGGTCTTTATTTAGAAGTATGCCACTGACACCAAGGGGCGTCTTGTCACAACAACCGTAAGCCTCCAACTGTCCCCCAACTGCCACCCTCGCCCTGGGTTCTATTATGGAATAGAAGGACATCATAGTTCAGTCAGCGAGGGCAGACGGCAAGGGGACAGCGCGAGGCAGGTTGCGAGGACCAGAACAGTAGTAAACACAACACTCAGCCCTGGGGATTCAGCAGAACTTCCAATTAATTGTGGTGTCTGCCCACATTCCTTGTTTTGCAATCATGAACCCGTCCGGGCATGGTCTCATTCCTACAGCTACAGTCGGGTACAAGGTCCAATCCCTACTGGCTGGCTCACAAACATTTTACTTGAGTTGGAAATACTTTAAAAAACAGAAGACAAGATGACTTTTGCCAAAACAGGAACGGATTGTTAATTTAAACAGTATGGCCCGGAGAAGAGTTAAAGACTGAGCCTGAGGTCTGTCTCAATTTGCAATCAGTCTGTGTCCTTCTTTTATACAAAACATGATGAGTTATAAAAGTGTCCACTGTACCATGTGTATTGAGGAATGTTGGTTGCTGCTTTTAGAGACATAAATGAATTGTCTAATGTTAACTACTTTCTTGAAGAACTTCCTTGACCCAAACTTATATAAGAAACCTTTAGATCCTCACTCCCTTACCATTTCTTCCAGTATGCCTTCCCATAATGAAGTCCCCAACTTGCCAAGAAGGATTCTACATTTTTTAAACTGAAAAGCCATAGAATACAACTTTAAATCTGGGAAAGCCAGTCCACCTTTCTCAAGCTTACGCCTCAATTTCTTCCAGGCAAGCCGGGCTCCCTTTGATGCCCAGAAAAAACAGAATAATTCCCCTGATTCTTATCAATCACAGACTTGGGGAACATCAGAGGAATACAATTAAAAAGATATGTCAGCTCGGGGAGTATCACCCTTTTAATTAAATTCACTCTCCCATATATGGTCTGGGGAAGGTTACTCCATCTACCTAGTGATGCATCAATCTCCTTCACTACCCTCTCCAAATTGTACTTTGGAATTTCCTCTAGTCATTTCATTATGCTTATTCTCAGGTATCTGAGCTCTTTCTGTACATCTCCCCTCCAGTTCTGGACATTCCAGCACATTACCCCGGACTTTGGATTAATAACCAAATAACCAGATAGTAGCCAAAATTCTTTCACTAGATTTTCTACCCTAGGAAAAGTTAAGGTCGGGTCTGACGTATATATTGCCAGGTCAACTATACACAGTGCGACCTTGTTTTTTATAGGCGCCTGAACTAAAGGGAATAACCTGAGGATCTTGTCGCAATACCTGAGCCAATGGTTTGATATAAATGTCGAACAACAATGGGGAAATAGGACAGCCTTGCCATGTGCCCCTGGAAATCAGAAAGCTTCTAGTAAGCAAACCATTGAGAAGGATCCTGGCTGATGATTGTTCATACAAAGCTTATAACATTGTAGTAAAACAGGGGCGAAAACCTATTATCGCCAAAACGTCCCAAAGATATGCCCAACAGATACGATCAAAGTCCTTAGCGGCGTCCAGTGTAACTGCAGCAAAGCGGACTAAGCGAGCTGTAGCGAGGTCTGTACTACCAATCAACTGCTGAGTAAGTTCCTGGCTCTGCCTCCCTGGAACAAATCCTTTCTGGTCAGGATGCATAAGCTGGGGTGCCAGTTTGGCCAATCTCCCTGCCAAAATACTGCCATGAATCTTATAATCTATATTAAGCAGGGATATCGGATGATATGATTCTGCCTTCCTAGGGTCCTTAGCTGATTTTAGGATCAAGACTATAGTAGCCTCCTTCCATGACCAAGGTACTGGCGTCCATCCCTTATAAAACAGATTAAACAAGGTCTCCCAAACTGGAACTAGTTCCTCTATTAAGAGTTTGTAAACCTCCGATGGAATAGCATCGAGACCAGCAGCCTTCCCGCTCTTGGCGTTAGTCATAGCCCTTACTCCGGGGTGATCAGGCTTCCATACACTCCTCCTTCTCTGGTCAATATAGGTAGACCTATCTCCCCTAACCAATGTTTAAGCTTTTGGAGTTCTAGGGATATATCTTCCGTATATAGTGAGGTAAAAAGAGAAACCCCGTGATTCTGCATATCTTCCCAGTTATCTAGCACCTCCCTCTGAGGACCCACCAATTCTTTGATCGTATGCCTGGATATCTCAACCCTGGCTTTCCAAGCCAGTAATGCCCCAGCTTTCTCCACATACTCAAATTGGCTCACTCTTTCGTACTGCCATCTTGTCTTACACTTGGAATCCAATTAAACTTTATAATTTAACTGCACCTGTTCGAGTCTTTTTTAGTAGTTCTCCTTGTCTTCTCCACCCCTTGAGGTTTGTACAGAGGTCTGTACAATACCCACTTCTTTTTCCATTTCTACCAATTCTGTCCTCTCTTCTCTTCTCTTAGAGCAATCAAGACTTTTTAATACCCCCCGAATGAGTGCTTTAAAAGCATACCACTCTATTTCGGCAGAGCCTGCACCGGTGTTTATTGAAAAATACTCAACTGTGACCTTTTTTAGGGCAGGCTCCACCTCCTCATCTAAAAGAAGTGTACGCTTCAATGTCCATCTGCTATTGGGGTTAATACCGGGAACCTGTAACGTGATTATGACTGCAGAATGGCCCGAAATATGAACTGGATAAAATAAATAATAAATAATAATAAATAATAAAATAATGATTGCCCTTTTAGATGTCTTCATGCAGCTACAATCCCTAAATCTTGCACCATATTTTTAAGAGCGCTTTGCATTTTAAGCGCCGGACCACCATTCCTCTTTGTGGAATGATTCAAAATGGGATCCAGCAGAATATTAAAATCCCCACCCAAAATCAACAGAACCGATGCCTCCACTAATTTAAACTCCAATTCTACCAGATACTGTGGGTCATCCACATTTGGACAATAGAACCGAACACAGATGAATTCAAAATCTACATATTTCATTCCAGCTAAAACCCATCAACCGGAACTATCCATTCTGGAATACTTAACCTCCACTCCAGAGCCCCTTTTTATTAGAATCGCTATCCCGTTACAGCATTGCTCCTGGTCAGAAACTAAAAAGTTCTAGACCCAACAATACCTTCGGAATAGTCCCTGACTCTCACTTGCCACCAGGTGGGTTTCCTGCAAGATCTTAATATGAGCCTGACTCTCCTCCATATAACTCATCACCATCCTCTGCCTGCTCGATACCTGAGACCATTCACATGGCGACGGTGTTGAATTTGAATTTGAATTTTAAAATATTTGTAGAGCGCTCTTATACCAGAATCGGTTTCATGGCGCTAGATGGCAGAAGACCAGTGGGTGCGGAGGAAAGGGTTATACAGCTACAGATCTGGAGAACAAGAAGGTTTTAAGATGTTTGCGAAATTCCAAGTAGGAAGATGACGACCTAAGAGTAAATGGAAGTGAGTTCCAGAAAGAAGGAGCCAGCACTGCAAATCTGGCCCCACCGGACTTCTGTTTTCTGAAACGAGGGACTGACAGAAGGGCCAAGTGAGTGGAACGGAGTTCTCGGGAGGGAAGGTAAGGGGAAATGGCTTCACACAGGAAAACGGGAGCGGTCCCAGATCTGGCCTGGTAGGTGATACATCCAAGCTTAAAAAGGGTCCTCTCCCTCACTGGGAGCCAATGGAGAGATTGCAACAGAGGGGTCGTATGATTGAACCTGGGGAGACCGTAGATCAGGCGAGCCGCCTGATTCTGAATCTGTTGAAGCCGGCGGAGCAGATAAGCCGGCGCACCATTATAGATGACGTTCCCATAGTCAAGGCGCGAAAGCACCATGGCCATGAGGATGAGCTTGAGTGCAGCAGTTGAGAAGAAGCGGGCAACCCTTCGAATAATCCGCAGAGAGAAAAAACAAGCAGATACAACTGCGTTGATCTGCGTATGAAGGGTAAGCATGGGATTAATGAAAATACCCAAGGTTTTAACCTTGGAAACAGGAAGAGGGGAAGGACCAAGGGCAGAGGGCCAGAAGGAAGGAGACCAGGGACCAGTGTTCTGTATTGTTTGCAGTTCGTGTAGCAGCAACTTGTTGATGCCGGTGTAGAGTGCTTTGCAATAGTCGAGTTTACTGGTGATGAGTGCATGGGTGACTGTTTTCGTCGATTCGGGGATCCATTTGAAGGTCTTTCGGAGGATGCAGAGGATTTTGAAACAGCTGGAGGTGATGGTGTTGACCTGTCGGTTCATGGTGAGTGATGAGTCCAGTATGATGCTGAGGTTTTTGGCGTGGTCTGAGGGGGTAGGTGGGCTTCCGAGGGCGGTGGGCCTCCAGGTGTTGTCCCAAGCTCAAAGGGTTCTTACGAAGACTTCTTTTTTTTCGGCATTGAGTTTTAGGCAGCTGTTGGTCATCCAGACTGCCACTTCTTGCTCTCTGGAAGTTGAGTTTTGCGGTGGTGAGGTCTTTGGTGAGGCAGTACGAAGACTTCTTTTTTTTCGGCATTGAGTTTTAGGCAGCTGTTGGTCATCCAGACTGCCACTTCTTGCTCTCTGGAAGTTGAGTTTTGCGGTGGTGAGGTCTTTGGTGAGGCAGTGAATGAGCTGGGTGTCGTCAGCATAGGATATGATTTTGAGGCCATATTGTCGAACGATGTCTACGAGGGGGGCCATGCAGATGTTGAATAGGGTCAGGCTCAGGGATGAACCCTGTGGTACTCCGCAGGTGATGTAGGTGGGGCAGGAGAGGAAGGGGGTAGTCTGGTTCTTTGGCTTTTTCCGGTGAGGAACGAGTGGATTAAACCTATTCTGGCCTCGCGTTGTCTGGAGATCAGTGTGCGATGAGAGACAGTGTCGAAGGCTGTGGATAAGTCTAGGAGGATGAGGGCCGTGGAGGGGCCCTGGTCGAGGAGGGTCCGAATGTCATCTGTGGCGGCGAGTAGGGTGGTTTCGGTGCTGTGGTTGGCTCAGAATCCGGATTATAACCGGTCAAGGATGGTGTGTTCTTCGATGAACCGTGTGAGTTACCTGTTGACCGCTTTGTCTGACACTTTGGCTGCGAACGGAAAGAGCAAGATAAGCCGGTAGTTCTTGAGGTCGGTGGGGTCCGCCGTGCGTTTCTTGAGCAGGGGCCTGACTTTGGTGTGATTCCAGTCGTCAGGGAAGGTGCTTGTTTTGAAGGTGGTGTTGATGGTGTGTTGCAGTTGGGGTGCGATGATGTAGATATGTGGTAGGTATGTGGGGGGCAGGGGTCAGTGGGGGCCCCCGAGTGCATGATTTTCATGGTTGAGGCAGTATCTGTGGTCGTGATTGGGGTCCAGTTGGAGATAGTGTGCTGGCTGGTGTCTTGGGGCAGCGAGGGGTTGGTTGAGGTGTCTTGAGGGAAGTCGGTGAAGTTGTCGTAGAGTGTTCTGATCTTAAAGGTGAAAGAAAGTTCCGAGCTTGTCGCAGAGGTCCTGGGACGGGGTGATCTCTGTGGCTCCGCTGCGTGGGTTGGTGAATTCCCAGATGACATTGTAGAGTTCCTTGGAGTTGGTGAGGCTCTTGTTGCGAATGAAGTTCTTTTTGGTTGTTCTGCATTGGTTGTGGTAGTCTGTCATGGCATCCTTGTAGGTGGAGTGTCTGTCTGTTGTCTTGGTGTTCCTCCACTTCTTCTCCAGGTGTCTGCAGGTGCGTCTGGCTTTTTGGAGGTTGGTGGTCAACCAGCGGCTTTTCTGGGTCGTTGTTTGCCAGGGTTGAGTAGCGGGCAAGTTCGTGCGCAGTTGGAGATCCACATGTGAGTTCCCTGGCTGTGGTGTTTGCGTCGGATGCCCATGGGTGGGTGTCTCGAGAGAGGGTGGAGTTCAGTTGCTCATCAGTGATCTTACTCCAGTTCCTTCTTGGGGGGTGCGGGATGGTTTAGATGTTTTGGGTTTTTTGATGGTGAAATGGACACAGCGGTGGTCGGTCCACGGTGGTTCCGTTGTGTGGCTGAAGCGGACGCTGTTTCCTGTGATGAAGATGGTATTGAGGGTGTGCCCTGCCCTGTGTGTCGGTGTGTTGATGAGTTGGTTGAGTCCGATGCCACCGAGGTTGTCGCGGACGGTGATTGAGTTGTGGTTGTTGGCGTTGTCTAGGCAGCACATTGTCAATCCACCCTCAGCATCCAGTACCTTAGTCCTTGCCCCTGGGGGATGCCTGTCTCTCTGTGTCGTTCCTCTTCCACTTCATTGTTCAGGTCTTGCCACCGAAGGACCCCCTGGGACTCCCAGGGTTCTCAATCAGGCCAACCTAACACCCAGGCCTCCGCATTCTCTGTCTAAAGCACTGTGTTCACCACCTCCTATGCCCCTCCACACCGACACCTGGAGTCCTGATAGTGAGATGTAGTCACAGGAGCCTCACTGGCACGGGTCACCACCATGTTATTTCAGTACCGTCAGGCCGCAATCCAATGCCATCTATCACAGTGCCATATCGCAGAGGCACTTTCCCAGTCGCCATTGTTTCTTCCAATAATGAGGAGCACCTCTGATGGGAAATGGGCCTTCTTATTACTGCTCTGCTAGTTGAATATTGCCCATGGTAACGGAGCCTCTGTGTATTACTTGCCATCTTGCCTTTGAAGTGGGGAGAAGCTTCTAGTGGTATGCTTTTGAAGTGCACAGATTCCCTGCCTTCCAGGCCCTGGCTCCAAACTAACTACACAGTGTATACAGGCCTTTGTGTGGAGACAGGATACAGCCTATTCAAGTGGCCCAGCTCCTCCCTCCCATCCTGCCAGAGATGACGAACCCAGTCACACAACCAAGTTTCCATTGTTTGTGACTGTCTAGGAGGAATACACAAAGCTCAATTGTCACCAACCGCCAGTCATGTGACCGAGAGACAGGCTGCAGACACCAAATGGCTAAGGAAAAAAATGCCAACTTTCTAACAGTGGTATTTTCAGAATTGTAATTTAAAATTGACTTCACCATGAGTTAGGTTAGGATTTTAAATTAGTATCTCTCCCAATTTGGAAATTACACTTATAAAGTGTAAGGCAACTCCAGTGTTATCCTAATGGAGAGATAGGCCTTGTAGTAGTGAAACACAAATTTAAGAGATTTTCACTACCAGGGCATGTAAAACGTAACATTACATGTCCTATTTTTCAAGTTCATTGCATCATGCCCTCTGGACAAGAACAGGGCATACCCTAGGGGTGACTTATATATCTAAAAAAGGAAGGCTTATTTTTCCAGGTAGAAATGGAACTTTAAACTTCACACACATGCTATGCAACCGCAGGCTTGAGACATGTTTAAAGGGCTACTCAAGTGGGAGTCACAATCATTGTTGCAGGCCCAGTAGTAGCATTTAATTTACAGACCATGGGCACACGAAGTGCCACACTACTAGGGACATATACATAAATTAATTATGCCAATTGGGTATAAGCCAAAGTTACCATGTTTTAGGGAAAGAGCACAGGCACTTAAGCACTGGTTAGGAATGGTAAAGTGTGCAGAGTCCAAAGGCCAGCAAAAATGAAGTCAACAAAAACATAAGACCTGAAGGCAAATGGTTAGGGAGAAACCAACCCAAGGATGCCAGATCTAACAGGTGACTTGGCTAAAAACGGATTGGAAACTTTTAAAAGGACGTTTCGGGGTTCATACTAGTCAAAAATGTTTGGGGTGAGTCAGAAAAATAAGAGATGAGACAAAGGAAGAAATGGGGGTTTTTGTAACAAAAAATGTAAATCATTTTATACATACATATATGCACATGAAAAGTAGTAAGGTATTTTTGGCTGGAGAAAACTCCTCTACATAAACACCCATATGTGCATAGAAGCAGCAATACTTACATGGTCGGTTGTACACATTTACCTTGTGGTGAAGTATGCAAACATTTTATAACTGTTTAAAAAGTTTTGGTAGAATGCATAAACTGTTCTACATGTACACCTGTACATAGAAGCAGAAATTATGATATTGACTTATATACACATGCTCTTGTGGTGTTGTCTACTTTTTTCCCGTTCTATAAACGTATCTGCTCATAACAGGAAGTATAGTTTAAAGTACTGTGTCACATGTCACTGTGTCACTGTGTCACATGCATTACAACACCTTCATCTCTGTGTTGTGAGAAGCATAGTTTGTCATGTTTGAGAATATTGTTGTGGTGCACTGTTGTGAGTATAGTTGTTATGTGGGGAAGACCCAGCTCTTGACTACTCTTCTGAAGATGGTTATCAGTGGATCTTGTGTGTGTGTTTCGTGAATTCCATAGTTTGGTTGCTTGAATAGATAGAGAGAGAGATGTTCCATGTTTTCTTGAATGATAGAATGTTGAGACAGGCAGATATTTCGAGCTTTTAGATTCCTTTGTTGTATGTACTTGTTGATTTTCTTCCTTTGCCATGTATTCATTTGTGTGTAATACAAAGTAGCTCAAAGGTCAATCTTCTCAAGGGTGGGGAGATGTGTGATTCTGGCTTTACATGTGGGAGGAGTCTAGCAGCATCAATCTGAATTTTCTGTAACCTTCTCATAGTTGATAAAGGTGAGCCATGATACAGGCCATTATTGCAATCATGTTTAGAAAGGAAAAGAGAGATTGTAGCTTGAACCTTGTGAGGGAATCCTATGTTGCGGCCATAATGTTGGCTTTCTGCCCCCCCCCCACAGGAGTGAAAATCCACCTGACACCAGGGACCTGCCTTTGGGGCAAAAGAAAGTGGTGCTGGTGTTGCATACTGGTATTGGCCACATTCCACCTCAATACCTACAAACCGGTCTCCCCCTCCCAGGGGCAGACAGGTGGTGTGCCCCCAACTTGCCCTTAGGTGGCAGAAAGCCCACTGTATGACAGGAATATATATTTTTTGATAAAATATTGGGATAAGTTTTGCCTATCCTAACATCAGGCCCAACATTTTGTGCTTGGGTAGGCTGCCACCTAGAAAAACATAACAGACCAAGATAGATCAGAAAACTAGACATTCGTGGGAGTCCAGGATGATGTGTTTTTCAAGTGCATATCACACATGTTCTTACCCACAATGCCCCGCAAACCACAGACTATGATTAAAAACATGCATTTTCTCAAATTTCTGTGAGGAAAACCTCTGGAATATGTGCGTAACCACAAATTACCTACCACACTGTATACTGATGAAAATGGTACCTCACTTGTGTGGGTGGGCCAAGAGATCTTGACACAAAAGGCTCTGAAGTCCTGCATGGAGAGATCCGCAATATGGGTAGTTGTGGGAATTGAGGTTGGGCTCGGCTCCCACCCATGAAAACCTACCAATCACCAATATTTTTTAAAACTAGATAACCAGGGGATTCCAGGTTGGTGTGCCTTGCATGAAGCCTACGAAGTTTTCTCACCCACAATGCCTTGCAAACCTCACACCTTTCCTGAAATCACGCATTTTCCTTGTATTTCTGTGATCGAAACTTCCAGAATCTGCAGGAATCAACAAAACGCCTTCCAAGTAGCAATGCCCTACTTGTGTCGATAGAAAACCTACACCACTTGTGGGGTTGGGCCTAGTGCCTGCGTCAGGAATGAACCAAACCAAGGTCAATAGAGTCCCCTAGCAAAGGCTCCCATTGACCTTGGTTTATTCTGTTCCTGTTGTAGACACTCGGCCTAGCCATACAAGTGGCAGAGCATTTTTAGTGGCACAAGTGGGGTAATGTTAGGTGGTGGGAATTTTGTGGTATCCTGCATCTTCTGGAAGTTTCCATCATAGAAATGTAAGGAAAATGTGTGATTTCAGGCAAAGATTGAGGTTTACAGGGCATTGTGGGTAAGAAAACGTCGTTGGATACATGCATGCAACCCCACCTTGAACTCCCCCAGGTGTCTTGGTTTTAAAAATGTGCAGTCTTTTTAGGTTTCCTTAGGTGCCGGCTGAGCTAGGTTCCAAAATCTACAGCTACCCCCCTTGCAAAAAAAGTTCAGCATTAAGTGGAGAAATGTAATGTATCCATATTACATATTAAGCCATTTCCTGTAGCGGGTACTAGGCCCATCCCGCAAGTGAGGTACCATTTTTATTCAGGAAACTTGGATGAATACTAGGTAGAAAGACATTTGTGGCTCTCTGCAGATTCCAGAACTTCACATCATAGAAATGTAGGGAAAATATGTTTTTTTGTCAAGGTTTGAGGTTTATAAGGAATTCTGGGCAACAGGACCTGGTGTGAGTCATACAAGTCACCCCATCATGGATTCCCCTAGGTGTCTCGTTTAAAAAAAATGTACAGGTTTGCTAGGTTACCCCAGGTGCCGGCTGAGCTATGGCCCAGAATCCACAGCTACCCTCCTTGCAAAAAAGGGGTCAGTTTTGAGTGGAAAAATATGATGTAGACATATTGTGTTTTGAGCTGTTTCAAGTCCTGAGTACTAGGGCTACCTTTAGCGGACTTGCTTCTTCCATAGTGCAGCACTGCTGCCTCCATCTGCTGCTGCTGACCTGGAGTTCAGGAGGTCAAGGCCCTCCTCCACCCGCAGGCTCCTGCCTGCGCCTCATCCATGGTGGTCCAGTGCTAGAGTGTCACCGCTCTGCTGTTAGGCTGCCCTTCTGTCCCTCTTTTTGATTTTTCTGTCTCTCTTTCAGTGTTTCTCTCTCTTTTTATGTCTACCTCTGCCTTTGGCTTGTTTTCTTTCCCTTTGCTTTTCCTCCTGTTTTTTCTCCCTTGTCACCCCTGTGATCCCCTGTGGACCCCCCCCTAGTGTCACTTCCCATTCCCGCATTCGCCCGTCTCCCAGCTGTCCAGAACCCCCGCAGCACTACGCACCAAAGGCAAGACTGTTTGTACTCATCAACCCCCAACTCTCCGAGTTAATGAAAGTGAACCACTTCCTGGACACCTCCCAATCCCGCTTCTGAAGCAAGCACAGCACAGAGACTGCACTCCTTGCTCCAACAATGACATCTGCTTCCTCTTTGACCTGGGGCAGACCGCAACCATCATCCTACTGTCTGCCTTCAACACTATCTCCCACCCCACCATAATCATGAGACTCTATGACTCCGGCATCCAAAACAAGGCACTGCACTGGTTCCACTCCTTCCTCACTGGCCGGAGGCAGCAAGTTAGACTACCACCGTTCCTCTCAGAATCCACAGAGATCAGCTGTGGAGTGCCCCAGGGTTTCTCCCTGAGCCCCACCCTGTTCAATGTCTACATGGTTCCCCTTGCAGCCAGCGTCAGAAGATACAGACTCAACATTGTCTCCTACGCCAACAACACCCAGCTGATCATCTACCTCATCAACTAACCCACAAACGCCAGAACCAACTTCCACAATGGAATGAAGACCATTGCTACCTGGATGAAAGACAGCTGCCTTAAGCTCAACTCGGACAAGACCAACGTACTCATCCTGGGCCCCATCCCTTCAGCCTGGAATGACTGCTGGTGGCCAGCTACTTTGGGATCCCCCCACCGTGACATAGCACACACACATCCTCTGCATCATACTAGACTCTTTGCTCACAATGGACCGCCAAATCAACTCAGTTTCCTCGGCCAGGTTCCACAAGCTCTGCCTGCATCAAAAGACATTCAGATGAATCCCAACAAAATCCAGAAAGGCGGTCATCCACGCACTCATCACCAGGAAACTCAACTACAACAACACACTCTCTACGCCAGCGTCACCCAGAAACAGCTCATGAAACTGCAGAATGTTCAAAACATCACAGCCAGACTGGTCCTTGTCATCCCCCACCGTAGCCACCGTCAACAAATCCATTGGCTGCCAGTCAACAAGAGAATCACCTTCAGCTCCTCACTCATGCCCACAAAGCTCTACATGACGAAGGACCAGCATACCTGAACCATCGCCTCTCATTCCACGTACCCACCAGACAACTTCGCTCTCCCCAATTCGCTCTAGCCTCCATCCCAGGATCCACAAGACCAGAACCGGTGAAAGTTTGTTCTCCTACCTCGCCGCCAAGACGAACACCCTGCCCCTTTACCTTCTCTACCTCAGGTAACCGTGTTGCTGCCCAATTCAAGAAGGAGGCCAAGACCTGGCTCTTCGAATGATCCTCCACCCAGTGCGACCAGCAGCCCTCCCACCCCCAGCACCTTGTGACCCTCAGGGGTGAGTTGCCGTGCTATACAAGCCCCTGATTGATTAACCCAGCCAAGTGATGTACCATTTTTATTGTGAGACTTGGGGGGATGTTTTGGAGAAGGTAATCTGTGGCTTCACACAGATTTCAGAACTTTCCATCTAGGAAATGTGATGAAAATGTGTTTTTTTGTTAAGGTTTGAGAGTTGTTAGGAATTTTGGGTAACAAAACCTGGTGAGAGTTGTGCAAGTCCTACCACTCTGGATACCCCTAGGCATATTTTTTAAAAATGAACAGGTTTGCTAGATTTCTCTAGGTGCTGACTGAGCTAGGGCCCAAAATCTGCAGCTTCCCACCATGCAAAAAAGGGTCAGTTTTGAGTGGACGACCGTGCTGTATCAATGTTGCGTTTTGGGCCGTTTTCTGATGCGAGTATTTGGTTTACTCACACATGTGAGGTACCATTTATAATGAGAGACTTTGGGAAATTCTGGGGAGAAGGACATTTTTGGCTCTCTGCAGATTCCAGAACTTTCCATCACAGAAATGTAAGGAAAATATGTTTTTTTGTCACAATTTGAGGTTTGCTAGGAATTCTGGGTAACAAAACTGGGCGAGAGTCACTCAAGTCACCCCACCCTACTTTTCCCAATGTGACTAGTTTTTGAAAAGGTGCAGAATTGCTAGGTGTCCCTAGGTGTCGGCTAAGCTAGGATCCAAAATCCACAGATACCCATCTTGCGGAAGACTGCGATGTAACCATGTTGCTTTTTGGGCCATTTACTGCTGTGGGTACTAGGCCTACCCACACAAAAGAGATACCATTGTTATCGGGTGACTATGGGGAATGCTGGATAGGAGGAAATATGTGGCTTTCCATAAATTCCAGAACTTTCCATCACAGAAATGTGAGGAAAATTTGTTTTTTTAGTCAAGGTATGAGGTTTGCAAGCGATTCTGAGTAAAAAAAAACCTGGTGAGAGCCCCACAAGTCACCTCACACTAGATTTCCCTACGTATATAGTTTTCAAAACTTGACAAGTTTTCTAGGTTTCCCTAGGTGCTGACTGAGCTAGGGCCCAAAATCCATAGCTCCCCACATTAGAAAAATGTGGTCTTTTTTTGAGGAAAAATGTGATGCATTGATGTTGTGTTTTGGCCCATTTCCCCATTGAGAGCATTAGGCCTACCCACTAAAGTGAGGTACATTTTTTTTGGAAGGCATGTGGGACCAGAGAATAGTCAAACATTTGTTATTACCAATTGCATTTCACTGCATTTGTGCCTCCCAAATGTAAGCCAATATGTAAGCAAGAAGATATTTTGAAAAATGCGCACTGTCATATGATTCAAGTTATACAAATAACTAATGCTCCTAAACTTCACATCTTATGCCCTTTTCAGAAATACATAGGTTTCCTTATTGCCCATTTTTCAACTCTACATATTTCACCATATGAATTGGCTTTAGTAAAACCATTGTATGGTGCAGCTCAGTTGTTGGCTCTGGATGCCTTAGGTTCTTGGAGAACCTACAAACCCTATATAAATTACTGCAACCAGCAGAGTCTGGCAAATGTAATGTTATATTGCATTTATAAATTGGCCATTGTGACAAAAGTTGCAGATCAAAATGTTGTCACACTCATTTTCAATATTCCTTTATTTCAACAGTTAGTCTCTTTGGGGAAAATCGTGAGGGATCTACACATATTACCCTTTGCTGAATTAGGAATCTTGTCTACATTTCAATAATGTATAGCTTTTCTGGGTCACCCATTGGTTTCACACTAGTTTCCACCACAAACTGGAAGTAGGCTGAGAGCACAAGAAAGAGAAACATGGGCCACTTCTTTGAAAGATGCCAAAACTCTGGTAAAAAAGCAGGTTTCATTATTCAGCTCTCCATTGTCCTAAACGTTGAGAAGATGGTTACTTTACCACAGCAACTGGATCGCTGGTGCCATTTTCAGGAAGAAAAAAAATATATATGTATAGCTATATTTTGCCTATTTGTTCGATCCCCTCCAGGGCAATCAAACCCTAGGTACCCTTAAAACCACCAGGATGTTGGAAAAAAAGGACGCACATTTCGCGTGGATACCTTTGGTGGAAAAAATGTTGTAGAGCCCTAAGCACAAACTACCTCAAATAACCCAAAAAGTGCTCAACACAGAGAGGAAAAAGGCCCAACAGTTAAGTGCTGAAAGGCATTGGTGAATTTAAGTGGTGAAAGGCTAGCTAAACCGTTCATATACATGAACGGTTTAGCACTCGGAAACACATTTTTTCTGTCAGGAAAACATGCAAAGTACTGAAAATAACTAATTGTTGGCTCCTAGCGTTTTGTTTTAAAAGAAAACCCAGTGTTTCAACAATGAGTGCACATACAAAAGAGGAACATATGCCAGAGAAGGGGACACATGAGGAGGTAAGATCGTGTTCTGCCGACTGATTGGCTGTTTCTTTTCGCCATGCTTCCAGATAAAGGCAGCTGTTTGTTAGTGTTATCTTTACAGTAAGTTTGAAAGTAAACAGAGTAAAGAAAAAAATGTCTAATCCTCGCCTTTTTCCTTTAATCAAATCATAAATCCCTTTCAGGAAAATTACGGAAATCTGTATGTATATTTTATTCTGATGAGGGGCATGACAGAACAAATCAAAGAAGCAGTGAAAATGACACTTAAAGTTTTAAGGAAATCCGAAAATTGTAAGGGAAAGAACCCCCCAACCTATTTCGTTAAGCAAACAGCAAAACTTTAGATACTTTGGGTTCAGTATAATTTTCAGCTTAGCCTGTAAGATTATATTGGAGTTTGGTATTTGGGCAACTTCTTGAAACCTCGTCCACACTAGCCTAGAAATGTTAGCCATGGAGAGTGGGCCATCCTTTGTCAGAGCCAAGAATAAACAAACCTGAGTTAAAATAATTGCTTAATCAACAGTTTTCTGCCGTAGCCCCCTAAAAACCTGGTTAAATTAATCATCTCACGGGGAGATAGATTATAAGTAATTAACATAATGATGACTTTGCACAGCTGGCAACGATTTTGCTCAATTAAAAACAAAAATAAACACCTCTGGAAAACGTTGGTGAGCTGATTTTAAACTGTCTGCTGTGCCTTGAAGATTTATCTTCCTCATTTAGTCAGCACCAAAAAAAGTTTCATTTTTTATTGTAAAAATGTGTGAAACAGGGGTTCCCTCTGCACCAGACACGAGAAATTCTCTTGTTAAAGTTATAAATCTCATTTGGACTCCTGTGTTTACAGTTTTGTCTTGTGAGTAAGGCTCTAGGCTTTGATCAGTGGCAAACAACTGGACTGCTTGGATTCCAGCTGTCAAGTAAAGGATTGAACACTGTACGCCCTGGCGTGGACGCCATTTGCTGTGCAGTTGCGTAAGTGGCTCTGCACTGTATAATCGGCGCTCGAAAAGGACCGGTCAGGAATTGCATAAAATTGCGACCCTGACTTACCTGGGGAGAAACGCACTTGGAAAACTGAGCGAGAATTGTTAGTAAATTGATTTCGTGGGCTTCTCTTACTCCCACAGTAAGCTTCCTTTATGTATGGATTTGAAACGGATTTACCCACGAAGCAGCAACTTACATCAAGCTCGCAAACCGAAACTTCAGAGTGAATATTGCTTCAGGGAAAGTACCGTGTAATGAATGGATGAAATTATGTTTTAGTTTTAAATTCATTATAATGTTGTAAGGAAATCCTAGAACTGCTTGCTTTGTCGGGTGTATATTATTAGCTTGACTTAAAATGCTAAATAATTCATTTCTAGTTAGATTTTTTAGTATTATTATTTTTATTATATTTAGACTTTCCATGAAGGCAGACAGACGTGATTGTAGAGGCCTTCACTTTCTGTCTACATGGTCAATCAAACTTCATTAGGGGGCATATTATCAAGGGGGTTTATCTCCGCTTTTTTGGCTTTAAAAGCCAAGAAAGCGGAGATAAAATTATCTCCCTATTACCAAGCTGTCGCTAACACCAGTTAGCGACAGCTAGTAGGAGATAGCGACCATCTTGGGCCCCACTTTGCATGTCAGTGATATTTATCACTAATGAGATGCAAAGTGGGCGTGCCAAGATGTTAGAGACTGAAAACAGTCGCTAACATCGCTATCTCCTATTACCAACTTTTGGAGATATTCGCGCTAAGCGGGAATATCTCCAAAAGCTAACACCTGCCCTGAGCAGTTCTTAGCCATGTTATCCAATGGGAGGTGGATAACATGGCTAAGAGCATTTGCTCGATAATGCATGAATATCGCTGACTTTTCAGCGATATTCATGCATTTCGGCCGTTTTTTATCGCATTTGCGATAAACCTTGTTAATAGCAAGGTTTATCTGCGATAAAAATCGCCGATGTGCGGCGATAATTTTTGTCTCTAACCAAGTTAGAGACAAAAATTATCGCTAGTTGTTGGTAATATGCCCCCAGGTCCTGTATAGTTTAAACGTGTTATAAAGGCTATTTTATGACTTGCAACCTATGCACGGTAATGACAGAAAGGGCCACAAATGGATTGTATGATGCCCCAAGGATGACATAACGCTTATCATCGAGAGTTTATCTCAAAAGTTATTAGCTAAATTGTATTTTGGATGAATTATACATTTTGAGGTTTTCACTGATAGTTTTGGAATATCTTATATAAAAAGTAGTGTGAAGAGCTATTTATTTTTTTCCTCTTTATCTGTATACATTGCATAAAAATTGATCAGGCACTAAAAATAAACATTCTAAAATTCAGTATTAAATGTGCTTTTCAGTTATGGCCTGGATAAGGTTTTAGCTATTTGATTAGCCAAAATTTTTAAAAATAATAATAATACAAAATGGATGTATGACGTTACAACGCATGGTTTTACCACGCATGCCTTTACAACGTGGTTTTTACATCGCAAACCTTTACAACGCATAGCGCTTAGAGGTGCTGGATAGTGAAAAGTTTATATTTTTTATTCCAACTCCAGTCCCCGTGGACACTAGGGAAGGTGTTGGATAGAAAATTAAACGTATTCCCTATCCTAGAGCGCCCCCCAGCGCAATGCGTTGTAATGGTTTGCGTTGTAATGACCGCATTGTAATGGTAGTGCGTTGTAAAAGTTTCGTTGTAAAGGTTGTTCACCATACAAAATAGATGGGTCTAAATATATAGCGTCTTTTAGGCAACCCTTTTTATCAATTGGTCTGTTTATGTGTCAATCTTGTTTTGCTTCTGCCAAACACG
Organism: Lissotriton vulgaris; assembly: GCF_964263255.1. Taxonomy (NCBI): domain Eukaryota; kingdom Metazoa; phylum Chordata; class Amphibia; order Caudata; family Salamandridae; genus Lissotriton; species Lissotriton vulgaris. The sequence continues at coordinate 742,305,633 of NC_141695.1, read as the reverse complement.
TCATATTACATTGGGCTATGAATCAACTCACTTCATTCAATTTCTGTCTTCTACTGTGAGTGGCAGTATTTTTTCTAATCACGTGCACAGCTGCATAAAATGGAGTGCATTTCAGCGCAACAATAGCTGGCATCTTTTATTTGCATATTGTATACCTGCACAAAAAGTAAATAAAAAACCATAGGAAGGTTGCCAATGAAAAACACATTGGCTTTGCCAGTGCTTCTTAGCTTCTGTATTTGACACCCAGTATCGGCTTTGTTCAGTGCTGGGTCCAACTTCAGGTGACTTGGCTCTGGAAGTGAATTCTAAGGTGTCAGATCAGCTTTCAGTGGGCCAGGGGGCAGGCTAGAGCTACTGGGCTCACCAGTGGTGGCTGAGGCCTTTTACTCCCGATGTCCCAGAGCCCGACCAACTATGGATCCTCCTCAACTAGACCAATCACCCCTTCTGCACCTGACTCTCAGTTAGGTAGAGTTGGAGGAGCACCCAAGGCTCCTTCGGGGAGGGTGCACAGATACAGATAATTGAACATGACTTGTTATTCAACGTGCAAGTAGCACAAACAATAAAGCATTGTCCAATCAAACTTGTTATTATAAAAATCCTGCAAAGAGCTTGGAGCCTGAACACAATCTTTCTTCCTAACTGCTCGTTCTGCCAGTGACTCTGCCGGCGACCAAACCACAACTTGCCGCTCCCGCTGCGCGGGAGCCGCTGCGTGCTGTTCTGCCCCCACCTGCCTGGAAAAAATCATCAGTCCAGCTGCCGCGGCGCTGAGAGGCTGCAGGGGTGTTGCGCTGCAGGGACTCACTGTTCCAGGAGTCCCTGCGAGACCTGACGACATCCGGTCAGCGCCCCCTGCCTGCCCCGCCCCCGACCAGCTGATCGAAGAAAAGGGGCTTGCGCTACACATCTAGCGATAATCCTGCAAAGAGCTTGGAGCCTGAACACAATCTTTCTTCCTAACTGCTCGTTCTGCCGGTGACTCTGCCGGCGACCAAACCACAACTTGCCGCTCCCGCTGCGCGGGAGCCGCTGCGTGCTGTTCTGCCCCCACCTGCCTGGAAAAAATCATCAGTCCAGCTGCCGCGGCGCTGAGAGGATGCAGGGGTGTTGCGCAGCAGGGACTCACTGTTCCAGGAGTCCCTGTGAGACCTGACGACATCCGGTCAGCGCCCCCTGCCTGCCCCGCCCCCGACCGGCTGATCGAAGAAAAGGGGCTTGCGCTACACATCTAGCGATAATCCTGCAAAGAGCTTGGAGCCTGAACACAATCTTTCTTCCTAACTGCTCGTTCTGCCGGTGACTCTGCCGGCGACCAAACCACAACTTGCCGCTCCCGCTGCGCGGGAGCCGCTGCGTGCTGTTCTGCCCCCACCTGCCTGGAAAAAATCATCAGTCCAGCTGCCGCGGCGCTGAGAGGCTGCAGGGGTGTTGCGCTGCAGGGACTCACTGTTCCAGGAGTCCCTGCGAGACCTGACGACATCCGGTCAGCGCCCCCTGCCTGCCCCGCCCCCGGCCGCCCTCTCAAGTATAAATATAGTATAAGGACCGTCTCGCGGGACGCCGGGCGAAGCCCGGGCAAAGGGCGGGCCGTCTGTTGCCGTCCGGGGACGTACTAGGACGGGACGGGCCACCCTATTAACATCCTTATCCACATTCTTCATGTACTGGTCAATGTCGTGACAAGTCATATATATCCGAATGCCAGTGTGGTAAGTGTAACGACAAAGATACTGAGACTGAGGCAAAGGGAGTCGGTGATTCAAGCTGAGGTCTTAATAACAATCTCATATAAATCACCAGAGAAAGCACTAACGCTGACAATTATCAGGCCTATCCCAGGAAAGTCTAATGGGATTCAAAAAATTAAGATCTCGTACTATATTTATGAAGCGAATGGGTACCGAGGAAGCAGTCAGGAAAACCTCTGACAAAGCAGTAAAATATGGCCGGGTAACTAGGACCCCGGCAATTAGTAATTATTTTTCTGCCTTATCACCAAAAAGGGAATCACTTACCCATGTTCCGGAAATAGAAAAAAATCTTAATCCTTTTGAAAATATGGAGGAAAAATTGCTCTCTTCCTCGAACCATCAACCCACCCAAAATCTAAGTGAACTTGATCTTGAACTTAATCAAAAGATAATCTGCTCATCACAGGAGCTACAAACCCTGGACCATGAGGCGATTCACTTAACATCCTCAACCCCAATAAAACGTTCAGGGAGCCCAGATCGCATTGAGGATTCTCATGGAAACAACTTGAAGTCAGTGGAAAATAAATCAGAAGTACAGTCAAACCCAGACAAGTCACCCAATAGTTCTTCGAAAAAAACATTGGAACAAGATCTAGTACTTGATTCTTCACTGGACCCTTTTACTCTTAAAAATATCAATTCTACAAATTCCATCACGCCAATGTCACAGGCTCTTTTCTCTCTACAGGAAATCTTGGAATCAGTCCTTTCTTTTCTAGGACATATTCTGGAAAATTCGGATCAAACTTTAGACGTACAAATTGGTATACTAAAGTTTCTGGTAGAGGAGAAAAGGAAAAAAGAATCTGCTGAAGCAACGAAAAAACAGCAAACATCTGATACGACGCAATCTCAAAAGAGTAACTCAATTAATATCAACAAAAGTATACAGATGCAAACAAAATGTGATTCTAGTACTCAAACATCAGAAATAGTAAAAACAGAAAAACAAATAAAGGAAAATCCATAAGGATTCCACCGTATACTCCCTAAAGAAACTTTTCAGAGAAGAACCCCCAAAACTTGCCAAACAGTATTCTATTTTTTCGAAACCTACCAAAAAACCTGATTCACACAAAACTGATTGTGACAAGGATAATCAGGAAAACAGCACTAAATACATACCTGATGCTGATCCAGGAGAAATAATCTCTAAAATAACAGAAACCCAGGAAGAAGGAAGGAAAAAAAGGAGAAGAAAGCCGATAAGAAGAATTAGTAAAAAGAAAACTCGCAAGCTCAAATTTCAAAAATCTAACACACCCCAAAAAATGCTTGAGGGACAAGAAGAAATTACAATCCCTAATACTATCAAAATAGAGGCAACCAGTGACAGAAAAATCACACAGAAAGTACAATCATTGAATCCAAGAGCTGATGAATACCTTCCGTCCATACTATTTTCAAAAATAGGGCATAGAAACAAAGGAACAGGAGAAGATGATGATAAGATATCCTTGTGTGAGGAAGCGACACCGTCCAAATTTTTACAATTTGAAGAACTTTTTCCCATCGATAATGTGCCACTCAATCGAGGAAGGATAATCAATCTTCTCCAACAAATACTGCCTCTACAATCTTTGACCAGTAAAGAAATAGACCTGGTGATCTTCCCTAAAAAAGAAAATAGTAAAATAGCGATGGTTTCATTTTGGTCATCAGTCCTTCCTGGGATTATTCTTAGCGAAAAGGAGATACTTCATAAATGTGGCTATGACGTAATTGAAAAATCTGAACCAAAGGAAAATAAATCTAATAAAAGGTCCAACGGCCCTTTTGGGCTCAACTTTAGCATGCAAGCAAAAAATCATTACAAAAATACTCTTGTATCAGAAGATTCAGGATCGATTCTTTCAGGATGGGATACCCTGAAAATTCATGTGAACAATGGTGAAAGGGTAGTCTGGTGCCAAGACTTAGAAGTAAAGGAGGTTAAAAAAAACATAAAGTCTTGGGCTTGGGTCTCGGAGACACTAAACAGCAACAAAATCATCAACTGCCAACAACTTACTGTTTAACAATGGCTTGAAGATTACCTCGTGGAATATGGCTGGAAAAACAAAGAATAAAATGACTGAAGCTACCATAAATCAACCTGACATCTTGATTTTACAGGAAACTTGGGCAACAAAATCTTTCTTCCAGAAAGGCTATTATGTTTATGATATTCCTGCAAAAGTAACTAACCGGGGCAATGCTAAGGGTGGACTGGCAATCCTACTAAGTGAGGAATACTTATGGGCTCAAGAGATCGTCGAGACCAACTCCGATAATCTTCAGTGCATTAAGGTATCATTAAAAACACACATCACAGCCCCACAAAAGGCAATCCTGCTCTTTAATGTATATGCCCCACCCGGCACTAATCAAGATGCCCTATTCGCGGATATTATGGAAACAATCTCTCAGACAATAGAAGATCGATTATATATGTCATATATAATCATGGGCGATCTTAATGGAAAAATCTCTAACTCTGAAATTAGAAAGTGGGTAAACCTATATAAAGAAGAATCACTGGAAATATCCATCCCAAGATTTCCCAAAGGAATAAACTCAGATAAAAGAGGTAAATTGCTATTAACATTACTACCAAATCTAAATGGGACAATCTTGAATGGCAATGTGGAAGGAGATGCACCGGCATCGTATACTAGATGAGGAAATGGAACCTTCTCAATAATTGACTACATAATCTGTGGTATGGAATTACTGGAGACAGTTACGTATTTGCATTCCAACTTCATCGATGAGAGTGATCACACACTTATACATCTATCCACTCATTGGATGGTCAACCCTTCCCCTACAAGCCAGATCATATCTTATAACAGCACAATCCTGGTAAAAGCTGATCAGAGGCGGATTTTCTGGAATTCATCAACCTTGGACAATATATCCGCACTGATTACACACACTCAACTTCTAACAAAAACATATTCCGAGGATCCAATAACAAACTTTGAATACATAATTAACAAACTCAAATGTGGTCTACTAGATAAGATACGACAGGTCTCATCAGTAAATAACAAGAAGAAAAACAAAAACAAAACCTGGAATACACCTACTGCGAAAATGCTCAATAAACTCATACGAGCTCAATACCTGAATTTTTCCCCATCAACTCAGGCAGAAATCAATAAACTAAAAAATCAATTAAGAAGAGAGAAGCACAGTTATAAAAGAACGTTGCAAGACCGTAATTGGGTTGATATCCAAATAGCCGCTAAAAAATATAATCAGCGAAAATATTGGTCCCTAATTGCTAAAATAACTGGAACAAAAAAGAAACTTCAAGCCATCCCCGTCCCACCTCATGATTGGAAAATTTATTTGAGTGATCTATATAAGGCAAACCCAACCAATTCTGATGAAAAGGACGCCGATAACACCATGGAAAAGAATAATTCCCCAATTACAAACACTTCAGCATTCTCTATAGCAATGCATATTCGAAAAGCAAGAAGCACTGGTGCCTCAGGCCCTGACCAAATACCCATCAAGGTCCTGCAAGCAGACCCCAAGGAGTGGAGTCAGACGCTATCACCCCTCTTTAATTACATCTTTAAAACCAGGAAAATACCAAAGTCATGGCAGGGGAGCATCATTATCCCTATTTATAAAAAGGGGAACAAAAACGTAGCCAGCAACTATCGCCAAATAGCACTGATGGATGCTACAGGGAAAATCTTTGCCGCAGAGGTGCTGGATCGATTAAAAGACTGGGCTTTCTCGCTGGGTTTAATACCCATGTTTCAAGCAGGTTTTAGACCTAACCATTCTGTCACTGATAATATTTCAACTCTCCAGATCATTCTTGACAAATATGTAGTACGGAAATCTCAGTCTGTATACGCAGCATTCATAGACTATTCTACCGCTTTCGATCGTGTCGACAGACCAACATTATGGAAAAAACTAAGGAGACTAGGAATTCCGGAACAACTGCTGCAGATTATAGTTAATCTCCATACCAACACATGGTGTCAAGTGCAAATGGGGTGTGAAAAAGGTTTGACTAAAACAAGTAAAACGGCTAATGGACTCAAAGAAGGGTGCCTTTTAGCTCCGATACTATTCTCATTATATCTCAGTGACCTGCCATATCATCTACAACAAAGTTCAAGTCTGCCTCCAAAGATCGCTGCACAAAGTATACGCGCCCTGTTATACGCTGACGACATCGTGATGTTGGACCTTACGCCCTTTGGTTTACAAAAGCTCCTAGATATTTTACATAAATATTCAAAGGATAATTTCCTAATACCAAATTTAACGAAAACAAAAGTTGTTTCCTTCCCTGGCAGGAAACAAAGTGCTTAGTATTGTTGGAGGCTCGGCGGAGAAAAAGTAGAAGAAGTTGATGAATACACCTATCTCGGCAGGATCTTCTCAAAGAATCTAAAAAATACGAAGCAGATAAACAATTTAAAAAGGAAATCAGAATTACATGCCGGGGCCCTCTCCAGACTTTACTCTGCTACAGGAAACAGGCATTTCTCTTCACTGCTAAAAATATACAGAGTAAAGATCCCCCCTGTTTTATCCTACGCTATGGAGCATATCCCTATAAAACAGTGGGCTTATATGGACCAAAAAGAAGGGAAAATCCTGAAACAAATCTTGAAGGTCTCAGAATCCACGTTGGTCCAAGCTCTATGATTAGAATTCTCAATTACAAATTCCTATGCTACAGCTGTTGCTAATGTTATCAGGTGGGCTTATAATCTCCTTCACGCAAAAGAAGGAACACTACGATCCTTGCTTAAAATTGAGACTTTTGTACTTGATGCTACAAAGCAAACATTCTTTGGGAATATGACTGTGGCATTTCAAATTGCCAAAATCAGTACGGATATTTTGCTCACCTGGTCAGCCTCGCAACTGAAACTTTTCTTAAAATGTTTTACTCCTAAACTGAGTTTCGAACTTGATTATGCACATTGTAACAAATTATCTACTTATAAATTTTACGTTGAATCATTGGAGTACAAGCATGTACAGCCATATATAGGGTTTTCCCTCACACATGGTGCAAGGAGGGCAATTACAATGCTGCGATTAGGTATCCTACCTGTGTTAACCTTTACTTCAAGATGGTCACCTGGTGGATCCCCATTATGTACTCTTTGTCAAGGGGGTGAACAGAACATCGAGCACCTTTTATTTGCATGCCCAAGCTCTAATGTAGTAACAGCACGGTCAAGACATCTTGATCCTATATACCGTAAATGCAGAATTTCATCAGTAAAGGAATTACTATTGGTGTGCAAACAACCACCTAATGAACTTGTATGTTATAATTTCTATAAATGTTTAAAATCCTTTTTAACATTATATAAATTTGTAATGAATTTTCCCTTTTGTAAATTGTTTTTATATAATATTTGTGGTCCTCAGTTGAGTACCGAAACAAATAAAAACTTTTTGACTTTTGACTTGACTTGACTTATTATAAAAAAATATATATATTTTATTTCGAAAATTCTACACATGCAAAGGTGAATGACATTCAAAAACTAAACTCAATCCCCCTTGAGGTCAGGGCTCTAGTTGTCAGGCAACTCCCTGTCTCACTAACTTTAGTGCAATGGGTTTCATGTTCTTCCCCATTCACTGATGACCACATCCAGGGAATGTAAACTATTAGGCTGTACTCAAAGGTTTTCCTCTTTGACTCCTTTCAGAAGTTTAGTCACAAGAGTCTACAAGGTCACAGTATCGATGGCAGTATGTCCCCCAGGGCCCTAAAGGCCCAATCATGACTTACCCACTCTGGTGGTGTGGAAACTTTCAGCAGCACAGCAAAGTCTAGCTCAAGATCATCAAAGTAGGGCCATGTACATGGGGATATGTACGCTCACCATCAGCAGCACCTGACAGGTGCAGACTTTCTTCTCTGAGCTGCAGTACTGGCTGGTTCTAGCGATCAGGGTTGTTCCTGCTTTGGTGATTGCATGGTAAGTCACACTTCCCTTCGATTGGGTGTTTGATTTCCGTGCCCTGGTGGGGCTCCGTTGATGCAATTTGATCCTCGGGCTTCCTTCTGTGCAGTTCGCAGTATGCGGGCCAAACCTGCCTTGGTCACGGCAGGAGTTTTTCAGTCCCGATCGATGACCAATACCCTTGGCCTCATCATCTCCGGAGGCCCCTCCTAGCATAGGAGGTACCGTCCATTGCACTCACAATTCTGGTCATGCTTTTCTGGCATTGATGTTCATGGTGGCCCCCTGTCTGGAATGAAGGGTCCCCCACCATGAGGTTATGCATGCCTGCCGCATTCCGCACAACCCTCACTTCTCAGCTCAGTCCACAATGTCCTCTTCTGGCACACAAGGGTTGCCAAAATAATCCAGCACATGGGCTACTTCAAAGGGCACACTGGTCTTGGTGAGCAGGCAGACACTGGTGCTCCACACTCCAGAGCAGGTGGTCTTGGTTTCCCTGGGTGATGTCAGCCTCACCCATCAGGGAGAGTGGGAGGCCTGCACCACCAGCCCTGATCACAGGCAGAAGTCTCAAAGAGTTTCCCCTCTTCAGACAGCTCATATGGCTTCCTAGCAGATTATAAAGTTTGGGGTCTCCATCTCCCCTAGTTATAGTCCTTTTTAGGCAAAACATTATAATTTATTGTCTGAGTCTTTGAAATTTTATGTTGGGGCTCCAGTTCTTTGAAATGCACATATTTCCCCTTTCTTCTTCCTCCTGAAGGATGTCTGTCACATATGGCAAGACTCCAAAGCTGATTAGCCCACAATAAGATTCATGGGAGTGAACAGACTTCACACCTGGATGTCAGACACTGTGATATGTGCATCAAAACGTTAATCCTGGGCTCCCAGCCTCTACTCTTTACAATTATCTTTTCAGCACCATCTCTCTCTTTCTGAGATGTGCTCAGGCCCCTTCCTTCTGATCTATCATTGAATTAAAGAGCCCTCTGCAATGCAGAGAGAGAGACTGGCTATTTTATACTCAAGTGCATGTACCTCCCAGGTTAAAAGGAATGCAGCAACACAGAAATATGTATCTCTACTCACTTCTCAAGGCAGACCTGTGCTTCCCAAAGTGGAATGCAAGGTCCTCCATGTAGTGTACTAGAGAAGGCATGCTTGCACTCACTGTACATCCACATCAGACTTACTGGACAGCACTGTTATCCTCATGAATTATGGCACCAGAAACATAACTACATGCAACCAACACATTCATTCTGTGCACACTGTTCAGTACTGCAACCTTTCTGTATTGTACCAATGTGTTATTTAAAAAACACACATTAACAGCATACAAACATTTATTATGGGTGCACTGTACCATACTGCACCCCTTGTGTAGTGCACTTCTTGCAAGCACACATACACTCCGCACATATTTCCATTACGCACGCACTTCCACATCTACCTGATCCAGGAGTTAAGCACATAGCAGCGGAACTTTTAAAAACATGAGTCAGCGTGTAGGACTCACTTCAGTGGCACAGGATAACAAACATTGAAAATACAATAGGTCTCGCCTTTGATTAAGTTAAAGCCATTTGCTTTGCTAATGGTATTGTATAGCAAAGCAGATGGATTTAACTTAATGAAAGGCGAGACCTATTGCATTTTTAATGCTTGTTTAATATTGTTGTTAAATCCGCTTTCAACCAATCATCACAACGGCCTAGAGTGTATATTTATGTTTCTTTCCAGAAACATCAAACATAAGAAACACAAAAATAGGATTTAGAGTGACTGTATTTATTTACACATTTACAATTAATGACAACACACCGTCTTATAAGATGATAAAAGCTAGCTGAGCAGCAACATCCGTTGGCAAGGAAACGGTCGGAGTAGACTTTATACTCGTGGTTCTTCACCCAGGTTCCGCAACACTCACTATTTGGTCCTCAACCGTTTATTGCAAATGAATTTAAAACTAAGTGGTAAGAAATGTGAAAGCTAAAATGTAATTGATGACCTCACATCATGCCCAAACAAAACACTAGGAGCAAAAAAGACAAAGCAATATGCTAGAGCCCATCATACGACTGTCCAATGTCAATTTGAAATGCGCCAACTGCTCATTAAAATTAGCATTACTATTTTTGGATCTCTTCCATGTTTAATATACAGTGTGCACATTTCTGCAGTAGTGAGGTTAAGATAGCAGAAGATTGCTTAAAGTGGGGATCCCCATTGTCCAGTAAACATTTAATGGGGATCCCCAGAATTTTAAGGTTAAAAAGAGCTGGTATTGATTACTTTAACTACCCACGTGAATGAGACAAAGGCAAAGCATTCATGGGCCGATTCTTATTTCCTGCTCATAAATTATAGATTGTAATATGTACCTGAAAGGACGTTTGGTTTTGTGTAGGGGGAGAGGAGTGGGCGCATGACAACTCCTACTGCCTAATTCAGAGGCATCCTCCTTAACCACAAGGTGAAAGGAGGCTGCATAAAAACAAAGACCACTGGTGGACAATATACAAATGTTACTTGGTATGCGTTGTGGACTGTTTAGTACACAAAGGCAACGAAGGCAAGAGCAAAGCTAATCCAACCAAGCGTAGTATCAATATGGGGTAAGCATACAAACTGTTATGTAGAGGTAGACGGATATACAGGCAGTTGTGGGTAACTTTTAAGGTGTTACACACTATACAACACCCACAGGCTCCCAAACTTATTTAAGTGCCCAATCAAGAAAAAAGTTACCCAACATTTAAAGGTTAAAAGCGCCCCATAAACCACACAAATACCATGTAATGCCAAACAGTCTGCTGAACTACTGTTTCCACTGCAATTTGTTCTAAATTAAAAAAAGGAACCACTTTTCATCCCCATTTTCTGGGCTGCATTTCAGACGGGTCATAGTTACCTTACTCGCAAAACACCAGTCCACGCACTGCACATGAAATGCTTGTTAAGATTTTAACCTATTGTGGCAATAATTAAGTGCAGACCTGGGACTGCAGCGAACATACCTAAAATTGGTGTCTGGATTAATACAGACACTACAGTCTGTATGTCAACAGCAATACAAGCAATTAAATTAAGCTTGCAAAGGGCGTACTGGAATGGAGACTTGTTCTCCCGTCACAAGCTGGAATGACAATAAATAAACAGTTTCCGCCTGGCTCCAGCCGGAATGACAAAAAAAGTCCTCACCCTGTAATTAAAGGAGATAGTAACACGCCAATAGTAAACAATCCAATCCCGGTGGGCAGGGACAGAAGGAGACAAGGTGGCAACCAGGAGGGACTAAATAGCCTCAATTATAATTAGAATTCTCTGTTTAGCATCAGCTATGATGGCAGATGACGCACGCCAATAGAAATTAGGGGCGGAGCTGAGACAGGACTTCTGGAATCGTATTGATTCCAAGAAGCCCTCATATGAGGAGAGCAGTGCATGCGCTGCTTACGTCAGGCTGAGACCTAAAAAGGTCCTGTTCACTGCTACTGATTCACTACATAGTATGCTGCCAGAATTGGAGTTAGGAGCTTGCACTGCTTAACTCCTAGTGAAGGCAGTAGCCTTACACCAGTAGCCTTACAGCACTGTCCAACAAGACCACAATCAATGTCAAACCAATGCCATGGTGTACACACATGATCCGTGTGTTCGTCAATGAAAAAAAAATCTGAACTAGGGATCCAGACAACAGTACAGTGGGGCATTCATGGCAGGGGTAAACGTCTCTTACCATGCAGAAGCCTTTTCCATCCCAACAGAAGGTTTTGGGCTCAGTGCAAGTAGCATCAAGAATGAGATACTGTATTCCCAATCATCCCAAAGATCATCTTTTTTCTCAGCAGAACAAATATTTAAAAGGGAAGGGTTTCAATCATTGCCCTACAAATTGTAGCTTGCATATTGACTACCAAAATATCTTGAAGGTGAGTTTATATAGGTAGGTATAGATTTACTATTTTTAACTCTTCATTTATGTGCCTTGATGATGCATATATTGACAAGATATATTCATGTGGAATTAATAATTTTAAATCTATACCCACCCAGAAATTTCTCAACTTCGTAATATTGTGCTAGTCAGTCTTCTGGCTGTGATATTTTTGTAGGACAATATATTTGTACCCGATAATGTGGCATGCAAACAATAGAACGTTTTGTTGTAAATTTAAATGGCATGTATTACAAAATATTGACTCTGCTCCTGCTTTAAAGTCCTATCCTTGTATCCTGTCCCTCAGGATTTCAAAGGTTTTCTCTATAAACCAGAATTCCTTCTGATCTTTACAGATGGAAAGGAGCTCCAGTGTTCCAAATTGGTATTTGATTTGAGGGCAGGGAATTCCATTTATATCTTAACTAAATAACTTAACCATATATCAGAAAGTCATATGGAATGACAACCTTGAGTAAAAGGAGTATTATCTGAATGTCAATGACACCTCACCTCACCGAAGGCCAGAGTGCCTTCCTCTAAAGTCAGCCTCAGTTAAGTCAATGGAGTAGTGTAAAGCAACAGAAGGATTTTTTCCCCACCATAGGTGCTGAAAGGTATGAGTGTGGAGGCAGAACTGTCTTTCAGAAAGCATTTGTCAGTCTCATCTCTGTCTAGTCTGTCCTTGACTAGTGGCGGGAGAACTGGATGTACATATAAGGTAAGGGGAGAAGGCTTTTCCAATAGGAAAAGACACAGGCCAAGAATATATAGGTTGCCAGCGAAAATGGCTCACATGAAGCCAGATCCTTTCTTTAAAAAATGGGGTTAAATAAGTAAGGCAAAGTCCATAACTGGCAAGATAGATCAGTTTGATCTGTTTGTTGAAAGGCTCATCTTGAATGCTTTGTGCAAACTGGAAGTTCCATTTTTGAATTTTGTGTAGTTGTTTGAGCGTTTATTCTTCTAAAGACAGATAAAAGGAATATCAATGTTTTGTAGAAACAATACTTATGGGATTATGGGGTTGTCCTTTCTTTTGCTTTACCTGGTATTAAGGGGGAATAGCATAGGTCTAGTATTGAGGGATTTCTTTCAACTTTAGGACCTGCAGAATGTTGCTTATCTGGTGTGGAAATAGGTTGCATCATTACTTTCTCATTGATATATCCTTCTTCTTCCCTAAGAAACATCTTTCACTTTCTTCCTGAGGCTGCCCAAAAGATTGTAGTTTAGGCAATGGTTACTTCCTGATTGGATTACTGCGATATTTTGTACCAAGGTGTTACCTAATTGAATCTGAATAGGTTCCAACACCTGCAGAACGCAGCAGCTCGGATACTGCTTGGACTCTTTAGGAATGCCTCTATTAGTACGGCACTGAGGAAACCTCACTTGTTGCCACTTTAAATGAGAATTGCATTTAAGGCTTTCTGCTACTGTCAATAAGCGCTTTCTGGCCAAGGCACCACCTACATATAGGACAAGATCACTCCCTATGCACCAAATAGAACTCTGAGATCACCTGTGGTGAAAATGGCCTCTGTCCCCAGAGTTAGGAAAGCCAGATTTGGTGGCTGAACTTTTAGACACTTTGCTCATAAAACCTGTAACTTTTTCCCTGTGGAACTTCTGCTGGCTCCCTCTGAAATTATTTTTTTTTAAATGGAAAACGTGGTTGTTCTGCTTCCGTTAGTTTCTGCCGGTGTGCTTAAGTTACGGTACTCAGCTTCCTAGCTCTGAGACGCTTTACAAATGACATTATTATTATCATTATTATTCTTCATCTCAATAAACTTAATGATAGTCAACGGGATAAGGAGCCTGAGAGTACTGTTTGAGTGTTTAGATTAGCCTTATGATAAGCGTCTTTCACTTCTAGAATATATCTGCTGAAGAATCCTACAATATACGCACACTTCTGGTTGAGTATTGCTGTAGACACACTGGTTAATTGTAAATTCTGCTATAATAATATTCTTTCATGATTGTAAAGGTACTTGATCTACTGTTCACCATTATTTGTATTGATTTTGTTCAATTGTAGGTTTGGCATTAGCAAGTGATTTTGCTTTCACAAAATTATAAGCATAGTCTGTTATTGTGTCATTCACATTTTTCCTCTACACACTACAGCATTCAAAATGGGCAACATGTCAGCCCACCTTCAGCCATTGGCTAACTTCACTGTCTGTGATGGCATTCTCCCCTATCCCAAGTAACTCATCCACAGACAAAGTAAATCCCTCAAGTGCCAAGGACTACTGTGGCCAAACAAATATTTCTGATTTTAACCAATTTGTCTTAGATTGATGAGGGTCCGGCAGGTTCATCAACAATAACATTTAGCTACAAACCTCAGACAATCCATGAATCATTGGCCAAGTCAAAACGCCAGCAGCCAAAGCCAGACCTATTAGTTTTAGCAATGCGTGTCTATTTTTCTTAACTGAGCACCCAACTTCCTCCTAAATGGACTTGCTATGCTATGTTGGCTGGTTGTATCACATACAGAACACACAACATTGTCTATTGAGACAGCTGTCAAGTGATAACACTGAGGGAAGAAGGGTAACAATGAATTTGAAATATTAAACTTACAATAAAAGGAGAATAGTCATAGAAAAGCATTCAGTCAAAAAATAACATATACCTTTGTTTGAATCTAAATCATAAAAACACATATTTGCTCAGCAGCTAGTCCATATATTTATAAACACTTAATAATCTTATACTTTCAAATCAGAAGGAAAATATATTGCATGTTGTTTCATTTTCCCTCCCTTAAGCTTTACTCCTTGCACTCTTATTGCTCACATATTACCCTGTTATGTCCATCATATGTTTGCTCAGCATCTTTCCCCCTAAGTGGAATGGGTATGTACAGACGTGGGTCCCTTGCCCACTGCGCCACTGGATGAAAATTAGCCTGACTGATGAGGGGTTATACCCCAAAACTGGTCCTTGGATACTTGTTTCGAGTCCAGTGAGGTTCTGGCTTGGCAGTTCAGGCTGGACTATTCCCATGAAGAGCAGAGTCAAGAATGAAATACATATGGCTGGGTCCAAATTGGGATGGCATCTTGACCAAAAGAATGATGGATTAACCCAGATCTCTTGACTGTGGGTGCATGATTGATTTGTTCAGCATTGCGTCCACCAATTGTTTTCACAGCATTGTTCTCCATAAGTGGTATGGGTATACCCAGACGTGGGTTCCTTGGTTGCTGTGCCACTAGATTTAAGATAGCCTGGCTGATGAGGGGTGATACCTCTAAACCGATTCCAGGATGCATGTTGCCGGTCCAGGGAAGACCTGGCCTGGCCATTCAGCCTGGACTGTTCCCATGAGAAGCAGTGTCAAGACTCATTTGTATATGGCTGGGTCCAAACAGGGTGGCATGGTGGGCAAAAGAATGATGTATTAACCCAGATCTCTTGACTGGCAGTGAATGTTTGATTTGTTCAGCATTCCATCAAATCATTGTTTTTCTGCAGCATACTCCTATCACCTGGAATACAATCGGAATATGTCGTTCTAATGAGTTTGTGTGCATCAGATAAGAGAATATTCTTTCAAGCTATCACTCCAAGAAAACTTTGAAAACAAATATGTAATTTATGGATTAAAAAGCATCTTCAGAACATCTGAGATACTATCAATACCTACTGGTAGACTAGGCATCTTTTGGTGTGTTTGCCCTGAGTTTTTGCTTTCTGACCTCCCGGTTTTGACTTTGTTTTTGCTGGCATAGCGTTTCTGCGCTTTTTTCGCACTGCTGATCAGTGGTAACGTGCAAGTGCTCTTGTGGTAAATTTCATTATGGATTGGTGTTTCCATGACTGGATATTTGATTTACTTGTCAGTCCTTAGAAACATGCACGGAGTGTGACAGGGCCTGTGAATCAAATGCTACTTGTGGGCCTACAGCACTGATTGTGCCACCTACATGAGTAGCCCTGAAAAGGTAACTCAGGCCTGCCAAGGCAGAGTCTGCGTGCAGTTTGTAACTGCCATGTAAACTTGGCCACTGCACACACTTGCCAGTCCCTAACCTTCCCTTTTTCTTACATGTCAGGCATCCCTAAGGTAGGCCCAAGGTCCCCTGTGGGCAGGGTGCAGTGTATGTAAAAGGCAGGACATGCCCTGGTGTGTGTGGAATGTCCTGGTAGTGAATTACAGCCAATTTCGTTCTTCACTATCGCGAGGATAACTGTTTCCCATAAGACAGAATGGGGAGTTTGTTTATAACATTTTATAGACAAAACTGGCCCGGGAAATTAGGTAGGAAAATAAAGTTTAGTATGCCAGAACTCAGAACTTAAAGATGCATCTTTTAGTGTAGGTGATTTTTACATTTTTTGTTTGAAAATACCCCTTTAAGAAAGTAGGTATTTTCTTGCTCAGTCATCCTGTGTGCCTCTCCTGGAATGTGGATTGCCTGTCTGGGTTTTGGATGACAGAAGGCTGGGGAGCAGGAGTGGCCCCAGATAGTCTAGGTGGGTCCGGAAAGGGCTGAATAGACCTGGGCTGCGAAGGGGGAAGTGGGAGGAGATTTATTTGCACCTCAAAGGGCCTGGTCTGCCTTTGACAATGCCTTCTCCACCTCCTGCCAGGAAATCACACCAGAGAAGGCAGAACTGGTTCTGGCTGGGCACAGACACTTTCTGCCAGTGATATCTAAGGATTTGGGGATATAAATATTGGGGCCCAGACCCCTGAACTTTAGCACTCTTTTGGACCAAGAAGACTGCCAAGAAGAAGAGCCGGAGAAGCTGTGAGGTGGAACTACCACTTTGCTGTGTGCTTTGCAGTGTTGGCCTGCAGTGGCTACTTCTGTCTTGGTGAGTGAAAGGACTGGACTTCCTGCAATCTACTTTGTGAGTTTCTCCAAGGGCTTGATGTAGAGCTTACCCCTGTTCATGGAGTCTCAGGTACAGCAAAGACTACAATCTCTTCTGACCTCAGCACTGGGGACTGTGTGTTTTGTGCTGCAACAGAAGAAAAGCAACCCATCGACGTCTACAACGATGCTGCTGACTCCGTGTCCTGAAGGCACCGCAGAGGGCAATGCCGCAAGGCAGCACCATGACCCCTGTCTCACTGACAACGCCTGCTGACGCTGCCACCAAGCTGCTGCTCGCACGGCCACCTGTGGGCACCGCTTTGCTTCAGGATGATGCTGGTATCCCCGACAATGATGCTCCACACGGAAATGAACGCCGCTGCTTGCACCATGGTTTGAGGGTACCGCTCATAAAAGTCACATGACGCACTGCATTCATCCCGCACTGCAGCCTTGGCCCACCGATGCTGGCGTCATCGACTCCAGTTTGTCAGCCAATAACAGCACTTCAGCCACAACGATGCCGCTGCTTGCACCGTGACCTGCCAGCACAGTGACGAGCACCACCTTCATCTTGCACCGCAACCCTGGTCTCACCAATGACGCCTTCTGATGCTGCCACCGAGCCGCTACTCGCTCCGTGACCTGAGAGCACCGCATACCCCATCAATACACTTCGCACTGCAGCACACAATACCAGCCGACACCAGCGCTCCTGAGTCCAACAGAGAGGAGGTCGATCTGCAAGGCTTGTGACTTCGAGGGCCTCGACGACTCCTGCAACGTCCTCCGGAACCGACGTCTGTGGACGTTGTGTTTTCGGAAACTCAACGAGAGGTCGCCAAAACCCGGCATTGCTAGAAGGTACTGTTTGCGTGGCTTTCCAACACCGTAGCTGGCCCAAGATGGCGCAGCCAGCCAGAACTGTTTGGATTTGTTTTCTCATGTCACTGTGAGTGTAGGAAGGTGGATATCTGACTATGGTTACCCCCAAACTTTTTGCCTGGTGTTTAGCTGGTTTTTGACTTAGTTGGCCTGGGATCCTGCTATTCAGGGCCCCAGGCTAATTGCTCTCTCCTTAAAATGGACTCCATGTACCTTAGGTGCATAACACAATTGGAATTGGTTCACCTTATAGGCCCCTGTAACAGTGTACCATAGGTACCCAGGGCATAGGTGTAGCCAAGGCCTACCAGGGGCTGCAGCATGTATTGTGCCACCCCTGGCCTGGCCTCCATATTTGACACAACTGGCTGATCACTCAGCTGGGGTAAGTTGGTGTAATCACCTCTTACTTAGGTACAGTATGTCTGTGACTAACCCTAAACTGGACACATATGTTCCTATCAGCCACTCCTATGGAAGGCCTCATCAATCCTGGAGGCAGAGTGCTTGGAAATATGTGAGATGGTGCTCTAGCATGAGCTGAGCCTGTCTGCAGCTGTTGGGAACCACTCCCTAAGCTGTTCCGGGATACTGCCATACCATATACTCTTAAGTGCATTATAATCCTCGCGGTTATTTGCTATCTTTGGTTTGGCTTTATCAAAACATGTCGAGTAAGGTGTCATACGAATTGGAATACTATCCCCTTGCCAATTCTGGCGACGGGGATAGCATTCCACCCTTCTAGAGGGACACGACATGTGTGTAGCCTTAACCCCGGTTAAAGTTAACCAGAGCCTCAGCATCACAAAATGAATGCTGCCACCACAGACACATGTCTGACCTCCTGCTGCTGGGAGTCCTTCCAGCGAGGAGGGCCTGGACAAAGGGTTTCCTGCCTGGGGAGGTGCGAGCACCACCCCAGACAGGGTTTTGTGTATTGGGTAGGACAGGGCTGAATAGATTGAGACATGCCTGGGGCACACAAGGTGTCCCTGTGCATAAGCCAGCCCAAACCGGTTCTGGGGCTTTCCAGCCCCAGTCCTGGCGAGGAGCTGGACAAAGGAGAGGGGGTGTAACCACTCCCCTTCCTGGTCCCACCCAGAGGAGGGACCTAGTAGGTGATCCACCCCTCAGATTGGGAATAAGAGTGGGAGCAGTGCATTTGCACAGCAGATCATCCTGAATCAACTTTACACGAAGAAGAAGACTGGACTTCGACATTCTGCTGCACAGAAGACTGAAGAGAATCTCCCTTGTGGCCTAGGAGTGGCCACCCTGTGAACACAGGTACCAACCAGCAACTCGACGTCTGCTTTGCCGCCGCCTCCCGCCTCCCGCCGGAGCCCAGAGCCCGACAAGAACCAGACTCCCAGACCTCTCAGAGCCCGATCCACAGTCCCTGCAAAGAAGGGACCCGTGGAGGCACCGAGTGACGTGGGACCGGACCTCTTGGAAGACACTCGAAAAGCTGACTGCGCAGCTTCTGAGGCATCCTCAACGTTGTGCTTTGGGGACTGAGAACCCCCACCACCGAGCAGCCCTTGCACCGAAGATCAGCCCTCCAGCATCTCCACGATCTGCGTGGGGCCCTTTTGCATTGTGCCACTCGACGCGCCATCCCGGCCACTAGCCACGTGGTCAGCGGCCATCTTGGCGACGAAACCGATGATTTACACAGCAGGTCTGGTTGCTCAAGACCTAACCCAGCTCCTGTAAATAGTAGCACCCGCTCTGACCTTGCTGGTCCGAGTGATAAGCATCTTTCAACTTCTGCGTGGCTTGCATTTGCCAAGGCCTGTTTGCTCCGATCAGGTCGCCGACACCGCCAACAGCGAGAAGCCTACGTGGGACAGCTCGTGACCGACTCCTTGACGTCCTCGACCCCGGGTATTTACGTGGCTGCAGAAAGAAGCTACCCGACAATGCCTGTTTGCACCCGACATCGCCTGGTTCCAATCTGGTTCCACGGTAGTCACTGGCTAGTGACTTTGAACACTGTCCCCTCTGCTTTCAGGTCTTCACATCTTCAGATCCACCCTTGGATCCACCGGAACTCTTCACCTCGAGCCGCCTGCAGCATCTTCAGCTCCAAGCACCATCGACCAGCGTGACGAAACCCGACACTACTTCGACCCTGTGCACCCGCTTCCTGTGGGTGAGGTAACTCAGCTCCGCCGGTGCTCCTGCACTGGTACACATCTCAAGGGCCTGTGTCTTAAGTTTCAGCTCCCTAGGTCACTCGGAAGGTTCCTAACTTTCTAACTTTGTACTTTTTACGCACCATAGACTTTACATTGGAAAGTGCGTGCACTTTGAACACTGCACCCGAGTCCCGTGGGCCTTCCCCGACTTAGTCACTGCTAGTCTCGAATAGCTCCAGCGATTCCCAAGGCCCTAGGCCTGGTCACTTTCCTATTGGTATCTCTTATACCACTTTCTTAGTATATGGTTTAGGTGGCCCCTAGGGCTCATCCATATTGTGCAACTTTTGTGTATTTTAAACTGTCTTGTGATTTAACGCTTGTGCTTCTGTGCTCATAAAGAGTCCAGGGGATTTTATAGTTAATAAATCAATATATATTTTCAATATATATCTGTGTGGTGTCCCTTTCATTTGGTATTCAAGGGGGTTGTGTATGGTATAACAGCTGGCTTCACATGCCTTTCAGAGTTTAGCCTAAGACTGCTTTGGCCACGTTACCAATAGGATAACTGGTCTACAAGGTTGAATTACAACCATCATCATAAGGGTTGCTTGGCATGGTACAAAGTGATCACTAAGAATTAGTGAGCATTATATACCAGGCCAACTTCTCACATTGGTGAGCAGCGGATTGGGATCTGAGCTTGCTGTTGTTTTACCATTACAATCTTTGAGATTATCATTTGAAAGATCATACAGGTACCTGCTAGGTACATATAAAACAAGACTAGTATACTTAAGTTCTACTGAACTTAGTTGTTGTAGAGCAAAGGGAGTAGCACACCCTAGCTACAACTACTAGATAGGTTTAGTAGGTAAACACCAGTGTAGGTAGATTGCAACACATCCACCCACACTAGAGCAATGTCTGGAGCAGAGGGTTCCACTGGAAACATCCCTGTTGAGAGTGACCCTCCAAGGGCACCATCCAAATTTGCTATTTTTTCCTTTAAGGAATTAAGACAGCTTTGTGTCTTAAGGGGTCTGAAGACAGGGCCTTCCCCTACTACAGACCACCTAAGAGAGCTCTTAGACCAGTCTGAGGCTCTAAAGCCCTCTAAAGCAAACCCCACAGGGGATGCTGAAGGAGGCCATCCTTCAGAGGATGACACTGTAGACACCCCTGGTCCTATCATCTTGGTAAATGAGGAAGCCTCCACCACTGGAGCTCCTCAAGTAGATGAGGAGGAAGAGGAAGAGGAAGAAGAAGAGGAGGTGGAAAGCAGTGAGTCAGATGATGACAGAAATAGTCAGGTGCTGGTCAGCAGACTGAACCAGGCTAACTTAAGCCAACTTGGGAATGAATCGGGTAACAACCCATTCAGACCCCCAGGTGGACTTAACCAAAAGCCTAGGAGGAGAAGGACTCACTCAGGTGACTCTGACAACTCCCATGCTTCTAGAGGCTCTCATGGTCACTCCAGAAGGGAGATGACTAGCCCTCAGAGAAGGGAACATTAGGCCAAAATGAGAGAGGCTGAGCTTAGGATCCAGAAGCGAGAACTAGAGGTTGCCCTGGTCCAAGAGAGACTTGCTAGAGCAAGACAGCCTAGAGAGAGTGGGGTAATAGAACCCACTGGTGGCAGCAATATCCAGAAGGATAAAGACAGGTCCTTTGATACAAGAAACCTGAGTAAGATTGTGCCCCCCTACAAAGCTGGGGATGATATCCACAAATGGATGACTGCACTTGAGAGAGCCTGCATGGTACAGCAGATCCCTCAGGAGCAGTGGGCAGCAATCTTGTGGCTCTCCTTTGAAGGTAGAGGCCGAGACAGACTCCTCACAGTTAGTGATGGGGATTCTAGAAACTACCTGGTCCTGAAGAGTGCTCTGATTGATGGGTTAGGCTTAACCACTGAACAGTACAGGTTAATGTTCAGAGATACCCAGAAGACACAGACTCAGGACTGGTCTGAATTTGTTGAATGTGCCACTAAGGCTCTGGAGGGCTGGTTGCTGGGAAGTAAGGTTACTGACTATACAGGATTGTATAATTTAATTATGAGAGAGCAAATCTTAAGTAATTGTCAAAATCAGCTTCTACATCAGCACCTGGTTGACTCTGATCTGACCTCCCCACAAGAATTGGGTAGGAGGGCAGACAAATGGGTCAGAACCAGGATCAGGCCTAAGAATCAAGGTGGTGACCAAAAGAAAGAGACTATCAAGCCTCAAGAGAAGGGTGGGGATAAAAGTAAGGAAAGTACTTCCCCAGGGCCCCAAAACTCCAAGAATGGGGGTGGGTCCCAAGACACTTCCACAACCCAGAAAAAGCCTTATTGTCATACCTGTAAACAGGTGGGGCATTACAAAACAGATAACTGTTGTCCCAAGAATGGCAATAAGGAGAATATACCTCCAGGTAAGGCTCCAACACCTCCTGTCACTGTTAGCAGTGGTCCCCCAGGTGGTGGGAGCACCCCCAAGAATTTGGGTGGGTTTACTTTTGGAGAACAGGTGGACTCTGGCCTATCCAGGTCCCCTAACTCAGATACTCTTGTCTATGAGACTGGCATGGGGTTTGCCAATTTCACTGCTTGCCCAAACACATTGAACAAGTATAGACAGGAGCCCCTCATCAATGGTTTGAAAGTTGAGGCCTTCAGAGACACAGGGGCTAGCATCACCATGGTGGCTGAATGTCTAGTCCCCTCAAGGCAACTTTTACCTGATGCCAGATATCAGGTGACAAACATTGATGGCATAGAAACCAATCATCCCATGGCAGTAGTCAATCTTAGCTGGGGAGGTGTCACTGGCCCAAAGAGAGTGGCAGTGTCAGCAAACTTGCCTGTAGATTGCCTACTGGGTAATGATTTGGAAATCTCAGCCTGGGCTGAGGTTGAACAGCAAACCCATTCTAGAATGGTAAATCTCCATGGAAAGGTTAGTGGGGCTGTAATGGCTACAGCCCCAATTCAAGATGTCCTTCCTGAAAAGGTTAGGAGGGCTGAGCAAACCTCAGCCCCATCTTTAGATAACTTCCCTCCTGGAAAGAGTAGCAGGGCTGTACTAGTAACAGCCCATACCCAAACTGAGTCTCCTCCTGAAAAGGTTGGAGGGGCTGTGATGGCCACAGCCCAAACTCAAACAGATACATGGGTAGTGAAGCCTGAAATGATGGATCACTCCACCCAAACAGAGAGCATTGAGGAGGAAGAGAAATCTCCCTCCCACCAGACTTTAGGAAAGGATCAGCCTCCTCAGGGAACTGATCTTACCCCTGATGAAGGAACTGTCCCAGAGGTTGTTAGGCCTGGCCTAACAGAGCCTCTGATGGCAGTGGACCCTTCTCAGGTGGGACCCAGTCTGGAGCAGGTAACCTGCCCCTCTCTACCTTGCCTTACTCAGCCCAGGGCTGCAGAGGACAAGAAGGACAGTGAGACCCCAAGGGCCCCCTGTCAAATAAAGCACCCCCACCAACAGATTCGGGGCGCCGAAACTAGTAGCCCTAGTGAGGTGAGAACTTTAAAGACTTCTGAGGGATCCCCCTTAAAAGTAGTTAGGGACCTCCCCCAGATGGATATTGTTGGGCACAGCCAAACCTGGGACCCTAAGGGCCCAAACCTGAACTGTCCCTCCAGTAAGTCAAACAGAGGGACTCAGCCTCCAGCTTTAGGTAGCCAGAGGTTGACCCTGAGAGCACAGTGCAACTCAGTCAAAGAAAGAAAGGCACACATGGTGGAGAGTGATTGGAGGAAGCTGAGTCCTACAGAGGAATCTCACTTCAGTACTCCATCCCCACACCAGCCTTTAACTTTGCAAAGACACACCACAGGTAGAGATTCCCTATGGTGGAGACCCTCAGATACCCTTAGGGTGAGGGATTGCTTAGTGGACCATGAGACAGGGGGTAATCAAGCCAGAGCTGGTACTTCCTTATATGGCCACTTAGGCAATATAGGCTTACCTGGTCAAGGATAGCCTTATCTCCTTTCGTTTGGGGGGGGGGGGGGGGGGTTATGTAGGAAGGTGGATATCTGACTATGGTTACCCCCAAACTTTTTGCCTGGTGTTTAGCTGGTTTTTGACTTAGTTGGCCTGGGATCCTGCTATTCAGGGCCCCAGGCTAATTGCTCTCTCCTTAAAATGGACTCCATGTACCTTAGGTGCATAACACAATTGGAATTGGTTCACCTTATAGGCCCCTGTAACAGTGTACCATAGGTACCCAGGGCATAGGTGTAGCCAAGGCCTACCAGGGGCTGCAGCATGTATTGTGCCACCCCTGGCCTGGCCTCCATATTTGACACAACTGGCTGATCACTCAGCTGGGGTAAGTTGGTGTAATCACCTCTTACTTAGGTACAGTATGTCTGTGCCTAACCCTAAACTGGACACATATGTTCCTATCAACCACTCCTATGGAAGGCCTCATCAATCCTGGAGGCAGAGTGCTTGGAAATATGTGAGATGGTGCTCTATCATGAGCTGAGCCTGTCTGCAGCTGTCGGGAACCACTCCCTAAGCTGTTCCGGGATACTGCCATACCATATACTCTTAAGTGCATTATAATCCTCGCGGTTATTTGCTATCTTTGGTTTGGCTTTATCAAAACATGTCGAGTAAGGTGTCATACGAATTGGAATACTATCCCCTCGCCAATTCTGGCGACGGGGATAGCATTCCACCCTTCTAGAGGGACACGACATGTGTGTAGCCTTAACCCCGGTTAAAGTTAACCAGAGCCTCAGCATCACAAAATGGATGCTGCCACCACAGACACATGCCTGACCTCCTGCTGCTGGGAGTCCTTCCAGCGAGGAGGGCCTGGACAAAGGGTTTCCTGCCTGGGGAGGTGCGAGCACCACCCCAGACAGGGTTTTGTGTATTGGGTAGGACAGGGCTGAATAGATTGAGACATGCCTGGGGCACACAAGGTGTCCCTGTGCATAAGCCAGCCCAAACCGGTTCTGGGGCTTTCCAGCCCCAGTCCTGGCGAGGAGCTGGACAAAGGAGAGGGGGTGTAACCACTCCCCTTCCTGGTCCCACCCAGAGGAGGGACCTAGTAGGTGATCCACCCCTCAGATTGGGAATAAGAGTGGGAGCAGTGCATTTGCACAGCAGATCATCCTGAATCAACTTTACACGAAGAAGAAGACTGGACTTCGACATTCTGCTGCACAGAAGACTGAAGAGAATCTCCCTTGTGGCCTAGGAGTGGCCACCCTATGAACACAGGTACCAACCAGCAACTCGACGTCTGCTTTGCCGCCACCTCCCGCCGGAGCCCGTGCCCAGAGCCCGACAAGAACCAGACTCCCAGACCTCTCTGAGCCCGATCCACAGTCCCTGCAAAGAAGGGACCCGTGGAGGCACCGAGTGACGTGGGACCGGACCTCTTGGAAGACACTCAAAAAGCTGACTGCGCAGCTTCTGAGGCATCCTCGACGTTGTGCTTTAGGGACTGAGAACCCTAACCACCGAGCAGCCCTTGCATCGAAGATCAGCCCTCCAGCATCTCCACGATCTGCGTGGGGCCCTTTTGCATTGTGCCTTTCGACGTGCCATCCCGGCCACTAGCCACGTGGTCAGCGGCCATCTTGGCGACGAAACTGACGATTTACACAGCAGGTCTGGTTGCTCCAGACCTAACCCAGCTCCTGTAAAAAGGAGCACCCGCTCTGACCTTGCTGGTCCGAGTGATAAGCATCTTTCAACTTCTGCGTGGCTTGCATTTGCCAAGGCCTGTTTGCTCCGATCAGGTTGCCGACACCGCCAACAGCGAGAAGCCTACGTGGGACAGCTCGTGACCGACTCCTAGATGTCCTCGACCCCGGGTATCCACGTGGCTGCAGAAAGAAGCTACCCGACAACGCCTGTTTGCACCCGACATCGCCTGGTTCCAATCTGGTTCCACGGTAGTCACTGGCTAGTGACTTTGAACACTGTCCCCTCTGCTTTCAGGTCTTCACATCTTCAGATCCACCCTTGGATCCACCGGAACTCTTCACCTCGAGCCGCCTGCAGCATCTTCAGCTCCAAGCACCATCGACCAGCGTGACGAAACCCGACACTACTTCGACCCTGTGCACCCGCTTCCTGTGGGTGAGGTAGCTCAGCTCCGCCGGTGCTCCTGCACTGGTACACATCTCAAGAGCCTGTGTCTTAAGTTTCAGCTCCCTAGGTCACTCGGAAGGTTCCTAACTTTCTAACTTTGTACTTTTTACGCACCATAGACTTTGCATTGGAAAGTGCGTGCACTTTGAACACTGCACCCGAGTCCCGTGGGCCTTCCCCGACTTAGTCACTGCTAGTCTCGAATAGCTCCAGCGATTCCCAAGGCCCTAGGCCTGTTCACTTTCCTATTGGTATCTCTTATACCACTTTCTTAGTATATGGTTTAGGTGGCCCCTAGGGCTCATCCATATTGTGCAACTTTTGTGTATTTTAAACTGTCTTGTGATTTAACGCTTGTGCTTCTGTGCTCATAAAGAGTCCAGGGGATTTTATAGTTAATAAATCAATATATATTTTCAATATATATCTGTGTGGTGTCCCTTTCATTTGGTATTCAAGGGGGTTGTGTATGGTATAACAGCTGGCTTCACATGCCTTTCAGAGTTTAGCCTAAGACTGCTTTGTCCACGTTACCACTAGGATAACTGGTCTACAAGGTTGAATTACAACCATCATCATAAGGGTTGCTTGGCATGGTACAAAGTGATCACTAAGAATTAGTGAGCATTATATACCAGGCCAACTTCTCACAGTGAGGAACCAAAATCTGAATTAGGCCTGATAAAACACATAATTACGGTGAGAAATTAGCGTGATGTACCTATTAGACTAATGTAGGTGCTCGAGTATTAATAAGCTGGCATATGTAATACCGCTGGGATTAACATACACATTATTTAGCTTTTCGTCTTCTTATTAGCAATATAGTTTGAACAGACGGGCGCCATGTTGGGGCCTAGTCCGCTTGCAGTATTAGTGGAAACCTACCATTACACTTCGTAAGATCCGTTCCCATTAGAAATAGTCTAACAAATGTAACAAGCTGCTGCTCCTGCACATCAGGCCTGTCAAGGTTGTAGGTGGGGGTAGGCTGGATAAGCACATTCCAGGAGGCACTGCACGGACTCTCCTAGAGCTGGCAGAAGGGAGTCACCCTCCTCGACCTTGCTATAAGGAGCTGAGCTAAAACTAAGGATGCTTTGTGTGCCATATATGGTCTTTCCTTTGCACCAACTTGTACCAACTTGTATTTTTCCTTCTTAGGTAACGGTTTCGAAATGTAACAGTATATATGTGATCTGTTGATAATGTGCCAGCAGTCTTCTCGGAGGACCTCGCGGGGTTAGGCCGCGAGAAGCTCCTTTGGCAGAGTTTGTTTGTATAATAAACGATTGGACCTTCTGCACTGCCAACTCACTGATTATTGGTAAATGATATCAGGGCTATTTGTAAGTATAGCTCTATTGGGTTGTGATAAATTTTCGGTACTTCAGTTGGCGACTCCGCCGGTACTCCACGTTGGGGTCGTCCCTCTGTAATCAGAAAGGAATGGGACATTGGGAATGGTGATCTTGATCGGGGAGGGAGGATCAACCGAAAAGTTTGGGGGTTGCTCCGCCCTCCCGATCGAGAGAGCCTCAGCTGCTAGTGACCTCACGCCGGAGTCCTACGGGTGTATCCCGGGAACAGACCACGTTGGTCTACAAGAGTTGGCAGTGAAGAACGCGCAATCAAACCTGAGTGCACCAGGTGAGTGACTTGTTTTGTTTTGTGTTGGATATCCTTTGGATTTGAATTTGGTATTTGGTGGTTTCAGGCCAGGGAGAACTCAGGAGGCGGTCTGACAGGGCAGTATCGAGGCTGCGCGGGCAGACGCTCCTGCCTTGGGAAAAGTAATATAGATCGGAACCAGACGCCTTTTTGTAACTTGTTAAGTGTACGCCCGGCCGGACTGCTCTCGGAAAGGCTGGCAGCTGAGACTGGGTAGCCCTCGGACAGATCTGGAGAGGTGCTTGAAAAAGCGGGTTCAGCCAGAATAGTCCGGGAGGTGAACCATGAAGGTTGCCGGATGGTCCGTAGGTCGGTCTGTGGTTTGAAGAAACATGTGTGGCTATCTCTAGACAGTCTAAGGACATGACTGTTTGACTTTGGTGCTTGATTTTGGGTCTTTTGTTGGAAATATTGGAAAGAGTTCTCCATAGGTGGGAGTTGACGGGCTCCACCTTCTGTTTGATATAAGTTTGTTTGTATTTTATGTCAATGTGAAGATTGTGGTCGATCTATTTGTGTGTAATTGAATTTGATTGAAACATGGCCATGTGTGTGAAAGCATTGTAAATTAACCTTTTCTTCTTTTTTCAACTAGAAGTTTTTAGATTCTAGAGGAGGGGTAATGCCGTGTTTTAGTAAGTTATGCTTCAGCTGTATTTGCCGGGGAGGTACGAGACTGGACGAAAGCCAACCTGCCCCTCCAGAGGGAAGTCCCAGTCATGATATGTACTGTAAACATGGGATTGGCCCACTCCTATTTAATACTTTATGGAATAAGTACACCAAAGATAATGTGGAATTACAGTGGCCGCTGACAGGATCTTTCGATGAGAAAAAGATCCAGTATTTGCAAGACCGTCTGTTTGCTAAACGCAGCAGGCAGGCCATGTTCGATACTCTCAATAAGTGGCAAAAGAGGCAAAGTGGAGACGTATCAGGGCGGAGAAATTGGTAAAGATAAAGCAAGGACAAACTGTGACTCAGAAAGCCATTGCTCATGATAAAAATCAAACTGAGCAGAATATTGAATTTTTAGATAGACAGTTCAGGTTACAGGTAGACAAGAGTTAGGTGACTCGAAATGAGGCAGAAGATGAGATAGAGGATTTATTGAATGTTCGGTCTCCGCACATATACCCCCCGGTGCCTCTTCATCCGGCTACTGCCTCTTTAGCCTCCACCCCGGAGGCAGCCGTACCTCTCACCCCCCTAGGTACTACTTGTGCCACCACTACCTCATTGAGAGACACGGCTACCCTTATCTCTGACACACGGCAACCCCCGGGAACTTCCGGTATAGTTCTGGCAACCCGAGTCCAATATGGACCTCTCAATCAGCTAGTACGACCCCTGAGGAGAGGGAACGCACTCCATTGGGGGATCCAGGTGGAATGAACGCTAGACGACTGTTTACGAGAGCCTCTGTGGGTTATAGTGAGAAGGAGGCTATAGCAGAACAGGCAGTCAAATGGATGCGGAAGTATGTATATACAGTGGCCTATTTATGGAGTACCATAAAAGACCTCGAACCGGTTATGCAGCAACATGCTTTGCACCAAATGTCCCGCTATCTTATTGACGCATAGGAACAATGCTTTCAGGAGGGTTTACCTCCTCAAATACTGTATGATATCCTGGACAGGGCTCATACATTTTATCTGAGCCCCTGTGGAAGTGTACAAAAACGTAGAAACCTTGATGAAATATCGAGGTAGAATGTTTGTGAAATGTCCCAACTGGGATTTTCAAAATCCCATGAGGGAAGTGCACCCTATTTTCCATCCTGAAGCGCCTGAAGCATGCGATGATAACAACCAAGTTACAAGAGCCCGAGTAGATGCATGGTTTCAGGAACAATGGGTATATACACCATGGAAACGAAGAGAGGTCCTTGCTTTAAAATCACAACTGCCTGACCCTCGTAAAAACCCCACTGCTTATTATAAAGAACTAACGGTAGCTGCAGCATCAGCTGTGATGACCATAGCAGATGTCAAACTGTTTTTCGGATTACTGGTTCCCGTAGACATATGGCGACAGGTTCATGACATTCATCACACAGCGGAACTTGGAGGGACATGGACTCAGTTGAAAGACTTGGACCGAGACCGCAAACCTGGGGACAGAGATGAAATTACTACCCTTCCCGCAAAAATAATTGCTTACATGCACACCCTGATACCCCCACGTAAAGTTGATTGGGATAAATTGACCGCTTGTAAACAGAAGAAAGACGAAAGCGTTTCCGATTTCTTCACTCGATTCGAGGGTACTTTCATTGATTTTAGAGGGCAGGACCTAGCCACGGAAGGTGGGGTCCGGTTGTTTGTAAACCGTTTTGTGACCAACTTGATACCCAAAATCTCTGCTTGGCTGCAAGCCGCCGAGAGTACCTGGACTACCTCTACTCCTTCTGTGATACTTAGTATGGCCCAATACTATGAGCATAGGGAAAATGAGAGTAAGGACAAAGTGGAGAAAGAGGCGAAGGATCTTAAGACCCCGATATTGCTGCAGCAAGTCATTCGAGGACATGGAGGGGGGAGAGGAGTCCAAGGGCCAGTATCCCGAGGGGTGGGGAGGACAGGAAGTAGCGCTGGCACGGCCACGTCGTTAGGGATAAATCAGTGTGCTTATTGTAAACAGGAAGGACATTGGAGAGCTCAGTGTTCGTTACTGCTTGCCCAGAACGGAGCTGACCGGGGACGGGGGCGTGGGCAAGGTGGCCCAGACCGCAGCGATATGCGGCGGGAGGAAGTTGTTCAAGGCAAGCCTGAATGAAACCACTTTGATAACCCTCAAGGTAGGTAATACTATAATGAGAATTATGCATTTGAAGAACAGGATGGGTATGATCATCCATAGGACAGCCAGGGACAGAGTAGGGGCCAAGTGTCGATCCCAGTCAATCAACAAGGACCTTATGTGAAAGGGAATTGATGGGGACTTCCGAGAATTTTCTGATTGACCAAGGAGCAATGAATAGCTCTATTGCTCGATCATTGGTCCCAGGGGCGGCTCTGTCCTGGCAAAATAACGTATCAGTGGGATTTTCAGGAGTTCCGGTGTTAAGCCCCATCTCTAAACCCCTCCCATTCACTATTGGTCCTGCAACTATTGATTCCCCCTTTCTGTTGACCTCACATTGCGGTGAGAAATTGTTAGGTTTAGATATGTTGAAGAAGTTGAATGCGAAAATCTATTGTTCCCCTGATGGTGTTTACTTAACGATGCAGCCCACAATTGGTAATATGAAACAGTGCTTTGCCAAGAATGAACCTCTTCCCCCTGAGTTTGATGCCATCCCTACTATGTTATGGGCAACTGGGGATGCGGATGTCGGTAAATTAGACATCCCAACCGTCCATATCACGTTGAAGCCTGGTGCAAAATTGCCACATATACCGCAGTATAAAATTTCACCAGCTGGCGAACGAGCATTGCTCTCAATTATTCAGGACTTGATTGACAAAGGGGTGGTTGAGGAAACAGCTGCTAATATTTGTAACAGTCCTATTCTCCCGATTTTGAAAAAATGCTCTGATTCTGGGAATATTGATGCATATCGTTTTGTGATCGACCTGCGGGTGGTTAATAAGATTGTAGTACCACAGTACCCTGTAGTAACTGATATCACCACTATACTGACAATGATCCCACCAACTGCCCAATATTTTTCAGTCATTGATCTGAAGAATGCTTTCTTCAGCATCCCGATTCATCCAGACAGCCGGCAGATCTTCGGCTTCTCGTTATCTGGCCAAAGCCTTAGATTCTGTCGTGCACCTCAAGGCTACACTGAAAGCCCGAGCATCTATAGTGAGGCCCTTAAGGCCCTGTTGGACGATTTAGTGTTACGCTCAGGCAATGTGCTCCTACAATATGTGGATGATCTGTTGATAGCGTCCGACACTGAGGAGGGGTGTAAGGATGCCACTGTTAAATTATTGCACCATCTGGCGGCGAAAGGCAATAAGGTGTCCCTGTCTAAGTTTCAATACTGTCGACAGGAGGTGACCTACTTAGGTCATCTACTGTCGAAGGAGGGTAGGCGTTTGACTCGTGAACGTATTACTACTATTTCTAACATATCTGTCCCTTGCACCCATCGTGAAGTTCATGCTTTTCTTGGCATCACTACCTACTGTCGCCAATGGATACCTAATTTTCTCTCCTTGCTAAACCTTTGTTACATTTAACCACTAAAGATGTGCATGAACCTTTTCCTTGGACTGATGAATGTCAGCACTCTTTTGATGCTTTAAAATCTGCTCTTTGTTCTGCACCCGTCTTGGGTACTCCTGATTAGTAAACCTTTTGTACTATACATGCATGAGGTCGACGGTTGCTCGCTTTCAGTGTTAATTTGGTGGTAAGCAAAGACCTTGCGCTTACTTCTCGGCCACATTGGATAATGTTGCCAGAGCGCTTTCTAACTGCCTGAGGGCCACTGCAGCTGTTGCGGTGGCCATACAGCAGTTGGAGGGGCTTGTTTTAAATTCTAGCCTAACAGTGATGGTGCCACATGCTGTGGATGCTCTGCTAAATAAAACCAAAACACAGCATCTTACAAGCGCTCGCCTCAATGGTTATGAATTGACACTATTTGCTCCACATATTACGATTATGCGATGTGCCACCTTAAACCCTGCCACAGCGTTACCCCTCCCTTCAAGTGAAACTACAAACGATGTAGATGATTGCATATTTCGAACTGAGGAAGAAACGAAAGGAAGGATTGACCTCACTGACATTCCTCTATCTGACCCCCAAGGGGAATTATATGTGGACGGGTCTTGTTTCAAGTTAGCAGATGGCACAACAACAGCTGCATATGCAATCACCACACTAAAAATGGTAGTTGAGACTTCTCAAGTTCCCTATCTATCAGCCCAAGCTGCTGAACTGGTGGCATTATTACGAGCCTGTGAATTGAGTGAGAGACTTGAGGTTAACATTTATACAGACAGCCAATACGTCTTCGGCGTGGCCCATAGCTTTGGGCGGCTGTGGCGGGAGAGGGGCTTCCTCACCTCTCACGGTAAAAAAAATACAGATTGGCCCCTTGGTGTTACGATTACTTGCTGTCCTAACCTTACCCAAGAAATTAGCCATAATCAAAATGCAGTGCCCATAAGGCAGTGGTAAATGAAGTAGGGGAGGGGAATGCCTTTGCTGACCAGGTTGCTAAGCAGACGGCTCAGTCCACATTATCGGCTATGTTTGTTATCTCTTCTGCAAGATGGGTGGAAGAATCTGATTTGTTCAATAATACCATAGAGAGTGTAAAAGAAATACAGAAGGAAGCCACTCCAGTTAAATTGACACGATGGGAGCAGGAAGTGGGAAGGTTGGATGAAAATAATTGTTGGGTTGATTTGACAGAAAAACAAAGATGGCTGTTGCCCAATGCATTGGTTCAAGCCGTTGTAACTATGGCTCATGGTCCGGCTCATATTGGAGCTAAAGGTATTTGTGCTTTGTTGGACCTAGTATGGAGTAATCCCAACATTCAAAGGATGGCTGTCCATTTGGTTCAATATTGTATGGTCTGTTTACAACACAATCCGGGAAAGGGAGAAAATGTTCTGAGTGGGAATTTTGCACCTCCTGTTTTGCCGTTTGAATTACTCCAGATGTATTAAATCCATATGGAGCGCGTCAACAACCTAAAATATGTTCTGGTAGTAGTTTGTGCCTTTAGTAAATGGGTTGAGGCTTACCCAACTAAGGAGAACACTGCTCTGGCTACAGCAAAAGCTCCTATCAAAGATTTTATCCCGAGATATGGGATGCCCCGTTTGATTTGGTCAGATAACGGGGGACTTTTCCATGGGGCTCTTGTTAGACACATCTGTGATGGACTGCAGATACGACAGAAGTTTCATGCAGCACAGCACCCTCAGTCGGCAGGCTTAGTGGAAAAGTATAATGGGATTCTGAAACTATAAATGGCTAAGATTCAGGAAAGTACTGGTTTGAAGTGGCCCGATACCTTGCCCCTGGCCCTCATATCCTTATGAGTTACCCCTCATTCCCGTTCTGGTCTCTATCCATACGAAGTAATTTTTGGGCGGCCTGCCAATGTATGGGGAGTGCCCAGACCACAGTCCTTTACCGATGTTGAATATCCTATTTTAATTGATTATCTGTATACTTTGACTAAAGACCTCCGTTCTATTCATCAGCAGGTAGCATCTGTACTGCAGCCCCTGCCAGAGGGTCCTGGACATCGATTGGAACCTGGCCAATGGGTACTGGTCAAGAAGTACGAACAAGACACCAGCCTGGCTTCGGAATGGTCTAAACCATATCAAATCCTTCTTGCCACGCGGACGGCTGTAAAGGTGGAGGGGAAGAAACACTGGATTCACGTTTCCCATCTGAAACGGTTACCACTCCCGCTCCCTTATGATCAGCAGCATCCGCATGGAATTTTGACCCAGGAAAGTGAGAGAGCAACAGCATTTGTTCCTTTTTCCGACGCCTGTGAAATAGAGCAAAGTCAAGAAGAAGGAGTGACGGGATCGGGCGGAACGGTCCCCTGTGAATCCGCAAGTGCCCTTCAACCTGTCACCGATATCCCAGTAAGCAGGGGCTCTGATGAAGGAAACGTACCTCCGGTGCTTTTCTCTGATCAGGATGTTCCGGGTCATGTGCGTTACAACCTGCGACCAAGAAAACATCACGGTACCTCAGATACCACGGTTAGGAGATAAGGAAAGACTTGAATAAGGAGGGTTTGCTAGATTTCAAGTCTGAGGTACTGAGTGAGACACTGGACTGAACTAGTTGAGAGCTGGAACTTTGGTCTTGCGCTCTGTTCAGAAAGAAAGACTGGCACTTGTAAACGGCCATGTTGTATATTGGATTTCCTTGTCAACAACGTTTTTGCTTTCTTGAGATGAACGATAGGAGTCTGCCTGTGAGGCTCTAGACAGACACAGGGAGAAGAACCCCTCTGGCAGGACAGACTGCTGTGCCCGAGTTTAGCTTTGGACTTTTAGTTAGGAATGTACCCTTTTGGTCGCGTTATACCTGAAGAAGAACGTCCTTTTGTACCACGATATTTGCCATTTTATGAGCCAATGTTTTCTGCCTGGACCATGCGTGTAAAAGTAGATTTTGTGTTAGTGATAACTGTTATATTAGCCATTTTTATGAGTATATTCGTATATTTAGAGTATAGATACCCAATGCAAGCCATGATGCCTTCTACCATTACCCCGCCCGAGCACTTGATGTTCACTTTAGCACCACATAAGGAGCGACATCGCCAGACTTATGCTAAGAATGTATTCGTAGAAATGCTCCACCTTACCCATAGTACTACTAATATGACCGATTGTTGGGTTTGTGGACTGCTGCCATCAGTTATGCATAAACATGACTTATTCCTGTTGGATCTTTCGCCGACTCAACCCACAACCACGGAAGCGAGGATGGCCCCACTCATCTGCCTCCTCTCGGATCGCCACACGCACTTTTGTACAGCGTGAGCGCGAACCGGGAAAAGGGAGAAGGTAGGAAAAATGTAAAACAAAGAAAAAGTAAAGCCAATGCTCTCTCTTTGCTACAGCACAGCAGACCCTCTTCTGTAGCTTGGGGAAGGAGATCCTGACCTGCAGCCACAAGAGAAAAGAAACACAGAAAAGAAAGAGTACGTTAACATATAACCCAGTGCTCCTTCCTTTGATTCCCTATTCCCACCCAGTAAACACATCCAACACACCCCAATCCCCTCCTTACTTGTGTAACATATCAGGAGGTATCCGAGAAGAGCAAACAATCCAATAGCAAGTCCAAAACCTGCTTAGTATAATATTCTTGACAAGGGGAAAAAAGTCATACGTCTGACATAAAAACCCCAGAAAGAAAAACGTATGTGCGCACTAGGCACCAATGAATTCAACAGAATTCCCACTTTCTGTGGCCACAGTCTAAACACGCCACCAAGGTAGCGCTAAGAAAAACTTCACTAAACCTCGGGCACCCAAAACCCGGCAAAGCTTCCGAGGTTCCCTCGCCGAGGAAAACCCTTTAGCACAGTCCCGAATATAACACAAAAACAGCAGCAGACAGTTCACGCG
Organism: Lissotriton vulgaris; assembly: GCF_964263255.1. NCBI lineage: Eukaryota > Metazoa > Chordata > Amphibia > Caudata > Salamandridae > Lissotriton > Lissotriton vulgaris. The sequence goes on along the minus strand of NC_141695.1, from coordinate 742,270,208 downwards.
CTATCCAAAGCGGCCGCTTCTGTACTTTACCGCCGATTCTCACTCGCTCTGGAAGACGACCGGAGCGGCACCCATCCGGGCGGCTGACACGAAGCCTCGTGCAGCAGGAAGCCTCCGCTTGCCGAGAAGCGATTTGAAATATTCCAAAGTTCCACAGGTTCCCACGAAGAATTCAGGAGAGCACGAAATCCCGACTTCCGAAAAACGCCAACAAGGTCAGAAACCAAGCACAGAGCCCTAGTGCTGGCGACCTAAAACCACGGAGGGAAGGGGGGCGGGGTTACCGAAAACAAGGAAACAGAGGAAGGACACCAATGGAAAAGAAGAAAGAAGGAAAAAGACTAGACCAGGGAGCTGAAACCCACACTAATTCCTAACAGTACCTCCCCTCAAAGGCCTCCCCACCGGGCGAGGTTTGGTCGGGTGACGAAGATGGAATAACCTAACCAGTCTGGGAGCATGCACTCCAGTAGCAGGTTCCCAAGAACGGTCTTCAGGGGGATACCCTTTCCAATCAATCAAGTACATCAACCTCCCTCGTCTCCTCCTTGCATCTAGAATGGCATTAACCTCGAACTCCACCTCACCTTCAACCATCACAGGAGGGGGAGGGGGCAAGGTTTGATCAGTGTCTGCATATGGCTTCAACAAAGAGGTGTGAAACACCGGATGGATGCGATATTCATCCGGTAACTCCAGCCTCATTGCAACCGGGTTGATCACCTGAGCTATGGGAAAAGGACCCACAAACCTAGGCTGCAGTTTCCTAGGGCCATCCAGGTGCAGATTCCTAGTAGACAGCCACACCCGCTCCCCTACGGCATAGGACGGAGCAGGGCTCCTATGTCTATCTGCCTGTCGCTTCATGTCATCTTTAGCCTTTACCAGATGTTCCCTTGCCAAATCCCATATCCGGCTCAAGGCTGTCCCTAAGGCATCAACAGCAGGCACATGACCAGTAGGTTGAATGGGGATTGCCCTGGGATGAAACCCCATAGAACAGTAAAAGGGAGACATTCCCAATGCGGAATGAAAGCTATTGTTGTACGCGAACTCAGCCAGAGGGAGGGCCACCACCCAATCACAAGTTAGGGAAGTCAACAAACATCTCAAGTACTGTTCCATGGTTTGGTTAACCCTCTCTGTCTGACCATCGGACTGGGGATGATAGGCTGAAGAAAGGCAGAGTTTCATATGAAGGGCCTCCCCTAACTCAGTCCAAAACCGGGACACAAACTGGGAACCCCTGTCAGACACAACGGAGGAAGGCAACCCATGCAGCCGCACAATAGATGACACAAATATCAAGGCCATTTCCTTGGCCGTGGGTAGTTTAGGCAAGGGGATGAAATGGCTCATCTTTGTAAAGGAATCAACCACAACAAGAATCACCGTGCAACCTGATTTCAAAGGTAGGTCGGTAACAAAGTCCATACTAATCGTATGCCAGGGTGCAGGAGGTACAGGTAAAGGCCTCAACAGGCCAGATGGGCTGGAATGAGATGGTTTACTCACAGCGCAAACCGGACAAGAAGCTACATACTGCTGCACATCCTGAGTCAATGACTCCCACCAAAACCAACGTAAACAGAATTCCCTGGTTTTATGAATTCCTGGATGCCCAACCAGAGCAGATGAATGACACCATTCCACCACAGAGTCACGTAGAGAGGGAGGTATAAACAATTGCGAGCCGTGGTACAGCAACCCATCCCTCTGAGCAAAGGAAGGCAGAGATGACCAAGGTGTTAAATCCAGACCCCTCAATTTATCTTTCACCGAGGACACAAAATCATCCAGTGTGATACTCCCCACTATCTTCTCAGATGGAATAAAACACCCTGAGTCCTTATCGGTCCCCCACTCATTTGGTTTCACATGGATGCGAGATAGGGCATCCGATTTCAATTGCTGAGCGGCAGGCCTGTAGGTGATAATGAAATCGTACTCATTGAAGAATGAGACCCACCTCATCTGCCTGGGGGTAAGGGCCCGAGCAGATCGAAAGAACTCAAGATTCTTATGATCTGTAAAGATGGTAATGGAATGACGGGCCCCCCACAAATGATGTCTCCACTCCTCAAAGGACAATTTAATGGCCAGCAATTCCCGCTCAGCAACCGTGTAGTTTCTTTCGGCTGGCAACAGGGTTTTCGAAAAGAAAGCTATGGGGTGCATGAATCCGGTCTCTGCATCCCTCTGTGACAAAACCCCCCCCACAGCACCCAAGGAAGCATCGGCTTCAACAAAAAAGGGCAAAGCCGGGTCTGGATGGACCAGAACGGGAGCGGAAGTAAACCTTTCTATCAGCTGATCCAGAGCCATCTGAGCCACGTAAGACCAAACAAAAGGAACACCCTTCCGCAACAATACCGTCATAGGGGCTACTATCTCAGAAAAATGGGAGATAAACCTTCTATAGAAGTTAGCGAATCCTAACAACACCTGGACGTCTTTCACATTTTTTGGCGCTGGCCACGAGGTGATTGCCTCGATCTTCCGAGGATCCATCCTAATGCCCTCCACCGAGACAACAAACCCAAGAAACTCAACCCTGTCGGTATGAAAAGTACACTTCTCAGGTCTGACAAACAACTGATGATCTCTCAAGGTCTGTAAAACTTGTCGAACATGTTTGACATGTTCCGCATCCGTGTTTGAGAAGATCAGTATGTCATCTATGTAGACTATCACGCTCACATCCAGAAACTCCCTCAGTATCTCATTGATAAAGAACTGAAAGGCAGCCGGGGCATTACACAACCCGAAGGGCATAACACAGTACTCATACAGACCGAATTTAGTCCGGAAGGCAGTCTTCCACTCATCGCCTTCACGGACTCGTATGAGATGGTATGCCCCTCGGAGGTCTAATTTGGTAAATACCGTCGCGTGCCTCAGCTGATCGAGCAATACCGGGATCAACGGGAGAGGGTACTTGTTCTTAATAGTCCCTTTATTGAGCGCCCTATAGTCCACACAGGCGCGTAGACCACCTTCCCGTTTGGGAATGAAAAAGATAGCCGAAGAGGCAGGAGAAGAGGAAGGCCGAATAAACCCCTTAGCCAACATCTCGTCCAAGTACTCCTTTAAATGGTGTTCTTCCGGCCCAGATAAGGCGTAGATACGACAACAAGGTAAAGTTGCCCCAGGTATCAAGTCTATGCGACAATCGAAAGAACGGTGGGGAGGCAAGTCCCTCGCTCGCCCTTTGTCAAACACCTCCGCAAACTCCACATAAGCTTCCGGTATTGTCTGCACGTCACACCGCAAACCATCTCCAACTGCACAGGATAGAGGCGTAACCCAATCAGTAGCAACCTTATAACAACTTTGCAAACAAAAAACAGAATCAAGAGTCACTGTCCTCCTAAACCAATCGATGCGGGGATTGTGGGATTGCAACCAAGGAACCCCCAACACAACACCAAACGAAGGGGCATCAATCAAATCAAACCCAAGATATTCTGAATGACCGTTATCACATATCATGCATAAGGGTTCGGTCTGTCTAGTGATAGTACCTGAGGATAACTCTGTTCCATCTATGGCCCTCACAGGTTCGGGTTGCTCCTTTAGAATCCAGGGCACTTTCAATTGTTCCGCTAACTTGATGTCCATAAAATTGCCAGTGGCCCCTGAGTCCAATAAGGCAGACACCGGAGTCCTGTGACTATTGGAAATTACTAAGCAGACGGTGATCATGAAATGCTTGGGAACTCGTTTGACTATACCAGAAATCTGGTAGGAAGGATTAAGTCGATCTCTCATCTCCAATTCTGCAGAAGGCTGCACACAAGCCACCACCTTCCTGGAGGACAAGGAAGAAGGTTTAACTGTGCAATCCCTGGCATAGTGCCCTCCTTGCCCACAGTACAAACACAGATTCTGAGTTCGTCTTCTGCTTTTCTCCTCAGCTGTTAAGGGGCCCCGCACACCTCCTATCTCCATGGGTTCAGGAATCGCCCTACTTTCCCCTGAACTCTTTACCTCTACCTTAGATGGAACCACACGAGAGACCTGAAAGCGGTTTTTCTCGCCTCTCCGTTCAGTTAGCCTATGGTTCAGCTTCACCACAAGATCGATGAATTCCACACAGTCTTCAGGTGGATTCACCACCTGTGAGACGATGTCTTTTAGGTCCTCAGACAATCCTTGATAGAATAAAGAAGTCCTTTTATCGGCGGGCCAATGGGTTTCGGAAACCAACCGATTAAAGGTGGACACATAAGTCATTAGGTCTTGTTTTCCCTGTCTCAGTTTCAATAATTCGGCGTCGCTCGCTTGCATAAACGCATGCTTGGCAAAGAGACAACGCATCTGTTCCTTGAAAGCCACATAATTATACAGAACAGGGTCATCACTCTCAACCAGGGGCACGGCCCAAGACGCCGCAGTGCCGGCTAAATAGGATATAACAAAAGCCACCTTGGTGGAGTCATTAGGGAAAGATGCAGGTCGACACATAAAGTGCAAATGGCACTGATTCATAAAGATGCTATATTTACTGGAATCTCCAGTAAATCTTTCAGGCACTGTCAAAGGTACAGGGGAGGGTGTAGTCACGTTAACTGTTAAAGGGGGATTACTGGTACTTGCACCCCTATCAAATTGAAAAGTAGCAGGCTGTACTATAGAAGATTTACCCATTCCCCAAACCGGAGCCTTAACCTTCCCTGCACTCATTTCCTGACGTAACCCTTGGTTCTCCTGCTGCAATTCCTGCACCTTAATCTGAAGTGCATTAACAGCCCCCATTAGTTCCTGCACTGTAGGGACCCTTTCTTCCAACACATTCCCGTCCTCATCCATACTCGCTCGGGTGGTTGCAATTTCGTGGGCTTGGTTTTCTGTTGAATCTTTCGCCGACTCAACCCACAACCACGGAAGCGAGGATGGCCCCACTCATCTGCCTCCTCTCGGATCGCCACACGCACTTTTGTACAGCGTGAGCGCGAACCGGGAAAAGGGAGAAGGTAGGAAAAATGTAAAACAAAGAAAAAGTAAAGCCAATGCTCTCTCTTTGCTACAGCACAGCAGACCCTCTTCTGTAGCTTGGGGAAGGAGATCCTGACCTGCAGCCACAAGAGAAAAGAAACACAGAAAAGAAAGAGTACGTTAACATATAACCCAGTGCTCCTTCCTTTGATTCCCTATTCCCACCCAGTAAACACATCCAACACACCCCAATCCCCTCCTTACTTGTGTAACATATCAGGAGGTATCCGAGAAGAGCAAACAATCCAATAGCAAGTCCAAAACCTGCTTAGTATAATATTCTTGACAAGGGGAAAAAAGTCATACGTCTGACATAAAAACCCCAGAAAGAAAAACGTATGTGCGCACTAGGCACCAATGAATTCAACAGAATTCCCACTTTCTGTGGCCACAGTCTAAACACGCCACCAAGGTAGCGCTAAGAAAAACTTCACTAAACCTCGGGCACCCAAAACCCGGCAAAGCTTCCGAGGTTCCCTCGCCGAGGAAAACCCTTTAGCACAGTCCCGAATATAACACAAAAACAGCAGCAGACAGTTCACGCGCTATCCAAAGCGGCCGCTTCTGTACTTTACCGCCGATTCTCACTCGCTCTGGAAGACGACCGGAGCGGCACCCATCCGGGCGGCTGACACGAAGCCTCGTGCAGCAGGAAGCCTCCGCTTGCCGAGAAGCGATTTGAAATATTCCAAAGTTCCACAGGTTCCCACGAAGAATTCAGGAGAGCACGAAATCCCGACTTCCGAAAAACGCCAACAAGGTCAGAAACCAAGCACAGAGCCCTAGTGCTGGTGACCTAAAACCACGGAGGGAAGGGGGGCGGGGTTACCGAAAACAAGGAAACAGAGGAAGGACACCAATGGAAAAGAAGAAAGAAGGAAAAAGACTAGACCAGGGAGCTGAAACCCACACTAATTCCTAACAATTCCTCTCTCTGCCCTTCTCCTACTTAGGTAGCTTTGAAGCATGGTTTCAAATGTTCTCCGCCATGTATAACCATTAAGTGGAAAACCCCAAACAGTACTCAGAGAAACACTATAACATGATTTTGGCTTACATTGAAACACACCAGGGGTTCGATCCAGCAGGAAATGGGGGAGAGGGATCACTAGACCCAGATGCTTGTATGAATTTGTATACTACTAATGAAAACAGTACTTGGTTGAAAGATTAACTTTATGATTTTGCTAATTTTAATCATTCTCAGTATTTCCAGCAGTTTATCACCAGGAACGTTACAAGTGAACGCATTATGCCCGTCCCTATCTTGAATACTTCTTCTGCTTTCTGTGTACAAGGAATTGGGCATGTACAAGTTGGGAATAGTGTTTGTAATTACACATATAGAATGAAAATTTTTAGCAGTCCTCCACTGTTGACACCCCCGAATGTGTATTTTGTATGTGGGGAAAATGCCTACACCTGGTTACCACGGGGATGGGCTGGGCAATGTTACCTGTCTTTCTTGTACCCTCCAGTATACATAGCACCATCAGATTATCACAAAACTCATCAACTTCATTAGCCGAAAATAGTTTCCAAAAGACAACGAAGACAGTTTGAAATAACTGAGGTTGATCAAACCGATACTTCTTTGCCACTTTATACGGATTTTAACAAGGGATTGGTCCCTTTCTGGGGACAGATATTCAATAGTAGAGAAATAAGACGATTGTCCAGGATAGTGGAGAATGTCATAAATATCACTATTGAGATTATGACAAATATTACAGTAGAGCTTCAGGCGACGAGACTCGTTTCTCTTCAGAACCGGATGGTTCTTGATGTTATCTTGGCTGATCGGGGAGGAGCATGTAGGGTGATCGGTAGCTCCTGCTGCGTTTACATCCCAGACTCCGCCCCCATGGTTCATTTGGCTATTCAGAAATTGCATTGCATTGCTGCAGAAATGCACACTGAGAATGGATCCTGGTCACTCTCTAGTTGGTTTTGGGGGCTTTTATCTACCTGGGGTTGGAAATTATTGATGACAGTTGCTGGAGCCGCAGGTATCCTCTTCACTTGCTGCCTTTGTATGCAATGTGGTCCAGCCTGTTGCTCCTACTGTGCCACCAAATTGACGGCCATGCTTGTCCCCTTTCCTACCCTTTGTAAGCCTCAGATGCTCCAACAGGAGATTAGGGAGTTAATGGCCATTGATGAGGAACTTTTCCAAGATTAATGTTTATCTTCGTTAGCTACATCACGCTAAAAGGAGGGTTTGATGAACCAAAATCTGAGGCCTGATAAAACACATAATTACGGTTAGAAATTAGCGTGATGTACCTATTAGACTAATGTAGGTGCTCGAGTATTAATAAGCTTGCATATGTAATACCGCTGGGATTAACATACACATTATTTAGCTTTTCGTATTCTTATTAGCAATATAGTTTGAACCGACGGGCGCCATCTTGGGGCCTAGTCCGCTTGCAGTATTAGTGGAAACCTACCATTACACTTCGTAAGAGCCGTTCCCATTAGAAATAGTCTAACAAATGTAACAAGCTGCTGCTCCTGCACGTCAGGCCTGTCAAGGTTTTAGGTGGGGGTAGGCTGGATAAGCACATTCCAGGAGGCGCTGTACGGACTCTCCTAGAGCTGGCAGAAGGGAGTCACCCTCCTCGAGGATGCTTTGTGTGCCATATATGGACTTTGCTTTGCACCAACCTGTACCAACTTGTATTTTTCCTTCTTAGGAAACGGTTTTGAAATGTAACGGTATATATGTGATCTGTTGATAATGTGCCAGCATTCTTCTCGGCGGACCTCGAGGGGTTAGGTCGCGAGAAGCTTCTCTGGCAGAGTTTGTATAATAAACGATTGGACCTTCTGCACTGCCAACTGACTGATTATTGGTAAATGATATCAGGGCTATTTGTAAGTATAGCTCTATTGGGTTGTGATAAATTTTCGGTACTTCAGCTGTGATAGCCCCGGACTGAGCTAACGACATCAAGGAATTGTTTTTTAAGCATATTTTGGTAATTGTAGATTTTTAAAGTCCTGTATTGTGGTTTTTTATCGTTTTTGTCCTGTCTTAAATAAATAAAAATATTGGATATTTTTATAAACTGTTGTGGTGTCCTTTTGTAGTGCGTACACTGTATTACTGTTGGTTATGTGCAAATGCTTTACACACTGCCTCTAAGATAAGCCTGATTGTTCGTTCCAAGCTACCAGAAGGGTGAGCAGGGGTTATTTTAGGAGTGTAACTCCCTTATCCTGACTAGGAAGAAGGGCCCTATTTAGACAAAGGTGCAAGCACTTGCCAACTAGAGACCCCCATTTCTAACACCCACACACTACAGTCTCCCAAGCCAAACAGCACAGATGTTCCAATAAGAGAGGCCACTGCCTATTTTCCCACACATAAAAAATCCCCATGAGGGAAACATATTCTTAGATATTCCATAATAAACATTGGACCACTTCAGATGCACAAAGCAAGGGATCAAAGGATAAGTGAATTCCTTCCACAGGTGGGGCATTGGTTGGTTCGAATCATATTTACCTGAACTTTTGCTCTTCTTTAACCAAGCTCCAATTAAAATTGGGAAATCAAACCTAGGAGCCATAAACCAAAGGAAATGCCATTTTTTAATAGGATGTCATATGCAAAGGCTTTAATGAGCAACCCTCATACTTCCCATTGAACTGTCTTAGACCATTTAGAGTTGCATTGGCAAAACAAGGTTTTACCCTGAGTATACAGGAAACTTAGGAACAGGACACCAGAGAGTGTTTAAGCATTGGCCTATTTATTATGTTTCAATCACTTAACCCATTCTGTGCTTATGATGGCCCCTGGCCGTCATTAGTCACGGTGGGCATGTGCGCATGACGGCTGAGGGCCGTCCGACTCACGCCCGGGACTGGAATTTTGAGCACTGCGGCGGAATTCACCATGCAGCCAAGGTGTTAAGAAGGAAGTCAGTCAGAGGTCTCTAGCTTGACCTTGAACACACAAACAAATACATACACTTCCTCTAACACACAAAAACATATGCACACAGACGCACCTGAACACAAATGCAAAAATATGAGGGGTAGATTTAATAGGATTTTATGCTGTGTTTGCATCACAAAAGTAACGTGAAATGGCGCAAAGTGCTGGAAATAACGCAAAAGTAATGTGAAGCAGAGCATAGCACTTTGCCCTTTTAAACTAGGCACAAGGAAGGAGAAATGCTTAATTTCTCCTTCTTTTTCCGATTTAGCATGCATGCTGCACTGTGCAGCATGAATAAAGGTAGGAAAATCTTTCCCTTGTGTCTAGGCGTAGTATTTTGTACAGGAAGTGTATCCTTCCTGTACAAAACCTATGCTAGACTCACACACACACACCCTAGCACTATGGCGCTAAGGTGGTGCGTGGTGCACAGCAGTTGTAATCAGTGCTGGCGCAAGGGAAAGAGAAGAAGAGCGCCATATCTTCGAAATATGGCGCTCTCCTGCTCTTTCCCTGTAGCACAATGCAGGAAAGGCTGCGCTGCATGGAGATTTGCTATCTCTCCCTCTTAGTCTCCTTACAATACAGTAGTATTTGTCAATTTCTGCTCCCTAATCTGTCTCAAGCTACCACTTGATTTACTGAGGGCTATATGAAAACAATAAATAAATAATATAAATCAATACCCTCTTACCTTTGTCACACCTTCTGATAGATGACTCTTGTCTCTTAAAGGAGCAATACGTGGGTTTACGTAATGTATTGCCTACTAGGGCGGAGGAGCATGGCGCCGCTGCTTTCTCGCAGAAGCAGAAACATAAAATGGTAAAACTACCATTTTATGTTTCTGCTTCTTGCACTGAGAGAAAGCAGAAGGGTTTGGTTGGGCGGGGGGCAGGTTGGTGAGTCTGCTCTAGGGCAGGGGAGGAGTGGTGTGTCCACTGCTGAGGGCGCTGACTGTTTGGTCGGGCCTCTGGGCCAACCAAACCAATCATGCTCACTCTGCCTTTTCTCTATGTAGGCTGCATGCAGCCTACATGGAGAAAATGGCCTCCCCATAGGCGCCAGACTGGTTGGCATCTACCAATCACAATGCTGCCATTGCTGCGTTGTGATTGGCTTTGGGGCGGGGATGGAGGCTGCCTGCTTCCAGTTACTGCCAGAGGCAGGAGAGCAGGAGAGGAGCAGAGACAACACGGGCCAGGCTGGCGTAGGTAAGTTAACTTTATTTAAATTTTTATTTTACCCCGACGCTCCCCCACCTACGAGTTATGTGGGCCGCAACTGTAATCAAAGACAAAATAATGTATAGAAAACAATACGTTTTTAGTTATTTCAGTAATATGGGAAGTTGGCCAAGGACTAAAGCAGAAAGGGAAGAAACATTTTAAATGTATGCAATATACATTGAAAAACATTTAGTTACGTTAACTGTATATTTGATAGAATGATCTATAAATAGATTTGTGTTAGACAATAATCCCCCACTGTTCCTTCTCGCTTTATAGTTATAAATGCCCATCCCTGCATACTCGCCTTTACCTTTTGCATAGGCAAATCTCCAATTTCAACTGCCAGTCACTCCCTGTCGGCTGTTCGGTACAAGGTGACATGTTGCTTGGCTTCCCAATTCATGACCTGTGATCTGATCTGGCCTTCTTATCACGTTATTCCCCTAAACATGAAAATCGTGCACTCTAGTCACAATTCTGAACATCCAAAGTTTATCAAAAACTGTACTGATGCAAACAGACTGCTCCTTCATCAACCACACAGTAATTACAGGCTTTTGATAAAGGATCAAATTGCAGAGAAATGCTATGGACGGAGAAACCCCTTTAACAAGGCCCTTGCGCCACTGGTACATCCGTTTTTCCCATATAAAAAGTGACACTCCGGCGGCGCAAGTGGCTTGTAAATATGCCCATTAGAATACTCCTCTCCCTCTGTAAAGTAAAAGGAAAGGCTATCAACAGGGAATTGCTATAAGTATCCAGTTTTGCCAGACACCAGACTAATCACCAAAATATCGTTCTTATACCATAAATAACAGCGAAATGCACATTTTAAAACAACTTCTGTGAAGGTCCACTGAGTTGACCCCGATCAGATTCAAAAGACACTCACAATGGCAGCCAGGGCTGGACTGGGAACCCAAAGGAGCCGTCGCAGTTTTCTCGGACAAGCCCCTGGGGAAGCGCTGCCTGGCCCCGGGAGGCTGGAAACGCTTGCCTGCTGCTTTTGTACTGGAGAGCATTATTGCAACAAAGCCTCAAAACCCGGCTCTAGTAACTAAACTGGCCCTCACAGTGACACCCCGGCCCCCACCCCTAGAGCCTCCCGGGGAAACTCCTGATTCCCGGTATGGCCACTCCGGCCCTGATGGCAGCTTTCAAAGGAGCCCCTCGCTAAGGTTCATACGGTGTTGAAAGACTAAGACAGGGTCATATCGCAGGTCCCTGCAGCCCCTGCGGTGGAGGGGGGCTAACCCTTCACTGCCTCGCCCATATCTTTAAGAGATCCCCCATTCAGCACTAAACCAATGGCTAGTTGTGGTTTATGGGAGGATTAGGGACCCTTTATCACAGTCTACATGGGGGGCAATCATTTTTATGAGGGCTCAGACGCTCTATTCCAAAGGGACTGATCATTTTCCCTCTTTAAATGGACACATGGACATACTTGTACCGTTATGCATTGCACTGTGCATTCATATCATCCTGAAGACACATGTGAAATGTAAGCTCCATTTCAAACTTTTTTCGTTTGCCTTTCTCATTGTTTTGCACTCACTCCTGCACTGTCACATTCCCAGTAGGAATTAAATATATGTTGTGGAGTATATCACTGACTCAAGGCCTAGAAAACAGGGAAACATCTGGAGTCAGTTCTGATCCTGTCCACGCTCTTTCTTGGCGCACAATGACGATGCTCCCACTCAGCTTATGCTTATTACTTAAAATGGCTAATAAAAACAGCTTAGAATCATGAGTATTTGGAGTATCTTCGCAATTAATCGATTTTTGTTGTCTCTTCCTAATACCGTCCAAGAGATTATGCTGTTAATATTGATACATAACTTGATCGAACAGAGAGCCAAGTACCTATAAAAATATGTCAGTTCACAAAAATGAGGACCAGTGTGAAGAGGAGCATAAATATGGAGAAAAATGAAGAGGTAACACAATGGGAAATTGTGAAGCAAGTTGGGAGCAGTACTTTATATGAGTCTGTGGTTGCAGATGGGGCCCTCAGGCATCATTTTTGGGGACCAGCACTTGTTTTTTTTCAACAGACTTTGATTCAATGCAAGAGAGAGAAAAACACAAAATGGAGAAAGAAATTGAAGGCAGGCTTCTGTTGATCACAACATCCAACCATGGCAATATCTCTTAAAGCTGTTCTACAAATAGACAGGGCCCATCATATAAAAGCCCTGTTAATGGTACAGAGAGATTTAAAATAATCCTCTAACCTACTGGAATCCAGTGCAGAATTTCTCAATGCCAAAGAGGTTAATCAGGTTCATGGACGAGACAAGGCCAAACATGCTGCTGCATTTTGTAAATGAGCCAGATGTTTGATCAACATATCTGGCACACCAAGAAGCATTGAGGTACTATAATCCAACCAAATCAGAATAGTAGTTTTTACAATCAAAGATCTATGTTCTACCAGAAGTAAAAGTTTCCCTAACATTTTAAGAAATGAAAAAAAGATGGATGATAACCTATTTACACGAGTAGTCAAAGATGGATCACTATCAAAGAAGCCATCTGTGGAAAATGAGTCTGAGGAGGCCAGAAGTCCGCTGGCAGTGCTGGTGAAATATTATTTAGAGCACAGCAGACTACCTCCACCTTATCTTCGGTGAACCTGACAAAATTCGATGTCAACTGATTGGTAACTTCCTGCATACATTAGTGGAAACTATGATATGGTGCAGATTTTTTTTAATCCATCTATATTAAAAACTGGGTGTCATCTGCATAGTTCATGAAGACTACATCCAGATTGCGAGAAATTTAGCCAATATTAAAGAGGGTGGTGCTCAGTGCAGACTCCTGGAGTACCCCCTGTTTTATAACTCTAGGTTTCAAATGACATGGTGGGAGATGAACCATCGGAATTATATCCTTCAAATCGAACGCACACCGCCTTAGAGCTTTACTCTTTTCACCGATTTCAGATTGTCTTGCAATTTGACCTGGGCGGAGTTCAAGGAGTCATGCTATGTGGAACTCCATGAAGTGAGCATAGAACTCCGCTGTGCTGTGCTACGTAGAGTTCCGCCACCAGACATCATTTACCAGCACATACGTTCGCGTTTGAATGACAAACTCAATGCAGAGTGAATTCTCGAGTTGAAAATCACGCGCAAACAGCGCCACGCGTTTCACATGGGTGCAGCCATCTTGTTTTCTATGTTTTGTTCATGGTGCTGAGCCTATGTTTGAATCCCCTGTTAATCCTTTCATTTATTTACCCTCCTAAATAATATACCCCTAATTTTTGTTATATTGGCGTGTGTTTCTGTGCCTTTGTATTTTTCATTTTGTCAGTTTTTGTATGTGTTTTGTGACTTTTTGTACATTTGAGGTTCCGTGAATTCTGAACCTGGGTCATAAAGGTCGTGGTTCTGTTACGAATTTGGTAACAGCGAACCATAAACGGTGAGTTCAGCAAGTATGAGTGTTTTCGTCATGTTACACCGATGGATTCCCTGTGTATTTGAAGATTTCGTTCTGTACCCTCGAGTTCCATTTTGTGCATGACAGCCATTTTGTGGTTGCCCTCACATAGGCTGATGACTGTGGCCAAACGAGTCTTTTGGACACATACACCTTAGCTTGAGTTTGTGCTGACTTCTGTTTGACCTTAGTGAACTGACCCTGTTGCCTGAAGCTGACCTTGCCAAACCAGTTCTTGCCCTTTATCTGATCAAGATTAAGGATCAGAGCACAGGACATCGTAAAGTTTTACCACACACAAACATGCCTTATCCTACTTCTATCTGTTTCTGTTTCTTCCTTTACGGTCTATTTATGATGTGGGTTGTGTTCCTTTTAATTATGGGTTTGTCCGGCTTATCTAAAGAAGAATGTTTATCTTGGATTTGTTTGATGATTAATTATGGGCTGGACAAACTGAAAAATGGGTTTGTCATCATGCAATGCTTTTTGTCGTGGAAACATGTGAGTGGTCAAACTGTAAATAAGGAATGTTTGCCTGAAGCACAATTTTTTGTATAAAAAGGGATGGCTTGCTTTGTAAAGTTGAGCAGTCTCCTGAGAACATACACCATGTTGTACTTCTAGGACCTCTGTTACTGGCTGCAGCTAATAAATGTGATCTTTGACGCCACCAAGAAGTATCCCGTGTCTCTGTATTCTAAGACAGGTGAACCCGAAGATTTTGGGCATGCCCCTGGTGCCGCTGGGTTTAAATCCCGGTTCTTCAGTTGGCGCTTCCAACGTGGGGTGACTTCAGTGGTGCCGGTCCAAGCCTGAAGATCGTGAGGAGCTTCGTGTGAAAATTCTGGAGGAAGGCCTACCACTTCATCGACCCCTGTATGTCGTCGTGGTCCAAAAGTCTTTGCTGCGAGGTTCCCCGCTTTCCTGACGGCTACGAAGGACTGCTGCCCTGACTGTCGCCCTGTCTTGGAGCTTTTTTGATGATTTGTATGGCGAGACGATAGACGGGTTTTCTGGCGACGTCATCAATACTTCAGTTAAGTATGAGTGGAGCTTCTCCCAGTCCTTAGTTTTTGGGTATCCCTTGGGATCTTTGATTTGGGACTTGCAAGCTACAAAGCCGAGGGACTCGTGTATTCGTGAGGCTTTCGTATTCGATATTCCCTTGAAGTTTGAAGGTAGACTAGTGAGCGAAGATGCCTGGTCTTAGCAGACTTGGAAAGATATTTTGTTGTGGTTGTAATAGGGATTCCCGATTGGAGGACTCGTGTCCGGTGCCTCCGATTGGAACTCCGACCTATAAGCTCTATTTGAAACATGGCGTTGGCCCCATCACGTTTAATGAAGTGTGGATTCGCTTCACTAGAAAGGACGGTGTCCTAAAGTGGGCCAAATTTAGATAATCTAGAAGTTAAACTGTTCAAGAAGAAAGCCCGGCCGGCGATGTTCGACTCTTTCCGCCTCTGGCGAAAGGAAGCCAAACAGAAAGAAATTAAATTAGCGAAAAGAAATAAAAGAGAGAAGGGTATCTCGATAATGCAGGCTGCTATACAGTTTAAAGACAATGAAGAAGAACAAGCGAGTGAGCAGTTGCACAGGCAACGTAAAAATGGCGATTGATAAGTGTTATCCAGCTTTGCGACCTCATCAGCAAGGTGCAACGAAGGACCTTGAGAAAGATCCTTTTTATGTCACATTTGTTGAGTTCGCCACCCCCTTATGTGCAGAGTGCTACAGCACCTCCGCAACCTTTAGTTGCGCAACCTCCGGTTGCTTTGCCTCTTGTTGTCCTACAACCGCCAGCTCCTCTTCAGTTGGCTCCTATTCCTTTGGCGCAGCCTTCTCAAGGGCCGCCGACTTCGCTACCTACTCCGCCTCCAATTCCTACGACTTTGTCTCCTGTACTTGCTACTCCTTCTGTTACTGTTCCTACGTTGGTTTCCTCTCAGTCTGCTTTGTCTCCTGTTCTCTTGTCAACTTCTCCTTCTGTTCGACAGAGAATGACTGATACTGGTCTCTTTTCTCCTTTCTTTGGGTCATTGAGTGTGACCCCTGTTTCAGCGCGTAAACAGTTGCATAGCCAATTGCCTGGTCCCGATGAGCGGGAAGTATTGGATCACTTAGCGCGTAAATGGGTTATCCATTCTTTAAATATGATTTAGAGTCTGTTATGGATGTCTTCCGTCAATGGGAAGCACCAAAGCAGAGGTATGTTTTTGATAAGATGTGTACTTTCCTTTGTGAAGAATGGGAAGATGGTGATCTAGGACAGACTCCGCCTGAGTTGTTCCGTGTACAGTCCGAGTTTGCGAAAGGAACTATAGTGGGTTTTGATGTTGAAAGAGCAGTTGCGACATTGTTGTCGTTTAGGAGCGAGTCTCCTTCTCACTCGTTGTTTGAGCCTGATCCTTCAGTTTGGAGAAAAGTGCGACAATATCCGATGAGAGAGGTTCCCCCAGTTTGGAGAGCGGGAGATGTAGCTGCTAATCCACCTATTCCGCCACATTTGCAGCGTGTTTGGGTACATGTTCCATGGAAGCGAGCTGAAGTTTTGGCCCTTAAGCAGACTTTGCCTGATCCTCGTAAAAATCCTGCAGGGTACTATAAGGAATTATCACAGACTGCAGATTCATGCGTTATGAATTTAGCTGATAAAGACATGTTGTTTGTAAATGTAGTTCCTCAGCCTTTATGGGGATTGATTCGTCATACGAATCATGCGCAAGAGTTAGGTGATACATGGAATAATATTGGTGCCGCAGATGGCCGACAAGTTGGTGGTGCTAAACCTGAGCCTTGCAGAACTTCCTGGTAGGATTATTAATTATATGAAAACTTTGATGCCTGCTATGCGTGTAAATTGGGACAAATTGTCTGCATGTAAGCAGAAGAAAGACAAAACTGTGTATGATTTCTTCACTAGGTTTGAAGAGACGTTTATCGACCATAGTGGTCAGGACATGAGTACGGAAGGTGGTCAACGGTTGTTCGTTGATAAGTTTGTGCATAATTTGCTTCCCGAGTTGTGTACGAAGTTGAAGGATTCTGAGAGTTCATGGGTGGTTTCTTCGTCGGCACAGATATTTGCTACTGCACAGTATTATGAGAATAGGGATAAGGACGAGAAAGATAGAGCTGACAAGAAGACTAGAGAGTTGAAGACGAAGGTTCTTTTGCAGCAAGCGTATCCGCCTCGTAGTAATCAGTGCGATTATCAGCAACCTCAACAGTTTCAGAGAAACTCGCAAAGGTTCGAGTCTTCTCAACAGCGTTTTCCTGTAGGCCCTAATCAGTGTGCGTATTGTAAAGAAGAGGGTCATTTCAAGACTAGTTGTCCGGTTCTGTTACAGCGCGCGAATGGTGCTTCTGGTGTGAGAGGTCGAGGTGCTCAGCAAACTCCTAGAGGTAGAGGACGTGGTGTGTTCCCCCAGAACGCACGTTCCTTGCCTCCACAGAATTCGATGAATTGTTTTGATCAGCAGAATGGTGCGTCTGGAAGGACAGCTCAGTACTATGCGGATGACTACTGTGTCGAAGGTGAGAATATGGACTGTAATGATTGCTAGGACAGCCATAGACAAAGAGAGGGAGTTGTTTCAGTTCCAGTAGATCAGAGTGGACCTTGTTTTGAAGTGATTACATCAGGTGTGTCAGAGCCTTTTTTGTTGGATACTGGTGCTGCGGAGAGTTCTATTATGCACTCTAAACTCCCTGGCGCACCTTTGTCTGGCTTGACGAATGTTTCAGTAGGTTTTTCAGCGCCCCGGTTAGTAATCCGATTTCTAGTCCTTTGTCTCTTTCTGTTGGACCTTGTGAATTTGAAGCACCCCTTATTCTGACGACAGGTTGTGGTGAGAACTTGTTGAGATTGGATTTGTTGAAAAGATTGTATGCGACGCTACATTGTTCTCCTTCAGGAGTACAGCTTACATTGGGAAAGAAAGTGATCTCTCCGATGTATTTATCTAAAGATCGACTTCCAGTAGAATTGTCTTCTCTTCCTGATTCTCTTTGGCTACTGGTCCTAATAATGTGGGTCTCCTGGAGATTCCACCATATGTTGTGACATTGAAAGCGAATGCTAGATTGCCTCGTATTCCCCAATATCGGATTTCCAGTGATGGTGAAAGAGCACTTTTAGCGATCATCTATGATCTGATTGAGAAAGGTGTTATTGAAGAAACGAGAGGTAATGTGTGCAATAGTCCGGTTTTGCCTGTTTTGAAACGTACTGATTCTTCTCAGCCGCCTGTGTACAGGTTTGTGATCGATCTCCGCGAGGTGAATAAGATTGTAGTTCCGCAATTCCCAGTTGTGCCAGATATCACTGCTTTACTGACTTTGATTCCAGCTTCTGCTACTTGGTTTTCGGTGATTGATTTGAAGAATGCTTTCTTCAGCATCCCGATTGCCGAGGAGAGTAGAGATATTTTTGGTTTCTCTTTAGGAGGCCGAAGTTTCCAGTTCAAGCACGCTCCTCAAGGCTATTGTGAGAGTCCTTCGATCTAAAGTCAGGCTTTGAAAACACAGCTTGATACGATTGTCCTACCTGATGGTGCTGCCCTTATCCAGTACGTCGACGATTTGTTAGATGCTGCTGATAATGAGGAGATTTGTAAAGAGGCTACTTTGTCGTTGTTGCGTCATTTGTCTGCTTTCCATCATAAGGTGTCTCTTTCGAAGTTGCAGTATTGTCGACAAGAAGTGACCTACTTAGGTCATCTCTTATCGAAGGAGGGAAGAAGATTGACCCCAGAAGGAATTCAAGCGATTGCGAAAATGATTGTGCCAACGACACAGAGAAGTGCGTGCTTTCCTGGGTATTACTTCATATTGTAGACAATGGATCCCACATTTTTTGCTTCTTGCGAAACCTTTGATAGCTCTTACTGTCAAGGATACCCCGAATCCTCTTCCTTGGACTGATGAATGTCAGAAGAGTTTTTCTGAATTGCGTGATGCGTTGTGTTCGGCTCCTGTGTTGGGTACTCTCGACTACAGTAAGCCTTTTACACTCTATGTCCACGAGAGAGAGGGATGTGCATTGTCAGTTTTGACACAGCAGTTCGGCGATAAGCAATGTCCATGTGCGTATTTCTCGTCGACTTTGGATCCAGTAGCTAGAGCGTTGCCGAGTTGTTTGAGAGCTACAACGGCAGCGGCTGTCTCTATTCGACAGTCTGCTGGTTTGGTGATGGATAATACTTTGATTGTAATGGTTCCACATGCAGTGGATACCTTGTTGAATAGGACCAAGACACAGCACTTAACTAGTGCTCAATTGTCAGGTTATGAGTTGACACTCTTAGCGAGTCATGTGCACATAAAGAGATGCAATACGTTGAATCCAGCTACGTTGTTACCGATTTCAGTAGAGACAGATGTTTCTGAACAGCATGATTGTTTTCTTAGGACAGAGGAGGAAACGAAAGGTAGAATAGACTTTAGGGACACTCCTCTTCCAAAGTGTGATGGTACCTTATGGGTAGATGGTTCATGCTTCAAGCTTCCGAATGGTGATACGACTGAGGCATATGCTGTTACGACTTTGCATACGATTTTTGAAGCTGCAAGTATCCCACATAATTCAGCTCAAGCAGCAGAGTTGATTGCATTAACAAGAGCGTGTGTGTTGTCGAATGGGAAACGAGTGACTGTATATACCGACAGCCAGTATGCGTTTGGTGTGGCTCATAGTTTTGGTCGCTTGTGGAAGGAACGTGGGTTCCTCACGTCTCATGGAACGAAGATTCAGCATGGTCAGTTGGTGAATGAACTTCTTGAGTCACTTACCTTGCCGTTGCAAGTTGCAATTGTGAAATGCAGTGCACATAAGAAGGTTACCGATGACGTTGGTCGTGGTAATGCGTTTGCGGATGAAGTTGAGAAAGATGTGGCGAGGGATGTGATGAGTCGAATGTATGTTGCAGGTCCGGCGAGATGGGTTCCAGATAGAAGTATGTGTGAAGATACGATAGAAAGTGTGAAGTCAATTCAAGCTGAAGCTACAGAGAAAGAGTTGAGCGTATGGAGAGAGTACGGGTAAATTGGATTCGAATGGTTGTTGGGTTGAGTTGTCAGAGCATCAGCGATGGTTGTTACCCGATGCGTACGTGCTTGCAGTGGTTACGATGGCGCATGGAATGGCTCATATCAGTGCAAAAGGGATTTGTAAGTTGTTGGCCCCAGTATGGCAAAATGCTGGAATTTCTAAGTGTGCAGAGAATGTGGTCAAGAATTGTATGGTTTGTCTGATGTACAATCCTGGTAAGGGAACTCCAACTCCAGCTGGTCATTTTGCGCCTCCGACGTATCCATTTGAGGTTTTGCAATTAGAGTTTATCCACATGGAGAGATGCAACAACCTCAAATACATACTTGTGGTTGTTTGTACCTTTTTCCAGATGGGTAGAAGCAAATCCCCTGAAAGATAATACTGCCTTGTCCACAGCTAAAGCCATTGTTAAGGAGTTTTTCCCTAGGTATGGTTTGCCGAGAATGGTCTGGAGTGACAATGGGAGTGAATTTGTGGGTCAAGTGATGAAGAGAGTGTGTGATGGTTTGGGTATCCGACAAAAGTTTCATGCTGGAAATCACCCCCAATCTGCAGGTTTAGTTGAGTGCTATAATGGCACCCTTAAATTGAAATTGGCCAAGATACAGGCGAGCTCTGGTCTCCAATGGCCCGATGCTTTGCCATTAGCACTTTTGTCAACTAGGATGACTGTACATTCTCGAGTGGGACTTAGTCCATATGAGATCATTTTTGGTCGCCCGGCAAACATATGGGGAGTGCCGAGACCGACCAAATTCAGTGAGATTGAACACCCTGTATTGCTTGACTATCTGTATGATTTGATGGCTAAATTGCGTGTTTTACATCAACAGGTTCATGATAGTCTCCCACCTGCGTCTGTGGACCCAGGTCACACCATCAATCCAGGTGACTGGGTGTTAACGCGCAATTTTCAGCGGACCAAGAATGATCAGCCCCGCTGGACAGGCCCTCATCAGGTGTTACTGTCTACAAGGACATCCGTGAAAGTTTTTGGTAAGAAGAATTGGATCCACGGCGTACACTGTAAGAGGGTACCTTTACCTCTGCCGTACGACCAGTGGATCCGTGAAGGTATTGCAGACACCGAGACTGAAAGTTTGCCAAAGTTCACACCGTTTAGCGACGCTGAGTCGGTATGGAGAGGGTCTGAAAAAGAAGACGACGATGTCCTACAAGCAGTTGCCTTCACCTCTGAGACTGGACACCACCGAACCTGAACTGTTATTTCGAAGCCAGACAGAGCTTGGTAAAAACCGTTATGACTTACGGCCTAGAGACAATGGACTAATAAAGAACAAATACTTCCCTTATGATTTTGAGAACTGCGCTCTCTCAGCCAAGAAACTGTTTTGACCTATTTTTCTTTTTCTAAACGCCATCCGGGTTCAGCTGTAGGGTCGCGGTGTAAAGACTTGGGATTGCAAGCCGTGTAGACACAAGGTCGATGGTTCTGGTTGGTCTTAGGGCGTTCCCTGGACTGACAGACGCATTCCTTAGCACGGAAGAACCAGCCGCCGCGAACAGCACGGTTAGAGGATGGAGTTTTTTGAGTTTGAGAGAGCTGTTGAGAATATGAACTTGAAAATGAAAATGTGTAGTATAATGCATAGCAAATGTTTCCTGATTACATGTATTTTGATGTGCCTTAGTATGGCGTTAGCTTTGGTGGGTGGGATTGTTTTTGATACCCAATTGACTTCTGCACCCACTTCCCAACCTATGTCTTTTCCTACTACTGCTTCTTTGCATTCTTTTCACCCTTTTCCTGAACATGAGCAGGTTAGAAGATCAGAATTCGTAAACAATTCTTTTGTACAGCTCCTGCATCAACACCAGTTGGCAGTGAACACCACTAATTGTTGGGTGTGTTGTCTTATGCCACATACTACGGATAGAGGTATTCCCTATCTGGTTCTGCCGTTTAGTCAGAATGGGTCTTTATGGGCTTTCCAGATGATGTTCATTTATGCCATCGAATTCTATCCCCTGCGTTCCACGAGAGACAACACAAGCAATAGTGCCTTAGTGAAACGAATAACAGATATGATTAGAGATATCGATACATATGAGCCTATTCCTAAGGATGAGGCGCTAGCTTATATCGGTTGGAACGCAACTAGATATAGAATTAGTCTGAGTGAGAAGCAGAGATGGAAGAGGTCACCTCCGATTTGGATCGTACCCCACCGAGGTAATTTTTGTCTGCAAGGTAATGGCAAGAATCCGAGAGCTCAGTTAGGGAAGAGTGTTTGTACTCAGATGTACGTTTTTGCGTCTCAGTCTTCCCCGCCCTTTTTGGGAGCTAAGGGTACGTATTTTGTTTGCTACAACAGAGCATATACATGGTTGCCCCCTGATTTTTCGGGAACATGTTATGTTGGATATCTGTTGCCTCCTACATATACTGCTGCCGCAGATTACCACAAGACGAGAGTTGTTAGAGGTGTCTTCGATCAGGAAGATACCGCTGGACAAGAAGTGGGAGACTTCTTTAAGGGTTTCCTACCATTTTGGGGGCCTATGGTTAACAGTAGAAATCTGCGGCAATTGACAAGAGTGGTTGAGTCCACTGTAAACTAAACTGCCGGTGCCCTTAGTAATTTGACAGCTGAGCTTCAAGCGGATCGCCTTATGACATTACAGAATTGTATGGTTTTAGATGTCATACTTGCGGATCGAGGTGGAGTATGTAAAGTGATCCAATCAAGTTGCTGCGTTTTCATTCCAGATAATGCTCCAACAGTGTACCAGGCCATTTCCAGGTTACATAAGATCTCTGAGTCAATACATGTGGACGAAGGAGATTGGACATTAATTGGATGGTTTTGGGAACTGTTATCCGTGTGGGGATGGAAGATTCTGATGGTCATTGGTGTGGCTTTAGTGATTCTTTTCTCGTGTTGTCTTTGTGCACAGTGTGTTCCCGCCATATGTGGCCTTTGTGTTACTATGTGTGTAAGGAGACCGCCTGTCTCAAGAGAAGTACAGAGAGATAGGATGATGCTCCAACAACACTTTGATGACCTGATGAATATTGACATCAATTCAGATATAGACTGAGTGATTGCCTATGTAAGGGCAAAAGGAGGGTCTGAGGTTCCGTGATTTCTGGACCTGTGTCATAAAGGTCGTGGTTCTGTTACGAATTTGGTAACAGGGAACCGTAAACAGTGAGTTCAGCAAGTATGAGTGTTTTCGTCATGTTACACCGATGGATTCCCTGTGTATTTGAAGATTTCGTTCTGTACCCTCGGGTTCCATTTTGTGCATGACAGCCATTTTGTGGTTGCCCTCACATAGGCTGATGACTGTGGCCAAATGAGTCTTTTGGACATATACACCTTAGCTTGAGTTTGTGCTGCCTTCTGTTTGACTTGAGTGAACTGACCCTGTTGCCTGAAGCTGACCTTGCCAAAAAAGTTCTTGCCCTTTAGCTGATTAAGATTAAGGATCAGAGCACAGGACATCGTAAAGTTTTACCATACACAAACATGCCTTATCCTACTTCTATCTGTTTCTGTTTCTTCCTTTATGGTCTATTTATGATGTGGGTTGTGGTCCTTTTTATTATGGGTTTGTCCGGCTTGTCTAAAGAAGAATGTTTATCTTGGGTTTGTTTGATGATTAAATATGGGCTGGACAAACTGAAAAATGGGTTTGTCATCATGCAATGCTTTTTGTCGTGGAAACATGTGAGTGGTCAAACTGTAAATAAGGAATGTTTGCCTGAAGCACAATTTTTTGTATAAAAAGGGATGGCTTGCTTTGTAAAGTTGAGCAGTCTCCTGAGAACATACACTGTGTTGTACTTCTAGGACCTCTGTTACTGGCTGCAGCTATTTGATCTTTGATGCCACCAAGAAGTATCCCGTGTCTCTGTATTCTAAGACAGGTGAACCCGAAGACTTTGGGCGTGCCCCTGGCGCCGCTGGGTTTAAATCCCAGTTCTTCACTTTTTGTTTTTCTTCCTTTGTATGTCCTTCCTTCCTTCCTTCCTTCCTTCCTTCCTTCCTTCCTTCCTTCCTTCCTTCCTTCCTTCCTTCCTTCCTTCCTTCCTTCCTTCCTTCCTTCCTTCCTTCCCTCCCTCCCCTGTTTTTCTTCTCCCATCCACCCAGCACTATGTAAGAATAAGGGAGTGGCAGTGCCAGGCCCCTGACCAGCCACCTATCCTGCAGGCAGCAGCGTCAGCCAGGTGTACAGCCCCTGGCTATATTCAGTGAAGTGGCGGTGACAGAACTGTCTTTTTGTGTGCAGCGCCATCTCCCCTCCATGCTGACAACAGGCCTGGCAGTGAGTACCCCCTGCAGGAGTGTTGAATGCAATGGGGTAGGGTATGCCGATTTGTGCCGTAGACAAGCTTAGTTCGGTGCATCGTCCAGCAGCTGATGCGCCGCTGGGCAAATATCCTTAAGCGGCAGCAGGGGCTGCTCAACCTGCTCAGTCTAAAGATTCAGGGGCTCAGTGAGTTTTCATTATTTGTTGTGTTTGTGTTCCACAATGCTAAAATTTGTTTCTGAATAGCATGCTGCTCCCACTCAGAGGTAAGTTACGTTTACCTTACATTAGGATATTATTGTTATGTGATCGAGTTTCAGCTATGCAGGTGCTCGGCGCGACCTAATCTTACTCATCAGCGCTTGCTTTGGCTGATTAATTAAGAAGCCCTTGAATCAATCAATCAATCATAGTATTTTTAAAGCACACTACATACCTGTGAGGTTCTCAAGGCGCATGGGGGGGAACGCTGCTACAGTTCGAAGAGCCAAGTCCTGAGCAGACTCCTGAAGGTTAGGAGGTCTTCGGTGTGCCGTAGGCGGATAGGGAGGGTGTTCCACGTCTTGGCAGCGAGGTGGGATAATGATATGCCACCGGCGGTCACTCTTCGGATGCAGGGGATGGTGGTGAGGGAAAGGTCTGCAGTGTGGAGCCTGCGGGCGGTAGTGAAGCGGCTGAGTCGGCTGTTGAGGTATGCAGGTCCGGTGTCATGGAGTGCCTTGTGTGCGTGGGTGAGGAGCTTGAAGGTTATCCTCTTGTTGATGGTGAGCCAGTGCAGGTCCTTCACGTGGGGTGTGATGTGGCTGTGGCAGGGGATGTCAAGGATCAGGTGTGCGGAGGCATTTTGGATGCGTTGGAGTTGTTTCAGGAGTTTGGCGGGGGCTCCTGCGTAGATTGCGTTGCCGTAGTCCAGTCTACTGCTGATGAGGACCTGGGTGACCGTCCTTCGAGTTTCGGTGGGTATCCACTTGAAGATCCTGTGAAGCATCCGAAGGGTGTTGTAGCAGGAGGAAGAGATGGCGTTGACCTGCTTTGTCATGGAGAGTGTGGAGTCGAGGATGACCCCTAGGTTTCGTGTGTGGTTGGTGGGTGTGGGGGTGCTTCTAGTGCCGTCGGCCACCAGCAGTCGTCCCAGGCCGAGGGGGAGGAACCGAGGATGAGGACCTCCGTCTTGTCCGAGTTCAGCTTCAGTCTGCTGTTCCTCATCCAGCCTGCAACAGCCTTCATTCCTTCGTGGAGGTTGGTTTTGGCAGAGTGGGGGTCCTTGGTGAGCGAGAGGACCAGCTGGGTGTCATCGGCATAGGAGATGATGTTTAGGCCATGCTGTCAGGGGATGTGGGCGAGCGGTGCCATGTAGATGTTGAACAACGTTGGGCTGAGGGATGAGCCTTGGGGTACGCCGCAGATTATGTCGGTAGCTTTGGAGCGGATGGGGGAGGCGGACGCTCTGGGTTCTCCCGGTGTGGAAGGAGGTGGTCCAGTCCAGGGCCTTCTCTTGGATTCCAGCGTTGTGGAGGCGTGCTCTTAGTGTACGGTGGCAGACTGTGTCAAAAGCGGCTGACAAGTCCAGGAGGATGAGGGCCGCGGTTTCTCCATTGTCAAGCAGGATCCTGATGTTGTCGGTGGCGGCGATGAGGGCAGTTTCGGTGCTGTGGTTGCTGCAAAACCCGGACTGGGACGGATCCAGGATGTTGTTCTCTTCGAGTAAGCTGGTCAGTTGTTTGTTGGCGGCCTTTTCGATGACCTTCGCTGGGAATGGGAGCAGGGAGATAGGTCGGGAGTTCTTGAGGTCCGCCTTGGGTTTCTTTAGTAAGGCGTAGATTACTGCGTACTTCCAGGTCTTTGGGAAGGTCGCTGTCTCGAAGGAGAAGTTGATGGTTTTCTGGAGGTGGGGTGCGATGGTGCTGCTGGCTTTGTTGAAGATGTGGTGTGGGCAGGGGTCTTCAGGGCATCCAGAGTGGATGGTGTTCATGATGTTGATGGTGTCATCGTTGTTGATTTTTGTCCAGGCGAGCAGGCGGTTGGTGCGGGCGGTGGTCGTGGGAGTGCTGGTGTCAGCGGTTGCCAGGGTGGTGGTGGCATCAAAGCTGTCGTGGATGTCTGCGACCTCGCGATGGAAGAAGGTGGCCATTGAGTCGCACAGGGCTTGTGACAGTGGAATGTCGTTGGTATTGGAGCTGGGTTAGAGAGTTCCTTCACAATGCTGAAGAGTTCTTTGCTGTTGTGTGCGTTGTTGTTTGGCATTCCTGTGGGCTGTGTAGCTTTCCGGTGGTCTTTCATGGGTCCAGTTTTGTTCTAGTTTTTGGCAGGTTCGCTTGGAGGCCTAGAGGTCTTCGGTGAACCAGCTGGCTCTCTTGCTTGTGTGGGTGTTGGGGGGCTTCTTGAGCGGGGCGAGGGTGTTGGCGCAGTCATTGATCCATTGTCTGAGGCTGTGGGCTGCGGCATCAGGGTTGGTCATGTCCGCGTGTGGGCTCTGGGCAAGGGCGGTGGTTAGCTGGTCCTCTGTGATCTTGCCCCAGCTGCGACGGGGGTACTGTTGAGTGCGGTGGTGTGAGGAGGGTTTCCGGAAGGTGAAGTGGATCCAGCGGTGGTCGGTCCAGTGGAGTTCGATGGAGCGGTCGAAGAAGACGTGGGTACTTGCTGAGAAGATGGGATCAAGCGTGTGGCCAACGGAGTGAGTGGGTGTTGTGATGAGTTGTCTGAGTCCGAGGTTGCGGAGGTTGGCGATCAGGGTGGAGGAGTTGGAGTCGTTGTTGTTCTCGAGGTGGAAGTTCAGGTCCTCGAGGAGGATGTAGTCCATGGAGGCGAGGGTGTGTGCTGATGAAGTCGGTGATGGAGTATCTGAACTGTGGTCGGGGTCCGGGGGGTTTGTAGATGAGGGTGCCAATGAGGGTGGTGTTGGGGTCAGTGTGGATCTGGAAGTGCAGGTATCGTCGGAGTGTGTTGAGATTTTGAGAGTGTTTCTGTGGACAATGGCAATTCCTCCTCCTATTCCATTGGGGCGGGTCTTGCGGGTGATCTTGTAGCCTTCCCGGATGGCTATGGTGATGTCAGGTGCAGAGGAAGGGGTCAGCAAGGTCTCTGTCAGGAAGACGATGTGTGGGGCGTTGATGTCGAGTAGGTCCCAGAGTTCGACGGCCTGTTTGCAGGCCGAGCGGGTGTTGTTGAGCAGGATGTATCTGACAAAATTGGGTTCCTTGTTGGTCAGGTTGGCGGACCGGATGCGGGTGAAGCTGCAGTTCTGGCAGGAGAAGGGTCCTTTGGTGCACTTCGGGGCAGCCAGGCAGCAGGTGCGTGATCGTCCGGCGTTGAGTGTGTGGAGGGTGCTGGAGTCGTAGAAGAGGTGGGGGGCATGGTGTTCGAAGTGGCTAGGGGTCCTGGCGCTGGGCGCGGTCCAGGCACGGGTGGGTGCAGACGGTCTTTCCTTAGGCGCACCTTCGGCATGCCCGCTGCGCAAGGTCCCTGCGCAGCCGGTGTGTGGCCTCCATAGGAGGGGATGTGGGAGGGAGGAGCAGCTGGTAGGCGGGAGCGGGGTGGCGAATGTGAATGCAGGGGGCGGGGCCGCAGAGGACGCAGCGGCGGGAAACCACGAAGGGGGTATCGGGCGGGGGTCACTAAAATCAAAAGGGGATACAGGCAAAAACAGGGGCACAGGGAGACACAAAGCAAAACGGAGCAAGACAGCAGAAGATCAGAAGATGCACAGTGAGCAGTGGAACAAAATGCAAGGCAGTAGAAGCGGGCACAAACCAATCACCGGGGACTGCAGTAGCGGGTACAGGGCACACAGTGGGCTGTGTGGCGGTGAGGGGAGCGGCCTACCTCGTGACAGGGTCAAGGGTCCCTCTCCCTACCGCTGCGCGGCCTCCATAAGAGGGGATGTGGGAGGGAGGAGCAGCTGGGAGGCGGGAGCAGGGTGGCGAATGGTAATGCAGGGTGGCGGACCGCAGGGGACGCAGCGGCAGGAAACCACAAAGGGGGGAGCGGGCGGGGGTCACCAAAAGCAAAAGGGGACACAGGCAAAAACGGGGGCACAGGGAGACACAAAGCAAAAAGGGGCAAGACAGCAAAAGATCAGAACATGCACAGTGTGCAGTGGAACAAAATGCAAGGTAGTAGAAGCGGGCACAAACCAATCATGAGCAGCTGCAGTAGCGGGCACAGGGCACACAGGGGGCTGTGTGGTGCTGAGGGGAACGACCTGCCTGGTGACAGGGTCAAGAGTTGGAGACTCTTATGTTCTCCTGTCATCAGAGTGAATTAGTGATATCAGTTGGTTAGCGTCCTTTGTGACTTTATCTATGTAGCTCATTGAGTCCCGAGCTATTGCACTGTGATGTGTAGTTTGCATCAATGCAATGCAAGAAAGGGAGACCGAGTTGTGCCATCATGGAGATTTAGAAATGAGAAAAGAGTCAGAGACCATTCATTGCAATGGAACCCAAATCAAAAGAGTAAGCTCTCAACCAAGGCATGCACTTTTGTGTTTTCATTCACACCTGCAATGGCGAACATTTGAGACATCTTCTTTAGCTAGTCCTGTAGCAGATGGAACAGTGGGATTGCTTGGCCCATCGTACTCTCTTCCTTGCTAACTTCCCATCTGAAAACCTTAAAAGGGAGTAGCATTTGTGTCAGGCATTGTGCTAGGCCCCGTTACTCCACATCCATGGTCATAGCTTTCCCAACTGCGTTCCATTCTCTTTAAATGTCCTAGTCATTGATCTGTTTGTACTGCTCAAACAGGCGTTGCAACATTTAATAGGCTGAGTTCCAACTTGTTGGCACCTCCTGTATCAGGGCTTCAACTGTTACACTATTAGCATGCTGAATAATATGAAACTGCTTCCGGGCTTTAAAAGAATGGCTGAAATTAGTGAAGATTCTTCTGCAGGTCATCTCTGTGTTGCTGACTATGTTTTTTTTTATGCAAATGTATAGCAAAGGCACGCTGGCGAGAAGCATACAATGGCTACCAGCAAGCAATGAGGCATGGGGATCAAAGAACACGTGCAGGGCTATGGCAAAGGCTCACTTGCTTGATGCACAAAATGGCTGCCAGCCAGATGGCCAAAAAGCAAGCAGGGACACATGGGGAACAAAGAGAACACATGGACCTATAGACACAGACTCCACAAAATGGCTCTTTGCCACATGGGAGGGAGAGCAAAGTCAAACCAATGGTAGCCTATTGAAAAAACACACACAAACACTGGATAGACAATGGAGTCATGGCTGCACAGAAGATAACAATACCATTAACTCAGCAACGCCAAAAAAGAAAATTAACTGAGCTATAAAATATTTACAACAACACACATCCTCCCATGGCATCAATTATTACCCCACATATACACTATTTGTACACACAAAAAAAGTGTAATACAAAAAACACACCATAATTTGAATTTAATTCATTGTTATCCCTGCCCTAAATGATGTTTTAAAACAATATATGCCACAGAACAAGTTGCCTCATAAATTACTATCATTGTCCTGGCCTACTGGATGGCTCCTTGGCAGACTAGGCCACAGAGTAAAATAAATAAATATTGTAAATTTAACAATCATGAAGAAAATGTTCTGATCTGCGCAACATTGTTCCTTTACAACAGAAGAAAAGTTAAATGCAAAAATATAACTAACCCCCTACTGAAAATGCAGGCCACCCATTGCAGCAACTTTGAAATAATGAATTAAAGTACAAATAAATACTGGTGCATGCCCTCTATCAAACAAACAACACCTTTATACAAGAGTTGTTTAACTTACTTGTGAAAGCTCAAATACAAAGTCCTTAATTCCAATGTTATATATGAAGCAGACAAGGAGATTAATCCTTCCAGTTCCAAATCCAAATCCAAATGAAAAGTAACCAGGAGTTGGGCAAAGCACTGCGAGGAACCTGCTGGACAGAACTAGGAAGTAGGGAGTGTCTGGGGCACTTCCTTCCTGTTGGAAAAAAACAAAAAGGCCACACAATAAACCAACTACAACTGTCCATTGGAGAAGAAACTCCTCTTGAATACCTCTTTAACTGCTTCTTGAGCACAGAAGCTATTAGAGTTGTGTGTTTGCGACTACTATTGGCACTACATTGGCGCCGTCGCGGCCAGAAGCCGTGAGAGAAGGCATGAAGTCTCACATATGCTCACTAGTGCCCTGAGAAAATCATGGTGCTCACAAGCGACAGCCAAAACAAATCTTAAGAACGCAAATGGAATAAAATTCCGCTTCACACGCAGAAGGAGGAATTCAGGAACTCTGATCTCTCTGTGCCCAAATTCCGCAAACGCATCAAAGGGAATTTACCGCCTGGGCCTACTCACAAACAGTATATCATTGAAAAGTATGTCAAATGCTGCTGACAGAAAGTTATTCTTATTAAATGTCATCCTCAGCTCATTCAGAAGAGTGACCAATACAGTCTTCTTAAGGAGATGTCTAACACATGCTTTTTTCCAATCCCGGAGAATTAATCCTCAGAACAAGGAGACCTTACATATAGGGCGTAGGACTTCTGATACGATGTCCACTAGAGAATTCCATACTCTAGTTGACATCAGATCATTGGGTGAACCAGACATAATAGTATGGAGTGCCAATAAATTGTGCTCCGCCAGCGGAGTTCTCAGAGTTTTGCCCACTCTACGTTACGCTAGTAATGTGGAGTTCTGGCAAAACTCTGCCAACTACCACTTGGCGCTGTTTTTTCTCACACGTGGCTCATCAACATTCAGTTGGCAAGTGAGAGTGAGAATTGGTCTACCCTAGTGCAATTATCAGCCGCTAGAACAGCACCCAGCTAGATTTTCTCAACAAGGGCAGTCACTTCCGATCGTTTGCGGTGAGAAAGATGCCACTAGAGTTGAAAATCTACTTGAGCAGCAGCAAAGAAGCAACGCCTTCTGGTGTGCCTTTCACTCTGCTTTTACAGTGCGAAACATGCTACAATTCAGCACAAGTCTGACGATATACTGATTTCCACCCACACACAAAACTCTGCAGAATCTCGCAGAGCTTTTATGTAAATCCTCAGAATTCCGCAGAAGTGAACTATACAAGTTCCACTTACCCTTACATAAAAGATCATGCTAATTCACCAAAGTGTCTGTCGGATATCTGACCGATATCTAACCCAGAGCTCTCATCAAACTGGTACTACCTACAGAACCATCTTCATCTATGTTCGGAGAGTCATCAACTTCCCTGATAATCAAATGGTCATCTCTGTGACTTTCATCTGAGAATTCAGCTAAGAAAAAAGACCGAAAAGTTACAATTATGTGTCAAGAGGCTGCTTAACAAAGACAATTTTTGATGATTGTCATTTCAAGTGTAAATTATGAAGGTCCTGCATGGTAGATAAAACACACCTTTACTCCATGTTTCATGCGGGCACTCGCATAGTACAATGCAGCGCAAAATGTAGAGTAAGTTTAGTATGTGGTCCACTTGAGATTTCAATCTATACTTAATCACCATTGACCCATAATCCCAGTCTGATCAATTGAATCTTTATTGCCTGTCGTTGAGGAAAGAAAGTGCACCTCTTACCCAGCCAGTTATACCCCAAAAAGGACTCTGCTCAGAAGAACCACAGACAACTTCTAGCTTTTAAAGCTTTATTATAAAGTAAGTGATAACTGTAAATACAAACATCTCAAAAGGAGATTCACTAGATATACAGGTCCAACTACATACATGTGACCTCTGAAAACTCTCAATCGAGTAAAGAAAACTACTAACACAAGCTCTAAGAATAATAAGGCCATTAACATAGTCACATACTGAAGTCTCTCCTTCATTTAAATTTGGAGGGAAATTACAGGTTAGGCTGTCCCTACCCTGCTCTAGATGGTATCCCTACTTAACAAGGTCTCAACCTATCAAAAAGGTGTCAGCTGTGAATGACTTCCTAAGAAGATCACCCACTCTTAGTCTCTAGATGAAACCTATAATCACCAATCATGACCCCTCTCTGCCTACCCATCCGCTCTCTAAAGGGTCCTCAGGCATCTGCTCTATCTCCTCCCAGGGGTGCTGTCCCTAATACAGAACACAACAATTTTGGAGACGCCCCTCGCGAGACGCCTCTCACGTGGTGTATCTTCTGGCTTTTTCCATGATGAGGCCTCGTGCGTTAGAGTTGACCTTGCTTCGCAGACTCTTCTCCGGCCCGCTGATACCCCCTAAAACATTCCAAAACTCCTACATGTCTGAGCCGTCCTCAGAACAAGAATCTATTCATGTTTAATATTATAATTGGATCCCCCTTCTGCCTTGTCGACAGACGTCTGCAGTCAAAGCCCCCATTTCATAAACTTCTAACAAAACTCGAAACATTTCTCTTCAAAGACCAATATGTGTAATGCAATGACTAAAACATTTCAGGCCTACAGCATTTCTCATAAGGGTTGTAACATTCAAATCTTTTTTCTTCATTTAATGGCATTTTAACACTCTATTCTATGATTAGGTAAACACATCTATAAAATATAAACCTATAACACTCTTAACTATTAAACATTATTTAGTGCAACCCACATCATGAAAATGAAAACCTTTCCCAAAACCCTTTCTACCCAGGCCCTGAGGCCTACCACGTTCTACGTTTAACCGCATTGCCATCTCTCAGTTTAGCAGCTACATGACATGGGTTCAGGATTAATCATGTCCAATAAAGTATTCATGAGTATACATTTCTGCATTAGTTCCACTTCTACTTAAATCTCTAAGTTAATCACACAATTCAGAATATAAATGATTATATCATTGGCACTCATGGCATTTCTCTTCATGATAGTGCGTATTACATGTAAAAATGATGTACTACTGCAATTCGTTCAATTTACGCTCTCTCAGTTCCCCCCTTTGATGACCTCTCGGGGTCATCACCAACTTTCAAACTGCAGTAATAGCTAATGCACCTCGTTTATGCGTTTCCAGAGCTCTCAGGCTCCTGTACTGATTATCTTGGATCGCAGCTAATCTCTCCAGCTGCTCTCTATGTGCTTTCTCCAACCTCCTGGCTCTGTACCATTGGAATGCTCTCACCAATCCCCATAACACGATCCCACAGATCAATATTATGATGATGGGTTTCAATATACTCCACACAAAGCTTTTGCCTAATGCGGCAAACCAACTTCCAGCTTTATTTAGCCCATGGCCCACCTTTTCCCAAACAATTTCCCTGCTCAAATCTTCGATCTCCTTATGAATATTAGTTATGTTCTTAATAACTTTTTCAAGAGGCTTTGAATTGTCTGGAATGTAGGTACAACATTCCTGGACCTTCAAAGCCTTACAGACTCCGCCCTCCTTTGCTAATAGGACGTCTAGGGCGAGACGGTTTTGAAGAACCATGGCCCTTATCGATTGCATCTCTCCTTCTACCAGCATTAGGGAATGAGCAGTGCTGGCAGACAACCTGTCTACGACTGTTGCCAGTCGTCTAATTTTGACATCATTGAGAATAAGTCCTAATAGAGGAAATACAGCTCCAAATACATCTCCAACCATTTCTGCATCCCCTATGGCTCTTCTCCCTCTCGTGTTTGCCTTGCCCTTGATGGTCCCTATCTCTTGGGCATGATATATTTTGGGGAAGACAATTGCCAAGTAACATGAGCCATACCAGTTGTCTGGCAATCTCACGTAAGCATTTCCTCCACAGACAAAATATACATTTGGAATCACTTGCATTTCCTTAAGAAAGTCTTTAGTGTAGTACTCTATATTGAAAGCATGTTCACAACTGACTTCTCCCACATAAACATTTTCGTAATATGTTTGGGGTCTGTGTAGACATAACTTTCCTCTCTGCGCTTTATCCAAAGCTATTGGACCACTACTACCCTTCCTCTTGTGTGCCTTCTCTTCATCGGTCCAATCTATCTTCCATTGTCCTGATTTTCTCAAAATCTTCTGTCTTCTGTATCTATCATCCACCTGCCCTATAAACTTTTTCTCAACTTCTGACACCTTACATGTCAGATTGTTTCTACGGGCATGTGAAGTATCTAAAGTAATCCAAGGAATGAAAAACTTAGCCAACCTGTCCTCACTCTTCCAGTAGTCCCATTTGTTCATCGCCTTATAATTCGGGACTTCTGGTAACACTGCATCATAATTGGAGAAATAGTATTCAAAACTATCTCTCCCATAGAATATACTAAGCAATAAGCTACATGTGATGCCATATGTCAGCGGGAGATGATGATACCTAATGCCTTCGTCTACAGACGCCGGCAACTGCATGCAGACGTAACAGTCCTTCACGTCCATAGCATCAACATACTCATACAAAAGTTTGGCATAAGCATTTGACTTAAAGTTCCCTTGGGACTCATCTACGTGTAACCTACGAGCTTCTGCAGCTAACAGCGCTTTCTCTTGAGTGTTTTCCCTCTTCTCACCAAGTACTATAGGTGTAAGCGTTTCTACAGGTTTCACATCAGTTACCTTTGACTCCTCCTCACGTCCCTTTACATAGGAAACAGTCACTACCAAGACTATTAGTATTATCACTCCTACTATTAGTGTACCTATTATACATTTAGCTCTGCGATTCTGGGTGCCGGCCTCCATTTCATCAGACAGTGTGGCTCTCTCTTGTCCTTGCACAAAGTTCTCTTCTTCTCGTTCCTTTACAGTCTCTTTTACTCTCTCTTGTCCTTAGAACCACACAACTGGAAGCTGACAACCTTCTTTCGCAAAAGTCCTTTAAAAAGTTCAATTCAGACAACCCTAGCCCTTCTCCGTCAACTAAAGGGAAGTCCCTATTATTCTCAGCTTCCTGGGCGCTAGGTAATCTTCTTTTCTTCTTGCTTATTTACAAAGTCTTTTAAGCATCTACAATAAGGTTTGTACCTGCAGCTTCAATAGCAAAGTTCAATATTTCCAAGCGAAGAGTGTGATCTTCATGAGCTGTCATCTTTGTACCAAAGTCGGGGAATTGCAATTCTGTGAAAAACATGTGCTTTAACCTGCTGAGGCGGGGAGGTCTGGGGAGCATGAAAGTTAGTGACCCTTCTTGTTCGATTCCGGGCACCAACAGTCTTATTTCCACTGTGACGATGGGCTCAGAAGTGGACACCACCACCGCTCGGATCCTCCCTGTTATCTGATCCGAAGACATTTGACACCATGTAGGTCCACTCAGGGGTGGAGTACCTTCTGCTAGGCACACGCACTCTTCTTGACCTTCTCAAGTCTGGTGCCTCAGCGCCCTGAGCACCTTCTTCCGAGTCTGAGTCTTCCGTTACTGGAGCAAGGGTTCTCTCTGGAGTTGACCTCTGGCCGGAGCTCCTTCTTTGCGGCCAATTAGCTTCTCCACATACCCTTCTGCTCCTCCTTCTCCGGGTCTGTTCACGCTCCCTTTCAGCCTGCTCAGTCTCTGATTCAGTCTCCCAGCTACTTTCTCCTTCAGTAGCGTCTTCTGTCTCGCTGTTGTACTGACCGTCCTCAGCTTGGTCAGACTCACTTCCTGCTTCTTCAGGCACCTCTACAGCTTGGCTAGCCCCCTCTATGGCTTCTCGGTCCTCCGCTGGACGTCTATCCGAGAGAGGAGCTGTTTCTTCCAGAGGTGCTGGAACCCTACGCGTATGCGACGCGTGGATCCAGTTGGGCAGGCTTCCCACTTTGACAGCTGTGTTCGTGATCAGGATGATCTGGTAGGGTCCACGCCAACGAACATCCAGGCAGTTTCTTCTCACGTATTTCCGTATGAGGACCCAGTCCCCAGGGAGCAGGTCATGGCATACCTCCTGTCTTGACGGAACCTCGGCAGCCTGCACCTGGAAGGACACAGAATGAATGGCGTCAGACAGCCCCTTGCAATAGTCCAGGATCATATCATCTGAAATGTTCAACAGTGCAGTAGTGGGTATTGATGGCAACCTCATTGCTCTCCCCATCAACACCTCGTGCGGTGATAGCCCCGTTCTTCTATCTGGGGTACTACGAAGGCTCATAAGGACCAATGGCAACGCATCAGGCCAACTTAGGGACGTTGATGAACACATCTTAGCAAGTCGGGCCTTAATGGTGCCGTTTATCTGCTCCACGATTCCTGAAGCTTCTGGTCGGTAACTGCAATGCAATTTCTGATCAATGTTCAGAGCTGCACAAATCATCTTCACAAGCTCGCTGTTAAAATGTGTCCCTCTATCTGATTCCAAAGAGGCCGGTACCCCGAAACGCGGGATTAGCTCTCTAAGCAGTAACTTAGCCACTGTAAGGGTGTCACACCTGCGTGTAGGGTACGCCTCAACCCATCTGGAGAACACACAAACAACCACCAGGACATAACGGAGGCGGTTACACCTCGGTAGTTCAATAAAGTCCAACTGCATGCGATTAAATGGACCTCCAGATCTCCCTATGTGACTCAGTGTAACTGGTGTCTTCTTCCCTACATTCAACTGCTGACAGGTCACACAACGTTGGCACACTGCTTCTGCTGCTACTCTAAATCTAGGATTATACCAAGTTTGCCTAAATACTCTCAGCATAGCATCTCTTCCTAGATGTACAGGGCCATGTATCTGTCTTGCCATTGGGCTCACCATTTCATTGGGTAACACTGCTCTTCCATCTGCTGAAACCCAGAAGTGGGACTCACCCACCACACATCCTGCCTTTTCCCAGGACTGTTTTTCATCATCTGGTGCATTGTCTTGCATGCACTTTAGTTCGTCCCAAGTATCAACAGTTTCCAAAATCATAGCCAATTCTGTCCTTACATTTATTCCTCCTACTTCCACCTCGGTGAAATTGTACCCTTGTTCGGCACAATACCGTGCGACTTCGTCGGCATATCTATTGCCCTGTGACACGAAGTCCATATTTCTGGTATGTGCGGCACACTTCACGACTGCGATACCTGCTGGACATTGCAAAGCCTCTAACAATAGACGCACAAACTCTCCATTGCGAATGGGAGAGCCTGAAGACGTCAGGTAACCTCTCTGAGACCACAGTTGCCCGTAATCATGAACTACGCCGAAACCATATTGGCTGTCTGTATATATGGTGACTCGAATTTGGTTGCTTGCCAAACAAGCACGGGTCAATGCAATAATCTCAGCTACCTGAGCGGAGTGTACTCCTTCCAGGCATCCAGCTTCCACAATTCCAGAAATCGTACAAACAGCATAAGCTGCTCTCAACTGCCCAACTTCGTCTCTTACACATGAGCCATCAACAAAGAAAATTTCATCGGGGTCAGTCAATGGCTCATCCACGATGTCGGGTCTCGGTTTGGTGCATAGTTCAGTCACATCGAGGCAATCATGGTCTGTACATTCATCATCGTTTTCAATACCATTTGGGAGAGGCATCAAGGTAGCAGGATTCAAAACTGAACATCTCTTGAGGGTCACGTTCTCTGCAGCAAGTATGACTTGTTCATAGCGCGTGAGCCTGCTATTAGTCAGATGCTGTGTTTTGGTCCTGGTCATTAACAGTTCAACAGAATGGGGCACGTATACCTCTAACGGGTGCCCCATAACTATGTTCTCACACCGCTCTATGCTGACACCGGTTGCGGCAACGGATTTGAGACATCCGGGCAACGCTGCGGCTACTGGGTCTAAAGTAGCAGAGAAGTAAGCAACTGGTCTACGGGCACTCCCGTGGATTTGGGCTAACACAGCCAAAGCACAACCCTCTCTCTCGCAGCAGTAAAGCAAGAATGTTTTATCGTAATCCGGCATTCCCAGAGCAGGAGCACGACACAGGTCCTCTCTCAGCTGCAGGAACGCCATCAAACAGTCATCGTCCCATGGTACCGGATCACTCACCTCCTTGTGCGTCAGTTTCTGCAAGGGTTTTGCTTTCAGTGAAAAGTTTGCAATCCACTGTCGGCAATAACCCACCATTCCTAGAAACATCCTGACTTCTCTCTGTGTCTTGGGCGTACTCATTTTCATGATCGCCTCTATTCTGTCTGGTGACACTTTTCGTTTTCCTTTCTCTATTCGATGTCCCAGGTACTGTACCTCTGTCAGACAATACTGCAATTTTCCCGGGGACACCTTATGCCCATTTTCAGCTAGGTGATTTAGCAAAGCAATGGAGTCCTCCCTGCACGCTTCTTCTGTTTCTGACGCCACAAGAAGGTCATCTATGTATTGGACCAGAACTGACTTCTGGGGCAATACCAGATTTTCAAGATTCTTCTTCAACAGCTGATTAAAAATCGATGGGCTTTCTGTATACCCCTGAGGGATACGACACCATGTTAATACGCGATTTTCCAGCTTAAAAGCGAAAAGGAAATGGCTATCTTCGTCCAATGGAATCGAGAAGAAAGCCTGACAAAGGTCAATCACAGTGAACCACTCGGCTTGAACCGGTATCTGAAACAGTATCACAGATGGATTCGGTACCACAGGGCAACATGAAACGACTATTTTATTAACCTTTCGGAGGTCCTGCACTATTCGGAATTTCCCATTTGGTTTCTGCAAACCCATAATCGGGGAGTTACATGGACTACCCACGATTTCCTTCAGTATTCCCTGCTTAATCATGGACTCGATCACAGGTTTGATGCCTGCAATCGTTTCTGGTGTCAATTTATATTGGGGTGTTCTTGGAAACTCAGCATGTGGTTTCACTACTATTTTCACTGGTTCTACCCCTTTAACCAATCCAATGTCCTCTCCAGTGAAATCCCACACTTCCGGGGCTACTGTCTCTCTCAGATCCCAGGGGAGCTCATCCACAGTCAAAGTAGGGTACAGCTCCACACATATCCTGGAATTTGCGACCTTAAAATCTGCATCTTTATCATTAGTCAATAGCTCTACTCCTTGTGGTGTGCAGTATATAGTACAATTTAACTTGCACAAAAGGTCTCTTCCCAACAGACATACAGGGCTGGAATCACACACCACAAACTGATGTTCATCGCTATACTTCCCTATTTTCACCTGCACAGGTTCAGTCAGTGGGCTGGTCATTCTCCTATTAGCGACCCCCACCACCTGTATTGTCTCTCCTGACATGGGCAAGCCTGGAACTGCTGCTGATCTGATCGTGGACCTAGTGGCTCCTGTGTCCACCAGAAAAGTCGTAGGGAACCCTGCCACTTCTGCCTCTACATAGGGTCCCCTTTGGTCCACGTCTATGGCTGCCCCGAGGGTACAGTCTTCCCTTTCTACTCTCTGTCCTGTTAGTGGATCAATGTAATAGCATTCCTCTCCTCCTACAAACAGAGGCATCTGTCTATATGTCCTTCCCATCGTTGCTACTCTGGGTGGCTGGGGAAACTGGGCTCGGGGAGGAGGCCCCCCCCCTTTGAGCACCTTTCCTTGGTATTGCGTTACCCCCCCTTTTTGCACATTTCTGACCTCTTCCTCTTCCTCCATCTCCTGTTCTCCTATCTCAACATTGTATGGACACTCGCGTTTCCAATGCCCCACCTCGTTACACTGGTGGCACCGTGTCGTTTTCTTCAAGGTGGCTATGTCTACTCTGGGTCTAAAAGTAGAGTTTTCCTCATTGCCCTTATTCTGACTAAACTGTTTCTTTCCGCCCGTTCCAGTCCCTTGCGGCGGCTGCTGCTGTCCCCCCTTTCCGGCTGCTTGCATCTGCACCAGCATCAACTTTTCTTTTAGCTTCTTTGCCTTGGAGTCTATCTCATCACAACAGTATCTAGCATATCTCAGGATTTCATCTAAAGGTTTGTTTTTCCAACAAATCAGATGTTGCTGAATCATCAAACTAATGTCAGATCTCAAACCAAGGACAAACTTGGACACAAATTGCCCTATGTCCTTTGGATCCATTACATCCAAGCCGCTGTACTGTTTAAAAGCTTTCAGCAATCTCTCATAATATTCGTGAACTGTCTCTTTGGGTTCTTGTCTAGTTCGATCTATTTTGACCCAATCTATGTCCTGCATTGGCACTTTCTCTTTCAGCCATGTCATCACTTTCTCGTATTTTGCCATCACAATCTCAGACGGTCCATTAGTTGCAGAATCCCTATCTGGCTCTGTCGTGGGCCACTCGACGCTAACCTTACATGCTGTCCACAAATCTCCTGGCACTACGATGTCAAACAGCGTATTCAGATCTATCCAAAGGACCTTTGAGATTTTCACAAATCTTTCAACCTGCTTATACCACTCCACTGGATTTTCCCGCAACTTAGGGAAGGAAGTGGTAAAAGCAGCTAAATCTCCTCTACTCCATGGCACGTGCACATAGTTCCCATTTGCGACTTCACGCAAGGGGTATGCTTCCATTCCCTGCAGTCCTCCTGGAGTCGCAGCAAACGTGCTTCTCCTGACGGTCCCTTTCTTGGACCACCTCTCTTCCCACTTATCTAATGTCCTCCAAGTCCTTATTCCAGTGATCAGTTCCCTTATGTGCGTTTTCAATCCTATTGTCCTTCTCTCATCTAGGTCTCGATCTGAATAATGTAATCTGTGATTACCCTGCAATGCTTTGGTCCTCGACAAATCCACCATATATTTGCCTGCTAATTCAACCAGCTTCTCATGAGTTGTTCTCGCTTTCCGAGTAATGTCCTTTGCCATAAACAGTATTTCATCCTGCTCATACATTTCCAGTCTTTCTAAAGGCAAGAGACCCTCCACCATGTCATCCAGATCTGATCTTAAGCTGGCGACATCAAGTCTCTTGGCTTTTATCTCAGTCCTCAGTATTTCTTTTGTAGGGGGTTCTCCCGTCTCTCTGCCATCCCAACTCCGAGCCCTCCGCTTAGACTCCGGAGAGTTAAGGAGAGCCCTACCTTCCTCCCATCTTTCCAAATCCCACGCTCGACCATCCTGTCTAGGGAGGTGGTGAAACACAGGCCTATTTCCCCCTAGTCCATTTTGTCCATTTTCCTTTGCTCGCCTTCCTTCTTGGCAAGATTCACCATTATTCTCTGTCCTAGCCTCATTTTCTCGTATTCTAGTGTCACTCAGTATCCGATAAGATCCTTCCCGATCCCCCATATCCCTAGAGCTACGTTCTTGTCGGTAATTACAGGGATCCTGGCGAGACCTCTCACAACTCTCGTTCTGTCCTTCATTACCGGACACCTGATGAGTGCACTTAAAACTATTTCTATATTCCTGCGTTCTCCGATCTCCCTCATTGTGCATTGCACGGGACAACCCCTCACACTCGAAGCCCCCTTTTTCCAACTCTGACCTTCCCCTTCTTGGGCCAGTATCCTCTCTCCGATCTTGTTCCCTCCCGTCCCACTCTGGACTGCTTTCTCCAGCCCCACAGTGAGTTCGGGTTCTGCTATCTTGGCTTTCTCTTTCAGCTTCTGCTGCTCTGCTTCTCTTGTGAGCCTCTATAGCCTCGTCCCACTCTCTCATATACTCATTTAGCTCCTGGAAGGATTTTCGTCCTGTTCCTCTAAAATCCACTGGCCATCTAGGCTCCCTCGGATCCCCTCCTGGGTCCTCTCTTGTTTGTGCTGGGGTGCTCCACTCTCTCGGTATCGGCAACTGACTCGGGGAATTGATCGTACCATTCCTCCTTACCGTGTCTGCTCTTTCTCTGTCGCCTCGTACCCGTTCCTCTCTTCTAGCTCTTTCTGGGTCGTACATCGATACTATAGGACCTATGGTGACGGGTACTTGTAGTGCATCTGGTAATGGGTAGGATGTGGCACACTCCGTTTCCGGACCCCTTTGTACCACAAACCTTCCGACCACCTGTTGCACCTGACTAGGTTGGGGCAGTTCCTTCTTTGCCTCGGGATCCCATTCTGAACTGGAAAGCGGTCTATACTCTCCTACTTTGTCCCCCTCTTTTTCACTCTGCTCGGCATCTCCCTCTGCTCTGATATACGGGGGTGGCCTGTCTGACAATAGTCTATTTATCAAGCTGTCTTCCGTTTCGCTCTCCTCATCTTCTTCTAAGGGGGTTTTGTTCCCGGGCATTTCTAATACTGGGTACAATCTATTTACTTCCATGTTATGCACTCTCCATCTTTTAGCATCCGCATCCCACTTAGCCTCCTGCACTGCCCTTACCGATCGTTTCACCCTTTCTTGTCGTCTATTCAGGTTCCTCTCGTGCGCTGCCCTTAGCCATGCATTGAGAGCTTCAAACTGGGTTGGTCTAGGCATGGGTCTCATTGAAGTCATGACTGCTTTCAATCTATGTAACACCTCTAATCTGAACGTCCCGTACTTCGGAAACGTCAGTTCCTCGTTTCCTTCTGTGATCTTGCTCCACTCCGTAATCCACAATATTGTGTGGAGCCCCACATTTTCAGCCATATAACGGGCTGGCGTACCCTCCGGCGGGACTTCTTCCCCTTCATATAACCCTTGCCTCTCTTTCTTAAACAGCGCTCTTAACCACTTAAAACACTTCATAATTTTACACACAATTTTCAGCCTCGATACTCTGTTTACTTCCTGATATCTATCCACCAATCCTAGCGCGGCTTTGCTGGCTGGCCTATCACAGCGCGGTCTTTCTCCGGCCGGCCAATCCCAGCGCGGCACCTTTTGACGTCACTAATCTCCGCTTCGCAGCAGTACCCCTCCTTTCTCAACTCGTCTCTCGGTCATGCATGCGTCCCATTCATCCGCCGAAAAGTGACTACTTCCGACCAAGCCGTCACTTCTCTTGACTGTACGTCCACAGTCTATCTGTAATTGTCAGACCAATTGACGAAACGTCCTCCGTCTCTCTGATAGGTTGCTTACACACAGTAACTTCCGACCAGCGTCCGTTACTCACACACTCACTCTTCCGTTCCCCCTATCTCGGTCCTTCGGGCGATCAATGGTACCTCATGACCCCCTTTACTCCGGTTTGACAATTACTCTGGATGTCCGATACACCCGAACCACTTAAGCTCACTTTGAACTTAAGATTTTCACCGGTTGCGCGCGCTCACAACCTGTTCCACAGTCACTCTACAGGCATTCAACTCCGCCAGACATTACAACATAGATACAATACAAAAACACCGCAATCTAACACGCATGACCCTTTATACTCACTCTCGACCGATACTGCTGCTTTTCTGTCCTACGTCATCCGGACCTTCTTCGGCAGGTGGTTCTTCCGATCATCGATCACTAGGGGCCTTGGGGCAATCTAACCTGGCCTAGGTCACCTTCCTCAAGAAGACAACCATCCTCTGTAGCTACCAACTGGTCCACTTGAGATTTCAATCTATACTTAATCACCATTGACCCATAATCCCAGTCTGATCAATTGAATCTTTATTGCCTGTCGTTGAGGAAAGAAAGTGCACCTCTTACCCAGCCAGTTATACCCCAAAAAGGACTCTGCTCAGAAGAACCACAGACAAC
This sequence comes from Lissotriton vulgaris, assembly GCF_964263255.1. NCBI lineage: Eukaryota > Metazoa > Chordata > Amphibia > Caudata > Salamandridae > Lissotriton > Lissotriton vulgaris. The sequence continues at coordinate 742,226,918 of NC_141695.1, read as the reverse complement.
TTCTAGCTTTTAAAGCTTTATTATAAAGTAAGTGATAACTGTAAATACAAACATCTCAAAAGGAGATTCACTAGATATACAGGTCCAACTACATACATGTGACCTCTGAAAACTCTCAATCGAGTAAAGAAAACTACTAACACAAGCTCTAAGAATAATAAGGCCATTAACATAGTCACATACTGAAGTCTCTCCTTCATTTAAATTTGGAGGGAAATTACAGGTTAGGCTGTCCCTACCCTGCTCTAGATGGTATCCCTACTTAACAAGGTCTCAACCTATCAAAAAGGTGTCAGCTGTGAATGACTTCCTAAGAAGATCACCCACTCTTAGTCTCTAGATGAAACCTATAATCACCAATCATGACCCCTCTCTGCCTACCCATCCGCTCTCTAAAGGGTCCTCAGGCATCTGCTCTATCTCCTCCCAGGGGTGCTGTCCCTAATACAGAACACAACAATTTTGGAGACGCCCCTCGCGAGACGCCTCTCACGTGGTGTATCTTCTGGCTTTTTCCATGATGAGGCCTCGTGCGTTAGAGTTGACCTTGCTTCGCAGACTCTTCTCCGGCCCGCTGATACCCCCTAAAACATTCCAAAACTCCTACATGTCTGAGCCGTCCTCAGAACAAGAATCTATTCATGTTTAATATTATAATTGGATCCCCCTTCTGCCTTGTCGACAGACGTCTGCAGTCAAAGCCCCCATTTCATAAACTTCTAACAAAACTCGAAACATTTCTCTTCAAAGACCAATATGTGTAATGCAATGACTAAAACATTTCAGGCCTACAGCATTTCTCATAAGGGTTGTAACATTCAAATCTTTTTTCTTCATTTAATAGCATTTTAACACTCTATTCTATGATTAGGTAAACACATCTATAAAATATAAACCTATAACACTCTTAACTATTAAACATTATTTAGTGCAACCCACATCATGAAAATGAAAACCTTTCCCAAAACCCTTTCTACCCAGGCCCTGAGGCCTACCACGTTCTACGTTTAACCGCATTGCCATCTCTCAGTTTAGCAGCTACATGACATGGGTTCAGGATTAATCATGTCCAATAAAGTATTCATGAGTATACATTTCTGCATTAGTTCCACTTCTACTTAAATCTCTAAGTTAATCACACAATTCAGAATATAAATGATTATATCATTGGCACTCATGGCATTTCTCTTCATGATAGTGCGTATTACATGTAAAAATGATGTACTACTGCAATTCGTTCAATTTACGCTCTCTCATATGCATTAAAAAGGCCCATGAAAACAGGGCACATTGTATGGTGCCGCATTAGCACCCATGCAAACGTTAGTACATACAGCCCTCGGTCTCCATTGGAAAGTACCTGATATGGGTTACACTGTTAAAACGTATCTGAACTTTTTCAGTTGCATTAATTCTACATTCACAACAGAACATGTCAAAGTCCCTATGCTATGGCACTTAAATTTGGGGGCTGGTGAACTCGTCATGCACCAATAATTGTCTAAGATTACTGACATCATTTGTGGTTCGAGTCTTAAATAAGCAGAAGACACCAAAATTCCATATTTGCACGCCTGTCATCATGCGGAGTTGCGCACCAGAGCACAGACAGGGTTTGTGAGTTAATGGACGTTAGAAAGCCCACATATTTCACTTCCCTTCGCTTGTCTACTTTGGCAGCTTGGCCCTGTTATAATCCCCTATGTACCTGCCAAAATATTTATATTTGCATATCTGACATTACTTTATTGCTTAATTACCGCATGCTGGATGCATCATTTTCCACTGCGCCACATTAGTCATCCGTCACTCCGTCGGCAGCTCAACCGAGCATCAGTCAATGGCGCAAAATACCCTTCGATTTTTCTATGGAAAGTCAAGAAATCTTAGCTAATATTGCTTTTCAAAATTATTTTATTCAGCGTGAGCTGACCTATTGTGCAGCGGCAATCATGCGTTATGTAAATTCACAGCAGACTTGGAGTGCATTGTTAATATGAATCCCCCCGTTTGGGTGATTTCCAGAGCATCATGGAAGGCCTGTTATTCTTGTGAGATTCGTTATTAACCAGCACGGTGGTGGCCTTGAGGGACCCGAATAGGAGTTTGGTGCCAAGAGGTTGAGTCACTGAGGTCCCAGATTGGCCAGCTCTCAGCCTCACGGAGGGAGACCCCGTCGTCTGCACATTAATATCACTTTTACCATCCTGTAAGCGGTTTGCTCCATAAACATCTGTTCAGCCCTAAGTATGTATAGAACAGCATTTTAGAGCCATTGGTCCGTTTCAATCTGAAACACGCTATTAACAGATTTGTAATGCTTGCTAACATATACCGAAACACTTGATTACATTTCCTGATTTCTACTTCAATATGATTACAGAAAAGAAAAAAAGTTGTTTGTGGTGACGGTCACAAATAAAAAAAAATCAGAAAAATAATCTGTGCCCAGCAATTTGACAGCCCTTGAGGGTGACGTGGACTGATACATTGCAAAGCTGTGATTTAGCTGCAAGCAGGAAGCGTCCCTATGATGACGATTGCACACCCGCTCATCTGCACTATAGTCTTTGTGACTGAACCAATTGGAATACTGTGCTTACAAAAATAAAGATGTCTTTATCCTGTTTTAGGACATATTTATTGAAGCTTGTTAACAATTACTATTTCTAAATCGGTTTCTCCTTCGGGTTGATGAAAAGCACCACTACTGCCATATGATTAAAGTGTTAAATGACGTCACATCTTCCGATGTGGTCATGTCAAAGGGAGCCTGGGCAAACGTATTTATTACGTGAGAATGGTGTAAACGTTTTGTGCGTCACTATTATTTGTGTGCCATTAACAATGTGCATAATAGGGACCTACGCTCAAATTCACACAGGCACTGTGTACACTCGTATGATGTAATTGCCACTGAAGCAATTTTGCTATGACCTTTAAAGTTGCTTTGTCCGGCAGAGCTCCACCCTTGTCGAATGTGTAGGGGTGCTCTTCCATTTACTCGCCAGTTTTAGCATGATGATAATGGATCTCGAATAACGGATTAGAGTTACTAAAGGTGACCCGCTCATTGGAAATTACTGGTTCCAAAAATACCATGGGGCATATTACCAAGCAATAGCGATAATTATCGCTATTGCTTGGTTAGAGACAAAAAATTATCGCTGACCGGCGGCGATTTTTATCGCAAATAAACCTTGGTATTACCAAGGTTTATCGCAAATGCGATAAAAAACGGCTGCAATGCATGAATATCGCTGAAAAGTCAGCGATATTCATGCATTACCGAGCTAATGCTCTTAGCCATGTTATCCACCTTCCATTGGATAACATGGCTAAGAACTGCTCAGGGCAGGTGTTAGCTTTTGGAGATATTCGCGCTTAGCGCGAATATCTCCAAAAGTTGGTAATAGGAGATAGCGATGTTAGCGACTGTTTCCAGTCGCTAACATCTTGGCACGCCCACTTTGCATGTCATTAGTGATAAATATCACTGACATGCAAAGCGGGGCCCAAGATGGTCGCTATCTCCAACTAGCTGTCTCTAACTGGTGTTAGCGACAGCTAGGTAATAGGGAGATAATTTTATCTCCGCTTTCTTGGCTTTTAAAGCCAAAAAAGCGGAGATAAACCCCCTTGATAATATGCCCCTAGTTCTTCAAGGGGAGGCCGGAGTAGTGAAAATGTTCCTTTCCCCCCTTCTGTTTGTGGGACAAGTACCCTTATAAGTCCCTAGCACATGGTACTAAGATACCCTCGGCATAGGTACCCCAGAGGTCTCCCATGGGCAGAAGCAGGTATTAGGCCACCCATGACAGACCATTCAAAACGGAACTACAGGCCTATCATTGAAGTCTGTGTAAGCTGGTGCTAGCACCACTTACTAAAGATATAGGTTTCTCATATCTAGGGTCACTCCACTTAAAACCTATAAGTCACCCTTCTAGCAGGCCTTTGTAATCCTGAAGGCAGGGTGCTTGATTATAAGCGAGAGGGTGCCCTTGCATAAGCAAGACAACCCTACAGCCTACGGAGTCCATTCTCCGGGGTTGTCAGTGAAGCAGCCATATACAATAGAGGGGTACCGCTTAATTACCAGATGATCATCTTGAACTGGCTGCAACAAATCCTATCAGGTTTGGTATCAAACATTTTGGAATCATACCCCCACACTGTAAACAGTGTGGGAGGTATGATTCCAAGCCCTGGAAGAGATCTCCGTTAGGTACTTAGTGTTCCCAGTGCCAGCCTTCTAGACACAGACAGCACAAAACGGTTGCTGCTGACCAGGGACACAATTCTGCCCTCCCGCTGCTGAGCCAAGCTCAAGCAGGGGAAGGCAGAACAATAGGCATCCTGTCACAGTGAGGTGTGACCACCTCCCAGACAGGATTTAGTGTATTGGGACTGGGTGGGGGTGCTTGCCAGCGCCACGGAGTCTGCATGAGGGACACATTTGGTGTTCCCCTGCATTGTCCAGTCAAACCAGTCCTGGGAGCCATTGGCTCTTGCTAAACTGGACAAAGGACATGAGAGTGACCTGTGGATGGGTTCTTAGATTCATAGTGCGACAAGATGCAGATCAGACACCACTTCTTCTTCTACCATCTGGGTTCTCTGGACTTCCCTGGATGGGTTCGAATTCATCTCCCTTCCAGTCGGCTGCATCGTCTGTGCCTGTGCATAATACAAGAACCTTCCAAGGCCTGTGGGCATCAAAGACACCTGAAGGAATCTCCCTTGAAGCGAAGGAGTCACTTCTCTGCATCCGCAGGCATCAAAACTAAGTTGACCGGTCTGCTGATCATGAGCTTCTCCAGATTCCGTAAGGTTCTGCAAAACAGTTGGTAGTTTTCCACAGCTCTTGAGGTCTGCCTTGCCCTTTTACCCAGTTTGAGGCCAGTATCCCTCATGAGGGCTGCAATAACCGAACCCCTGTGTACCGAGTCAAATTGCTGTTGTAAAGGCTTGTTGGCTTCCTTCCACCAAGATCTTCGGGCTTCAAGTAGCCCCAACCTCAAGCACCTCCAATGACCAAGATCTTTGTCCACATCACATCGTGTGCACTGTGGCCTGCATTTTTTGGTGACCTGCTCGAGGTCTTCTTGTAACTCCAGTGCCTCCGGACTGTGGGTCCTGTTGAGGGTCACCTTTCTTTCTTTTGGGCTCCCCAATTGCTTGGGCCTGCCCTGACTCCCCTGCTTGTGGTGAGTCCCCTAGACCTTGCTGGTGCCAACGTTACTCCTTCTATAACTCCTGCGTTTGTTGCATTAGCCACGGCTTGTTGGTGTTCCCACCAGACACCGACCCCTCAGCACTCGACATCCGACATCCTTCAAGGGACTGCTTGTGCATGGCTCCTGGTCTTCCTCAGCATCGCCTGTTCCACAGCTGCAGCGTCAAGTTCCTCGTCATCTCTCCTGCAACACCTGACATCAGGAGGCATTCGTCTTCCAAGTCTCCTGGTCACTCCTGAGTGACGTAGACTCTGTCCCCTCTACTTGCAGGTTCGTCTAAACTAGAATCCACCTTTGGATTCCACTATACACTTTCACCTTCTTGAGCAGCAGCACTTTTCTGAAGTCCTCCATTGGGTTCGACGGCCGTTTCCGACACCACTACACACCTATGCATACGGCTTCCCTGGTGTAGGTAACGTGGGTACTAGGATATCCATGGGTGTGGTGGCTCTCCAACCTTCTCTCTTCCAAATGGTTTCTTCAGGGTCCACTGGGTTCTTATACCACTTTCTTAGTATATGATTTGGTCCCCCCTGGGGTCCACTGTGTAGTCTCTGCTATTTACTGTATTCCTATGCAAAGTATTGTGCATTGTTTTTATCTCCGTGTAGGAGATATCTAAATGTGTTAGAGAGTACTATATAATAAATGCATATTTTTATAAATACCTTGTGTGGCTCTTTTTCACTGAATCTATACTATAAGATTGCATTCTGGTAAAACAACCTGCTTTTCACTCCTCGACTAAGCCTGAAGGCTGCTCTTCACAGCTACAACTTAGCGAGATTCGTAAGGTTATCTAAGACCTCTTAAATCACCATAAGGGTTGTCTGGACTGGTGCAAGGTGGCCACTGACATAAGTGAACTTGATATACCAGGCCAGCTTCAAACACAGATCAACTAGTTTTAAAAAATAGCGCTCTAATTAGGCATACATGAATACAATCGGAGAAACTGGACATTGACCTGTAAAGTATCAAATAAACATAAATTTCAAATAATCAAAAACCTTATGTCCTAGTCTATTCTCAGCAATTTCCAGTGCCCTAGTTGTGGAAAACCAACATTTGTGAAAACCCAATACTTGTTGATTGAACTACCCTTAACATCACGTGCTGAAGAATGTTTTGAAAAGGAAGATTTTAATTCGAAAAAGGGTGCGCCCAGATAGTGTCTGCTCTGTCCAACTGTGCAGAAGTCAAAGGAGCAAGGAAAAGGAATTCGGAAAGTTTGCCTTGTATATTTAGTGCTTTTTATTCATGTCTAGGAAGCAAAGGGCACTCAGAGCTCGCAGAAAGCAGCATGGCCTTCGGAAAATAGGACGCTTCCTCGATTATTTCCTCAGAGAACCACGAGCAACCCTTCTCTTTGTTTTTGTAAGGAATTAATTAAAGAGGGGCATACAAAAATATCCAACAAAAGCCCATCACCACGTCCCTCTGTTCTTGCATTTCACTCCCTAAAGAGGAAATGATTTTAATTTTCCCCTCCCCCCTACAGTTTAGACAAAATACCAGACAAGTCATTTGGCGGATTGGTTTACATCCTTATTGAGGACGGAGTTTAAGGAAGTCTTGGGAAGTAACTTAGACAGTTCTCAGAAGCGTACCTTGGGATGCTGGGGCTACTACTGTCAAAACAAACACTGGCGCTGTGGCAGGCTTCAGCTACAGCTGTTGTGTAGCCACCCTTGGCTTTCATCGGTATTTTAACCTCCACGTGCCCCTCAGACTCTGATATTTCCATTCCACATGGACTGTAACAATTCAGTATTTTCCATCTCATCACTATACTTTGCCTGAACAGCCAACGTCTCCATTCAACTTTATTTACTTTACAGAAATGTTCGAATGAGTGACTTTTGTGTTTAATGAGACTTCTATGGGCAAGGGAATGAGGGGGCAAATGAATGTCCTTTGAGGTTGGTTTGACACTTTCACTGCTGACCTTCATTGGAGTCTTTTAGATGTCTTCCATGGCAGCCTGACAGCAAAGACTTAAATAGGAATTGACCTTATAGATATCCTGTGGTTACCCCGGACTACCAGGCTGTCGAAAGTAGGTACACAGTCATCAAATTCCAAGTATAATGTTGTGGGAAGCCAGTTTCTCAATCACCAAGATGGAGTAAGTTACTCTGTTGCTTTGACTGAGGTACAGCCCACCCAACTCAGAAATGACCACCAAGGAGACAGCCATATCTGAAAGCGTTGGCAAAAATCGCCATCATGGCAGTTCCTGTCAATACTTTTTGAAGTTTGGTGAACATCTTCATCAATGTGACATAGTCTTGCACCAAACTGGCTTCTCTTTTATTAAAAAAAAAATGCCAAAGTGGGATTTTGAATAAAAAAAAAAAGAAAATGTTCCCCTTGCCTTGAGAGTTGTCATTCATAGTGAGGGGAGAATTTAGCGATTTTTATTTGCTCGATTTACCTGGCGGTGATGGTCAGTGAAAATTGACCTCAAATTCCACTCCCCAAAATCTGGTGGGGGGAATTCAAAGTCTGTTTCTGATGGCCCTTCCTCCAGCAAGGCAATCTGAGATGTTTAATCATGGCAGAGACGGAGCAGTCTCTGCTGTGATTAAACCTTTGATCCGCCCACCTCATTTAGAGGCGGGCGGCTTTATCATGGTGGTATGTATACTCTGTTGCAGTTGTATCCGAGTATACAAACCACCAGTATATAAATGAGGCCCTTAGCCTAGGATGCTACAAAAAATGACATTTGAAGATTGTGTTCAGCCTAGGCCTTCTTTTCAAAATTCAAATTTTGTCCATGGCCAAAGACTGAAAAACTCCTGCCATGTACCTAGATTGTGTCATGGGGCTTTTAAAGAACAAACAATGTTAAGCCTAAACAATCAAAATGAATCTTAACCCCTTCCATGCTCATGCCCGAACGGTTCCGTCATGAGCATCGGTCGAGCTGTGCTTATGACGGAACCGTTCCGTCTTGACCACGCCCGTTTTAATTAGGGCTCAGCACCTAGGGGGAAACGCGGCCGCACGGAAGAGGTTAATTTCTGTTTGGGAACTACACTATCACCTTCCCCGTGGGTATTTCTGTGACCTTTCTGGTAAAATGCTTCAATTAGAACCATTAGCGCTGAAACATTGAGAACACCGTTATTGCTGCGATTGCGTGTTGCCTTTGTTTTGCTTTTAAGTAAGATGACAGTTGTTTCCTCGCTTTGTTGGCTGCACATAAGTTTACAGATTTGAATTTTGTCAGCCATGAGCCTGCTCTCTCACTTAGGATCTTGTTCAGCTCGTATTTCTTCTTTGTGAGCGTGGTGAGTGTGTTCTTGTCCGTTATGTTGGCGCAGTGTCCTCTCTCCAGTATTTTTATCTCCTCCTCTCTTTCGCAGATTTTTTTGTTCCTCCCTCTGTTCATCCTCGCTTTGATGTTGATCAGTTTCCCTCTTAAGGTTGATTTGAGAGCATCCCAGATGGTGCTCTACCCTACTTCGCCATTGTCGTTGTGTTTGAGGTAGTCCTTTAGGGCGTCTTCGACTTCCTTCACGTTTTCTTTGTTCTGCAGGATGTCGTCGTTCAGTCTCCATCTTCTTGTTGGAGTTTCATTGTGTCTACCGCTCAGTGAGAGTGAGACATGAGCGTGGTCCGAGATGGTTATTGGTGCGATTTCAGTTTCCTCTATTAGGTGTGTGTGCGTGTTGGACATCAGTATGTAGTCAATCCTACTGTAGGAGTTGTGTGGGTGCGAGTAGAAAGTGTACTCGGGTGAACTGGGTCACCTTCCTAAGAGGGGCAGATAACATCACAGGAAAATTCTCAAAGGAGCACAACTCAAAAGAAGGCATGTGGGAGCTACTCGATGCGCAGCTGAAGAGAGCCCAGTAAAAAAACAGACTCGGGACAAACGCGCCTCCCCCCACCCCCCTCTCTTTCTTCTCTCTCTCTCTCCCTCTCCCTCACTTGGGAAAGATTAAAGAGAAGTGTGTATCACATTGTACTGTATACAAGAGCTGCCAAATGTATACTCCACTTATATTTTTCAATAAAAAACTTTTAAATAAAAAAAAAGAAACATTGAGAACACCATCCTTTGCAAACGGTGAGGGGTGGGAAGGACTGCAGAATTTGTTAGATTTATTTATTTATTTACTTATTTGGCACATTTGTAGAGCACTCTGTTACCCGGAGGTGTCCTGGCGCTGGCTTGAAAGGGCAAACGTGAGAGCGCAGGCTTACTGAGTGAAGAGCCAAGTCTTGAGTCCTCTTCTAAAGGCCATCAGATTCTGAGTTTGTCTGAGCATAAGTGGGAGTTTGTTCCAGGCCTCTGCCGCCCTAAGGGAGAAGCTCCTACCTCCCCAGCGAGCTCTTTTGATTCTGGGGACCGTGACCAGGGCCAATTCTCCTGACCTCAGGGTTCGTGCTGGTTTATGCCAGCGAAAGAGCAGTTTCATGTGTTTGGGGCCCATATCATGAAGGGCTTTGAAGACCATACACAGAGCCTTTAATGCAATTCTCTTACGAATTGGCAGCCAGTGTAGTGCCACCAGGTCCTGGGATACCGAAGCAAATTTGGGAGTGTCGGTGATCAGGCCGGCGGCTGCATTTTGTAACAGTTGGAGTTTGTTGAGTACACTCTGCTGGGCGTTTAACATCAGGCTGTTACAGTAGTCTAGGCGAGAGAGCACTAGACCAGTGACAATCGTTTTCCTGTGTTTCTTCTCCAGGTACGGGAGAATTTTTCTGATGGTTTTAAGGGTATAATGGAGGGAGGAAGAAAGTGCGTTAATCTGGGGTTTAAAGGACAGTGAGCTGTCCACAAGTATGCCCAGGTTTTTCACTTTGTCAACCGGCACGGGGAGTGATCCCATTTCGCCTGGCCACCACCTCGGGGACCAAAAGTTCTCTCTTGCTCCAAAGAGCAGGACCTCTGTCTTTGATGAGTTCAGTTTAAGGCAGCTTTGTGCCATCCAGCACCCCACTTCGTGCATACAGTTTTTGAATCTGTCTGCTGTGTTATCAGTGTTGCCGGGTAGCAGGGACACCACAATCTGTGTGTCGTCGGCATAGGCCGTGAGTTGAAAACCGAACGATCTAATCACCGGGGCGAGGGTAGACACATGAACATTAAAAAGGGTGGGGCTAAGCGAAGATCCCTGGGGGACTCCACAGGGTAGTACAAATGACTGCGATTCGTGGCCTCCTAGCGCCACTGACTGTGATCTATCGGACAGGAACGCCTGTAGGATTTTTAGTGCTTTTCCCTGGATTCCACAGGCCCTCAACCGGTCCACCAGTAGGTTATGGTGGACCGTGTCGAAGGCCGCAGAAAGATCCAACAGAATCAGGGCCGCTCTACCTCCTGCGTCCATCACTTGCCTTATGTCTTCCATTGATTTGATCAGAGCGGATTCCGTGCTGTGTTCCGCACGAAAACCGTGCTGGGAAGAGTCAAGATGATCGCCTGTTTTTAGAAAGGTGCTTAGTTGTGCATTCAGGCTACCTTCTATTATTTTGGCAGGGAGGGGGAGTCGGGCGATCGGGCGATAGTTGTTCATCTCCGTGATGTCTAAGTTGTTTTTTTTTAGCAGGGGCAGGATGGAGGCTCGTTTCCATCTGGAAGGATATTCCCCTTTCTCCAGCATCTGATTAAAAAGGGGGGTGAGTCCCCTGGCAATGGCATCTGGTGCTAGTTTGGCTATTGCAGTGGGACAAGGATCATGAGGGGAGCCTGATTTAATTTTTTGTATGCGTCTCATCACTTCCTTTTCCATGATGGGTTCGAAGTGTTGAAGTGTAACCGCAGGTCTGAGGGAATCTGGATCCTCACTCGGGGGAGAAATCTTCACCTGGCTGTCTAGGGAAAAGAAGATGTTCTCGACCTTTTCACGAAAAAAGGTGGCCAAACTTTCACATAGTGAGAGACTGGAGGGAATTTCTATGGTTTTTGGGTTTGCTAGGGAAGAGACCGTCTGGAAAAGTTCTTTGTGGGTATTGCTGGCATCTTCTATCTGTTAGGAGAGAAAAGCTTTTTTTGCTAGTAGGATTCTTTCTTTATAACGTCTTTGCTCAGAATTGAGAATTTGTTTGTCCAGCTCGCTATAATTCATTCGCCAGACCTTTTCGAGCTTTTTACATCGTATTTTGTGTTCCCTGATTTGTTCTGTAAACCACGGGGCAGCCGGGTTAGCCCAGGTGGAGTGGGTGGTTTTGGGGGGAGCCAAGAGTAAGCAAGCCTGGTCCAGCCAGGCCGTATATGAGCTGGCTGCTTCCTCCACGTTGTTAGGGAGAGGGGTCAGGGAGTTTTTTAATATGTTGTCCAGATCGTCCCCTTTAATGTTCTTCCATTTTCTAACTTGTCTCGGGACGTTTCTGGTGCTGGGTGGTTTTTCAGGAGTGGTAATGGGAATGGCAAAGAAAATTGCTGAGTGATCGGACCAAGATACTGGTAAAACCGAAGTAACTTTTAGACTGGGGAGATTCGAGAAAATCCCGTCTAGGGTGTGTCCTGCTCTGTGAGTGGGGTCAGATACCCGTTGCATCATATCAATCCCCTGTAGTAGGTCTATTAGGTCTCGAGTATCTGTGTCTGCGTTGCATTCCAGATGAAAATTAAAATCACCGAGTAGCATAAACCTTTGGGTACTTGCTGCCTCTTCTAGTAATTTACTCAATGCTGCTAAAAATCGCATTTTCTCACCTGGGGGCCTGTAAACGAGGCAGCCTATGAGGAACAGATGGTTTGAAAGAGTGAAATTAAAAAGCAGAGATTCGTCAAGGCCGGCGGGACCGGGTTGAAAGGAGCCTCTAATGTTTTTATGGTGGATGATGGCTAGGCCACCCCATCTCCTCTTGTCCCTGTCTTGGGTGTGGCAGACAAAGTCCTGGGGAGTGGCTTTCACTATATCTGGACCTGATGCTGCATCAGTCCAAGATTCAGTAATGAATGCTATTTTTATGTCCTCATCCTGGATTAGCTCGGCTATTTCCGAGCTGCTTTTAACTAGCGACCTCGTATTGAGAAGGAGGCACTTCACCAGGGAGTCTTTTTTCCTAATGAAAGCTGTATTTTGGTTTCCTTGGGCTGAAATAGGAAGCCAGAGGGGTTTGGGCAGCAGTTGAGAGCAGTTAGTGCAGTGGGAAGATGTGAATGGGGCTTTCGTCCCAGGTTCCCATACTTTGCAGCCCTTGCTGGGGGACTTAATGTTTAAGGCCCAGAGTGTCTCTCTACTGTAAGCCTGTTTGAGTATAGGGCTTAGATTGGGAGAGGCAGGGGGTATGGCCCTGGGCGCGGGTCCGGCGCGGACGGGCGCAGAGGGGCTCGCCTTTGGCGCGCCACCGGCGCGCCCGCTGCGCTCGTCCGCTGCGCTTCCTAGTGAGGGAAGCCATTTAAAGAGGAAAGGGCGGGAGGGGCGGAGCACTGCACTGCTCGGCCGTCTCCCGACCCAAAATGGCGGAACCCACTGGAGCAAGTAGCCTCCAATGCTGGGTTCGAGTACAGTGCCCAACAGTGGCAGTTTTCAAAAATATATCACAGGCACGCACAGGTGTAATTTTAAAAAGTAGTAGTTGTCAAATATAAACAGAGCAGCAATCGCTATGTTTTAAAAAAAATAATAATAGCACCGTCCCGGCTTCCGCCTCAGGACAATTACTCCTCTCGCGCTCGCACTATCAATCAGTGTGGAGCGTGGAGTGTCTAAACCTAAACTACTGCAGAATGTTACTCTAGTAACCTAAACTTACAAATGTTTTAGCCTGTTGATGATTACATGGAACAGATCAGATGAAGCTGGAGGCTTCATCTTTTAAGTTTATAGACGTGCAATTTTTTGGACTTAAAATAGCAAAAGACAAAAATAAGTTCATGTCTGTCCAGCAGTCATTGAGTTAATTTTTGCATGCATGTTTAAGTGAGTGATCCGGTAAGTAAAGCATTATTTGAGTAATTGAGTGAGCGAGCAAGCGAGTGCGCAGGCTAGTGAGTGGGTGAACAAGCGATTGGGTGAGCTCACTAAATCCCTAATCCCAAACAGGAGAACAGTCTTAATTATTGGAACAGCTTCCTCTCGAGCCCCCAGCAGAACTCCTACTCCTCTCGGAGAAAAGTACCAACTTTGCAACACAGATACTTTTCAGTCTTCCACTTAACCTTACTACACAAGGCTAAGGGTGGGCGTAGTTAGCGGAGTACCACTACGTGGAATTCTGTGGAATTGATCAAAAACTCAGTGAACTCCGCTCCACAACTCCGTTCCATTCCACCCCAATTAATAAATCAGAAACCTCACACACCCTTAATATTCTCAAGAACGTGTGATAATTATCGCAAAATTCTTAATGCAACTTTCTATAGCAGTCTATCGTGGGAAAATAATGCTGTGTTAACGTGGTATTCTCAACACGGCGGTACCATACGATTGTCTCAAGATAACACATCAAATGACTGCGTTAAAATGAACGTGATGCCTAAAAAATGTGAAACACGAACACGAAAAAAGCGCAAATGTCCCAGACCGCGATACAAAAATCAGCGATAACCAGCGAAAGGACTGCAATTCCCACACGTCATGCGGGAAAATGCGCTAAAAAATCTGAGAAAAAAAACCTGTGAGATGACAATGTATGAGTACAACCTCACATCCGTCATGTAGTACAAATCACCACTGTCCCGCATCAAATAGGCATCTCCTCACAAACAGTCACAATGTACTTTGTCATGCAGTCTGTACATAAACTTCACCAATGCGTCAACATACATGGAACACACTGTGAAATTGCATCTCCCTTTTACATTGCAGAGGGACAATCAATACCTCCTGCAGAGCAGACCCTACATCAAGTCAACAATGATAGAGACGACCACCAGGACAATGACTACGACAAACTCTAACGGTTCATGGACAACCTCCGCATCCCACCTCCAGTAGCAGGGAAGCCCAGCACCATTGAGGTGAGCCTACCCACTGCATAGATTACAGAGCAGGAAGCACCCACCACCACGTCTGGCTCCCAGCATCTCACCGAAGTACACATGGCGTTCCAACACCGTGTGTTAGAATGCCAGAAGGAGCTGGCTAAACAAGTGCGGGTGAGGTTCGATCTCATGGAAGCCAAACTAGATGCCATACATGGGTGTCTAAATCCCACCACGGACCACCTGCACTCCCTAACGGACACACACAGTCCGTCCCATGCCCTCAAACAATCCATGGCTGGCATCGCTGGTGTCATGAATCGGAGACAACAACAACTGTCTAGTCAGAGTGGGTACAGCAATGTCATAAGTGATTTTGGAAACATAAGGAGGGTCATGGAGAACATGGAGAGGATGCAGGCGCAAAGAATGGCTACCATGGCTGCGCATGAGAAAGCTGTATATAGGATCTTCCATGCCCTGCTGATCCTCATCATGGGAGTGATGCCACAAGACATTGCGCAGATGAATGCTGCTGCTACTTCTACATCCACATCTCCAGCCTCTAATGTGTCAGTGTCACACAGTGCTGCAGACTAAACACCACTACCCACATATGAGGCACATAAAATGTCAGAGGACGAAGACGAGGATGAATCTGCCTTAGTCGTAAGAAGGTAGCAGTAGCACTCATCCCGCCAAATGGCTTATTTCTGCTTGATTCTTCACTCTGCATTATGCCCTGGAATAACACCTTCCACCGTCCCCCGATACACTCTGCGACACTAAACTTGGACCACGACATGGACTGCCATATTTTGTTTCCTTAACAATGACATAGCAATCAGACTGCGGACTGGACTCTTCCCCTTCCGAGTAACTTTTCAATTCCTAAAGGACCCTGGCTGGCCCTCCACTGGGCAACATTGTAAAGTGTTGTCTGCATGGCCCAGTACTAAGACAGCTTCAACACTCCACTGAACGTGAATAATACATACTAATACACACAGACGTGTCATGTCTATGATTAATCAGGTATGAAAGCATGGACAATGTAGGGGTAGTGATTTCCTCTTAAGTCCATGTTGCCCATGTTGTGGGACTTGAGTTACAGGGTGCATCCACGATTCCCCTGGTGCGTTTGTGGGCCGTATTGTACTGCCTCTGGGCCTGTGTGTTCGGGGCTTAGAGGGATGTCATCATCCAAGGGCAGAGTGCATATTCTTGATCACCTGTAACAGTGCAGAGAGACATGAGTCAATAGTTGGTTCTGCATGATGTGTTGGCAGACTCACTGGTTCATTGGTGTGTGATATGTGTGACTTAGTGATTCCAGTTTGACATGTACTGCTTGTAGCAAATGAGCAGCATCAATGAGTAATACGTAGCCTCACTGCTGCTCCTCCCTCTCCCGAGCCTATTTACTAGTGTGCGCAGCGCAGTTGCATCACTTGCACACCTACGGCACACTATTGTCATGCCTGTCTGCACATGTCCACAAGCCTGACAACAACACTGTGATGTTCTGCGTTCAAGGTGGGCAGCCACGTGTGTGTAGGCCTATGGTAAGGATAGGGTGGACACAGATGTCGAGTTCATGGCTGGCTGACCTCACGATGCAGTTGAGGATAGACCTTTGGCTCATGCTGTGGTTATAGCGACACACACAGCAGTTGGCATGTATTATTCCAGACCCCGAGCATGCTTGCACTCCTTCATTTACCCCTTCAGCCGAATCCGTACACCGGGGGCAAGCTACATTGTAACATTGTCCATTGCGGGATGGGTGGCGCCAACACTACAACAGAGACAGGCGCATTAGTTACTTCCTTTGCAAGGCCACAACTTAACCATGCCCAGAGCGCCGGGTCGATGAACCACACCCTTACGCTGGACTGTCGTACGCCAGTCCACTTCACTTACACTTACAGGGGGTACGACACAGCTACATGTCCCAGGTATACCCCACTGCCTGAGGTGACATGGTTGCGTCCGCTGTGCATAGCACAATGTAATGTGGTAGGGCCTGGGCCCTCATGCATACATAATGACCACATGGACACACTTAGATAGTTTGTGGAACTGGCTACAGGCACGTGCCCCTGGATCCTTTTATTCCAGGGTCACATGTCCAGTGATGCCTGTGCTGGATGGTTGTGGGGTGAGTGTAAGCCAGCCAGGGAGTGGTTGGTGCTGGCAACAAATACTACAGTGATCAGACAATCAGAAGTTTGAAGTTCAAACAGCAAGGGTTCATGACTTGAGACGGTGACTCGTGGTGCACTGAGGTAGGGCCACAAGAGCTGAGCGGGTCCTCGTCGATGTCCAAGGAGAATGTTGCGGAGTGTTTCGGGGGACAGTGGAAGGTGTTTTTCCAGGGCATGATCCAGATGGCAGAACCAAGTAGAAACAGGCAATATAGAGGAGATGAATGCTATAGACTCACTCTTAACACAAAGTCAGTATCAGCTACATGATAATGAAGACAACCCCCAGGCAATATACTCAGACACCACCAAAGTTCAACCAGAGAGTGTGGATGAATTTTGGTGCACAGAGTTAGTTGCACGAGATCTGAAAGGGGATGCAGTCTGCGATGAGGCCTGTACAATGATATAAACTTTGTCATAAATAAATCAAGGCTCAGTTCCAAATGTGTTACCTACTTGACTGCAGTGTAGGCCGAAGGCAGAAGTCAGCAAGGGCCCACAGCCACGTGTCATTGGCTTGCAATGCACAGAGTTAGTGGCACCAGAGCAGTTGTTGGTAGCGTTCGATCACCTCCATAATGATGATCCTTTTTTCCTCTGGACTGAACCGTGTCTTCCTCTTACTCCTCTCCTTGTGTACAATGATATGTTCTCTGGCATAAATAAATCAAGACTCAGTTCCAAATGTGTGACCGACTTGACCGCAGTGTAGGCCGAAGGCAGTAGTCAGCAAGGGACCACAGACAGGTGTTTTGGAATGCTATGCACAGATTTGGTGGTACCACATCGAAGGGAGTACAGTGATAGTAAACGTCCCATTAACAAATGAACTCTGCCACAGAGAAATCAAGACTCAGTTCCAAATGTGTGACCTACTAGACTGCAGTGTAGGCCGGAGGCAGCGGTGGAGTACGTCAATGAGAAAGGAGTGCTGGTGGCCTGTGTTGCGGAGGCCATGATGGTCTAAGGAGGCTGCCAAGGTTGCCGGTATCGCCAGGTGAGCAGTGAGGCCTGGGTGCCCAAGGCAGACAAGATGGGTCTGGGAACCAGCGGGCTAGGGTGCAGCAGGCGCACAGAGGCTCATGCAACACCACTCACTGCGTCGGCCTCGTGGCAGGGTGAGAGGCGCCGCCCTGGCAGACATGTTGGCCATTACGGAAGAGAAGCACGCCCAGTGCAATGGGCTTTTTATTCACACCCCTATGCTGGCCTGGCGTACGCTGGGCCAGCCCACTCAGCTCATGCTTACAGAGGGGACCGTAACATGCTACATTTCCGTGATCTTCCCCACTAGTGAAACATGTTTGCATCCACTGTCCACTGCATTCCAAACACCAGCAGCATATGTTGACATGGATATGTCTGTGGTCTGCATACTGCAGTCTGTCCAGCACATCCAAACCACACTTGGCAATGTGTACATTCTCATTCATGGGTCACTTGCCTCCTTCGCACATGCCTCGTTCCCATCTCTCCCCACAATCTATTATTGTGTGGCTGAGGTGCCATGCCATTGATGGCTTGTGTACATGGCTAGCCCAGGTTACCACAGTAAGTTTTGCTGTCGTGTCTGGTAGGTGGCATGTTGTATGTAAGTTTGTAACATGTGCATCCCCAGAGTAGTGAGTTGCATGATTGTGGAGTTGAGGTGTGGGGTGTGTTAATTTGGTACTTACCAATGAGCTGTGCATTTCCATAGGTGCCATCCTGGAAGCGCTGGTTGGTGATGGACTGTCAGAAGATGTGGGAATCATGCACACTGCCTGGGTAGTTGGCGATGACATTGATGAAGAGTCCCCGGTGGTCCACTATTACTTGCACATTGATGGAATGCGTGTGCTTTCTGTTGCGGTAATTGTGTGCAGTGTCGGCAGGGGGCACAAGTAGGACATGTTAGCAGTTAATTGTCCCCAACACGTGCGGGAAGCCATCTATGTCATAGAAAGACTTGCTTGATCTCCCACTGTTCCTGCACACTGTGGGGGAAGTGGAGGTGCTGGGGTACCAAGCTGATGATGGGATCCAATACAGTTGTGACGAACTTTGATGATGATTTTGGGGTCCTCCCTAACATAGGGAGAGAAGTAAGAAAATGCCTTGAACACAAAAAATTGATACTTGTATAGCGCACTACTCACCCGCAAGGGTCTCAAGGCACTTGTACAAATACCGCTGTGGAACCCATCCTGGCTTTCCCTGTGAGGCGTCCACTCCTGGGCACCCCCAAGGTGGAGGCCAGGCATCCTTAGCGTAGTGGGGGCCGTTGTGGAGATTAAGCAAGCTATTGCTCAGAGTTGCAGAGTGGGACTCCATGATTGGAATAGGCACCGAGGCGAGAATTATCAGGTCCATGGAATTTTGAGCCCAAGACCCGCCGAGGCGGGAATTGAACCCTGGTCCCGGGCTAGACCTCTGCATTAGGGTCTGCCGCTCTAATCATTGAGCCACACTTTTCCACAAAGAGCACATAATGCTGAAATGATTTTGGGTTGTGGTCCCATCTTCCTAGGACCACCCCAAGCACAGTTATGGGCAAAGACGCAATCCCAACCAAAGGCCCTGCAAAGCATTATGGGACGATATCCTAGAGTGCAGTGAATTTTATAGTATCCAATATAAAAAACATTCCTCAAGGGGCAGGCTCTCAGGCTCAGCTGAGAGCTAATACTATAATATTCACTAAACTCTAGAATCTCGCCCCATAAGGCTTTGCTGGGCTTTTGATTGGCAATGTATTTTATAAGTATGGGCGCAAAATCCGTTCCGCTCACGCGAAATTGTGGATTTTTGGCAATTTTGCGAACCACGAATCTCGCAAAATTGCCGAAAAATCCGCATATCCGCTCGCGGGCGGATTTTTTTTTTTTTTTTGCACATGCCCGAGTTGAAGCTCAAATTCAGTAACGCATTATAATCTGCCCAAACAACTAGTGAGCACGGTCGAGGCTAGGCAGGTGTGCTTCCTCCCTATATCTACCGTCTACAATTAGATGTAATCCTTGATGGAGGTCTTTGCATCCAAGAGTTTCTTGAGCCCAATCACTGTGTACTTCCTGTGACCAGGAGGCTGCTTCCTTCTCATCTGCTGCTCTGATCCGTCGCTGACCCTTTATAAACAAGAGGCATGTGAACTCGCATAGAAGCCCCGCCTGTTTGGCCCCGCCCCACACACACTAGGGTATGCAACGTGTTCGTGCCCTTTCCTCACTAAGATGGACAGCTCACTCGAGGGACCTCGGCGCTTTAACCGCGGTGGCAAAGTTACAGACACATGTGGTCACTAGAGACAAATCTTCTGGCCCTTTACGCAGCTTTAGTTTAGCAAAAGCACTATACATTTACCCAACGAGGTAGCACTTACTGATTAGCCAGTAGAAAGTACTCCAGTTGAGTAGAGGTATGGCACAACACGGTGGCATCTTCGTGGATAAATATACAAGCAGGATTCATTCTGGCACGATGCTCCTGTCACAAAAATTAAACCTCAACAGGAAGCACTTACAGATATAAATAAAGCAGGTGCCCGAGTTGAAGCTCAAATTCAGTAATGCATTATAATCAGCCCAAACAACTAGTGAGCACGGTCGAGGCTAGGCAGGTGTGCTTCCTCCCTATATCTACCATCTACAGTTAGATGTAATTCTTGATGGAGGTCTTTGCATCCAAGAGTTTCTCGAGCCCAATCACCGTGTACTTCCTGTGACCAAGAGGCTGCTTCCTTCTCATCTGCTGCTCTGATCGGTCTCTGACCCTTTATAAACAAGAGGCATGTGACCTCGCTTAGAAGCCCCGCCTGATTGGCCCCGCCCCACACACACTAGGGTATGCAACGTCTTCGCGCCCTTTTATCACTATGATGAACAGCTCACTCGAGGGACCTCGGCGCCTTTCGGCGCGGTGGCAAAGTTACAGACACACGTGGTCACTGGAGACAACTCTTCTGGCCCTTTATGCAACTGCAGTGTAGGGAAAGCACTATACATTTACCCAACGAGCTAGCACTTACTGATTAGCCAGTAGAAACAGAACTCTAGTATATATTTGTGCAAATACATGAGTTTGCGGTTTTTCCCGCAAACTCCCGGATTGTTGTGCCATTTCACGAAATTTTGTGGACCGCAAATCCTCAAAATTCATCCATACTTAGTATTTTCCCCATAACTTTGCTTGGGGTGGTCCTAGGAGGATGGGACCACCAGCGAATCGTTCAGCATGATATGCTCTTTGTGTTTAAGGCATCTGCTTGCCCGTCCCCTAGGTTAGGGATGACCCCAAAATCATCACCTCACTCATTGCCTGGTATTTTTCAAAGTACACTTTTGGGAATTGGTTATATGCTTTTTAGCATGTAGAGGTAAAGTTGTTTTATCAAAAGGTTGTGGGTGCAGTAGCTTACTCCACTATGTAGCGGAGTCTGATGAACAATGTATTTTCATTGAAATGAGTAGTTACCAAATCTCCGCTAGCGGAGCGGAGTTCATTGCCCACGATTATACAAGGCCCACTGGCTATCAGTAAAACACATTTTATTGATGTTTACAGTGCATACATATATTGTGCTGACCAAGCTGAGAAGGTAGGCGAGATCTTTATGTATGAAAGTATTATGTACTATCTCTGCATAGAACAAATAATTATGTACTGCAACACTCAGTTTACAGGAACATTGTGGACTCAAGTAAGCCTATAAAAATATGATAATTTGAGTTACAGCAGAGTTGTCATAATTTATAGTAACAGTAGGGTGGCTTTGAGAAATTGGAGAATGCTGGTTAAACCATTGGTGATGAGCCGTTGTAAGGTGTTTCAGCTCCGGATGTTGTGTGGAGTGTATGTTTGTATGTGCTGGCTGATTTTGGCTGACTTTAGTATGGAGTGGGGGGGAGGGGAAGAGCCGGTGGGAGTGTATTTATGCCAGCGTGAATGCACTGAAGTGTGTTTTGCTTTCACTATCAACGTCTGTGATTATTTTCATATAGTATTGTCATCTGACTTGGTGGATCGCAGCTTTATGTTCAGAGCATTCAGCCTGGAGAAAAAAGGGCATATTTAGAAGATTTGACAGAGAGGCGATTTCTTTCAATTTTTCTCCAAGCGTGTGTTTTTGACATGGTGGTATTGTGAATACTAAATGGTGGTATTGTGAATACTAGTGAGCACTGGGCTTCATTTTGGGCATTATATTTGAAAGAAGGGTGTGAGCATTAGCGAGGGTTCATTGAGTTCGGATGAGAGTGTCAAGTCGGTGAAGTCGAGGTTGCAGACCAGCTCATTAACGGAGTCCATGTGGTTGTCATCTTTGACAGACTTGAAGATGATGACAGATGCTATGGTTAGTCTCTAATGTGTTGTTTTTGTGTGAACCCTGTTGAAGTATATTATGCAGAAGGCTCAGGTCAGGCTGATCAAGTTTTGGAGGTTGTTTGAAGGGACCCGCCACCCTCACCAAGGCAACTTCTTTCATTATCTTGTTTTCTGCTGCTTCCATATTCTGCAGCACCGAGCTCTGGTTGCGCGGGGGGACACTGGTGGGGGTGGCTGAAGATGGGATACAAAAACCGGATATAAAACCATTGTGTAGGAACTGAGCCTCTTGCAGCTTGTCGTATTTGCTAAGGAGGCGTGTCAGGACATGCGTCTTAATGGGAGTTGGCAGATTTCTCGGATGGCTGGGGTGGCTTCCCTTTAGCTGAGGCTAGGACCGGCTGCTCTCTTGGTCTTCCTGACTTCTTAAAGCACCAGACCTCTGGGTGAGTCGGGCCCCCACAGTAGGAGCAGCAATGTTTGAACCTACACGTAGCCCCTCTAGTGCACTCATTTTTGTTATACAGCCAGCAGGCCTGCTTTTTATCTCCTGCCCCCTTGTCGCTCCGAAAGGACTGATTGTTTGAAGGGTAAGTAGCCTTGTTCGCAGGTGCAGAGGAATAAAACACCGTATGCCATACATTAATCTCCCGTTGGTCCCACGCTATCCCGGGATGCACTGCCTTCTTTTGCCTAAACTTGGTGTCATATTGTAACCACCCTGTGCCTGGGAACTCAGAAGCTGCCCCATGTATCAAAGATATGTAACTGATTATCTGGGGGGCCAATGCGGGGTATCTCTCTACCATGATGGCAGCGTAAATGGCAAATCCTGTAATCCAATTCTTTATAGACCACTCAACATATACCTTCTTCTGCTTGTACTCGCCTTCCTTGCCTTCCCTAGTCTTACCAGGAACTACACCCGCATTGATGAGATCGAATACGTCAATATATTCCCCTCTTAGAATCTTTTCTTTAGTATCTGCGGGCACGTGCCATGTGATCTCTGCAGATGGCGATAGAGTCATGGATGAAGAACCATAGATCAACGGGCTGTAAGCTAATGACGGCTGCCCCGTCGGCACCAGCCCTCCCTGAAACTGATGAACTGCTGGCCCTGCCACATTTGCGCCGGAGTTTGGTGTTTGCCCCTGAGTGGACAAAGTAACTACATTTTAGGCTGGACCCATAACCCCCGGTCCTTCAATTCCCAGGTAAGCTGTGGAGAATACCATTGTGCTGGTAGGGCAGTTACTAATTGCCTGCCCGTGTGAGGTTGTCGCTGTTACACCTGGGGATTGCGCTACCCCCCCAGACTGTACCCAGACTTGGGCTATTCCGCTACCAGGCTGTGCGACTAGAGGAGGCAAGGATGTATGAGTGCAGGGCACCTCCGCATTAGCAGCAGGTGCCACGCTCAAGTGCGCAGTGTTAGACTGACTGTTGCTTCCCCCAGCTGCGCCTGAATGAGGGATACTGTTCTCTTTCGTTGCGTTAGGTATCAAGTCTATTGTCTCGAGCACCTCCTTCTCACCTGAGGATGCTGGTTGGGACTCAGCTGCCCTGGGCCGGTATGCAACGGTTACCACGCATATTTTACAACGCGGTACCGTTACAACGATACTTTTCCCACGCAGGTCGTTACAACGAAATGCGCTGGGGGGCGCTCCAGGATAGTAAATACTTTAATTTACTATCCAACTCCTTTCCCTAGAGTCCACGGGGACTGGAGTTGGAATAGTAAATTAAATAATTTACTATCCAGCGCCCCTCCACGCAAGTCGTTGTAACGACTTGCGTGGTAAAAGTAGCGTTGTAACGGTACGCGTTGTACAAGTACGCGTGGTACCGTCATACATCCCCCTGGGCCGCTTTTCCTTCGACGCATCTTTGAGCCTTTCTGGTGCGCGCCGCGCCCGCTTGCCTCTCCCTCTTTCCTCCTGGTCATCCGCTCTTGCTCCTTCTCTCATTGCCTTTAATGCCCAATCAACGCCTTTCTCCTTTGTGAATTCCAGCAGCTCCGTTAATGCGAGGTAGTCATCACTTTTGGCTGTGGCATGATGCATGATCATACCACACATTATTTTTCTGTGCCATCTGTCGCACAGGGAGACATTCGACAACTGTAGCGGTGGTGTACAAAGGAGGGGATTGACCAAGAAAAACTGAGCTGGATACAAGCCCCATCTGCTCCTCCACGGAGTGAGATGGCAGGTGCTCCGGCCAGTAGCCGTACCCAGCCTAAAAGGACCCTACAGCGACGTCCCCAATTTCCCCATCCTTCATCAAGTTGGATCTCCTCTCAGACACTGAGACTTGATGTCCCCTAGATCTGTCTGGGTTGATTTCTAGTGGTCACATGATTCTTTCACATGGCCATACACAGCTCCTGATCACAGGATTTGCAGCATCAGTTGGAGAGAGAAGACTATAGAAGGCTGGAAACTCTCAAGCTGAACATATTCCCATAGAGGGAGTGGAGGTCGGCTCCCTAAGATTATAGCCCTGGCTTTTTCATAAGTATTCTTTTTGAAAATATTCTTTAGTGTTGTCCGGAAAGCAGCCACGTTTCCATTCAAATGCTTTCCTGAAGAATCAGTGTGGACGTATTTCTAATTTAAGGCGCATACATGTTTGCATTATCCGTCTTTGTATGTATGAATGGTATTTCTATTACGCGAACCAAGCCAAAAGCAAGAGGAGCGCTGTACAGGGACATAAACAACCATACATTCAATGATTGATAGGAGCGGTGGCTAGGTTATAGGTGGTTAATGTATTGTGATGTAGTGTTATTTAGAGATAAGAGTCTTCAACATTTTCCTAAACTGGCGTAGCATTGGGGTGGTACTGATGCATAAGGAGATTTTGCCAGACCATGGGTGCATAGACAGACAAAGACCTCCGATGCTGTTTTTATATTTTTTATTTGACCTCCTGCTGCTGTTTAAATCTTTTTTATTTCTTAATCTGCCATTTAATTAAACATGTTTTTTTTAAAGGACATGTCATTTTCTGGTTGTGCCATTTATGTGGGCGATAAGTCATGAGGTCTGAGCTTGGCTTTGCCAAATAACCAAATATTGTGATTCTGGAAACTGCCCTAGTGCAAACATTTAAAAAAATCCAAACAATATTACATTTTACTATATGGGATCCCCCATAACCTCGTAATACGGTCATTTAAAGGCATTCGTTGCAATCAGGGACACTCTTGTGGTCTCCAGTGACGGTGCTATAAGACAGCTGGTTATAGTCACCTTAATCTAGCACTGTCCCTGCAGAGGTACACTGTCATATTTATCTGTATCTCACGTTACATGCCTCCAATCTGGGAAGTTTAAGAGGCATATTCACAAGGACCAGCGATACCTATCACAAACGCCAGTTAACGCCAGTTAGCGGCATTTTTTTTATGGCTGCCTAACCCCGAAAACAATCACCATGTTAGCAGCGTATTAACAAGCCGTCACTGAATGCCGATAGTACCAGGGAACGGTGGTGAAAACTACCGCTAACATCAGCGCGATGGTGATAGGAAATCCAGCGTTAGCAGGCGATACATAGTGGTAGGCCCATTAGCTGCACCTTTCTGCGGCTAATGGGCCAATCAATAGGATTTACTACAGACCACAGCATCGCAGCCACCGCAGCAGCTACCAAAGGCACACAGGCGAGTCCCCTGCCTACAGACGGGCCCACTCCTGATTCGAATCTTATTACTGCAAGGCAAGCCTTGGACTTGAACCCGTTGGCGGCTATAAATGAATCCCCGCTCTGCCCCCTCCAGATTGAGTACGTTTGGGTTGATCTCCTCTACCACAGAGTAGCGGAGGAAGGCACTAAAAAAATGGGGAACTCCCCAGAGACCGTTCGAAGAAGGACTAGTGACTGTGCACAAACAAACGGTCTGTGACCTAAGCCACGTGTAATCAGAGACTGCAAACACAAAGGACTGAGACAGGAGATTGCAGTGTCTCATCAAAAGCTAGAGACAGATGCTGTGTTAAGATATAGGTGGTTGCTGAGACATTCAGTAGACAAAATTGCATGTCAAGGAATTAGAGTAGCGCTGGCACTCCTCACTCCAGGGTAGCAGTATGCTCAGGAGAACTGACAATACGCTTGCATTAAAAGTATTGAACCCCCCCCCCCCCCTGTTGCCTGAAGCACAGGTACTCTCCCATTCCAGCTGTACAAGTGCAGGAACTCCTTTCTATGCACACAGATCCGAAGCGTGAGGTACCGAGCTAGTGATCAGAGATTGCAGAGATGGGACACAGACATGCGACGAAGAAGACAAGAATTGGAGAAGCCAGGGACAGAGACAAGGACCCGATACAGGTGACCCTGGAGCTACAGAGCCCAGGGACAGCGGGTGCAGAAGCATG
Organism: Lissotriton vulgaris; assembly: GCF_964263255.1. Lineage (NCBI taxonomy): Eukaryota > Metazoa > Chordata > Amphibia > Caudata > Salamandridae > Lissotriton > Lissotriton vulgaris. The sequence continues at coordinate 742,200,871 of NC_141695.1, read as the reverse complement.
GATAAGAAACACGGACCAGATACCACTGGGACAGTGACATTAACACGGATCAAACAGCCCAGAGACTGCAGACGGCAGAGACACGGATCAAAGGGGGCACAGACTGTACTAAGACATGTGAGTGCAAAGATATGGGCTAGAGAAAGTAGACATAATAGATGTGCAGGGAGTGCACACTTAGGCTGGTTAGGGTGCAGATACAAAAGGGGGTTGTGATGGACGGAGCATCTGAATCAATCAAACACTCACACCCAGTCAAAAGATCTGGGTTTAATCCATCACCGTTCTTTAGCCCACTCTGCCACCCCAGTTCAGACATGGCTACATGCAAATCAGTCTGACCCTGTGCCTCATGGGAACAGTCCAGCCCGAACTGCCAAGCCATGTCTTCCCTGGACCGGAAACAAGCTTCCGAGGACCGGTTTCTGGCATTCCAGCCGTCTTCAGATAGGGTGCAGGCCACTGCAGCGACACTGATCAGAGGCAGAGGGGACTGCTGAGACATGGATCAGAGGCTGCTGTGTAGACTGTCACGCACCTGAGACAGGCGACAGAAGAGGCAAAGATCAGAGACCGAGACTGCAGTGATAAGGGGACCAGAGACTGCAGAGAAAGACTGTGTTATGTGACTGTAGAGATAAAGGCACAAATGCGGGAGGTACAGACAGGGAGTAGAGACAAAGTTCAGAGATATACTCTAGACTAGAGACAGAGGACAGCGACAAAGATCAAAGAAAGACATACATCAGAAAGAAAGTGCTTCGTCGCCTCTTCAGGGATAGTAAGCGATGTATAAATACAATAAACACATAATCCGAAACAGCACAGAATGAACATAGGGACAGGAACACACAGCTGAGTCTAGCTAGACACGGGCAGGTCAGCAGACCCACAAAGCAAACAAATACACCGGAGAGCCTTACCAGAGGATTAATGGAGCTGAGAGACTGCGAGTTTTGCTGGAGAGGGAGTGCCATCATTGAGGGAATGGGTGCGGGCTGGGCACACAAGGGGGTGGGGCGGCAAACTCACCTAACTAACACCTACTCAACACAGACAGATGTTTATCATCACCACCCACACACACGGTTGCTTCTGGTAAACTATACCACCTTACACAGTAGCAGTAATTCTGACATATTCTGACATATTTGACCTAGATTAAAAGGCAGCAAAGGATCATACAGACCAACAATCACCAAGCCACAGAAAAGTGCCTGGCGCGGCACTAAGAGAACACTACCAGGCCCTGAGATGGTTCTGGACCTCACACAGCAAGCTCGCAGATATGCTGATAGCTCAGAAGGGAGCGCTTATGGAAGAGGCTGATGAGTAGCCTGCAAACCACCCGTTCTGATCCTAAAGGCAACCCGGCTACATCCTTCAACGTTTCCAAGTTTTCAGCACAGCGTGCTCTTGAGCAACAACATCCTTTGGCTTCAGTTAAAACTGTTATGATTGCTAAACGGGTTAATCTACTCACTGCTGCAGTCCCCCTGGGAGTTTACAGTTTCAGTAAAACAGCTCAGTGGGTTCAAGCATCTGGCACGGCCTGCTGATCACAATTAAAGTAAGCTAGCTCAAATGGTCAGCGCAGCTGGCGCAGGTGTCTGAGTATGTGATGCCACCATCTGCAAGCTAGAGCATGTTTTGCTCCGCTTTGTGTGTAAGCTGCAGTGCTGTAAACACTGGTTCGAATAATTGAGGGGCGTATTCACAAGGACCGGCGATACCTATCGCAAACGCCAGTTAGCAGCAGTTTTGTTATCTCCGCCTATCCCTGAAAACTATCTCCATGTCAGCGGCGTATTAACAAGCAGTCGCTACATGGCGATAGTATCAGTGAACGGCGGTGAAACTACTGCTAACATCAGCGCCATGGCGATAGGCAATCCGACGTTAGCAGGCGATGAGCGGCTAGAAAACTCATGTTAGTCAACCTAACGTGTGTATTCTTGCCTTCAATTAAAAAACGATTCAGAAAAGGGGGTGGTGATGAACAGAGTGTCTGAATTAAGCAGACCACTCTTACCCAGTCCAAAGATCAGGGCTTGATCCATCACCGTTATTTATCTCACTGCACCATCCCAGCTCAGAACCTGGCTATATGCAAATCAGTCTGTCCCTGGCCCAGTGCATCATGGGAACAGGGCAGACTAAACTACCAAGCCAATTCTTTACCAGAAAGGAGACAAGCTACCGGGGACCGGTTTCTGGCATTTCAGCCGTCTTCGGCCCGGCTTGCTTGAATCCTCATGGTGCAGTGAGAAAGGGACTCATGTCTGAGTATACCCTGCCACACCTATAGTGGGAAAAAACGATTCAGAAACCGGTCCCCGGTAGCTTGTTTCCTTCCCAGTGTAAGAATTGGCTTGGTAGTTTGGTTTGCCCTGTTCCCATCATGCACTGGGACAGGAACAGACTCATTTGCATATAGCCAGGTTCTGAGCTGGAATGGTGCAGTGAGCTAAAAAACGGTGTTGGATCTAGCCCTGATCTCTTGACTGGGTGAGAGTATTCTGCTTAATTCAGAAACTCTGTCCATCACCACCCCTTGTTGTTAAATATTTTGTCCACCCTAAGCGTGGAAGGGTATACTCAGATGTGAGTCCCTTGCTCATTGCACCATCAGGATTCTAACAAGCCGGGTCGACGACGGCTGAAATGCCAGAAACCGGTCCCCGGTAGCTTGTTTCCTTCCCAGTGTAAGAATTGGCTTGGTAGTTTGGTTTGCCCTGTTCCCATCATGCACTGGGACAGGAACAGACTAATTTGCATATAGCCAGGTTCTGAGCTGGAATGGTGCAGTGAGCTAAAAAACGGTGTTGGATCTAGCCCTGATCTCTTGACTGGGTGAGAGTATTCTGCTTAATTCAGAAACTCTGTCCATCACCACCCCTTGTTGTTAAATATTTTGTCCACCCTAAGCGTGGAAGGGTATACTCAGATGTGAGTCCCTTGCTCATTGCACCATCAGGATTCAAGCAAGCCGGGCCGACGAAGGCTGAAATGCCAGAAACCGGTCCCCGGTAGCTTGTTTCCTTCCCAGTGTAAGAATTGGCTTGGTAGTTTGGTTTGCCCTGTTCCCATCATGCACTGGGACAGGAACAGACTAATTTGCATATAGCCAGGTTCTGAGCTGGAATGGTGCAGTGAGCTAAAAACGGTGTTGGATCTAGCCCTGATCTCTGTCCATCACCACCCCTTGTTGTTAAATAAAAAACTAGCCTATCAGTCAACATCCAATAGAAAATAGGCCTAAAAAACAACAAAATGCAGGATGGAGCACCCAGGGCCAAGTGCAGCACACATCAACAAGCCAGCCAACATCCAGGATGACCAGAATGAGAGCCTGCATACCTCGCTGGACCTGCGTCTGGAGCCTGGATACCTCGCTGGACCTGCTTCTGGAGCCTGGATGCCTCGCTGGACCTGTGTCTGGAGCCTGAGTGGGATGTGAAGGAGCTGTGGAATCGATGATCCGTGGCGGTAAACATTGATGCGTGACGATCGCCCATACCGGGTGGTGAAGTCTGGCAGGCCGCTTGGAGACACGTTGCTGACCTGTTTGAGAAGACCGTCTAGCAACCCTTGGAGCTGTAAATGGTAGGGGTGCTCCTGCGCACCAACGTAGTAAGGGCCGCATCGCGTACTACGATCCACCACTACACAGGGGTGCACGAAGGAGATTACCAACGATGTGTGACGTCTCCCTGCATCACAGGCTGGATGATGTTGGCTGGCCGTACGCTGTGGAGGGGGAGACCACTGTGCTACGCCAAACTTGTGTTGTGTGATCACTGCAACGTCACGTCTAGGGAGGCCCTGCTGCATCAACTGCATCTGGAGGTTCACCAGCGGACTAGCCGGCGACTGCTGTACCAAGCCTAGTGAAATCACACCTGGCTAATGCTCCTGCTGGCCGAGTCACAGATTTGGAGAGAGTGCAGTAGATTGTACCACAGTGTCAATGTCCAGGTAAGGAGAAGGTGCGATGCGTAGTGCAGGAGGACCAGGGGGCGAGTCGCTCAGGCCTATTATTATTATTATTATGTTTCTTATATAGCGCCAGAATCGACCCCCGAAGGGGTATCTCCGCGCTTGCCTTGGGAACCCGTCCTGGCTTTTCCCTGTGAGATAGCCCCTACAGGGCATTCCCAAGGTGAAAGCCAGGCATCCCGCCGCGGGGGGGGGCCGTTGTGGAGATTAAGCAAGCTTAATGCCCAGAGTTGCAGAGTGTGAACCCATGATTAGGTCAGGCACCGAACACATGTAGTTGAGGCATCCCCAGTGCTGTCTCTTTTGCTATGGCGGAAGAGCATTGCCCCAGTGTCTCAAACAGTGCAGAAGAGGAACAATCATTACATGATGATAACTAACTGATGTAATCATGCTATGTATCTTCAGGGGGTGAAAGGGTGGGTATGACTGCTCCAAACATGGAGCAGGGCATGGGCAGATTGGCATGCCCACTCAAGTGTGCAATGTTTGGTTGGCCCACTCAGGCCACCCAAAGCAGTCATGCCCACTTCCCAGTTGGCAATGCAGGCTGCATTACAGCTTGCATGGAGAATATGCCCACTCCTCTGGCCCCTGGCTGCATGACTTGTTCCGTTGCCAATTACCAATCCCACTGCCGCATCGCAGTGTTGCGATTGACTCAGGGGAGGAAGCCTGCCTGCCTACTTCCTTTTCCTGGAAGCAGATGCAGGAGAGCAGGAGCTACGATGACATGGGACACGGCCACGAGGTAAGACTTCCCTCATCCAACACCCGCTAACATATACATCTCCACAACCATGCCCCATCCAGTGTTTTTTCCGGCGTTTACCACCTCACAGCTGTCCAGCACCCCCAGCACTTCTCAATGGCAGCCGCTGTTCCCATGCACAGCGGGTGTACTATTTGTGTGCCAAAGGCAAATATGTATTTGCGTTTAATGCCATAACATCGCATTCAATGCCAATGTATACTAATACTAGGCACATTGTAACAGTAGAGTAGGTGTTGCATAGCAGAGACATAAATATCACTTGTCCCACTTCAGTGAGTGCAACCCAAAACTAACCTTTGAACCCCACACCCAACCGTGAACCCAGGAATACCTTTTTGGGCCCCGTAAACAAACAAAAATCATATTTTACCCAAAACACCCCCCAATTTCCTTATTTTACCCCAAATACACCACATTTTTCATATTTTGCCCCAAAACACACCACAATTTTCATAATTTACATCTGGAACCCATACCCACCCAAAAAACTTTAAATTACCCCATTGCTGACCTCACAATGCATTGTAATCAACTGCAAGGTAAAGGCACCTGAGTTGTCGGTGTTGCATTGTTAACGATCAATCAATCAATCAAAGACATTTATAGAGCGCACTACTTACCCGTAGGGTCTCAAGGCGCTGGGGGGAGGGGGGTGCCGTTACTGCTCGAACAGCCAGGTCTTCAGCTTCTTCCTGAAGGAGAGGTGGTCTTGGGTCAGGCGCAGGTTGGTCGGGAGGGAGTTCCAGGTCTTGGCGGCCAGGTAGGAGAAGGACCTTCCTCCTGTTGTCGCTCTTCGGATGCGGGGGACGGCGGCGAGGGCGTGGTTGGCTGATCGGAGGTGGCGTTTGGGAGCGTAGAAGTTGATTCGGTTGTTGAGGTAGCTCGGGCCTTGGTCGTGTAGGGCTTTGTGTGCGTGGGTGAGGAGGCGGAAGGTGATTCTTTTGTTGACGGGGAGCCAATGCAGGTCTCTCAGATGTCCGGAGATGTGGCTGGTTCGTGGGATGTCGAGGATGAGTCTGGCTGAGGCGTTCTGGATCCTCTGGAGTCTCTTCTGGAGCTTGGCGGTGGTACCGGCGTAGAGGGCGTTGCCGTAGTCCAGTCGACTGGTGACGAGGGCCTGGGTGACGGTCTTCCTGGTCTCGGTGGGGATCCACCAGAAGATCTTCCGTAGCATGCGTAGGATGTTGAAGCACGCCGAGGAGAAGGCGTTGACTTGCCTGGTCATGGAGAGGGAGGAGTCCAGGATGAAGCCCAGGTTGCGTGCGTGGTCTGTCGGTTTGGGTGCGGTGCCCAGGGCGGGAGGCCACCAGGAGTCGTCCCAGGCGGAGGGCGAAGAGCCCAGGATGAGGACCTCCGTCTTGTCTGAGTTCAGTTTCAGGCGGCTGGTCGTCATCCACTCGGCTACATCTTTCATCCCTTCGTGCAGATTGGCTCTGGCGGCGGCGGGGTCGTTGGTCAGGGAGAGGATCAGCTGGGTGTCGTCGGCGTAGGAGATTATGTTGAGGTTGTGTTGGCGTGCGATGGCCGCGAGGGGGCTCATGTAGACGTTGAAGAGGGTGGGGCTCAGCGAGGATCCTTGAGGGACGCCGCAGATGACTTCGGTGGCCTCTGACTTGTACGGTGGTAGGCGGACTCTCTGTGTTCTTCCGTCGAGGAAGGAGATGATCCATTCCAGTGCCTTCTCCTGGATTCCGATGTTGCTGAGGCGCTGTACTAGGGTGCGGTGGCAGACAGTGTCGAATGCCGCGGAGAGGTCTAGGAGGATGAGGGCCGCTGTGTCTCCGTTGTCCATCAGGGCTCGGATGTCGTCGGTGGCAGCGATGAGGGCGGTCTCGGTGCTGTGGTTGGCTCGGAAGCCAGACTGTGAGGGGTCGAGGGATCCATTCGTCTCAAGGAAGGCGGCCAGCTGCTTGTTGACGGTCTTCTCGATGACTTTGGCTGGAAACGGGAGGAGCAAGATGGGGCAGTAATTCTTGAGTTCGGTGGGGTCCGCTGTGGGTTTCTTGAGTAGAGCGCTGAGTTCGGCGTGCTTCCAGCTCTCAGGGAAGGTGGCGGTGTCGAAGGAGGTGTTGATAATGTCCCGCAGGTGGGGTGCGATGACAACGTCGGCCTTGTTGAAGACGTGGTGAGGGCAGGGGTCGGTCGGGACGTATTTCCTGCGTTGTAATGGTCGTCTCCCATGCCAAAGGCAACTCAAAGGCTAAGCCGTTTGCGTCCGTCTTTCCCTGGCCTGCGCTCAGCACCAAGAAGCATTCCTCTTGGACCCTCCACTGCTACGATGCCAGCACCCTCCTTGCCATCAACCCTGGACGCCACCTCACCTGTCAGGACCAACCTCTGCTCCCGACAGGACATCGCCATCACCATCACTGACGGCTGCAGTTTCACCCACAAGGAGCACCCCAACCGTCAAGGAGGAGGCATTGCCATCACCTACAGAGTCACACTCCGACTGACCATGCACTCTAATGACCCAATGGTGACCACAGACTACCTCAACCCCCAGATCCAGACCAAGCCCAAGCACATCCTATGTGGCACCCGCATTTGCAGGTCCACCGGGCCATGGACCCCCATTCTCCAATACCATTGTAGACCTCATTGCACCCCAGGGCCTCCTATCCACCGACGACATCCTACTCGGTGGACTTAAGTTCCACCTGGACAATCCCAGTGGCAAGGACACCAACCCCTCCTGGGGAAGGTCCCCTACATCAGACGCAAGCCACAATTCACTACAACAAGCCAAATAGCAGGACACATGGTCGAGCACATCACCTCTGCCAGCGGGAACTTCAACTACAGCCACAACACGGGACTCTCCTAGACCGACCATCATTGGTAACATCACGTCTTCACCTTGCCCACCGGATGCCATCTCCATCATTGCACCCCCTCGCAGCTCGATCAAGGCCACCGAAGAACGTCTCATCAACTGTTTTTGCATTTGTCTATAAAAAAACAATATCATTAAATTGTGAATCTATTTTAAGTTACATTAAGGATAAAATATCTAAATGGTCTTCGCTTCACCTTTCATGGTGGGGAAAATGGACTCAATAAAAATGACTATAGCACAAAAAGTTTTATTACCTAGTTATAATCGCTAGTCAATTTCCTATGAAGTTTTATAAAGTTGATCAACACCTTTCTAAGTTTCTTTCGAACAATAGAACACCTCGTATTGGGTATAAAAAACAAAAAATGGCTAAATGTAATGGAGGATTTGGTTTATCAGAATTATTTAATTATCATAAATTGTTTATTTTAAAACAAACTCTATTTGGTTTATTCATTCCCACCTGATTAATTCTCCTACATGGCTCCTTATAGAAAGGAGTCTGGTAAATCCATTTCCATTGTTTACCTTGCTAACCATGTCTAACAAGTCAATATTATTTCATAAGTCCATTATTTTGAGAGCCACAAAACTGATCAAAGGATTTGACTCACTTTTTCAATCAACTATTTCTAACACTGTAGATATGTCATTATGATATAATACACGCCTAAAACTTTCTTGAACTGTTACATTTTGGCATTCATGGATTAAGGCTGGTATTTTTTATCTCAAAGATATCTACAATAATAATATTTTTATATCGTTTGATGTATTACAGGCAAATTTTCACTTACCATCTTCTGATTTCTTCAAATATTAACTTTTATGTAATTCTATATTAGATTCCTTTCCTAATAATATTCCTTCAAATACTAAGTCAGATTTATCAATTTATATTCAAACCGTATCTTCTTCATCTCATGCAGTTTCATTATTGTATAAAAAGATGAATGCATTTAAAAAGTAATATTATTGATACAATTTCAACATTTTGGAATAATGAACTTTTGACCTGTTTCTCATATGATACATGGAACAAAAGTTGGTTCAATACTATCTCAGGGTGGTTACCTGTATCACTTTATCAAACTCATTTTTATATTCTGTCTAATTGCTTATGGTCCCCCTTAAAGTTATTTCAGGCTAAACGTCTTCTGAGGTCAAATTGTTGGTATTGTAACTTACATACAGGTTCATTAAAGCATATGCTATTTGATTGTACATCTGTTTCTACATTTTGGAATGAAGTTTGGGATGTTATACAAAAATACTCAATATCCCTGATGAACTCTCATTTAAATTGTTGATTTGCATATCTGTTGTTCTTTCCAAAGTATTGTCTGACTTCTGTTATCAGCTGCTTTAAAGTCTATTACAGCAGGTTGGAACGACGTCTCATTATTATCTGATCATGCTTGGTGGTCATGTGTTATTTTTACTAGAAGAGGTGCCCATTAATCTTTGACTGGTATTACTCACAACTGTAATTCTTATAATTTCTTTTGGAAACCGATTTACCATTATTTATCTTCTTAGATATATCTTTCTTTGTTATTTACTTATATTATAAGTTGCTCATGTCTTTCACTTATAGTAGCTCTACTCAAATTGTTTGTTAACATATTTATGCTTATTCCTATCCCTTCCTCTTTATTTTTATTATTATCAATTCTATATTACATTGTACCTGTTTTATATTTAACTATTGTTCTTCGCAGTTGTGTAGCCTACATGGGTACTTTCTATAGCATTCTTTTTTTGTATTGTCACTGTTTATGAATGATTTTAATAAACTATTTTGAACACACATTTGTTTGTTTTTAAGAAAAGTTCAAGGGGTGTGTGTTTTATGTAACAAAGACTACTGTCTCTTTTTGTTAAATGGAATCGAAGGAGCGGGACTGGTGTTTTATTTGCCACAGTCGCAATTACCTGTACTGCCAGGAATTGTAATGGAAAAAAAAGAACAGTAACACTGTACTACTAATTAGGGTATTAGGGCGTTACATGGCGTAACTTTAATCAACTATCATAGGTGAGCAAAATATTCATTCATTGAATCAGCTTGGGGGCAACAATCCATTATTAAGGTACAACATCACCAAGACATAATATGGAGGCAAGAGCAGCTAAACACCTACAGAAGGCTGAAACTTTACTCACAAAAGAAAACAAAAATATGAAAAAAGGGCTTCAAAGAGTGGAAATGACAATACTTCAAAAGAAAAAAATGTGAAAGCTTTTTTTATACAATTAGAATGTCTCCTTAGAAAAGAAATTTCCAAAAGCTGCAAACTCATCATCATGGAAAAATAAATAGAAGTGGGGAGGGTACCGAGAAGGCTCAGAATCCTTACCCTACCCAATCAGCCAGACACTCAACCTGAAATACTAGAGGAGTGGGTTAACAACAACATGCAATGGTAAAAGAATATGATGTTAATTATTATCATCAAATGTGCAAAAGAAGACATGGAAGACATCCACAAATCAATCAATAAAATTGAGGCTCAAATCTAAAACCCAAGAAAAAAGATGAAGAAGCAAAACAATTAAGACTAGAAATGGAGCAAATTCTGGACAAACACAAAAATCAAGTAGAAGAGAGAAAACAGACGAAATTTAGAAGGGATGAAGGAGACTATGAAGCGGGCACTATCTTGACATTCGCTAAAAGATTTGATTCTTTAAAACAACAGATAAAAGACCACAAGCTTTTGAGCAATGAATCAGACACAATGATCAGTGAATCTGATATGGACACAAGTGAAGGTAAACTAAATACTCGGGAAACCCGCAGAATCACTTTTTTAGAGGAAATGTAGCTCCTATACATAGGCCAGAGACCGGTGAGAGGCAGAGGCAAAGGGACAGGTCGTGGAAGGGAACAAGAATTGGCAAGATCACAAAGCCACACAATGGGCGAAAAACCAGAAGAGGATGTGGGAAAAAGTGACAAATATCCTCTACGTAATAGACAGAAGACGTTATCAAATTCACCATTGCGGAAAACCTCATTATTAATCTAAAAAATGTCAAATTAAGTAAAGATCAAATCAACCTTCTGAATAAAGGCATATCCTTTTGCCCCTAGAAACACCACAAATATACAGAAACCAAGATTGACATATACAAATTCATCATGAAGCTCAAATTGGGCAAATTCTTTAACAGAAAGGAAAATGTTAACAAAAACTTCTATAAACAAGACAGGATCCCAGAGACCAACCTCACAAAAGAAAAAATGCCAGAATTAGTGACCACCGATGAACTCATGATGGAAATAGAGGAAAATGAAATGACAAACAGTCAAATTATTGATGAGTTTAAAATCGATAAAATGTTCCACGATTACACACAATTAAATCAAAATTAAATCAAAAGCTAATCAAAATTCTGCTCTATGTTGACACCTGGGCATAGACTAAACATGTACTATGAACTAGTCATTTCAGACCTTGAGAAAATGGTAAATCAACATCAATATAAGAAAAGAGAAAATCTAACACAGGGTGAATAAAAAGCATTGGAGGAGCTCACAAATAATGAGTAGATCATAATCAAAGCAGAGGATAAGGGAGGACATGTGGTAATCAAAGGGAAATCCCAATACGTGAAAGAAGCGAGGAGACAACTAAGTGATGTGAACAACTATAAAAAACTTAAAGGAAATTATATCAATGAACTCACAATATCGTTAAATGAAAAAAAAAACAGTGGTCTGAAGAAGGCCTAATAAGTCAATAAAAAGTGGAGTTTTTTAAGAATGAGAACCCCATTATCCATATCATATACTTCCTTCCTAAAGTCCTCAAGATACTAGTACATCCACCAGGAAGACCGATAATCTCAAGCTGTGGATCATTATATGAAAAGATCTCTTTATATGTGGACCACTTCTTAGGACCCATGGTAACCACACTTAACTTCTATATCAAGGACACTTGGTTGGGGGATGCCTCTTTATGGGCCCTTGAGGCCAACTAGCCCTCCTGTTTATGCCAGTAAGCCTCACACAGCTGGATTGCTGAGCGGTGGTCAGAGGCCACAAGCTCTTTTGACAGCACTCTGCAAATGTGCCTCTTAGCACACTGCTGCTTGAGGGATGAAGTCCACTTTAGTCCTGAAGTCTTCAGGACACAAGGGGACCTCATCCCCCCACCAGCAGTGCATCAAGAGGCACGTTTGCAGAACGGGGTAAAAAGGGACAGGGGCTGCAACCCCCTATCAGCAATCCCACTGCGGGGGCTTACTGAAGGTAACAGATGACTAATTGGCCCCTAAGAACCCTCAGGATTGAAGGGGACATCATACCCTAACCAAAAGCACGCCATCAGGCGCGTTTGCAGAGTATTGCAGAGAGGAGGCAGTGCCTCTGGTGAGTTGCCAGGCTTCATTTATTTACTTATTTTAGCGAGGGGGGCTTTGTGGCTACCCTTTCCTTGATCCTTTTTGGGCCCTGGGGACCCCATCCCCAGGGCCTAGCCCATTTTTTTAAATTAAAAATAAAATGGGAGGGAGGCCATGCAGCCCCCCTCCTGGGCCGTTTGCTGCCCCGGGATCCTATCCCCCAGGGATGGGCCATTTTTTCATTAAAAAAAGTAATAATTTAAGGAAGGGTGCAGCATGGCCCCCCATCTCTGGGCCAGTTTGGGCCCCGGGGATCCTATTTATCATTGTCTGATTTCTATAAATTTTTTTACATTTTTGGAGGGGGGCCACGCGACCCCCTCCTGAGGCCTATCTTGCCCTGGGAACCCCATCCCGGAGGCATGGCCACATCCTCTGTTTTTTTTTAAATAAAAATGCATTGGGGGGCATGCGTGAAGCCCCTACATGGGCCATTTTCGGCCCCATTCCCGGGATATGGCCACTGGGGTCCCTGCGGCTCCCCAACTTCAAGGAAGCGTTAGCATTTTCTATGCTCTCGCTTCCACGAAGCAAAGCAGAGTTTGCTATGGCATGGTGGGAGCAGTGCTCCCACCACCCATAGCAAACTTCAATGTTCTGGGGGTAGGCACAGTAGGACATTGCTGGAGCCGGCCCTGGGGAATGGCGGTCCCCAGGGCCATGAAGGGTTCCTGGAGGGGGCCCCCTCCAATCTTCTCTATAGCCCTGAGGGAGGTGGCAGTCCCTGGGGCTTCGTGGGGGGACAGGAGCCCCCCAGAGGCATTCATTTAAAAAACAAAGCCCTGGGTGAGAGACGGTACCCAGGGCTGCATGGGGGCCGAGTGGTCCCCACATATTTTATAAACAGAGCCCCAGGGTGCTGGTGGTCCCCGGGGCTGAGTGGGGGGCTGTGTAGCCCCCAGTATAAATTCTATAAGCCCCAGGGCATGCTAGGCCGTCGTGGGCCCCTGCCTCTCATTTGTAATTGCCCCTCGGACCTGGCCCACCCCGTAGCTTAAAGAAAACGAAGCGCAGAAGATTGCGCTTCATTTTCTAGTTATTTCGGCAGCATTCAGCACCCAAAGTGACTCCCCTTGAAAAAAGATAATGCTTTATGGGACCCCCTGAGCAGACCTAGGGGATCAGGGTGTTTCTACACTGCCCCTTTTCTTGATTTTTATCCTTTATTTCCCTTTTTTCTTCTTCCTGTTTGGAACTGTTGGCATCCAATCAGATCGCAGATCGCAGACTTGAGATATGTGGATATCTGAGAAATGTTAAAATTTCTTACCAACTACTGAACGGATTTATGCCATTTTACTAAAAGAATGCTTCCAGGAACAAGAGTTCCCTTTTCCCCAAATTTGGTGTAATTCCATTCAGCAGTTCGGGCTGTAGACGTGTCTAAAGTTTCCTATGGAAATTAGAATGTATGACGTTACAACACATACATTCACAATGCATGCCTTGAAAATGCAGTTTTTACATCGCAACATCCTTTACAACGTACTATTTTACATAGCATGCCATTACATTGCATTTTCAGAAAGTAGTGTGGCTCACTGGTTAGAGGCGGCAGACCAGAGAGCAGAGGACGGCCTGGGACCAGGGTTCGATTCCCGGCGCGGCAGGTTTCTGGACCAGGGTCAGCGGACTCGATAATTCTCTCGCCTCAGTGCCCACTCTGATCAGCGATCACACTCGGCAACTCTGGGCATTAGCTTGCCTCATCTTCACTAACGGCCCCACCAGACCGCCGGGGATGCCTGGTCTCACCCTGGAGATACCCATTAAGGGACCATCTCTCAGGGAAGCCAGGAAGGGTTTCGCAGCAGTCGAAGCGCCTTGGGACCCTACGGGTAAGTAGTGCGCTATATAAATGCCTATACATTTACATTTACAGAAACTACCTTTACAGTGCATTCCAACACATCGCATTATACCTTTACAACACATACCATTACAATGCATACAGTTACATTGCCTTTAAGGTAAATATTGGATAGTATAGGGGTAATAATTACTATTCTAACTCCAGTGAGTGCAACAGTAGGGTAAGTATTGGATAGTGTATGGGTCAAAATTACTATTCTAACTCCAGTGAATGCAACAGAAGGGTAAGTGTCAAATAGTGTAAGGGTACTATGCATTGCAATAGTATGCTTTGTAATGACTTGCGATGTAATGCCTGCGTTGTAGTGACATGCATTGTTATGACAGGCGTTGTAGGGACATGCAATGTAATGGCTGCGTTGTAATATCATGCGATGTAAAGGATGTTGCGATGTACTGACCTCTATGTAAAGTTAGTGCGATGTAATGACTGCGTTGTAACTTGTTTCCCAAGAAAATTTACATTGAGAAAACATGTTTTAGGAGCCCCCTCTTTCTCAGCCCCTGTTTTGAAAATTTTGTGAAGATTCATCAAAAGGCATCAAAGATATTGGCAAAAGAAAAAATGCTTTTTTAATAGAAACAAGGTCCTTTGTGTATGTGTATATATATATATATATATATATATATATATATATATATATATATATATATATATATATATATATATATATATATATATATATATATATATATATATATATTTATATCGTGGAATCCTGTAAGTTTAGCTCACACGCCTTCAATCGCGCATTAACCAAGAAGCAGGACACGGACCAAGAATATATATAAATATATATATATATATATATGTATATATATATATATATATATACATATATATATATATATATATATATATATATATTACCTACTGGCGGTCGCCAGTAGGTAGTTATAGTTAGGATTTTTTTCAATGTTAAATCTCAAAATTCTATTTGGAATAACTTTGGCGCCGGTTGACGAATCTGCCTGAAAATTTCCTGAAAATGGCCTCGCGGGGTTCCGGTCCTTCCCTGAAAGTTTGGGGGGGATACGTTAAGCGGGGGCCGAGATAAAAGGGGGGTCCCAAAACGCGTTTTCCCCATGTTAATTTCCATAGGGCGGTCGATTTCACTTTTAGCCCGAACGGCTGAATGGATTTCCACCAAACTTGGCAAAATTGTAGGGACTGGTAGCCCGATGTGCCTTTGCTATGTCTCAAGATATGTGCTTCAGTGGATTTTGAGAAATTAACGTCCAAAAAAATATATATATCTGTAGCCGCGCTCCGGTACGCGCACCAGTGAGCGCTCCAGGCGCGACACGCGACTTGCGCGCAGAAAGCTGATTGGCTCTCAGTTGTCTGTAAACATTCTAAACAGTCCGGAGCGGCCGCCATCTTGTCTATCGGTAAAATCTAGTCATAAGAGGTGGCAAAAACAAAGGGTGGAATTGACCATAAGGGGGCAGGGTAGACCCCCCCTGACCCCCTAGGTTTGATATGGGGGCCATTAAAGGGCCCCGCGGGGCCTCAAAAAAAATTTTTTTTTTTGCGTTTTTCGCGGGGGAAGCGCCCGGTGCGCGCACCGGGAAGCGCTCCAAGGAGGGTACTATGGAAAAATAATCACCTTAAAAAATTGTATGTTTATTAATTGTTTTTTTTTATTTTATGTAAGTACCTACATGTAGGTACCAATGCAGAGACTTTCATTTAATGTACACCATCTCCTCTGTAGATATCTTGCATGTTGTTATTGTATGTTTTTGTGGTATATGGAATTCATAACATAGTCTGTCTGGAAAGGAGAAACAGATCTTTTAAGCACTCCCTGAGAATTTCTAGGGGATCATGAGTAGTCTATCCTGCTCACTTATGAAAATGAGGTGTAAAATATTCATATGAGATAATATAGTGGGAGAAAGGTAGTAACTATGAGTAAACTTACTATGTAACAGAAAAATAGTTGAACAGTATACTATAAGTCTCACTTTATATTTTAAACATTTTTGGTAATATTTTATGAATTACATATAAAAAAGAATATTGTCTGAAAGAATTTGAAATTATTAAAGATAAATTTATTCCTCTGATTCTTTTTCATAATTTAATAAAATTTCTAACATAATATTGTCCGGAATTTCCTCATAATTATATGTACATGATTCCATTTCTTCCAAACATTCTATAAACTGTTCATCCAAAGAGTCATCCATGAAATCAACTTCTTTTTTTTGATCTTCTGGTTTTTCCACCTTTACTTTGATAGAAGTATCATTTGCCTGATTTTCTCCTTCCATTTTCTTTCTGAAAATTGCATACAAATTAACTATATTAGTAGAGTTAGGGTACTGTATACCAGAGAAGCCTAACTCAATCCATAACTATTACAGAGAAGTCTATCTCTATCTCTAACTATTAAAGAGGGATAGCATATCACTAACAGAATATTTTTTCAGAAATTAACTTAAAGTGTACAATATACTTCCATAATTAGAACTTACCTTAGAGAAATCAGTTGAAGTTGTCAGTGAAATTTGTTTTCAAATGTACTTCTGGAAGCAGTAGTCAAAATGGCTGTGTTTCCCTCTCTTCTTTTATATATATTCTTGTACTTAACCAATCAAACGTGAGGAAATAATCGTAGAAAATGAAAGATACTTTTTAATTGGTTGTAAATTCTAACATTACAAGTGTGTTTTTGTCATGTAATTTACCTCAGGATATTTAGACAGGCCTGTAGCCTAAATGTCTCAATGGAATTTCACGAAATTTGGGTAAATGGTAGGGACTGCTATGTAGTAGGGCCTATTCTATATTTGATGAAAGTGTCTCCAGTGGTTTTTTTGTAAATTGCTTTCCCACCTTTTTTTATCGAGCGCTTACCGGTGCGCGCTCCTTTACGCGCACCGGCAGCGTTACGGGAGTCCTCCATTTTGTGTTTCGGTACAATCGAGACACAAGATGGAGGGTAAACAATGTTCGGTATGGGTAGAAGGGGGCACTGTAGAGACTTCTTGACCCTCTCGGTTTTCTGAGGGGGGCTTAGGAGGCTCATAAACGTAAAAAAAAAAAAAAAAAAATTTTAATTTTCCACAGGGGGAGCGCCCGGTGCGCGCACCGTTAAGCGTTCCCGAAAGCGTACTTTGGTGAAAAATAGTGAAAAAAGTTAGAAAAAAATAAACGCTTTGAATGATCAGAGGTAGGGTAGCTCTGAGAAGAGCTTTTGGGTTCTGTGGTTGATTTAGGTACCTACAAGTAGGTTCCAATACACATTCTTAAATTCAGGAGGAATATTCTATTCCCCTCATCTGAGAAGTGCACTCCATCTCCTCTGTAGATGTCTTGCATGTTGTAACGCAAGTTATTATTGTATATTGAACCCATTCCATAGTCTCTCATGTAAGCAGAAACAGATTTATTTACATGTTTCCGTGCTTTCTCAAATTGTGGACCAAATTGGTTGGACCAGTTCCATTTCTGTCTTTGGCATATATTGGAATATACCAAGGCAGTGTGGGGAAAAAGTATCATCAATTGATGAAAGGTGTCCTTTAAAAGCATTTCCAGACCTACCCCAGTTAATGTGCCTAGATCGTTTCCACCACAGTGCACAATTATAAGGTCAGGTTCTGGCAGATGCAAAAAGGTTTTCACCAATGGTATCAATTGGTGACATTTTAATCCTCTGTGGCCAATCCACTTGATTTCCACATTTGATAAATCAAGGTTATGAAAATTTCTGCTAGCTGCATACCTTTGAGCCCAGTGGATGTAGCTATGTCCAATAATCCAAACAGAGTACATGATGTGAGAAGGTTCTGGTCCAGTCAGATGAAGTGTGGGAATGAAATGGCAGTTGGAACAGTAGGAGTTCACAAAAAAATAATTGTGGAGTTTCTCTGCTCTTGAATCACAAGCAATGATTGGTGGATTCAGATAGTTGAAAACTGAAAGTTAGGGTGCATGGTTATGTTGTGTGAAAGAAGCAATTTGAATGGTTTAAAAAAAGTCACCAAAAGCAAAAATACCCTGTATAGGCTGCTGTATTGAGAGGTCAAACATCCTTGCTGAGTTAATTTGCAACATTGTAAGATAAACTTTTGAACCTTACAGTTCAGTTAGGAGGGAGTTGCTATGGTAACAGATAGAAAGGTTTGAGAGGGGGATGGGTGTTGGTTTGAAAATAGTGAGGGAAGAGTTTTCATTGGTTGAATTAAGGCATATGTGTACAAAGATAGAGATTTTCTATGCCAGTCTTGGTTTCAGTGTATTGAGAGCACACCTTTTCCTCTGCTAAAGAAAAATTGGTGTGTGTGTCTGACACTGTTTTCAATCTCCAAAAGCATTTGTAAAGGTAAGTAATGATTCATTTAATTTAGATAGAGATTTATTTGCTCTATGGAGAATATTTGGAAGCAGATAGTTATGTTTTAGAAGTGAAATTGTATGTTAGTATATAAGTCCTGCGCAGTGTTTCTTACATGTTATTTAAAAATCGATTTTGGGTGCAAATGAATGGTATTTTTATTTGGCCTTTTTTTATGATTGCCATGTGCAGTTGATGCATCACTTTAAACATGGGTAATAAGTGATGCACTGGTGGCGCAAGGCCTTTATAAATGAGACCCTGACTTTGTTTGATGATATTGAGTGGTTGTACATAGGTTCTGCGCAGTGTTTCTTACATGTTATTGAAAAATCGATTTTTGGGTGCAATTGATTGGTATATGTATTTGGCCCTTTTTTATGATTGCCATGTGCAGCTGATGCATGACTTTAAACATGGGTAATAAGTGACGCACTGGTGGCGCAAGGCTTTCATAAATAAGGCCCTGACTTTGTTTGATGATATTGAGTGGTTGTACTTAGGTTCTGCGCAGTGTTTCTTACATGTTATTCAAAAATCGATTTTTGGGTGCAATTGATTGGTATATGTATTTGGCCCTTATTTATGATTGCCATGTGCAGCTGATGCATGACTTTAAACATGGGTAATAAGTGATGCACTGGTGGCGCAAGGCCTTTATAAATCAGACCCTGACTTTGTTTGATGATATTGAGTGGTTGTACTTAGGTTCTGCGCAGTGTTTCTTACATGTTATTCAAAAATCGATTTTTGGATGCAATTGATTGGTATTTGCATTTGGCCCTTTTTTATGATTGCCATGTGCAGCTGATGCATGACTTTAAACATGGGTAATAAGTGACGCACTGGTGGCGCAAGGCTTTCATAAATAAGGCCCTGACTTTGTTTGATGATATTGAGTGGTTGTACATAGGTTCTGCGCAGTGTTTCTTACATGTTATTCAAACATAATTGTAACAGAAATTCGAAATGTTTTAGATTTGTGTTCTGGTCAAGATAAATTTTCACAGAACATTCAGCAGGATTGTCAGGAATTTTTAATGTATATGTTTGGTGTTTTGGAAGATGAAGGTGTAGATGTAGATAATCTTTTCAGTCTTTCTTATCAATGGCAGCATGACTGCCACAATTGTAGTTTATCAAGTACTACTAGAATAGACACTGAAAGATTTATATATTTGACTTTACCAGACTGTAAATCAGTGTCTTTTAAAAATCTAGTTAAAGCAGCAGATCATAATATGGTGTGTACCCAATGTAACTGTACAATGCTGTCCACATTATTTATACAAAGGTATGAGCAGTATATCATTTTAGTTTTCCAACGATGTAGACCTGATGGAACTAAATTGACAACTTCTATCAAAAATTTTGTGGCTTCTCAGTTATCAATTTCTGGAAGGACCTTTACAACTGAAGCTATTATTTATCATGATGGATCTTCGACCACCTCAGGACATTATACATGCTACTTAAAATCTGAAAATGGATGGAGTTACTGCAATGATTCTCATTTAACTTATAAACAACGTTTGCCTTATGACTCTACAAATTCTTATCTAGTGTTTTTAAAACCAAAGTTTTAGTAAAGGGAATTGGCCTTTGAAGACGGGAATAGTTAATAAAAGTTAGTTAGTTAGTTAGTTAATCTAATATTTTAAATTATTTATCTCATGTAGATACTTTAAGTGGATCTCAAAGTAAAAAATACCGATATATCAGACACAAATTGGCCGTGAGGATTGTGTATGGTATGATGTTTTTAGATCTTTTTTCAAAGGAAGTCGATGAAATGGAACTTATAAGGAACAGCAGACTTTTTTTCCACCAAAAGGACCTTCACTATCTTCTATTTGGCCTCATGGAAAAGTAAGTGAATCAAAGATTAGTGTACATATATGAGATGTATGTTTGAATGGGTTTTTTTAAACACAATCTTTTAGATTGTGTTTTTTTTTTCCCGCTGTTATATGATGAAGACTTTGAACTCACTAATTTAAGTGGAATTCAATATATTCTGAGAACAGCAAAAATAAATAATGTAACATATTGTAGAAGTTATTGTGTAGTTTGCATTGTGTAATTTATATTGTGTTCACATTGTTATACACTCATTTTCTTTTTCACCCTTATTTACCTCTCTTTACTAATTTACACTCTTTTTTCATCGCTGTTTCTTTACTGCACTTCATTCACAACTTCTTAATCTAATAGGAACTATCTGCATTTCCTCTGTTCCTTCCACCACTTTTTATCTTTTTCATATTCTCTTAGTACCACTGCTTTAGTTTCCTAACCCTCTTTCTCTTTCTCCATTTTTTTTTCTTTCACACTCATTGTACTGTAGTTCAGTTAGTTCTTCCTTTTGTCTTTCTTTTACTCTCTCTCTTCTTTCTCTCTATTACTCCCCATGTGTTTCCCTTATTCACTTACATGTACCCTCTTTCACCCCTCTTTACTTATATTCACTGATATTTACTTTCCCTCAATCACTGCTATTATTTTCCTCTGATTCCGTCACTACCTGTCATTCTCATACTTAACTGTCCTTCTTTTTACTTTCAACATCCATTTACATTCTCCCTTAACCTCTGCTTTAGTCTTCTTCCTATTTCTTCTTTCTTTTGCTCCCTTATTCATTTTTCTTTTCTCAGTTACTTCCTTTTACACTTTTTATCTGTCTTACTATCTATTACACAGTCCCTCCTTCATTATTTTTTTTTCTTTTTTTTTTGTTAGTGCGCTGACGGTACACGCACCGGTGCGCGCACCGGAAGCGCACCGGTGCGCGCACCGGAAGCGCACCAGAGTGAAATATAAAAAAAAAATATTTTAAATTAAAAATATTATCTCAATATACATTATAGTGTTCATTTTTACAAAAACATACTTTAGCAATTCACTAAAAAACACATAGGTATGAGTCTGTATAAAAAGTTAGGAATTAGCATTAAAAAAACCTATGAAATTCACTGAAAAAACCATAGGTTTCACACCAGTTATAGTTAGGAATTAGCATTTAAAAAACCTATGAAATTCACTGAAAAAACCATAGGTTTCACACCGGTTATAGTTAGGAATTAGCATTTAAAAAACCTATGAAATTCACTGAAAAAAACCATAGGTTTCACACCAGTTATAGTTAGCTGGAAATTTTACTGATATAAAACCATTGAAATTCCCACGTTATAGTTAGTCGGACTCACTATAACTTGCGCGTGCAATGCACTGCTGATGACATCACATATTACATCACTCATGACATGGTCAGTGACATCACTCATGACATCACTGATGACACCGTCCTTGTGACAGAGTGACTGACCTCCTTTCACTGTAAAGTAACCCTTGAAACACATATTCAAAAATAGAAACTAACATTTTCAAAAAAGTGGAGATATCTATACCAGTTGCAACAACCAATTCAGTAATTCCACCATTTATATACACATCCACTCATTCATCAACAGTTCTATATAGTCAGTCATACATATACTCACTCATCATATGTAGTGAGACACCTATACATTCGTTAACACACCGACAGTCTTCCAAAAGTTGCTCACACACATACTCACACATGCAAATAAACTATTGAACATCCATTTTTTTGCATATACAGCTATACACACACTACCATCTTACTTCTAAAGAAACTTACACATACTTACTCTCTTAAAAAATCACTTATAGAAACACATACTTATTAAAACAAGAATTCTTTCAATCTCTCACTCTCATATATACTCACTTATATACATCAATACTCACATATACTAGATTAAAACATATGTAGTTACTGATAAAGACACTAGTAAGACAGTCATTCACTTACTAACACATACATATACACACTCAGTCACCCATACAGTCCGGCACATATGCTGTCTTCAAAACACATACAAACAGTGAGTCAGTCATTTATGCATCTATGTGCTAAGTAACACTCCCACCAAATCATACAGACACTTATACTGATACTAAAAAAACATCTAATAACCCATATACACACATATGTAGCTACTCAGCAACCCATGCAGCCACTTATACACAAAGTGAAACACTGATACATATATTTAAATATTTAAACATTACTCACTAATATATGTATTCACTAAGATACACTTAATAAGCCAGTTATTCAATATTTTTTTTTTTTTAAAACCATCCATTTAGACTTTTATTTAAACATTTATTCTCCCATCGACCTTTACATATACATATATAAAACATATTTATTTTTCAGAAAGACACACATTCACTGGATGGTGTCATCAGTGATGTCATGAGTGATGTCACTGACCATGTCATGAGTGATGTAATATGTGATGTCATCAGCAGTGCATTGCACGCGCAAGTTATAGTGAGTCCGACTAACTATAACGTGGGAATTTCAATGGTTTTATATCAGTAAAATTTCCAGCTAACTATAACTGGTGTGAAACCTATGGTTTTTTCAGTGAATTTAATAGGTTTTTTAAATGCTAATTCCTAACTATAACCGGTGTGAAACCTATGGTTTTTTCAGTGACTATATATATATATATATTACCTACTGGCGGTCCCCAGTAGGTAGTTATAGTTAGGATTTTTTTCAATGTTAAATCTCAAAATTCTATTTGGAATAACTTTGGCACCGGTTGACGAATCTGCCTGAAAATTTCCTGAAAATGGCCTCGTCGAGCTCCGGTCCTTCCTTGAAAGTTTGGGGGGGATACGTCAAGCGGGGGCCGAGATAAAAGGGGGGTCCCAAAACGCGTTTTCCCCATGTTAATTTCCATAGGGCGGTCGATTTCACTTTTAACCCGAACGGCTGAATGGATTTCCACCAAATTTGGCAAAATTGTAGGGATTGGTAGCCTGATGTGCCTTTGCTATGTCTCAAGATATGTGCTGCAGTGGATTTTGAGTAATTTAGGTTACAAAAAATATATATATCTATAGCAGCGCACCGGTGCGCGCACCAGGGAGCGCTCCGGGCGCGTGACGCGAGGTGCGCATGGAAAGCTGATTGGCTCTCGGGTGTCTGTAAACATTCGAAACAGTCCAGAGCGGCCGCCATCTTGTGTCTCGGTAAAATCGAGACATAAGAGGTGGCTAAAACAAAGGGGGAACTGACCATAAGGCGTCAGGGATAGACCCCTTTGACCCCCTAGGTTTGATGTGGGGGCTATAAAAGGGCCCCGCGGGGCATTTAAAATATTTTTTTTTTTTCGTTTTGCGCGGGGGAAGCGCCCGGTACGCGCACCAGGTAGCGCACCGGGGAGCGTAAAATGAGGGAAAAAGATGACAGAGTTTTTAAAAAATGAAGTTTTGATTTAGAAATTGGAGGTAGTTCTAAAAAGAACTTTTTTTTTCTTCTTTTTGTTGTTTTATATTTTTTTTTTGTTTTTTGAACTTTTTGAACTTTTTTTGGCTTTTCAAAACAGTTTTATATTTTTTTTGTATTTTTTTAGGGGGAGAAACAAAAAAAGGGAATTGAAACTGGCTCAACTGGAGCAAAAAAACAAAAAACCCAAAAAATTACTTCTTTTTGGTGCACTTGTGATTATCACCTGCAAGGACGATGAGCTTAACGCTTTTTTCGCCATAGGCGATAAGCTTGCCACATGCAGAACAAGTGATTTTAAAATCAGCAAATCTCGGCTGAATGCAAGGCATCACCTCGGATGTTTCTGGTTCTGATGAGGTGGGTTGGTTTCTTTGGGAGGGGGTCCTTGATGACTGGGGGAGGTTACTGGCCAGTTCCCTGAACTCTGCACGAGAGTAGTTGTTTGGGTGCTTTCTGGTCATGTGCCGAATCATGGTATAGTTACCAAAAGAATATTTTTTGTTTGGGTTGCCCCGTGAAAGTTCATCATTGCAGATGAGGCAAGTCACCTTGGGCGCATTCACCTTTTTTTTCCCCTCTGGGATTGAAAAAAACTGCCATACAATGTGTGGTTTGGGTTTGTAAGGTGTATTTTCTTCTGGCAGCCATCTTCTTCTCCCCTCCTCCTCTTCCTCTTCCTCCTCCTCCTGTTCTTGACCACCAATATAATTTGGAGCTGGTCCTCTTGGTGGTTGTGGTGGTGGTGGTGGGGCAGATGCACCAGCTGATGCTACTACTGAAGCCATTATTTGGAGCAAAAAAGAAGAGAGAGCAACAAACAGGTCTTCCTCAGTCAAAGGACAAAGTCAGAATAAGGAAAAAAGGTGGGGTCTTTCATCATTTAGAAAAAAAAACTGTCCTGAACCAATGAGAAGTGTTATTTTCAGGTCACAAGACCAGGGGCTTCATCATTATGAAACTAAAACTGTTATGAACCAATGAAAAGTGTTATTTTCTGCTCACATGACCCGACGCGCTTACGCTACGCGCCCGGGGCGCGCCCGGGGGCGCGCAGCGTAAGCGCGTCGGAAGTTTACGTTGTGCGATCGTATTCGCTCGAGTACTTCCGGGTGCGCTTACGCCGTGCGTATCACGCGGTCGCGGCTACGCGATACGTCACGATCATGTTTTCGTTTGCGATATTGGCGCTCACGGGACGCTCCCCGGAGCGCGCAAGGGGGCGCTTTTCAGAAATACGCTTTTCGGGGCGCACTCCGGGGCGCGCTCCGGGAGCGCTCCCCCCAAAAATTAAAAAAAAAAAATGGGATAATTGTAGGGACAGGTAGCCCTATTCTGAAGTGGTTTGTAAAAAAATTAACTTTATAAAAATATGCATTGTGCTACATTGGGCTTAATATATGTTAGAGCCAAAATGTAGCCCAAATGTAGCCCAAAGTAGCCCAATGTAGCCCAAAGATGGCCACCAGAGACCAAAAATTGTAAATGTAGCCCAAATTTCAACTAGATGTAGCCCAACTGTAGCCCAATGACAGAATGTACCAGAGTGTTAAAAAGAACAACTAGAGTGCTAACAGTCTTATTTATAAAGTGAAACTTATAGTTAGGAATTAGCATTAACAAAACCTATTAAATTCACTGAAAAAAACCATAGGTTTCACACCAGTTATAGTTAGGAATTAGCATTTAAAAAACCTATGAAATTCACTGAAAAAACCATAGGTTTCACACCGGTTATAGTTAGGAATTAGCATTTAAAAAACCTATTAAATTCACTGAAAAAACCATAGGTTTCACACCAGTTATAGTTAGCTGGAAATTTTACTGATATAAAACCATTGAAATTCCCACGTTATAGTTAGTCGGACTCACTATAACTTGCGCGTGCAATGCACTGCTGATGACATCACATATTACATCACTCATGACATGGTGAGTGACATCACTCATGACATCACTGATGACACCATCCTTGTGACACAGTGACAGACCTCCTCTCAGTGTAAAGTAACCCTTGAGACACATATTCAAAAATAGAAACTGAAATTTTTAAAAAATGGACATACCTATATCAGTTACAACAAGCAATTCTGTACTTCCACTATCTATATACACATCCACTCATTCACCAACAGTTCTATATAGTCACTCATACATATACTCACTCATCATATGAAGAGATACACCTATACATCCTGTTACACACCGACATTCATCCAAAAATTACTCACACACATATTCACACGTGCAAATAAACTATTGAACAACCATTTATTTGAATATAGAGTTATACACACACTTCCACCTTACTTCTATTGAAAATTACACATATTTATTCTCTTAAACAATCACTTATAGAAACACATACTTATTTAAACAGGAACTCTTACAATCTCTTACTCTCACATATACTCACTTATATACATCAATATTCATATATACTAGATTAAAACATATGTAGTTACTGATAAAGACACTAGTGAGACAGTCATTCACTCACTAACAAACACATATAGACACTCATCCACCCATACAGTCCTGTACATATGCTGTCTTCAAAACACATACAAACAGTCAGTCACTCATGCATCTATGTGCTAAGTAATACCCCCACCAAACCATATAGACACTCAAACTGATACTAATAAAAATATCAAATAACCCATATACATACGCATGTAGCTACTTATCAACACATGTAGCCACTTATACACAAAGTGAAACACTAATATATGTATTTAAATATTTAAACATAACTCACTAATATTTATTTTTCAGAAAGACACATATTCACTGGATGGTGTCATCAGTGATGTCATGAGTGATGTCACTCACCATGTCATGAGTGATGTAATATGTGATGTCATCAGCAGTGCATTGCACTCGCAAGTTATAGTGAGTCCGACTAACTATAACGTGGGAATTTCAATGGTTTTATATCAGTAAAATTTCCAGCTAACTATAACTGGTGTGAAACCTATGGTTTTTTCAGTGAATTTAATAGGTTTTTTAAATGCTAATTCCTAACTATAACCGGTGTGAAACCTATGTTTTTTTCAGTGAATATACATATATAGATATATTCCACAACCATGATTCCTCTGTTCGCTGAAACGTTCTTCAAAAGAGCGCACTCCAGAGCCATAGACGTTCCCAAAGTTTTAAATTAATTTATTGCATCGTTTCTGCAAATTGTCAACAAACGCGTTTCGCCGTTAAAGCCTTCATCAGTGTTAACAATCCATATTGTATTCTGTGTTTAAATAAAGGTGTACTATACGAAAATTCTGTGACATAGAAAGTGACTCAGTGAATTCTAATGAAGCTAAAAATAAAAGAAGTCCATTTCCATGGCGCCCACTGGAAAAGGAAAACAAAACACTGTTTACCACACAGTATTGCATTATTGTACATAAATATTAAGTACTGTGCATGTTTTCACCTTACACAACATTATATACATATTTACAATTCATCAAATGTTATGTTGCTCTTTATATTTACCCATATGCGATATTACTAGCGGGAACAATTACCTGCTTCCTACGTTGGGAATATACACTGGGGAATTATTATTTGTTTCGCAATAGAATCCCCTCATCATACATCCAATAGACCACCAAATTTGATACAATTGCGCCCTGTATAGGCTATTCCACAACCACATTTGTTTGTATTTACATCTATATACATAGCTGTCCTTGCATTATGTACATATTTATTCATTCAATTCATAACAGGAAAATAGGCACTGAATGGGCAAATTCATCTATCAAGGAATGCCATTATCAATGTACATATACACTCCTAGGCTTGTATAGATATTCTTACACCAAACCTAAGGTCATTTATTCAAAAGGATGATACTAATTAAGTTGTTTAGCCTATTCGAACCCACATTTCCTCCTCTTTATTTAATCCTCTCAGTGCCTTGGTCTGCAACTTAATAATATACTTGGATTTAAGTGTGCATAACTTTCTTACGAGATCTCCTCCACTTTCAGATTTCTCAACCTGATCCAAGAAAAAGAATGTAAGTAGACTGCTATTGCTGTTATGTTCCATCTCAAAATGTCAGGCAACAGGATAATTGTGGTCCTTATTATTGATTGCCCTAAGATGTTCTAGGACTCTTTTTTTGGTGGGATGGATTGTGCTTCCCACATACTGTTTTCCCCATGGGCACACACTAAACAATAGACTGTGTAGTCTGAATTGCAGTTGAGGAGTTTCGGGATGGGGTTTTGGCCGTTATCCCCGGTATGAGGTAGTCTTTTACTTTATGACAATTCTAGCATGCTTTACATTTCATGCATGGAAAGAACCCCTTAATAGGCACTGTTCTCTTCTTTTTGGATTCATAGTGGCTTCTTACTAGATGGTCTTTTAAAGATCTCCCTTTTCTATATGTCACTAGAGGATTTTCTGGTAATAGCTTCCCTACTACACTGTCTGCCTTCAGCATTTTCCGGTTTCTTCTAAGGATTTGAAACACCTCAAATGATTTTAGTTGGTGATTACTCTCACGTATTTATCCTGACTTTTTTCCTTGTCTCTTAGAAGTTAACTTCTCTCTGTAGAATTGCATCTTATTTCAGCCTTATTCAGAATGCCCCTGACATAGCCTCTTTTTAGGAATCTCTGTTTGGCCTGTGAAAAGGCTTTTTCACATTCTGAGGGAGTGGAACAATCCCGTTTCATCCTCAGGAATTCCCCTAAAGGGATGTTGTTAATCACACTCCTGGGATGACAACTACCTGCATGCAGGATTGTATGTTGCGGTAGAGAGCTGTTTCCAAGCTGTTATTTTCGATGTATACCCTCAGATCTAAGTAGACCACTTCTTTTCTGCTAATGCAACTGGTAAATTGCAGATTAAGATCTTTTATGTTCAGGGCTCTAATTAATTCCTTAGCCACGCTCTGCGGACCCCGCCACATGACGAATAAATCATTAATGTACCGTGTCCACAGAGCAATGCTGGCCATCCATCTCTCATTGGTACCTGCCCAGGCCACGTGCTTCTCACACCAGCCCATGAACAAGTTCACGCAGCTGTGGGCGAAGGACGTCTCCATTGCCGTTCATTGCTTTTGTAAATATAATTGTCCTGAAAAAGTGAAATTGTTATTATTCAGACAGAACCTGGTTAATTCAATAAGCATTTGGTTATGTTTACAATATTTCAATGGCCTTTTTTGTAAGAAGAAACATGGCATTCAGCCCTTTTTCATGATTAATAAATGTATATAAGCTGACAATGTCCAGGGTTATTAACAGCATGTCAATGATGCATAGGAAATCCTTCGTATCACATAGATATGCGCTTAAGTCTTTAATCATGGGAGAAATTAAATGGTCAATATATACAGAAGTGTTCTCCAGCAGATTGCTTTTCGATGACACAATATGTGAGAAGTTGGCCTGATAGGTAGTGTTTCCAATTCTGGAACCACTGGTTATCAGTCCAAGCAAACCCCAAAGATGTCAGGTTGTAAGTCAACCTTGTAGACAAGCTATCCTAGTGGTAGCATGGACTAAGCAGCCTTAAAGGCTTAACTTAAGAGGTCGTGTTAAGCGAGCTTGTTTTACCACATACAATCCTGTAATCAAATGAAAGGACACCACACAAGTATATATTATAAAAATATATGTATTTATTACTAAATTACTCCCCAGTACTCTTTATGAGGAAAGGGGCACAAGCGTTAAATCAAAAGCACTGTTACACATATAAAGTTGCACGTTTATGGATGAGGGCGGGTGGCCACTCAGACCATATATCAAAAAAGTGGTATAAGTAACACTTTACGAACAATGGTTAGGCCTAGGGCCTAGAGATTCGCTGGGAGCAGTCAGGACAAGCAATGAAGAAGTCGGGAGTAGCCCACAGGAGACGGATGCAGCACGGAAAGTGCAGCGCGCACCAATGCACTGTCAATGGTGCGTAAAAGTCAATTAAAGTGAATAAAAAGATACTTCCGCTGAACCTAGGAACACAAAACTTTAGACACAGACCCTAGAGGTGTGTACCAGTGTAAAGACACCGGCGTTGCAAAGTTACCTCACCCACAGGCCGTGGGTGCACAGGGTCGAAGTGGCGTCGGGTTCTGTCACGCAGGTTCTGGGTGCTTGGAGCTGTTGCAGCTGCAGGCGCTGTGAAGCAGAAGTGTCCGGTGCGATCCAAGGGTGGATCGATGTAGAAAAGTACCTGAAAGCAGAGGGGACAGAGTCTGGGTCACTCAGCAGTGACCAGGGTGGAACCAGGACGGAACCAGGCAATGTCGGGCGCAATCAGGCGGTTGTCGATAGGCTTCTCTCCGCTGTCACGTGGGCTCTGGGGCATCTGCGACGTCCAGGAGCAGGTCACGATCTGTCCCACGTAGGCTCTCGCCGTCAGCACCGTCGGCTTGAAGATTGTAGCAAACAGCACTTGGCAAAAGCAATCCACGCGGAACCGGGAGATTGCTTATCACTCGAACCAGGAGG
This sequence comes from Lissotriton vulgaris, assembly GCF_964263255.1. Taxonomy (NCBI): domain Eukaryota; kingdom Metazoa; phylum Chordata; class Amphibia; order Caudata; family Salamandridae; genus Lissotriton; species Lissotriton vulgaris. The sequence goes on along the minus strand of NC_141695.1, from coordinate 742,170,806 downwards.
GTCAGAGTGGGTGCTCCTTTTCACAGGAGCTGGTGCAGATCTGGAGCAACCAGAAAAGCAAGTCGTTTCTCGAAGTTCGTCGGCACAGGGGCCACAAGCCAGCTGGCAAGTGACCGGGCCAACGCGTCGAGCGCACACAAGCAGAAGGGCCCCACGCAGCACTCGTCGAGTGTGGAGGGGTGAGCTTTGGTGCAAGTGGAGCTCGGGGCTGGGGCTTCTCAAACCCCGGTGTACAGCTTCGAGGGTCACTCGTGGGCCGCACGGTCAGCGTCTCGTGGCCTTTTCAAGATGGCGTGCCCCACACTTCCGGTCGCCTCCACGGGTCTCAGCTCTGCAGGGACTGTGGATCGGGCAGGTAGAAGGCAGGCAAGCTTGATCTCGTCGATCTCTGTCGCTCGAGTTCCGGCGGGAACTGCAACAAAGCAAGGGTCGAGGGCTGGATGGTGCCTGTTTGCACAGGGTGGTCACTCCTTGACCACAAGGGAGATTCTTCAGTCTTCTCACGTCGTGTAGAAAGTCGAAGGGTCCAGATTTCGTTTCTTATGTTTCTTCAGGATGATCTGAGGTCCGTTGGGACTGCTCCCCCTCTTATTCGAATCTAGGGGGTTGGACATCCTGCTAGGTCCCCTCCTATGGGTGGGACCCAGGAAGGGGGTGGTTACACCCCTCTCCTTTGATCCTGGCCGCGCTGGGACAGGGGCTGGGAGGCCCCAGAACCGGTTTGGCCGGATCCTGCAAGGGGCAGCCTTGTGCTCCCCAGGCAGTGTCTGGTTTCATTGAAACCTCCCTACTCCAATCCACTATCTCCTGTCTGGGGGGGTTTGACACCGCCCTGTGACAGGAAACTCTTTGTCCAGGCCTCCTCTGCCGGGTTTCGGTCAGCAGCAGGAGGTCAGACCCGTGTCTGTGGCAGGGGCATCCATTTTGTGGATCTGAGGCTCATTTTAAATCAACCGCGTTTCAGTAAAGTAACATGTCTTCTCCCTCTAGAAGGGTGGAATGCTATCCCCGTCGCCAGAACTGGCGAGGGGATAGTATTCCAATTCGTATGACACCTTACACGACATGTTTTGATAAAGCCAAACCAAAGTTGCTATATAACCGCGAGGATTATAATGCGCTTAAGAGTATATGGTATGGCATTATCCCGGATCAGCTTAGGGAGTTGTTCCCGACAGCTGCAGACAGGCTCAGCTCATGCCAGAGCACCATCTCACATAAAACCACGCACTCTGCCTCCAGGATTGATGAGGCCTTCCATAGGAGTGGCTTACAGGCTATATATGTGTCCAGATATAGGTTTAGATATAGGTATACTATATCTAAGCAAGGGGTGATTACACCCACTTGCCCCAGCTGAGGGATCAGCCAGTTGTGTCAATTTAGATAGCCAGCCAGGGGTGGCAAAAGATATGCTGCAGCCCCTGGTAGGCCTTGGATGCACCTATGCCCTGGGCACCTATAGTGCTCTGTACAGGGGCTGATAAGGTGACCCAAGCCAATCTAGTTATGCACCTAGGGTACATGGAATCCATTTTACAGAGAGAGCAGATAGCCTGGGGCCCTGATTAGCAGGGAACCAGGCCAACTAAGTCGAAAACCAGCTAAACACAGGCAAAAAATCTGGGGTAACCATAGTCAGGTAGCCACCTTCCTACATAACCCCCCCCCAAACGAAAGGAGATAAGGCTATCCTTGGCCAGGTAAGCCTTTATTGCCTGAGTGGCCATATAAGGAAGTACCTGCACTAGCATGGGTACCCCCTGTCTCATGGTCCACTAAGCAGTCCCTCACCCTAGGGGTATTAGAGGGTCTCCACCATAGGGAATCACTACCTTGGGTGTGTTTATGCAAAGTTAAAGGCTGGTTTGGATATGGAGTATTGAAGTGAGGCTCCACTATTTTTGGGCTCAACTTCCTCCAATTATCTTCCACCATATGTGCCTTTCTTTCTTCAACTGAGTTGCACTGAGCTCTCAGGGTCAACCTCTGGCTACCTAAAGCTGGAGGCTGGGTCCCTCTGTTTGGCTTGCTGGAGGGACAGTTCAGGTTTGGGCCCTTTGGGTCCCAGGTTTGGCTGTGCCCAACAGAATCCATCTGTGGGAGGTCCCTAACTGTTTTTAAGGGGGCTCCCTCAGGAGTTTTTAAAGTTTTCACCTTACTAGGCCTACTAGTTTTGGTGCCCCTAATCTGTTGATGGGGGTGCTTTATTTGACAGGGGGCCCTCTGGGTCTCACTGTCCTTCTTGTCCTCTGCAGCCCTGGGCTGACTAAGGCAAGGTAGAGAGGGGCAGGTTACCTGCTCCAGACCGGATCCCACCTGAGAAGGGTCCACTGCCATCAGAGGCTCTGTCAGGCCAGGCCTAACAACCTCTGGGGCAGTTCCTTCATCAGGGGTAAGATCAGTTCCCTGAGGAGGCTGATCCTGTCCTACTGTCTGGTGAGGGGGAGATTTCTCTTCCTCCTCCATGCTCTCAGTTTGGGTGGAGTGATCCATCATTTCAGGCTTCACAACACACATATCTGTTTGAGTTTGGGCTGTGGCCATCACAGCCCCACCAACCTTTTCAGGAGGAGACTCAGTTTGGGTTTCTGCTGTTATCATAACAGCTTTGCTATTCTGTCTGGGAAGAGCTTCTGGTAAAGATGGGGCAGAGAGTTGCTCAGCCCTACCAACCTTTTCAGGAAGGACATCTTGAATTGGGGCCATAGCCAGTACAGCCCCACTAACCTTTCCATTGGAATTTACCATTCTAGAATGGATTTCCTGTTCAACCTCAGCCCAGGCTGAGATTTCCAAATCATTACCCAGTAGACAGTCTACAGGCAAGTTTGGTGACACTGCCACTCTCTTTGGGCCAATGACACCTCCCCAGCTGAGACTTACTACTGCCATTGGATGATTTGTTTGGATACCATCAATGTTTGTTACCTGGTATGTGGCACCTGGTAAAAGTTGCTTAGAGGGGACTATACAGTCAGCCACCATGGTGATGCTAGCCCCTGTGTCTCTAAAAGCTTCCACTTTCAAACCATTGATGATGGGTTCCTGCCTATATTTGCTCAAGGTATTTGGGCAAACAGAGAAGTTGGCAAACCCCATGCCAGTCTCATAGACAAGATCATTTGGGGATGGAGACCTGGATAGGCCAGGGTCCCCTTGGGCTCCAAAAGTAAACCCACCCAGATTCCTGGGTGTGCTCCCACTTCCTGGGGGATTACTGCTGACAGTAACAGGAGGTGTTGGAGCTGGCTTTGGAGGTATGTTTTCTTTATTGCCATTCTTGGGACAACAGCTGTCTGTTTTGTAATGCCCAACCTGTTTACAGGCATGGCAATAAGGCTTTTTCTCTGTTGAAGAAGTGTCTTGGGACCCACCCCCCTTCTTGGAGTTTTGGGGCCCTGGGGAAGTGTTTTCTTTACTTTTATCCCCACCCTTATCTTGAGGCTTGGTAGACTCCTTCTTCTGGTTATTGTCCTGATTCTTAGGCCTAATCCTGGTTCTGACCCACTTATCTGCCCTCTTTCCCAATTCTTGGGGAGAGGTCAAATCTGAGTCCACCAGGTGCTGGTGTAAGAGCTGGTTCTGACAATTACTAAGGATCTGCTCCCTCATAATCAAATTATACAATCCTGTGAAGTCATGTACTTTGCTGCCATTCAGCCAACCCTCCAGAGCCTTAGTTGCACAATCAACAAAATCAGTCCAGTCCTGAGTCTGTGTCTTCTGGGTATCTCTGAACTTTAACCTGTACTGTTCAGTGGTTAAGCCAAACCCATCTATCAGAACACTCTTCAGGACTTTGTAATTGCTGGCATCCTCATGTCTGACAGTGAGGAGCCTATCCCTCCCTTTCTCTGAAAAGGAGTACCATAAGATTGCTGCCCACTGTTCCTCAGGAACCTGCTGTACCATGCAGGCTCTCTCCAGAGCAGTCATCCATTTGTGGATGTCATCCCCTTCCTGATAGGGGGGCACAATCTTTGTCAGGTTTCTACTATCATAGGACCTGGGTTTCTCTTTAGGAATTTTGCTGCCACCAGTGGCATCTAAGCCACACAATTTTTTCTCTCTTGCTAAAGCAAGTTTAGCTTGAGCCAAGGCTACCTCTTCCCTTTCTATTTGGAGTTGGACAGCCCTCATCCTGGCCCTATGCTCTATTCTCTGGGAGGAAGTCATTCCTCTTTGAGATTCTCTTGAGGCACTAGAAAGGTGAGAGTCCCTTGACAGAGATCTCTCCCTTCTATTACCTGGGAGAATTTGGTTATGAGATCTGGAGTGGTGCTGGCCCCCTCCATTCCCATGTAGGTCCAAGTTGGCCTGGTTAAGCCTGGCAACCTGTACCTGGTTTCCCACCTGATCCTGATCTTCAGGCTCTTCTACATCAGAGCCTTCCTCTGGGTCTTCCTCTATTCCTTCTTGAAGATCCTCATTCTCAGGGGAGTTTATCCCTTCACCTGAATCTAAGGGAGCCTGACTCACCTTATCTAGGTCATCCTTTTCTAGGAGAGCTACTAGGGAAGGAATGGTAGGGCCTCTGCCCTTTTTTAGCCCCCTGGCTGTGCACAAGGCACTCAGGTCTTTGTGGCTAAGGTTGTCATATCTGGATGTTGTCCCTGTAGGATCAACTATTACAGGAGCAGAGCCTGAGGCTCTTTCTGTATCAGACATGACTGCTAGTGAGGTGTAAGTGGTGCACTTACCTACACTAAGTGGTTTCCTACTGTACCTTGCTAGTGAGTTGTAGTCAGGGTGTGCTAATCCCTTTAATCTACAACTACTAAGTTCAGTAGAACTTAATATGCTAAGCTTTTGATTTATATGTACCTAGAGGTACTTGATGTGATCTTTCAATTTGATAAAGATTGCAATGGTAAAACAAACAGCAAGCTCAAATCCGCACCGCTGCACACCAATGTGAGAAGTTGGCCTGATAGGTAGTGTTTCCAATTCTGGAACCACTGGTTATCAGTCCAAGCAAACCCCAAAGATGTCAGGTTGTAAGTCAACCTTGTAGACAAGCTATCCTAGTGGTAGCATGGACTAAGCAGCCTTAAAGGCTTAACTTAAGAGGTCGTGTTAAGCGAGCTTGTTTTACCACATACAATCCTGTAATCAAATGAAAGGACACCACACAAGTATATATTATAAAAATATATGTATTTATTACTAAATTACTCCCCAGTACTCTTTATGAGGAAAGGGGCACAAGCGTTAAATCAAAAGCACTGTTACACATATAAAGTTGCACGTTTATGGATGAGGGCGGGTGGCCACTCAGACCATATATCAAAAAAGTGGTATAAGTAACACTTTACGAACAATGGTTAGGCCTAGGGCCTAGAGATTCGCTGGGAGCAGTCAGGACAAGCAATGAAGAAGTCGGGAGTAGCCCACAGGAGACGGATGCAGCACGGAAAGTGCAGCGCGCACCAATGCACTGTCAATGGTGCGTAAAAGTCAATTAAAGTGAATAAAAAGATACTTCCGCTGAACCTAGGAACACAAAACTTTAGACACAGACCCTAGAGGTGTGTACCAGTGTAAAGACACCGGCGTTGCAAAGTTACCTCACCCACAGGCCGTGGGTGCACAGGGTCGAAGTGGCGTCGGGTTCTGTCACGCAGGTTCTGGGTGCTTGGAGCTGTTGCAGCTGCAGGCGCTGTGAAGCAGAAGTGTCCGGTGCGATCCAAGGGTGGATCGATGTAGAAAAGTACCTGAAAGCAGAGGGGACAGAGTCTGGGTCACTCAGCAGTGACCAGGGTGGAACCAGGACGGAACCAGGCAATGTCGGGCGCAATCAGGCGGTTGTCGATAGGCTTCTCTCCGCTGTCACGTGGGCTCTGGGGCATCTGCGACGTCCAGGAGCAGGTCACGATCTGTCCCACGTAGGCTCTCGCCGTCAGCACCGTCGGCTTGAAGATTGTAGCAAACAGCACTTGGCAAAAGCAATCCACGCGGAACCGGGAGATTGCTTATCACTCGAACCAGGAGGGTCAGAGTGGGTGCTCCTTTTCACAGGAGCTGGTGCAGATCTGGAGCAACCAGAAAAGCAAGTCGTTTCTCGAAGTTCGTCGGCACAGGGGCCACAAGCCAGCTGGCAAGTGACCGGGCCAACGCGTCGAGCGCACACAAGCAGAAGGGCCCCACGCAGCACTCGTCGAGTGTGGAGGGGTGAGCTTTGGTGCAAGTGGAGCTCGGGGCTGGGGCTTCTCAAACCCCGGTGTACAGCTTCGAGGGTCACTCGTGGGCCGCACGGTCAGCGTCTCGTGGCCTTTTCAAGATGGCGTGCCCCACACTTCCGGTCGCCTCCACGGGTCTCAGCTCTGCAGGGACTGTGGATCGGGCAGGTAGAAGGCAGGCAAGCTTGATCTCGTCGATCTCTGTCGCTCGAGTTCCGGCGGGAACTGCAACAAAGCAAGGGTCGAGGGCTGGATGGTGCCTGTTTGCACAGGGTGGTCACTCCTTGACCACAAGGGAGATTCTTCAGTCTTCTCACGTCGTGTAGAAAGTCGAAGGGTCCAGATTTCGTTTCTTATGTTTCTTCAGGATGATCTGAGGTCCGTTGGGACTGCTCCCCCTCTTATTCGAATCTAGGGGGTTGGACATCCTGCTAGGTCCCCTCCTATGGGTGGGACCCAGGAAGGGGGTGGTTACACCCCTCTCCTTTGATCCTGGCCGCGCTGGGACAGGGGCTGGGAGGCCCCAGAACCGGTTTGGCCGGATCCTGCAAGGGGCAGCCTTGTGCTCCCCAGGCAGTGTCTGGTTTCATTGAAACCTCCCTACTCCAATCCACTATCTCCTGTCTGGGGGGGTTTGACACCGCCCTGTGACAGGAAACTCTTTGTCCAGGCCTCCTCTGCCGGGTTTCGGTCAGCAGCAGGAGGTCAGACCCGTGTCTGTGGCAGGGGCATCCATTTTGTGGATCTGAGGCTCATTTTAAATCAACCGCGTTTCAGTAAAGTAACATGTCTTCTCCCTCTAGAAGGGTGGAATGCTATCCCCGTCGCCAGAACTGGCGAGGGGATAGTATTCCAATTCGTATGACACCTTACACGACATGTTTTGATAAAGCCAAACCAAAGTTGCTATATAACCGCGAGGATTATAATGCGCTTAAGAGTATATGGTATGGCATTATCCCGGATCAGCTTAGGGAGTTGTTCCCGACAGCTGCAGACAGGCTCAGCTCATGCCAGAGCACCATCTCACATAAAACCACGCACTCTGCCTCCAGGATTGATGAGGCCTTCCATAGGAGTGGCTTACAGGCTATATATGTGTCCAGATATAGGTTTAGATATAGGTATACTATATCTAAGCAAGGGGTGATTACACCCACTTGCCCCAGCTGAGGGATCAGCCAGTTGTGTCAATTTAGATAGCCAGCCAGGGGTGGCAAAAGATATGCTGCAGCCCCTGGTAGGCCTTGGATGCACCTATGCCCTGGGCACCTATAGTGCTCTGTACAGGGGCTGATAAGGTGACCCAAGCCAATCTAGTTATGCACCTAGGGTACATGGAATCCATTTTACAGAGAGAGCAGATAGCCTGGGGCCCTGATTAGCAGGGAACCAGGCCAACTAAGTCGAAAACCAGCTAAACACAGGCAAAAAATCTGGGGTAACCATAGTCAGGTAGCCACCTTCCTACACAATAGGTTGCCCTGGTGGCCACACTTTGTTTTTATGTACTTTCGGTAAGTGATCAAAGGTTGCCAATTCTGGATATTCACAATTGAGAAAGGTCCAATCATCTTGATCCAATGTTCCTTCATTTCTCCATTGTGTAATCAGCTCATAAAAATCCGATATACTCTTCTGATATTGTTGCCTGTTTATGGGAAAATAGTGTTCTTTCTTGCTTAACCACATGACTGCTAAGGCAATTCCCCTCCTGTGCTGGAGAGCCTTGAAATACATTATTTCATGATGAGCTCAGCTCGTCATGAGCACACGACCAGTGTGCTGCATGACGAGCTGAGCTCGTCATGAGCAGCGAAGGGGTTAATTGTGAAAGTGCTTCGTCCTCATATTGTGTCTTGTTGAGGATTACTACATTTTCGCCTTTATCTGAGGGCTTTATTATTATGGTCTCATCATCTTTAAGTTTCACAATTGCTTCCCATTGATCTTTGGTTAGGTTTCTCTTATTTCCATTGAATCTCTCTTTCTGTAAGATTTTCAGTTCTTCTATGACCACCTTCTGAAAGGCGTCTATTACGTCATGTGAAGTTTTTGGAATTATTCTTGATTTCACTCTTAGATTGCTTGTGCATCCACTTTGTGAAATACCAGTCTCTTCCAACATCTGTGTTGCATTCACTTGTGGGTTATACTGATAGTTAGAATTCTCGTCCAGCTCGTGAAGTGTCTAAATCGCTTCTAAATCAGCTCCTGTTAGTTCATCCAATGATTGTGTTCCTTCTAGTGACCGATCTCCTCCTCTCCTGGTATTTAGATGATGTATCTTCATTCATTTGATTTTATGAATGAACTTGTAAATGCTTATGTGTGTCTAGTGTATTCAAATTCTGGGGTGGGGCAAAAGGTTAGGCCCAATTGGAGTACTGTAATTTCAGTTTCAGTCAGTCTCCGATCTGAAAGGTTGAGTGCAGTTTGTTTATTTTCTCTTAGTTCCATCGTCCCCCCCTTTTGCTGCGTGTTATGATTGGGGTGGAACGCTCTGTTCCTGCCTTTTTTGCTCCTCCTCATCCTCGTCCTCTTGTTTCTGGTAGCTGTGTTCTTTGTGCAGGTCGTTGCCTCAACCCCCGCATTAACTCGTATTCCTGAAAAAAAGTGGTGGGTTGGCCTCTTCCTCCAAACTCTCTATCACTTAATGTCTGTTCCCCTTCTGACACTTCTACATCTGATTCTGAGGTGTCTTGCTGTATTTGTATTTTCTGTTTTCCAGATCTCAGTACTTTCCTGAGGCCATCGTATTTCTTAGCGAACGTCAGTATCCGACCGTTTTCATAGTACTGTTCATCTCGCAACATTTTCATCTGTTTTCTTACTTTGATAGTTGCTTCATAATCAATGAGGCGTTTTTTCATTAGTTGTCGCAGCTCGTACTTTTTTTGCAACTTTTTCACCACTCATTTTCTTCTCTATCTCTTTAATCTCCTCTTGTAACTTTGCTCGATCACTCCACGCATACTTGATTTGTATTTTTACCATCCCTTTTGTAACTTCTGTTGCATACTCAGCCCATTCTTGTAATAGAGCTGAGTCTGGATTCTCATAGGAGGGGACCATATAAATACGAAGTCCACGTGGGAGACGGCCAACGTACAAATATTTCTGGAGGCTGGTGGCCTCCCACCACTTACGTATTTCTTTTTCGTATGCTTTCCCTAGCGATACATAGAGGCTTTCTAATGTAGTGGGGGTACTTCTGCTGCTTTGTCCATTTTTACTCCCCACAGTATCTCCCTGTTTGACAAACAAGCTTTCAGCTGCTTCCTCCCTTTCTGTATCAGTGAACATGATACAATGCAGAAAATGACAAGCAGTGTTCAACTTTGGGCACTGGTCTAGCTCTAATGCGGCTTGCCGAAGTTATGCACAATTAATGAAAGCACTCACTGCCTGTTCGCCACACGGCTCCTCGGGTCAAAGACTCGCAGTTCCTTGGCTTTGTTTCAGAGGTGATACTCCCATAGAGGTCGCCTCTTGATTAGACGCTGTATTTTTGGACACCGTTTTTTCCGGCGGGGCAAACGGCAACTAATCTTCAACAACACCAATGCACCATTCTTTGCACCGGGGTGCACCCGAGGCAAAGAGGTGCAACGGGTGGTGGACTGGTGTTGTTGAATATGTATATATATATAAACATCAATTCAATCTGGCCCAAGTTCGGAGGCTCCCGGGTGCTCTGAGGCGGTGCACGCGAGGCACAGCAGGACCCGCTGCGATTATTAACATTCAGCTTTTCCCGTAGGGAAGTTTTTTCCTCATGCACTCCCGTGTGAGAGATTCAAAAACCACACCGGGTTTTAAATCGAATTGCAATTTCTTTATTACAGCATTCCAGCAAAACCTAACGCATTTCGGTCTCTACGGAGACCTTGCTCACTGTGAGCAAGGTCTCCGTAGAGACCGAAACGCGTTAGGTTTTGCTGGAATGCTGTAATAAAGAAATTGCAATTCGATTTAAAACCCGGTGTGGTTTTTGAATCTCTCACACGGGAGTGCATGAGGAAAAAACTTCCCTACGGGAAAAGCTGAATGTATATATATAAACATATAGATATATTTATCAAATTTCAATCCTCAGATTGTAGTAAAAACGCACTCACTCGTGTTTATTTGGAATTTTAAAGCGGCATTATTTCAGAAGCTTGTCCTAGCCAACGAGTTTCGCCTTGAATATGACTGTAATAGTGTATATGATGGATGATTTCTACTGCTAATCATGAACTTTGCCCCCTCTTTTTCCTATGATGAATTGTTTTTTCTATGATGAATTGTTTTATGATGCATATGATTTGCGATATGTTTTTTGGTTGATTGAAGTATTGTACTGATCACGTATATCCTTATGGAGAGGATAATTGCCCATTCAGGGCAGGATAACAGCACCGTTGGTGCGGGTCGGGGTGCAGACATAAATGTATAGAATGGATATGATTACAGCAAGGTACGCCCATTCAGGGCAATATACCTATGGTCTGCATTATTGAGCGATAATATGAATTATTATGTCCTTTGATATCTATTAATTATCTCAGGCGATGTGCATTATGCTGTTTCTAATGTGCTTACCATATAGTAATATATGTATGACCCATTCTAAGATGGCGACTAGATACTCGTCAATGAGTCCTACCTCCATGTTGATATGACACGTGATGGTTTTAAATGGATGATGTTTGCCGCAACTTCTGTTTCATTACTGAAGAAGGCCGAGTGCTGAAAGCGCGTTCTTTTGAATAATAAATATTGTGAACATAACCCTGCGATTGCTGCTACCTGATTTCCGCAGGATTGTGGTGAGGGATCTTTGGAGCAGATATATATATATATATATATATATATATATATATATATATATATATATATATATATATATATATATATATATATATATATATATATATATATTACCTACTGGCAGTAGGTAGTTGTAGTTAGGACCTGTTATCCATAGGAAATCCGCGACATTCTATTTAGAATAACTTGATGAATCTTTGCGAAATTTGAAAAACGTTTGGCCAGCTCCGGTCCCCTCCTATCCTGAAAGTTCTTTGTGATTCATCAAGTGGGGCAGAGAAAAAAGGGGGGTCCCAGAACGCGTTTTCCCCATGCAATTTCCCATAGGACCTTTAGCTGCAGCTACAGCCCGAACTGCTGAACGGAATTACTCCAAGTTTAGCAAAGAGGTAGTCCTTAGTTCAGACTCATGCCTTTTGCTTAAATGGTGTAAATCTGTTCAGTAGTTCCTGAGAAAATGACAGTTAAAAGAATTTATATATCTATGGGCACGGTGGATCCGCTCTTAGGTCGCGTACCCTAAGCGCAGCCTATGCTCACCCTGCCGTGCACGAGCTGTATTTTAATTGGCTGTCAACACTCCCAATCAGGAAGTGTTGGCAGTCATCTTGTACCTCGGTGGAACAGAGGCAAAAGAAACCCCCCCAAAAAGTTGCAAAACGCGAAAAGCGGGCAGGGTAGAAACACCCTGACCCCCTAGGCCTGCTCAGGGGGTCCCACTAGGACCACCGAGGCCCCAAAAATTATTTATTTATTTTTTTTAAACTGGAGGATGCGCGCCGGATACGTACATCCTGCCGATAAAAAAAAAAGAAACACGGTCTCCCGCTCTAAATATGATAATTTGCCCCTGGGGGGGGCCAAATCCCGGGGACATCATCAAAAAAATAGTGTGGGGGGTCCCAATCCCCCCCACACTGCCCCAGGGACTGCCACCCCCGGGGCTCTAACTTAATATATGCGGGGGGCTCATGGGGCCCCCCGCAGCCCTGGGCCAGCCAACCCCAGGGGCTTGTTTAAAATTTGGTGAAGGGGCTCCCAGACCCCCCAGCAAAAGGGGACCGCCACCCCAGGGGCTTCTTCAAAATGTGGGAGGCCGACCGCATGGCCCTCCTCCTGGGGCCTTGTCTAGGCCCTGGGGACCGCCACCCCCCAGGGCCGGCTCCTGCAGTGTCCCGGGGTGCCCACCCCCGGGACACTGTAGTTTGCAATGACAGGGTGGGAGCCTTGCGGCTCCCACCCTGTCATTGCAAACTGCTTTCCTATTTGGATGGGAGAGCAGGAAACCTACTCTCTCTTCCAAATAGGAAAGCTGCTCTCCATGTGGAAAAGCAATGCCGGCTCCCGCTGGGACCGTGAGGGGATTGGGGACCCCTCACGGCCCCCAACGAAGATGGCCAGCCCTGGGGGATGGGGTGCCTGGGGCTAGTAGTGGCCTGGAGGGGGGCCACGCGCCCCCCCCCCCCAAAAAAAAACATTTAAAAAAAGAAACGGCTCCGGGGCCAGAATTGGCCACAGGAGGGGGGCAAAGCAGCCCTCCTCCAAAATAACCATTTTTTTAAAAAGGGCTATGCCCCGGGGGATGGGATCCCCGGGGCAAATTATGGCCCCCTTCCTGATTTTTTTTTATTAAAAATTGGGGGCAGACCTTGCGGGATGGGGTCCCCAGGGCAAATAATTTAGAAAAAGGGCCCCCAGGGCCAATAAATTAGAAAAGGAAGGGGGGCTGCACAGCCCCCCTTCTTTAAAAAAAAAAAAGACGGGATTGGGCCAGAGGCCACGCACCCTCCTTGCACCACTCTGCAAACGCGCCCCCTGGCACGTTTGCAGAGGGGGAACGAATTCCCCTTGAATACTGGGGGGCCTTGGGGGCCAGCTAGCCCACCAGAAACCTTCAGTAAGCGTTGCAGAGAGGTGTTCGGAGGCCACACCCCTTTTTACACCTTTCTGCAACGCAGCCTTGTGGTGCTTACTGGAGGTGCCTAGTGGGCTAGTTGGACCCCAGGGATCCTCAGGATTCAAGGGGACGTAATCCCCCAACTTAAAACGCACCCCAGGGCGTGTTTACAGACATGTCACCTCAGGCCCCGCCCCCTTCCTTCACCACTGTGCAAACGCACACTGTGGTGCATTTTAAGTTTAGGAATTAATTACTTTTCAAACTTGAGGGTCCCCGGGGGCCAACTAGCCCATCAGGTACCTCCAGTATGCGCCAGGGAGCTGCGTTTCAGTGAGGTGTTCAGAGGCCACGTCTCTTTTTACACCTCTCTGCAACGCAGCTCTGTGTTGCTTACTGGAGGTACCTGGTGGGCTAGTTGACCCCCAGGGACCCTCAAGATTGAAGAAGACTTAATTCCTCTACTTAAAACACACCACAGGACGCGTTTGCACTATGGTGAAGGAAGGGGGCGGGCCTGAGGTGACATGTCTGCAAACACGCCAGGTGGCACGTTTTAAGTTGTGGAAAAATTCCACTTCAAACCTGAGGGACCATGGGGGCCAAGTAGCCCACCAGGTGCTTTCAGGATGCGCCACTGCACTGCGTTACAGAGAGGGGATGCAGGCCGTGCCCCTTTTTACATCTTTCTGCTATGCAGCTCTGTGGCGCTTACTGGATGTACTACGAATTCCAATTTACTCACCTGTTATCAGAAGAGAACTCAGTGCAGCATCTTTGAGCCCAGTACTTATCCTGAAAAGTAATTCTAACCTTACTTACCAGTAACTTGTATTTACTTCCATAGGAATCCATTGTCTGATTTTCACCAGAAAAGTTTGTTAAGTGTCTATTTTCACAAACTACAAATATTCATAATAAATCGCTTGCATGACTTAAAATCATTCTTTCAACTCTTTACTGGAGATGCACCAGTGCTGGATCCAGGCTCCACCACTGAGTAAAAAAAAGTAACGATAACACTACTTACTTGCTAAGTGAATTTCCTCCCGTAGGATAACATTTGTGATTCTATGTGAAAAAGTTTCTAAGTGTCAACTTTTAAAATGCAATAATATTCCTTAAAAATCACTACTGTAGCCAAAATGCTTTTACTCAACTGTTTACAGGAGATGTCCCAGGGCTGAATCTAGGATCCAATCCTGTGGTCAGAAAAGTAATCCATAAAGTAACTAATTGCATTTTGAAATTGTGTTGCCCATTGCAACAACTGTAACTACTGTACTTAAAAGTCTATTGCCTATTTGCAAAGTATTTAAACTATAGTAATTCATTCTGAGAAAGTATAATTTGTAATGTAATGTATAATGTAATTATAATGTAATTTAAAAAATAAAATATCTAAAAATAAATAGTTCAAAAAAATGTAGTAAATCAGTATCAAAAAATAAATATAAGAATTAATACATTTAAAAATTGTCATTTACAAAACCTTTGAAATTCACTGAAAAAACCATAGGTTTCAGACATGGTATAGTTAGGAATTAGCATTTAAAAAACCTCTGAAATTCACTTTAAAAACCCATAGGTTTCAGACATGTTATAGTTAGGAATTAGCATTTAAAAAACCTTAGGAATTCACTGAAAAACCATAGGTTTTTAGGGGTGTTATAGTTAGTTGGACATTTCACTCGTACAAAATCATTGAAATTCCTCAGTTATAACTCGCATGCCCACAATCCACTGCTGATGATGTCACATAATACAATATTCATGACATGGTCAGTGAAATCACTGATGACATCACTGATGACATCTCAAATGACATCACTGATTACATCATCCACGTGACAATCTGATACACCTTTCATACACTAGTATAACCTTTCAACACTCATTATAAAATATGGAGTACCATCTTTGAAACGATTGACACACCAATACAAGTTTCTAAAAACCCACTCAGTGATTTCTACATCTACACACACATCTAAACACTTACCTATAGATTTACTCATACATGCTAACAAAGATCAATAGAACACTATTAAATATACTTATACACCTACATCGACATTACACACCAGCACACATCCTATTCACTTATGCAGTCATCCTACTCACTTATGCAAACACTTGAGCATACATATATTTACTAACCTACACACTTATACAAACACCACTTTATTTATTCATATAGATAGTAACTCATACTTAGTGTTATAAAATCACTATTACAAGTATACAGTCACTCATACAATCACTGAGTCTTACGTATACTTATTTATATACAACTGTCACATACACTGCCTTTTATATTTCGAGTTTGTTGGACATGTATCATTGAGAAATATATTTACTCATCACCACACCCATAAAGAGATTCACTCACCCAAACAACTGTTTCCACATACAGTCTTAACCTCATATACCTACTAAATCAATTATTTACACATCTTTGGACAGTCACACACCTCCCACCCAACCACACACACATTCATTCACTATCCCATACAAATACTCACTTAACTAATTAATAACTTATATAGACATCTACAGATCTACAGACCGCCGGGACCATGCACACAATTCAGCAAAGATATCGCAGACTTCATCAGCCCACACACCCTCACTTCCAATGACTACACCCTCCTAGGGGACCTCAACTTCCACCTGGAGAACAACAAGGACTGCAACACCGACACCCTGCGGGACAACATCGCCAACCTCGGACTCAAGCAACTGGTGAACCCACCCACCCACTACGCCAGCCACACGCTTGACCCTGTCTTCTCCTCCAGCAAGCACATCTCCTTCAGCCACTTCACCGGACTACACTGGACAGATCACAGCTGCGTCCACTTCAACTTCAGGAGAACCACGACCCACCACCACCCGCAACAGGTTCCCCGCAGAAGCGGGAGCAAGATCACCGCCGACCAGCTCACCACCTCCCTCAGCCAGAACCCTCCCACCAACACGGCGGACACCAACGAAGCAGCCCGCAACCTCACACAGTGGATCACCAACTGCGCCGACGACCTCGCACCACTGAAGAATCCCCCCAGCAGACCCGGCAGCAAGAAAGCCTTGTGGTTCACCAACGACCTCAAAACCTCCAAGAAAACCTGACTCACCCTCGAAAAAACCTGGCGCCACGACCAGACAGCGGAACACATGACAGCCCTCAAGAACGCCACCCGCAAACACCACCAACTGATCCGCACCACCAAGAAGACAGCATTCAAAGAACGACTGGACAACAACACCCACAACAGCAAAGAACTCTTCTGCATCATTAAAGAGCTCTCCAACCCCAGCTCCTGCAATAACGACATCACACCCTCGCAAGACCTCTGCGACTCACTCGCCTCGTTCTTCCTCCGGTTTCCGAGCAAACCACAGCACCGAGACCGCCATCATTGCAGCCACCGACGACATCAGGTCCCTGCTTGACAACGGGGAAACTGCTGCCCTCATCAACGACACCCAGCTGATCCTCTCCCTCACCAACGACCCTGCCACCGCCACAGCCAACCTCCAAGAAGGAATGAAAGACGTTGCAGAATGGATGAAGATCAGCCGTCTGAAACTGAACTCGGAAGCTCTCATCCTCGGACCATCTCCCTCTGCCTGGGACGACTCCTGGTGGCCCCCTGCCCTGGGCATCACACCCAAACCAACAGACAGATTGCAATATATATATATATATATATATATATATATATATATATATATATATATATATATATATATATATATATATATATATATATATATATATATATATATATATATACTTATTTAAATACCGAACCAAACCACATTCACTGGATGATGTCATCAGTGATGTCATTTGAGATGTCATCACTGATGCCATCAGAGATGTCACTGACCGTGTCATGAATGATGTAATGTGTGACATCATCAGCAGTGGATTGCGGGCGCACAAGTTATAGTTACAGGTTTTTTAAATGGTAATTCCTAACTATAATATGTCTGAATCCTATGGTTTTTTCAGTGAATATATATAGATAGATAGATAGATAGATAGATAGATAGATAGATAGATAGATAGATAGATAGATAGATAGATAGATAGATAGATAGATAGATAGATAGATAGATAGATAGATAGATAGATAGATAGATAGATAGATCATTGAAAACTTGAAATAGCCTTTACATAAACCAAATCAGTAATGCTTTGAGGGGCATATGTATCAAATACTGTATTTGCGATTCTCAAATAGCGATTTTTAGAGAATCGCTCTTTGAGAATCGAAATGCGAGATGTAATTAAAAATTCACAATATTTTGTGTTTCCTTGGTATTCCTTTATTGCGAGTCGCAAATTGCGAGTCGCAATTAAGGAATGGCTTCCCATTCATTCCTATGGGTCTAGAGGCCCTTAGGAATGAATGGGAAGACATAGGCAATTTGCGAGTATCCATTAGGTGCTTGCAAATTGCGAATGCAATTTCAAGGGTGTCTTAAGGACACCCTGTTGCACCCCTGAAATGAGCATTTGTGCACATGTGGCGCACATACAACCCCCTTTGGCATTTATGTGCGCCACATGGCACTTTGAAAAATGCCAAAAAGTGAATTTTTCAAAGAAATTGCGTCGTTTGCGATTTCTTAAGGAGAAATTGCACAACTTGTGCTTTTTACATCGCAGTTGAGTATTAAGATTTCTTAAATGCATTCGCAAAATAGGGAAACGCAATTTTGCGATTCCCTATTTTGCGAGCGCCTTTTGGGATGATACATCCCATAAGGATTTTTCCCGTTCGCAAACAATCAGCCCGTTTGCAAACGGGAAATGGGCTTCATACATATGCACCATAGTGTCTAAATGGACTAATAACCAGTCAGGAAGAAGGGAAACGTATGTTTACCTTGTTTTCCCAGCTGGACCATATAATAATATAGTTCTCGTAGATGTTTGTTAACAACAGATGACTCCAGCGATAAATCCATCAATAACCTATAACCTCTTCCATTCAAAGTGGAATGTGGAATATTTATATCCCCTCTGTGCACAATCGGTGTGTATTACCAAACCATCAACGCCATGGTTTGCTTAGGGAACATTTTGTAGCACGAACAGGCCTGCTGCCACCGCTGTTACTTTTGTGGGCCCCAGCATGCATTTACTGACTGGATCCGTGTCCCAATTTAAAGTATTAGGTGCTAGCGCAATACGCGAAGCCTTGAAACAGCACACAGCTCATTAACCTTTAACCCTTGAGGAAAGAAACTTCAGAATTTCCCAAGCTCTGTTTCCAGGTCAGTGAGGCATCCACGACTGCAATTCAACATCAGGCATGTAAATCTGTTGGGGCTCGTATCCTGCAAATAGATTGTTAGTAATCTCCAAATTAGAAGTTTCAGGGGGAAAGCATTTGCACATAAAAGTGCATTCTGTGTCGACAGCGTCTTTCTTTAACGTAAGGGCGCGGGCAGTGTTCATAAGACCCACTCAATACATTGTTAGGCTGTTCTACGAGGATATTGATATTTGCCATTAGGCTGATGTCTTTGAAAAAGCAGTGCTGGTGAGATTTCAAACCATATTAGGCGTGCCTAGTGTGGGCTTGACGCGTTTCCTCCATGATTGGCCCTTAAGATGCATGTCCTGCAGTGGAGTAGCTAAAGTGTGTGGGGGGCAGTCCGCACCTGGGCAGCACTCTTTTTGGGGGCGGTGGAGGAGAGCAAGGCGTGTCTGTCGACTACCACCATCACCCCACACCCAGAGAACAAGTCGTTTGCCCCCCCACCCCCCAGAACAAGTTGTCTGTTGTCCGACCCCCCACACCATCCCCAACTGTACCACGCAACAAACTTAGGGCTCCCCTGGGTGGCAGTAGGTCTAACTACGCCACTGATGTCCTGCTGGGAAATCTTCTAAATTATATGTATGTAAACCTGTCTTAATCTACCACATCAGTAGCAACATTCAAGCGTGCAATACCTTTTGTGCTTTTCCTCTTTTTTACTCAGTGAGGACCCCCTCTCTTCTAGGGGCAATAACTGCATGCATCTGATCATGGACATCATTTAGGGTAGTGTGTGGAGTAGCAAGTGCCAGCCACATTTTACACATTGTATGGATGCTCCATCACAAAGGTGACAGATATACCATCTACCTTGAAGTGCATGAGAATTCTTGAGCGAGGGTGATTACTAACCGGAATCTATAAGGCGGCTGTTTTGGTGAATCCTGTAGGTCATTCACATACGTGACAATTTGTATATTACTTAAGCTTCAGTATAGTGGTAAAGAGGTGTGAATGTTTCTAAGTGTGGAACCAGGGTTCTGCAGTCCTTACTGCTGAGTGGGTGCAAACCTTCTGTGATGGGAAGGTAGCCACGGAGGCAACTCCCTTCAAAGAACTCCCCCAATATGCATGCAATGAGCACTACATAGAGTGGATATTCCTGCACCCCGTATGTCAGGTCTAAAATACCCTGTTAGTCTACTATTTCTGCAAAGTTATATTAAACAATGAAAAATTCTACATTAAGTAAACATCTTAAGCAACATTTTGGGAGCGCTGAATGGAGAGGTGGAAAAAGATGTCAAACTTCGACTTATTCATCACTTCCCCAATAAACTCCTGGATATCTAGAACAAAGGTGTGGTCAAGTATTATAACAGGACTTTTCTAAGATGGTGTTTGGTTCATAGGATGCTGTAAAAGAATCCCAATCCAAGATGACGACCTTTTCGTTTCAAATCTCTATCTTCAATTAAGGTTCATAAGAGTGCCAAGGAGATTTATTTCCCAATTATTGAGTTTTGTTCCTATTTGGAAACGTCTTAAGGAGTCCTTTGACACCTTTCATGCATACTGTCCTCTGCAGGTTGGCACCGTGGCTATTGAAAGGACCACACTTTCTTCAGACATTCTAGAAAGGGACTCAACAGACCGTTCAGTGTGAAGTCCCTAACCGTTCCATGCTTTCATTGCAGGCCCCTGCATGCCAATTCATGAGCAGTGGTACGCAGGATGTAAATGAAATCCTTCACATTTCTCCTAGTACAATGTGGAAAGCCCAGCCAGGGAAATGCTCTCCTTTCCCCATATGAGTGAAACTCTGGCTCCTTGTGAAGTGATTAGGGCCGCCCCTTCTCCTGACACTGTCCTGGGATTCAATGAATACTAAGGCAGTTTCTGCAACCTGGTGCTTTTTAATGCAAATCTTTTAAAATTAGAAACTTTAGGGAAGACCAAGAAGCAGTGGTGCAGATTTAGGTGAGGGGAAAACTATGATGCAGAATTTCTGCTTCTGGATAGTATTTCCTCAACAAAATCCAGCTATTTCAAGCTATGGTGAAGTTCTTTTGCATTATATGGAGACCCACAAACTGGATGCAGATCCATGCATCAGTTTAAAAAAAAAAAAACTACCCGTTTCCGGTCCCATTTACCACCTGCTCTAAGCAGTGGTAAATGGAATTGGGAGGTCTAGTGTTGATGATTTACTGATCCCACCAAGCTTGTGGTTTGTCCTCTCCCCCCATTTAGAGATGGGGGGAACTAACATGTTCTTGCAGACAGAGACTTAGCCAGCTTTGCCATCAAGAATCCTTGACCTGGAAGCCCATCCAACACTAGGCCGCACTCAGAGGGGGTCAATCATAACTAGAATTCATTGTACGTGGCCAATATGAGAAGAATCATCTTCACAGGCAAAAAAATAGTCAATGGCCCCAACTTGTAGGAAGAAAACTCCATGTGCCTCAGGGCCAATTAATTTGTGTTGTGTTTTAAAGAACCAACTCCTGCTTTGTGGATTTATTCTTGAAAAACACAAACAATTGGTAGGATTGTGGAACAAACATGGCGCACACTTGCCAATCTCTTCTCTTTTTAGAGCAATTGCCATACTAGCCAATAAGAGATCTATCTGTTCCAGGCAGGAGGTTGCCAGTAGGTCATTCTATGTGGAATGGAATTCCGCATCGGCATAGCAACATGAGTTGCCAGCCGAATCAAGAATTAAACCTTTCTCTAGAATACACTGACTCCTGTTTCTCCAGCCACACATTTAGCCTGCTGAAATGCCCAGATGTGGATGCAGTATCTCACTGTGCCAGTACCAAGTCTTATTTGCGTAAAGTTGGACCATGCCTGCAATGGCGTAGTGTGCAAAAAAGTGATGGAATGGAAAGTGAAACTGGCTAAGATTAAATCTACCATCCCCATCCATTACATGTCATGTCTTCAGAGCTATGAGTGGAGTTTAAAAGCAAATAATGAGATATTTAGTTTTAGATGTCATCAGTGTCTGTTAACCTTTGTTCATACTAATGTCAAGATCAAGAAGGAAACACCACAAGCTGATTACCTTGCATTGTAATGATATTTCCAAAGTGTTTTGCATACCTCATGCGAGGTTTAAAGAGGGTTTTTGCTTTGTGACTCGACCTGTATGGGTCATGTCTGAGGTACATGAAAACTGAAGGACATAGAATGACAGTGTTTTAATGTCACTGAGCATATTTCTTTAGTAATTTATTAGATTTATTATACACCATTACCTAAAGTGCTTTACAAAATGTAATAATTAATATAAGAAATAAATGCAAATTTGACAAATTACAGGAAAACATATTAAAGAGACCCATTAGAAAATCAAGGTGAAAAAGCCCGAAGTCCAGTCGTGTTCTTGATATGCAGTATTTCAAAACTGTTTTTTTTAAATTCCCAAAAGCATCCGATTGCAAGTCCTAATAAAAAGGAAACAGCCACTTCGGAAATAGGGGGAAAGAACAGTCTGGTAACTCCAAATAAAAACAAGCATTTCCAATAGGTCTTGCCTATGCAAGAGCTAATGGCTTTGGCAAGGTGTCTAAGTCATGTAGTGCGCCATTGTGGCTGCTGTTTAGCATGGCTAGAAGTTAGTGGTGTGTTGTTGAGTGGGTTGGGGTGGAGTGGGGTAGATTGGAGTGTGATAGATTTGAATAGAGTTGAATGGGGTAGATTGGCATAGAGTGGGGTGAGGTAGATTGGCGTAGAGTAGAGTGGGTGTAGAGTGTGGTAGAATGGAGTGGTGTGAACTGGGATAGATTGAGTGGCTGTGGAGTGGAGTCGATTGTGGTAGACTGCTGTGAGGTTGATTGGAGTGTGGTAGATTGGTTGGAGGGAGTTTGGGATACTAGTGGGGTAGATTGAATTAGGGAAGATTGGGGTAGAGTAGGGTAGATTAGAGTGAAGATGGGTATACTGGAGTGGAGGAGATTGAGGTAGATTAGAGTGGGGTAGATTGGAGTGGGTTAGATAGGGGTAGGGTAGATTTGGGTAGAGAGGAGTGGGATAGATTGGGGTAGATTTGGGTGGAGTGGAGTAGATTGGCGACAAGTGGAGTGGGAAAGATTGGGGAAGAGTGGAGTGGGGTGGATTGGGGTAGACTGGGGTAGTGTGGGGTAGATTGGGTGTATTATAGTAGGGTAAAATGGAAAGGAGTGGGAGAAGATGGGGCAGTTAGGAGTGGGGTAGATTGAAGTAGGGTAGTTTGGGGTGGAGGGGGTGAGGTAGATTGGAATGAGGTGAAGTGGGTTGGAGTGGTCTATATTGGACTGGAATGGGATAGATTTTAGTGGCATATTGTAGATAAGAGTGAAGTGCAGTCGGGTAGGTTGGGTAG
Source organism: Lissotriton vulgaris (assembly GCF_964263255.1). Classification (NCBI taxonomy): domain Eukaryota; kingdom Metazoa; phylum Chordata; class Amphibia; order Caudata; family Salamandridae; genus Lissotriton; species Lissotriton vulgaris. Next base: position 742,148,255 of record NC_141695.1, on the reverse strand, counting down.
AGTGGACTGAAGTGTGGTAGATTGGGGAAGAGTGGAGTGGGGTACATTGGGTGGATTGAAGAGGGTAGATTGAAGTGGAGTAAATTGTGGTAGAGTGGAGCAGGGTAGATTGGAGTGGAGTTATATAGATTAGAGTGGGTAGATTGGAGTGGGGTATTTTGGATGGATTATACTAGGGCAAAATGGAATGGAGTGGGAGTAGATTGGGGCATTTTGGAGTGGGGTTGATTGGAATGGAGTGGTATGGGGTGGGGTAGACTGGAATGAGGTGAAGTGGGGTGAAGTGGTCTATATTGGAAAAGAGGAGATTTGAGTGGCATGTGGTGGATTAGAGTGAAGTGGAGTGGGGTAGATTGGGTATAGTGGAATGGAGTGCGGGTGATTGGGGTACAGTAGAGCGGTGTAAATTGGAGTAGGTGTAGAATAGTTGGATAGATTGGAGTGGAGTCGATATCTGAGTGGAATTAGATAGATTGGAGTAGAATGGAGTGGACTGGAGTGGGGTAGATTAGGAAGGAGCTAGGAAGGTTGTGTGGATTAGTGTGGGGTAGGTTGGAATGGAGTAGGGTAGATTTGAATGTGGTAGATTGGAGTGGGATAGTCTGGAGTTGGGTAGATTGAAGTGGGGTAGTTTTGAGTTGGGTAGATTGGAGTGGGATAGATTGCAGTGGAGTGGGGTGGATTGGAGAGGGGTAGAGTGGGGTGGGTTAAATTACAGTGGGGTTGGGTGGAGTGAGGTGGATTTGGATGGATAGGGGTAGATTGGAGCAACGTAGATAGGGGTAGGTTGTAGTGAGGTAGTATGGGTTGGGGTAGATTGGGGAGGGGTAGATTGGAATTGGGTAGGTTGGGGTGGAGTGGTGTAGATTGGAGTGAGTGGAGTAGGTGAGGTTGGAATGGAGTGGGGTAAATTTGATGAATGTGGCAGATTAAAATGGGGAAGATTGGAGTGGATTCGGGAAGATTGGCTGAATTGGAGTGTGGAAGATTGGAATGGGGTGGGGTGGATTAGAGTGGAGAGGAGTTGGATAATTGCAGTGGAGTTCGGAGTGGAGTTGGTAAATTGGAATGGAGTGAGGTAGATTGGAGTGGAATTAGTATGATTAGAGTCAATGGAGTGAGGTGGATTGGAGTGGGTCGACTGGGTAGGTTGCAGCATACTGTGGTAGATTTGAGGGGAGTGAGGTAGATTGGGGTGGAGTGGGGTAGATTAGAGTGTGTGAGGCAAAAGCAACGCCATACAGTGATAAATCTGGTCCCTTATCTACATAAATGTTGTGCAGGCATGAATGCTTAGAAGTCAAAACCTTCAGCCTTTCTTACCAACTTAGTAGATTTGTATTTGTACTCTCAGAATATCGGTTTATAAAAGCAAACAGCTAAGGCTCTTTTCCTTCATATCCATGGTTCTTTAGAAACAGAGAGGCTGTATGACTTGCAAGGTGCTGCTTGACTGTTTAGGAGTGTAGAACAGTTAAACGGTTAAGCATTTCCTCCGCATTGCCGTGTCTTCCTCTTTTTTCTTCCAAAGGGTTCTCTCTCTAATTCACCACTCTTGTCCAAAGGGAAATTAAAATGAAATACACCAGCCATTTTGGGACGTTACGTTAACTGCACATAGCTAACTTGCAACAAGAGGGCGTATTGTGCTTACAATTCTTAACCGGTCCATTGCCCTCTCCAAGTGCCTTCATTTTGGCCCGGATAAAATCTCTATTAAAAAGTAAACCATGAATACTTCATTTAAAAAAATGAACCAGCGATGTCTGACGTAGAGCGCAGTACTACTGAAAATTACAAATAAAACCATGTTTACGCACTCATGGGGTCAAGTTCATATCCTGGCCTTTAGTTCACAAAAGCCTTTTCCATGAACGTAATAACTAAGCAAAGACGTCGGAGTGAAGGCGCAGTCTGATGCTAATCTGAGGGTATCGATAACTTAACGGTCAGAAAGCCCTGACTTCATGAAGCATCCTCAGTGAATCAAGAAGAGCACTGTTCTTCAACCGGTCCCAACTGGCAGACCTTTAATTTACAGGCAGAAGTGTTTATTTGTTTGGGGGGGTGTTTTTCGTAGCCGGATATGAAGATTCCATCAAACCTTCCGCGAAAAAAAATGCAAATGTGGCTTTAAAAAGAGCACGGTTCATTCATGTAGATTCCCACTCGCCCATTCAGATTCCCCTGGAGATATGCAGGGAAGGAAGATATAGTGTGCAACTGACATAGTGCCAAACTATTGCACGGTTGTTTCGATATGTATCAGACGCGCTTAATTTTCAGGATAATATTGGCCCTCACCCTGAATGCTGCTATTTGTCGATTTTCAGTTCATCTATTTGTCTTCAATTTCATCAAGTACGAATCTTCTTCTTTGGTTTCTGGGATGCACTGGAGAAAATAGATACACGGGGTAATTTGCACCCTATCAGATGTAGAGATCCCAGGTAAGTGTAGAACTCTGCACCTTCAGCAGAGTCACCACTGTGGCAGCTCCACTGAAGACACTGAAGTTTGCTGAGCATATGCCATACATGATCTGCCATATCAACAGTTTATTTTTCAAGAAACACATTCCCATAGCAGAATTCTGCACCTTGCGTAAAATTCGTGGATTTTGGGAAACTTTGGAAAAGAAACTAGATACACTGGCAGATAGGACAGGGATTTTGAAAGACACAGTGGAGTTTAAAAGGGACCTCGTTACCAATAGAATAGAACTTTTCTTATTGCGCAAAGAGGAACAGGGGCTTCTGCAAAAGTTTGAACAGTTGGAAAATAATTCTAGAAAGAATGATCTAAGGATACTTAATGTTCCTGAAGGAAAAGAAGGGGAAAACTTAAAATCATATATAGTAGCCCTTATAAAAGCAACAGTTCAGTTGGACGAGAGCGAGATGGACATTGCAAAAGACATTCAACGAATACATAGAGATCCTTTAAAAAGATCCCCGGGGAGATCAAAGGCAAGGAAGATCCTGATCAACTTCTACACATATGCCCTTAAAGAAAAAATATTGAATTTAAAATTTAAATCCCTAAAGGGCCCAGATTTCTCTTTGGAAATACATTCGGATTTATCTCGAACCACTCTAGACAGACAGTGGGAACTTGGGAGGCGCAGGGATGACTTAAAAAAATTGGGGACAACTGTACAACTAAAATTCCCAGCCTCTCTACTAGTCATGCTTAACAATAAAATGCATATGATTAGCAGCGCAAGAGAGGCAGACAGCCTGCTAGAGAGCATTAGGGGGGAAGTGAAGATGGAGGGAACAGAGGAGGAAGTTAGTCTAATAAAAGAAAATAATAGGTTCTTAGGTTTTTGGGTTCTTAAGTACTCGTATTGAATAGGTACAATAGGCACACATATAGAAGGCACATTTATACACTTAGTGAGATGTATTGAGACATGTATTGAGACTTGGCGAGACGAGGGGCAAAATGGAGCAAAAGTCTAACTTGGACTAACATCATGTCCAAAAGGAAAAAGCAGGGGTGGGTTCTCTAGGGGAGTGGGGGGAGGGAAGGGAGTCACAGGGTGGGGAGCATATGGGAAAAAACAATAAAAATTCCTCTAACACCTCAGAATTAAATCTTACACTCAAAATAGCAGTACTAAAGATATGTCCATACAGATATTAACATGGAATGTTAATGGGTTACGAGTGAAGGGTCGAAGAGATAAGCTTCTCCAATATCTAAAAGACTCCTCCGCGCAGATACTGATCCTACAAGAAACACATTTATTAAAAAAGGAGTGCCTAGACATCTTTGGAAAACCAAGATGGGTACAACAAGTTTTTGTACAGATCAGAGTGGGAATATTAGGGGGTGGCCATAATAATAAAACAACAGACAAAAGTCTGGGTAACACATACAAAAACAGATGAAGGTGGTAGATGGATTATTGCTGAAGCCAAATTGGATGATAGATTACTAACACTAGTAGGCTATTATGGCCCGAATTATGATGAATGTGAACCACTGACAAACCTATTCTCAAATCTTTTGGATTTTACGGGTCCGATAATTATGGGAGGGGATTTTAATGTTGTATTAGATTTAAAATTGGACAAATCTAGTAAAACTAGAACCACACCAACCCCAAAATCACCTGTACTATTGAAGAACTTGATGACTCAACACACAATATGCGATCTCTGGAGAGAAAGAGTAGGGACCTTACAGGGAATATCTTTCCACAACAATAAATATGGCAGTAGGTCAAGAATTGACTATTTCCTCGTTGATTGGAGTCTCAGGGAGGATATCTTAAACATCGAATACAAGGCTGCCCATTTATCGGACCATTCATCTGTACTTTTAATGCTAAAAAATAGTAGTGAAGGTGAAGATATTGTAGTGTAGTTCCTATATTCCCAATAGGCTCTGCGCATTGGAATAATATAAACAGCAGTGTAGACGTAGGACTGAGGTCGACTAGGTCTCTACTGACTATATTAGACTTAATTAGTTTCGCCAGCTAGCTCAGAGGTCACTAGAAACTTTCTCGAATGTTCAGGAAAGAGTTAACTCTCCGGATTAGACAAGAAGGGATTAGCTTCTGACAACCATACAAACATGACAACTTTGCTCCCTCAGAATAGAGTGTATCTCTAGAGTCGTGTGAAAACAATATGCAGCTATTTCACTCAGTCCATCGTGCATACTTAGTTTCACCAGAGTGCAGAGAAATAGAGAGACGGGCGTTTTTCAATAAAAGGTGTTATTTTATTGAGCAGTCTTCTTTCTCATGCAAGAGAAATGAATTGCCACAATTGCAATACTTATTATTAAGTAAAGTGCGTACAGTAAAAGTAGTATTATGAAATAATACTGTAAAAGCATAGATATGGTTTCTTAGCCATATGATACTTTAAAATAGATAAAATATATATATACATACATAAAACCATTGACTAACGTACTCAACTGGTGCTTCTAACTACGCCTACCCCGATGTACCTGACCTAAGCCTAATACTTGGGAAGGAGTAAGTAAGTAGCAGTTAAAGTTAAGTTGGTTAAGATTGTTTTTGCCAAGGATCTGAATCAAGAATTCTCTTTAAGGGTTTAGTCAGCTCCGTACCTTGGTAATAGAATGTGGGAGGGCTAGTATCTCTTTCTTCAGGACTCGATCTCCCAGCAACCCGCAAGGGTGACTCGGGAACACCGGAGCTGGATTTTCTCGGCGTGAGAAAAAGTAGCTTCTCCAGCGCGTCAAAGGGGAGGAGCGGCTTCCCTGGGCTCTCGCAACAGCTGGGCTCTCGGGCAAGTAGATAGCCGCTCTTCTCCAAACCACCGTATGTTTGCTTAAGGCAACTGTTGGTATTTTATACCTGAAAGGTGCCGGGTTTGACGTAAGGTTGGACATAAGACGTCACTAAGAACTAACAGTTCTTTCTGGACTCCAGGAGTTCTTGTTCAAATCAAAACAAAAGCAGGGGGGAATTTCCCGTGCTGCTGGAGGCTTGGTTTGTTTAAAGAACGCGTTGTGCTTTCTAGGAGTCGATGGGAGTAGCCGCGCTGTGCTTTGGACTGCATGGGCTATTACTGAATATGGATATGATTCTTATGCCTTTATAAGGATATTATTAATTATAACCGCATAAGGGCATGAATCGGGTATATCGAATTAGGGTCCTAGATAGAAATACAACAATATTAGGTGGACACTGGACCGAACTATATTAACTGATAACAAAGTGATGGAAAAGCTTAAAGCCGAAGTTAGAGACTATATAGAGATCAATATAGGTTCGGCACTGAACGGAATAGTGTGGGACAGTCTAAAGGCCTATATAAGGGGAAAAATCTCCAGTATAATGTGCCATAGAAATAGGTCATAGAGAAGATAAATTTCACAGTTAGAAGAAGAGATGAGAAACATAGGATTAGAAATAAAATTATCTAAATCAGAGGAGAAAGTAGAGGAGCTTGGAAAGCAGCTACTAGTTAAGAAGAATCAACTATCAGCGATTCTCCAACTAGGAGTTAAAAAAGGTGGGAAATCAGTAAACTTGCACACTTTGAGTATGGTGAGGGAGCGGGAAAACTTTTAGCTTGGAAAGTCAAGTCAGAACGGAACAGGAATGGGATTAAGGAGATCAAAGAAGAACAGACGAGCGTCATACTAAGTAGGGAGACGGACATAAGAGAGACTTTCAAGCACTTTTTTAGTGGCCTATATACAGAAGAAAAAGAGGATATGGTAGACACTGAGGTAGAGGATTGGCTTGACAAATCTATTAGACCTTTAGATATGAGTCAACAGATCATCTTAAATTAGGAAATTAGTAAGGATGAAGCAACCAAAGTAATTCAATCTGGTAAAGGAGGTAGTGTGACAGGGCCAGATGGTATCCCTAACGAGATGTATAAGATCCTAGTGGATGAAATATCTTCACTTTTAACATTAGTGATAAATGGGATATTAAGTCACGGAATACAACTACCTAAATCATGGAACGAAGCTACAATTATCCTTATTCTGAAACCAGGTAAAAACCTGTGCCTTGCGAGTCCTATAGACAATATCCCTTTTCAACTCAGATTATAAGTTCTTTACAAAAATGTTATCTGATAGGTTAGCTGAAATTGCGGGGTATATAATCCATGAAAACCAGAGAGGTTTTGTAAAAGGTAGATACCTACATGAGCTCTCTTATGAGCTTGTTGGGGCCATTGACATAGCAACCTTTTCCGGTACTCCATTAGCCATAACAACTCTGGATGACTCTAAGGAATTCAATAAGGTTCGATGGCCCTACTTGTTCTCAGTTCTAAAAAGCTATAACCTGGGTGATAATTTCTGTCAGGCCATAAAGCTAATATATAAAGATCCAGTTGCAAGAATACTGGTCAATGGCGGATTATCTTCACCCTTCAAGATCCTTAGAGGTACAAGACAGGGTTGCCCCCCTTCTCCTCTTTTATTCAATTTATATATGGAACCCTTGACTTTTAGAATTAAACACCCAACCGACGTTAAACCGTTTTGTCAGGGTAATTGGGTTAAAAAGTGTGCTTATACGCTGATGGCCTTATGGTATATTCTTCTAATCTGGATGTTGCTTTACCCATTTTATCTTTCGTACAGCAACGGAATTTGGAAGAATATCGGGGTATTCTATAAATGAGCAAAAAACTGAGGCTATGATATGGAATCAAGTCAGCTGTAATCAATTAGTTAACAAGAGATGAGATATCTCAGCCTTAGAATAGTGCCGGACATTAGTCAAATTGTGGAAATAAATTTAAAACGAGTGTTTAAAGAGATAGCTCAATTAATGAAAAATTGGATGCACCTCCAATTAACTATTTTAGGGAGAGTTAGCCTAGTGAAAATGAGTATCCTTCCAAAAATCACTTTTATATTCAATTCACTACCGTTACACTTCAATAAAGATACTATACACAGTATCCAGCAAGCAATTCATTCTTTTATTTGGGCTAACAAAGGGATTAGGATTTCTTGGAAGAAGCTACGCAGAAAAAGGTAGACGGGGCGTCTATCCTTACCTGAGTGCTTATAAACATCCCTGATGCATCCATAATAGGCTCCATGTTCGCAGCTATGCTAAAAGAGCAAAAAATAAAACTTGATGGCTTTCTTTTCAAATTTGGAGATCCAAAATTCTTCAAAAAAGTTACATTGAATGTCCTACACTCGATGTCATTAATGTGGTACCAAATACAACGCCTGCTGAAAATAGATTATTATTCCTATTTCGCCCCGATCTGGGATTCCCCAGGGTCCCCCGAATGTCTCAATCATAAATTGGCATTACCACTTAGTGAAGCGAACTTAAACACCCGGGGAGGCCTGTTTAGAGATGGACAATTGCTATCTTGGTATGATTTAAACGGCTTGATGATGGGTTCCCTCTCAAAATTCAAATACTTTCAATTAAAAAGTTAGGCGCAAAGCAAGGCATCGTCATTGGGCACAAGTAACATCTTGGACACCAACTGATAAGTAAGCCACCGGGAAGTAAAGAAGTATCTCTGTGGTATTGGCACCTTCAAGACAGCATGGATGGAGAATTTATTTTGGCCGAGGAGCTGTGGGGAAAGCACTTGCCTGGCGACCAGTTGCAGAATATTTGGCAAGTATCTATGCACACTCTTTATAACACAGTTAAACACGCTTTTTTAAGAAGAAACCACCTTTTCTCACTCCATAGGGCTTACATATCACCAGAGAAACTATCTAAGATGGGGAAAGGAAGCCGAACCAGTTGCGCGAAATGTGGGTTAGAAAAGGCAACCGATGTCCACATGTTCTTCCTATGGCCTGAAATCAGCGAGTTCTGGAGCAAAGTAGAAACAAGCATGACAGGTATTTTGGGTCGGCTAATAAAGGTAAGCCTTCTTCTGGTCATCTTTGGGGTGGATGAAGAGTTAACAGGAATCCCTAGAGACTTGTTGTTTTATGCTGTATTGCTGGCCAGAAGGGAAATTTGCCGTAAATGGGTAAGGAATATAATTCCACAGCACTCGGATTGGTTTGAATCCCTTATATACATGTCTAGAATGGATCTCTCGGGGAAAATGTACAAAAAGAAAGCTTTCTGGAAACCATTAACCGTTTGGTTGGAGGGTCTGTAAAGCAAGATGGAGGCCAGACTTGTGATATTGGTAGCAGTTCATGTCCAATGATTACACCGGCTAATACTCCTGGACTGCTTCAGGGCCTTCACAGTTTAATTAGAAAACAAAGCAGTGCCGGTACAATATCGGGTGTGAGACAAAGCCGCAGAAAAGTTGGGGTCTATTAGAGTATGCCCGCTGGCGGTCGGTAACCCTCACAAACGATACGGGCAGAAAAAGTGAACATGAGGACAAAAAAAAAAAAAAAAGGCCTCCTGTTTAAGGTTACAATCTAAAAAAGGTATATCTCATAAATCAGTTAAAAACATTTATTAAAAAACATTTGTTAAAAACAGTCGACGCAACGTTTCAGTGACTTCTTGATGTTGGCACGTTCTTCAGGACTAACAAAGTTTTTATTTAAAATAATCCTATTTATATTGATGTTCCAATGTCATCATCTGTGGGGATTTATATCCACCCAGAGGCCACAGGTATACTAGCCTTTTTGATCTCGGCTGGTAAAACGTGGGTTTTGTCGGTTAGAACCACAGAAGGATCTAAATGTTTGAGGTAGCCATAGGGTATAGTTTAAAAAAAGGCAACCAGTATTAATTGTCCTTTTAAACTCTGGTGGGTGAACCGTTATAGATCACATTAAAATCATCCTCACTCTCCAGCCAACACTGCTTTGCATGGTGGGATTTCTAATTCATTCATTTTACTAGTAAACGATAAAGTGCAAATCGCACAAAGAAAAGCACCCTTGTCTTAAAGGAAAATGCCACAAATGGCATAAGAACAGATTTCAAAAGTAGTGCACAGTTTCACATTATTGGTCAACATATCCATAGAAACAGTTAACCCATAAAAAGTTCTGGACAGTGGTGGACTGAAAGACAAAAGAAGAGCTAGGACATTTTTGGAACTACCTCGACAAGGCACAGTGTAAGCAATGCAACAGACCCCAGCTGTGAACCCCACGTTCTTGGATTACTTTTTGCTGCCATTTTAACAATGTGGCCCTATCATTCAGTGCCACTCAATAGGCCTCTCTACCTTTCTGACCATCCCATTATAAATTGGCACAGGAAGATGCAGAGGAAGTGCAACATTGATGAAAACATTAAATGCCATATGTGGAATGCAGTTTACATTCACACCCCATATGTATGACTGAGGCGGTAGATCTTAGAGTTTAACATTGTACTCTGGCTGGCTGCAGTTTAAAAGTCTGCAGTAAGACATGCCGGAGAAAAGTACTCTACCTTGTATAAAAACTACTTTCATACATTAGATAAATTACTCATAAGTAAGCCCCGCAGCCCAATGGGCTAGGTGCTTGATGTAAAAAATGGGACCCACTAGATATTCAAGACATTTATGTTCCTACAGTAAACAGTACCAAAACTGTTTTCTTTGTTACTCTTTTTTTTCTGTGGAAAGGCCTTGTGTGAAAAATATATTTCAGCTAGGAATATGATGTATACCTGGTTCAAAGTTCATACTTAATGATTAGCAAAATGAAGTTCAATTGGGAAGATAGAATTACATTAGAAGGACAACTTTAAAAAACCCTACAGTGTGATATATAGAAGCTAGTGAGTCACACCAGGTCTGCCAGCTTCCCCTTCGCTCCAGTGGCAATGAGAACTACTATCCTGATGAGATATGAAAAGGTGGTTGGGAAACACTCTTTACTTGGCAAACGGCAGGCATGGGGTTACTAGACTCCAACCATTGTGGTTGAGATTGTTTGCTTCTGGTGTCCTGCGGTCCCTCCCACAAGGATATGCAAACTGGGCCACATGCTACTCTTGCTGCACTTGACTTTCAAGGTAGTGAGGGTGAGCAGTCTGAGGGGTATATTCATAAGAACGTGTGCTAAACATCACCAATAAATGCTAACGCACCTTTACACATCACAGCCTTTCGTCGGAAAAAAACGCTGTGTTAACGTGGAATTCACAAAAAGGGGTTAGCATGCGATAGTCTGCTGAAACCGCGGCCGATGTCCACGATACAACCACCACGATGGAGATAAAAACACAAACCCCAACGCGTAAAAAGACGCGATGTGTCCAAAATCGATAAGAAAACAGTGACAACCAGCGAGAGGCCAGCAATACCGAAATGCGGGAAAAAGCACAAGAACAGCAGACGGAAAATTCCACAAAAAAACGACATCAACTGCGGAGTACCACGGATGCACCCTGACCCACTGCAGAGGACAACATGAACCCCAAAATCCCCACGGAGGAACACCCAGGAATACAGGGCCCATGGAAGGCCAATGAGAAGAGGAAGATGGGGTACAGCCGCCAGGAAAACCCGATCATCACCACGAATGAGCCAGAACACTATGACCAACTGTACGTCACCTCCAAAGTGTCATTGGCAAAAAAGAGGCAAAGATGGCACACCACCTCGGACCCTGTAAATGCTGCCGCATGGCAGAGGAGGACAATGGAAGCGCACAAGAGGCCCTGGACTGATGTGAATGGCAAAACCAAGCAGAAACTCGCTGCCAACACGGATGCAGCAACGCACCCCGGAGGAGGAGTGCAGCAGAGCACCAGGAGCTGAATGACATGGAGAAGATGGTGGGCACAGTCACCAGGGGGAAACGGTAACAGGAGTCGGGGATCCAGACACTGTCCAACATGAACCGACACCACATCAACAGGGTGTGCACTGACCAGGGAGTGGGTGGACGGGGGGAGACGGGTCCAATGGCACTCATAAACAATTAGGCAAGCACACTGCACACCCACAATGACTCAGAATCATGTCCCTGATCCCATGGGAACACCTCAGCACACACACAAACACCAAGAAGTCCCACATACACCATGTGCCTAAAGGGACACCCATACAACACATCAACACGTGCACAACCAACACATGCAAATGTGCGAAACACAGCAAACATGCATAAACGCCACCCACACTGACAATGCAAGAGGCACCACATGACGAGTAGCATGGCTGGTGTCCAATCACCATGACAATGTACGTGGCACAACACTGAGGTGGCTGAGTGCGGACCACAACCGGAAAGGAGTAGGTCACACTCGGACACAACTACCTACACAAACAACCCCTGACGTCAACTACACATCTGTAGACAAACCATGCCCAAGAGTCACAACTCAACAAAGAGCACAATTAACCCAAGTCTGATACATCTCAGCACCGTGGAAGCACAGAACTGACAGGCACACTGCCTGAAAGGGACCAGTGGCAAACAAATCAGAGACCCAGGAGCGAATCAACCACTGTGCAGAATACGCACATTAGTATAAGTGCACCTCTACATTGACAAAATCCTGGTACAAACACAACACCTCCACAACAGAACACAGGACACTACTGGTGCCGCAAATGTGCACGACATGGCAAATCGCATCTGGAACAGCAGGAAACTGTGGCATGACAATGTACAAGTACAACCTGTAACCTGCAAATATGTTTAATTCACACATGCTGTGTTTTTGGACATTTTGTACTGTCCCATGATTGCCAGGGACGGCCACAATGTCACATGCTCATGAGAAGTAATTGTCAATGATGGTGTTCCTACGGGCCAGTCCTGCCGCAGCTGTAGTGGGATATGGGCCATCTGCCCCATCGTCCCCATCATCGTCTGGTACTTCTGCAACTGGGATCCATGAGGCATTGGTGCGTACACAGATGTTGTGCAACACACAACATGCAACAATCAACTTCCACACAAACTCCGGACTGTACAGGAGCTTTCCACCTGTGCTGTCCAGGCACCTGAAATGCGACTTCATCACGCCAAATGTGCGTTCAACGATGCCCCTGGTGCGTATGTGGGCCGCGTTATATTGTCTCTGGGCGGGTGTGTTTGGGTCTCTGAGGGGTGTCATCATCCAAGGGCAGAGTGCATATCCTTGATCATCTGTGACCGTGCAGGGAGAAAAGAGTCAATACTCGGTTAGGCAGGATGTGATGGTAGGCCCACTAATCCAGTGTTGCCTGTGCTGGCTTCAAGACAAGCAATGGCAGAAGAACAAGGGGGGATGACTTGAGTCGCACAGGGTTAGTGGCCCCGGATGCACAGCGTCCGACACAGGCCCACAGCCACAGGACACTGACTTTCGGGAGACTGGGGTAGGGTCACGTGTTCGTCGCAGGTGTCCGTAGATGTAAAAGGAGTGTCTCAATGGCCAGCTGTGTCCGGCAACATGAAAGAGATGAATGCCACAGACTCATGCCAGACCCAAGTCCGTACCTTCCCGTTGCTGATGACAACCCCCAGGCCACAGGCTCAGACACCAACGATGTTCCGCCAGAGGCTGACGGTCACTCACGGTGCACAGGGTTAGTGGCACCACGTGTCGCCGGCTTGCATTGAACAGGGTTGGTGGCACCACATGTGGCAGGTCTGCCATATGGAATTATGCATGGATATCAAAAGGAGACTAGCTCTAGAATGGGTTAATCTGACATTAATATGATAGATTACTATTAATTACATAGCGACTCAGTATTGTTTTGCCAAGTGGCAGTGGCACCTGTTGGGTATCTTTGGAAAGCCCTCACCCACCAACCTAGTTGGTGGCATGCTTCATCATCGGGCCCACCCAGTGACACCTAGCGTGTCCCGGGTGTGCTTCGACGCCTGATTACAGCGGAGCAGGTATGTCACTGTGTGTGCGGTGTAGGGTGTTAAGGTATGTGAAATTAAAACGGCTTGGCGGATGGTCCCTGGGGTGAGGATACTTTATTAAAAGGGCCTCCGTCAGCGGTTAAAAATAAGGCTGTGGGACGTTAGAGGCGGGTTACGACCTCCTACGTCCTTGGAGTGTCAACATGTTTCAGCCAGTGCCTTATACTAATCTGGCTTTCTTCAGGACTGGTGGTATCATTAATGTGGAATCGCACTAGAACTTCGAGGGTGAAGTGATTAAAACAGCGGTAAAAATTGCACTATGCCCTACTGCTCCAGTATCTTCGCACCACCATGTTGATCCTCGCAAATACAGTCCCATTGTATTCTACGGCAGAGGAAATAAATAGGCATAGATGAATATTAGGTCACTGTTCACCCCTAAGTGCATTATATGTACAACCTAATCAATAGTTCGTACCCCCGATTAAAGTTGTGATAAAAGTCTCAGGACCTCACTCTTGTTTTCCTAGCAGCATGTCCCAATCCTTTTCCCTGGCCACAGTTAAAGCCTGGCAGTTCCTGTATGGTGATCCTACAGGTTGGGTGATGTGACTTGTGCAGTCTGCATCTTCCATTTTCACGGTAGCATACAGGCACTTATGATGAAGGATGACTGCAGAGTAGCTGTCTGAAGGTGACAGACCGACTTCTCCAGCAGTTGCAGCCTCTTAGGTCATCTGGTTCCAACCAGTGGTAGTGCATTACCATTGTAAAACAATCACTGCACAGCAGGTCTGGTAGTCACAGCACAACTGCTCCCGCAGTTGCGATCTCCAAGACTCAATAGCTTCTCTCAAAGGGCATGTATTAGGAAATACCAAACAAACATCCAAAGGCAGCAGTAGTAAGATTGCAGTTGAGAAATCAACGAATACTTTTCTGGGAAGTTCCTTTTGGTGGTGGAAAGGAACAGATGGTATCAAGAAGGGCCCTGGCAAAGGCCTGAGTTTTGGCATAAAGATATCATGGAGCACCCGTTGTACAAAAAAAAATTCACTAAGGGAGCCATCTCAGGTATTTAGGGGAAAGCTGCACCAGATCCGGAATGGGGGCAACTCAGTTAAATAGTTCTGAAACTTGGAGGAGGCTGAAAGCTCTGTAAAGGTCAGGTTAATTTCTGTCATATTGGAACAAGGTTTGGGGGAGGCTTAATGGTCAAGTGATGCAGGGGATAGTGACAAAGAGGAATGTCTAGAGGAGGGGAAATTAATTTATTAGGCCTAGGGAAGTCATTGTTAGACCTGACATCTTTGGCCTGCCATTCTCCCAGAGTTTTGCCATCACTATCCTATTTTGCTGAATCTGTTTTTGATAGCATTGGCACTCTGTGTACACTACCCCTGCTATGCAGTTGTAACGTGTGCATGCTCTCTTCCTTAAACATGGTAAAATAGGTATACACCAAACAGCCACGTCTAATTTACTTAGGAATCCCTATTAAATGGTGCTACATGTTTCAAGGGCCTGAAATTAAATTCTAGAAGTGGAATCAGCACTTATTGTGCCACCAAATAAAGTACCACTGTAAAGCGTGTCTGTTTCCCGGGTATGGTGCCTCAGTGGACTAATGCATATAATACAGGGGCCTGTGTTTGACCTCATGGTCACAAGTTCAAACCCGGCAGGTCCACTCAGCCTTTCATCCACCTGAGGTCAATAAAATGAGTACCATTGTGTTGGGTAACAACAAACATCTGTTATTCCGCGCCAAGATACCCGTAGTGGTGAACGTGCGCTTTACAAATACACATGTTATGTTCCTAACATGCCACTGCAGCCTGTGATGCAGTTTTGAACTGCCATTTGAAAAAGGAAAAATAAACCTTTTGCCAAGCCTAAACCTGTCTTTTTAATACTTATAAGTCACTCCTGAGGTAATCCCTAATGGTTCAGAGGGCAGGGTGCATGGTATTTTAAAAGTTGGACATGTGTACATATGTTTTAAATGTCCTGACAGTGAAAAACTCCCAAAGTCACTTTTCACTGCAGCAAAGCTTTCTCCACCATAGACTAACACTGGGTTACCTTAATAAATTTCATAATGATGACTTTAGTTTGGGAGCAGATAGAAAAGTACATCTTACTACATTGTGCACTCATTTGAATATTAATTTAAACCCTCGTAAGTGGTAAAGTTTGAATTTCAGTTCCTAGTCTGAAAATGCCACTTTTAGAAAGTTAGAAAGCATTTGTAAATACCTTTGGCTCGATTTCACGTCCTGCCCGCCCCGGTCCGACTCGGCAACCAGTGCCGTTGAGCGGAGGGCGGGTCAGGCAGAGCCAGGTCACTTCCGCTTTCTCAGAGCGGTCAGCGCTCTAGTTGCTGCACCTGAGGGTACTTAGCCCCCTCGTCACAGCAAGCGCGCAGCGAAGCGCCTGAGACGCGCCAGAGAGAAGCCCGTCTGCGCCCGTCCGCGACAGGACGGGACCAGGGGCCTCTCACTCTACCCTGCCTGCCATCACTACTATGGCCACTACAAAGGACACACGCATCAGGTACACCCCGCAGTCCTTATTAGCACTCCAACCTCAGGGACTACAGAGGTGTGCCTGCGATAACTGGCCTTTTCCCGAGGGCCCGTTTTCATGTCCCTTATGCAGATTCCAAGCTACCTCCAACTGCATTATCACTGGTTCTGCTAGAGATAACGAGGCCACCTTTAAAACGAACGGCTGGAAAAGTTTTCTCTTAAATGTTCGATCCTTTCCCCGGCATCACGTCGAGATCTGGGATACTATCCAAAGTCACAAGCCTGAAAAATGTTTCCTCACGGAAACTTGGCTGAAGCCTCACACTGTTCCATCCATAACTCTGGGTATCCCTCAAGGATATAACATTTTAAGACAAGACCGCCCAATAAAAATTGGCAGAGGAATTGCCATCATTTTTAAAGAAAACCTCCATATTACGGTAGTGGAACAAATTAATTTACCTACTATGGAAATAATGATTTTTAAAATTCATACTAGAACTAAGGACCACTGGAAAGGCGCCCTAGTATATCGACCTCCGGGCCCCAATGCTGGCTTCTCACTCACCTTAACCGAAATACTAGCCCCACACTTAAGAGCTAAAGAAAATTTTATTGTTCTCGGAGATATTAATTTCCATGCGGATATTGCAGAAGACCCTGACACTAAACTCCTCCTTGCCGACCTAGCTCTTTTAGGTCTTCACTTAAGAAATTGTGGCCCCACTCACAGGAAAGGCCATACATTGGACTTAATATTTACCAACTATCCCTTAATACACTGTCACCCACCTAAATCCATCAGCTGGTCCGACCATAGCATGTTGGAATTTTCCTTTTCACGACTTGATAAACCTTCTGCTCCCCCTACCACTCTGAGCATCACCAAAAGAGCATGGTATAAAATTACACCAAATTCCTTCGAACAAACCTGGAATGAGCCAACTATTTCCGATTCTGATAACATCGAATCGGCTCTATCCAAGCTAAATAACTCCCTTCTAGAGACCATAAATTCTCTAGCCCCGCAAAAGACTGTTAAAAAACCCCCAACCACCAAAAAGAAATATGGTATTCCGATTCACTAAAAACAGAGAAACAAAAATGTAGGAAGCTGGAAAAACAATGGAGAAAGAATCATTCTCTCGCCAGCAAGGAACTTTACCAGGAGGCCATATCCACCTACTACAATAACATTAAAAAGGCAAGAAAAACTTGCCTGCTGTCCCAGCTTGATGACGCTGCCAACTCTACTAGAGAATTATATAAAATTCTAAGGACTTTTACTAACCCTTTGGCTTGTGAAAGTCCCGACACTTTCTCTCAAGAGCTATGCAATAATATTTCCCAATTCTTTGAGGACAAAATTGACACCATTTACAATAAAATCCTGGCCAAACACCCTAATAATTCGGAAGACCCTATCACCTTATGTAAAGAAACTCCCATAGAGATCTTTAAAGTCATTCCAGAAGTTACAGAGAATGAAGTACATACGCTTCTGAAAAATATGAAATCTGGCTCTCCTCATGATCTTCTCCAGGCTAGGCTAACCAACAGCCTGAGCAGATCATTATGCCCTATTATTACAAAAATCCTCAACCTTTCTTTCAAAGAAGGTAAACTCCCGCAACAGTGGAAAGAGGCAAATGTGAATCCGATACGTAAAAATACCACCTCTCCCTGGACTGAACTCTCCAACCTTCGCCCTATCTCTCTTTTGCCCCTCCTGACCAAACTGGCTGAGAAATTTGTCAACACCCAGATCTCCAGTTTTATCGAAGCAACAGGGGGCCTGGACCAATCCCAATCTGGGTTCAGGCCCAACTACAACACCGAATCTGCACTCCTCTCCGTGACCGATAACATCAAGATGTCACAGGATAGAGGAGGCTCGATGATTCTGGTGCTGTTAGACCTGTCAGCTGCTTTTGATACTGTATCTCATAAGATCCTGTTGAACCGGCTACAAGGAGTGGGCATTAGAGGTCAGGCGCTTGCATGGTTGGAAAGCTTCCTCTCTGGCCGCTCACAGTCTGTCAGCTTGGGCCCCTACCATTCCATCTTTAGGGCGCTCACTAAGGGAGTGCCACAGGGCTCATGTCTAAGCCCCACATTATTTAATGTGTATGTAGCCCCCCTTGCTGAGATTGTGAGGAAGTACGGATTCACACCAGTGTCGTACGCCAACGACACTCAACTCCTCTACCCTTTCCATGCCCCTGACTCTAATGTTAGGGAAAACTTTGCGGAAGGCATGAGGGCCATCTCTAACTGGATGGCTTCCAACTACCTCCAGTGTAATGTCGGGAAGACAGAGGTGATGCTCTTTGGGAAAGCTAGCATGCTCTGGTCTCCTGATTGGTGGCCCCAAGATTTGGGGCCTGTACCCTCCCCAAAACCCACCATTAAAAATCTGGGTGTGAAACTGGACCAAAACTTAACCTTAAAAGAACATGCAAATGTAATTGCAGGCGCTTGCTTTCACACCATTGGACTACTCAGGCGAGTCTTTCCTCTGTTACCGGACACTTATAGAAAGACCCTGGTACAAGCCCTTGTAATAAGTCGTCTCGACTATTGCAATGGGCTTCTGATACAAGCCAATGAGGATGCCATCAATCGACTGCAGGTGGTTCAGAACACGGCGGCAAGACTGATTCTGAATGCCCCTCCAAGAACATCTTCTGGACCCCTGTTGAGAGAGCTACACTGGCTCCCAATACGCCAGCGGGTTAAATTAAAAATTTGCTGCACTGTACATAAATGCCTATTTGGAAACGGCCCAACTATCTAGCTAAACTACTACAGCCCTACAAACCGGAACGAGATCTACGGTCAAGTAACCAACTTCTGCTCAAACCACCTTTCATTAAAAAAACCAGACAAGGCGGCCGAGCCCTCTGTTCAGTGGGGCCGGCCTTGTGGAATAACTTGCCGCTCAGCTTAAGACAGATCTCCAATCACCTTACTTTTAGGAAAATGTTAAAAACAAATCTGTTTATGGAGACATAATTAAAGGCTGTCCCTTCTTGCATTCTCTGGCTATCTGTACAGTATCTTTGCCACTTGTTGCAGTCAAAGCGCGGAGATAACCCTTTCGGGCTCGATTCTTGCGCTATAGAAATTTATAAATAAATAAAATAAATAGATGTTTTCTCCTTAAACCAAACATGCCTTTGTGCCAGTGTCCAGGTCCACATGGCTGGTACGGGCTCTCATGTGGTGTGATGTGTATTATTTTCAGACATGGAACAAAAGAGTCTTGGGTGTGTGTCAGGGTGTTTCTCTCCTTAGCAGGATGGCATGAAGGAGTGTACTTATAGTCCTTACTGGGCTTCAAAGGGTCGCCTGAGGGCCATGCCCAACTGTTTCTTTCTTTTGAAACTGCCTGCTCTATTCCTGGCAAATGCAGCTGACACCTAGGCCTGCTTACCCTTTTTCATTCTAGACAGTTTGGAGCCAAATCCAGGAGAAGGGGAAGAACTGAGAAGAACCAGTTTAGGGGTAGACAAAAGGGGGGACCCCCACACACGAGTTGGAACCGGATTTAAATGTTGCCCCCTAGAACCTCTCATCAGAACTGTCCTTGACATGTGGGAAGCTCAGAAGAAGAGCTGCCCTTCTGTTTGAAGAAGTAAGAATGGACCTGCTTGCCCTAAACCCAGGACCCCAAATCCCGAAGTGATTCCAGTTGGCTGGCCTCCAGTTTGAGCTACAGGAACTCAACAAGCTTCCAGAGGCCTTTTCTGCTTCCTGACTGACAGAACTCAACTGGACCTGACATGATTCCCTCTGCTGGCTTATGCTGGAGGGAGCCCTAACACTCCAAGTGCTGCCTTCAGGTCCCTGATCCTTGTCTGGAATCAAAGTGTACTCCTCCCGGACCCACTGAAGGTTTCACTGGGCCTCACATCACAGCACCCTTCAGCTTCTGATCAGCAGTTTCATCAGTTCCAATTCAGCATGATGCAGAATGATGCAAGTGACCTCACACTGCAACACAGCTCCAAATCGGTGGCTTGAAGGACCTGATGCAGCATGATGCAGACATTTGCATCCCAGCCCCGTGTTGCCCCATGCAGCCCCGTGCCATGGACAAATGGTAAACTCCAAATGGGTTGCACTTGGTCATGCATCCAGCCTGTGATCCAATGCGGTTGGCCCAAACATGTGACTTAGTCCCAGTCCGGCACAACTAGATACCCGCAGTTGGTACTTTGTGCCTTTTGGTGCTATTTTTACCTTAAAATTTAAAAACTCATGCAAGGCTTGGCTTAGCAAGCCACCATGGCGGACGTTTGCTGAGCAAGCTCCGTCCAGCCCGCTTTACATCCTGCATTTATCCTGACTCTCCTGACCCCCGACTGATCCTTAAGGCGACCTAGCAGCACCAGTAAACCCCAGAGACGCCTGATGCGATTTTGAGGAACCCAAGACGACCAGTGGTGGGAAGATCAAACCTGGCATGGGGTGCGGTCTAGCCGGGTGCGGCCTAGCTGCTGGTGGAGGAGCCGGGGTGTTGCGCTCGGGGCACCGGGAGACGAGTGGAGATCTGAGCCCCGTCGGCAGGTGTTGTGAGCGTTTGGGGGTGCCCCGGAGATTTCAACTGTGGCCCCGCTGCCCTGCACCGTGACCAGCGACGAGCCTGGAGGAAGAGACACAGCATCCAGACTGGGCGTCCCCCCCTGCCTGGGACGGCATCCGGGGATCTGCACCACAATCGGGCCGCGTGGGGAGGGGCGGAATGCTCAGACGGCAGCTTCCCCCCTCTTTTCTGCGGGCCTCCCCCTGGACACCCACATCGGCGGCTGACCGGATCTTGGCCCCACCTGTTATGAGCAGCCCTGGATACATCGGAGTCGTCGGGGGATGGTGATGGCCGCTGAGTGATTGACGGTCGCCCGCGGCTCTGCAGGGCGACTTGTGACAGACTTGGAAGGGGAGGCACGCCAGCCGGACCGGGCCTCACAGGTGAGGAGAGTAGTGGAAAGGGGGGAGCTGTGGCCCATGGCTGAGTCCCCTAGTCCTCTGGATGCTCCCCGGTGGTGCGCGCTGCACTGCAGGGGGTGGCCAGAGATGATTGGATAGCTCGCCACAGCTCTCCCCCATATCCAGGGCTGCAGTGGGGGATCGGCAGCACAACCGGACCGCGTGGGGAGGGGTAGAGGGACCCATCATCTGTTCCCCCCTCTGTTCTGAAGACAATAACCAACCCCCCAGGGGTCACCCACATTGGCGGCCGATCGGACCATGTGGCCCCGGAGGTTGGTGGCTGCTGCAGTTGGGATCCTCAGCTTGGGGTGTGTGTGGGGCCCCCCATTCTCATCTCAAAACGCGATCACATCGGCGGTCGGTCAGACCACGCGTGCGCTGCGGGGGGGCCCCCTGGCAGAACCAGACCCCAGAGGTGGCTTGCAGGCCCTGGTTCAGGGACGATTCCACAGAGGCGCCCATTTGGGGTACAGGTCAGATTGTGGGGATCTGTCCTGAAGTAATATCCACTTCAGGGTATTACTCAGCGCATTCCCGGATCGGCGAGGGGACCCCAGCGGGCAGCCATGACAAGAGACAAAGACAGCAGTGGCTCGACCAAGCATGGGTCCATTGATAAATTCACTGGCCCTGGAGCAACGGCTGGTGCTACTGGGGGCCAGTCGGAGGCCGTACCGGACAACGGGGCCCTCATGGCAGCTATCACCCAATACAGGGACATGTTAGATGCCAAAATCGGGGCAGTAGGTTCGGATGTTATGTTATTGTGGCAGGATTTGCGCAACGCAGTGTCCTGCATCACCGAAGCCGAGGCCCGTATCTCGGGGGTAGAGGACGATGTCATGATACTGAAGCAGAAGGTGCACAATAAACTGCGATTCATTGGATTTCCAGAGGGCAGTGAAGAGGGCAACATAGAACGCTTTATCACGCAATGGCTGGAAAGCTGTCTTCCCCCAGAGGTCATGTCCCGGTGCTTTGTCGTGGAGCCGGCTCACAGAGCACTTATGCAGAAGCCCCTTCCGGGGGCTCACCCACGGCCAGTAATACCGATGCTGCTGAACTATCTTGACCATGATGCCATACTGAAGCAGGCCCGGGATAAAGAACCTCTGTTCTACAACAATGTGTGCATCCTAATCTTCCCTGAGTATACGCGGCAAGTGCAACAACAGTGCCAGTCGTTCATGGCCGCGAAGGCCTGCCTGAGAGACCTCAAGCTCTTGTATGCCCTCCTGTTTCCGGCTCGCCTACGGGTGGTCTATCATACCCGCACCCACTTATTTGACATTCCAGAGGAGGTCTTCAAATGGGCAGATGAGACGGTGTGGGTGAGGGCGCACATACCGCCCGGGAGGGAGTCGGATTCCTCATCAAGTGAGGTGGCCCGCAAGGGTCCCTAGGGTCAGCAGCAGAGGGGCAATAGACATTCAAGATCCCGTGGCGATCCTTGTCCTTTGGGGCCTCCTCTCGGGAGGGCCCTACCCCTGGGCGACAGACACTGGAACCCTAAAATTTGTTGTTCATGTGGTAATGCAGAGTTTTTGGACTGGTGCACACTCTGATGACACATTTTTGGGGAGTCTTAATGTGGGCTGGTTCTTTGCCAGACTCGTGCTGGTTGGGGTCATGCCTGGAGGATATGGGCTGTAAGTTGAGGATCCATTGGTTGGGGAGGTCCTCGTCCCCCGTTGGGGATTGAAAGCTAGCCTTGCTGCGACAGATACTTCAGTGTTTTTGAGGTATGGAGTGGGGGTTTGTTGTTGGGGGTTGCATAAGGTTGTGAGTCGCACTTCCGCCATGGGTCTGCTATTCTGCACACACACACACACACCTTCACGGCCTACTGTCTGTTAGGGCTGGGCGCAGTTTGCGAAGTAGCGGTTCGCGAAGGTACGCGAAGTGCACTTCGCGAACTGCGTAGTAGCATGTTCGCACTGTGCAAGATGCCGTTTTCAATGTTTGCACAGTGCGGACAAGCATCAGGCACTGTACAATCATTGAAAACGGTATCTTGCACAGTGCGAGCTGTAGTTTTCTGCCGCTCGAGGAGATTTTTCCTCGAGCTGCTGCTTTCTAAACGCGGGCTGGTAGTTTCTCATTGCGAGCGGTCACGAGCATACGCCCTAAGCGAAGCTTCCCCCCCCCCTGCGCCTTGAGACCCTCATGGGTAAATAGTGCGCTCTACAAATAGATTGATTGATTGATTGATTGATTGGGTTTCAGCAGGTCTTTCATGCTGGGTTTACGAGGGGCTCAAGGGGAGTAGCGATCCTGGGGCACCGCAAGGTCCCTGACATACATACACATGCAGGGGCACTACGTATTTATTCGGGGCAAGATTGGGGAAGACCCCCTGGTATTGGGCTGTGTATATGCCCCTCCCCCCTACAGTGGACGCTCGTGGAGAGGTTACTTACCCTTTGGGCTGATATACCCGATGTGTTATCCGTGGTGGGCAGGGACTGGAACAATGTTATATATCTTGTTAAGGATAGGTGTTGAGCTGGGGGTGGACCAAGGAGTGGCCCTCCCACAAAACTGCACTCATTGGTGACAGGCCTCGACTGGGTTGATGTCTGGCGGCGCATCCACGGCAATAGCCGGGAGTTCACATACCTCTCGGCGGCGCATAAGTCCTTCTCCAGGCTTGACTACCTCTTGTTCCCCGGGCAGTGGTTGGTAGGGTGGCGTCGGCTGAGTTTCTACCCTGCGGCCTCTCGGATAATTCCCCGGTGTCCCTTGAGCTCTATATAGGCGGGGGGCACCAACCATTTTGGTGGCGCCTCTCATTGTGGCACTTACAGAACGACGATTATGGGACGCACATGAGCGAAGCTATCGATTAGTACCTCACCTCTGATGAGGGGTCAGCTTCCATAGCCGAGATTCTACGGGAAACACTGAAGCCTACCCTGCGGGGAGTAGACATTTCCTGGTGCGCGGCGGCCCGCAGGAAGCGCAGGGAGGAATTGACTCGGGCAGAGGTGGACATAGAGGGAAGGCAGGGGGGGTCAGTTTGTGAGGCAGCTGCTCCTTGCTCAACAGTCCTGTGCTGCTCTCTTGATGGATGAGACCCACTAAGTTTGGCTGGATACGTGCAGCAGGGTATGCCAATGGGGGACAAGTCTGACAAGATGCTGCATCGACTTTGCCAGGGCACCTTTCACTCCCAGGCCCTTCCGGGTATACTGGACAGGACGGGAATGCCGATTTCAGACCCAATTGCTATAGCAGAGAGTTTTTCTACATTCTACGCAGATCTTTATGCCACCCAAGAATGTTTATCGGCGTCCACCATAGATAAGTTCATAGCCAATCTGCAACCCAAAACGGTGTTGGACGAGGTGCACGATCAGTTGGAGTTACCCTTAACGGACGAGGAGTTGGGCACGGCCCTAGGTGAGCTCAATTCCGGGAAGGCCCCTGGACCCAATGAGTTCCCAAGAAAATTATTTCGACACCATAATTTGCAGCTGGCCCCATATTATCGGGCAGTGGTAGAGGAGGCCTGCTCCCCCAGATTGGAGGCATGCGGAGGTGGTGGTGTTCCACAAGCCCGGCCGGCCCCCGGAACAACATGCCTAATATTGCCCCATCTCTCTCTTAAATGTAGAGGCCAAGATTTTGGCCAAAGCATTGGCCAACCGCCTCCTGCCTCACCTCTCGACGCCTATACACCCCAATCAGGCTGGGTTCATGTCCCAGAGGGCGACCAGGCATAACATAACATGTGGCGGTAGCGGCTATTCGGTAGACGGGGGAACCAGCGGCCCTCCTCTTGGTGGATATAGACAGGGCGTTTGATTCCCTGAGCTGGGTGTATCTATTTGCATTGCTGCGCAGGCTTAATCTTGCCCCCGCTTCCTTTATTATTTATTGCTTCTCTACATGGATCTGACGGCATCGATATGGGTGGCAGGAGCGATCTCCTCCACCTTCTCCATTAATCGGGGCACACGGCAGGGATGCCCCCTGTCGTCCCCATATTTATTTGCCCTGGCCATGGAGCCCTTGGCGGCTTGGGTGCATGTTGATGTGCAGATCCAGGGCTTCGAGTTGGCTCTGGCCTGTACGACAGGGTCGCACTGTACGCGGAAGATGTTCTCTTGTTCCTCATGGCAATGGACAGGTCGGGCCACGAATCCTGCGGATCATGCAGATATTTAGGGAGACGTCGGCTCTGTATATGAATCCTCGCAAGTTCACACTGTAGGTACGGGGGGATCGGATGAGAGTGGGCACATGGGCGTCCGCGGTCCAGGTGGCGGTAAGGGGCCGGAAATACCTGGGGGTTTTCCTTTCGGGCGTGCTGGCAATCTCCTGGGAGCGGAATCCGGGCCCGGTATGGCAGCGAGTCCGTGCAGATCTATAGTCCTGGTCGCGGATGCCTCTGGCATTGTACGGCAGATCAGCAATATTTAAGATGTTAGCGCCTCCTCAGATACTTTATCAGCTTCAGAATCACCCGTACCCGATCCTGCCCAAATGGTTCTGCCTGGTGAATTCTATGCTTTGGAAGTTTCTGTTGGAAGGGGCAAGGTGCATGTGGCTCTGCGAACATGCTTTCTATCCACCTATCGTGGAGGACTCGCATCCTCGGACATTCTCTTGTGCTACCAGGCCTCACATCTACTGGTCCTTAATGAGTGGTGGTACGGTGGCAGGGGAGACCCAGGGTATGCGCTGGAGCAACGACTCATGGGGCCTCATACGTTACTTACAATTCTTTACTCAGCGCCGCTACAGTGTGCGTTGCCATCGGCCACGAGGGTGGTATTCCTGATTTGGAGGTAGGCATTAAGACGCATGGGTTGGTGGAATGCCCTGACTCAGGAGACCCCACTTTGGAATAATAGGCCCCTGCCCCAGTTGGCGGCCATGCAGGGCTTCCGGGGATGGGATGCTAATGGTAGTTCAACTCTGGGGTTTGTTATGAGGGGCACGACAAGTCTTTCCAGGATCTGCAGAGGGACTTTCTAATGCTACAGTCACAATTCTATTGGTACATCGAATTTCGCCATGCCCTGTCCCCCAGCCTGGAAGGTCTGGAATCTCTCCCTGACTTCAGTCCGCTGGAAGTGAAAGTCTTCATGGGGGAACTGGAGACAAAAAAAATCTCCTGGGTCGATCAATCCCTAGTTACTCATTGCTCCCCCACACTCCAGAGGCTGCGGGGAGTCTGGGAGGTGGATGTGGGCACGCTGGAGGAGGAGGATTGAAGGGAGGCCTTGGCAGTCCGCGGGGGCAGCCATAGCGATGCGCCTCTGCCTCGTCCAGTTTAAATACCTGCACAGGGCCTATTATACCCAGGCTCGACTGTGGCGAGCGGGTTTGATTGCCCTCCCGGAGTGTCTTCGATGTGGACTGAAGGAGCGCACGTTCATACATACCATCTGGTTGTGCCTCTCCCTAGATCATTTTTGGAGAGGAGTATTTTCCTGCCTTTTGGAGGTCTTGGGGTGTTAGCTCCCACATACGCCGCGGCTGGCCCTGCTCCATGTTATGGAGGGAATAGGGGGTAATGTCTACAAATGACCTCTCATGCAATTGGGTCTTACATTGGCGAAGCGAGATGTTGCTAAGGCATGGAAGGCGCCACAGGCCCCCTCAGTGGCCGCGTGGAAGAATGGTTTGTACTTTTGTATGGGGCTGGAGCAGCCTATCTTTATAGAAACCGGATGCCCACACAAGCATTACAAAATATGGAAATGTTGGGCTGATTACTGGGGTCTGTGGCTAGAGCCACCAGCTGTGGTGGAGGTTCACACATTGGAATGATTTCTGGTGCACGTGGGGTCTGTGGAGGTGTGGGGTGGGGAAGGGATCCGGGAAGGTGTGTGCTATCATGGTAGGATTATTTTTCTCTGTATTAAGGCTGTGGACAAGACCATGTGGAGGTTGTGCGACTTTAGGGGGAGGGCGAGGAAGGGTGGGAGTTGGGGGGATTTGCATTACTTTGTATGCCTTTGTTATACATTTTGATGTCACTCACAAAAGTCTATTGCTCTTGTGGTAATATATGACTTGACTCTGCAGATGTCTCTGGGGTGCAGAGCCCTGCGATTTATGCACTAATTGACAGATAAGATATGTTTAAAAAAAAAAAAAACTCATAGCTCCAGTTCTTGTGATTGGATTTGTATTGCTTTGATGTCATTTTATGTATTAAAATATCCTCTATTTTTCTAAATTAAAAATGGATTATTCTTGTGTTGCGTTTTCACTTTATTTCTGTCTGAGTGTTGCACAAATACTTTACACAATGACTATTAGTTAAGCCTATTTGCATCAAGCTACCCGATTGTTAAAACAGAATTCTTTAATGACTTCTATGGTTCAGCCTGACAAGGATTATATTTTTTGTTTGAGTGGGGATCTCACCCCTCTCAACTAATCACTCAATTTCTTAGATTGGTGTTCAGTGATGGGATTCAGTACTTGTGTTTATGCACTCAGTAACTTGTGTAAGACCAAAAATCCCTTAATAATCTGACATCCAAATCAACGTTTTTCAAATTCTCCTTGATTTATAATTGGGCAATTAAATCTCTCTTTCCAAATTCAGTTCCTGCCTCATACATTGCACCTGTGATATCTTTTTGCAAAAATGATAGCAACATTAAGAACTACATTATGGTCGTTCTTAAACAGTTTTGCACGGCGTGGGGTGTTTCAGATGGCAAAAGGCTTCAAGAAGCGAGAGTACCAGAAAGAACACAGGGTCTGGAAAGGGGCCCAGCAGCAGCAGTGTACATCACCAGGAGCAAGAGGAGGAGGATGATATGGAAGGAGAGGGTGAAATGGAAGAGGGTGGAGAAAACATCATGGCCATGGCCCCAGAGGAGAGAGGAGGGCCCACAAGAGTGAGGTCTCCTTCTGGATACAGAGCAGTAAGCAGTGTGTCCTTCGGCAACCTGACCCATGTGGAATTGGCAGGCAATAGGGCTAAAACAGACCTGAAACAGCAGCTGGCCAAGTCGCAGCTTTGTGCAGAAGAGATAAAGGCAGAAGAAGAGAGAAACTTGGCAGAGAAAAAGGTTGAAGCTGAAAGGGACTTGGAGGAAAGGAAACTAGCTCTGAAGGAGAAGAAAATCTTGCTTGCTCATCTCATGAAATGAGTCATAAGGAACTGGGCTTGAAGGCAATGAGTCCAATGAAGATGGCGGCAGTGACACAGAGGTGCCTAGAAGAGGTAAAATAGTCCACATAGCCAAAGACCTGGTGCTAATTATATGGTCAGGGTTGATATCGATAAGTGGTTTTCAGCCTATGAGGAAGCGCTGCGTATTTATAGGATTCCAGCAGAGGACTCAGGGGCTAGTCTATTGAAGCATATACCAGTTGTTGTGAGGCATAGCCTGCTGGCCTTAGAAGAAGCTGACTAGATGACAAATGCCGCATCAATGCAGCCCTTATTGCTAAGTTAAGTCTCACACCACAGGAATACTGCTTGAGGTTCAGGGATATTCACAAGCTCTCTAACCAGACCTGGGTAGTTTTTGTGGATTACTCCAGTAATGCACAGAATGGTTGGGTGAAGGGCAGCAAAGTGAGTGACTTTGATGGGCTATACAATCTGATTCTGAGAGAGCACATGCTCAGTAATTTCTTTACACAGTTGTGCCAGCACCTGATAGACTCCAGGCTCTAAGAACCTAAGGAGTTCACAAAGTAAGCTGACCTTTAGATTAGTACCAGATTGTCAAAGATGATACTACAGGGATCAACAAAAGGGTGGACGGGGCCCTCACCTTAAGAAGGAGGGGGATACAAGGAAATCCCTAAATATTCCTAAAAGGCCCCCAGAGGATTTCCCAGGGGAAGGATTCTTAATCCAATGCTGAACAAAAGAAGCATGTTTGTTTATGAGAAAAGCTCCCTGGCTACATCAGGCTCAAGTGCCCAAGTCCTACCAGTATAGGCCCTTTGAGGGGGATCACATCTGCTAGTGTACAAAGCAACTTTCCTCTGGTGGGCACACCTCCTGAATGGCTAGTGTTATGACTGTGGAGGAGGTTAGCCCCAGTCTGTGTTGGCCGGTGTACAGAGGTTACCATAGTGACCTAAGGTGACACAGATATGGTGCCAAAGGCTCACATGTCTGACAATTCTGAGAAGTATAGGCAGTGGGCCACCATCAATGGGAGGAGGATGAAGGTTCTGTGATACACAGCAGCCAGTATGACTGCTGTTAGAATTAAGCCTTGAGACCTTGCGGTGATAAGTTGCTCTCTATAAAAACATTTGACCTGACCAGGTGTCATCTGGTGTCCACAGCGCAAGTAGTCCCTTAAGCAGTCCACCCTGTTGTGACAGTAGACAACCAAATGAGCAGCTATCCAGTGGCTCTAGTTCCTTTTGAATGGGGGAAGTCCCAGGTTCCTTAAAGGTAGCTATGAGTTTGGCCATGCCCGTTGAGTGTCAATTAGGGAATTACTTGGAGCACAGCACCTAGATAGAGGTAAAGTTCAGGTCTCACCTGGAGATGTTGGGATTGCCTGAGCTGGTGTGTCTGAGCACACCGTCAATCTCAGCCTGCCAAAAAATGGGTCAGCTGCCTGCCAAGAAGAAGAAGGGCAGAGTGCGTGGTAAGCGTAACCCTGAGAATTCCATGGTCTGAGTGGAGGCTGATCCTGAGGGTGATGCCCCAGAAACTACAGGAGAAGACATTGCTTTCTGGGGAACCTATCTTAGTTGGATGGGTGGCAAACTGAAAGACAACAGTCCCAGGTAGAGTTCTGCAAAGCACAGAGGGAGTGCCCTAACATTGAGAGCCTACAGCAGCATGCAGCAGTCCAGGCAGCTGGTGAATCCTCTGGTGATCACCCTATCAACTGGGAGAATGATCTCCTGTGTAACAAAACCGAATGTCCCTGAGACTAGAGCAACCTGTGTGTTAGTCGTCCCTCAGTGCTACAGGGCCTTCCTACTTTAGTTGGCACATGAGATCGCCCTGGCAGGACTTCTGATTCATGTCATAAACTTTGAACTAATTGGCACCCTATTTTATTGGCCCCCGATGAGAGTGCAGCCTGATGTGTTCAGCAGAGTATGTGTCACTTGCAAGGCCAGTGGAAAGTCAGAGGCAAAGCACGCAGCACCTCTGCTTCAATTCCTCATAGTTGGAACACCCTTTGAGAGTGTGTGCATAGAGAATGTTGGGCCTCTGGAGCCCAAGTCTACCCTAAGCAACAGCTTCCTTCTGGTCTTGAGGACCATGCTACACGGTACCCGGAGGTCCTTTCTCTGAGGCTGGTGGCTGCACCTGCAGTGGCCAAGGCACTGATGGGGATAATTACCTGAGTTGGTTTCTCCAAAGAGGTTGTGCCTGACTATGGGCACCAGCTTCATGTCTTTTTACATGAAGTCCATGTGGGAGGAGTGTTGTCTAACCTATAAGTTCTTAACACTATACCACCCCCAGATCAATTTGCATGTTGGAAGATTCAACAAACTCCAGGAAGAAGCAAAGGAAGTGTTCTTTTACACTGGTCGAGGCACAAGTCTCCCTAACAAATGCTGCTAACTAAAATGTGTGCTCATTCCAGGCTCTCATCCACGGTTGAAGTGGATTACTGGAAGGAGACCCAAGGCCATTGTGGTATCCTTCATAGGATTATGGAGCCCTCACAAAGAAGCACCATGCTTCATCATGGGGTCTGTTCTTCGTCAGGCAGGAGTCTGCAATGCTTGAAGGGCACCAACAAAGGGCTCTTTAGTGGAGATCTTTTTCCTATGTGAGTCCGCTGAGATGTGTTGCAGGGTGTAATGAAACAAAATGAATTGAAATAGGTTCTAGCTCTATGGGCACTTTTAATCAGATGAAGGGGAGGTATGTATGATTAGTATGTATGATTAAAAACAAGTGCAAACTAAATAAGACATAATGTGTCAGAATTTTGCTATATTACAGGATGGTCAACTTGTTTCATGACACTGTTGGCCCCTGAAGGGATCTACAGCATTTCACCAGGACCATAAACAAAGTACTGCAAGGCACTCTCATGAATGCACCAATATTGCTGGATGTAATACTAACCCCAGTGATAAGTACAAACACCGGTAACCATTGCCATCCCCTTGATGGACGGGATTCTGGTACTGGGCCCTGTAAACTGGTGCCCCCCTCAGCTGCACCCAACACTATGCTTAGGATCATATTTTTAATATGGTGGTAGCCCAGCTATACTCCAACCCAAGTTTCATTCCAATAATCCCCTTCAACAGCGGACAAGAGTCTGGAAAAGACACACATTTTGGTTAGTAGCATTTTGAAAGATTCAACAAGATCCTGAAGGGCATGATTATGGGCCTACCAGAACCCATGAGGCATAAGTGGGATGTCCTTTTGCTATGCCTGCTCTTTGCATACAGGAAGGTGCCACAGAAGGGAGTGGGGTTCAGTACCTTTGAACTTCTATTTGCCCAGTTTTTTTATCTGGGATTAAATTGTTGGGGCGCCAAAGGGGCCACAACCACGAGCGACTAGTGATGAGCGAGCATGAGATGTGTTTCCCTGCTTCGCTATCTTGGTTTCACGCCCAATAACTTTTAAACAGTTGTGGGGTATCAGGGAAATTGTCCATTGATCTACAAACCACTTCTTCAACTAAATCAAGGTTTTTTTAACGTTGGTCTGCTTTAAATTCAATTAAATTGCTGCTGGTGCATCTTTTGACATATTTAGTTTGTATTCTAAGCTTTTTCTGTATATGCTTGAGATACTAGAGATATTCAGTATTGTAGATATTCAAACATTTCAATGGGAAGATCTAATTTCAATTACATCATTTGGTCATTGTGTCTCTATTATATATAATCTGTCACCTTAAAATAGAATGCTTTTGAGTTGTGGGTCATCTTAGAGAAAGTATTCAATTTCAACGTTGTCATTCAAACTTCCTGGTTGAAGTGCATCTAATATAGTGATCTAGAAATGCTCGCATCTGGATAACAGGTTATCTAAATGTCTGCCTCTGTCAAATTGTTTCACATATTCAAGAATTTAAAAATGTACTTGCTAGTCAAATTAGTCTGTAGGAGTATGTCACAACAGCTCCCAATGTACATCTACTGATGCTTCTGAATTATTATTCCATATACTACTTCGATTTTGTTTTCCTTTACACATGAATGGCGGCACTATACATAGGTTTTCAAATGTGCTTATCCACAATTGGGACTGAGGAAATTTTACCTCTAACCATAAGCCTGGCACATTAGGGAAGTCATGCTTGAAAGAGGATTTCAAGAGATTGCAGCAAATTATTAGCTTTCTATAATTATGGACATATTATTTTATCTTTATGAGTATAAAAAATACTTCAATATATTTTGGAACTGTTCCTTTTTCAGGAGTCCTCCTATACCACTTGAACACACATCATGATCTGGATACAAATATAATACATGTAAAGCAAAGTTTGCAACAAACTTGCAAAATGATTACTTGTCACCATTTTTGTGACCAGTTTCAAGACAGGTTGCTGACTCTTGTCGAAAGATGTATTGTGCATTTTACTTATATTTAAAGTGTGATTTGGGTCGGCCCATTGCTTACCATTGGTTGACTTTCTTTTAAATGTATCCAATAACTTTCCTTCCTCTTCTTGTGCCCCACATGCATGCCCCCACGCGCTTACTGTTGCTCCAACACCCCACATTGTTTGATGTTTTCATGGTCATAACGCTCTGTTTGATTTTTATAAAAAAAAATAGCCCAAACTTGTTGCAAAAGGTTGGTTGTCCTTTGACATGTTCCCTCACCCCAAATGCTCTTCTGCAGCTTTCTCATCTCTCCCGTCCCCATTTCTTTTTAGTTATCTTTTATTTTTTGGAGGTTCCATCAGCTGCAATTTTTGGCCACCTCAGCCTCATGACACATACGTATGCAGGAGTGATGACATATGTATGCATCATTACACTGGGGCCCATACGTGCACATGCATGGTGACACATGCATGAATTCATGTCATGATGCAGGGCAGACTATTTTCTTTGTTTTTTTTTCTTTTGTTTGGCAAAACTTGTGAACTCCTTTAATTTGAATATTCCACATACATAGTTACCTTTCTATTTTGTAATCAGTTTCTAGAAATGATTTCCTAAACAACACACAGGGATTTGACAATTAACAAAAGACAAAATTGATCAGCAGTAGCATGGTTATTGAAAAATTTAATCTCAGGTCAGGTGCAAATGCCCATATTTATTACTAGCTGCAAGACAATGCTGGTGATAGATTTAGGCCCAGATTTACTAACATTTGGCGCTAGGGTTGCGCTTTTTTACACAGACCTGGCGCAAAATGTATTTCTGGATTTAATAGGGATGCAATGCCGAATTTCTGTAGCTTTGTGTGGCTTGGTAAAAATAAAAAAGTAAAATAAAGCAGCATATAGCACCTTCTACCAATACTTTGCATTGCATTTTGCAGCACCCATACAAAGAGGAATGTGCCTCTAATGACTGTTTGTTTGCCGGAAGGTAGTCCCTTTCTGCACAAAAACAATCCTGCCTGTTACACAGGCATCCTTGCACAATAGTGCAAGGGTGCCTGCATTGGTGACAGGCTGCCTGAAGTGCACCAGCAATATGAGAAAGTTGAAGTGCGCCATATCTCAACAGAGATGGCACATTTCTGCTCTCTTTCTTTCGCACAATGCAGTTAAGCATGGGCGAATTTTGCGGATCTCGCGTTCGCGAATTTTGCGGATTTGCGGATTCGCAATCCGCAAAATCCGCGAATTCCCGCGAATTTGCGGATTTTTTTTTTTTTTGTGTTCGCCCGTGTTTCTGCCAGTTCGCGAGGGTTTTTACAATTTCGCAATTTGCGAACTTACCTGTCGGGTCGCAAGTTTTGCGAACTTGTTGTTTCTACATGTCCAGCCTGTTTGGGACACTCTTCTTCATCACTGCCACTCTCTGTCACCACTGCCACTCTCTGACTACTCATGCCACCCTCTGGCCCACCCATGCCACCCTCTGTTTCATCACCACACCCTCTGGTTGTCCAGTGTACATTATTTTCGGCAAAGCAAAGCACACCTTCCCTGCCTCAAGTGACCTGAATTAATTTGGGGCTGATTAATGTGTCACAGAATATTTTTTTAGCTGGCACCTGCTTCCTTAGTGCGCCCTGATTAGTGATCTTTTGCACTTGCTAAGTGCTTTCATTGTTGCAAAATTAGTTACAACACCTGCCCTGCCCCAACTGACAATAATGAATTAGGGGCTAATTAATGTGTCACTGAAAGAATTTAAAGTTCCAGCCTGGCACCTGCTTGTCTGCTCCTTTAGCTGTAAATCAGGACCTTTGTGGCATACAGTTAAGGTCAGAGCAGGGTCACACAATAGTTGCAAGCAGGCAACCGAATTCTGGAGGGCCCCCTCAGGAAGCAATACAAAGAATCGTTACAAATCATGAGGTTGACCTTTTGCACCTGCTCATTGCTTTTGCTTTTGCTGAAATCGTTTTGCGTTTTTTTTCGCGCTATTCGCGGGGCGCGGCGTCGTGCGAAACCGACCGCGGAAGCCGCCAATTCGTGCGAATGAGCATTTTATTTTTTTGCGGCTTGTTGTTTCGCGAGTTTTTTTGCAGTATTCGCGAGCCGCTTGCAGCGCAACACGCGAATTTACCCCAAGGTCGAGTACGGGCGCGGCCATTTTGTTTGCGTGACGTATTTCCGTTTCCGCCCGCTATGTATAATCTCGCGCAGTAAGCGCATTGCGAGTAGAGGTTCGCACGAGATCGCGCGGGAAATCTAGAGGTTCGCACGAGATCGCGAGGAAAATCTCGCGCGAACTGACTTTCGCGCTCGGAAACGGGCGCCGGCCATCTTGTTTTTCATTCATTTCCTGTGTCTGGGCATGGTGTTTAATCCTCTTGATATCTTTCCCATCCTTTGCTTGTTTTCAGTTTTTTTTTACGATTTTGCTTCTTATCTATCCCTCTCTTTTCCTAGCTGTATATTTTTGTCTTTTCTGCTATTTTTCTTTACTTTTAAACTACTTTTGTAAACTCTTTTCTTTTCTTCTTCCCTATCCTATTCTTTCTTAATTTTCTACTTCTTCCTACCTTACCTGCCCAGACCATGGTCAAGCCAGGCGCCGTGAAGCTGCCCAGGCACTTGAGGGCCGCAGCGGCGGCGGGGAGTAGTGCTGGACCCAGTGGCAGGACAGCAGGCGTGAGATCGAGGGGGGAGCAGGTGACGCGCCGGGAGATATTCAGCCCGGAGGAAGTGGGCGCGCTGGTCTACTTCGTCCAGCGCCGCCTGCCCAGGACCATCGCGGGAGGCGGCAGGATCGCGGCCGGCGGCTACAACATGCGGGAGCGCCGGAAGCGGTGGGAGAAGGTGTGCTGGGCCATATCCCACCTCTACGGGGTCCAGCGCACCTACAGCCAGGTCACCCATCGCTGGACGGACCTCCTGGACCGCGAGCGCGACCTGCTGGACCAGCTCGGCTTGGAGATCCCCGGGCTTGGTGAGTAGTAGTAGCCATTGGCATTTAATCACTCACTACTATGATGTTTTCTCCTGCTCTGTGTTGTTGTATTGCAAATATTTGTTTTTTACATGGAGCAAGCCAATAATGCCGCTGATGACGATTACATTGTAGTTAAATTATATTTCAAAATCTTCTGTGCATTTCAGGTGCACTGCTCTCCTTCTCAGTGGGGTTGCTACTATGCTTATTTGTTTTCTATTTCGTGGTCTCATTGGCCTGAGTAACTATTATGTATGAGTGTACTTAACAGAACTGCGTAATGCTAGACACTAGGGGGCAGATTACATTTACAAGCCCCTTGCGCCACGTTTACGTTGCCTTGCGTGACGCAACAGCGGCGTAAACGTGCCGCATCCCTGCAAGTCATTTACAGCATGACGCATCTAGGGAGATGCGTCACGTTATAAAGCCATGGGCCTGCACCACAATGGGTGCGTTCCTAGTACGCAGGGTGGGCGTTCCAGCGGCTGTGCGCCTCGCAAAATTGCCTGCGTGAAATCTACAAGATTTAACGCAGGCACTTCTGCGACGCTGCTACGTCAATTCAATTCCTTATGTCTGCTCGAAGCAGGCGAAAGGACTGACACAGCATGTAAAGTATTGGGTGGCCCTGAGCATTACTGGAGTTGCATTGCGTTGGCGACGTGACTCCAGCGATGCGCCGCTCTTACGTGACGAGATGCGTCACGCAAGTGCCTACCCTTGCGCCAGGGCGCGCCGCATTGTAAATGAGGCACATCTGCCGTGTCGCAAGGGTAGTTTTGCGTGACGCATTTGATCTGGCGCATCTCTGGAGATGCGCCAGAACGCGTAAGTAAGTATGCCCCTAAGGGGCAGAATTGCAATTACCGTCGCATCCCTGCAAAGTAGCAGGGATGCGCCATTAATTGTGCGGCCCGCTACCACCACCAAACATGGTGCGCCGTATTTGCAATGCGGCGCCCCATGGGCCCAAAACGTCACCGAAGCTTTACTGCTGGAGTTGCGTCGCAACGATGGCGCAGCTCCATCAATGCTCTGGGGTACCCTATCTCCCCAATGCTGGGTCAAGCCGTACGTCTGCTTCAAGCAGGTGCAGGGTTTGTGTGACGCATCATTGTCCTAAAGGTGACTGATTGATATTTTGTAGATTTCCCTCAGCCACTATTAGGATGTGTTCCAGCGCAGGAATGCCCTCCCTTGCGCCGGAACGCCCCCTGATGGCGCAGGGCTTTATAACGGGATGCATCTCCCAAATGCGTCACGTTGTTATAATATTATACGCCGCACCATGGCGCCCTTTTTTGTTTAGCTGCTGCGTCACAAAAGTCACGCAAGAACGGCGCAAAAGAGCCGCAAGGGCTTAAATCTGCCCCTTCCTTTGTAACCCTGACAATAAGAAAAATAGTGGCGGTGGATTGATAGTTTGACTATTTAAATGACTGGTAATGTAGCAGGCAACTGTTAGTGTTGTCACTGATCTGACTGAAATCACAATGGAGTTTGTCTGTCACTTTGCGTCTTGCCTGCGGACTGCTGCCTGCCAGTCCTAGGTGAACGTTTCAGTACTTTGTTTAGTGAGTTACGTGACTTTCGAAGTCACAGGTCCGCAAATAAATAAAAAGTAACCATAATCAATATAATTTCGCGGAAATATTTTGTTATTGTTCTTTTGAAATGTTTGATTTGGTTGACATTGACAAGCAACAATCATCCATGTTTTCTGTTCTTTCTTTCATGTTGTACGTCAGCTCCCCCCAGGGGCGAGAGGAGGACACAGGAGCAGCAGGCGGCGGATGCTGTTCAACAGGGCCAGGATCGGGCAGGCGAGGGCTCCTCTGCTGGCCCCAGTAAGTTTTCATTTTAGACTAGTACCTATTTTTCCTAGCGTTCCTCATTTGAATTTTTTCAAAATTGTCTTTGCTCTTCTTGTAGACTGTATCTAAATTCTTATCCTGCCTCTACTATGACTCCCTGTGGTATTACTAGATTATTCTTATTAGTCTGTCTGTGTAGCTAACTAAGATTGCACGGTTGGCGAAACTCCCATGATTCTAGTCAGCAATAGCTCTATCAACTTAGTGCAGTCCTCTGGGATTGTCCATAATGTCTTTTGAAGTGTTCTATCTGGACTCATGCTTGCAAAAATTGCAAAACCTTTCGCTCAGTCACTCTAGTCTGGAGGACCAAAAAACACAGATTGTATTTAAGTTTAAAAGCTTTATTAAAAGTAAACACATTTATTAAAATGAAGTCATAATAAAACTAAACGTTTAACTGATAATGGAAAAGTGGTTAGTGCTGACGATTAATTGAAGACATTTCTTGTGGTCGAGCCGAGCTCTCACCTGGTTTCAACTTGATCTTGTTGTTAGAAGTCCATCTTCTGTCTGTGTGGAGAAAAATGGTGCGTGTTAAAAAATCAGCCTTCATCAGTTGTGCCAAAAAGTGCAGCAAGACAACCTTCCCTGGAAAAAGGGACATTTTTTTTAACTTTAACGTAGACAGTCACAAATTACATTGTTTTCACATGTCTTCATTCCTAGACCAAATACTAGTGACTAGTGAGTGCTTTATTCTAAGATTCTTAAATGTACTTTGTAGGTGGAACATCTGGTGGCGGGGCCAGTGTGGTGGTGGTGCTCGACACGGAGGCGGAGGGCGAATCATCAGGGGAGGAGGCGGCGGCGGCGGCTGTGAGAGTTGAGACGGTGGTGGCGGCCAGAGGTAAGCTCTTATATATTCCTTACTTATTGAGATTGAAGACTAGCTGGGAAGGCAAGAATATGAGATGCATGGCTGGGTGAATGATGAAGCAATGATGGGTGGAAGGACAACAGCCTGGGTGGGTGACACAGAAACTGTATGTGTCCATATACC
Organism: Lissotriton vulgaris; assembly: GCF_964263255.1. Lineage (NCBI taxonomy): Eukaryota > Metazoa > Chordata > Amphibia > Caudata > Salamandridae > Lissotriton > Lissotriton vulgaris. The sequence goes on along the minus strand of NC_141695.1, from coordinate 742,110,123 downwards.
TGGATCATGCTACTATCTGACTCTTAGATGTGTATCTAGAGCAGGGGTACTCATAGTACGGCCCGCGGGCCGGTGGTGGCCCGGCAAGCCTTCCTTGGCGGTGCGCAGACCTTGCAGACAATCACTGCTCCCCCGGCCCCCACAGAGCAGAGGCTTTTTTGTATTTCACCTGTTAGCGCCCCTGCATCTCCACTCTGACAATCACTGCTCCCCCGGCCCCCACAGAGCAGAGTGGAGATGCAAGGCCACAAAGAGGTGAAATAGAACAAAGCCTCTGCTCTGTGGGGCCGGGCAAGCAGTGATTGTCAGGGTGGAGAAGCAGGGGCGCTAAAACAAACAAAGCCTCAATAATATGTTAATGGTCTTTTAAAGACCTGTTAAGTACTTTGGTGTTGTTGTCTGTGTGTGCGCGTTGAGGAAGCGGTCTCAACCCGGGCTGAAGGCTGACACAGATAGACACACACACAGTGAGATGACAGAGGGGGAGGGAGAGGGAGGGCAGGAGGGAGAGAGAGATGGAGGGAGGGCAGGAGGGACAGCAGGAGGGAGAGAGATGTATGTAAATGCTGGGTCTGGTGGCTCAGTGGATGAGGGCATCTGCTGCAGGGACCTGTGTGCAACCTCATGGTCACAAGTTATCGTTTTGCTTTAGCCCCGCCCCCTCTGACTCCGCCCCCACCAGTGCGGCCCTCGGCCCCAAACTACACTGTAAATGTAGCCCCTGAGAGAAAGTTTGTGAGTACCCATGATCTAGAGAGAGTAGATGGTCAGTGGATGAACTAAGTGTAACTTTGAACAGCATGTAACACTGCACCCGCACGTCCGTTCCAGTGTAGGAAAGGCAAGGAAAAGAACTTTTAATTTTGTCCAAATACTACCATAAATAGTAGCAGTAGTTTGTATTGCAAGCACTGCATAGATCCGGTTATTATGGTGGCCACTCCCTACCTCTCTTAATAAGTTTAGTAGTACTCAGTCATTCATGTGTGGATGTATCACTGCCTGTCACTCAATAAAAAGCAAAGCACCTAAAGTCATCCCATATATAAGCAAAAACATCCCATGTGAAGTGATAGATAATCAGATTATTTATCTTCTTCAATTTTCCATTTCTAGTACTCATTTCCACTGTAGGGTGAAAGTTAAATTAATTAAGCAGTAGCCCTTGAGTTGTAACAGAGTATTCTCAGTGCCACCCGTAATAGAAAAGTAAGAGATTCACCACCTGCATGTACTGGACGGGTACAGTAACGCAACGGCAACGCAAGTCTAGGTCACTCCTCATGGCGTGCGTCTCTTTTTCTCGGGTGCAAGTTTACCGCGCTGGCATTATGCCGGCTTGCAGAAAATAACGTACCAATTTTCCAAAACAAGAGATAAGAAGAAGAATAAGACTGGTGTACTTTCATAGTCGACTCCAATGGAAGTCCACAGTGCTCATAGAATTTGTTCCTTAAACTCCCACTAATGTTAGAGCAAGGATGAAGAAGTGTGAGGTTAGATAGATACTGGCCTCAATAGTTATGTAATGCGCTTGCAAGTTGCTAGTTGTACTGCAGCACACATTTCTGCTGAATGATTGAGTTAATCTTAAAGAGCATTGGTTACAGACTATGTCTTTCTTTCTTCATATAGGTTCTCCTTCCAAACGAACAAGGAGGAAGGAGCTGGCTAGAGCGGCCCGGCAACGGAGAATCGAGGCCACTGTTGCGGAATATCGGCGGCTGGTGGCCCTGGAGGACGAGGAAAGTGTGCGGTCGACAACAACGACAACGTCGTCTGCATCGGCCTCCGTGGCCCCACCGGCTGCCACCCAGCACAGTGGTCCACCGAGACTGAGCCGGGCTGCCAAAGGCAAACGCCACCGCCGAGCAGCAAGGCCAACAGCTGCTTCTCACAGGCCTTGCACCTGCAAGGCAGTGAAGGCACGCCTGCGCCGCACTACCTTGATGGTGTCCCGCCTTCAGCAGGAGCTCGCCTTGCTCCGCGAGGAGCATGATGCCCTGGCCCAAAAAGTTAACAGCATCCACCCATAGTGTCCCTTGCCCCTTTTTTAGAGACTTTTGGGGGGTGGGAATTGGGAGTTGGGTTTTTGGGGACTTTTGAAGGACAATCGTTGGGGTTAGGGAGGGTCTTGCGGGAGATTATTTTGTTAGGGATATAAATATACTTTTTCAAACTTTATCTGAGCATACCTGTTTTTTACTGCTTGCCTGGTGGGTGGGGGTTTAACGTTGACTGTTTTCCTGAAAGTTTACTTCCATTTTCTTCCTTTAAGTGTAAATGCCCAAATGTTTTCAACACTAAGTGCCTCTCACAGACTAAGTGAAGTGAATCCAAGAGTCCTAGGACTTTAGTAGTACTACCTTCAGTCTCTCGTCTCTCGTACTAATACTCCATTATACCCCCAAACCACCAAACGCTTATCTTACCTGTAATTTGTGTTTGAAAGTAGGGCTAGGCCCAGGGCTGGCTCCACGGGAAACACCGAATAACGTTGGCAATCTTGGTCGGATAAAATTTCCTCATAGCGGTGGTACTAGTGGTGTGACACAGTGGCAGTTGCATGCCTATGAAAAAAAAGAAAATGAAATCTGGTTTGTCCTCCTGAGCAATTCAACGGTACAACTGAGAATATAGCAGGTGACAGAAGTACAGTAGAGCAGTGCCACATTGTAGCCTAACAAATGGTAAAGTATAACTACTAATTCGGTTGAAGTTCTTTCACATTAGCAATGGTTCTTTGTCAAGCAGAGTAAGAATATATCATCGACAACTGTGGAAAGAAAGAATGCGACAGTACAGGGCCTGTGTGGAATTATTGATAACTATATTCAACATAAGGTCTCTGTAGCCAGATACCCGAGAGCCTTGCTGGTCACTATAAATCCATTCACAACAACACTCAATGGGGTTGGTCTGGAAGGTGTCACGTTTACTCCCCGTGATCCAGTCGATGCAAATATGGTTCCACCTCCAAATGTCACCAACACCCAGAAGTGTAAACACAGGGTGTTCGAGGCATTAGGCGAGGGAGAAAAATAACAAACTAAAATAAAAAATGTGGGATGGGTAAAGGTAGGGTCAGCAGGGAAAGGATACCTGTAAGAGAAGACAAGACAGGCATCAGTGAAGTGATGTCCTAACATACAAGGGTACTCTCATATAGTCTCACTAAATAGTCTGCAAGTCTCCCGCCTACTCATGGGAAATGTAGTTTCATAGTACGGTAGGCGCTTAGGGGCTGCGTAACCTGACAGAAGGTATAGTAGATAGAAAAGGAGAAATTGCTTTTTTTCTAGGTGTCCCCTCACTCACCAGGGTTGCCCCTTGGTGACATGCTTCATCATTGGGGCCATCCCAGTCCTCTACGGCCTGGGGCGTGCTGCGACTTGCGAATTACGTAGGAGCACTTACAAATGACTATGTGTGGTGCAGATAGTGGAGTGGACTAAGTGATGTGTTAAGGGATCAATGTAGAAGCCGAGAGAGAGCAAAGAAATGCAGTCACAGTCAGAGAAAAAGGCAAGGGATACTGTATCTATGTGGTTGTAGTGGTCCTGTTGGAAGTGGTAAGTAAGTTGCCCGCAGAAAAAAAATCCTCCTATTAGCGGCACTCCTCCATTGCAGCCGACGCTTCGTCCACCGATGTTGGTCACCAGAAGACACCCTGTCCACTGCCTGCCTGATGCTGAATTGTGGCTCGCTACTGTGAAGCCTGACTCCATCCTTTTTTCCCCATTGCAGAGACTGAAACCCGGCCTGTAATTATTCAACGAAAAACAGGAAGTGATATAATATTACAACACCACTGATAAATAAATATAAGGTATGTAGGCTGTGGAGTGCAAAAAGTCACAATTTGTTTTTCCTAGTAGACAGACAGTACAATGTTTTTGAAAGTGCGTACTCTGAGTCACCTTTTGAAGGATAAATAAGTATGGGCAAATTAATGTAGCGGATCTTGCCCCTCAAGCTAGGTGTACTGTAAACTGTGTTTTAGAACAAAAATAGATCTTCCTAGCAGTGCTCCCACCCAAAAAACGAGGCCTAGCAGAAAACTGGAGACAAAACTTACTTTGAAAGTAAAAGTAGGCCGAAGTACCCTAATTACCCATTACCCCCCGTGGATTGCATTCAAACCACTTGCAAGCAACCAAGCAAAAGTAGCCATAGCCAGCATCGCTCCAAGACTCGAAATCCCCCCCACTCAAACACATGCAATAGAAATACTGCTAACCCTAACGAACCCTAAGTTAAGAATAGTGGCAAAGGCTTTCTTTAACTATGCCAAATCCCCCCTTTCCCACCATGGATTTTCTTCAAATGACTTGCAACCAAAATTACACATTCTCACGAGTGCTCTAAGACCCCAGAACTCAGTTTGAAAAATCTAGAACACCCCGATACACATGCAATCCTGCTGCTAGGGCTAACCCTAACGAACCCTAAGTTACAAAAAGTGCCAAAACTAAAGGCTTTTCCGCGCGGATTTTGTCCCAACCACTTCTACCCGGTATTAGACCTTCCCAGGAATGCCCCAAGACCCGGCAACCCACCCGCCAAGAAGCATAACACCCCCAAACAGGACAAAAGCAAAATCTCATACTTGCAATATTTCTGGGCCTTCGGTCCAAACGCGCTGCGTAGCTAGGCCATAAGTCGGGGTTGGCACGACGGATTTCCTGAAAAGCAAATGCAATCAAGATTAGAGTGTCCCAGCAGTGCCCCCAGACCACGAAACTCACCCGCAAACACCAGGAAGCCCCCCAAACAGGCCCCCGAAAACGCTACATAGAGCAAAATGTCTGAAATAGCCCAAAAAAAATCGGCCTGGATTTTGTCCCAACCACTTCTACCCGGTATTAGACCTTCCCAGGAATGCCCCAAGACCCGGCAACCCACCCGCCAAGAAGCATAACACCCCCAAACAGGCCAAAAGCAAAATCTCATACTTGCAATATTTCTGGGCCTTCGGTCCAAACGCGCTGCGTAGCTGGGCCATAAGTCGGGGTTGGCACGACGGATTTCTTGAAAAGCAAATGCAATCAAGATTAGAGTGTCCCAGCAGTGCTCCCAGACCACGAAACTCACCCACAAACAGACGGAACCCCCCCTAAGAGCACCTCAAAGGCAAGCAAGTCATCAAAAACACAAAAAATTTTCCGCCTGGGATTTGGTCCAAAACACTTTTATCCGGTATTAGAGCTTCCCAGCAATGGCCCCAGAGCCGTCAACCCAGGAGAAAACGAGTAGAAGACCCCCAAACAGCCAAAGAGCAAAAGTACAAAAATGGGGACTTAGTCAATTTTTCACAAATTTCCCAAATCACTCCGCGCGCGCTCTGCAGCTAGGCCCTAAGTCCCCTCTGCCACCATGGATTTGCTTCAAACCTCTTGCAAAGTAAAGTAGATATAGCCAGCAGTGCTCCCAGACCACGAAACTCACCCAGAAACACCAGGAAGCCCCCCAAACAGGCCCCCGAAAACGCTACATAGAGCAAAATGTCTGAAATAGCCCAAAAAAAAATCGGCCTGGATTTTGTCCCAACCACTTCTACCCGGTATTAGACCTTCCCAGGAATGCCCCAAGACCCGGCAACCCACCCGCCAAGAAGCATAACACCCCCAAACAGGACAAAAGCAAAATCTCATACTTGCAATATTTCTGGGCCTTCGGTCCAAACGCGCTGCGTAGCTGGGCCATAAGTCGGGGTTGGCACGACGGATTTCCTGAAAAGCAAATGCAATCAAGATTAGAGTGTCCCAGCAATGCTCCCAGACCACGAAACTCACCCACAAACAGACGGAACCCCCCCTAAGAGCACCTCAAAGGCAAGCAAGTCATCAAAAACACAAAAAATTTTCCGCCTGGGATTTGGTCCAAAACACTTTTATCCGGTATTAGAGCTTCCCAGCAATGGCCCCAGAGCCGTCAACCCAGGAGAAAACGAGTAGAAGACCCCCAAACAGCCAAAGAGCAAAAGTACAAAAATGGGGACTTAGTCAATTTTTCACAAATTTCCCAAATCACTCCGCGCGCGCTCTGCAGCTAGGCCCTAAGTCCCCTCTGCCACCATGGATTTGCTTCAAACCTCTTGCAAAGTAAAGTAGATATAGCCAGCAGTGCTCCCAGACCACGAAACTCACCCAGAAACACCAGGAAGCCCCCCAAACAGGCCCCCGAAAACGCTACATAGAGCAAAATGTCTGAAATAGCCCAAAAAAAAATCGGCCTGGATTTTGTCCCAACCACTTCTACCCGGTATTAGACCTTCCCAGGAATGCCCCGCCAAGACCCGGCAACCTACCCGCCAAGAAGCATAACACCCCCAAACAGGACAAAAGCAAAATCTCATACTTGCAATATTTCTGGGCCTTCGGTCCAAACGCGCTGCGTAGCTGGGCCATAAGTCGGGGTTGGCACGACGGATTTCCTGAAAAGCAAATGCAATCAAGATTAGAGTGTCCCAGCAATGCTCCCAGACCACGAAACTCACCTACAAACAGACGGAACCCCCCCTAAGAGCACCTCAAAGGCAAGCAAGTCATCAAAAACACAAAAAAATTTCCGCCTGGGATTTGGTCCAAAACACTTTTATCCGGTATTAGAGCTTCCCAGCAATGGCCCCAGAGCCGTCAACCCAGGAGAAAACGAGTAGAAGACCCCCAAACAGCCAAAGAGCAAAAGTACAAAAATGGGGACTTAGTCAATTTTTCACAAATTTCCCAAATCACTCCGCGCGCGCTCTGCAGCTAGGCCCTAAGTCCCCTCTGCCACCATGGATTTGCTTCAAACCTCTTGCAAAGTAAAGTAGATATAGCCAGCAGTGCTCCCAGACCACGAAACTCACCCAGAAACACCAGGAAGCCCCCCAAACAGGCCCCCGAAAACGCTACATAGAGCAAAATGTCTGAAATAGCCCAAAAAAAAATCGGCCTGGATTTTGTCCCAACCACTTCTACCCGGTATTAGACCTTCCCAGGAATGCCCCAAGACCCGGCAACCCACCCGCCAAGAAGCATAACACCCCCAAACAGGACAAAAGCAAAATCTCATACTTGCAATATTTCTGGGCCTTCGGTCCAAACGCGCTGCGTAGCTAGGCCATAAGTCGGGGTTGGCAAGACGGATTTCCTGAAAAGCAAATGCAATCAAGATTAGAGTGTCCCAGCAGTGCCCCCAGACCACGAAACTCACCCGCAAACACCAGGAAGCCCCCCAAACAGGCCCCCGAAAACGCTACATAGAGCAAAATGTCTGAAATAGCCCAAAAAAAAAATCGGCCTGGATTTTGTCCCAACCACTTCTACCCGGTATTAGACCTTCCCAGGAATGCCCCAAGACCCGGCAACCCACCCGCCAAGAAGCATAACACCCCCAAACAGGACAAAAGCAAAATCTCATACTTGCAATATTTCTGGGCCTTCGGTCCAAACGCGCTGCGTAGCTAGGCCATAAGTCGGGGTTGGCACGACGGATTTCCTGAAAAGCAAATGCAATCAAGATTAGAGTGTCCCAGCAGTGCTCCCAGACCACGAAACTTACCCAGAAACACCAGGAAGCCCCCCAAACAGGCCCCCGAAAACGCTACATAGAGCAAAATGTCAGAAATAGCCCAAAAAAAAATCGGCCTGGATTTAGTCCCAACCACTTCTACCCGGTATTAGACCTTCCCAGGAATGCCCCAAGACCCGGCAACCCACCCGCCAAGAAGTATAACACCCCCAAACAGGCCAAAAGCAAACTCTCATACTTGCAATATTTCTGGGCCTTCGGTCCAAACGCGCTGCGTAGCTGGGCCATAAGTCGGGGTTGGCACGACGGATTTCCTGAAAAGCAAATGCAATCAAGATTAGAGTGTCCCAGCAATGCTCCCAGACCACGAAACTCACCCACAAACAGACGGAACCCCCCCTAAGAGCACCTCAAAGGCAAGCAAGTCATCAAAAACACAAAAAAATTTCCGCCTCGGATTTGGCACAAACCACTTTTAGTGCTTCCCAGCAATGGCCCCAGACCCGTCAACTCACCTGCAAAGAGGTAGAACAACACCCCCACAAGTGCTGAGTCTTTCTTCATTGGGCGTAAACCAGCCCTCTGCTTTGATGGAAATAGGAGTCTGGAGGAGGAGGATAGAGGAGCATGTTCTTCTGAACTTGTGAACCTGAGGAATGCAGACTGCGGCACCTTCAAATAAATTAGCAAACAAGTGAAGACAGTTCTGCTGATGGGCTTGTCTTTGTGATTATCTGATTAAAGTTTGAATTATATTAACTGTGCACAACAAAGAAAGACAGACACACAGGAATAAAAGTGAATAAGGATGAAAAAGAAAGTTATTGATTCGTTGTCTCATTTTCAGGGCTCGAAGTCGGAATCACGGTCCAGGAATAAGAATAAGGCTTCGTCATCATACTCTGCGAATTCAGCCCGGGTGAGGTCAGTGCCACCTGACAGAGTATAAATTCCCTCATCTATGGTGCTGGCCACCTCCTCTTCATCCGGCACGCTCTCTCGTACTCTTATATCTGGTGGTATGAGGTGCTGATTCATCTTGATCATTGTTAACCTCTCCACATTTTTGGGCGAGAGGCGGCTCCGTTTGGGAGTTACAATCCCACCAGCCGCACTGAAAACCCGTTCAGAAGACACACTTGCGAGTGGGCAAGACAAGTAGTTTAAAGCCAGGTTGGTGAGCTGTGGCCACAATTCTTTTTTCCCATGCCAATACGCCAATGGGTCAGAATTAACATAGACCTCTGTGGAGTCATTCAGATAGTCCTTCACCATCGACTCAAGGTCCTCCTCCAAGGTTCCTCCACTTTGCGTAGCTCTTGCTGTGCCTCTGACCTTTTGAGAACCAAACCCACGCAGAGCTAGCCAATCCTCTTCAGCCTCCAATGTTTCTGCTGTCTTTCGTGCAGATGATGCGGTTGCCGGTGTCTTTAACGGCTGAGAGGTCACTTGTGCCACAGCCACAGGTGCAGAAGTGGATTGTTTTGACTGGGGATGGCCTGCTGATGTACTGCCATTTCCTTCAATTTCCAGCCGTTCTGTTTCAAACTTCTTGGCTGACAAGGCTAGCCAACGTTTGTACTTTGTAACATCTTCATCAGCAAAAGGAAAGAATGCTCTGCCTGCCAGCGCCTTTTTGTAGCGTGGATCCAGAATAGTAGCACAAATGTAATGCTGTTCTGAGTGGATCTTTTGAAGACGTTCATCACCTTGTAGGAGCTCTAATAATTTCTCAGCCAGAAGCAAAGAGTCTTTCTTTTTGTCATCTTTTCGAAACACAGAACACACCTCCTTCAGTTGGTCCTCCAGCATGTACAACAATGGGATAGCTTTTCCCAAATTAGAGTCCTCCTTGCTGACTGCACGTGTGAAGACCTCAAAAGGACGAAGCATGCGTGTTAGGCTTTCAACTATGTTCCATTGCGGCCCACCCATCCTCAGCTCCTCTATACGCTCTTTCAAGAAATATTGATCGAGTTGCGTATACTGCTCATACAGACGCTCAAGCATGTAGAAGGTTGAGTTCCAACGTGTTACCACCTCCTGGATGAGTGCTTTCACTGGCATTTGACTTTGATATAGCATGCTCCTCAGCTGCTTGCGGGCCTTAAAAGAATGCCTGAAATGCTTGCATATTTTTCGGCAGTTCTCCAATACACTGTACGCTGCACTGCGTTTATTACCCAAGAATTTTTGGACAACCAGGTTTATACAGTGCGCCAAACACGGCACTCTGAAATAGTAACCGTCCCTCATGGCCTTAACTATATTGGAGCCATTGTCTGTGGAAACATAACCAACCTTGCGTTTTAGTGGGGACAGACAGTTAAGGACCTTTGTGTTAAAGACATCCAAAATGTTTTCTGCTGTGTGACGTTTCTCCAAACCAAACATGGCTAGTGTTGCATGTTTCCGAGCACCTTTAAAAACAATGTTAGTGTCAACACCTGAGTTTAGCTTTGCTTTAGCCCCTGAAAAAGAGACCCAGTGTGCAGTGATGCACATGTAATCAGCGCCTGCGCCACTGGTCCACATGTCTGTTGTCAGATGTATAGTGTGAACAGCACTCTTCTGCAAAGCTGCCCCAATCACCTTCAGAACATCTTCATGTAGTGCTGGAACCGCAACTCGGGCAAAATAGAACCGGCTAGGAACCTTCCATTTAGGGCAGAGCGCTGTCACTAATTCTAGAAAACCAACCCCTTCTACAAAAGAAAAAGGGAGAAGGTCCAGAGCTAGCATTTTAGCCAGCTTAGTGTTATACAGACGGGTCATTGGGTGGTTGCGTTCATATTGCGCTTCTGTAAACAACATCTTTTTAATGTTGTCCTGGACCAATGATTTACGGGATGATGATGATCTCTTCGACCCAGTTACGCTCGCTGATGAACTTTTCCGCATTGATGTCTCACTCTCTCCCACACTCTTAGTGTGGCTCCCATGGGGTGTGCTGCTGACATGGGAACTGGGTGTAAGTGAAGTGTTTGAATCGTCTTCTACCTCGTCATCAGCAGATGACAAATCAACGTTTTCATTACGTGCAATTCCGGCTTTCTTGACCGCCTCTAGGTGCGGAAACCATTCGACAGGGTGCCTTCTCTCAAGATGACCTCTCTGGCCTCCGGTACCATAGTTAGAACCAAGCTTACCACGACTAAATCGAAGCTTACAAAGGCTACAAATGGCTACGTTTTCCTTTTTTGGGCAAACACTAAAGAAGTCCCAAACTGGAGACTTGAAATGTCTTCGGGGGCCGGAGGAGGCGGCGATACTGGTGGTGGTGGTCCTGCTGCTAATGACAGATGAAGTGGAGGATGTGGATTGCCGAACTTCAGTACGTTTTGCACTTTCACCACCACGAATTGAGGTCGAGGTGGATGGAGGTCCCTTCTTGCGAGGAAGAAATATGGAAGCGGTAGGTGTTGGTGTACTAGTTAACTCCAAATCTAATGATTGTTGTGTTTCCATTTCCATTGCCTCCTCGTCGACATCATCATCACGCTCAGCAGCTTCTCGGGATAGGGTCAAAATGTCTCTTTGCTGCATGCCCGGTGGGGCTGCAGTGACCTTTGTGATGACTGCCTCGTCGTCATCGTGAGAGGCTTCATCACCAGCAGTATCTGTCACTTCTTGTTGAGCCTCATCACACTCCATAGGTTTGAGTTTTTGGACGACCTTCCTTTTACGCTTAGGTAACGGTGTCAGATCATGGTGTGCCTCTGCCTCACTGTCAGACCGCAGTTGTGGTTCCCAAGACAGATCACTTGCACCAGAACGAGGTGGGCTTGAAGAAGATGTAGACACCCCCCTTGATCTTTTCCTTGCTAGGGATGTGGAAGACAATGAATGATCATCAGGAGGAGTGGCTTCCAATGATACCTCAGCTTCATTGTCGATTTCCAAATGTGCCCCTACTTCGGGAGGAACAACTATTGTGGGCACTTGTGAACGTCCATGCACCTTTGCTTGCGCATCTCCTTTTGCTGCCTCTCCTTCCACATGTACTTGGGCGTGTACTTGCACATGGTGTTGTTGTTGCGGCTGTGGTTGTTCAACACTTGTCAGATGAGTTACAACAACCTGTGTTGATTCAGGGACATTGCTGCTACTTTCTTGCGATGAGCCAACATCACTGGTCGATGGTGATTGGAGAAGTACACTGACTGCCTCTGAAGCACTCAAGGGCTTTGACTTAAGTTGGCGTGGTGGTGGAGGCACTGAACCCAATGGAGCAGGGGTGCTGCTCTCAGGTTGGTCCCCAGCAGATCCTGCTGCTGCAGGCGTACTTTTTTTTTTGCTCCCAAAAAAAGTGGCGGGTGGCACACCAGCCTCCTTGGTAACTTGCTTCTTCTGCTCCTTACTAGCAACTTTCTTGCTAGAGGAGCTACGGAGAACTTTCTTTGGGGCCATCTTCTTCAGAGCAGGTCAGACAGCAGGCCGCAGTTGCACGAATTGTAGAGTTGTCTGAGGCCAGACGTGACGTCGCGTGACGTTATGCTGCACACACACACCGCTGCAGGACTTCTTCCTGGCACTGGTGGTTCTCTTGAGTCTTGTGCACCTAAAAAAAATGGAAGACAGAGGAACATCAGTTCAGTTATAGAGCACAAAAAAATCGAAAAACACTGCAAAATCAGCACAATCCCAATCCATCCATGCCCTCCATAATGTTTAAATTCAAGACAACCCACAGAAAGACTAGGCCCATGCAAGACTCACTACCCCTGGCATAAATAAAGGTTGAAAAGTAGGCAAAATGGTTGGAGGCCTAACAACAAAGCCTGCATTCAAAATGGCCACTTGCCTGCCAGCACATGGCCAGTGCCTGTAGCTGCACTCAAAATGGCCACCAACCACATGGCATGTCCCTCCCCATGAACACCCCCAAAAATCGAAAAACACTGCAAAATCAGCACAATCCCATTCCATCCATGGCCTCCATGATGTTTAAATTCAAGACAGCCCACAGAAAGACTAGGCCCATGCACCACTCACTACCCCTGGTCAAGGCCCCAACAACAGGTCAAAAATCGAAAAACACAAAATTTTACAAAAAAAAAAAATCGAAAAACACAGAAAAATCAGCACAATCCCAATTCATCTATGGCCTCCATGATGTTTAAATTCAAGACAACCCACAGAAATACTAGGCCCATGCAAGACTCACTACCCCTGGCATAAATAAAGGTTGAAAAGTAGGCAAAATGGTTGGAGGCCTAACAACAAAGCCTGCATTCAAAATGGCCACTTGCCTGCCAGCACATGGCCAGTGCCTGTAGCTGCACTCAAAATGGCCACCAGCCACATGGCATGTCCCTCCCCATGAACACCCCCAAAAATCGAAAAACACTGCAAAATCAGCACAATCCCATTCCATCCATGGCCTCCATGATGTTTAAATTCAAGACAGCCCACAGAAAGACTAGGCCCATGCACCACTCACTACCCCTGGTCAAGGCCCCAACAACAGGTCAAAAATCGAAAAACACAAAATTTTACAAAAAAAAAAAATCGAAAAACACAGAAAAATCAGCACAATCCCAATTCATCTATGGCCTCCATGATGTTTAAATTCAAGACAACCCACAGAAATACTAGGCCCATGCAAGACTCACTACCCCTGGCATAAATAAAGGTTGAAAAGTAGGCAAAATGGTTGGAGGCCTAACAACAAAGCCTGCATTCAAAATGGCCACTTGCCTGCCAGCACATGGCCAGTGCCTGTAGCTGCACTCAAAATGGCCACCAGCCACATGGCATGTCCCTCCCCATGAACACCCCCAAAAATCGAAAAACACTGCAAAATCAGCACAATCCCATTCCATCCATGGCCTCCATGATGTTTAAATTCAAGACAACCCACAGAAATACTAGGCCCATGCAAGACTCACTACCCCTGGCATAAATAAAGGTTGAAAAGTAGGCAAAATGGTTGGAGGCCTAACAACAAAGCCTGCATTCAAAATGGCCACTTGCCTGCCAGCACATGGCCAGTGCCTGTAGCTGCACTCAAAATGGCCACCAGCCACATGGCATGTCCCTCCCCATGAACACCCCCAAAAATCGAAAAACACTGCAAAATCAGCACAATCCCATTCCATCCATGGCCTCCATGATGTTTAAATTCAAGACAACCCACAGAAATACTAGGCCCATGCAAGACTCACTACCCCTGGCATAAATAAAGGTTGAAAAGTAGGCAAAATGGTTGGAGGCCTAACAACAAAGCCTGCATTCAAAATGGCCACTTGCCTGCCAGCACATGGCCAGTGCCTGTAGCTGCACTCAAAATGGCCACCAGCCACATGGCATGTCCCTCCCCATGAACACCCCCAAAAATCGAAAAACACTGCAAAATCAGCACAATCCCATTCCATCCATGGCCTCCATGATGTTTAAATTCAAGACAACGTACAGAAATACTAGGCCCATGCAAGACTCACTACCCCTGGCATAAATAAAGGTTGAAAAGTAGGCAAAATGGTTGGAGGCCTAACAACAAAGCCTGCATTCAAAATGGCCACTTGCCTGCCAGCACATGGCCAGTGCCTGTAGCTGCACTCAAAATGGCCACCAGCCACATGGCATGTCCCTCCCCATGAACACCCCCAAAAATCGAAAAACACTGCAAAATCAGCACAATCCCATTCCATCCATGGCCTCCATGATGTTTAAATTCAAGACAGCCCACAGAAAGACTAGGCCCATGCACCACTCACTACCCCTGGTCAAGGCCCCAACAACAGGTCAAAAATCGAAAAACACAAAATTTTACACAAAAAAAAAATCGAAAAACACAGAAAAATCAGCACAATCCCAATTCATCTATGGCCTCCATGATGTTTAAATTCAAGACAACCCACAGAAATACTAGGCCCATGCAAGACTCACTACCCCTGGCATAAATAAAGGTTGAAAAGTAGGCAAAATGGTTGGAGGCCTAACAACAAAGCCTGCATTCAAAATGGCCACTTGCCTGCCAGCACATGGCCAGTGCCTGTAGCTGCACTCAAAATGGCCACCAGCCACATGGCATGTCCCTCCCCATGAACACCCCCAAAAATCGAAAAACACTGCAAAATCAGCACAATCCCATTCCATCCATGGCCTCCATGATGTTTAAATTCAAGACAGCCCACAGAAAGACTAGGCCCATGCACCACTCACTACCCCTGGTCAAGGCCCCAACAACAGGTCAAAAATCGAAAAACACAAAATTTTACAACAAAAAAAAATCGAAAAACACAGAAAAATCAGCACAATCCCAATTCATCTATGGCCTCCATGATGTTTAAGTTCAAGACAACCCACAGAAAGAATCAGTCCACCCACCACTGAGTACCCCTGGGAAAAGGCCCCAAAACAGCCCAAAAATCGAAAATCCCAAAATTTTAGTTGCAGCAACTGTAATGCCCCAAACAAACTTACTTGTAAAATTTCTAATCCAACAGTGATCCAAAGAAAGTCAAAAAGGCCTCAAATCCAAAGATCCAGCAGCATCCACAAAAGGTAATCCTTCCAGGTCCACATCCGAATGAAAAGTGACCAGGAGATGGACAAAGCACTGGGAGGAGCCTGCTGAACAGGAACAGGAAGTTGAAGACTATGGGGCACTTCCTTCCTCCCACCCCCCTGCCCCCCTCCCCAAAATGGACTCCTCGCTAAAAAAGTGCAGGCAAATGTCAAACTAAGGAGTTATTCACATAAAAATCATCATTTCTAGAAGGTTTATGCTGCTTGCTGGTGGATTTCTTGTGCAGAATTGCAAATTTATATTTTCGCGCGCCGCATCTCAAATCTCGCAATTGCGAAGTACCGCGAGACGTGATCTCGTCGTACTCGCGTTGACAAACTATCGCTGGCAAGCCGCGATGACGTAATCGCGCTCGCCAATTCCCGCGGGATCACACAGCAAGATCCAAAATGGCGCAGCACTCGCAAACTATCGAAAAAAACAACTCGGCAAACGATGATAAACGCCGCGCGCCGCAAAAATTGTATCACCAACGCCGCGCGCCGCCAAAAAAATCCGCTGCGTGCGAATTTGCGGATTTTGCGGGAAATCCGCAAATCTCGCGGATTGCGGATTTCCCGAAAATCCGCAAAATCCGCGAGCGGAACGGATTTTCCGCCCACGCTTAAATGCAGTACAGTAAGTTGCCTTGCTGCATTGAGCTGTGTGAAAGGTAATTAAATCTGCCCCCTCATGTGTTGAATCCGTTGGTGTGCCTACAGTAGTAAGCACAGCAAATATGGGTTGAAAATAAAAATGTAAAGGAGTGCAGAAAAGAATAGATGTATACAAACTATCAATCTTACTATAGCACACAACTAAAGACGTATGATTGCTCACCTAGCTCCATAACTTCATAAAATAAGACAAGAATGACCCATGAGATGTTCTCCTTCGATCTAAATAGGTGGCACTTGACTGATGGACACATTTAGAGTTTGAAGGACAGGGTACAAACATGGCAAAGTACCCTAACCAATCCCCTAAACATAAACACCCACCTCTGCATCTCTAAGGAAGGATTGTCGGCCATATTTGAGACTTCCACATGCCTGCAGGGATCTCTAGGCCTTCAGAGCAACTGCCTGTAACGTGGTTGCTGGAAACGGTAAACTTTTTCTGAGCGGGCATCATGTGGGTTGCAATGGGTCAGCAAAATTTAAAAAGTTTTCGAAACTAAACTTCTAAATCATGAGCTTGTTCTTCAGAAGTAAAAAAAAGTCCTGTTGCATAGCCAGCTCTCTTCCTGTGTTTTGGCTGTTGATTGATTTACATACCCAGGACATCCATGTCTCACTGGGAAATCTAGTGAGTGTTGTCTTACCCAACACAAGATTCCAATGTAGAGTGGGTTTCTGTAGTCTCGCTTGCTAGTGATAAGTACAGCCTAATTCTTGGCTGGTTTAGTGGGTTGGAGTGGGTCCCAGTTCAGATGGCCACCATGCTGAGGACCACAGAGTTTTTTCCTTCATGAAGAGTCCCACTTCCGTGTTATCTGAGTTGCGCTTTATGCAACTAGATTTCATATGGAGGGTGAACTCTGACATTTTCTTGATAAATTTGCTTGGGTGCTGGTGGGCCTTGGAGAGGCAACGAATGACTTGTGTGTCATCGGCCTACAAGAGGATGTTGAGCACATAGATTCAGATGATGTTGGTGAGCAGAGCCCTGTAGACATTAACGAGCATGGAGCTGAGTGATGAACCTTGAGGGACTCCACAGATCAGCTTCTTTAGCTTCACCTGATTTTTCTTTTATGCATGTGGGACCTCTCTCTATTTATACAGAAAGGGAGCTGAGTTGGAGCTCTCTGTGAGCCGAGTTCAGAAAGAATGTTTGGGGCTGACATCAGCAGCCTCCAAATGGTCTTTCCCTCCTTGAAATGAAATGAAACAAAATTTGTTTTTTTTTAGAGTGCTCAGCTACTCAAGCTAGAGTGTCCTGGTGCCATGAGCACGGGGGAATAGAGAGTGAGAAAAAACAGATTAATTTGGGGCTGACATCCAGCAGCCTCCTAGTGGTCTTCCCCTCCTTGAAATGAAATGAAACGAAATTTGGTATTTGTTAGAGCGCTCAGCTACTCAAGCTAGACTGTCCTGGTGCCATGAGAACGGGGGAATAGAGAGTGAGAAAAAACAGATTAACATGTTTGATTAGGTAACTGGCTCCTGTTTTAGGGAATGCTTTGAAAAAGATGGTCGGTTTTAAAATCGATCCGTTATTTTATGCGAAGCCAATGCAGGGATGCCAGAATCGGAGTCATGTTGGATCTGGGTTTAGGTTTAATAATAGCTCTAGCTGCCGGGTTCTGCACCGCCTGTAAATGCTGAATCAGCGATTTAGAGAGGCTGAGATACAGGCAGTTGACGTAATCCAGCTTTGAGGTTACCATCGTCTGCACCACTTTTCTGCTCTCCAGAAGAAGTAGTGGCATGAATTCTTTTAGCATACAGAGTATGCTTAAACAGGTGCCAGTGATATTATGAATCTGGGAGTGCATGGAGAGTGATATGTCAATTACAGTTCCTACGATTTTAGCATTCTCCTTCTCTACGGGTGGAGGTGGAAGATCTTTGGGCCACCAGGAGCTCCTTTTAGAAATTTCTGGGTTTCCAAAGAAAACCACTTCCGTTTCATCTGGATTGCACTTGACCTGATTAATCTTCAGCCAGTTGAACATCTTCGTAAAACAGGCCCTGAGCCTTGTCCCATCAAAGTCTGAGCCTTTATTACAGGTAAAAAATCAGCCACGTGTCGTCAGCTCCTTAAGAAGCTAAAAAAAGCTCAGAAGATTGCAGGAGTGTTTCAGTACTATCAGATTCAAATTACATATACACTCAGTTCTGCTGTTATGTGCTTTGCCAAGTTTTGAGACTCGACAGTGGTTTAACAGTGAATGTTTATACTTTGGTATTTTTTAATTTTACTTGGGAGGTAATTTGTGTGAGTCACTTGTCCACATGACATACAAGCCCCTACACCAACATATGAATTATTTCATCCATGGTTGTAAACATACTGCGATTGCCAAACACGAAGAGTATCTCATGGACCTAGTAGGTCCTACATAGACACACTAGAATACAAATACTGATAAGTAAAAATGAATGAAGGAGAACTGATGACAAAAAGGCTTGTTAAAGAATACACTTTCCATTTTATAAATACAATTTTTAAAGTTGCCCATATGTTTTATTGATACTGGACTACTTCTAGCGTACTATTTACTATTTTCTTTGCCTTATTTAATGCAGCTTTTGAGTTGGGGTCCGCAATATAACTTTCCCGAAGAACTGTACACCCCTTCATCATTTTCCACCTTCAGTCCCCATCCTGGATGTCCGGTGTAACAAATGAGCCCAGACTTTTCACCTTTATCTGGATTCTAGAATTGCTGGCTTTAGGATTCTGTGTACTTCACCACTGCTACAAAATAGTATAGTTCCTGTGCTTCCCTTCTACATTGGGACTCTCTATTTGGCCCATTTAAACTCTATATAAATACATTCTAAATGGTGTCACTCTTGAGGGCACCTACAGCATGGAAAGATAATTGCCATATGTGGGCTATAGTGTGTATGGGCGCCACCCACATATGTGATAACAATAAATTCCTGCCAAGAGCACCATTGTGCTCTGGCTATGGTGCAGTTTGAATGCACACAGTGACACATGGCAGGAAAAATGCCTTTAATATGTACTAAAAGCTTAGTTTAATATACTCATAAGTAACCCTCGAAAAGAGCTTGTAAGCCCACAGGATTGGGTGCTAAGATATAAACAAAATAGGGAACACTCCATATTAAAGCTACTGTGCCCTCACAGGGAAATAAAAACCTAAGGCTACTTCAATGTGTAGGCCTGGTCTGGCCTTACACTAATAGGCCTATGTGAGATTAAAAACTTTATGATCAACCTCTACTTAGAAAAAGGCTACAAAAATGCTTCAAAGTTAATCCTTGCTTAGTTTCTAACCTATTAGTGAACTCAGGTTTTTGATATTAGAAGCAGAAAAGTAACTTTGCAAAACTTTACTTCAGGATTCCCGAGCCTGAAGGCAAAACAAAAGGAGCTTTTACTCTACCTCTCTTGACTTAGAGATGCCAGGGAGTGATTCTCATATGTATTTCCATCATCCTCCTAGGCAGCCCATCCCTAGTCACAATGGAAAGGGAAAACAGTTCTGCCATGTATCACACTTCCAGAGATGGAAAAAACATTTTTGTCTCAGAGAAGTAACAACTCTGGCTCTGAGAACAATGGCTTTGCTTTAGACCCAGAACATGTTAATGGTTGTTAACTGACCATTTACCAGAGATTAGCTACCTGGAAGTGGACTGGAAATGTTGGGTGAACAAAGGGCACCTTAAGCACTTACTGATATGGCTTGGAAATGCCAAGGAGTGATTCTTTCAAAACAGTTAGGCTTCAGTCACTGTAGAAGAGAAGTCCAGTTTTGACCCAGCCAGGAAGGGGAGTAGCTAAGAATCTGAAGGTAAACCTGCCTAGGGGCAGCAGGATGAGTCCATCTTCAAACAGGAGCTCCAGGGTAATTTCATAAATAAGGCAAAGAAGAATTTCTAAAAAAATGAAGAAGGTGTTGATCTGTGAGAAAATGGTTAGATTTGGGCTGCTGAATTCCTCCAGCCACCAGCGAGCGCACAGGATAAATATGGTATCTCCCACCAGCACTTCCTCAGAACATTCCTAAACCTGGAAGCCTCTATCTGAAGAAGAAGGCCCTGCTAGAAGACGAATTTTGACTTCTGGCTCCTGGCTGCTACCCCTGAAAGAAAATGACTCAAACAAGGTCTCAAGGACCCCTAAGTCCCACTGGAACCCAGGGACCGGAATTCTCTCAAGTGTCAAGCGATTGGCCTCCTGTTTACCTACTTCAGGAACAAGAAAAACAGAAGGACTCCTGTTTACCTACTTCAGGAACAAAAAAAAAAACAAAAGGATTCCTGATGCACCATACTTTGATGTGCATCTGTGGCAGCGCTTTTTTCATAACTCACTTGGGGCCAGATGTAGGTAAATTTTATTTTCCGACCTCTTAAATACCGAGTCATACCGACTCGGTATTTCAGAGGTCGGAAAATAAAAGTACCGAGATGTAGGTAAATGCAGATGTGCAATTACCGATTCGGAAACAGTCGGTATTTTCCGATGCGGGAAATACCGACCAGTTAATGCCCATTCATTCCTATGGGCTTTGAAGCCCATAGGATTGATTGGGCATTTACCGGTCGGTATTTACCACATCGGAAAATACCGACTGTCACAAGGGTGCAGGGGGTGTCACTTTGACACCCTCTGGCACCCCCAAAAGAGGCTCGGTGCCATGTGGCAGGCATACCTGCCCTAAGGGCAGGTCTGCCTGTCATATGGCATAGGTGTGCATGCACACATGTGCATGCACACCAGAAACGGTATTTTACCATCAAGTAGTATTTGATGGTAAAATACCGATTTTGTACTGCTTGTGGGACTCAGAAGAGTCCCACCTACATACCAATTTACCGGAATCCGTAATGATACCGACTCGGTATTTTACATACTCGGTAAATTTACTTATCGGTAAATTTACCGAGTCTGTAAAATACAGGGACCTACATGTCAAATTGCTCTTACCGGATCGGTAACGGCCGAATTCGGCCGTTACCACCCGGTAAACGCCTACCTACATCTGGCCCTTAGTCTCTCCGATGCTATCTTTGAATCCTATCTAGAATTTGCAGGTTATAGTGCAGTGCATTTAAATCTACCTTAATTTGTCCCTGTCGAGAACCTTTACCTATGGAAATACACACTGGCTTTTTACATAGTTTAGACTTGGCCCAATTTTCTATTGAATGTTATACATAAAACATATTATTTTACAAAGGAGACCATCTTTTTTGCGTTGCTGACATGTTTTAAATTAGAAGAAACATGTATATGTGGCTTATCAATGCTCAAACTGGCCTCATTTTTTTGAGGATGTAGGGGACAAGGGGCTATAGGTTTTTAGTTGTGATGTTACTATAAGAAAATTGCATGTTGAACTCCATCTTCCATTCCATGTAACGTAAGAATATCCATCCCATGTTAATCCATGAATTGTTATTAAGCAATGTTGTGTACATATTATTTTAATAGCACAAACCAGAAAGATGAGAGTATGGCGAAATGGGTTTAGGGGTGCCTCTAAATACGCTAAAAAAATATGCAGGCCATACGAAAATTTCCAATTACCTTATGATGGTTGATATGCTGCTGTGTATTAAACTGGATGTGGAAGTGCCAACGTTTTAGTACGAACCTAGAGTTAAGGATTCACATTCAGAGCCGTGGGCTTTCTTAATTTAATTGACAGGCAAAATATTCTGAGAAGCTCAAATGTGATGCATGTTTTGTGTACTGACAGACATATTTCTAAGATCTTAGTACATGTTATCAATTACTCTTTTATTTGTTACAATGGGATGTTCTGGTATACATATGTGTATCTGTACCATTTATATTGTCCCATAAACAGAAAATTTCTGGGATCAGAGTGAAAGTGATCTGTTGACACTGTTTATGGTCTGACTTGGCAGCGCACGTCACCAGACAAATATATGAGAACACTGGAGAGGGGATTTGGCTCCGCCCACTTGTTGGGAGCCAGGAGTACACTTTTTTATTGGCCAGAAGTTGTGTGCTTCCACCTAAAAAGATGTTTGCCCTCCACACCGCTGTGATCATTTTGTTTATTTATCCAGCTGCATGAGTTTGAACACATCATATTGCAATGCTATTAGCGTTTCCTAGATAACTAGAAAAGTTATGGTGTCAGCACAGATGGGAGTTGGGCAGTCATTAATCTACACGGATGTTTAGGTCTAGCTTGAAAGATCAACTGTCATCTGACCTTTTAACCTTAAACAATATTATTCTACAGGCATTTTCTTTCACACAAATGCATATCCAGTTCCATTGCTAATTCCTTTTAATGCTTTATATTACCATATAACATTCATTTTAAGTCAGACCTATTGGCATTGTCAATGCTTGATTTGGTTGTGTTTGCTACAGTTTTGTAATGAATCATTTCATTTATTTGACAGCAGCAGAATTGAGATTAGAAATGGTTTGCATATCTTAATAGAAGTTTCATAGAACAGTGATGATGGATGGGGTGGTTGACATGGTCTAGATAAAATGACAGCTGTATTATTTAATTGTGACCATTGTTTAGTTGAGATTGGAAAAGACATGCATGTAACTAAATTTATTAAACACATCTAACTAGTGCCTGCTATATTTGTGAAACATACTGGCAAAAAGTAGGTAGGAAAGTGATCAATATCGTCTCAAAATTTGCAAAACATGACTTTTCAGCATACTTCTGAGAAGGCATAAGGAAATGGAATAAATACCTGTGGTAAGAAGTTACAGAACGGGAGGGTCTATTAGTATATATACTCTCTATGTCTACTATAATTTTGGAACTTGGAGACAACAAACATTGGCTTAAATGTAACAAAAAGGTTAATTGGTCTAAAGTTGGTGTATATTGAGATACGATGTCAGAGATGTAGTTATAAGTTGTGCCATTTTCTACTTTGAAATTGAGGGCCTCATTTATGAGGCCCTTACGCCACAGTTTCATCACTTTTGAGTG
This sequence comes from Lissotriton vulgaris, assembly GCF_964263255.1. NCBI lineage: Eukaryota > Metazoa > Chordata > Amphibia > Caudata > Salamandridae > Lissotriton > Lissotriton vulgaris. The sequence goes on along the minus strand of NC_141695.1, from coordinate 742,087,444 downwards.
ATGCTGCGGTGCCGCAAACAATGCACCACATTGCGCCCTATTTACAAAGTGAAGCATCTAGGCAGATGTGTCACTTTGTAAACTCCTGTGCTACATTGGATCTGCAACAGGTATAATGTATGCAGGGTGCGCGGTCCGACGCAGGAAAGCCTTGTAGAAGTGACACAGTGAAATCTGTGAGATTTCACTGCACCACTTCTACGGCATCACTGCATCAAATCCTTACGCCTGCTTGAAGCAGGCATAAGGGGTGATGAAGCTTTACACATGGGGCTTGCCCCATGTGAAATTACACATTGCTGTAGTTGCATCTGTTTTCAGACACACTCCTGCAATGCGCCATTTTTGCGCCAACAGATACGTCAGGATTCCTGACACATCTGTTAACCCTTGTGACATGGAGCACCATACTGTAAACACGGTGCATCCGTAGTGTCACAATGTTATGCACTGAAAAGTGTTGCATCGCTGTTCTCACCCAGCGATGCAACACTTTTCATAAATAGCGCCCCAAGTGTCTGTAACTTGTACGGTCTGGTTCTTGGCATCAAGCCAGTTCACTTGGTCAAAGTATGCGAAGGTAGAGTGTGTGCTTGGGTAAACTATATAGAGCTAAGGTAGCAAAGCTTATGACCTTGTCTAATGGAGTGATGGACTATAGGGTGCGATCAACTGGATCACTACTGCAATAGTCCAGTCTGCTGAACACTAATTGGCTGATTAATGTTCTGTTTGTATCAAATATAATGGGCCTCATTTATGAAAAGTGACGCATCGCTGCGTGAAAACAGCGATGCGTCACTTTTCACTGCGCACTCCTTGCGACACCAATGATGCGTCATATTTAATGTATGACGCATCATGTCGCAAGGACTTACAGATACGTCAGTATTTCTGACGTATCTGTAAGCGCAAAAGTGACGCATTGCTGGAGTGTGTCACAAAAGTGACGCAACTCCAGCAATGCGTCCTTTCACATGGGGAAAGCCCCATGTGAAAGGGCTTGCGTCAGTCTTACGCCTGCTGTGAGGCAGGCGCAAGATTTTGACGCAACAGCGTCCTAAAAGTGACGCAGTGAAATCTCATAGATTTCACTGCGTCACTATTACGAGGCTTTTTGTGGGGGAACGCCCCCTCTGCATACATTATACCTGACGCAGGTATAATGTGGCGCACGGGTTTAACCCCTTCGCTGCTAGGCCTTTTCCCCTCCTGTGCTAAGCCCTTTTTTGGCGATTTGGGGTAGTGCGCGCTTAGGCCCTTGTAACTTTTTGACCACATAAGGTATCCACGCCAAATTTGCGTCCTTTTCTTCCAACATCATGTGGATTCTAAAGGTGCCCAGGGTTTGTGGATTACCTTGGAGGGGTCCCAGAAATTAACCAAAATATAGTGATTTTTTTGTTTTTTTCAGAAAAATGGGAAAAACGGGCTGCAAATGAAAGCCTCTGGGTTTTTCCCTGAAAATGTTATCAAAAAAGGGTTTGTGGGGCTGAAATCTCCATTTTCTCAGCTTTTAGGAAATGACAGTCTTTTGTCAGAGAACCGACATTTTCACACAGTTTTGGCATTTTTCTGGGACATAGCCTATTTTTGCTATTTTTAGAGCTTTCCACCTCCTTCCAGTTAATGGTAGAAATGAGTTTGAAAGCAATAATGGATCCTAGAAAGCTGTACATTTTCAAAAAGTAGGCAAAATTCTGAATTCAGAAAGGGGTCATTTGTCTAAATCCATGAAGGTTTCTTTATAGAAACTAACAGTTAAATATTGGAATAATTGAAAATTTGTTGAAAAAAACAGCCTTTTGTCTCAACGTTTTCACCTATAACTTTTTCTAGTTTTGACAGGTCTTAGAAAGCAATATACCGTTACATCCGTTAGACCTTCCTGGTTGTGGGGATATATAGGACTTGTAGTTTCACCAAGAAACCGACGAACCCAGATCCAAAAACTGAGCAGCAACTTGCAATGGTATTTTTTCATTTACTGGGTATAGAGCACTTTGTCTTGGAAAATGTATACATGGAAAAATCTGTATGAAAGACACCTATGTATTTCTGAATTGGGTACAAAATATAGAGTTCAGAAACAGTATATTATTGCTAATTTTCAAAATTGGGAATACTCATACTAGCATGAGAATTATTGGTCATTTTTCAAAATTATTTTTTTTTTACACAATGTCTTTCATTGAAAGGGAGAAATGCGCAAAAGCTCAATTGGTAATAACAGTTGATTTACAAATCTGAATTACCCCAAGTCTCCCGATAAAAACGGTACCTCACTTGTGTGGGTCGCCCTTGTGCCTGCGACAGGAAACGGCGCAAAATGCAAAGTGGTGACACCTAAATTTTGCAGTTACAAATTGACCCTTTTTTAGCAAAGTGCCTACCTGTAGTTTTTGCACCCTGGCTCTGCCGGCACCTAGAGAAACCTAGCAAACCTATACATTTTTGAAAAGTAGACACCCAGGGGAATTCAGGATGGGGTGACTTGACTGCCTACCACCAGGTCTTGTTACCCAGAATCCCTTGCAAACCTACGAATTTGACAAAAAAAACACATTTTCCTCACATTTCTGTGGAGGAAAGTTCTGGAATCTGCTTGGATCAACAAATTTCCATCCACCCAGTGTTCCCCCAGGTCTCCCGAAAACAATGGTACCTCACTTGCGTGGGTAGGCATAGTGGCTGCGACACGAAACAGCGCAAAACGCAACGTGGTCGCACCTCAATTTCCCAGTGAAATCTTGCGCTCTTTGGTCAAAGAGACTACCTTTTGTTTTTGAGCCCTAGCTCTGCCAGCACTTAGGGAAACCTAGCAAACCTATACATTTTTGAAACGTAGATACCCAGGGGAATTCAGGATGGGGTCAGTCGACTACCTACCCCCAGGTTCTCTTACCCAGAATCCCTTGCAAAGCTAAGAAATTTGAAAAAAAACGCATTTTCCTCACATTTCTGTGGTGGAAAGTTCCGGAATCTGCGTGGATCAACAAATTTCCACCCACCCAGCGTTCCCCCAGGTCTCCCGAGAAAAATGGTACCTCACTTGCCTGGGTAGGCATAGTGGCTGCGACAGGAAACAGTGCAAAACGCAACGTGGTCACAACTCAATTTTTCAGTGAAATTGTGCACGTTTTGGGCAAAGAGACTACCTTTTGTTTTTGAACCCTAGCTCTGCCGGCACCTAGGGAAACCTAGCAAACCTATACATTTTTGAAAAGTAGACACCCAGGGGAATTCAGGATGGGGTCACTCGACTGCCTACCCCCAGGTTCTCTTACCCAGAATCCCTTGCAAAGCTAAGAAATTGGAAAAAAAACGCATTTTCCTCACATTTCTGTGGTGGAAAGTTCCGGAATCTGCGTGGATCAACAAATTTCCACCCACCCAGCGTTCCCCCAGGTGTCCCGAGAAAAATGGTACCTCACTTGCCTGGGTAGGCATAGTGGCTGCGACAGGAAACAGTGCAAAACGCAACGTGGTCACAACTCAATTTTTCTGTGAAATTGTGCACGTTTTGGGCAAAGAGACTACCTTTTGTTTTTGAACCCTAGCTCTGCCGGCACCTAGGGAAACCTAGCAAACCTATACATTTTTGAAAAGTAGACACCCAGGGGAATTCAGGATGGGGTCACTCGACTGCCTACCCCCAGGTTCTCTTACCCAGAATCCCTTGCAAAGCTAAGAAATTGGAAAAAAAACGCATTTTCCTCACATTTCTGTGGTGGAAAGTTCCGGAATCTGCGTGGAGCAACAAATTTCCACCCACCCAGCGTTCCCCCAGGTCTCCCGAGAAAAATGGTACCTCACTTGCCTGGGTAGGCATAGTGGCTGCGACAGGAAATAGTGCAAAACGCAACGTGGTCACAACTCAATTTTTCAGTGAAATTGTGCACGTTTTAGGCAAAGAGACTACCTTTTGTTTTTGAACCCTAGCTCTGCCGGCACCTAGGGAAACCTAGCAAACCTATACATTTGTGAAAAGTAGACACCCAGGGGAATTCAGGATGGGGTCACTCGACTGCCTACCCCCAGGTTCTCTTACCCAGAATCCCTTGCAAAGCTAAGAAATTGGAAAAAAAAACGCATTTTCCTCACATTTCTGTGGTGGAAAGTTCCGGAATCTGCGTGGATCAACAAATTTCCACCCACCCAGCGTTCCCCCAGGTCTCCCGAGAAAAATGGTACCTCACATGCCTGGGTAGGCATAGTGGCTGCGACAGGAAACAGTGCAAAACGCAACGTGGTCACAACTCAATTTTTCAGTGAAATTGTGCACGTTTTGGGCAAAGAGACTACCTTTTGTTTTTGAACCCTAGCTCTGCCGGCACCTAGGGAAACCTAGCAAACCTATACATTTGTGAAAAGTAGACACCCAGGGGAATTCAGGATGGGGTCACTCGACTGCCTACCCCCAGGTTCTCTTACCCAGAATCCCTTGCAAAGCTAAGAAATTGGAAAAAAAAACGCATTTTCCTCACATTTCTGTGGTGGAAAGTTCCGGAATCTGCGTGGATCAACAAATTTCCACCCACCCAGCGTTCCCCCAGGTCTCCCGAGAAAAATGGTACCTCACTTGCCTGGGTAGGCATAGTGGCTGCGACAGGAAACAGTGCAAAACGCAACGTGGTCACAACTCAATTTTTCAGTGAAATTGTGCACGTTTTGGGCAAAGAGACTACCTTTTGTTTTTGAACCCTAGCTCTGCCGGCACCTAGGGAAACCTAGCAAACCTATACATTTGTGAAAAGTAGACACCCAGGGAAATTCAGGATGGGGTCACTCGACTGCCTACCCCCAGGTTCTCTTACCCAGAATCCCTTGCAAAGCTAAGAAATTGGAAAAAAAAACGCATTTTCCTCACATTTCTGTGGTGGAAAGTTCCGGAATCTGCGTGGATCAACAAATTTCCACCCACCCAGCGTTCCCCCAGGTCTCCCGAGAAAAATGGTACCTCACTTGCCTGGGTAGGCATAGTGGCTGCGACAGGAAACAGTGCAAAACGCAACGTGGTCACAACTCAATTTTTCAGTGAAATTGTGCACGTTTTGGGCAAAGAGACTACCTTTTGTTTTTGAACCCTAGCTCTGCCGGCACCTAGGGAAACCTAGCAAACCTATACATTTTTGAAAAGTAGACACCCAGGGGAATTCAGGATGGGGTCACTCAACTGCCTACCCCCAGGTTCTCTTACCCAGAATCCCTTGCAAAGCTAAGAAATTGGAAAAAAAAACGCATTTTCCTCACATTTCTGTGGTGGAAAGTTCCGGAATCTGCGTGGATCAACAAATTTCCACCCACCCAGCGTTCCCCCAGGTCTCCCGAGAAAAATGGTACCTCACTTGCCTGGGTAGGCATAGTGGCTGCGACAGGAAACAGTGCAAAACGCAACGTGGTCACAACTCAATTTTTCAGTGAAATTGTGCACGTTTTGGGCAAAGAGACTACCTTTTGTTTTTGAACCCTAGCTCTGCCGGCACCTAGGGAAACCTAGCAAACCTATACATTTGTGAAAAGTAGACACCCAGGGGAATTCAGGATGGGGTCACTCGACTGCCTACCCCCAGGTTCTCTTACCCAGAATCCCTTGCAAAGCTTAGAAATTGGAAAAAAAAACGCATTTTCCTCACATTTCTGTGGTGGAAAGTTCCGGAATCTGCGTGGATCAACAAATTTCCACCCACCCAGCGTTCCCCCAGGTCTCCCGAGAAAAATGGTACCTCACTTGCCTGGGTAGGCATAGTGGCTGCGACAGGAAACAGTGCAAAACGCAACGTGGTCACAACTCAATTTTTCAGTGAAATTGTGCACGTTTTGGGCAAAGAGACTACCTTTTGTTTTTGAACCCTAGCTCTGCCGGCACCTAGGGAAACCTAGCAAACCTATACATTTTTGAAAAGTAGACACCCAGGGGAATTCAGGATGGGGTCACTCGACTGCCTACCCCCAGGTTCTCTTACCCAGAATCCCTTGCAAATCTACGAAATTGGAAAAAAAAACGCATTTTCCTCACATTTCTGTGGTGGAAAGTTCCGGAATCTGCGTGGATCAACAAATTTCCACCCACCCAGCGTTCCCCCAGGTCTCCCGAGAAAAATGGTACCTCACTTGCCTGGGTAGGCATAGTGGCTGCGACAGGAAACAGTGCAAAACGCAACGTGGTCACAACTCAATTTTTCAGTGAAATTGTGCACGTTTTGGGCAAAGAGACTACCTTTTGTTTTTGAACCCTAGCTCTGCCGGCACCTAGGGAAACCTAGCAAACCTATACATTTTTGAAAAGTAGACACCCAGGGGAATTCAGGATGGGGTCACTCAACTGCCTACCCCCAGGTTCTCTTACCCAGAATCCCTTGCAAAGCTAAGAAATTGGAAAAAAAAACGCATTTTCCTCACATTTCTGTGGTGGAAAGTTCCGGAATCTGCGTGGATCAACAAATTTCCACCCACCCAGCGTTCCCCTAGGTCTCCCGAGAAAAATGGTACCTCACTTGTCTGGGTAGGCATAGTGGCTGCGACAGGAAACAGTGCAAAACGCAACGTGGTCACAACTCAATTTTTCAGTGAAATTGTGCACGTTTTGGGCAAAGAGACTACCTTTTGTTTTTGAACCCTAGCTCTGCCGGCACCTAGGGAAACCTAGCAAACCTATACATTTTTGAAACGTAGACACCCAGGGGAATTTAGGATGGGGTCACTCGACTGCCTAATCCCAGGTTCTCTTACCCAGAATCCCTTGCAAAGCTAAGAAATTGGAAAAAAAAACGCATTTTCCTCACATTTCTGTGGTGGAAAGTTCCGGAATCTGCGTGCATCAACAAATTTCCACCCACCCAGCGTTCCCCCAGGTCTCCCGAGAAAAATGGTACCTCACTTGCGTGGGTAGGCATAGTGGCTGCGAAAGGAAATGGTTCAAATTGTACGGTGGTGAATTTACAATCCCAAAGTGCAAAACAACCTTGATTTTGGGGGGGGGGGGCACCTGAGTTTTTGGCCCGGGGCTCGGTGGTATTCTTTGGAAAGTACAAAACCCAAACAGTTCTGAAAAGTAGACCCCCGGGGGAGTCCAGGGAGGTATGGCATGCGTGGGTCCCCGAACGTTTTCCTACCCAGAACACCTTGCAAACCTTAAAATTAGGTAAAATAATCACTTTTTCAAACTTTTTTGCGTGGAATCACCGTGCCGGCAAAAATGTCCTACCACCCAGCGCTCCCCTTGTTCTCCCGAGTAAAAGGATACCTCACTTGTGTGGGTGCCCCAAAGCAGAACAGGCCAAAAACGAATGTTGAAAAAAGTAGTATTTCAGTGTAACAAATTAAGCCCCCCTGCCTTAGTCACAGGCCTTTGGCCCACCCACACAAGTGAGGTATCATTTTACTCGGGAGAACAAGGGGAACGCAGGGTGGTAGGACATTTGTGCCGACACGGCGATCCCACGCAAAAATGTATGGAAAACTGTTTTTTTAACCTAAACTTGTGGTTTGCAGGGATTTCTGGGTAGGAAAACATTGGGGGACCCACGCATGCCATACCTCCCTGGACTCCCCCGGGTGTCTAGTTTTCAGAACTGTTTGGGTTTGGTAGTTTCCAAAGATGCCCGCCGAGCCCCGGTCCAAAAACTCAGTCCCCCCCCCCAAAAAAGAAGGTAATCTTGCTATTGGTTATTGTAATGTCTCCACCGTACGATTTGGACCGTTTCCTGTTGCAGCCACTATGCCTACCCACGCAAGTGAGGTACCATTTTTATCGGGAGACCTGGGGGAACGCTGGCTGGGAGGAAATTTGTGTGAGCCCAGTGACGCCACGCTTTCCCACACAAAAAAAGTGTGTAAAAACTGATTTTTCCATCAAAAATTGAGGTTTGCAAGGGATTCCGGGTAAAGGAACGTTGGAGAATCCACGCAAGCCATACCTCCTTGGAAGCCCCCGGGTGTCTACTTTTCAGAAATGTGTGGGTTTGGTAGGTTTCCCGACATGGCCGTCTCGCACGGGGCCAAAAACCCAGGTAACCCCTCTTGCAAAAGCTGGTGGTATTGAATGTCAATCCCACCAGCTTTTGAAAGAGGGGTTACCTGGGTTTTTGGCCCCGTGCGAGACGGCCATGTAGGAAAACCTACCAAACCCACACATTTATGAAAAGTAGACACCCGGGGGCTTCCAAGGAGGTATGGCTTGCGTGGATCCTCCAACGTTCCTTTACCCAGAATCCCTTGCAAACCTCAATTTTTGCAGAAAAAGTCAGTTTTTTCACACTTTTTTGTGTGGGAAAGCGTGGCGTCACTGGGCTCACACAAATTTCCTCCCACCCAGCCTTCCCCCAGGTCTCCCGAGAAAAATGGTACCTCACTTGCGTGGGTAGGCATAGTGGCTGCGAAAGGAAATGGTTCAAATTGTACGGTGGTGAATTTACAATCCCAAATTGCGAAACAACCTTGATTTTGGGGGGGGGGCACCTGAGTTTTTGGCCCGGGGCTCGGTGGTATTCTTTGGAAAGTACAAAACCCAAACAGTTCTGAAAAGTAGACCCCCGGGGGAGTCCAGGGAGGTATGGCATGCGTGGGTCCCCGAACGTTTTCCTACCCAGAACACCTTGCAAACCTTAAAATTAGGTAAAAATATCACTTTTCCAAACTTTTTTGCGTGGGATCTCCGTGCCGGCAAAAATGTCCTACCACCCAGCGTTCCCCTTGTTCTCCCGAGTAAAAGGATACCTCACTTGTGTGGGTGGGCTAAAGGCCTGTGACTAAGGCAGGGGGGCTTAATTTGTTACACTGAAATACTACTTTTTTCAACATTCGTTTTTGGCCTGTTCTGCTTTGGGGCATCCACACAAGTGAGGTATCCTTTTACTCGGGAGAACAAGGGGAGCGCTGGGTGGTAGGACATTTTTGCCGGCACGGTGATTCCACGCAAAAAAGTTTGAAAAAGTGATTATTTTACCTAATTTTAAGGTTTGCAAGGTGTTCTGGGTAGGAAAACGTTCGGGGACCCACGCATGCCATACCTCCCTGGACTCCCCCGGGGGTCTACTTTTCAGAACTGTTTGGGTTTTGTACTTTCCAAAGAATACCACCGAGCCCCGGGCCAAAAACTCAGGTGCCCCCCCCCCAAATCAAGGTTGTTTCGCAATTTGGGATTGTAAATTCACCACCGTACAATTTGAACCATTTCCTTTCGCAGCCACTATGCCTACCCACGCAAGTGAGGTACCATTTTTCTCGGGAGACCTGGGGGAACGCTGGGTGGGAGGAAATTTGTGTGAGCCCAGTGACGCCACGCTTTCCCACACAAAAAAAGTGTGTAAAAACTGATTTTTCCATCAAAAATTGAGGTTTGCAAGGGATTCCGGGTAAAGGAACGTTGGAGAATCCACGCAAGCCATACCTCCTTGGAAGCCCCCGGGTGTCTACTTTTCAGAAATGTGTGGGTTTGGTAGGTTTCCCGACATGGCCGTCTCGCACGGGGCCAAAAACCCAGGTAACCCCTCTTGCAAAAGCTGGTGGTATTGAATGTCAATCCCACCAGCTTTTGAAAGAGGGGTTACCTGGGTTTTTGGCCCCGTGCGAGACGGCCATGTAGGAAAACCTACCAAACCCACACATTTATGAAAAGTAGACACCCGGGGGCTTCCAAGGAGGTATGGCTTGCGTGGATCCTCCAACGTTCCTTTACCCAGAATCCCTTGCAAACCTCAATTTTTGCAGAAAAAGTCAGTTTTTTCACACTTTTTTGTGTGGGAAAGCGTGGCGTCACTGGGCTCACACAAATTTCCTCCCACCCAGCGTTCCCCCAGGTCTCCCGAGAAAAATGGTACCTCACTTGCGTGGGTAGGCATAGTGGCTGCGAAAGGAAATGGTTCAAATTGTACGGTGGTGAATTTACAATCCCAAATTGCGAAACAACCTTGATTTTGGGGGGGGGGCACCTGAGTTTTTGGCCCGGGGCTCGGTGGTATTCTTTGGAAAGTACAAAACCCAAACAGTTCTGAAAAGTAGACCCCCGGGGGAGTCCAGGGAGGTATGGCATGCGTGGGTCCCCGAACGTTTTCCTACCCAGAACACCTTCCAAACCTTAAAATTAGGTAAAATAATCACTTTTTCAAACTTTTTTGCGTGGAATCAACGTGCCGGCAAAAATGTCCTACCACCCAGCGCTCCCCTTGTTCTCCCGAGTAAAAGGATACCTCACTTGTGTGGGTGCCCCAAAGCAGAACAGGCCAAAAACGAATGTTGAAAAAAGTAGTATTTCAGTGTAACAAATTAAGCCCCCCTGCCTTAGTCACAGGCCTTTAGCCCACCCACACAAGTGAGGTATCCTTTTACTCGGGAGAACAAGGGGAACGCTGGGTGGTAGGACATTTTTGCCGGCACGGAGATCCCACGCAAAAAAGTTTGGAAAAGTGATATTTTTACCTAATTTTAAGGTTTGCAAGGAGTTCTGGGTAGGAAAACATTGGGGGACCTACGCATGCCATATCTCCCTGGACTCCCCCGGGTGTCTACTTTTCAGAACTGTTTGGGTTTGGTAGTTTCCAAAGAATACCACCGAGCCCCGGGCCAAAGACTCAGGTGCCCCCCCCCCCCAAAATCAAGGTTGTTTTGCATTTGGGTATTGCAATTTCTCCACCGTACGATTTGGACCGTTTCCTGTTGCAGCCACTATGCCTACCCACGCAAGTGAGGTACCATTTTTATCGGGAGACCTGGGGGAACGCTGGGTGGGAGGAAATTTGTGTGAGCCCAGTGACGCCACGCTTTCCCACACAAAAAAGTGTGAAAAAACTTACTTTTTCTGCAAAAATTGAGGTTTGCAAGGGATTCTGGGTAAAGGAACGTTGGAGGATCCACGCAAGCCATACCTCCTTGGAAGCCCCCGGGTGTCTACTTTTCATAAATGTGTGGGTTTGGTAGGTTTTCCTACATGGCCGTCTCGCACGGGGCCAAAAACCCAGGTAACCCCTCTTTCAAAAGCTGGTGGGATTGACATTCAATACCACCAGCTTTTGCAAGAGGGGTTACCTGGGTTTTTGGCCCCGTGCTAGACGGCCATCTAGGGAAACCTACCAAACCCACACATTTCTGAAAAGTAGACACCCGGGGGCTTCCAAGGAGGTATGGCTTGCATGGATCCTCCAACGTTCCTTTACCCAGAATCCCTTGCAAACCTCAATTTTAGCTAAAAAAAATCATTTTTTTCACACTTTTTTGCATGGGAAAGCGTGGCATCACTGGGCACACACAAATTTCCTTCCATCCAGCGTTCCCCCAGGTCTCCCGATAAAAATGGTACCTCACTTGCGTGGGTAGGCATAGTGGCTGCAAAAGGAAACGGTCCAAATCGTACAGTGGAGAATTAAGTTTTCAATTTGAGAGCGTGTGATTCAAGGAAATTGTGACAGACAATTTCAAGTTTGCAGGAGATTCTGGATAAAAATCAACAATAGAATTCACCAGAAAGACATGACCATATACTTCCATGGTTTAACAATAATAACTAAATTTAGTAAGTTATTTATGGCTATAATGTACACCGTAACAGAGTTACTCAAAAGTCAAACATTCAAGGCACGGCTAACTATTCCTCAAAGACACACACATACAGGTTGGATTTGGCACGAGGGCGAGTGATGGTTCAGTACATAAAATTTAATTAACAAGATATTTCAAAAAATGAAATGCTCTGTCAATAAATAAATGCATAAAAACCGAACCAGTGACTCGCAACTCGTGAGCTGTAAAGCCACGACAAGGCACCAACCGTTTTACAGGCCATTCACGCGCCTTTCATACCTGATACAAACCAGACCATTGACACCATCCGGAAAGAACAGCAACACATTACAACAATCACAATAAGGGACAAGGTACACCCTACTTCAGAAAGAGATAAAAGACAAACATTACTGCACAGCCATCAAATCCGCAAGCACACACACATTCTGGTTGGATTTGGCACGAGGGTGAGTGATGATTCTGTACATACAATTGTATTTGCAAGTAATTTCAAAAAAATGAAATACACTGCGTATAATTGAAAGTATGATAAACTGAACCACTGACTCACAGCTCGTGAGCTGTAAAGCCACGTCAAGGCACCAACCTCTTTACAGGCCATTCATACACCTTTCGTACGTGTGACACATACAAAACATTCACACCGCCAGCCGCGGACCCATCACATTTCAACACTCCCACCAGCAGACAGCGCCATTCAAGGGCCCATCACTTTCACACGCCCACATTTCTGAAATTTCAACAACACAAAATGATGGACTGCGTGGAGTGTCACTCACCTAGCAGTGTGTGTAGTGACCAAAGTAACTACTCACACACCGCCAGCCGAGCGCCAGTCCACCGACACCACCACCACCCAAGCACCAGACCATGCACACCACTAGCCAAACACCACTCAGCGCACACCGACAGCCAAGTACCACTCCACACACACCACCAGCCAAGCAACACACCATGCACACTGCAAGCCAAGGGGCACTCCACACACAACGCCAGCCAAGCACCACTCCGTGCACAGACAGCCAAGTACCACTCCACACACACCGCCAGCCAAGCGCCACTCCACGCGCACCACCATCCAAGCACCAGACCATGCACACCGCCAGCCAAACACCACTCAGCGCACACCGACAGGCAAGTACCACTCCACACACACCACCAGACAAGCACCACTCCGTGCACAGACAGCCAAGTAGCACTCCACGCACACCACCAGCCAAGCGCCACTCCACACACACCACCAGCCAAGCGTCACTCCACACACACCACCAGCCAAGCGCAACTCCACACACACCGCCAGCCAAGCACCACTTCGTGCACAGACAGCCAAGTATCACTCCACGCACACCACCAGCCAAGCGCCACTCCACGCACACCACCAGCCAAGCACCACTCCACGCACACCACCAGCCAAGGACAAATCCAAACACAACACCAGGCAAGCGCAAGAGCACGCACATGGCCAACAAAACACCAGACCACGCACACCGCCAGACAAGCACCAGTCCACAGACACCGCCAGACAAGCACCAGTCCACAGACACCGGCAGCCAAGCGCCAAACCATGCACACCGTCAGACAAGGACACTACACGCAAACCAACATCATACTTTAGTTTTTTTTGAAAATGAAAGAAAAACAAAAACAAATTGCAAATTGATACAAATCTACTAACTCAACAACTACACTAAAAAGACTACACAAATGCAAACTTTGAAACTGAACAATAAGACCAACCAGTTCACTTTACCACTCATTGATACTCCCAAAAATTCTTTTGCGTGTGGTACAATCTATAACAAGCAGGTACACACAGCCCGGGGTTTGAAGGGCAGTCAGGGCAGTACATACGAACCTCCTTCCGCAAACCTCTTCGCCAACAGACTCTACATCTCCGACTGGGAAAGTCTTTTGAGGTTGTAGGAGGAATTTGACCAGGAAAATGGCGATCTTTCAATCTGGCAATATCCTCCACCACTCCAACTCTAGGAACACTTGCATGTTCAACTAAAACAAGGCTGCCTATTACAGACTCCTGAAACTTTTCAAAAGTAATCTTTGACTGGGGACAAGATTTCTGGAACACAACAAAAGCATTAAAGGTTGCCAAGTGGAAAAGATGGATAGCCAACTTCTTGTACCAAATGTAAGCCTTACGAAGAGCAGCATACGGTTCCAACCTCTGATCTACTCTGTCAACACCACCCATGTACTTATTGTAGTGCATTATGCACACAGGTTTGCGCACTTCTGCAACCTGACCCCAAACAGTCACCGGTTCAGTGCTTTCATCATGTATTGTAGTCAACATGTAGACATCTCTCCTGTCTGAAAACTTCACAGCTAGAAGCTCCTCACAACGCAATGCACTACACTGTCCCCGAGCAAGCTTCTGACACACAAGTTCTTTTGGGAAACCTTTACGGTTTGAGCGGATTGTGCCACAAGCAACAGTGTCCACTTTGCCCAATTCCCTGAACAACCTCACACCAGTGTAGAAGTTATCGACATACAAATGATGGCCTTTGTTAAACAATCCACGACCAAGTTCCCACACAATTTTCTCAGTCACTCCAAAAGTCGACGGACAACCAGGGGGGTTAATCCTGGATTCCTTACCAGTGTACACCCTGAAATTAGAGACATATCCAGTCTCACTGTCACACAGCATATACAGTTTGATTCCATAGCGTGCCCTCTTACTAGGAATGTATTGCCGAAATACCAAGCGACCTTTGAACAACAGCAAAGACTCGTCCACTGCAATTTCTTTCCCAGGATAAAAGATCTCAGAAAATCGATCAACGAAATGATCAATGACAGGCCGAATCTTGAAAAGACGGTCACAATCAGGGTGATCTCGTGGCAAAGCAAGACTATTGTCAACAAAATGCATCATCCGAAGCAGAAGCAAATACCGATCACGACTCATGACTGCCGGAAATATAGCTGTAGCCATCAAGGGACTAGTAGACCAATATGAAGCCATTGATGGTTTCCTAAGCAAGCCCATCAAAAAAGTTAAACCCAAAAACTTTTTCATCTCCTCCAAATTTGTGGGAGTCCACCGGGTAGCTCTAGCGTGGGGCTTAAGGCTGGCACTGTTCACCCTCAAAAAATTTTCAGCATACAAATTAGTCTGCTCTACAATCTCTGCCACAAACACATCATCCATAAACAACTTGAAAAAATCAATAGGCAAAAAGTTTTCTGTGTTCACCCTACACCCTGGAACACCAGTAAATTCAGGCAATGCCGGCTGCACCATGCCTGGTGCAACCCAGAGGTCAGAACTTTCAACATCAAGTCTTGCAGCCGCAGGCTGCCGCCCAGCTGCCTCTCGTCTTACTGCACCAACAGGAATACTAGCAACCCCAGGCTGCAGCCCAGATGTCTCTTGCCGCACTATTGGCACAGGAATGTCCTCCGCAACCACAGACACAACAATGTCCTCTGCAACCACAGGCGCAGCAATGTCCTCCGCAACCACAGGCACATCATCCACACCAAAAGTAGCTTCATCAGCACTCAGAGTGTCTTCATCATCAGATGAAGCCATGTGTAGAGAAAACTCACTACCTGAATCTTCACCTCCCACCTCTGGTTCAGAATCAGAGTCAGACTCTGGACCATGGTCAGAGGAAGAATCAAAAAGCAATCCAACAACTTGCTGAGCAGTAATCCGGCGGCTAGCCATTATCCTTACAAATAAAGGAGTCTGCACAAACAACAACAACCCCAACACTGCGCAAAGTAAGATGAAAAATGTAAGCCTTTTCCACAAAAAAAACTAATTTAGAAAATATATACAATTCACTTACAAGACACAACTACACTCACCAGCACCTACTCTGCAAAGACACAGCAAAGGGGCAACGATATCCCACTAGAAAGAAGAAGAAAAAACACTTACATCTACAGAAGGACACATCAAAAACAAATGCAAAACATGTTTTACAATCACAACAAACAGAAACCAAACATACTCGTATTTTACTACACACTTTTCAAAAAAATACAATCACAGTACAATTGAACAAAAAAGAGGTCTCTTACCAAACACATACAACTACAGAAACAGCAGAACAACAGAACCACCAGTAACGGAACCGCACACTGCAACACTCTAAAGAGAAAAAAAAACAATACACATTAGAAGAAACAAAAACAACACACATTACAACAGGCTATGTCACAAATGGGGGGTCTGTCCCCAAGGGGGGGAGATTATAAATCATTATAAACGTGGGCCCCCTGGAAGCAACCCAACTGGAGGGCAGAGAGCCCAAATAAAGACACAGCAGAACATACTTTTGAAATGGGCACAAGGAAGCAACCCTTGGCCAAGGGGTCGCTCCCTATAAAGAAAAAACCCTGAAGTCTAGTGGGCTTTTCTATCCCCCCCCTGGATCCATAAACGGTAAAGTTGAGGGGGGGCAGAACAGTCTACAATATTTATAATGCCCCCTGGAAGCGACCCTTCCCCAAGGGGTCGCTTCCTTTTCAAAATACAAACAAATCCCTGGTGACTAGTGGGCTTTTCTGCCCCCCCCCCCCCCGGGTGCAGATCGGCCAAAAAATGGCCAATCTGCCCCAGGGGGGGCAGAAAAGTCTGAAAAATTATTTATCCCCCTAAGGAAGCGACCCTTGCCCAAGGGGCCGCTTCCTTTATAAATATACATTATTCCCTGGTGTCTAGTGGGCTTTTCTGCCCCCCCTGGGTCCAGATGCGGCCCAAAAAACGGCCAATCTGCCCCCAGGGGGGGCAGAAAAGTCTAAAAAAAATATTATGGCCACTAGGAAGCGACCCTTCCCCAAGGGGTCGCTTCCTTTTCAAATAAAAACAAATCCCTGGTGACTAGTGGGCTTTTCTGCTCCCCCTGGGTGCAGATCGGCCGAAAAAACGGCCGATCTGCCCCAGGGGGGGCAGAAAAGTCTGAAAAATATTGTATGCCCCTGAGGAAGCGACCCTTGCCCAAGGGGTCGCTTCCTTTATAAATAAAAATCAATCCCTGGTGTCTAGTGGGCTTTTCTGCCCCCCCCTGGGTCCAGATGCGGCCCAAAAAACGGCCGATCTGCCCCGGGGGGGCAGAAAAGTCTGAAAAATTATTTGCCCCCAAAAGGAAGCGACCCTTGCCCAAGGGGTCGCTTCCGATTTCAAAAACAAAGTAATCCCTGGCTCTAGTGGGCTTTTCTGCCCACCCTGGGTGTAGATCGGCCAAAAAAACGGCCGATCTGTCCCAGGGGGGGCAGAAAAGTCTGATAAATTATTTAGCCCCAAAAGGAAGCGACCCTTGCCCAAGGGGTCGCTTCCTGCACAAAAATATCATGCCAAAATCACTCCCTGGTGTCTAGTGGGGCATTCCTGGTGCACGATCGCGACGCTGTGCGCGATCGTGCACCAGGAATGACCTGCATTGGGACATCAGGGGAGAGGAAATACAGTTTCCTCCCCCCCGATGCCTCAAGGCACCGAAAAACGGCCCCCCCGCCCCACCGGAGCACCAAACACGTACCTTGCTCCTGGACGCGCTGGAAACAAATGGCTTCCAGCGCGTCCAGCGCTTCCTGATGACGTCGGCGCGCGCTGTGCGCGCTGACGTCACCAGGAAGCGTGGGGGGGCCAGGGGGTGGCAGCGGAAGGTCTTCCGCTGCCACCCCTGCTAAAACAACGAAGATCCCTGCACAAGGGGGGGAGCGCCAGCGCTCCCCCCCAGGGCTGTACTGATGACGGAGCGGTTCCGTCATCAGCACAGCCCAACCGATGCTGATGACGGAACCGCTCCGTCATCAGCATCGAAGGGGTTAAAAAGTGACGCATCTAGCTAGATGCGTCACTTTTTAAATATGGCGCAACAAGGCGCATTTTTTACACCGCTGATGGGTCACAAAAAGTGACGCACCGGCGGCGCTAAACTGATGCAAGGCCTCATAAATAAGGGCCAATATGTCTTTGCATGTTGTGTATATTCAGTAATGGAAAACATGCAGCTGTAGTAATAAAGACGTGCATGATCATGAATGGGCAGAAAAGAACCCAAGGATTCTGGCTGACAAAGCACATTTCAGAAACCATGGGGGGGAAGTTGAGGGAAGCAATAAGAGAAATTAGTTCTGTGGAAGAGAGAAAGTAAAGGACCTCAGCTTTTGACGAAGTCAACATAAATGGTCATAATATCATCTAATGTCTGATCACAGTGAGGTAATGTGTGACCCCAAATAGGAAGTGTAGTGTAAAAGTACGAAAGGAGAAAAAGGCTTGGGAGCAGTTAGCATAAACATCATGGGGATGTCAAGGAGGGAACAGGTGCACAGAGAGAAAAGAGGATTGAGGAACACTTAATGGTAGTAGAGTGGGTGTTGATGTCTTTGAATCATATTGGAATGTGTCAGGGTAGGATAGAATTGACTAGCAAAAATGGCAGTTTTACACACAAAAAACGAATCTACCAATTGTTCTTTTCTTGAGTGCCACAAAACTTCCCATATACTGCTTTTAAAGATAAGTGTGCCATACTACGGACATATCATGGGTCAGACGTGGCTCATGTGTTGCCACAGGCCACCTTTTAAGATAATGGAACGTTCTCTACAACTAACCGGCAGTGAATGTGTTAACTTGCCTGCCAGCGAGATTTTTCCCGAGGGGACTTCAGTTTTACTGGAAATTAAAAACGAAGGTGGTTCGAGTGTGGAAACATTTGCCAGCTGCAGGTATAATGTGGCGTCTGTTGCCAGACTGCGCAGCTTCATTGGTTTATTTCGGGAGGATTATTTCGAGGGCTGTGGTCTTGCCTCGAGAAAGTAAAAAAAAATATATAGCCCGTGAGGTGTGCCTTTTCGCTGCAGAATAGTGATTTGTTATGTGCTTGTCTGAGTTAAATATAGGAGCCAGTTTTTTCACACCGTCCGATATTTAATCCTGTTCCACTAAAAAAAGAAACACTTGTTTGGACAGGGGAAAAGTCAAAATGCAAAATCCAGGGCCTGGCGTTGTGTTCTCCAGACGGCCTTGCTGCTTGCATTGTAAAACGTGCCCACGAGTCACTTGCTTGAAGGTGGATTTCGCAGGGCATGAATAATGCGGCTTAGTCAGCCAGGGCGGAGGGCAAACTTAAGCTACTGAGCTCACCTCGTTCTCGGTCTGTGGTTTCCAATGCCAGAATGTAGGTGGAAAAAGTGTATCTGGTGTCTCTGTGGCTGCCATTGGCAGCATACCCCCCACTCAGACACTGACGCAGGATCTCTATTGAGTTGTCACCACCATGAAAATATGACCACTACTTACCTGCTGGCTGGGAGGTGTGGGCCGCTGCAGAAGTACTGTGCCTGAAACACATTGAATGCTTTTTTTTAACTCTTCTTTTCAGGTTAGTCTCCAGCAAAGCAAGAACAGTTTGAGGAAAAGTATATGCTGGGCTTTGATAACAACATTGTAATTAGAAATCAATAAAAAAGTAATCAAAGGCACTAATATTTAAAAGTATTCTGTTGGAAACAATTTATTTTGATTTTGAGGAATTTTGAGGTCTTATATAATTACAGTGTTAGCATTATTTCGTGGCGCTGGGAAGTAGAACCCCAAACTTGTAATATACAAGACAGACACTAAACTGTATGCATATCACATCTTAGAAATTAACATGCATTATTATATACAACTGGGTAATCGGAGAAGGAGAAGAATCTGTAATTGTAGCCCCGCGACTGCAGCACAGGTGGTGGCGAGATCAGAAACAGGGTGTGGACCCACACTGCGGTTATTGGAGATGCTGCACCAGCCTCCGGCGCCTGTGTCAAGGGTCCCGGTGATGGCAGAAAAGTACAGTCACGGTATTTAGAGCTGCAGCGTGGGACCGGGCCGGCGCCTATGACAAGTTTAGAAGGTGAGCGAGGCACGGAGGCGCGCCTCACCGGGTCGGCTGGGATACTCCAGGGGGCTCCCTATAAATCAGCGCTCTATATTGGGGGCATAGTGAGACCTACTAAGTCAAGGAAAGGTCAGGCCTGGGCTTGCCTGGCTCTAAAATGGCACCTTGAACAAATCTGCAATGGCGCTGTGGGAGTCGATAGAGGACTAAAGTCTGTTAAGGATCAGGGTTCTTTACTCAACTCCTCTTCAGCTTGACTCACGCCAAGAGGACTGAAGGCAAGAACGATGGGTTGTCCTACAATATGCAGACTTTGGAATCTATCCCTCCCACTTCTCCTCTCACCACTCTTGACCTGTGTGCGAGCTGGAGGACAATGCGGATGGTGCTTCCCGGCAACAACAGGACCGGTTTTTTTCAATGGAACTATGACGAGACCTACTGGTTGGACACATAACTGTTTTTTACTTACTGCGGAGCCTGAGCAACCTTGGGTGATGCCCGGTGGAGCTGTCTGATGCAGCTATAGAGGGGCTTGGCTCTGGTTCACCCTCTCAGCCATCACCTACCCAGCCCGACATCTGACATTGTTTTTCTTTGTCTCCCCCTTGTGTTTCCTTCCCTCCCCTGCCTTCTCCCACCATGATTCTTTGGCTGCCTCCCCTTTTCCAGCCCTGCTTGGAGCCGTGGAGTTCAGCTACCTTGATTTGATTTTGTATATCCTGCCATTTTGAGATAATTGCTGTCGGCGTCTGTGGGTCCTCCATCTTGGCGGTTTTGACCAATCACTTGTTTGTTATTTTCTTCTAGTCTACTCCCTCCACCCCATTTGGACTCCTACACCCCTCCCCTCTTATACTGTCTTTCACTTTGACTGCCCTGACTGGTTTGTTCCCCCTGTTGTACTTTTCCCCCTTGCTGGTCTGCCTGACTCTATCTGCAGGGCCAGACTGGCCGTAGCGGGCACCGGGCAATCCCCTGGCAAAGAGCTTGGCGGCACCCACGGAGGGGTGGGGGGGGGTACCTGCCAAGCACTTTGCCGGGGCAGGTTTTGGTTCCCAGTCAAGCCCTGTCTATCTACACTCCTTACCCATTTACCATTCCCCTTCTACCTTCCCTCCCTTTCCCCATAAGACGTGCATCTTGGCTATTCTAAGCGCTTATACCTCATATTATTGTGTGATCTCATGTTTTTTGTTTTCTCCTATGTCTACACTTAGGTCGTGTAATTGATGTAATTATGTAAGCTGTAACTCGATGATCCTCATGTAAAGCGCTCTGATACCTCTTGGTCTAGCCAGCGCTATATAAAACTTTGCAAATAAATAAATAAAATAGAATGAAATAAATAAAATAAAGTAGAGTGAACATCCTGTTTCTTGTACATACACAACTGTCTCCCTAATTATCGGCTCCATCGGGAACTACAAGTTCTGCAGAAACACTTAAGACCAGTCATGTCTCCACTGGAAATTTCAGCTTCTGAGATCTCCAGGGAAAACATGACAGCTGAAGACCAAGGGTGGCTGAAATCTCCAAGGTAAACTGCTTGTGAGATTCAGGAATTACTGGGATAAATGCACCCAGCTCTTCAGTGTCCCCCTAGATTCCCTGTTAATTCTGCAACTACAAAGGTAACAGCTCCGAGGATTGTTTACTCTGGAGGCGCAGAATGAAACACCCCTCTGTCCCTTCGCATCGGGTCACTTTAACATTCCTGCTTTATGTCATTGTGGCTCTTAGTCCATAGATGATCACTCCCCCTAATGCAAATACATATAATATAAAGGAGAGACCCTCTGCGAGGTGGCCTCTGAATCCATGGTCCAGTCCAAGGTTTCATAATACACCTGGGCCCTCATTCCCAGTGACAAATTATGGTTTAGGTACAAATAGGTGTTTTTGTCTAAATCAGGAGTCCAAGGGCATATTTACAAGCCCTTAATGACACAGTAGTGTCACTTTTTATGACGGTCCATTGGCAGAGCGGCATGGAATCACCGCCTGGAGAAGGGATCAACCAAATGGATTAGTGCGGCTGGCCTTCCCTCTCCTGGGTAATACACATATAGCACACTCACACCAACTCTAGCGCCACTGCTAACGGGCATATAGTCACTTGGAGAATGTAATGATCAGCAGAGATGAGAGATCTTCAGGTATAGGTGAACAGGAAAAACAGGAAGGTAACTTGAAGGCGCTCCTGCGCGTGCCTTAAATTAAAAGAAACACCAGTGCTCCAGTGCGGGAGTTCCACACAGTGAAGTAACAGCATACACCCGCTCCTGTCACAATGGCACAAAACACACCAGCACTTCTGCGCAAGAGTGGGCTAAATGATTTGTGACTACGTGCTCCTGCACGTGCCACAATGGAAAAAGGAAACAAAGGTGCTCTAGCGCAGATATGAGGAAGTGTGAATTACAGCTATGTACTCCTGTGCGTGCCGGCAAAGGAAAACTAAGGCGCACCTACGCATGTGTGAAGAAAGGTTATATGCGGCTACGTGCCCCTGCGCGTGCCACAATGGCAGGGGTAACCCAACGCACCTGTGTGAGTATGATGCAATGTTAAATGCGGCTACGCGCCACTGCGCGTACTGCAATGGCAAAGAAAACAAATGCGCTCCTCCACGAGTATGAGGTGAAGTTAAATGCAGCTACGAGCTCCTGTGCGTACCGCAATGGCAAAGAAAACAATTGCGCTCCTGCATGAGTGTGAGGGTACTATGTAATGCGACAACGCGCTCCTGCGCATACCGCAATGGCAAAGTTAACCTTACGCACCTGCGTGGGGGCCAGAGTAGTGACAGCGCGCTCCTGCTCGGGTCACAGGGGCAAGAACACACCGGCACTCTTGTGCGAGTGTGTGTGAACAAGGCTTTACCTGTCACCGACCTAAGGAAGAAGTCTCTTCGAACCGGAGGACGGTAGTTGGCATCCGGGCTTAAACCTGTACTAGAAGCACCGAACGGGTTGAGCAGAGCAGACCTTATGCTGTCTCACCTGTTAGTGCTTAATCAGCTGACCTGTTGCTCCTTCCTGTAAAGGGAAGCTGCACCGCTTACCAGTCCACCTATTCCCGTGTAATGCCCGCAAAATGAGGACCTGAATAACATCCAGGCACACATTTATGGACCTGATTGAACCAACCCAGAGCAGGAGCCATGACAGTTCCATGGCAACACCAATTGCTTTTGATTCTGCCCCAGATTTACAAGACTGGTGCAGAGGAGAAAACGAAGGCCAGGGAATACCTTCTCTTAGAATGGCGATACAAGATGAAAATATTATTTTTCCATGTTTTTTGCTCTTTCTATGTATGCTGCTTTCTGCAGCACACATAAAAAGAGCAAATCTCCATTATTTATTGTTTATGTGCAGGATGATGTCCCTTCTTACGCATAAACAATCGCCCTGCAGCGCAGGCCCCCTTGCAACAAGCAGCAGTTTGTCTGCGCTGGCGCTGAGCAGCATTTTTAGCACACGTGCTCGAGTGAGGAAAAGTGGCCTTCTTGGCAGCATTTATTTTGTGCCATGACTCCATTATTTTTGCATTTCCATTTCGTGTCAAACACTTCTGCATGACCCTCCTGGTCGTTTCTGCTGATGTCTGATGAAATTCTAACTGTTACGACCACCCTGCCCTTCCTGCTCCTTGTGGTTTCAAAAAAGGGAACTGGCCTCACCAACCTCAAACTGAACTCCTGCACACATCCATCCTGTTTCGCAAGACTTGGTCACGCCACCGTCCCAGAACTTGTTTCTTTCACATATCCTGTTGTTCAAGATCTGTCTGTTCTCTCACGTACATTTCTTGTTTTGCAAGACCTGTCTGTAATCTTTGCACCATCTATTGCAGCCCCCATCCTGCCTGAACAAAGAATCGTGTAACCATTTTGACTCGGGGGCGCCAGGCCCCCACCCACACTGGTTTCTTAAGGTGGGAAATGTGTATACAAGGCCTGTAAGCTGTGGAGTGAAGAAGCAGCCTCCTCTGTCTTGTCTCCGACGAGCTTGGGACTCTGTTCCATAGCCCTGGTTATTCAAATAAAATGTGGTTCCTCCTGCAGATGAAGGCTCCAGTGTCTCCTTTTTCTATATAAGGAGGGTATGGAAGACTTGGGTAGTTCCCCCACCGCCGAGACCCAGTAAGTGGGTAAAAACAGTTTTTCAATTGGTGCCCAAATAGTGACTCCACGAGCACGAAGGTCAAGCCCGGTGGATGAGAGGATGTGCACGGAGAGACTCCGATGGAGGTACCCTACCTGAGGGATTCTTGCAGTCCGATAGCCGAACGACTCGTCTGCTGTTCCTCCCCACCCGGTCTGGGCCACATGATCGCGTCCTTGCTGGAGTCCCCTAACAAAGTGATTTCTGGAACAGGACACAGCCCTACGTCTGCAAAAGAGAACCACCCCTGTCAGTTAAGGGTGGATTGATTAACCACCGAGTCTGTATGATTCTGCTGTTATTGACTTTTGCAAAAGCCAAGCCAGCGAGGTGAGTTTTTTAAAACCGCTGTTATCTGTTATCTGTTTACAAGCATGCCAGCCAGTAGTAAGTTAAAAAAATTATGTTGTTGTATGTGTGCGCAGGACTCCCAGCTGGAGGCGGCCTGTCCGCTTCCTCCAGAGGGGACCCCTGGTCACACCATGTATACTAAACATGGTCCTTCTGCTATAATGTTTTCCCCTTTTTGGACCAAATACACTAAACAAAGTAACTCAGAATTACAATGGACGCCTTATGGGTCTTTTGACCCGCAAGTTCTGGCCAATCTAGAGGAACAGCTATTAAAATGGAAGATTGGTCTCTCGATGTTTGAGTCTGTCAGGTTGTGGAGGAAGGAAATTGAGCAGAGAGCAAAGATGGAAAAGGCACTAGAAAGGAAGCAGGAGCGGATGTTAATGGCTGACCATGCTAGGGAGCACTTACAGGATCAAATGGAAAAATCTATAGAGATAGCTGATTGGTAACATAGGGCGTGGGTGTAGAAGTGCTACCCGGCCCGTGAAGAGAAAGGAAAAAGCTTTCTGGAAGGGGGAGAAGAGGGCGATTCTCTGCTCGATACCATGTTGGAAAGTCCTTGTGCTTATGACCCCATGTACCCTGCGCTGACACCCCCTGCCCCACATGCAGCTGAATCAGCCATGCTGCACACTCCTGCCTCCACCGCCCCTCCTACTGTTCCCCCGTCACACTGACCCCCCCTATTTTGACACCTATGACACCGACTGCGCACACTACCCCTGTCCTCGCCATGGGAATGACAACGAGTCCCCACCCGCCCAATCCCTGCAGCGTTACCCCTGCCCACTCCTCTTCCCTTCTTCCCCGTGGTCTATGGTTAAGCAGGATTTATATAGATTATTGAATTCCCCCCGACAGGATTCCTTATGCTCTGCAGTCAGCTTTTCGTCCCTTCGAGAAGATGACCTGCAAAAGAAACAGTGTGAATGTTAGATAAATAGCGGGAATATTTATCCATTTAAAGAAATATGGTCCACCTTTTCCCAATGGACGATAATGGAACAGACCACCTTGGCTGAATACATGTGTACCTTGGTTATGCAGAGATTCGAGAATTCATTTATGCAGATACCCGCCGGATTAGTAGATCTCAGGTCACAAATAAAAGAGGTGATGTGCAGGGAGAGGGGATATTTGTCGCTATGTCTGCTTTGATAGCTTACAGTGATATGACTGCCTTCCCCAAACCCCCTCTGGAGACAGCTATGCCAATGAGAGAGGCGGCGACTGTCTTTGATAACGCACTCACCGATGCCCAAAATAATGCCAGAGGGCCTGTTGAAGCCCACTGGCGTAGGCTATGGGTTCATGTCCCTTGAAAAAGGTCAGAAGTAATGCAGTTGAAAGGGCAGTTACCTGATCCTAGAAAATATCTGGCTGCCTTTTACAAAGAATTAGGCCAGATAATATCTGCTGGTACACTTATTCTTGAAGACATCGACTTGCTCTTTGGTACGGTCGTTCCTACTGAAATTTGGGATAAGATTCAACATACTGACCATGAGGTAGAGCTGGGAGGTAAATGGGCTAATCTAAGACTAAGGTACTTCTACAGAAGGCTTACCCTCCCCGAGGTCCCGATGCCCGTGGGAATTTCAGACCACAGTCCCAACCCCCTCCGAGGGCTCACCAGTCTACCCCCTCAGGCTCTCAATGCACAGAAACCCTCCGAACAGATCAGTATGCTTATTGTAAAGGGTACGGTGATTGGATGGATGAGCGTCCCGTATTAGCTGGAAACATCCGAACAGGAAAGACTTGGCCTCGTGCTCCTAGGGAGGGGAGGCCAACTAGGGACCATGGCCCGCCCCATCTGCAGGACAAAGAGCATAGATCCAGGAATGACGCCCCTATCCGGCAATGCCCGGCCAATAGGTTTGATGGAAACAAAGCAACACACGCTTATTACAATGATGATTATGATGAAGTTGATGAGACAGGGTTCTATCAAGCATAAGACAGCCAGGAAAGGGGTATTACTAGAGTGCAAATTCCAGTGGATCAAAGGGGCCCGTATGTTCAAATGTCAGTTATGGGGAACGATCAGAACTTTCTTCTGGATACTGGGTCCACCAGGTCTTCTATTGCACGTCTGTTAGTCACGGAGGCACCCCTTTCTGGCAATATGAATGTCTCAGTGGGTTTTGCAGGAACACCTGTGACTAGCCCTGTCCCCGAAACCCTTCCCCTCGATATTGACCCTGCACATGTTGATGCTCCCTTGGTCCTTACTACAGGTTGCAGTGAAAACTTGTTAGGCATGGATTTACTGAAAGCTCTGTATCCGACCATATCATGTAGTCCCGAAGGTGTATCCCTAACAATTTCTCCCACCACAGCTTCCTATATGTACCTGTCCGGTCCCCTCCCAACTGCTTGCAATCTTTACCTTCCTCCCTCTGGGCATCATCAGACACTGATGTAGGGTGTCTCAACATATCCCCTCATGTGGTACACACACATCCAGCTGCACTTCTCCCCCGCCTCCGACAGTATCAACTACCCGTGGAAGGATAAATGGCCCTTTTAACAATAATATCTGAATTGATGGACAAGGGCGTAGTGCAGGAGACACGTAGTAATATCTGTAACAGTCCCATTATTCCGGTTGTAAAAAAGACCAATGGAGATGCTCTCTCCCCTAAAATATACAGATTCGTGATTGACCTGAGAGCCCTTAACAAAATAACGATCTCCCAATACCCTGTTGTCCCCTACATTACAGCCCTCTTGACGATGGTCCCTTCTGACGTCATGCACTTTCCTTTCTTAGACCTGAAGAATGCCTTTTTCAGTATTCCCATACATCCTGAAAGCAAAATTTTGGGGGGTTTCTCCCTTGGTGGGTGGAGCTTTAGATTTTGTCACGCCCCTCAAGGCTTCACCGAGAGCCCCAGTATCTGTAGCCAAGCTCTCAAAAGTCAACTAGTTTCCTTGGAACTCCCTGATGATTCCACACTGCTGCAGTATGTTGATGACCTCCTCATTACTGCAAATTCCGCCCGGCTTGTAAAGAGGCTACTCTCTGTTTGTTATGCCACCTTGCCCTCCATAACCACAAGGTCTCTTTAAAAAAGCTTCAGTTTTGTCAAGAGAAGGTGACCTATTTTGATCATCTCCTCTCGAAGAAGGGAAGGCAGCTCACCGCTGATCGTGTAGCCGTTACCAATGCTATGGCGGCCCCACGGACACAAAAGCAGGTGTGAGCCTTCATAGTTCTAACCTCATACTGCAGACAGTGGATTTCTAATTTTTCGGCCATGGTCAAACCTCTTCTTGCACTCACCACTAAAGACATATCAGACAGTTCCTTTCCATGGACTTGAAAGGATACGCAGGCCTTCCAGGATTTAAAAAGAGCTCCAGACTTAGGTACTCCTGTTTATAACAAACAATTTTTTCTTTTTGTACATGAGACGATGACTGTGCATGCGCTGTCTTAAACCAGATATTCAGAGGTCACCATCGGCCATGAGCCTATTTTTCAGCCACCTTAGATCCTGTTGCGAAGGCTCTCCCAGGGTGCCTACGGGTGACAGCTGCAGGTGCACTCATGGTTCGTCAAAATGCAGGGATCGTCATGAACCCCCCCTTGATTCTGATGGTTCCAAATTCTGTGGATACCCTCCTTAATAACACCAAGATACACTACCTCACAAGCACACGACTCACAGAATATGAATTGACACTCTTTTCCAGCCACATTAACATCAAGAGATGCACTGTATTCAATCCCGCCACCTTACTCCCACTGGACACTCAGATGCTTTTTTAGATCCACATGGCTGTATATTGAGGACAGAGGAGGAGACTAAGGGACGGGTTGACTTACAGGATACCCCGATAGCAGGCCTAGAAGGTACACTGTATGCAGGCGAATCATTTCTCAGAGGGCTAGATGGTAACACATCAGCTGCCTACGGCCTCACGACATTGGAGCAAGTAGTAGAAACAGCCCAGATTCCACAGTGCTCTGCTCAGGCTGCAGAAATAGTGGCCCTCACTAGAGCCTGCTAGTTAAGCAAAGGAATAACGGTTAATATCTACACTGACAGTCAGTATGCCTTTGGAGTGGCTCACAACTTTGGGAGACTGTGGAAAGAAAGGAATTTCCTTACTTCACATGGGACGAAAATTCAACATGGCACCCAATTCACCGATTATTAGACTCCCTGACATTTCCCAGAAAGGTAGCTATTATAAAATATGAAGCGCATAAGAAAGTGAAGGATGATGTTAGAAAAGGAAATGCCCTGGCTGACCAGACAGCCAGACAGACAGCTCTTAAGAAAAAGGAAGGAATGTATGTGGGAGGTCACGCCAGGTGGGTGGCAGAGGGGGGCATGGTTGAAGATACAGTACAGCGTGTGATCGATATTCAGTCCCATACTACCGCTAAGGAGCTGAGTATGTGGACGGAGCAGTTAGCGGTAAAGGAAATAGATGGTTGTTGGGCCCGTATCACTATGGAGAGACAATGGATGTTGCCCGACAGTCATGTGCTACCGGTAGTAACGATGGCCTATGGCCCTGCTCTAATTAGTGAGAAAGGGATATGTAAGTTGCTGGAACCCACCTGGTATAACTCAAAGATACCAGCTTATACTGAGAGGATGGTCAAAACATGCATGATTTGCCTTATGTACAACCCAGGAAAAGGTACAGTGATCCCTGGAGGAGGATTCCCCCCCCTACCTTTCCTTTTGAAGACCTCCAGATGGATTATATCCAGATGGACAGATGTAGCAATTTAAAATACGTCCTGGTGGTCGTCTGTACCTTCAGCCGATGGGTGGAGGCCTACTCTGTCAAAGACTGCACCGTTTTCACTACCGCCAAAATACTACTGAAAGAATACTTCCCATGATTTGGTTTGCCCCATTTGGTCTGGAGTGACAACGGGACACACTTCACAGCTCAAATAATGGAGTATGTCTGTTCAGCATTGGGTGTGAAACAAAAATTTCATGCAGCTAACCACCCCCTGTCAGCAGGTCTAGTGGAGGTGTACAATGGTACCCTAAAGACTAAAATGGCCAAGATTGTAGCCGAGACAGGTGTCACTTGAGTTGATGCTCTGCCCCTGGCTCTGCTGTCTGTCAGAACAACGGCCTATACCAGGTTAGGACTATCTCCTCATGAAATTGTGTTCGGAAGGCCTGCCAATGTGTGGGGTGTTCAATGGCCCCAGAAACTGTCTGATGTTGAATACCCTGTGTTGACTGATTATCTGTACAGTTTGACTAACACCTTTCATACTCTTTACCACCAGGTGCATGAGGCCATACCTGACAAAAGCGAGGGCCCAGGACACGTTATCCAACCTGGCAGCTGGGTTCTGATTCACAACTTTCAACGTACTAAGAGCCTCGAGCCCCGCTGGACACAGCCCCATCAGGTGTTACTGGCTACACGCACTGCCGTGAAAGTTGAAGGTCGGAAGAACTGGATCCATGCGACGCACTGCCGACGAGTGCCTCTGCCTCTCCCGTATGATCAGTGGGTGAGAGAAGCACGAGGAGACTCAGTGACATTCAGCGACGCAAGATTACATTTCACATCTACGGAAGCAGAGAGTGACAGTATACTAAAGGGAAAGGTGGAACACTCCCCTCACTCTACTCAGCATCAGGAACAATTATTGCCTGACCATACTGATCCTACTTCTACCCGATATAACTTGCGTTCCATAAGGAAGGCTTGCCCTTGACTTCGCTCAGGTACGCACAGGCTGTAGGGCTGTGATCTCCCGGCTAAGACCGGTGCTGGTATGTCAGACTGAGGTATGCCCCTAGGGCTCTTGGCACCTGCATCCAGTGAAGCAACCACCAATCACAGACAGCCGCTACTGGTCCCTGGCTTATTACAATGGCAGCTGTCCAATACACCCAAGTCCAGAAACGATATGTCAGTCTCCTACATGGCAAGTGCTCCGTTGCCCCCGTGGTGACGCTGTTTGTCTCAATCATCTTGTCTATGATTGGTTGGATGTTACTGATCTACTATCCTGTTACCCCACCAACTCCTACCCC
Organism: Lissotriton vulgaris; assembly: GCF_964263255.1. Classification (NCBI taxonomy): domain Eukaryota; kingdom Metazoa; phylum Chordata; class Amphibia; order Caudata; family Salamandridae; genus Lissotriton; species Lissotriton vulgaris. The sequence goes on along the minus strand of NC_141695.1, from coordinate 742,057,489 downwards.
GACTCCTGCAGAGCATCAGTATTTCACGTTACCCGCCCACGAATTACCCCGCCGTGCAGAATTTTTCAATAACACCTTTGTCCAGATGTTACATCATCATCAGCTGATCATAAATACTTCCAACTGCTGGGTATGTGGACTGATGCCACATACTATGACACAACCTGTCCCATTCTTCCCATATCCTTTTTCCATTTCTGGGTCCTGTCTTGCATGGTGGATGTTGATGCAGGATGCCTATACTATTATTGCTACTGCCAATTCTGTCCTTGGAACATTTCGAGATGACTTCTGGCGAAACAGGTCTGTCAATACCAACACCCCTTTTTTGCCCGACCGGCTCATCAACATTGCTATTATTAACGGATGAACTCGGTGAGATGGTGGTATTTAACTCAACTTCTCGACAAACGTTTACCAAATTTCATGCCAGAAGGCTACTACCTGATTTACGAAACACTCTGAATGTTATAAATGTGCGGGCCGTGTCTGCAGCCATGGCTTGGTAACTAAGAAAGTTGGTACTAGTATCTGTAATATCATTAAAACTTTAAACTCTATGTCTCCTCCAAAGTTGGTGGTGTCCCCCAACACTTATTTGGTCTGTGGCACAGCAGCCTACACTTTGCTCCCCCGTTACTGGTCTGGTACCTGCTATCTGGCCTTCCTCCTTCCACCAACGCATTCTACCCATGAGATTACCACCTGTTGATGAAGGGCACTTTGCGCCGCTCACATACGGGTGTCATATCGACCGAAAATACAGTAGGTCAGGAAGCCAGGGACTTCTTTAAGGGTTTCTTTCCATTCTGATGCCCCATGGCAAACAGTCGGGCTATACGATGACTGACCTGGGTCCTTGAGGCCACCATCACAGAAATAGCTGGTGCCCTCTCCAACATCACTGCAGAGCTGCAGGCAAACCGCCTTGTAACATTTCAAAATCATATGGTCCATGACATCGTCCTCGCTGATCGTGGTGGTGTGTGTAAATTGATTGGCTCCAGCTGCTGTGTGTATATTCCAGATCACGCACCCACAGTATATGATGCCATCCAACGTCTGCATTACCATTCATCAGGATGAAGGCAACTGGTCCCTCACAGGCTGGATCTGGGGCCTCCTTTCCTAATGGGGATGGAGGGTCCTCATCTTCCTTGCCTTGGGATTGGCTGCGCTAGTCTCCTGCTGTTTGTGCATTCAGTGCCTGCCAATGCTCTGTGCAACGTGCAACGTGTGTTCAGGCTCTCAAGCCTCAAGCCTCTAACATTCACGACACCAGTGTGAGGATGATGCTCCAACAAGAAACAGATAATCTCATTAATATCAACGTTTCCTAGGGTATTTGCCACTCAATGGCAAAAGGAGGGTCTGAGGAAAAGCCTCTACACGATCCTCCTGGTCGTTTCTGCTGATGTCTGATGAAATTCTCACTGTCACGACCACCCTGCCCTTACTGCTCCTTGTGGTTGAGCCAATTTCGAAAAAGGGAACAAAGAATTGGCCTCACCACCCTCGGACTGAACTCCTGCACACATCCATCCTGTTTCGCAAGACTTGGTCACGCCACCGTCCCAGAACTTGTTTCTTTCACATATCCTGTTGTTCAAGATCTGTCTGTTCTCTCACGTACATATCCTGTTTTGCAAGTCCGGTCCGTGATCTTTTGTACCATCTGTTGCAGCCCCCGTCTTGCCTGAACAAAGAATGGTGTAACTGCATTTTGACTCGGGGGCGCCAGGCCCCCACCCAAACTGGATTCTGAAGGTGGGAAATGTGTACATATGGCCTGTAAGCTGCGGAGTGAAGCAGCAGCCTCCTCTGTCTTGTCTCCGACGAGCTTGGGACTTTGTTCCATAGCCCGGGCTATTCGAATAAAACTTGGTTCCTCCTGCAGATGAAGGCTCCAGTGTCTCCTTTTTCTATATAAGGAGGGTGTGGAAGACTTGGGCGGTTCCCCTGCCGCCGAGACCCAGTAAGTGGGTAAAAAGGATTCTTCAAGAGGAAACACAGGGGTGCACCATATTCTTGTGATTCCTGCATTACATTTTTTTTGTGTGTAAATATTCCCCCAAGTCTTGCGATGATTATCGAACATTTTCAATGTTTTGTACCCACAATTAGACATTATAAACCCGCCTAATTTGTTTGAGGAAAACTGTTGAAAAAGAGGCAAAACATGATGCAGGCTGATGAGCAAAGACAGGTACCACGTTATGCATCATTCCGACCTCTGCAATTCTCAATAGCTGGGTAATGCCACACCCCATGAAAATACTGCACCCTTAGTTAGTGCCTTATCAACAATTTGCGATAATTATTGCAAAGCGCGCTTAGCGATGTTTTTCATTGCCTGCTATCGCTGGATTTCCTTGTAGTGATAGCGCAGTATTATCAACGCGTATCGCAAAGGCAATAAGAAATCCAGCTATAGCGTGTAAAACCAGCAATAGCGTGAGAATTCCAGCGATAAATTAACTGCGCTGATGGAAAGCTTGCTAATAGGCAAGAGTGTACTTAACTTAACAATCCACCTCCCATTGACAAGATGGTTAAGTCAAGTTTTTTTCAGGTGTTAATTTCCAGCGATAAGCACAGTTAGCGTGACTTTTATTTTTTTTATTTTTGGGGAACCTTTATTATTACTTCAAGCAAATACAAGCATGGGCCTACAGCCACCCCGGCCGGCCGCTAGTCAAGTCGTAAGTACAGCAAATCAATGTGGGAAAATATAGCAGCCCGAAAACCGGGGTCTAACAAGTGTCCAGGATATGACTTGTATTCAAGCGTACTGGCCGAATTTCAGGATTCATGAAGGTTCATTTTACAATAAAGAAAAACTAAGAATCAATGCCATACGGTCATACATGGTCCTACAATAACAAGCATGAATCAGGAAATCCGCAAATAGTGCAAATACAATTGAAGTATTGGGGGTAAGGTATACGAGTCAGGATAAATGTAAACACAAACCCGTTCCGTAGCAAAGCTGCACCCCACCCCTCAAAACGAAACATACTGTAGGAAACATGAAAAACGACGACACCAAAAATGAAGAAAGACAAAAGGGCCATAGAAACAAATAATGGACAAATTAACAAACCCCATCCCCCTACCCCCCACCCTGCTCCCCTGCAGAAGGCCACGGCCTACCCCCCCCCCCAGCAGCGTGCCTGTCGCCCTAAATGAGAGACCCGAAATATAGAAAAAGAGAAGAAGAAAAAAGAAGAAAAGAAGAAAAAGATAATGGAGAAGGGCCCTCGATCTTGCCACCCGGCCCCCCCACCCCCATGCCCAGTAAACATCCTAAAAGCAAAATCAGAATAGCCATGGAAAACATTAATCACCAATAGCACCGTCAATAAAATCCCCGCTGAGTGTCCCCCAAATCACCGTCAGCCAACAATAGGTCCACTGGATCCTAGATGGTATCACCCCTGGCCTTGTCTATCAGTAGTACCAACATACGTCCACTTATCACTCGGCATACAGCGCAGCGTGGAGGGTCCAAGTGATCCGGACGGACCGGGCCGTGTTATTACTCCATGGGAATTCAACAACCGAAACCCAGCCGAATATGTATTGCGGAAATCCGTCTGTTTTGGTATCGACCCCGAAAACATCCTCAAGTCCGAACACAGTCTCACCATCCAGGGAGAGAGAGTCACACCATCCGGCAAGCACCGAGACGTCGCCGGGGCAGCCCAAAACATAGATCGGCGTTGTTTCCCCAGCTGCTGATTAGATATGTGCCCCGACGAGTCACTCACATGTACTACAGATCTGTCCAAGGCGATCTCATGAACCGGTTCTTCCAGCGTCTCCACGGACCTAGGCGTAGCTGGAGCACTCTTCACTGACATAGAGGCGGGCACGTCGGCACTTCCTTGAGATCGAACTGTGCCCGTGTGGAACGGCGGGGCAACAATGGCGGCCATCCTTCTTCCCAGGTCCCGGGCGTTACGGATCAGGGTTGCATGCAGGGCCGTTAGAGCAGCCAATATATCTTTGGACGTGGGCTCTTTCTCGTGCCGCCAGACCCCTGAACTCTCCCGCACGGCAGCTTTTCTACCCAGATGTGATCTGCGTAAGAGGGTGCCAGCCGCCATCTTAGCTGATCCGGCCTCGTCCCTCTTCACCTCACCTCTGGACCGGGCCCCACACCAGGGCGCAACAGGATTCACAGCGAGGACCCAGAAAGTCAAGGCAGGCTTCCCAGGGAAGAGCCGCCAAAGGGCTAAACAAAATCTCTGCCGCTCCCCGGGAGCCGCCCGCCGATTCCGGGGGAAGTCCTTAGTTATGCCTGGACACAACACTGGAAAGGGGGCCAAATATCGTGCACTCCCCTCGACCCTGCTTTGCCACGCATCCCCACGAGTCACTCCGCTAGATGGACTGGGTCGTCACTGTCGCCATCGGCCCATCAAATCTCCGGCGCCCTCCGGACGACTCCTCACCTCCACCAATGGCCGCTGTTGTCACAGTCGCGGCCAGCTCCGTGAGGGCCGCAAAACAGTCGGGGACATTTCTTCGGGCCTGCCGCACGTAGAAGCCTCAGGAGCAAACGGTCAGTGAAAGTTTTCCTTCGCCTACTTAAATATGCCGTTACGGCTCAGGATAGTTGCCAGGATGTATGCGCAGGGTGAGAGGGCTCACGGAGCCGAGCGTCTATGCGGCCATCTCGGTCACTAGCTTGGCTCCTCCTCCAGCGTGACTTTTCTTATCGCTTCGCGGGCATTGATAATAGAGTGAAGTTGTGTTTGCAACTGTTTCAATGGAGTTTATGACAGGAAAGCCTACTTTGCATGTCATTAGCGGTTTATATCTCTGGCATGCAAAGCGAAAAGGAAAACAGCAAATATCGTCAGAAAACAAGCACTAAAGCTTGTTTGCGAGTACTTGTTTATAGTGCAATATTAAAATCACCGCTTTATCGCCGGGAAGTGCCGCTAAACTAGCGAAAACTTGCTTGATAATATGCCCAAAGTCTTTAAAGTGATGAATTTGAAGACTCTTTGGAAAGAGTTTAGCCCCACATGTATGCTATCAGGACGTGGCAGAGTGATTCAATGACCAAGCCAGCTAGAGACCCACATTTTCGAAAATGTTTAAAACTTTCATGATTTATTTATTTATTTATTTATTTATTTATTGACATTTGTAGAGCGCGGCGAATACCCGTGGGCGTCTCGGCGCTGATTGGGGTTCACAATGACAAGAACGAGCAGAAACGGATATTTTGTTTTAATACCGCCACGATTACAGTTAATACATGCTCACTCATTAGCCGTAATCATATAGTTTGATATCCAATGCTTCCAGCATATTCCTTAAATCTTCCTTAAGTCCCTTCTCGTCAGGTGGTAGGAGAAAAGTACGCACTCCCACGATTTAAAGCCCTTTCTGCTTAGGACAGATTTCGGGTCCCGTTTTTCATTTCCCCACTCCTGTATGGTGGGCGAGGATTCCTTCATTTCTGTCTCGAGGCTTAAACTTGTTGACCTCGCCAGGCGCTACAGTGTGCTATTCAGCTGCACCTAAAAATAGGGCATTTTAGTGAACATGTTTTCTACCCGCACCACAAATGTTTCCCCTCTGGCGAAAGGTGCGTTTGGTTTACTCTGTCTGTCCCTACGGTTCCCAAATGTGTGTTTAATGACAGGGGTTGCTGGGGTATGCCATCACTTTCTTTGCATCTCAGAGGAGGGGAGCCAGCAGGGATGTATTTACTTCAATCACGATTTCAAATGGCACCGGCACATCACAGAGCGTTCCTGCTGTTATCTCTCTATGCCTTTGCTCCTCCCAGGTAAATGTACTAATATACACCTTCGAATACATTATGCAACTGTATCAGTAATTTGACATAAAAAGTATTTACCAGAAAAAGATATCTCTTCTTTAAATTCTAACTTCAAAAAATGTAACAAATATATTCTCTTCTCGTTTTAAATGTGTTTTGAAATATATAGCAGGAGTGTCTTCTTTCCTAGAAAACCAGGTTGCAACAGAAGTATAAAAAATGAACACAGAATGCCCCCTTTAGTAGCACTTATTGGCACCCCACAAAGTCCTCAACTACTGTAACCGTCGCCCCCCTCCAAATAACCATCCACTTCCCACTCTTATGCCTTTCCCACAACTCCTGAGCTCACCTGCCCCACCCCTGCACCATTCCCTGTGTTTAACGTTCCCTGTCCATGGTCCCACGTGCATCATCCCTATCAGTGTGTCATGATTCTTGTTCCCTTCCCAGCTCCTCATTTCATAATCTCAACTGGGTTAGGAGGACGGTAAACTCACAGGTGGTCCAATTACCGTCTACAGGAGGCCCTGCTTGCCAGCAAGGTAAATACCTGTCTCATCATAGATATTACTACATCTTCCACAGTAAAACTATCACTCTTTCAATCGATTGAATACATTATCTCTCATTGATTCCATTAAATATGTCTGGCCTTGGATAAATACGCAATACATGCCCTTATTAATTTATTTCACAGGAGCCCATGTTATATTTTGCCACCTCTGTGATGTACATCGGTGTTGCCGTTGTCTGAGTACTTCAAACATATATAGATATATAGTAAGTAAGTAAGTAAATTTTTTATAAAGCGTGTGAATGCCAAGCCGTTTTAGCGCTAGTGTGTGTTACTACCTGTCTGAAAAACAGGGAGGCAAATATTTAGACCCCAAAGGATAAAGCGAAGTCTTCAAGGATTTTCTAAACACTAGCCTACTTATTTGAAACCTCAATGTGAGTGGCATGGTGTTCCACAGCATACCGCCAAAATGGAAACAAAGTCTGCCCCCCCCCACTCCCCTCCTCCCACTTTGTCATCTTGGCCCTGGGGATGACCATCAATCGAGCGGTGGATGATCTAAGATTGCGTCAAGGGAAATGCACCTAAGTGACTTCTGAAGGTCAGCGGAACAAGAACCATGGTGGGCCTTGTGAAGGCTGCACAAGATCTAAAAATTCACCCTAGCTTGGACCGGCAGCCAGTGCAAGAACCTGATGCTCTTTGATACAGGACTAAATTTAGGGATTTTTACTAATAAGCGGGCTGCCGCTTTCTGCAGAGATATTACACTACAAGGTCAAGAGATGAAATAGCTTCTCCAAAAAAACAAGTTTTACTATGCACTGTTTCCCATTTCATTTGATGTGCTGAAAAGGTCAAGTAATTCAGTTAATGCTGCTTGTGAATGGTCGGTCATCAGGGTACTCTAATTTACTGGAAATACTGTTCTATGTACTGCTTCAATGAATCTCTTTATATGGGGCTCTATATGTATTTTATCTTTTTAAGGTCCAGCCTTCTAGCTGCAATGCGCTGTCTGTTGTGAGACAGTTTGCGACTTACCACGAAAAACAGAGGAGCTTGGAGCCGACCCATTGCTTACAATTAGTTTGTTTTGCTGTCACTCTCATTTGCCTGCTTCTTCGAAGAGGCCCGATCAGGCCTCTTCGTTCAGCATCTACCTATCTTCTCCCTGTTCCTCGCACCAGAACAGTTGCTTGGGGAGACAGACGTTTCCTAGTAGCCACTGCGAGGCTTTGGAACACTCTCCCTTTTACCATCAAGACCAGTCCGACGCTTTTAATTTTTCGAAGACAACTTAAAACCTGGCTCTTTGAACAATGATCTTCTTCAGCATGTTCTATCATCTGACAATCCTCTGCGCAGAGACACCTTCGGGTATTTGTGCGCAATACAAATTCAATAAACATAAACATAAACATAAACATGTGTGCCCTAGATTATCTATTTTGTGTTTATCCCTCTTATGGAGCATCACCTCTTTACCATATCTTTTGATTGGCTAGATTGTCTGCTTCTACCACTTGCTTTTCAAGCACTACTTTATTTTTTGTGTTAAGCGCTATATGAATGGTCGTTCTTTTGAGCTGTCATCCTTGTGTCCTCCTCCCCTGAACTCTATGTTACTCTCTGTCACACCTATGGGCTACTACCCATCCTCTCTGCTATGCAGATTTTCATGTGCTTTTCCCCTTCTTCCCCTTCTTCCCCATGCCCTCTGTGTTGCTTCTCCCTAACTTGGTCCTCCATTTCTCTCTAGTTATTGCTTCTCCTCAGCTGTGCACTCTGCATTTATTTCTGCAAAGCCCGGTTTTGCATCCGCTGCCCACCCTCCCCTGTATTACTTCCCCATCCGATGTTACATCGGCATCCTACTGTCTCCTCAGTGTTGCTTTCGTGTCCCATGTTTCTTGTGTTTCTGCCAGCCCACCCCCAAGTTGGTTCCACCCCTGAAGTTGCTTGGGTTTCCCCTAGCTTGCCCAGTGTTGATTACACCCCCCACTGTTGCATCCACTCTGCACTTCCACCACCTGCTTTTAAAAAAACAAAAAATGCTATTACTCATTTTTAGGTTTCGACCTGGCGAGGGCACGCAGTGCCCCGCCCAGATCGAAAACTTTTGTCAACAGTATGGATGTTCGGACCGCCTCTGTTTCCCATTGGCTAGCTCCATAAATGGACGCTAGCCATTGGGAGACAGAGGCTGTCAATCACGCTTTCCCGTGAAAACGCGATTCGGGGGCGTTTCTGTGTCTTTTTTTAAGTACCGCCCTCTCCTCTTCCCATTGGCTGGAATTTTACCTTCCAGCCAATGGGAAGGGGAGAGCGCGAAAAACACGCCCCCGAATCTGCCGGCCAGGACACCCCCGTGACGTCATTCCCGGGCCGCGCTGTGATTGGCTGCCGGCCCGGGACCTGACTTGTTCTTAAATTGTTTCTTAAATCGCTCAAACACAGCTGAGTTCACAAGCACAGAAAGAGAAAACCTGATACTACTGCCAAACAGACAGGAAATTGTAGTAGACCTTGCAAGCAGGGAAGCGTTGAATTACGCCAACCGCCCAATCAGCTGTCCGGGCTTTTGCTATGTGCGCTCTACTCTGCCTTCTTCGTACAGTAGACAGAAGAAATGCACTGCACGGAAAGACGGGCTGTGCACCGAAAGCATAATGTTTTTGTCTAACCGCTGCAGCCATCTGGATTCATCCGAGAAAAACCCCGCAGCTTTTTTTACAACCGATGTTCGGCTTCCTAACACAGGGATTTCAGTATGATTTACAATGGAGACACAAGACTGCAGAAAGGTGTGTTTTGAAGGAAGTTCATGTTACCCTTATTTTCCAGTCTTTTCATTGTCAAGTAATGTAGCGGTATTTGTTAGGGATAACATATTTTAAAAGTGTGAATTTAGTTTCAACGGAGATGGCATAAAGACTGTAGCTTTATATTTTTCTTCATGCCCAGTACCAAACAGTACACTTCCTGTATTCCAGTCTAGAGGCTAAGATTACTGTATATGCAAATGCAGTGTTGTCAAAGTTGTTTTTTTGTAGAATTATAATTAGTTATTTGTAAAAGTCGAAGGATACACTATTGAATCTTTCATGGGTACATTTGCCGTACTCTGCTAATTTGATCGGTTCGAGCAGGCCTATGTTGTGTCGTGTCTGTTGTCACCTGTAATGTATGCTCAGATTTGTTACATATCATAAGATGTAAAACGGAATCAAGTTGAGCATCATTTTCATAATTCTTTTGCACACATCCCAGTTAAGTCCTGTTTTATGAAAATAAAGTCTGTGCCATCGTGTTATGATAGACTTGGATGGAAGCCTGTTTGTTGACTATAAACTTGAAACAAAGGCCCCACTATTTGTTTTAATTGTTTTAGTATTGTGTGCATCGAAAGATCACTCGAGCACTACAGCATTTGAAATTAACTTGATACAAATGTCAGCTGCTGGCATAAACTTGAAATTAAGTGGTGATGTGTTTAAATAGGTCGTTGGCTTCCACTGTATCAGAAAGGAAACGCAGTTCTCGAATCGATATGCAACATTTCCACTTGAATCTCTATTTATTATATTGGTGCAGTTCCAAGGATCATTGCTGTGTGTTGTATTGCATTTCACTGTATGGGAGCAGTATGTCGGTATTTGTTGTTAAATAAAGCTGCTGTTGGAAAACATCTACAGTTGGAGTTGTAATCAGCCTATTCCTGTTTTTGACCTGTATGGCTGTTATGCCATTATTGGTTAACATATTTCCTACAGTAATTTTCAAAGAGGATTTGTGACAGACTTCTATATTCATTAGCTTATTTTGCTTCATAACCTTCAGCAGTTGGCTTGAGACCTTGACAGTCACATCTTGGAGTATTTCAGTCTCGTGTTTTTATTTTTATTGGATATTTGTTTGTGTCCTTTCGCCTTCATTGTCATGCCTTAAGGGCTGTTTTGTAGACTGACAAAAGCAGCTGAAAAACATGCATCGGAATGAAAGCAACTCTTCTTTTTCTGTAGTATCCATTTTTCAGATGCTTTTGTCTGCGCTCGCCCCTGTATACAAACACAAGCATTAGTAAAGCGTTCATTCGAGCCCACCAGCTCAGACAACATCATGTTATTGTTTTCTTGACCCACTCTTTTGTGTAGCGTGAGGCCGTGGAAATACTGCTTTTGTTAACAAGTGCTTATTGCCAGGGAACCATGCGGGTGGACGGCGTCCCCCCACTTATTTTACGGGGAGCTCGGTAACTGGAGAAAATCGAGCCACACATTCACTCTTTGGCCTCTCTGGGGCGAGATCGGAGCTCATTCATAATGCTGCTCACACGCTGGCTTCTCTGATGCAATCGCATCTAAGGGGTGAGCGAGGGTAGGTAATTAGTCAGATGGTGCTAGCCACCTTTCGTGAAGTAACTTCCTGTTTTGACGTCAGCGTCCCCCCACTTCTTTTTTTATTACTTGTGCCCTGCTTCTTGCTACTAGGATGCCTTTAGATTACCGACAAACTAGAACTGTCTTTCAGGGACGTAACATAGGCCCCCGCGGTGCGGGGAGCGAGCTGCAGGGGGCACCCTCAGTACAGTACACAGACCTGAGCCCTCTGGATTAAATCCAGAGCGGGGGTCCCTCCGTGTTCATTGCAGGGGGGCCCTTAAACTTATGTTACACCACTGCTGTCATTGCTAAAGATATGACACATGTCCTCATTGAAAACATGAGATCTAGACTGGTGTGCTGTTTTGTAATAATGGTCTCTTTGCAAAAAATGTATTGAAGTTGTGGTCTGGGCCGAAAAGATGGCATGTTGTCCAGGGCACTGTTCGTCTTTGATTTAGCTTCATGAGTGCAGGTGAACACTAAGCAGTTGTACTATTACACATACTTTTGTACCACTAAACATACTTTGAAGATTTTCATCCCAGGATAAAATGTAGGAAAATAGAACGGATGCTTAAGGAATTGCTACCTTGCATGACTACAACTTGAATACAGAGCTTGATGACCACACTTTTGTCTCTTTGTGGCAAACTGTGTCATATGTTACATCACAAGAAAGCAAGACATACCCACTGAGATGAAGAGAAAGCACATGCCGGGAGATGAAAAGATAAAGGTTAGGAGAGAGAACAGTGAAACAATGTGTGGGGATTGAAGAAAGGGAAAGATGATAGGAAGAGTAGACGGAGGCAAGGAGAGGAAATGTAAACCGAGTAATGACAAGGCTGACCTAAATCGAAAAGTGGAATTATTAAAGAGGTAGTATGATGTTACAACGCATTCCGTTGTAACGCATGCCTTTCCCACGCATGCGTTACAACGCAAATGCCATTCCCACGCATGACCTTTACCACGCATATTTTTACAACGATTTTCGTTGTAAATTCATGCATGGTAAGGGCATAGTCTTGGTAAAGTTTATTCCCCCACCCCTAAACCCTTCTTACAAATACCCCTTCCCTGCCCTTAACCCTAGAATCGGACCCTGCGTTGTTTTTTTTAAAATCTAAATTTCCCCTTACCTCTCCACCTCGTCTCGTCTGTCGTCTCTTCTCCATGATCTTCCTTGTTGACGTTGCACATCGTAAAGAGGAAACTGAAGTGTCTTTCCGTTTCCTCTAACGACGTCGATTGCCTCCATGATCGTTACTATCCGGTGCGGTTTTTTTTGGGGGGGGGAGACCCCCCAAGCCCCCTATGTAGGTTTCGCCTGGCCGAAGGCTGCGCACCTGTGCGCAGATTTTCGGCGCAGGTGAAATCTTTTGTTTACAATATGGGCTTCAGGAACGTCCCCGGCTCCCATTGGATAGCTCCATAAATGGAGGCTAGCCATTGGGAGCTGGATCTGTCCGTCAAGGCCGGACCAGATTCGGGGGCGTTCCCGCGATTTTTTCCCTCTCCACCCACTTCTGATCGTCATCGCTGCAGTGGGTGTGTTATTCTTCTTTTTACAAGTGTTTGTTGTTGGAGTTGGCTGCAAGATTCGAGTTCCCACGAGGCAATCCGGTAAGGAGCATTTTGTTTATAAATGTGTTTTCACTTTGTAAGCATATGTATTTTGTTCTGTGCCTGTTCCCGGCCCCCCCTCCCGCTGTCCGTGCGCCGTTCCCACCCCCCCTCCCGCTGTCCGTGCGCCGTTCCCGCCCCCCTCCCGCTGTCCTGTGCCCGTTCCCGCCCCCCTCCCGCTGTCTGTGTGTCTGTTCCGCCCCCCTCCCCGTGTGTCCGTTCCGCCCCCCTCCCCGTGTGCCCGTTCCCGCCCCCCTCCCCTTTCACTCTCCGTTGCTTGTTTGTTCTCGCTTCACGTTTCGGCCTCAGAGGAAAGATGTCAGGGTCAAGCTTGTTATTTGATGGTTTGTGAGGGCTTTGTTTACCCATTGTGAGTTTGTCCCTCGTCCGGAGCATGGACGCATTAGTGTGCCCTTTCTGTGCTCCCCCGTCTCCATTTTTGTCTGTATCTCATGTGCTTCTCTGCCCCCACCCCGTGCTCTGTGTTGCACTGTCTCGCCATGTGCTTCTCTGCCTCGCCATGTGCTTCGCTGCCTCTCTTGTATTCTTTCCTTCACCTGTGTTGCTTCCTCCCTGTATCCATGTTGCTTTGTCTCGTCGTTTTGTGTTCACTTGTGCTGCTTTGACTTGCCGTGTCCTTCTCTGCCCCTCCATTGCTCGTCTTTCCTTCACCCATGTTGCTACCCCCTGTCCGCATCCTTCATTTTCCTTCTCCGCCCGTATCCCCCGTTCTCTGTTTTGCTTCTGCTCTCAACCCTTGCATTTTTTTTTTGTAGTTACTGATCCAACTCGGTGTGTAACAAAAAAAAAGCCTATGTAATTTGTAGGAGTGCGCTTGCAATTGTTATGCACACATGTCTATCAAATGACACAGCTGTAGGCGTCAAAAGTTTTTTCTTTTCAACTCTTTAACATAAGACTTGGGCATTTACATTTGCACAGTCATCCTGCAGGCCATATTGTAGGAATATGACAAGGCCCTAACATTTACTTAGAACTCAAGAACTCATGATCATTTCTCTTATGTTAGTGATTTTATAAAGTGCAACATATACACCAGATGCCCGGACAATAAAAAGAACTAACAAAATGTGCTGCTGCTTGAGAGAGAGAGCCCGAACCTCCTGATGACCAGGTGCCATGGGATTAAACGCATAGTTTTCATCATTGCTGGTCCCAAGGCAGACTTTGAGCATGAAGGGTATGCTGTGTCTTGCTCTTGCTGAGACCTGTATACAGTAAGCAATTGCAAAGACACTTCTCCATAGGATGCAGACCCATTAATAGTTTGTGGAGGGCGATCACATGGAGCCTAAATTATAAAGCCCTGGTGGAGGCTAGTCATCCTTGGACTTGACTATCCAAACATCATATTGTTGTTAGCATCTCTTCTTATCGATACACACGAGGTAGACGTCATGTAAAGGGTGAGCTCCGGGTTCTTTTTAAGAAAGCATTTGATTCCTCTTTGTATTGCATTGGTCGTGGATAATACCTGCTGCATGTGCTTTCCTGTGGTTTCTCTTATTGCTGCTCTCCTGTTCAGCTAGTGGAGCTGATTTTGCACTGTGTATCGTGGGTGACGGGCCTGGGCATGCAGTGTGTTTTGGTATAAAGCTTCATGTGTAGGGTATGGTCGTTGAACTGCACATCATAGGCTACATAGGTGGGTGCTTGCAGTGTATTTTGGTGACATAGGTCTGCTCAGTATAGGTCACATAGCAGAGTGCTTGCAATATGTGAACGAGCTAGGTTGAATATATATGTACAAAATAAGCATGCATTCTTTACAGTGTGCAGCTGCCTGCAAATGTATACTCATTACAGAGCTCTGTGTGTGTTGTGGCTCTGTCTGTGTGGCTAGCTTTTTTTTGAAGGTGGCTCTATGTGTGGGTGGCTGTGTGTGTGTGTGTGTGGCTCTCTGTGTGTGTGCGTGTGGGTGCAAATGCAATAGGTCTCGCATTTGCGAGAGATTAAGCTATTGGCATTGTAAATGACAATGCCATTTATATATCTGTTTTCAAAACCAACACATAAATAAAAAAATTGTCATTTACAATGCCAATAGCTCTAACTTTTACAAAGGCGAAACCGTTGCATTGTAAATGCTTGTTTTTTCTTGTTAGTTACCAAAACAACTTGGACCACCCTCGCACCCAACATCATCTTTCTCATTGAGACCTGGCTCAAACTCACATCTGCTTCAGACATTCCCAAAGCGATCCCCGACGGATATCTAGATCCTCATGACTCCCGGATAAGCCATTTTAAGTTACTTTAAAGTTTTAGACTTGTTTTTGGTGTTTGTGCATTGTGATTAACATACAGACTGCTATCTTGATTATAGAAGCATTTTGCTTCCGCTTACGAACGGTGCTTAACACTGATTGGCTGACACGTGCCAATCAGCCAATTGTTGCCCTCCGGCTATTTTTGGCACACCGTAACGCGGACGCAGGGTTTCCCAGGTACTTGTTTTTAATAGTACCGGTCAGGGGCGTAACACAGTCCCCCTCAGCCCCCACGTTGCGGGGGTCCCCCGCGCTCCAGGGGCCCCTCACTCAGCAGGAGCCAGCAAGTGCAGCTTCTTAATAAATTAAATGGTTAAATGGTGCGCAGCAGCACACACCGGGACGGGGCCCCAACCGGGCCTTTCAGAGGCTCTTCAATAATTAAATGGTGCGCTGAGTATGCCAGGGCCTCTGAGGCAGAGCTCTTCATTAATTGACCACCACTGATAAAGTACATGGAGACCCCGAATAGTCACACTGAAGCTTGAAGGGAGGTTGGGGGAGGAGGGAGAGCAGGTGCGGACGGTTTCGAGGCTCGGAGTCTCAATTTAAGTGAAGACCCCTTCCTGGTTCACACGCCTACTACCCAGAGATTGGTAAACTTTTAGTAGCTGTGCTTTCTAGGTCCTCATGACTTTCGGATAAGCTATTTTAAGTTATTTTAAAGTTTTAGACTCGTTTTTAGTGTTTGTGCATTCGGTTAACATACAAACTGCTATCTTGATTATAGAAGCATTTCGCTTCTGCTTACGGACAGTGCTTAGTGTAATGTTGGGGGCCCTGGGCCTTCATGCTGGAAAGGACTGACTCAGACACAGTCAGCTACAGGGTACAACTGGCCCAGAGCACGTGCGCTCGGCCTCTTTTATTAGAACTGTGTCACCTGACCAGTGACATCAGTGGTGGGTGGGTGTTTAGTGTAGGGCAGGGGTCTCCAAACCGGTCCTAGAGGGCCGGATCCATGCCAGATTTTTAAAATTACTACATGTATCTCAATGGGGATAGCCAAAAAATCTGGAATGGATCCGGCCATCCAGGACCGGTTTGGAGACCCCTGGTGTAGGGCATACATAAAACAACTAGACTGCTGACTGTGACTCTGGGTCACTACATCCCTCCTAAACTTGGGGGAAAATGAAAACAAACGAAAGTCCAACCTGTGGGAGAAAAAGTGCAGTTCGCAAACCCCGCGACAAAGTTCAACCTGTCGGAAAGAAAATGTGCATACAATATAACACTGGACTCTATAATTTGAAGTGAGTCTCTTTCGTGGATTGCAGGTCGCAGATGGTGTAGTTACTGCATCCAGGACTCATGAGTCACTGTGGCATGGTTTGCCGTTGTTTGGCAGGTTCTATCTTCTGTCTGCGGCGCCTGGACGTTGTCCTTTGCCTTGTCTTTGCTTCACACCACTGGTGACCATTGGTAGCTGGATAGAAGGGTGATGTGATCCGAGTATTGTTTGTCTTCTCGGTTCTCCTCTTTAGTCCTGGCCCTTGATGATGTCTCGGGGCAGGCTTCAAAGTGTTTCTGGGCAGATGAAAGGAGTAGGTGCATACATCGCTCTCACTAGGATGCCCCTCTCGCCGGTATTCCTCTCTCACAAGATGTCCGGGAGGACCTCTTTGCCAGGATTCCACTGGGCTGGTGTTTTCGGTCATGTTGCTCCACCACAGCCTTCGGGCCGTGAGCGGGGCGCTCCACGATCTTCACTGTTGTGTCCTAGTTCCACCTGAAGGATTACGCTGTTGACTCTTTTCTTGCACGCAAAGCTTTCCTCTTAGTGGGTCTTGCAGACGCACCGTTGTGGACCTGTCTCTTGCGGGTCTTGCTGCCACCAGAGTCCCTTGAGGCCTTTGCTTCTTGGGCTGCCACGGGTTGGTGTGGAATGGTCAGTTCCTCAGCCGGATGTGTGAGCACTCTTGCCATCCAATCTTCCGCTCAACCCCAAAGATAAATTGTTGTCAACAGTCCAAACTTGCCCTCATCTGCGATTGCCACATGGATGGATGGCTTGTAGGTGGATATCCTTGACTTGTGCCACCAGTGTTCCTGCCAGGCCTTGTTTTCCGCTGCACTCCGGTGTTCTGGTGCATGTCGCCATCTTCTCCTGATGTTTGTGTGAGTTGGCTGGTCACACCTCTTCTCTTCTTGTGATCTTCTAGTGGCACGGTGGCACTCACTTCCCTTCTTCTCCTCCTTTCCTTTCACGACGTGGTCGGTCCTTTTCCTTTTTTCTTCAACCATCCAGGCCATCTCCGTGTGGCGTGCACTCCACACATGTCTCCCTGGTTGCGTCCTTCCCTTAGGACACGCCTTCTCTTCTTCCAATGACCAAGACCAGGCATCGCACCTTTCTTCCTGTCGCTCCTCCTTTACTTCGGGTCGGTGTTATCAGACCTCTTCTGGGTCCCGTCCATGGACCTGTTCTTGAACTTCACGTTGGACTTCATGTCAGAATATTCAGTTACTTTTGCTTTGACCTTCTGGCAGGCCTTCGCAGTCGTGACCTTCTAGCAGGTCATCTTCTCTTTTTCTTTCCGGGCGACCATCTGACTGGTCATCTTCTCCTTTTCTTTCCGGGCGACCATCTGACTGGTCATCTTCTCCTTTTCTTTCCGGGCGACCATCTGACTGGTCATCTTCTCCTTTTCTTTCCGGGCGACCATCCAACTGGTCATCTTCTCCTTTTCTTTCCGGGCGACCATCTGACTGGTCATCTTCTCCTTTTCTTTCCGGGCGACAATCCGACTGGTCATCTTCTCCTTTTCTTTCCGGGTGACCATCTGACTGGTCATCTTCTCCTTTTCTTTCCAGGCGACCATCTGACTGGTCATCTTCTCCTTTTCCTTCCGGGCGACGATCTGACTGGTCCGCGTCTGGCGGTGACTTTCTGGCAAGTCATTTTCGCTGTGACCTACTGACACGTCTCCGAGGATGCGATCCCTGGGTCACTCAAGTCGTGGTGGCGTGGAGTTCCTTCACTCCGTGCGCATTCCTGCGCAGTGCTGTTCGGTCCTGAGGTGTGGAGTTCCTTCACTCCTTGCGCGTTCTTGCGCAGTGCTGTTCGGTCCTGAGGTGTGGAGTTCCTTCACTCCTTGCACGTTCCTGCACAGTGCTGTTCTGTGGCATTGGCGTGTCGCTGTGCAACGTCACTCTGGCGCTCCTGATCTCTGGCGCTCCTGGCACATCTCGGCGCGGTGCTGGTGCTGCACTGTCCTGGCATGCGGGTGTGGAGTTCCTTCACTCCTTGCGTGTTCCTAGGGTTTCTAGCCCGTTCTTTTCCGCTTCTGGCGCGCTTCTGCGCCGTGTATTTTGTATCCTTAAAGCTATGTGGTTAGGCTTGGCGCTACTCTGATATAAAGGTCCACCTCCGAGAAGGTTATTGTGCATCCTGTTGGTGTTGGAATACACTTGATGTGTTAAAATACCCCTCACACACCAAAAGGGCCCTTGGTGTCATGCTTCATCATCGGGGTCTTCCCGCTCGGCTGCCGAACGGGGCAGTGCTGCAACAAGCGACTACGCCGGAGCACCTTTTAAGTGAAGGTGCTATGTGAGTGAGTGGGAGTGAGTGTCAGTAGGGTCAGGGGTGATATAGTGATGTTAAAAAATACCTGGCCTAGTGTAAAGAAAAAATTATTTATTAGGCACTGGCTGGTATTATTAAAATAGGTGATGTCGGAAAGGTTAAGCTAGTTAGTGGGCTAACTTTCCTGTGCGGGTCAACATGTTTCGGGGCTCCATGCCCCTTCATCAGGACCGGGGTCAGATCCCCCTGTCACTCACTAAATGTTGTGCCACAGTGCGTGTATGTACCCTAAACTGTAAGGTACTTACTCCTATCAATGTGAATTTTATTTTATTTGTTAAATAAATACACAGCCCTGAGTGACAGGGGGATCTGACCCCGGTCCTGACAAAGCGGCATGGAGCCCCGAAACATGTTGACCCGCACAGGAAAGTTAGCCCACTAACTAGCTTAACCTTTCCGACATCACCTATTTTAATAATACCAGCCAGTGCCTAATAAATAATTTTTTCTTTACACTAGGCCAGGTATTTTTTAACATCACTATATCACCCCTGACCCTACTTACACTCACTCCCACTCACTCACATAGCACCTTCACTTAAAAGGTGCTCCGGCGTAGTCGCTTGTTGCAGCACTGCCCCGTTCGGCAGCCGAGCGGGAAGACCCCGATGATGAAGCATGACACCAAGGGCCCTTTTGGTGTGTGAGGGGTATTTTAACACATCAAGTGTATTCCAACACCAACAGGATGCACAATTACCTTCTCGGAGGTGGACCTTTGTGATTACAAGTACCTTGACAAGAGGAGGACGTGCCCACCTCGGTGCCTACCAGCACCACCTCTTCCATCCCTTTTTTTGATTTCCTCAGCTACTCTGATATAGCAAGTCTCTTGCGCTGCTGGTTGCTGCAGGCTTGCCTTGGGGAGGGTTCCTCAATTCCTTGCGCTATCCCCGGCACGTTCCTGCGCTGTCTCCTGGCACGTTCCTGAAGGTTTTAGCGTGTTCCTGCGCTATCTCCTGGCGTGTTCTTGTTCTTCTGTCGGGTGTCCTCTGCGGGGAGTCTGCTGTCTTCTGGCGCACTTGGGGCCACTAGGGCACAGCTGCAGTGGTCACTCGCCCTGCTGCAGACTTAACTGGGGCTGTCTTCCCTTTGAGGTGCGCTGTTGCACCAGATCCACTGGATGGCAGTGGAGCGCTTTCCAAAGTAGTGTGCCGATATGCAGAGCGTCTCTCTTGGGCACTCTCTTACCTCGTGGATGGCTCCTTTCCCGATGGCTGCTGCTTGGGACACATACAGGCCGTAGGACGACTACCCCATCGCGCAGTCAGGGACTTTTACATATATATCTGAGTCCATGCAGTACACTGTCCCTTTGTGTGCTCTGCCTCTCCTAGCAGGATCTCTCGCCTCCGGGGCTGCACGGGGCCAGAGTTGCAGACGGCAGTATAATCACCTTACTGGGGGGTGCCTCACCTCATGCCCGCACAGCTTGCAGGCACCTACTGGTTGGGCTCCTGCTCCACTTCTCTTCTGCAGTGCCTCTTATCCTCCGGGCTGCACTGGGGGCTTTGTAATGCTCATCACCCTGCTACTGCGGCATCGGGGCTCACTCGCTACGCGGCGGGGAGGGTCGGAGCTGCAGTCTGGACTCAGCTCAGTCTCCGGGCGGTTCCTCTATGCCTCAGATGCGGGGCAGGCAGTCCCCGCTATTTTACGGTGAGTAATTTTATTCCATTAGGCTGCGCAGGGGGCTTTGCACTGCTCGTACCGGCTGCGGGCCGGGGGCTGTTTTTCCTCGCTTCTCCCGCCCGCAGCCGCCTCTCAGTTCATGCGCTGCGGTGGGGGCAGGAGTCGGTGCTGCGGTATGGGTGGCAGGATGCGCTGACGGCAGGCTGCGGGTGGGCTCCGCTGGCTCTGCTCACTTGTAGCAGCGGGTGGGCTCCGCTTTATTAGTACCTCCTTCCAGATCCTTTCACCCTCGCAGCGGCACCTTCGCTACACACATGCTGCGCGGCGGGGGACAGGAGACGCTGAGGGCAGGCCGCAGGTGGGCTCCGTTGGCCATGCTGTCCCAGGGTTATTTTCGACTGCGTTGCGCCCGGCAAGGCGCGCTGGTCATGCGGGTGGGCTCCGCATTCCTCAATTAGGGCCCGGCAGCTCTACACACACTGCGGGGTCCCTTCCTCACCGCCGCAGCGGCTTCGGTTACCTGCTGCGCGGCGGGGCAGGGGTGCTGTATGCAGGCTGCGGGTGGGCTCCGCGAGCCTTGCTTTACTACGGGATGTAGCGGCCGACGCCGCGTCGCTGCAGGCAGGCTGCGGGTGGGCTCCGCGAGCCTTGCTTTGCTACGGGGGATGCTGGCGCTGCTTCACACTGTTGGGCACAGTTAGTGTTTGTAGCGGGTGAGCTCCGCTTTATCGTGTGTTCTCGGGCGGCGCTGGCAAGCGGCCGCCATTTCCACTGTTGTGACCATTGCGGGTGGGCTCCGCTTTCAGTGCTGGTCACGGCATGGGCCTACCTTCGGCCAACGGGCCACTCTTGATCCGCGGGTGGGCTCCGCTTCAGTCACCACACGGTGGGGCCTCACTGGCGGCCGACGCGGGTGGGCTCCGGTCGGTCCGCTCACTCCCGGGCACTTCTTGCTGCGCCTCCACATGGTGCTCAGTTGCGGCCGGCACAGGTGGGCTCTGGTCGGTCCGCTGCACCTTCACGTCGCGCCGGAAGGCTCACGCTGGGCATGGAGGTGCGGGGTGGGCTCCCGGTCACCTCCTCCTGAATGTCTAGGCCCGGGGCACTGCACACGCCCCTCGGGCCTCTCGGCGGCCGGCGCCGCTTCCCCAGAGGGGTGCCCTGCACATGGGCACTTCCCTTCTTCTTTCCGGTTTTTTTTCTTTAATCTGCGGCACGCGTGGCTAGCGTCCGCCGGCCTCGTCACCAATGTAATGTTGGGGCCCTAGGCCCTCATGCTGGAAAGGACTGACGCAGACACAGTCAGCTACAGGGTACAACTGGCCCAGAGGACGTGCGCTCTGCATCTTTTATTAGAACTGTGTCACCTGACCAGTGACATCAGTGGTGGGTGGGTGTTTAGTGTAGGGCATACATAATACAACTAGACTGCTGACTGTGACTCTGGGTCACTACACTTAGCGCTGACTGGCTGACACAGGCCAATCAAATGCTAGACGGGAGGAGCCAGTTATTGCCCACCGGCTATATTTAGCACACCCTAATGCAGACGGGCAGCGGACGCACACAGCGGGCATGCGGCGGGAGTGCCAAAAGGTGCACCAAATGCATGTCCGTCTGCGCCTGTCCGTGCCTGGAGGACGCCAGGCACTCTGCCTGAGTAATTCGAGATAGGCTTCCATACTCGCTTAATGAGCTTCTGTCGCTTAAAACACAATGCTCTAGCTGTGTTAATCACACTTGGTCCCCATTGGAAGGTCCCTTTAATTGTAAACAATGTACATTTAAAATAAGGCTGGGAGGGTTGAGCTCAATACTTCCACCGAATTTCAGGTTTCTCAGCCTGAAATTCCGGTCTCTGGCCAAGCACCATGCTGAGGTATTTGACCTATTACTAGAGGTGTTTTGTTCCTAACGGAAATCTGGCTGACACTGGAGTCCTTTATGGAATCATGGCTAGCACTTTCCCAGGGCTACACAAGGTAGCAGCTAAATAGAATCGAAATAGAGGGGGAGGCATTGCAATCACTTTTAAAGAGCTCCACCACTGCAGCTTTACTAAGGAGGATATTCTCGACTGTGAAAGTGCCCTCTTCAAAATTACTCCACACCACAATCTTACAATTTCTGGCTCAATATTTATTGACCACCAGGGCCATCTAAAGTTTTTAGGGAAGAACTGGTGAACAAAGTTAACATATTGGCCAGTAAATCGGCAAACGTTACTATTTTAGGAGACCTCAACTTGCATCTGGAAGATGCCCTTAAGAAGGAGATTGCCAGTTCAGTTTCTTAGCATATTTAGAGGCCTGTCAGCTGGTACAATGCGTTTCCAACATCAAACACTCAGCAGGGCACCTGTTAGATCCTATATTTTCCAACCTGGCTTCCATAAAGGTCTCCTCTCCTCTCCCCATGGCCTGGTCAGATCATGTTCTTGTCCCTTTTTTCCTGCGATGGCAAGGAAATTCACTACAGAATTGACCACAACCTGTTCTAAAACGACCCTGGCACAAATTAGATGTAAACCCTTTTTCTGATTTACTGCTAAGTCATAAACCCCAGTTACCCTCAAACATTGATGCAGCAAACACCCTCTTTCAGGACTGTCTGACACATGCCCTGCCAAACTGAGCTATAAAAAAAGGGCGCAGTCTAACCCTTGGTTCAATGGGTCCTTGACCAACGCATAAAAAAAGCAACTTGAGCGTACTTGGAGACGCGCCTACGACCTAGAAGCAAAAAAACAGTATCACACATCTATTAAGGTATAACACAAACTGGCTTGGAGAGCCAGGACAGAGTACATTGCCGCAATAATTACAGAGATCAATAATCCC
The DNA here is from genome assembly GCF_964263255.1 of Lissotriton vulgaris. Taxonomy (NCBI): domain Eukaryota; kingdom Metazoa; phylum Chordata; class Amphibia; order Caudata; family Salamandridae; genus Lissotriton; species Lissotriton vulgaris. Next base: position 742,034,794 of record NC_141695.1, on the reverse strand, counting down.
TCCTTAAGGTTATGAAGAGTACACATTTGAGTCAGAATCACCCATCAACTCAAACAACCAGTGCGATGAGTTGGCTGTTTTTTTTGTGAATAAGGTGGAGAAGATGTACAGTAATTTCCCAGCCATAAATGCTAACGTGGACTATATGGAAGGGCGAAGGAATAGTGGACTTAATGTGGCAAGAGCACTCTCCTCCCCTATACTATCCCTCACTGACATTGAGTCTCTCAGTATTAAAATCAAGTCAGGCTCCCCAGCTGATCCTATGAAACCAGACAAACTACGAAAGTTTCACAACCATACTCTACCAGTATGAAGGGAGCTGATTAACTTGTCCCTGACCTCAGCTTCCATTCCACATGCATGGAAGCACGCTAAAGTAACACCACAACTGAAGAAACCGTCTTTGAAGCCATCCAAGCTGGAAAATTATCGCCTATATCTTGTCTTCTTGTCCTGGCCAAAGCTACTGGATTCCATGTGAATGCTGTCCTCACAGAGTTTGTAGAACTCAATGAACTACTGGACCCCTCACAAAGCGGCTTCAGGTCACGTCACAGTACCGAATCCACTTTGTTGGCAGTGACGGAGAAAATTCAAAGTAGCTTAGATGAAGGAAACTCAGCGGCTCTAATTCTCCTTGATTTAAGCGCCGCTTTTGATACGGAATCCCATGAGAGACTATTGTGCCATTTGCGGAGGATTAGGGATCGGGGGTATGGCCTTGGACTGGTTCAGATCTTTTCTGGATGGTAGAGCTTTCCAGGTCACTGTACCACCCTACTGCTCACAGGAGTATGCCATTCATTACGGAGTGCCACAGGAATCAATATTAAGCCCACCGCTCTTCAATATTTACGTGCACCCGTTAGAGGTGCTAGCTAAAGGCAAAGGGTTGTCATTAGTGTCCTATGCTGATTACATTCAATTAGTTATCTCCTTTTCTAAAAAATGCAAAAACAACCTTGTTAAATTAAAGGAGGATATGCTGGCCATTGCGGATTGGATGAGAGCAAACTGCTTTCAGTTAAATGCCAGCAAATCTGAAATACTATTATTTGGGAGAGACAGCAGTTTGTGGTCTGAACAATGGTGGCCAGATAAGCTGAAACTGGCACCCCTGCCTAAGGATGCAGTGAAAAATTTAGGAACTATCCTTTGAAACCCAATCAAAATATGTTGCAGGGACATGTTTTGGGCTTTTGCGAGGATTAAAGCCTCTTCTTGGCATCTTCGATCAAAAACCTGTCAGACTATTATCCAGGCCACGATTTTATCCAGGCTGGACTATGGTAACTCCCTTTATTTAGGCGCTAACAAATCCAGTATTTAGCACCTTCAAAGAGCACAAAATGCAGCAGCTTGCATTCTTCTGGCTCTCCCTAAATCCTGCTCAGTGTCCAAGCTTTTACCTAAGCTACACTGGTTGCCTGTGGAAAAAAGAATCCAATTTCAGATGCTGTGCATTGCTCACAAAATTCTGACCCAGCAGGCGCCCCCTGTCCTAGCAGATATGCTAGAGCTGTACTTTCCGAGATGTACCCTACGTTCAGCTGACAAGTTGTTAGCATGTATCCCCTGAGTCCTACGAGCTGGGGGATGCTCCTTTAAGGCTCTGGCATCTGGACTTTGGAACTCTCTCCCTGTTTCCATTAGCCGTATTCAGAATCACATGGCCTTCCGAAAAGCTATAACGACCTGGCTGTTCCTGGCTTAACCTCTTTTGCTGTTTCTTGCAACATATACCTGGGTAGTCAGTGGGCTAGCATGCGCTGTATAAATCCTTAAACATAAACATATAGAATCCCTCACCAGAACCTCACCAATAAGCCGGTAGGAGGAATATCCATCATCCACAAAGAGACCATACAGTGTCCCACTACCACCGGTAATACAACCACCCAAATGGAACATCTCAACTTCAAGCTCTACTGAGACGACAAGACAAAAATAAGAGGCACCCTCGCATGCCAAACCCCAAGCCCAGGCTTAAGCTTCTGCAACACCATTGCAGGCTTCTTGGCACCCCTAACCTTAGACTCCAAGGACTACATCTTCCTCAGTGAACTAAATTTCCACATCAACAACCAAAACAACAAAAACATTGCACTCCTTCATAACAGTATGAGCACCTCGCTTTGACCCAGATCATCCATGACCCTACACACTCTGCAGCACACACGTTGGACCCAATTTTTACCTCCAGCAGCTGCATCAAATACAGCCAAGTCACACAACTCACATTGACCGATCACTCCAATGTCCACCTAAACATCTCCAGCCCCCGCACCGCCTCCCCAAGATGACCAATGCCCCCCAGAGGTGGACAACATTTTCAGAGACCAGCTGGGTGAATGCCCTCAGCACCTCCAACCCTGCTACCGCCACCAACCTCTAACAGAGAGTGAAAAACTTCAACTTCTGAATCATCAATTGCACAAACAGTCTTGCCCTCATCAAGAGCAATATTCAGAGAAAACCCTCAAAAAAGGCCAGCTGGTGCACCCAAGAACACAAAGTAGCAAAATGAGACAGCAAGCAGTTGGAGAGGAGATGGCTAACCACAAAGTACACCTGAGACACAGCAACCTTTAAGTTCTAGAGAGGAGATGGAGGAAGTCAAAGAGGGAGCAAGATGAATTGGTATACCGGAAATCACACAGAGACTACCTGAATAGCTGTAAAGCAGCAAGAAGGTCACATCTGGGTGTACGTATTAGTGAGGCCAAAAATTCATACAGGGAACTTTATAGGATATTGAAGGAATTTACAAATCCTAAAGTGAGCAATGTGGCACCTCCCCCACACAAGAACTATGTGAGGACTTAGCCAGGCATTTCACTATTAAGATCGACTTGATCTATCAGTCCTTTGAGATGACCATGGCAGAATATGGAGAGTGAGATGCTCCCAAAGAACCTCGGTTGGAAGAGGGGCCCCCCATAAGTTGGACTCCTTTGACGCTATGATCACTATGCAAGTGGGAGCCCTACCCCTGTAAAGTCGGGTTCACCATCTGACCCGTTGCCACCAGCAGTAATGGCAATTCTTAGCCCAATTTTAGCAGATGCACTTTCTAAAATGTATAACATCTCGTTGGAAACTGCCATATTTCCAACTGAATGGAAAGAAGCGCGGGTCAAGCCACTCCTACAGAAGGAGTTGGCGGACCTATCCGAATTGCAGAACTATAGGCCAATATCACTCCTCCCCTGTTGTGCGAAGGTCTTGGAAACTCTGGTGAACAAACAACTGTCCCAATATTTGGAACAAAACCACCTCCTGGATCCCTCCCAGTCGGGATTTCCTGCATCCCATAGTACTGAGGCTGCATTGCTCGAAGTAACAGATACCATCAGGATGAAACTAGACTGGGGGGAGTCCAGTGATCCTTGTCCTCCTTGATCTGTCAGCGGCATTTGATACCATCTCCCACCGACTGCTGCTAGACAGATTGAGGGGGATTGGGGTGAGGGGTAAAGCTCTTGAATGGATTCAGAGCTTTTTATTGGGACATACACAGAGTATCCAGCTGGGATCATTCGTATCACAGACTAGCGGGATGGACAGGGGTGTTCCGCAGGGCTCAGTATTGAGCCCTATGCTGATCAACGTTTATGTAACATCCCTGGCGGATATTATCAGAAGGCACAGGTTTGAGACCATCTCCTATGCGGACGACACACAGCTAATTGTCCCCATTGAGGATGATATTACATCAACTCCATGGAAATTCAGAAGCTGTCTGTCTAGTATTGCCGTCTGGATGAGGAGGAACTTTCTACAACTTAACTCCTCAAAACCAAAATTCTGCTTTTCGGAAAGGCCGATACAATCTGGTCCCCAGAGTGGTGGCCTCCCGAGTTGGGTGAGCCTCCACCACGCAGGAAGTGGGCAAAGAATCTGGGCCTAAGGATTGATGATGAATTATCTATGGAAGAACAGGTCAAGATAGTGTCCGGTACGTGCTTTGGCACAATGAGGATGCTTAGGAAAATCTGTCCTTGGTTTCCTTTAGCAGCAAGGAAGATCCTAATCCAGTCACTCTTGGTGAGTCAACTGGACTATGGCAATGCGCTTCTGGTGGGTGGCCCTGAGGACCTACTGACACGTTTACAGGTGGTACAGAACACTGCAGCCCGCCTTGCCTTAAATAAGCCGCCTCGAACCCCATAGACCCCTCGGCTGAACCAATTGCACTGGCTCCCGGAAGATGCTATGTGTGGCTTTCAAATCTCTTCAGGGGAAGGGACCTGTGTATCTCAGTAACAATCTTAGGAGGTATCAGCCGGTATGACAGCTAAGATCCAGTAATGCCAACCTTCTGTGTACTCAGATAATAGAGAGAGTAACAAAGGGTGGCAGAGCCTTTTGCCATCTAGCACCGAGACACTGGAATAAGCTGCCAGTAAATATGTGGGCCTGCAGCGATTTACCAACCTTTAAGAAACCTTTGAAAACTTGGTTGTTTTAGGTGTCCCTGTCGTTTTGTGCCTCTCCCATAGCGCCGAGAGATCCCCTCAGGGATGATTCGCCCACGCTCAAGAAATACACAAATAATAATAATAATAATAGTAAGTCCTCCCTCATCCTCTAACACCGCCTGCTGAGGGCAACAAAGAAGAGAGTCCTTCCTGCACACACCGAAAGCAGCACCAACAAGACCAGCAAACTTTTCAACATTGTTAAGGAATATCCCACCCGGCCGCCAGTGAAAACAACATCACAACCTCACAAGAGCTGTGCGACAACCTAGCCCACTTCTTGCAAGATTGAAACCATATACAGAAACTACAAACTCCAACCCACACCTACGGACTTCCTCAACTGATACATCACCACTGTAACTGACGCAAACCACACACTCACCACCTGGAGCGTCATCTCCATCCAGGACACCACCTCCACCATAAAATCCAACCACTCTGGAGCTTCCACAGACCCATACCTCCAACACATTTTCAACCTCGGAAACCAAAGAATTAGCCAGGACCTCACCACCCTACTCAACACCTCTATCACCGATGCCTGGAAAAATGCAAGTCTGACAAATACTCAAAAAACCTTACGCTCACCCCATCCAACTCAAACACTACTGCCCAATATCCTTGCTCCCATTTCCAGTGAAGGTACTGGAAAAGATCATCAGCAATCAACTCATGACACACCTGGAGCATAACCAGCTCCTTCAAGCCTCCCAATCCGGCTTCCGCAGCAATCACAGCACAGAAACCGCCCTGATTACAGCCACCGATGACATCTGAACCCTTGTCGACTAGGGAGAAACAACAGAGTTGATCCTTCCATGGCCTCTCTGCAGCCTTTGACACTGTATCACACCACACACTGATTGAAAGACTCCAACATATCAGCATTCAGAGGGACATGCTCAGATGGATTACTTCCTTCCTCACTGGAAGAACCCAGAGGATCCACATCCCACCTTTCCCCTTTGGACCCAAGGAGATCACCTGCAGTGCCCCCCAGAGATCATCCCTGAGCCCTATGTTCTTCAACGCATATATGACCCCGCTGGCCAACATCGTCAACATAATTCCTTCTGCAAACAACACCAAACTCATCCTCTCAATCAATGACGACTCAACCACCCCCAGAATCAACTTCTACATATGCATTACAAATGTCAACTATTGGATGAAGAACAACTTCCTGCAGCAGAATACAGACAAGATGGAAGAACTGATCTTTGGCAACAGCAGCAACAAATTGGATGACTCTTGGTGGCCATCAGACCTAGGACCCATATGTCAGGTACGCTCCACAGGATCCGGATGATGATCATACAGCCCACCTCCAAACGTCACAAACCCTCCGATTATATGTCAACAGAGGATTTGAGCCATTAGGTGAGGGGTAAATACAAAATAATAAACAGGGAAGGAAAGGGAGGGGTCTGCAGGGGAAGGGAATATCTGAAACGACAAAATGCACAGAGATAAGAACACTGTTCTTGTCTAAGATCTGAACACTCATATAGTAGTCATATAATCTGAATACCTGTGGATATAAAAACAGGAGTTCTGGAAATGTATTTCTGTTATCCCTCTTTGTCTGTACACTCGTCCTATATGAAATATAAATACAGTGAGACCAATAATCATATGCACCACTGTGACATTGAACCTAGTACACTATGCCTCTCATACCTTCTACAAGAAACTGCAATAAATCAACAAGGGGGTTCCTGGGAGAGTATCCCACTATTCACACTGAAGAGGAGGACTGAGGAGAACCAAAGAGAGGCAGCACAGAGAATAGTAACGCAGAACACGGTAATGCGTGGGAAGCAAGAACCACAGCATTCCGCTCTGCCAGATCCAGTCGAAGAACAACAGTCAGTTTTCCACAGATAGAAACAAAAGGAATCCAAAAGAAACAACGATGGTTTGTTCAATAGTATTAATACTGGTTAATACTATCAGGGCACAACACCTTAGGTAGTTATTTACTTTTCCTCACGGAAACACGTAGCTGAAACCGCCACAGCGCTCCGTTAGTACATGAATCCAGAAATGATCATAAACAATGAGAAAACAAGCAGCTTGTACTGGTGTCACGTAGCAGCTACCACCACTGTGCACCACTTATGCCTCCGCAGGCAAGAACTGACAAACAGCAAACGTAAAGAAAACCAAGTCAGGACAATACGGCAACGTGTGGCTGAGAACCACTACGCTCCGCAAATGGCTGTAAATTAATCCAACAATTACGCGAGCAGTTCCTTCACTGCACGCGATGAACAAGACGGCAACGCGTGGCAGCCGCCACCACGCTCCGCTCAATGACGGTAATCAGAAACGGGATACCGATCCTACCGTATCCAGTGGTATTCCAAGCAGGAGTATCCCCGTAGACCAAACAGAAGAGCGAGAGACGACTTCCCTCTCGCGCTGCACCCAAAACGCCGGAATTACACGCAACAGGATGCGTGTCATTCTCCCTGAAATAGCCTCAGCCGAGGCTTCTGGGAATTGTAGTTTACATGATGTCTTCGTGGTTTCTGAGCAGTTTACCAGGGTTTCAATGCAGGCGCTTAGTCAGACCCTGACAGTATGTCCCCCTTCTCAGCGCCTACTAGGACCAGGCCGCAGGGGGAACCTACGATGGAAGGAACGTATAGCCTCAGGAGCGTGGATGTTGGTCACAGGTTCCCAAGAGTCATCCTCAGCAGAATACCCTTTCCATGACACCAGGTACCATAACACACCCCTACGGAACTTTGAATCCTTGATGCTTCGTACCACGTACTCGAAACCGCCGTCACACAACACAGGGGGAGGGGCCCTACGCCTGGCCGAGTATGCCGGTTTAAATAGGTGACAATGAAAAACCGGATGTATGCGAAGAGACCCAGGCAGTTTCAGTTTGTAGGAAACTGGGTTAATCTGTTTCACCACCGTGTATGGCCCAATATATTTGGGATGAAAATGCTGCGATGCTTGAATCTGATGTTTCTTGTTGAAAGCCATACTTTGTCTCCTACCACATAAGATGGCCCTTGTCTCCTGTGTCTATCCTCGTATTTCTTATACTCCCTTTTTGCTTTGATCAAATGGGACCTGATTGTTTTGTGGATGGCCTGTACCTTACGCATCTGACCCAATACAGTAGGCTGATTGGATATCACCTCAGGAAGGGTAATGGGAAGGATTTTAGCGTCGTACCCATATGTAGCACAAAAAGGAGTTACCCCCGAGGAACAGTGCCAAGCGTTGTTGTACGCTACTTCAGCCAGCCACAATAAAGAAACCCACGAATCCTGAGCTTCTGCAGCATAACACCTTAGATACTTCTTCAGGGTTTGATTTAACCTCTCCGTTTGTCCATCTGTTTGTGGATGGAAACTGGTTGAAAGAGAGGAACGAATGCCCAGAGCCTGACACCAAAACTTCCAAAACCGGGCTACGAACTGAGGCCCTCTATCGGAGACGATGACTTCGGGTACTCCATGAAGCCTGATAACCTGGGACAACAGCAATTGCGCTGTCTGACTTGCCATGGGCAGGTTTACACAGGGAATAAAATGACCCAATTTGGATAGACAATCGACAACCACTAAGATAGCGGTTTTCCCTTGATCTGGGGGTAAGCCGGTAACAAAGTCCAGGCTTATAGTCTGCCAGGGTCTTTTGGGAGTGGGTAAAGGATGTAACAGCCCTTTCTTTTTCCCAGTCTCGTTTTTTGCCATGGCACAGTCACTGCACGACCTTACCCAAGCGACCACGTCTTTCTTAACAGTGTCCCACCAGAAGTGTCTCTGTAATAACTGCAAAGTCTTGCACACTCCTTGATGTCCTGCCAACCGAGAATCATGACACCATTCGAAGGCGGTCTTTCTCATGGTATCCTCCGGAAGAAACAACTTGTTGTTTTGGAAAGGAAGTCCTTTCTTTAACGTGCGACCACTACCCTGGGCTGCCCACTCAATCCAGTTCCCTGGGGTCTTTGCCTGACTGATGCGATCCAAGAAAGAGTCGGCCTGTAATACACACACCACCTTTTTTGGATCCACAATGGCCTCAAGTCTAGGTAGTTCTGTGGATGTCTCCCCCTGTTGTTGACGAGATAGGGTATCTGCCTTCTTGTTGTCAGACCCAGGACGGAAGGTGATATTAAAGTCATATTCAGAGAAAAACAGCATCCACCTCATTTGTCTCTGAGAGAGGTTGCGGGCGGTTTTCATGTACTGTAAGTTTCGGTGGTCTGAAAATACGGTAACTGGAAAAGCCGCCCCCCACAAGTACTGTCGCCATTCCTGGAAGGCCTTTTTAATCGCAAGCAGTTCTTTTTCTGCTATCGTATAGTTTTTTTCTGCCAGACTAAGCTTCTTTGATAGATAGGCCACAGGGTGTAATTGTCCTGTAAGATGATTTCTTTGCGACAAGATAGCCCCTATAGCCTCATCCGATGCATCCGCTTCGACAATGAAAGGGTATTCTGGTTTAGGGTGTGCCAAAACGGGAGCTGATGTAAAGGCAGTTTTGAGGGACTGAAAGGCCCCATCCTCAACCTCACTCCATTGAAAAGGAACCCCTTTTCTCAACAACCTGGACAAAGGGGCTGCCACCTGAGAAAACTGTGCTATAAACCTACAATAGTAGTTGGAAAACCCTAAAAAGCTTTGGACTTCCTTAACACTTTTAGGAACAGGCCATTCTTGCACCGCCTTCACCTTTCGTTCTGACATCTGCAACCCAGAATGATTCAGTACCACCCCCAAGAACTCAACTTCAGGCACACTGAACTCGCATTTGGAAAGCTTGCAGAACAGTCTGTTGTCACCCAACTTTTGCAATACTTGAGTGACATGAACATGATGCTGTCTGGAGTTGTCGGAATATATAAGAATGTCGTCTATGTAGACAACCGCACACACATCCACAAACTCCTTTAGGACGTCATTAAGAAAATACTGAAATGCCGCAGGGGCGTTACACAGCCCAAACGGCATGACAGTATACTCGTATAGGCCATAACGAGTCTTAAAAGCCGTTTTCCACTCGTCGCCCTCTCTAACCCTGACCAGGTGGTAGGCTCCCCTTAAATCCAGACGAGTGTAGATTTTAGCATCTTTTACCTGATCAAGTAGGACTGTTATTAAGGGTAGAGGGTATCTATTTCTTACTGCGTTTTTATTTAAGACTCTGTAGTCGACACACACCCTCAACTCACCGTTGGCTTTTTTGATAAAAAACAAGGGGGAGGCAGCGGGGGATCTGGAGGGTCGGATGAACCCAATGGCCACGTAGTGGTCAAGATATTCCCTCAAATGTGCGGTTTCAGGGACCGATAGGGCATACACTCTGCAGGAAGGAAACGTTGCCCCTTCCACCAAATCTATCCGACAATTATAGGGTCTATGAGGAGGCAGTTGTTCAGCCATGCTTTCACTAAAGACATCCTCATACCCCCTATATTGTGAGGGCAACACCACCACCTTTTCAGCAGCTGTAGCCACTACTAACGGCAGATACGAGACTGCAGCCTTCTCTGTACCTGATAAGATCACATGTTCTCTACAATCCTCGGAAGCAAACCGAACCTCCTTCGTTTTCCAATCAATCGTCGGATTGTGGCGGCTTAACCAGGGCATTCCTAGTATAACCCCATATTGAGGTGCCTCAATGATATTCAATTTTATTTCCTCTCTATGGAGTCCTTCCGGTATTTTTACAGACAAACACAAGAGTGTCGGTTTGTTCCGTAATCTTTCCTGACTTTAACGGTTTCCCGTCCACAGCAAGTACTTCTTCAGGGAACTCCCTTGGCACTCTCTCCAGAGACAGAGCGGAAACCAGCCCACTATCAATAAAGTTCCCAGTGGCTCCGGAGTCGATCATGACGCTCACCTGGTGGGTATGCAGCTGACTCTCCAAGCCCATGGGAAGGAGTATGTGTGTCTCGGTCTCTATCAGTGTCAGCACTGTTAAGGAGGGGATTTGGTAAGGCGGGGAACCCTTTTCTACTTCAGCCTCCACCTGCCTGCCTTTCTCCGGAGTACCTATCGATGTGATGGCCAGTTTTTTACTCCTATTCCACCCACCACTCATCTTAGGCTTAGTAGGACACTGCCTAACATAGTGGCCCTTCTTCCCGCAGTAAAGGCACAGACCCTGAACTCGGCGATGTTCCTTTTCTTCCTTGGTCAGTGGGGCCTTGACTGCCCCTATCTCCATAGGTTCAGCCCCCTGTTCTGTAGTCATCAATGCTCTCCTGGGAGTAGAGTCGGACCCAAAGGTCCCTCGTTCCCATCGCCTTCTGTCATTCCCTCTATCACTTATCCGACCATCCAGACGTAAGGTCAGGTTTATCATGTCGGCACGGGTAACTGGCTGGGGATCTATTTGTGCGATAACATCCTTAAGACTATCCCTCAACCCTTGATAAAAAAGGGACATACTTTTTTCCTCTGGCCAGGATGTTTCAGCTACCAAACGATTGAAATCTGTTAAATAGGATATCAGATCCCTCTTCCCCTGTCTAAGTGTTAACAGTTCCCTGTCTGCACTAAAAGAGGTGGCTCGGCGATCGAACACCCTCTCGAACTCAGCCCTAAACGCCGTCCAGTTATTCAGCACAGGGTCATCGTTACGCACCAAAGGCACAGCCCAATTAGCCGCATCTCCTATCAAATAGGAGATAGCGAAAGCCACTCGAGAATGATTGGTCGGGAAGGAGGCCGGTTTGCACGAAAAGTGCATCATGATTTGTGTCATGAAAACTTAACTTTTAGAAGGATCCCCTGAATATCTCTCTGGGCTAGCAAGGGGGATAGGAGGTGGAACAGTCACCTGTATTTGCGAGGGAGAGGCATCGAATGGGTTCCTACTTAATCTGTCCACCTTTTCCTTTAAGGCGGTAGCCTCTGCCTTGGAGGCAACAAGCTCTTGTTGCACCAGTACCAAGGCCTGAAGCACGTCCTCTAAAGTAGCCATATGACCCCCACCCGGATCGGGTGTAGCTAAATTCGTGGGCATGTAATTCTGTCAGGTACGCTCCACAGGATCCGGATGATGATCATACAGCCCACCTCCAAACGTCACAAACCCTCTGATTATATGTCAACAGAGGATTTGAGCCATTAGGTGAGGGGTAAATACAAAATAATAAACAGGGAAGGAAAGGGAGGGGTCTGCAGGGGAAGGGAATATCTGAAACGACAAAATGCACAGAGATAAGAACACTGTTCTTGTCTAAGATCTGAACACTCATATAGTAGTCATATAATCTGAATACCTGTGGATATAAAAACAGGAGTTCTGGAAATGTATTTCTGTTATCCCTCTTTGTCTGTACACTCGTCCTATATGAAATATAAATACAGTGAGACCAATAATCATATGCACCACTGTGACATTAAACCTAGTACACTATGCCTCTCATACCTTCTACAAGAAACTGCAATAAATCAACAAGGGGGTTCCTGGGAGAGTATCCCACTATTCACACTGAAGAGGAGGACTGAGGAGAACCAAAGAGAGGCAGCACAGAGAATAGTAACGCAGAACACGGTAATGCGTGGGAAGCAAGAACCACAGCATTCCGCTCTGCCAGATCCAGTCGAAGAACAACAGTCAGTTTTCCACAGATAGAAACAAAAGGAATCCAAAAGAAACAACGATGGTTTGTTCAATAGTATTAATACTGGTTAATACTATCAGGGCACAACACCTTAGGTAGTTATTTACTTTTCCTCACGGAAACACGTAGCTGAAACCGCCACAGCGCTCCGTTAGTACATGAATCCAGAAATGATCATAAACAATGAGAAAACAAGCAGCTTGTACTGGTGTCACGTAGCAGCTACCACCACTGTGCACCACTTATGCCTCCGCAGGCAAGAACTGACAAACAGCAAACGTAAAGAAAACCAAGTCCAGGACAATACGGCAACGTGTGGCTGAGAACCACTACGCTCCGCAAATGGCTGTAAATTAATCCAACAATTACGCGAGCAGTTCCTTCACTGCACGCGACGAACAAGACGGCAACGCGTGGCAGCCGCCACCACGCTCCGCTCAATGACGGTAATCAGAAACGGGATACCGATCCTACCGTATCCAGTGGTATTCCAAGCAGGAGTATCCCCGTAGACCAAACGGAAGAGCGAGAGACGACTTCCCTCTCGCGCTGCACCCAAAACGCCGGAATTACACGCAACAGGATGCGTGTCATTCTCCCTGAAATAGCCTCAGCCGAGGCTTCTGGGAATTGTAGTTTACATGATGTCTTCGTGGTTTCTGAGCAGTTTACCAGGGTTTCAATGCAGGCGCTTAGTCAGACCCTGACACCATACCCACTCTCTCCAACCATGCCAGAAACCTCAGAATGATCATTGATAACAAGCTCACCATGAAATCACAGAACAACGCAATCTCCCTTAACAGCTTCCTCACTCTGTGCATGCTATGTAAGATCTTCAAGTGTTTACCCCTACAGACAAGATGCACGATGACACAAGCCCTCATCGCCAGCCGACTGGACTACAGCAATGCCCTCTATGTAGAAATCGCTGCTCACCTTCTACAGAGACTGTAGACCATTCAGAACACTGCAGACAGACTCATCCTCTGCCTTCCCTGGTGAACCCACATCACACCCCACCTCAGGACACTCCACTGGCTTCCCGTACAGAAGAGACACCAATTCAAGCTGCTGATCCACGCACACACAAGGGTCTGCACAACTGAAGTAATTTGACAGCGACTAGATTAAGCATTAGCAGAAGACATCTTAGTTTTAGCCGTTAACTTATTTATTTATTTATTGTGACTTATATAGCGCCCTATAACCCAGGGGTCTCTAAGCGCTTTGTTAGGATCAGCTAGACAATAAAAGATGCATCAGAATTACATTTAAAGGCCACCCCACGCTTGCTGGAAAAGCACAGTTTTTAGTTGTTTGCGGAAAGGCATTAGTTTCTTTTCATTGCGGAGTTTCAGCGGTAATTTATTCCACATAGCTGGCAAAGTATGTGAAAAAGCGCGTCCACCCACAGTAGTCAGTCTACAGCGTGGCTGAACCAGATAAATAGAGTCAGCAGATCTGAGCGCCCTCCCTGGTTTGTAAAGGGACAGACGAGATTTCAGATAGGTGGGTGCTCTGCCATGAAGCGCCTTGTGTACAATGCAGAGCCCCTTGAACATTAATCTCTGCCTCACTGGCAGCCAGTGGAGTTCCCGCAGGAGGGGGGATGCCTGGGAGATCAAATGGATCCGTTTCTTTGACTCCGTGACCAGGGGTTTGAATGAATCTGAGAGCAGTTTTGCGCAAATGGCTACGTTATGATTCTTTCCTCATGGTCACGCTCTGACCTGTCCACATTACACCTAAACTAGCTTGCTCTAAAACCTATTCTGTCTATTCAAGTGTTCTTTTTCTGGTCTAAAGGCGTATGACTACCATGTTTGGTAAGTCCACCCCTTTACCCTTTTACACTACAGAGGGTGCAGACAATCTAACTATGCATATTTTTGGGATACGCATCCTGATGTTGACCATTAGGCGTTTTTTGACTACCCTGTGTGGTGGGTCCACGCCACAGTAAGAATCTTGAACATTTTGAGTGCCACTATACTATGTCTGTTCTTTGGAGAATAATGCTGTCCTATGGCTGACTTTTGTATAGACCCGATGCTTTTCTGTTTTATAATCGGGCGTTTGACCGCCCTGTGTGGCAGGTCCTCGCCTTCTTTTTAAGCTCCTATTTAGCTGGCGCTCTGTAATATGGTAATCTATGCGTGTATAATATTGTACAGCCTAATGGATCTCAAAAGGCCCTCACCGCAATTTCATGTTTGGCCACGTTTGTATATATCTTGTATATATGACCGTTTATTCATGCATGCAAAAGTTTTAGAATTGCGTATTGACACCTCGGGTCCTTAAGAACCCCAATCCCATCGATAATCACTAATACTGCCCCGTGTCTTGCAAATGACCTCGTGGGTCCACATTCACTGCCCGGGATTTGTTTTCCCTGGTAACCCAGCAACGGCCTCTAGTCCTTCTTCTAGGAGGTTATAAAAAACACCGGACTCGGTAACCTAGGTAACACTTCCTGGTTTCCAGTCTGACACGCGTTGACTTTTCTCGCGGACCGACCTCTGGTAAGTCCGCTGGCTTGTAACGGCGCTTGAGCTTTTTCTGACCAACACGCACTGGGCACCTCTAATGAGCGGTTCCTCGTTTTTTCAGACGGCGGCCCTTCGTGCGCGATCCACGCTTTGGACGCGTTCCATAATCATACCTCAATTACCGAGGCGACATGCCGTGACTGCGCCCTCGTGAGAGTTAGATGTTTCGAATCTCTCTGGGTGAGTGCTTTGCACTTAATTTATGTATGTGACATCTTTATCCTTGCCTTACCCCAACACGCTTTTTTCTGATGATGTTTTTCATTATATGTTTCTACAGCCGGACCCCCGCGTCCCCATTAAAGCGGCCATTATAATCAATATACCCTGCCCTGGCGTCCATAACCAGGTGAATAATGCCCCATTCTTTCACATCATTTTGTCTTATGCCAGTTCCAGACTAGGCTTTGTTACTGCCAGTGCGGTGGCTTTTTTCACGATAACAATTTTTTCGAATAACACATTTTTTCAGACCCCCAGTGTTTTTCGGGTCTTCCTAGTATGCTGTATTTAGTCCTCAGTTGCCTCTAACCTCCTCCCAAAGTTCCCCGTTCCTTCTAAGCCTGTTTTTAATGTCTTTATTCGCAGGCCTTTGGCCTTAATTTAACTAAGCCGGGACTCTTCTGAGACCGTGGGTAGTAATTTAGCATTTTTTCTTTTTCTTACCTAGGACACAGCCCCACCCCCCTTCCCCTCACGTCCTGATGAAGACCCGCCAGTAAGGATCAAGTATCCTACACCCTTGGGTCGAAACGTAGACTACCATCTACCTCCAAGAACTCCTCAACCCAAAACTGATAATGATAATCATCACGGGAGTTTCTGTTGATATGATATGTTCTGCTGTTCAACATGTGTGTTTCTCTTGATCCTAAAAGTATGGATCAATAATAATGTTTTCAAGTTGTGTATTGGTGCCTAATGAACCGTTTGATTAGTGAAACTAACTAATCCTCTGGATGTAATTACCCCCTTTCCCTTGCACTTCCCCCCACCCCTCCCTTGTGTGTGCTTTTTTTGAATTTTGTAAATTGCACTAACAATCGTGATATTGATATGTTCTTTACTGGTACAGTGATAATAAAAACACTGGCTACCACCATTTGTGTCTTATTCAATTAACTAAGCAAAGTTTTTTGTAAGTGCTGTGTGTTTAGTCAGGGACCCCTTTATATATCCTAAACGTATTACCCAGGTCCCGTTGACTACATGGGTTGAAACCCCCCTATTTAATATATACTTCGGGCAGACGCTGGTCTGCGAGGTTCTCTCTCTTTCATACTTTGTACACCTATCTCTTTTTCATTTTTGTTCCCTTAAGGATTTCCCCAACCAATATGGTTGACAAGGAGGTTCTTTCGTACACTGAGGACTATATTAAACAATTCCTTTCTGACTCTGCTAACACTTTTTTGTCCTCAACCACACCTGTGATTGATTTCTCTCTCAATGACAAAGTCAATCAACTGGAGCGCCTAGAGAAAAAACTAATTAGAACCAAATTGCATGGACACTTCCTGGCGCAGTGTCTACAATCCAATATTATCCCTGTAGGCTTACAGGTCAAAGTGGAACCCGCTATCTTTATCGACGTTCCAAAGTTTCGAGAAGGATTCAGTTTTGTCGCGAACAATTGTTCGCGACATTGGATGGTCCTGGGCATTGAAACAGCAAGCGAACAAATTGCCATTCTGACCAAGCAAATAGCTGACTTAAAAGCTGAGATAAGTGGGGATTCCACCCTCACTAACTCAAAAGAGGCACTGACGAAACTGGTGGCGACCCTTCAGGACTTCGAAACGACCACAATTAAAAAGAAACTTGAGAAACTAGCCCGTGATGTGAGGTCATATGACAAAAAAAGAACCTACCCTTACCTGCAGGACGAATACTACAGGCAGGACAATCAAGGGAGATTCACGAACAGGGGTCGAGGGGCCTATAGGGGCAGAAGAAACTTTACAACTTTCTCTGATTCTTCGTATAGTTCAGGTGAAGACACAGAACGTGCTGGCCCTAGTGGCACACACGGATACCAGGACTCCTACGGACCTTCCTACCAACAACCTTTTTTAGGACAGGGAGGATGGAGACCGCCACGGGGCAGAGGGAACAATTGGAGCAGGGGCCCTGGCAGGGGCCAACCCAATTCCGGCCAGGAGTGGGATCCCACGAGAGGGAGAGGCATGAAGCAAGTGAGTTTCCCCCAGGAAGAACACGGGGAGAGATCCACACGCCGGAAGAACTACAGGTGGTAGAGGTACCTTCCCCTGTGATCAACATCTCGAACTACACCCTCCAGGACAATGAAACGAAAGTATTAAGCCGTGGTTTATCTTTTGTTCCCACTTCCATACCGGATGCATTCAACACTGTGGTCGAACTTCACAAATTTTTCAGGAAGATAAGACTCCGATATTTCTTCAAGGATAAACCTTCCCAACAAGCACTTTCAACCACCAACTTGAGGCCACCGTCGACTTTTGTACCATCCACATATGCCATGACTCCACGCATTTTGGCGTATGAAAGTCTAGTACTACGTGATGTACAGATCATCCTTGAAGACAACAATTTTGCCAAATATAACACCAGCAAAGCTGAGAAATGTGCATTGAAGTCCCTGCGGGACAACAGCGGAATAGTGGTGAAACCCGCTGACAAGGGTGGTGCGATTGTTATACAGGACCAGGACAACTACACCAACGAAATTTTACGACAGCTAAATGATGGGATCAGCTATAGACAATTGGGCGGTGATCCATCACAAAGCATAATGTCTGAAATCCTGAGGGTTACCCAAGATGGCCTTCAACAAGGTTTCCTCTCGGAACACGAATTTCAGTACCTGAATCAAAAACATCCACGCCTCCCCACCATCTACACGTTACCTAAAGTCCACAAGGACCTCCAAAAGCCCCCGGGACGCCCTATCGTATCGGGATGCGGTTCCCTTTTAGAACCCCTCTCTAGGTACATAGACTTTTTTCTGAAACCATTGGCTGAGGCTACAACTACATACCTCAGGGATACTACCCAAACTATTAACCTGATTGATGGACATTGTTTTGATTCCACACAGGACCTCCTGGTAACATGTGACATCGTGTCCCTGTACACAAGTATACCCCAGGAGGAGGCCCTGGCCGCAATGGCGATTGCTCTTGACAAACGTGAGGCACCAGTTCCAGTACCAACATCTTTTATTGTCCTATTGCTTAAAATTGCAATGATGAGAAATTTTTTTGTCTTTCGGAACTGCTTTTATCTCCAAACTAAGGGTGTGGCGATGGGGGCGGCCTTTGCTCCGGATTTGGCCATAATTTTCATGGCAATGTACGAAGACACTTTTATACTCACCAACGCCAATCCTTTTAGATCCCAAATAAACCTATGGATGAGATACATAGACGACGTGGTCTGTATCTGGTCAGGTCCTGAGGAAGACATCAATAATTTTTTCACCTGGCTCAATGATAGATCCCCTGACATTAAGTTCACAATGAAATTTGATAAGAAATCCATTGACTTTTTGGATTTAACTATCTTTGTGGAGAATGAAACCTTAAAAACGAATCTTTTCAGGAAACCTACGGAGAGAAATTCCCTCCTGCTGTATTCAAGTCATCACCCCAGGGGCCTCCGGGACAACCTCCCTTTTGGCCAGTTTTTGCGGATTCGCCGCAACTGTAGCAGAAAGGAGGACTATATGGATCAATCCTCAATTTTGATGGGCAGATTACTTGACCGTGGATACCCCAGACGTTTGATTAAGAAAGCCATGAAGAGAGCATGGTTCAACCCCAGAGAGACCCTTCTGGAACCAGCAGAGAGACAAAATGACAATGATGATCGCATGATCTGTGTGACAACCTTTTCCACTAAGAGCAACAGGATATAAAAAAAACCGTCAATAAATATTGGAATCTGATTTCGGAGGATCTTAACATCACCTCCCCCCCCCTGCATGCCTTTAAAAAGGCCAGGAATATCCGTGACCATGTGGTACGCTCCTTTCTCCCTAATCCAGCAACATCGACAATCACAACCCTGTGGAACCTGCCGCCGATTGTGGGACATTTCCGGTGTGGGTCCTGTAAAGCCTGCCCGATGACAATTCAGACTAAGATATTCACCCACAAGCAACAACAAGTACTACTCAAGTCACATACCAACTGCAATTCCACAAATGTGGTGTATTGTGTAATATGCCCCTGCGACCAGATATATGTGGGTCAAACCCAGCAGCGTGCGAAAGTGCGTTTTTTACAACATTGCAGTCGGGTGAGATGCAAGATTACAGGAGCCCCTTTGGTTGAACATTGCAACACTCACAATCATCTTCCTGAAAGCCTAAAGTGGATAATCCTTGAACAGGTCCGATTGGGCCCCAGGGGTGGCAACATCGCACCCATCCTCAATGTGAGGGAGATCAAATGGATCCGTTTCTTTGACTCCGTGACCAGGGGTTTGAATGAATCTGAGAGCAGTTTTGCGCAAATGGCTACGTTATGATTCTTTCCTCATGGTCACGCTCTGACCTGTCCACATTACACCTAAACTAGCTTGCTCTAAAACCTATTCTGTCTATTCAAGTGTTCTTTTTCTGGTCTAAAGGCGTATGACTACCATGTTTGGTAAGTCCACCCCTTTACCCTTTTACACTACAGAGGGTGCAGACAATCTAACTATGCATATTTTTGGGATACGCATCCTGATGTTGACCATTAGGCGTTTTTTGACTACCCTGTGTGGTGGGTCCACGCCACAGTAAGAATCTTGAACATTTTGAGTGCCACTATACTATGTCTGTTCTTTGGAGAATAATGCTGTCCTATGGCTGACTTTTGTATAGACCCGATGCTTTTCTGTTTTATAATCGGGCGTTTGACCGCCCTGTGTGGCAGGTCCTCGCCTTCTTTTTAAGCTCCTATTTAGCTGGCGCTCTGTAATATGGTAATCTATGCGTGTATAATATTGTACAGCCTAATGGATCTCAAAAGGCCCTCACCGCAATTTCATGTTTGGCCACGTTTGTATATATCTTGTATATATGACCGTTTATTCATGCATGCAAAAGTTTTAGAATTGCGTATTGACACCTCGGGTCCTTAAGAACCCCAATCCCATCGATAATCACTAATACTGCCCCGTGTCTTGCAAATGACCTCGTGGGTCCACATTCACTGCCCGGGATTTGTTTTCCCTGGTAACCCAGCAACGGCCTCTAGTCCTTCTTCTAGGAGGTTATAAAAAACACCGGACTCGGTAACCTAGGTAACACTTCCTGGTTTCCAGTCTGACACGCGTTGACTTTTCTCGCGGACCGACCTCTGGTAAGTCCGCTGGCTTGTAACGGCGCTTGAGCTTTTTCTGACCAACACGCACTGGGCACCTCTAATGAGCGGTTCCTCGTTTTTTCAGACGGCGGCCCTTCGTGCGCGATCCACGCTTTGGACGCGTTCCATAATCATACCTCAATTACCGAGGCGACATGCCGTGACTGCGCCCTCGTGAGAGTTAGATGTTTCGAATCTCTCTGGGTGAGTGCTTTGCACTTAATTTATGTATGTGACATCTTTATCCTTGCCTTACCCCAACACGCTTTTTTCTGATGATGTTTTTCATTATATGTTTCTACAGCCGGACCCCCGCGTCCCCATTAAAGCGGCCATTATAATCAATATACCCTGCCCTGGCGTCCATAACCAGGTGAATAATGCCCCATTCTTTCACATCATTTTGTCTTATGCCAGTTCCAGACTAGGCTTTGTTACTGCCAGTGCGGTGGCTTTTTTCACGATAACAATTTTTTCGAATAACACATTTTTTCAGACCCCCAGTGTTTTTCGGGTCTTCCTAGTATGCTGTATTTAGTCCTCAGTTGCCTCTAACCTCCTCCCAAAGTTCCCCGTTCCTTCTAAGCCTGTTTTTAATGTCTTTATTCGCAGGCCTTTGGCCTTAATTTAACTAAGCCGGGACTCTTCTGAGACCGTGGGTAGTAATTTAGCATTTTTTCTTTTTCTTACCTAGGACACAGCCCCACCCCCCTTCCCCTCACGTCCTGATGAAGACCCGCCAGTAAGGATCAAGTATCCTACACCCTTGGGTCGAAACGTAGACTACCATCTACCTCCAAGAACTCCTCAACCCAAAACTGATAATGATAATCATCACGGGAGTTTCTGTTGATATGATATGTTCTGCTGTTCAACATGTGTGTTTCTCTTGATCCTAAAAGTATGGATCAATAATAATGTTTTCAAGTTGTGTATTGGTGCCTAATGAACCGTTTGATTAGTGAAGCTAACTAATCCTCTGGATGTAATTACCCCCTTTCCCTTGCACTTCCCCCCACCCCTCCCTTGTGGGTGCTTTTTTTGCTTTTTTACTGGGGCCCGATTTAGACTCGAAGAATCACAACCGGCTCCCCCAGAGGGGACGCCTAATAGAGATATGTACATCACATTCTGTCTTTCTTCCATAATGTACAGCACATTGTGGACTAAATATACACAAAAAGATCCTGAATTACGTTGGCCTATGCATGGGTCATTTGATGTGCGAAGGATTGAGTATGTGGAGCGATGTATGTTTGAGCGGAAGTCTAGATGTGATATGTTTGAATGTCTGCGTATGTGGGAGAAAGAAGTGCGTGAACGAGCGAGACGTGAGCAAGCCTTGATTGAGAAAGAGCAGCGAAAGAATGTATATGAGAAAGCACTGGAGTTGAGAAAGAAAGAAGTGAAAGAGCTTAAAGAGAGAGAGGAAAAGTAACACAGATTGCAGGTATCTGGCCAATATCCTGTCCGACAGCCTCTCTGTCCTGTCCTTAATAATCTGTAAGATGATTTTTCGTTACTAGATCGACCTCCACCTCCATATGCCGTTCCGTCCACTCCGTTCAATGGTGGTGAGGATTCCGACTCGGATCAACGAAAAGCGCAGGAAACTCGTTCTATGCTGTCCGCATCACGTGCAGCTGATATCAGACAAGCTGCTCGTAAAGCATTACGTAGTACTGATCCTGCTTCTGATCTTTTAACTAGTATACAGGGATGGATGGAAAAACAGCAATTGTATTTTACTGAAACATTTGCTGCAGAAGTCGTTGAATTATTCCGAAAGTTCTCTCCAAATTTAGAACCTGATGATGTAGCAGCTGATTATAAGAGCATGCGTGATGGTCTTTTTGTTTTCTCTCAGGTGGCTGACACAATTAGACGGTTGGTCAAATTACGAACTGAGGCGGTTCACTTGAAGGAGCGGAAAAAGCTCGCAGACGAAGCTGTGCAGAAATCCCAGCCTGGAGAGTCGCATTCGCCTATCTTCGGAACAAATAAGCAAATGGCGGTCTATATGAAGCCATGCGGGAAGCCGCACACTTGTATGTTCCTCCTAGAGGAACGGATAATAATGATGATAAAGATTCTGCCGATGCTAAGGGTTATTTCATTTGCAATTGGGTATATACTCCTTGGAATAGGGCAGATGTAATGGCGCAAAAAGCAGCATTGCCTGATCCACGTAAAAATCCTGCCGCTTTCTATGAGGAAGTTGAAGGCGCTATACATTCTTGTACTATGACTTTGTGTGATATTGATTTATTTTTCAGGTTAATATTACCTCCGGATATGTGGAGGACCGTTCGTAGAATTAATGATCATGCCGTTTTTGACGCAGAATGGAAAGAGCTCGAACGATTTGATGTGGAGAGGGAACCCGCTCAAAAGCCGCAGCAGCTATTATTAGATCTCCCTGCAGCTATATTAACTAAACTCAAAACAGATATTCCCCCTAAAAAGATTGACAGGACTATTTTAGCATTGTGCAAACAAAGCGTAGATGAATCGGTTTCTGATTTCTTTACACGTTTTGAAGAAGCTTTTCATGATTTCAGCGGTCAATCCTTGACCGATGATACAGGCAGACACTTGTTTGTCGATAAATATGTTACGAACTTGTTACCAGGGCTAGCTAGCCGTTTAAAAGCCAGTGACAGTTCTTGGACTACATCTTCTCCAGCATATGTTTTAACGATGGCTCAATATTACGAGCGTCAAGAACTAGAAGCGAAAGGTAACGAAGATAAGAAATCAAAAGATTTAAAAACAAAAGTTATGCTGGCTCAAAGTTATGGTCCGCCTTCTAGAGGCTATGATCGAGGCGGGCGTGGTTCTTTCAATCCCCCTCACACTCGTGCAAATTTGTCTATTAATCAATGTGCGTATTGTAAGCAAAATTAGCCACTGGATGGCCGATTGTCCAGTGTTGCCTGCTCAACAGGGCTTGCGATTTCGGGGACAAATGAGAAATCGTTTTGGTTACTCAGGGCCTCGAGGAAATGTGAATGATCATGCTCGATTTGATGCCAATGCACGAGCACAGGATAGGTTTAATACCTTTGATAAACGTAACCATTATCAAATGTCTGATTATGTGCATCCCGATCTTTACGATTCAGCTCATGCATAGGATTGCCTAGGATGGGGTAAGGAATCAGTTGAAGTTCCAGTAGATCAGACGGGTCCCTATGTTACAGCACATGTTTTGGGCTCTACTGATCGGTTTCTGATTGATACAGGAGCTACTCGTAGCGCTTTGTCTAAGCAATTGGTTCCAAGGGCTCCCCTGTCTGGCGTAACTGTTACTTCGATAGGTTTCGATGGAACACCTTCCCTTAGCCCACTATCACAACCACTTGCATTTCATGTAAATAAATTTAGTGCTCCATGTCCCTTTTTGCTTTCCCCAAACACACCAGACAACATTGTGGGTCTTGATATGCTCAAGTATTTCAGGGCCACAATACGATGCTCTCCCGAAGGAGTGCGTTTCATTTTGAACAATAATTACTCTGTACCTGAAAGAGCTTGTCTTGTTAAAGAGGATACTACCTTAGCTGCACTCCCTAAATCTTTGTGGGCCACCTCGGACACTGATGTGGGCCAAATGGTCATCCCACCAGTACACATTATTGTCAAGGAGGGAGCTGTGTTACCACGATTGCCTCAATACAGAATTTAACAGGAGGGTGAGGAAGCACTCACACGAATTGTGCATGACGTGCATTGACATCAGATCGTATACAAGCAATTTTAGATACTCCAGTACCTACCACACAGAAAGGAGTGCGTGCATTTCTTGGTCTTACTTCCTTTTGTAGACAATGGATTTTGGGGTTTTCATACATTGTTAAACCTTTGTTAGCACTTTTGACAAAAGACACTCCAGTGCCCCTCCCTTGGTCAGATGAATGTGAAACTGCTTTTCGGCAGTTACGACAAGCCCTTTGTTCAGCACCAGTGTTAGGTACCCCAAACTATACGAAGACTTTTGTTGTTGTTGTTGTTGTAATACTTTATTCGATATTTCATATATCATAAAAGAGCAAAACATACATTAATTATACAATCAATATACAAAAAAGTATCACATATATATTACAAATTATCTAAAATCAGTTAATAAAAAGACACTTTTTACATATAAATGGGTAAAAGAGTCTAAAATACAATTCCACAGGAGTGATCAATCGAGAGAAGATTAAAATTTCTGTTTTGTGGAGTCCAGCAACCTAGATCTTATGAACCAAGCGTTAGAGATATACTTTGCAATTCCACAAACAATAAACATAGAGGATGTGTCGGTTAGCACAATACGTAATGCGATCCTAAAATCTCTAACACCCATCTCTCTACACACAGGTTTTAACCACCTAGCTCGAGGTAACCTGTAAGCCATGCAAGCAAACAAAAAGTGTGGTAAGGTCTCCATCTTACATGAACAGCCTGGGCAGTTAACACCATAATTTCTCACACCTTGCCATCCTGCTGTTAACTTTTTCAATGGCAGGATACCATATCTCATTTGCAGATAAAGTTATCTGTCTCTAGAATTTTGAATATAATCCAAAAGCGGCTATAATTTCCTGGTTGTTTTGAATTCCGGAAATTGGTTGGTCAATGAACCATGCTTTGTGCTTTTTAATTCCTCAGCCTCTACCCACTCCCAATAGATTTTTTTGACAATTTGTTTATGAGGTGGTAATTGAGAAGCCCAAAATTCTTTCATTTCTAGGTTCTACACCAACTGTTTCAGTTTGTTAAGCCATTTTATTTTATTGGAGACATTCAGAGTGATTAGTTCGTCTAACACCAAGGCGTATTTAGCCAAATCGGGTGTTCTTCTTAGACACACCCTAAACAGCAGGGGGCGAAGGCGTACTATATCCCCGATTGATCTCTTACCCAAATCAGCATACAGGGGTCTAAGGGGGGTTGAACTAGGGAGTGAGACTAGCAGCCTGATTCATCAAGCATAATTGCGCTCGCAAAGGGCCAGATTCTGAGAATCTGGCCCTTTGCAAGTGCAATTTTTGCTTTTGGGATTCATCATCCCAAAAGCAAAAGTCTCTATTTAAGAAATCGCATATTTGCGAGGATTTGGATTTAAAGAATCTCTAATAGAGATTCCTTAAATCCAATTCATCAACCAATTAGAAAATGCGAAATTGCAATATTTGGTCGCAATTTACCACCAAGTCTGACTTGGTGGTAAATTGCGAAAAAAGAGTAAAAAGCACTTTAGTGCATTTTTTTCTTTTGCATGTTACACACACACATGTCCTTTGGACATGTGTGTGCGCAACACCTGTTCAAATGTGCATTTAAGGGGTGCTACAGGGTGTCCTTTGGACACCCCTGGCACCCTTCAAATCGCTATCTTATTTGCGATTAGCAAATTGCTAATCGCAAATAAGGAATACTCCCCATTCATTCCTATGGGCCTTTTGGCCCATAGGAATGAATGGGGAGTTTTTCCTTATTTGCGATTAGCAATTTGTTAATTGCAAATAAGGAATTTGTAGGAATCACATTTTATTTTGCAATTCCTACATGAATACCGTTTTGCAAGTCTCTAATAGCGATTCCTTATGATTCTCTATTAGAGACTCGCAAAACGGTACCTTGATGAATCAGGCTGTAGGTCTCTTATAAACCTATTCTCAGCTTTTACCAGGGCCATTGTATTTTCTCCTCCCCACAGTTCAGAGCCATAGACTGCTGCAGCCAGTGCCTTCCCTTCATAAACTGTGAGGACTGGGCCTATTGGTCTGCTAATTGATAAACGCTGATTCCTCAATATTGCTCCAGAAACCCTTTTGAGGTATTGTATTGTATTGTATTGTATATTGGATTTATATAGCGCTTATCACCCAGGGGTCTCTAAGCGCTTGCCTTGGGAACCCGTCCTGGCTTTTCCCTGTGAGATAGCCCCTACAGGGCATCCCCAAGGTGAAAGCCAGGCATCCCGCCGCGGGGGGCCATTGTGGAGATTAAGCAAGCTTAATGCCCAGAGTTGCAGAGTGTGAACCCATGATTAGGTCAGGCACCGAAGCGAGAATTATCGAGTCCGTGGACATTTGAGCTCAAGACCCTGCCGCGTCGGAAATTGAACCCTGGTCCCGGGTCTGACCTCTGCTTCAGGGTCTGCCTGCTCTAACCAGTGAGCCACACTTCTCCAGGAGCATTTTTGCTAAGTGAGGATCCCATTTCATATTATTACATAGTCTGACTCCCAAATAATCGAATTCTTCAACTACTTCCAAGACAGACCCATTCAGGGTATTGTTTGGTTTCCTAACCTTTCTTTTGGCTAACACCATCAGCTTTGTTTTAAGGGTGTTAATTGTTAGCCCTCGCTCGTCATAGAACACACTAAACCGATCAAGGAGTTTCTGTAAACCCGATGGGGTTTTGGACATCAGGAGGGTGTCGTCAGCAAAGAGGAGGGTCGGTGTTTTCTCCCCTGTCAGGACTGGGGCATCCGCAGAGTGCTCCCTCAAATGGTTTACCACCCCATTATTAAAGAGGGAGAACAATGACGGAGCCATAACACAGCCCTGACGAACCCCTCTGCTGACTGGCACCCTCTTTGTAAGTTGGCCTTGACTACCCCAACGGATTCTAGCATCGGTGTCTTCATGGAGCCTTACAACAAACTGCAAAAGATAACACGGAAATCCCATAGCCAACAGGACATTCCAGAGTTTAGCGTGGGGAATTACATCGAATGCTGTTTTTAAATCGATGAAGGCCAAATATAAACTACCCTTTGCGATGGTCACAGATTTCCAATATATTGCACAAAACCGGAAAACCTGGCCCATTGTACCTACATCTTTCCTAAAGCCCGCCTGGAAATGGGTTAGAATATTACACTCATGGAGCCATGTCTCAATTCTATTAACTATGACCCTGCCAACTACCTTCTGAATTGTATCAATTAAACTTATTGGTCTGTAGTTGGCAGGGTCCTCTTTGTTACCTTTTTTATATATGGTAACGACCTCAGCACCTTTCCAGGATTCTGGAACCGGATGTCCTAGCATAACAAGATTCATTAAGCGTGCAATGAGGTCCGATCATAGCTTAGGGTCATGCAGGAGTAAATCCCCCGGCAGTCCGTCCGGTCCTGCTGCCTTACCTGGTAATATACTAGTTATAGCTTCCTGGACCTCCCCGGGAACAAAGTTTTCTAGCTGGGTTTGTTTTTCCATGTTATTAATATTATAGATACCCATAGAGTCCTCTTGATCTTCTGTCCCC
The DNA here is from genome assembly GCF_964263255.1 of Lissotriton vulgaris. Taxonomy (NCBI): domain Eukaryota; kingdom Metazoa; phylum Chordata; class Amphibia; order Caudata; family Salamandridae; genus Lissotriton; species Lissotriton vulgaris. The sequence goes on along the minus strand of NC_141695.1, from coordinate 742,007,526 downwards.
TACGAAGCCTTTTACACTTCATGTACATGAGAAAGATGGATGCACATTGCCAGTCTTAGTCCAGTTACATGGCGATAAGCAACATCCCTGTGCATATTTTTCAGCAGTTCTTGATCCTGTTGCCCGAGCGTTGCCTGGATGTTTTCGCTCAGTTGCAGCAACAGCTGTGTCAATACAACAGAGTGAAGGGATAGTTTTGTCGCAAATAGTTGTTAGTGCTGGTACCCCATGCGGTTGATGCCCTTTTAAATCAGACAAACATGCAGCACTTAACTAGTGCTCGTCTGACAGGATATGAATTGAAATTGCTAGCTCCTCATATTACATTGAAGAGATGTGCAACTTTAAACCCAGCTACTTTGTTACCGTATCCAGCGACTCAGCCTCAGTCACAAGAAACACATGATTGTATATTCTTGACTGAGGAACAGTCAAAGGGTCGCATTGGTTTGCAGGATACGCCCCTTCCAGATATGGATGGTGAATTGTGGGTTGATGGGTCTTGTTTGAAATTACCGGATGGTACGACCTCAGCCGCGTATGCATTCACCATGCTTGAAACAATAGTGGAGACAGCTCGCATACCACAGAAATCGGCTCAAGCAGCTGAATTGATAGCTTTGACACAAGCATGTGAGCTTAGTGCAGACCTATGTGTGAATATCTACACAGATAGCCGCTATGCCTTTGGAGTGGTGCACGATTTCGGCCTACTCTGGAAGGAAAGAGGCTTTCTTACATCTCATGGAATGCAAATAATGCACAGAGACTTAGTGCATAATTTTTTGACTGCATTGACATATCCAAAGAAAATAGCCATTGTTAAGTGTAGTGCACACAAGAAAGTGACAGACAGGATTGGACAAGGTAATAAGCCTTTGCAGATCACATGGCACATGAAACTGCGACGCAGAGAAGCACTACTTCCATGTACGTAGACAAAGTCACAAGCTGAGCGTTGGCATGATGCAAGGCAGGAAGTACGAGAGATACAGAAATCTGCTTCTGAAAAGGAACGTGAACAATGGTCTGAAGAGGGAGAGTTGGATGCCGAGGGTTGTTGGCGGAACAAGCAGATGGATAGGTGGAAGCTGCCTATAGCCTTTGTACAACCTATGGTTCAGATGGCACATGGGCTAGCACATGTTGGAGCTTTAGCAATAACGAAATTGCTTACGCAAGTTTGGAAGCATCCAGCAATTGCCAGCACAGCTATGAGAGTAGTACAGTCCTGTTTGATTTGTTTGCAATATAATCCAGGAAAGGGGACTCAAACTCAAGCTGGAGGATTTGCTACACCAACTGCACCTTTTGAAGTCCTGCAAATGGACTATATCCAACTTGAGCGTTGTAATAATCTGAAGTATGTCCTAGTGGTGGTTTGTGCTTTCAGTAAATGGATTGAAGCGTACCCCAAGAAGGATAAAACTGCTATTACTACGGCTAAAGTGTTGCTGAAGGAATTCTTCCCTAGATTTGGTGTTTGCAAACTCCTATGGAGCGATAACGGACCTCATTTTGTTGGGGAAATTATCAAGTATGTCCTGAAGGGATAAGGAATCAAACAGAAGTTCCATGCAGTGTTCCATCCACAATCAGCAGGGTTGGTGGAAAGGTATAATGCTACTCTGAAGCTGAAAATAGCAAAGATACAGGCTTTTCCATCTTTGACTTGGCCAGATGTGTTGTCTTTGGCATTGTAGTCTATTAGATCAGTACCACCCTGTCGAACAGGCCTCACCCCCTATGAGGTGGTGTTTGGAAGGCCCATGAATGTCTGGGGAGTTCCGAAACCGAGTTCTATATGTGATGTACCTTGTGTCTTAATGAATGACTATTTGGCACAATTAACTGACAGCTTGGTTTCTATTCATCAACAGGTTCGAGAAGCACTCCCTGACAGATCTACTGGTGAAGGCCATAACCTCTGACCTGGTGATCATGTAATGATCAGGTCGTTTGAGAGGTCAAGCAGCTTGGAGCAGAGGTGGAGTGGACCAGAGCAGGTGCTCCTTGCCACGAGAACAGCGGTTTGAGTCATCAACAAGAAAAATCGAGTGCATAGTAACCATTGTCGCAAGGTATTGTCGACCTTGGTGGAATCTGCTTTGCTGACCGATCATCGAGAGATACTGACTACGGAGAAAGGCCACGCTGTATCACATGACGAATCTGCGGAGTTCTTCCTGGACCTGACGACTCCTGGAGCATTGCGATACAACTTGAGGCCAAGAAAAAAATCTGCAGTTTTGAAAGAGACAGGTTGAGCAACCGCCCTGTGTAGTGGAAACGGAATGCCGATATGACAATGGGGGGGGGGGAGATCAGCCCTGCCTAGTGTAGTGACACCCGTCTTGATTTTCGGCGAAGAAACCAACGTCTACCCACGGGAGAAGAGCTCTTAGAAATATTTTTCTTTTTTCTTTTTGTGTTTTCTAATTTTTTTAGAAATAGTTGATTTTGCTGCTAAAATGAATAAAAAGAGTATTTTCGGTGTTATAGGGCTCTTTGCTATTTGACAATTATAGCGGTAATCACTTGATCTATTGAAGTGATGATCCCTGCTCGTGAATTATTTGTTGCTACTACTCCCGTCCCAGAAGAGCACCAGCATTTTACTCTTCCATATCACGAACAGAAACACGGCCAATTCTACCTATATAATTCGTTTGTTCAGATGCTGCACCACATACATAGTGCTACCAATACCACTAATTGTTGGATATGTGGTATGATTCCAGCGCATCAATAGAAAGGAGGAACCCCTTTTATCCCACTTCCCTTTTCGCATAATGGCTCTTGTCGAGCCTGGTACACTTTGCTTTTCTCGACTAGGAAACCTTCAGTAGGAGGACTTCTTTTCCATTTGAATAAAGAATGTTATCAGGACGAAGATGGGTATCCCCAAGCCAATGGAACTATATGAGAATGGGAAGAATATCGACTGGACAATTTCTCTACGCCATATGTCTTCGCCCACACAAGAGACTTTGTCAAAAATGAACCTTTTGTAATTTCTGTAACAAAGACTAAAGCAGACTTATGCGTACAAAGTACTGGACGAATTCCAGTCGGAGTGAGTGAATGTATTACAGTATTAAATATAGATGGAGTGAATAATAGCTCGTTTTTAGCTTCACATAATACATATTTAGTATGTGGCAGTTATGGATATCATCAATTACCAGTGGGTTGGTCAGGTGTATGTTATGTATCTTTTCTATTACCATCTGTTTTCTTGGCACCTGCATCATATCATCGAGATTTAAACTGTATCAGAATGTTTCATTGAACAGGAACAAAAGAACCATAAGCACTGATGAAGTGGATCGAACAGACACTAGTCTACAGCAATATGTAGATTTTAATTTGGGATTGTTTTCTTTTGTGGGCGCTGCACTGAACAGCAGAAAAGTAAGAAGGTTAACCAGAGTGGTAGAAGCTGTCACTAATCAGACTGCAATAGCACTAGGAAATATTACTGAAGAGTTACAAGTTGCAAGAATTTTTTTTATTTTTTTATTGTCCTCATCTCACCTTTGGTACTTGCAAAAGAAAGACACCAGCAATCCTTTCTTCTCTCTTGTGCACCCAGGGTCAGGGTCCTTGCTGCACCTGAGCCAACCTGGCTACCCCTTTATCCCGGGGTCCGGTGTAATCATTGGACAATCTCGGAATCGGATACCAACCTCAACTCGAGTGCCCATTCCCAAAGTGGGAGCCAAACTGTGGTATTTCTATTATATATAGCCCCCAACTCAAGCCGTTCAGTTTTTAGGGCAGACTGTAGCCATTTATCATATAGTGGGGGGGCTGGGTCTTTTCATAACATGCAAATTTCTCTACAAGCGATAATAATTAGAGTAAAAAATAAAGCAATCTGTTCCTCACTGAGCTCGTTAATAATTTCCAAGTCCAACCCGAATATTACCCTCACCCCATTCAGACCAATATTTACTTTTAAAACACTGTCCAGTGTCTCTCCTACTTTTGTCCAAAAGGGACCAATCACCGGGCAATCATAGAACATGTGAATATCGTCCGCCTCTGCTGAATCACACTTTGGACATAAAGGGGAGGGACAAACAAACTTTGCTATTTTTTTTGGCGTGAAATACAACCTATTTAATACAAAATAGTGGTTCTTTTTCAATGAGGCCGACTTAACATACCTATATAAGAATTTAAAAGATCTTTCATAGAGCTCGTCGGCAGAGGCCTCAAAGACAGATGCACTCCAAACCTGGTTTAGGGGCGTGGCTGTGGACTCTTCCGAATTCAGCAATTCTCTATACCAAAGGGCTACCTCTTTCTTCCTAACACCATCAGAACGGAGTGCTACCTCAATTTCCCATTTTCCCCCTCAAGTTGCAAGAATTTTAGCGTTACAAAATCGGATGGTCCTTGACGTGATGCTAGCAGATCGAGGAGGAGCATGTAAAATTATCGGTAGCAGTTGTTGCGTTTATATACCTGACAACTCGCCTTCAGGGTATGATGCAATTTTTAAATCACATAAGGTAGCTACAGATATTCACACAAAGAATGGTACTTGGTCCTTTTCTGGGTGGTTTTGGGCTCTAGTCACTGCTTGGGGTTTGAAACTATTGACTGTTCTATGTATCGCAATTGCAGTGATTTTTACCTGTTGTATGTGTATTCATTGCGGCGCGATGATGTGCTTCATGTGTATTACTACTTGTATGCCAACTAAAGAGAATATCGTGAAAATGAAAGCACAATACATATTAGATAAGGAAGTAGCTGATATGATGCGAAGCGATATACAAGATGAGTATTTAGATTATCCTAGAAAGGCGAATGTCTTCAGCTAATGCTGAAAGGGTCGTCTGAAGTACTTTTACAGCGGCTAGATTAAGCATTAGCGGAAGATATCTTAGTTTTAGCTGTTAACTTGAGATTTAGCGGACTCCATTTTGTATTCCCGGCAGCCATTTTGTTTGCTGCATGCTGCCTCGTGTCGACCATGTGCTTTGTCCGATCTTCCTGTCCACGGCGCTTCAAATCTGCCCGGCAACAAGTTATATTTAGCATCCCCCGCTTTTGCATGTATCCTGAGGGGTCCACATCTGTTAGTGATAAGCTCCACAAAGGAGCTCTTGTGTATTAATCTCCAAACCTATAGCACCTCCCACTGATCGATTGCGCCTCTCAATATTACCTTATATGTACATAAACTGTGCTCTTGTGTTAGTACCACCTTCATTTGAGCCCCTGTGTTGGAATAAATAAACCACGCTTTCTTAGCTCGGTGTGCTACTTCTTGCAATGCCGAAGGGTGCTGTTTGAATCGTAGTACCACCTCATGAGGTTTAATAAACATTACTTTTTGTATTTTAGTTTCCGTGCCAACTTCTTCCTAATGGTCTGAGGACTTGTGCTGAGAAGGGCGAACCCCTTGCACTAGCGGGTCTGGCTGAGGCCTTCTACGTCACAACCAAGGACCTGCTTACATTAACCACCACCTGAACTTTCACCAACCATTGAGAAAACTATGATCCATCTCCCTTACAATTGCCCATACTCCCCGCATATACTGAAGCAGAAGTGGAGGAAGCTTCTTCTCCAACATTACAGCAAAGACCTGGAACAGCCTCCCCACACACCTCCGGACCATCGCCTCACTTTTGGAATTTCGACCGTTCCTCAAGACCTGGCTGTTCTAATAAGACATCGGGGTCTGCAAGAAAATGGATACACTATCAGGAGATTAGTCGCGCTTTATAAAGACTGATTGATTGATTTATTTTGTAACTAGAGAAAAAAAAACAAGTTCCTGCTTCATTTGCAAGCACATGCATCTGTGTTGGGTGTCTCTACAGAATGATGGGGCAACAGAATCAACATTTTTTTTCTGGTCTTTAACACTTTAGCCAAGTTGAACAGCACGAGGGATGCTATGAAGCAGGACTAAAAACCATTGGTAAAGCAAAGAGGTTTGAAAAGGTGAGACCAGTCAACTTCGACAATACTTGCATTATGTAAATGATAATATAAAGACTTCTGCATTGCAAACTTAATATTTTGCAGAAATCCCTAATTTCAATTTTGGTGTAACAATAAGAAACTTTCAGCAGGAAATAACCATATGTGGTGCATTGGTACAATTCAAACAAGCATTGGAAAACCCGACAATTTTGACTTACAATAGCTGCATGCATCCTTTGTGGTATATTGATGTAATGGTTGTACGATGTTGTCTGATGTGCTTGGATGACACATACAGCCACACTTCTAGAAAGAAACAATACATTCTAATTGCCTTATTATGAGTTTGGTGGTGCAGGAGCAGGCCGCCATGGCAGTGCTCCACTCCCACACCTCCAAACCCATATTGAGACCACCCACAGGATTCTGATAGGATCGAGATTGGACAGACCTGCAGGGGCTGGCCCACAGTGGTCCAGTGCTTAGGCTCATATGTGAGCCATAGCAAGGCACTGCAATGGTAAACCATTGCAAATTCCTGCACAGCATGGACTGTCAAGTCAATGCCCTGCAGGAACTGTCGGTACATGCATACAGTGGCACACCCTGCACTGCCCTTTATGCATACCCTGGTGTGGAGGCAACACAAGGCACTTTAGGGTCCCCTTTGTTTCCTCAATGCCACACTTTTCATGGTGGGCTATGAAAACTGTGGTATTCAGGAAATTCCTAATATGCTTGGTGGTGCGCATCGGCACTGCCAGCATATTGGAGGCATCAGACTGCTGCAGAACAAACCAGGGACTATGTATACCAGTGGCAGCAGAAGTCTGATGGTGGTCCGAGAGCTCAACTTGTAATAGTTGCGATAGCCGCACAGTCACCGTGGGTTTGGCAGTCCATCGGATCGCCAAACTCAATATTAGGGCCTAAACAATTAGGGCTCAATTCTGAGTTTGACAGAATTCCACTTGGATCTCTGCTGCAACTACTTCCCGCAAGTTACGAATACAAGGAGCATCGGTAACAACAAAAAGGGCAGAAATACCTCCGATTAAGGTATTTGGGAAATTTCTTGCAGGAAGCAGTCTTTCTATGCCAATTGTTCACCCAGTGTTTTACTACAAGATGTTGGTGGCTGTCAACAGTCGAGATCTTTGATTGAAACAGCACAACAAAAAATTCCAATGGTGCCCATTAACACCTATTACCAGAAATATTTTGGCTACGCCTAGTAAAGTAACAGAAATATACAGAGAACGCACTTGCTGTTACAACTGCAGCCTGAAAGAGCAAAAACTGTTACTGAGTTTCTTAAAAAAGAAAGAGTATCACAAAGGATATCCCCAGTTTCTTATTTCTGATAATGGGGTTCAATGCATCAATGAAGAGGTGGTCAAATTTCATGAATCTGGTGAAGTCAAACATTTAAAAATGTCTCTGTACCATCCATAAAGCAATGGTAAAATGGAACGCATGAACTGTGTGCTAGTCCATTGTATTTGGTGGGCCATCGCGCACAACTGTGTTGTTAACAATGTGGTGTTGTCAATGTTGTGGTTTTACTCGACCAGTTCACAATCCTCTACTCAAATTCCCCCATTTTAACTGTTGAGGAGTACGAAACCAGCCACCAAAATATGCCCTGGTGAGTATGTGGGTGAAGATCCATGTGGATTTGAAGTTTTTTGCTGTAAAGGTAAAAATTAATTAGGCTGAAGCTGAAAATATACAGAACAAAGAGTGTATATTGAGAAAGGTGGATTAATGAGGAATGGTGGTGAAAAGTTTGGTGGACCATTTGTTGTGGACTAAGTGTGTGGCAATGTGGTTAGTGTCAATGGTGTGAACTGGTGGAATGTTTTGAGAGTGGTCAAGTACAGGCAAGGTACCACGTTAGATAGTTTGGAGATGTCTGATGAGAAGGGTAGGAAGAGAACGATGAATAGTGAAATAGCTGAAGATTTTATTGTCTTGATTTAAGAGTTGAAAGCAGGAATGGTGGTGTATATGAAACAATGGTAAAAAAAATATATTCCCAACCTTCACAGGAGCAGTCGAGTTAGATATGTCCCTCATAGATTCAGGAAGTAGCCTATGGCTCACGATCGGTGCTTTGACTAATTCTTATTTCCTTTCAAATGTCCATCATGCGTTTCCTTTTTGTATATAGTAATTTATGCTATTGTAAATTGTTGTTACATTGGTTTCTGGTAGTTTGTGATGCACACACATGCCCTTGGGGCATGTGTGTTCTCAACATGCGGTAAAATGGATATTTCAGGGGTGCGACAGGGTGTCATTTTTGACACCCTTGCACCCTTGAAATTGCATGCACAATTTGGGAGTGCCTATTGAGTATTCCTTAATTTGAGAGTCGCAATTAAGGAATGTGTAGGAATCGCTATTTTTTATGCGATTCCTATATGCATAGGCAATTGCGATTCCATAAATGTGATTCCTTAAAAATTGCAACTAAAGAATCGCAATTGCCTATTTTGATGCATGTGCAACAAAATGTTTTGTGAAGGTTCTAAATCAGTTGGGAGAACAGTGGTTGATGGTTGCACAACTATTACAACGTGGCAGCTCTCTACCTATAAAACAAGTGTGAAACATACTACATATAGTGTTGCTTGTTCTTCATTGGTAAATAGACCACCACAAAGAGGCATTTTAAAAGCATTATTGCAGCGTTGCATGGTGAGTGTGAAATACAGGTATGTGGTGTCTACCATAAGGTCTGTGCACAATGAGGAGAGGTTATACTTGTGCAGAAAGTGCGTATGGTTTTAACATGTTTAGACAGTAATTACTTTAGCTGTTGTTCCTTTTCATTTTGTATTCACACTCTATGATCTTCCTTGTTCCACATTCCTAATTTACATTGAATATGATTGTAATTCTACTCAGTTGTTGCTGCTTCCTTGTTTACCACCATCACAGTGTATGGGCTCCACAAATGAGGCCACTTTTAATAATCTGCTGGTCTTCTTTGTATACAACGTTTTATGCGACGAGAACCATGAAGATCAAGATGAGTTCAAGATGAGGTTACACAATGCCAACATCAGAATAGATCATTTAGGGTCACCTAAATGTTCTTAAAGACTACGGGAAGTCCTATATTATTTAATGCGTGGCCACTGTGATGCATGTGAGGACTAGAATAGTGGACTTTGAGGTCATGTAATGCTGCAAAGCCGTCTGAGCAGACATAAATCATAAATATAGTGGTGGGAAAAGACTAGTGGTGGAAAGGCACCACATCCAATGTTGACATACACAATAGTGATGGCATGCTCATGCAACCGACGGGGAAAACATCTGTTGTCTTGTTTTTTAGGTTTCGCTGGGGGGCGGAGCCGTTAGGCTCCTCCTCCAGAGAAATCTATTGAGTATAGTAAGCACTATGGAACACGCCCCCCCGTCCCATTGGCTAGCTCCATAAATGGAGCCTAGCCATTGGACGAGGGGCCTGTCCATCAATGCCGGACCAGACACGGGGGCGTTCCCGAGATTCTTTGGCTTTTGCCGACGTCACGCGACGCCGGGAACGCCCCCGAGTCTGTTCCGGCATTGCCGGCACCTCCCTTGCTGCTCGGGACGGGTCTCCTTATTTGTTCCTAGCTGCCCCTCTCCCTCGTCCTCTCCCGCCCCCCTCCCGCCGTTCGTGTACTCTCCCGCCTCCCTCGTCCTCTCCCGCCCCCCTCCCGCCGTTCGTGTACTCTCCCGCCCCCCTCGTTCTCTCCCGCCCCCCTCCCGCCGTTCGTGTACTCTCCCGCCCCTCCCGGGTTCAACCACGGCATTAGGAACATCTCTGCCCCCTCCCGTGTTGCTGAGTGTCTTTTTCCTCCGTATACGGGGCCGCTTTTCTATTTATTTATTCCCCTTTCCTAGATTTATGTAGTTTTCCAGACCCGGCCACCTCGGCTTCTCCTCCTGCAACCTCCCCGCTTTATTGTATTTATTCTGTGCAATAACTTATATATTCGTATATATACTCCAGCTTCCATGAGCCCCTCTGCTCGTGCCGCCGCTGCTCCGCTTTGCACTTTTACTCCTCTGCACGAGATACTTTGAGTTTGGAAGACCCATCCGGCTGCAGGCTCACTTTCCCGCGAGCGCCCTTTTGTTTGTTTATTTATTTTCATTTGCAAAGAAAACTTCACAAGATTCTTTTTGCGGTTTGCGTCTTTGTGCCGACATGGATTTTGAGCGGATCTTCAGTGATTTCGGCCCCTGCAGCCGGCAGGACGTGGCCGGGGGGTCCTGCGCCCCGCATGCGGCCAGGGGTCTCTTCCGATCCCATTCTGGGGGGGCCGTGTCCCCGGTCACCAACCTGACGCTCAACCTCGACAAGCTGGGCGGTCTGGGCAGGTAAGGACGGCGCCTACGCCAACCCCACAGCATCCCTGCTTTTACTGCTCTCTACCCTGCTTCTTTGGCACTGTCCTGTCTCTCCCCTCTGCCCCCGACCACTACACTCACTACCTCTGTACCCGCTTTTGGAGTTTGTTGATAACTAGGCCTGTTTGTGCGCACTATCCTTTGTTAAGTTTGCCTCGGTGCTGGCACGTATGCTGTGTGCAGCCCCTGTTTGTGGCTGCGGAGTGCAGGGCCCACGAGAGAAACTGCATCTTGTGTGTGCAAAACATGCCCTGCACGCACCCTGCAGCTCCTACGGGGGCTCGCCCTGTGGCTTGCGTAGATTTGGGCCTGCAATTGTGGCCCCTACATTTAGAGGGGCCCTTCCTGTCCACGACACTTTATTGCTAGAATATGTGCATGTTTGGTTATTCGTGCATCACACAATTCATTCAGCGGCTTTGCTGTTGGGTGTGTTATGAACACCTAGTCGCTGCCACCAACCCTTTATTACCTCTCCTAAATCTGAATCTAGGTGTATACGTTATGATGAAGTTGTGATTTGTATTTACACAGTTGTAGAATAGCCACCGGTTGTGTTTTTACACTAGGGACCTGTGCTACGAGACAAGTCCTGTCTCAGGCGTATCCTGGGGGTGGCCCAGGGGCAGTGCAGTCTCACACATTGTGAACCTGTGTTTTGTTTCATTTTACACTAGTGATCTTTACTAGGACGGCATCGCGGCCTCTGCCAGTGGTAATTTCTCCGCTGCGGTGGGATGACCGGTTCCTTCTGCACCCCTCATTTCTCTTAAGGGTATAGGCCCAGTGGTGGTGCATTCACACGCATTGTGTTTTGTTTTTACACTAGTGATCTTTACTAGGACGGCATCGCGGCCTCTGCCAGTGGTAATTTCCCAGCTGCGGTGGGGTGACCGGTTCCTTCTGCAACCCTCATTTCTCTTAAGGGTATAGGCCCAGTGGCGGTGCATTCACACATTGTTTTTTGTTTTTACACCAGTAATCTTTAATAGGTATGCACCTCGTTCCAGTGTGTTATGATCAGTGCCCAGCTGCAGTGGGGTGACAGGCTCTGGCACCCATGCTCTCTGTTGATGGGTATGACCTGGGAGTATGCCATTCACACTCAGTGTGACTGTTGTGTTTTACACTAGTGATCTTTGGTAGAGCGAGGTGCACCCGTGTGTGCTGTGCTCTTTTCCCAGCTGCGGCTCCCTCCGCACCCCCTCTTCTCCAAAGGGTTAGGGGGGTGTTGCAGTCACGCGTTGTGACGCTGCCCTTTGTTTTGCACCAGTGATCTCCGTGCCCGGTCCATGTCTCCCCTGGTGCCCTCCGGCGGCTGCGCAGCGCTGATCCAGCGGGGGACGCCGCATCCTTCTTATCTTCGGAGGATTATGGCCCTGGGGCTCCCAGACGGAGTCCCCACGCCACCTGAGCCGCGTCGATGGGGGGGAGGGAGTGTATGCACGAGCCTGGGGGCTCTGACACAACAGCTGTGCTGGTGGCGGGCTACCATGCTCATTACCATGAGGGAGATCACAGGCTGTCTCCGGGGGGAGGGGCTCTGTGCCGGGGTTCACAGCTTGGGGCCAGCAAACCGTGCAAGTGTCACCACCGACGCCTGGACGTGCACAGGGCGTCACACCCACCACTTAACGACTCCCGGATAAAACATAAGAGGAAAGTGTTATCGAGCAGGCTGCAGGAATATTTTAGAGGCAATAAGGGGTTGGCCACGCCAGCAAAGCTAAATGCGGCCAGATCGCATGTTATTGTGAACAAATGTGCAGAGGAATTCACTTCAGTGCGAATGCCAAGTTTTCCTTGTAAATATAAAATGACCCTGGGAAATGACTACGTAATGTCTCGCAGATGGCACGCTCCCCGGTTTCCCCTGGCAGCAGGCGAACACAGCTACGTCAGAGAGAGCCCAGGGGAGTACAACGCTTTGTCCATCACACATTAGTACTCTTTAGATGGGGTGCAGCAAAAATAACAAGTAATGCAGTTATATATGCAAAGATCCTTGAAGCGTTGCAGTATTTCGTGTATAAAAATATGGGTGGTCAAGCAAAGATTGCTTAGTCCAAGATCACACAGTTTGGGACAACTGGTATCAACTTGTTCTGACAACCTAAAATGTAGCCACTCAGCCATATCTCAACCCTGAATCCCACATACAGATGAAAGCGGCAAACTACTGTGACTTTGCCAGGCACTACAGGCCCAAAGTGTTTCCTGCTGTTGATCTGCACTTCCCGGTGCTGATCTGCTCCCCGTTCATTGGCTGCCTCGCCTGGGTGTTGTCATTTAAAGGGAGCTCTAGGTTAGCGCTTTCTCTGGCGCCCCCTGTGGCGGAGGCGGGCAATAACAATAATACCTGCAGGGTTGCCCCGCCCGTCCCCCTGTCTGACTTGCACCAAGTGCATACGTGCGAATCCCTCGGTCCAGGGTTGAAGGTTCATCAGAGGCAAACAAATATATTTTAATAAAGAGAATGTTGGTGCCAAGCCTGCGGGATAATGACCCCCAGCTGCGGAGGCCTTCTGCAATACTGTGCGAGAAAAAAAGTTCAACAATAATCCATTTTTTTCCTCCAGATTAGAACATAAAATAAAAACGCGAGATCCTAGGTATGTAACATCAGGAGGCTCGGTAGTTACCGTAAGAGCAATAGGCGCTTGGAAGGATAGTGTGCATGTAGGAGCTTTGTATCTCTGCAGCTGAGTGGCGAGCCTAAGTGTTATATCCAGGGGTACCTGGTGGCTCCCTGCACTAATGCATTCTCTGTAGTGAGCTGTGTTTGACATAATGTCGTAGATTCAAATTCCGGTGGGGCCCGTTCAGCCTCTCATCCTTTAAGGTCGATACGAGTACCATTTCACTTGAGTAATCCACATTTTTTACATTTTGTCAAACTCAAGCCCTGTCTGGACACTGGGGCTAAGTGACAATCCCATTTTTAAGTACTGGGAGTAGTACTGCAGGAGTACAATTACACGTACTCTTTGTGCATCGGCCCCGAAACGTCCTTTGGTGCACGAGTGCAATGGGGGTGGGTTCTTAGAAACAAAAATGATAGTGCCCCTAGTCTAGTTGCATTTCATGAACACTTCACTTGTTTTGTGGTTGTGGCCGTGTAGGAGTACGCGAAGGAGTACTTCGGTAATGCTACTTCACATGTGCCCATGCTGGGTCTATGGTGTAAGTAAGGGGTTGGCTGGGTGAGTCGGTCGCATGCGTGGGCGTGGCAGCTCAGCTCTGCTATCACCCCCCTGCTGCTATTTAACCAGAAACAACCTTGGCTGGGGTAATCAGGCCTCCTTGTGGGAGCACCAGTGAGGCCAGTGGTCACAATGCTGCCATCCTTTTTGGGATACCCCTTTATAAATGATTTCCTTCCAGATTTATTAGTGGTACATGTATCTCCCTGAATGTGCAGGGGCGGGCAGACCACACCCTGGAAGGGTCAGGATTGGACATGGGAGCAATTCTCGATAAAGAAATAGTTACTGGGGCTGTAGTGTATCAATGGTGCCATGGGGCCCCCTGGTGCACTCAAAGAAATTAGCCCCTTTGACTGCTGTTGAGAGAGTAAAATAAAGAATTGTCAGGGTTTATTAGTCCCCTCTGGGCTCTGTGCCCTGGTGTCACTGCACCTGTTGCACCAATAGAGACTGCACCCCTGGATAGGAGATGATGTGGGTCCCTTATCTTTGTGACACGTGGGCATTGGTCCTCGATAGGTACCAATGGGGCCACCTGGCACCACTTTCATTTTATTCTGAAAACCATCCATCCCAGGCGCTTCAGGTTCATTGGGCACTTTGGTTCAGTATCTTATTTCTAAGGGTGGTGGAAGTTGATCACTCCTACCCATGGCATATTGACTACTGAAGGGATGGCTACAGGTTCCAAACGACAAAAGAATTGCAGTCAATAAATACAAAAGCGCAGCCACCCCCTGCCTGGAGCCCACATCCATATCTGACCTTCCAGACCCACTGGAGAGCTCCAGTCACCCATGGGGGGCACAAGGGTGCCTCACCCCTGGGGTGGGAGGTGGTACCCGACCCCTAACCGCATGGGCCAAGCTCGCGAGCAGAACAGATGTGGTCTGGAGGGATGTGAACATGGCGGGTTCTTTGTCCCACTCTCAGCAGTTATGGGCTTTGTTCAGAGGAATCTGATTGGCTATCGCACTGTCGACATCCTAATGCATTTTCAGGATCCTGCATTACAACTAGGCACAGTCCCTTTCGTGGTGTAAAACAGATGTGTATTGTTGCACAGGTCAGTGGTACTCATGAGGGTGACAGGTGGACTTTGCCCTCTGTGGCTTGAACCTTTGACCTTGGGGTGGGGGCCAAAGCTGATCCTTACAGTGCACACATTAGTGCACTGAGCTGTGACTGCTGGCAATCTCAGACACCCCAGAGGCACGGTTACCAGTGCAGTGTGTTCCTAACGCGATGCTGTGAACGCATATGGTTACTGCTGCTTCCGGTTCCGGTGGGACGCTCTTGGGGCTCTCTGGCTAAGGCCAGCACTGCTTCTCATCCGGGCTCGCGCAGAGGCCCCTCTCGTGCCCCTGCAGATACCCATCGCAGCAGGATGTTATCTCTCACCGATAATCCCTCCCGATGGCCTTCTGCGTCCCTTTTTGTTTGCGACAAAGCGTGTGGCCTCGGGCCCGGGGCTGGCCTAGACTCCACAGCCCCGGGCTCCAGCGAGCATTGTTGGGATGAGCGGGGTCGCGCCATTGTCGCCTGGCCCTGATCCGGTGCCCTAAAGAGGAATGTGACCCCCCACCCCCACTTTCAGTGACACTCGCTCCCATTTTGCTTTCACTGACACTCTTCTATTGCTTTCAGTGATATACTCTCTCCTCTTGCTTTCAGTGACACTTTCTCATTCCAGTGACACTCTCCCCTCTTTGTTTTAGCGACCCTCTTATGTTGCTTTCAGTGGCCCTCTTTATCTCTTGCTTTCAGTGCCACCCTCTCTTTCCTCTTGCTTTCAGTGCCACCCCTCTCTTTCCTCTTGCTTTCAGTGCCCCCTCTCTTTCCTCTTGCTTTCAGTGACACTTTCTCATTCCAGTGACACTCTCCCACATCAACGTTTTACACATAATTCAAAGAAGTTAGAAAAGACCATTTGTCAAAAGCAATACCAAAAGCACAAACTTTAACAAAGGCGAAACCATTGCATTGTAAATGCTTGTTGTAGTGTAGTGCTGCGAAGGACACAGCAGCTGCCCTAAAACTGGATAAGCATGGTGACAGACATTGATACATTGTGTTGCTGTTGTATGTGGAAGGCCTCTGACATATAGCTCCTCACTTATGTTCCGAAGACACAGGCATATGAAAACTTCTATATCAGCCGCACATTTTAACAAACTGAAAAATAAGGCTAATGCAAGACCCATTTTTTTGCAGAATTCATTCTCCCAATCCTACCTAAAAGAACTCACTTTTTTTGCTTTGTTTTTTAAAGGGACTTTGGTGCAGCTCCACCTGCAGTTGCACGATATAAATATCTTCATCCAAATTATACCTCATTAGAAAAAGTAAAACTAATAACCTTTGTTTTTTATAAACTTTTGAGGTAGTTTGAACTCACCCTCGCATGTGATGTAGAGCCAAGCCTTCCCTACTTTAGAGTATTTTCAGGTTCACCAGAAAGAGATCTGACCCATCTATCCACCAGGCTGAGGACGACACGGGATTTGTTGCTGGCTGTCCCTTTTCAAGGTTACTCTAATTGCTTCTACCTGGGGCTTGAAAAACAAACAGAAACATGCACTCTTTCCATAACCCACATTTCCAAACTCGCATCTGAAATTATTGCAACCGCAGCAGCCAGTAGCATTCATGGAGACTCATTAATAAGCAAAAAAATATCTACTTGGGGATATGCAAGGTATAATTATGTTCACTTAAATAGTTGCAATCGGCCAATCTACAAAGCACTGAGGATGCAATTTAGTAAAAATAATTTCTGAAAATAGATGTTTTGACTTTCACTTCAGAGGGAAGCGTTCTTGCTTGCTGTAAATACAATTATCGTTCTTTGCTCTTTTTTCGATTTTACACCCCTTGCCTATGATCCCATAATTACAAGCATCAGAAAAGAACTATCATTGAGGGTGCGACTATGCCTCTGTGGGACACCTCTGCCCAAGGTACAAACACGTTTCGTAGAAAAATTCCAGAAATAGGTTAATGGAGCAGCAAGGTTTCTTAAGATGCACTGGTTTTACGTCTGGTTTCCATATCTGTTTGCAAACGTTTGTATAACATTTCTAAAGTAAATAACCACTTTTATTCAAAGATATGATTGCCTCAAAATAGTTTTAGCAGTAGAAACGTATATCTTGGCAGAGTTGTGATGTTTCTATATCATATCTATTAAAGAAATAGAGGGCAGATTTTCTAATATTTAGTAAGTCGCAAATCAGTTGAAAGTTGGTATTCAACCACTGAAAGTGTGCATTGGTATACATTATGGACTTTCAAAGGCCATTTTCTTATTTTGCACAGCGAATTTTAATTGTAAGAAATCTTTATTTTTGTGTTTCATAATAACTATTCCATATTCACAAAAGAGAATCACAATTCTTATGCATTAAGCATTTGTAAACAGCAAATAGTTGCAATTTAAGGGGATATTCTTAACAACTGGTGATAGTTATCGCTAACACCAGTTAGTCGCAGTATTTTTAACGCCACCTAACCCGGAAAATTATTGCCATGTTAACGGCCTATTACCAAGCCGTCGCTACATGGAGATATTTCCAGGGTCAGGCTGCGAAAACTGCTCCAAACATTAGCCCAATGGTGTAGGGAAACAGGTATTTGCGTGCGAAAACAAGCGATAGGCCCATTAGCAATAAAATAACTCATGTTAGGCAGCCCAACGTTCGTTTTCTTGTCGCCAATGCAAAAAATAGTCAACCTTCAATAGGAAATAGGCATAAAACACAACAACATGCAGAATGGAGCCTGGATGCCTAGCTGGACCTGCGTCTGGAGCCTGGAAGCATAGCCGGACCTGCGTCTGGAGCCTGGATGCCTAGCCGGACCTGCATCTGGAACCTGGAGTGGGTAGTGGAGGAGATGTGGAGTAAAGGAGCCGTAGCGGTAGACATTAAGGCATGATGATCGCCCGAAGTATGACAGGTTGCATGGAGACACGTTGCTTACTTGTGTGAGAAGACTGCCTTGCGCCCCTTGGAGCTGTTAATGGGAGAGGCGCTCCTGCGCACCAACGTAGTGAGGGCAGCATAGCATACTACGATCCACCACTACACCAGGGTGCATGGAGAGGATTACCAACGGTGGGTACCGTCTCCCTGCATTACAGGCTGTATGATGTTGGGCTGGCCGTACACTGTGGAGGGTGAAGCCCCTGTGCTACGCCGAACTTGTGTGGTGTGAGCACTTCAACTACAAGACTAAGAGGGCCCTGCTGCATCAACTGCATCTGGAGGTCCACCAGCGGACAGGGCGGCGACTACTCTACCCAGCCAAGTGAAATGACACCAGGCTGAGGCTCCTGCTGGCTGAGTCATGGATTTGGAGAGAGTGCAGTGGATTGTGCCATGGTGTCATTGTTCATCAATCAATCACTAACTCAGGGGTTTCATAGAGTGCGTAACTCACCCATTAGTGTCCCAAGGCGCTGGGGAGGGGGTGGGTGCAGCTCTGAATCATTCGAAGAGCCAGGTCTTGAGGCTCTTCCTGAAGGTGTGCAGGGTGGGGGAGCATCTGATGTAGATTGGGAGCGCGATCCAGCTCTTAGCTGAGAGGTAGGGGAAGGCCTTTCCACCTGCTCTGGTTCTGCGGATGTATGTGGTCTCTGCCAGGGCCAGGTCAGCAGAGCAGTGTTTCCTTTTGGATACGTTGAGGTATTTGGGTCCGATGTTGTATAGGGATTTATAGGCATGGGTGAGTAGCTTTAATGTTACTCTCTTCTCGATGGGGAGCCCGTGTAGGTTTCATAGGTGCTGGGACGTATGCTCTTGTTGTGGGGTTCTGGGGACGAGTATGACAGCAGTGTCCTGGATGTTTTGGAGCTTACTTAGCAGGGTTTAGTTGATTCCTGCGTAGAGGGCATTACCGTAGTCCAGTCTGCTGGTTAAGAGTGCGTGTGTGGTGGTAAATCAGCATTCGGGGGGTATCCACTTGAAGGTCTATCAGAGGATGCGGAGAAAGTTAAAGCAGGTGGAGGATATGATGTTAATCTGGCGGGTCATGGTGAGGGGACATCCTAGAATGATGCCAAGGTTCTGGCCGTGGGCCCGCGTTGTGGGTGGCTTTCTGAGCGCAGGGGACCTCCAGGAGCTGTTACTTGCAGTGGGTGAGGGTACGAGGATGAGGACCTCAGTCTTCTCCAAGTTTAGCTGTGGGCAGCTCTCATTCATCCATGCTGAAACCTCTTTCATACTTTCTTGGAAGATGAGTCTGGTGTATTCGGGGTTCTTTATGAGATAGGATGAGTTGGGTGTCGTTGGCGTAAGATGTTATGCTGAGCCCATGCTGTCTGATGATGGTGGCAAGGGGGGCCATGTAGACCTTGCAGAGTGTGGGGCTGAGCGAGGATACTTGAGGTACACCACAGTTAATCTCTGTATGTTTAGAGAGGAAGGGGGGGAGTCTGATCCTTTGGGTTCTGCTGGAGATTAAGGATCAGATCCAGTCGAGGGCGGTGCCTCATATACCAGCATCGTGGAGTCTGGCTGCCAGAGTACGGTGTGAGACAGAGTTGAAGGCTGTGGAGAGGTCTAGTAGGATGAGGGCCGCAGTGTGAGCCTGGTCAAGTAGCATGCGGATGTCATCGGTGATGGCGAGGAGGGCGGTCTCGGTGCTGTGATTGCAGCGTAATCCAGACTCGGGTGAGTCGAGGATTGGGTTCTCTTCAATGAACATGGTCAGCTGGGCGTTGATGAATCTCTTTATGACTTTGGCTGTGAAGGGAAGGAGAGAAATGGGCCGGCAGTGTAACAGGTCTGAGAGTTTCTTGAGGAGGAGCTCGACGTCTGCCCACTTCTAGTCATCGGGGAAGATGCTAGATTCAAGGGAGGCGTTGATGGTCCAGCATAGTTTGGGTGCTATGGCGGTTCTGTGGTAGACGTGTGGCGGGCAGGGGTCCGTGGGGGCTCCTGAGATGGTGTTCTTCATGGTCGTGGATGTGTCTTCGGTAGTTGCGGTATACCAGGTGGTGATGGTCAGTTGGTTGTCGAAGGTGGAGAGGGGGATGTTGACCGGAGCCTCTTCGCTGAAGTTGTTGTAGAGGGCCCTGATTTTTCAGGTGGAAGTAGGAGCTGGGCTTGTCGCAGAGGTCCTTGAAAGGTGTGTCATATGTTGCTTTGCTGGGTGGTTTGGTGAACTGCTGTATGATCCTGAATAGTTCCTTGGCGTTACTAGTGTTGGTGTGGATCTTGCTCTTCATGAAGGTCCGCTTGGTGGCTGTCATGGACTGGTGGTAATCATTCATGGGGTTCTTATGTTGTTCTGGTCTTCGGTGGTTTTCCTTTTCCGCCATAGTTTCTTGAGGCATCTGCAGGAGCACCTGGCTTCTTGGAGTTCGATGGTGTACCAGGTGGCCTTCAGGGGGCGTTGTTTGACAGGGTGGTGGAGGGGTGCGAGCTAGTCAACGCAGCTGGTTATCCAGTGGTTTAGTTCTTTGGCTGCAGAGTTGGCGTTGGTCGTGTCAGAGGGGGTCTTGGAGTAGGGTGGTGTGGAGGTGTTTCTCTGTGATATTGCTCTAGTTCCTCCGAGGTGGGCACAGGGCGGGTTTGGGTGCGCTGGTGGTGGTGGTGTTGAAGGTGAAGTGTACGTAGTGGTTGTCTGTCCAGAGGGGCTCCATGGTGTGGCTGAAGTGGATGCTTGTCCCTCCTGCAAAGATGTGGTTGAGGGTGTGTCCTGCTCTGTGGGTAGTGGTGGTGACGAGATGCCTCAGTACGATGTTGGCGAGTTTGTCAAGTAGGGTGGTGTTTGTCGTTGATCTTTGGCAGTTGTTGTTTCTTCCGGGGTTGAGTGCATGAAGGGTAGTGGATTTGTAACGGTGGAAGATCCTAGATCCAGGGTTCTTGGGGCAGGCCACAGTCACAGGTCATGTCCAGGTATGGAGACTGTGGGACGCGTAGCGCAGGAGGGCCGGGGGGGGCGAGTCGCTCAGGCCTATCACATGTAGATGACGCACCCCCTGTGGCGGCTTATCCGCTATTGCGGAAAAGCATTGCCCCACTGCCTTCATGCAGCACAGAAGGGGGACAAACATCACATTATGATGACTGACTGATGTACTTATGCTATGTACTCTTAGGGGGTGGGAGGGTCGGTAGGCCTGCTTCCAACACAGAGCAGGGCATGGACGGATTGGAATGCCCACTCAAGTGTGCAATGACTGTTTGCTCGTCTCACTCAGGCCGCCCAAAGCAGCATGCGCACTTCCCTGTTGGCAATCAGACCGCCAGGATATAGCGGCTTGGATTGGCAAATTTAGCGGCACAAAAATTAAAATTTAGCGGCACAAAAATGGAAATTTAGCGGCATTTTATTATTTTGTTTTTTTTTACAACAAACACAGATATCTTATTGTTTGAGTTATTTTACAACATGGAGCTACGTACATTTTGTTTATTTACAATTCAGCCCATTTGTTTTGGTTAAAAGGCATGTTAATCTTGACCATGTACGTTGACTATGTAACCTCAGTGTTTGTTTTCTTTTTTTTTTTTTGCAGATTCATGCTCCTCATTTTTTTTTTTGGGTAGGCACGGGGAGATTAAGTGATTTGCCCAGAATCACGCAGTCGATTCCACTTGGTTTCCCAGCTCCAAAGTCGACAGTTTAGCTGTGAGACCACATTCTCTCCCCTTTGGTTCAGGCGACCAGGAAATACTGAAGGGCCCTGGGCAATTTCCCACTGTGTCCATGCTTTAAAACCTCTCTGCCATCCACCCTCGAGTCACAAACTAGCTATTGAGTTCTAAATGAGCGAGGCATGACTGCACCCAAAATATCTATGGATTCCCACACATTTGCTTTCATGGTGTTATCTGGGGACAGGTTTCTGCCTAAACATTGCTACAAGAAAGTGCCTTATCACGTTAAGGTCCTTATGCAATTAATTAAGCTTCACATAGGTCCACATAGGTCGAGTGCTTGTACGTGACATTCATATGTGGCACTTGGAATGACATTTTATTGCATGTTCTATCCATGTTATAATAAGTTTAGAAATAAACACTTTTGGTGCATTTCAGAGGTTTACAATATGCGTTAAATAGATCATAAATCATGTAACCTAGTTGTAAAAACGTATCTGTATTTGTTTGTGTATTTTTGTTATCATGCTGAGTCTCTTTCCGCGATTCTATCTGAACTGAATGGTATAAGTTGTAAAGCAGCATCAGTGACGCTAATAAGATTCCATAAATGAGTCATAAGATTAAACATGCTTAACACGAGCACACAGTGGCCTGCTCTATCCACAACATAGGAAGAAATGGTTCACAGGGCATTCTGCGTCTTGTTTTTACAGCAAGACGCGTGTAGGGAACAGTGTTCTAACGAAGGCAGGACTCATGAGAAAGCTTGCAATCACTGATAGCTTACTGAACGTGGATTCATCTAAACTGTGCTTCTTCATTGATGGTCATTGCTCCACTCATCCCCCTCATTCATGTTGCACTGCGAATTGCCATTGAGCGGGGGTCTCAGGACCTACTTCTGTGTAAATAAAAGTCGCTCCTGCCTCTCCGTCACCATGCCAAGTCCCTGTAGCTATCCTTACTGGCAGCCGGAGACACTGCTCTGGTGAGTGAGGAGGCTGCACACAGGTGAGGGGGGGTAATGCACATGGGAGACCCTTTGACCTGACCCCCTGACCCTTTCTATTGGCTCCGTGGTGATGCGAGCCACGGAGGCAATAGAAAGTGCCGGATCTTGCGGGCAGTTTCGTAAAAATCGCTGCATTTTTACAAAACTGCCGATTTCGCGATTTTTTGCAAATCGCGAAATCGCGATATCCTGGAGGGTCTGGGCAATGCAGGCTGCATTACAGCCTGCATGTAGAACATGCTCATCCCTCCAGCCCCTGGTTGCTTGCATTGTCCTGTTGCCAATTACCAATTCCACTGCTGCATCGCAGCATTGTGATTGACTCAGGTGAGGGAGCCTGGCTGTCGACTTCCTGTTCCTGGAAGCAGACGCAAGAGAGCAGGAGCTACAGAGACATAGGGCCCGGTTTTGAGGTAAGACTCCCTCATTAATATATTTACAACACCTGCTCACACACACATCCCTGTGTCCATGCACCATCCAGTATTCTTTACAGCGTATACTACCTCACAGCATTCCTGCCCCCCCCCAGCACTTCTCAATGCCGGCTGCTGCGCTTCATGCACAGCAGGTATAACACTCATGTGCCAAATGCACGTACGTAGTTACGACAAATGCCATGATATTGCATTCCATACCAAAGCATAGTAATACTAGGCACATTGCTACAGTAGGGTAGGTGTTGCATGACGGAGACATAAATATCAATATTGTGGCAGATCCGAAGGAATTGTCCAAAGGTAAGGGGTCACGTGGTATGGCCCGGTAGCGATTTGTATTACTCATTGTCTCAGAGTTTCTGCGTTGTATTTTCCTTGATCCATGATGACGATGCCAACGCCCTTGTCGGCTGGTTTTACGATTATATCCTTGGTGGATGTGAGGCTGTTGAGGGCCTGTTTTTGTCCAAAGTGCGGTTGTACGGTATGAATTTATGTTCAGAGTGAATAGTTTTGATCTCATGTAGGATCCGTCTCTCAAGGGTGAGGGTGAGGGTTTCAGGGGGAAAAAGAGCCAAGGATGGATGGAATGTGGAGGGTGGTTGGAAAGGCGAACAACTGGTCTGATCATGTGGCGGTCTCTCTGCAAAGAATTGTTTGAGTCTAATTCTTCTAAAGAACTTTAGAAGATTTTCTTGCAATTCAAAAAAGTTACTTTTTTCGGTAGTGTTAAAGGAAAGACCTTTACTCAAAAGGCTGATCTCTTGAGGTGAAAGTTCATGTTTAGAGAGGGAGGTTGAAGATGAGAAGGGAATTGGGAGTACTGGCATTGGTGGAGGTAGATCCGTCCATTATTGGGGGCCCCATTGGTAAAATTTGCGGCGGGTCTGGTGCTCTCCTGAATATTGGTACTGGTAATTCCCCCTCGAACGGCCCATGCCGCGGCATAGGTTTGTGTCTAAAAAAAACAGCCAGAAGGTGTAGTTGTGGTCTCTGTAGTCTTGAGGTACTGGGACCTTCACCAGGGCTTGAGTCTTTGGCTAAAGTCAAGTCAAGTCAGAGAATTTATATAGCGCACTACATACCCAGAGGGTCTCAAGGCGCTTAGAAAGGGGAGGAGTATTACTTGTCAAATATCCACGTTTTAAGTTGCTTTCTGAATGCTAGGTGGTTCTGGGTAAGGCGAAGGTAAGCGGGGAGTGAGTTCCATGTTTTAGCAGCCAGGTATGAGAAGGATCTGCCTCCCATGGTGGTCTTGTTGATGCGAGGTACAGTGGCGAGGGCTTGGCTGGAAGAACGTAGTTGGGCGGAGGGGGTGTAGAAGGACAGTCGTGAGTTGAGGCATTCTGGTCCGATGTCGTAGAGTGATTTGTGTGCGTGGGTTAGCAGTCGGAAAGTGATCCTCTTATTGACGGGTAGCCAGTGGAGGTCATTAAGGTGACCAGAGATGTGTTCATTGCGTGGGATGTCTAATATGATCCTGGCTGAGGCGTTTTGGATTCGTTGGAGTTTTTTCTGGAGTTTAGCGGTAGTGCCTGCGTAGAGGGTGTTTCCGTAGTCCAGTCGGCTTGTGACCAGAGCATGGGTGACTGTTTTCCTTGTATCGGTGGGAATCCAGCGAAATGTTTTTCTGAGCATGCGAAGAATGTTGAAGCAGGAAGAGGATACGGCGCTGACTTGTCTGTTCATTGAGAGTGAAGAATCCAGGATGACGCCTAGGTTCCGTGCGTGGTCTGTCGGGATGGGTGCTTTTCCGAGGGCTTCCGGCCACCAGGAGTCGTCCCATGCAGAGGGGGATGTACCTAAGATGAGGACTTCAGTTTTGTCTGAGTTCAGTTTCAGACGGCTTTGTTTCATCCATTCGGCAACTTCTTTCATTCCTTCGTGTAGGTTAGTTTTGGCGGTGCTGGGGTCATTGGTGAGAGAAAGGATTAGTTGAGTGTCATCCGCGTAAGAGATGATGTTGAGGTTGTGTTGGCGGGCGATGGCCGCGAGGGGGCTCATGTATACGTTGAAGAGGGTGGGGCTGAGTGAGGATCCTTGTGGTACGCCACAGATGACTTCAGTGGCTTCGGACTTGAATGGTGGGAGGCGGACTCTCTGGGTTCTTCCGGTGAGGAACGAGGTGATCCATTCAAGTGCTTTTCCTTGGATTCCGATGTTATTGAGGCGATGTAGGAGGGTGCTGTGGCAGACTGTGTCGAATGCTGCAGAGAGGTCGAGGAGGATGAGGGCGACTGTGTCTCCATTGTCCAGTAGAGTTCGAATGTCGTCTGTTGCTGCGATGAGGGCGGTCTCAGTGCTGTGTTTTGCTCGGAAGCCAGATTGTGAGGAGTCGAGGGATTTGTTGGCTTCGAGGAAGGCGGCGAGCTGGTTGTTGACAGCTTTCTCGATGACTTTGGCCGGGAATGGAAGGAGCGAGATGGGGCGGTAATTTTTGAGTTCGGTGGGGTCCGCTGTGGGTTTTTTCAGAAGGGCGGTGAGTTCAGCGTGTTTCCAGCTCTCAGGGAAGGTTGCGGAGTTGAAGGAGCAGTTGATGACGTCTCGGAGGTGCGGTGCTATGACGGAGTCTGCTTTGTTGAAGATGTGGTGAGGACATGGGTCTGTGGGGGATCCTGAGTGGATGGAGTTCATCAGGCGGATGGTGTCCTCAGTGGAGATTGGGTTCCAGTCGTTAAGGGTGTTCACGGGGGGAGAATGTTCAGCATATGGTTGGGCGGGTTGGTCTCCGGGTTGGTTGTCGAAGCTGTTGTGGATGTCTGCAATCTTGTTGTGGAAGAATGAGGCTAGGGAGTCGCAGAGGGCTTGAGAGGGGGTGATGTCGTTGGAGTTGGCCGAGGGATTGGAAAATTCCTTGACGATGTTGAAAAGTTCCTTGCTGTTGTGGGTGTTGTTGTCAAGTCGATCCTTGAATGCTGTTTTCTTGGCCTTTCGGATTAGTTGGTGGTGAGTGCGGGTGGCGTTTTTGAAGGCGTCCTTGGAGCTAGTGGTTGGGTCTTTTTTCCAGGCCTTTTCAAGGGAGCGGCAGAGTTTCTTGGACTTCTTAAGATCATCGTTGAACCATGAGGCCTTTTTGCTGCCAGGTTTGCTTTGACGTTTTGTCAGTGGTGCTAAGGTGTCGGCGGTGTTGGATAACCATAGGGTGAGGTTGGCGGCGGCTTCGTTTGCGTTAGAAGAGTGGGCTGGGGTGTTTAGAAGGAGCGACGCGGAGATCTGGTCCGTGGTGATTTTGTTCCAGTTTCTTTGCAGAGTTGGTTGGAGGTGGTTGGTAGGTTTTGGTTTGTTGTAGGTGAAGTGAACGCAGCTGTGGTCAGTCCAGAGGAGATCCGTAGTGTGGCTGAAGGAGACATGAAAGTTCCAGTTCCAGAAAGTTACATGTTGGTTGTTGCAGAATCTACCCAGGTTTCTTTTTTGTCTGGGTGGCTAGTAAGGTATGTCATAGAATTTGTCTCAAAGGGATGGGTACATTTTCTAGTTGTCATCATTTCTAATGTCTTTCTGGATATTATTAATATTTTTGTTTTGTTCAAAGTATCGTACATGGAGATAGTTCTGTTTATTTTTGCAGGCTTTTGGCATCCACTAGGGTACTGTCTTCCAGAATGAGTTCCTCGAGTTCTGCTATCTGCTTGAATACATTGCGGCTGTGTTCGATCGATCTGTCAATGCCTAAGACCATCCAGTGTCTTGAACAAGTGGTGGCTAGGTGACTGAATTGGGGTCCTGGGTGAAGATAGCTGGGATATTGTGGATTTGTAATTCCAAACAATCAATCAATCAATCAATGGAATTTGTATAGCGCGCTACTCACCCGTTAGGGTCTCAAGGCGCTGAGGGGGGGGTCGCTACTGCTCGAACAGCCAGATCTTGAGTTGTTTCCTGAAGGAGAGATGGTCCAGGGTCAGCCGTAGGTGAGTGGGGAGGGAGTTCCATGTCTTGGCTGCTAGGTAGGAGAAGGATCTTCCTCCGACGGTGGATTTACCGATTCGTGAGACGAGGGCGAGGCTGGCGGAACAGAGCTGACGGGTGGGTGTGTAGAATGTGAGTCGGCTGTTGAGGTACTTCGGGCCCGTGTCGTGGAGAGCCTTGTGTGCGTGGGTGAGGAGTCTGAACGTGATCCTCTTGTTGACGGGGAGCCAGTGCAGGTCTTTCAGGTGGGCCGAGATGTGGCTGTGGCGAGGGATGTCCAGGATGAGTCGTGCTGAGGCGTTCTGAATGCGCTGGAGTCTTTTCTGGAGTTAGGCTGTTGTTCCGGCGTAGAGGGTGTTCCCATAGTCCAGACGGCTGGTGACGAGGGCCTGGGTGACTGTCTTCCTGGTTTCGGTGGGGATCCATCGGAAGATCTTTCGGAGCATGCGCAGGGTGTTGAAGCAGGATGACGAGACAGCGTTGACTTGCTTGGTCATCGTGAGGGAGGAGTCCAGGATGAAGCCGAGGTTGCGTGCGTGGTCCATTGGCTGCGGTGCGGTGCCCAGGGCAGGGGGCCACCAGGAGTCGTCCCAGGTGGATGGAGATGGTCCGAGGATGAGGACTTCTGTCTTGTCTGAGTTCAGTTTCAGCCAGCTGAGCTTCATCCATTCCGTGACGTCTTTCATTCCTTCCTGGAGGTTGGCTTTGGCGGTGGCGGGGTCGTTGGTGAGGGAGAGGATCAGCTGGGTGTCGTCGGCGTAGGGGATGATGTTGAGGTTGTGTTGGTGTGCGATGGCTGCGAGTGGGCTCATGTAGACGTTGAAGAGGGTGGGGCTGAGTGAGGATCCTTGCGGAACGCCGCAGATGACTTCGGTGGCCGAGGAACGGAACGGGGGAAGGCGGACCCTCTGGGTTCTTTCCATTGAGGAATGAGATGATCCACTCCAAGGCCGCTCCTTGGATTCCGGTGTTGCTGAGGCATCGTATCAGGGTGCGGTGGCATACAGTGTCAAAGGCTGCTGAGAGGTCCAGGAGGATGAGGGCAGCAGTTTCTCCGTTGTCGAGCATGGATCTGATGTCGTCGGTGGCTGCGATGAGGGCGGTCTCGGTGCTGTGGTTTGCTCGGAACCCGGACTGTGAGGGGTCGAGGGATCCGTTGGTCTCCAGGAAGGCGGAGAGTTGTCTGTTGACTTTGGCTGGAAAGGGGAGGAGCGAGATGGGGCGGAAGTTCTTGAGGTCCGTGGGGTCCGCAGTGGGTTTCTTCAGGAGGGCGCTGAGCTCGGCATGTTTCCAACTCTCCGGGAAGGTGGTGGATGCGAAGGAGCTGTTGATGATGTTCCGGAGTTGGGGTGCGATGATGGAGTCGGCTTTGTTGAAGATGTGGTGTGGGCAAGGGTCAGTAGGGGAGCCAGAGTGGATGGTGTTCATCAGGCGGGTGGTGTCTTCAGTGCTGACCGGGGTCCAGGTGCAGAGGGTGGTGGTGAGGGGCGTTGGTCGGGTCCGTGGTCTGCGCGCCAAAACTGTTGTGTATGTCAGTGATCTTGCGGTGGAAGAACGAGGTGAGTGAGTCGCAGAGGTCTTGCGAGGGTGTGATTTCGTTGTTGCAGGCGCTGGGGTTGGAGAGCTCTTTAATGATGCTGAAGAGTTCCTTGCTGTTGTGGATGTTGTTGTCCAGACTTTCTTTGAATGTTGTCCTCTTGGTGGTGCGGATCAGCTGGTGGTGTTTGCGGGTGGCATTCTTGAGGGCGGTCATATGTTCTGCTGTCTGGTCATGGCGCCAGACTTTCTCGAGGGCGCAGCAAGTTTTCTTGGAGTTTTTGAGTTAGTTGGTAAACCACGAGGCTTTCCTGCTGCCGGGTCTGCTTGGAGGGTTCTTCAGTGGTGCGAGTTTGTTGGCGCAGTTGATGAGCCACTGTGTGAGGTTGCAGGCTACTTCATTGTGGTCCGTCGTGTTGGTGGGTGGGTTCTGGCTGAGGGCGGTGGTGAGCTGGTCATCAGTGATCTTACTCCAGCTTCTGAGGGGAACCTGTTGCGGGTGGTCGAGGGTCGTGGTTCTCCTGAAGCTGAAGTGGACGCAGCTGTGATCTGTTTAGAGTAGTCCGGTTAAGTGGCTGAAGGAGATGTGCTTGCTGGAGGAGAAAGATGGGGTCGAGCGTGTGGCCGGCGTAGTGGGTGGGGGTGTTCACCAGTTGCTTGAGTCCGAGGTTATCCAGCAGGGCGGCGGTGTTGCAGTCCTTGTTGTTCTCAAGGTGGAAGTTGAGGTCCCCTAGGAGGATGTAGTCTGTGGAGGTGAGGGCGTGCGGACTGACGAAGTGAGTGATGGCTTTGCTGAATTGTGTGCGTGGTCCCGGGGGTCACTAGACAGTGAAAACACCACAAATGGACACCCCACCAGTTTAGAAAAATAAAATATTTTTATCTAAACTTCACAAGACCAAAACAACAATATGACTTTCAAAAGGTTTCATCAAGAACTTGTACCATAGAAAACTATGGAGGCGTGACTTTTACACAAAATACCTGTAGTTGTGCCAAAATTCACAAGGCCAAACAGCCACAGAGTGAAGAAGCGTTGAAAACAAAGAGATGAATCAGTTCCTGAGACCTGGGGGAGGAGATGCAACAGTTCTGCTGCAATCAGGCTGTGATGCGTCGCATACAGTCTGTAGGGAGAAATGATACATCAATTCTTCGTGATGGTTCCGGCACAGGTGATGCGCCGGGAAAACTGGCCCCATTACTTATACAGCAAAACCCGTTGTTCTCTGGTGGCAGAGATGCCCTCTGCTCAGTCAAAACCAGTTCTGTCCTCTATGGTGCAGCTTCCTGGCAGGAGGTGGGGACAGCATTGTGGAAGGCAGACCAGGCCCATTCCAGTGAAGGCAAAATCTCCTACTCCTACTCTAAATGCAGCCCAGCCTCATTGCTCTAAATCCAGACCATCCCTGACTCATCCAGACTCTCTGGAGCCACTGCACACATCCTGAGCCACTGTTACCCTGAAGCCAGAAAGTCAATACACATCCTAGCAGAGGCACACTGGTTTGCTAAGCAAGAAAATACCTACTTTCTAAAAGTGGTATTTTCAAACACAGAATGTAAAACTCACCCTTACTAAATGATGCATTTAACCATTCTGAGTCCAGGGATATAAAACTTTATATCCCTACCTTGTTCTCGGGCGCGCGAGGTAGGGAGACGGTGGCAGTGTCTCCCGGACCCGCTGCTGCACCCGTGAGTTAATTGTGGTTTTTATCATCCTTGCGTGGGCTGCAAGAAGCATAGCAATAGCGGACTGATTTTAAAAGTCAAAGTATCTTTTATTTTAGAACAGCTTTACTTGTCCCCCAAATACCTGCATTCTCTCCCTGCAATAGACCGCCTGGGCTCGATATTGAAGCCTGGCCGCCTCGTTCCGACTCGGCAACCAGTGCCGTTGTGCGGAGGG
The DNA here is from genome assembly GCF_964263255.1 of Lissotriton vulgaris. Lineage (NCBI taxonomy): Eukaryota > Metazoa > Chordata > Amphibia > Caudata > Salamandridae > Lissotriton > Lissotriton vulgaris. The sequence goes on along the minus strand of NC_141695.1, from coordinate 741,977,539 downwards.
CGGACAGGTAAGAGCCAGGCAGCACTTCCGGTTCTGCCGGAGCTGAGGTTAGCGCTCTAGTGGCTACCTCACTCCGGGCTATTTAGACCGGCCTGACTCTCGGGCGCGCGCGGTAGGGAGACGGTGGCAGTGTCTCCCGGACCCGCTGCTGCACCCGTGAGTTAATTGTGGTTTTTATCATCCTTGCGTGGGCTGCGAGAAGCATAGCAATAGCGGACTGATTTTAAAAGTCAAAGTATCTTTTATTTTAGGACAGCTTTACTTGTCCCCCAAATACCTGCATTCTCTCCCTGCAATAGACCGCCTGGGCTCGATATTGAAGCCTGGCCGCCTCGTTCCGACTCGGCAACCAGTGCCGTTGTGCGGAGGGCGGACAGGTAAGAGCCAGGCAGCACTTCCGGTTCTGCCGGAGCTGAGGTTAGCGCTCTAGTGGCTACCTCACTCCGGGCTATTTAAACCGGCCTGACTCTCGGGCGCGCGCGGTAGGAAGACGGTGGCAGTGTCTCCCGGACCCGCTGCTGCACCCGTGAGTTAATTGTGGTTTTTATCATCCTTGCGTGGGCTGCGAGAAGCATAGCAATAGCGGACTGATTTTAAAAGTCAAAGTATCTTTTATTTTAGGACAGCTTTACTTGTCCCCCAAATACCTGCATTCTCTCCCTGCAATAGACCGCCTGGGCTCGATATTGAAGCCTGGCCGCCTCGTTCTGACTCGGCAACCAGTGCCGTTGTGCGGAGGGCGGACAGGTAAGAGCCAGGCAGCACTTCCGGTTCTGCCGGAGCTGAGGTTAGCGCTCTAGTGGCTACCTCACTCCGGGCTATTTAGCCACGCCCTTCCTACAAGCGCGCAGCGGTTGCGCGCAGGGGGCGCCTTCGAGCGCGCCTAAGAAGCGCCGAAGAAAAGCCCGTCTGCGCCCGTCCGCGACAGGACGGGGCGAGGGGCGATGGACCCTGACATAGCTCAACGAGCCTCCACCGGTAAGGGTAACCACATATTCACCTACTCTGGCCAAACGCTACTGAGCCTTAGACCATCTATGCAGTGTAGCACTAAAATTCCATGGCACCGTATAGAGGGAGGCTTTTCCTGCCTACAATGTCGGCGCCTATCCAAAAACAGCACTCCTCCTTCCGACCTTAATACCCTCCCACAGGGCCTGAAGAGTTTCCTTCTAAATGTGCGATCATTACCCAAACACCAACATCAGGTTTGGGATTTAATTCACTCCACTCAGCCGGATATTTGTTTTCTTGTTGAAACATGGTTAAAACCCCATACAATTACAGCCATAGCAATGGGGATTCCATCCGGATATAAGATCAAACATTTAGATAGAGAAATTAAAACAGGAGGTGGCCTGGCAATTATACATAAGGACCACATAAAATTTACTATCACAGAACAACATTTATACTCACAGTTAGAGATTATGATTTTTAAAATCTTTTTAACCAACCACATTACCTGGAAAGGTGCTTTGGTTTACCGGCCCCCGGGACCAAACCGTAATTTTGCACTCACCCTCCAAGAAATTCTAGCCCCCCATCTTAAATCCAAAGAAGATTTTCTTCTTTTGGGTGATTTTAACACGCACGTAGATCGGCCAACACTGTCTGAATCCACGGCTTTGATCACAGACCTTTCGAACCTGGGTCTAGAACTACAAAACCATGGATCCACCCATAAAGGAGGACATATGCTTGATCTACTCTTCTGCAACTGTGCCAAAGTAATCTGCTCCCCGGCAAAAGAAATATCATGGACAGATCACTCCATGTTAGAATTTTTATTACTAACTCCAACAAGACCTGTTAAAAGTGCACCTCTTCCCCCTATCTGGCGACGACAATGGCACAAAGTTACTGCCAACAAAGTCCAGGAAGTCTGGACAAGTCCCGATATTCTGGAAACAGACACAGCAGATATGGCCTTAGCTAAGCTCAATGATTCCATTAAGCAAGCCATTGACATCTTAGCTCCTTTAAAACGGCACACGCAGTATCCTGCGACTAAACAAGAAAGCTGGTATACCAATGAATTGAGAGCAGGAAAACAAAAATGCAGACGAGCTGAGAAGGCATGGAGGAAAAGGAAAACCGAGAATAGCCGAGCAGCTTTCCTAGATGCCCAATCAGAGTATTACAAAAACATAAAGCTAGCTAGGAAACAACACCTAACACAACAGATAGCAGAAGCGAGCAATTGCTCCAAGGAGCTCTTCAATATTCTGCAGAATTTTATCAAACCATCTGCATGTGAGAGCTCCGACGAGGAGCAAAATAAATACTATCTACGAAAGAATAGTAGCAGCTAATAATGTCATAAATAAGACTAACAAATACCCTCCTCAGACCCCGGCAATATACAATAAACCCCCTCTGATATCCTTCCCTCCGATTGACAATACAGAGCTCCTCTCCCTCTGCAGTCATATTAAATCAGGGTCCCCCAATGACCTAATTCCTGCCAAAATGGTTGGCCCTATGATCTCTCTTCTGGGACCCCACATACTGGAAGTGATTAATACCTCCCTTATGAAAGGCCAGGTCCCAGCAGACTGGAAAAAGGCAGTGGTGAACCCGATAAGAAAAAAAGCATCATCCCCATGGACAGACCTCTCCAACTTACGACCTATCTCTCTCCTACCCTACTTAGGCAAGATCGCGGAAAGGCACGTGAACACCTATCTCTCCCAACATCTTGAAGCGACGGAAGGCCTGGACTACTCACAATCTGGGTTCAGGCCAAACCACAGCACAGAATCAGCCCTTCAAACAGTGACCAATAACATCAAGATGGCACTGGATGACGGCAGCTCTATGATTCTGGTGCTGTTGGATCTTTCCGCCGCTTTTGATAAGGTGTCTCACACGGTGCTTCTCAACCGCCTAAGGGAGGTAGGCGTGGAAGGAGGGGCTCTGGCGTGGATGGAGAGCTTTTTGTCTGGTCGATTTCAAGAAGTTAGGCTGGGCTCCCATAAATCCATTCATAGGGAGCTCAACAAGGGAGTGCCACAAGGCTCTTGTCTAAGCCCCACACTTTTCAACGTGTATGTGGCCCCCCTAGCCAACTTAGCAAGATCTTTCGGGTTCACCCCTGTGTCGTACGCTGACGACACCCAACTCCTTTTTCCCTTCAAAAACCTTACACCTGCAATAAAAAGATCTTTTGCAGATGGCATGAGAGCCATTGCAGAATGGATGTCATCAAACTGTCTGCAGTGTAACGTAGGGAAAACCGAGGTCATGCTGTTCGGGCAAGCGGCAACACACTGGTCATCTGTCTGGTGGCCCCCAGAGCTAGGCCCCGTCCCCATTCCCAAGAGCACGGTTAGGAACCTGGGAGTGCTACTTGATCAGCAACTTACATTTAAAGATCATGTAAATCAAGTTGCCGGTACCTGCTTTCGGGCTATTGGGATGTTAAGACGAGTCTTCCCCTACTTACCGGACCATCATAGGAAAACGCTTGTACAGGCTCTCGTCATCAGCAGGGTGGATTACTGCAACGGTTTGCTCCTTGGAGCAAACGAGGAACAACTTAACAAACTGCAGGTAATCCAAAATACAGCAGCAAGGATTGTCCTGAACGCTCCACCAAGGACTCCCTCCTGTCCCCTACTGACCAGACTCCACTGGCTTCCAGTGAGGAAACGAGTCCAGTTTAAAACTCTATGCACTATCCACAAGAGTATGATACGGGAGGGCCCTAAATATCTGACTGAAATCTTCCAGCCCTATATCCCCGGGCGCTCTTTGCGCTCCAGTAACCAGCAGTTACTGCAGGTACCTAGAGTAAAGAAGACCAGACAAGGTGGCCGTGCGCTGGCCCATGCTGGACCAGTACTCTGGAACTCTTTGCCCCCAGAATTAAGATCTCTTACCAGTCACCTGATTTTTCGGAAAACCTTAAAAACATACCTGTTTCCCAGTAACTAATTGCCTCTCTTGCCTAAACATCACCACTGGATACACCGCTACATAACACTCCCTTTGCAGCAACAGCGCGGAGATACCCCTTCGGGGGTCTATTCTGGCGCTTTACAAGCATATAAAATAAATAAAAAAATAAGATGTTCTAAACAAACTCCCCATTCTATCCTAATGGAACAGATTACCTTGCAACAGTGAAAAATGAAATTGGCAGTATTTCACTACCAGGACATGCCACACACACCATGGGATGTCTTACCTTTCGCAAACACTGCACCCTGCCCATAGGGGTACCTTGGGCCTACCGTAGGGCGACTAACATGTACGAAAAGGGAAGGTTAGGACCTGGCAAGTGGGTGCACTTGCCAGGTCGACATGGCAATTTAAAACTGCGTGCAGACACTGCAGTGGCAGGCCTGGGAGACTTTTTCATGGATACTCATGTTGGTGGCACAATCAGTGCTGCAGGCCTACTAGTAGCAATTAACTTACAGGCACCGGCACACATAGTGCACATTACATGGGGTTTAGCAGTAAGTCAAATATGCCAATCAGGGAGAACTAATCATAATAACAACTTACACACAGAGCACTTGCACTTTGACACTGATCAGCAGTAGCAAAGTGCCCAAAGCATCTACGCCAGCAAAAATAAAATCCAGCACACCATCAAAAATACAGGAGGTAGAGGCAAAAAAACAGGGAAACCACGCCAAGAATGCCAGGTCTAAAACAGGACACAGCCTTATCAAGAATACGTGGGTTGGGCTCAGCTTCTCCCTCCCATTCTGCCAGGGATGTCCCATCCAGCCACACCTTAAGTCCCTATTGTGTGCGGCTGACTAGAAGGAATTCACAAAGTCCAACTTTTGACTACACTCAGTTGTGTGACCCAGAGACAGGCTACAGGCACCAAAGGGCTAAGGCAAGAAAATGCCAACTTTCTAAAAGTTGCATTCTCAAAATTGTAATATAACATCCGACTTCACAATAAGCAAGGATTTTTCATTACAATTCCAAAAACATGAAACATGAACTGGTTGCCTATTCCCATTTTGAAATTACATTTAAAAAATCTAATAAGGTAACTCTAGTGTTATACTCTGTGAGAGGAACCATGACTTTAGGAGTTTTTGACTACCAGGACAAGTAAAACTTAAAAGTACATGTCCACCTTTTTTAATGCACTGCTCCTTGCCATCTGTCCAGGCTGCCCAGAGCCTACCCTAGTGGGGATGTACATTCAGTAAAAAGGAAGGTATTGGACCTGGCAATAGGTTTCTTTTTCCAAGTTGAAATGGCAGTTTAAAACTGCACACACAGGATGCAATGGCAAGTCTGCGACATATTCAAAGTGCTACTTAAGTAGGCGGCACTTAAGTGCTAGCATTTCATTTACAGGCCTTGGGCACAGATAGTGAAACATTATTAGGGACTAATGGATAAATAAAGTATGCCAATTGGGAATTAGCCAATCTTATCATGTTTTGAGCAAAAAAGACCACAAGCACTTCAGCACTGGTTAGCAGTGGTAAAGTGCACCGAGTCTGAAATCCAGCAAAAACAAATTCAGCAAACAGGAGGGTTGAAGGTAAAAAGTATGGGAGTAAATCATGTCTAGGATGTCAGGTCTAACACACACATACAGTGAATTTTAACAAAACAGCGGGATGCCAAAATCTAAAAGCTGACCTACGTATTCCCCAATATGTAATGAAAAAGGTTGTAAAGCGATAATCTAATATGATCCAGAAAGAGGGTGCATACTACTGCAACATTCCAACTTGTACTTTGGACAATTCCACATAGGCTCCTTTTCCTGAGAAAGGAAAAGAAGTTGGCACATGAGCTAATCGTCAAAAATGTACACATAAAAACATTCAAAAAACTTGCAGCAACTGATAATTTTTGTTAATGCTGCTGTATAAAGAATACAAAATGCCAGCTGGTTTTATGAAAGGACGGCCCTGTTTAAGTAATTTGGAATTAGTCCATTTGCTTTTCTTCAGCTGGGATCCAAGCATTTTATCGAAGTACTAGTACAACATCCAAGAATCTATTACCACAATGGGGTGACCGATATTTTATTGGATACCCCGGGTACTCTACATATTATAGGAGGTGACTTCAATTTCGTCATGTCAATCCCAATGGACCGCTCAGGGAACCTTATTGGCACCTCCCGGACTATGCAACTGGCCAGGTTGATGGACACCTTCGGCCTGATGGATGTGTGATGGCAACTCTTTCCAGACATCAGAAGGTATTCATACTATTCTGGCGCACACAAGGTGCACTCTCGATTGGACTATGTCTTTCTCCTGCGGAAAGCCACAGGTGCTGTTTGTGAGGCGGAGTACCTGGCACTTGGGATCTCTGATCACTCCCCCCTGCTGGTTAGGACAGGGGGAGGCCAAGGGCGGGACCTGGAAACTTGAGGCTTATGGCTTGGGACCTGCAGACACAGAGGTGCTACGGGGTCTCCGGGCTGACACAACAGTGTATTTTGCAGAAAATGTAGGCTCAGTGAAATCTGGAGTTACAGTGTGGGAAGCCTATAAGACAGTGCTCCGCGATAGGGCCCATAACCGAATAGCTTTGGAGAAGCGGAAGGCACGAGAGAAGCTCACCACTTTGGAAACCCAGATTCTGGTGCTAGAACAACGCTATTTGGAGGGAAATGACCCAATCAATCAATCAATCAGTGACACTTATAAAGCGCGCTACATACCCGTAGGGTCTCAAGGCGCTGGGGGGGGGGGGGGGGGTGCCGCTACTGCTCGAACAGCCAGGTCTTCAGCTTCTTCCTGAAGGAGAGGTGGTCTTGGGTCAGGCGCAGGTCGGACGGGAGGGAGTTCCAGGTCTTGGCGGCCAGGTAGGAGAAGGACCTTCCTCCTGTGGTTGCTCTTCGGATGCGGGGGACGGCGGCGAGGGCGTGGTTGGCTGATCGGAGGTGGCGTTTGGGAGCGTAGAAGTTGACTCGGCTGTTGAGGTAGCTCGGGCCTTGGTCGTGTAGGGCTTTGTGTGCGTGGGTGAGGAGGCGGAAGGTGATTCTCTTGTTGATGGGGAGCCAGTGAAGGTCTCTCAGATGTCCGGAGATGTGGCTGGATCGTGGGATGTCGAGGATGAGTCTGGCTGAGGCATTTTGGATCCGCTGGAGTCTCTTCTGGAGCTTGGCGGTGGTCCCGGCGTAGAGGGCGTTGCCGTAGTCCAGTCGGCTGGTGACGAGGGCCTGGGTGACGGTCTTCCTGGTCTCTGTGGGGATCCACCAGAAGATCTTCCGTAGCATGCGTAGGATGTTGAAGCACGCCGAGGAGACGCTGTTGACTTGCCTGGTCATGGAGAGGGAGGAGTCCAGGATGAAGCCCAGGTTACGTGCATGGTCTGTCGGTTTGGGTGCGGTGCCCAGGGCGGGAGGCCACCAGGAGTCGTCCCAGGCGGAGGGAGATGAGCCCAGGATGAGGACCTCCGTCTTGTCCGAGTTCAGTTTCAGGCGGCTGGTCGTCATCCACTCGGCTACCTCTTTCATCCCTTCGTGTAGGTTGGATCTGGCGGCGGCGGGGTTGTTGGTCAGGGAGAGGATCAGCTGGGTGTCGTCGGCGTAGGAGATGATGCTGAGGTGGTGTTTGCGTACGATGGCCGCGAGGGGGCTCATGTAGACGTTGAAGAGGGTGGGGCTCAGGGATGATCCTTGGGGGACGCCGCAGATGACTTCGGAGGCCTCTGACTTGTACGGTGGTAGGCGGACTCGCTGTGTTCTTCCGTCGAGGAAGGAGATGATCCATTCCAGCGCCTTGTCCTGGATGCCGATGTTGCTGAGGCGCCGTATTAGGGTGCGGTGGCAGACCGTGTCGAATGCCGCGGAGAGGTCTAGGAGGATGAGGGCCGCTGTTTCTCCATTGTCCATCAGGGCTCGGATGTCATCGGTGGCGGCGATGAGGGCGGTCTCGGTGCTGTGTTTGGCTCGGAAGCCGGACTGTGAGGGGTCGAGGGATCCGTTCGTCTCGAGGAAGGCGGCCATCTGCTTGTTGACGGTCTTCTCGATGACTTTGGCTGGAAACGGGAGAAGCGAGATGGGGCGGTAATTCTTGAGGTCGGTGGGGTCCGCTGTTGGTTTCTTGAGTAGAGCGCTGAGTTCGGCGTGTTTCCAGCTCTCGGGGAAGATGGCGGTGTCGAAGGATGTGTTGATGATGTCTCGCAGGTGGGGTGCGATGACCCACAGGTCCTTCGGCTCCTGACTGACATGCAACAGCTCTACAGAGCACTATTGACGGTAGAGGCTAAAATGCTGGCACCCGTGACCCTTCATAGGTTATACGACGTTAGGGATAAATCTGGCAAGCTCCTGTCTTGGCTCAGCCGTAAGGAATTGGACACCCGATGGATAGAAAGCGTAGTGGACCATCAGGGTCAGATGCAAAAGGGAGACGCACAAATAGTATGGGCATTTGCCCCCTATTTTAAGGGTTTCTATGAGGCCAGGGAACTGGGTACCCCGGAGGAGATTCTAGCCACTGTTTATACCCTGAGCTTGGCAGATGATGATAGGGAGGGACTTGAAGCAGATATAGCGGTGACTGAACTTAAAGATGCAATAACTAAATTGTGCCCTGGGAAATCCCCAGGCCCGAATGGACTCCCAGCTGAATTTTATAAAAAAGTGGCGGACCTCCAGGCGGTGCACTTAATAGCACTGTTTAGGGACATTCTACCACTAGATCTTAGATTGGCCACGATCATCCCCATCCATAAACCAGGAAAGCCCCCCGAAAGATTGCGCATCTTATCGCCCGATCTCCCTCCTCAAAATAGCAGTTAAGCTCCTAGTGACGGTACTGGCCCTCCGTCTACTCCAAGTAATCTCAGGCCTGGTGCATTGAGATCAGATCGGCTTCTTACCAGACCGGGCAACCTGACAGAACCTATGGCAGATCCACAATTGGCTCATGAGGGTGCAAGGCTGGGATGCTCCCCACATGTTCCTCTCTCTGGACATGGAAAAACCATTCAATGCTGTCCACAGGCCTTTTTAGAGGGGGTTTTGGTCAAGTTTGGCATTGGCCCCAAATTTAGACATTGGGTGGGACTTTAATATGCGGACTCCAGAGCCCGGGTTAAAGTAAATGGACTATTGTCTGAGGACTTCCCCATTAGAAGGGCAACCCCAAAGGGATGCCCTTTGCCCCCCCTACCATTTGCCCTCGCAGTCGAAATAGTGGCCTGTGAGGTCCGACAGACAAGGGAAATAATGGAGTTTCAAATTACGCTGACTGATTTGGAGGAAGAAAAGATCTCGCTTTATGCGGACGACCTCCTGTTATATGTTACCTGTCACGATCCCTGCATTATTCAGGCTCTTGGGCAGGTATGGCTCCGTCTCGAGCTATGCGATAAACTGGTATAAATTGGTCTTGTATAGCTCGTGGGCTGAGGAGACGTGGCCTCCTCTCCCTGGAGCTCTCCAGATAATGCAGATGGGATTCACGTATCTGGGGATCTACCTCACCACAGATAGAAATCTCTCCTACCAAAGAAATATCCCGCGAGTCATAACTAATTTTGCAACTGACGCTATGAGGTGGAAATCCCTCCCCCTTACGATACTTGGCCGGGCTGCGATGTTTAAAATGATTACACTGCCACACTTTCTGCATGCCCTCCAAGATGAGTATTTCCCTCTTCCCAGAAAGACGTTCCGGGTGATGGACGCAGAAGTGCGCTTCCTGCTGTGGCTGGAGAAGCAACCAAGGATCGCCATGAGTACATTGCAGCAGAACCAGTATAATGGAGGGATATCCCTGCCGGACATCGATGCATACTATTGGGCGGAGTATCTGGTGCCTGTAAATGAATGGCTGCATGCCCCGGCCTATCACCCCACCTACAGATTAGAAAGGGACACCCTGGCACGCCATTCCTGCCTACATTTTTTATATATGCAAACACAACAGGTGATGGACCGAATGTGGATCAATGTCACACACTCACCCCAGTCCAAAGATCTGGGCCCAAATCCATCGTTTTTTTGCACTCCACACCACCCTGGGTTAGACAATGGCGATATGCAAATCAGCTCTGACCCTGTGCCCCATGGGAACAGTCCAGTCCGAACTACAAAAGCCATGTCCTTCCCAGAACGGAATCAAGCATCCGAGGACCGGACCGGTTTCGAGGTAACACCTCTCATCAGCCCGGCTAGCTTGACTCCAGTGGTGTGGAGTGCCTGGGACCCACGTCTGGGCATCCCCAGCGCACTTAGGGCGGAATATGCAAACACAACAGGTGATGGACCGAATGTGGATCAATGTCACACACTCACCCCAGTCCAAAGATCTGGGCCCAAATCCATCGTTTTTTTGCACTCCACACCACCCTGGGTTAGACAATGGCGATATGCAAATCAGCTCTGACCCTGTGCCCCATGGGAACAGTCCAGTCCGAACTACAAAAGCCATGTCCTTCCCAGAACGGAATCAAGCATCCGAGGACCGGACCGGTTTCGAGGTAACACCTCTCATCAGCCCGGCTAGCTTGACTCCAGTGGTGTGGAGTGCCTGGGACCCACGTCTGGGCATCCCCAGCGCACTTAGGGCGGAATATGCAAACACAACAGGTGATGGACCGAATGTGGATCAATGTCACACACTAACCCCAGTCCAAAGATCTGGGCCCAAATCCATCGTTTTTTTGCACTCCACACCATCCTGGGTTAGACAATGGCGATATGCAAATCAGCTCTGACCCTGTGCCCCATGGGAACAGTCCAGTCCGAACTACAAAAGCCATGTCCTTCCCAGAACGGAATCAAGCATCCGAAGACCGGAACGGTTTCGAGGTAACACCTCTCATCAGCCCGGCTAGCTTGACTCCAGTGGTGTGGAGTGCCTGGGACCCACGTCTGGGCATCCCCAGCGCACTTAGGGCGGAATATGCAAACACAACAGGTGATGGACCGAATGTGGATCAATGTCACACACTCACCCCAGTCCAAAGATCTGGGCCCAAATCCATCGTTTTTTTGCACTCCACACCACCCTGGGTTAGACAATGGCGATATGCAAATCAGCTCTGACCCTGTGCCCCTTGGGAACAGTCCAGTCCGAACTACAAAAGCCATGTCCTTCCCAGAACGGAATCAAGCATCCGAGGACCGGACCGGTTTCGAGGTAACACCTCTCATCAGCCCGGCTAGCTTGACTCCAGTGGTGTGGAGTGCCTGGGACCCACATCTGGGCATCCCCAGCGCACTTAGGGCGGAATATGCAAACACAACAGGTGATGGACCGAATGTGGATCAATGTCACACACTCACCCCAGTCCAAAGATCTGGGCCCAAATCCATCGTTTTTTTGCACTCCACACCACCCTGGGTTAGACAATGGCAATATGCAAATCAGCTCTGACCCTGTGCCCCATGGGAACAGTCCAGTCCGAACTACAAAAGCCATGTCCTTCCCAGAACGGAATCAAGCATCCGAGGACCGGACCGGTTTCGAGGTAACACCTCTCATCAGCCCGGCTAGCTTGACTCCAGTGGTGTGGAGTGCCTGGGACCCACGTCTGGGCATCCCCAGCGCACTTAGGGCGGAATATGCAAACACAACAGGTGATGGACCGAATGTGGATCAATGTCACACACTCACCCCAGTCCAAAGATCTGGGCCCAAATCCATCGTTTTTTTGCACTCCACACCACCCTGGGTTAGACAATGGCGATATGCAAATCAGCTCTGACCCTGTGCCCCATGGGAACAGTCCAGTCCGAACTACAAAAGCCATGTCCTTCCCAGAACGGAATCAAGCATCCGAGGACCGGACCGGTTTCGAGGTAACACCTCTCATCAGCCCGGCTAGCTTGACTCCAGTGGTGTGGAGTGCCTGGGACCCACGTCTGGGCGTCCCCAGCGCACTTAGGGCGGAATATGCAAACATAACAGGTGATGGACCGAATGTGGATCAATGTCACACACTCACCCCAGTCCAAAGATCTGGGCCCAAATCCATCGTTTTTTTGCACTCCACACCACCCTGGGTTAGACAATGGCGATATGCAAATCAGCTCTGACCCTGTGCCCCATGGGAACAGTCCAGTCCGAACTACAAAAGCCATGTCCTTCCCAGAACGGAATCAAGCATCCGAGGACCGGACCGGTTTCGAGGTAACACCTCTCATCAGCCCGGCTAGCTTGACTCCAGTGGTGTGGGATTGGATGGATTTGGGCCCAGATCTTTGGACTGGGGTGAGTGTGTGACATTGATCCACATTCTGTCCATCACCTGTTGTGTTTGCATATTCCGCCCTAAGTGCGCTGGGGATGCGCAGACGTGGGTCCCAGGCACTCCACACCACTGGAGTCAAGCTAGCCGGGCTGATGAGAGGTGTTACCTCGAAACCGGTCCGGTCCTCGGATGCTTGATTCCGTTCTGGGAAGGACATGGCTTTTGTAGTTCGGACTGGACTGTTCCCATGGGGCACAGGGTCAGAGCTGATTTGCATATCGCCATTGTCTAACCCAGGGTGGTGTGGAGTGCAAAAAAACGATGGATTTGGGCCCAGATCTTTGGACTGGGGTGAGTGTGTGACATTGATCCACATTCTGTCCATCACCTGTTGTGTTTGCATATTCCGCCCTAAGTGCACTGGGGATGCCCAGACGTGGGTCCCAGGCACTCCACACCACTGGAGTCAAGCTAGCCGGGCTGATGAGAGGTGTTACCTCGAAACCGGTCCGGTCCTCGGATGCTTGATTCCGTTCTGGGAAGGACATGGCTTTTGTAGTTCGGACTGGACTGTTCCCATGGGGCACAGGGTCAGAGCTGATTTGCATATCGCCATTGTCTAACCCAGGGTGGTGTGGAGTGCAAAAAAACGATGGATTTGGGCCCAGATCTTTGGACTGGGGTGAGTGTGTGACATTGATCCACATTCTGTCCATCACCTGTTCTGTTTGCATATTCCGCCCTAAGTGCGCAGGGGATGCCCAGACGTGGGTCCCAGGCACTCCACACCACTGGAGTCAAGCTAGCCGGGCTGATGAGAGGTGTTACCTCAAAACCGATCCGGTCCTCGGATGCTTGATTCCGTTCTGGGAAGGACATGGCTTTTGTAGTTCGGACTGGACTGTTCCCATGGGGCACAGGGTCAGAGCTGATTTGCATATCGCCATTGTCTAACCCAGGGTGGTGTGGAGTGCAAAAAAACGATGGATTTGGGCCCAGATCTTTGGACTGGGGTGAGTGTGTGACATTGATCCCTATTCTGTCCATCACCTGTTGTGTTTGCATATTCCGCCCTAAGTGCGCTGGGGATGCCCAGACGTGGGTCCCAGGCACTCCACACCACTGGAGTCAAGCTAGCCGGGCTGATGAGAGGTGTTACCTCGAAACCGGTCCGGTCCTCGGATGCTTGATTCCGTTCTGGGAAGGACATGGCTTTTGTAGTTCGGTTTGGACTGTTCCCATGGGGCACAGGGTCAGAGCTGATTTGCATATCGCCATTGTCTAACCCAGGGTGGTGTGGAGTGCAAAAAAACGATGGATTTGGGCCCAGATCTTTGGACTGGGGTGAGTGTGTGACATTGATCCACATTCTGTCCATCACCTGTTGAGTTTGCATATTCCGCCCTAAGTGCGCTGGGGATGCCCAGACGTGGGTCCCAGGCACTCCACACCACTGGAGTCAAGCTAGCCGGGCTGATGAGAGGTGTTACCTCGAAACCGGTCCGGTCCTCGGATGCTTGATTCCGTTCTGGGAAGGACATGGCTTTTGTAGTTCGGACTGGACTGTTCCCATGGGGCACAGGGTCAGAGCTGATTTGCATATCGCCATTGTCTAACCCAGGGTGGTGTGGAGTGCAAAAAAATGATGGATTTGGGCCCAGATCTTTGGACTGGGGTGAGTGTGTGACATTGATCCACATTCTGTCCATCACCTGTTGTGTTTGCATATTCCGCCCTAAGTGCGCTGGGGATGCCCAGACGTGGGTCCCAGGCACTCCACACCACTGGAGTCAAGCTAGCCGGGCTGATGAGAGGTGTTACCTCGAAACCGGTCCGGTCCTCGGATGCTTGATTCCGTTCTGGGAAGGACATGGCTTTTGTAGTTCGGACTGGACTGTTCCCATAGGGCACAGGGTCAGAGCTGATTTGCATATCGCCATTGTCTAACCCAGGGTGGTGTGGAGTGCAAAAAAACGATGGATTTGGGCCCAGATCTTTGGACTTGGGTGAGTGTGTGACATTGATCCACATTCTGTCCATCACCTGTTGTGTTTGCATATTCCGCCCTAAGTGCGCTGGGGAGGCCCAGGCGTGGGTCCCAGGCACTCCACACCACTGGAGTCAAGCTAGCCGGGCTGATGAGAGGTGTTACCTCGAAACCGGTCCGGTCCTCGGATGCTTGATTCCGTTCTGGGAAGGACATGGCTTTTGTAGTTCGGACTGGACTGTTCCCATGGGGCACAGGGTCAGAGCTGATTTGCATATCGCCATTGTCTAACCCAGGGTGGTGTGGAGTGCAAAAAAACGATGGATTTGGGCCCAGATCTTTGGACTGGGGTGAGTGTGTGACATTGATCCACATTCTGTCCATCACCTGTTGTGTTTGCATATTCCGCCCTAAGTGCGCTGGGGATGCCCACACGTGGGTCCCAGGCACTCCACACCACTGGAGTCAAGCTAGCCGGGCTGATGAGAGGTGTTACCTCGAAACCGGTCCGGTCCTCGGATGCTTGATTCCGTTCTGGGAAGGACATGGCTTTTGTAGTTCGGACTGGACTGTTCCCATGGGGCACAGGGTCAGAGCTGATTTGCATATCGCCATTGTCTAACCCAGGGTGGTGTGGAGTGCAAAAAAACGATGGATTTGGGCCCAGATCTTTGGACTGGGGTGAGTGTGTGACATTGATCCACATTCTGTCCATCACCTGTTGTGTTTGCATATTCCGCCCTAAGTGCGCTGGGGATGCCCAAACGTGGGTCCCAGGCACTCCACACCACCGGAGTCAAGCTAGCCGGGCTGATGAGAGGTGTTACCTCGAAACCGGTCCGGTCCTCGGATGCTTGATTCCGTTCTGGGAAGGACATGGCTTTTGTAGTTTGGACTGGACTGTTCCCATGGGGCACAGGGTCAGAGCTGATTTGCATATCGCCATTGTCTAACCCAGGGTGGTGTGGAGTGCAAAAAAACGATGGATTTGGGCCCAGATCTTTGGACTGGGGTGAGTGTGTGACATTGATCCAAATTCTGTCCATCACCTGTTGTGTTTGCATATTCCGCCCTAAGTGCGCTGGGGATGCCCAGACGTGGGTCCCAGGCACTCCACACGACTGGAGTCAAGCTAGCCGGGCTGATGAGAGGTGTTACCTCGAAACCGGTCCGGTCCTCGGATGCTTGATTCCGTTCTGGGAAGGACATGGCTTTTGTAGTTCGGACTGGACTGTTCCCATGGGGCACAGGGTCAGAGCTGATTTGCATATCGCCATTGTCTAACCCAGGGTGGTGTGGAGTGCAAAAAAACGATGGATTTGGGCCCAGATCTTTGGACTG
Source organism: Lissotriton vulgaris (assembly GCF_964263255.1). NCBI lineage: Eukaryota > Metazoa > Chordata > Amphibia > Caudata > Salamandridae > Lissotriton > Lissotriton vulgaris. Next base: position 741,962,058 of record NC_141695.1, on the reverse strand, counting down.
GGGTGAGTGTGTGACATTGATCCACATTCTGTCCATCACCTGTTGTGTTTGCATATTCCGCCCTAAGTGCGCTGGGGATGCCCAGACGTGGGTCCCAGGCACTCCACACCACTGGAGTCAAGCTAGCCGGGCTGATGAGAGGTGTTACCTCGAAACCGGTCCGGTCCTCGGATGCTTGATTCCGTTCTGGGAAAGACATGGCTTTTGTAGCTCGGACTGGACTGTTCCCATGGGGCACAGGGTCAGAGCTGATTTGCATATCGCCATTGTCTAACCCAGGGTGGTGTGGAGTGCAAAAACACGATGGATTTGGGGCCAGATCTTTGGACTGGGGTGAGTGTGTGACATTGATCCACATTCTGTCCATCACCTGTTGTGTTTGCATATTCCGCCCTAAGTGCGCTGGGGATGCCCAGACGTGGGTCCCAGGCACTCCACACCACTGGAGTCAAGCTAGCCGGGCTGATGAGAGGTGTTACCTCGAAACCGGTCCGGTCCTCGGATGCTTGATTCCGTTCTGGGAAGGACATGGCTTTTGTAGTTCGGACTGGACTGTTCCCATGGGGCACAGGGTCAGAGCTGATTTGCATATCGCCATTGTCTAACCCAGGGTGGTATGGAGTGCAAAAAAACGATGGATTTGGGCCCAGATCTTTGGACTGGGGTGAGTGTGTGACATTGATCCACATTCTGTCCATCACCTGTTGTGTTTGCATATTCCGCCCTAAGTGCGCTGGGGATGCCCAGACGTGGGTCCCAGGCACTCCACACCACTGGAGTCAAGCTAGCCGGGCTGATGAGAGGTGTTACCTCGAAACCGGTCCGGTCCTCGGATGCTTGATTCCGTTCTGGGAAGGACATGGCTTTTGTAGTTCGGACTGGACTGTTCCCATGGGGCACAGGGTCAGAGCTGATTTGCATATCGCCATTGTCTAACCCAGGGTGGTGTGGAGTGCAAAAAAACGATGGATTTGGGCCCAGATCTTTGGACTGGGGTGAGTGTGTGACATTGATCCACATTCTGTCCATCACCTGTTGTGTTTGCTTATTCCGCCCTAAGTGCGCTGGGGATGCCCAGACGTGGGTCCCAGGCACTCCACACCACTGGAGTCAAGCTAGCCGGGCTGATGAGAGGTGGTACCTCGAAACCGGTCCGGTCCTCGGATGCTTGATTCCGTTCTGGGAAGGACATGGCTTTTGTAGTTCGGACTGGACTGTTCCCATGGGGCACAGGGTCAGAGCTGATTTGCATATCGCCATTGTCTAACCCAGGGTGGTGTGGAGTGCAAAAAAACAATGGATTTGGGCCCAGATCTTTGGACTGGGGTGAGTGTGTGACATTGATCCACATTCTGTCCATCACCTGTTGTGTTTGCATATTCCGCCCTAAGTGCGCTGGGGATGCCCAGACGTGGGTCCCAGGCACTCCACACCACTGGAGTCAAGCTAGCCGGGCTGATGAGAGGTGTTACCTCGAAACCGGTCCGGTCCTCGGATGCTTGATTCCGTTCTGGGAAGGACATGGCTTTTGTAGTTCGGACTGGACTGTTCCCATGGGGCACAGGGTCAGAGCTGATTTGCATATCGCCATTGTCTAACCCAGGGTGGTGTGGAGTGCAAAAAAACGATGGATTTGGGCCCAGATCTTTGGACTGGGGTGAGTGTGTGACATTGATCCACATTCTGTCCATCACCTGTTTTGTTTGCATATTCCGCCCTAAGTGCGCTGGGGATGCCCAGACGTGGGTCCCAGGCACTCCACACCACTGGAGTCAAGCTAGCCGGGCTGATGAGAGGTGTTACCTCGAAACCGGTCCGGTCCTCGGATGCGTGATTCCGTTCTGGGAAGGACATGGCTTTTGTAGTTCGGACTGGACTGTTCCCATGGGGCACAGGGTCAGAGCTGATTTACATATCGCCATTGTCTAACCCAGGGTGGTGTGGAGTGCAAAAAAACGATGGATTTGGGCCCAGATCTTTGGACTGGGGTGAGTGTGTGACATTGATCCACATTCTGTCCATCACCTGTTGTGTTTGCATATTCCGCCCTAAGTGCGCTGGGGATGCCCAGACGTGGGTCCCAGGCACTCCACACCACTGGAGTCAAGCTAGCCGGGCTGATGAGAGGTGTTACCTCGAAACCGGTCCGGTCCTCGGATGCTTGATTCCGTTCTGGGAAGGACATGGCTTTTGTAGTTCGGACTGGACTGTTCCCATGGGGCACAGGGTCAGAGCTGATTTGCATATCGCCATTGTCTAACCCAGGGTGGTGTGGAGTGCAAAAAAAAACGATGGATTTGGGCCCAGATCTTTGGACTGGGGTGAGTGTGTGACATTGATCCACATTCTGTCCATCACCTGTTGTGTTTGCATATTCCGCCCTAAGTGCGCTGGGGATGCCCAGACGTGGGTCCCAGGCACTCCACACCACTGGAGTCAAGCTAGCCTGGCTAATGAGAGGTGTTACCTCGAAACCGGTCCGGTCCTCGGATGCTTGATTCCGTTCTGGGAAGGACATGGCTTTTGTAGTTCGGACTTGACTGTTCCCATGGGGCACAGGGTCAGAGCTGATTTGCATATCGCCATTGTCTAACCCAGGGTGGTGTGGAGTGCAAAAAAACGATGGATTTGGGCCCAGATCTTTGGACTGGGGTGAGTGTGTGACATTGATCCACATTCTGTCCATCACCTGTTGTGTTTGCATATTCCGCCCTAAGTGCGCTGGGGATGCCCAGACGTGGGTCCCAGGCACTCCACACCACTGGAGTCAAGCTAGCCGGGCTGATGAGAGGTGTTACCTCGAAACTGGTCCGGTCCTCGGATGCTTGATTCCGTTCTGGGAAGGACATGGCTTTTGTAGTTCGGACTGGACTGTTCCCATGGGGCACAGGGTCAGAGCTGATTTGCATATCGCCATTGTCTAACCCAGGGTGGTGTGGAGTGCAAAAAAACGATGGATTTGGGCCCAGATCTTTGGACTGGGGTGAGTGTGTGACATTGATCCACATTCTGTCCATCACCTGTTGTGTTTGCATATTCCGCCCTAAGTGCGCTGGGGATGCCCAGACGTGGGTCCCAGGCACTCCACACCACTGGAGTCAAGCTAGCCGGGCTGATGAGAGGTGTTACCTCGAAACCGGTCCGGTCCTCGGATGCTTGATTCCGTTCTGGGAAGGACATGGCTTTTGTAGTTCGGACTGGACTGTTCCCATGGGGCACAGGGTCAGAGCTGATTTGCATATCGCCATTGTCTAACCCAGGGTGGTGTGGAGTGCAAAAAAACGATGGATTTGGGCCCAGATCTTTGGACTGGGGTGAGTGTGTGACATTGATCCACATTCTGTCCATCACCTGTTGTGTTTGCATATTCCGCCCTAAGTGCGCTGGGGATGCCCAAACGTGGGTCCCAGGCACTCCCACACCACCGGAGTCAAGCTAGCCGGGCTGATGAGAGGTGTTACCTCGAAACCGGTCCGGTCCTCGGATGCTTGATTCCGTTCTGGGAAGGACATGGCTTTTGTAGTTTGGACTGGACTGTTCCCATGGGGCACAGGGTCAGAGCTGATTTGCATATCGCCATTGTCTAACCCAGGGTGGTGTGGAGTGCAAAAAAACGATGGATTTGGGCCCAGATCTTTGGACTGGGGTGAGTGTGTGACATTGATCCAAATTCTGTCCATCACCTGTTGTGTTTGCATATTCCGCCCTAAGTGCGCTGGGGATGCCCAGACGTGGGTCCCAGGCACTCCACACGACTGGAGTCAAGCTAGCCGGGCTGATGAGAGGTGTTACCTCGAAACCGGTCCGGTCCTCGGATGCTTGATTCCGTTCTGGGAAGGACATGGCTTTTGTAGTTTGGACTGGACTGTTCCCATGGGGCACAGGGTCAGAGCTGATTTGCATATCGCCATTGTCTAACCCAGGGTGGTGTGGAGTGCAAAAAAACGATGGATTTGGGCCCAGATCTTTGGACTGGGGTGAGTGTGTGACATTGATCCACATTCTGTCCATCACCTGTTGTGTTTGCATATTCCGCCCTAAGTGCGCTGGGGATGCCCAGACGTGGGTCCCAGGCACTCCACACCACTGGAGTCAAGCTAGCCGGGCTGATGAGAGGTGTTACCTCGAAACCGGTCCGGTCCTCGGATGCTTGATTCCGTTCTGGGAAAGACATGGCTTTTGTAGTTCGGACTGGACTGTTCCCATGGGGCACAGGGTCAGAGCTGATTTGCATATCGCCATTGTCTAACCCAGGGTGGTGTGGAGTGCAAAAACACGATGGATTTGGGCCCAGATCTTTGGACTGGGGTGAGTGTGTGACATTGATCCACATTCTGTCCATCACCTGTTGTGTTTGCATATTCCGCCCTAAGTGCGCTGGGGATGCCCAGACGTGGGTCCCAGGCACTCCACACCACTGGAGTCAAGCTAGCCGGGCTGATGAGAGGTGTTACCTCGAAACCGGTCCGGTCCTCGGATGCTTGATTCCGTTCTGGGAAGGACATGGCTTTTGTAGTTCGGACTGGACTGTTCCCATGGGGCACAGGGTCAGAGCTGATTTGCATATCGCCATTGTCTAACCCAGGGTGGTATGGAGTGCAAAAAAACGATGGATTTGGGCCCAGATCTTTGGACTGGGGTGAGTGTGTGACATTGATCCACATTCTGTCCATCACCTGTTGTGTTTGCATATTCCGCCCTAAGTGCGCTGGGGATGCCCAGACGTGGGTCCCAGGCACTCCACACCACTGGAGTCAAGCTAGCCGGGCTGATGAGAGGTGTTACCTCGAAACCGGTCCGGTCCTCGGATGCTTGATTCCGTTCTGGGAAGGACATGGCTTTTGTAGTTCGGACTGGACTGTTCCCATGGGGCACAGGGTCAGAGCTGATTTGCATATCGCCATTGTCTAACCCAGGGTGGTGTGGAGTGCAAAAAAACGATGGATTTGGGCCCAGATCTTTGGACTGGGGTGAGTGTGTGACATTGATCCACATTCTGTCCATCACCTGTTGTGTTTGCTTATTCCGCCCTAAGTGCGCTGGGGATGCCCAGACGTGGGTCCCAGGCACTCCACACCACTGGAGTCAAGCTAGCCGGGCTGATGAGAGGTGGTACCTCGAAACCGGTCCGGTCCTCGGATGCTTGATTCCGTTCTGGGAAGGACATGGCTTTTGTAGTTCGGACTGGACTGTTCCCATGGGGCACAGGGTCAGAGCTGATTTGCATATCGCCATTGTCTAACCCAGGGTGGTGTGGAGTGCAAAAAAACAATGGATTTGGGCCCAGATCTTTGGACTGGGGTGAGTGTGTGACATTGATCCACATTCTGTCCATCACCTGTTGTGTTTGCATATTCCGCCCTAAGTGCGCTGGGGATGCCCAGACGTGGGTCCCAGGCACTCCACACCACTGGAGTCAAGCTAGCCGGGCTGATGAGAGGTGTTACCTCGAAACCGGTCCGGTCCTCGGATGCTTGATTCCGTTCTGGGAAGGACATGGCTTTTGTAGTTCGGACTGGACTGTTCCCATGGGGCACAGGGTCAGAGCTGATTTGCATATCGCCATTGTCTAACCTAGGGTGGTGTGGAGTGCAAAAAAACGATGGATTTGGGCCCAGATCTTTGGACTGGGGTGAGTGTGTGACATTGATCCACATTCTGTCCATCACCTGTTTTGTTTGCATATTCCGCCCTAAGTGCGCTGGGGATGCCCAGACGTGGGTCCCAGGCACTCCACACCACTGGAGTCAAGCTAGCCGGGCTGATGAGAGGTGTTACCTCGAAACCGGTCCGGTCCTCGGATGCGTGATTCCGTTCTGGGAAGGACATGGCTTTTGTAGTTCGGACTGGACTGTTCCCATGGGGCACAGGGTCAGAGCTGATTTGCATATCGCCATTGTCTAACCCAGGGTGGTGTGGAGTGCAAAAAAACGATGGATTTGGGCCCAGATCTTTGGACTGGGGTGAGTGTGTGACATTGATCCACATTCTGTCCATCACCTGTTGTGTTTGCATATTCCGCCCTAAGTGCGCTGGGGATGCCCAGACGTGGGTCCCAGGCACTCCACACCACTGGAGTCAAGCTAGCCGGGCTGATGAGAGGTGTTACCTCGAAACCGGTCCGGTCCTCGGATGCTTGATTCCGTTCTGGGAAGGACATGGCTTTTGTAGTTCGGACTGGACTGTTCCCATGGGGCACAGGGTCAGAGCTGATTTGCATATCGCCATTGTCTAACCCAGGGTGGTGTGGAGTGCAAAAAAAACGATGGATTTGGGCCCAGATCTTTGGACTGGGGTGAGTGTGTGACATTGATCCACATTCTGTCCATCACCTGTTGTGTTTGCATATTCCGCCCTAAGTGCGCTGGGGATGCCCAGACGTGGGTCCCAGGCACTCCACACCACTGGAGTCAAGCTAGCCTGGCTAATGAGAGGTGTTACCTCGAAACCGGTCCGGTCCTCGGATGCTTGATTCCGTTCTGGGAAGGACATGGCTTTTGTAGTTCGGACTTGACTGTTCCCATGGGGCACAGGGTCAGAGCTGATTTGCATATCGCCATTGTCTAACCCAGGGTGGTGTGGAGTGCAAAAAAACGATGGATTTGGGCCCAGATCTTTGGACTGGGGTGAGTGTGTGACATTGATCCACATTCTGTCCATCACCTGTTGTGTTTGCATATTCCACCCTAAGTGCGCTGGGGATGCCCAGACGTGGGTCCCAGGCACTCCACACCACTGGAGTCAAGCTAGCCGGGCTGATGAGAGGTGTTACCTCGAAACTGGTCCGGTCCTCGGATGCTTGATTCCGTTCTGGGAAGGACATGGCTTTTGTAGTTCGGACTGGACTGTTCCCATGGGGCACAGGGTCAGAGCTGATTTGCATATCGCCATTGTCTAACCCAGGGTGGTGTGGAGTGCAAAAAAACGATGGATTTGGGCCCAGATCTTTGGACTGGGGTGAGTGTGTGACATTGATCCACATTCTGTCCATCACCTGTTGTGTTTGCATATTCCGCCCTAAGTGCGCTGGGGATGCCCAGACGTGGGTCCCAGGCACTCCACACCACTGGAGTCAAGCTAGCCGGGCTGATGAGAGGTGTTACCTCGAAACCGGTCCGGTCCTCGGATGCTTGATTCCGTTCTGGGAAGGACATGGCTTTTGTAGTTCGGACTGGACTGTTCCCATGGGGCACAGGGTCAGAGCTGATTTGCATATTACCATTGTCTAACCCAGGGTGGTGTGGAGTGCAAAAAAACGATGGATTTGGGCCCAGATCTTTGGACTGGGGTGAGTGTGTGACTTTGATCCACATTCTGTCCATCACCTGTTGTGTTTGCATACATTTTTTATATAGGGGGCCCAGGTAGAAGACGCCGACCTCCAGCCATGCAAATAACCTTAGAGGTCTGGGATAGGGCGACTAAGATACTGGGATGGACACGCAAACCGGCAAAACAGGCACAGATCTGGAACTGTACCTGGTTGAGGGAACTTCACAAACTTAAGGGCTTTGGAGCCTGGGATGACATCGGAATCTCCACTCTGGGTGATGTGGTGGCAAAGGAGAAACTCAAATTCTTCAGGACTTTGGTAACGGAGTTTGGGCTGCACCACACCCACATTTTAAAATATGCGCAATTGCGGCATGCGCGGATAGCCAAGAGCTTGCTCTCCTCTCCTCTGCCATAATATGCCCTGCTAGAGGGTCGCCTATTGCAAGAGCAGATACCCAACAAGGTAGTCTCTTTAACGTACAGGACCTTGAACAATAACATGTCAGATAGACTGGGGAAACTGAGAGAAACATGGGAGCAGAATCTGGGCACGTTGGACACAGTAGATTGGGAGGTGGCCCTGATGCATCATAGGGAGGTGGCGAATAAATTCAGCCTCCGACTCATCCAATACAAGATAGTACACTGGGTGTATTTCGACAGGGTCCGACTCCACCGAATATGCCGAGCCAGTGAACCAAATTGCCTGCATTGCAGACAGCCACAGGGGGACTTCTACCATACCATCTGGGACTGCCCCGGCATCTACTCATATTGGACACACGCATTGGGAAAGTTGAGTAAGGTGTTGGAGGTAGCACTTCCCCAAGATCCTAAATTCATATTGCTGGGGATATCTAACGATGTTTTTGCACTGTTAGCAATAGTGGTGGCTAAAAGAAATGTAGCACGCGCATGGGGGCGTCACTACACCCTCAACAGGGAGAATAGAGGAGGGGGATGGACATGTATATGGCGGCAGAAAGGGTCACATACAAAGCGAGAGGGTGACCCCGGAAGTTCCATAGAATATTGGAGAAATGGAGAAAATACCATGGGCTGGATGGTGGCCTCGGAGCTGACTAGCACAACATGGGTCCTTTGAATATTGACGAACACCGGGATGGGAGGCCAATGGGTATGTGTCTTCAACTTTGGGGGAGGTCTAGTGGGTGGGGAGAAGGTTATCAATGATGACTCTTACAGGGGCTGGGTCTCATCTTGGTTCATGCCATAAAGAAGGTGATGTGGCTTGTCGGTTCGAGGGCGGGGGTGCGTGGGCGTGAGGATGACTACTTGTGACGTGCTAGTTGTTTTGTATTGGTTGAAAATGCAAATAAAAATATTAAAAATTTAAAAAAAGAATCTATTACCACTAGAACATGGTACCAATCTCTTCCCACTAATTGGATTATATTTATATCGTGCTGATAGCTGGATTTGACTGTCACCCAAGACCTAGCCTAAGACTAGCTGAGCCCTTCACCGACCACAACCAACAAGCTAGAAACTTGAGATCTCTGAAGTCCCATATTTATCAATAGTTTCCCTCCAGCAGTTGAAGAAACGTTTCTTAATAAAACAATCCTTTTCAAAAGGGCTGGGGGAGGGAGGCATCCCGGACGCAAGTCCCCAAAGGAAGGAAATGACCCAACAATTAGAGTTTCTGTCAAGCTACCGTGATTAAATAAAATTACGACCTGGGAAATACATTAGAATATGTCTCCTGGAACACATCCAGCAATGTGAGGTACTGGTTGAAAAGCAGATGAGTGGTAATGCCAGTTCAAATACCTCATGCGTAGCAGGCCATTCTTTAAAAACATACAGAAAGACTGTTAACTTGTAGTGGCTCTCTAACTTTATTTCTCACGAAAAAAACGTGATTTCTGGGTTGGAGGGAAATGTTCACAGAGCAGTGACAAGAAGCTATAGAAATGCATGGATGTCAATTCACCAAAGTGCCACGGGGTAGCGGGGTAGGGGAGGGTGATATCACATGCCCATTGAACTTCACTTTCACTCACACACATATGCTTACAGATACATGCACATTCGCACATACACTCTTTCTTTCTCACATAAACACAATTTCACCAGCAAGCACACAGACAACATACATTTAAAAGCCTTTTTACTTATCTCAGCTGCCAGGGAAGGTCATATTCCAGCTAATTTTACTTCATGTTTTAAAACACTAATAGTGAATAATATTGCATTATTAGTGTAATAAAACAAATGACAGGAAACAAGGAAAGCGGAGCCCCTTTCCGACATCCATAAAGATGAGCTGCTCCTGTGTTCATGGCACTGATTTTGCCACTTCTGAGGGCAAGGGGTCACATACGCATCGCCAAGAGTCGTAAAGGGCAAGCCAGGGGTCACAGCAGCGACCCCTAAATGATGTCCATGTGTAAATGGCAAGCACTGAAATGTACATAGATTACACAAAATAACTTGATACAATAATCTCTGGGCCATGCATGCCCAAGTGATAAACCTGTCAATATGCATTGTGTGAAGAGAGAAATTCACTAAGTTGACAGCTCCCATACTTCTTCGAAGTTTGTAAAGTTTCAATACGTGTACAGTCTGCAGAAGCAAAGTTATTCCATTTCTCAGACTCTTAGCAGTAGGCAGTGTATGCAAATCTATAAAAAAATCTGAGACAAACTGGGCAGCTGAAATCTGTTTCATAAAAATAATTTTACCGGCTTTACTAGTGTGCTATCAAGAAACTGGTGATAGATTATAGTAAAGTTACATGTACAGCATTTAAACGTTATGGTTACATATTCAAACACAAGAGTAATGCTGATGCACTTTAAGTATTCAAAATAAGAATCAAAATGTTATCAAAACATTTGTGGAAGTTGATTGATTTAAATGATGTTCCAAAAAATACATAATATAATACACAAACACAGGGGCATATTTTTTGTTTGTACCATGTGAGTTGATACAAATGCAAGGCTCTGAGTCAGATTTATAAAACCGCACCTCCCCCGATCTATGGTAGGACCATTTGCTTGCTGGCACTGCCTCTTCTGGTACACTGGAGCACCAGCATGCAAAGCACCCTCCACCATGCCCACCACAACCACCCCAGAACTTCTCTACTGCCTCCTGCTCAAAACAAGATCTCTCTACAAACATGACACCAAGATGTGGGGTCCTTTACCCCGACGGCGACAAGATAACACACCAAAACTGCATCCACAAACACTGAGGTGAAATCGCCATAATCCACTGAAAACAGCGCCACACGGATCATGGAACATAACAACTTCCAACCCCACATTGATGGCAAAATCACCATCAGAGTCACCCTCACCAACAGACCTCGAGGACACCGCCCAAGCTTCTGGGACTCCATCCCCGATTTCATTGTCCCACTCGCCACTGAATTCAAGAGCTACATCTTACTGGGTGACCTCAATTTCCATCTTGATGACCCCAATGACACCCACACTGCCAACCTCCTTGAAAGCATGAACACCCTTGGGCTCACTCAAATAATCATCAACTCCACGCACATCACAGGGCACACACTTGACCAAATCCACATGGCCAGCTAAAGAGTGTCACCGAACTCATCTGGACAGATCATGCCATTATCCACTTCACTATCACATGTTCTCCCGACATCACCACCAAACTGCCCAGCACTACTCACCAAAGCTGGAACAGAATATCAAAGAGACACTGGACCGATGCCCTCAACTTTTGCCCCCAACACCTCAATTAACCTAGAACAGGCTGTCAAGAACTTCTCCACCTGGATCACTGATTGCGCCAACAAAGTCACCACCATCAGGCCCACCAAACCAAAGAGACCCTTCAAACAGGCCAGCTGTACTTAATGCAACTGCAAGCAAATCAAAAGAAGGTGGCAGACCAGCAAAAACACCACAGACCATTACTCCTTCAGAAATTTGCTCAACCAATATCACCAACTCCTGGAAAGACATAAAGGAGTGCCTTCACCAACCGCATGGAGGCCAGTTAGCCATGAAGAATTATTCAACATTGCCGGAGAGTTCTCCAACCCCTCAGCCTCCAAAAATATCATCATCCTCTCTCAAGAGCTCTGCCAAAACCCTGGCAAAATTCTTCAATGACAATATCCCTAAAATGTTTGAGCTCCAAATCCACAGTTGCTGACATATTCAGTCGTATCTCTCCCAAGGACAAACACTTCGACCTCCTGCTAAGCAGCCAGGACCAGCTTCCCACACAATACATCACTACCATCATGTACTCCGTCCACTCTGGAGCACCCACAGATCTCTGTCCCCACCACATCTTCAACACTGGGAGAACGCTTATCAGCAATGAACTCATTATCATTTTCAATGCATCTATCACCATGGCAACCTTCCAAATTGAGTGGAAACATGCTGTAGTCAAATCCCTTCTCAATAAACCATCTGCCTACCCCAGTTAACTAAAGGACTACCATCTCATCTCCCTGCTCTCCTTTTCTACCAAGGCCCTCAAAAAAGCCACCAACTACCAACTCATGGAACACCTTGAGAATAATAGTCTTGTGAACATCTCCTAGTCAGGATTCCATGCCAACTACAGCACCAACACTGCCCTCATTGCAACCCCAATGACATCAGGGCCCTCCTTGACCTGGGAGAATCCGCAACCTTGATCCTGTGTGACCTCTCTGCAGCATTCACACTGTATCCCACCACACCCTCATCAAAAAACTCCACCACATCAAAGTTCAAAGAGACACCCTCAGATGGATCGCCTCCTTCCCCACGAGACGGACACAGATAATTCCCCTTCCTCCCTTCACCTCAAAACACAAGAGCATCATCTGTGGCATACATCAAGGCTCATAGCTCAGCCCCACCCTGTTCAATAAGTACATGACCCCTCTGGCCAGCATCACCAGGACCAATGGACTAAACATATCCTACACCAACTACCCCCTGCTCATACTCTCTTTATCAGAAAACTCCTCCACCACAAGGGCCAGCTTCCACAGATGCATGACTAACATTCCTGACTGGATGAGAGACAACTGCTTGAAACTAAAATCTGAACAAAAGTGCTGATCTTCAGGAACAACAGTTGCCTGTAGAACAACTCCTGGTGGTCTTCCAAACTAGGACTCTCCCCCATGGCAACAGATCATGTCCGCAATGTTGGCATCAAACTGGACAGCCGGCTCACCATGAAAGACCAAATCAATGCAGTACCCTCCCCTGCTTCCTCATACTTCGCATGCCCCACAAGATCTTCAAATGGCTCTCCGTCAACTCCAGACAGACCATCACGCAAACCCTAGTTGCCAGCCAGCTGGATTACCGCAACACATTCTTTTCGCAGGAATCTGGCACCTACCGAAGAAACTACAGACCATACAGAATTCTGCAGCTAGACTCATCCTCGACCTCCCAAGTGGACCCACATCACTCCGTACCTCAGGAAGCTCCACTGGCTTCCCTTTCAGAAGAGATGTCACTTCAGGATGTTGAACCAGACATATAAAACCATGCACAACCAGGTACCAGCGTACATCAACCACCGACAGAACTTCCACCAACCATCAAGACACCTGCGCCTCACCTCTCTTCACCTTGCACATACCCCTTGCATATGTCAAAGCCACAGCAGAGGTAGTTTCTTCTCCTACTTCCCAGCCAAATCCTGGAAGGACCTCCCCCTTCACCTCTGGACCTCACCCTTACTGCCTGAATTCAGGAAAAGGAGTCTAAACCTGGCTGTTCAACTGTACCTCACCTCTGCAGCAGGAGTCTCAGTGCCTGGATACCCTCACAGGTGATTAGCTGTGCTTTACAGGTCTTGTTTGATTTATTGAACAACTAAAGGCTTTCACTTTGATGAATGTTCTCAGTAAGACTGTAGTAAATCTACCTTTTCTGCGTGGTCATCCTGGATTTTCCTCCTTTTTCCGGACACTATAATTTTGCTGGCTGCAGAACCCTGTGCACTTTACCCCTGCTAACCAATAATAACATGCATCTGCTCCTCTTTGAAACATGGTTGAATTAGCAAACTCCTTACTATTATGTTTATAGTGCCTATAAGTTCCTAGTAGGAGGAACACAATTTACTTCGGGAATGAAAGTTAAATGCCAGAAGTGGAATGCAGCAATTATTGTGGTGTCCACTACAGTGACATTGTTAACATGACTTCAGGCCTACAACTGTAGCTTGACTGTAATAGTGCTAAAACGAGCACTGTAACCGGTCAAAATAAAATTTGTTGGCAGGTAAATACCTCCTTTTTTAGTAAGTGAAGCCTTAGAGTCACAGTTAAGGTGTATATTATTTAAAAGAGAGACATATAGAAAAATGTCATTAAATTGGCACGCCCTGAACGCTATTTCATTGTGGCAGGCCTAGCTATGCTATGTAGTAAACCAGAGTACAGATTAAAATAATAATAGTGTATCTCAGGCAAAGGGTCATCTAGAAAAGTAATTAAACTAAAATCTTTAATAAATATTAAAGTTACAATTTAATGCTGAATTTGGATTTTTAGTAAATAATAAGGAAATGTGTCCTTTTCTCAAAGTGTTGTTTTCCCTGCTTTTTGTTACTGAGGGCTAAATTACATTGGCTCTAGCCAGTGATTAGCCTTGAATAGGCATGCAAAGGTACTAAACAATAGGCTGACCTCAATATGCAGTTATGACTCATTTGAGCTATCCAGAATAAGTTGGGTGAGGTCTGTGGACATCCTTTTTAGCACGAGTGTCAAATCCTGCTTGAGTGTCAAATCCTGCTTGACTGCACTGCGGGGTTCACATATAACACTTGGGACACACTTGAAAGGGAGAGAAAGGGATCTTAAGGCAATTATTGTGTATCCATTGTCTGGTTGCTGAATGGCTGTGCTTTTCTTTCTATGAGACGTGTATCTGTGGTTTGTTTTGGGTTCTGTACCTGTACCGAACTGGATCTTAATGTTAGATATGGTTGGACATAGGGAGTAATTGTTGTTAGAGGTTTTTTGTTTAAAACAAATGGGGGGTTATTTGATTGAATATCGAGTCAGACATTAGATTCCATGGAACGTGGCAGTCACAAGATTGGGGTGTAGTTAGTTGTATTTGTGAATTTTTACATGTTTTTGAGAATATACAATGGTTAAATGAAATAAAAAATGCATGATTCACTGTTACTTGTAGTGACCCCTGATGAAGGGCCCCAGTAGCCTGAAATGCATTGGTTTTTAATAAACACTGCTTTTGGATGAACAAATGCGTCTGTAAGTGTTCTTGAAGAGAGGTCCGGATGGGCACATCAAGAATATGAGAAACCTTTGAAAAATGGCATCACCCTGCATGTGGAATAAAATGTATTTAAGTGAAAAGATTGAATAAGAGAATGGTTACACAGAATGAAATTGGAGAAACATGGTTTGAAATATAAAAGAAAGAAGTAGTAGAAAGCTGTGGCTTTGGTTCGGGGTGAAAATGTTGCCCCAGAATGATGAAATGGACAGTAGGATTGCCAAGCAGACTACCCACATACACCTACAGCTCTGAGAGTCTAAGATTAGGGTGGCCTAAGACTTTTGCCATTTTTTAAAATGACCTGACACATTGCAATTTGGGCCTGTTTGCAGTAATGCAAATAGGAACTACTGCAAAAGTAAGTAGGTCAGGGTTTGTAAACTTTTTTCCCATCGGTTAGGGAGGGGCCATGAGTCACTCCACCCACTATCTCATGCCAGTTGCAAAATGTTTCAGAAAAGGGGGTTCAGAAAAGGGGGTGGTGATGAATTAAGCAGACCACTCTTACCCAGTCCAAAGATCAGGGCTTGATCTATCACCGTTATTTATCTCACTGCCCCATCCCAGCTCAGAACCTGGCTATATGCAAATCAGTCTGTCCCTGGCCCAGTGCATCATGGGAACAGGGCAGACTAAACTACCAAGCCAATTCTTCACCAGAAAGGAGACAAGCTACCGGGGACCGGTTTCTGGCATTTCAGCCGTCTTCGGCCCGGCTTGCTTGAATCCTGATGGAGCAGTGAGAAAGGGACTCATGTCTGAGTATACCCAGCCACACCTATAGTGGCCAAAAACGATTCAGATGTGGCATCTCCAGGCATCCACTTTCTGGATCTGTGGCACTTTAGAAGAGACCTGAACCAGCTGTCTGTCTACGAGGAGCCCTGAAGGACTACACCATCTCCTTTTCGTACCACAACAAAAAAATTGACTCCAAGGGGCAGTTGTCTGACCTCCTGTGTGGCTACAGGGAACAATATGCCGCAAGAGTCATTTTTTACAGCACACAAAAGGTGGCAGGTACTAATGCTGCACTAACGGACCGTTGTTACAACCATTCTTTGGTTCTCGCTGAAGTTTCCACTATAGCCCACCTCCTAAGACCAGCCACCAATGTTGGTCTTTACATATGAACTTGTTTTGCACAACTATGGAGAGGCAAAGTGTATCAATACATATTTGTAGCTTTAAATGCCATACATATACACAAACATAGATGACAGGAGTGATTAATCTTCCAAACGGTGACGTGATTTTCAAATGCCTTTATTGTGTTTCATAAAATCCACATCCAAAATCCACAGCCTACGCGTTTCGCCCAACACGGGCTTCTTCAGGGCTTATTTTCGTATCTTGGTACTACAATGACTCCAAATTGGGGTATCTTCATTAGTGTAATCCAAGCAATGGCGAATATGTCCCACTTCATAAAATCACACATTCATTAAGGGATTAAGTACTGTCCCGTGATCCTTTCTATGTTGTTAGGATTCTTGCTTCTGAGGATGAGGGAAAAAAAACTTTGAACAGCCGTGTCGCTATCACGTGCCGATTAGGGCACAGTGTACTGTCTCCTACGTCGGAACCCTTCTCCTTCAAACTTCTTTCCAGAAAGTGTGTGTAGACTTTCCGCAGAAAAAAGTATATTGACATCTGCCATCTCTCCTGCCCCTTCTTAACTGTTTTGGCCAGGCACCTCAGCTCACTATTGACCCCACCAATGTTTTTGTTCTGCAGGCGCTGTGTAAACAGGATGGATTGCTCAAGGCACCATACAAGGAAGGTGTTCTTGCAGCTCCAGCCATGATGCCTGTGTGTCTCCTCACAGTACTGGCCTCTGTTGTGCTGGGGTCTACCACTGTTGATTGTTCACTCTGACCATCTGTAAAGTGGGGCAGTGGGGGGATGTTGGCTCTCATGCAGGGTGGTGTTGAAGTGCAGGGTGCGAGTGATGTTGGTGTGTTCGCTTCTGGCCGGATGGCAGTCTCTGCATCCCCATCAGTTGTCACAGGTGCAGTCACATCTGGGCTGTGATCTTACATAATTTATTGTAAATAAATAGAATACACTTTTGGCACTATGATGTTGTGACTCTGCTGCATGTGTGCATGGCATGTAGGGGATGTGAACATGATTATGGTCTGGCCATCAGCACTCAGTACTACACACTGATGGAGTGCACTACTACTCCCATGATGCATTGCCTATTTGAGCCTAGTACCTCAATGGAGTTTTGATAGCTGTACTGTATATGTTGTTGTTTGGATTTGTTTGTGGGGTGGATGTGACATGAAGACAAGTACTCTTACCTTGGCTGGTGTCTGCTGCAATGGAGGTGTTAATGTTCCTAAGCCCACTGACACTCCCTGGCTCAAGAGTTCCCTCAACAGCCCCTCTATGGCAGTTTGGGGGGGGAATACCTAGCCTTCAGGTAATGGGGATCATTCAGTAGGGGATTCTTGGCAGAACACCTGCCCTAGGCAACTAGATTAGGGAGCGCATAGTAGGAGTACACTAAACCCAGAACTGATATGCCAGCATAGAAACACTGTTTTTGCATGATGGTGGAATCATTCATTTTTTTCACTGTCCTTATATTGATAATCATTTTTATCTGTTTCTGTCCATTGATTATTGCAGTATATATATGTTATCCAAGAATCACAATGGTTCATTGTATGAATGTCTGACATAATATTGACGTCAAAAATATCGGAGGCGGAAAATCGAAGTCCTATCTACATTAAGGTAAGTACAAAAATATCGAAAAAAATATCATAAAAAATATTGTTGTAAAAAATATATTTTTTTAAAAAATGTTTAAAAATAATATAAAACTAAATAAATAATACATATCATTAAAATAAACATACTTAAAATATGTTTAAAATTATAAGTAATATATATAATGTAAAAAATAAACATATACATATACAATATAATATATATACTTATTTAGCAATATTTACAATTAATTACTCTAATAACTCATAAATTGTTAAAAAACATTTTCTAATTATAAATGCATACATACATATACAACAATAATACAAATAAATAAAAAACATATGGTGTGATGGGAAAAACATGGCGGCAGCTAGTTAGCTGGCCGCGGTGCTCCGGACCGAGCTCCCGGTAGGATCGTCCCCGCCGCAGAAATGAGCAAGTAGATAGAGAGCATACCGTTTACATATAATGGACTTCTGGGGACACCACTCTGAACGACGAATATTCCTACATAGTCCTCTTTCTTTTTCCATGGGTTTTGGACGAGGACGGAGGACGCCGAGTGGAGTTCGAAAATGTCGAGGGATCCCGAACGGAGCTCTGTAATCTTTGTGAGCTGTCTCCTGGAGATCGTATAATACAAAACTCTCTGATCGGCTGCGAGAGTTTCCAGGTGCTCTAAGAGTTTTCCCCCCCGCTAGGAGCTGCTGCCCGCCCCCATCCTGGCCCAGGAATGTAAGGTCTGCTCAGAGCCCAGATTGAGGATTTGCTCTGTTGCGCTGGAGCTGAGGAGAGGCAGAAAGCTGAGAAGCTTAGTCCCCCCTCTTCGGGGCTCAGCAAACGCGGAGAACCTTCGGCGCACAAAAAGGAAAGTCCCCTGTTGTAAGGAAGAAGCACAAGGTCAGCTACAGCGTTCTGGGTTAACTGCTACAGTGGAGGGGTCAGCGATTTCTGAAGCTGGTAAGGGGGAGTCAGCATTTTCTACGTCTGTGGAGGGTGTGTTTCAAACTGTAACTAATCATACTCCTTCTGATCACACTCCTTCTGCTGAGGTTATCTCCCTTACTATAAATACGCCCAATACTCCCAATACCTCTAATTCCCCTAATACTTCCAAAGGGGGTGCCAAACGTGGTCGAGGGTGCAAAAAGAAAGCCGGAATAAATAAGGCGGGTGTTTCTGGGGGGCCGGGGTGGTCAGAGAAGGCGTCGGACCTGTTCTTAATACACCAGTTAAGACAAAATCTTCGTCTTTCTTGAGTACAGAAGTCAAGTCTAAACATACTAACTCTAGGGGCAAATCTAAGGCTAAAGATCCCAAAACGGTGCTCTCCATAGGGTTGAAGATTACCCCTTCACTTTGTTCCTATTTCAAGGTAGTCCCTCAGATACTGCATCTCTCAGACGATATCGATATCGATATGGCATCCGTTTCAGATGCCCATCCTTCCCTTCCTAGTCAACCTTTGAAGCCAGTCTCTACGTCGCTGGAGGAGAGTAATGCAGTTGAGAAGAGGTCCCTTCTTAATCAAAGTCCTAAACACTTAATATCTACTGGGCTCCCTGGAGACTCTCAGGGCTTTCAGGATATTGGGAGAGAACCACAGCCCTCGCAATCTTCATCTACGACAACGCAGAGCTTACCCCTGACCTTAACTACAGGGTTGGCCGAAGAGGCCGAAGAGATAAACCCACTTGAATTAGCAGGGACATCTGGGGGGGGCAGATATAGAAATGTATCCTGAGTCACTACTGGTTTCTCCTGTTTCTCCGATGACGGCCGCGTCCTTTTTGGGACTGTTTTCTGTCCTTAACTTGGAGATAAGGAAAGGTTTTGCTAAATCTTCTGCTAATCAAGCAGAGTTTAGAAAGTACTAGGAAACATTGGACAATAAAATTGATGGGCTCACTATAAGAACTGGTGTGCTTGAAGAGACAGTAGGATCACATTCAATCTATTTGGATCAGGCGAAAGTTGACATACAGAAACTTACAAGGGAAGACTTGGCTCTTAGCGAGAGGATGGAAACCCTTGAAAATAATGCAAGACGGGTAACATCCGTATCCTTAATGTTCCTGAAGGATCGGAGGGATCAGATATCAAGTAGTATATCGTTGCTCTACTTAAAGAATCCCTATGTTTAGAACATTCTCTTGAGGAATTGTTGGCTGACATTCAAAGAATTCATAGGGATCCCTTTAGACGAAATCCCCAGAGATCCAAACCTCGCAAAATCTTAGTCAATTTTCATAATTATGTTTTGAAAGAGCCGATTCTTAATATGGCTCTGAAACAGAAGGCATTGGCTGGGAAGGGGTTTACTTTCTTATAAGATCAGACCTTTCAAGAGTCACACTCGAAAAACAATGGGAATTTGGGAGGCACCTGGATGCCTTTAGGAGGTTAGGTGCAACAGTTCAGCTCATGTTCCCGGCAGCTCTTAAAGTTATGCATAACAACAAGTTGTTTAACATCAGGTCTGTACAAGCAGCCGATGAACTATTAATGGAGTTGGGCAAGGGGGGTGCTTAAGGTACATATCTACACATCTACACATCTACCATATTTCCTTAATGATACTTCCCACCTACCATTTACTTTCTAAATCTTGATGTAGGTTCCTCACTTGCCTCTTTCGCAAATATGCTGAGTTTGATATGCTCACTGCTTCTTTTGTTCTCTTTTTGCCTTTTTGCTCTTTATAACCTCTTTTTAATATACAGTGGGATATCTTTCTTGCCGGGAGTTAATGGAGGGGCACTATCTACTGGACATTGTTCCGGTTAGATACTGCAAGGGTTTTTCGTGGGGGGAGGGTTAGGCACTCTGGGGGGGTAGGTGGAGGGGGGTGGCAAAAATATAAAAAAGTCCTCAAGAACCTAATTAGTAATATAAGTAATATAAGGAATGGTAACAGTCATATTTTGAGTAAAGAAGTTATGGACGATAACGTACAACTGCAGCTTTTGTTACGGTATTTTTGGTCTACTTGGTCTACTTGGATGAGGGATGAGTAGCGTGAGGCTTATCTCCTGGAATGTCAACGGCCTCCGCACCAAGCCCCGAGCTAATAGAATTTTGCAATACTTGCGGGACTTGGATGTGCAGGTCGTGGTGTTGCAGGAGACCCATTTGACTCATAGTGAAATGCTCGCCCTCATCAGGAAGAATCGTTGGATTGACTTTGTGGTTTCTACCACTCAAACTTCGCATACCAGGGGTGTATCGCTTATGTTTAAAAAAGCTGCTAAAGCCAGGTTGGTCTCACAAGCTGTGGACCCTTGTGGTAGATGGGCCATTGCGTCAGTCAATATAGCAGGGTCTCAAGTTACAGTTTTGGGATATTATGGCCCGAACCAGGATGACCCTTCATGTCTGGAGTCTGTTTTCTCACAGCTACTTTCCTTCTCAGGCCCCACAATACTGGCTGGCGATTTTAACATTGTGCTGGACCCTGTCTTGGACAGATCTCCTAATAGTCGCTCCCTTGTTTTGTCTAAAACTAGATCCTTCTTATTGGATGCTATGAGGCAATATGGATACGTGGATGTTTGGCGACAGAGGTCGGGGCAACAACAAGGGGTCTCTTTTCGTAACTTCAAATATCACCACAAGTCAAGGATTGACTTTATTTTAATCAGTCAGAGACTGGTAGATTCTGTTAAATCCATAGACTATCTCCCATCTCACCTTTCAGATCATTCCGCGGTTGAGATGGAACTGGTCCTCCGTATTAAGAAACCCCCTAGTACGTGGTCCTTTGATCGTTCTCTCCTTTCCAATCCTGAGGACATCTTATATTTAAAGTCGGAGACCCATAATTTTTTTATATCTAACAACGGCACCGCCACAAATAGAATTATTTGGGACTCATTTGAGGCCAGCTTGAGGGGGCTCATTACGGGTAAAATTGCCTATCGTAGGAAGCAATACAAGGAGGAGATCTCTTCCATTGAAGCAGATATGGCTAGTATTCAACAGGACATAGACACTAACTGTACAGCTTCAGGGTCTATTTTAGATCCTCTTCAGAATCAACTGCTGATCTTAAAAGGTAGCCTGGCTTCGGTTTTAAATCTTAGAGTCCAACAAAGATGGGAGGCCAGCAAATTGGCACATTTCGAATATAGTGAGGGTGCTGGGAAATTACTAGCATGGAAGACTAAAATAGATCAGGTCCGTAACAATATCGCGGCTATAAAAGTAGGAAACAACACCTTTACATCGGATGAGGAAATCAGGAGGGTTTTTAGGGAGTTCTTCCAAAATATATATCAAGAGGATAAGGTAATTACACCCGAGTCTATCGCAGGCTGGTTGAGTAATATTGCTCTGCCCTCTTTTTCCTTTGTATTAGAGAAAATGGACACCCAGTCGCTTTTTGGTTCTGCCACTTATTTTATTTTGAGCAGATTTTTTCACCCTACGGTTTTTAATCCGTGGGTGTTATAATTATTTTTTCGAAGTGCAAGTTACTTTACTTGAATCAACTTCTATGATAGTCTGAGGACTTGCTTTGTCGTACAGAAACAGGGATTTGTTATATACAAGTTTTACAATTAACACCAAAACAAACAATTGGGATACAAATATACATTGATATTTATACTGTACAATTTTTACAATATACTTTACAAAAAGGAGGTCTAAATTGCACCCTACTAACAGATTTTGACACCAGACCTTCGCCATGTAACTTTTATATATCTAAGGACTGGTCACGCAAGGGCAAACATTTTTTTCATGAACATTGTTTTGTTGACTAAAGAGTACGGCGTAGTGTTAGTGACCCTTTGCGCAGTTAAAGTTCACACGCTAAGATGAACAAAGGTAAGCCGACGCATTTCCAAGCCCGTGTCTTGATCGCCAGGCTTTTCTTCAGGGCTTTTGTTAGTTGGGTACCTTTACAAGCAAGGGTGTTTGGGTCTGTCCTGATCGGAATTCCTGAATGATGGGTAGTTCTAATTTCTTTATTCGTGGATGCTGTAGTTGGGAATCTTTTTTTCTTAATGATGTAATGTTTGAGCAGCGGCGGCAGGGTTTGGGGTTTCAGCCCCGCAGGCTGGCCGCTGCTCTTACGTTTTGGGCGGCGTCGCCTTTTTCCTCAACTTTGGTTTTGCCGCATTTACTTTGGAATTCTTTGTGGCTCAGGGGTTTCCAGCCTGCTTCCGTGTTGGACGGTTGTTTGGTCTTTTTCCTTTGAGCAGTCTCAATATCTGGACAGCACTATTACAGAGGATGAGGTGAGATCAGCCATTAGGAAGGGTAAGAGGGGGAAGGCGTCCGGACCCGATGGGTTGCCAGCTGAGTTATATAGAGCCTTGGAGTTAGAAATTGTTCCCTTCCTCACTATCCTTTTCAATCAAATTCTTCTTGAAGGACTGCCACCTCCAGTATCGTGGGAAAATGCCTCTATTAACCCTTATTTTAAAACCTGGTAAACCTATGGAGGCCTGTGGATCGTATAGGCCGATCTCAATACTAAATGTGGATCACAAAATCTTCACCACAGTTCTATCAACCAGGTTGGCCTCAATTGCCCCCTCGGTTCTTCATTCTGATCAGAAGGGCTTCCTGAAAGGGAGATATCTTTATGAACTCACTTATGATTTAATCGGCGCTATGGATATGGCAATAACCAACAATCTCCCATTGGCCGCCCTCACGCTGGATGCAACCAAGGCCTTCGACAGAGTTAACTGGGTGTACCTTTTTTTTTTTTTTTTTTTTTTTTTTTTTTTTTTTTTAAATATATTTTTATTGCAGGAATCAGTAAAACATTACAATAGTGACCAGCATTATATTACAAAAAACATATATACCGAGTAGACCCACCGACCCCCTTCCACAACGTTTGTGTACAGTGAAGTAGCCCACACCCCTGGGGTTGGGCGGCAAATACAGCTGGGGTCCGTAGGATGCTGGAGCTGGTCCGGATAACACTCTGTCCGTCATCTGCTTTTCTGAAACAAACCCAAAACCTCTAAAAGAAACCCCCCCACAAAACCTCGGTAACTACGAAACCCCCCCTTCCCCCCCCCCCCCCCCCACCATCAGCGCCAGGGAGCTAACCAACCTAGAATCCACTGCTTGACCCACGGGGAAGGTAATAGTGCTGACAAAGCCAATGATTAATGGGACTCAGGGCGAGTTACTGCTTCACTTTCGGAGTCGCTAGGGGCACAATGATCCCTGAGGGCCTGCACCAACATTTCCCACTCCAGCGCGGTCTCCTGAGCCTTCTCATTACCCTGCCTCCAAGCCAGCTGATATCTTAGCGCACTCTCACCCGCTGCCCACTTCAGAAGCTCACTGTGCCATCTGCTGCCTGCAGGACCAGCCCGTGCCTTCCAGTTCCTGGTCACCTCCCGCTTAGCAAGTAGGAGCCCTAGGTCAATAAATTTGCTGGAGATTTTATTCCGGGGGGTATGGGGGAACCAGTGCAAGAGCCCTACCGCCGCGTCGAATAATAAGTGCCTCCCTGTCACCTCCTCCAAAGTCGTCGCCACCTCCTGCCAGTAGGATGTCAGTCCTGGACAGGCCCACAACATGTGTAGGAGGTCCGCTTCCTGAGCCGGGCACCTGGGGCACTCCGCCGAAGCCGTGGCAAAACAACGCCTGATCTTTACCGGGGTCAGGTACGCTCTGTGCAGGACATAATAGTGGACCAGTTGGAAACGGGCACTACGTGTGCCTTTCCAGGCGCGCCTTACCAACTGGGACCAGGTCGTCTCCGGGATTTCCCTACCAATGTCTTCTTCCCAGCGGGCCTTCAGTGTGGTGAGAGGAGCCAGCCCTTCGGTAATCAGCCTGCCATAGAGGCAGGTGACCGCCTTCACCGTGCCCGCCGACATCATGACATACTGACACACCTGAGACAATTGAGGTTCCTCCTGCCCGTTCTGCCAGTGCGCCTGGATCGCTCGCACAATAGCCGAGTGCAGTAGAAAATCGCCCCGGGGGATCCCAAAGCGGTCAATGAGATCCTGAAAGGGCAAAAGCGCCCCGTCTTCGTACAGGTCCCCGACGAGTTGTAAGCCGGAATCCTCCCAGTCCGCCAATCGTGACCAATCCCCTCCGTGGGGGAGGGCCGTCAGCATCCCCAATGGTATTTCAGGCGCATATGGCGTCCGTAGGTGGCCTCTGTTGTGAGCCCTGTTCCAACATAGTCGGACGGTCCGCTCCTCCATCGATAAGTCCCGTAGGCCCAAACGTTGTCTCATCGCGATAAAGGATAGGACGTGCCTAGCCATACCCGTCCCTCTTCTATCCTCCGGGCCTCTGAATTCCCTGGCTATCTCCTGGGTATAGGTCTGGAGCTGTGCCGCCAGATAGTACTTTTCGAAGTCCGGCACAGCGAGTCCCCCCTCGTCCTTCGGTCTCATCAGGGTGTTAAGGGCCACCCGCCGTCGGCCCGTACCCCAGAGGAACCCGACCACCATAGAACGCAGGCGACGAAACATGGCCGGTGGGACCCAGATCGGTAAAGTTCGGAAGTAATACAGTAGTCGGGGGAGCGCTACCATTTTGAGTAGGGCAACGCGTCCCGCCACTGAGAGCGGCAGCGTGGCCCAAAAGTCCATACAGCCTCGGAGTGCTCGGACACAGCGGGCGATGTTCCCATCTAGGAGATCGAGTTGATCGTGGTATACAAATACCCCAAGGTATTTAAAGCAGTCGGGTTCCCACCTGATCTCCCCACCCAGTGCAGGAGCGGTGGCACCCCTCCGCATCGGAAAGAGGCAGGTTTTAGACCAATTCACCCGGAGGCCCGAGACCGCTCCGAACTCCGTCAACGCTGACTCCGCTCCCCGCAAAGCGTCGACCGGATCCTCCAGGAAGAGCAAGAGGTCATCCGCATAAAGCGAGACATAATGTGGGCCGGCCGCTGTCCACAAGCCCGTATAGTGGGCTCCCGAGCGAAGATGCATCGCCAGTGGCTCCACCGCTAGTGCAAAAAGAAGCGGGGATAAGGAGCACCCTTGCCGCGTGCCACGCTCCACTGGATATCGCGATGAAATCAAAGGGCCCGATCTAACCCTGGCCGAAGCGGAAGCGTAGAGGACTGCAGTCCATTTAACAAATCCCTCCCCGAGGCCGAATCTCCGTAATACCGTGCTTAGGTAGTCCCACTCTAGGCTATCGAAAGCCTTCTCCAGGTCCACCGACAAGACTACCGGGGCCGGGGCGTCTACTAGTGGTTCCCCAAGCAAGCGGAACAACCTCCGGATGTTCATAGTTGTATTCCGCCGTGGGATAAAGCCGGCTTGGTCCTCATGCACCAGGGAACCCATATGTCCGAGCAGCCTCGAGGCCAAGATGCTGCTCAATATTTTGTAGTCCACCGTCAACATTGAGAGGGGACGGTAGGACCCCGGGTCAGATGAGTCCCGGCCAGGCTTGAGGAGAGGAACTACCAACGCCTCACACATCGAGCCAGGAAGACGACCCAGCCTCTTCGCCTCCCTGTAGACCACCAGCAATCGAGGGGCCAAGAGATCGGCGTAAGCTGCATAGAACTCCACCGGAAGGCCATCTAGGCCCGGGGTCTTGTTCCTCGACATCCGTTTAATGGCTCCGCGGATCTCCCCCAAGCCGATATCAGCACCCAGGGTTTCCGCCACTTCCCGCCCTACCGTGCCTGAGTTCCAGTGGGCCAAGATAGTCATCAAGCCGGTCTGGGTCATGTGCGGAGCGGCTACGGTATAGACTTTCGTAGTATTGCCGAAAGCAACTGAGTATCTCCGGTTGGGTGCACACCTCCGTCCCATCCGCCCTACGCATATTAGTCGTCGTCTGGGACTGGCGCGTAGGGTTAGCCAACCACGCGAGCAACGCACTCGACCTATCTCCCTCCGCGATGGACCGGACCGTATAGGCCTTATAATCGAAACAGCGAAGCCGCTCGACCTCCACCGCCACCTTCTCCCTCGCCTCTGCCGTTTGCGTTTGCAATTCCGGGTGTCCGGGGCGGTTGACTTCGAGCTCGCGAAGTGCCCGGTCCGCCGCGTCCAAATCAGCTAGGATAACACGCCGCATGCCCACCTTCTTTGAGATACAGTATCCCCTCACCACCACCTTAAAAGCGTCCCACTCGAACGCCCTAGTACTCGCGGAGCCGCCGTTGGACGCAAAATACTCCGCGATTTTCTCCCCCAAGTCCGCCTTGAAGACACTGTCCTCGAGGAACTCAGGGCGCATCTTCCAGGTGGGCACCGCTGGTGTCCCGGGGAACCAGCGAATGTCCAGCAGGAGGGGGTTGTGGTCCGAGATGGTCCGCGATAAATACTCTGACCGGACCGCTGCCGAAACCAGTTCGGACGAACCAAGAAAGCCATCCAGCCGGACATGCAGCTCATGAAGGCTCGAGAAGTACGAATAATCTCTGGACGTGGGGTGATGTGCCCTCCAAATGTCCGTCAAACCCCAGCGGGCCTGCCAATCTTGACGGCCCTTAGCCGTCCGCCGGACCGGGGAATCGGGAAGCGGGGGATGCGAGCGGTCTATGTCTACGTCCACCACGGAGTTAAAGTCCCCCCCCAGCAGGACGGGCCCGGCAAAAAATTGGGCCAGCGAGCCCGATAACCTGGAGAGGAAGGCAGTCTGGTCCACATTAGGAGCATACACACAACAAACGTTCAGGTCCCTCCCACCTAAAGTGCCTGAGATAGCCACGAAACGCCCCTCAGGGTCCAGTACCGTCCTCGTGACTTGGAAGGGGACCCCCGCCCGAATCCAAATTAGCGCCCCCCTGGCATAAGCAGAGTACGTCGTGGAAAAGACCTGCCCTCGCCACCTACGCTGAAGCGCCGCCCCTTCCGCCTTGTTCAAATGCGTTTCCTGTAGCAGCGCCATTTGTACTCCCCTACGCACTAAATAAGCATGCACCTTGTGACGCCTGGACATAGTGTGAAGCCCCCGTACGTTCCAAGTAACACATTTCAAGTTAGCAACATCAGCCATTGTCCCAGAGTGTTCTCGCACCGTCCCCCCGTTCGGGTCTCCACAAAGAAAAAGCATCAATCCTCCCAGCGCTGATGGCGGCCATTTTCCCCAACCAGAACCAAACCACCCAAAAACCAACAAGATCCCCCCCCAACCTCCCCAGAACAGGACCCAAATCACACCACCCAGATCCCATCCAAACTTCGGTGTACAACAACCCCAAAACTCCCACTAGTCCTACGGTCGCCACCGTAGGAAGGCCTTATGGGCCAGGTGCGGGCTGGGTGGAGGCAGTGGGCCCTCGTCGCCCAGGCCACCAGGACTATATCAAGCCCCTCCCGGTGTCATAACCCCCCGGGGCAAGAGCAGGAGCCCCCCTACCCTCTCTCCCCTGTTGTCAGTGCGGAAGAACGGCTACCACCTCCCCCCTGCCGGGCCCCCACCCAAAATCAAGGCAGCAAACCCCGTTACCCTTGTCCGTCCAGAAGGTCCTCCACCGATTTCGGTGTGATCACCGGTGTATGGGCACTGTCTGCTACTGAATCCTCCGAGTCCGATGGTGACCCCTGAGTACCCGGGTTCTCACCCTCCTCCTCGATGACTTCGCCTCGTGCTCTTGATAGTTCCGACAGAACCTCCAACACTCCCTTCCGCTCCGACGACGTCTCCGCAGTCGAGGGCCCTCCTGTGCGGCCGCGTCGATTCCTGACCCTTTTGGATCGCCTCCTCCGTTCCGGCTCCTCCGCCTGATGGGTCGAGGCGCCAAAACCATCCTTCCCTGTTCGGTACAGTTCTAGCCAGTCACAGACCTCCTCTGGGGTGTCGAAGAACTGGGTTTTGTCGTCAACAATGACTCGGAGCCTTGCGGGAAATAAGAGCGAATATTGGAGGCCTTCACTCCTGAGTTCACGCTTAACCGCCAGAAAGGAGTACCGCTTGCGCTGCGTCTCGTAGGTGTAGTCAGGGAAGATGTTCACCTGACTATTCGCAACCTGGAACGGGCCATTGTGCCTGGCAGCATTTAGGATCAGGTCTCTGTCCCGAAAGTGCAGCAACCTCGCTACCACCGGCCTCGGGGCGCGTCCCTGCTGTGGGGGCCGTGCTGGGACTCTGTGGGCCCGTTCTAGAGTGTAAAAGGAGGACAGACCCTCCGGGACCACCGTGTCTCGGAGCCAGGTCTCCAAGTATCGCACCATGTCTCCATCCTCGATTTTTTCTGGCAGGCCCACCACTCGGATGTTGTTCCTCCTGTTGCGTCCTTCCGCATCCTCCGCCCTCCGTTCGAGGGTCTCAATTCGGGATAAGGCATCTTTAATCGTCGCGGCCAGGGTTCTCTGCGCCGGTTCTAAAGTTTTCACTGTGCCTTCCACCTCTTTGACCCGGTCAGAGAGTTTACCATGGTCTGCCCTGAGGAGGCCCAGGCCCGTCGCCACTTGAGCAATGTCCTGTTGGAGGGTCGCCCGAGTAGCTTCTATCGCCTCCAGTACTCGGTCAAATTGTTGCTGCAGCGGTGCGCCGCCCGATCTTTTGGGGTCTTCATGCCCTTCCTTGTCCTGGGCTTCAGAGTCCGAGGCGGTCTGACTGGAGCCCTTGGCTCCTCTAGGTTTCCCCATGCTGCCAGGGACTCTCCGTAAGGGTCCCGAAGTAAGCGTCTCCGTGTGCAGGTGTGCAGCACGACCTTCTCGGGAGTCCGTTCTCACGTCGGATACTGGCGATCTCCTTCTCCAGAGCTCGTGGAGACTCCGCCGCTTCGATTCACGCCACCTCCACGGCGTCTGGGGGCACCGACGAGGGGGCGGAGACAACCGTCGTCGGGTCGGGCAGGCCCGTCCACCCACTATAGCTCCGGGGCGAGGGCCACCAACTCTCTCGGTTGATCTGTGGCGCCAAAGTGTCGCGCCTCCCATGTAGTCGGACTGGTCAGGAGATCGCGGCTGGTTGCGGAGTCGCGATGCAGCCCACCGCCTGGAGCCGAGGGCATCCGCGCCCCGTGTCCCCTAGTCCGTGGGCACCCGCCCGGTCGTCCAATCTAGTATATACCTGTCGAAGAAGGTCCAAACTTGCCAATGTTCATTGTCTAAAGCAAGCTACCATGGTGTAGCCGGGTGCCAGTCGACACCTGAGAGACCTCTTCGACTCCGTAGTTCCGATCGAGGGGACAAAGGAGTCCGGGCGCCATGTTGGGTCGCACTCCGCGACTCCGCAAAGTTCGGCACTTCTCCGCGACCACCCCCGTCCAAGCTCCACCGAGGCCCCCGGCAGGGTGTCGTTGCCTCGCTCAACCGAATGAGGGGTCTGGGGAGCCCCCCAGCCTCCGATGTTCAGGATAATCCCGGGCTTAGTCCCGGAGCCGAGCTCTCAGGCGACCATCGCCATCGGCGCCCAAGCCACGCCCCCTTAACTGGGTGTACCTTGGCCAAATTCTGCGTGGGAGAGGGGTTCCATAGGGCGATAAGCCTGCTGCACAATAATCCATCTGCATGCCTCCATGTCAATGGAGACCTGTCGAACCCTTTTTCCATCTCTAGGGGGACCCGGCAGGGATGCGCGTTTTCCCCCTTGCTTTTTGATTTTTATATTGAACCCTTTGCGCAACATCTAAGGCAGAAGGTGTCTTTTTTTCTATCAGGGTTGGATGAGAAAGGTAGCATTATATGCCAATGATGTGCTTATTTTGACATCAGAGGTTACCACCGCACTCCTGGCTATCTTGAGATTGGCTCATATATTCGGACAAATGTCGGGATATGAGATCAATGCAGCCAAGACTGAAATGCTGATATTGAATGACGATGACTCTGTAGCAGAGTTTCAAGCAGGCACCTCAATGCGGTATTTAGGATTGACGATTGTGAAGGACATTAATAAACTTGTCCAAGTTAACTTATAATCAGTCGTCAAAGAATGCCGTAAGCTTCTCCAATCATGGTCGCACTTGCCCCTTTCATTATTAGGTAGAGCTAACCTCATTAAAATGTCGATCCTGCCCAAAATATCTTTTTTATTTAATACCATTCCTTTATATTTTGATCAAACTATTTTAGCCAAGTTTCAGTCCAATATTTCATCTTTTATCTGGAATAACTATCTTCCACGAATTGCTTAGAAAAAAATACGACGGCGAAGGGATAAGGGTGGCCTGGAGGCTCCAGACCTAAAGATCTATGCATGGGCCTTCCAATTATCCCATTCCCGAATGTTGCTGAAAGTGCCTTCAGCCTTTGGGGTGGGCCCAATGTTTGCAGCTATGTTGGATGGGGAAAGAGTTAATCGTTCGGGCTTTCTTTTTAAATTTGGTAATCCTAAGTTTTAAAAAGAAATCAAACTGAAGACTCTACAAGGTCTTGCAAGAACATGGACCGAAGTTATGAAATCTATGAAACAAGATTACCTCTGTGAAAAAACACCACTGTGGGGGCTGCCTGAAAGTCCCGCTTGGCTTGAAGACAGTCTAGCTATTCCTTTGAGAGAGGCAGGTCTGAAAGTTTGGGGGGACCTCTTTAATGAGGGGGATCTACTCTCGTGGGAACATCTGCAGGTTAAGGTTGGCCCCAACCTTTCACGATTTAAATATTTACAGATTGTTAGCTGGACTCAAGCTTATAAAACTTCTTCCGCCAACAGGAGTAAGCTCAGACTTGGAGGATACAGTCCACTGGTATCTAACTTAGTAAACCTTGGTCCAGTTAAAAAAGAAGTATTCAAGTGGTATAATTTCATACTGGATGAGTCGGATGGCGACTTCGTTTTGCCGGAGTCGCTGTGGGGCCCTGTACTGATGGACCACAATCTACAAGATCTTTGGCTGGCTTCATTTGAACTCCTGTGGAACATTGTCAAGCCTTCCTGGTTACACAGGAATCACATCTTTACCCTGCATAGGGCATACTATTCCCCTCTTAGGCTGTCTAAATTTTCAGGAGGAGATTCAGTGGCTTGTGCTAAATGTGGGCTGGTTGCTGCATCAGATGCACATATGTTTTTCGAATGCCCTCCTTTAGTCACATTCTGGGAGGAGGTTAGCAACTCCCTCACAGTATCTTTGGGAACACCTGTCGCTATTGATTTGTCCCTTGTTATATTTGGTGTCCTAGAGGGTGTACAGAGTTCAGCCAAAAGCCTAGTATTTTATGCAATGCTGCTTGCAAGAAGGGAGATCTGCAGGAAATGGAAGGACTCTTCACCCCCTACCTTCAGAGAATGGCAAACTTCAGTCCTGCAGACCTCACGTACCGATTTGGCCAGATCTGGTAATAAGAGCAAAAGGGCTTTCTGGCATTTATTATCATGGTTTCATTGACTTAACCGGGGTTTTTTTTTTCCCCCGGGTCCAATGATTGATCTCCTATGGTGCCTCTGAAGTTTGCACCAGTGGAACAGCTGCTACCCGGTCCTAGCCCGGCCCCAATTGGCTGTCACTTACACCAAGGTTTGCCAAGGTTTGCCAAGGTTTGCCAAGGTTTGCCGTAGATAGGTAAATAATGGATTTTGTGCCTTCTTGGAACGCAGATGACAGCTGAGGGATGGATGGCCCCCACGATAATTGTCCCTTCCAGTTTTTCTGATAAACTGAGACAGCTGATCTCTGTCAATTCCTTTTGGCACTTTGTCTACATGGTGGTTATGAGGACACACAAAAAAAATAATTAAAAAAATATATATCAAAACTATATATAACAAATTAAAAAAAATAATTTTCAATAAATTAGACACTACATTAACTAAAACATTAATAAGTGTGTATCATAGGGGTAAAAATTACTGTTCCAACTCCAGAAAGTGGAACAGTAGGGAAAGTGTTGGATAGAGTAGGGGTTAAAATTACTATTCAATAGGGTGCAACAGTAGGGAAAGTGTTGGATAGCGTATGGGTAAAAATTACTATTCCAACTCCAGAGGGTGCAACAGTAGGGAAAGTGTTGGATAGCGTAGGGGTTAAAACTACTATTCCAATGCCAGAGGGTGCAACAGTAGGGAAATTATTGGATAGCGTAGCGGTTAAAATTACTATTCCAACTACAGAGGGTGCAACAGTAGGGAAAGTGTTGGATAGCGTAGAGGTAAAAATTACTATTCCAACTCCAGATTGTGCAACAGCAGGGAAAGTGTTGGATAGCATAGGGGTATAAAATAATATTCCAACTCCAGAAGGTGCAACAGAAGGGAAAGTGTTGAATAGCATAGGGGTAAAAATTACTATTCCAACTTCAGAGGGTGCAACAGTAGGGAAAGTGTTGGATAGCATAGGGGTTACACATACTATTCCAACTCCAGAGGGTGCAACAGTAGGGAAAGTGTTGGATAGCATAGGGGTAAAAATAACTTACTAATAATCAAAATAATATTATTTGGGTAAAAAATATTAATTTAAATATTAAATTACAACAAATTAATTAACAATACCAATAAATATTTATGTAAAAATATTTACCAATTATTAATTAATTAACAATTAAAATAAATAGAATTACATAATAATTATTAAAATGTATTACCAAATCATAATAAAATAAAACCAAAATGTTCTATACAAAAAAACAATATTTATTAAAAAACATTTAGCAATTAATAATTATTTAACACTAAATTATTGATAAATTCCAATAAATTCTAAAAAAAAATGAAATGTAATTACCAATTAATAATTAATGAACAAATATTTAACAAAAAATTAATTATTAAAAAAGTATTACCAATGAAATATGTATGAACAGTAATTTAATTATCAATACTCAACATTAAAAAAATTACTTAATTACAATTAAATTACTTCCCACCCTATTACCCTATAACCTCACAACACACTTCAATAATACATTAATAAACTTAATATAATTACCAATTCATCAATTGATAACACATTAATTACCAATTAATAATAAATTATCATAAACATATTTATGAATACCAATAAATACAATTTAAATATTTACTTAATTGCAACTAAATTACTTCCCACCCTACTCCCCTATAAACCCACAACCCACCACAGAACTAAAACGCAAAATGTATTTAAAAATATTCAATAATTCCTAAAAAATATTTAATTAATTTACTATAATTAAATTACTTCCCATTCTATTCCCCTATAAACCCACAACCTGCTACAGAACTAAAATGCATAATTTACTTAAAACAATTATTACTAACTTCTAAAAATGTAATACATATATTTTAAAACTAGTACAATAATTAACAAAAATCATAAAAACAAACATATAAAATGCATAATAAAATACATAACACTAACATTAATATCAATATTAGTAACATCAATATTTTTCCTATCGATATTACTAACTTCAATATTAACAAAAATGATATTTCTCACCTTCAGGTCGATATTCTGGTTGTCGATATTCTTGATTTCGATATTGTGTCCCTCCGAAATTTTGAACTCGATAGTATTGTATGTCGATATAAAAAAGCTGATATTTAGACTGTTTACCTCAATGTATATTGAAAATGGCCCTTTGTGTATTTTCTTGTGTATCTCTATGTGTGAGCACGAGTGACTTGAGCTAAAAGGTTCTCGATCTGTTACCATGATACCTGGGGAGTCAGGCTTGGTATGTTCTGAGGTTGCTCAAACCATTTGTTACTTGGCCAGCTTTAGGGGTACTTTTGGTGGCACTGTGAGCTAGTAGGTCTATAGGCCAACATATCCTGAGGGGGTACATGGAATCAGTCTGGCACCATCCCAACATTTATGTTGTCCTATAAATTATCAGTTCCTACTGAAAAGTGGAAACCACATGACAAGATCTTCCTCACCACAGTCCTTGTTGGTGGAGTTCCTTCTTGTTTCCCAATCACTAACAGGCAAAACAAAAAACTAAAATGGCTGCCCGCTATTCCCTAGTGTGAAGCATAATAAAGGGTTGGGCCTGAGCCCTTCCTGCAATGCACCAAGCTTAACAAAGAAAATTGTGCAAACTATTTGAACTCACCTCCTGGAGGGAGGGAGGGAAGGTAAATTAGGAGGTGAGAAAGACCTGAAGTCGGAGTAATGAAGCTTGCCAGAAAGTAACCAGGTCATTCCCTCCTCCCTCATGCTCACCCAAGTCCTTACTGATAGAGTATACAGCAAGGCAGACTTTAAATAGTTATTAAACAAATAGAAATTCAATCAGCTCCACCCTGTGACTGTAATGAAAGCCCTGTAAAATGAAAATGCTTTTTCCAACTGCTGTAGCTTTACCTCGAAGTCTGTGGAAGAATCACCTCACACTTCAAGTCCATGATGGGTCATGAAAGGTAGAGGGGCAGGCAATGTAGCAATTAGGCAAATGTCCTTCATTAATGCACCTTTAAAAAAGGCCCATGACGTATCCACCCCACACTTTGATTTACCCTGAGCAGCCGCTGAGAGAGTGTCCCCTTCTGATTGAGAAGCACTTATAATGGTTGACTTCAGCCACCTACTTTGTATGGAAGTAGATTGCTTTAGTCCCTGTCCAGGCCATCTGAATGTGACAACCTAGAAGTTAGCTTTCCTGAATAGAGTTGTTAATCTTACATAAATGGACATTCAGATTATGCAATTTGAACTCTTCTGGAAAGTTGGGATTGGTATTAAAAGGAAATATTAAGACAGATAACATGCAAACTGACCATAGGAAGCAAAGATGGGTCTAATCTTAGAAACACCTTTGGTTGCAAAAAAAGGTAGATATTACCAGGGCCCCCAATCCCCAATTCTACACCTAAAAAGATAGCTACCAAAACAACATCATAAGTGATAACATTTTCAGACCTACTGTCTCTAAAAGTTCAAAGAGTGGAGATTATAGAGCTGCTAAATCTAAGGCAGACCCCAAGAGGTATATGGGATATAACAATGGTCTTTTTATTGAGAAATTCCTTAGTAACCTACTTACCAGACTACTGATGACTGAACAGTCTGACCATCCAATGGGATGAGTTGCTGCCTACTGACTTCTAAGGGTTGACACAGTTACATTCAGAAGAAATCCATCTCTGAGAAATCCCAGCACCTTTGTCGGATCACATAAAATGGGACAAACCCCTTTCGCCTTACATCATTTTGAGAAGGCATTCCATAGGGGGCTATGAAAAATACTCAGGTGTGATTTTCTGAATCACTCTCTGGAGCAGAGGATTTGGGTGGAATGAATATAGCAGACCATTTTATTGTTTTATTGATAGGGCCCAGACCTGGTTGGATTGTTCTAGAGAACAAAGTTGGGGGAGGAGAGAATTCTTCTCTTGTACAAAGAGTTTCAACCAAGGGACTCAGAACCTCAGAATTAACATCTTGAACACCTTTGGATGAAGACACCAGAAATTTAAGGTTGGAAATAATTAGCCCAAGTGAGCTACACAGGAGTTAAATTACAATGGGATGAGTTAGAATAATATATTTACACACAGAACCCTTTTGTGCATAGAGGAGGGAACAGGAAGCTAAGGGGCAGTCAGGGTAGGCAGGCCTCCAATAGAGAAGTATCACATAACAAGAAGCTACCCTTCCTCAGTGTCTCATTCTTATTGAAGGATGAGGCACACTATGCCGGTAACTTGAGTGGTGTTGGGCATATCAAAAGAATGTATGGACTGTACTCACACACCACCAGGTGTCATGCTTCATCATCGGCAGTCCTCGATTTTTAAAAACCACTTTTGATAAAGAGCGGGCCTACACCTGGAGACAGGGAGGCACTTCTATGACTAAGTGGGGGCCCGTGCTAAGAAAGTGAGTGAGTGATGTAAAATATGCTTGATATTAAAACTAAAAGTGTGGACTAGGGGATTAGTACCCCATCCCCATTTGTGTTGCCAACATGTTTCTGCCGTAATGTCCATGAGGGTCCATGGCATTCATCAGTGTGTGAAAGGAAAAGGAGCTCCTGTCTTGTATCTAAGAGACTAAGATAAATCCTCTGTTGTAGGCTGGCTCTGGTACAGCTCTACCATAAAATTTCGAACAACCTGTAAAGAAAATATATCACAACATAAGTGAAAATTTTGACTCACACTGGCACAGAAAGAATCAGACTGATAATCATGCACAAGGTACAATGAAGTGCATGTGATTGTGAGCACACATGTCACTGCATATGTGGTGCTCAGAGATAAAAACATGTGTGAGACCAGCTCATACTCTTACCCCATGCAAGGGGTAGGTATGTCCCATGGGAACGAAGGAATTGAGGGACCCCTGTAGTTACACTCTGAGAACCAAGATTTTTTGGATAGATGAAGGCAAGATATAGTGTTAATCAGAGAAATGCGTTATTAAAGGTTTCAGCAATGCATTCACTCATAATTAGCAGTGGAGGCTAGCTCCCAAATTAATCAACAGGCATAAATTCAACCCCTTATTGCCTCAAGGTGCGTCCCTCGTGGTGGTCCTTTGCTCCGTCCTCGTTGCTTCCCCACTGGTAATGGACTCAAGGGAGGAGTGGGACCAGAGACGTAATTAACTAATTAAGGAGTGGGTGGGCACCTCCCGAGGAGTTTAACAAGATGCATCTGGGGAAATTACCATTATAATGTTTTCGCGCCTCATGGCGCTGCATTAGTGCGACTTATTTCCGTTGTCTCCAAATTACCCTTAGCAGTGAGTCATCAGTGTGGGGCTGAGGGTGAGAAACATTGCCCGGAGGTGTATCGCAGTGAGGAGTGGCTGCCGCAGTCAGGCGTGCTTGCTCGTAGTGACCTCTCTTAGTGTTCTTGTTACCTCAGATTCGCGTAGAGAGGGCGCATGTGCTGTGCGGGTGGGGGCGGAACACCTTCTTTGTGTTGAAAATAGTCGTATTTGTGGCCACTTGACAATTACCACATAACGCGGCTGGCTAATTACAATAAATATGTCAATGAGATGAGGTATGCTCTTCCCATTACTAGTGATAATGTACTAAATAAAGCCTTTTTAGGGTCATATAAGAGGCTGACTAGTCACCAAACGGTGGTTGGGCACATGCCTGTGTCCGTATGTTGTGGCAGATTGACAAAGGTATTTGTCAGGAGAAACAGAACGTATAGAGCTCATCTAGAGCTGTATGTCATAGTTGAAGGGCTATTCTCTAAAAGGACTAAACACAGGTCATATTCCAATAAGTGTTGGAATCAGGTGTTTATTTCATTTTTCCGTTGTCCTGAATGCTGCATCCACTCAATAGGTCTAAGTCATACGGAGCAATGGTATTTCATCGTTCAGGCCATGATCGCATGATCTAAGGCGGTACACCCATCTCTGTTACCAGAAGTGCAATTTTCTTTAGATGTCTGGGATGCTATGGTGCATCTTCTCCAAAACAACCCACTTCAGGTCTTTGTCACAATGTCCTTGTTCCAGAAAATGCGGTGTTAGATTTGTATTATTCTTTATGCACCTGATGGTTCTCTGGTGTTCATTGATTCTAATTTTGACTTTTCGAAGCGTCATGCCCAAGTAGAAATGGTTGCATTGACACTTTATTAGGTATACCACATTTTATGCTGTTACAGTTTGTCAGGTTCCTTAAGACCCATGGTCTGTCTGTGTTTATGTTAACTTGCTTAGTTTGATGGGTGTACTGGCAAGCCACACAGTTTCAACAGGAGTAGTGGCAAACAGGCCTGTTCTGATCCCAAAAGGTTGTTTCGGTCTGTGTTGCTTGTGGTAAAACTTTGGAGTGAACTAGTTTGTCACAGATGGTCAAGTTTCTTTTAAAGTCGAACATCGATGCGGGCCATTGTTTTCCTGCCCAGTTCAGTATACAACAGTGTTTCTGGATGATGTTCTGGACTTTGTTGGTGATCGGGGTGTATGTAGTGACACATACCACCTTGTCACTCTGTTGTTTCTCATGGTGCTCCAGCAATGCTTCTTGATTGTTGTTCCAGGAACTTTTCCTAGCCTTCGAGACCATTTTTCTTGGGTAGTGGAATTGGATCAACTTTTCTTCCCGAATGTTTGCTTGGTTGTTATATGCTTCAAGAAATGAGCAGTTCCTCCTCACGCGGAGGAACTGGCCCACCGGGAGATTTTGTCTCAGTGATCTTGAGTGAAAGCTCTCATACATGAGAAGACTGTTTTTGTCAGTTGCTTTGTTATGATTATGAACCTTTGTTCTCAGTCCTTCTTCATATATATCACTTCCAGGATGATAGCTTTGTTCTTGTTAATATTGTATGTAAATTTGAGGTGCTCATCTCTTGTGTTGACCAATCACATAAATTGGTAGCTTGTTAATGATTTCCATGCCAGAAGATGAGTATGTCATCAATGTACCTGCGCCATAACTTCAGTTGTTCTTTGGAGGGATTATCTTCGCAGTATATGAAGTCTTCCTTGAACTGATGTACATGGAGGCATGCCATTCTAGAAGCAAAGGTGCTTCCCATCGACATGCCCCTATTCTAGTGGTAGATGGTGTCATTATACTCAAAATTATTTTCTGTCAGAGCCATCTCTGCGCATTCCATAATGAAACTGCGAGGTGTTAGGAAATCCAATTCCCTTTTCTGAAGTACGTCTTCCACAACAGCTAGCGTGCATCTCTGGGGGATGCTCGTGTATATGTATAGTGCTTCTATGTCCATCGTGATCAGCCAGTCTTCTCTGGGGTCAATATCCATGTCTGTAAGGAGGCATAATACATCCTTGGTATCCTTAAGATATGATGTTGAAGTTTGAACAATTCGCTTCAAAAACCAGTCGCAGAACTGCGATAATGGTTCTAGTACGAGCTGACACCAGACACAATTGGTCTCCATGGTGGTGGGTCCTTGTTCATGTGGATTTTCGGTAGCATGTAAAATCTTGGTGTCCGTAGGGTATCACCCACAAGCAATCCAGCCTTGTGTTTTGTTGTCGTTGGCGATACCTTCCTCAACCATTGTTTTAATCTTGGTGGTGAGTCTTGGTGTGGGGTCTATTGTGGCAACCTCATAGCTTTCCCGATCCGATAGGAAGCGCATACACTCTGCGTGGTACTTGTCATTGGCAATTACAACAATAGCCCCTCCATTATCAGCTGGTTTTATTACCATCAGGGTGTTCTTCTTCAACTTCTCAAGTTCTGTCCTTTATCCTCATCTCAGATTCTGAAATCCCTTTTTTTGTGTGCAGTTGATGGCGTCTATTCCTTCAGAACTGCTTGTTCAAAAGCCTGTATGTGGCAAGGGACAGATTGTGTAGGGGGTACAAAAGTGGAATTCTTTCTAAGGCCTTTGCTGTTGGCTGATTGTTCCCTGTTGTGGTTTTTACCCTGGAAGAATTCTTTCAGTTTAATTTTTCTGAAGAACTGTGCCAATTCGCTGCGGAGGGTGAAGAAGTCATTCTTTGGGGTTGGTACGAATCCTAGTCCCTTTGCGAGAACATTTTCTTCATCTTGCATCAAGGTATGGCTATTGAGGTTCAGCACGTTTGGTGCTATTTGACCATTGATGGCCCTTGTTCTTTCCCATTGCTTCTTGTCACCACCATGTTGGGTGTTTGGTCTCCCCAGTGGACCAGGGAGGGGTCCATGTCTTTGGTTCTTTTGTAGTCCTCTTCCACAGTTTCAGCCCCTGTATAAAAAAAATGGTGGGCCCTGTTGGTATGGGAAACCTTGCAGGTTAAAGGGTTGTTGCCAGTAGCCAAAGTTTGGCTATTTTCAATGTGGAGGAGGTGTTCCGCCCCCACATGCAGTGCGCATGTGCCCTCTCTTCTGCTACGCGCATGTGCGGTAACAAGAACACTAAGAGAGGTCAGAGCGAGCAAGCACGCATGACTGCGGCGGCCGCTCCTCACTGAGCTACACCTCCAGGCAATGTTTCCCACCCTCAACCCCGCACTGATGACTCACCAGTCAGGCTAATTTTGGGACAACGGAAATAAGTCGCATTAATACAGCGGCCTGCGGATCAAAAAATTTTTAAAGGCAATTATCTCCAGGTGCATCCCGTTAAACTCCTCGTGACGTGCCCACCCACTCCCTAATTAGTCATTTACGTCTCTGGTCCCGTATATATACCACGCTCCTCCCCTGAGTTAATTACCAGTAGGGAAGCAACGAGGACAGAGCATAAGAGCACCACGAGGGATGCACCTTGAGGCAGTAAGGGGTTGAATGGATGCCTGTCGATTAATTTGGGAGCAAGCCTCTACTGCTAATTATGAGTGAATGCACTCCTGAAACCTTTAATAATGCATTTCTCTGATTAACACTATATCTTGTCTTAGTCTCTCCAAAAAAATCTTGGTTCTTAAAGTGTGGCTATAGAGGTCACTCAATTCCACCTTTCCCATGGGACATCCCTACCCCTTGCCTGGGGCAAGAACGTGAGCTGGTCTCACACATGTTTTTATCTCTGAGAACCACATATGCAGTGACATATGTGCTCACAATCACATGCACTTCATTGTACCTTGTGCATGATTATCAGTCTGATTCTTTCTGTGCCAGTGTGAGGCAAAATGTTTACTTATGCTGTGATGTATTTTCTTTACAGATTGTCTGAAATTTCATGGTAGAGCTGGACCACAGCCAGCCTACAACAGTAGATTCATCTTAATCTCTTTGATTCAAGACATGATCCCATTTTCCTTTCACGCTCTGATGAATGCCATGGAAACTCCTGGCCGTTAAAGCAGAAACATGTTGTCAACACAGATGGGGATGGGGTACTAACCCCCCTAGTCCCCACTATTAGTTTTAATATTGAGCATATTCTGTGCATTTAAATTTCCATGCAGTAATTTGCATCAATTTCTAACATCACTCACTCACTTTCTTAGCACAGGCCCCCACATAGTTATAGAAGTGCCTCGCTTCCTCCAGGTGTAGGCCCGCTCTTTATCGAACCTGGTTTTTAAAGAGCAAAGACTGCCGATGATGAAGCATGACACCTGGTGGCGTGTGAGGACAGTCCATACATTTTTTTGAGATGCCCAACACCACTCAAGTTACCGGCATAATGTGCCTCTTCCTTCAATAAGAATCAGACACTTAGCCAGGGAAGCTTCTTGTTGTGTAATAGAATGTTCTCAGCCCAAATTCCTATCTCTTGTGCTACTGGAAAGAACTCTATGGAACCTGTGTCTTCCCACCCCTGAACCTGGTCATTAAATTGTCAGTACTGATTCTGACTGCTGGCCCCTTAGACACTCAGAAAAATGGGTTAATATCCACAGAACTGTGTTTCACACTTTTCAGTT
Source organism: Lissotriton vulgaris (assembly GCF_964263255.1). Lineage (NCBI taxonomy): Eukaryota > Metazoa > Chordata > Amphibia > Caudata > Salamandridae > Lissotriton > Lissotriton vulgaris. The sequence goes on along the minus strand of NC_141695.1, from coordinate 741,920,679 downwards.
TGAAGGCATGTAACATTCTTGGTTACCGCATTTTCCTTGAACCTCTAGTGAATATAGGGTTTCTCACTAACCAACCAGTCCCACTTGCATGTATGGCGACTCTTGGGAGGCAGAAACTGAAAAGGTAACCCTTGGTTAGGTTTTCCAGATTGAACCTCCATTAAAGAGAGACTTCAATCGGAGGAGTTACTGGTATCAGGTACTCATACTCCTGTGGTACTGGGATCCAATGCTCCAGCAGGTGCCTTACTAGTGAGAACATGTGCAAATAAGCCCATGGGACCAAAGACACTTGGTATATGGTCAGGAATTCCCTTGCTATAGAAGACAAAATTGGGACAGGAGTTTCACTCTTCTGTAGTTGGATATAAAAACTATTCCCACCTCCAAATTGAAGAATGTCCAAATGAACTGGATTGACTGAGATAGGATGAGATGCAATGGTTTATCAAAACCCATGTTCCTCCAGTGCTTTGATCACCATCAACCACAAACACAATCAGATTGTTGAGTTAAGAGAAGAGAGAAATTCTTAAAGAATGTAATCTACCTACCCCTGGAGTTAAAAGCTTTGTGAACACTCTTTGTGCTGTTGTAAACACAAGAAGAAGGACCAGGAACTGATATTGGTGTTCCTGGAGGCAAACTTTTACGAACCTCTGAAATGGTATGTGTATTGGTATTTGCAAATATACATCCAGAAGGTGTATTATTCCATAAAGTCTCAGTGTTTCAAGAAGAAAATAATGCATGATAACGTTGTCATGTTGAAACGCTAGAACTGGTCAAAACTACCCTGATAACCTCTGTCCCATAAAAAATATCAAGCAGCAACCAGGTCCCTCTCTGATCTTCTGGTAGTGGTATTAGCACGGTGTGTTCAGGAGGACCTGAACCCCTTTTAGGAAATCTGAACATCTCTCTAAATCTCAAGGCAATAGGGTTTGAAAAAAAGTTTCTTGTGAATCCTGAATAAACTTCACCTGATATCCTAAAGCTACAATTGTCAGGTCCCAGTTGTCTGAAATGTTTCTTTCCCGCAGATGGAGTTAATATTTTACTCGAACCCTAACTCCTTCAACATAGTCAGAACTTTGCTGGGGCTGGTTTCACAGTTGGCTCGGTTAACTGGTATTTGGCTTCGTCTGAGAGGTGGTCCCCCTGCTATGACCCTGCCCTCAAAAGGGATGTGATGTTCCTTTTGCCCAGCTTCTGGGCGTAAAAGCTCTTTTTTTCGGGAGCTCCTCTTTCCCTGAATGATGAATCCACAGGCTGGAGAAGCTTGTGATGCGCCAATTACTTTTTCGTTCTTCAAGCCTTGGACCACCTGTTGTTCCATGATGACAAAGGTTGGTGTCAAATCTGAGCCATTGTGGATCTGATCAGCCAAATATTAAAATTCCCTCTACAGGGTCTGAACTGACCACAAAATTTGATCTTTTAATCACTGCTTCTACTTTCTAATATGCTGTTTCATGAAGGACTGCCTCCTCCAAAAATTATAACCCCTTGAGAGGAAAGGCCCGCCATCACTAAGTCCACCTTGACCGACAGTGGGAATTCCACTGCAAATGTCTGCAAGGGATATCTGTGAACTAAAATTTCTGGGAAAAGAATAATGGCCTACTTCCTTCCATTTCACTATTAGAACCTTCCTTACAGTCGCATGAACTGAGAGTGATTTTGGCTCTATTGATAGTAATTAAAGTAATCCTCCTCATTAGATAAATCTGGGGATGCCGTTAAAGTCATATTATCTCTTTTTTTTAAATATATTTTTATTGATTGATCAAAAACAAAGACAGAAAACAAAATACAGTGCACTCTCAATAACTTCCAACATTCACAGTGCATTGGTACAATATCAGTCAATACATTACATTGGGCCCATACAAAGCCTTATAGCTGTAGTTTTTCCTTTACATAATGAACTTTAATCTCCCACATGGCCCGTAGTCTGAGGGGAAGTGTTGTTAAATATGCACATATTATCCCCCTTTCTTCGTTCCAGGACCCCCAGATTTGGGACCATTTTTGTGGGCACTCTCAACCCTCGTGTATCACCCTCTCCGCTTGCATGCACTATTCCATATCAGTCTCCCAATCCCTGAGTTTGGGCCTGGTGACCCCCTTCCACGTTCTTGCAATTTTGGGTTTTGCTACCATACATCCGAGGGAAACCCACACTCTTTTGGCTCGCGATAGATTGGATGCATCCCATATATTGAGAAGACACCAGCAGGGCGAGACCTCCATTGTTTTATTACAGATTGTAAACATTGCCAATGTGACCCTTCCCCAATATTTCTGGAGAATCGGGCAATCCCACAACTGGTGTAGGTAGGTTCTAGTGTGGCCACACCCCCTAGGGCACACTGAGGAATTCAGGGACCCCATTTTGACCAGTACTGAACTGGTATAATATGCTCTATGCAGGAGTTGAAGTTGGATGAATTTAAATCGAGATCAGATCGCCAACTCCCAGGGGGATCCCAATGCCTCCTGCCAGTCCTCGCTGCTAATATCCCCAATATCCTCAACCCATTTTGCATGAGTCCTATCCATTGCGTCCGGTGTAGTGTTAAGTAATTTTCTGAGTGTCAGTGGGATCGTTTTTTCCTGAAGGTAGTCATCTAGAAGTCTATCCTTGAGGGGCGAGGAGACAGGCAACTGAGTAGTACCTTTGGGTATCGCTCTCTGCAATGCCTTACAGATTTGAAAGTATCTGAAGATTTCCCCTATATTTAATTCATAGTCTTGATGGAGACTACCAAAAGGGGTCCACCTGCCCACATGTTGCCCCCCTGGAAAGACCTATCAGGATCCACTTATTGAAGTCTGAATATTTCGATAACACCCCTAGACGGTCTGTTTCTAACACTGGGGTGACTTGTGTGATCTTGTTTTTCCACTCCAAAGCAGTCATTGCCATGTGCCATAGATTGATTATGGTGGATGTTGGAGTGTATTTTGGTGGATTTTTCCTGCGTTCATAAATTGCTCGAGGGTAATCATTGGGGACATGTTATGTCTGTCCATCCTATAGGCCAGGTCCGCAGTGATTAGTGACCACCAGCTTGGAGGCCCAATAGTAGCTTTTAATTGTTGGCAGGGCTATACCGCCATCATGCCAGCTTTTCATAAGATTGGCCAATGATATTCTTGGGATACCATTATTCCAGAGCAGAGTGCACATTTCTGACTCAATTGCATGGAAGTACTTTGCAGGGACAAGATACGATGAATTCTGTAGAGCGTAGACAAAACGGGGAAGAGCCATCATTTTATAAAATGCTGCCCTACCTAATAATGTATGGGGCAAAGACTTTCAATTCTCCACGTCGTCTTGAAATCGCCACAGGGGAGGAGCCAAATTATGTTCGTAGAATGCTGTTCGGTTACTTGTGACATATATTCCCAGATATCGAAATCCATCGGAGACTATTTTGGCCCCACCGCTTCTGGGCAGGATTGGGCACTCCACGCATAGCACGTACACCAGTGACTTGGCCCAGGTGATGGTATATCCAGTGTACTATCTATCTTCCCATTCCGCCTTCCAGTTGAGGTCTCTAATGAGGCTCAAGGGCCAGAGCGACGATTAAGGGGGAAAGCGGACAGCCCTTCCTCATCCCTTTCTGCAAAGTGAATGTTGGTGATCGCCCGCCATTGACTGTGACTCGGGCCACTGGTTCCAAATAGAGAAGTCATGCCCAGGATAGAAATTTCTTTCTAGTGTGGTGAATAAGAAGGGCTATTTGATCATGTTGAATGCCATCTTTGTGTTCAGGGACATAACCGCCTCCTCTCTGATCGTGGATGCCCTGCCCATGACACCGTGAAGTCACCGTAGGTTCAGCTCGGTATTTCTGCCTGGCATGAAACCAGACTGATCCGAATGGATCAGCCTATGTAACAGGGGTGACAAACGCAATGCCAGATTTTTAGTAAGTATTTTGTCTTCCGGGTCTAGGAGGGAGATGGGTCTATATGAGTCACAGTGCTTGGGGGTTTTCCTTTTTTGTATATTACGACAATGTTTGACAGTCTCTGTGCCTTGGGGAGGATGCCATTAAGCGCACTTTCTTCCTACATTCTTATAAGATACTGGGCAATTGTAGATGCTTTTGATTTATAAAGTTCTATTGGGAGGCCACTGGGACCCATTGCCTTCCTAGATTGTGGAAGAGGTGTGGCACAGCGGCCAGGGCGACTGCCTCCGGATCCTGGGGTTCATGGTTTGATCCCCGGTGCCGGCAGCAGATCACCCCAGCACCATGTGACTCTGGGCAATAGCTTGCTTAATCTTCCCAATGGCCCACAGCTCCTGGACACCTCTCCGGAGGTAGCTGTGCACTTCACAAATACTGGACATTTACATTGTAATGCCCCAATTGCCTTAGAGACCTCCTCGTTTGTCAAGGCAGAGTCTAGGTCCTCGACCTCACGGGCCTCCGGCACCGGCAACCTGAGGGTGGCCAGCAATTCTATTGCCTCGGTGTATGTGGAGGTCCCAGTGGACGCATAGATTTGTTGAAAGTGGCCAGCAAACGCCTCCACAGTCCTAGACCAATACCGCACAGAGTTCCATCATGGCATACAATCTCAGCCACCCATCTATTAGCTGTGCCTCACTTGTCTAACCAGGCTAACAGTTTTCTAGCTTTGTCATGAATGTTGACATGCGATGTTGACTGGCGCAGTACTGTGCTTTGGTAGCGTCCTTGGTGATATTCCTGTATTCACTTTGCTTCAGGAGCAAACTATGCTTGGTGTCTGGGGCATCTGTTGTTATCAGGTTCCATTCAAGTTGGACAATCTTAGCCTCTACCTCCTGTAGTTGCTTCCTTTTTTGCCTTCTATGACCCACAATCGCTGAAACCCCACTACCCCTCACTATCATCTTGTATTCCTCCCACAGCGCTATATCCGATCCGTCATTTTCTGTGAAGTAGTTATTAGTTGTCTATGTGATCTTTGCCCTGATCAACAGCCCTTTATGGTACCAGGGGTTAATAGCCAACTCATAGCACATGGGGGGGTGGGACACCACCATAACTTGTTGCTAGCGGTGAGTGGTCAGAGATGCCTTTAGGAAGAAGGGTGACCTCTTCAAACAATGGGACCTGGTCGGGCCTACAGAAGAGGTAGTCAATACGGGACAGACTCCCGTATACCCTAGACAGAAATGTGTACTGCATAGACGAGGGATTACGCACTCTCCAAACATCTATCAATTCCATAGTCCTCAGGAAGTCTATCAGCATCTTTCCAGTTGCTTCTCCCTGTCTAATCGGTTTCCTATTTATGTCTCTGTTATGGGCCGCATTACAGTCTCCTTCAAACAGCAAATCGCCATCGGGTAAATTTAGTATGTGTGAGACAAGATCAACCAGTGTTGTGGAGTGCAATCTGGGTGGCACATAGAGCGATGTTATTTTGAGCAACCTACCCTCCCAAAAACCCGTCACCGTCACAAACCTTCCCATCACATCATGTTTGACCATCTGGACCTGGAAGGGGCATGAACTATGCAGGAGGACCCCTACTCCTCTCCATCCCCTAGCATAGCCCGCATGAGCAACCAATTTATATTCCCATCTATTGAGCTGCTTCAAATATTGCAGGACAATACCACGTTTAATTTGATCCCCAGACCATTCACATTCCCAGAGAGTAGTTTGAGTTGACCCAGTAATGGGACTTGTTCAGGGTTGCCACCCATCCGGTTGACATAAGAGGGGCCACCCATGGCCGAGGATAACATGGAAGTGGTACAGAGGATTTACCATCAGACAGTTACTTAGTAACCACACCCTCGACATCTTGGACCAGGCCCGTGATAATCATCTTGTTACATGACTGTGGTACCCCATGTACTAGAAACAATTTTTTCTATGCTGCACAATTAACTCAAAACTGTTCAAAAACAAACCCACTTGGACTCCCCCAACCCCCTTACTGCTTCCCTGCAGCATGGACTTACAACTGTCTGCCCCCCAATTTTGCTGAGTTTCTGTGTACCCTTACCCATTTAACTTTGTGAAGGTGAACGCTACACTGCTGGAACTTCTCCAACAAGAAAACAATGATCCCCCATATCCTGGATCATCTTAACCTGTAATGGGACATATTCAGTAAGCTTGGTCTTTCTCCTGTACCCAGTGTGGTGCCTCCATTTATTATCCCACCTCCCCTTACGGGCTGGACCATGGTGCCCTACCATATCAGGCCTGAACCCACAAGTTACATACTTGACAGTACTCACTCCACATGGCCATCGTCCAGAATGCTGTTAACACCCAGATCCAGTGATGCCTTTACCACTACCATATGCCATCAGCTACAGATGTCTTCCCACCTTTTGGTAAGGGCTGTCCAGACACTTCCTTTAATGGCCGCCGTAAAGGTCGGAGTTATCTTGCCGACTTGTTTACTTGCAAAGGTCTTTGAGGATAAGAATTGAGAGCAATGGGCGGTCTCCAACCATCTAACCATTCCCAGGTCTCCTCTAGGGATTGAAAGAACCAGGACTTTCCCTCTGCCAGGACTCATAGCTTGGCCGGGAAGAGCATTGCATACTTACATTTTTTTCCCGGAGTGCTCGTTTGACCACCAGGAAGGATCTCTGCATCTTTTGCACCTTCCCCGTGAAGTCTTAGAAAAATGTGATTGTCGAATTTTCAAACTTGAGTGGTGGTGCTGTGGTGCTGGGTATACTCAGACGTGAGTCCCAGGCTCTCCACACCACTGGAGTCAAGCTATCCAGGCTGATGAAGGCTGATAGCCAGAAACCGGTCCTTGGATGCTTGATTCCGGTCTGGGAAAGACATGGCTTGGTAGTTCGGACTGGACTGTTCCCATGAGGCACAGGGTCAGAGCTGATTTGCATATAGCCAGTGTCTAACCCAGGGTGGTGTGGAGTGCAAATAAACGATGGATTTAGGCCCAGATCCTTGTACTGGGGTGAATGTATGACATTGTTCTACATTCTGTCCATCAACTGTGTTTTTTGCAATTTTCACCCTGAGTGTGCTGGGTATACTCAGACGTGAGTCCCAGGCTCTCCACACCACTGGAGTCAAGCTATCCAGGCTGATAAAGGCTGATAGCCAGAAACCGGTCCTTGGATGCTTGATTCCGGTCTGGGAAAGACATGGCTTGGTAGTTCGGACTGGACTGTTCCCATGAGGCACAGGGTCAGAGCTGATTTGCATATAGCCAGTGTCTAACCCAGGGTGGTGTGGAGTGCAAAAAAACGATGGATTTAGGCCCAGATCCTTGTACTGGGGTGAATGTATGACATTGTTCTACATTCTGTCCATCAACTGTGTTTTTTGCAATTTTCACCCTGAGTGTGCTGGGTATACTCAGACGTGAGTCCCAGGCTCTCCACACCACTGGAGTCAAGCTATCCAGGCTGATGAAGGCTGATAGCCAGAAACCGGTCCTTGGATGCTTGATTCCGGTCTGGGAAAGACATGGCTTGGTAGTTCGGACTGGACTGTTCCCATGAGGCACAGGGTCAGAGCTGATTTGCATATAGCCAGTGTCTAACCCAGGGTGGTGTGGAGTGCAAAAAAACGATTTATTTAGGCCCAGATCCTTGTACTGGGGTGAATGTATGACATTGTTCTACATTCTGTCCATCAACTGTGTTTTTTGCAATTTTCACCCTGAGTGTGCTGGGTATACTCAGACGTGAGTCCCAGGCTCTCCACACCACTGGAGTCAAGCTATCCAGGCTGATGAAGGCTGATAGCCAGAAACCGGTCCTTGGATGCTTGATTCCGGTCTGGGAAAGACATGGCTTGGTAGTTCGGACTGGACTGTTCCCATGAGGCACAGGGTCAGAGCTGATTTGCATATAGCCAGTGTCTAACCCAGGGTGGTGTGGAGTGCAAAAAAACGATGGATTTAGGCCCAGATCCTTGTACTGGGGTGAATGTATGACATTGTTCTACATTCTGTCCATCAACTGTGTTTTTTGCAATTTTCACCCTGAGTGTGCTGGGTATACTTAGACGTGAGTCCCAGGCTCTCCACACCACTGGAGTCAAGCTATCCAGGCTGATGAAGGCTGATAGCTAGAAACCGGTTCTTGGATGCTTGATTCCGGTCTGGGAAGGACATGGCTTGGTAGTTAGGACTGGACTGTTCCCATGAGGCACAGGGTCAGAGCTGATTTGCATATAGCCAGTGTCTAACCCAGGGTGGTGTGGAGTGCAAATAAACGATGGATTTAGGCCCAGATCCTTGTACTGGGGTGAATGTATGACATTGTTCTACATTCTGTCCATCAACTGTGTTTTTTGCAATTTTCACCCTGAGTGTGCTGGGTATACTCAGACGTGAGTCCCAGGCTCTCCACACCACTGGAGTCAAGCTATCCAGGCTGATGAAGGCTGATAGCCAGAAACCGGTCCTTGGATGCTTGATTCCGGTCTGGGAAAGACATGGCTTGGTAGTTCGGACTGGACTGTTCCCATGAGGCACAGGGTCAGAGCTGATTTGCATACAGCCAGTGTCTAACCCAGGGTGGTGTGGAGTGCAAAAAAACGATGGATTTAGGCCCAGATCCTTGTACTGGGGTGAATGTATGACATTGTTCTACATTCTGTCCATCAACTGTGTTTTTTGCAATTTTCACCCTGAGTGTGCTGGGTATACTCAGACGTGAGTCCCAGGCTCTCCACACCACTGGAGTCAAGCTATCCAGGCTGATGAAGGCTGATAGCCAGAAACCGGTCCTTGGATGCTTGATTCCGGTCTGGGAAAGACATGGCTTGGTAGTTCGGACTGGACTGTTCCCATGAGGCACAGGGTCAGAGCTGATTTGCATATAGCCAGTGTCTAACCCAGGGTGGTGTGGAGTGCAAAAAAACGATGGATTTAGGCCCAGATCCTTGTACTGGGGTGAATGTATGACATTGTTCTACATTCTGTCCATCAACTGTGTTTTTTGCAATTTTCACCCTGAGTGTGCTGGGTATACTCAGACGTGAGTCCCAGGCTCTCCACACCACTGGAGTCAAGCTATCCAGGCTGATGAAGGCTGATAGCCAGAAACCGGTCCTTGGATGCTTGATTCCGGTCTGGGAAAGACATGGCTTGGTAGTTCGGACTGGACTGTTCCCATGAGGCACAGGGTCAGAGCTGATTTGCATATAGCCAGTGTCTAACCCAGGATGGTGTGGAGTGCAAAAAAACCATGGATTTAGGCCCAGATCCTTTTACTGGGGTGAATGTATGACATTGTTCTACATTCTGTCCATCAACTGTGTTTTTTGCAATTTTCAACTTCAATTGTGGCAGACTATTATGCCCCCCAGCCTCTGCGTCCATCCAGCTGCTGCTGGGAATAGTCCTAGTAGGTCTCGATGCGTTGGAGGGGGCACAGGGTCCCGGAGGTAAGCACTCGCGAAGGCTTCTCCCCCTGTCTACTTTCTGGGTACCCAGACTACCTCACTGCAGGTGGCCAGGGCAGGGGGAGAGTAAATCGTTCACGGACCAGGGCCCCGCCTCCACCATCCACTCGGCTCCGAGCACCGGGAATAGAATGCGGCATGAGAGTGGAGGAGAGCTCACGCTCCCCCAGCAGTGTCAGCCTCGTCTCCTCCAGACAGGCCGCCAGACCAGGCACTCCCCTAGGGCAGCGCGGAGTGCTGGGAAGGAAACCGTGGGGCCGCACAAGGTCACCAGCGAAGCCCTTTCTGTACCGCAGTGGATCCTCAAACAACATCCAACGTCCAGGAGAGATCGCAGTCCGGGCCGTCAGCACGCTCGAATGGGCCTATCCTCCAAGGACCCAGGCAGCCCAGGGCACCATCCACTTTCGTTTATGCCAAGTCTCCTCGCCATCCTCGGCTTCCCGCTCCCAGCAGCAGCACTGCCATCCAGAGGCACTAGATCTTTGCCGCTTTCGTACCGAGTCTCCTGAAGGGGTCAGGGAGCCTGGGAGAGGAACAGTTTACGGGTAATTCCAGGATCATTTTGCGGATTTTAAGGGGAGTTATATGTCAGACTAGCGGAGCTCTACTCTGTTGCGCCCATCTTGGGTTCTGGCTGGCCACTCCCCCAAGTTATATTATCTCTTAAATGTTGTAACAACTTTGATGAATCCTGACCTTGAACATAACACTCCTTGAAATCCTCCTCTTCCACCTCCTGGGTATCACTAATAAGTGAGTTATTGTGACCATTTGTGACTGATACCTTCAAAAATGTGTAGCAGGTGAGCTGTTTATATGTTTTGTGCCTGACTGCCAGTGTATCCCTCTTTTCTTTGTGCTATACAGAGGTTGTTATGGGTGATTACTGCACTCTATAAGCAACAGTCCCTGAGCTGCTTCGCATGATGACACCTTATTCTTCCTGAGTGTAAGAGGGCCTGTTGTCTATACACATAGAATGCCCCAGCCATACAGCTACAGATAAAGGGGAAGTACAGTCGCTATAAATAGACATGCACACTTGGTCACTGGTATGGACCGGAAGTCCCGAGCGACTCCGGTCCCTTTATTTAAACCCTCTAGCCATGCCTGGCCAGCGGGTGCTACAATGTAAGGTGGTGCTGCCGGGGCTCTGCCCCACGGGGACAGAACCACTAGACCGCTACAATGAGAACCACCTCTTTCGATCTGTACAAATTCTTCTCTTCAATCTCTAGCAGCTATCATTTTGAAGTGACCTTCCCAGACCACAGTGTGCTGGTTGCTTTTTTTTTTTAGATTAACTAGTTGGCCCGCAGTACCATAATGTCTGCTGATTTACCACCAAACACATATCTGCAGTAAAGTCTGCATTCAGTGATGTACTCTTCATGTGGACTAAGGCCCAGATTTATAAATATATCACACAACGAAACTCAGCAAAGCTATTTTCTGCACTGCATTGCGTTACAGGAAGAGGGCAGGAATACACCATATTTATCAAGATACAATGCATTCCTGCACTTCCCTATGCTGGCTCGCTCATTTTGAGCAGCCCAGTGCCAACACAAGCACCCTTGCGCTGTGATGCAAGGGTGCCTGCGTTACAGGCAGGATTGTTTTTATGTGGGAAGTAGAACCTTCCATCACCAAAGTTATCCCTAGAGGAATTTTCCTCTTTCTAACTGTGCTGCAGAATGCAGCGTCTTAGAAAGAGGAAACAATGAGAAGAAATAAAGATATTTCTCCTCGTTGAGCCTCTGTGAGAAAGGTGTACACTTCTGACACATTCCCAGATCTACCAGTGTTGGTAAATCTGGAAATGTGTCAGAATATATTTGTGGATGCATGGGAACATTCACACTCCTCCCATGTAACCCCTTTCCGGGAAAGTGTAACTCAACGCAGCGACCCAGATTTGCCAAACCATGCAAGGTGTCTATGTGTGTCATGGTAAATCTCATTCTAGGTTTTGTGTTGACCTACGTCATCTTGCGTGGCGCAAGGGTCACGCTAACCCTTGATCAATCTGGGTCCAAGTGTAATGAAATCCCAAATTGCTGAGGAGAGCCTTCTTATTGACTTGATGTTTAAATAACTTATTGAGGGGGAGCAAGCTGGTTGTGTTGGCCTTTCTCTACGGTGAGCAGTGACTGTGGTTAGGGGTAGTAGTGGTTGTTGCATGATTTTGGACCCTTCAAAGACCGAAGGCAGTGGCGTTGGTGCTACTACATAACTCAGATCAGGCTGAATAGTGATGATCTGCCCTTTATAAGTGTCAGTCTCCACATTGGAAATCACTGTCTTATCCTCAGCTTCCTAATTTTAAAGACTTTTGGGAACCTTTGATTTCTCTTTCCTCACATGGTGGGTCTCGGTCGGGGTTCAATTGATGTTAAGATCTTCAAAAGAGGAGTTCCGAGAAGATGAGAGAGTGATCCTTTATTTCATTGCAGGAGATCAATGTGTTAAATAGTAAAGCACTCATAACAACATCTTGCTCAACAGCAAACTCAACTTCCTGACCTACTTCTACCTCTGAACAGTCAGGTGTCGCAGACCGTGGTGGATGTTAAGTTTCCAGTGAAGATTCTGTTTGCTGCTCATGCAATTCCATTTTTGATTCAATCTCAGCCATAACTGTGGTCACTACAGTGGTGAGAGACATCTGCTCTGGTTTTTGGTGATGTTGCAGTTGTTGATACAGGAGTGATTCCCCTCCCAGCTTATTCCTGCCCAGTGGAGGTCACAGCAGAAGTGCCGAATTGCTAGAAAAATGATGAGTGCTTGATCCAGTGGTGGCACTGACAACAAACATCTTCTCCTTGCTGGTCACTTTCTTCTCATGAACCTCCTTCTTTAGGAGCATCTTAACTTCTTGAATAGCTCAGCAGTACTTAGCAGAGAGGTCTTCTGGAATTTGGTGTCAGCTAAGTCACAAACGTATCTCCATCTCAGTCAGTAAGTATCCTCTTGTGCACTTGCAGGCAATGAAATTTCCCCCCATCCCCAGGGCCCATAGGGCAAGGGCAAAATTCAAGTAAATTAATTAGCAAACAATGGGTTGTACTCCAGTGACAACACTGCCCCTATGTGAGACGGGGGTCATAAAGAATACAAAAAATAATGAACAAATAATCTTTGGCCCTAAGGGGCCCATGGGAACCCGCTTGGAAGTGGGGTAATTAAGTACATTATTCAAAACCAACAGCTGTGTACTGCAGATCACCCACAAGCATGAATAATTAGTATCAGAAAAAAGTATATTAGAAAAGAACAAATAGTTTAAAACAATTACATGAGCTTCTTCTCAAATCAATACTTATAGAAAATGGAATAAAATAATGGATAATCAGAAACACCCACTGGCTCAACAAAATTGTGGATGCTCAACATACATCATGGGGAAGCAAGGCAGGTGAAATGGAGAATAAAGTCAAAATGGATGTCGCCACATGATCAGCAAGGAAGGAGGCGTGGAGAACAAGGACAAAATGGCCTCCTATGACACACATATACACCCAAAGGTTGAGTCCATGACTACATGGACTACTGGCCACCTCTACATGGAGACATGGAAAACATAGAGAATATGGCTGCACTAACCTTGCTGGAGCTACTTCCTCCCCTTCATCAACAAAGGCTTGCAGGATTGCAGGGAAATGATTGCACAAATATTCACCCAAAGTATGCCTGGGTCTCTGTGTGGGCTTAGTACAGCACAAGTCAAGCTGTAATGTAGAAACAGTGCAAAAAGCACTGGAGCTACTACCTCCCATTCATCAACAAAGGCTTGCAGGATTGCAGGATAATGATTGCAAAATATTCACCCAAAGTATGCCTGGGCATCTGTGTGGGCATAGTACAGTACAGGTCAAGCTGCAAAACGGAAACAGTGCAAAAAGTTTGAAAACACTTTTAAAATAGCCAAATACAAACAGAACAAGGCAAGAATTGTCCCTGCAAAATTCTTTTAAAATCTGAAGAAAAATGATTAATCAACCATCTCATACAAGTACACACCATAAATGTCGGGCAGACACATGAGGAACAACAAAGTAATCCATCTGGATATATGGGACTGTAGTCCTGGAGCATACCAAACCTAGCAAACAACAGGCCCATGCAGACAAAATGAATAATTAAATCTGCCAAGAATGCAAGCCCCTAAAATAATAAAAACTCACTAGCACACCAGCAGTGAGAAAAAATACATTAATAAAAATAAACAGAAGGCGCTCACAACAGATTAGGTCCCAAAAAAGTAAAACGCATGACAGTATGAAGGTACATGTGGACAAAATTCACAAAAAACACAATGTGAGAAATTGGATTCTTGGTTGAGGTGGGTGTGAGTTCTTCTCAAGCAATGGCCACAATCTTTGTCAGGGTGAACCACATAAAGTTACTAAGTTAACCTGTTTTAAAAACACTATGATTGCTTGGCACAAAAGCCATCAGGCTTAGCTTAGTGGCAATGTGCATTTATGCTGCAATTAAATAACACAAAGTGAGAACACACCACAAGGAAAGACCTGCACCAATGTAGTAAACTTCTATATATTATTTGCAACCAAAACGATTAAACTCCTGACAATAGAACTGGAGATATGGAATTAATAAGGTTTAGATAAACGCAACGAGCAAATAGTACCTAGTCGCCCTGGACCAGAACAAAGTCACACATTCAGGCCAATTGCAAAGGAGTGCAGGTCAAGGACAGGACCAAGTTTTACCAACTGAGGATTTTACTTTATGTCCTACGTGCTCATTTGGGGCTGCTTTGGGAGGCTTTGCGTCATCCGGCATCAATTCCTATGAAGCTATTCGGCAAGGCTTAGATGGGCTTTGTATTGCTATGCATCAGTTTTGTTGATCTGTGCAGCAAGAGTTTGCAGGACTTTATCTCACTCTGTGTCAGTTCCAATGAAGCTTGCAATGTGTGGCAACACTTTCAAGGGTTCGCATCACTTCATGACAGATTTGGTGGAAATATTAGTTAGGCCTGGAGGAGCTCTCTCAGATCCTGGCCAAGGGCCCAGGACCTGGGGAGGCATGACTTGGGGATCAAGAACTCACACCAGCAGAGGCCCACAGAGTTCAAGCAGGTCTGGTTGCAGGTCCAGGCAAGTCCAGTGCAGCAGGTCAGCCGTGCAAGTGCAGGGAGGTCTCTGGAGCTTGTTGTGTCCCTGTTGCTTAAAGCAGCAGGTCAATCAGTGGAGAATGAAGGAAGAAGATCAAGTTTTCATTCTCAGCAAGCAAGCCAGGCCTCAAGCAGCAGGGCAGCATGGCAGCAGGATGTCCTTCTTCTGTAGCATCCACAGTTCCAGGATTATACTGATGAGTGAGTCTGAGGGGACCCTTTTTATACCAGGTGCCCATTTTGAAGTGGGAGTCATTTCTGGAGTTTCCCCCTACAGAGGTGTCTGGAATTTTCTACCTGTCTATGATGGTCTGTTGGGGGGCATAATGGGCTAGTGTTAAGTTCTTTGAGTGTGAATTGGGCCAGTGCCTTTGAAGTGCAAGTGTGGTAGATGGCAGTTCTGTAACCCATTAAGCCAGGACGACCCTTCCTGCCAGCACCCCCACGCTCTATTGAGATGCTGTCTCTGAGGCATATACAAAGGCCAGCTGCCAACTACACCTAGTTATATGACCCAGGAAAATTCTACAGGCATCAAAGGTTTAGGACAAGGACATGTCAACTAACTAAAAGTAAATGTAAACTTGTGAGTGCACACCTTCCCTTCATGTAAAGTTTAATTTTCACTTATATTGCCAAATGAATGCGTGAACATTCTGCAGGCATCAAAGGGTTAGGACAAGGAAATATCAACTAACTGAAAGTGGCATTTTCAGGCTTGTCACTTAAAATCTGACTTTACATAACAGAAGAATTTAAATTACAATTTCTCAGACTCAAAACATGGTTTTTATACCTGCTCTCAATCAAAAGTTATAACTTAATAAGTGCAATAAGGCAACCCAATATTATTCAATGGGAGTAGTAGACCTTGCAATAGTGAAAAACAAACATAAGAGTTTTTCACTACCAGGACATGTAAAACGTATTAGTACATGTCCAACTTATAAAAGACAATGCATCCAGCCCTGAGGGTGGCTTAGGACCCACTATAGAGGTAAGCAATATATATGAAACGGGAAGGGTTTGAACTGGCAATAGATTATTTTTGCTAGGTTGAAATGGCAGTTTAAAAATGCACACACTGGCTGCTGCATTGGCAGGCCTGAAAAATGTTGAAAACACACAGCAGGACAATGGCATAATGTTAGGCTTTACATCTAATTGTTGGAATGCAAAATTCCTTGTGATTTTGCCAAATGACATCAGCATAACAAAAGTTATGTCAAGGCCTACTTTAGACCTAGCTGGTAACTGGGCTATTTTTTTGCAATGTTTGACAATTTTTATCTACCTACAAAGGTACAGTAGTCATGTTGGTGCTGTTGCATTTGTTGGCTTCATTTAACACTGTAGAGCATGTAATTTAACTAGAACGACTATCAAAAATAGTAAGGTTTCTAACTTATCAATTGTTTAGTTTATATTTTAAACAATTGAGTCACACAGGTTAAATGACATTAATCACTGTCCTATTGTAATTTAAAATTTGACATAACCATAAGTTAGGTTTTTTATTACAATCCCAAAAACATCAAACATGAACTGGGTACCTGCTCCCACTTGGGAATTACAGTTATTAAATGTAATAAGGAAACTCAAATGTTATCCTATAGTGAGGTAAGCCTCAGAAGAGTGAAAAACAAATTTCAGATTTTTCCACTACCTGGACATGTAAAACTTAAAAGCACATATCCTACATGTGAAATACATTACACCCTATCCTCTGGGCTTCCCATAGCCTACATTAGGGGTGACTTATCTGTACTAAAAAGGAAGGGTTTATTTTGCCAGATCGAATTGGCAGTTTAAAACTGCCCCTTCTTATGAAAAAAAAAGGGAGAGAGTTCAGACATTATGTGGGCCATCCTTGTCCCCATGTAATTATGAATTTAAAACAACTTAGACGGTTCACATCTGTAGTCAGGTGTCACAGCACAGCTGAGTAGCATTCGGCTACTCAACTGCGAACCCGATGATGAAGCATGACACCAACTAGGTTGGTGTGGGAAGGTTCTTTTAACAAATCTGTGTGGTTCCAGACACTACAGTGTTGACTAGCAACTTCCATATAAGCCAATTTTGCCATGTTTTAAGGAGAGAGCACAAGCAGTTTACCCCTGGTTAGCAGTGGTAAAGTGCACAGAGACCTAGGCCAGAAAAAACAAAGTCAGCGAAACAGGAGGCCTGACAGTAAACATTTAGGGGGGGAAACCAGGCCAAGGATACCAGGTAAAACAACCATCATCCACAAAATTACACTTTTTCAATAGTTGATTATACATTCTTGGGACTTCTCGGCCTAAGAAACATAGTAGTAAACCTTTTTTTTTCCTTTCTGTTGTCAAGGTGACATTATAGTTAATCATATACATACAGTTAAAAAATACTCTTTGTATTATATCCAAAGTACAGGAGGGTCACCAGTCCTAGCACATCAAACCAACCCTTACAAAGTTAAAAAACATAATTCTGAAAGTCTGGATTGTTACTATAGTCCGACATACCATATTCAGGGGCATATTTACGTGGAAGTGGTGGAGTTCGGCATTAGCCTCCTTGGATTAATGCTGCGCTCTGCTACTTCTGAAAAGCAGGGCTGCACCATATTTACAGCAATATAATGCAGCCCTGCGTTTCTCTCTGCGCTGGAACTAAATTTAGCTGCTTAGCTCCAACTCAAGCCCTCTTGCACATAAACAATCTTTAAATGGCATTTTGTAGCTTCTATGTGTTCTACTTAATGCAGTACACATAGAAGTTGCAAAACATCATTTTATTATTGATTGTTTATGTGCAGGAAGGAACACCTTCCTGCACTTAAACAATCATTGGCGTTTTGCTGTTTCCATGAGTGTTGCACAAAGCAGCACACATGGAAACGGCAACAACGAGGAGAAATGAAACATTTCTCCTGATTTTGCCAGAGTAAGACCTGGTTTTCCCTTGTCTTAATTTCGGCACTACCCCATACTTATGTCACCCTAGTAAATATGGGGCAGTGTCAAAATCACTAGGTGTTGTGGTGAAATGCCCCCTGCAACAGCCACTGCCCATCCCCTTTCACGCTAAGTATAGTGTGAAAGGGTTCCTCATTTCCTTATTTACAAGGCGGTGTTAAGTAAGCCTGGGCCGTGAACTTCGCTCCGTTCGTGGAGTTTGCGGAGTTTTCTGCACTTTGCGGAGCTCGTGGAGGGCAGAATACTCCGCTTCGCAATGTGCAGCTGAGTTTTATCTCCAATCACGAATCGTTTGCGAGCTGCTGCTAGAGTAGAATTTCTACCCAAGCAGCAGGAATTCCAGCACAAACTGCAGTTTGCACTGCACTCCGCCACTCAGGGAACTTCGCTGAGTTTTTTGTTCCGCCTAGCAAAACTACCTGACCTACAACCAGGCCTAGTGTTAAACCACGTTAAGTGGCTTAACACCGCCTTGTGAAGAATGCAAAGCCCCTATTGCCACCACCACATCTAAAAAAGTGACGGTGTGGTGGCGATAGGGGCTTGTAAATATGTCGCTCTGTCTCTCTCATTTGTGTAAATTTGCTGCAGTACACATTCCCCTCATTCTAGGGTCTATTGGGTTGATGATCTTTTACTTACAGGTTCAACTCTAACTCACAATTGCAGGTTTCAGTAGCTCAATATATTATGTCCCAATTCATCCTGGTCATGGAGTTACTTATTGTGGTGATATATTTCTTCTCACTTTGTTTTAAATCAACCTCCCAGTGGAGTGGTGTGGCTCACTGGTTAGAGGTGGCAGACCCGGAAGCAGAGGTCAGCCCGGGACCAGGGTTCGATTCCCGACGCGGCTGGGTCTTGGGCCATGGTCAGCGGACTCGATAATTCTTGCCTCGGTGCCTACTCCAACCATGGGTCCCACTCAGCAACTCTGGGCAATAGCTTGCTTAATCTCTACTAACGGCCCCATCAGCGCCGGGGATGCTTGGCTTCACCCTGGAGATGCCCAGGAGGGACCATCTCACAGGGAAAGCCAGGATGGTTTCCCCAGTGGTATACAGCGCCGGGACGCCCCTTTGCTGGGGCAGCTGTGCGCTTTACAAGTATACAACATTTACATTTACATTTCGCTTTAGAACGAGTCACTCATATGAATTTAACAATATGCTTTGTAAGGAGTTAATATTCATTTCACATAAGGCTTCTAACTTTATAGTGCTACAAGGGTAGATCTTGCTAAAATATCGCTACCAGACATAGGAGGTCAAATACTTCGATCCAATTCCTATAAGTATTGCTTCAGTGCAGCTACTGAGGTATACTGTGTTCTTTTTACTCGAATGTGTGTACCTCCTCAATAAAGACACAGCTTCTTCAACATATTTCACATACTTATTTTAGTAGCACTGTGCCTCATAGATGGGGATGTGGCATAGTGCAGCGCAGCAAGTCACTTTGCTACACTATTCTAAGTTAGAGTGAAAGGGCAGAAATGCACTGTATTTATCCTATATAGTGAGTTCCTGTCATTTCCCCCTGTGCTCGCACCGTTTCATCAGCCTAGCACCAACGCAGGCACCCATGCATCATAGTGCAAGGGTACCTGTGTTGTCAACAGAAATATTTTTGACCAGGAAAGGGCACCTTCCTTCAAAGAATAATTCTGGGAGGCTTTTTTCTCTTTCCCTGTGTGCTGTAGAATGCAGCACACATGGAAAGAGAAAAAAAGAAGGAGAGATCAAGTTATATCTCCTCGCTGTGCCTCCCCTGGGAAGGCATAAAGTTTTGGCACATCCCCAGGTTTTCATCGTTTTTTAACTCGGGGGAGGCGTCAAAATCCATGGGTGTTGCATGGGAACACCCAACGCAATGCCCATGGAATGCCTCCCTAGCACAGCGCAAGCCAACTCAGCAATTTGTGCTGCCTTGCCATACCCCATATCTATGAGGTCATTCAAAGCCATGCAAAGTGGTTTTGCGTGACCTCCTAAAAATGATTTTGTAGTTTGTGCCGCTGGAGCATCACAAAAAGTAACACTCTGGTGTTGCAAGGGGATCATAAATATGTTATCCTGTATGCATCGAGTTTGGGTTCTTTTTTTACAGAATGAGTCATAGCTGATGAGTCTTTTCTGCATGCACCTCGACGAACATACTCCCAGGAAACTCCGGCACCCAGTTCTTAATTTGCGCCAGTGGTTTCCGGTGCTCGACACCAGCACTTAAATGTCAGCACCAGTGCCTGTAACAGCCTGCCACAAGTTGGCGCTGTCTAGCTAATTTTTAGATGACCACAACAACAGTTAATTATTAATGCTATATTCATTAAAAATGCCTATTATCTGCCACCCAAGCCATTCTTATAGCTTTGGGGGCCTGAAATAGTATGAGTGGGATGGTTAAGAGTTGTGTTGTTACTTCATTGGCAGCATAGCAGGGTACTGTATGGTGGAAGCTGCAGTGACCTCCTGACGAAAAACCATGGCACTTATTATTTTTACAAATTAAGCACTAGCTGCACCGTCTATAAAAAGAAAGTCCTTTCCATCCTGTAAAGTGTCTGAGTAACACGTCTTTCATTATTCAACGTGACTAGTAACACCCATCTTCAGTGCCTAGACATAGGCCAACCCGAGTTTATAACCTGACGTACGACATCTGTTCATCATTTTGATGAATTGCTATCTAGTTCCATGTAAAGCGCAGTTCTAGTAATACTTTACGCCAGGGATTTTATTGGGCCAGTACTGTCGGCTACGGAGTACCAGCACTTTTTTTTATTTTGAAAAGGAGAGTATAGACACTTCTCAAGACTGACGTGATACTTTTCATTGGAGAGTACTGGCACTTCTCAGAAACATGCAGGTACTCGGGTACAGAGTACCTGCACGTCTATTTTCCCATTTCAAAAACTGCTTAACACCATTATGATAACTAATCCTATACCACTTATAATGCAGTCAAACTGTAGAAAACTAT
Source organism: Lissotriton vulgaris (assembly GCF_964263255.1). Classification (NCBI taxonomy): domain Eukaryota; kingdom Metazoa; phylum Chordata; class Amphibia; order Caudata; family Salamandridae; genus Lissotriton; species Lissotriton vulgaris. The sequence continues at coordinate 741,900,163 of NC_141695.1, read as the reverse complement.
TAAATAAATAAACATTGTAGTGTTTGTTTATTTCACATGTACCTTCCCAGTCGGATCACAAACCCCACTGCATATGGCAAAACATTTTACAGTTGGAAAATAAAATAAGCATGTTTGATACGTGACTACATCCTAATAAACAAGTTACAAACCAAACAGCTTCCACAAACATGTATTGACTTTTTAGAAATAGTACATTTAATAAAAATGAAACACCAGGTTCAGATTCCTTGATTGACAACAAAAGAGGAAAACTACGGGGCATATTATCAAGGCCCGGCGATAAACTTATCGCCGCTTTAGCGTCCGTTTTCGGGCATAAAGCGGCGATAACTTTATCGCTCAATCAACAAGGACACGCTAGCACGTGTTTTGCTAACTTAGCCCCCGTTTCCAGCACGCCTATCTTCTCATCACTAATGAGATGCAAAGTAGGCGTGGCTGTGAAACCAACCAGGGAAAATATCGCGACGGCAGCTTCGCTATATTATCAAGGAACGGTAGCGATATTTGAAATCGCGTTAAGTATGCCTTAATGCAGGAAATTACCATCTGTTAAATTCCTGACAGGGCATACCTAACATGGGAGGTGGATTGTGTGGCTAAAACCACAGGCCCTATCGCCGTTTTCCATGGAACATCGCTGGAAAACCAGCGATGTTCCATGGAAAACCTTGCTATCGCTGGATTTCTTATCGCCTTTGAGATAAGTGTTGATAATACAACGCTATCTCGGCGATTTAATCCAGCGATAGCTGGAGATAAAAATAACAGCGCTAAGCGCGTTGTGCGATATTTATCGTAACTCCTGCCTCTACATTTCGTGTATTCCAAATAGGCATGTCCTTCCAAGGAGAATGTAGAGCAATTAACTATTTTTCTCTGCTAACCTACTCAATCTGATTTTCTTCCCAATGGAATTGCTTCTTTTATTGGTCTCTATCGCCTTTCTTTACCTGCCTCATTTGCTATTCCGAGCCACAGCGCCTATTCCATGCGCCAGCAAGCAATACTGCCACCTGAGTTGTACTTAGTTCATGAGTTGACCGAAATCGCAGTATCTGTGGCGATTAAGTGAATCACACTTACTGTTTGATTGCAAAAGGGACTGCGTGCGACAGCTCTAGAAGAGGTCAAGCCGCATTAAGAATTTGGTTTAAAGCTCTATGAAAAATATAATTGCGCCTATGCAAAAAATTCCAAAGTGATTTAAAAACTGTGCCTCTTTTGGCGTCGGAGATTTGGCTCGTAACGTAGTAAAGGCCCAATGGCGTTTAAAAGCTAGACTGCTATAACTGGCGACTTTGTTTTTCCCCAGAACTCTTATGTCTGTGTCAGACTATATTTCCTGCCCTGAAAGCAGGCATCCCTCCTCGCCATGTTAATGACCGTCGAAGGATCCATGCCAAAGAGTTCAGTGATGTCACATCCTGCCTGAGCCGTCTGGCGCACAGCAGCGCTTTCCTTTTTGAGACCAACCTGCGAGCTGAAGGGCTATTTATTAAGTGATGTGAGTTGAGAGCCTGTGCCCTGCATTGGCAATTTGATGGGATCACGGGAGTGGGGAGGAGTAGGTGGGATTCTTATGGGACCGGGTGGTCTCTACAACTTCTGCAGCATTCCAAACTAGTTTTACCTCATCTGTGCAATAACGTTTTTTTCAGCAGATGCGTTTTACTGAATTGACGATTTCCCTGATGCGTCTAATCGATTCAACATTATTTGGGAAAAATATGAGATGTAAATGCAGACTTTGAGCTCCGTGAATGCAATCTACTTACAACATGTGCCCGCTTCCTCTGAGGTATGACACCTAATTAAGGTAAAATTACTGCACGAGGGCCATCAGCAGAATTCATGTCACCTGAGAGCAGTCCTCTTTTGCTGTTTATCATGTATTCTCCAATCTCAGTGTGCCGAGACGTATTGTATAACATTGTGATTGTAGCATACCGAAAGTCAACACACATTGAAAAAGGGAATGCCGAAACGTGGTCACCTTTTCCAATGTCCTTTGACTTTCTGCATGTTACAAAATAAAAATGGAGGGGGTCGCATGGGGCCACCATCCAGGGCTAAAAAATTCCCTGAGGACCACCACCTCCCTGGGGCTAGTAATTATAGTAAGGGTGGCAGCGCAGACTCTCCGGGCCCCAGGGACCACCACCTTACTGGGGTTACAATTACAACATGAATTGGCGGGGCATTTGAACGCACGAAGCCCCGAGAACCACCACCTCCCAGGGGCTAACTTAATTATTGGGCAGAAGATGCACGGCCCTCCCACCCCTGGGACCACAACCTCCCTAGGACTTTCTTTTTTTTTTAAAAGGAGGGGGCAGCATGGCCCCACTTCCAGGATGTTCTCGGCTCCGGGGACTCCCAACTCCCTGGGGCAGTCCATGCAAGAGGAGGTGGGGGCCTCCCTTTCTGAAGCCATAATTGGCTCTGGGTACTGCCAACGCCTAGTACCGGCTCCTGCCATGTGCCGGGGTGCCGACTGGGTCCTGAGGGATGTGGTACTGGGGCCGAAATTGGTCCGGGGAGCAGGGCCACATGGCCCTCTTCCCCTATTATAAATAAATACATTTAAAGGCTGGGCCCTGGGGAATGGGGGCCACAAGGTCAAAATCGGTCTGTGTACTGGGGCAGTGTGGCCAACTTCCGCATTTTAAATGTATTTTAATTAGGGCCAGGCCCTGGGGATGGAATCCTATTGGTCACAATTGACCAAGGGAGGGGGGCACCTTCTTTAATATATTTAACCCCATGGCTGCTAGGCGTTTTCCCGTCCTGCGCTGGGATTTATTGTTTTCATTGTTTTATGACGAGCTGGCCTTGTCATCCGCCCACGGCAGGTAAGCGCCATGACGAGCCCAGCTCGTCATTAGCCTCGAAGGGGTTAAATGAAGGCCAAGGCCTCCCTTGTTGAATTAAGGCTAGGTTCCTGGGGATTATGGTCCCTGGGGCCAAAATAGGCCTGGGGTGCTGCTATGCCAAACCCCCTTTGGAAAAAGACAGGGTGCCGGGGGATGAGGCCCAAAGGGCTGAAATTGGCCCAGGGAGGGGCACTGCGCCTGATTGATTATTTATTTTAACGGCCAGACCTTAGGGGATGGGGCCACTTGGGCACTCACTCACCCATGCTGCCACTCATACAACCGGTCACTCACCCACACAGCCACTCACACAACCATACAGCCTCTCAACACAGCCACTCATTTACCCATACAACACACTCGCTCACAAACCCACACAACCCTTTACATATCCATTCACACATTCATACAAGCACTCCCATATCGGTGCAGCTCACTCACCCATACAGTCATTCACCCACTCACTCTCCAATGCCACCTCTCACACACCAACTCACTTATCTAAACACTCACTCAAACAGCCACTGTACTGCGCATAAATGTTAAGATGAATAGCACTTTACAAAAGTTTTGCTTCAACTCAGGCAATTGCTTTGTTTATATCTGTAACAGCTTCCCCTTAAGGTTTCATTTCTGGGAAATGAACATCGTTACAGAATCAATCCTGCCCTGCGTCTTTATCCAAGAAGAGGCCATCATTTTGTGCAACACCTCAACTCAAGTGGAGTACTTCCTACTGGCTAATTAGTAAGTGTTACCTCGTTGGGTAAATGTATAGTGTGTCTTCTACACTACAGTTGTTTACAGGACACCTGATCTTTTCCAATGTAATGTTCCTCAACCATCTTCATCAGATAACTTTACAAGGAACTGCAGAGAAAACACACTTGGATGATTTGCACTTTACAGAAGTAAGTGCATCTTTGTTTGGTGGAGATGCAATCATATTCCTAGGCATCAAGATCCCATCTAAAAAATCGGCAGGGGCCTTTTAGTATGCTGTCATTACCTTGGGAAAAGGGCAGGCAGACGTTGCATACTGCTAATGTATGATGGTGGGCCAAATGGGCGGGGTTCCTAGGTATGTTTACATACTTCTAGGTTTTAAAAGTTTAGAGCATGACCCCTGCTCTCAGCGGCAGATGACAAGAAAAAACCCCAGCCCTTCATTTTTATTTTCAGTAGATGAAGGAGGGGGCTGCATGGCCCCACTCTCCTATTCAATTTTAGAAACGGGGATCTTATCCCTCAGAGCAGGCTATTACCAAATGGGGGAGAGGGCCACACAGCCCCCATCCCTGTGCTGAGTTTGGCCCCAGGGGCCCCATCCCTGGGGTTTGGCTTCTATTCCAATAGGGGAGGGGGTTGATATGGGGTCCCATTCATGGTTTCCTGGGTGCCTACAGGTTTCTCAGTCTGCATTGGGTCTGTGGCGGAGCCTGAAGGCCCCTGCAGTCCCTCCCGGGTTCCTGCCTCCTGCTGGAGCCAGCCTTGCTTTCACACACAGGGAGCTTCTAAACATGCAGATCCAGTTGTCTGAAAGCAATTTGTCTGTTTCCGTGTTCGCTTGACCGCAGGCAGGGAAACAGACAAATGCTCCACTTCCAGCAATCAAGAGCATTTCTCCTCTCTCACTTGCTGAAAGTGAAGTGTTTGCTGGGGCTTGGCGGGAGATGTAAAGCTCCTGCCAAGCAACATTGAAACCCCAGGACATGGCAGGAGCCGGCCCTAGGAGGTGGCTGTCCCCAGGGCCATTTATTGCTCCAGGAGGGGGGGTCACACTGCCCCCTGCTTTGATGTAGTAGGGCCTGTCCAGGAGGGGGCCACGCAGCATCCCATCCATTTTAAAAATACAATTTGGCCCGTGGGAGGTGGTTGGTCCCCAGGGCCCAGGGTGTCAGTAAGGCACCCCATTGCAAAGAAAATAGCCAAGGGGAGGTAGTGGTCCACAGTGCATGGGGGTCCATGAGGACCCACTGATTGTTTTGCATTAGCCTGAGGGAGGAGGTGGTCCCCAGGGCATGGGGGGGTCCAGGAGACCCACCCATTTATTTTCAATTAACCCTGGGTTGGTTGCGGTACCCGGGGCACAAAGAGGGGCACCCTGTGCACCCCCCCCTTATATCATTTCATTTAAGCCTGCATGCACAGAGAAGCACAGGAGCCTACGCTTCTTTTCTTTTTATTTTTTGGGCAGGATTTCAGCATGGCTCCTGTCAAATAATTAAAATTAAAAAAAAAATTGCCCTGATGGGGTCGCTCTGGAGCCCTCCCTCCAAGAAGCCTAGGAGATTAGGGTATTCCTACCCTACCCTATTCTATTTTGTAATATTTTTTGTGGGACTTGACTGAAGTTGAGTCCCAAGATGAATGCCAACACTTCCTGGTTTGAAGTGTTGGCAGCCAATAAGATCTGAGCATGAGGAATATTAGATCCTCGGAGGATCCGAGTCCCTATATATACAAATTTGGATTTCCCTTAATATTTCCAAAACTACTGAATGGATTGGCCCCAAATCATAAAGAGGCACTTCCCTGGACCATTATCTACCTTTCTGTCTAATTTGATGTTATTCCGTTCAGCAGTTCAGACTGTAGTCGTGTCCGAAGAGGATCACTGATGATGGACAAAATATCGATTACACTAATATAGAATTACACAAATATCGAGGATAAAATATCGAATACAAAAATATCGAATTCCTATCTACAAACAGGTAAGTACAAAAATATTGAATCAAAAATATTGTTTAAAAAAATATAGTTAGTCAAAATATCGAATTTTTGTGAATGTCAAAAATGATTTAAAATTAATGAAATATTAAAAATAATTAACTAAAATATATTTAAAAATACCTAAATAAGCTTAAAATTATAAAATAATTAATTTAAGTTATAAAAAAACATACAATCTTATTTTTCAAAACATATATATAGATATATTGACATAATATTATAAAAAAATATACAATATTTTTACCGTAGGATAGCGGAGGGTAAAATTTACTATTACCACTCCAGTGAGTACAACAGTAGGGAAAGCATTGGATAACGTAGGGGTAAAAATTACTATTCCTACTCCAGTGAGTGCAACAGTAGGGAAAGCGGTGGATAGCGTAGGGGTAAAAATTACTATTCCCACTCCAGTGAGTGCAACAGTAGGGAAAGAATTGGATAGCGTAGGGGTAACAATTACTATTCCGATTCCAGTGAGTGCAACAGTAGGGAAAGCGTTGGATAGCGTAGGGGTAAAAATTACTATTCCCACTCCAGAGAGTGCAACAGTAGGGAAAGCGTTAGATAGCGTAAGGGTAAAAATTACTATTCCCACTCCCGAGAGTGCAACAGTAGGGAAAGCGTTGGATAGTGTAGGGGTAAAAATTACTATTCACACTCCAGAGAGTGCAACAGTAGGGAAAGTATTGGATAGCGTAGGGGTAAAAATTACAATTCCCACTCCAATGAGTGCAACAGTGGGGAAAGCGTTGGATAGCGTAGGGGTAAAAATTACTATTCCCACTCCAGAGAGTGCAACAGTAGGGAAAGCGTTGGATAGCATAGGGGTAAAAATTACTATTCCCACTCCAGAGGGTGCAACAGTAGGGAAAGTGTTTGATAGCGTAGGAGTAAAAATTACTATTCCCACTCTAGTGAGTGCAACAGTAGGGAAAATAAATACTTCATATATTATTCAAAATAAATTAAATATTAATACCAATAAAATAATTATTAAAAATAATTACCAATTTAATATAATATAATAATGAATCAATTAAAAATACAGATAAAAATGTTTTATTAAAATTCATTACCTAATAATACAAATTAATTACCAATTAACAATTAATTAATTAGCAATTAAAAATTAATTACCAATTAATTCAAAATAAATACCAATAAATAAATTAAAATATTTAATTAATGACAATTAGGGGGCCGATTCCGATCCTGGAAAAAAAACGTCTGTACGATTTTCATCCGGAGCCATCGCCGTACGATTTGTACCCGTCCGTCCGAGTCGCGTAGTATGATCCGTATTCCGTCAATCTGTCCGAATCGTCGCGATCCGTACGTATTGCAAGGCTGAAACAGTGAACCGTACGACTCGTACACATGCGGTACGACCCGACGAGTACGATCCGGACCGGCGTATGAGGACGCGATTCGTACTGTCCACGTCAGGTAAGGGCGATTCGTACGGAAAAGCACACAATCACTTACACACCGTACGGTGCGTACACCCCATGATAGCAGGGGTACGGTGCGTACCCCTACGATCTTGGGGTGTATGCACCATACCCCGCGATCGCAGGGTGTACACACCATACACACAGCGAACATGGGGTAGGGTGCATACACCCCAAGATCGCGGGGATACGGTGCGTACCCCTGCGATCATGAAATGAATGAAATGAAAAGTAAATTTATAAAAGCGCGATTGCTGCCCGGGGGCGTCCAAGTGCTAGGAACCAACAGAGAAGGCGTGACAGAGTAGCTGGCTGAAATTACTGAGGGAGGTTAAACAGAAATGTCTTTAACTGTTTTCGGAATGAAGAAAGGTTGGGGTTAGATCTAAGATGAAGGGGGAGTGAATTCCAGGTTTTGGCGGCATTACAGGTGATTGTCCTGCCGCCAGATCTTGCCTTTTTTATTCTCGGCGCTATAGCCATGAAGGCCTGGCTAGATCGGAGGCTTCTGCTGGGTTGATAATGTTTTACTAGGTCACGGGTGATCATCGGGCCTGTGTCCCAAAAGGCCTGTTGGGCAATACACATGGCCTTGAAGAGGATTCTCTGACGCACTGGTAACCAGTATAGGCTGATCAGTCCAGCTTTGGCTGATTGTCTGCGTGGAAGCTGTAGCAGTGTGCGGGCCGCACAGTTCTGCACTGTCTGAAGTCTATGCAAGGTGTATTCCGGGGCACCAAGGTAGAGGACGTTGTTGAAGACTAGGCGGGACTGTATCAAACCCTGGATGGCCACCTACTTAGCCTCCATGGGTTGAAGGGGGAGAATTTTCATTAACATTCCAAGAAGGCCAAAGCAGGTAGCCGAAAGTTTTGTAGCCTGGATGTTAAATGAAAGGGTCTTATCCAGCCATACCCCCTAGGCTCTTGATGTTGTCCTTGGGTGCTGGAGGGGTGCCTAGACAGGGAGGCCACAAGGAATTGAAAAAGATGGGGTTAGAGGGGCCTAGGAGCATCAGCTCCGTTTTATCCCCATTGAGCTTGAGGGATGATGAAGACATCCAGCCATTTACCTCCTCTAAGCACTTTCTAATCCCGCCTGACAAGGGTGTACGCACCGTATCCCGGCGATCATGGGGTGTACGCACCGTACCCGGGGGGGCCGTTCTGTCCCTGTTTCGGGGTGAACTCTGCTTTTATGGCTGTTTTCAGCTCCCATAGAAAAAGGGTCGTATGGTGCGTACCCGACACAAATCGTACTTGCTGGGTCGTAGAAAGCAGCCGCGAACTGTACAGATGTCGCGTACATTGGGTTCCGAGGGAGATTCATACAGGGATTGGACTTGTGCGGTCTCTGTACGATTCTTATGGAGTCCAGCTCCTGGTACGAATCATACTTCGTCGTACGTACGGGGGACGTTGCAGGGTACGATTCGTACAGGAAAAATGCTCCAAACGGCTATTTGGAGCGGTTTTTCCTGAATCGGAATCGACCCCTAAATTACTTCCCACCCTATTCCCCTATAAACCCACAACCCGCTACGGGAAATACATTTATAAAATTAACATAATTATCAAATAATCAATTAATAAAAATGTATTACCAACATTCAAAACACTTTAAAAAATGTTATATTATTAAAAATTCGATATAATTAATACCTATATTATATACTTCAATATTTTGACTTTCTATATCTATGAAATTCTATATTAAAATACTTACCTTAAATTCGATTTTTTTGTTGACTATATTCTGTCCATTCGATATTTTGTCCATTCTATATTTTGAAGTCGATATTTATGTAAGTCGATATTTTTAACTCAATATTTTGTGTAGTTACTGTCCGAAGATCCTAATAGAATTAAAAAGTAAATGCTAAATTTTGATCTCCTCTTTTTTCTCCCCCTTTTGATGGATCACCCTGAAACTTTCCATCTACAACAAGAATCACCAGGACACTTTTTTGGAAAAGGTTTTGAAGATTCATCATCCGGTGACAAAGATATAGGCAAGTCAAAAAACATTTTTCCTATGGAAACTAGCTCCTTACTATAACTACCTAGGGTATATATATATATACATATATATATATATATATATATATATATATATATATATATATATATATATATATATATATATATATATATATATATATATACCATAAGGAAGCAATAACTTCCACCCTGCAATGCCCAGTTTGCTCATCACTAATTTCAATGAAAGTGTTGCAGTGATACTATCAATGATGTCATAGAAGATGTCATGAGTGACGTAATATGTGGGGTAATTAGCAGTGCATGATGAGGGTGTGAATCATAGTTACCATAGAACATGAGTTATAGTTACTTGGGATAACTACAACTGTAACTGATGAATTTGTGTGGTTTTGTGTGTGTAAAATATGAACTTAATTTTAACTTCCGTGTAACCTTTGTTTTCTTTCTTTGAATTTCTAAGGTTTTTAAAATGTTATTTCCTAACTATAGCCTCCCTCTACCCTTTGCTTTTTCAGTGATTGTCTATGAACTTTTAATACTATTTTCTAAGTATAATGTCCCTGAAACCTGGAAGTGTGAGGAGATATTTGAGTGTGTGTGTGTGTGTGAGGGGTTGTGTAAGTGGATGTGTGAGGGTGTGAGTGAGTGTTCGAGTAGGTGTGAGGATCTGTGAGTTAGTGTATGTTTTCTTTAAATTGGGGTATGGATTCACACCTGAATCCACTTGAATCCGGGATGATCAGTGGAGCATCCAGATTGGGTCTGCAGATCCGGGTGTGCTAAAACAAAAGGATTTTGGACAATTACTTGCCCATGAGGAGACCCTCACCGACCCCTCCATTAATGCCATGGGGTCAGGGTTCCTCTACTCTGACACCTTCTATCACTTTTTAACTTAATTTTCCCTGCCAGGAACAGAGTTCCAAGGAACAAAATGGTGGCTGCAACTTTCCTCTCAGGTTGTGGCCAGCCAATCACAGCATTGCTATTGACACCCCCACAAAAACACTTATGAACCCACTACTCGTATATCCAGACAGTGACTACAGCACTCAGTCACACCCATAAAACCACTCACACACCCATTTAGTCATCTAAACATCCATGTTTGAGTACTAGGTCACCCGTAGAGCCTAAGAGGACATCCACAGAATGCAATCTGTGTCACAGGAAGAGTTTATGCAGTCAACTTCTGCATTTCTGAAGAGAGAGAACCCTTATTGTAGTTGACCTCAAAATCAGGGTAATGGCTCTGAGAAGGAAGGAAAGGAGTAAAGAAATGACTGGATTTAATGCAGGAAGCACTGTCTCCTTCCCAACCCAGTACCCTGAGGACCGCAAGGACATACACGCTGAGTGGGACCTGAGTCTGCAGCTGGCCCAATTGGATATAGAGGAGAGAATAGCTGAGGCTAAGAGAGACTTAGGGGAGAAAAGGGTCTTGCTGGCTCATGAATTGAGAATGAAGGAGCTGGTCTTGAAGTCCAAATAGCTGTTATAGTCTAGCAAAATGGTGGGGGCGCCACTACTATAGCAAACACAAGGCGATGATGGACGTAGTGCTGAAACCTTTCAGACACTCACCCCCAGTCACAGATCTGGGTTGAATCCATCACCATTCTTTAGTTCACTTTGCCACCACAGTTCAGACCCAGCCATATGCAAATCAGTCTAGACCCTGTGTCTCACGGGACCAGTCCAGCCCGAACTGTAAAGCCAAGTCTTCCCTGTACGGGAACAAGCAACCTGGGACTGGTTTCGGGGTAACACCCTTCATCAGCCAGGCTAGCTTGAATCCAGTGGCAAAGTGAGCAAGGGACCCACATCTGAGCATACCCTGACAACTTAAGGCCAACAAAGCAAACACAAGGATATGATGAACAGAGCACTGAAACTTTTCAGAATAGTTTTAGTGCTCCATCCATTATCTGTTTGTGTTAGACTTGGCACCACTACTATATCCACTGTAGAATAAAGAGTCCTTATACCCAGAGACTTGGTGCCTGTCTTTAAGGATGGGGAAATGTAGACAGGAGGTTTCAGGCATATTTATTAGCTCTAGAGGTACAGGCAATCCTTGAGGAGGCTTGGAGATCTGGCATTTGGGGTCATAATCCTGGTGATTGGAGTGACAACCTACTGGCCCTAGAGAAGTGAAGAGTTTGAGGTATCCCACCATTAAGTAAGTATAAATTTAGTCCAGAGAAGTGTAGGTTGAAATTCAGGAACACCCAGAAACTATGTCACCAGTCCTAGGAAGATTTTGTGGGGTACTTTTGAAATGGTTATAAAAAGTACTGTTGTCTTTTAAGAAGATTGTCTAACAGTGTTATACTTTTCATTTTTGTAAAAGAGAACTGGGACGATGCAACTGTCTTCAGACTATGAAAACATGAAGGTTCAACAGGGCGGGTAAGATAATAAATAAATATTTCTGTTGACAGTACTTTTGTGATTGGAAATACGGTACTTGCTGTTATAGACTTTTTTCTTTAGTGTCTATTGGAATGCTGCTGTATGAAAGAAAGTACAGACTCCTCTGTGTCTGTTCCAAATTTATTTGCATCTTTTACCCAGAACAGCATAAGAATGAGGATCACCTCATTGCTTGTTACTCTTTTATTGAAAATAAATCAATAATTTCTACAAGAGGTGGATTGTTTGTGTCGAGATGAAAGACAGCACCGTTTGAAATCTGTGCTTACATATCTAAAAACATTTCTGGATCCAAAGAGCAAAGTTCTTCTTGTGTCTTGAATTTTATGCCATTAATGTTACAGTTTGCTTCTCTCAAACATTTATTTAACTCATCCAATGGATATTCTACACAGCTCAGAGTTAGAAACCAAGTTGGTGTTCCTACATTTCTCCATCCTGTAATTAGTTATGTATGGATAGTATGCAGTTTCTTTTTTTACAATCTTTATGATTGGTTTTCCCTACTGTTCATGAATGATCACTTTTTGTATATGAGTATAGAACCTGAGAACAGTATAACAGGGAAATGCACCCACAGAAGACATGTATACGGTCACAGCAGGTGGCATTTCACACTTAAATTTTTCAAGACAGGTGGTATTGTAATGAATGCAGCTGATGGTGGTTCTCCCAAGGGTGCTGGTCAGATGGACTATCCTGCTGCACCTAGTTTATCCTACACCATCTGGTTGTCGACCCTTTCATTAAATGACTTAAGTGATTCCACATGCAACTTGTCCCATCTAAATACATATTGGTAGTGTCCATAGATAGCTATTTACCACAAATATTACACTAGAGATATTTATTTGTATCCTTCTTGTCCCTCGATGGTATTTTAAGATGCTTTCAAACCTCATTTTTTTGTGCTTCCTAAAGGGCTTGTGCACACAAGTGTATTTATAAATAGTTCAATAAGTTATGTTATGTTTATTTGTTAATTGTTTGGTTTAAATTGTTTTGTAATGTGTTAATAAAATATATTTGTAAAGATATAAAAATAAGTTTTACTAATTTAACTTATGGGTCACAAACACACCCATAAAGGTATTCGTGCATGAACTCACACACCTATGGTATCCTTCACACAGGTACTGACACACCCACAAATGCACCTGTAAACCTAGTCAAACCCCCATACATTCAGCCACACACCCATACACATGCAACTAGCTACTTACATAGACTTATACACCCTAACAGCCATTCACTCAACCAGTCACACACTCATACAATCACTTATATACCAAGTCACACACTGATACAGCGGTGCATACACCCAGTTATACACTGATACACCCACTCACACACCCACACACATACACCCATACAGCTACTCACACAGACTTACACTGATAAAACCACACAGAGGCTGACACATCCATGCACAGATCTATGCAACCACGGACACACCCAGGCAATTACTGTTACAGCCACAGACATACCCAAAAACACATTGATAAAACTACTGACACACCCAGCCACAATCTTATACAGAAACTTATGCATACAGGTACATACTTATCCAGCCAATGACACACCCACTCACATATTGATTCAGCCACTTAGACATTCATCCAAACACTGATACAGCCTTTCAAACACCCACATACACACTGATACAGCCAGTTAAACACCCAACCATGCACTAATGCAGACACTACACACCCAGGCAAACACTAATGCATGCAATATGATGCCAAAGCACACACTTATGCATATACTGACACCATCAGGCATTCCCCAATGCAGACACTGACACACCCAAACATACACCGAAACAGATACTGACACACCCAGCTAAACACTAATGCATCCAATATTATAACCAGATGCACATTAACGCATACACTGACACACCCAGGCATACACCAGTGAATAACTGACACACCCAGCCAAACAACATTCCATACAATATTAAACTTAGAGACACAGTGATGCATACACTGGCACATAGAAGCATACCAATCCAGACCATGACACAGTCATGCATACATTAAAGCAGACATTGACACAATCAGCCAAACACTAATGCAAGCAATAACACATCCAGGCACATACTAATGCATACACTGACACAACCAGGGACATACCAATGCAGACAATGACATATACAGGTATACAGCAATGCTGACACAGCCACATCCAGCCAAACACTAATGCATCCAATAACATATCCATGCATTCACTGATGCATACACTGGCACGCTCAGGGACATACCAATACAGACACTGACACACCAAAACATACAGTTAGGCCGACACTGACTCACCTCGCCAAACACTAATGCATCTAATAACACACCCAGGCACACACAAATGCACACACTGACACACCCAGGGACTTACGAATACAGATATTAACACACCCAGACAAACAGCAATGCAGACTCTAACACACACCATGAAACACTTATGCATCTAAGAAGACACCCAGACACACACATTGATGCATACACTGACACACCCAGGGACATACCAATGCATGCACTGGCACACCCAAGCATGTACCAATGCACAGACTGACACACCCAGCAAACACCAATGCATCCAATAAAACACCCAGGCACACACTGACACACCGAGTCTCACAATGATGCAGTCACTGACACATTAAAACACAGAGTTACCTTTTTGTCTGACCAATTGGTGGTTCTAAAAATAACCATTTTTTTCTAGAAGAATTTTTTACGTTTTTTAATATTTTTCTTCTTTTTCCTTTTTTAAGAAAACCTTTATAGTGTAGTGAAAGGGTAAGGTTGGTGAAATGCAAAGATGCAACTCGCTCCATTCTTTAAACACATGATAACTGGAAACAAAAAAACCTGGCCGCTATGCTTCTTGACTGTATTTAAGTATGTAGCCACAGAGCATATTTCCACACCAACAAGCATGTGCAATTCCCAGAGTGAGTAATCACCGCAATCAAATTCATCTAAGGCAATTGTGGTATTGTAATGACTGCAGCAGATGATGGTTCTTTCAAGGGTGCTGTAGAGATAGACTGTCCTGCTGCGCCTGCTCTCTCCCACAACCTTCGGTTGTAGACCCTTTCATGAATTGTTTTTAAGCACTTCTGTATGGAACTTGTAGTATGTGAATACTTATTTGCAGTGCCTCTGGATAACTACTTGCATCAAATATTGCACTGCACATATTTTCTGTTACATTCTTTTTCCCAGAAGGTATTGTAACGTGGTTCCAGAAATTAATTTATTTTCTTTGAGGCAATGCATCTTCCTCCTCATCCTCAACAGGTTGTGGATATTCATGCTGGACAGAAGATGCAGCTTCAGCCATTCTCCGAAAGCAGAACACCACTGGTTCAAAATCCAATCCTCTTTCTAGAGACTTCACTGGAAACCTTACTGTTTTTGGGTGTGGTTTTCCCTGTACATGGGTGGGGTCCTAAAATACCCAATCTAAAGGGAAACTTTAGGTGTGTCATCAGCCGAATTTGTCAATCCGGTCGCAGATTTGGGAAATTCATAAAATGGGTCGCTTTCTTAAAACAGAGCAATAGGGTGCCTTATATAGACTTTAAATTATGTTCACACTGACGTCAATAATGTCAATGCAGGGGTGTAAAGAGTACTAGTCCTGTCTATGTTTTCGGACCCATAAAGGTACAGCAGATTGAAAAAATATATATATTTGTGATTCCATTAACAAAAATGTATATATTTCACATTAAGCACATATGTGATTTGTCTGTAGTACAAAAAAAGAAACACAATTACAGATCAAAATGAATAATAGTATACTCAGCATTACAATAAAACCTAAAAACTAACAAAAAAACTGAACATTACAAAGACATAATACTTCAGAAATAGAATTATAAAAACCTTAGAAATTTGCAGGAAAATAACAAACATTATGGGGACATCATAGTTAGGAAATAACATTTAAAAACCTTAGAAATTCAATGAAAAATAAATGTTACAAGGATGTTATAGTTACGAAATGGAATTTTAAAAAAAACCTTAAGAAATTCCCGTTATTATAAGGCCCAATTTCACTAATAAAAAAACATTAAAATTCAGCAGTTATAGTTCCCCGTGCTAACTGTAAATTTTACCCCCACAATGTACTGACATATTACATCACTCATGACATTGGCAGTGACATCACTGATGACATCTGAAATGACATCACTGATGACATCATCTACAAAACCACTAACACCCCATACTGCCTCTTGTACACCCACTCATACTCCCACAGAACCATCCAGATGCCCATTCCAAGTCCCATACAATCACTCAACCACCCACCCACTCATCCATAGAGCCACACACCCACTCACTCCCCCATACAGCAACTCACACAGCCTCTCACTCACCCATACAGGTAGTAACACAGTCATTTACTTACCCATACAGGCACTCATATACCAATTTACTCACCCACACGCACACTTACATATCTATCCACACATCTATACAAGCACTTGTACACCTGCTCACCCACCCATATAGCCACTCACACAGACACATACTTGCAATGCAGCCACTCACGCACCCATTCACTTACCAATACATCTTCTCAAACAGCCACTTGCTCACCCAAACACCCACTTACACAACCAGTCACTCACCCATAGAGCTACTCACACAGCCTCTCACTCACCCATACACCCACTTACACAACCAGTGACTCATCCATAGAGCTACTCACACAGCCTCTCAGTCACCCATACAGTAACACATACAGCTATTTACCCACATATAGAGCCACTCACACAGTCACTCACCCACCCATAGAGCCATTCACACAGCTGCTCAGTCACCCATACAGCAGCTTACACACTCCCATACCCACCCATACGACTAGTCACACAGTCACTCACCCACCCATACAGCCACTCACACAAACACTCACACACATACAGCCACTCCTACACCCAATCACCCACTCATACACTCACTCAGTCAGCCACTCTTACACAGATTCAGTCACACAACCACACAATTGACATATGTTAGAAATAGTATCACTCAGTTGTACAGAAACAATAGTAATTTAACTTATGCAATAGCTTTGTGCATATCTTTAAGTCACAGTCCTTTTAAGAAACACTCAGACTCACTGGATGTCATCAGTGATATCATTTCAGATGTCATCAGTGATGCCACAAACCATGTCATGCGTGATGGAATATGTGAGTTCATAAGCATTGCATTGCTAAGTAAAGTTAGCTCAGGTATATATTACTGATGAATTTCAATGGTTTTCTATGAGTGAAATTTGAGCCTAACTATAATGTCCCTGTAACCTTTTGTTTTTTTCATTGAATATATATATATATATATATATATATATATATATATATATATATATATATATATATATATATATATATATATATATATATATATATATATATATATATATATATATATATATATATATATATATATATATATATATATGTATGTATGCGGTCACCAGGTGCTAACTGTAGTTAGGACCTAGTTTCCATAAGAAAAGAGCTTATTATTTTGCTAATATCTTTGGCGTTGTTTGATGAATCTTCACACATTTTCAAACTAGTTTGCCAGTTGCTTCAGCTGCAGGGTGGACAGTTTTGGGGTGATTCATTAAGTGGGGGGCCGAGAAAAAGGGGGGTTCTTAAACTTTTTTCCCCATGCAATTTCCTATACAGATTTTAGACACAACTACAGCCAGAACCACTGAATTATACCAAATTATACCAAGCCAGGAACTTGCCAATGTGCTGATTTTCCTTGTATATTGTTTGTTGGTAGCTATTAGAATTATTTATTTCTTCTAGAATAAAAAAACTCTACGATTTTTATTGCCATTTTTACTTGTCAAGCCTCGTGCTCAATTCCTCCACTTTGCTACTGGACATTGATGGCATTATCAAATGCTGTCTGGAGACTTGCTATCTGCTGAGAGCATACTTTTCTTTGACTTGCTTTAGATACCATCACTCTCCCTCTTAATGTTGCTTTTACGGTCTCCCATAATGAAAAATAAGTGCCCATGTTTCGATTGATAGTGAAAAACTCAGCGATGAATTGTTTAGTTTTGGCTACCCATTGTGAATTCAAAAGCAGTGATCTATCCAGTTGTCATCTAGGCCTGTCACTATGCTTTCAACTTATCACTAATTCTATGGCGACAACGGAGTGATCTGAAAAAAGCATTTGCCCTAATTTTGAACTGCCCCCTACTTAATGATTTAGAAACAAGAAAAAAAACAATTCAAGATGCAGTACTAAATCTAGAAGAAAAGCATGTGTATTGTTTGGTCTTCGGATGATCCTCTCTCCAGAGGACAACCAGCTGAAAGCTTGACTTGCTGGCTTGTACTAGCTTTTTCGTTCTTGGTTTAAGCGGTTGTTTATTATTGTTTGACGTGGCTTTAACCAGATTTTGGATACAATTAAAATTCTCACCCCAGATCAAAGCCCCAGATGCCCCCAAGGCTTTGTCAAAAATCTTTGAGAGGGAATCTGTTTCATCAATTGTAAGGTCATAATAATTGATGAAATTTAGATCATGACCACAAGTTGATACTTTGACCCAAATTCATCTTACAAGTAGATCTCGAATCACGTCCCTCACATCCCAATCAATGGCATTGCAAAAAAAAGTGCAACTCCTCTTACTGCCACCTGTACGGATGCAAAAAAAGTATGGGAACATCTTTGGGGGGTTGACAACTTTGGAGTATTGCTTTTTAAATGAGTCTCTTGTAAAAAGAGAACTTCTGGTGAAAGAGATACTAACCAACCCATTAAGGTGTTATATATTTTTTTGTTTGATAGCCCATTGACAAGCATGAAAGGATCTTGACCTTACATTTCTCCAAAGACAGCATCCTAGAAGCTTTAAATTATAGCATTTAGAACCCTTTTATGGCGTTTGGCACCCTTCCTATCACTAAGCCCATGGCTATCAACTTTTGCCAATGCTTTCTGCCCTGAATATCTCTGCTCTTTTTCCAAATCCACCCATTCCACCCTAACTGCCCTCCCTCTAAATCCCCTAAGTGCCCTCCTTTATCTCCTGGACTACAACCCATCCATAATGGGAGGGAGCCTACCATACCCCTCCCAGTGAAAACCTTTCTAAGATTGGTGCCATGGCCTTGCACCCTTGCACTCTTTCACCCTCCATCCCCGTCAGACCCCTCCAAAAAGGTAAAAAGAGACTATGTTTTGGAAATCTTCAAAAACTCCTGAGCTTCAAAAACCTTAGAATACAGATGAAACTGCCCTTTTGAGAGAACCTTTAATTTTGACTGCTGGGCAATGTTAGTCTGTACCTCTTGAGCTTTATGTAGATGGAACATATCAACAAAGTCCTTTCTGCGTCTTGCTGCAGCAGTGGATAAATCTTAAAAAATCAAGCACAAGGGTACTTCTGGTGAAGACAACTGTCTCTGGTGTACTACCTTTGAGAGAACCAGCTCTTTATTTCGATAATCCCCAAAATTGATAAGAATTGTCCGTGGGAATTTCGATGTTGCAGAGTGGTGTGCTGGAACTCAATGAGCTCTCATTAAAGTTATAACACCAGAAACATTTGACAGAACATGAGATTTAATGAAAGTCTCCACCCAAGATAGCATTTGTTGGCCCTCACAGCACTCAGGAACTCCAAAGATATGAAGATTGGAGAGGCATGAGTGATTTTGTAGTTCTTTGATCTTGTTTTCTAGCAGGGCCTGCTGCTTGAGAAATTGGCCAATTTCTTTCTGGGTCATGGTGAGCTGGTCTTCTAGATTTGAAACCCTACATTCAGCCTCCTTTACTCCCTCGGGAAGCTGTGATATTGCTTCCTTCATTTTATTTAGCCTGGCGTTAAGGGTAGTGGTTTCTGATGCAAGCGAGATCTTCAATTCCCTTTTCTCCTCCAAAAAAGGATTCAACAAATCCTTGATTTCCAGTTGACATGAGGAGAATTCAGTAGGCTGTAGGGACATGTGATGCTGTGTTCTATTTCCTTCTGCCCCCTCTGCTTGTGCATCCAAATCTTTTCGCTGCAGAAACCTGAAAGCCGCCGCTGCTTGGGGGCCTTGTGGAGATGTTTGGAGATTTTCCTGTAATCCTGTATATCAGAAGCAAGTAAAAAAGGTGGATTTAGTGAATTTCCTATTTGAGAGACATTCAAAATGTCTGCAACAATTGGAGTTTTAGCTTTCTGAAACAAAGGAAATTCCTTGAGTAGGGCTCTATGCTGTTCTGAAACTAATACATGATTTAGCAGTGATAGGGATGGGGAGAGGATTTGGCCTAACGGCTAGGGCGGTCGGCCTCAAATCTGGGGGACTGGTTTCGAGTCTCGACAATGACGCTGAACATCCTGTGATTCTGGGCAAATCACTTAATCTCCCAATGCCTAACAAAAATGAATGTGTCCTCATGTAATGCAACTGGTGATGATGTAAAGTGCTCTGATACCTGATTCGGGTCAAGTTTGCGCTATAGAAAACACTGTATAAAAATAATAATTTGTAAATAAATTACTGTATTAACTTTACCAGTACCTTGCTTAGAGTTCAAAGCCTCTACATCCACCAAATCTTTGTGCTCTGTCTGCGCTGTAGATTCCGGGGTCTCGGATCGGAATATCCGATTTCATTTAGCAGTATCAAATTATCTTCATTCTCTCCTGTGCCTGAGCCTGTATTGGTAGTCATCATTTATTGCATGCACAACGAGGAGGTATGATTGGCCCGAGCTGCTGCCTGCCCTCCATGTTTCTTAGCTCTTTGCACCAGCGGTGCAGCCTCTGGTTTGGCCAGGGCACCTCATAATTATTCAGCAGTTATGAACCCACCCAGAGACCCCAGCTAGGCGTTAAAATTAGTGCTTCACAAAAACACCTCAGTTTGAAAAGTAAAAAGTATATTACCATCCCGGTTGCAAACCTGGTGGTCCATCGCAGCTGATGATCATGGAGATTTTTTGAGCCCAGTTGAAATACTGCAGTATTTTTAGCTTGCCAAATTGTCAAAAGAGTAGGAGATCCAGCGCAGTACATCCTCAAAAAGTAGACTGCCACTGTTATTTGTGCTGCTTCAAAACATACAGGCAGCACCAACCAGGGTGCCCTGCAGGAGCTGGAGACAATCCCACGGAAGCCTCAAAGCCCAGAACAGTCAATACCAGATGCCCATTTGATCTGGTGAACAAACTCGCTGTTACTTGGTGTGTAACTCAAGGATGAGTGAGCCTCCGACGTGGGAGAGAGAGGGGCTGTGGTGCTCAGCTGCGGAGCATGTGGGATCCGCCCACTGCCAATCAATGTCACTTTTATTCAATTCTGTGGTGCATGGACCAAGCACAGTTTGATTTGATTTAAATAGTGTGTGTCTACTGCTCGCGATGTGACTGAGGTGCTATTTCTCTCCAAAGCTGCCCTCTTTCTCTAGATCCTTTATCCCTAACTTTACAATATATGTTGCTCCTTAACCACCAGACCCTCCATATGTAAAGCACATTTACTTGTAATCCAGTTCTCAACAAACCACAGACCAGGGCCAGCAGATCACTGTCTGGCCACAACAAAGCTACAATATATGCCCAAGATAACTTGGTGCGGGCAGCACCCACTTCAAAAGATCTGATTTGAACATGCAGGCCATTGCTTTGAAGTCTACCTGGGGTGCCTTGGCCTTTTATCCTTCAGAGGTTGATAAAGTGCCTACCACTGCATTGAGAAGTTAATGTCTATTTAGAACCGAGGAAAAATGTAATGTCTCTGTTTTATAAGATGGAGCAACACAGTTACACAACTCACAGCAACTGAAGAGGAAGGATTTTTCCTGGTCTCACAAGTTCAGACTCTTAAAAAAAAATGTCCTACATAAGAGTAGGCAAGGTACACTCTGGGTTTAAAGCCTATAATATAGATTGTCTGATTTATTTACAATGTACTTTCCCTGCAAAGCTAAAACTCACTTGACCTCCTCCGCAGTGAAAACTCATGTCATATCACTTGGATACATAACACAAGTTACACAGAACAGGAGGCAATCACATGCTTACTTGTAGTGGGACACTGATCAAAAACAAAAGAGACGAAAGCATACCACCTGCCAGCTCTGGTACAATTGTATCCTTCCACTGTGGCTCAGCTGTGACTTCGGGCCCCTGGGCCACGAACACAAATGTGAAGGTCAGTACAGTAACAACCACAAACACAAGTGATTGGTCCAAGTGGGGGATGAGCCAGGCGTTACACATTGCAGCTGTAATGTACATATTCGTAGGCTGCACATATCACCCCTGAGGTTGGGTATATTACCAACAGAGAAGGAAACAACACTGGATCTATCTGAGGAGGGCCTATCGGAAAAGTCAGGTTTAAATATTCCCAACGACGCAGTATGCACTGCCCTTTAGGTCAGCTGTTCAAGCACAAATGAAATTCTAAATATAAATACAATGGGGCTTATTTACAAGTCTCTTGCGCCCCTTTTGCCAAATTTTTCCCATGTTAAAAATAACGCAAAAGTGGCGCAAGGGGCTTGTAAATCTGCCTCAATATATTTTGTGATGTTGCCCTTATAGAAATGTATAAGCATTACTGCATTACAATGTAAACTCTAAAAATGCTTGTTTGTTGTGCTGTCCTGGAAGTCTAGTTTACTCAGCCATCGTTAGGCATTAATGGGTCCCCTGTTCCGGTCTACCGTGGGGCTTCCAGTAGGCACTGCTCCATGGTGGTCATAAAAGGACCAGAGACGCTTGGGACTGGCCGCCACTGTTAAGTAGAAACATGGCCAGAAGATTCGATAAAAACAGCTTTATTCCGTAAGAAATGGAAACACCACTGGTTACACATCTTCCTGCTCCGGTCGGCTCCCCACAACCGTTCGTCTTGATGCACGGGCTCGATCAGATGTTCTATTCTAGAACAGCATGATAGCGCCGTGAAACAAGACATTCAAAGATCAACATAAACATAACATACACATGTAACAGCCGTACTTTTACAATGCCGAATGCAACCTAAAGCGTTTTTCATGAATCAATTAATCAAAAATAACATTTATACTAAAAATGTCCCAGCCATTCACTGCAATAAACTTAATGCAATGTAATCAAATGAGAAAACTCTGCTGTTCTGTCGGAGGCGGGCCGGAAAGAGAACAGAAGACGTGACTTTAGTCTTTCTCTCAGGTGTTAGAGCTAAACTGTACCTCTGGGAAAGATGACATGTAAACGTCAATTTTTTCTGTCGTGCTTCATCAATTTCTTAGTAGTGACTAGAAAAACAACAAATAGAAATGAACTGCAGAAGCAGAGATTGCCTTGTTGCAGCCTTCTTGACTACTGTTGGTGATAGTTACCGAAGCAGATCCGGGTAAACAGACATTTTTATTTTCTCTACACCTTCTTATATATAGTCTGAGCCTGGCACTTCTCTGACAGGTTAACTGAATGGATGCCAGTGGCACATAGAATACTTTGAGTAGGCCTATTCATCCATACCGAGTTGTCGTATACAGCTAACCAACTTTTCAATTAACAGAGTACAGAGATGGCAAATACCTTTTCGAACATGTATTTTTTCAATAGTTTACTTGTACAGTTCATTAAAATTATTAGAATAAATATATTAATATAAATACATAAAAAGCAGACTTGTATCTATTGGTATGTGAGAGAGTTATCCGCTAAGTAAAGTTGTGCAGAGATTAGAATGATCTAACAGTACAAACGTGGTAAATTTATTTCGTACAGATTGTCTGCACAAGTGTGCAACCTCTAACATAGACTGAGTATGAATTGTTGCAGTGCCAGACAGGACCCTTTGGTCCAATGGCCAGAGGGAATCTCTGATGTAGGCACATATTTTTATATATCAGCTAGACAGCGCATACTCTGGCCTTTCAAGGGTGTTACTTACAGTGAATTAACCCATTGCTTACCATTCATTGACACCTAATTGGCCAGAATATGCTCAAAGTAACTTCCATTTCATTCTGTGGTGCACGGACCAAGCACAGATTGATTTGATTTAAATTTGTGCACGTCTGCTGCTCGTGATGTGCCTGTGGTACTATTTCTTTCACCGCCACCACCTTGCTCCAAAACCTTTATCCCCAACCCTACAATATATGTTGGTCTTCTAGCTCACTCACACCTCAGTGTCTAAAACACATTTATTTGTAAAGAAGTCCTCACAGAAGCGTTGTACATACTAACAAGCTCCTCAATTAGATCAAAGGCATCCGATGCTTACATAAAAATCGTAGATCAAGATAATGGGTAAGCTATTTTATTGGATAAGAATGGAATTGATATAGCACCTTCTTACCTTGACTAGACTTTGAAGTGCTATAGGACAATTAGGCAGCAACTCAAGCAACTTTGCGTACAACACAATGCCACACAATAGGCATTCCTCGCCACACAAAGCCACTCCACTTACCACCACACAATACCACTCCACTCTATGCCAGTCCACTCTACACAGATCATTCTACGCTAGTCTAATTCACAACACTCCACTCTACACCGCTTACTCTACATCAATCGACTCTATGCAACTCCATGCCACGACACACTACCCACTTCATGCCACTCTACTCTCCTCTACTTCATTCTTTATTCTCTACGCCTCTCTACTCTGTGCCACTCCATTCCACTCTATGCCACTCCATGCAACTCCACTCTACTCTGCCCCACTCAGCTCCACTTTATGCTACTCTACTCTATGCCGCTCAACGTCACTCCACTCTACACTACTCTATGCCTCTCTACTCCTCTCTGGGCCATGCCACTGCATGCTATTATATGTCACCACACTGCACTCTAACCACTCCACTCTGCCCCACTCCATGCCACTAACATTTAGCTATGCTGAGTTGCAGACACACTGCTGTACAACTTGGCTAAAATAAGGTGCAAAGCAAATAGTTATTGCACAGGCAAGACCTATTGGCTTTGCCAATGCTTATATCTTGAGTTCACCATAGTTCTACTGTTCCTGTATACACAGGTGACCTATTGGCTTTGCTTGTTATCAAGTATCAGAGAAAAAAAAACATGACTAACATAATCTCCACTCTAGAAATAATTGGAGTTAGAAACAAACAACTTGATCTGCAAATCCTGTCGTTGACACACATGAGACTTTGGAGGACAAGAGACACAAGAAGACCAATATTTTCCTCACAGTTGTGTGATCCTTTGGAGCAATTCCTGTCAGATCCTGTTCACAGCGGCTACAGGGTCCCAATCGTGATGGTTGAGGTCATTTGCCATTGGTGCCCTGGGTTCCATACTAATATGCGTCAGCCAACTAGACAAGAACACCCTTTCTAAACTTGACACTCTAAGCAGTAACAGGATTCTCAGGGAGAGATTGAGAGGGCGAGAACTCAGAACTCAACATCTGATTAACAGGCACACTAACAATGCCCAGTCAAGTTATTCTCTTTATGACAATTATAAAGTAGTTTTCATCTCACAGCACAGAAGAATTAAATACTAGATAATCCAATTGATACATCATACCAGGTAGTCATGAGTTGTGCTTTAACCATGAGGTGCTGCAATTCCCCTTCCTTCCCCGGTAACTGTCTTCCCTCATACTGTGGTTAAGGTCCCACTGTTAAAATGCCTAGTATGCTAGGAAGTAGGCAAGCATTGGGCTCATTTGCAGATTCCTCGGATGTTCTTGCAAGTTAATGTTACCACTCAGTTTAATATTTTTAGTGGATTTTGAAGGATTTTGAGAAAAAAAGTGTCAAGAGGTTGTAGCATATTTGCCCTTGCATCTCTCACTCTCTTTAATCCCTAGATGCACCCAACACTTGAAGTTACCTTCTTCATGGTATCTCTGGCAGTGCCGGGCTCCAGACTGGTTTGGGAATTGCATCAGTGGTAATTCATTCTCCTATATGTTGACAGCGCAGCACCAGTTACTCACCCTCTGCAAGATGCAAGGTGACACATGATCATCTGTGTGCTCCACATGCTAGAAACATGTTATTGCTCCACATGCCAGGAGCACACTTGGACTTTTGTCCTGGACAGTCTCTACTTATGCAGGGTCATGGATATTCTTTCCCTCTCTCAGCTGCCAGGTAGGATCTGAGGCTGTTAGATGGACCGTTGTTAGACCTGGCACCATTGGCATGGGCGTCCCTGTATTTTTTGCCTTTGCCTCCTGTGATTTTGCGGAATGTTGGACTCCGTTTTGGTGGTCTTGATGTTTTGGGAAATTTGCCACTGCTGTGATTGAATTGTATGAATGCTTGTGAGTGTGATTGATCCCTTGAAGATACGAGTGTCTGCTAAGTCCCCAGAATTGCCCAGGAGTGAGTGGAACATTGGCAATTACGAATATGCTCTTTTTCTGCTAATCTGATATGAAATATCCCTTTTTTTCTTATCTCTTGAATCTCCTGTATTTATGTATTGAATGTATTTTAGAAATGTCAGAGCCCATAAAAATAAAAAATATATATTTTTTCAAAAAAAATGATGGACTGATCTAGACATTTTTGGATGCCATTGGCTCTGTTGCTTAGTTAATGTCACTCCATATATAATAGTTGTGGATCCCATAGAGGACCCATTGTGATCTATCTTGGCAGGGTTTTGTTCTTTCTATTTATATTGCTCTAATCCCCTCCATAGAGCATGGGGCACAGGCAACCAAATGCACACACCAAACTAACTGTAATCAGCAAGAACACTGACAAAGCAGACAACAGGAGTAACTGTATTTATTCACTTATTGCATAGATGTGACAGTAGAACAACAGTAGACAAGAGCAAGGCACAACATGCTGATCATGTGCAAGATAATCTCCACAGGCAAACTCAAAACAGAAAGCAACAGGGCCAGTGTACATGCCAGGTGGCACAGCAAGTACATGAGAGGCTGCACAGAGGAGACTGCAACACAGCAGAGCAACAGGGCCAGTGCCCAGGGCACAGGTGAGAGTACAACACAGCAGAGAAACAGGGCCAGTGTCCATGGCACAGGTGAGAGTACAACACAGCAGAGCAACAGGGCAGTGTTCAGGGCACAGGTGAGAGTACAACACAGCAGAGCAACAGGGCCAGTGCCCATGACACAAGTGAGAGTACAAAACAGCAGAGCAACAGGGCAGTGTTCAGGGCACAGGTGAGAGTACAACACAGCAGAGCAACAGGGCTAGTGTCCATGACACAAGTGAGAGTACAAAACAGCAGAGCAACAGGGCAGTGTTCAGGGCACAGGTGAGAGTACAGCACAGCAGAGCAACAGGGCCAGTGGCCATGCCAGGTGGCACAGCAAGTACATGAGAGGCTGCACAGGGGAGACTCCAACACAGCAGAGCAACAGGGCCAGTGTCTAGGGCACATGTGAGAGTACAACACAGCAGAGTAACAGGGCCAGTGTCCATAGCACAGGTGGGAGTACAACACAGCAGAGAAACAGGACCAGTGGCGATGCCAGGTGGCACATCAAGTACATGAGAGGCTGCACAGGGGAGACTCCAACACAGCAGAGCAACAGGGCCAGTGTCCAGGGCACAGGTGAGAGTACAACACAGCAGAGCAACAGGCCCAGTGGGCATGGCAAAGTGCAGAGTCTGGACATGAGAAGCTGCACAGGCAAGGCCAGAACAGCAGTGAATGACAAGGCCAGTGGGCAAGGCAAAGTGCAGAGTCAGGACATGAGAAGCTGCACAGGTAAGGGCAGTACAGCAGTGAATGACAAGGCCAGTGGGCATGGCAAAGTGCGGAGTCAGGACATGAGAAGCTGCACAGGCAAGGCCAGAACAGCAGTGAATGACAAGGCCAGTGTGCAATGCAAAGTGCAGAGTCAGGACATGAGAAGCTGCTCAGGCAAGGGCAGAACAGCAGTGAATGACAAGGCAAGTGTGCAATGCAAAGTGCAGAGTCAGGACATGAGAAGCTGCTCAGGCAAGGGCAGAACAGCAGTGAATGACAAGGCCAGTGGGCATGGCAAAGTGCAGAGTCAGGACTTGAGAAGCTGCACAGGCAAGGCCAGAACAGCAGTGAATGACAAGGCCAGTGGCATTGCAAAGTGCAGAGTCAGGACTTGAGAAGCTGCACAGGCAAGGCCAGAACAGCAGTGAATGACAAGGCCAGTGGGCATGGCAAAGTGCAGAGTCGGGACATGAGAAGCTGCACAGTGAGTGTGTTTGACTGTATCCTACCATGGCCAGCAACACACCCAGGTTGTAAACAATGGGCAGGACTAGCACACCTGTCTGAGCGTAAGGTGTATGAGGGGAACTACCACTCACTCTTGGCTGTCAGGCGGACTTGGAGCTGGCTGTGTGTTGGGGACAGCAGGACCACTTGACTGGGGAGACAGAGGCCCAGGTGATGTAGGGCTAGCAGTGGCTTGGCAAGCTGGAGGGCTGTTTGGACCAGGTGGTGTAGACGCACGTGGAGGCGGAGTCATGCAGACCTGTGACACAGTGTGGGTGGGAGAGGTTTGATGGGTGTCTTTCCATTTCTTGGTATTTTGAAATGGCTTTCCTGTACTGGGGTTAATGGGAACTGGTGTGGACACAACAGGCACACACACCAGCAGAGCCGCTTCAGGTGCAGACCCTGGCACTCCCTCTGGTGACATGCTGGATGCTGTGGAATGCTTTGTCTGGCTATGCCTATGCACCACCTTCCCCTGATTGCCAGTTGTCCCCCCTACAGTGCCCTCCTTTGCCTGTTTGCCAGGGGTAGCCCCTACAGTGCCCTCCTTCACCTGCTTCACTGGGCTTGGAATTAGAGTTGATGTGGTGGTGAAATGTGGTCCTGAGCCCTTCCTAGGTGTACCCTTGCCAGACAACACCTCCTCAGTGGGCATTGACACTGCAAGCATAGCTCTGCATGAAGTTTCAGGGACAGGAGAGTCCTTCGCTGGTGATGCCTCTGAGGCATGTGAGCCTGATGTCTGCTTCATTGCTTTTTCAGCCTTGCTCTTCCCTGGTGGGCTCTTCTCTTTGCATTCTGGGGTGGCTCTGCTCTTCTGTGGGGATGGTGTCTGTGGGCGGGCCCGCTTGGGTGCTTTTGTGCTGTATTGTGACTGTGCTGCATGGGATCCTTGGTCACTATCATCCAATGTGGCCACTGACTGGGGGGTGGACAAAGGCACTGGAGCAGGAATGGAAGTATGTTCCTGTTGAAGGGCAGCACTGTGGACGACAAAGCCTGGACTGCATGGTGTAGCCCACCAAAGTCAGAGTGTATGCCCTCCATGTAGGCAACCACCTGGCCTAAATTTTTGTCATGGTCACTTTATGCATTGAGCAGGGCTGTCTGGCCCACACAAAGCTGGCGCGGGAGCTCTACAGACTTACACTGAGGGCAGCATGGGGGACATGTGCAGGCTCAGCAGTACCAGGTGTGAATCTAAGTCGTCCCCTCTTACTTACATGGGCAGCACCAGAGGAATTGGATAGGAGGGTGGGCACTGGCCGCTGGGTGGTGGGAGATGATGCAGAGTCCCCCTTCCCTGTGCCTTCCAACATGGATGCATCCCCGCTGGCATCAGATGATGTTGTACTCTGTGTCTCAGGCAGGGATTCCTCCTGCATACTACGGTCCCCCTAAGATGCACTGGTAAGCTCTGTGTCACTGGGCTCCGGTGCAGCTGTATTACTACTCTCGCCACCACTGGTTTCTGGCTCCTGTTCCTCCATGTCCACTGGCAATTCTGCATGAGAGAGAGATGCAGGGTTGTGTTAGTGGCATCAGCAGGACAACAAAGTAATTCAATCAATGCAGTACAGGAGATGCCCAAATCAACATGGTGACCACCACACCCTGTAATCACATTGCAGCAACACACTACATAAACCACAACTGTGCCTGTAAACCTGAATATCTGCCATGACTGAGCCTTGTTAAGGCCACACAGCACAACACCCTGCCCTTGGATGAAGTCAACCAGACACACAACTTGCTCTACCCACACCTAGGGACATGATGTGGGGATACCACTTATTACCACTGACAGACCTTGAGGGAACAGGAGGGGACAACACCCACACCTATTAGGACCTAACAGTCCACAATGGCAAGTATCCCATAACAAACACCATGTGGTACTCTGGGGCACATTGTTGTCAGATGTGTGGGCCTCAACGATCATGGTGCATGCAAAGTAGGCATGCATGAAGTCACACTCAGGTAGTGGACACTGCTGTTCACCCCTAATAGATTGCCCGCACTATTCCAATGCTGAATGACCATGTAGATACTAACACATCTGGCTATGGGAATGCACAGCACGTAGGATCAGCTTTGTAAGGCCTGTTTGGGCCAATGTGTGACACTGGCACCCATCCCAGCAGCCACTCACGTCACACAGCACTTCTCCACCCCACGAACATCACATGGGTCACCGCAGCCACAGGCCCTGTACACATGCATCTGCTCCCAGCCAAAGTCACCCTCCCCAAACACTCACCCCTGCCTTCCTGCCAATGTTCCTTCAGAAGTGCATCCAGCTCAGGACGACTCACAGCCAAGATGCGGCCCATCAGTGGTGTCATGCTGCGCCGTGCAAAACGCCCAGTGCGTGGTAGCAGCCCCAAGGTCATCTCTACCACGTTCTTTGCCAACCGGCTGATGTCGTCCCACCTCTTGTGGCAGTGGGTGCGTCGTCGGTTAGATACTCACAGGACTCGCACCTTAGCTGCAATGGCCCTCCGGACGGCCTTACGCTGGTGTACTTTGAGCTGCAGGCATGGCAGAAAAGAAGGGGAAATGATCAGTGACACAGTGTCATATACCAACATCTATCAGTACAGTTGCAAGACACAGATTCATTACCAAATGCAATCTCCCTCCATCCCAAACTGGGGTACACCTCACAAGGGCACTCTGTACCAGGCCAAGCAGATGTGATTGCATGCATTTATGAGGGCGTACAGGGTCCCTGATAATCTCACACACGTGCAGGATGACTGTACTGAACCCCCTCTGTGGCTTGCACACATCTCCAGTCCTATGCATGTCTGGCCACTACATACATCACTTATCGAGCTGTGTCTGGTACATGGACTCACCAACAAAATATCCATCTACACAAGTGTGGTCATGTGCAATCATACAGGGCTGAGATGGTGCATATTTCTATTTCAGTGTGAATGAACAAGAGTAAGGACATAGTAAGTGCAGGGATGTAATCTCGTCTTGGTGTGCGGGCACTGGGCATAGCCTTTGGGTTCACACTGAGTCGGACAACAGGGGCACACAGACACAATCAGCCGAGCAAATATTGTCCTGGCACTTGCATGTCCAACATCCTATGGCTCTGTATGGCTGACAATGTAACACACTCCACTCAGACAAACAACTGCAGGCAGGGAAAATCATGACATTGGGACACACACACTCCTTTGCCCTAGAGACAGCATGTTTGTCAGTGTATGACACAACCCCACAACCTCAGGCATATACTGCTGCAGTACAACTAAATGTTTGCCCCCCCGGCCCTACACCTCCCTTTACGATGACTTACCACAAATTTGGGGGCACCATACAGCTTTGGGTACTGTGCGAGCACCTCGTCCACCAGGACCTCCAACTCCTCGCTTGTGAATGGACTGGCACGGATCTTCTCTGTTCTTGCCATCCCTGTGGACATGGAACACCTGTGGTGGAAGTGGGTGGGGCGGGGTGCCAGGCAGCAGGCTCTGTAGGCAGCAGCAGGAGAGGGTCCCAGGCAGAAGGCTCTGTAGGCAGCAGCAGGAGAGGGTCCCAGGCAGCAGGCTCTGTAGGCAGCAGCAGGAGAGGGTCCCAGGCAGCAAGCTCTGTGACCAGTGGAAATGTGAGGCTCACTCCCACAGATTTTTTTAGCCCCCTGGGGTCGTTTCAAAGGTGCCAAGCTGCAACAATTAGCTGTCCAGTTCTGCCTCTTTCAAAAGCATCCAATGACCGCCTCTGCGGTGGCGGAGCACGCCTTCCACGATTTTAAAAACTGCATCATGCCACCGCAATAATCGCTCCCATTGGCTGTAGGAAATGCTCCATGGTGGTGATGCACCACAGGGGCCCGGGGTGTGCTACCACGATGGTGCATCGTTCAAAAGCATCCAATGACCACCTCCGCGGTGGTGGAGCACGCCTTCTGTGATTTTCAAAACTGCATCATGCCACCGCAATCATCGCTCCCATTGCCTGTAGGCAATGCTCCATGGCAGTGATGGACCGCCGGGTCCAGGTGGTAACTACCGCGAGTAGGGTGGCGGAGCATGCCCACCGCCATCTTCCCATGTCTCCATGCCGATAACCACCGCAGTTGTGTATCGGGTGGTGCTGGTGACACACTGCCGGGGCCAAGCGGTAGCTACCATGAGTAGGGTGGCAGAGCATGCCCACTGCCATCTTCTCATGTCTCCATGCGAATGACCACCACAGTTGTGTATGGGATGGTGCTGGTGACTCACCGCCAGGGCCAGACAGTAGCTACCGCGAGTAGGGTGGCGGAGCATGCCCACCGCCATCTTCCCTTGTCTCCATGCAAATGACCACCGCAGTTGTGTATGGGGTGGTGCTGGTGACACACCACCGGGGCCAGGCGGTAGCTACCTCGAGTAGGGTGGCGGAGCAGGCCCACTGCGATCTTCACATGTCTCCATGCCAATGACCACCGCAGTTATGCATGGGGTGGTGCTGATGGCAAACCGCCTGGAGCAGGCGGTAGCTACCGCTAGTAGGGTAGCGGAGCATGCCCACCGCCATCTTCCCATGTCTCAATGCCAATGACCACCGCAGTAATGTATGGGGTGGTTCTGGTGACACACCGCCGGGGCCAGGCGGTAGCTACGACAAGTAGGGTGGTATGCAATGGGAATGTCCATCAGGAACTGTTGTAAACGTACACAGTGGTAACATGGTGAAGGGCACATCATCGTCCACACAATGCCATTATTCCATTGATTCCACAGGTGCCCACAAGTGCCATGGTTGGGTATGTGTGACGTACATGGGTCTGTAGTCCTTGCCATGTCAATTGTGCATTTAATGGTTGAGGGTGTGTGACAGTGTTGAAGTGTACTCAACAATGTGTGCACTAATCAATGTGTTGTGGGTCAGTGATGACCGTGCCACGGCTTGTCTCACTGTATTATGTTGTTACTTCCTTGTGCTTTTATATCTGCTCGTACACACAATTGATAGTTTGCGGACTACTGCGTTGATTGTGTTGTGGATGTGTGCCAAGTTTACATGATGCATTGAGGTGTGACAGGTACAGCAGATGAGTATGAGACAGTCATGTTCATTTTACACACATTGGCTGGATGGTACGCTGCAAGGTGAGCATATGTGAAATGTGGGGTTTAGTATGTGTGCATTCCCATTGACCTATGTGTTGTTTGAGGCACTTGTGTATGGTAAATGGAGAGGTGTGCCCTCTGTGTGGCTCAAACGTCCACCCATGTAACCTGGTGTGTCACGCATTTCTCAGGGCAGTGTTTGTTTTTCCGCGACATCCTTAACGGGATGTGCTGTGGCCATCTCATGATGGCTGTCATTGACATGTGTCTATTTTCATCTCAACTAGGAGGAGGCCTAATCTCCTACATCACTTGACACTGCTGGAGGACATGGAGGATGTTGCAATCATTCACAAATTCCGCCTCGACAGACCCACCCTGAAGACCCTTTGTGATCTGTTGGAGCCCCTTCTCCAACCTCGTCGCCACTACCCAACAGCTTTCACACCAACGTACAAAGTGATGGCATTCCTCAATTTTTTTGTAACTGGTTCCTTCCAGGAGACCTTGGCCAGAGCTGCAGGGATGTCTCAACCAATGTTTAGCCTGGTGCAGCCATGATGATCCATAAGGACAGATACATACATTTCCCCAGGGGAGCAGAATTGGCCATTGTGAAGGAAGACTTCTATCCGTTTGGGAACATCCCCCATGTTGTTGGTGCCATTGATTGCACACATGTCGGTCTGGTGCCACCACAGGCGAGTGAGCACATTTTTCGCAATCAAAGACATTATCAATCGATCAATGTGCAGGTGGTGTGCCTGGCAGACATGACCATTTTGCATGTGTGTGCCAGACTCGTACATCCTGAGGAACAGCATTGTGCCCAGGATGATGTCAAATCTGCTTCCAGAGTGTGCTTGGATTGTGGGTGAGTATGCCTAGTAATATGGCGTGCTGTGTGTGTGGCCTGCTGCCCTCTGCCTGTGCAACATTGCAATGTGTGTTTGTCATTCCAAGGCGACTCTGCATATCCCAGCCATCCCTGGCTGCTGAGCCCACTATGTAATCCCTGGACCCTGGCTGATATGAGGTACAATGAGGCCCATGGCAGGACCCGTCGTGTCATTGATCAGACTTTTGGCCTGCTCAAGTCAATAATCCGCTGCCTTGACAGGACTGGAGGTGGACTATCATACTCGCCTGGGAAGGTCTTTAAGATCATTGTGTCATGCTGTATGCTCCACAACATGGCCATTCACAAGGGGATTCCCCTGCTCCTTAATGATGATGAGGACCCAAGGCCCCCGCCTGCCCAATGGCCTGAGTCCAGTGATGAGGACAGTGGAGAGGAGGAAGGAGTTGACATGCGTCAACAGCTCTTCACCCAAAGGTGGGTGACGAGGTACAACTTGTACTATGTATGGTGTGATTGGTGTAGTCGTGAAGGGCTATGTGTGGATGGTACAGACAGGAACATGTAAAGTCACCTGTGTGTGGAAATGCGTCAGTGACATGTCATCTGTGAACATATACGGGACTCAGTCTGTTGACACTTGTTGCACATTGTGTTGTCTGCCTGTTGACTCATGTAGATGGTTGGTGTAGTGCACTGTCTGTGATGCCACAGACTTTTCTTCTGTTGTGTCTCCCTAGGTGCCTTGAAATTATCCATGCCTACATACTGAACATCTTTGGATACATTATGGACCTTTTGAACACTGTAAATATTGAACTAAAGACGAAGCTGAATCAATTGAAGTGTGTAAGGTATTTTATTTACATAGTTGACATGTCAGGGGTGAGGGCAGATTTACATGAAGGTGGGGATGTAGTAATGAGTTGTTAGACATGGTAAATGAGATGTAAGAGTAGACACCACAATGATGTGGTGACCCAGTTCAACAGACATGTGCCATTCACAAGGCAGTGTGCGGAAGGACAGTCCAAACAGTAAATGCAGTGGGGAAGTGGTTTGCCATGAGGGCTGGCCCAGTGACTGCTGTGTGGCTGGTGCTTTGCCTCCAGAGACTCCCAGGCTCTTCTTCGGATGTCCCCTTGATTGCTTGGGCGGGGGGCCCTGCTGCATGGCCAGTGGTGTCTGAGGACTCACCCCTCTCTGTGGCCGCAGGGGAGGATGGTGCACTGTCATCCTGCAGGCCTGTCC
The DNA here is from genome assembly GCF_964263255.1 of Lissotriton vulgaris. Taxonomy (NCBI): domain Eukaryota; kingdom Metazoa; phylum Chordata; class Amphibia; order Caudata; family Salamandridae; genus Lissotriton; species Lissotriton vulgaris. Next base: position 741,865,259 of record NC_141695.1, on the reverse strand, counting down.
CTCAGTAACGCCACTTGCTGGCCCATGAGGTCCACCATTTGTCCCATGCGTATGTCGATGGTCCTCATCAGCAGGATGAGCTCTCGTAATAGTTCTTCAGACCAGCCACTTTGTCCCTGGACCTGTTCGTAGGCAGCGATGACTCTGGTGAAATGGTTCAGGGATGGTATACCAACCTCCTGAGGTCTGGGGTGACCCTGGCCCTCCCACCTTCCCTGCTGCCACAGACATGTCGCCTCGCCCCTGTGGGTCTGCGCACACTCTCCCTGTCGTCCACAGTTGTTGATGTGGGCTGGTCATCCCCTGGGACAGGGAGGGTGCTGAAGTTGGCACTGGTGGTGGTGATGGTGGTGATGGTGGCGGTGGTGGCAGTGGTAGAGGCACAGGCTGTAACTGCAGGGGTCTGCTGTGCAGTTGTTGTTACAGCAGACGTGGTGGTGGGGTGGATGGGGGCCTGGGACCTGGTGCTCCCTGGCACACCAAATGGGCCGGCGTGGAGCTCATCGTCCAGAGAATCCTGGGATTCTACATCCGAGAGTCCATATACCGGGGGTGGAGACTGGCTATGCTGTTCGTTGTTGTCATCCTCAGCAGTGAGTTCTTGGTCACCTGTAGATTAGATGGGGAATGGTCAGTTTTTTACACTGTGCAAGAAATCTGTTAGCTGTGTGTCATACACTGTCTGTACACTACACAAATGACAGTTCATCACAATTTTTTGTAAGTGCAATACTATGCCTCATTACATGATGCAGAAGTACATACATTATTCATACATCTCAGGTATCAATGCATTGAATGCAATTGGTGGTGTGTGTAGTGATGCAGGCCTCCCTCCCAAATACAGGTCTCCCAAGCAAGATGGCTACCTACCTGTTAGTTTGTTTGGTGAACAATGCAATGGCTTCCATGTGCTCTTGGGTGGTGTGGGGGGAGGGCTCCATCTTTCTGGGCTGTGGGACAGGGGGCATGGTGGGAGTAGTGATGCAGACCTCCCTCCCACATACAGGCCTCCCAAGCAAGATGGCTACCTACCTGTTAGTTTGTTTGGTAAATAATGCAATGGCTTCCATGTGCTCCTGGGTGGTGTAGGGGGAGGGCTCCATCTTGCTGGGGTATGGGACAGGGGGCATGGTGGCAGTAGTAGAGCAGGCTTCCCTCCCACATACAGGCCTCCCAAGCAAGATGGCTACCTACCTGTGAGTTTGTTTGGTGAACAATGCAATGGCTTCCATGTGCTCCTGGGTGGTGTGGGGGGAGGGCCCCATCGTGCTGGGGTGTGGGACAAGGGGCCTGGTGGGAGTAGTAATGCAGGCCTCCCTCCCATATACAGGCCTCCCAGAGGAGATGGACACCTACCTGCTAGTTTGTTTAGTAAACAATGCAATGGCTTCCATGTGCTCCTGGGTGGTATGGGCGGAGGGCTCCATCTGGCTAGGGTGTGGGAGAGGGTGCATGGTAGGAGTAGTAGTGCAGGCCTCCCTCCCACATACAGACCTCCCGAGCAAGATGGCTACCTACCTGTAAGGTGAGGGTGAAGAATTCAATGGCTTCCATGTGCTCCTGGATGGTGTGGGAGGAGGGCTCCATCTTGCTGGGTGTGGGACAGGGGGCATGGTGGGATTAGTAGTGCAGGCTGACTGTGCTCATGCTCCCATGGCTATATTGCCAGCTACGTTTAGGGTACATGGGAGTGGGTGTCTGTTGGATTTGTGAGACAGGTTTTTGTGGGTGTGTGGTGCAGATGGATGTGATTTGTCTGGTGTGATGTGTGTTTCTTGATGTGCAAAACAGTACATATCAGTGTGTGGTTGACATTTGTTTGTACTTACCAGCCTCCACTCCTCTGGATACTCCTGTGAGACTCTCAGGATGCAGTATGGCAAGCACCTTCTCCTCCCTTGATGTGAATGTTTTCTGTGGGATGGGAGGGCCACTGCCAGTCCGGTTAGCTAGATCCCAGTTCTTCCTCCTCCTCTCTTTGACAACCGTCTTGCCATCATGCCACCGCTTCATGATCTCCTTCTTGGATCATGGGGTGGACCCTACTGCATTGACCCTTTATACTATCCTTTCCCACATTTGAGTCCTTGTGGCTAATGGTGTTTGTTGGACCAGGCTACCAAACAGTTGTGGTTCCACTCTGACTATCTCATTTACCATGACTGTCAACTCACTCTCTGTGAATTTGGGAATGTTCTGTGATGCCATGGTGTGTGGTGTTTGAAGTGTTTGTGGGTGCAGGGGTGTGAGAGGTGGGTGTGGTGGTTTTTTGTGTGAGGTGTGTTATGTGCTGGGGGATTATTGGTGCTGGTGTGCTGGTGGTGGGTGTGCTGTGTTCTCTTGCCTCTCCTGTCAGATCTGGTGTATTCCCTTCTCTTTTGGAGTGTTGCAAAGGATTGTGGTCAGGGAAGGGGCTGGTTTTATACACAGCTGTATGGGTGTGTCCACATGGGACTGTGCTGCCAGGTGTGTTGTGGGGGTTGTCCTGGGAATTGTATGTTTCTGTTTGGCATTTTTCATTTTCATTTATTTGTGTTTTGTGTATTTGGGGGGCATGGCTACTTTGGTTTGTGCAATTTTTGTCATTGCGGTGTTTTTTTTGCTTTGGACCGCCATGTTTTTCATGTATCGTCCGCTGCGGTAGCTATGATGCAGCTCTTCCGCTGTCTCTCACATTCAATCCTTTATGAGACCGCGGAACCATCGGGATATACTAATTTCCTGTGTGATGACTCCGCTATGCTTGCGGCGGGTTGTAGCTTTTCTGCTGCGTTTCTGACCACTGCGGTCGCTTTTTGAACGTCACCGCCCACGTCGGGCAGTTTTGGTTAGTCCGCTCCCACCCCCGTCGGTCTTTTTTGGCGGTTGTTCCCAATTTGACCGACTGTTTCTCCACAGTTCCAGCGGGCAGTTGTTTCCCGCCTCCATGGCGGTCGGGGTGGTTTTCTGCCCGTTATCCTAATGGGGCCCTTAGTCACTTCAGCCACGTCAAACTGCATGCAGATCCTTGATGTGTGAACCTAGGGAATGATACAGGTATCTTTTCACCTTTTTTTTCTTATTTACTAATCCAAGCTGGCGTATATCATGTGGTTTGGTAAATAATAAAAATTTAATTTTAGTGGCGCAAAAATGCTTTCAGCACAACAGAGAGGACCAACACCACATGGCACCTTCTTGGACCGCCATGTTTTTCATGTATCGTCCGCTGCGGTAGCTATGCTGCAGCTCTTCCGCTGTCTCTCACATTCAATTCTTTATGAGACCGCGGAACCATCTGGATATACTAATTTCCTGTGTGATGTCTCCGCTATGCTTGCGGTGGGTTGTAGCTTTTCTGCTGCGTTTCTGACCACCGCGGTCGCTTTTTGAATGTCACCGCCCGCGTCGGGCAGTTTTGGTTAGTCCGCTCCCACCCGGTCAGTCTTTTTTGGCGGTTGTTCCCAATTTGACCGACTGTTTCTCCACGGTTCCAACGGGCGGTTGTTTCCCGCCTCCATGGCGGTCGGGTTGGTTTTCTGCCCGTCATCCTAATGGGGCCCTTAGTCACTTCAGCCACGTCAAACTGCATGCAGATCCTTGATGTGTGAACCTAGGGAATGATACAGGTATCTTTTCACCTTTTTTTTCTTATTTACTAATCCAAGCTGGCGTATATCATGTGGTTTGGTAAATAATAAAAATTTAATTTTAGTGGCGCAAAAATGCTTTCAGCACAACAGAGAGGACCAACACCACATGGCCCCTTCTTGGGCCTCAATTAAAAAAATGTTTTTTTAAACAAAGTATGTCAGAAGGATCAATGGAGGAGTGGTTAACGAGATTGATGGGGGGAACAGGTATGATATGATGAAGCATGGGAGGCATTTGATGGTTGGCATGAAGGAAAGCAAAGGAAAAAAAGAAAAGGCAGAGATGGGTGAGAAAAGCAATGGATGAGCTTGGGTAATGGATTAGAGAGCAACATGTAGCATGTCGGGCAGGTGTTTGGAGTGTTGGAGGGTAGGAGGGAGAGAGATAGAAAATATGTCACTCTTATGGAGTGCTGAAAAAAGATAAATAATTGATTGCGAACAGTGGAACAGTACAATTCATCCAATCAAAAGGATAGTAAACAGGCTGTGCTCCAGGCGCAGGACAAACAAGAGGCAGAAAGAAAGACAACAAAAAAGAAGCAAGAAAAGGAGGGTAACATGTTTACAATTGTAAGCAGTGGGTGGGCTTTAAGCCAAATGTAATTTTTTGGGATGGTCAATAAGAGGCTTTTTTCTACAGATATCTAAAAGGTGTTTGGCAGGTGAGACCTGAAAACTGCCTTAAAACAATGCAATGCTTCTGGAATTCCTATGCAAGGACAGTGTAACAGCTTAAAAGCCAATAAACAAAAGTCTTTGGGACACTGCCATAGTTTATTGAGTGAATATGTTATACCAAATGAATATGCCATGTTACGTTGCATACTTTTTTTAATGCATGCCATTACAACTTGGTCATTATAATGACCATGTTGTAACAAGGCATGCCATTACAATGCAAGTTTGAACAACGACTTGCCTCGGGGCGGGATGCTGGATGTTGGAATTTCTTAATTTACTATTCCAACTCTATTCTGTGCAAAAGTAGGGAAGGTGTTGGATTTAAGATCCAACACCTTCTGACCCATAAACAAAGTCGTTGTTTCGACTTGCGTTGTAATGAAATGTATTGTAACAAGGCAGTCGGTGTAATGACCGCGCTGCAATGGCATGCGTTGTGTTGCATGCGGTGTAAACGATGTTTACCATACCAGATATATACTTCGTATACAGAAAATAAACAGTGGAGCCATAGCATTAGCCTCCATTCAAGACAGCATGTCACCATCAGAGACAACTGCGAATATATATGTCATTTTCAAAAGAACTGACATCTGATATATCTGACATGAAAAAGGACAGGAATTCCCTGGCATCCAATCAAGAGCAATGAGTGTGAGAAGTAAGAATTGCCATACAACCACGTATGATGTACATATCAAAGGGGCACAGTGAACAGATGGCATGTGGGACTCTTAGGACTTGTGTTCATCTCTCCACTATCCCACTCATGCTCCAGCACTTCCAGCCCTAGACAAGAACACCTGATATCTGCCTTGAGTTGGAAAAAGTCTCTCTTAAGTTTTCTAGTCTGCACTTGGCAGGGCTGTGCGTTGATTGTCTAAGCACAGCTACAGGGGACCCAACTACTTGGAGTGAGCTTCTTGACCTGTCCTCGTAAGAAGCCTTTGCACAGTTTGGGTCCATCAACTATTGAGGAAGGAGCAGCAGTTGCTGATTGTGTCAGGAGTCTGTGGCAAGTGGCAGTGTGTGGCAAAAAATCAAAGTGGGGAGGGGGACTGTTTCTACTGGAGGGATTCCAATTGAAAAAATTCTGTGGGACACTCAACAGCTATTTTTGGTCAATGGTGTATGTTTTACCATCAAGGTACTAATAGTTGATAGCCTCATCATTGATTCTTATTTCCTCCACCAGGAGGTGAACCATCTGGTCGAGAGATTGTTTGAGATCTAAATGTGGAAACATGATCTAAAATGAGCTCTTATCGAAAAAAAACGTGTGAAAAAAATCTTAGATAAGGTTAAGGTTAAAAATAAAAGGTAGATGTGAAATTTGATTATACGATGTGTCCCTCATATCATGTAAACTGATCATAATAAAAACTGGTCTACATGTTTCAGCCCACCTGCGCCCTCTACGTGTTGTTGGCTTTCATCAGGACCAATAATGTATGGGATCCCTTTTTTTGGGTTTCCCAAGTCAGGTGAAACGCTGTCTCCTGGTTTTTCGCTATATCTTGGTTTGAAAGATAGGAAGAGAATCCTTTTCTCTGCTTTATGTTATGATTAGGGGCCCCATAGGTTTCGGGGAAGAGGCAGTTGCCTCTCTCTTTCAGTGTTGCACGTCCTCTTTTGTCCGGTCTCTCCAGTCATGAATGTTGATTCGATATTGGCAGTGTGTGACAGTACATTGAAAAAGCACCTGCATCATCTTTTAGTGATCAACATGCTTAATTCACTAAGAGCTCTTGCATTGAGAATCCAAACATTGGTTTTCAGCCCAAGAATACACAGAGGGTCTGCCAGAACAATATTAAAAGTAGCAAGGTGTCTCGTGCTTAAAGCTTCAGGGACGTTTCTCCCTACAGTAACCATATTATCTGTACAATAATCTTTAAATATGGCATAGCGTACCTTTGAAGGGAAGGTTGTCGGTATGAGATTCTTCAATAGTGTAGTTTTATGTAGATCATGCTCTGATGAGAATGCTTCACAACAACCAGATGTCAAATATAATAATATTAATAACATGCAGTCCTAGAAGCATACAAATGTAAAAACAAATATGCTCTTGTCAACATTAAATCTTGAGACATGATTCTGCTCATGGCAATTTCCCGCCACTGGAAAGGATTCAGAGAGGCTTTTAATTTGTTCTATACCGTGGATGTCTGAGACAAAAATAAAGAAAATGTATTACAGAGAAATGAGAGAGCTCAGAGTTCTGTCTGAGATTGATGCCTACAGAACATTATTACTTGCCATTCATAAATTTGACTGTGAATCCCGCTGAGATGCTTGGCTGTCGAGCATTTGGCACTGTGTGTGCTGCAGTCTACTGTAGTTGGCAGGTATACTATGGATGTCAGGGGGAGCTGGCTATTCTTGAATCCATTTAACTCATGGAACTAAATTGCTTGAAGCACCATAAAAATATCATTGGGACCATGTGGTTTCTACACTTTCTTTCTTTTTACTACATTACGGTCCCGGATCATTTCCAGCTGCCTCCATTGCTAATAGCTCCTGCAGACGGCTTTTATTGTTCCAACAGTAGCAATGTTCCCTCGGCTATTCTGGTGGCTGTATTTAACTGCCCCCTGTTCCAGAAACACTTCAAAACAGAACATGCTGCTTAATCCCACACGAAAGATGTAAGTCATAATTTACAAGTACACCATGCTTTTGATTCAAGCAAGAAACCAAAGGGCTGAAAGGTAAAACGAAGTCTATTGAGAGCAAGTTAGATTAATGCCACCCTAGTGAAACATCTCTATTTATCATTCTGAAATACAGATAACATGATTTGTTTAATATCACACAACATGTAAAGTAGTGTATTGAAACTCAAAACCACGAGTCCCAACTTCAGTCCGTATTTCGTTTTCGCGTCAGAATTCATGACTTCTAACTCTGCCCATGACTTAACCACTTTCTCGCTCAATCAATAATGAAAGGGGATTACAACTCGAAGGGCCTAATCAGAGTTTGCAGGATGGAAACTCTCTCATCAACATAACGGATATATTACAAGGGCAATTCTCCTTTCATGCCACCAACTAGAGCTTGAACGACAGAATTTGCGACAGAACGTTCATCTATTAGAATCGTGTTTGCACCAAGCATGCAACATAATATGCGAAGAAAGGAGCCTAAATCCCAGTAAAGAAACCACATATTTACGGTGATCTTAAAGATAAGCTGCTGATACAATTTTTAGCCTTGATTATTGATGTCTCATCATAAAACAAGCATTAGAAATGCAATAGGTCTCGTATTTTTTTGAGTTAGAGGTAATGGCATTGTAAATGGCAATGTGTTTTATCCATGTGTTCACCCTGCAAACTCATACACTGCAGTCACTGTCACTCCGCAGTCACTATCACTCTGCAGTCACTCTGCACTCACTCTGCACTCACAGTCACTCTGGCACTCACTCTGCACTCACAGTCACTCTTGGACTCACAGTCACTCTCGCACTCACTCTGTACTCACAGTCACTCTCGCACTCACTCTGCACTCACAGTCACTCTCGCACTCACTCTGCACTCACAGTCACTCTCGCTCTCACTCTGCACTCACTCTGCACTCACTCTGCACTCACAGTCACTCTCGCACTCACTCTGCACTCACTCTGCACTCACAGTCACTCAGGCACTCACTCTGCACTCACAGTCACTCTGCACTCACTCTGCACTCACAGTCACTCTGGCACTCACTCTGCACTAACAGTCACTCTCGCACTCACTCTGCACTCACTCTCTACTCACTCTGCACTCACTCTGCACTCACAGTCACTCTCGCACTCACTCTGCACTTACTGTCACTCTCGCACTCACTCTGCACTCATTGTTACTCTCGCACTCACGCTGCACTCACTCTGCACTCATAGTCACACTCACAGTCACTCTCGCACTCACTCTGCACTCACTCTGCACTCACAGTCACTCTCGCACTCACTCTGCACTCACTCTGCACTCACAGTCACTCTGACACTCAATCTGCACTCACAGTCACTCTGCACTCACTTTGCACTCACAGTCACACTGGCACTCACTCTGCACTCACTCTGCACTCACAGTCACTCTGCACTCCCTCTGCACTCACTGTCACTCTGCACTCACCCTGCACTCACTGTCAATCTGCACTCACTGTCACTCTGGCACTCACTCTGCACTCACTGTCACTCTGGCATTCACTCTGCACTCAGTCACTTTCACACTCACTCTGCACTCACAGTCACTCTCACACTCACTCTGCACTCACTGTCACTCTCGCACTCACTCTGCACTCACCGTCACTCTCGCACTCACTCTGCACTCACTGTCACTCTCGCACTCACGCTGCACTCACTGTCACTGTTATGTTATGTTAAGTGACTCTTATAACGCGCACTGACACCAAAGGTTTCCTGGCGCTCTTTATAACAGGATGGAAAATGAAGAGTTGACACTGACCAGGTTAGCCTAGGGAGGGGAAGAGAAATGTCTTAAGCAGTTTTCTGAAGATAGAAAGGGAAGTGCTTGACTTGATGAAAAGAGGGAGAGAATTCCAAAGGCTAGGGGCCAGATGAGAGAAGCGGCGGCCGCCGTACTTCTTGGTTTTAACTTTGGGAGCAACAAGCATATGAAGGTGAGCAGAACGGAGGTTGCGTGACGGGCGATGTGAAGTAATTAAAGATTGCAAGAATGCAGGACTGGTGCAGTACTGGGCTTTGTAAGTGAGGCAGGCTACCTTAAAGGCTGACCTTAGTCCCATCGGCAGCCAATGAAGTCGATGCAGCAGGGGTTTTGCCGATTGCCATTTAGGGATTTTATAGATGAGGCGGGCCGCCTGGTTCTGAACCACCTGGAGACGATACAACAGGGACTGAGGGAGGCCATGGTAGATGGAATTGGAAAAGTCACTCTCGCTGCACTCAATCTGCACTCAAATTACAACGTATCAAAGCGAGATTTACCTTGGCGAATGTATTCATAGAGTAATATTTCTGTTCTCCTGCACAGTCAAGCGCTCAAGTTTCAAAGCACTCTACGAAATCGGATAGAATGCCTCAACACACGACTGTCCTTCTACACCCCCTCCCGCCAGCTTCGATCTTCCAACCAAGCCCTTGCCACTGTACCTCGCATCAACAAGACCACCATGGGAGGTAGATCCTTCTCCTACCTAGCAGCTAAAACCTGGAACTCACTTCCCACTTACCTTCGCCTTACCCAGAACCACCTAACATTCAGAAAGCAACTTAAAACGTGGATATTTGACAAGTGATTCCCCACCCCTCCTTAAGCGCCTTGAGACCCTCTGGGTATGTAGTGCGCTATATAAATTCTTTGACTTGACTTGACTTGACATGGGAGACCTAACCTAGACAGTCACTGTAACTTACCAGTGTTCAAGATAATGCAATATTGTATTTTGTCCAACAGAGAAGTCCCTATCAAAGTTTATACGTTTGGATAGAATCCGGGAGGTAAGGTGTCAGTAAAAGACTGCAGGCCCACTAAATGGGCAGCCATCCAGTAGCCCGTGCAGAAAACAGGCACCAGAATGCAACACACAGCCTCAAAAATACCCTTGCAGCTAGGGGGAACTGAATGTCTACACTTCAAAACAACACTTGTGCAGGGATGAGGAGGTCTCTAGAACATGAGGTGCTGGTCTAGCCTATATTTTGTAAATTTTGTAAGCTCCTCCCTCACAAGAAGTAGTTTATTTGTTTCTTATATTCAACCAATAAAATCATCGGGAGCTACCTATGTTCTCTTACAATTAATTTATATACTATGGTTTTAATTGATCCGAGGTGTGTCATTTTACATTGCTGATAAGAATGTGGTTCATTCTGCCGCATAATTGTAAAGCTGGTGTTTTACTAACTATGGAATAAAATTGATTAAAACAAGCCAAGTAAAAAGATGTTCCACGAATACAGAAAATACAACCAGACCAGCACTGAGCATCATTTAATGTGCACGAGGCATCCTCCCGGCAGTTGAAAAGGGTGACGAGGCCAGGGTAACATTTGTAGTGAAAATAATCATTATAACAACAATCCAAAAATAAAACACATTGCGTTTGTTGCCATACTTGTACCATTTCTAAGAACAGTAAAGAACAAATACTACTATTGCCCAGTTTAAAGGTGCCCGTTATGAGTGTGACGTGTCCATCTCACGTAAAATACTCTGCGTGTCATTTATACCTCGCAGAACAAATGGCACGTAGAGTGTGTTGCACTTGATGTTATGTTTGGTCAGTTTCTCATCATTCCCGGTTTCGCTAAATAAAGAACCCGGGGAAGATTTTTTTTGCCCAGGATCACACAGTTCAGCCAAGCATCGGAGCCAGGAGTGGAACCCCGTTTTCTTGACTTCACTCAATACTCAAACAAATCGTCCCCATTCATGGAGATAAAAGAAGAGGAGCCGGTGGGCTGGAAGCATCAGCAATGCAGTTAGACGAAACTCGGAGGAGACGCCGGGGCACAAATCGATTTTTATACAAATAAACGGTAAATGATTTACAGCTAGATTCATCATTGTCCCGTTTTGCGAGTCCTTAATAGCGATTATTAAGGATCGTTATTAAGGAATTGCAAAACAGGATTCATGTAGGAATCGCTAAATAAATTGCGATTCCTACACATTCCTTATTTGCGATTAGCAAATTGCTAATCGCAAATAAGGAATAACTCCCCATTCATTCCTGTGGACCCAAAGGCCCATAGGAATGAATGGAGAGTTACTCCTTATTTGCGATTAGCAATTTGCTAATCGCAAACAAGGATGCGATTTCAAGAGTGCCAGGGGTGTCCAGAGGACACCCTGTAGCACCCCTGAAATGTAAATTTAGACTTATGTTGCGCACACACATGTCCAAAGGACATGTGTGAGTGTAACATACAACTGAGAAAAATGCACAAAAGTGCATTTTTCTCAGTTTTCGCTATTTACCACGAATTCAGACTTTGCGGTAAATAGCGGCAGAAAATAGCAAAATCTAAATTTTTTAATGGTTCATGAATAGCATTTAAGGAATCTCAAATTGAGATTCCTTAAATGCGATCGCAATTTGAAAAATCGCAATTTTTTGCGATTTTTCAAATTGCGAGTTCATGACCCATTGATGAATTCCAAATGCCATTTTTGCGGGCGCAAACGTCCGAATTCAGCGATTCGCACCGTTTGCGCCCGCAGAAATGCTTGATGAATCTAGCTGATAGCTTGGTGCGACAGTCTGCGCTGTGTACCTGGAGGCCGGCACTTTTGTTTAGAAAAAAACTAACTTTTCTCACCAGTTACGAAGTGAGTGCCAGATTTCTGCAAGTGCCATTCTATAAAAGTTTATAAACTTTCCGATCTTTGACAAACTTCCCTGTGTTGGCATGTTTAACCGACTTTCAGATAAGAAGGCAGCTCTTCGGGACGGGCTGCATGGTTTAAAGATTTAAAGGGCGTGCTCGAAATGCAAATAACGTACACCACCACAGCTCATAATCGAACGCACGTGTGCAAACCGCATCTAGCCCTCTCTGCCTATACGTGATACCCCGTTAACGCCTTTGCTAGCTATTCAGGGCACCACTACGCATGCGCAAGAAACCTTCGTTTGCTTCATTCACTGCCCCAATACTCTTTATTTCAGTTTTATTTTATAGCAACAAAAAAAAATGAAATTGACGTGCTATATATGTAACGCAATGATTGTATACATCTGTACCAAGTTACTCGCAGAAAGTATTTTGTACACATATCAGGATTAAGGATGTATATTTAAAGAGGCGCGGACAGGAAGAGCTCCTTGAAATGGATTACAAAAAAAAAACGTCCGCCCAGCATCTGTCTTCAATTACCGCGGCCCCTGACAGCTGGTAATTGAAGAAATATGGCCTTCTCGTGCGCGTGACCGAACACAATATGCCATATGGCTTAATTTTTGCTCTCTTCTAAAAATCACACATGCGAGGCCCAATTGCCATGCAGCTGGCAAAAAGAAGGAGGAAAAATCACGAGCAGCCATGAATCTTTTAGGTAGCTTTTTGGAGATGCTAACTACAGGACTCTTGGGCTCCGCCCACACTGCAACGCAGTGTGATGTAGGCCCGAGCCCTAAAAATCAGTGAAAACTAATGCATCAATTCTTCTGTGGCACTATGTTCAAACGCATAGGTTGCAATTACATGCTTCACAGGAGCTGCATTGCAGAATTTTCTGGTAATCTAATTTATGGACTTTTGTTCAACTCTGCATCATTATGAAATCATCTCCAGTATGCATCTCCAGGATATGCAGTGGTAATACCTGAAGACATATCTGTATTATCACATATTTCCCAGTAATTCCAGAGAAATGCCTGTGTCAAAGGCTACATGCTTACTTGTTAGCCATGTCTGGGTCACTGCTGACCGAGGGAAGAGCCACTGCTTATGAAAGCCACAATATCACCACACATCGGAATATGTAGTAGGCAAGTTCTCTTGAGAAACTGACACCGTCTTGGGAGGAAACAGACAAATGCGTCAAAAACCACCTTTCTTGATGAAGTCTTAAAAGATTGAGAAGCCAGGAATATAAAAACCAACAGTGGAAGTGAAGAGTCAGGATCAGCAATCGGAGGGAGCAAGGAAACAAGGAAGGAGCAAAGTTTTGTTGTGATGCAATCTCCAACCAGACTGAATGTCTTCTATGGTAACAGCACATAAAAATGACGTTGCATCAAACACCACATGGCAGGAACATAAGGGACTTGGAAAATGTAGGAACCATGGAAGAAACAGGCATGATGGAAAAGAAAAGGAAGTGAGAACAAAAATCTCAAACTAAAAATCTCAAACTGGTCAGCTTCAAAAGGTAGTTGATTGCCATTTTGATGTTGGAGGAGCATAGAACAGCCACCAGGAGCTCATGAAAAGGTAACCCCAGATGAATGACCCTCACTGCCTGCAGCTGAGCTGGGGAGATCGAGGAAGAGTCTGGCTGAGGTGTTCTGTATCGTCTGTAGTCATTGAGGTGGGTGGTGGTTCCGGCATGGAGTGCACTGCCATAGTCCAGTCAGCTGGTGACAAGGGCTTGAGTAACTGTTTTCCTGGTGCTTGTGGGGATCCACCTGACAATCTTGCAAAGCATGCAGAGGATGTGAAAGCGGGAGGAGGCCACTCCATCTACCTGGTGCTTCATGGAGAGATCGCTGCCCAGGATGATGCTGAGGTTGCGGGCGTCATCGGTGGGGGTAGAGGAGGGTCCAAGTGCAGGAGGCCACGATGTGCCCTTCATGGGGTGGTGTTCTTTCCGAAGAGAGCTTCTGTCTTGTTAGTGTTCAGCTTCAGGCAAGATATGTAAACTTAGATTAACACAGAGGCAGAACTAATAAATAACTTTGAAGCATATGAAGAGTTACATAAAAAGGCAGTCAAGGTAAAAAAAAAAAAAAAAATAAAGCCACAGAAATATCATAAATTGACAAAGCAAGACTTGCAGATTTACAGAGAAGGCTATTGTACTAATGTGACATAACTGATAGAAAGATGTCAACAAGGCCAGATAGTAAGACAGAGAGAGCAAGCTAGACCTAAACATCAACAGACATCACAATACAACTGAAATGATGATATAAAAAAACTGAGGGGCCTAATTAAACTCAGGTGGAGAGGATACTCTTTTCCAATAGTGACTGCGTACCCTCTCCGTCAAACTGAGAGTCCTCATTTAGAGGCAGGCGGATCTTCAGTATGCTGACATTGGATGTTACTTCTAACATAAACCTCAGATGACCCAACAGAGTATGAACTTTCTGAGGCCTGGTCATGTGTCCTCCCATCCAATTTAGAGCAAGCGAACACATTGCCAGTTCTCACTATTCAACGCCACCAGGTAAAACCTGGAAGTGATGGGCAGTGAAAACTGCAAATAGCCCACTCACCATGCAAAATAAATTCTATGGTGAGAGGGCATTGTTTTTTTAAATATCCAAAACAAAATCCCACTTTTGGCTTTTGTTTAGGAAAATACAAACAAACTTTGCGAGTGTGCCATGGAGCTGTCCATCAAACTTACAATGCAATGACATAAACAGCTATGATGTTGGTCCTGCCAATGTCATTGATTTCCACTGGGTCAGTGGATATCTCAGAATTTCGCAGTACATTACTCGATCGCCCTGATAGAGTAGACACCCATCCTCAAAACTGTAAATCATTCCATACATGCCTTTAGAACGAAATAATTTAGAGGCCTAGTAAGAAAAGGAAAATATACACGTGTAGATTTACTCGTGTGTATATTTACTAGGCTTGGGCAGAAAACTTTACTCCGCTCGCAGGGTTTTACTTCAAGAACTTCACGCTCCATGTTTAATGTAGAGTTCGCGCTAACTCCTGCCATCCGGCGGGTAGAGTAATTTTTTTTTCTTGTGGTATGTGCAAGACTTCTTTGGGTGTGCGCTGGTGAGCGCTATGCGACTTGGCAGCTGCTAGGGCAACATAAGGGAAGTGCCACAGAGACTCCAACTTCATGTTCCTGTCCAGCAGGCTCCTCCCAGTGCTTTGTCCAGCTCCTGATCACTTTTCATTTGGATGTGGAGGTGCATAAATGCCATTGGATTTAACTAATTTGTTTTTGAATTATCACAAGTTCAAAAACTCTTTCATAAGGGTGTTTGTTGTTTGATAAAGGGCATGCAACAGCATTTACTTGTACTTTTATTCTATTTTTAGGTCGTGCCTAGGCAGCACATGCACTGCTTTGTGAGTTATATTGTGTTGGGTATGTGGGATTTATTTCCACCCCTCGCTGGTGATTCGTTCACATGTGAGTCATTCAAAAAAGCTTGCTTTTGTTTGGGTTATGGCATTTATTTGTCCCACATTTCGAGGTCTTGTCCTCCCATGGAGTATTGGCCTATTACATGTATCCTTTCTTTAAAGGCTTTTACCTTTGTGTTTGTGCCCTATTTTATTTTTGTGTAGGTTGCACCATTTTGTAAAAGTGTTCATTTTTGTTCTCTGTTGTTACATAACCCTATGCGCGTTGTGCGCGATGCATTATACGCTAGTGCCACAGTTTTGACTAACATATAGTATAGCGTGCAATTTAGTATATAAAATCCTTTGTTATGTTTTATTTAAAAATACTTTCATGCACCAATTCAAAGCCTATTAGATGAAGACAAACATTTTGCTAATGTGCACTTTTTATTTAAAACAAAGTTTACGTGCTGATTCAAAGCCTATTACCGGATGACAAACATTATTTGTTAACTCTTCACATTTTGTAAATGTGGACACTCTTCGCGTCATGTTTTTTTTCATTGCAGACTCCATTTTTTGCCTTGTAATGTTCCTTTATGTTTGTGTTTGTTTAATGTGTTTGCATGCTCTTATTCCAGCTGCAAGATTGTACTTATTTTAATTAGGAGTGGGTTGAATTTATATTTTTTGCTTTCTATTTGTGCATTCTTATTGATGTGCCGGCCTGACAAATTTTGCACAGGATTCAGAATGAGCCCCATTCTATATTCCTTCTGTATGACAATGTCACAAAACACAGTTGTGTTTGCCTATTGGGGTAGGAAATGGTCCCCTACATGGACTGGGAAATTATAAGTCCTCTATACGATGCTGCTAGCTGCTCCTCTGGTCCTGTCAGTATTTCCTCATTCTAAGTCCTCTAGGCAGTTCTGCTAGCTGCTTCTCTGGTCCCAGGGATAATTCCTCAACCTTAGTCCTCTAAACAGTGCTACTAGCTGCTACTCTGGTCCTGCCAGCAATTGCTCATTCTAGGTCCTCTAGGCAGTACTGCAGTTGTTTCTCTGGTTGTAGTAGTAATTACTCAGTCTAAGTCCTCTGGGCAGTGCTGCTAGCTGCTTCTCTGGTCCCAGTGGTAATTCCATGTTCTAAGTCCTCTGGACAGTGCTGCTAGCTGCTTCTCTGGTCCCAGTGGCAATTCCTCATTCCTAGTCCTCTAGGCAGTGCTGCTAGCTGCTTCTCTGATCCTGCCGGTAATTCCTCCTTCTAAGTCCTCTAGACAGTGCTGCAAGCTACTATTCTGGTCCTGTTGGCAATTCCTCATCCTAAGTTATCTAGGCAGTGCTGCAGCTGTGTCTCTGTTCCCAGTGGTAATTCATCATTCTTAGTCTTCTAGGCAGTGTTGTTAGCTGCTTATCAGGTTCCAGTGGTAATTATTAATATTAAGTCCTCTAGACAGTGCTCCTAGCTGCTTCTCTGGTTCTAGTGGTAATGCCCAATTCTTAATTATCTAGGCAGTGCTGCAGGTCTGTCTCTGATTGCAGTTGTAATTCCTCAGTCATAGTCCACTAGCCAGGTCTGCTTTCTGGTTTACTGGTCCTAGTAATAATTCCTCATTCTAGGTCCTCTAGACAGTGCTCCAGCTGCTTCTCTGGTATCAGTGGTAATTCAGTTTAGAGGAAGCGGTATGCAGTTCCTATGGAGGGGAGGAGGTAGAGGCTAGGTCGGTAAGTACCCTCACCCTAAGGTGGAGATGGGGTGTCTCCCAATTTGGGAAATAGGGCCCTCACACACCCGGTTGGGTGTCATGCTTCATCATACGGCTTGCTCCTCGTCAGGCCGGCGCTGCAATGCCTAACGGGCACCCTATGAGGGGCTCTTTGTTGGAGATCATTTTCCCAAGCCATTTGGTGTGGTGCAGGTGTGGGGGCTTGTGGTGCAAATGTAGACAGGTATTTGAAGGGATGGTGTAGGAAGGAATAAAATGGGGTGAAGTGGTGCTCGAAAATCAATCTAATCTGTGAACTCACTGGTCCCAATTAAAAACAACAACGGTGTCACCGCTGATATAATGGTCAGAGGCAGTTACAAGTTGTTGGGCATTATGTTTCTAGCCTTGTGCGTCAGGGATCAAGTGGTGATTCGTCAACCCCAAAAGGGGTAAATTACACTATCTACACAGTGGTCAGTTCAGTGATGCTCTCAAGGGTTAACCAAGCACTCAGAAACTTAGCATTGAGTTACCTTTTTATGAGATGGACAGACCTACAGAAATAATAGGACAAAAAAATCACAATAACATAAATCATAATTGATCAAATGAAAATAGTCAAAGCAGCCTCTTAAGTAAAAACATGCCAAATCTCATTCATGTGTAGTTAGTGTAAATAAAACAGTGATTTAGCTGGGTGAAAATAAAGAAGCAAAACTCGACATAGGTGAAAGACAATAAGGTACTGACGTGAGTATGGTGGAAAACTAACCACTGTCAAATTACTGCAGCATAAAACTCACTCGATATGGGTGGTAAAAAGACTCAGTTGAGTTACAGGCAGGAGGTGTACGTTACAATAGTTAATGTCCTAATGATTGAAAAGCAAAGATATGATTCCAAAAATCGGTAACGGCCAGAGAGATGAGCTACAATGGACGCACACCACTGTGCAGCGTCCACAGGAAAGAAATTGTACTTACAGTACAGTTGGAATCCATTGCCGTGATCCTACCCCTCACTCCGCCTGTTCGGAAGAGTGAGGGGGTGTGCGCAGGTCTGGCAAATGTACCCGGAGAGCTGCTGGATCCACAGTGATTGCCGGAAGCGTCCAAGTTGTGTCTGGAGGGACGTGCTGTGTGTCACTAGTATTACTCGTGGGTGCTCGGTTTAGGAGGGTTGTAATTCCTCATTTTTAGTATTGTAGGCAGTGCTGCTAACTGCTCCCCTGGTCCAGTCAGTAAATCCTCATTCTAAGTCTTTTAGACAGTCCTGCTAGCTGCTTCTCTGGTCCCATCAGCAATTCCTCGTTCTAAATTCTCTAGGCAGTGATGCTAGCTGCTTCTTTGGTCCCAGTAGTAATTCCTCATTCTAGGTCCTC
Organism: Lissotriton vulgaris; assembly: GCF_964263255.1. Lineage (NCBI taxonomy): Eukaryota > Metazoa > Chordata > Amphibia > Caudata > Salamandridae > Lissotriton > Lissotriton vulgaris. The sequence goes on along the minus strand of NC_141695.1, from coordinate 741,847,104 downwards.
TAGGCAGTGTTGCTAGCTACTTCTCTGGTCTCATCAATGATTCCTCATCCTACATCCTCTAGGGAGTGCTGCAGTTGCTTCTCTGATCCCATTGGGAATTCTTACATATTAAGTCCTCTATGCAGTGCTGCAGATGTAGCTCTGTTCACAGTGGTAATTCTTTATTCTAAGTCCTCTAGCCAGTGCTGCTAGCTGCTTCTCTGGTCCTGGTGGCATTTACTCCTTCTAAGTCCTCTAGACAGTGCTGCCTGCTGCTTCTCTGGTCCTAGTGGTAATTCCCCATTCCTAGTTCTCTAGGCAGTGCCACATGTGTGTCTCTGTTCCAAGTTGTAATTCCTAATTCATAGTCTTCTAGACAGTACTGCTTGCTGTTTTTTTAGTCCCAGTATTAATTCCTCATTCTTAGTGCTCTAGGCAGTGCTGCTAGCTACTACGCTGGTCTCAACAGTAATTCCTCATTCTAAGTCCTCTAGACAGTGCTGCAGCTGCTTCTCTGGTCCTTCAGTAATTCCCACATGTTAAGACCTACAAGTAGTGCTGCAGCTGCTTCTTTGGTCCTGTCAGTAATTTCTCATTCTAAATCCTACAGACAGTGCTGCTAGCTGCCTCTCTGGTCCATTGGGTAATTCTTCATTCTAAGCCCTATAGACATTGTTGCTACCTGCTTCTTTGCTCTCATAGGTAATTCCTCATTCTAGGTCCTCTAGACAGTGTTGAAGCTGCTTTTGTAGTCCCAGTGGTAATTCATCATTCTAAGTTCTCTAGGCAGTGCTGCAGCTTTGTTTCTCGCCCGCCCCAGTGGTAATTCCTCATTCTTAGTCCTATAGACTCTTGTAGTAAAACCAATTTAATTTTAAATGCCAATAGCTCTAACTTTCACAAATGCGAGAATGATTGCATTGTGAAGGCTTGTTACAATTTATTGTAGTGGGTGGCCTGCAGTTTTAGTAGGGGCCTTGTTTTTTTCATTAAATTTTTCATCCTTTGTAAAGGAAAAACGCTGCACAGGTCAGTATATTTTTTCAATGTTTGTTAATTTTGCAATACTTATTTAATTTACCATGTGGCCTAGCCTGCCAATGAGCCATCCAGCCAGTAGGCCCAGGCCAGTAATAGTCATGGGTGCATGAAACAACTGTTTCTATGGTATGTGTTGTGTTAAAACATCATGTAGGGCTGGGATGGCATTGGATTAAATTAGTTGTGTCTTTTGAATTTCACTTTTATTTCAGCAAAAAGTGTATAGGCTGGGTAACATGTGATGCCTTGGGAGGATGTGAGATGTAACATTTTTACAGCTCAGTTAATTGCGTTTTTGTACATTGCTGAATTAATGGTAGTGCAGTGTTTTCTTCACTGTTATCAATGTCTCCTTTGTCTGGCCAGTGTGTGTGTGTGTGTGTGTCTGTGTGTGTGTGTTTGCCATAGGCCATCATTTGTTTTTGTTCTCAATGCCATGTGGCTAGGGGTAATTTTGTATAGTCAGTGCCCATATGCCTGCATGCGTTCTTTGCTTTCTATGCCTCCTTGCTCCTTGTTGGACCATGTGGCTGGCGACCATTTTGTGTAGCCAGTGTCCTTTTGCATTAGGTTGTGGCCATGCCTCCTTGCTTGCTGTTTGACCTTGTGGTCAGTAGCCATTTTGAGGAGGCAGCCAGTGCGTTTTTGCCATAGGCCTGCATGTTTTCTGTGTTGTGGCCTTGCCTCAATGCTTGCTGTTGTTGCTTGACCATGTGGCCAGTGGCAATTTTGTATAGCCTAGCCAGCCAGTGTGCTTTTGCTGTAGGCCTGAATGTGATCCTTGTTGTGGTCCTGCCTCCCTCTTTGCATACTCCAGTCCAGTTTTTTTGACTCACCGCATGCCTGCCGACAGTCCAGACATTCTGGTTTTGTTCTCAAGCGGTAGCAGCAAGCTACGATGGCTATGGTGACGGGGAGCGGGAGACAACCACAGCAGAAGAACGAGCTGGGAGAGAGGCGGTTCTTGGGGGCTCCGCTCCAGCGGCCCAGCGGCTTGGACGGCAGGCGGCTGACTGCAGGCGTTAGACTGCGGGAGGACTGCTGGAAGGTACCTGGGCACCAGGGCTAGTCGGCTGGCATGAGGTGCGAGGCGTGAGGCTGGGGAGATCCATAGATCTTGTGAAAGATCTTGATATCTTGAGGTGGGCGGCACTGGTGGCATCAGCCTGGTGTGGCCTTCCTTCCTCCCCTTTTGCTTTGCCTTTGCCTTCCTTCCCCCTGTGGATAGCTGATCCAATCCAGCCTCCGCCGCTTCCGCCTCAGCACTCGCTTGCTGCGCTGCTGCTGCCACTCTCAAAACACTATAATATCAAAACAGAGGAGTGAAGGGCTATTACTACTTGGTCATAAGTAGAAGGTCCAGCTACAGCGTGCCCTCAAGGGATACGTATATGCAAAGATTGCCGTACTGTTCCTAAGGGAAAAGAAGATGAATACAGTGATGCGAATGATAATGGAAGGGTAGCTCGAGGTTAACCCTGGGGATTCATTTTGTTGGATTTAATGCCCTCACACACCCTTTCAGGTGTCATGCTTCATCATTTGGGCCTGCTCCTCGTTGGGTCGGCAGTGCAATACCCAACGGGCAACACCTCATAGAGGGGCTCTTTTGCGGAGATCTTTTACCAACAGCCATATGGATGAATTGCGGGTATGGGGCCAGAATAGAAGGTAGACGTTGAGGAGTGAGTTAAAATAAAGCTAGGGGTGCCGGGAATGATTTATTCGGAAGGTCCGCTGCTTTAATTAAAACGGGTTTCTAGAGGAGAGTGCTGGGGAGATCCATAGATCTTGTGATAGATCTTGATATCTTGAGGTGGGCGGCACTGGTGGCATCAGCCTGGTGTGGCCTTCCTTCCTCCCCTTTTGCTTTGCCTTTGCCTTCCTTCCCCCTGTGGCTAGCTGATCCAATCCAGCCTCCTCTGCTTCCGCCTCAGCACTCGCTTGCTGCCGCTGCTGCTGCCGCTGCTGCTGCCACTCTCAAAACACTGCCTACACCGCAATTTTTCTGCTCGGCTCTGCTCTGGCTCTTGCTCTTGCTGCCACTTTGCCTCCAAGGCTGCTTATGCGTTGTTCCTACCGTTATAGCTCAACCCCCCTGCTTTCATGAGCGAATAGTGGGGGTGTGGTGGTAGCTGCAGCGGCGGATACAGCGGATGCAGTGGCGGTTGTAGTTGAAGGGCGGTGACCTATGCTCTAGGCAGTTGAGTGTCAAGCATTGAGCAGCAGAGCGGCAGGCTTATCAAGGTGTGGGAGTGTGTGCTCTGGATCTAGGCCCCCAGCATCAGCATCAGCATCTGTGCACCGGGCCAGTATACAGAGCAAGCAAAGGTGTGAGGTGAGAGTTGGAGCATGAGGAAATTAGAAGTGAGCACGGTGAGCATGGTGAACCCGCTCCAGCCCCAAAAAGAACTGCACCTTGCCTTCTCACCACCCAGCGCTGGGAGTCCAGCATATAGCACTTATAGCACTCAGTACACAGTACACAGTAACAGCAGAAGTAAGCGGAGATAAGGAGGAATAAGGAATAAGGAGAGGTGTGGAGATGAACGGAGGAGAGCTGCGAAATCCTGAGCACTGTACCTGCTTTCAGCAACAGCTGAACACCCTTCAAGAGGGAAGGAGGGTAGCAGTATAAGATGTGCAAATAAAGTAATACGCTCAGCGAGAATAAGAGGAGTGCGGTAGGTAGTACGGAAGAAGCAAAAATTGCAAACCAGGTCGGCCTCTGCTGACGAGGACAATGATATCCGCTATGTTGCAAAGGGGGCTTTAATGGAGAAGTCTGGCATGGAGGAGACAGGTATAATAGCACAGTGCTTTGATAGAACTACAAATTGTGAACAAATAAAAAGGGTAGGGAAGACAGACTTTTTGAAGAACCCGGTTGATATACTGCTCACTTATCGGAAAGACTTGCATAGTAGAGAGCTACAAAGCCCGATTCAACCACAGGCAACGGGGCCTTCCAAGTCGGCCCCCAATAAAATCGTGAGCAAAAAAGTGGAATTGAAATCTTGCTCTCTCATGGGGGGGGTTAAACATAAAAATAAACGCTAAATAACCCTTGTTTAACTGGGAAACCTGGCATCTAAGTAGTGGCCGGCTGTATGAGAAGGAAAGTTCCGTTATAGTGGCCCAGCAAGCGGAGTTCGCCAGTCATTCAGGAAGTGGGCATTCACTGCGATCCACAAACGAACTTGGAGCCGCCCAATAGTAGTAAGGCGCAAGTAGGGCATGAGGAACTAATGACTCAGAAAAAAGAAATCCAGATTCAAGTCGAGGTGCACCAACAAGTAGACAACGAGATGGTATATGTGGTTAATTTAGACAAATTAGACGACTTAGAAGGAATTGATCCTGTTCAGAAATTAAAATTGGAAATGGAATTAACGGAGGTATTGGATACCTTTGAGGCTATTGCAGTACCTATGGTGATAGAGGTGCCTCCAGAAAAAGTATATGACTCATTGGATTATCTAATTTGTGAACCACCCCATGACCAATTTCAGAGAAAGGATGACCATGGAGATAATACAACACCAGTAAAATTAGAAGCTCAATCAGAAATTAAACATGAGTTACCACAGAGAGAGGACAGGGTTGAGGTAAATAAACTTCCAGGGGCTCAAATTGGTGGGTCCCCGGTAATGTGCTCTCCAGCTGATGATATCCAAGTTGAATCTCCAAGTAGAGAATCACTGGGGGGAAAAGCCATGAATAACAACACTTGGGGATTTTACTTAATTCATTTCAATCAGTGGTCAATGCATTGACATATCAATCAAGTAAATTGGATAGCCAGGTGGAACTTTTAAATACATTGGTGTTATATATTACAGCGATTGATTAGAAATTGGGGTATTGAATCAGCTGATCCTAAGGGCGCAGGTAGAAGTGCAGGTGAAGGAATCAGCTGATCCTAAGGGTACAGGTAGAAGCGCAGGTGAAGGTATTGCCCGATAATACTTGTGAATGTAGCCCAGTATTGGAGAAACTGTCCTCGTTTTCTGGGATGATGAAACAGGTTCTGACAGAAATAAAGGGGCAATTACAATCTGCTAAAGAAGGGATGAGCCCAGTGGGTCAAAGAGTTAACAACAATGAGAAAGCAGAGGGAAATAAACCTGCCTGAGTCAGAAAACTGGTGAAGGGGAGCCTTGGGGGAGACATTTCAAGTTTGGAGAAGACACAGCTGAGGAACAATTTAGACATAATACAGGGGAGTTATCCAGAAAAAAACTTAGACAAACCCATTGCCATACATGAAAAGCTTTTAAGTGATCGTCTAGCATACCAAATAGGAATGGGCCTGTTGAGCAGGGAGCCCTAGAACCATCAGCATAAGGGGAAGCAGTCAAGATATTTAAGCTCTCAAAGAGACAGAGAAAAAGACTTAGGAAAAGCCACAATAAAAAAGAGGTGGAGAAGAGTCCAGGTCTCCAAGGGAAGGTGTATCCTATATTTTGCCCAAAATTAGGAAAACAAGTGGCACCTCCGGAACAAGAAAAGAGTGATGGCAAGGTAAGGGAAAATAATGTGGAGAAGGAAAATGAGAATATACCAGCGAGTGCAAAAGGGAAAAGGATGAAGAGAACCAACAGGTATTAGACCAGGCCAAAACAGTAAAAGATGAACATATAAACCAAATTAAAACAGTTAAGATGGAGAAGCCCTTGGAAACATTACTCAAAGCTCCGGAAGTGGAGAAAGGTTGGGAGGAGAAAGATGTAAAGGAGAACAGAATGCAACAAGTATGTGAACAATCACTAAGGAATGATTATGAGCCCCAAGGGGAGCAGATGCAACAACCGCAGGATGAACGTCAAGTGGGAAAGATCTACCAAAATTAAATAGGTCAGGTTAAGAATATTCAGCATGAAATAGTCTGCACGATTCAGCAGGGTCAAAAAGACAGGTCAATTCGGCGCAGCTCGCCTAGTATTCATTGTAAAATGATATTTGTACCAAAATATAAATCTAGGGGTCACTTTGATCGAATAAATAGAGGGCCTATGATTCGAATGACCAAGGAAATAGAGGCTTTACAACAATTAGAGTCCACGGATATACATTCAGTTACATGTGTAAGTAAGCTAATGTGGGGAGGTGAGGAACAGCTGGAATCAACAATGATCACATGGGCAACTGCTGAGGTAGCAGACCAACTATTGGGCGGAAAAAGAGAAATTTGAAACATGGGGTATTGAGATGATAAGGGAAACGGAGGAACCCTATCCCCAGTTTCTAAAACCGAAGGGTGATGCAGCAAGTGGTAGGGGAAGACAGAAACTAACGAAACGCCCACAAATGGGCAATAAATATCAGAAATAAGGTATAACGACGATCCTCAAAGGGCAAGGAGTAGCTCAATTACCACTTAAAGGGACAATATAACCCTTCAGGCAGATAACCACATGGACACCAAGGGGAGCAAAACACTTAACTAGAAGTTGGACTGGTCCTGGCTCTCAAGTGCCTTGAATATCAGGACAGACAAAGACTTAAGATACTGACAGGATAAAAAACGTTTCATTGACCACAGAAATAAAGGTGACACCAGCTCATATATAATGTCCGGTCTGGCAACAAATGTAGACATCTGCTCATGAAACATAGAGGGTCTTGCAGCAAAGCAGCAAAGGTGGATGATCATGAATTTATAACATATATTGAAAGGTTTCAGATAATCCTCTTTCAAAAAACATGGGCACAGAAGGAAATTAAGTTACCAACATACCTATGCTTCAGCAAGCTAGCAATTAAAACAAAATTGAAGGGGCGAGCTGCAGGAGGTTTGGCCTTATATGTTACAGTGGCTTTAAAAATAAAGATCTAAGAAGTGGAAATTGACCATTCGAACATGCAAGCAATTAAGGTCTGGCCTTAAAGCATAGGAAACTCCTTTGATGATAATAAATGTATGTATACATCCCCTTGGCAGCAAGAAAGAAAGAAACAATAGATAAAATATGGAGCCATATTGTCAACACTAAGCATGACAAATCCAGTTCCTTTGATCATCTTGACAGGGGATTTTAACATGAATTTCTTCCAGGTGGTGCCTAGGGATCAAATATTGGAGGTGATTGATCAGATTTGGCATATCCCGGCAACCAATGCAATTAAACAATGATATGACAGAATGGGCAAAGAAATGGTGAGAAATCTGGAGCATCACGGTCTTCGAGTTTTGAATGGCCGAGCGAATCTGGACATTCCAGCTCAGGTGACCCATTTCATGGCACAATCTTAAGCTTTTATTGATTACACCTTAGTGACCCTCCCATGATACCAATCAATAATAATCTGGGAAATCAACCTGAAAGTGATCACCAGCCACAAATGATCAGCCTCAATCTACATATTACCCGACACAAACAAAGCGCCCCGGAGTTAGGGGAGCCTATTGGTCTGAACTATAGAAAGTTAAGCTGGACAGTAAATAATATACAAAATATCAAATAGCAAGCAAGAGACCACTGGGAAGAAGAGTTAAATAGAATAGATCAAAATCCCTTGACCCTTTGGGAGCAGTTCATAATTAACCTAGTAGGGAAAAATGCGTGTGTTCAAAAGGCTTAATAACAATGGCTACAACTTTTCCCCCAAAAATGACTGTTCAACTTAAGATAGCGAAAAGGAAATTGAACAATGCCCTGAGGGTCCTAAGAAATCAAGCATCTTCCAATGTCAGGAGTAAGATAATATCAAAACTGAGGTCACTCAAAACGAACTTGATCTGTTCTGGAGTAAAATCAATTATGCAGCAAAACGTAAAGATGCATGTGAGTTTTGGAGACTGGTTAATCAAGCCAACGGTAGGAAACAACAACAAGTGGCTACAAATATATCAGAAGAAGTCTGGGAGAAGCATTTGGGATCTTTGACAGGTTGCACAAGAAATATAATAAAGGCAACAGAAGTAAGTTCAGGGGAAAATACAAGGGACAATGATAATGTAAGGGAAAACAGCCAGGTAATGATCCAACAGACAACAGTGGAACACAGACGGAGTAGTGCTCCTGGGACAAATGGCCTTCCTCAAGCACTATTAAAAGTAAGCCCACAATATTGGGCAAAGAAACTGTCAAACGTATTCAATCATGTTTTAATGAAGGAAGAAGTCCCAGATAAATGGAGGGGTTCAATTTTGGCGCCGATTTACAAAGCTGGTCAAGTCTCGGATCCTGCTAATTATAGACTTATAGCTTTAATGGATTGTAAAGCAAAGTTTTTTGCTAAGTGTTTCCTAATAGAACTAAAGGCTTGGGTTGATGCCAGTAATTTACTTCCAAAAAAACAAACAGGGTTTATTAAAGGCATGGGGACGATTATTAATATCCAAATGTTAGTTCCTATAATGGAAATGACCAGGCGCCGCAAGATGAACCTTCATTTGTGTTTTATTGACTTTAGCTCAGCTTTTGACACTGTGCATAGAAATATTCTTTGGTACAAATTATCGAAAATGGGAATCTCACCGAGTCTGTTGAAAGTGATACAATTGTTATATACCAATACTTGGACGAGAGTAAGGTTAGGACAAGGCACAGTCCTGTAAAAAAAATTTAGATAACAGACGGGTTGAAGCAAGGGTGTGTTTTGGCCCCAACCTTATTTAACTTGTATTTAGCTGGTATTTCATCAAGGCTTAGTGAAATTAACTCTCACACCCTGACTGTGGCAAGTTTTAAAGTTTCACATTTACTGTATGCCGATGATATTGTTTTAATAAGTTACACCAAGGTGGTATTGCAGAGATTAATTAATGAAAGTGCACATTACACCTCTACTCATGGGCTAAAGATTACCTTAAAAAAGACAAAAACAATGTTGGTGACCAAAATTGTGAATGGAAGGTTCTGTTTTCAAATCGGTCACTGAATATAGATATCTGGGAGTTATAATAGATGCTAGGGGCATGGGCAAAAATCAGTGCGCTGCACTACAGAGAAGAAATAACTCATTAATTGCAGCATTTTCCATACTCCAGAATAACTTAGAAGGGCTTTCCCTTAATCCATTATTACAAATTATGTCAGTTAAACATGTTCCAACTCTCGCATATGGAGCAGAGACTTTAGGAGGATGTGCTGACAACACCATAGATAAGCTAGTGACAGGGACCTACCGACGCCTGTTTAATCTTTCTCAACAAACTCCACCAGCACAAATCTGACTAATCGACAGAACCTAAATAGTTTAGGAGCATATTTAAAATACTGCCATGAAATTAGAAGGGATAATAATTCCTTGCTTATGAGATTGGTCTGGGAGGCAATATGTGATAATAAACATAAGCAGGCTCATGAATATTTTAAACTGGCAATAGACACGTTCAAGGCAGAACAACAGGTGGCTTTTAACAAAGTTATAAATGGGTGCAGTAAAAAATTGTCATCATTATGGGATAAAGCAGTACTGGCAAAGAGATCACATGTGTGGTCAGTTATTACTTCGTACGGTATGTTAAAACCTCAGAGCTATCTAGGAGACTCAAATAGTCAAAGGGCAAAGCTGAAGCTTATGAGTCTCTGATTTGGAAATAGCCAATTTCTTGGAGACGCCCCTGCATGGAAAATGATGAGTAGTGAGAGGATGTGTCGCATCTGTCACCATAAGAGAGAAGATATTTGCCATATCATCTGTAGCTGCCCTGCTTTAATAGACCAACGTAGGAGGCTGTTAAGGTCATACTTTAATAGTCAAATGATATGAACATGTCGACAAACAGTCATAGCTACTCTACAAAGAGAAAGTTTGCAATTAACGGGCAGACTTCTGAAGTTTATAGAAATAGTGGAGAAGAAACTGCTTAACTGTGAACAATGAGGATTGTTTTATATATTCTTGGTTTTATAAATTGATGAAAAGTATCTTTTTATTATGTTGTCTTAATAATGTATGACATGTAAGAAGAACTGTACAAAGGTGTTTTAATTGTAAGTTTTCATTAACTGAACAATACATTTTTCATTCATTCTTTGCTTACTGTTGTTGTTTGACCATGTGGTCGGTGGCCCTTTTCGGGCGGTCCCATTTCCCGATAGGGTGGTGGGCGGACAAAGTCCGTCCGCCATCCTAATGACCCCCATAGTTTGCTTTTGCCATAGGTCTGCATGTGTTCTTCGTTATGGCCGGTGGCCACTTTGTGTAGCCTAGCCAGCCAGTGCGCTTTTGCCATGGGCCTGCATGTGTTCTTTTTTGTGGCCATGCCTCCTTATTTGCTGTTGTTGTTCGAGCATGTGGCCAGTGGCCATTTTGTGTAGCCTAGCTAGCCAGTGTTTTTTTGCCATAGGCCTGCAAATGTTCTTTGTGTAGCCATGCCTCCCTGCATGCTGTTGTTGGTTGACCATGTGGCCAGTGGCCATTTTGTCCAGCCACCCATTTTTTTTTACACTTTTCAAAAAAGATTTTTAGGAAGATTGATAGGAAAGGTCTATGCATTTTTACATTTGTTCCTTTGTTAGTTTTCCCTGATATCAGTTTAATATTATGCTTGACAATCATTAGGTATTTGTATATTAACAGTGTTTTATACTTTATGCATTTTGTTTGCATTTTTCATCTGGAGCTTCTTCCCTCCCAGTAGGTTTCTCGTAGTCCCCTAAAATCCCCTAGTACACCAGCAATTAATTTTGATGTTATTTTTTTACAATTAAAAAAAAATTGAATTTTTTTTATTTTTTCAATTGTAATCATTTTTGAATTTACTTTTTTAATTTTAATTTTTTTCTATTTTTTTAAAACCATTTTTTTTTTACATTTTCTTACCTTCCATCCACCACCGGCCTGCCATTGGCACACAGCATCATAACAGTATTAGTTTAAAAAATATATATTATTCCTTTTTCCCCTGTACCTCCCTCGCTGCCATAGGTGTCTCCCTTAGTTGCACAAAAGCAAACAGTTACATTTGTAAGTTGTTATCCTGATTGGAAGTTAAATGTTATGTTCTAGAAGTGTGGGTTGACTTTGGACTGGATACTACGGGTGGGCGGTAAACTCCGCTCCATTGGCGGAGTTTTGACACTCTGCACTCCTCTTGGAACATGATATTTGGCAAAAAACTCCACCCGCAAGGTAGGGTAGTTTACCAGTTCCCAGCCCACCCCTCCTAGCAGTGCACAAGTAGCTCCTGTTTGAATGACGGTACGAGATGAGCATGCGCTGCCTACAGCATATGATCCACTCTACAAGTCTTTCTTCCATCTCTGCTTGTTAGTGCAGGCGATCACATGGTCTGTTTTTCATGTCCATCAAAGTACTCCAGTCCACGCCAGTGAGTGCGAGCCTTTCTTTATTGCATCAGTTTTTTTAGTTTTATCTCTGCAGCTTCACCGGCAGGACACAGGTTATAGAGGACAAGGAATCTGCGAGTGGAGAATCCACTCTGGAAACGACGTTGGCAGTGGTCCCGGCTTACCTCCTCTACTGGACTGGATTGTGGACTACTGGAGGCATGTGGTGGCTGATGGCATCCTGGAACAAGGTGTGGGGGGCCCCATCATGAACCAAGCTCCCAAGGAGTTGTTCAGGCTGCTGGGACTGCTCTCGGAGAAGGTGTGCACCAGTAGCTATGAGGCACTGTCCATCATTGCTTCCTTAAGGCCGAACACTTCCAAGCCAGATTCTGTCCTAGTGAGGCTACTACAGCAGCCAGATCTTCCGCCCAGCCCACCTCAGCACCTTATTGCACTTTACCTACTCTAGGAGATGTAGCCAGAGAAAATGAGTGACCGCTCTCAGGCGAGGAAAGAGGGAGTGCAATATGAGAAGGACCAGGTAATCTGCTGTTAAAGTAGGCTGGTTTGAGCACAAAAATCTGGTGAATATGAGCTATCTAAGCCCGCTTCCAAGAGATAAGCTGTTTGATTAACAGCTAGATTAATTAAAGCAGATCATATTGTATGTGGCTTGCTATAGTTTATCAATACAAAAGCACAGAAAAACATGCCTTCTCAGCCCCAGGAAGGTGGCACTATTGACATTTGTGAAACAGTGCATGGGCAGAATTCAGAGGCTTCGACTTAGCTTGTCGCTAACATGCTAATTGGATTTTTGTCAACATTAATTAATTTGCCTCTCACTTAAGCTTCTGCCATTGCTGACACATCAAGTGGCAGTGACATATTTGTAGACATTTTATCTATTCAAAGGATGCAAACGATTAAGAGTTACCCGGCAATCCTCCTGGCAATCCAAATACCTGCGTATCTTCCTTCGCAGATACCATTGCCCCTATATCCTTGAAGGCTGCAAATTTTACTATTCTTGGCGACCTAAACTTACATTTCGAGGATGTGCAATGTAAGGTTAGCAAACAGTGTTTATCGGAGTTAGAATCCATCAACATTCACCTACATAATAGTGGGCCTACCCATGTCGCTGGTCACTTACTAGATCCAGTTGTCTCCAACCTTTCATATGACTGCCTTTCCCCTGCCCGTCCCTTGGAATGATCCGACCATTTTGCTGTCCATTTCTCTCTTCCTAGGATGCTTTCCTCCATCTATCAAAATGGTAGTAAAAAGAGTATATTCGCCGTTGGAGTAAGCTTAACATCTCAAGTTTTAATAAGCATCTGATAGACACCTTGCCTGTCATTAAGCCATCAGTTGACGAATCAAACACTGCAGTATCTACTTGGCTGACTTCTGCCATTGATGAGTCTCTTCCTTTGACACTCAAACTTACTTCTTCACATCGTTCTCCTGCTCCTTGGTTTACTGAGTAATTAAAACGCATGAGATCCAGCTGTAAGGCTTTGGAAAGGAGATGGAGGCGCTCCTATTCGCCTTCTTGTAAAAAGGCATACAAGGAAGATCTGAAGAAATATCACCATCATTGTAAAATGGCTAGAGCTGCTTTTATTGTTAATACGATCACGACTGCACAAAACTGTCCTCGCACCCTTTTTTCAGTGGTGAAAAATCTGACGGGCGCAAATCAGGCACCGCCCCCACCCGCTCTTGATAAGGCCAAATGTGATGCAATTGCTGAGTTTTTCATTGCAAAAGTGGAACGCATTTATTGTTCACTTAACTCTGATGACTCTGACGATTCGCCACTGTCTGCATTGGTGCCAAAACCTTTGACTCCTTCTACGATATCAAACAAACTTACTGCTTGGGTACTGTTTGATGATATCTCTTTTTCCTCCTGCCTTAACAGTGTTAAATCTGGTTCCCCGCGCGACCCCCTACCGGCCAAAATACTGAAACTACTTGAGGCTGAGCCACCCCGCGTGTTAATGCACCTCTTAAATCAGTCATTACTGAAATCTACTGTTCCACAGGAGTGGAAACATGCCATGGTTGTCCCTCTACTGAAGAAGTCTGGAGCTGATGTGGCCAATCTTTCCAACTTCCGGCCCATCTCACTGCTCCCCATCTTTTCTAAGATACTGGAGAGGCACATCAATGAGCAGCTTACTCACCTAGTAGAGAACTCGGGATTTCTCCATCCGTCCAAGTCAGGTTTCAGAGCTCACCATTCGACCGAGACCACACTCCTGGGGGTCACTGAGTGTTTGCAACACAGTGTTGATCAGGGTCAGACTTGCGCCCTCATCTTATTAGATCTGAGTGCGGCATTCAACACTGTGTCTCACTCCATTCTGATTGAAAACCTCTGTTCCCTGGGAGTTGAAGGATCGGCTCTGGCTTGGCTGGCTTCCTTCCTTAGTGGTCGCACCTTTCAGGTGTTCTCTACTTCTGCCTCTTCTATAGTTTGTCCTTCAGCGCATGGAGTCCCTCAGGGATCCATACTTAGTCCTCTCCTGTTCAATGTTTATGTGAAACCCCTTGCAACACTTATCGAAGAAGCTGGTCTTAGTTTGTATTCTTATGCTGACGACACTCAAGTCATCTTTTCTTTATCAAATAAAACGAGTAATGACATTTCTGCACTTAATATAGGACTGACCCGAGTATCCGATTGGATGAAAAAAAACCTCTTGAAGCTAAACGGTGACAAAACTGAGGTGGTGATACTGGGGAAGGGGAAGGACCTTTGGGGCCCTCACCATTGGCCCGTCAAGATGGGACCTACCCCGCTGGCCGTGGCGGTTGTCCGAAACCTTGGTTTCCTCATTGATGAAAATCTCACCATGAGACAGCAGGCCGTAAAGATGGCCTCAACATGTTTTGTCATCCTAAAATGGCTTCAAAAGATCCTCTGGATGTTACCTCCATCAACACAGAGAACCGTTGTACAGGCGCTTGTCATCTCGCGCCTGGACTACGGGAACGTTCTATACTTGGAGCCGACCAGAAAACTATTAAGAAGCTCCAAGTTATTCAGAACGCTGCGGCACGTCTTCTCCGCAAAGTTCCCAGAAGGGTTTCTGCTTCACAAGCACTTCACGACCTCCACTGGCTGAAAGTTGTAAACCGGATTAAATTTAAAGCTCTTTGTCATCTTTTTAAAATTAAACAAGGCTCAGCCCCTAAATACCTTCAGAGCCTTGTCCAGGCTTACAAACCCGTCCGTGAGTTACGCTCTTCTGGACATGGTGATTTCACCGTTCCCAGGTTTAGGTTGGTCAAAATGGGAGGTCGTTCTTTCTCCCATATGGGCCCTAAGATGTGGAATGCTTTACCAATGACCTTGAAATTGGAGCGTAATCTTCTCCGTTTCCGCAAAGGTCTTAAAACTTTGCTCTTCCAGCAGTAATGCCTCAATCGTCAGTCTCTGGATGTGTTCTCTATACTGCTAGTTTTCTTCTTGAGTCTATCCCAGGCGCCGGGAAACCCACTGCGGGTAGCTGAGCGCATTATAAGAGTAATAAAATAAAATAAATAAATAAACAGAGGGAATGTGTTATTCTACAATAAATCTACCTGACGATAACAAACAATGACCCCTGTTTGCTGTATCCTTGATCGTGGTATTTTAGGGGTTCATAACACATGTGGGTGGAGGTATGTGGCTTATGATAGTTAGCACATCTGCAGTCGAACTGCAAATTTAAGCAGAGTTCAGAAAGTCTTCAAGGAGGATGACTCCGATCAGGGGCAGGTATATTGATAATAATATTTACAAACCGTGGATTCACCATTGTTAATTTTATGGCCTCTGGATTACTGAGCAGGCAAGGTGCAGCATGCATGAAGTCACTAGCACTGCATGAGGTCACAATATATTCAACAGGAGCACCCACTGGTCACCATACGGTTAACCAAAACACTTCCCCAGAAGTTCACACTAAAGCCCACCCTCTACTAGTTATTTATGGTAATGCCATACAATTATAATAGTAGTATTCTGACCGACGGAGTGAAAGTCTGGGAGCTCCTCTCAGGCCTAATGGGAACACTACTGTTGTTAATTATTTAGAATACTAATGATAACTTTAGTAACCACACTAAATTCTATTGTCTTTTTCTGTACTAATTCAAACTGCAACAATGCCACGTTTCACTAAAGCTTTTTCTTGTTTGTTTGCTTTTAGGTGCACAAGAGACATCACTCACTGAACTGCCACGCAGTCACGTGCATCCTCCAATCTCTTCTGCTTGTGCAGGTAAGTGCCCCTGCCAACTGATAGCTTCCAGAGGGCCCCAAAGAGTGGTGCTGCCAAGAAAGTGGCCAGTGGGGAGGAGAAGAAGAATCAGATTTCAACCACTGACGTGTTGGCCAAACCTTTTTCGGAGGTCGTTGGTCTGCTGCACCGGCCTCCAGGGAGCAAGCTGGAAGCAGCTGTCCCTCAGCAACGGCACCACTACAACCTAAGCTCAAGGCCATGTCTCTCAGTGAGGAATCAACAGCAATCTTGTCCATGCCGACAAGAAGCAACATTGAAGTGGATTTGTTTTGCAAAGTAGTACTGAGCAGGTGCAGTAAAGTGGCCTACAGCCGAAGCCAAAAATAGATCTTGAAGTAGGAGCAGAACAGGAGGTTAAGCTAACAGGTGAGCTAGAACCCCCCTCTTTTACATCCATTCTCTTTCAAATCTCCATCAATAAAAATAAAGGGAATTCCACCATCTTTTTCAAGCCTCTCTTCTGATGATCTGGAAACTGATTGGACCCAGGCTGAGTCCGAGCTACGCCAGGAGAGGCTCAGGAAAATGAAAGTTCCTGAAAGCTTTACAATTAAAGGGTATGAGGATGACGAGACAGTCATTGTCATGGAAGCAGGCCCAGAGGAGACACACATTACTCCTCCTATTGACCCTGCTCCAAGGGAAGTGGCACTATCGCCAGCTTCCATATTTTTAAGTCTCCTGCTGAGACCTGTACCCACCACTACCTCAGTAGTACACAATGCAGAGAGACAATAGTCGACACATCCACCTACCTCCAGTTCTTTGGGCATTGGTAGTGGCACCAGTGGGCCACTAAAAAAGTACATCTTTCCAGTTTGGGACTTCTTTACGATTAGTAAGCAGGAGCAAACATTGCAATATGCTTAATTTTCTGTGGGAGGGTTCATCGAGGTAAGACCAGTTCACACTATGGTACTGGAGGCCAAACGGCCCATATGAAAAAACATCACGTAACCCACTGGGAGGCGCACCGTAAACACATTTTTATGGGTGCATTGCAAAACGAACACTTGAAACAAGCTAATCAACTTATCAATGAAGGAAAAACACCATCTTGGAGGTCCTTATGGTGAAAATGGTCTCACAATATGGCGTCTGCCCATGACAGTGAAGTTAACGCTCTAGCGGCTCAATTCAGGAGCTCGAGAACAGGAGTGTAGTGTGGAATGTGTGCACAGCCTCACTAGTGGTGCACTTCCCTGAAGATTCTCCACAGAGTAGCTGCTTTTCTCTAGGTGGGCTTAGACTAGTATTTCAGGAATAGACTTCACTCCACACGTCTGGCAGATATTTGTTAGGCCCTCCATTGTTAGGACGTCGGTTATCATAGTTGTTAGAGAATTCCAAGTCTGAAGAAGGAAAACTATGCAGCTCCAAAACTCACTCATAATGTTCATCAGAGTAAATTAGATCGCTATTGCAAGTATTCCACACATAATCCAAAAAATTATATCTTACTGAGAAAACATTCAGCTAGACTTCAGCAGAAAGAAGAATATAAGACACTTAGCTGAAAATCTATTGAAGACACGATCATTATTGCTGTACTGGTCATGCAAGTATTTTCTAAAAGAGTTCAAGTTCAAGTTCAAGTTCAAGTTCAGAAATTTATATAGCGCACTGCTCACCCGGAGGGTCTCAAGGCGCTAGAGGGAGGGGTTCATAATTTGTCATAATAGCCAGGTTTTCAATTCTTTTCTGAAGGAGATGTGGTTCTGAGTAAGGCGGAGGTGGGTGGGGAGTGAGTTCCAGGTCTTGGCAGCCAGGAAGGAGAAGGATCTGCCACCCATGGAGGATTTTCGGATGCGCGGGACTGCGGCGAGGGCTTGATTGGATGATCTTAGTTGGCGGGTGGGTTTGTAGAAGGATAGTCGAGTGTTGAGGCATTCGGGTCCTAGATTATGAAGGGCCTTGTGTGCGTGGGTGAGAAGACGGAAAGTAATTCTTTTGTTGACGGTAAGCCAGTGGAGGTCTTTTAGGTGTCCAGTGTTGTGATCTTGGCGAGGGATGTCTAATATGAGTCTCGCAGACGCGTTTTGGATGCGCTGGAGTTTTTTCTGTAATTTTGTTGTAATTCCGGCATAGAGTGTGTTGCCATAATCCAGACGACTCATGACCAGTGCATGGGTGACAGTCTTTCTAGTCTCGAGAGGGATCCAGCGGAAGATCTTTTTGAGGATGCGAAGGACGTTGAAGCAGGAGGACGAGACGGCGTTGACTTGTCCGGACATTGAGAGAGAGGAGTCTAGAATGAAGCCAAGGTTACGTGCATGGTCTGTGGGTGTGGGTGCTGTGCCCAGAGCGGAAGGACACCAAGAGTCGTCCCATGCTGAGGGGGAGGATCCTAGGATGAGCACCTCCATTTTGTCTGAGTTGAGTTTAAGGCGGCTCTGTTTCATCCATTCGGCTACTTCTTTCATGCCTTCGTGAAGATTGGTTTTGGCGGTGTTGGGGTCTTTGGTGAGGGAAAGGATTAGCTGGGTGTCGTCGGCGTAAGAGATGATGTTGAGGTTGTGTTGACGCGCGATAGATGCGAGAGGACTCATGTAGACGTTGAAGAGAGTGGGACTGAGTGAGGATCCTAGAGGTACGCCGCAGATGACTTCGGTGGACTTTGAGTAGAAAGGGGGAAGTCGGACTCTCTGAGTTCTTCCAGCTAGGAACGAGATGATCCAATCCAAGGATTTTCCTTGTATGCCGATGTTGCTGAGGCGTTGTATAAGGGTGCTGTGGCAGACTGTGTCGAAAGCGGCAGAGAGATCGAGTAGGATGAGGGCCACTGTTTCTCCGTTGTCCAGGAGTACTCGGATGTCATCGGTTGCTGCAATGAGGGCAGTTTCGGTGCTGTGATTGGCTCGAAATCCGGATTGAGGTGGATCAAGGTAGTTGTTGGATTCAAGGAAGGCGGCGAGCTGGCTGTTGACGGCTTTCTCGATGACTTTGGCCGGGAAAGGGAGGAGGGATATGGGTCGGTAGTTTTTCAATTCTGATGGGTCTGCTGTAGGTTTTTTCAGAAGGGCGCTGAGTTCGGCGTGCTTCCAGATTTCTGGGAAGGTGGCAGGGTTGAAAGAGCAGTTAATGACATCACGGAGTTGGGGTGCGATGATGGAGTCAGCTTTGTTGAAGATGTGGTGGGGACAGGGGTCAGAAGGCGAGCCAGAGTGGATTGAGTTCATGAGGCGAATGGTGTCTTCGGTGGTTATTGCGTTCCAGGCACTGAGGATGTTAGTTGGGGGATTGGGATCTGAAGGGGGTGGGTCGGGTTGATCAATGGGAGTATTCTTGAAGCTGTTGTGGATGTCGGCAATTTTGTTGTAGAAGAAGGAGGATAGCACGTCGCAGAGGTCTTGGGAGGGAGTGATGTCGTTGGATGCTGCGGTGGGGTTAGTGAATTCTTTGACGATATTGAAGAGTTCCTTGCTGTTAAGAGAATTGTTGTCGAGGCGTTCCTTGAATGCTGATTTCTTGGTGGATCGAATCAGCTGGTGGTGTTTGCGGGTGGCTGTCTTGAGGGAGGTCATGTTGTCTAAGGTTGGGTTTTTTCTCCATTTCTTCTCCATGGTGCGGCATAGCTTCTTGGATTTTTTAAGTTCATCATTGAACCAGGGAGCCTTTTTGCTGGCTGACTTCAACTGGTGCTTTTTCAGCGGTGCCAATTCGTCCGCACTGTGGGTAATCCATTGCCTGAGGTTGGTGGCCGCTTGGTCTGGGTCCATTGAGAGGGTGGGAGGGTTATGGTTGAGTGATGTGAGGAGTTGGTCGGTGGTGATTTTGTTCCAGTTTCTCCAGGGGATGGGTTGTGGACGGTTGTGGGTCAGGGTGGTTATGTAGCTGAAGTGAACACAGCTGTGATCCGCCCAGTGGAGAGCTGTAGTGCGATCGAAGGAGATGTGCTTGCTGGAGGTGAAGATAGGGTCGAGCGTGTGTCCGGCTATGTGAGTGGGGGTGTCAACAAGTTGTTTGAGTCCGAGATTGGCCAAGTTGTCCACAAGGGTGTTGGCATTGCTGTCGAGTATGTTTTCAAGGGGGTAGTTGAGGTCTCCAAGAAGAATGTAGTTCTCGGAGGCGGGGGCGTGCGGGCTGATTAAGTCTGTGATGTCATCGCTGAATTGAGTGCGGGTGCCTGGAGGCCTGTAAATGAGGGTGCCTCTAAGGGTGGTCCTGGGGTCGGAGTGGATCTGGAAGTGGAGGTGTTCGGCGGTTACAAGATTGTCGTTGGAGCTGGTTGTAATTTTGATGGTGTTTCTGTGGATGATGGCGATGCCTCCTCCGGTTAGATTGGTGCGGTCCTTACGAATAATCTTGTAAGTGTCCGGTATGGCTATGGCGATGTCGGGAGCAGAAGATGCGTTCATCCATGTTTCAGTAAGGAAGGCGATGTCAGGTGACGCAGTGTCGATTAGGTCCCAGAGTTCTGTTGCATGTCTGTGGACTGAGCGGGTGTTCAGTAGGATGCATTTCAGGCGGTTGGGTTCGGAGATGTGTGTGGAGGAAGTGGGTTTGGTCAGGGTCCTGAAGCAGTTGAACTTGCAGGAGAGGCAGGCGAATGGGCCGCGGGTACGTCCAGGGGTAGCTTCGCAGCATTGTGGTGTGCGACCGGGGTTGAGGGCGAGGAGAGTAGCGGCATCATAAGTGAATCTAGTGGGTTGGGAGAGGCGGGGGCCAGGGGGTCTGGCGCAGGGCGCGGTCCAGGCGCGGACGGGCGTAGACGGGCTTACCATTGGCGCACCTTCGGCGCGGCCACAGCGCGTGGACGCTGCACGTTGGGACATCAGGCATAAATGAAGTTTGGAGGGGGCGGAGCGTGGGAGGGTCAGCTGGGAGGCGGGGTCTGGGAGGAGACACGGGTAAAAGTTAATACAAACTGAAATGGCCGCCCGGTAATAAATCGAAACTGGGGCACAGCCGGAGCTCGACTCAATGCAATCTTGCTACAAAGTACACACAAAACGCTTCACCAGCAATTACATCAGCCGCTATGCAGTTCGTGGATGTATAAAAATTAAAATAAAGCAATGCGAGCTAAAACTATACCAAGCGCTGTGATCTGAGCAATGCGCTGTAACAGGGCGGCAGGTATCAGAGCAGGCAAGGCAGGCAGCGAGGAGAAGGCTTCCGTTGTGTGAGCAGAGTGCTGGGGGAGCGACCGTAATGGAGGGAATCCAGACGGTCACAGGGTAGGAGAGGAGGGAGCGAGTGTAGTCTAACAGTGTGTGGGAGGGTCAGCTGGGAGGCGGGGTCTGGGAGGAGACACGGGTAAAAGTAAATACAAACTGAAATGGCTGCCCGGTAATAAATCGAAACTGGGGCACAGCCGGAGAGATCAAAAGACTTGGTACATTCTTATCAACTATATCATTAATTTATATATTTATATAGTGCACTACTACCCGAGGGTGTCCAGGCGCTTGCATATTAGCACACAAAGACACCAGAAATACGATAAATCTCCAATACTTGAAAAGAGGTTATAGAGTACATAGCCATGTCTTGAGTCCTTTTCTAAAGGACAATAGGTCAGAGGAAGTCTTTAATTGTAATGGTAGCTTATTCCACCATCTGGTTGTGATATCTATGAAGCTTTTTCCACCCCATCTCTGGAGATGGAAGGTTGGCTGTATCACCAACTTCAATTAATCCGACCGAAGAGTACGTGCTGAGGCCATTGGAAGCGCTCTTTCTGGTAGATAGGGCCTGAACTTGGTAATGCCTTCGAGAACAAATATTAGAACACATCATTCATAATAATATTTATGTGAGGCTCTTCTAAAACTGCCAGGGATGTTGACCCAACCAATTTATGTTGCTCCATATAAGGATTGAATGCAATTAAAGACAAACATATATGTATATGTGCAGGAGGCTGGCCTAGTATATGGAGCACACTTATTTAAGTGAAGTATCCTGCACTAATCCAGCAACACTTATGGTGGTTTTAGTGGTCTTAGACAACCATATAAAGCTCTCTGAGTGGAGAGCAGTCTTCAGGCTTAATACGGAAGGAGTGTTAAGCAGCTTGTTTTACCAGAATTAATCATATAGTTATAGTGTAGGTTAAATGACAAAGAACTACACAGTGTACTTATAAAAATACAGCTACTTATTATATATACTCACTAACACATTGGTATATCTCTTACCCAGAGATATAAACACAATACACACAATACTTCACTTGTAAACAGATAAGTATGCATAAATACACAGTGTTCTCCAGGGGAAGACCAAACCATATACTAAAGAAACGGAATGCGACCTGTGACCGAAGTTGGGATTTGCACCAAAAGACTCAGAAGAGTTGGGAAATCAAAGAACCACCCGAGGTAAGTACCCAGGAACCCCATTATGGATGACTTCAGGAAAGATGCTGCTGGCAAAGAAGGAGCCCGGTAGAATCCAAGGGTGGATTCTTGAAGTGAAGAATCTGCAAGCAGAGGGAACAGAATCTATGCCACTCAAAGGTGACCAGCAGGTACGGAAGAGCAATGACCACCAATGACGGCAGATGCAGGAGTGCTGCTGGTGACCTTCTCACTGCAGCTGTGAGGACCAGGCGATGCTGTGGAAGACCATGAGCTGTTCATGAGCTGTACCAAATCTGAAGTTGAGAACCAGGGGGTCAGTGCTGGCGGGAGCACCAACAAGCCTGCGCAGCAGCAACAGACATTGTAAATGAAAAATGAGAAATGTTGGGACCAGCAAGGTCCAACAGAATTACCAATTTCAGGAGAGTCAGAGCAGGCCCAAGCAAACAGGGGAGCCCACTGAAGCCAAAGAAGACCCTCAGGAGTACCCACAATGCAAAAGGCACAGGAGTCACACAAGAGGACCTCAAGCAGCTCAACAAAAAGGCAGGCCCATGGTGCAGAGGATGCAGTGAAGGCAAAGATATTGGCAGGATGATATGCTGGAGGTTTGAGCTTCTTGTAGTCCGAAGATCTCTAAAGTACAAAGTCAAGAAGCCTTGGCAACAGCAAGTCGACGTGGTACACGGGGGTTCTGTTCCAGCGATTTCAATGAGTGATATTAGCCTTAAACTTACTGAGAGGACAGGTCAGGCCTCAAGGGAGTAGCAAAATCACAACCTGGGTTGCTGAGCCTTTTGGAGTCTGTGGGACATCAGCCGCAGCATACCGGTCAGCTTTGTTGTGACACCTTCGACACCGCCATCTTCCCCGAGAGCTGGAAACACGCCGAACTCAGCGCTCTACTCAAGAAACCAACAGCGGACCCCACCGACCTCAAGAATTACCGCCCCATCTCGCTTCTCCCGTTTCCAGCCAAAGTCATCGAGAAGACCGTCAACAAGCAGATGGCCGCCTTCCTCGAGACGAACGGATCCCTCGACCCCTCACAGTCCGGCTTCCGAGCCAAACACAGCACCGAGACCGCCCTCATCGCCGCCACCGATGACATCCGGGCCCTGATGGACAATGGAGAAACAGCGGCCCTCATCCTCCTAGACCTCTCCGCGGCATTCGACACGGTCTGCCACCGCACCCTGGTACGGCGCCTCAGCAACATCGGAATCCAGGACAAGGCGCTGGAATGGATCATCTCCTTCCTCGACGGAAGAACACAGCGAGTCCGCCTACCACCGTACAAGTCAGAGGCCTCCAAAGTCATCTGCGGCGTCCCCCAAGGATCATCCCTGAGCCCCACCCTCTTCAACGTCTACA
Organism: Lissotriton vulgaris; assembly: GCF_964263255.1. Taxonomy (NCBI): domain Eukaryota; kingdom Metazoa; phylum Chordata; class Amphibia; order Caudata; family Salamandridae; genus Lissotriton; species Lissotriton vulgaris. Next base: position 741,823,851 of record NC_141695.1, on the reverse strand, counting down.
TGAGCCCCCTCGCGGCCATCGTACGCAAACACCACCTCAGCATCATCTCCTACGCCGACGACACCCAGCTGATCCTCTCCCTGACCAACAACCCCGCCGCCGCCAGAGCCAACCTACACGAAGGGATGAAAGAGGTAGCCGAGTGGATGACGACCAGCCGCCTGAAACTGAACTCGGACAAGACGGAGGTCCTCATCCTGGGCTCCTCTCCCTCCGCCTGGGACGACTCCTGGTGGCCTCCCGCCCTGGGCACCGCACCCAAACCGACAGACCATGCACGAAACCTGGGCTTCATCCTGGACTCCTCCCTCTCCATGACCAGGCAAGTCAGCAGCGTCTCCTCGGCGTGCTTCAACATCCTACGCATGCTACGGAAGATCTTCTGGTGGATCCCCACAGAGACCAGGAAGACCGTCACCCAGGCCCTCGTCACCAGCCGACTGGACTACGGCAACGCCCTCTACGCCGGGACCACCGCCAAGCTCCAGAAGAGACTCCAGCGGATCCAAAACGCCTCAGCCAGACTCATCCTCGACATCCCACGATCCAGCCACATCTCCGGACATCTGAGAGACCTTCACTGGCTCCCCATCAACAAGAGAATCACCTTCCGCCTCCTCACCCACGCACACAAAGCCCTACACGACCAAGGCCCGAGCTACCTCAACAGCCGAGTCAACTTCTACGCTCCCAAACGCCACCTCCGATCAGCCAACCACGCCCTCGCCGCCGTCCCCCGCATCCGAAGAGCGACTACAGGAGGAAGGTCCTTCTCCTACCTGGCCGCCAAGACCTGGAACTCCCTCCCGTCCGACCTGCGCTTGACCCAAGACCACCTCTCCTTCAGGAAGAAGCTGAAGACCTGGCTGTTCGAGCAGTAGCGGCACCCCCCCCCCCCCCAGCGCCTTGAGACCCTATGGGTATGTAGCGCGCTTTATAAGTGTCACTGATTGATTGATTGACACCTGCAGATGCTGGGGAGTGACTCGTTCACTCCAAGGGAGATTCCTTTGGGTGTCTTTAATGCCCATAGGCCTGGAAAGGAACATGGATGATGCACAGGCACATATGAAGAAGAAGACATACATAACAGCGAGACCAGGAGCAGCAGGCGTCTTTCTTGAAGCAGTCCCGGTTCCAGGCAAAGTCCAGCGAAGTCCAAGGTGCCTAGATGGTCGAAGTTGAAGTCTTTTTGGGTTTCAGTATTGTTCCACAATGAATGAGAAGAGCCACCAACAGTTAAGTCCTTACGTTCCCTAAGGAAAGGGTTGGGTCATTTCAAGGGTTCCTCCCAGAGGAGGGGCTAGACAGAGCGGAGTATACTCCCATGTCCTTTGTGCAGTTTCAAGCCAGAGTAGGAGCTAAGGGCTCCTTGAACAGGTTCAAACTGGAGTATGCAAAGAGGGCATCACAAGTGCCATTCAAAGCAGTCTATTGGTGCTGGCAAGTGCCCCACCTCAGCCCAATTCACTAAGTCCTGTCTGGGAGGTGATCACACCTCCCTGTGACAGGAAACCTATTGTTCTGCCATCCCTTGCTCGAGCTCAGCACAGCAGCAGGAGGGCAGAATTGTATCTTTGGTCAGTAGCTGCACTAGTTTGCTGGCACACCCTGGAACCCTGTTACTGGATTTACAGGGGGCGTCCAGGAGGAGCCCCCCAGTGCATGGACTCATACCTCCAACACTGGTAATGGTGTTGGGGTATGATTCCAACATGTTTGATACCAAACATGCCCAGATTCGGCACAGTCAATATATAGTTAGCCATCGCGTAATGACGCATGGCCACTATATGTATCAAAATGCTGACCACTCTTACAAAGCGAGAATCGAATCCGGGGTTTGGAGGGGATGCCCTGCTCATGCAAAGCACCCTCACACTTATAACCTAGCACCCTGCCTTTAGGATTGGAAGGTCTACCTTAGGGGTGACTTGTATATTTTAAGTGCAGTGACCTCAGATATCAGTAAACTTATATCTGTCATCAGTGGTGCTGGCACCAACTCACACAGGCTGCAATGACAGGCCTGTAGTCACAGTTTGAGTGGTCTCTTACGGGTGGCATAATACATGCTGCAGCCCATGGTAGACTCCTGGGTACCTTAATACCATTTTATAGGGACTTACATAGGTACACCAGTAGCCAATTGGGAAGGTACAGAATTACTTGCCATAGTCAAATTTAGTGAGGAAGCACAGCGACTGGGGTACTGATAAGCAAGATCCTAGTCAGACTAGCCATAAAAACAGAATAACACCAGCAAAAAGTGGGGGTAACCATGAAAGTAGATCCAACTTTCCTGAAATATTCATCTCTGAATGCAGAAAAGATGCTATCATCGTAAAAGAATAGAAGAGAAGCAAAGTCTCAGTCTACGACGTATGCAGGTATAATTGTAGAGTGTATTGGATATAAATAAAGTAAAAGCTTTTAAGATCAGAAAGCTAGAAGTGTAATGATAGTTTGCTTGTTTTACAGCGTATGACCCCAAAAGGTATTCCCAAAAAGAAGCCAAACAAGGTAGTTCTAGGAGTCCAAAGGAAAAGACGAGGCAGTACCTTCTTATATTTTCCCACTCTCTTCCCCTCCTGGAGAACCTTTTAAACTTTTTTAGTTTTTATTTGAAAAAGGAGGGGTTTTGAGAGGGACATTGTGCTCCTGTGAAGACTGGGAGCTAGAATGTACCAGTTTCCATGACAGATGATGAAGGTGGTGAGAGAAGGGAATCAGCTCCAATCATGGTGGTAGGTGAAGCTGTTGAGTAAGAAGCGGGTGACATCTTTACACAAAGCACCCGATCACCAACAGTGCACCAGTAACACCAGCCTCAGCAGCCTCACAATGACACAAGAGTCAGATAGAGATACCACAGCAGTATACAGTGACTGTCCCAACAAGATGAGCATTGAGTCTACCACCTGCTGGCTCACCTTCTCTCCAGAAGTCACCTGTACCAGGGAACCAGAAAATAAAAAAATCCATGCTATTATTACAGGCATGTTTAGGCAGGTGGGGCCATACATATGCAACCACCCAACAGAACCTATGGATATTAAGAAGCTGGCTAAATTATTAATGCTGGTTCTCCTCCATTTTTTTGGTGGAAGGAGAGGGTTTTAGGGTTTGTGGCGGCCATCTGCCTGCAATAGAAGGTTCCCAGCAGGACCTATTTTGCCAGAGGTGCTGTTCCAGCACTCCATCAAGATGGGCTGAAGTTAGTTGGAAAACCTTTGATGCAGAGTGCTGTTCACACTATCCACCTGACAATAAGACATGTGGACAAGTTGTCAAGCCACTGATTACATGTATATCCCTGCACACTGAATCATTTTGTGTGGTGTTGGCAACAGCTGTGTACAGGCCTCGGTACTGAAGAAACTTTTAAGGGCGTTCGGCGACATACAGCAGTAGCCATGTTCACCATGGAGAAATTCCATACAGCTGCAAACCTCTTAGAAATCTTTAACAGCAAGGTGTTTGAATGGCTATGACCCAGAGGTCTCAGAATTGGATGTGTTGCCACAGACAATGATTGCAATATAGTTAAGGCCATGGCAGATGGTAACTATTTCAGGGTCCTGTGTTTGGCACATTGGAACAACATTGTTGTGCAGGACTTTCTCAAAAAAGAAGACTTAGTCAGCAACTTACTGACCACCTGCAGAAGAATCTGCACTCATTCAGCCATTCTGTTAAAGCCCAAAAACAGTTGATGATCATTCATCATGCTAATAGAGTACCAATTAGAGCCCTCATATAGAAGGTGCCAACACGTTATTACATGTTGCAATGTCTATTTGTGAAGTACATACTGATCAATGAGTATGTCACGCAAAGAGGGGATGGAACTAGGAAAAGCATGATCAATTGAGATGGACAAATGGGGCCTAGTCAAACGACTGACAAAATGCTACTTTCTTTTAAGGTTTTCACGTGAGAAGTCGGCAAGGAGGACAGTACGATGGGCCAAGCTATCCCTTTGTTGCATCTGCTACAGGACCTTTTGAAAAAGGTGTCTGAAAAGTTCACACTTACAAGTGAGAATGATAACGGAGATGCACATGAGTTGGTTGAGGGTTTAATCCTTCATTTGGCTGATAATGCAAGGCTGCAAAAAGACAATTTGTCATCCATAGACTACATCTGAGTTGGCATTTCGGCTAGGGTGGTCGACCTCAAATCTGAGGAACCGGGTTCGAATCTCAGCAATTCCGCTGAACATCCTGTGAATCTAGGCAAATCACTTAATCTCCCAGTGCATAACAAAAACGAATGTGTCCTCATGTAACACAACTGGTGCTGTGTAAAGCACTCTGATACTCGATACCGGGTCAAGTTTGCGCTATGTAAAACTCTGCAAAAAAAACAAACTTGATCCATGGAACAAAATATTGGTCACTTTCATTCCTTTTTCAGGAGGACATGTTTCACAATACAGGACATGAACTATTGAGTGATCCAGAGTTCTGAAAGAAGAATGGCTGGAAATGAGAGTCTCACTCCTGGAAAGAAGTTCTGGGGTGCAGCCTTCAACTTCCAGAGAGGGTAGTCCTGTTCTCTCATAGCACCGACACTAGCATCAAGAAAATGGGCAACAAAAATTCGAACACAAGAATTGCCCCAACCTCTGCATTGGCGTGGCATCAAGTGGCAGGGCTTAAGTCTAGTGCAGAGATGAAAGCAACAGATGGTGAGCAAGTGGCAGCACCATTGACCATTGAGAGGATGGTTCAGGGCTATCTGGATGACTCAAACAAGGTCTATGTATATCAAAACTAATTGGTGTATTGGTATGAGAAGATGCACAAATGGCCAGTGCTCAGCAGGCTGAAAATAAAGTATCTGGCTTTTACAGTAGCCAATGTGTCTGCTGAGTGTGTGTTCAGTGCAGCTTACACAGTTGTCACAGTGAGAAGGACCAGTCTCTATCCTCAAAACATGGAGAGATTAACTATGATCAAAATTACCCAACACTTTTTACTGTTGATTACACCGTTCTGAAATACCACAGGAAGAGGATGAGGGTGATTGGTCACAATCAGGTCAGAGTGTGTTATCTGACCAGCTATTAGGCAAAACAATTGAGTTTGAGGACGAACTCTACTTCTCTGACTAAGGAGGCCACAATAGAACTATTAATTGTCAAACTGTTTTGAAAATATAAATGTATATGGCTAGACGAACATTACATATTTTGTTTGTTTATGTCTGACAGACTTTGCATCCCCACCAATTTAGGCACATATATAGCTTAATTGTAATTGGAACAGTGTGCAGTGAAAAGCCTCCCTCATTCCCTTCAAGGACATTGGAGAGACAATGCCTGCCTCCCTCCATGCTTATCCTGTTTTTTCATCCCCTATATGAGTGACCCAGAGCATTTGATTTACAAAACTGTCCAAAGTGTGTTTCTTACATCACTGAAGATTTACAATTGTGTATCACAGTGCTTGGATTGGAACAGGTTACTATTACTACAATGTGTAATATGTAATTAATGATTCATGTGGTTGCAGACAGTGAAGGAGAGTGGTCAACTAATCGGTAAGCTTGATTGAGATGATTCGCAATGTTTCGGAACCTAATGGGTGATAATTTTTCCTGAAGGTAATAGGCCATTCCCCTTTAACACTTTGCAAAAATTGCTTGCAGAGTCCACTCCCATTATCTGGTTGTCAGTCTTCAAAGACCAGACCAGGCAGTTTCATTTAATTTCATAAGGCTTTATTCGGAGCAAAAGACAAGTCCATAAAAGCACATCAGTATAAAACAACAGTCAAAAGCAGGAGATACAGCAGTTTAAAAAGGTTAAAAAAGCATACTTTTCCTTGCATTAATTGATTTAAGGAGAAAGGTAGCCGTACAAAAACAAACGTCAGGGTGATGTAAGTTAAAAAGCAGGCTCATGCAGTCTCGTATAGTCCTGACTCCAAACTTAGCAAACAGGGGTTTCAAATAAGCAATCCGCAGGTATTTGTACAACTGACAGAGCAAAAGAAAGTGCACAGTGCTTTGAGGGGTGGTATTGTCACACGGACAAGGGCCAGCGGGATGTGAATGCTGAGAGGGGAAAGCAACAAGGTTGTGGACTACTCCGGTTCTCAGTCTAGTCAACACAAACCGATGTGCCTTCCAGGTCACTTGTGACAAATACGGTTGGAAACCCGCAAATTCATTTAAATCATGATAAAGAACACAGGATGAGAGTTCAGAACTGTTTTGATGCCTCCTGGTGGAAAGCTGTTGTAAAAAACAGTGCTTAAGTTCGATTTTAGACAGTTCAGTAGCCCCACATCGATCCGCAATGATGTTAATGTTAAAGATCTCATGAAAATTATCCACAATATACTTTAACCATGGGATCTTTAAGTGATGGTCCAAAGAGAGGCAATCAGAAATAATGGCTCTGCACAATGAGGTCTCTTCTTTTATCCAGATAGAACGCCATAGCATCAGTGGCCTAAGGAGGATCAAGTCGGCAAGATGGTGAATACCCAGTTCATTGTGCACTAAAGCATTAGAAACAGAGCTTGGCAAGCACAAAAGTCTCTTCAAGAATGCATTCTCCTCAACCTGAAGAGACCCTGCCGGGGCATGTCCCCAAATGCCCGCTCCGTACAAGGCAATCGAGACACAACGGGACTGAAAAATTTTAAGCATGTCATGGACCCGCCTGTCTCCCAGTTTCGTAGCCATTGTGAATATTCCATGAGCACTCCTCACCATCTTAGCCCGGACATTCTTATGTTCATTGGCCCAAATGTTATTGTTTGAGAAGGTGACCCCCAAGTACGAAAAATTGTCAACAGCCTGAACCTTCTGTCCCTCTATAAAAAATGAAAACTGTTTCTTTCTGTTCCTTCGCCCGCATTCCATAACATAGGTTTTAGATTTATTTAACGCTACCTTTCTGCTTTTAATGAATTGCGAAAAGCCGTCCATCAGCCGCTGAAGGCCGATGAGGGTGCGTGAGATTAGGACCGCATCATCCGGGTAAAGTAACACAGGGACGTTGTCCTCATTGATTTTGGGCGCATCCACTGCCAGAGATTTGAGAAAAGAATAAATCTCATTGATGAAAAGGGTAAAAAGCAGTGGGGCCAACACACATCCCTGTCTAATTCCACGCCCGATTTTGAACTTAGTAGTACATTCCCCGTTAGAACCGTAACGGACACAAGCACGTAGTTTGGCATAAAGACGTGCTAGGAAGAACACAATGCCCTCGGGTGCCCCAATTTCAATTAGCTTTGCCCAGAGAATGCCATGGTCCACCAGGTCGAAGGCACTACTCAAATCCGCAAAGCAGAGATAAATAGTGCTGGTCTTTGCCAGGGTATATTTACCGATGAGCAGGACTAAATTTAGACACTGCTCAATCGTACCACGACCCTTCCTGAACCCAAACTGGCTCTCTGCTAGAATGCCATTATCCTCCACCCATTCTTCCAACCTTACTAGAAGCACTCTACTCATTACTTTTACGGAAGAATCCAACAAGGAGATTGGACGATAGTTCTTAACGTCCCCTCGGTTTCCTTTCTTAAATATTGGGATTAGGATGGATGCTTCCCAGGTAAGGGGCACCTCATTACGGACTGCTGCGTTGAAGATATTAGTTAACAGAGGCCCCCATACTTCGGGGTCCAATTTATAAACATTGATTGGTACCCCATCTGGACCCTGTGCTTTTCCTCCTTTGCTGACCCTTATGCTATCTAAAACCTCTTGGACGGTGATATTGAGTGGCGTATGCGGCCACCTATCCCCTATATCCCTGGATGCACTGTCCGAATCAAAGATTTTAGAAAAATGAGAAACCCACTCTTCCTTCATAACGTTGGAAGTTAATTCAGGGATCTTATCATCTTTGAGGAATGGGGAATTAACTGTTTTCCAGAACTGGGTACAATTATTCAATTCAGCAACCAGGGTCAAGTTGTCCCATGCCTCCTGTTGGAGTTCCAATTTCCTCAGTTTTAGGGTTTCTTTGTATCTGGCTCTAAGATCTACAACCAAACCCTTATCTCTAGGCGTAACTGATAAAGCTGACTTTAGTTCCTTTAGGGCCAGGGTACAAGCTGGATTGAACCACCCCCGCAGGCGTTCCTCCTTGTGCTTAAGTGTACTAGTAAGCTTGGAGTCGATGACAGCATTAATACCAATAAAATACTCAATAGAGCCGGTGGTACCTTGATTGTCCTCTAAAATCCCTGTAATTCCTGCCAGGCAACTACTAATGATTGAATCGGACATGATTTCAGCCTTATCCCCCTTCCACCTGAGTCTAGTGCCATTAGGTCGCACAGCCTCAATGTTGTTAATAATACTCCCCGGAATGGGGGTCCCTTTGTTTTCCCATAGCATGGCCTCTACTATCAGGCAATTGTGGACACTAAGCTGGATGTCTATAACTTTAGGTGCCATAGTCCAGGCCTCAAGACTCGAGGAGATGCAGATAAAATCAATAACAGAATTCGCTCCCCGGCCTGTGAAAGTGGGGCAAATCTCCTCCTGTTCATTTTTCTCGTTAACCATAATATACATATTATTTGAGTCAAGGAGACTGTTTAAGGCTTCTCCATATTAGTTATGTTGAAAATGGGGGACTCCATGTCCATGACAGTCCACCGCCCCACATACATTGACATCTGAGAGTGGGCAGGTAGTAGCGTTAAAGTCCCCTGCCATGAACAGATCATAAACTACATTGGAATCCTTGAGGATGTCATCCAATGCACTTGATAGTGCTCTAACCACCTGATCCCTAGTATCATCAAAAACGTTGTTATGAAAATGTATTAAGAGAATATTCATACCTCCTGTTTTGTGCAGCCATAAAATCTGGGAGTGCACCCCAACTTGTACATATTTTTTGACCAGCAGAGGAGTTTGGACAGAAATCAAAATCAAAAGGCCCCCCTTAGCTCTACCTGATAAGGAACCGGTAGCAGGTAACTGGTAAGAGACAAAACCATTATATCCTTTAAAGTCCCTACACCAGGTTTCCTGTAAACAAATAATGTCAAAGAGAGCTAAAAATTCAGTCCAACCCAGACAATCTGATTTGGACCTGATACCCGCAATATTCTACCTAGCAATGTTACAGCTGGAAAGACCGGAGACACCTGACCCCAAAAGAGAACAGTTACTGCCCTGCTGGAAAATAGCGATGTTAGTAGTATCCAGTAATAACTCCGGGCAACCAACTGGATCACCCTCCTTGCCCAAAGGCGTACAATCTACGGTTGTCCCAGAAATGTTGAACATAGACCCTGATATACAAACACTTTGTCCCATACCAGACGAGACCTGTCTCTCCAAGATTTCTGGGGGTACCGTACACAGCTCCAGTAATGACTCCGAGCAACCTACTGGATCACCCTCCTTGCATATAGGCGTACAATCTACAGTTGTCCCAGAAATGTTAACCATAAGCTCTGATATACAAACAATTTGTCCCATACCAGACAAAGCCTGTCTCTCCAGGCAGTTAAGGTAACAAACACAAATCTACACAAACAAATAACCCAGTGTTCCTCTTTTCTGATCATCAACAGCAGTGCAATATAGATTTATCCCTCTCATTTGGGTTGGGGCTCTGTGGACTGGTGAGAAGTGTGTTAATTTGAGAATTGCTACTGAGTGTGTGTGCTGGCTCAATTGTGAAATTTATCTATTATATGCTTGTGGTCGGGTGGGGGGCCTGTTCTAAGTAACTGGACACAGACATGTGATGCTAGATATGCACATTATGCAAGGGCTCAACTAAATGTTATGATGACAGTTGTGAGATTGATCAGCCGGTACATGCAACCACATGCACCTGATTGTCATTGTAGATTGCTCTCACTGCTTTGTTAATTGATCGCACATGAGTCATAAAATGAACGATTGCAGCAGATTATGCTCTTACTCTGCCTCTGAGTCTTCTTGGTACACTCCTCATGAAGCTTACCTTCTGACCTTCTCCTTTACTCTACAATATAGTTTCTATTTAACAATCTGCAGTGCAGACCTTCTCTTCTCCTGCACAAAAGGTGAAAGCTCCATATACTCCTGCTTACCTCAACAGACCACTTCAGCCAGGCAATTTGGCAATACAGTATCATTTTTCCTTGTAAAAAGTATAACTTTTAGAAATGTGTGGGTGCGCTTAAGTCCTCCAAGATTTGTGTTTTTCAAACTTAGATGACAGAACGTTTAGATACATACTAATAATTTGGTCTCTGGGGCTGAAGGACTGCTTGCAATGCACTTAACTGAACAGTGTTATACTCATTCCTTAATTTCCTTCCACAACAGATTGATGATGATGTGCTGTTCATGTCCCCGAAGAATATTTTTGTTGCGTAATGTTTCTTTTTGTTACACCTTTCCCAAATCCTGTTTCCCATCCATTCATCAAACACCTAACCTTGTTCCCATGGGCTGTGTGATTTATTGAGGTGCAACTGTCTGGCTGGCTGGAGCAGAGCCAATTTCCCTTTCAACAGGAGCAGAAGCATCCTTTGGAGGCTCTAGAAATGCTATCATCAACATGGGAACACGCTGTGGACTACTGTACATGTGGTCCTGCAAGGGATCCAGGTGCACTTCTATGTCCAGTGTCGCAACCGATGGAAGTGTCAGACACAGGTCCAACACACAGCCAAATCCGCAGAGGAGGCAACGGAACACAGGCAGGACACAGTCCAGCCAGACCAGTCTAAAAGACAGGAACCAATGCTCACTCACCTTTCGAAGCCGAGGCGTAATCAGGTAGAACACCATACGCTCACACCAATGTTGTTCCAGCAGTGTTCTCTACATGTCTTGAGGGATTAGGATGTGCAGTGCGAAGCAATAGGATTAAAATCAGGATGCCTGCTATGATAGCAGGACCAAAGGAAGCTCTCCAAAAACGCTCTTAAGTACAGAGATTGTATGAAAGCTGAAATTACTCCAAATATGGTCTGAAAGGTGGTTAAGAGACCTGATCCAAGTCGCTTAACTAAGTGTACGATCCCACTCTTATCAGACATGTTAAATATATGATGAACCATTTGTCCAAAAAGGATCGGGAAGTTCGTATGGACCAGGGCCTGTATCACTGCTGAAGACCTTGCATCCTGGAGATCAAAAGTCTCTTGGGCAGAAGTTAGGGCCACATTTTGTTAAAAGAACATGGCTTTCAGTCTACTCAGCGAATCAAACCTTATACTGGAAACATTCAATTAACGCCACAGTGGTGCCTCCCTAACTGTGCAAGCCGGGGGAAACAATACTAGCTTACAACAATCAACCTGAAAATTACTGGGACTAGATATGCAATGCCTGACACCATCCCGCAACATCCTTTATCATTCAGCAATAAGTAACTCTCATTTGAGAGCAACACAAAAATTGGATAAATCACATGCAGCTGGGGAACCTTTCAAGTAGCAAGATAAGTTCGCTTTTGACACATTACAAGCTCCATGAAGCAAGACCTCTTAGCACACTAATGACCCCCTTAAAGCCTTCTCACAGTCTGTACCACTTAATACAACTTCAGTGTCCTTATTTCTGCATCTATATCTATACGGCGACTCCCAGGTTTCCTGTATGTCCCCTTCACCCAACGCTTCATACCTGCCTGCTTGGATGTATCTAAGGCAGTATTGGATCTGGAATGTCATGATTGACAGTGTGATACAGCCATGAATTAACCATTCTGTAAATGGTGACTCCGCCACTGTAAAATGTTACTACTCAGATTTTTCAATGAGTAGCATGGTGTATTTGCATCTCTACATGCCATGGTTAATTGTCTGTCTGTCAGATTATAGGCTGAAAACCAATTTGTGCCGTTAATGTACCTTCATGGCCTGTGGCCATAACGCAATGATTGTAATGTCCAGCAAAATGGAGCACAATTGAGATTGCCCATGTTGTAGAATAGACACATCTTGTTCCATTATGGTAATTGCTGGAGACACAATGTTGCACAGTGAATAAATACCTGAAAACAGTGTGGCCATGCCATTGTCTACCACAGCCAAGGCCTTTTCTAGGTTAAGTCTATCAATCTCACGTAATATCTCAGGAGAATCCTGTTGGGAGACATTCCACAGTTCAATGTAGATAGCTTTTAAGAAGCATTTTTTACGCAGTTTCTTGGGACGTAACAAGAAATCCCTAAGATCCATGTTGTCAGCTAGAAGGGACAAGTGTTGTTTCACCTGCAATAGTGTTGAGGTTTTTAGCCATTCTAGGCAGAACTTCTCAGCACTATAAGAAGTCACTACCCCTGGGTCATCTGTGTGCACATAGCCTGGGTCAGGACAATGGATACTAAACCCTTGGGTGGTACCCTTGAATATTGACTGACATCTATTTGTGTTGATAGGCCAAACCAACCATCCCTTCCAATTGGGAGCTTATGAGTTGTATGTACCAATCTGTATCATTACACCAAGCATCTCCTCACTTATCAGTGTGTCATTTACTAAACCTTCAATAGGTGTGGGTCAGGGACTACGTTGTGTTTTCATGTTTTTGTATTTTTGCAAACCCATAGCAGGTAGTCTGTTTCACTGTTCTGTTCATGAATATTATCTGTAATGGTATAAGGAAAGCTCTAAATAAAGCCTCTGTTCCCAGAACCTGCAAATCTTTCTTCCCCAAATGGATTTTGTGTCTATCGTGTCCCTCCAATAGTCAAAACCTTGTATAGAAAGTTGGGAGATAAATGATGCTGAAAATATGAGCTAGGTGTTTGTCAGCATTATTTTCTTCGCAGTTACATTTGTCTGTACTAACTTATAGTAATATGACAACGGGTCTGATGTACTGAACCCTAAAAAGTATGCACATTTCTGTGCTAATGTGGCAGATCTACCTTTCAGTGTTGCTGGACAATGTTCTCATTGATGGTAAGTGTTAACAGTGTGTGGGACACTTGCTCTGTGAAAAAAGTGATGACCATATTTGTGATAACAATACATACTGTCGAAGTCAGGTGTATCTTCATACAATTCCCTGTCAGAAAATGCAGCAGATTGTTCTAAATCTGAGAGCGTAGTATTTACAGTCTCAATGTCCCAATAATCAGAGAGTGTACTCGGGTTAAAGAAATCATTCAGTGAAATTTTAAATACATGTGGAATTTTTAATGTGGTGACATATGAGGTTTCATGACCAAGTTCACGGGTTGTACTATCGAGCGTTGTGGGAGGTAATGCCCATTAAGTAGAAGGAAAAAGACAGTTACTATACCAATCCAAATTAACAGAAACAAGCCCCCTAATGCTAACAAAGATGCAACCAAGGGGTCAAAAAGTAAGTCTTTTTCAGTCAGTGATAGATTTGTCAAAATGTTACTTTTTTGGAAATGGGTGGCGTTTGCACTGGGTCACTTGGATCTGGCGAGAAGTCATCGATGTAGCCAGACGCAGTTCAATCTATCTTTGGTAGCTCAGCAGGCTTTCTAGAACAGACAGATGCTTTTCCTGAAGGCACATTGATGTAGATGTCATTATTGGGCTGTATTGCAATGTGCGTTTCATTTGTATTTGGATGTTTTTCAACTTCAACTGATGTAATTCATAATCTGTTATTTTATACTCCTGCATCTTGCGCAGAGGAGTCTTGAAACATTATTAGTCTGTCCATCTGAACTTCCTATATAGTAGCAAAAAGAGATCTCCGGCTTCTTACGATTCCACATGGCCTGCTGTTGAGAATCAGCCACATAGTGTGGTTTGATCAGACCAATGGAAACTAATCTTTTTTTCTTTTTTGCCAGGAAGAAGCAGAAGAAGTACTGTTCTTGTTCCTTGAACCACCAGGACAGGTACAGGTGTTCTGTAGGATGGCCCAAACTCCTTCTTGTCAACAATTTTCTCTGACCAGCTCCCCAATCTTTGGGACCCAGGCAGGTCTAGCCAGAACCGGTTCCACTTCCCCAGTGGAAGTGCGTTTTACTTGGACATTGTTTGTAATGCCCAGAATTCATTGACTTCCTGTAAAACAGCAAAGCGATCATTCAAATCAAATGGTTTTACATCCACCACTGTGCTGGGAAAATTGAGGTCAGGTACCCACATTCTCTTGCCCCAAACAGATTCTCATAGGGGGTATGTCCTCTGAAGGAACTTCTTGCCATGTGGTTTAGTGCCCTCTGGACCCCATTTGGTTGATTGGCCCAAGTACCGCCCGCACCAAATAACCTTGATGTTAAGGATTGCTTTAGGTCCTGGTGTATCCTCTTCACCACCAAACTTCTCTCAGGATGGTAGGAGGAGGAGTACCACAAGGACATGCCCATACTTTCCAGAGCTTTCTTGGAAGCCCGTGAGCTAAACGCAGGGCCACGGTCGGAATATAACATATCAATTGCATATGTACGGATGAAGACTGGCAAAACCTTTATAACAGTTTGAGTGTCAGCCGAGCGCTGAGGCCAAAACCATAGGAATCTAGAACATGAATCCACTGCCACCAATATGTACTTGTAAGCCCATCAGAATTTAAGGGTCCACAGTGGTCCAAATAGACACATGTGAGAGGTCTGTCTGAAATAAGTAATGGTGTTTGTGGTGGCCACTTTCTCAAACAGAATCTTCTCCATCATGTCCCAACCCGATCTCTTCGTTCCTCTATTCAGAACCTCTTGGCTGTGCCTCGCACTAGAACAGTCACCTGGGGCGACAGGCGTTTCCTGGTTGCCGCCCTTAGACTCTGGAACACCCTTCCTGCACATATCCGAGCAAGTCCCTCCCTGTTCACATTCCGCAAACAGCTAAAGACGTGGTTATTTGACCAATAGCCTTGTATATCCTCTTTACCCCAGTTGCTGATCCATCCCTTAATTAGCGCCGAGACGCCCACGGGTATTCGCCGCGCTCTACAAATGTCAATAAATAAATAAATAAATAAATAAATACTATGGTGAAACTCTTCATCTGCTGGCAGATGTCACACTTTAAGACATAACCCTTGGTTTGTATAGACAAACCTGGCCACCAGAATCGCCTCTTCAGTAATTAAATTGTAGCAGTGACGCTTGCGTGTGCAGAGCCCAGGCCCTCTTGTGCTGCTACAATCAAACCTAATCTGCGATCCATGTTTGGTATAACTCTATCCCCCACTCCCGGAATATGAGCATACGGTGTGTTTTGCCCATCTAATTTATAGTAATATTTGAGTCGAAAGCCCTTCGGTATGGCAGAGCGTTCTTTGAGGTGTTGACAGCTATCAGTATGTCTCCATCTATCCTCGTGCTAGAATGAATGATTGCAGCAACTGCAGCAGTTTGCACTGTCACCTTGGTGGCTTCACCCGCCAGTGAATTCCCTTCAACATGTATGCCAACACACTTGTTCCCATAACAATTTATGATTAATTGTGCAACCCTTGGAATATCTAAACCCATTCTGGCCCCAGCAATGAAGATATTCACTATAGGACTGTACACAGAAAAACAAATGGCACAATATCAGTGTGGGGAATTCCCGATCCCTATAGTGTAGTGCTAGTATCAGGGCTTTTAGCTCTGCCAGTTGTGTGGTGCCATCTCCTAGACATTGTCTAGTTGTATTGCTGGGATGGAACTTACCATCCCACATATGGTACTACACTATAGCACATGCTGCGCTATACTGCCATTTACTTCCAATGGCTCGCTGAGCAGAACCATCAGTGTAAATTATGTATTCATATTTTTCTAGAGGCAATATTCCATTCAGGAGAGGGTATTCTTGTTCGTACTGCAAGAACGCTAGTGTATTTAATATAGGATTGTTTTTGTAATCTTCATCTGTTACATTGAGAGAATTAGCCCATTGGAACCATCATGGATGCAGTGCTTCGCATTTGGAATGGTCGATTTGGTAACAGCTTCTAAAATTGGTACCCGGGTTATAACGATATTGGCCCTGTGCTAGTGCTCTTTCGCTTACTACAGCAGTCTCTACTGTAGTTAGTCTTTTTTCTGTTTTAGCAAATCACATTTCATCATTTGTGTATAAATGTGATTTGTATGCAATTGGGACTGTCTAACCTTCATTGAAAGGGATGTATGTATATTCTGATAAACCCGGGACTACCCAGATCACCAAGTTGTTAGAATTAATTGTATGCAAATGTTTTGATGCTATCATGTCAGCCTGAACTGAACATAGAGTATCTGAATGTTCCTGTATCCAATAATGTGCTGTGAAATCAGGTCTGATTAAGTTGTAGAACAGTTTTACTTTTTCATCGTAATCCAGGATGTATGTTCTGCCAAAATTTAGAAATCCTAAAATGGATTGCAAACCCTTGGTTTCTTTGGCTGTTGGAGCAGCACGCACTTTTCTAAAAAGATGGCTGCCAGGCTCTTACCTTCACTTGATAGCTCATATCCCAAAAAAAGGACATTGAAATCAGCAATTTTGATTTCTTGACATTTAGTCTGTGGCCCAAATTGGCAAATGCCGCAATTATGTTGTTCAGCATTCACAAGTGTTCAAGTAATTCGTCGTCTGTCAGATAGATGTCATCTTTATAGGACACCGCCTCCTCATCGCATGTTTGTAATATTTCTGACACTCTTGCCAAGAATAGCTATGGGCTGTTCATATACCCTTGGGACAAACTACGGAAGTTACCCTGTGTGCCAAGGGCAGAAAATGCTGTCAAATATCTGCTTTCTGGAGCTATATTTTGGCAGAAGAATCCATTTGAGATGTCTAATGTTGTTTTGTATTTGTTCCGCACAATGTTATTCATCATTGCGGCACTGTGTGCATTTTGTTCTGCAAATGTCAGTGTGCAAATTTTTTAAATGTTGGTAATCCAAAACTAGATGTTAGGAGTTGTTATGTTTCAATCACAAATTGGTATTCAAGTTGGTCTAGAATTTCTTTGACCTGTCTTTTTGCATAATTTTTAATAGGTTACTTTCTCTGTGGATTTGGAGCAGATTTTAATGGGATTTCTTGGTGAGTAGACTCCAGTTCCACCTTATATGTTTGCAGTATAATGCCAGAGTGAGTGCCCACTCCAGCCCGTATGAATGTTTTAAGGATTCAGGAACGAGGTCATAGAAAGCAGGCAAAATGATGCTTTCCCCTTTTGGGCATTCCAACACAAACTCAGGCGGACAATGTTGGTCTGCTAACAGGATGTCATATCCGTATGTTAAGTTCTCCCAAAAAAGACCTTTACATTTTCTAGAGCTGTCCCCCACTATTTGGAGTGTCATTTCGTAGAGTCTATGTGGGACACTAACCCTTGTATCAGGTGTTTCCACCATGATATGTTCATTCATTACTGCTGTCACCAGAAAATCCTTCAGGTTCTGGCAAGCTATTGTTACTTCTGCCACGCTGTCTACCATCTTCAGAGCCTATTCCTCATTCAGAAGCTGAGTCCTCACTAACCTGGGCATGTCTAATTTTTAAGCCAGCTTCTTTCATCTTTTTGAATTGAGGTTTTGCTTTAGGTTGTACTACCTGTTTGATAATATAACTGAATTGCGATGTATTTTCCTTTTTGTCTTTGGTCTATCTTCAGTCTTTGGTTCTGATCGCCCGTCCCTCTCCGAGTGTTTTGATAAACCCTGAAAGGAACGAAAGGAACATGTATCAGTGTCCTGATACCTATCAGCTTTCCTAATGTTATCACGATTCCTAAGGTTATACCTCGTTGCAGAGGACTCCCGTTGGGGAGACCCATCCCTTGATCGTGAACTCTTTTCTGTATTATTTTTGGATTGTTGTTATCCCACTTCTTTTTAGAAGACGTGGGTGCTTGCTTTAAGTTGCCCTTGTTGGGACTACCCGCCATTTGTGGCAGCATAGGTTTCTTTGATAATTGTTGGTAATTCTTGCTCCTTATTTGTAGGTGCTATTTCCCTTAGGTGGCTGTGTATGGCCACTGCAGCTGGCTCTCCCTTTATGTTGCTCAGCATGATTGCAGAGACTTGGACAAAATTACCCATCAGTTTCATCCCCAAGTCTAGGGCAGGTCCTACCCGTACTCATTCTGTATCTGTTTCAGTACTTTTGGAATGACTGCTATGGAAGGGGTACCATGTTTTCTGATGTAAACAGCAGCTAAGATTGTTCCCCAAGTGGTTCAATCCTCAATTAAGGGAACCATCCCCATTGGCAAGCAAATAGCATTCTTTGTTTTCCTGTGGACCAGTACGGGGAAATACTGCTTACAGGTTTGCTATTTTTTCTGCAATCCAGAATTTATTTTGTTCCCATTTGGAAGGTATTGTCCTTATTGCTGATTTCAGTGTCTGTGTCTGTGGCTGAATTGTAGGTGTAGTCTGATGTGGACAAGCTGGAGCATTTCACGCAGGTTGGACTGTTAATGTTCGCACGACAAACTGGACAATGTGTCTGTATAGCCTGACTATGTCTTTGTGTATTGGACGGACTTCATCCACTGGTCATGTATCTATCTGGGATGTGGAGTGTATGTGCTAAGACCTGCCAGGTCACTTCTTCTATGTTGAATGGACCGAGTCTCATGACAGACGTAGTGTGTGGGAGGGCGCCTTTAAACCAGATTCTGTGTTGCTGGTAAGTTAACAGGACTTCAGTGTCTTCTTATGGAATGCATTCATCTAGTGGTTCAACTACAATGTATGTGTGAAACAATATAGTCTGTGGATTTGCAGGTGGGTACTGAACCCAAGAATTGAATACCTCTGATCCAAACACCTTGTGCGCCTCAATCATGAAGGTAACACAGGTACCTGTTGAGGGTAAGCCATGTTCTAACACTTGTATAGATAATGCATACCTGCAGTTCTCTGTAGTGTTTGCAAATTTGTCTTCCCCCGAACTACTCACAGGGTTAGTTATTTTTTAAGGAAAAGAAATAAAGTTAAGAGGTAGGATTTTGCACAATGTGGGAAATTTTATCTTTTCAGCTTGTTTAAACCTTCAGCCAATACACAGAAAATATCTGCTCAGCTGAGGTGGATCTCCCTTCCCACTTCAGACGTCTCTGAAAAGTGTGAGTAGGGCTTTCTGAGAAAGCGCGACTAAACTACTCAGATTTTCACAGTTAATTTAAGAGCCAAATCAATGTTGGCGGTGCCATGTTGTATAGTTCCTCGGAATCACCCGACCTGCACGTTTTGGATTGCATAAACTGAGGGCTTGATGTCTCAACTGCTTCCAGGACACCCCCACAGGATATGTCAGCTGTTAGACCCAGTAGCGTCCCGTTGTGGGAATGCTGACGGGTGCTGACGGGTGCTGACGTGGGGCGGGGTTGGGCAGAGTGGGGGGTAGTAAACTGGAGAATACCGCCGCACAGAGGTAAGTACACAAACAAATAAATACAATTAATCTTGTTGCGCGCGCTGAATCGCATTTGGTGATGCAGCGCACGCAACTAAATTCGTTCTATTGTTATGCCCTGCTTAAAATCACAAGATGGGCATCCAACCCCGTGCTGTCCATGGTTGACTGTATGCGATGTGAGGCTGGCCGAAGGACCTTGGTTTCAGCACCAGGAACCCAAACTCGCCCAAACCACTTAGGGTGGCACGGCTGACTATGAGATGTTACAATATAAATGGTGCAATCTTAGGTTAGGCAGGCCCACTGAATTTCTCAACAGATCAGAACTCGAACATTTAAAAGAGGGCCTATTGGCTTTAAATGAAATATGGTTAGCAATCCTGGGGTCATGGATTTAAAGACCCAGGGCACTTACAACTTTTTTATAAGTTAATGCGGGTTGCTGCACTCCCTGCAGCCTCCCCGCAACATTAAAAAAGGCATGGTGATGCCCCTACACCTTCTAGGAACCCCCACTAAGCTCCAGAAAAAATAATTAGAAAGCCTTCACAGGGCATTATGGGGTGCTCTTTAAAGGCAGTAGTAAATTATAAATGAGCAGCTCCTGCAGCTCAATTATTATTCATTTTATCTTTTAATAATTATTATTTTTGGGGTATCCCAGAACCCAACAGGGACACCCATATTTTTCAGTTTTGTTTGGAGCCACAGCAACCAGCAATGTTGTTTTACATTTTATTAAATACACAGCTGGGGTGCCCATGGTGCATACCCAGGGTATCCTACAGCTTTTTTTAATTTGGAGGCCACAGGGGAGCCACAGTGTGTCTACAGCCCCTGCCGACTCCTCCAACAGGAACAGCCCGTCTTTTCCTTTAATTGTGGGTGGCCCAATGCCCTGTCTGGTCACTCACAATCCAGGCTTATTGGGGGCTTCAGGGGGAGCCCAGAGGCCTCAACCAAGCACAATACAGCATTTTGTGCTGCTCCCTCCGGTAGAAAAGTTCAGTTTTCCGTCCTGGCAATGTGAGTAGGATATTCATGCACTCTCATAAGCAGCAAACAGTAGTTTCCGAGGGTATGGGATGTCTGGGACACTGTAGATGTATTAGGCAGCTGCGGCCCCTGCAGGTAAGAGAGGTGGGGTGGTGGAAATTTAATAAATAAATACATTTCCTTTGTTGTCATCTATTGAAATCCATCCCCTACCCAGCCCCACTGCTCTTATCTGCACGGGCTGCAGCTAGTATCCGGTCCCGGGGGATGAGGTCCCCAGGAATGATCATTGGCCGGTGTGCCCTCTCCCCTTTTGTAACTTACTGACCCCGGGATGGGAAGCTGAATCCTATTCAAATTTTGGCAATGTGTGACATAGGCTTTTTTAAATTGTCTTTCGCCCTGGTGGGTCCCTCTGGGTCCCTCCCCCACCAGGCCTAGTAGGACAGCACTACCCTGCCTTCTTATATCTTTTTTGTGCTTTGTTTCACAACAAGGGACTGAATCCAGAGTCCATAAACTGCTTATGCCACAAATTTGTTGATGTTGTGGTAGCCAATCAGCTCTAGTCTTGAGAACCTGCAGATCATGAACTAGTCCTTCTAGTCTGCAGCATTAATCAAGTTGATCATGTGTCCAAGCACTAAGAAATCTTAACTAGTTACTTATGGAGCTAAGAACCCACTTTAAAAGGTTATGCACTATGTCTTATTCAAAACACATAGATTTGTAAGAGCTAAGAAATGGAATTCATCGGTGTCACAGTACTTTATACGTAAGTAAATCAAACCAAATGTGGTGTCAATGTATTTTCTAATATTGATAACCCATATAGCATGATATTTCTGTACACACTATTTAGGAAATTGCACTTATGTTAGGAAATATTCTGTCGATATTCTGTTACCGCACCACATGCAAAATATTGATATCCAGACTCTTTACAGTTTGTGTTGCTGCCAGGAGCATTTAAATTAAAACAAATGGATGCCAGAGATATGTGGAAATAACATTCAGTAATCTACAGGTTACAGGTTAAAATCCCGGCAAGACTGTCACAGCTTTCCATTCTTCTGAGGATGGTAAACTGGGTAGCATTGAATTGAGTAGTAGGAACATCTGTTGTTTACTGCATTTTAAATGGCAGGCTTGTTAATCAAAATGTTATGGTAAAACTACTTAGTACTATTACTGTAGTGTGCAACAAGTATGTATGGCTTCCAATAATGGGTGCAAAAGGTACACGATAATCCCTTAGCTTCCATGACATTCCAAGAGCTATCGTTTGCTCGATATAATGAATGATGTCATCCATTGAGAGATAAAATTCGATTTGTCTATAGTTATAGAGGTATAAGTTACCTTTTGTTAGCATGATCTACCTATATAAATGCTTATCGGCCCTGCCTGTTATGATTCTAAAAGGTTAAGTCCAGTTAAGTAAAGGTTTCCATTTCTCCGGTACTCTACCATATGAGACGAGCCGAAAACCACACAGACGCCATCTTTGCTTTGTCCGCGTCAGCCCTGAGCGTGGTCACGTGCTATCCTCCAGTAGTCAGTAGGCCCTGTTAGTTGAGTTATAGAGAGCAGCTGAATGCACACTATTCATTCGCTATCCTGAGACCCAAGGTCGCATCTGGCTTCAGAGGCGATAAGCTCATTCCTGAAGGCGCCGTGCCTACGCTCCCAGGCACCAGGACGAAAGGGAGTCACCCCTCCTGACCCCCCCAATAATAGCAGAAGCAGAGTTTTGAACTAATCCTGTGTACCATATATGGTCTTTCCTTAGAGCCTTAGAGCCAAGTAGTACTTTTCCATGTACAGTGACTTCACTTGTGGATCTGAAGGTATATATGCAATGTATTGACTGTAAGCTGGCAGTCTTCTCCACGAACCTGATGGGTGGGGATAAGAGAGGCTCCACTACAGAGTATTTTCTGTAATAAAGGATTGACTTTTTCTTCACTGCCGACTGACTGATTATTTGATAACTTAGTATTGGGGCTATTGGTAGGTATAGCACTTTATGTTACTTTTTTATGGTACGTCAGTTGGCGACTCTGGTGGGACTCCGCGTTTGGGGTTGTCCTCCCGTAGCCTGGGAAAGAAGGTTAAAGAAAGGGGAGCTCTGGTCGAGGGGGTGGACTGACTAAAGATTCCGGCTTACTCGGCTCTAGCGATCAGAGAGCCCCAGCTGCTAGTGACCCTTCGCTGGAGTCCTACGGGTGTTACCCAGGAGCTGACCGTGTTGGTCTTCAGTAGTTGATTCAGAAAAGGGGGTGGTGATGAACAGAGTGTCTGAATTAAGCAGACCACTCTTACCCAGTCCAAAGATCAGGGCTTGATCCATCACCGTTTTTTAGCTCACTGCACCATCCCAGCTCAGAACCTGGCTACATGCAAATTAGTCCGTTCCTGTCCCAGTGCATGATGGGAACATGGCAAACCAAACTACCAAGCCAATTCTTATACTGGGAAGGAAACAAGCTTCCGGGGACCGGTTTCTGGCATTTCAGCCGTCGTCGGCCCGGCTTGCTTGAATCCTGATGGTGCAATGAGCAAGGGACTCACATCTGAGTATACCCTTCCACGCTTATGGTGGACGAAATGATTCAGAAAAGGGGGTGGTGATGAACAGAGTGTCTGAATTAAGCAGACCACTCTTACCCAGTCCAAAGATCAGGGCTTGATCCATCACCGTTTTTTAGCTCACTGCACCATCCCAGCTCAGAACCTGGCTACATGCAAATTAGTCCGTTCCTGTCCCGTTTCCGTTTTTGGCCACTATAGTTGTGGCAGGGTATACTCAGACATGAGTCCCTTTCTCACTGCACCATCAGGATTCAAGCAAGCCGGGCCGAAGACGGCTGAAATGCCAGAAACCGGTCCCCGGTAGCTTGTCTCCTTTCTGGTGAAGAATTGGCTTGGTAGTTTAGTCTGCCCTGTTCCCATGATGCACTGGGCCAGGCACAGACTGATTTGCATATAGCCAGGTTCTGAGCTGGGATGGTGCAGTGAGATAAATAACGGTGATGGATCAAGCCCTGATCTTTGGACTGGGTAAGAGTGGTCTGCTTAATTCAGACACTCTGTTCATCACCACCCCCTTTTCTGAATCGTTTTTGGCCACTATAGGTGTGGCAGGGTGTACTCAGACATGAGTCCCTTTCTCACTGCACCATCAGGATTCAAGCAAGCCGGGCCGAAGACGGCTGAAATGCCAGAAACCGGTCCCCGGTAGCTTGTCTCCTTTCTGGTGAAGAATTGGCTTGGTAGTTTAGTCTGCCCTGTTCCCATGATGCACTGGGCCAGGGACAGACTGATTTGCATATAACCAGGTTCTGAGCTGGGATGGTGCAGTGAGATAAATTACGGTGATGGATCAAGCCCTGATCTTTGGACTGGGTAAGAGTGGTCTGCTTAATTCAGACACTCTGTTCATCACCACCCCCTTTTCTGAATCGTTTTTGGCCACTATAGGTGTGGCAGGGTATACTCAGACATGAGTCCCTTTCTCACTGCACCATCAGGATTCAAGCAAGCCGGGCCGAAGTCGGCTGAAATGCCAGAAACCGGTCCCCGGTAGCTTGTCTCCTTTCTGGTGAAGAATTGGCTTGGTAGTTTAGTCTGCCCTGTCCCCATGATGCACTGGGCCAGGGACAGACTGATTTGCATATAGCCAGGTTCTGAGATGGGATGGTGCAGTGAGATAAATAACGGTGATGGATCAAGCCCTGATCTTTGGACTGGGTAAGAGTGGTCTGCTTAATTCAGACACTCTGTTCATCACCACCCCCTTTTCTGAATCGTTTTTGGCCACTATAGGTGTGTCAGGGTATACTCAGACATGAGTCCCTTTCTCACTGCACCATCAGGATTCAAGCAAGCCGGGCCGAAGACGGCTGAAATGCCAGAAACCGGTCCCCGGTAGCTTGTCTCCTTTCTGGTGAAGAATTGGCTTGGTAGTTTAGTCTGCCCTGTTCCCATGATGCACTGGGCCAGGGACAGACTGATTTGCATATAGCCAGGTTCTGAGCTGGGATGGTGCAGTGAGATAAATAACGGTGATGGATCAAGCCCTGATCTTTGGACTGGGTAAGAGTGGTCTGCTTAATTCAGACACTCTGTTCATCACCACCCCCTTTTCTGAATCGTTTTTGGCCACTATAGGTGTGGCAGGGTATACTCAGACATGAGTCCCTTTCTCACTGCACCATCAGGATTCGAGCAAGCCGGGCCGAAGACGGCTGAAATGCCAGAAACCGGTCCCTGGTAGCTTTTCTCCTTTCTGGTGAAGAATTGGCTTGGTAGTTTAGTCTGCCCTGTTCCCATGATGCACTGGGCCAGGGACAGACTGATTTGCATATAGCCAGGTTCTGAGCTGGGATGGTGCAGTGAGATAAATAACGGTGATGGATCAAGCCCTGATCTTTGGACTGGGTAAGAGTGGTCTGCTTAATTCAGACACTCTGTTCATCACCACCGCCTTTTCTGAATCGTTTTTGGCCACTATAGGTGTGGCAGGGTATACTCAGACATGAGTCCCTTTCTCACTGCACCATCAGGATTCAAGCAAGCCGGGCCGAAGACGGCTGAAATGCCAGAAACCGGTCCCCGGTAGCTTGTCTCCTTTCTGGTGAAGAATTGGCTTGGTAGTTTAGTCTGCCCTGTTCCCATGATGCACTGGGCCAGGGACAGACTGATTTGCATATAGCCAGGTTCTGAGCTGGGATGGTGCAGTGAGATAAATAACGGTGATGGATCAAGCCCTGATCTTTGGACTGGGTAAGAGTGGTCTGCTTAATTCAGACACTCTGTTCATCACCACCCCCTTTTCTGAATCATTTTTGGCCACTATAGGTGTGGCAGGGTATACTCAGACATGAGTCCCTTTCTCACTGCACCATCAGGATTCAAGCAAGCCGGGCCGAAGACGGCTGAAATGCCAGAAACCGGTCCCCGGTAGCTTGTCTCCTTTCTGGTGAAGAATTGGCTTGGTAGTTTAGTCTGCCCTGTTCCCATGATGCACTGGGCCAGGGACAGACTGATTTGCATATAGCCAGGTTCTGAGCTGGGATGGTGCAGTGAGATAAATAACGGTGATGGATCAAGCCCTGATCTATGGACTGGGTAAGAGTGGTCTGCTTAATTCAGACACTCTGTTCATCACCACCCCCTTTTCTGAATCGTTTTTGGCCACTATAGGTGTGGCAGGGTATACTCAGACATGAGTCC
Source organism: Lissotriton vulgaris (assembly GCF_964263255.1). Lineage (NCBI taxonomy): Eukaryota > Metazoa > Chordata > Amphibia > Caudata > Salamandridae > Lissotriton > Lissotriton vulgaris. The sequence continues at coordinate 741,798,343 of NC_141695.1, read as the reverse complement.
CTTTCTCACTGCACCATCAGGATTCAAGCAAGCCGGGCCGAAGACGGCTGAAATGCCAGAAACCGGTCCCCGGTAGCTTGTCTCCTTTCTGGTGAAGAATTGGCTTGGTAGTTTAGTCTGCCCTGTTCCCATGATGCACTGGGCCAGGGACAGACTGATTTGCATATAGCCAGGTTCTGAGCTGGGATGGTGCAGTCAGATAAATAACGGTGATGGATCAAGCCCTGATCTTTGGACTGGGTAAGAGTGGTCTGCCTAATTCAGACACTCTGTTCATCACCACCCCCTTTTCTGAATCTGTCTTCAGTAGTTGGCAGTGGAGAACTCGCAATCATACCTGTGTGCACCAGGTGAGTGTATTGATTTTGATGTTTTTGGATTACGCTGTTGAGCGGTGTTTTGGAAGCAGTTAAATATATTGGATTTGGTGGTCGGTGTACCACGGAGGACTTTGGAGGTCTGACGGGGTGGCATTGTGGCTGCACGGGCAGATGCTCCAGGGACTTTTTTGGTGAATAATAGAGGTTTTGATCGGACGCCTTGGTTTGGCACTTGTGGTGCGCACCCGGCCGGGCTGCTCTCGGAAAAGCCAGCGGTTGTACCCGGGTAGCCTTTAGGACATATCTGGAGTGACGCTAAGGCAGCAGGCTTATTCAGAATAGTCCTGAGGGCGAACCGGGAAGATCGGTGGATGATCTGTAGGTCTGTCTGTGGTTATTTCCTGTCTGATGGCCTTTTGGTAGTCTCTCGACTGCCTGATCTTGGTATCTGTTGGTTTGGTGATTTGAATCAATGAGTTCTCCATGAACGGGAGTCGACAGGCTCCGTTCCTTGGTTTTGGAAAAGGACATGTCATTTTTGAATTTGCATGTTTTTGTTTGATTTGTGCTGTGTGTATTCTGTAGTGAAACTTTAAGAATGTAGGAACATGGCCATGTTTGAAAGATTGTTTTCTTGAATGTAATTGAATTGCCAGTGCATATAGATGTCGTGTTTTAGTAAATTGTGTTTTGGGTGTTGTTGCCGCCGAAAAGGCATGCGATTGGATGAAAGTTAGCCTGCCCCGCCAGAGGGTAGTCCAAGTTTTGATATGTATGTTAAACATGCCATTTCACCTATTTTGTTTAATAATCTGTGGCATAAATATACCAAGGATAACGTGGAACTGCAATGGCCTTTAAAAGGGTTGTTTTCTGAGAAAAAGATACAGTATTTACAGGATTGATTATTTGCAAAGTGAAGTCGGCAATCAATGTTCGACTCTTTAAATATGTGGCAGAAAGAAGTAAAGTGCAGGCGCATTAGGGAGAAGAAGCAATGCAAAATGAAGGGAGGTCAGACCATCACACAAAAAGCTATAGCATATGATAAAGAACAGACTGTAAAATCATTGACTGTACGAATAGGCAATTTAGGATACAGGTGGAGAAGAGCTATGCAACTAGAACAGAACCTGAGGATGAGATAGAGGATTTATTGGAGGTGCGCCCCCCACCTCCTTATGCTCCCCAGTGCATATACCCTGCAGTTCCTCTAACTGCAGCCTCGGCCCCAGCTGCCTCGGCACCGGTCGCATCTACTTCCCCCACCCCTTTGGGAACTCCTCACGCTTCATCATCCTCAGCACCTGGAATGACTACTCTATTAAATGATGCATTGTCATCTCCTGCCATGTCCCCAGTGGTACTAGCTTCCCCAACCCCGGCTTGGCCAGCGCTGTCTGCAAGTTCGACCCCTACCGTAGCTGGTTCAACCCCTTCTCATGTCTCGGAACTCTTAGTGCGCGACGATTGTATACTCGATCAGCTGTGGGGTATGATGATAGACGGCTAGTAGTGGATCAGGCATCTCAGTGGATACGAAACCCCATTTATACTATCAAAGATATATGGAGTACTCTTAGAGATTACGAGCCGGTTATGCAGCAGTAAGCTTTGGAAAGTATGGCCAACCATTTGATTTCCCTATGGGAACAGTGTTTCCCGGACGGGAGAGCCCCTCAGGTTTTGTATGACATTCTGGATCGAGTACATAAGTTTGAGTTAGGACAGGAAGATGTGTACAGAAATATTGAGATTCTAATGAGATATAGAGAACGTTTGTATTTGAAATGCCCAAATTGGGATTTTCAGCATCCTATGCGGGAAGTGCATCCTATTTATCATCCTGAGTTACCGGAGTTAAGAGATGCCAATGATCAAGTAACGAAAGCATGTGTGGAGGCATGATTTCAGGAGCAATAGGTTTATACTCCTTGGAAAAGGAGTGAGGTCCTTTCTCTGAAATCACAACTTCCTGATCCCCGAAAGAATCCCACTGCCTATTACAAAGAGCTCACTAAGGCTGCTTCTTCTGCTGTAATGACTCTGGCTGATATAGAGTTATTTTTTGGCTTACTGGTTCCTGTGGATGTGTGGCGCCAGGTGCATGACCAGAATCATGCCGCAGAATTAGGGGGGACCTGGGAGGAATTTAAGGATTGGGATCGGGACCGGAAACCTGGCGATACACCTAAACCGGAGATTCTGGCATTACCAGGTCGGATCATTGCGTACATGCATTCTTTGATCCCACCCAAAAGGTAGACTGGGATAAATTAACCGCTTGCAAACAGAAGAAGGACGAGAGTGTTTCCAATTTCTTTAATCAGTTTGAGGGGGTGTTTATCGATTTTAGTGGACAAGACTTGTCAGTGGAAGGTGGTATACAACTGTTAATCGTTTTGTGACAAATCTGTTACCCGAAATTTCTCCACGGCTGCAGGCTACAGAGAGTACTTTGACCACTTCTACCTATTCCGTCATAATAAGCATGGCTCAGTATTATGAGCACAGGGAAAACGAGAGTAAGGACAAGTCAGAAAAGAAAGCAAAGGATCTCAAGACTCGAGTGTTGTTGCAGCAAGTAATCAGGGGATGAGGCAGAGATGGAGGCGGCAGAGGGTTTGTCCCGAGGGGGGCGGGAGCAGGACGAGGCGGAGGTCCAGCTGTTGCTTTGGGAGTGAACCAATGTGCTTATTGTAAACAGGAAGGGCATTGGCGAGCTCAGTGTCCTTTGTTACTAGCCCAGAATGGAGCAGTAACGGGAAGAGGAAGAGCTTGAGGTGGAGTGGATCGGAGTGATATGAGAAGAGAAGAGATAGAACACGGTGAGTCAGGAAGAAATTGTTTTGATAATCGGAGAGGGAGGCAGTATTATAATGAGGATTGTGTGACCGATGGGACAGATGGGTATGTTTATACATAGGACAGCCACGGACAGAGTGGGGGCCAGGTGTCCGTATCCATTGATCAGCAAGGGCCTTATGTCAGGGGGCGATTAATGGGGACTTTCGAAAGCTTTCTAGAGGACACGGGTGCAATGAATAGCTCTATTGCTCATTCGCTGCTCCCAGGGGCTGCTCTGTCCGGGCAAAATAATGTTTCAGTAGTATTCTCTGGAATCCCGGTGATGAGCCCCATCTCTAAACCTATCCTGATTACTATAGGTCCAGTGACAGTGGATTCTCCGTTCTTGCTCACATCACATTGTGGAGAAAATCTACTGCGACCGGATTTGCTAAAAAAATTGCATGCAAAGTTTCATTGTTCCCCTGATGGTGTGTATGTGACTACACAATCGCCAGGCAAGCATACTCAACAGTGTTTTGCTAAAAACAAATCCCTCCCTCCAGAGTTCGCTGTTATCACATCAACGGTGTGGGCGACTGGAGATACCGATGTTGGTCTTTTAAAGATTCCGCCTGTCTCTATCACTTTGAAGCCTAATGCTCGCTTACCACATATTCCTCAGTATAAGATCTCGCCGGCTGGTGAGAAAGCTCTAATAACTATTATACAGGACTTAATTGACAAAGGTGTAGTGGAGGAAACGGTCTCTAATATATGCAATAGCCCCATATTACCGATCTTGAAGAAGGCTCCTGCTGAAAGCGACCCTGATTACGCTGATACATATCGCTTTGTAATTGATCTGCGGTAGATTAACAAAATAGTGGTACCACAATATCCGGTGGTTTCTGACATCACTACTATCCTTCCCATGATTCCCCCGATGGCCAAGTATTTCTCAGAGATTGATTTAAAAAATGCTTTCTTTAGCATTCCAATCCACCCTGATAGCTGTCATATTTTCGGCTTCTCTTTATCTGGGAGCAGTTTTTTATTTTGCCGCGTTCCCCAGGGGTACACTGAGAGTCCTAGTATCTATAGTCAGGCTTTGAAAGCAGTATTGAATGAATTAACTTTTCCCCCAGGGAATGGGCTTCTCCAGTACGTGGATTATTTGTTGGTGGCCTCAGACACTGAGGAAGGTTGAAGAGAAGCCACGGTTACATTATTGTCTCATTTGGTAGTTAACGGTAATAAGGTATCTCTCTCCAAATTTCAATATTGCCGACAGGAGGTGACCTACCATGGTCATCTACTGTTGAAAGAGGGGAGGAGACTAACTCCTGAGCGTGTGGCTCCTATTTCTTACATGTCTGTACCTCGTACTCAGCGTGATGTTCGTGCATTTCTTGGCATAACCTCTTACTGTTGCCAATGGATTCCCAATTTTTCAGCTTACTAAACCTCTCCTGTATTTAACCACTAAAGATGTGTGTGAACCTCTACCTTGGACCGATGAAAGTCAGAAAGCTGTTGCTTCTTTAAAATCTGCCCTCTGTTCTGCAACTGTCTTAGGAACTACTACCGAAAGCCGTTTGTGCTTTATGTACATGAGGTGGACGGTTACTCGCTTTCTGTGTTAACACAAGGATTTGGTGGTAAGCAAAGACCTTGTGCTTATTTTTCGGCGGTGTTGGATAACGTCGCCAGAGCCCTGCCTAGCTGTTTGAGGGCTACTACTGTGGTGGCAGTGGCCATTCGACAGGCGGAAGGACTTGTTTTGAATACCAACCTCACAGTGATGGTACCGCATGCTGTGGATGTATTATTGAACAAAACAAAGACCCATCACCTTACGAGTGCACGTCTTACTGGATATGAATTGACTTTATTTGCCCCATATATTACAATCAAAAGGTGTGCCACTTTGAATCCAGCCACGCTACTACCCCTCCCTTTGGATGAGCCAAACAATGACGTACATGATTGTATATTTCGAACTGAAGAAGAGACGAAGGGAGGGGTAGACCTCACAGAAACTCCTCTATCTGATCCCCAAGGGGAATTGTAGGTGGATGTCTCTTGTTTAAAAATTACCACATGGCACAACGACAGCTGCGCATGCGATTACCACTCTCCGCCCTATAGTCGAGGCTTCTCGAGTACCCTACCAGTCAGCACAGGCAGCTGAGTTAGTGGCATTGCTGCAAGCTTGTGAGTTGAGCGAAGGATTGAGAGTAAACATTTATACTGATAGCCAATACGCCTACGATTACTGACTGCTCTGACATTACCAGAGAAGGTGGCTGTATTCAAATGTAGCGTACACAAGGTAGTGGTAGATGCAGTGGGAGAAGGGAATGCCTTTGCTGACCAAATGCTGAAAGAAACTGCTAGATCTAAAATGTCTCCGATGTATGTGAGCTCTGCCAGATGGGTCGAGGAGACAGAAATGTTTGATAACACTATGGAAAGTGTCCGAGAGATACAGAGGGAAGCTACTCCTGCTGAACTGGCCGGTTGGGAGAAGGAAGTGGGAAGATTAGATGACAATGGTTTTTGGGTTGATCTGAGTGAAAAACAGAGATGGTCGCTCCCCAATGCACTAGTCAATGCTGTTGTAACAATGCCCCATGGTAGAGCACACGTTGGGGCAAAAAACATTTGTGCTTTGTTGGACCCGGTGTGGAATAATCCTAATATTCCGAAGATTGCTGCCCACCTAGTTCAGTATTGCATGGTCTGCCAGCGACACAATCCTGGAGGCAGGGAACTTGTTCTTAGTGGAAATTTTGCACCCCCATCTTTGCCATTTGAAGTGCTCCAAATGGATTATATCCAGCTGGAACGCGAGAACAATCTGAAGTATGTCCTGGTTGTGGTATGTGCTTTTAGTAAGTGGTTGGAAGCCTACCTGACCAAGGAAAAAACTGCTCTAGCGAATACCAAGGCTTTGATTAAGGAATATTTTCCCCACTATGGATTACCAAGGGTGATCTGGACAGATAACGGGGGACACTTTAATGCAGAACCTATCAAACATGTTTGCAATGGGTTACAAATTAAAGAAAAATGCCATGCTGCCTGACACCTCCAATCAGCAGGGTTGGTAGAAAAGTATAATGGAATCTTGAAATTGAAATTGGCAAAAATTCAAGAGGGCACCGGGCTGAAATGGCCCGATGCCCTGCCCTTAGCTCTGATGTCCTTGCGCATTACTCCACACTCACGATCAGGCTTGTCACCATACGAGGTCATCTTAGGAAGACCAGCTAATGTTTGGCATTCCTAGACCTAGAACATTCGAGAAATTGATTATCCGATGATGATGGATTATTTGTATGCTTTGACCAAAGATCTCCGTTCCATTCATCAACAGGTATCGGCAGTATTGCAGCCCCTGCCGGAGGGTCCCGGTTATCGTTTAGAGCCAGGACAGTGGGTCCTCGTTCGAAATTATCAGCGAAAATCCAGCCTGGACCCTAGGTGGTCGAAGCCCTACCAAATTCTTCTGGCGGTGAAGGTGGATGGAAAGCGGCATTGAATTCATGTTTCACACGTGAAACGCCTGCCTCTCCCGCTTCCTTTTGATCAACAAAACAAGGAAGGAGCTCTGACCCAGGAGAGCGAGCGAGCCCCTCGTTTTGTTCCTTTTTCCAATCCCCAGGAGGTTGGAGAAGGGCAAGGAGAAGGAGTGTTGGGCACGAAAGGGGCTTTGTCATCTGCACCAGTAATTGCCCCGGATTCTGTTGCCCCCACAGTTGCACAAGAGGTTCATGATACTCCAATTGCTGCAAATGTATCCCCTTCTGATTTGTTTACTGATCAGTACATACCTGGCCATGATCGATACAACCTGCGGCCCAGAAAACCACACGTTACCCCAGGTGAAGATGGTAGGAGATAGGTTCCACTTCTTCTTTGATCGACACCTGGGAGCCATTTAACATCACGTCTTTCTCTGATATCATTTGCAGCATTAAATCTGGCTCCCCATTGGACCCCCTTCCTCCCCACATACTAAACAAACTAGACCATTCTTCATTGGCATTGATTATGGATCTTCTTAATACCTCCCTTAAAACAGCATCAGTACCTGCCGCATGGAAACATGCTATGGTAGTACCCCTGTTAAAACAAGCATTAGAAATGCAATAGGTCTCGCAGCATTAGAGTTAGTGCTTTTAGAATTGTTTATGGGTTTTTTTGTAAATCTTTAGCATGAGGTTGAGGGTGAGTGAGGGTGAGGGGTTGAGGGTGAGTGAGGGTGAGGCTGAGGGGTTGAGGGTGAGGGTGAGTGAGGGGTTAAGGGTGAGGGGTTGAGGGTGAGTGAGGGTGAGGGGTTGAGGGTGGGTGAGGGGTTGAGGGTGAGGGGGTGAGGGTGAGTGAGGGTGAGTGAGGGTGGGTGAGGGTGAGGGTGAGTGAGGGTGGGTGAGTGTGAGTGAGGGTGAGTGGGGGTGAGTGTGGGTGAGGGTGAGGGATTGAGGGTGAGGGGTTGAGGGTGAGTGAGGGTGAGGGGTTGAGGGTGAGTGAGGGTGAGGGGTTGAGGGTGAGTGAGGGTGAGGGAGGGTGAGGGGTTGAGGTTGAGGGTGAGTGGGGGTGAGTGAGGGTGAGGCGTTGAGGGTGAGTGAGGGTGAAGGTGAGTGAGGGTGAGTGAGGGTGGGTGAGTGTGAGTGAGTGTGAGTGAGTGAGTGTGGGTGAGGGATTGAGGGTGAGGGGTTGAGGGTGAGGGGTTGAGGGTGAGGGGTTGAGGGTGAGGGGTTGAGGGTGGGTGAGGGGTTGAGGGTGAGTGAGGGGTTGAGGGTGGGTGAGGGGTTGAGAGTGAGTGAGGGTGAGGGTGAGTGAGGGTGAGGGGTTGAGGGTGAGTGGGGGTGAGTGAGGGTGAGTGAGGGTGAGGGGTTGAGGGTGAGTGAGGGTGAGGGGTTGAGGGTGAGTGAGGGTGAGGGGTTGAGGGTGAGTGAGGATGAGGGGTTGAGGGTGGGTGAGGGTGAGTGAGGGTGAGTGTGAGTGAGGGTGAGTGAGGGTGAGGGTGAGTGAGGGTGAGTGAAGGTGGGTGAGGGTGAGGTGTTGAGGGTGATTGAGGGTGAGGCGTTGAGGGTGAGTGAGGGTGAGGGGTTGAGGGTGAGTGAAGGTGAGGGTGAGTGAGGTTGAGGGGTTGAGGGTGAGTGGGGGTGGGTGAGGGGTTGAGGGTGAGTGAGGGTGAAGGTGAGTGAGGGTGAGTGAGGGTGGGTGAGTGTGAGTGAGGGTGGGTGAGTGTGAGTGAGTGTGAGTGTGGGTGAGGGATTGAGGGTGAGGGGTTGAGGGTGAGGGGTTGAGGGTGAGGGGTTGAGGGTGAGGGGTTGAGGGTGAGGGGTTGAGGGTGGGTGAGGGGTTGAGGGTGGGTGAGGGGTTGAGGGTGGGTGAGGGGTTGAGGGTGGGTGAGGGGTTGAGGGTGGGTGAGGGGTTGAGGGTGGGTGAGGGGTTGAGGGTGGGTGAGGGGTTGAGGGTGGGTGAGGGGTTGAGAGTGAGTGAGGGTGAGTGAGGGTGAGGGGTTGAGGGTGAGTGGGGGTGAGTGAGGGTGAGAGGGTGAGGGGTTGAGGGTGAGTGAGGGTGAGGGGTTGAGGGTGAGTGAGGATGAGGGGTTGAGGGTGGGTGAGGGTGAGTGAGGGTGAGTGTGAGTGAGGGTGAGTGAGGGTGAGTGAAGGTGGGTGAGGGTGAGGGGTTGAGGGTGATTGAGGGTGAGGCGTTGAGGGTGAGTGAGGGTGAGGGGTTGAGGGTGAGTGAAGGTGAGGGTGAGGGTGAGTGAGGGTGAGGGGTTGAGGGTGAGTGAGGGTGAGGGGTTGAGGGTGAGTGAGGGTGAGGGGTTGAGGGTGAGTGAGGGTGAGGGGGTGAGGGTGAGTGAGGGTGAGGGGTTCACGCTCTTTTTTTCTGTTTGGGGGCTTGGCACCTCGAGCCGCCGTGGGGGCACACTGTCCATGCATGAAAGGCATAAGTGGTATCATTCTATTTTCTTTCAGCCATGAGCTCCAGTGAGAGACACCTCTATGAATTACTCCCAAACAGAGTCAACAATTTCACGGAATACTTTAGTTTTCTTGAAGCTCAGTCACCCTAAATTACATATGCAAAACCGCCAGCAAATGTTTCAATACGTGCTCAGAACCAAGATGAGGGGCTCCCAAATGTTCTTTTCTTGCAGCCTACAAGTACTCTTTAGTGCAAAAAGGATTCCACCTTAGATACACTGATTATGGAGGAAAACATCTCCCATTTTAGTAAAGAGCAAGAAGACCCAGGTCAAACTTGTGAGGAGACCGAAGGCAGGAGCGGGATCTGGTGCAAATCTGGTGCAAATTGACATGAAAGTAAAATATACATAATTGCTCATTCAGATGTTCATCAGCAGCCAAACAATGACTATATGTTCAAAGTGTATGATCAGACTTTGTACTCCCTTCAACCAGAGGGTGAGTAGGTTTTGAGGACACAATATTGTGGCAGGAATAACGTGAATGCGTTGGTGTTCGAGTGGCTTCCCGGACATGGGGGAAAGGGCGTGATTGTGAAGCACTGTCTAGGTGTTTCTCCTGTGAGCAGTTGTAGAGTGTTGGCACTGCCCATCCGAGCACAAAGTATAAAAATATGACTATAGGTGCACCTTGTTTTTCTAAGTCTGGACAATGTACAGCAGTTACTTTATTTTATGGAGGGAAGAGAGGGGAGGGGGGAGGAGAAATGCGACACGGCGCGAGGGGAGGGGGGAGGAGAGATGCGACACGGCGGGAGGGGGCGGTGCGGCTCAAATAAACAAACTTGTGAGGAGACCGAAGGCAGGAGATGTTCTGCGGTTTTATTTTTCGTAGGGAGGGGGATAGTTCGCCTTATCTGAAGACACCAGAACACACGAATCCAACGGAACTAAAGATTGCATCTATCAGGGCAGGGTGCTTATATCAGTCAATGCTATTTTATCAATGCGAACTCTTTATCGTGTCTTTCTTCAACGAAGCCCATGCCCCGCCAATATGTCTGTCAAGACAGCCCACGACTGCAGAAATGTGGAGCCTTTTATCAACCACAACATGCCCCTGGTAAATGTCCCTCTGACCCCAAACGTTAGGTCGTCACGCCAAGCCTCAGTTAAAACAAGCCTTGTAAAAACAAACCATAAAAAGAAAAGAAGCCAGTTGTCTTAGGAGAAATCCTGGGAGAGGGGTATAAACACTCCACAGGGCTGGCCCCGTCTCCGCGAGGCCGTTTAGTTTGTTAACAATAATTTCCTAATACACCAAATCATCGTCGACGCAGCATGACAAAACGGCTTGTTTAAAAGAGTCTGGTTACGGCATTTTTGGCCTTCACTTACCACTAACAATTTAATCAGGGGCTGGAGCCAGCTCTGAGGTAAACGTAGTCTAGTCTTTAAAACAAACAAGAAAGGGTGGAGGGGGCAGGGGAGGAGGGGTCCGGGGAGGAGGGAAGGGCCAGAGGGACTTGATGGGAGTGGTGGGGAGGAGGGGGAGGGTATAGAGAGAGAGAGGAGGAGAGACAGGACAGGGGGAAGCAGCAGAGACACGGCGGGTAAAATAAACAAATAACACGGCGGGCAGGGGAGGGGGCGGAGAGGGGGAGAGGCGTTAGACGGAAGGAAGAGAGGGGAGGGGGAGGAGAAATGCGACACGGCGGGAGGGGGCGGAGCGGGTAAAACACGACGGACGTGCACGCGCATGTGACTTTTAAGGTCAATGCGCATGCGCATAAGCTCAATGCGCATGCGCATTGACCTTAAATTTATCGTGCACTGCAAGGAATCGCCACGATTCCTTGCAGTGTGGATAAAGAGTGGATAACTCGCAATAGTCTCGCTTTGCTCGATGCGCATGCGCATCGACAACAGGCGAGACCTAAAAAACCAACGCAGACCCTAGTATCCCTTCAAATTTTTGTCCAATTTCACTTCTTCCAGTTTTTTCCAAAATTCTGGAAAAACACATCAATTCCAATTGTCAACCCATGTTGAGGCTTGTGGACTACTTCATCCATCTCAATCTGGATTTAGACGAGGTTTCTCGACTGAATCCACTTTGCTAGGGGTTTCTGAAAACATCAGGTGCCGAGTTGATAAAGGGGAAACCATGGCACTCATCTTACTTGATCTGAGTGCCGCATTTGATACGGTTTCCCATTCCATCCTTATCAATGCCCTCAGATCATCAGGCATTATCGGCACAGCTCTCAACTGGTTTGTTAGCTTTTTATCAAATCGCACATTTCAAGTATTTTCCACGTCCTCTGCTTCTCAAACTTTCACATCAGAGTACGGTGTACCGCAAGGTTCCATCTTGAACCCCTTGCTTTTCAATTTGTACATTAGACCCTTGGCTACTATTGCAGAGCAAGCCGGGCTCACTATTTACTCATACGCTGATGATACCCAGGTCATCTATTCCCTTTCTTCTGATTCTTCTTCCGATTCCTCCTCCCTCTGTACAGGACTGAATAATATCGCAGCCTGGATGTTGGATCACAAGCTTCAACTAAATGGGAGCAAAACTGAGGTTCTTTTGTTCGGTCACAACACCACCTTATGGGGACCCCGTCAATGGCCTTCCCAAATGGGCCCTTTGCCTATTCCATCCAAAACAGCTCGCAACCTTGGTGTCACTTTTGACAACCAACTGTCCATGAAGAATCATGTGGTTAAAACATCATCCACTTGTATTACTATCATCAAGTGGTTGCGAAAAATTATTTGGATGCTTCCCCTGGACACTCAGAAGACCGTGGTCCGGGCTCTTATTACTTCTAGACTGGACTACGGGAACATCCTTCTTCTGGGAGCCACTAAAGAGGTGACGTGTAAGTTGCAGACAGTCCAGAATATGGCAGCGCGACTTCTCTGCAAATTACCTTACACCTCTTCTACCTCCAATGCCATACGCTCTCTGCACTGGCTCCGAATTGAAAACTGAACAAAATTTAAGGTCCTCTGTATCATTCATAAAATAAACTCTGGTCTAGCCCCCTCTTACCTAAACCCTTTGGCACAGCTATATCATCCCCCTCGTAATCTACGTTCTTCTAATCAATACTTACTTTCTGTTCCCAGAATCAAAAAAGCCAGAATGGGTGGCCGCTCATTTGCCTGGCTGGCCCCCTCGCTCTGGAATTCTCTTCCCCTTCAGATACGTACTGAACCCAACTATCTCAGGTTCCGTAGGCAGGTAAAAACCTGGCTATTTAACATCTAATAGCCCTATTCTGACTTTCCCCCTCACACTTTTCAATTTAGCGCCGGGAAACCTACGGGTAGCTGTTGCGCTTTACAAGTTTAATTATAATAATAATAATAATAGGGAGGGACTTCAGCAATAGGGTTTGCTAGAATCTATCTGGGGTACTGAGCGAGAGACTGGACTGAACCCGTTGAGAGCCTGTAACATTGGATTGCTCTGTTCAGAAAGAAAGACTAAAATGTAGAAAGAAAAGGGGTCCAGGATTGTGGTTTTCTTCCAGAATTGTGTGGAATGTAACTCCGGCGTGAGGATTTGCCTTGCGTTTTTTTTCTTTTTGATGAACGATAGGAGCCTGCCTGTGAGGCTCTAGACGGACACAGGAAAGAAGCACCCTCTGGCAGGTTGGACTGCATCGCCCTAGTTTAGTTTTGGACTTTTAGTTAGTATGTACCCTTTTTGTCGTTTTGTTCCTGAATAGGAACGCCCCCTTGCAACTTGTTATTTGCCTATATATGTCCCTGTGTTTTCTTCTTGAACCATGCGTGTAAAAGTAGCTTTCGTAGTCACAGTTGCAATTTTATTGATTATATTAATGAGTGTATTTGTGTATTTAGAATTTCGTCATCCTATGCACATCGTATTGGAAATAACTACACCGCCTCCTGAACACTTCTTTTTTTACCCTAGCCCCGCATAAAGAAAGGCATCGTCAGACATATGTTAAAAATATATTCGTTGAAATGCTGCACCAGGCGCATAGTGCTACTAATACGAAAAAATAATTGGGTTTATGGTCTTCTACCCTCCGTGATGCACAGGCATGATCTATTCATTTCATTGCTTTTATCATATTTGGAAAGTTGTGAGGCCTGGTTTAAGTAGCTATCGATGATGTATATGCATTATACGGTAGATACTGCTCGTTATTTCGAGAGGGATTACGAGATGATTTTGGCCTATATAGAAATACATCAAGGTTTTGACCCGCATGGGAATGACGGGGAGGGGTCATTAGACCCAAATGCCGTATAAACCAATATATTGAATATGAGAATGTTACTTGGTTGCAAAATGAAATACTTGATTTTGTAGAGTTTAATTTTACCCAGTATTTTCAACAATTTCAAGACAGGAATGTTACTGATGACAAACCATCCCAGTGCCCATATTGAATAGTACTTCAGCATTTTGTGTCCAGGGAGAAGGACACATTTCAGTAGGAGACAGTCAGTGTAATTATACTTATCGGTTGCGCACCTTTAGCAGGCTACCATTATTAACACCCCCAAATATATATTTTGTATGTGGTGAAAATGCTTACACCTGGCTTCCCCCAGGTTGGACAGGCCACTGTTATTTGTCTTTTCTGTATCCACCTTTTGTAAATGAATCTCGGACCCTAGTATAAATTTCCAGACTCATGCCCTTACATAGGTATACTTTATCATTTCCTTATATAGGCATAGAAATCATTACCATATTTGGCCTAAACAATACAGCCCAAATACGGCATTGATACTTCCACTAAGCTCCAAGAATTAACAACGATTTCTTGGAAAAACCCGCCTTGAGCAGCTTGGGACATCCCCCTGCTTGAATATTAAGTTCTCCTAGAACTCCCAGCGTTTTCCAAGAAATGAGCCTTTGAATGACGTTCTTAAGTCCAAACATGCATCAAACTCGGCACCTTCAAAGTATAAATATGCCTTGATTTGCCTAAACCATCACAAGGTGGTTTGGAGCAGATCGACTATCTACTTGCCCGATGCCCTGCAGCAGCAAGCGCCGAAGGAAGCCGACCCTCCAGCAGACGCACTGCGAGACTCTGTCACTTCTCCTGCCGAGAAATCCAGCTCCAGTGTTTCCAGGCTACCCTTGCGGGTATCTGAGAAATCGAGTCCCGAGAATGAGATACAAGACCTCCTTCATTCTAGAACAAAGATACGGAGCTGATTAGACCTCTTAGAGAATTATCAGAATCAGATTCCTGGCAGAGAACTCCTAGACTTAAACTCCTCCTTTTACACTCCCTCCCTCTTACCAGACTTAGGTTAGGTACACCGGGGTAGGCGTATTCTAGAAGCACCAGTTGAGTATTTTAGTCATCCTTTTATCGTTGTATGTATTTTATGTATTTTATACATTTTATGCACTTTATGGCTTAGAAAACCATATCATGCTTTTACAGTACCACTTTATAATACTGATCGTATTATATGCATTGTACTTCATAGTAATCTTTACTATTGTAGCAGTTCATTTTCAATGCTTGAGAAAGAAGACTGTTCAATAAATACCTTTTTATTGAAAACGCCCGTCTCTCTATTTCTCTTGCACCTCTGGTGAAACTAAGCATGCACGATTGACTGAGTGAAATAGTTATCTATTGTTTCCGCGTCTCTAGAGATTTGATTTCTTATTCTTGGGAAACAAAGTTGTCATGTTTTATGCGGTTGTCAGAAAGGAATCCCTTCTTGTTTATTCGAGAAAGTTTCTAGTGACCTCTGAGCTAGCTGGCACTCACAATTAAGTCTAATATAACCGGTAGAGACCTAGTATACCTCAGTCCTACGTCTAAGCTACAGGATATATTATTCCAATGCGCAGAGCCTATTGGGAATATAGGAACTACACTACACACCAGTCTATATAGCCCCCTCTAACTATCATGAGGATCATCGATTAGATGAGCAGAGTCTGTCAGAAGTTCAAAACAAAAGAGAGATCGACACTACTGAAATAGATCAAACTGATATCCCTGAACGGCACTTTATTGATATCGCAAAGGGAATATTTCCTATCTGGGGCCCCATCATAAGTAGCAAAGAAGTGAGGTGTCTGTCTAGGGTAGTCGAGAGGGTAATCAATACCACTGCAGGAATATTGACCAACTTAACCGTGGAGCTTCAAGCTACGAGACTCGTCTCGCTTCAGAACAGGATGGTTTTAGATGTTATCTTGGCAGATCGAGGAAGAGCATGCCGCGTGATCGGCAGTTCCTGCTGTGAATATATATCCCTGACTCCGCCCCGTCTGTTCATTTAGCCATCCAAATGTTACATTGTTTAGCTTCTGAAGTACATGCAGATACTGGTACTTGGTCCTCATTTGGGTGGTTCTGGGGTCTGTTGTCCACTTGGGGATGGAAGATCTTAATGATACTAGCAGGCATAGTAGGAGTCATCTTTACCTGTTCCCTTTGTATGCATTGCGGGCCTGCTTGCTGTTCTTACTGTGCTGCAAAAATTACTTCCTCTGTAACAAGTTCTCCTCCCACTATAGCAAAGGCTCAAATGGTCCAGCAGGAAATAAGGGATATTATGCAAATTGATAAGAGCCTCTTCGAGGACTAGCATCTTTTAGTTAGCTACATTATGCTAGAAGGGTGGTTCTGAGAGATAAAATTTGATTTGTCTATAGTTATAGAGGTATAAGGTATCTTTAGTTAGCATGTTGTACCTATATAAATGCTTATCGACCCTGCCTGTTATGATTCTAAAAGGTTAAGTCTAGTTAAGTAAAGGTTTCCATTTCTCTCGTACTCTACCATATGAGACAAGCCGAAAACCACACAGACGCCATCTTTGCTTTTTCTGCGTCAGGCCTGAGCGTGGTCACGTGCTATCCTCCAGTAATCAGTAGGCACTGTTAGTTGAGGTATAAAGAGAAGCTGAATGCACACTATTGTTTCGCTATCCTGAGACCCAAGGTCGCAACTGGCTTCAGAGGTGATAAGCGCATTCCTGAAGGCGCTATGCCTACGCTTCCAGGCACCAGGACGAAAGGGAGTCACCCCTCCTGACCCCCGCAATAATAGCAGAAGCAGAGTTTTGAACTAATCCTGTGTACCATATATTATGGTCTTTCCTTAGAGCCTTATAGCCAAGTAGTACTTTTGCATGTACGGTGACTTAACGTGTGGATCTGAAGGTATTGACTGTAAGTTGGCAGTCTTCTCCGCGCACCTGATGGGTGGGGATGAGAGAGGCTCCTCTATAGAGTATTTTGTGTAATAAACTATTGACTTTTTCTTCATTGCCGACGGATTATTTGATAACTTAGGGGCTCATTAGGATGGCGGGCGGATCGCCCCCACCAGGCTGGCGGTAGCCACCGCCGGCCTTGCGGGGGCGATCTGCCCGCCATCCTACCCTGAATGACCCCCCACCATATTAGCATGGCGGGGGTTACCGCAGCTGACGGAAAGACCGTCCGTCGTTTTTCCGCCCCGGTCGCCTTGCGGCCGGGCGGAAAAGGGTTTATATGGTGGCGGTGTCTATTAGACACTGCCAACCATATTATGATGGGCATTTGTGAATGCCTTTCTGTGGCGGCAATGCCGCCACAGAAAGGCATGCATAGTCCCCCTGCGGGCCCCCAAGGACTCCAGGGGGTGGAGGGTGCACATGGGGGGTACCTATGGTACCCCCTGCATTTCAATGCACAACATGACAGGCACCTCGCGGTGCCTGTCATGTTGTGCATTGATATGCACAACGTGCATTTTTAGCATTGCGGCGGGCGGTGCTTTCAGCACCGCCCGCCGCAATACTAAAAATGCGGGAAGCTCCCGCCACTGTGGTGGGCGCATCCTAATATGTACTACTTGACCCCCGCCCTTATGGTGAGTGGTCTCATTCACCGGTAGGAACGTCCGCCCATTATCCTAATGGAGGCCAAAGTATTGGGGTTATTGGTAGGTATAGCCCTTTATGTTATTTTTTATGGTACGTCACCATGATGTCATGGTCATTATCATAGTTAATGATAACACTAATCATGTCATATATAATGGCTTTAGTGATGCCGATAAAGTTTAATGTGATTTCTCTAGTGAGGTCATGAGCAGCATACTTAAAACGTACAAAAGATGTCTATCTACCTTAGCTCCCAAATTAGGTGATTTTTTAAGTGTTCTTTTGGAGCCTTAACATCCCCTCATTCCAGACAGTTTTCAGTCACACGACCATGAGAAGATATTATAGGTAGTTAAAGTGAAGTTCCAATAATAAACTGCAAGTGAAAAAGTAAGGATTCGACCTTTGCTGTTTTTGGCTTCTAGTAAGGAAGACCACAACGTAAGGTGACAATTAGCTAGTTTTTATAATTCATTTCATACTGCACTTCATCCATTTTAAATAACACATGTTACTGTTACTCATTTTAACGGTTTACATTTTATTGACCTCAGAATGATGAAAAACGAAGTTAGCCTTGCTGGGGGACTTCTGTTTGTGAGCAGAGGATCAGTGCATAGCAATATCAAATGGTTCTTGAATTCAGTTTAGCGAAAGATCCAGATCTGTGACCGGAGCTTTCCGCTACCTCGTCCCAGGGACAGAATCAGTAGCCGCTTAACACGTTTTTGGCTGCACTCTGTTCCTTTTCTGTTCTCTTATCCGAGAAGTCCCATGACTGCTCTTTCACTATTGTGAAAGGAAATGATGCAGCTGAGCGACTCCTTTATTTGTTTCCTGCTGCCAGTGAGGTGACAGCAGGAACACACATTTCTGTATTTTATTATCCTGTCCTGTTGGGCAAGTCATCTAGTTGCAGGGATTGTGTGAATTTTAATTTCACTAGTTTTGGTAAATTTGTAGATCTTCATACTTCTTCATGATTAAAATAATTAAAAAGTAGCCGCTGTTTAACCACGCATTCCTTTGAAGAAAGGACAAAGGTATGTTAGTTTGAAACTCCCAGATTTAAAGTGTTATACTGAATGAGAAAATACATCAGAATAGGCACACCTCCATGAGAATAAAACCTTCACACAACATGATGGCAATACCATGTTATGTTTCAGATCTGGGCTTAGATCATGAGTGCACTTGACCAATTTTTGTTATTACCCCGCTCCGAAATGACTTCTAATGCGTTCCTAAAAAGTTTGGGAGCGGGAGCGCTAAGCACGTGAAATTGCAGAATTTTCTGAATGACAATCGGGAAATGTATGTTTTCTCATTTTCACTCATCCTTTCACGCAGAGCGCCTAGTTCTTCCTTTGAAAAACGAAAATTCTCAATTCCGATGCTGGTGTCTTCCAAATCTGGACCCTACGGAACTGGCGAAGGGCCTGGAAATCAAGAGCTGCCAGCACGTGACCGGATCTGTATCCAATGAAAAAGCAATGCCCTTAGACGAGTTCTAGGACTGGAAAATAGTAATCACATATGATATGGAAAGAGTTCCCTTGCAGGTGGGGCATACCTAAACATTGCCTTAAATATGAGTGACAGCCCCTCACTATGAGTGGCAGCTCGCAGGTATGCATTTCGATGCGGTAATAGCCTTGGGAGTGCTTGTTTATTTTTGGAACCCTCCTGTTTATTTTCATTCATCACATAGACATGTTTCATATGTTTGGGGGTTCTTAGCTAATGGCAGGATGGGTTTTATTATCTGGAGATAGACTGCTGGGACTGTGCAAAGAATTCAATAATAGGAGCAAACCCGTCCGTCTCGGGGCTTCACATTCCATGATGCCCCTCAGCTCTGTTATGAAATCTTGCTGCACTTAATTATAAACTAAATAGAATCTTCCATTCGATTCTAGGCAGTCGGCCCAAAATGCGAAATGTTTATTTGCACACGAGGTGCCCTGTAATATTGTACAAAGGACCCGCGTAACACAACTTTCTAAGAAAACAACATATTCTACAGTAAGAATTCTGGAGACAATTTACTCCCCCCTGACTTTGTCTGAGATTCGAGCCCAAAGATACTGTGTAGTTCATCTTCCTTATTACTTGTCAAACATCTCCATATGTTTCGCGTGAGGTTCAAATGCAAAGAGCGATCAGATGAACGCCAGTAAGGTCTCTTTTTTACAACGTCTCATAGTAAAAAATATTTGAAATATCTTTGACTCAAAACCTGACTTTTCATGTGTTTTTTTGCCCTGAATTTGGACCTGAAGTCCCGAGCAAGGTCAATATTTAAACCTTAAAAACAAGTTTCATTATTTTCTAAATCTTAATGAAGGAATAACATTATACTTATTTATATATTGATATATTTGGCAGTTAAAAGCTGATTTACATTATAAGTGAGATATTGCATGTTTTGTCTGTATATGCTTTTAAGGTCTTCATAGTGGTGATCCAGCGTTTTCTTGGTTCGTTTAGCATATGTCTTCATCCGATGAAACTTTCTTATCCGCACTGAGGGGTGGGGAGAGTTAGTTTTTCATCTATCTATATCACTTAACAGTGTAACCCATTTGGCTACAAAATGAGAACCAGGAATCAGTAACTTAGGTTAAAAAGGTTTATTGCAAATTCTGAATCAATCTAAGATACAGGACTCAACACCATGCTATAAAAGTACAAAATAGTAACAGGTAGGCCCAATCTATGAAATAAATTGAGGCAGTACAATATTAGGCAAACAAGCAATTCAGTCATACAAATAGAAAAGATCAAAAGGAGTATTTGATGCTCAGAGAAGAGTCACAAGTGCTGTTGTCTTTACATGGATAAATCTAAATTACCTAAGGCAGAGTTCCTGCTAAAAGGGTGGTTCTAAAAAATCCCAGGAATCAGGCATTTCCATCATGGAAATAAGAACTAAGCAAGGGGAAATAAGTAGGGAAGTTGTCAGCATTTCAGAAACTCGGTCAAGAGTCTACTTGAGCAAGTGTTAGCCTCAGCAACACTCTGCAGAGAATCAAGGGAAGGGAATCTGAAAGGATCTGAAACATATCAGGAAAGAATCTGGAATGTACATGAGGGCATCTGAAAGGAGTCTGAACATCCACTGTGTGAGCAATAAGTTATAACACACAAGTGTCTTCTTGGGCAATACCCCTTTGCACGCATCATCAGGGGTCTATTGTCTTTCTCCACTTCTCACGCTGGGGACCACAATAATCTCCAAATGTCCCACACGAAACATGGGAACGACATTGTCTGCTCATGCACATACCAGGTTGAAACATAACTGTTCAGTTAACTCTCTGGCCCTCCATGTTCATTTATCAAGGTCTTCTTTTCAGGCTCTTTCTCTATCTCTGTTACCGCAATGTATCTATTCTACAAATAACAATGTGTGCGAATACCTGCAAGAAATGTCACATTAGCACAAAAATGAAACCTAGCATTTTTGCAGCATGAAGAATTATAGTCCTAAATACTCAACTTAAAGTATTAGCTAGAGTGTGCATTCTATATGCGTGTGCACATTTAAAAAGTAATGAATATGAATGGGCTTTCCTGTTTTCAGTTTCTATTTTTGGTAAAATCTGGTAGGGTTTTTTCAGTGTTTTCAAGTGATTTCAATACCTAAAAAAACAGTTGTTATCAGTGGTTACACATTTTCGCGCCACTAAAAACAACAGAAAAGGTGTTTTTCCGGTATTTACGGAACGTTTTGCTTTTATTATTGTTCGGTTTCTGTACTGATAGAACATGGTATATAGACAGTGTACGTATAGTGTACATGAGGTCCAAATAGATTTTTGCAAATTAAACTTATTGTAGAACACCATACAATACTTCTTCAGTGAGTCTTTGGTCATGTGAGCTCGCTCTTTCTTTTCCATGTAAACATCTGTGAAAAGGCCCTCTCAACTTAGGCACTTGAGACGGGCAACGCCAAAACAGCCAATAGACAATTTCTAAACTCTGGCCCCTGAACTAGCTTTCCATGCCAATACTGGTGCATTTGAAGATTGCGATTCTCAGGGCAGGTTCTGCAACATTTGCTTTGAGCTGGGCACTTATGCCCTCAGAGTTAATGAAGTGGTCAAAAATGAAGCAGCACTTTTGAAACTACGGAGGAAATTCCCCTTTACTGAAAGGATCAAGAACTTGTGCAGAGTACCATAGTGACGTTTCATTGATTTCAAATGCCATTGGCAGTGGATGGACATTTCCATGCATCATTACAAGCCATTTTGCATACATTGAAAAATAAACGTTCCTGAATTGCTCTTCAACATTGCTTTGCTTACCGTGCAGTGCCTTTGGCATCCTCACTCAGCACCAACTCTGTAAACAGTTGCCACATGGATAATATAGCATTCATTGCCCCTTGCCCTGAAAACCACCAGCTAAAGGACACAATTGGGATGACTTTCTTTGATGCCACACAAAGCACAAAATGATAAATATTTGCGTTTTAGTACCTGTGCATAAGACTACAATGCACCAGAATGGACTAAAAAGTCAATAGTATCCCTCATTAACTCTGAAGATTGTAAAGATGCTTTCAGCATACCATCTAACAAGTGGCAAGGATCTCCTACAGGGAATCCCTTCAGCTCGGGTATCAATTTTGACAGGTCATCACTCAACTTTTTCATATACGTAGCTGAATCATTGCAAATACAAACAATATCACTCCAATCTTTGTTGAACTTGGAAAGAAGCTTTTTTGCAGAGCATTCCAAGTAACACTGCATTCCATGTTTTTCAAAAGTTTGGTTTCATGTTTTCACCACTACCCCAGATGCTTGGTGATAGCGCCCTTTATACATATACTTGTCACTATACCTTGCATTGAATGTTTAAAGTCTGAGGTGTTGGAAATTCACCTACTATCAACACTGACCCACTCAAAACTGTGGGCTGATGTATTAAGGGTTTTTACCTATTCTCCGTGGGTGAAAGTGATGACACATATTAAGAAAGGTTCTTATGAAACCAGCTATTTTGCCTATCAGTGAAAGATTCAAACGCAGCCAAAATATCAATATGATTTTGATATTTATAAAATAATTCACAAGACCTAAAACTTGCTTCTAACCCCTGCATCTTTAGACCAAAGACCACAAAACTGAAAAAAAGAAGAAGAAACAATATTTTAGTGGCATTTCTAATCAACAAAACTTAAGCAGAATAATGTTAGCCAAGTCTTTTCTACTGCTAGCTTGTATAACAAAGTTACATTGTATTGACCCCTTCAGGAAGAAAAAAAAATAGTCTATTTTTCCTTTCTTTGAATGGCATTTAGTGTGTGGGTTTTCAGGTGTTTTCTCAGTGTTTATATGTTTTCACTGGTGAGGGCTATTTCTCTTTCAGTGGGGTTTTATCAGTTATTATAGGTTTAAACCTAAAACCCCACAGCCATTCTGAATGATCTGAGCAATAGCTTCACATTACATAAAGCATACAGTAAATACATTCTTTGAATAGCCATGTGTAAATATGGCTAAGAACGTCATTTAAATGAAATATATAACATATTACTGCACACATTACAGAAACCTAATTTGCTTTCACATAAATGAGATTTCATAACGAGAGGGTGGTTATCATTTCTACTCAAATATCTAAATGGTAAATGTTAATTGTTGGACTTGGCCCTTTTTGTACAGTAGTATCCAATATACCCAAGGTCAGTAAATTAAATGATACTGGTGAGCGTGTAGTGCTGCTTGCGCCACCCACTGAAGTAGCCTTTCAAACCTGTCTCAGTCCTTTGTCACTGCAGGGCCTGCATGCGTAGTTTACTGCAGCCGTGACATGGCATACAAAGTGGTTGCCACGTCTGCAACTTCCCTTTTACTACTCATGTCATCCCAAAGGTAGGCCCTAGCTAGCCCTATGGGCATGGTGCAGTGTAGGTTAACGATAGGACATGTGCCTTAACTGTGTGGCATGTCCTGGTAGTGACAAACAGCCTATTTGGTTTCTCACTGCTCTGAGATTGCCCTCTAATAGGAATGCATTGGGAATTCCCTGATATGTGCTTCAGTGGTAATTCCTGACATGAGAGGGGTAGCATAACCAAGTGTGGTATGTTTGGAATAGTAGTGATACATCCTGCTTATTGGTGAAAGCAAATGTATTTAGAAATGCCACTTTTGAAAGTGGGCATTTCTGTCTGCTATGTCTCGTTGTGCCCTGCCTGATATGTATTGACCATCTGGTTCTGGCTGACAAAGGAGAGGGGATTTGTATCAACTCCAGCCATCCCTTCGGGGGATGGCTGGAGTTGTGTCCTGCCCTGCCTGGATGACTCAGCGCTAGGCTGAATAGACCTCTGAATTTTAAGTTGGGGAGGAGTCTCCTATGGCACCTATTTTATTTTTATTTTATTTATTTATGCAATTTTATATAGCGCGAACTTTACCCGAAGGTGTCAGAGCGCTTTACATAGGACCCAGTTTCAACCATAAGAACTGATGGTTACAATCGGAAAAACAGATTTGCAAATTTTTGACTTACATAAGAACCAGTTGAAAACATACGGACTTAGGATTACATGCGTTATAAAAAAAGGTACAAACAGAAAAAATTGCAAATGTACAAGAGATAGAGTCACACAAGGAGGAGATACAAATGGATAAACTCTAGGCATATACTAGTGATAATTCTATCTACTTAGGGAGGGGATACACATGGATATACTCTAAGAGTCACAGAGGAATGGTAGAGAGCACAGTGGACTCCTGCATAAACTAGTGATTAGAGTTATCTCTATATACATAGGGAAGGGGTAAGACTGGATATACTCTAAAAGTCACATAGGAATGGAAGAGAGCAAAGCGGACTACTGCATGTCCTAGTGATTAGAGTTATCTCTATATACATAGGAAAGGGATACACATGGATATACTCTAAAAGCCACATAGGAGACTAGTCATTAGAGTTATCTCTATATACATAGGAAGGGATAAGACCGGATATACTCTAATGGACACATAGGAATGGTAGAGAGTACAAAGGTCTACTGCATACACTAGTGATTAGAGTTATCTCTATATACATAGGGAGGGGATAAGACTGGATATACTAAAGAGTCACATAGGCAAGGTATATGGTGCAAGGTCTAAAGCAAATACCATTGATTAGAGTTATTACAATAAGTCAAAGAGCAGAGTTCCATAAGTGTGGATGCAGTCACAGAACAAAGGGAGGGTGGGAGGGATGCAAGGGTATGGAGAGAAGGGGAAGCGGAAAAGGGAGGGAACATTTGAGGATCATCCACGGGGAAAAGGGTTAATGGACGAGGGAATGGGAGGAGGGCGAAACTGTCCGAAAACAGCAGCAAAGTGATGGTCAGGACAAAACAGAAAGTCAAGAAGTCCAGGAGTGAAGGTGGGAGATGAAGCTGGAGGCCAGCCGCAGGCGCGTCACCATCTTGGAGAGCTTGCAGTCAGCCGTCTCGGTGGGGGAGAGAGTGCGCCAGGTGGTGAAGGCCATGTTGACGCTGTTGGTACGGTCACACGTTGGCCATGGGGCGCTGCACGGCTGCCGGTGGGTTGTGTGTGGATTCACCCGCAAGCAGTGTGGACTCCGGGAGCAGCGGCACATTCAGAACACTGGTGCCATGTGGGGGGGGGAGGGGTGAGTGGTCTGGAGATCCAGCCCGTGTTGGCCTGGTCTGCATTTGGGGAGGTGGGAGGAGTAGCACCTTCACTAGAATAGGGCTGTGCCTGCCTTCCACAATGCTGGCTCCGTGTCTGGAGCCAAGGCTCACACTGTAATGAAGGGTGTTGTGCACTTGTGATTATATTTTTAAGTGCCCTAGAACAAAGACATTTGGACTATAAGTACTGGGGCTGTGACCCCATGTTTGGTGAACTGGAGGATAAGACAATGCATGGTACTACTGCCCCAGAGGATTGCTGTGCCAGAGAACTGCCATATGGACATTGCCTGTGTGCTGGCCTGAGCCGGCATCCTGTTCGGGACTCCAGTGATCTCTCAGTGCTTTCATGGCTTGCCCCTCTGACTTAACACAGCGCATGGTGGGTGCTGGATCTCCACATCCTGTGATTTTTACTCACTTATGAGGAGCGCCTGATTGATTCCTACAGCGCGTGGTGAGCACTGTTGAACCTGCGTTTCCCGAGTCCAAGGAGTGAGGACAGGATGTTTGGCATTTCTGTGCAGCATGTGAGGATGCTGGGGCCGTGGCTTAAACTAGTTGCGGTACTGGTTGCCTGCCCAGCACAGTGCGGTATGTACCGATGAAAATATCGCAGGGGGTGCTGCTGAAGTGGCCCCGTGCGGTGAAGACCTGACAGAGACGCTGCTGATGCCAAGGCAGGGTGGGAGTATACACCACATACTTTTGCCAAGAAGCTGTCGTGGCTCATTGTCGCAGCGGCCGGAAGTCAGGCAGTGGCACCATGCTGCGTGGTGAAGCCTGGATGTGGGTGGGGTCAAGCTGGACCACACACCCAGGAGGAGAGGTCAGAGCTCCGCGGGCTGCCATGAGGAAGAGGAAGCTGACGGGAGCGCACAATAGAAGGGAGCAGGACCTCCTGCCCTGAGACAGCGTGGAGAGCTCCATTTGTTTTCTACCTGAGCAGTAAAAGGCCCTCCTAAACTGGCCGAGAGAGTTCCCCGGGGGCAGTCCTAGAGAAGCGAGGTGAGAGTGAGGCAGCCGCACATGGATGTGGGGAGCCACCTGCTTTCTCCCTTGACTCAGGAGGACTGACAGGGGCGCCAGTGTTCATGGGGAAATTTAATAGGGATTCAAGAGGTACGGGCTGTCAGCAGCTGCCACACATGTTCACGGGCTGCTGCGCTTTGTTCCGCAGTCATAAGGGAGGTACGTGTCTGTCTCCCGCATCAACCAGCTGCAGTTCTGCCCTAATGTGTTGGTACAGGTGGTGAACACTCACAAGCAGCAGAGGGGTCCACCTGGGTCACGGTGGTGAATTGCTCTGCATTACTGACATGGTTGCAGCTGCGCCTTATGGTCGCGGTCAGCTGCACTCTTATCTGCTGGTCAGGGGCATTCTTGTGTGCGAGAAGCTCAGGGTGAGACCTCGATGGAAGAAATTCATTAACATGGGGATGTAAAAACCCGTCCTGTAGCCCAGCTGATGATTACTACTTTATCGGCTAAAGAGGTAGAATTCGATGTAGGCCTACTTCAAGGTCTTCCTGAAGATGTTATTCTTGGGACTGATAACCCACAATTTCTGGAATTATACTGAGACAAAGTAGTCAGTCTGGTAAAGGAGTCAAAATAACAATTAGTGGTATCTCACCAATCAAACGAGCGGAGTCCAAGATGGCGGAGTGAGGACTCTGCTGGCGGCGGACTAGGAGCGGACTAGGAGCTCTCTCCCCTCTCCAAGCAATATCGACCGTGCAACGGAATTGTCTAACCCCCTCCGACCCTGACTGCTGGAAATCAACGAATGAATCGAGCAGGGCGGCGATGAGACGGGGAAACCCGCAGAATACACGCAGCAGTGAGGAATTGGTGTAACTAGCAAAAGCGGAAAAAACAAACATAATGCTCAGCCTGACTCACCCGCGTTAGCTGGCCGTGTGAAGCATCGGATTCGGAGCGGAGTCCGTTTATCATTTTCAGATTACCGGACTAACAGCATGTAATCAATCCTGTCGCTTTTCTAGCAGTGTCCTTGACAGTGTAAGGTGAGAGCCTTTCTCAGCGGCAGCAGCAGGGCGAGGGCGATACTGACCGGCTCAGTGCTTCAGCGCTACGCATAAAAAAGCGCTGGTAAACACTGCTGCAACTTTGTTTAAATTTTTACTTGCTACAATACATCACAGCTAAAGCAAAAGGCTGACGAATGCTGTGGCAGACAACGAAGATTTGGAGAGCTGTGAAGGTCTGGCTCACTCGCTCTGGGAACACTGTGTTAGGTCTGGCTAAAACAAGGTTTCAGTCTACAGTGATAATTGCAGCTACCGGAGGTATGTCACCCAAGCACCCTTCACGAACAACACGAAATACCAAAAACTCAGCAACAGCTGCAGCAACAGCGATGACTACTGTTTCTGTACCTGTCTCTTTGCCCTCGGCAGGAGACCTAACGGCAGCCCTGACCCCGGCTCCTGTTCCTGCTCCAGTTCCAGCTCCAGCTCCAGCTCTATCTCCAGCCAAACAGGCTGCAGGGATTCCAACAACTAGAACGCAGGGGGGCGTGGAGAAAACGACAATGAGTATGGAGCTGAATGAAAAAGAAGCAGAGATGGCAATGAAAGGTCCATCAGCTCATGGCGTAAAAAGCAATTTTGAAAAAAACGAAAAAACAGCTACCGTCAAGGGGAGCGATAAGAAGATGGCAGGTAAGGGGGTCCTGCACCCTCCTATACTTAACTGTGGAACAATTCCAAAAAAAAATACAATGTTAAAAAAAAATATAGACATTAATGAGAGCGCTAAAGTCGGGACAAATGTAGGGGGGGAAGGAGGTTCACTCAATAAAAATGACAATAAAGATAATACTCCTACTATGACCGAAGGCAATAAGACTTGTGATATAATTGAGCTGGAAAGCCCTGAGATAACCACTGAGCTAGGAAAGGCAACTGAAGTACCAAATACTACCAAACCATCATCACTGGCAAGGATGGAAATTATTGCAGATAGTGACAAAAATGCAATGGAAGAGCTTAACTATCCTGCCGTTGAACTCATGAGTAATCACATGTCAGAGCAAATTTCAGAAGCCAACGATGATCACCCCAACTCGGAGGACGGTGACTACGACACAGAGGAGGAATTAGATAAATCTATGAACAAGACTTTGAATAAACCACCACCACGGAAACGCAGAGGTAAGGCCAAGACGATTTATTAAAAAAAAGGGAAAAATCTGACCAATATGGTAGCAGGGATAATACCCTTGAGTACAAGGAAGACTACTATTGACAAAAGCCCTTTAAGGAAGTGGATGGAGGCTAAAGGACTTGTCAAAAATATGACCTTAAGGCTCTCAGGGGGCAGCCCTACAGATTGTGACAATGGGATACAGCTGCCACAGGAAAACGGGTCTGACTCAATGGTGCAAACTCCGAATGGTATCAATCACGAACAGGATAACGAACAAACTAAAGGGGGGGATGAAGTCCTGGCGGGTGCATCCTTATTGGATTCAGCAGTTGCAGTGGACCCGGGCTCGGACTCTGAACCAAACCAATCTAATGCTGAAAATAAGCAGAGTGAATCAAGGGAAGAGCCCAAGTTGGGTAATACCGACCACCCTCAGCTAGATGCAATCTTAAATCTTCTTGTGAATCAGAGGGCAGAGTCGGAGGCACACTATCAGCAGCCAAAAAATGATAACATAAGACTGCAAACTTCAATAACTGATGTAGCCTCCATACTGAAGGGAGTCACACAGGAAATAACAGAGCTGCAGCAGCGTACAGTATTGGTTGAAGAGAGAACGCAAAGGGTTGATGCCACTGTGGAGCGACATGACTCAGTACTAACCCAACTTCAGGGGAAAGTGGATGACCTGGAAAATCGTTTAAGAAGATCAAATCTTAAACTGTATGGTATTCCGGAAGGGGCAGAGGGGTCCGACCCTAGGGCCTTCTTGGTGAAACTGATGCCCCGAGCTTTTCCTGAACTCTCCGATTGGGACTGGGACTCCCAAATCCAACGAGCTCATCGGCTTCCCCTGGGTCAAAAACGCCTCAATAGTAAATTTCCGCGTCCATTTCTGATCTATTTCGGGAATTTTCTGCTACGGCAAGCGGTATGGCAAAAAGCTAAACCCAACACTCCAACTACTATTGATAACTTTACCATCTTTGCGCGCTCAGATTTAAGCAAAGCTACGATGGATAAAAGATGGGAAATGCGCAAATTAATTGATCCTATCAATAAACTGGGTGGTTCAGCATATTTGCAGGAACCAGCTCGCCTCAAAGTGACTTTGAAAGGACACACAAACTTCTTCTATGAAGTACAAGAAGCGCAGGCATTCTTAACCAATGCTAAGCGTCAATAAGAGCAAATAACCATAGAGCTGAAACGAAAGGAAGTAGCATATAAAAAAAAATAAAAAATAAAAAAAAAAAAGGGGGGAGGGGAATTAGTTCCAATACTATTAGCAGATGTAAAATCATTAAGGAAGGAGGGGGGAGGGCGGCCCTAGGTTCTTCGTCGCCGCAAGCGCTGCCTTTCCAACGGCAGCAGTAGGTAAGGGGGGGGAGGGGGGGGTAGTTCTTCGCAGTTTGGGGGGGTTGTGTCTGGGGTGGACGGGTGGTGGAAGGGTAGGGGTAAAAGGGGGGAAGAAAAAAATATTTTCAACCTGGTAGAAAGGTTTAAGAAGAGATTTAAGTTTGTAAAGTGCTCTCTTCCATATGTGAGAAAATGTGAAACTATGTTGTTAATAGGTACTACTGTCTATTTTTATTATTTCAAAGATGCAAAGT
The DNA here is from genome assembly GCF_964263255.1 of Lissotriton vulgaris. NCBI lineage: Eukaryota > Metazoa > Chordata > Amphibia > Caudata > Salamandridae > Lissotriton > Lissotriton vulgaris. Next base: position 741,768,916 of record NC_141695.1, on the reverse strand, counting down.
ATTAGATGTTTAGCATGGAATGTGTCAGGACTAAACAATAAGCGCAAAAGACACTTAGTCGCTGAAGAATTACATCTATATAACCCGCAACTAGTTTTTTTGTCAGAAACCCACATCATAGATGGCGATAAGAAGCTGCTGAATCAACTGGGCTTCGAGACGATAACATACTCAGCAGCCGCCTCACATGTCAGAGGGGTGGCCATATTAAAAGATAAAAGATTTAGGGTAGAGATAATTAGGACACAATCTGACAAACGGGGGAGGTGGGCAATTACTCAACTATGTCACAGTGATATGAAGCTCGTGGTTTGTGTTGTATATGGACCTAACAAAGAAGACCCAAGAATATACGAAGAATTAAATATAGCTTTATTAGACTGGGAAGGAGAAATTATAATAATGGGTGATTTTAATTGTATCATGAACCGTCAGTCGGACACAACACGCCCTGGTAACCATATTAGAATGCCCAGAACTAGAACATCCATTTTAAACCTGTGTAAGTTACACAACGTTAGAGATGTTTGGAGCTCATTATATTCTAATGCTCCAGGATACACTTACTATTCTGCTCCTCACAAGCTATGCTCACGTATAGATATGGCTTTAATTTCAGACTCTTTGATGAGCTCCATCACGACAATGGTCATATACCCACGTATCACATCTGACCACAACCCCATAATGGTGGAACTAACTACCCTTCAAAAAAGCAATCCCCCTAGAGCCTTTACGTTTCCAAGGAATTTAATTTCGAATACGATTTTTACGTCGCAACTGAAGCAACATATTATAGAATTTCTGACTTTTAATAGAAATACTGCCTCCTGTTTAACAGTCTGGGACACATGTAAAGCCAGTATTAGAGGGTTCGTACAGTCATATGTCTTAAAACAAAATCAAGAAAGGCGTAAATATAATTCAACCCTGACATCGGATATAGCTGTAGAAGAGGCGAAACTAGTGGAGGCTTTAAGAGGAAACCTTCCAACTTTGGCTATCAATGCCAATCTTAGTCGGTTAAAATGTAAGACCAAAGAAACTCTGATTAAAAAAAGAAGCGCACAGATTCACAAATATAAATTCGCACAATATGAAGGGGGTGACAAAATTGGCAAAATCTTAGCATTTAAGGTAGCAGAGGATAGAGCAGAATCCACGATCACACAAATTATAGGAGTCGACAATAAGAAATATAATCAGACAGACAACATAATACAACAGTTTGCTAAATATTACGAAATTTTATATACTCCGGAAAAAACTCCTAATAGAGAAACAATTGATAACTATCTAAAAGAGAACTTTACGAATAAAATAACAACCTATGAAGCAGAAAACCTGGCTCTAGATATAACTAGACAAGAACTTAGAGAAGCTATAAAATCATTACCATCAGGCAAAGCTGCTGGGGAAGACACTATTCCTCTGGAGTTATATAAAATATGCATGGAAGAGCTAACACCCCTTCTTGTAGAAGTAACCAATCACATAAGCAGAACAGGGTCCGCTCCGAGTTCTTGGAATAAGGCGAAAATTATCTTTTTCCATAAAAAAGGTAAACCCAAAGAGGAGATGGGTTCATACAGACCTATATCTTTAATTAACGCTGACGCTAAGATATTCTCAAAATGCTTAGCAAGAAGACTAGCACCGCTTTTGCCTAAAATAGTAAGTACGCAACAACACGGATTTGTGATGGGGAGGGACACATCAGCTCACGTAAACACTGCAATAACAGCTTTTGACATAGCTGAAATAGAGTCCACCCCTTAGCAATGATAATGCTTGACGCTGAAAAAGCATTTGACCGGGTGGGGTGGGAATATTTATGGAATTCAATGGGACATATGGGGTTCAGCTGAAACTTTTTAAATGGGATTCAGGCACTTTATGATAATCCGTCTGCATATATCAGCTATGGCGGCCTCACGTCAAACTACTTTACAATCCGGAGAGGCACACGTCAAGGGTGCCCCCTATCTCCCTTATTATTTGCCTTATCATTAGAACCTTTTTTAAAGGCATTGGATAATGAACCAAAAATAACACCATTCAGAACAGGCAGGCAGAGCCTAAAAATAACCGCATATGCGGACGACATAGCCATTTACTCTACTGAGGTTATCGATTCTTTGAAAACAATTAATATAGAAGCATCCAAATTTGGTAATGTATCTGGCTACAAATTAAACACTCACAAAACTCAAATAATAGCAAATTTTATTCCCCCCCAAACAATGCCTGAAATCTGTAAGACTGCGACATATTTAGGAGTACAAATCACCTCAAATATCAAAGAGATAAATAAGATCAATTATAATAAATTAATGAAAACCACCACTTCAAACCTAAAAAAATGGCACCGACTTCCATTAAACTTAATTGGCAGAATAAATTTAATAAAAATGAAAATAATACCCAAATACTTATATCTATTCAGATCAATTCCTTTGGCGCAAAATAGGTTTTTCTTCAAGCAATTAGATAGCGTTTTTTGCAACTTTATTTGGGGTTATAAGAGAGCTAGGAGATCGCTAAAGATGTTAAAAAACCAAATCGGATCAGGCGGTCTCAATTTTCCTGATTTAAAACTTTATTTTTGGGCCTCATTTATAAGGCGTATTAGATCCCTATTAGATTCAGAGAATCTGCTTTTTTACCACCATTTACTTTTAAAAGAAGATTCTAAACAGTTTCTACTTCGTATTACTGACCCGAACTTCTACAAAAGGGTAAAATTTAAGACAGCACGGGACTTAGTAAAGATATGGAAAGATATACAAATACATTGCAAAAACAATATATATCACACTCAACTAACCTTATGGGATAATCCTGGGCTACCTAGCATATTTAGTGACGGGGAATCCCGAAGATGGCAATCGAAAGGAATCAAGGTACTGGGGGACTTATTTACTACTCAAGGCATGATGGATTTCCGCACTTTAAAACAAATATATGGATTACCAGACACACACGAGTTTAAATATAGGCAAATTTATGATTTTCTAGTGCGGAAGAATAAAATCAAAGTCTTATTAAGCGGGGGTATCTGGGATATCCTAAACTCAAAAAAGGAGAAATCAATAATTAGTTCGGCATATAAGATATTGACAGATTTAAGAATGAACGATAACGAAACAATAGCAATTAAATGGAATGCAAAACTAGGTACTAATATAACAGGAAAACAGATAACCGACGCGTACACGGACATTCATCACCATGTAAGATCTTCTAGTCTGCGTCTACAGCAATACAGAACCATATATATGCTATACTACACACCAGAAAAGATTTCTAAGTGGGCCTCAAATAATATTCTGGGTGAAAAAACCAAGTGTCCAAAATGTGACGAATATGCAGCAGATCTAATACATATGCTGTTCACATGTCCAAAACTTGGGAAGTTCTGGGAAGAAGTGGGGAAAATCTTAGCTATAAAAAACGTTACCAGTACATCAATAACAGCCCCTATGGTAATATTAGGTTTATACACTACAAATCAACCACATCCCGTACTATTATCTATCCTACTATCCTGCGCTAAATTAACTGTAGCTAGAGCTTGGGTCAGTCCTAATCCACCTAATGCTTTGGAATGGTGGTACTTAGTTAACGAAATCAACACTATGGAATGTACATTGGCAGAACTTAGAGGTGTCAAATCATTGCAGAAATACGAGAAAATATGGGGAATACTAGAATTGAACTGAATTGAACTGAATTGACATTAAGTCTCGATTTATGTGCATTGATGATAAGTTGGGAGCTGATCATGTCTGTATGTGACAAACTTGTTTAATCTGAAATAATATTTGATTGCATTTTGTAACTCAATACCAGGTGAAAATAATAAAAATATTTAAAAAAAAAAAAAAAAAATAACAATTAGTAAACACATCCCTGACCCCTCAAGATGCTTTTTTAACTTCAGAACCCTGGATAATAGATCACAAGTTTTTATTTACACAGATGAACGATACTCTTATCCAACCTAATTGGGATAAGTCCTGACAAAATGATACACAAACTTAATCTAATTTTCAAATATAAAACTGACTCCTCTATAGATTATCAGGACCCACTGATCCACCTCAACTGCTAATATCCAAGGTGGCTTTGTAGGTGTTTGTGAGGAGCTTGAAAGTGACTCTTTTATTGACTGGGAACCTGTGGATTTCTCTGAGGTGTTTGGTGATACAGCTGCAGGACAGGATGTCAAGGACCAGTCTGGCTGCTCCATTTTGAATGTTCTATGGTTTCCTGAGGAGCTTCTGGGTGATGCCATCATAGAGTGTGTTACCATACACACCATGAGTGTGTGGGTGACTATTTTTCTGTATTCGGTGGGGATCCATATGAATCTCTTTCAAAGCAAGGGAAGTGTGCGGAAGCAAGATGAGGAGTCAGCATTGATGTAATGGTTCATTGTGAGATAGGAGTCCAGTATGATGTTGAGCTTTGTGTGTGATCCTTGGGGGTGGGCAGGGTTCCCAATGCGGAGGGCCAACTGGAGTTCTCCCATGCTGGTGGGTGGGTCCCAGGATGAGGACTTCGGTCTTGACCGAGTTGAGTTTAAGGGAACTGTTTTACTTTTGTGGAAGTTATTTCTAGTGGTTGTGGGTTCATTGGTGAGGGAGAGGATCAGTTGTTATTACGGCATGATTACGGCATGATATTACTTATTTTGACTTCACCTCCTGTGATGTAATTCTTAATTAAATTAAATAAAATATGCTAATTAGTGCCCACACTAGCTTTCCTGGCACTTCTTTGCTGTAGAGATGGGGGCACAGCTTCCTATGGTCAGAGGTGTTGCAGTTTGACTCTTTGCCATTACCAAGAACTTGGCCCCGGATCTTTTCTTTATAACTGAGACCTGGCTATTGGAAACATCGGGCCCGGACATACCTGCAGCTTTGCCCTCAGATTACAAAATAGCCAAACTAGACAGAACCGGGAAACGAGGGGGAGGGACTGCGATAATATACAAAACGGAGATTGAAATTAACATCATCGCCACTCATCTAGACACCTGGGGAGAGTTTTTAATCTTCTCTCTTGCCTTCAATAGGAAGGAGTCATGGAAAGGAGCCTTGATTTACCGACCCCCAGAAACCAAAGCCAATTTTGCCGCCCAATTAGTTGACATCTTGGCACCCCATATATTAGCCTGTAAAAACTTCCTGCTGTTAGGCGATCAGAACCGGATGTACCATGTTACAACGCATACCATTACAACTACCTACTATTACAACGCGACCATTACAACGCATACCATTACAACGCATAGCGCTTTGAGGTGCTGGATAGTGGTAAGTATAATTTACTATTCTAACTCCAGTCCCCGTGGACACTAGGGAAGGTGTTGGATAGTAAATTATACTTATTCCCTATCCTAGAGCGCCCCCCAGCGCAATGCGTTGTAATGGTATGCGTTGTAAAAGTTATGTTGTAACAGTAGGTAGTTGTAAAAGTTGCGTTGTAACAGGTGTATACCTCAGAACCACCACATGGAAAAAAACGAGGACCCTTACACAATGGAACTAATGAACAGTATTGAGTCCCTGGATCTAAGACTACTCGGAACCGACCCCACACACAAAGCGGGTCACACGCTAGACATTGTATGCACCAACTCCCAAGAAACGCATATAAATGAACTAATTCCTGTCTTATGGTCAGACCATGTAATAATCAAATTCACTATTAAAACCAGTGAGCCCGCTCCGGTTCACCTTAAAGAAAAAAAGCTGAGCCGCCCATGGAAAAAGATTAACCTAGAAGCGTTCTCCAAAACCTTTGCACCCCCGAGAGTAAGCGAGGACATAGAGCTAGATAAGTCGGTACTAGACTTTGATTCCGCAGTCAGTAAGACTTTGGATCTCATAGCCCCTAAACGCCAAATAAACTGCCCAAAAATGAAATCGCCCTGGTTCACTGATGAATTGAAAACCGCTAAACAACATACTAGGAAAGCTGAACGACAATGGCGCAAACCAAAAAACACCGATTACAAATTACAATACAAAATTGCACATAAAGAATACATGAGCAAAATAGCCACTGCCAAGAAAACCTATCTTGGGGAAAAAATTAAAGCAGCCGGAAATTCACAGAAAGAACTCTATTCTATCGTAAAAGATTTCTCAAACCCCCTTGCCTGCCAAAAGGCTGCTCAGGAGTCTCAGGACTGGGCCGATAAATTAGCTATCTATTTCAAAGATAAAATAAATATAATCCATGAATCATTCCCCACAGAAACAGGCACAACAAGTGAAGTATGCCATGCAGACCTCTCTACCACAAACCCCATAAAGCATAACCTAGCTGACTTTGGAACAATTACTGAGGACGAGGTAGCTGACAAACTAAAAAAGGCTAAATCAGGATCTCCCAAAGACCCAGCGTCCACCCAGATCTTAGCAAAACTAGCACCCGCCCTGGCTCCCACGCTAACATCTATTTTTAATGCGTCCCTAACACGTGCCACCTTCCCTACTCCCTGGAAAGAAGCCATTGTGAGGCCAATCCTGAAGAAAAATAACGCAGACCCTAAGCAACCGATAAATTACCGCCCCATATCTCTATTACCACTTTTTGGTAAGTCAATGGAATCCATTATCAACGCGAAACTGGTCAAATACCTTGAAAGACATACGCTCTTGATTCCTTGCAGTCAGGATTCAGAGCTTCCCACAGCACAGAGACTGCACTGATAGAGGTGGTTGACAACGTTCGGCTGGCACTGGACTCCAAACAGTCGGCTATCCTCATCCTGCTAGACCTCTCGGCAGCCTTCGACACCATATCCCACAGAGTCCTATTAAAGCGACTGGCGGGGATAGGTGTCGAAGGCCAAGCCCTAGGTTGGATCCAGAGCTATCTTGCAGGGCGAAGCTCTAGGGTCAAATCAGGATCTTTTTCATCAGGGGCGATCGATAACGATAAGGGAGTGCCCCAGGGCTCAATTCTAAGCCCGACCTTATTCAACGTTTACGTACCACCATTGGCCAAAATAATTAGGGACTTCGGCTTCGACACAGTGTTGTACGCCGACGACACTCAAATCCTCATAACTCTTGGCCCAGAGCCATCAGAGACAAGAGTGAGATTCAGGAATCGTATGTTAGAAATAAAGGGCTGGATGACCAATAATTTCCTGATGCTCAATGCAGGCAAATCCGAAATAATGCTTTTCGGTGCTGCCAAATCCATCTGGTCTCAAGAGTGGTGGCCACAGGAACTCGGACCCTGCCCATCTCCGAAAAGTACTGTTCGGAATTTGGGCTTCACCCTAGACGACAAGCTGACCATGGCACCCCACATAGACAAAGTAGTTCACACCTGCATAGGTCTTATGAGAAGCCTAAGGAAAATATTCAAATGGCTACCCCTGCTTTACCGTAAACCACTGATACAAGGCCTAATCACCAGCCGCCTTGATTATGGAAATGCACTTCTGGCTGATGCGAATGAAGGTACACTAACTAAACTGCAGACACTCCAAAATGCAGCAGCTAGACTGACTCTCGACCTGCCCCCACGCACTCCCTCTGCCCCGTGCCTGAAGAAACTGCACTGGCTCCCAGTCAGAAAACGCATAAGGTTCAAGATCTGTTGCCTAGTGCATAAATCAATAAATGGACAAGGCCCCAAATATCTAAAAAACAAACTTCAGAGATACTGCCCGGAAAGAACACTTCGCTCTTCAAACAAAAATCTCCTAAAAATACCAAGAGTTCGAACTGTCAGAAATGGAGATAGGAGTTTCTCGAAGGTTGGCCCTATGGCATGGAACTCCCTGCCTACGGCCTTAAGATCAAACCAGAATCATAAAATCTTCCGGAGAGAACTCAAAACATTACTATTCAAGGCAATGGCATAATACCCCTTCTTTTTTGCATCTCCCAAACCCTCTGTCAGTGCTATGAGACCGAATGGTGATATGTGGGCTTTATAAAAATAAATACATACATACATACATACTCACCAACAGAGCCCCAAGTGGATTCCCAGGCCTTAACCCCTGACTTTGGGAAGCAATTTTATTCCTAGCCTTTCCATTGGCTGATGGCTGAATAGAAGAAAGGAGGGGTCCCTCCTCACCTGCTGCCCTTCTAATATTGGTGCCTCAGCTGTCATTAGGCTCAATACTGAGCCCCTCAGAAGCCTTCTCTGTTCCACCATGTGCACTGCTCTAAGGCAGGATGCCCAGTCACAAACATGCTGAATGCCAAGGTCACCCTAATACAAGTGAATTATAGCTTATAGCACTTTCAAGGCAGCAAGACGGGTATCAGCCCAATCTCCGGACTCTAAATGAGCCCCAGGTCTTTTTCATGGTTCCTCCAACTTCTCTGACCTTGCACTGACCCTTTGCACCTCATGGAGGGAACCAATCAGTACATCCCCTGGTTGCTGCGCACTAGCCGGCTGCCCTTCGTGGATGAGGTATGGGTAATCTTTGGTGCTGATGTGTTGCTTGCTCTTTTGTCTGTGCTTGTGCTCCTACTACATGTGGTCCTATGAGCTTTTCTTCTCTTCCCCACATGTCTACATGCATCCATTCACTGGGAAAGTTGTCTTTATGCCTGCTTTGCTTTACAAATGATTGGGCCTAATAATAGCTGAATCCATAATGCATTCTTATAAAGCGTTCTAAAGCCCTTGGCCTTCATCCCTGCTATAGAAGCTGTACAAACAGTAAATAATCCTCCGATAAGATACTGCTGCTGAGGTGAGTTACAGCAGGTTAAATGTCCTACATTGAAAAAATGACAAGAGTAATTGGGTGATCCATACAGCAGGTTGTAGCTGGACACCTATATCACCACTAAAGACCTTACCAAAGGCTATTGGCGAATCCCACTAATAAAGCAAGTTAAAAACAAAAACAACAGCTTTTTCCATGCCATTTGGGTTATTCAATTTACTGTACTTCCCCTCTGACTCCACAGAGCCCCTTCTACCTTTCAACATCAGATGAATTTAGTACTTAAAAACCATCAAGAATATTCATAAGCATAGGTAGATGATATAATTATATTCAGTTCTATAAGGAAGGAACATTTAACAAACCTGAAAAAAAGCTCTAAACCAATTAGCAAGTGCTAACTTACATATACATGCTAAAAAATCAACAGTATATTATAGCAAGGTAAATACTTAGAATACCTCTTAGGAAATGGGGTCACAGAACCACTGTACAAACATATTAAAGCTATTACTAAGTCCCTTTCCCTACCAATAAAAAATAAGTCAGAGCCTTTTTAAGGGTTAGTTGGACATTACCGAAGGTTTATTCCAAAATACTCTACCATATTGATGATAGGATAGAGAGGTGCATCCTGAATATCAGTCAGAGACTATTCCCCTGTGAAACTGCATATCCAACTATAGAGAAAGAATGTTGAACTATTAAGCGGGCAATTGATAACCTTTGTTATTGTCTTGATGGAAAACCTTTTCTACTGTACACGGACCTTTAACATCCTTAAGTCTGAACAAAGGAAACAATACGAGGGTCTTCTGGTGGTTCCTTTCACTACAATCCTTTCAGTTTGGGGCTTGCCATAAACGTGTGAAAGATCTAGTTGGTGCAGGCTTCCTATTAAGTTTTCCCCTTTTCCTCAATCGGGAAAATCCAGGGATGGCAATATGTCACCAACCATGGCACGAGAACTCAGCAGATTATCTCCCTGGAGCCGACTGCGCCCTTCTTATATTACAGGGCCTGTCCATCTGGGGAATCCAAGCAGGAAGTCTGTCAACCCAGGATGAACCAGAAACATCACAGGACTTGAGCGTAACTGAGAGGCAGGAGGCCTCGTGTCAAGCTGGAAAATAAAAGACTGAAGAGGAGGACTGTTGGCATTGATCCCAATATGAAAAAATTGAAAGCAGAGAAGAAGTCCCTGACCAAGAGAGTGAGTAACTGTAAGAGCCCCCACACCAAGAAGCTGAGCATCCTCACTGAATGGAGGGAAACTAGATGACCGGAGAGGTGCACAGTCTAACTATCGAATCCTAAATATCGACCTACAGAAATATCGAGTTGGCAATATCGAAGGTACAGAATATTGAGGTCAAGAACATCGTTGGACAGAATATCGACCCTAAGGTAAGAAGAATCACATTTTTTATATCGATGTAAGCAATATCGAAGTTAGTAATATCGATATTAAATATATCAATGTTACTAATCTTGATGTTACTAATTTCGATATTTGTATTATTGTTATGTATTTTATTATGTATTTAATATGTATGTGTTATATGTTTTTGTTAAGTATTCTACTGGTTTTAAATTATATGTATACTATTTTTATATGTTAATAAAGTTTTTTTAAAGTCAATTTTGTGTTTTAGTGACAAAGCGGGTTGTGGATTTAAAGGGGAATAGGGTGGTAAGTAATTTAATTATACTAAATAATTATGAATTTTTAGTAATTATAAATTAATTTTAATTAATTTTTGCATTTAAGTTCTGTAGCGGGTTATGGGTTTATAGGGGAATTGGGTGGGAAGTAAATTAATTGTAATTAAGTAATGATTTATTTTTATTTATTGGTATTGATCATTATTTTATTTTTAATGAACTATTAATTGGCAATTTTTTATTTAATTGGTGATTATTTTTTTTTTAATTGCCAATTCATTTTTATTAATTGGAATTTTTTTTGGATTAATTGATAATTATGTAAGTGTATTATTTTGTCATTGGATTGTGTTGTGCGTTTATAGGGGAAGTGATTGAAATCTAATAAAGTAATTATTAAATTCATTGTTGGTATTGATAATTAATTTATTGGACATTAATTATTAATTGGTTAATATTTTATATGATATTTTTTTTGTTATGAACATTAATTTATTGTTAATTAATAGTAATTAAATAGTATTAAATATTATTTACTGATATTTTCAATTAGTATATTCAAAAGTAATTATTAATTGGTAATTAATGTTTAATACATTTTATTTTTTGGTATAAAAAGTCACTGTAATGTTCAATATTTTTTAATTGATAATACATTTTTAATAATTAATATGTTTTGTTATGACAAATATGTTATTGTTGAATATTTATTATTTGGTCATTAATATTTATACATTAATATTTATTGTTATTTATTATTCATTTATTGTTAATTAATTATTCAATTGTAATTATATTTTTATTAATTATTAGAGGGTATTTGTAAATGATGTAGAGTTACCTAAAAATTAAATTAGACATTATTTTCAATACAAAAGTTATTTACAAGTATGTTATATTTAACTTCTACGCTTTCCAACACTTTCCCTACTGTTGCACTCTCTGCAGTTGGAATAGTAATTTTTACTCATACGCTATCCAACGCTTTCCCTACTGTTGCACTCTCTGGCATGGGAATCGTAATTTTTACCCCTACGCTATCCAACGCTTTCACTACTGTTGCACTCTCTGGAGTTGGAATAGTAATTTTTACCCCTTCGCTATCCAACGCTTTCCCTACTGTTGCACTCTCTGAAGTGGGAATAGTAATTTTCAATCCTACGCTATCCAAAGCTTTCCCTACTGTTGCACTCTCTGGAGTTGGAATAGTAATTTTTCCCCCTACCGTATCTGACGCTCTCCCTACTGTTGCACTCTCTGGAGTATGAATAGAAATGTTTACCCCTACGCTCTCCAATGCTTTCCCTACTGTTGCACTCTCTGGAGTTGGAATAGTAATTTTGACCCCTATGCTATCCAACGCTATCCCTACTGTTGCACTCTCTGGAGTTGTAATAGTAATTTTTATCCCTACGCTATCCAACGCTTTCCCTACTGTTGCACTCTCTGGAGTGGGAATAGTAATTTTTACCCCTACAATATCGAACGCTTTCCCTTCTGTTTCACTCTCTGGAGTTGTAATAGTAATTTTTAGCCCTACGCTATCCAACATTTTCATTATTGTAGTTTTTTTTTTAGTTTCAATGGTAGTTTATTTCTTAAACTATTTAATATTTTTTGTACTATTTTAGATAATATAGTATATAATTAATTTAAAAAATATTGAAAGTTAATTTATTTATTTTTATTTAATAAACTTAATTATTTATTATTTATGGTATTGTTTTATAGGTCTTAATGGATTTGAAATGTATAATATTGTTTAATAATTTATAAGTTATTAAAATAAATCATAAAACGTATTATTAAGGGGTCGATTCCGATTTAGGAAACGAATCCGTACGACGATTCATATTCGTAGCCGTTTCCGTGCTAATTGTAAGAATCTGTGCGAATCACGTAGTATGATCCGTCGCGAGAAAATACGTCCGAATCATTGAGAACCGTACTAAAATGAAGGGTTAATCAGTACGACATCGACCCATACAGTGAACCGTACGATTCGTATAAATGCCGTACGATCCGCCAAATATGTTCCGGACCGGGGAATGAGTATGCTTTTCGAACGGTAAAAGTCAAGTATGAGCTATTCCTATGGAGGGCAACACTATCACATAAGCACCGTACCCCTAAAATCAAGGGGTGTACGCACGGGGTGTATGCACCGTACACCTACGACCTTGGGGTGTACGGACCGTACCCCTACGGTCCGTACACCTATGATCATGGGGTGTACGTACGGGGACATATGCTCCGTACCCCTGAAATCTAGGGGTTTACGCACCATACCCCGATGCACCGTACCCCTGCAATCATTGGGTGTATGCACTGTACCCGGGGGGGTCCGTTTTGTATGCATTTCGAGGCGAAATCTGCTTTTTCGGACGTTTTAAGCTCCCGTAGAAAAAGAGTCATACGGAGTGTTGTCGATACGATTCGTACTTGCTGGGTCGAAAAATTCAGCTTCGATCCATACGGACATCACGTACTGTGCGTTCCGAATGCGATTCGCATGGATTAGTGAGTTGTACTGTCTTCAGTACAATTCGTATGGAGACCTACTTTGGGAAGACATTCGTACGGGAAAAAAGCATTGTACGGCTATTGAATGAATGAATAGGAATTTGTATTGCGCAAACAGCTGAGTAAGTAAGTGAACACAAATGATAGGTTACAGGTAGGCCTCTGCAAAGAGCCAGGTTTTTAGACCTTTGCGGAATAGGTCTAAGGACGCCAGGCCCTTAAGTTCTGCAGGGAGCAGGTTCCGAAGTTTCGGGGCAAGGGAGGAGAAAGCCTTCCCTATTCGGAGGGCATTTTACCGAATCGCAATTGGCCCCTAAGTAAGTATATATAATTTATATTTTATGTATATGTTTCATTAATGTTTTATTATTATATATTTATTACTTATTAATTGTAAACATTAGGAAATATTTTTAACTATGTTTATTTTATTTATAAGTATTATTTACTTTATTTTACATTTTCTTTTAACAGAAAAAAAACGATATTTGTAATATCGATATTTTTAAAATCAATATTTTATTTTCGATATTTTTGCACTTACCATGTTGTAGATAGGATTTCGATATTCTTGCCTTCGATATTCTTGCGCCGATATTTCTGTAGGTCAATATTCTGTCTTTCAATATTCTGTCAGTGATTTGACCGGAGAGGAATCTAAGCTTAATCCTGTTCGCTGGCCAAGCCTCACTTCCAGCCACATTCAGGAAGAAAGTGGCTCCGTTAGATTTGTGGATGGCTTCTAGAGCTGAAAAACAGGAGGGCAAACTTTAAGGGAGAGGCAGTAAATGAGAAAGACCTTTACTCGGGGGGGGGTCTGTATGGACATGTACAGATTGAAATAATTCCCCACATTAAGAACTTGATGAACTGAAAATATTGTTTGTGATTGTTACTAGCTATTTTCTTGTTCTGAGTATGGGATATACTGGATATTCTTTATTTTATCTGTCATAGCATTTTCTTTAGATCACTCAGTCAAAGCAATTTTTTATTCCTGGTCACCCTTCTCAATAACTTCACACTATAGAAAGAGAAGATAAGAAACTCATTAAACTAACCTCACCCAAAGGAATAACAAAATAAACATAAAAGGGACCTACCTGAACTTTTCCAAAGGACCTAAAGAAAGGAAGAAGAACAAGGGGGCATATTATCAAGGGGGTTTATCTCCGCTTTTTTGGCTTTAAAAGCCAAGAAAGCGGAGATAAAATCATCTCCCTATTACCTAGCTGTCACTAACACCAGTTAGCGACAGCTAGTAGGAGATAGCGACCATCTTGGGCCCCACTTTGCATGTCAGTGATATTTATCACTAATGATATGCAAAGTGGGCGTGCCAAGATGTTAGCGACTGAAAACAGTCGCTAACATCGCTATCTCCTATTACCAACTATTGGAGATATTCGCGCTAAGCGCGAATATCTCCGAAAGCTAACACCTGCCCTGAGCAGTTCTTAGCCATGTTATCCAATGGGAGGTGGATAACATGGCTAAGAGCATTAGCTCGGTAATGCATGAATATCGCTGACTTTTCAGCGATATTCATGCATTGCGGCGATTTTTATCGCATTTTGCGATAAACCTTGGTAATACCAAGGTTTATTTGCGGTAAAAATCGCCGTAGCTCAGCGGTAAATTTTTGTCTCTAACCAAGCAATAGCGATAATTATCGCTATTGCTTGGTAATATGCCCCAAGGACTTTAATTTGGGATATCAAATCATCATTCATTATACTTTTCTTTCTCTAAGAAATTGACTCTGATATAGACTTGCGCAACGCGACAAAGGCCTAGTTTGGAAAATGCCAGGAAAACACAGTTCTGAACATCCTAGCATTTATGTTTTAATTGTGAAATATGAATTTCAATTCAACTAAAAATACCATCAACACTTCCAGGAAGATTTCTTGGTGCTGCTGATATATAATAGATCATTTTCTCACCTAATTCAATATATATATATATTGATGTCATGTGATCAAGGCCTCGCCAGGCCGAAACGTGTCATGGCAGAGTGGTGTTGGGTTGAAAATAAATAACACGCACTAGATACTGGGTTTGCCTCGTCTTTTTACCGAGTTATTGGCTGCTGAGACGACAACGTACCTAATATATATATATATATATATATATATATATATATATATATATATATATATATATATATATATATAATATATATATATATATATATATATATATATATATATATATATATATATATATATATATATATATATATATATATATATATATATATATATATATATATATATATTTATGGAGGGCACTTGCTCTGCACTACTTGCTGCTGATTAAATGCACTGCTACAACTGAAAACTTTGTTGTGTTGGCTCATCTGTTCTAACTCGAGGGATCCCTTTGGAGGTCTGCGCCCGCTTTAACTGCGTCCAGAGCAGTTGGGAGTTTGCTGTTCATATATTTATATATATATATATTTATATATATATATATTATTTTTGCAGATAACCCTGTTTAAGAAGACCTGTTTTGGAAAACCTTTCTCCATGAGTTTATTTCTTCATTTTTTTCCAAATAAACTGCATTCTGAGAATGGTAAATATATCCTGATGCATGGGAGACACCATAATCCAGCTTGTTTGGGAGGATATACAACTCACCTCTTTGCCCTCCTCTTTCATTCATCACTCTTTCTATGCTCTGGCCTGTAACTCAACCCTTCTGCATGAGCTTTGTATTTATTATTTACCCCTGATATTAACCCCTGATTATGACCTAGTGCATTTACTTTTACCTGTACATTTACAAATACATTTACCTCTACCCTAATACCTCTTTCCTTGCTTATACCATTGCACACTTGCTAATACTTGAAACATAATAGTACTATCCCTGCCGATACCCTAATAGATCTACCCCTTGTAAGGTTTGAAAATTCCCCTCCCCATCGTGCATTTATACATGTTATGTAGGTTAGCATATGTGGCTTAATAGATGCCATTTGTATTTGCATTGTGCAACCCACTGAGTTATCCTAGCAACATGTATATTCCGTTGGCCTATGTGCCTCCATTTAGTGCTTTACAATCAATAGAAGACAGCTTGGATTGAACGTGCACTAGGCCTAATTTTTTATTCTTGCTTGCTTCAGCTAAATTGGATATCGTTATTATTTCTCCTCCTGTTCAAGGTTGGAACCTGACTCACTAATGAATAGATGCTCTTTCCTTGCATTCCTTTCTGTGTATGTATCTCAGCTCCCACGTTAGGCGACAATGAGACCTGGAACAGTGACCTTGGAGTACTGATAGGGCGCCCATCTGGCAGGTGTTAGCTCATCTCTCTATGCCTCCTTTGTTCATCCCTGGCTCAAGCTAGTGCATTTCCATAAGAGGCGTGACCGAGGTCTCCAGAAAGGCTTATCATGTATTAACGCACCTTGGGGAGGCAGTCCCCTCAGCTTCCATCTTAGGGTGCAGGTATGACCGGGGCTCTCTCTGCAGAGAACTACTAATGAAGTAAGTGTGTATTCTCTACTGTCTGACTGACTCTTCATTTGGTAAAGCATAACAGGTGGTTGTGGTAATATCCTGCATGGCACTTAGAGGGCCACGTCCTTCACCTTCTTGACCAAAGAAGGTCTACCCAAACAATCTAGAACCTCTAGCCCTCCCTACACCCTACCAGCTCTACCCTTATTGTGCTCCTCTAACTTTGCTTCAACTACTTCCTCCCTATTCACATACCATACCCCTTCTCTAGTACCTCCCCCCTTCCTATGCCCTAGCACTGCTATCCGTATCTTGCTCCTCCAGCTTTACCCCACTACTTTAATAACTCCTTACACTCTAATACCATGTCCTACCTATACTCTGGTACTACTACCCCTGTGTATTTCCTAGTACCACTCCCTCTATCTATAGTCTCATACATCAAATCCCACTGAAATCAAAGAGTTTGAAATTGACAATACATTTTGAAAGTGTACCTCTATCTGTATCTTAAAATGTTTACATCTATTATACCGTATCTTATTTATTCTACCATGTCTATACCCTAGTGCACCTAGATCCTACCTACATACTAACATTTCTACCCATACTTATGTTGTATTGTCACAAGTTATATCTTATTTCTTATACTCTGCCTCCTGAAACTGATGGTGGTTTTATAAAAATGCCACTTTAAACTGGCATGAGAATGGCTGCCCTATGATCCCACTAGATGACCGGGTGGACTCTCTAGGTCTTCATTGCAGCTCGATGAACAGAAACATGATGAAATAGTGAAGAAAATGTTGGACTTTGAAGGGGTTAGATTTACTACTCCCACTCCAATCTATGCAACAGAAGGAAAAGTGTTGGATCTTGAAGGGGTTAGATTTACTATTCTTGCTTCAATCTAAGCAACAGTAAAGAAAGTGTCTTTGGGGGGAGGGTAGATTTACTATTCACCCTCCAATCTACATCAAAGTAGGGTAAATGTTGGACTTTGGAGATGCAATATTGATTTTGCCCATTCTCACTTGTCTGCCATGTTGCAACTGATGTTCATTTATTATGGAAGGAGCAATCTACATACAATGTTCTACTCACAGACATGTCTGCCTACTTAGCTTGATGTTTTCCTGGTCTCCTTGGGTGAAACTATTGATGGCATGAGTGACACCATAGAAGGTATGTACCTCAAATATATGTAATGAATGAAGGTAACTCAACTGATTAGAAGTGGAAAGTGACCCATTGACTCTGCCCTGCTCGCATGATGACTAATGCTAAATATACAGGAAAATGCTGTGTTTACCTGTATTGTACACAATTAGGCAATGGAATAGTTAAATACACATGTTATTTCTCCACTGTTCTGGCTTAAATGTTTGTGAGATGTCATATTCATTCCTTAATCCAAAATGGCACATATCAGCACATCTAATGAGCTGCTCAATTCTATTAAATGTATTGAATATCTCCAAATGTCTTATTAACACGCTCAATGCGTAGTCCTCGGTTATGACAACACTCCTGGAGACGTGGCCGTGGATTGCGTTCTTGACCCATCTGTTCAGCCTGGACAGACGGAAGCAGTAAGGTTCACTGTGGCCACACCAAGACCTCCAACCCCGCTGCAACACCTCAGCCAACCCCAGTGCCCCCAACCTGTGTACCTAGCCCAGTTACTGCCATCTTGTGCCCCCAATCCTGAATTCTGAGGTGAGAATCACCAACACAGTCACAGAGGAACCATGACGCAGTGGGAGAGGGAAAAACAAGTCAAGAACATAGGTTCGGGAGTAAGGGTCGTGGGCGGGGTACTGTGAGGCCACTCATGGAGGCCACTGGAGCCACTCACACCAAGGACACCATCAACCAAGTCTTTTGAGTCTATCATAAGCCCCATTATGTTATGGGCCATGTATTGAATGAAATCCAGGAGATGAAGCAGCTGCAGAGGGATATACACCAGAAGCTAGCCACCCTCAACAAAAACACAGGTTCCATAATTAGGATGCTGCAGGACATCAACACAACCCTACACAGGAATTTTCCACCATCATCTACCTCTTTCTGTGGTCCAACTACATCTGGGCCATCTACCATCCCACCAGCTATAGGATGGGAGGCCCTGCCAGTAGAAGACACGTCTGCAGACACCCCTGTACCTGCTGCAGAGTAGCCACACTGTGTCTGATAGCAGGGAGGTCCATGCAAAAATAAAGAAGGTTCGGATGGCAAGACAGCACCCACGACTCCCAGCAAGAAACCTTGACCTTAATTTCCTCCAATGCGTGTAACACATTGATTCGGGGGACTATTTCTTGACACTTTTCCCCTTCTGGTGGGACCAGCATTTTGGACTTTGGACTTCAGACAATTGGGCATCTACAACTATGGTGTCATTTACCATGCCTGACAACTTCACTGTTTTATCTTTGTTTTTGCAACGTATATCTCTTCACCTTTAGCACTTTAATAAATACATAAGCCACAAACTCATTGTCTGCTGTAGTAAATCTCACGTTTAGCAATTAATGTATGTACGCCCATGGGAACTTTACAATTGCAAAACAAGCTACATGTGTAGCCATTGATATGTTGCATGTACACAATATTTAGCTCAGGATCACAACCATGTCACACCAATACATACATACAAGTTTCTAATCATAGGCTGGCATGATGTCAGAAACAGCAAATCACACATGACTCAAATATTCTATGTCAGTGATCACATCCTCAGATGCAGACCCTAACAACATGAAGGAAGGGAATACATTAGACAATTTCCTGTAGAACAGGAAAAATAAAATTGGTCCGTGTTATCAGCTGGAGCCATATTGTCTAACTCACAAAATTAATTCCACATCATTTAAACTAATAAACAGACACATGACAGCACAACAGTTTCGGATAACAGGGTCATTCCAATCCAGTGATGCTCCATCTAGTTGATTTTCACAATAAATGTCAGTGATGTGCCACAATCAATTTGGCCTACAATGAGGAGCCACATTAACAGCTGCTTTACAGTTAATATACAATGAGGATTTAGCCAATGTGAAAGGAGACGAGCATGATTTGGACCCACAACACCATTTTAGCACATGATGGTAGACATATTGCACTAGGACCACCACATGACAAGGAACAAGTCCAATGCATTCCTCTTAACTTCCATCCTATTGCTGTGCAAGCTGTTGTGGTGTAGGTTTTGTAGACTCAAAGTCTGTGACAGACATTCCCAGGAACAATCCATGTCCACTTCACACGTCCAATCAGCGTTATATACCTGCTAATGTCACAACTCTGAAAGGTTCAAATGCAGATGCCATGGCAAAGGTACCTAAAACAGACCAAAACAAAGAGATTAGCTATAAAATCATACAAATTACACAATTGATATAGGCAATTCCTGGAGAATACAGTCCTTGATAAACATCTAAGCTAAACAAAGCAACACTAACAAAATGATCATGTGACAAAACCTTCCTCCATGACTCTTTTCTTGCGTACCTGCTGCCCGTGTGCTGGTGGACCAGCCTCCTTCTTGTGGACTCAGCAACTCCTCGCCGGACCCGCTCCGCGGGTCCCGCTTCGTTGCCTGGAAAGCAGAGGAATACCGGGAGTGCGCGCAGACGCCAAGGGTGCCGGTAAGCCTTGCAGGGCTGCGAGCAGCGTGGTCAGGGACTCCATTTCCCAGGAGTCCCTGATAGCCCGGCAGCTAACACCTGGGCCGCTCTCCCTGCAAGCCCCGCCCCTTCACCTACGGAGCTAAAAGCCCACGCTCCCACCACTTCATTGGGACTCTTTTCTTGCGTACCTGCTGCCCGTGTGCTGGTGGACCAGCCTCCTTCTTGTGGACTCAGCAACTCCTCGCCGGACCCGCTCCGCGGGTCCCGCTTCGTTGCCTGGAAAGCAGAGGAATACCGGGAGTGCGCGCAGACGCCAAGGGTGCCGGTAAGCCTTGCAGGGCTGCGAGCAGCGTGGTCAGGGACTACATTTCCCAGGAGTCCCTGATAGCCCGGCAGCTAACACCTGGGCCGCTCTCCCTGCAAGCCCCGCCCCTTCACCTACGGAGCTAAAAGCCCACGCTCCCACCACTTCATTGGGACTCTTTTCTTGCGTACCTGCTGCCCGTGTGCTGGTGGACCAGCCTCCTTCTTGTGGACTCAGCAACTCCTCGCCGGACCCGCTCCGCGGGTCCCGCTTCGTTGCCTGGAAAGCAGAGGAATACCGGGAGTGCGCGCAGACGCCAAGGGTGCTGGTAAGCCTTGCAGGGCTGCGAGCAGCGTGGTCAGGGACTCCATTTCCCAGGAGTCCCTGATAGCCCGGCAGCTAACACCTGGGCCGCTCTCCCTGCAAGCCCCGCCCCTTCACCTACGGAGCTAAAAGCCCACGCTCCCACCACTTCATTGGGACTCTTTTCTTGCGTACCTGCTGCCCGTGTGCTGGTGGACCAGCCTCCTTCTTGTGGACTCAGCAACTCCTCGCCGGACCCGCTCCGCGGGTCCCGCTTCGTTGCCTGGAAAGCAGAGGAATACCGGGAGTGCGCGCAGACGCCAAGGGTGCCGGTAAGCCTTGCAGGGCTGCGAGCAGCGTGGTCAGGGACTCCATTTCCCAGGAGTCCCTGATAGCCCGGCAGCTAACACCTGGGCCGCTCTCCCTGCAAGCCCCGCCCCTTCACCTACGGAGCTAAAAGCCCACGCTCCCACCACTTCATTGGGACTCTTTTCTTGCGTACCTGCTGCCCGTGTGCTGGTGGACCAGCCTCCTTCTTGTGGACTCAGCAACTCCTCGCCGGACCCGCTCCGCGGGTCCCGCTTCGTTGCCTGGAAAGCAGAGGAATACCGGGAGTGCGCGCAGACGCCAAGGGTGCCGGTAAGCCTTGCAGGGCTGCGAGCAGCGTGGTCAGGGACTCCATTTCCCAGGAGTCCCTGATAGCCCGGCAGCTAACACCTGGGCCGCTCTCCCTGCAAGCCCCGCCCCTTCACCTACGGAGCTAAAAGCCCACGCTCCCACCACTTCATTGGGACTCTTTTCTTGCGTACCTGCTGCCCGTGTGCTGGTGGACTAGCCTCCTTCTTGTGGACTCAGCAACTCCTCGCCGGACCCGCTCCGCGGGTCCCGCTTCGTTGCCTGGAAAGCAGAGGAATACCGGGAGTGCGCGCAGACGCCAAGGGTGCCGGTAAGCCTTGCAGGGCTGCGAGCAGCGTGGTCAGGGACTCCATTTCCCAGGAGTCCCTGATAGCCCGGCAGCTAACACCTGGGCCGCTCTCCCTGCAAGCCCCGCCCCTTCACCTACGGAGCTAAAAGCCCACGCTCCCACCACTTCATTGGGACTCTTTTCTTGCGTACCTGCTGCCCGTGTGCTGGTGGACCAGCCTCCTTCTTGTGGACTCAGCAACTCCTCGCCGGACCCGCTCCGCGGGTCCCGCTTCGTTGCCTGGAAAGCAGAGGAATACCGGGAGTGCGCGCAGACGCCAAGGGTGCCGGTAAGCCTTGCAGGGCTGCGAGCAGCGTGGTCAGGGACTCCATTTCCCAGGAGTCCCTGATAGCCCGGCAGCTAACACCTGGGCCGCTCTCCCTGCAAGCCCCGCCCCTTCACCTACGGAGCTAAAAGCCCACGCTCCCACCACTTCATTGGGACTCTTTTCTTGCGTACCTGCTGCCCGTGTGCTGGTGGACCAGCCTCCTTCTTGTGGACTCAGCAACTCCTCGCCGGACCCGCTCCGCGGGTCCCGCTTCGTTGCCTGGAAAGCAGAGGAATACCGGGAGTGCGCGCAGACGCCAAGGGTGCCGGTAAGCCTTGCAGGGCTGCGAGCAGCGTGGTCAGGGACTCCATTTCCCAGGAGTCCCTGATAGCCCGGCAGCTAACACCTGGGCCGCTCTCCCTGCAAGCCCCGCCCCTTCACCTACGGAGCTAAAAGCCCACGCTCCCACCACTTCATTGGGACTCTTTTCTTGCGTACCTGCTGCCCGTGTGCTGGTGGACCAGCCTCCTTCTTGTGGACTCAGCAACTCCTCGCCGGACCCGCTCCGCGGGTCCCGCTTCGTTGCCTGGAAAGCAGAGGAATACCGGGAGTGCGCGCAGACGCCAAGGGTGCCGGTAAGCCTTGCAGGGCTGCGAGCAGCGTGGTCAGGGACTCCATTTCCCAGGAGTCCCTGATAGCCCGGCAGCTAACACCTGGGCCGCTCTCCCTGCAAGCCCCGCCCCTTCACCTACGGAGCTAAAAGCCCACGCTCCCACCACTTCATTGGGACTCTTTTCTTGCGTACCTGCTGCCCGTGTGCTGGTGGACCAGCCTCCTTCTTGTGGACTCAGCAACTCCTCGCCGGACCCGCTCCGCGGGTCCCGCTTCGTTGCCTGGAAAGCAGAGGAATACCGGGAGTGCGCGCAGACGCCAAGGGTGCCGGTAAGCCTTGCAGGGCTGCGAGCAGCGTGGTCAGGGACTCCATTTCCCAGGAGTCCCTGATAGCCCGGCAGCTAACACCTGGGCCGCTCTCCCTGCAAGCCCCGCCCCTTCACCAATCACATCATCTACATACCAACGCTTGCTCTACCGCTACGCGGGAGCGAGCGGGAGCGACCGGGAGAAGCCCGGGACAAGGGCGGGACCGTCTGTGGCCGTCCGGGGCCGGAGGAGGCCGGGCTGGGCCACATCCCTTGGCTCTATAAAAGTGACCTCCAGTGACCGGGACTATGGCTTCAGGAACTCGATCCAGTAAAACAAAGAAATCTGCTGGAGATGTTGTAATAGGTACTATGGACCAGTTTATAACCCGTGCGGTTTCCATAGTTGAGAAGGAGATAATCTTGGCAGAGCGAAGGTTATCTCGGGACTCCCTGAGCTTGTCTAAAAAGCGATCTTCACTGGGAACCATTGCCCTAGCTGATAGTCCTGAACACATTCAGTCAACTCCCTTATTAATGGTTGACTCCCCTACTATTGACGAGAGAGTGAGTCGGATTAGGGCCAGCTTAGAAAAGGTTACTACCACAGCACCGAGTATCGTGCTCGATCCAACACACTCCATTTCCTCCACTAGTAGTATTCCTTCTCTAGTGGGTCAAACTTCAGATTGTAATCCCAACACCCCTGATGCTTTGAGTCCCCTTGCGCCTGTTAGTGAAGAAGTGAATTCCTCATTCACTGCAGGTCAGTCTGACTTTAACACTCCTAGAGAAGTAGCCTCCCAAACTGTACCTGCAGGGAACTCAACCCCAGGCATAGCTCCAAACAAGAAAAGAAAGCGTCCCTTAAGCCCCCGTAGGGGAGGCACTCTGAAACCCCACAGTAAGGTTAGTAGGAACATTATATCAAAAGGGGGTACTACCTCAATTCAGGTTCCTCAATCAAAACGTCAAGCGTCCCATATTGGAGACTCTGCTTTTGAGGGTATTCCTGGTCAAATGGCTCCTATAGATGCAAGCATTTTTCCTCAAGTAGAGAGCATCATTAGGTACGTGGTGATGCCACTCGCCGATAAGATCGATGGCCTCACACGCAAATTAGCCTCACTTGAGCAGTCAATTTTAGACAACTTTTATGCAGTGAAATCGTTAATCAAATTTCACGCTAAATCCCAGGCTGAAGAAAACGGTGGGCCTAGGAGTGGTGCTGCTCCGCCAGTTCTCTCTATTCCTACAGCCCTCCCCGATCATCCATCTTGCCAAAAAACGCTTGCCTTGGCTAAGACTCCCCAACCCCAACAACCTAATACTGGAACCATACCCCTCCCATCAACTCCCACCCCTGAGTCTAGCTTGGCCCGTCCAACGAACAAACCTAGCACCCATGCACCCAAGGCACCTAAGGTCAAATTTGCTGTAAATTCAAAGCCCACTGCCCCTAAAACCAAGGTGTCTGGAGGTACAGTGACTAAAAGCAAGGGTGCCACAACCACACCTCCTCCTATTTCTATTTCTGCTTCGCAAGCAGTGCCCAAATCACCAGCTAAAACCTCAATACAATCGCCAGTCAATGACAGGATAAAACGGCGCACGCCAAATGCCAGCCTTCCGCCGGGCTGCAAACCTTATGTGGTTATCCTAACAGGGGTGCCTGAGCTTGAAGAGGGTTCTTGTGAGTCCTATTCTGACCTCAAATACAAGACGCTCTCCTGGCTTAAAGCCAATAGACCCCTTCCTGGGCACATTGATGGCAGAATAGCCTTCGTCCGACGGGTGGGTTGGATTGGTAACAGACGCAAGGCAATTACCGGGGATTGTGTGTTGATCAATTTCAATGACCCTAGAGCTGCTGGTATGATTTGTAGACAACAGTCGCATCATAACTTTTGCGACATACAAACTAGGGATTTAGGGTATTTTTATCACCCTCCCCCTCTAATGGGGCTTAATAACAATAACTTTTTCCAAGATGGGGGTAGAGGCGCATGGTTCCCTCATCACCCAACTTTGGATCCCAGAGCAAGGGCATGGACACCCTCCCAACCAGCCACCCCCCAGGGTTGGGGCTGGTGACTTGAAAACCCAATGGTAATAAACGTCTCCCGCCATAGGGCTAATACAACCTCGTTGGCAGGGGAAGTCTCGCCTACCAATGTTGTTGATTCCAATCCCTTGTCTACCCCAATTCCACCATCTCCTTTAGGTGACGGGCCTGATAATCCTGACCTAGTGGCTGGACCTCAAATTCCGGGTCCACAGGGTGGGAATAGTGGTTGCATTGAGCAACATGCTCCTTTGAAAATCATTAGTTGGAATGTGGCAGGCTTAAGCAGCAAGCTAGATGTCCCAGACTGGGTGGAGCTCGTTGAACCCCACTCAGTTTGCGCATTTCAAGAGACATGGAGCGTAGAGCCAAGGCACCGAGTAGGTAACGCCACCTTTTTTGTCCCGGCTGAAATTCCAGCTTCGGGGAGAGGTCGCCCCTATGGAGGCCTCTTGGTTTGGGTAAATATCACCTTGGGTTGGAGGGTTCACCATCACCCGCAAAAAACGCCAGATTTGATGCACCTTACCGTAACTTGTCCGAGGAGAGCAGAAAAACTGGAGATTTTTAACATCTATACACGAGGGGCCTCGGGGAGAGCCTTGTCACCAACGCTCTTGGACCTGGAGGCAGCCCTGGGAGAGTGCCGTAGTGATTCTCTAATTTTGGTTATGGGGGATTTCAATTGTACATTCGAGCCTTTGTTGCCAGATGAATCCCTGGACTTATATGATGAAGACTCAAGGAGAGGTGTCCCGGCACTTGATTTGCCCATCATAAACAATTGGACCCCTAGAATCATCCAGCTTAATTCCCTCACTTTAGAGTACGGCCTAAGGGCAGCCAATGGGAGGGCACCATCAGATTTAGCAGGGGCTCATACATATAATAGGGTCGGTCATTCCTCCCGGATCGATTATATCCTCTTAAACTTCTCCTTGTGGGTGTATATGAAGGATATGGTGGTCCTACCCTCGCTGGATAGTGACCACAATGCCCTTTCTTTGTCCCTATCAATCTGGTGGAAAGAGAATATCCCTGGTAGTGGTAATCATGGAGCACCTGAGTCAGGACCATTGGGAGGGGTGGTTCCATCAAACTGCTTAAGAAGGCTGAAGTGGGACAAAGTAGCAATAGATGAGGAGAAAATGGCATGCATCAGAACTGTTACCTCTACAGCCTGTGCCATTCTGAAAATTCACCCTAATTGCCCAAATCGGATTACAACATTGTTTTGTGAGGTTTCGGAGTCAATTGGGGACCTTTTCAAAGCCAAAGTAAAAAAGGAAAACCGCGATAATCGGCAGGGCAAGTCAGGATGGTACACGAAGGAGTGTCGAGCCAAGAAGAGAGCTCTGATATTGGCGGTGAAAAGTGGAGATGCCACTCAAATTTCCACCGAACGAAAGGCTTACAAAATGGAGCTCAAAACAGCAAAGAGAGACTGGGAAGACAAGTTCTGGCAGGATCTTCGTAGTGCAAGCGGAGGAAAAAATGCAAAAGCTTTTTGGGACTTAGTTCATAAGAAAAACAGACCCCTTGATACAGTCATCACCTGTAACATCACCGAGGACCAATGGTTTGCTCATTTTTCTAAACTATATACGGCAACCACAGTTGATGTGTTGGACTTTATATTTCCACAGCCCTCTAGAGTGATGGAGAGGCACGAGGAAAGTCTGTTTACTAAGAAAGAAGTGGAAGGTGCAATAAAATCTCTGGTCCCGCGCAAGGCGGCTGGCCCCGATGGTCTGCCGGGCGACTTGCTCCGTGCTGACATAGACGACTGGAGCACACTTATTTCATCCGTTCTGAATGCTGCCTTGGCGGGCGCACCGCTGCCTGCCTCTTGGATGGCCGCTGAAGTGGTCCCCCTCCACAAAAAAGGTTTGAGAGAAGATCCAGGGAATTACAGGCCAATCAGCCTGATAGACTGCTCACAAAAAACTGCAGGCAAGGTTCTTCTAACTAGAATACAGCAATGGGCAGATGAGAACAGGATCCTTTCGGATTTCCAGGCAGGGTTCCGAGCTGGTACCGGAACAGTCGAGCAATCGTTAAGGCTTCTCATGATTTACTGGAAGGTCGTCACGATTGGAAAGGGTACACTATATCTGGCTTTCATCGACCTCCGGACGGCCTTCGACCTGGTCCCCAGAAATAGTTTATGGAAGGTTCTTAATGATCTTGGACTGCCACCTTACCTACTCTACCTGGTCATGAAGTTGCATGAAAACAACTACGCCCAAATACGCTGGGGTCCAAATGGTCAAAAAACTCGCAAGATAGAAGTGAATAGAGGAGTGCGGCAAGGGTGTGTTCTCGCCCCAACACTCTTTTCGCTTTACGTTAATGGGGTTGTGGACCACCTGTTAAAGATTCCAGCAGATGTCCCTCGCCTGGCAGGTCGCTCTATCCCCACCCTGCTTTTTGCGGACGATACTTTGCTTTTGTCAAAATCGCCAATGGGCCTACAAAAGCTTCTTTCAGGCTTTGACGACTTTTGCAAACAAAGAGGTCTCAGTATAAATACTGATAAAACAAAGTATCTAATCTTGAACCCTCCGCAAAAACTGGGCCCTCCGCCAACATTGGGCTCTGTGGCATTGGACAGGACCAAAACCTTCGATTATTTGGGCATCAGATTGGTGGACTCCATGAAATGGGACCAGCATTTGCTCAAGATGTTGTTAAACTTAAAAAGAGTTACCGGAACCCTTCTCAAAGAGCAGAGAGCAGCCTCAACCAAACCCATAGCTGCAGTTCTGGACATATACGCGGCTAGAGGAGTAAGCGCCGCCTTGTATGGGGCGGAATTATGGGGAATGTCGAACTTGAAAGACCTCACTAGAGCAGAGAATTCTTTCCTGAGAAGCCTGATGTCTCTTGGCCCTTCTGTCCCGATCTTGCCCCTTCAATTGGACATGGGCTGTCGGGCTATTGATGATCTAGCGAAGATACGCCCTTTGCTTCTGTGGGCTCGCATCTGGAGAGTCCCCGAACTCTCAAGTTATGCGGATGGTTTACGAGAGATATTAAGTTCGACAGGGTGGGCGAAAATAAAGTGGCTAACGGATATTAAAGCCTTACTCATCAATCTGGGGCTAGAAGAAGCATGGTTCCAACAGTCAGCCCCCCCTAAATCCACAATAAAAAAGCTTTATTGGAATTGGATTTCAAAGAGAAGGAACTCCTCTACCTCGTTATGTAAGTCAACCAGAAACTTTATGGAGTCCAAAGATACCCCTGTTAGAGAACTGTACCTGGACATTATTTCAGCCCCATGGGAAAGGTCCCTGTATTTTAAATTTAGAACTGGTCTCCTTCCCGTAATGGAATTTACTAGTCACTGGAAAATTCCATACCAGACTGCCCCGTGGTGTCCCTTCTGCCCACAGCGCCAAGAATCTGTCCCCCACTTTTTATTTGAGTGTCCTGCATACAAAGTTCCACGGTCACAATGGCTAAAACCCATGTGCCGCACATTGGGTACTAGGCATTGCAATGTTGCTCTAAGGATTCTTCTTTCGGACACTCGTACTTTTTACGCATGTGCCACCTCGAAGTATCTAGGGTGGGCATGGAGAATCCGGTCAAAAAGACTTAGACAAATTGTTTAATTATCCCTTTTACTATAGTCTGTTTTTAAACCAAAAATTAGTTTTGGGAAAATTATAGTCCGATTTATAGTGAAACCAATGGTTTATTTTAAAAATATGCATTGAAATGTTTTTTACTGTATGTATGCTTTTTAAGATATTGTTATATGTCGAAATAAAGCCCTTTTTGACTTTGACTCTGACCTTTCACCAGAATTTGCCAGAATTTTAGCTCCCTGATATTTTCCCTAGACACACTCCTCTCATCATTACAACAAGAGTTATTTTAATGGTCAAAGCCATGACATCTCACATCATTCTTATAGTTGTTGGCTCTTTCCTCTTCACCTCTATCATCATCATTTTGCATTTCAGAATCCTCACCCACTGGCATTTCATGATCTCTATCATCTGTGATATAAGGGTATTCCATCGCAGGGCTATGCTGTGGAGCATACAGCAGGCCGCAGTGATTTGACACACCTTCCCGGGTAAGTAGAGGAGGGCTCCCACAGTCTTGTCCAGACATCTGAATCTAGCCTCCAGGAGCTCTAAAGCCCACTCCTCTGGCCACTGTGTTCTTTATGGGACTCATTGAAGGGGACTTCCCCTGACATAGTTGGATTCCTCAGCAGTTCCAACAAACAAGGGTAGTTGGGATAAGTTGAGTCTCCTAGACAGACATAAGTGCAGCAATAAGCTGCTCACTTTCTGATCAAACTGCCTGACATCACCTACACAAAGTTAGGATAGATCAAACTTACCAACAAGCCAGGCTCTCTCCGGTAGTGGTTGTGACATCAACTGGGGGTATGGTGCTGTTCTCCGGTATGAAGGACCTGATCCTAGGAACTGAGCACAGACATTTGAGATGTAAAATATGGTAAGTAGACTACTTGCATGTTGATAAATTGGACGTGCTTCCTGTTACTGTAAAACTTGTATCCTTGCTTCTGGTGGTACTTCGGCAATATGGGTGCCAACAATAGTATGCAACCAAATCCATAGAAGCCGTCCTTCAGATTGGCTAAATCCTCATGTCTGGGTAGCTGGATGTAGCTGTCAATTTATCTCATCATTGCTGAAAACACGTCTTTTAGTGTACCAATGCAAATTAGCTGTAACATACCACCAGACATAACCATAGTGTATAGAAACTAATCTGTGGCCATAAAATCAATACTGACATAAGTTTCGCAATAGGTGGAATACATGCAGGATTATCGTTTTGAGGAAGGGAATAAGGCTCCAATGGATGACATAATTCCTGCATTGCTTGCCTATTCAAACAAAACTTCTTGTTGAAATTAGTCACAGGTGTAAACTCTGCTCTTCTCATGGAGTTTGCAGAATTCGGACACTCCACATTCCGTGGAGGAGTGTGGGGCTCTTGGAATCTGCCTTCCGGGTCGCAAAGCCATTTGCGTGCCCAAGATTTGTTTTGTCGCTTGCTTGTAAATGCCACAATATTCTCGAGCCATTAGCGAGCACGCACAAGACTTTCCACCCTCTTGCACGACTTCCAGCTGTGCCAACACCAGTAGTGCCAATCGCAGTCATGAACTCTCCACTCGAGTAGCTTTTGTGCTCAAGAAGCAGCTAAAGAGGTTCTTGAGGTAGTTTTCTTCACCAAAGGACCGTTGGAGTTGTTTGTGTAGGAGAAGCCTTTTTTGAAACTTTTTTTTCCAACATGTAGGAAGTGGTCCAAAAACTCCAACTTCCTGTTCCTCTCCAGGAGGCTCCTCACTTTGTTCATCTCCTGATCACTTTTCATTTGATTGTGGAGCAGGAAGGATCACTCTCATTGTCTGCTGCATATATACCATTGATGTACGGATTTTGTATTTAAGGTTTCACAAGTAAGTTTAAAAAATATCGAATGAGGATATAGTTTGTTCAATAGAGGGCGTGCACCAGTATATATTGAATTTTTCTTTGATTTTTCAAAGTTATTGTGGTGGATAGCCTGCATTTTCAGTAGGGGCCTCATTATATTTTTGCATTTAATTTTACTTCTTTTGTAAAGGAACAATATTGCACATTTCAGTAATTTTTCTCCATGTTTATTAAATTTGATTTAGTTATTTATTTTACTATGTGGCCTAGTCTACCAAGGGGCCATCCAGCAGGCCCAGGCCAGTCCTAGTCATGGGTGCACTAAACAACTGTTTCTGTGGTATATGTTATTTTAAAGCATCATTTAGGGCTGGGATGGCATATGACTAAATACAAAATGTGGGTTTTTTTTGTATTCCATATTTTTTGTGTACAAAAAGTGCATATGTGGGGTAATATTTGAGGCTGTGTTGTTGTAAAGGCTTTATAGCTCAGTTAATTTTCATTTTTGGAATTGCTGAATTTAGTGTAGTGTGTTCTTCATTGTTACCAATCCTCCTTTGTCTGTGTGTTAGCCATAAGCCACCATTGATTTGTTTTTTTTCTCCATGCTATGTAGCCGGGGGCCTTTTGTGGAGTCTGTGTTCATAGGCCTGAATATGTTCTCTTTGCTTCCCATACACCCTTGCTTGCTGTTGTTATTTGGCCATGTTGTTCTGTTTCATACAGGTATCCCGATGTAGGCTCAGGTAGAAACCAGACCGTTCACCTATATTTCCCTGACATTACACTACATAACTGTTGTTAGTACTGACGTTTTACCTAGTTACAGTAATGCATAAATGACTTGAAAACTAGCCTTATCCATTATGCATGATGATTCTAGGAAACTGAGCAGGTCTACCATCTCCTGCATAATAATAATAACATAATAACTCGGTGGGGATGGCTGGAATCAGTCGGAACACCAATCCCACAGTCTATGTTGTCTAAACGTACAGATCCTATATAGGTTTATAGGAACTACACAACATGGTTTGGTACTTAATTAATGGTCACATCTGAGAAGTTCAATTGTGCCATTTTCAGAGACCCCTATTCACATTTATCCAGAGAAGTCTGGAGTGGGAAGCGAAATATCCAACACAGCTGAGTTGGCTATACTATGTATTGGCTGTAGGTTTATCAAGCTTGAAGGACAAAGAGATCCTATTGTGCATAAAACCTTATCTCAGTTTTCTTGAAACGTTTTCCTTCTTCCAAATAATGGCTGAGGAAGACGCTGCTGCACCAGCACAACGTGCAGCTGCAGCAAGAGAGGAAGAAGATGAAATATACATTTCAGAAAATGTTAAAACTGCTCTTACTTTAAAACTAGCAGCTAGAGGTGGGACAGTCAATTTTGTGATTGAGGCGCATGAAGCATACAAAACTGAGGTATTCTATTCATAGGTTAAATTCCCACAAGCAGATGCACAAACACATACATTTCATGTTTATACTGAAGTTCAAACACCAAATGAATACTATCCGTATGAGGACTTTGAAATTCCTCTTGCCTACTAGGAGCACATAAACAGGTTTAACAGTGCCCTCCCATACACAAGACAAAAAGTAAAACTCGATCCGCTCAGAAGATATGAAGCAACTTGGCCAGTCCTAGCTGCATACACACCATATCCAGACATTGACACAATGTCAGTAGCAGAAGTATGTCGACTTCATAAAGAAATAATACACCTTTACAGAAACCTGACACAGTTCCTGATTAGAACACTCACACTTCATGCAGCAAGGGCTACACCAGCATGACAAATTCAGGAATCTAAACTAAAATAACACCATAAATGCTACAATAAGTTATGGGTAAAATGCCTACTAGACGTGAGCAAATGCCATTCTGGATAGCTCAGAAAATCACACAGTTAGAGGCAGTATTTCCACACACAAGCCCAAAAGAAAAACGCAGAATGTTAACAATCTGCTTGGCAATGAGGATAGCTCCCCAGATAGTGGATTGTACCACTTGGGGTACAGTTTTTGTTGTCATATATACCAGAATTCATACATCTGGCAGTAATACCAGATGTATAAAGACAAATACAGAATGAGTATGGAGCAGAACCTGCTCTGAACTTATGGATGAAATTGTTAGGTAATTTTGCCCAGGTATCAGCTATATTATTAGCAAACATAAAAGGGGGGGGCAGCAGCAGTGGCAATACGCCAACACCTGAGGGACTTCACTCCTTTACAACAGGAACATGAATTAAATAAAATTATCAACCACACATATGCTGTATTAGGCAGAGATAGTTTGGAAGCTAGAGCAACAAAAACCTCAACTCATGGGTGAACCTGAAAAGGATCACACCAAGCAAGCACCTGATTCTTCTAAGAAGAAATGGGATAACAATAAAAAACAAAAGACTAGATCACAATCCAGGGGTGGGTCTCCTCAACAGGACCCCTCTGAAAGGAGGTACAACTTTAGGAATGGTGATAACATTAAAAAACCAGACAGGTATCAAGATACTGATACATGTTCCTCTTGTTCCTTTCATAGTTCTTCAAAAAACTCAGAGTGGGAAGAACAGTCAGAACACAGACAAGAAAAGCGTACAAAGTCCAGAGACACGCAAAGCGCTCCAGACTATACTTCCAAAAAAGAAGAGAAGCCAAAATCAAAACCTCAATTTAAAAAGAAGAAAGTAGCAGGTCTTAACGTTAGACATGCCAAGAATTCTGAGGACTCAACTATTGAATGGGGAATGGACACTGACGATGCTAGACAGCGCAGCAGACGTAACAATAGCTCATCAGAACCTAATGGAATTTCTGGTGAGAGAGGAGTTGAATGAAAATATCACGATGGAGACACCTGATACTAGGGTAAGTGTCCCACATAAGTTACATGAAATAACACTTAAAAATGGTGCGGGACAAATCCAGAAAAATCTTTTGGGAGAACCTGACTTACGACTATGACATCCTTTTAGCTGAGAAAGAATGGCCGACTGAAATTGTTATGAATTGCCCAAGAGGGGAAACAGTAATTTTACTGCCTTTTTCTGACCTTGTTCCAATGACTTACTAAGACCTTATTTCTCACGTAGGCATTGGACACAGGCACACACAGATATCCTTTGTTCCCGACAAGCTGACATGCTAGCTTCCAAACACTTACACACACGTGTAGACACCATAAATCTGGTGATCCATGTTATAGCGGGTCAATCTGGCTATACTTACATAAACTTCAATGAAGGTGAAACAGTACCCATAGCATACAAATCACATTTGTACACAAATGCTGACATGCGTTTTGCTTCAATGGAAGAAATTCTGATAGCCGTACATACTGCTGCAGTGAGAGAAAAAGCACTGGCTCAGGGGAAGAGAATACATTTTGTAACTCCGGTACAAGCCTCAGAGGCTGTCACAAAGCAAGCGTTCCAAATGCTAAAGCTTTACATATAAGATGGGTACAATGGGCCAATTCTCTCACTGCAACAGATGTAAATTACAAATTTGACTCTACACTTAAAACAAAAGCATTTCTGCAACATGGACAAGAATATCCTCTCCTGAAAGAAATAATGCCTCCAGATCAGTATGAATACATTATTTACACTGATGGATCTGCTCAGCCGGCCATAAGAAGTAAACAGCTATACAGCTCTGCTTGTGCAATTGTGAAGGGTCATATGCAGGAAGGCAGTTTCCATCCTAGCAGAACGAAGACACAATCTCTAGGAGACTGCACAGCGCAGCTGGCAGAACTAAAAGCTCTGTTACTTGCACTAATAAATACGGATCGAGAATTCCCCACACTGATTTTGTGTGATTCATTTTACTGTGTCCAGTCATACAATGAATACCTTCACTACTGGGGTCAAAATGAAAACTAAAAAGGTGGCACAATAAAGCATAAAATCCTATGGGAACAGGCTGCTGAGTTGAACTGTGAACTACAGAGAGCTCATGTGATACACATGCTGAGTCATCAATGTGATGGCTTTCACGTTGAAAGGAATTCATTGGCTGATGAAGGGGCAATAGCTGCAATCACTCATTCACAAACGAGAATAGATGGACAGATAATGGTAGCTGTCATAGCTTCACGCAAAAACAGCGCAGCCTCACCGAAAGGCTTTCCAGTCAATACTCCTGTAAGTTAGATTCAAATACCATTCTGTATGCTCAAATTCCGAGAATGGGGGATAGAGTGATACCAAACATGGATCGCAGATTAGGCTTAATAATATCTGCACACAAGGATCTAGGTTCTGCACACGCAGGAGTTACAGAGACAGTTTCTTTACTGAAACCTATTGGTGGCCAGGATGAACTAAACAGACAAAAAGTTTTGTCCTAAATTGCATTATCTGTCAGCAGAGGAAGGGTTTCACTGTAGCATGTCCAGCAAAGCTTCATGATTTCTACAGTTTTCTGAAAAATACCTACCTAGTCTCACCATGTCTACAGCTCTGGATAATAACTGGAATATTGTTTCTTTTATTCTGGATTGGCCTAGTGACTGTCTTTTGCTTACTAATGAATGGAAACTATCTCCCAGAACGTTCTGCAGTATCAAATGTGAACTTGGTCCTGAAACCTCATACCTCATCTCATCGTGAACAAAGAGACCTGTCCTTTGTGAACATTACAGCTGTTCCAATTCCTGAAGGTGTAGTTTGGGACTAGGCTGATTATGATGCATTTGGTCCCACAGAACTTTTGAAAACACTTCATTTATTTAAAATTTGTCTAAATGATATCATTACCTCCGGTACATTTTCTGATGATTGGGATTTTGAAACTGTAAATATTATGTTGTCTTATTTAGAACAATCCGCTGCATTTTCAAGCACTGAAATGTTAGAGGACACATCTGATTTTGACACTATGCAGTCTTACCAACATTATGGTCATCCCTTTTTACATATAAATCCAGTATCCCAAGTAATGTTTTTACATTCTACCAATGAGAACCTTGCACAACACCACCACACGGTAGTTCGAAAACATTTGCACAGAAATGTTCCTATTTTTCAGGGTTTAACACTTCTGAACCAAACTCATTTTACCATAAGGTGCACCTACAACTGCTCAGAAAAATATGCTATCTAACACCAAACAGATTTATTCTGCTTCCTTTAATACCCAACTGTCTGAACTGGGTTTCAAATTAAGGAAGCGCAATATAGTCATAAAATCAGTCTGGGGTTCAAAGGAATGGCGAGTTCAGGGAACAGAAGCACTATTACGTGCATTCCTCATTCCACAGCATATAATATTTCTGAGCGACACTGTGCAACAGTCCTCATGTCTTGGACTATCTAAGAACATAGGCTTGAACACTCCTTGAATACCCTCACCATTACTCTTGAGGGGTTGCAAAACTTTACAACACATGGTGGGGATAGTAGATTGCAGCATATAGTACAATTCATTAAACCCAAATTGGAAGGTGTGGTTGGTTTGGCCCAAGGACACAAATAGATGTCAAACAAGATTAAGGGGTACCACCGAAAGGTTTAGTATCCATAGGCCGGACCAACGCTATGTACAAAGAGATCATCCGGGGTTCGTGACATCATACAGTATTGGGAAGTTATTCCTCGATTGGCTAAAAACCTCAACACTTTCCCAGGTGAAACAACACTTATCTGTACTCTTGGAAGACATGGATCTAAGGGACTTTTTATTAGGACCCGGTAAGCCATTTCAGAAATGTTTTTATACGCTATTTATAATGAAATCTGTAAAATCTCTCAACAAGAAGATGCGGAGAGTCTCCGTGAAATTGATAGAATTAACCTAGAAAAAGAGTTAGCTGTAGTCGATAATGGTATGACTACATTAACAACTAGGATGTATTCACTAGGCAACATTGTATCTTCTGCTATCGATATACTAGAGTAGGATTTGTCTATACTACAGCACAGACAGTCTCAACTATGTTCTATTATGTTATTAAGCTGGACGCTGCAATCATTGCTCGCCGGTTATGTGCCTTGGCAATTTATTAACAGTACGTCCTTGTTCTCTGCTTACAATCTAACTAAAAAACAGATGACTATAGCACAAAGGGGAGCAACATATTCAATGCTGCATATTGAAAAACTGGACCAATTACCTTTTACTGTGGCAGAGTCATCATCTACAGAATGGTTAATCCATGGACGTATAACATTACTGGGTACGACTGTCCAGTTTCAGTACTGCCTAGAACAGGTTGAATGACGTTACCCCGAATGCATTTAACCCGCATGCTTTTACCCCGCAGTTTTTACTCTGCAAAATCTCTTACAATGCAGGGCTTTGCAACGCGCTCTGTTACAACGCATTCCCCATTACAATGCAATTACTATGCTAACTCCAGAATGGTGTTACTTTGGGGAATGCATTATAACAGTTTGCGGTGTAAAGCCCTACATTCTAAAAGTTTTTGCAGAGTAAAAAATGCAGGGTAAAGACATGCGGAGTAAAACACGCGGGGTAAAGGATGTTTCTCCCTAGAACAATAACAGGCAGGCAGATATGAAGGGATGGGTAGGGAATTCATCAAGGATTCTTGGGAATTACCATACAGATTTCGATGCAGGAGTCGGGACATGAAAATGTTTCTAAGAGGTACAAGCTGCAAGAACTCTTTAAGTAGATCTGTCATATGCCAGGATATCATGCTTCGCAGGGCCTGTATTGGTTCAGTTGCAAACATATCCCGTCATTTGAAAGGTTCCCAGCTGCTGTGATTCATCTGGTGTTCTGGTTGCTCTCAAATGGGGGTTACTTGATGCTGAATGATCAAGGTTGTTGTGGGATTATTCTGGGCATAGCATATCTTCTCACTGTTAACTCCAGGACTACTTGTTGTATGCAAGTATTGTTTTCACCTACCCACACAGTCAGGGAGGTGCCATTATCGCCTTCATTGAATTTTTCCTTTAGACAGTTTGATACTCTGAGCTGAATAAAAGCCATGCTTTTACAGAAAACCGTGCCCTTAACCTCCGACCGAGAGACTTATGATTTCCAATTCGCAAGGTCCTTAGTCTTTGCCGTGATTCCAAACTTCATACACAATGTATTTAGAAGTATTTTTGGAGGACTTCCTCTGATCCTGTTTCTAATAGCAGGAATCCTGATTGCAATTTTTCTGCTACGCAATGGATGTACCAGTCACCAAGGAGATGGAATAAACGCTCCTGGAGAGCAGATACTGTGATCGCATGGTACTCCATCTGAGCACACCTCGCCTTCACGAATGGGCAAGTCTTGGTTCTTGTAATTTAGACCAGTCTGGATCGACTGTGTTCTGCCTTTCCTCTGATGCCTCTTCCGTGGACAAGAATGCATGTTGGATCTCTGTCTAACACTTCTATCTGTTGTGCCACAGGACGTGGATGCGTTACTGGACATGATATCAGCCCATGTACTGCTTTGTCCTCAACGTATTCTGTGTCTGCATTCTTAGAGACACTACAGGATGCTTCAGCTCCTATTGGGATGGATACCGGCTCCTCTACAATCACTTAGGCCTTGGATGTCACACAGGTTTCCCCTGCATCAGCTGTGGACAATACAGAAGATCATCTATGCTCAATTGACTGATCTCTGGGGTGTTGCAGGGACCGTCATCTGAGATTGCAAGCAACAGTGATGTTGCGTCTCCCAGCCAGGACACATACATATTTGGCTCTTTGAGTGCTGGGAAAAATTAGGCCTTTTCCAAAACAATCCCATTTGGAATTTTAAACAATAGACACTTTTTTCTTGTTGAACTGCATGGCTTTCAGACTCTCATGATTGTTCGAACTATATATGAAAATATTTTAGTAAGACTTGTACCGCTTAAAATACAATGCCTGGTACTACATCAAACTGTTAGTATGTCGTTCAGTTGGATGAGGAGTGGGTGTTATGTTTCTCATAGGTACCCTGATATAGGCTCAGGTAGCAACCAGAGCTTTCTCATATATTTCCCTGACATTACACTACATAACTGTTTTTAGGACTGACATTTTACCTAGTTATGTTAATGCCTAAAGGACATAGGGTTTTCCCTGAAAACTAGCCTCATCCATTATTCACGCCGAATCTTGGAAACTCAGTAGGACTACCATCTCCTGCATAATAACTATGTATAAGGGTCATTCCTTCTGTCATCCTAAATCCAACATGACACACCAAGGTAGATCCCCTGAGGATACCATTTTGGGTATATAAACACCATATCTTTGCTGAGGCAGGGAGAGGAGAAAAAGGACTTCCATGCTGACACACAGACGTGAGATGCTGAGGTTCTTACACGTAGACACCCCAGCTCGCAGTGGTCTGACATCCCTGGCATGGTGTCCATATTGAGACCAAGATGGGCAACCACGGTCTCTCACTTCAGGTAATGGGGTTGACTTTATCCTAGAGGGACTCTTGGCTCCACACCTACATACATGCTAGGTTCACTTAGGTACATCTAGTTAGGATTGCATTGTAGGAGGACTCTTTCATCACTGTCATGTATATTATATACTTATCTGTATTCATTATTTTAGCACAATGGTAGGGATCTAAGATTCTTTTACTCTGTTGGTGCTTCTAATCATTTATATCTGTTTCTGTCTTATAGTTGTTTCAGCACACCTACTTTACACTAGAATGATGCTGATTCAATAAATGTGTATTGAAAATATCCCCGCCATTTATTGTGTGTATTTCTCTGATTCAAAGTGAGCACGAGTGACTGAGTGAAAAGTATTGCACTGTTTCCACAATCCGTGATGGTACAGAGTTGTCATGTTCGATAGTTGTCAAGAACTATTCTCTCGTTTGCAGGAGGAGTTTACAGCGGCACTGTGAGCTAGCTGGTATACAGGCAAACATACCGGGTGAGGGTGTCTGGAATCAGTCTGAACACCAATCCCACAGTCTATGTTGTCTAATCGGGCAGATCCTATATAGGTTTATGTGAACTGCAGTACAATGAGGCTGGCAGCTATTTTGTGCCTTTGCCAAGAAAGTTGCTGCCAAGAAAGTGGTCAGTGAGAAGAAGCAGCTTCCTTTCAGTGCTGTATCTACCCACACCTTTTTGGACAAGGTTGTGTGCCTGCCGCATCATCCTTTGGGGAGAAAGCTGGGATCAGCACTCCCACATCAATAGCACCACCCCAACCTAAGCCAAAGACTATCTCTGTCAGTGAGGCAGCCACTCCAATCATTGGGAAGCCAAAGAGCAGTGACATTGAATTGGATGTGTCCCTTTCGCAAAGTAGTACCCAATCATTTCAGGAAATAAAGCAAAGTCAACAGCAGCCTCAGCCAACAATGGCACATCTTCCTGATGCTGGAGCAGAACTGAAGATTGGGCATCCAGCCAAGCAAGAACCTTCTCTTTCAAAATAATTTGCTACCAGACCTCAAACAAGGAAAAATAAGGGTACCACTCAATCTTCTTCATGCACCACTTCTGATGATGATGATAGGGACGCAGCATGAACCCGTCCAGGAGATGCCTGGAGAGGCAAGGGAAAAGAAAATGTCCTGAAAGCCTTAGAAATATGGTAGGAGATAATGAGGAGGAAGACGATTACAAGCTAGTCATTGTGGAAGGTGAGACAGAGGAGTCTGAGATTTGTATTCAATCTGTTTCGATGGATGTGGCACAGATAGCACAGACAGCTCCTATATTTGCAAAGCCCCAGCTGAGAACTGCACTAATCACTACCTCAATCGAAATAGGCACTGCAGAGAGACAATTGATGACATGCCCACCTACCTCCAGTTCCTCCTTAGGCGTTGGCAGTGGCCCCAGTGTGGGACTTTTGTAGGATTAGCAAAGGTGAGCAGAACAATACAATATGCATCATTTGCCCCACGAGTGGTCGCCAAGGTAAGCCTTGTTCAAATATTGGTACTGGAGGCCAAACAACCAAGCAGTCTAGTGGTAGGAGCATGTTATAAAAAATTCTTAACGTGGTTTTGGTGGTGAAAGTGAGGTGAGTCTGGGAACATCAGCTACAAGTTGAATCACGGTGGGAGGTGATGATGAGCAAGAAGAGAGTGACATCCTTGTGCAAAGCAGCCCTGTCTCAAGCAGTGTGCCAGCAAAATCCCTCACCTCAGCTACTTCACAATGGCTCAAGATTCAGAGTAAAATGGAGACACCATGGTATACAGTGATAGCTCCACCACAACACACACTAAGTCTACCACCACCTACTTCTCAAAAGTCACCTGTGTCAGTGGTCCCAGAAAAGAAGAAACAAATACAGGCTACTCTTATGGGCATGTTTAGTCAGGAGAGGCCCTATGACCGTAACCACCCAACGGCACGCTTGTACAAAGGGAAGCTGACAAAAATGTTATCACTGTACCGCCTGCATTTTTCTTTTGTGGAAGGATGGGGAGTCCTAGAATTTTTGACAGCCAACTGCAAGAAATGGAAGGTTCCAAGTCAGATCTATTTTACCAGAGTTGTTGTTCTAGCACTGCATCGTGATGTGCTACAATTGGTTGGACAAGCTTTGCAGCAAAGTAATGTTCACATTATCTGCCTGACAAGAGACATGTGGATCAGTTGTCATTCGACTGATTATGTGTGCATCACTGCCCACTAGATCTCTTTTGTTGGGGAAAAGCAAAAGATATCTATAGGTCTTGGCCCTGAAGAAACTTTTAAGAACATTCAGCGGCATGCAAACATGTCTATTTTTGCCATGGAGATATCACAGACAGCTGCAAAATTCTTGGATAAACTTAACCTCAGTGTGTTGGAATGGCTGCGACCCAGACATCTCAGAATTGCATTTGTGCCATGGAAAATTGAAGTAATATAGCTATGGCTATGGCAGGTGGTGGCTATTTAAGGGTCCCATGTTTGGCCCATTGCATTAACCTGGTGTTGTCAGACTTTCTCAGAAAAGAAGACATAGTCAGCAACAGACGGCCCACCTGAAGAAGAATCTGCACTCATTTCAGCCATTCTTTTAAAGCCTGGAAGCAGTTGTGGATTATTCAGCATTCTAATAGAGTACCAGTTAAACCCCTGATACAGGAGGTGCCAACACATTGGAACTTGTCCTATTATAGGTTACAAAGTT
This sequence comes from Lissotriton vulgaris, assembly GCF_964263255.1. Classification (NCBI taxonomy): domain Eukaryota; kingdom Metazoa; phylum Chordata; class Amphibia; order Caudata; family Salamandridae; genus Lissotriton; species Lissotriton vulgaris. The sequence continues at coordinate 741,727,525 of NC_141695.1, read as the reverse complement.
TGCTTGAGCAGTACAAACAGACCAATGACTATGACCAAGGATGCAGTGAAATGGGGCCTACAAGGCTGGTTTCTCCGTTGGAGCATGTGAGAATCACCTACCCCAGTGCCACAAGTATTACCATTAATTTTAAAATTGATTCATAAGGGATGACCCAGTGCGGCCAGTGTTGTGTGCCAGCTTCTGGGCAGGGCATGGCCAAACATGCTGATAGGCAGGCAGCCGGCATTACATTAATTATGCACGTCTGGTTGGGCAGGTTTCCTAGGGTATCCAAACACAGATGTACACTTTAATCTTCCTGAGCCAGCACTGCTTAGGAGCCAGAGGGAAACAGTACAACACCCGTTGTCTCCTTTGGAGCACTGGGTTCACCTTCTCAAACCAATCCTCGTGTTGTTCTCATGCTGTTTACTTTAAAAATGTATTTGTTCTGTTCATTGCAGTTCCTGTGCTCAGAGGCAGCACAGCACCTGGGTGGGAGTAACACAGAACATGGCGAGTCACTATGTGGCTTTCTTTTTAAGCCTTGCAATGATTGGTGATGTTCTTTTCCTTGGTCACTGTGTCAAAACCATTCGCTTCATGAACAGCACTTCAATACATTTTAAGACGAGAAGATACATTTTCTCAAAACACTTTGTGCATCTTGTGTGAAATGGTGAGACTTAGTTTTTTATTACAACCAGATTTTATTGATTTTTCCAAAACATCAGCCACAATCATGAATCCTACGCATTCCAATCTATTACATAAAACACGTTATTAGCAGTCTCTGTACATTTATTTAACATTGGCTCCAACAAAAGTATCACCCCTCCCTCCTTGAGTTGCGACTCTACTTGCACAGTTTGATCTCTGAGCATTTGTGCGTTCTCAGTTGTCGATAGTTTTCTTAGCCTCTTACTACACCTGTTAGCCTTATTCTTGATGCTCTCTTCTATCCTGTTCGCCCTCGTGGTTTCCTGGTGGTGGGGAGCCCGCCTCGTCATTGTCTTGCCCACCTGCTGCTAGTTCACTTAATATATTCTCCCAAGCTCTGGCCCTATCCCTCAGTTTACCCCCCCTAAATAACAGTCTATCTTCTGCCTCCACCCATTTACCCAGCTCCCTTTCCAGAAAGGAATCCAAGTCCTCCCCCCCCACTCAGGTGACTTCCAGTTACTGGCTATCTCTCGTTTGGCCAAAACATAGGCCGAATCCTAAAATCTCTCAGTCATTTTGTTTTTGGCCATGTGTGGGAACCACCCTAACAGGAAATGTTCTGGGGTATGTGGGAGTACTTTATCTATGAGTTCCCTTACCACTTGTCTAAAATCCTCCCAGAAGGTTGGTAATGCGGGGAAGCTCCAGAACGTGTGGATGATATGTGCCTCTCTCTCGCCGCATCTCGTACATGCTGCAGCGTCTATGCCAAAGTATTGTCTAATGCGGGAATGGGTCAGATACGTCCTATGGAATGTGTAGAAATTAATCAATTTGAATCGCACATTCCTGGACACTTTAGGGGCCCGCTCAAGAATCTTGTCTCATTCAACCTCTGGGATCTGTTTGCCCAGATCCTCCTCCCAGTGTAATCACAATTGCTCTAGTTGCTTCTGCCTCATTGCCTTATAACGGCAGGAGACTGTCTTTATTCTTCCTGCTGAGAGTGCTACATACCTACATCCCGCCAGCTCTCCCGGTTCTGTACCTCCTCCACCCCAGTGTTGTCTAATCCTTCTGGTGAGGGCCCCATGCCTAGGGAAGTGGCCTCCCGGCAGATCATATGCAGCTTGAAGGTCTTCAAATAAGAATAGCTCAGAATCCTGATATATATCCCCCATCTTTGTCAGCTCTGACGCTTTCCAGTCTTCTAATCCCCCAATGTTTCCCTGCAGCAGACATCTCAGCACTGAGATTGGTCGTCTCAGGTATCAAACTACGACTCTGGTTTCCATGGTATCGTCAGATGCCTTCCGTTGGGCAATTGGGAAAATGTCTGCTAGGGTTGCTGTGTCCGGTGCGACAGGGTATTGTTCCAGTTCCTGGTCACGACTCGCCGCCAGCCATTGGATCAACCAGCCCAACTGGGCGGCAATGCAATACCTCTCAAAATCTGGGACCGCCAGTCCCCCTTCTGCTGTCGGGCGCTGCAATGAAGTCAGCGCTACTCTTCTGCCCCCTGATCCCCAGATAAATGACGTGACTAGTGAGTCAAGATCTTTGAACGTTGCGCATAAGATCCACATTCGTGGGGTTCCGAAGTAGTACACAAGGCGCGGGAGCACCACTATCTTCAGGACTGCCACCTGCCCCGCCACTTATAGCGGTATGTGCCCAGGAATCCCATTGTCAACTTCACTGATCTGATTGCTTTACTCACATTTCCCCTTAGCAACTCCGGCTGTTCATGATATATTTTAACTCTCAAGTATTGCAGGCAGCTGGGCTCCTATTTCAGGATACCAAGATCAGGTGATGGGAGCACATTAGGTATCATGGGGTACAGGCTAGACTTCCTCCAGTTAACCTTTAGGCCAGTGATCACACCCAACTGGGCTGACATTCCCTGCGCCCCTCTCAACTCTTAACCCATAGTCATCCTGTCCGCTTCATGCCCTGCACGCTAGCAGCTCCATGGCCAGTGCAAATAGGAGTAGGGAGAGGTGGCACCCCTGTCTCATACCCCTCTCCACCCTCTGCCTGGGAGAAATGGTTCATCCAGTGCACACTTGGGCCGTGGGCGACGTATACAGTAACCGTACACATACTATGAAACCTCCTCCCAATCCCATCTTGCACAAGACCTCATAGAGATAAGGCCACTCCAGGCTATCAAAGGCCTTTTCGATATCTACTGCAAACATCGCCGCCTCACGCTTATCAAACCCAGTGGAGTCCATAACAGCCAAAACTCACCTAATATTTATGGCTATGTTCCGCCAAGGGAAAAACCCCGTTTTGTCCGTGTGGGCCAGGTCAGGCATATGTGGGAGAAGGCGCGTCGCTAGAATTTTGCTCAGGATTTTGTAATCCATATTAAGCATGGACAGGGGCCTATAACCTGTGTAATTGTGAGGTTCCTTCCCATGCTTAGGCACCAGGACAATAAGGGCCTCTCTAATAATTTCCGGCAGTATTCTGGGTCCTAGTGTCTTCTGATACATGGTAATTAATTGGGGGGCCAGCTTTTGCACGTACGTTGCGTAAAACTCATCCGGCAGGCCGGCAATGCCCAGGGTTTTGTTGCTTGCCATGCCTTTAATGGTAGCTTGTACCGCCTGCCGCTTTATGTCTGCTTGAGCTCTTTTGGCTCCTCGGGGGCCAATTGCGTTATCTGCAGGCCTGCAAGATAGTCCCCCATATCGGCATGACCGCTCTCCCTTGTCTTCTGTACAACTGTACATAATAGTTGGCAAAGACTTTGTTGATATTCACTTGGGTGAAGCGCAGACTCCCCGTCTTGACCTCTTATTTCCACCAGTGTTTGGCTCCTACTCACCGGGTGTGCTAACCATGCTAGGAAAGTCCATGACTTGTCTTGGTCTGCATGGGTGCACTCTAAATATTTCTTGTAGTCGAAACATCTAAGCCTCTCTATCTGCCTTGCCACTTCCCCACTTGTACTGGTGTAGAGTGCCTGCTGGAGCTCTGGGAGTCCTGGCTCCTACATTCCAACTCTTGGAGGGTTGTCTTTGCCCCTTCCACTTCTCTTAGTATGACTCGCCGAACCCCCATCCCGCACGTTATGCATTGACCCAGCAGAACCACCTTGAAGGCTTTCCATTCAGCATTTGGCGAGGATGCTGTCCCCACGTTGGCCTTGAAATATTGCTCTATTTCCCTGCTAATCTCCTCTCTAAAGACCTGGTCTTTGAGTGTATCCGGACGAAGCCTCCAAGTAGGTATTGCTGCTATGGGATGCATCCATCCCAGGGAGAGGACCAATGGATTATGATCCGATATTGTGCATGCTAAGTATTCTGCTGCAGTGACATGGCACTTCAAGTCTGCGGAGCACAGGAAGGCATCTAGCCTCGCGTGCACCTCATGGATCACCGTGAAGTAGGAGTAGTCTCTATCTTGGGGATGCAGGGATCGCCAGGCATCCCCCAACCCTGTCTCCAGGCTGTAAATGTCTGAGAGGCACAGGCTGCTTGCGAATTACGCAATGGCGGGTGCGATTTAGCTAGGAGCGTATCATCTATGCTGTTAAAAACGCCCCCCACTAGGGTAATGCCCAGCAGGTGCTGTGCCGGGCAAAGGCTCAGTTTTGCAAAAATGGCTTGCTGCTCTATATTGGGGGAATAGGCACTAATCATACTAATGTCGCACACTTCTAGATGCCCCTTTATAGCCACGTGTCACCCCTCCGGGTCCACCAGAGAATCTGTCAGCTGAAATAGGGTCCCCGCTTGGATCCATATTAGGACCCCATGCATATGCTGAATAGGAAGCCCCTCCATCACCTGTGTAAAACTTGTCCCTCTTTTGAGTGAGGTGCATCTCCTGTAGTAAGGCTATTTGGGTTCCCCTCCTTCGCACGTGTGAAAGGACTTTGTGGCTTTTCATCATTGTGTTCATACCCCGGATGTTCCATAATATGCATTTATACTTTTGTTTATCAGCCATTAGGAGGTATCATTGATTTTGACTTATCTCCCTCCTTGTGCACCATCCTCGGGCCATTCTTCCCACTAGAACCCCCATGTTTCTTGATATATTGCAACTCGAGGCATCCCTTTCACATTAACATTAAACATTGCCCCCAACTCCCACTCCCAGGATAAGCAGGATAAAAAACCCCATCCAAACTAAGGTCAAAAGTCTGTAAGTGAATACTTGCAATTCAATCAGTCAATTGCAAGGGGGATGGGCGTTTGTCTGCCACTCTCCCAGTCTCTGCAGCCGCCTCTCAGGCCTATTGTTCCATCAGTACCCAACCACAGCGCCCCAGCAGTCCCTGTACCTCATTGCTGGGTCGTACAAGTCCAGTCCAGCTCCAACATGTTCTTGGGGAGCTCTCACTCCCTTCATCTAGGTGAGATCGTCTGCTGTCTGCAGAGTTACGTCTGGAAGACCTTACTCGAAGTTTCAGATTTGCTAGATCCATGTCCTGAATTAGTGTCCGCTGTCATCTCACTTCCTTCAGGGAGTACGCGGATCTTCTCTTTGCCACTGATCAGCGCAACCACCTGCATTTTTTTCTGGCGCTCGATCTGTACCTCTTCTTGTGTCGGGGCCAGGTTTTCCCTAATTGTTGGACGACCTCTGGATCAGTTCTCTCTCCGTCTTCTCCTGTCCGACTCCTTTGGCGGCACCCATCTTTCATGCTTCTCCAGCCAGTCGGCCGCCTCCTTTGATGTCCTGAAGAATTCCGTGCCCGTCTCTGTAGTGACTCGCAGCATGGCCGAGTATTGCTTTGCATACTTATAATCAAGCTACGCGTAGTCTTTGCTTTACTTCTCTGTAGGTCCCTCTTTGCCATGGGACCTCTCTAGAGAAGTCTGGGAAGAATCGCACCATGGAGTGGCTCACCTCTATGTCTACTCTTGGGCGCAACTGGGTAAGTATGTGGTTCCTGTTTCTAAAATGGAGAAGTTTCACTATCATCACCCACGGCGGTGCTCCAGGAACAGGTGGCTTCGCCGGGACTCTCTCTAGAGCAAAGACATTTGACAACTGGTGCTACTGCCTCTCTTAACCAATTTTCCAGGTAGGTTAGCATGGGCAGGCCTATGATTCTTATGTTGCTCCTTCGTGATCTGTTTTCCACATCCTCCGCTCGGTACTCCAATGTCTCCACTTTCGACTCTAGCACCGCTATGCGCTGTTTCATGTGTACCATGTCGGGTAGCGCCTCAGAGATTTGGCCCTCTGTGGTCATGATGCGGTACGCTAACTTTTTATGGTCTTCTCTGAGTAGGCCCAAGTCTAGGCCGAGCAAATCAATTTTGATTTCCAAGCGCTCACTGGATGAGGTGATGACCCACAGAATGTCCTGCAACATGGGCTCTCTGAGGCTGTCTGCTTGTGAATGGGCCATCTTCCCCTCCCCCATCGGTTTGTCTACTATGGACTTCTCCCTATCCTTCTTCTTTGGGACCTTCCCCATGATGTCACTTCAATCTGTGGCGCTTTTGGCACTACGTGGGTTCCAAGGCAACCCCTGGTGCTCTCCGCCGCCCGCAGGGTCTGGTCTCCTCGTAGGTGCTCTGTGAGGTTGTGCGTCCTGTCCCCCACTCTCAGGTACATTGCGTCTACCATGGTCTTGGTATCCTCCGCCACTCACTCATCCCGTCAGGGGTGTTTTGTAGTTATGATGTATTCTTTTGATCCCTTGGCCTGGGCAAGCAGGAGGGCATTGTCACCACCCTGGGCTGATCAGAGGTGGGGGGAAACTCACCAGCACTGTCTGTCGCAGCTTCTTCTCTCTGTCACCTGCTCAATAATCATTTCCAGTCCTCAGGGTTCAATTAGCTGTATCCCTCAGGAAAGGTGCCTACAGGCATCCTAGTCCGAGCCCAATCAGTCCCACCGGATGTATGTTGTTAGCACTCAAACTTTTACCACGCATACCATTAGCACGCAATTTTTACAACGCAGGATCCCTTACAACGCATACCTTTACAACGCATGACATTACATCGCAGATACTATTACAACGCATACCATTACAACGTAAGTATAGGTAAGTATATAATTTTTTTAAATAATGTAATTAATAATTTTTTACATAATTTAATTATTTAAATTACATTTTATTAAATAATTTGTTAATATATATGTAAAAAATACCCCTGTACCCCATAACCCAAACTCAGCCCTGAACCCTAAAAATACCCCTGTACCCCATAACGCAAACCAAGCCCTGAACCTTAGAAATACCCCTGGACCCCATAACCCAAACTCAGCCTTGAACCCTAAAAATACCCCTGTACCCCATAACCCAAACTAAGCCCTGAACCCTAAAAATACCCCTGTACCCCATAACCCAAACCCAGCCCTGAACCCTAAAAAATACTCCTGTACCCCATAACCCAAACCCAGCCCTGAACCCTAAAAATACTCCTGTACCCCATAACCCAAACCCAGCCCTGAACCCCAAAAATACCCCTGTACCCCATAACCCAAACCCAGCCCTGAACCCCAAAAATACCCCTGTACCCCATAACCCAAACCAAGCCCTGAACCCTAAAAATACCCCTGTACCCCATAACTCAAACCCAACCCTGAACCCTAAAAATACCCCTGTACCACATAACCCAAACCCAGCCCTGAACCCTAAAAATACCCCTGTACCCCATAACCCAAACCCAGCCCTGAACCCTAAAAATACCCCTGTACCCCATAACCCAAACCCAGCCCTGATCCCTAAAAATACCCCTGTACCCCATAACCCAAACCCAGCCCTGAACCCTAAAAATACCCCTGTACCCCATAACCCAAACCAAGCCCTAAACCCTAAAAATACCCCTGTACCCCATAACCCAAACCCAGCCCTGAACCCTAAAAATACCCCTGAACCCCATAACCCAATACCCCTAATAAATGTTTTTAAAAAAAGATAAACTTACCTATACTTACGTTGTAATGGTATGCGTCGTAATAGTATCTGCGTTGTAGTGTAATGCGTTGTAAATACATGCGTTGTAAATACACTTGCATTGTAATAGTTTTGTTGTAACAGTATTTCGTGGTAAAAGATGCGTGGTAACGGTTGAACACCGTCCCACCGGCCCAGCACTCATATCTGCTATCACGGCCTTCAGCGGTCGTCTCCGTCCATGGCCTCCCAGCAGTCTCTGAGACTCCTCTCTCTGTGCGCAAGTGAAAGTGACAGCGACCCCGCTAATTTCAGCCCTGGAGACTGGAGTAAAAGACACCAAACTGTGGAAAAAGGTAGGACCGATGACCTTTTTCAAAGTTGCCCGGCGCTAACCGCCTCTAATACCACTCAAGTTACCAAACAAAGAGGCAGGCGCTGGAGACTGGAAGGCAGGAAACTGAAGTTTTATTCCGACGGAGCAGAACACATCAACTCAGACAAAAGGGTATCTTCTCGAGGTGCTCTAACCGCATCTCTGAGGCCTAGCCTCTTATACACAGGTTTATGATCTTTATTACGGTTTATTGCATGTGGCACATTCTTGCAAATACTTTGAAGTATGGAAAGGCATCCTCGGAATCCCCGCTTCAGGCCCGTTCCCACACACATTTACAGTAGAAGTCCCCACCCCGGTCACAACAGGTGACGATTGTCGCGCAGCTGGACATTCCGCCGATTCCCGGAATGCATGTGGTCGATCGGGTCTCATGGGGTGGGGGCTTTGATCAACTCGTGGATCCTTTGATGGGAGAAGCTTCCTGCTGTATGGGGGCAATAAACAGCATCCGCAAGGCCAGGTGGCGGCCTCGGAATGAGCAGGGCAATCGGGTACAGAGTAAAGGGGAGGGGTTTTATCAAAGGACCCGGGATCATGAAAGGAATGGAGGGAGGTGTTGAGCTGGGAACAGGATGGGGTTCCGAGGCAGGGTTGCGCTGAAGAGTGGTTTATGGCCCAAGCATGTGAGAGCGGGGGCTGTCAGCGCGCGGGGGATGCCTGCGAGGTCAGGAGAGTGAGAGAGGGACGCGCTGGCTATCGGCGATGGGCAGAGAGGCCATGGTATTTAAAATGGCTGCTGCTTACGCGCACGAATGGGCTCAAAAAGGGGGCAAGATGGCGCCGATAATGTTGACACTGCAAACTAGATTTTAACAGTCCTCCCTTTTCAACATATCTAGCCAGCTTGTCTAATCGATGTCTATCTGCATCAAATTCCTAACCTCGACATCATACAGTGCTCTCATGTGTTCTTTTTCAAAGTCCACAGTCTTAGGGCAGATACAATTCGCACATAGTGAACACAGAGGCGGCAGACATTGAATTCTTAAGCAGAACCCACATATTACAACCACAGGAATCAGGATAATAGTAAACAGTCTCCAGCCCCAGTTCTTAACAGTACTACAGAACCATCCACCAAGCGACCATTCTTCTTGCTCCTAGTGAACTCCTGAGGAGAGTCTGTGGAGATGTTCGATGGCTTTGTACACTGAGGGTGAATTGTCCGGTATATATGTACAGCAGCTGGACCCAATATTGCGGCATGCTCCACCATGATCCGCTAGAACGACATCTAGAACAATGCAGTTCTGAAGAGCCACCAGGCGGACCGCTTGAAGCTCGGCTGTATTGTTTGCAAGGATGCCAGCTGTGATGTTCAATGTTGTCTCGACTGCCTGAGTCAAATGTCGGATGGCACGGCTGTTCGCCATCGGGCCCCAGAGTGGAACAAGTCCCTTCATTGCATCGAGGAACTGTGCTCCTGTGGAGTTGGCTTGTTCAATGTCCTTGGCTCGTTTTTGTCTATGGTGATTCGCTGGAGCCACATAGGTCGGAGGAAGGATGAAGGAGATAAAACAGGTGCCCCCCCAGCCTTTGGGGAGCCAGGTGTAGGCTTTTGTGCCGCAAACAAAGTACATGTTTGGAGAGGATACAAAGGAAGGTGGATCGGTGGAGTCCAAAGTTCTGGTGATGCGGCAGGCACTGCGGCCCACCAGCTGTGTCCCAAGCCCTTCTATGCACATAAGGCCTGTGACGTTGATGACGGATAGGGCCACAGTCAGGGTGGCAGCTGTTCATTTCCGGAGGTAGGAGAAGGTGGGTCTGGTCGGATTGTTAAACACCTGCATTTCAATTCGTTCTTTGACAGGGATGTCCATGTGGATAGAGTCGTTGGAGGTCTGCGGGCAGAAGTGTGTCTTCGTTTTATTTCGCCAGACCTCATGAAAGAAATGCGTCATAGTTTTGCTGGAGGTGGCATTATCCCTATAGCTCTCTTTCAAGAGGATCAGCCAAGCAAGGCAGGAGCCGTGAATTGAGACGGGTGAAGGGATGAAGGGTATCGAATGTCCAGTGGCGTGGGGTAGTTACCCACAGATCCAGCAGTTAGTGGCATTGGTGGCAAGATTGTGTTGGTGCAGCAGTTGCACGAAGGAGTTGTTCCAAAACTCCTTTCGCCTTTCCCTGAGTTGGGGTGAAAGAGAAATCAGATAATGTTCCTTCATGGTGGTTGGCTGTGCAGTGGTCAGGAATGTCTCATGATCGGGTGTGCTTTCTTCCACAATTCAGAGGGTGGTCATGAGGAGGAGGCAAAAGAGGACCGCAATAAAGAGTGCAATTGTCTTTGAACTGTGGATTTTGTCAGTCTTTGGGTTTCTGTAGTGAATCTTCGGATGTCCGGTTGCTTCCATCATCTTCTTATCGGGCGCTTCCATCATCTTCAAGGGAGCTCGGTAGCGGGCAGAACCAAAAACCTCGTCTGGCTTTCTCTCCTGACAGCCTTTGTAGTGTTAGGCCACCGATCTGAGAATTATGACTTAGTCAATGGTCTACTTAGCCGAAACTCCCTCCTTTCGTCGCAGGTTATACCCTTCTCTGGATGGCACTGTGGGGTCAGGAATCTTTGCTATTTCGAGTGTCTCTGTGTCTGGATAGCAGTTCAGTGATGGCCGGTCTTTGTTCAGGAGTTTTTCCTGGGTGGTCACGTCTTCGGTCGTCGTCAGAGTCGGGGGGATCCGTTTGCAGTGGTGCGCATGTACCCAGGTGCGCTTTCCCTCCACTCGAAGAGCTGTTCGGGTGGTGAGGAGGACTTGCCAGGGGCCCGTCCACCGGGGTTCCAGACTCTTGGCACGCTGGAAATTTCTTATAAGAACATAGTCCCCGGGTTGCAGGTTGTGTCCGGGACCCCTGGAAGCGTCAGGGATGGCATGCAGCACCTGTTGGTGAATGACAGACAGAGTTTCAGTCAATTTATACAAGTAATCAGACATTAGGACGTCCGGGACATCATGAATGGAAGTCGGTTTTGGTGCAGACCAGACACTCATGGGTCGGCCGAAAACGACCTCGTAAGGTGTCAAGTGGTGTTTGGTGGGGGTGAAACGCATCGATAGCAATGCCAGTGGGAGAGCATCTGGCCATTTCAGTCCTGTGGTAGCCACTATCTTAGCTAGTTTTAGTTTCATTGTGGCATTGTGTCGCTCAACAAGTCCAGCAGATTGGGGGTGGAAGACTGCGTGGAACTTCTGTTTTACACCCAGCCCTTTCAAGATGAGCTGGATAACTTCGGCTACGAAGTGGGGGCCATTGTCGCTCCATAAAATTCAGCAAAGGCCGTAGCGAGGGAAAAATTCCTTTAATAGTACCTTTGCAGTGGCCATAGCAGTGTTGTCGCGGGTTGGATAGGCTTCCACCCATTTGCTGAATGCACACACCACAACAAGTACGTATTTCAGGCCTTGGCATCTGTCTAGCTGGATGTAGTCCATCTGCAGGACTTCAAATGGGGGATTGGGAACCCCAAACCCTCCCCGGTGTACTACAGTTCCTTTCCCAGGGTTATGTTGCAAGCATATCAAGCATTGTTGGACCAGACGTTTGGCGGAGTCTGTGATTTTGTCATTGTGCCAAACTCTGGAGACAAGTTCGATCATGGGGGCTGATCCTATGTGTGCAGGGGAGTGTGCCATAGTCAATATGGGAATCAGGTATGAGTCAGGTAGCAACCATTTGTTCGTGTCTTTTGTTCGCCAGCAGCCTTCATCGTCTTTCAGTCCCACCCGTGCCCATTCAGTCAATTCGTGTTGTGAGCTGGCCATTTGAATGTTCCTAATAGTATCCCTAGCGTCTGTCCATTTCTCTGCTTGTGACCTGGTCACATACATGCGTGTGGTCGTCCTATTCTCAGCTGTGGTCCGAGCAGTGATGTCGGCTAGTGCATTTCCCTGTCCAATAATGTCTGTCACTTTCTTGTGTGCCTGGCATTTGATGACTGCAAGTCGTTTGGGGAGGAGGACGGCTTCGATCAGGGCGGAGACTAGATCTCCGTGTAAGATGGGGGTGCCGTGTGAGGTCAAGAATCCCCTCTCCTTCCAAAGGAGCCCAAAATGGTGAACCACCCCGAAGGCATACTGGCTGTCGGTGTAAATGTTTGCTGTGGTTCCTGCTGCTAGGATGCATGCTCGTGTCAGGGCAATTAGTTCTGCTGCCTGGGCAGATCTTTGTGTGTTGCGGGCTGTCTCTACTACAGTTCGGGCGGTGGTGACCGCATAAGCAGCTGAGGTGGTGCCATCAGGGAGTTTGATGCAAGAGCCGTCCACCCACAGCTCTCCATCAGGGTCAGGAAAAGCCGTGTCACTGAGGTCGACCCTACTCCTAGTCTGTTCGTCCGTGAGGGTCACACAGTCATATACAGGGGACACATTGGGATCGTTCTCCGGTAGGGGTAACAAAGTTGCCGGGTTCAGTGTGGTGCATCTTTTCAGGGTGATGTGGGGTGCAAGCAGAGTCAGTTCGTATCCAGTCAGTCGTGCACTCATCAGGTGTTGCGTCTTAGTTTGGTTCAGGAGGGTGTCAAATGCATGGGGTACTAATACCGTGAGGGAATCCGAGAGCACGATCCCCTCACTTTGTCGGAGAGAGATAGCAGCGGCAGCTACAGCTCGAAGGCAGGCAGGCAAGGCTCTGGCTACGGGGTCAAGAGTGGCAGAGAAGTAAGCGCATGGTCGTTGCTTTGGGCCAATGGACTGGGTCAAGACAGATAAAGCACATCCCTCCCTTTCGTGAGTGTAGAGGGAGAAGGGCTTCGTATAATCGGGGGTTCCTAGGACAGGGGCCGAACAAAGGGCATCTCGTAGTTCCATGAAGGAGGATTGGCATTCAGGGGTCCAAGGGAGTGGGAAGGGGACATCTTTAGCTAGCAGAGAAAGCAGTGGTTTCACAATGAGGCTGAAGTTTGGCAACCATGCCGACAGAAGGAGGTGAGGCCTAGTAGGGAGCGGACTTGTTTCTGAGTCTTAGGGACAGGGGTCTCTAGAATGGTTTGGATCCGGTCGGGAGTAAGTTTCCTTCCGTCTTTGGACAAAAGGTGGCCTAAGTAAGTGACCTGGGGTTGGCAGAATTGCAACTTCTTTTTGGAGACCTTGTGGCCATTTTCCGCAAGGAAGTGCAGGAGTTGAATGGTGGCTGTGACTGCAAGTGGAGTGGTATCAGCCGCCAAAAGGATGTCATCGACGTATTGTATCAACACCACTCCATCGGGTAACTGGACTTCGTCCAGTTGTCTCTTGAGGGCCTGACTATAGATGCTGGGGCTTTCTGTGTAGCCCTGGGGTGCTCAACAGAATCTATATGAGCGGGCTTTTAGGGTGAAGCCAAAGAGGTATCGGATGTCTGGATGGATGGGGATGGAGAAGAAAGCATTTTTGAGGTCAATGACAGTGAAGGTGGTGGCAGTAGAAGGAATCAAAGTCAGGATAGTGGTGATGTCTGAGACCACGGGGTACTGGGGTACAACTACTTTGTTGATCTCTCGAAGGTCGATGATGAAGCAGTACGCTTTCTCATCTCCCTCTCCTTGTTTCTTTATGATGGGTAAGATAGGGCTGTTGCAAACATTGCTAACTACTTCCTCTACCACTCCTGCGTCTATCAGTGACTGAATAATCTTTACCAATGCCTTCTCGCCCTCGGGCGATATCCGATATTGTGGGAGTTTCGGGAGTATTGCGTCCGGTCGAACAGTGATGTGCACTGGGTCAATCATCATGCGTCCTACATCCGAATCTGTCTTGGCCCACAGATACGGAGGCAGAGTGTCAAGTAGGGACGAGTTAGTGTCAGTGATGGAAAACATGCGTCGGGAAGGGCAATGTCTGAGCAGAATTGGGTTGTAGTACAGAAAAACTCGAACTCCGTCTTGTGAACATCTAATAGTAGCTCGGAAATGTTTCAGCAAGTCAAGTCCCATAATGACGTCAGGAGTATTGGCTGAAAGCAAAAACGTTGTGTCAGTTGTGTTGTTCTCTAAGTCGAAGGAGATTGGTGTGGACAAAGGGTTAGTGGAGGGCGTTCCATCGAAACCTATCGATGTTACAAGCGAGCCAGACAAGGGTGCCCTTGGAATCAGTCGTTTAGATAACGCACTACGTGTCTCACCAGTGTCTACCAGAAATGGAGACTTTGTACCCAGGACCTTAGCGGTGACATAAGGACCTTGCTGGTCAACATAGAGCTCGACTGGATCCCTCCCTTGCCCTAGGCAGTCCTATGCGAAGTCGCGGGCATCGTCGCAGTCGGACTGCTGGTACTGGGTCTGTCGGGGATGGTCAAATGTATTCGGTCCATTTGATCTATCATTATTCGTGTCATTCGTTGACCCCCGTTGCTGTCCTCTATTTCTCGGTCCACCCGCTACGTCCTTGGGGTCCCTATTTCTGTTCATCTCCAACAGAACCGGACACTGGGATTTCCAATGGCCGAATCCCTTGCAGAATGCACACTGGTCCTCGCTAATGTCTCTACGTCCAACATGGGGTGTCGGGGTATGGTCTTTAGGGGGTGCGTTCCTAGGAACATTTGTCTGGTAGTTCCCTTTGTATTGCTCTCGTCCTATAGTCGCCCCTTGCAACTGCGCAATCATCACCCTTTCTTTTAAGTCTTTCTTCTTTTTCTCTGTCACTCTATCGTTTTAATTTTTCTGGTGCTCGTAATATTGGGCCATCTGGAAGATAGCCACGGGTTTGGAGGCTGCCCACCTACTCTCGCTGGCCTGCAGTTTCTGAGAGACCTCCTGTGACAAACCTTTTACATAATTCTGGACAAACAGATGGTGTCCGGTTGCAGTGGTCATGTCCTGGCCGCTGTAATCGGAGAACACCGTTTCAAACCGGGAGAAGTATTCCGATACGTCTTCCTGGGGTTTCTGACGACAGGCCGTTACTATCGACCAGTCCACTTTCTTTTCTGAGATCAGAGTTTTCAATTTCTGTACAATTTTGTCTGGTAGTTCTAAAATGGATTTCAAAGGCTTCTGTCCAGGTTCTCGTTGCCTATCTATGCCGTCGAGTTGTGACCAGGTATGTCCAAACAGCTCAAGGTGGTCGACTTTCCGGATTTGCTTCCACACATCAGCTGGCAGACATAACCCGAAAAACAAGTCGATGTCAGCCAGGGTCATAATCGTTGAACCTAGGGCTGTACCTAATTCAGTGTAGAAGGCAGTGGGGTTTTTACGTAAATCGGGCAGAGACTTCCGGAACGTCAGAATATCTTGCCGATCCCATGGCTGGTAGACCCAGTTGTACACTACCCTCCCTCTTGCATCTTGGTGGTTGACATCATCGTGTGTTCCCAGACCTCGTGGGGGAATCCAGTAGGGGGCAGCCTCTCTTATTGGCATCATGGTGCTAGCTCGCTCAGTTCGTGATTCGGTCGCTACGGGTGTCGTAGGTTTAGCTTCCGATTCTTGTTCAGTGAGGTGCCGGAAAACCTCAAGCGTACGCATAAGGAGGTCCGTCACGTCACACTCGCCCTCATCCCCGATATCGACCTTTCTATACAGAGTCGTTAGGCTCTCGGGACCTTTGTCTCGATATCGGTCCTCATACGCATTCAGGGCATTATAACACAGTCGTACGGCAAAGTGCCGTCTGTGGCTCCCTGCATATGAGTTGAACATATCCGTGATGTGCTCCTCACTCTCCTTTCTTTCTACTAGTGTCCTCACTATCTTGTCGATCCCTGCTCGCTCATCTTTGCTTAAGCTGTTCGTTCTTGTGGAATCTGTCTTTCGGGCCTCTGGGTCATCTAACACTGTCGCTTGTGCTGTATCTAGTACAAGGGGTTCGGCCGGCGCGGAGGCCATGGGGGCCGAAGCTCTGGTACTACTCTCACCTGTGCTTGAGGGTAGTGGGTGCTGTGCTAAAGGTTGGGAAGGGGCATATGGAGGGGGCATGTAGATGATCGGAGGACCTAACAAAAGATCATCATTGGCTCGCTGTTTCGAGGGTAATTCAGGGTAGAGCGTAGAGGGTGTTCTAACCGGACACTGACTTGATGTCGCTAACTCTTGTTTCTGTTTGGCTTCTTCTCTCTCCTTAATCTCTTCTTCTAATTTCCTAGCAGCTAGGTGGGCTGCCTTTCGCAGCTCTTTTTCCAACCTATTTTCATTTCTCTTTTTACGTTGTTCTGTTTCTTTGCGCCACATGCCGAGACTATCAAGCATAGTGGGCGTTGTCTTGTGTTTCCCAAGGGCTGTTTCTAGCGCGCTTATTTTATCCTCATCGAAGGATCCTATCAGTGGCCACTGATTTTTCTGATCCTTCTTCGTATATTTATGCCACAGCTTGCTATAGGCTATGTCGATCAATCCATGCTTCATAAACATGTCCTTATTAGGGGTGCCTTCCAGTGGAGCCGGATGGTTCATCTCTAATAAGCGGTCCGGGCTAAACAGGCTACCAATCAGTGGGGAGAAGATAGGCATGACGGATTACAACGGGGACAAAAGTCTGCACTACCTATCTTATCACTGCGTGCAAAGACTAGACAGAATATTTCTATTCTTCATTATTTGCAGGCAGTGAATACCTCAAAAGAACCAATATCGAACAGTCAATGTTCGGTCAATCAAACAATCAATGGGGAGAATAAGTAGGCACGACGGGTTACAACGGGGACAAAGGTTTGCGTTACCTACCCTTTCACTACCTGGAAAGAGAGAACCTGTTCTTCCCTGTTTGCAGACAGAGAATCTCCAGAAAACAATCCGCGAACCACAGTTCGGGCCAAACAATCAATCAGTGGGGGAGGAAGATAGGCACGACGGATTACATCGGCGACAAAAGCCTGCGTTACCTATCCTTCACTACCTGCAAAGAGAGAACCTGTTCTTCTCCATTTGCAGACAGCGAATCTCCAAAAAGAACCAACAATTCAAAGAGTAATACTAGTATTTTCCAAACAATCAAACAATCATTTCGCAATTTGTCGTGTTACACGACCTTACCCGGACCGCATGGACAGTTTCTTGTCTTCCGAATCCAGCGCCCGATCGTCCTCTATTCTTCGTGACCGTCGCAGCACTCCTGATGGTTCCCAGTCAGGACCGTAGATCACTCGAGAGAGGTCTGTTCGGAACCAGTAAAGTTCGGATGATCGGCTGTCAGACGAGGGTCTATCAGACAGGAGCTCTCCTGATCGTTGCAGTCGTTCACTCTGTCGTCAGGACCTCTCCCACTGGATCCACAAGTCACTGATGGGCCCCACGTTTGGGACGCCAATTGTGGAAAAAGGTAGGACCGATGACCTTTTTCAAAGTTGCCCGGCGCTAACCGCCTCTAATACCACTCAAGTTACCAAACAAAGAGGCAGGCGCTGGAGACTGGAAGGCAGGAAACAGAAGTTTTATTCCGACGGAGCAGAACACATCAACTCAGACAACAGGGTATCTTCTCGAGGTGCTCTAACTGCATCTCTGAGGCCTAGCCTCTTATACACAGGTTTGTGATCTTTATTACGGTTTATTGCATGTGGCACATTCTTGCAAATACTTTGAAGTACGGAAAGGCATCCTCGGAATCCCCCCTTCAGGCCCGTTCCCACACACATTTACAGTAGAAGTCCCCACCCCGGTCACAACAGGTGACGATTGTCGCGCAGCTGGTCATTCAGCCGATTCCTGGAATACATGTGGTCGATCGGGTCTCATGGGGTGGGGGCTTTGATCAACTTGTGGATCCTTTGATGGGAGAAGCTTCCTACTGTATGGGGGCAATAAACAGCATCCGCAAGGCCAGGTGGCGGCCTGGGAACGAGCAGGGCAATTGGGTACAGAGGAAAGGGGGGGGTTTTATCAAAGGACCCGGGATCATGAAAGGAATGGAGGGAGGTGTTGAGCTGGGAACAGGATGGGGTTCCGAGGCAGGGTTGCGCTGAAGAGGGGTTTATGGCCCAAGCATGTGAGAGCGGGGGCTGTCAGCGCGCGGGGGATGCCTGCGAGGTCAGGAGAGTGAGAGAGGGACGCGCTGGCTATCGGCGATGGGCAGAGAGGCCATGGTATTTAAAATGGCTGCCGCTTACGCGCACGAATGGGCTCAAAAAGGGGGCAAGATGGCGCCGATAATGTTGACACTGCAAACTAGATTTTAACAAAACCCACTACCTATGTGGAGTGTGATACAGTAGGTGGAACTAGAGGGTGAGTAGGTGAGAGAAAAGGAATTCATACATGAGGAAACATGTGTTGCTGCACATTTCCAGCAACAAAATTAAAAAAAACTGGCGAGGGAAGGGCTGCAACACTGTGTCACTGGATGGTCTTTCTGCAAATATTACTCAGGAGTTTTACCAGCTTTTCTAATAAGACAACACTCACAAGCGAACCTTTAGGAGGGCAGCTGTACAACAATGAGGGGGAAGGGTGCGATGCTGGCAGTAGGTCCCACTTGGGCTCAGGCTGAAAAGTTCATTGTATTCATCTTCCATCCCCAAGCCACTTGTTCGAGATGCAAGGGGAGTCCAAAATAAGTGGGTGTGTATATCTGCAGGGGTTCAGTCATCCACTGCCCTAAGTATCAACTGCCTAGGATTTAATGGGCAGTGTTGTAACTTGTGCCTTCAGCCGCCTTCCATATTTCATTAGTTTTTATGATTATTTTCAACTTAGTTAGTGTACCTATTTCTTACAACGGTTGGATTTTATATTTTTATACGCAACAACATTGTTAACCAATCCATGTGATGCTTCATTGTGAAAAATAATTAAGGAATGTATTTGGGAGATGATGTATTCCAGGAAGTGTCCTTTTTTCAATAAAAGCCATAATGCTAAGGCAGGACAGGACTACCCTGAGTATGGCTTATGTATTACAGAAGGAAATGTGTTTTCACAGTTCAGTTTATACTGAGGGTGTTGGGCCTCACACTGTCCACTGATGTTTTTATTTTATGTTAGATTTGTGACAGATAAAAACACAAGTTAGATTTAGTCCAACACAATGTCCCTAGACAATGTTTACTGGGGTGCAGGTGTACTATACTCAAAATATTTCACCTCCCCCTTACAATAATGACATTAATGAACTAAGAGGAAAATCAGTTGTCATGTGGAAAATATATGTTGTTTAGATGCCTTGGGAGGGAGGGAGGGGAAGGACAGACAAAGGTAGTAAAGGAAAAACAAAAAAGTAAAAAAAATCACAAAAAACCCACGAAAAAATTGAAAAAAACACAACATACAAAGACACAAAAATCCACACCAATATAATAAATAATAATTAGGGAAAGATTTATAAGGAGGGTGGAGAATTGAAAGGATTAACAAGGGACTCAAAAGTAGGCCCAGCACCATGAACAGAACAGAGAAAACAAGATGGCCATGCCCATGCGAACTGCACAGCGACATTCATGTGTGATTTCCAACCCAGGACGCACTTCACATTGCATTTGACATAAAAATGCTATCCGAACGGGTGCGGCGAGAAACTCCACCCAATCACGAAACTCTGCGTAGATCAGCAGAGTTCTTCGCCCGCTTCGCAGAGTTCTGCATAGCGCAGTTCCACGAACTGCACTCAGGCCTAGATTACATCCCTTTCTTTCATGGCCTGAAGGTCTGGAAATTGGCAGTACACTAGAGGCTGTTGTCTCCTACCTCTTACAGGATACCTATGTGTGTAGTGAAAACTATTTTGAACTTTGATCAGTGTCCAGAGTAACATATATGAAGAGCAAGCCAAAAGTAATGGGACAAAACATAACTGCTTCAACATACACCTATAAGCCCCATTGTGTTATTAACATTTGTCTGTAACAGAAAGAAGCACATTATACATCCAAAATTGTATCATAAGCAGATTAATATTGTAAAGTTTGAATTTATTTCACAAAATACCGTCACCGGCGATGCACCGTGCACCTCAGTAATATAGCGTTTAGGCACAGTAACATACTACACTAATGTTTGTGTAGAGGAAATTACAGGGCAATTGAGTAATACGTATGTAAACATGTTACAACACATTACTATTGGTGGTAATGCACTTAACAGTCCTCAATACTTTAGTTCCAACTGCTAAAATGGGGATTGCCTGACGTCGCGTATAGCACATTCAGAACATGCTGCTGCCGGGTTAAGTCAACTGTGTGGTTGGCGGTTTCATCAACAGTAGACACTGCCATAAGCTGCAATTGGTGTATGTGATGGTCATGGCCCAATGGCTGTTTTCATCTACGTTGATGACTGCGTACATGACATACATGTACACAATGGTTTGAAAAGAAACTCACGTCCTTCCTGACACTGCTGATATCAACACGTCTTCCACTTTAGCTGCTGTTTGCCATTTCTGGGAGCAATCATGCCAGGCCAAGTAGGTGAGAGGATCAATGCCTTCTCACCAGAGGTGATGGAGAAACTGGTTGAAGAGGTCCTTCCCCTGTATGGCCAGTTCTATGGCTCACCAGAGGAACAAGTAACTATCTCACACACATATTTTACTCCATCCTTTCCATTCCCATAGATTACAATGTCCCAGAGTGAATTCAGATTACTGTTGTAACATTTTGTGGTCCCTACATAGGACAATCATGTAATGGATTGAGGAGCATTGTACATTGTGCACTTAACATCACCATTGTGATGTGTGATAAGCTCTATATCCTACTTGTGTAGCATGCACATATCTATGCATCTATACATTTTATGATGCCTATGATATATTTGCTAATCAGATCATGGTAAATGTGCAAAGAAATGTATAGGCTTTACAGCCTGACCTGTGTATGTATACTGTAAGAAGCAGTTGAGGGTGATGTTAGCTATGTGTACAGTACCACATATCACTCAGCCTACATCAGGCCTCTCCAAACTCTTGTCTGGGAGCTAGATGTACCTCACAGACCCCCTTCAGAGTGCCCCACAACCTTGAGGTCACATATTGGATGGCAAGAAGATGTACTTTTATCTATTGTATTTGTGGAAATGTGATGTTCATGTGAGATCCGTATGCTCAGCTTGCTGAGCACAAGGCCTGACAATGAGTTGAGACAATGAGTTATGTCTGGGACAGAGTTACTATGGCAATACAACTGATGAGCAGAGTAATCTCCCTATAGAATTGCAGGTCCTTGGATGTTCCCAAAATGACTTGTATTAACCCATTATAGTCCTGATTGCTTTTACATGGACTATATTTGGAATGGCGACTAAGTTAACCCCAGACCTGGCACATCTTTCCATTGACCCACATTGTCAATGTGTGACATTTACTAATGACAGGCCCCTTACTCCCACAGGTCAAATGTCACTTTTCCATTAATCATGCTTGCACTGTACAGACCTATTGCACATGTGATACATTAACTGTGCGGATAATTAGTTACTTCTGAAGAGATTTTGTTACGTAAATCACCAGCTTTGTGAAATGAAACCAATCAAACAAGACATACAATGGTATGTTGAATGTCATCCCTGTAACAGTCCCACGCATAGCAAAAAGTATGTCCTGTAATGTCAGTACGTACCATACAAACTCAATCAGACGTTGTATGATATCCCATTAAGAAGTCAACCTGTCCACACATCTCCAGAGAGGAAAATCTCAGGGACACACATGCCAGTCCTCTCATTGTAACATAAGTCTAAGGATGTAGTCTATACTTTGGACCCAGCCTGTATGGACTGCATGCATCAAGTCAATGGGGCTGGCTGTACAGGTGTCTGTGCAGTCATGCACAAGTCGGTTACCTTTTAGAAGGTCACAATGGTGTGTTGTGTTTCATAGTAGCTCACATCACAGTATATGTAGGATTGTCCAGGGGTACATGGTGTTAATGGGCAGGCTTAGTCAGTGTAGGGCATGGCCAGGGTTGAGGATAGTCAGGAGATGAGTACAAAGTTGTGTATTCATGTTTTTGTAGTGCTTAGCATGTGAGGACTGCATATGTAGCGTGTTAACTATTGATTAATGCTTGTGCTATGTGTATACTCAATGTGTGTCAACCAAGCAGCTATCCTAAAACATGCTAATTTAATCTGTTTATTCATCTATGGCATCCATACAGGTCAATGCCAATCAAAAGCAAGCCATTTGAAAAACCATCCCCCGAAGGGGTGGACCCTGGGAGTCTGTCATTGGCTCAACAGCCATTGCAGGAAAGGTGAGAGGACCTGAGGAGTTGGATCCGAAAGATCACAGAGGTCCAGCTGGGGAAATTCTCCCAATGTGGATGGGGTGTACACCAGTCCCTGACCCCTCCTAATGGCCTGCAAACTTGCAGTGGCCTACCCGGAGCAGTTGAAAGCCCAACCGCAGCTACAAGGGGGTGAGTCATGATCGGAGTCATAGATGTTGCATTGCCAACTTTGTATGTTACAGGCAAGCATTTTCCACATCAATATTGAGGATGACCCATGTGTGATGCATTTATTATTATTATTATTATTATTATTATTATATTATATTTATTTTTGTAGAGAGCACAGCTACCCTAAGGTTTCCCGGCGCTAAAGACAAAAGAGCGAAAATACAAAAGGGGACAGTGGGCTATTTAAAAACAGAGTTATTGGTTGAACAACCATGTTTTTAGGTTCTTGCGGAATTGGAGGTAACAATCGTTCGTGCGAAGCTGAATTGGGAGAGAGTTCCATAGAGAGGGGGCCAGGTAGGAAAAGGAACGACCTCCCGGTCTAACTCGATTGATCCTGGGTATCTGGAACTTGTGTTGGCTAGAGGAACGTAGGATTCTTGGGGGGACGTATTGATGGACAAGGGTGCTCAGATAGGCAGGGGCCTTGCCAGCCTTGATTCTGTGCATAAAACATAGAGCTTTAAATTTTGCTTGTTGTTCGATAGGGAGCCAATGAAGACTCCGAAGACCAGATGAAGTTGGGAATTTTTTTGGTAGCATGCATATCAACCTAACTGCTTCGTTTTGCACTGTTTGAAGTTTCTTAGTGACTTCTTTACATGCCCCCAGATATAAGATATTGCCGTAGTCCAGTCTAGATGTAATTAGAGCTTGGACTACGGTTTTTAGTGTGTTCTGGGGGAGCATCCACCTGATTTTCTTGAGCCACTTGAGTATGGTAAAACAAGTGGCAGCCACTCTGACCGCTTGTTGTTTCATGGACAGTTGTTCATCAAAGATAATGCCCAAATTGCGAGCGGTTTTGGAGAGGGTGGGTGTAGGTTTCATCTGAGGAGGCCAATGTTGGGGGCCCCATAGAGTAGTGTGTTTCCCAAACAGAAGCAGTTCGGTCTTTCCTCCGTTGAGTTTTAGTTTGTTCTCAAACATCCATTTGGCAATGTTATTAAGACCAGAGCGGAGGGAAGACGGGTTGGAGTGTGCATTCGCAGAAAGTGAGTAGATAATCTGGGTGTCGTCAGCGTATGAGTAGATTGTCAACCCAGATTTTTTGGCTAAGGTAGCAAGGGGACTGATGTACAAATTAAATAAGATGGGGCTGAGAGTCGAGCCCTGGGGAACCCCAAATAGTGATTTATGAGGTTTAGAAGAGGATGTAGAGGAGAAGACTTGAAAGGTTCTATCAGAGAGGAAACTTTTTAGCCATGCCAGGGCAGGTCCAGTTATGCCACAGGTTTGCAAGGTGTTAAGGAGGATGGTATGGGAGACTGTGTCAAATGCGGCACTATGGTCGAGTAAAACGAGTGCCACGGTCTCCCCATCATCAACTTGCCGGCGTATAGTTTCGGAAACCCCTAGGAGGGTAGATTCAGTTGAAAAGCCTGCCCTAAATCCCGACTGGGATGTGTGAAGGAGGTGATTGATTTCTGTGAAGTAAGTAAGTTGGGTGACAATATTTCTCTCCAAGACTTTGGAGAATAAGGGTAGCAGCGAGATTGGACGGAAGTTAGCGGGGTCATCTGGATCTGCGGTGGCTTTCTTCAGTAGTGGTGAAACCATGGCATGTTTCCATGCCTTAGGGACTTTGGCATCTCTTAAGGAAGAGTTCAGGAGCTCTAAAATGAGCGTGAGGGAGGGGGTGTCGAGTGAAAGGAGGATTTGAGGGGGAAAGGGGTCAAGGGGGGAGCCAGATTTGATAGTTTTTATGATTTCATGCAGTGAAGACAAGTTGAGCGGGTTCCAGTTGGCTAGAAGCTGAGGGGGGCCACCTAAGGAAGGGTCTGGTCTAGCATTTTCACAGTTGGACATGCTTATAGGGGAATCCGGGACTAATGGAAAAGAAGTTAAATCTTTGAAGTCTTCATAAATTTTGTCTATTTTGTTTATGAAGAATTCTGCCAGAGCATTGCACTGTGCAGAGTCCAGACAGGGGGCTTTCGGTTGGCAAGATGAACCAGAGAGTTCCTGGACTATTTTGAAAAGTGCTTTGGGCCGATTTTGAGCATTCTCAATGGTTGTTTTGGCATATTCAGCTCTAGCTGATGAACAGTTAGCATGATATTTCAAAAGGGCTGCTTTATATAATGACTTTAGTGCAGGGTCATAGTGGACACGCCATCTACGCTCTAGATTTTTACAAGCCGTTTTTTCAAGTTTAAGTGCATCTGTATACCAAGGGGCCGGGGGATGAAGTGGGATTTGTTTTTTATTTCTCTGTGGAAGGCATACATTGATGGCAGAGCTGAGCCAGTTGTGAATGTCTGCGGCTTCCTCTATGTTTGTTATATTAGTAAGGGGCCTGGTGTCGTTAAGATGTGTATTCAACTTGGTAGTGTCCAGTTTTTTCCAATTTCTTTGTACCCTTGGTCCGGAAGGGGCCTTCTGAGAGGTAGCCGGCCGAGGCACGGCTATGGTAAATTCCACCAGGTGATGATCAGACCAGGGGATAGGTATAGGTGGTTTACAAACAATATTGTCGTGGTTAAAGAAAATTGGATCCAGTAGGTTGCCAGCCTTATGGGTAGGACCCGAGTTGTGGAGGGTGAGGTTTAGGGCAGATAGATCCGCTATAAAGTTAGTACTGGTGTGACATGAGGTGTCATTTAGATGGATGTTTAAGTCACCGACTATCAGAAAGTTAGTGGCATCTAACAGAAACGGTGCAATGAGCTCCGGAAAAGAGGATGCCCAGGTGCTGGCTGTGCCGGGAGCATGATATATTAAAGCACCAGATAACGTGAAGTTTGGAGATAAAAGGAGCTTGAAGGATCCAGCTTCACAGTTAGGGATGTCAAGATCTATCCATTGACATGTATATATGTTTTGAAGAATGATAGCGATTCCACCTCCCTCTTTATGGAGTCTATTTTTGCTAATGTAGCTGTAATTAGCGGGCAGCGCAGCTGCTATGTCTGGTCCCGAGCTATTGTTCAGCCAGGTCTCTGTGAGAAAAAAGTGCAGCTGGTTGTGATGACGTGAGTAAATCAAAGATGTCCCTTTTATGTTTAGGTAGTGACCTGCAATTCAGGCTGATGAAAGAGAGGTCATTTATGGGTGGAGTAGGAATTTTTATGTGCCGTGCCGGTGGAAAGTCGGCAGTTTCCAGATCAATTGCGGAAGAAAATGAATGAAGACAGAGATTGCAGTCAGTGCTAGGTTATTTGTTGTTTAGGTCTGGTAGTAGGTGCATGTTTTGCCTTTTGTCTTTCTGACCAGGAACACAGCAGAGTCCAGTCCGCTACCAATTTACTGGCTGAGTAAAGTGATTAAACAGCTCATGTTGTTTGATGTTGTGGGTGACAATTGTACCAAACAAGCAACTTGTCTTAGAGTGTCATGAGTGATTCTCCCTCACTACTGTGTCTCATGTGATGGCAGTCCTCTAAAACGTGACATAGCATGTAGTGCACTTTGAATGCGGTCACTGAGCAATACTTCCCCTTGGTAAGTGGGGAATGTACAGCAACATGAGAGTGCAAACAACACTGGTCCCATCAGTTGAGTGCCTACATGTTGTCATGTATACCTTCCCTTGTAATATTACCTACACAACTGTTATATACATGATCTACGAGTCTTCCTAGATTGATGTCCGAGTCCAGCACAACTGTGTGTGTAAGCCAATCTTTATTTGAAAATAGTTATTTGTGATGTGTTACCACAGGCTGGAGTGTGTAGACATTGATGGGTTGGTCACACATACCTTAAGCCATTACTCAATGTCATTAGTCAGGTTCAATTTATGTAGCAATCAAGGGCATGACAGGAAGACTTAGAGTAATGTCTCATAATATAAATTTCCATGCCATTGATGTGGGCGTATTTCATTATGTGAATTGAACATGATGATTTGTCAAGGTTCATTCACTGACTGGTGACATGCATCTAGGAGTGAAATGCAGAAATGTAGGGATCATATGTGAGTGTCTACAGTCAGTAATACAATGAAATTTGTGTTTCTGAGGCAAAAAGGTACTGTGATGTGTCTCCCCATTAGGACGCAGGTTAAATCGACTCTTCATGTAATGGAGGTTTCCTGAGCCTCAACAACCTTCAATGGTCTATTGGCTTTTAGGGATGCAATGTAAAAATGGTGTTCTCACCAGTACCAATCTGGACTAGGGATGACCCTAGACCTAGCTGATTCCTTATGCTCTGGATATTTGTAAACAAATCTCCCATTTCTTACTTTGCAGCATCTACTTTATTTCTGTCCAAGTCCTACTTGTTTAGATTGTATAATAAGTCTACTTTTAAAATTATATTCCTGCTTCAACTGCCTATAGTTCAGCTGCCCATGTATATGTGTTCTGGCTAGTTAAGATGCCATGTTTTTATTAGCCCATTCAGTTTTGGATTATGCTCTTCATTATAGGTCTTAGTATGCTTTAGTTATTGTCATAGTGAGTAAAAGGTACATTGGTAAATTGTTCTTTTCTATCATTACAGAGTCTCCCAGATTAAACATTTCAATTCCTAAATATTTTATACTCATTTGTTTCAATACAGTAAATACAACCACCTTCTTTGAAACCTTATAATTAAATTGTGTCAGTTAATAGTCTGCTTTCTACCAAAGGAAAGTAGCCACTGTTAAATGTCCTGGTAAAACTAGAAGCAAGTCCACAAAATAGGTCGAGCCAATCCAGATATAATCAATTGAACATGAACTGTCTCCTCTTCTTCAGGTCAGACTGTTGGGAATATCACCTTTAAATGTGACTATTGAACAACAACATATCCAGACATACAATGCTATACAGTGAAACATGAATACATTTAACTCATAGCTTTTTATTGATTAACAGAGTAATCCTGTTAGCCGTCACGGTCCACTAAATAATAATTAAAATAATATAAAGTGGCAATGTGGGGTTAAAGTATTCCTATATTCTTTTGGACTTTGGGTAGAATATGGAGGCATACTTACAATAGTCTACCATGTTCTTCTGTGTTCTAAAATATGTATATAAATATTACAAATTAGCAGGTGCCTGCTGGATTCTTTTTTCTATCCAATTTTTAGATATTTTGATGCCAGGTTATCCATACCACAGTTTGCCTTATCCCATTCCAGGACAGAGTTGAGTGATGACCACAGCTCCCTTCCCTCTGCCCCTTGTTCCTGTTGAAACTGCTACTTTATGGAAATTTGCATAAAAATTGTCAAAAAGATGAACATCCACTGGGTCTCTAGTAGATTGATGGTATCAGTATCTTTGATGAATGACTTGTCAAATAGCCGGATGCCTTGATAGCCCAACTCATCAATTTCTTAGGCAGGCTACTAAGGTAAAATGGATGTCAATTTACTGAGTATAAAGCAGTTGCTACCCATGACCAGTTTTGCACTTTTGGTTCAGAACATTTCTTCATAGAGTTGTTACCAATCTCCATAATAATTGTTTCTACTCCAGATGAATTCTTAATTAAATTGACAACACTTCCCAAGCATTTAAATAAAATAAAAAATATGATTGCATAGACCACATGTTTTCTAGCCATCAGTGTTTTCACACATTTTACTAAGTATTAAGCTGTTCAATTCAGGATTTTGTTGAAATTCAAAACATCAACACCTAGTGAGTGTCTTAGGTCAAGGTTCTTCATTATTACAGTTAATTCTGCGTTTCTTATGAAAAAAATCCACATTAACAATGCCTTCTAATTGGAGTACTTGTAGAGTTGGTATTTTGGCAACAATACTTAATATATGAGATCTGTTTGTGTGGTTTGGTGAATTAAGAAATAGATTGACAAAGAGCAGAGAAATGCCACAATGCTCCAACTCTATATCAGCAAATATCTAATAGGGATGTGCTACTATGAATGATAGTTGTAATTTTAAATGTAAATTGCAATTGTAAATGTATTTATATAGTGCTTACAACCTGGGACAAGGCATTGAAGTGCCATTTACAGCCAAGATGAGCTGCATTACAATATATCAAACACTCAGTTCAATTTAGGTTAAAATTCTGTTGCTGAAAGATTTAATAGAGAAGAAATGAAAGTAATATCACTTGAGTTATCAGGATCCTCGATTTCTAAAGCATGTATACAGAACTTAATTTACTAATCAGATTTTTTTTGTCATCCTTTTCATTTGCTTCCTCTCTTTGGAGAGTATGTCTGGAGTTTTCCCCTTACGGTAATTTGACTACTAAACATTTTGTTTCAACAATCGGCATCATTTACATGTGATTAATAAAGAATTTAGGGCTTATCCACAAACAGCATCTTGAGGTACATGAATAAGTACTACATTAGTACTCATAAACTACAAAATGCACAAACAACCTGTGGAGACCTCCGCCTCTAATATTTTTCCTTTAAAGATATCTCAACAAACATGGCTGAAATCCCAATACTCATTGGTATATAATATTGCAATAAATGTGGGACGGACCATGGGGAATGGCTAGAAAATGTGGAACACTTACTAATACTTCCCACTTTTTCAGCACATCGTGTTTACCTTAATGAAAACTCTTGCACTGTGCACTATTCTAACTATATTCCAAGATAGCACAATCTAGCTTAATTTCAGGTGGCTGGGTTGCCAGTCAGGGGTATGCCAGGGTAATGAGCTGTCCCCTCCTCCTCAACTGCACCAAACTGGTGCTGGGACCAGCTGGACCTCCTACTGGGGTTGTGCAAACCTGTCAATTAAGAGTCCAGGAATCAAAAGGCAGTTTTCCTCCATTTCTCAGTTTACAATTAACTATGAATGGGCACCCCTCGCCTGGGTCTCTTTCAATTTAATGAAGTTCTTGAACCCACCCCATCTGTCCTTCCCTAGCTGTTATGTCTCACATACTTCATGCCAAGGTCTTCCTGACAACATGTATAAGCCATTTTTTCTGCTCTAAAATCATTTTCACACCTCACAAAAGGGAAGCACTGACAGTCCATCTGTTGGTATGCTAATGCGAATTAGCCATTGCAGGCTCCGGCACACAAAGTCTAACTTTTAAAAAAATCACTTTCCCTAAATATTTATTACAAATCTGAGTTTACTACTAAATTGGATTTTTTATAAATATAAAAAATTGAGTTTGAATTAACTTGTATCATGGCCCAAACTAAAGTTATTAGTGTTATGATTTTATTCTGAACTTTATTGTGGGTTCATGCCAAAATTAAATTCTTGTATGTAACACTTTTACATGCTAAGGGCCCAAACTTGCTGGCGGTTGGATATCGCAGCGGGATTGGGATCGACCGACAAGTAGTCAGCAGTTTCACCCATCAAATTGTGATGCGACCACCGTGTAGGTCATGAGAATCATGGCTTTTTCCATTGCGTTTCCTTGTGTTGTGGCTGAAAAGGCCTGCAGCACAAGCTGTAATGGAAAAAGGGATGATTTGAAACATCCATGCTCCATGTGCTAGTCACCATGTGGTGCCTGCCACATGGAGCATGGATGTTTGGGGGGCATCACAGGTGCCCCCAGGCCTCCCAGCGGAGGCCCACTAGGGGACGGGCTAGGGGACTCCAAAGTCCCTTTCTGCTAGCTTTCCCATGGCAGTTGGATCACAATGGAAAGGCTGGCAGAAAGGGGCATCGTAATCCCTAATTTGGTACCTGAGCACGCACCTCTCCTATTGTAGGAAATACGATCCGACCGAGGGCTGTCGGGTTCCTTGAGCCTGTTGGAAGCTTTGGTCGGTTCTTCAGACCAATGCAGTCCAACTGACCGCATCATAAGGTGGTGGTCGGACCACTCTACTGCATGTCATTTGGACCGCCACCGACTACCTGTTGGTGTCAGTCGAATCGACATCAGAATGAGGCCCTAAGCACCATAAACTGTGGGCTAGATGACCTACTCATGGGTAACTAGGTTAATATTTAAAAGGAGGGTTCTTTCCTGTCAAAAAGGTTTATTTTGTATTTGTGCAGGTTTAAAATTGCAGAAGCCAGGCACACAGATAGGTCTGGAGGCATGTCTTCTTTGACAGCCTAGGGGGTGGCGCAACATGTTCTTCAGTCCACATGTGACTTTTAACTTTTCCATGCCATTGGAATATTTTGCTACAACATATAAAATGGCCTTACTGGAAAGTTAGGTACGCCATTTAGGAATTAGCCAATTTTGCTATAGTGTAGGAGTTAGAGCACACCTTTCAGGTAAAGACCCCAGATAGCTGAAATATCTGGCCATCCAACTTCACCTGTGTTGCAGCCCAAGATTAAGAAATCTGATGCTGAGTAGTCTATCTAGGGGGTGCATTGTGCATACTTCATAAATGACAAGACAGGCCATCTTATGGTTTTCAGGACAGCACTGAACACATCCCTGTTTATTAAGCCATTTAAGTCTCAGATAGTTGTCACCAGGAATCCCACTTTATCTAAGAAAGAACCTCATCACTCTGCCTTAAGATCTCACATGAACCCCATCATTGGGAACACAGTTTATTTACAGATTGTATGGACAGCCAATCGTCCTCTTATCAGTGAGGAACAACTTCAAGAACTATGATGTACCCTTAGGTAAATTGTTGGTACTTTGAAAAGAAATATAGATAAACACGCATCAATGTATTACCACTGTGGGAAATTCTCTTTCAATACAATTTATACTTTCATATAAATGTATTATCTTTGAAGTTTAATGTCTGATATTAGTCTAAGTAGTTGTTATCTTTCATTGAGTACAATGATACTGGGGAAGTGGTTGGCTGCTCTAAGAGGAAATTAAATATTGGGGAACTGCAAGTTGGTGCTCACTGCCCAAGCCATCATTAAGTCACACTGGTCCACACAGCAGGTAACATGGTAAACATTCCTAAGATAATGCATGCAGGTCATTGGTTCCAGAGATTTGGGAATTACGACTGTGATCATGCAACAGATGTGTCTGTATGTGGGCTAGAAGACAGCCATAGCCCTCGAGTGACCAACTCCACTCCTTGGCCGGATGTCACACTCTCACTCTGCGTTCAGGGAACAGACATGTGCAGCTCCCAGCTTGTGAACCCTGGTAACAGCAGGGGACTTTGTACATCCTTTCACTGAGTTCCACTGAATAGCGATAAGAGACTAGAGATTGGAGGATAGTGCTCCCTCCCAACTAAGCCCCATCTGAAAGTATTGCTTGATATTTGTTTTAGCGCGCCATCAATAAAATAAAATCCTGACAAGTCCAGTTATGACCGACGTAACCCTGTCAAAGGTGTTTTAAATTCATCAGTATGAAACTATGTAAGGGCCCAAGTGCTGCCGTCATCTTGAAGAACGTACTAGGGGTCAGATTTACAAGAAAGTGACACATCTGTAGAGATGCATCACTTTCCCTGCACCATCCTGAGAAACCCTTGCACCCCCATGGATGCCCCGTGTTTACAATACGGCACACCATGGCGCAAGGATTGACAGATGTGTCAGAAATTCTGATGCCTCTGCTGTTGCAAATGGCACGCACTGCTAGAGCCATGTCGCAAGCATGTGCAACTCCAGCAATGCATGTTGAGGCCTATCCTCATTGTGCTGCGTAACTCCTTACGCCTGCTTCAAGCAGGCATACGGTTTTGACGCAGTGGCGTCCAAAAAGTGGCACAGTGAAATCTTGTAGATTTCCCTGCATCACTTTTACAAGGTTTTCCTGCATGAGAACGCCCAACCTGCATACACTATACCTGACGCATGTATAATGTGACGCAAGGTTGTACAACGAGACGCATTTCCCTAGATGTTTCACATTGTAAATGGGCTGCCTTTTTAGGCCGCCGCTGCGTCACAAAAAGTGATGCAACATGACGCAAGGGTCTTGTAAATCTGCCCTTATTGTATTGCAGACCTCGTAATCTCCTGAGGCGGAAGCCGGGAGACCTCTTGAATTTTAAAATTGTATTTTCGTGTCACTACTTTGTATAATTCTTGTATTTTAAACTTCACTTACCCCTTTGTCATCACTGGAACAGGCGCTAGAAACGCCGAACAGCGACTCCTTCGCTGCAACATAGGAACCTGTAAACAAACTATTCTGCCGCCATTGACGGCGAGGTAGAGAGGCCACGCCTACTCCGAGGCCACGCCCACCCGCCCTCCACAGCATAAAACGCTGCTTTAAGCGCCACAAAGCCAGACCTCGTAATCTCCTGAGGCGGAAGCCGGGAGACCTCTTGAATTTTAAAATTGTATTTTCGTGTCACTACTTTGTATAATTCTTGTATTTTAAACTTCACTTACCCCTTTGTCATCACTGGAACAGGCGCTAGAAACGCCGAACAGCGACTCTTTCGCTGCAACATAGGAACCTGTAAACAAACTATTCTGCCGCCATTGACGGCGAGGTAGAGAGGCCACGCCTACTCCGAGGCCACGCCCACCCGCCCTCCACAGCATAAAACGCTGCTTTCAGCGCCACAAAGCCAGACCTCGTAATCTCCTGAGGCGGAAGCCGGGAGACCTCTTGAATTTTAATATTGTATTTTCGTGTCACTACTTTGTATAATTCTTGTATTTTAAACTTCACTTACCCCTTTGTCATCACTGGAACAGGCGCTAGAAACGCCGAACAGCGACTCCTTCGCTGCAACATAGGAACCTGTAAACAAACTATTCTGCCGCCATTGACGGCGAGGTAGAGAGGCCACGCCTACTCCGAGGCCAAGCCCACCCGCCCTTTTCCACCCATAAAAAATGTGCAATTACCGGACGCGCAGCGGACGGGCGCAGCGGGCGCGCCGTCAGCGCGCCGAAGGCGCGCCAAAGGCAAGCCCGTCTGGGCCCGTCCGGGCCCAGACGGCCCTAGGCCCAGATACTATGCCCAATTCACATTCCCACATATCCTATCCCCCGGATACTCTCCGTCTCTGGAACACAAAGAAAAATCCTCAGTGTGAATTCATCCTTAAAGATGACACCCCGTTCACAGGATGTCCCCTCTGCGACACCCCCGAAGCCACGGAACTTAGACACACGCTTCGACTGGGCCTTCTGAACTGCAGGTCGCTAGTAAAGCACTCGCACGAGATAAACCTCCTCACTCAAACCCTCTCGCTAGACGCCCTATTTCTGACCGAAACGTGGCTGACCCCCAGCAACGGCTCTGACTTGGTCAATGCAACCCCCCCCGGCTACCAAATCTGCTACCTTAACAGACCAGTCGGAAGAGGTGGCGGGCTCGCCATCCTCTACAAAGACCATCTCAGCTGCAGGATAGACGGCGGCACGGTCAAGGACTGTGAAAACTGTAATTTCACCCTTCAGATCTCCCCTACCACCTCACTATCGGGTCTTCTGGTATACCGACCACCAGGCTCGATAGGTGACTTCTCAAGTACTCTGATGGATCACATCCTTCTAAAAACAATATCAACGCCCAACTTTCTTCTTCTAGGGGACTTGAACCTACACTTTCTAGACCTGGCAGACAACACTGCCGCTAATCTCCTAGCAGACCTCATGCCAGCTGACCTCCTGCTCCTGAACTCGAAACCCACTCACGAGAAAGGACATCTCCTAGACCCAGTTTTCACCAACATCAGGAATCTCCAAACCCAAGACCCTACCCCTCTCCCATGGACTGACCACTTTCTGGTCCCTATGCACTGGTCCTTTCAGCCCGCCTCGGTGCCTAAACAGAAAAATAGGATACAAACCAGACGATGGCACAAGTTAAGACCAGAAGAATGGGAAGTGAAGCTTAGGGAATCTGATGGCCCCCTCTCAACTGACCCTAACACCGCCGATAGAGAATTTAACAGCTGGCTCACCAACCTCTAGACAGCCTCATTCCACTAACATGCTCTCTTAAGCATGTAAAAAGGATAAACCACGCTCCTTGGTACACTCCGCCCCTGAACATTCTTAGGAAGGAGTGCAAAAAGACGGAGCGGACATGGAGAAAAAACAAATCGGCGACGGATAAAAACGCTTATCAAACAGCCATGAAGGCTTACAAACAAGCCCTCCACAGCGCAAAAAGCTCCTTCTATGAGGAAAGAATAAAGAATTCCTCGTGCTCGGCCAAAGAGACTTTCTCCATCCTCAAAGAGCTCCTCCATGTCCCAGCCCCCCCGCAGATAC
Organism: Lissotriton vulgaris; assembly: GCF_964263255.1. Taxonomy (NCBI): domain Eukaryota; kingdom Metazoa; phylum Chordata; class Amphibia; order Caudata; family Salamandridae; genus Lissotriton; species Lissotriton vulgaris. The sequence continues at coordinate 741,693,250 of NC_141695.1, read as the reverse complement.
CCATGGACCCCAAAGCAGCCGAGGAAAAATGTGTCAACCTGGCTAATTTCTTCGACAATAAAATTAAGAAAATCCTTTCCTCCCTACCTGCCATCAATCAGGCCACCTCTGGAATAGCCAAGGATCGTGCCCCTACGTCAGGAAATCCCCCTGACAAACCCGAACCCCCTCGTTTAGCTTCATTCGGACCAGTCACAGAAGAAGAAGTGGCAACTACTCTAGCAGCCACGAAAAGTGGTGCTCCTAGCGACTCAGTTCCCATACTGTTCACTAAAAACATCGCTCGGACCATTACAGCTAGACTCACGGCCCTCATTAACACCTCGTTTGCCCAAGGAGAAGTCCCACAAAGCTGGAAGGAGGCCGTTGTTAAAGGACTTCTTAAGAAGCCGTCGCTAGACCCCGCGGACCTATCCAACTACAGACCCATTTCGCTCCTCCCTTGGATAGGTAAGGTCGCGGAGAAGCTTGCAAATAAAAAGCTATCCCACTTTCTAGAAGCAAACCATCTCTTAAAAAACTCCCAAACAGGCTTCAGACCAGGCCAGGGCACGGACACCGCCCTCGTGGCGGCCGTAGAGAAAGCTAGGGAAATCATTGACACAGGAGGATCAGTGGCAGTGGTCCTCCTAGACCTTAGCGCGGCATTCGACACTGTCAGCCACCAGGTCCTAGCCCAGCGCCTGGATAACACTGGCGTACAAGACAGTGCGTTGAAATGGCTTACATCCTTTCTCTCCCGACGCTCCTTCCAAGTCTGGGAAGGAGAAAGCCGCTCCCCCTCAATCCCCCTCCGGTGTGGAGTGCCTCAGGGCTCCTCACTAAGCCCCACGCTTTTCAACGTGTATATGGCCCCACTGGAGGAGCTGGTCGCCCCATTCGGAGTTACGATCGTCAGCTACGCTGACGACACTCAGCTGGTGGTGACCCTCTCACACCCCAAGCTAAAGCCCTCCAACCTGCGAGACTGCCTCTCCAACGTCCATCAATGGATGAGCGACTCTGACCTAAAGCTTAACGGGTCAAAAACAGAGATCCTGCTCCTCGGTCACAAAACTTCGAGTCTCCCCTCCAACCTCTGGTATGGGTGACCCCCCCTCTCCTAAGACAGAGGTTAAGAGTCTGGGAGTGTGGCTGGAGACAGATCTCACCTTCAGGACACAGGCTAGGAAAACAGCCGGCATCTGCTATGGTCTACTCAGATCATGCAGAAAGGTGCTCCCCCTACTACCACTCCAGTCCCGTCTCCTGCTAATTCAAGGCTTAGTGCTATCCAGGCTAGACTATAGTAACGCTATTTACCTCGGGGCGCCGGAAGCCACCTTCCAAATACTGCAAAAAACCCAAAATGCCGCAGCTTGCCTTCTCACAAACACCCCAGCAAGAATATCAGCCAAACCTGCTCTGAGGAAACTTCACTGGCTCCCCGTGAGGGAAAGAGTCGCCTTCAAGGCCCTCTGCCTGGCCCACAAGGTCCTGCACAACGCTGGTCCCCCCATTCTGAGTACTTGGATCACTCCATATAGACCGCCGAGAGCGCTCCGGTCTGAACAGGGAAACCTTATCGTTGTCCCTAGGGTGAAGAAAGCCCGCATCGGCGGCCGCCGATTTTCAGTAAACACGGCCAGAAAATGGAACGCTCTCCCCCCGAGCCTCAGAGCTGAACCAAACCTCCTACGATTTAGGAAGTCCCTCAAAACCCTCCTTTTTCCCTGATTCACTCGCAGCTTCCCTGTGCCCCCCCCTTAGGAGTTTGAGGTTTCAGCGCTGGGATACTCGAGGGTGACTACGCGCTCTATAAAAACCTAAAAATAAAAAATAAAAATAAATAAATTGTATTGTAATTGCATTCATATAGCGCTTAATACCCCTGACGAGGATTCAAAGAGCTTTTTGGGTGAGTAGCACGCTACTCCGGAACCCATAAAGAATTAGTATAGTTAAATATGAAAGTAATTTGAGTGGTGGATAGGATAGGCAGTTATTTGGATTCAGAAGGATAGCAGCCGGATAGAAGAGGGAACAAAGGTTTGTATTTATATAGCGCGTGTTACCCTTGATGGGGTATTGAAGAGCTTTTTTGGCACGTAGCACCCTACTACAGAAACCCATAAAGGATTAGAGGTGAATTAGTATAGTGAAATTTGAAAGTAATTTGAATGGTGGATAATATTCATTTATTTGGAGTGAGAAGGATAGTGGAGGGATAGAAGAATGAAAAAGGTTTGACTTTATATAGCGCTTGTTACCCCTGATGGGGTGTTGATGTGCTTTTTTGACAAGTTGCACACTACTCCATAACCCATATAGGATAAGTGTTGAAAATTAGTATAGTGATATCTGAAAGTAATTTGAGTGGTGGATATGTTATTCAGTTATTTGGATAGAGAAGGGTAGCGGCGGGATAGGAAAGGGAAAGAGGTTTGCATTTATGTCTCTACAGTCAAAAGGAAACATTTATGGAAACTTAGAGTAGGATACTAAGCTTAGTGCTGGTTTTGTACAATAACAGACACTCACATCTGACAGAAGATATCAGGTAACAATAACCTATTGAAAACACTCCTATGGTGAGGGTATACTATTGGAACATTGAGTTCAAACTATATTGTTGCAAAAATGTCTGAGTTAAAACATAGACGACAAAAATATTCTAAAGGTAAGTTTAGTATATATAGATACATATATACTTGATATACTTAGCTCCACATATATACCTTGAGAAGAATATGTATATATTTAGGAACCGTTTGATGAATCTTCATGGAGCTTTCCAAAATGAAAAGTTCTTCCACCTAAGCTCCTTTGTGGAAGGTTTTGGCATGATCCAGCAAGCAAGGGTCGAGAAAATGGGGGGGGGGGGGGGCAAAGTACGTTTTACCCATTAATTTTTTTCATAGGAAAATTAGAGCTAGCTACAGCTAAAACAGCTTAACAGAATTACACCAGATTTAGCATAAAGGTAGATCTTGGTCCAGAGGTGTGTTTTTTGTGATTTGGTGTGATTCTGTTATGTAGTTTCAGAAAAATAAAGGTTAAAAAAATATAGCTATTTCACACAGCGGAGCCAACAGGTCTCAAGATGAGATCTGATTGACTGTCACCAAATCAACAAAGATGTGGTGGCAGTCATCTTAGGACTCAGGGACACGGTCCTCTATCCTAAGAAAAGGTTTTAAAAAACCATGTAAGGGGCCATGGTAGCATTACCCTGCCATTCCCTGGCCTTGTGGAGGTGGAGTGGGGGTTCTTAGAAGGTCTCCCTTTTGGGACCAAAAACTTAATATTGTTATTTGTGCTGTAAATTAGTGGATGATTGCATTTGAATCCCCTACAATGGCTGGTCGAGGCCCCAGGTGGGCAATAAAGTTAATTTAATAGGAAAGGGGGTTACGTGGCCTCTCTGCCTGAGCCTCTTTAGGCTCCCGGAAACCCTATCCCCTGGGGTAGAATCATTTAATAAGAGAAGGGGGGCATGTGACCCACCTCCCTGAACCTTGTTGATGCCCTATGTGCCTCATTCCCCAGGACTTAATCATTTAATAAGGAGATAGGCATGTGGCCCCCTCCTTAAGACTCTAAGTGACTCCTTGGACCCCTTCCCCAGGGCCAATTTATTTTAATACTGTGAAGGGGGCACGTGGCCCACCTCCACAAGCATTGAAGAGGTATTGGGGAATCCATTCCCCTGGATCCAGTGTATTTTGTTGGGCAGGGGGATGTGAATGGAGACAAAGATCAGCTATGGGAACACCATTCCCGGGAGCAGGGTCATATGGTCCCTGCTTGGGAGGGTGCGGGCACATTTTATCACTACGGAGACTACGCACTTGTGCTGAAGACTCCACACATAAAAAGATAGGACAGGCCTATCTTTCATGTGCAGAGTTCTCTCCCCAGCTAACATTACTATTAGTGAAATTAAACTCATAGATTATGAATACTAACAAAATAGTAAGCAACCCCTTGCAAATCAGGCTCAAAGAGAAGAAATTGTGAGTCTTGCAATCTTGTTACATCTTGAACCTGGATATCAAACAGCAGAAGATTTATTGTTGCTAAACCTCAATTTACTGGACTGTTGAGTAGACCAGTGGTTTTTAATCTTTTGACTTCTGTGAAGGTCTATTTAATCATCACTGGAACATTTTATTTAATTCACAAACCATTTTTTTAAAAATAAACATTTTAATTTTATTGAGAAGGGAGGAGCTTATCTATATTTAATTGAGGCCACCAAAAGTTCACATTATATTCTATTTGATACATTTGCACTGCTCCCCCAAATTAATCTAAGGATACTACCTAAAGTTTTTGCTTCCAATTTCAAATTCTTTAACATTTGCAGAACATTTTAAAAAATGTATTGTACATTGAGCTTCTTTATGTATATACATTTTATTAAAATGTTAATTCTTTCTAATTTTCTAAGCAGTTGCAGACCCCTTTCATAGGCTTCACAGACCCTGACTGGACCCCGGAAAATAGGTTAAGAACCACTGGAGCAGACGGACCACTTGACTATTGTGGGGCATATTATCAAGAACGGCGTCAAAATTATCGCCGGTTTAGCGGCAGAAAACTGCTGCTAAAGCATCGATAATGGGCTTGATAATATGCCCTGGAGAATTCCAATAGAAGCCCGTGTTCACACCAGAACATGGACTTCTATTTTAATTCTCAAGGACATATTATCAAGCCCATTATCGCTGTTTTAGCGGCAGTTTTCTGCCGCTAAACCGGCGATAATTTTTAACGACGTTCTTGATAATATGCCCCTACATCTCTACCTATTCACAACATGTATATTATGCGTCAGTTGCCCTTCTGATGAAACATTATTAGCATAATTGCAGTGTGTGATGTGATACTGCATTTGAGAACATTGTAGAGATTATATCATGGGATTATGATATGCGGCACTCAAACAACTGCCTTTGTATTATTTCATACTCATTGTCTTCGCCTAAGAACACCAAAACTTTTCAGCAAAACAATTAACAACTGGTTTAATGCAGATTTGGCAAATGTGAAAAGTTAGGGCAGCAACCTACAGTAGCGCTGAAAAAGGACCGTATTGACTGCTGATAATGCCGTGTGCAAGTGGAAAGTTACGAGGATGGGCGTAGCAAGCTCAGTATGCAGACTAAATCAAGAATGCCTAAAGCCAAAACAATTATTTCTTTAAGATATCACGTGAGATCTTAGAACTGGATTCAATCAAGACTCATTCACCATCACATCTGAACAGGGAGGGGTACAATTCTGATGCATTCCCTGGTCTATCTGGGAAATCATCAGAATACATGGGTGAACGAGTGAGAACACCCAAGCTACTCCTGTGTAACATCCTCACCACACAGTGTAATGTAGGAAACCGGCTTGCGCTGCCTTACGTTACACTAGAGTTACCAACCTACACAGGGCCAGGCGGAGTGGCATTGAGCAGCTTGATAAATCACATTGTAGGTTTTGTGCCGCCCTGTTTTGCCAAGCGTGGAGAAGGGTGATGCAATGCCTCTAATAAATGGGAAACAGCCTTTACAGCGAGGATTTTACCTCATTTTGCCTTTATCATGCATTTTTCAGCAGGCATATTTTTACCATGTGCATGCTTTACAACGCATGCCTTTACCACCCATTTAAGGTAAGTTGGGGTGGGCGGGTGTCTCCCCCCACAAAAACGTTGTTTGAATATATAAAAACAGAGGGGCATATTACCAAGGGGGGGCGATAGGCAATTATCGCCAGTTTAGCAGCCGTTTTCGGCCGCTAAGCGGCGATAATTCTATCGCTATATTAGCAAGCTGTCGCTAACTGATGTTAGCGACAGCTTTTAGGCGATAGCTAGCGGTTTGGGGCCCGCTTTGCATGTCAGCGATATTTATCACTAATGACATGTTAAGTGGGCGTACCCAACCTGTTAGCGACTGAAAGCAGTCGCTAACGTCGATATTGCCTATTAGCAAGGCGGGCGTAGCGATGGAAATATTCCCGCTATCGCCAAAAACTAACGCCTGCTCAGACCAGTTCTTAGCCATGTTATCCAATGGGAGGTGGATAACACGGCTAAGAGCATTTAGTCGCTAATGCGTGAATATCGCTGTATTCTCAGCGATAGTCACGCCATCGCCGGAAAAATTATCGCTTTGGAGATAAACGTTGCTAATAGCACGTTATCTCAGAGATAATTTCCGGCGATGCTTAGCGATAAAAAAATCGTTGCTAAGCCTAGTTAGTGATAAATATCGCTACTCGTTGGAAATATGCCCCAGAGTGTGGTAATGGCATACATTGTAAAAGCTTATTCTTGGTAAAATTATGCGTGGTATAAAATGCACGATAAAGGCATACGATGTATTTACCAGTGTTGTACCATCATACAACCATAATAAATATGCCCCTCAATTTACAAAGATTCCTTCTGTGCTTAGTCCAGTGTATGCACCACACATGTCATAAAAACAGTGAAGAAAAGTAGTGAGTCCAACCTCCCTATCGAGCTTTTACATACTGCTCCAATAACAGAAACCTTGGCACCTAACTTTAACACATTGATTAACCCACTGTTCTGCTTAGGCACAATATCAGGGGCTCTGAAGAACACCATCATCAGTCCCCTATTGAAAAGCATGATGGCATCTGGCAAACCAGCGTTCAACTTACCCTTGGTGGTATGGGGAGGAAAGCACCAGCTCAACAAATAGCAAGAGACAAAGAACATGCTTCACGCTCAACAATCAGGTTTGAGGTAATTTATGGGCACTGTGGATGTCTGATCCAGCTCGATATCCGAGTACTGGATAACTCAGAAAACCATGAGAAACGTCTGCAATGCCCAGGAAAATGTACCTCGGATACTGGTCCTGCACTGCAGTGTTGTGAATGAATCCTGACTCTCGATTCAGGGTCAAGCAACCTGAATGGCACTTCCTCCTTCTCATTAAGCACTTTGTTTCACTGTTCCTCACTCTTGAAGCAGTTTCAGCATCCACTTATGGCCATTGCCTCATATGCTTCCACAACAAGGCCTGCAACTCCATCTGTATGTAGGTGGCACTCAGGGACATCGACCTGGGAAGAATGGGTGAGCAGCAGCAAACGCCTAAACAATCTACCTGCCCCCCACCCCCACTCCCACTCCCACGCATTGTTCTAGTTGCCCTTGCAAACATTTACTTGGGCGTTCGTGGGGGGTTGCAGCCTTAATTATCATAATTTTCTGCTTCATGAAGCTCGATGCTTTGGCATCCTGGAGCAGGACATTGTCACGGAGGGGCGGGGCTAACCATGCAGAATAAAATTGGAGAAAATAGAAAAAGTTTTCTGGTGATCCCCGATTGCTAGTTTGAAAAAAATGCACTGCATTGCAGTACACCATTCCTCACCTGTGCTTCTTTGTAACAATATTTGTGTCTTTTGCTTAAAATCCAAGCATTATGAAGAGGCCTTAAAGTGATATGTTGGTACTTTACAAACAGTCAAAATAACAAATAAACAAATACAAAAATTGGAAAAAAATCCTTTCATGGAACATAAAATAAATGGCAGGCAATATTATGTAAGCAAAATCGTCAGAAATATGGCTACAGATCTGGGGCATATTTACAAGAAAATGATGCAGCATAGCACTGTAAGCCATCTTGCTGCACTGAGGCAGGGATGCGTCTTATTTACAACAATAGAATGCATCCCTGTGCTTTCCTCTGCGCTGACGCACAATAGGCCGCTTAGCGCCAATTCAGGCACTCTTGCACCATGTAGGGACACCTTCCTGCACAAAAACAATCTTTGATGGCTTTTTCCTCCTTCTATTTGTGCTGAAAGCAGCACACATAGAAAAGTGAAAAAAATTGTAGAAATAAAGGTATTTCTCCTCGTTGCGCCACGTTTACGCCTCCCCTGGCGAGGCATTACAATCTGTCGCATTGCCAGGTTTACGAAACCTTGTAAATCTGGGATTGAGTCAGAATCCATGGGTGTTGCATGGGAACACCCATGGAATGCGGGGGTCATATTTACAGGGCCATGAAAAGCCACACGGGGTGGCTTTGTGTGGCCTTGTAAATGTGGGCTAGCACACTGCACCACTGGAGCGTCAAAAAAAGTGACAGTCCGGGGGTGCAAAGGTCTGGTAATTATGCCCCATTGTTTGTATGTGTGGCGGCTCAACAATTATAGAGGAAGAGCTTGACATATGTCTAACTCTGACCAAGCCCTACTATCAGTCTTACAAATGCACCACTATCAATGTAGCCACAAATATTTGAAGGATATAGTGAAACACTCCACCTTACCAATACCACCAACCTGCATTATGAGAAAGATTTGATGCTGTCATTGAAGCATACTTATCTTAGCTTTTTTCATCTTACAGTCATTTTTATGGCTAAAGTTGGTTCTTGTTTTAATCCTTTACATGCGTGACAGATTTCTCAATTACTATAAAATATAGAGGCATGCCATAGCGAGTGCATAGACCAAAAAAAGACCAGCATTAGCCCTCCCGTTTCACTATAATTAATAAAGCCAGAGGGAGAGGTGGAGCACATGTGGTGTCAAATACACTTTAATTAAGTGTAATAATTCCGCTTTTCCTGAGTTAGACGAGCAAAGACAGATTTTTCTTCCCTGATTTATGGGCTGTTGCAGGTATAAAATCAGCCATTCAGAGCTGATCTGTGACACCACAGTGCCACCTTCAGGATAACTAGAAGCAACTAACTTTCTCCTGTTGCATTGTTAAGTTGCATTAATGATCCATAGAGCAAGAAGTGTGGAGTCTGCTGTTATGAAAAAATACGAAAACATGGCTGGCACAGCATTGCCCGCTCACTGGACCTTTCCAATGCACTACGTTCAACTGGTACTCCTTTTCTTTCACCTAATCTGGCAGGCACGCTCGCACTTGAGAGCTCTTGGAGAAACTTTGCTTATAAGTACTACTAAGTGAGAGTAAATTAATTTTCAAGTAAATTAAGCTGTCGAGGTCATTAGGGACACTCATGTACTGCACTGTCCTGATAGAAAAAGTAACCTATACCCTTTCAGAAGGGTATGCTGCAGTCACTGTGGGGCATATTATCAAGGACCGGTGTTAAAATTATCGCTGTTTTATCGGCACGAAACTGCCGATAAAACGGCGATAATGGTCTTGATAATACGCCCTTGTTAATTCCCATAGAAGCCCATGTTCTGATGTTGATATGGGCTTCTATGGGAATTAACAAGGGCGTATTATCACACCGGTCCTTGATAATATTCCCCTGTGTTCCTATCAGTTTTCAAGTGACTCCCATAGTTAACACATTTTATTAGGTTTTGTTAGAAATAAAATAGCAATATGCTTTTTCGTTACAATTGGAGACTGTTTCCTTTACACTTCACCAAAAGTATCCCATATAAAACGTATTTGCTATGAGGCTAAGATTCAGCGTCTATTTAAACACCCTGCTGGCAAAGAAAGAAATACATAGTTGCTGGACACTGGCCCACTCTAGTAGTGGCATGCTGTAGTAATTAGTCCAAGGAACAAGAGAGAAGTTGGAAGTAGTTTATTCTGAGAAGACAGCTTAACAACCACCTCCAGCATAACACCAGTAGGAACTGACCAGCTAGTACAGATAGAATGTTAAGCCAGGAATGTACAATAACAATTCTGAGAAGGAATGATGCACTAACATGGAATACTACACACCTTCCCCCCTAAAAATACCTGGTAACTTTTTAGCTGTAAAGGCGAACGCTGTCAGGTTTTCAGAATTTTTCCAAGAAATGTCTTTAAAGGTGGAAATTCTTCTCTTGAAGCTGGGTAGTGAATCCCGTTCGTCGCCAAATTTATGTAGTAATTAGTCCAAGGAACAAGAGAGAAGTTGGAAGTAGTTTATTCTGAGAAGACAGCTTAACAACCACCTCCAGCATAACACCAGTAGGAACTGACCAGCTAGTACAGATAGAATGTTAAGCCAGGAATGTACAATAACAATTCTGAGAAGGAATGATGCACTAACATGGAATACTACACATGCTTCCTCATCGGGTCTCATCCGGGTCCTTAAAAACAGGGATGGGCTGAACCATATTTCAGGGAGCACCTTGAATATTTTCCTAGCCAGGGTCTCAACGTGGATTATACAAATACCTCCAACCACTCAGGTATCCCTTTATATGTGGTTGTTTGGGTATGGTAAAATGATTTGTTATGAGGTGGGTGAGGATATAATGGTCCTATTACGTTTCAGCCCATACAAGAAAGACCATTTGGGTCCAAGGCTTACACCAGGACACACAAAACACTTTGCCACTGTGTTGTTTCCAATCACATATACCATGCAACACACTCTTGTATGCATAGTGGGGTATCACTTGCTTAAAATGCGCTGCATTGGCGTCTTGATTCCCAACTCAGGAATCGTTCATAGGGACATGGTGGGGTGGCGGGCAGAGTGTCGCTGTGGTCAAATATTCGTCAGGGGAAACATGCCAATATTCAACCTATTTTCAGTCCCACTTCTCCAACCAATTCCTCGGTGAGGCTATAAATTATTACAGAGTCAAATCAGTAAGACGATATACAGTGTTCTATGTAGTGCTGTATGGTTACTAGTAACACCATTGCCATTGACATGTTTGTTCAAGATCAGATTCCCTTATCATTACTGCTACCAGGACTTACTACTGCTTGAATATTTTCAGGCACAGTCATACAAAAATCATTCCCAGCGATTATGATACCCAAAGCATCCCAAACTCCAATGCTTTCTTCAGTACAGAAGGAACAATGGATAATATTGCTCTGCCCACCCCAGCATGAAACTGTGGTGTTTTGCATTATGTGGACAGAGAAAGGCCCAGCGTGCGGTTGAAAAACAGTGGACAATCCATTTGTGTGCCTGAATATTTTTCATCAATGATACTTTCTAATATGAGTGATATTTCAGAGCCAAGTTTAGACAAGATCATCTGAAATACCATGGTCACCATGAAAGTTTACTTCAAAAGCTTTCAATTAGGAGATGGCAACATGTTTTTTTTCAAGTTGTGTATTTTACACAGCGGCTTTTGAGTGGCACCCTACCACCCATGAGCTCCCAGGCAGTGCAACTGCGTGCCCTGAAGGCCAGCCTGCTTGTCACTTGCAGATTGCATGAAAACATGTTCATGAACACATGAATGTTCTTTCATGCATACTGGTAGCATGCATGTGAACAGAACCCTTCAGCTGAAGTTAGGAGAGGATAAGGAGAAGGGAATGGTCAGAGCTGAGGAGTTTGAAAACCCATCTATCACCAGATTACCGTGCAAGCGCATGGCAGTCCAGAGATCTCTGCATTGTCTGGGCACGCTGAGTGCTTAATTCAGCGGCGTTCTCACACACAGGCGCAATCTTTATAATTTAGTGGATGTATGGCACATGCATCTGTCATCACAGCCCATCTTCTAAAATGGGGATGCCAGGGCGTTCATCACTACATCCCTTCAAACCGCTGGAAGCCAGACCAAACTGATAGGGAGGGTTCCTAAGCGTTCTTTCAGCTTCTGATAGGGCTGTTACAGCCAGCCCTATCAGAAGCTGGAACAGTACTTAAATCACTTTGATCTGCCCATGCTGTTCAATCAGGCTCTCTAATTGCGTAACAGGGAAGGAGCCTTCACCCTGCTATGTAGAAAGAGTGGAGACCCCTGAACCTGAAGCAGAAGAGAAAGCAAGGTAAGTTGAATAAAGATTGATACTAATATTGGTGTGTGTGTGCACGCGTCAGAGAGTGAGAGTGGGGGATACTATGTGAGAGGCAGAACAGAAAGAGTTTTTGTGCATGTGACAGAGAAACAGAGTGCGTGCGTGCGAGAGTGCATAAGCATGTGTATTTATGGGAGTGCGGCCTAGTTTTCATGCATAAGTCTTGGAGGATGAGCTCAACAACTTTGAGAAGGACACGAATTCGCAACTGGATTTTAGTAAATTTACATGCACGTTTTGAGTAAAAGTCAGCACTTTTGGTTCTGTGTTTTTTCAAGCTTTTCTCAGGAGAGACAACTACTCTACCAGAAATCAGCCTCACTCACTTTGCTTGCTCACCAATTCCTGTCCAATGCATCAATAATTTCAGCCCAAGTAGTAGAAGCCATCAAGTTGATTCTAGCAGGGGGTGCTCTAAGATCAATTAGCATCCCGGCTGAGGATAGAAGTGGGCCTGACTCAATGAACCTCAGTAATGGTTCCTTTATTCCAGGAATATCTATTGGGAGCATTCATTCCAGAATCATGGAGGGTTCAATGCTGGTTCCTGTCTCAATCTTGCCCTGGAAAGTATCACCTGATTGCGCTTATCGACATGGAAGAGAAGTGCTTTGCTGCCATTTTAAATTTGGAGCTCAAACCTGGGCAGTGAAAAAAAGAAGTTAGCCCCCCTTACTCAAACTGGCTTTCAAAGGGGCTGCCACATATAGATAACCTCACCAGCACCTCCCACTTGAGTGAAACTCCAGTGACAGCAAAGGGCAAGCCCCTCTATGCAGGGTTTATCGATTTTTAAACAGTATTCAACAGTGTATCAAGATCAAAACTCTGGTCTTATTAGAACACCTGGGGAAAGCCTCAAAATGTACTACCAGCAGTATTACCCTATACTCTGACACCTGAGTAGAGATAAGCTTCAATGCCGGATGGACCATCAAGGACAAAATCTGGACAAATAAAGGCCTGAAGCAAGGTTGCATTCTGGCACCTTTACTGTTCAACCTGTACCTGGCTTAACTGCCAGGTCACCTGGAGATGGTAATGACTTTTCCACCAAAAACGTCTTGCATTAAAGTTCAATTGCTTCATTATGAAGACAATACAGTCCTTTAGAAACTAACGACAAATTGCCTCCAGAGGCTCTTTAAAGCGCGCACCAGCTACTGCAGGACCAATAACCTAAACATAAATGTAACAAAAACGAAGAAAATGATAATCTCAGGCAAAATGAAAAAGAGCGGACATGGTTCATTGAGTGGAAGGCCACTGAAGTGGTTAAAACTTATAAGTATCTGGGGATATGGCTGGCACATAGGGGAAACATCATTTACTACGAAGTCTTTACCACGCGTGACGTTTACTACGGTTCACTTACCACGCAAACGTCTTTTCAACGCGGGTGCATTCCACAACCGTCTTTACCACGCAACGTTCTTTCCTTCCAGTCTTTGTTCTTTCGTCCTGCGTGTTCATCATTAAGAAAAAGGAACTATAAAAAAAGGGGGATTGGGGAGGCTGGGGGGTCTCCAACCCCCCAAAAAAAGCGGATTGAAAAAAAAAAGAAGAAAACTGAGAAAAAAAACGATATTAAGTGCCTCTGACGATCAAGAAAAGAGCCTCCCCAGCGACGTGGCGTGTACATCATTATAGTAGTCCTATCTCTATTTTTCAAAACGTGTTTTGACGCTCGTTTCCGTGAAGGGCAGCTGGTAAAAGGCGTGGAGAGGTGAGATAAGGATCCAATGTTTATACATAAAAAAATATAATTAGAGCGCATTGTAAATTAAAAAATTAAAAAAGAAAGGTAATCTGTAGTATTGGTTGGTTATAAACATCGATATTTTGCTTTGCGGCAGTTTGGAAATTATTATTTTTTTAGCCTATCAGTATCATTATGTACAGGACGGAAGAGGTTTGTAATGTAAATTTTGCGGTGTATAATCGTGCGTTGAAAAATGCTTCGTGGTAAAGACGCATGCGAAGTAAAATTCGCGTGGTAATGCCATGCGTGGAAAACGTTAGCGTTGTATTATGATATAATCGCACATAGAGGCCGCTTGGCACCACACATCAATTCCCAATAGGGGACAGAAAACTCCCTAGAATGGGCCTGTCACAAACTGCAAAAAAGACTGACGAACCCAGCTCTATCCCATATCTTGAAAGTAATGGGATTCAAATTTCTCTCTACCATTGCCTATAGGGCAATGACATTCAGGGACAAATGCCTAATTGTCTGGAGAGGGTGCAGTTTGTATGTTATATAAGAGTATTTTTGTTCCCAAATGTGTATGTACATAGTGTGTCCAAATTTGCGAAGTTTAGGCTAGCCTCGCAGTACTGGATACTAAACGCAAATTTAAAAAAATAATCTGGGAAGTGATAAGCAATCTGGCAACATACTGGCACAAATACCTAAATCATGCCCTAGAGGCACTGAAGGCAAGTGAATTTCGTACCAGTGCTTTGCCAGTGCCCTTGCTGCCAAACTACTGACCAAACAAGCGAGGCTAATATCAACAGAATATGATATACTAGCCATGAAGAACTTGGCACACGGAGAGATTACCTCAATGCTGTATGAGTCAGGGATCCTTCCATCCTATCTTTCCCTGCATTTCAGCTTGAGCATGAAGCCTCGGCTAATGGACCTGCGATTTGGATTAATCCCTTTAAAATCCGACTGGTACGGACACAGGAACCTGGAGCACTCTGACAAACAATGTCACCTCTGTGCAAAGGGAGAGGAATCATTGACACATATAATTTGCATCTGGGACAAGTTGCTCTCATTAAGGAAGTTCTGGTTTCAGCTTGTAGGGCGCATTTTAAATGTCGGGTCCTGTCGAGGCGCAGTAGAAGCCTGAGTGGAATTCATCCCAGCCAGCTGCCCGTTTCGTGAAATGTATTAAATCTGTAGTCACACTGCGTGCTTCATCTCAGGCCCATGAACCTCCTCCATGCTGAATCATACACTCTTTGATTGGCCAGGGTTGGGAAAGCCTGTCAATCCATCTGTTCCCCATCCAGATTGTGCACATCGGCTGAAGGGGGGTAAAGTGGTGCCTTTTAGAGGGTGAAGAAGGGCCATCCATTATTTATAAACTTTCTCATGTCTTTTCTAATAACTTTTATATTTCTAAAATCCTAATTAACTGGTTATTCTTTCCCTTGTATGGGCTTTTCAATTGTAATGATGTTAATAAATTGTGCAATCTATCCACCATTCATCTACCTGTCTAGTGTAAGTTGCTACCCCTCCCAGTTTTAAAGTTCCCACGCCTCACCTGTTTGCTCTAAGCAAACAATGTGTAATTTCCACAAAAGGTACGTGTATCACGTGAAAGACAAGTAAAGTGGTCTTCTATTTGAAAATAGAAACCATGCAATAATCATGTAAGAAAGCCGCTCGAGGACCTCTCAATGCATCTTCTAAATCCACATATGGGATGATGTCAGCAGGCTGCAGGCAGCCATGGCACACACGCAAGGGCACAGTAGCAAATTACATTTTCTGTTCGAACCAGTCCTTCACTGGTAAAAAATATGTGAAAACTCATAAACAAAGGAAAAGCGAAAGTTATCCAAAATACAGGAAACCAAATAATCCTAATTAACAGACTGTGAGGCTTTCTTAAAAAATCCGAAGCACCTACTTCAAAGGTCAAACTAATAAGGCTCTAGGCAACTCTTCAAGGCCCAAATTTATTGGAATCATCAATAAATATACATCTGCTGCACCATCTTAGGTTGGGACCTCATAACCACTGGGTAGAGCCTAATCTTAAACATAGATTACTGTCCAGTTTCCCAGTTAATCCTGACATACATACAATGAACAACGAGGTGGAGGAGTGGCCATTATATATAGGGACACCCTCAGCTGCTCGACGATACCACTGCAAGAGCTAACGGATGCAGAAGGGATGGGTTTTATAATTAAAATTAATGACAACTTCTCCTTCTCAGGGGCTTTGATTTATCGCCCACCAGGACCCTGCGCAGGCTTCCTGGGGAACATCGGAGAGGTGCTCAGCCCACTGATACTTAGATATTCTAACTTCACTCTGATGGGTGACATAAACATCCACCTAGAGTCCACAACCGATGCTCCTGCTGCCTCCAATCGGGAAACCATGGAGGTCTTGGGCCTCACTATCCGAGATACCCTAGCCACCCATGAGGCAGGGCATACGATAGACTGCATTGCCACTAACTTAGACACTCTGACAACCGACCCCCTAAGACCCCAAATTTGGACTGACCATATGCTGATCCCTTTTATGCTTCCCCTTGTGTCTAACCGAGAGAAAGATCATAAAAATGAACACAGTAAGGTCTCAAGAGATGAATGGAAAACGATACTGTCCCACCCAGAACTAATAACTATGGCCAGGAACTGTAGACCCCAGCGGGTAGTACCTGCAAATCTCACTAGTCTTAGAACATGGATGAATGATCTGAAAGGTACGGTTGGGCAGGGAAAAAACAGAATGAGGCGGGATAGAAAGAAAACATCCGCACCCTGGTTCGATCGAGACCTCAAAAATAAACAAGGGGAGCTTAGAAGAGCTGAACGAAGCTGGCGGAAAAACTACTCCAGCTCAGAACGTAGCAAATACAAAAGGATAAAAAATGCCTATCATGCACTAATTAAACAAGCTAAAAAGAGGTACTTCTCGTCGGCAATAGAAACAGCTAGCAGCAAACAAAAGGAAATATTTAAAATTGTAAACGGTTTCAATAAGCCTAAATGTCTAGCGCAGGATATACCGCCCTCGCAGATACTCTGTGACAAGATCGCAGATTACTTTGAAGGAAAGGTACAGGGTCTGACGAAGGACTTCGATGTCCCTATATTGGAGCCAAGAATAGAGGGTGACATAGTGAGACAAGGGGCCATTCAGTTGTCAACTTTCCTACCAGTTACTCTGGAGGATACTAAAAGAGAAATTTTGGCAACAAAATCTGGATCCCCTTTTGACCCATGCCCAGTTAGACTCTTACACCTCATTGTGGATATTGCTAACCCAATAATAAATGCCATTGCCAACACCTCATTGTTCACGGCCAATGTCCCCCCGGAGTGGAAACTGGCAGCGGTGAAACCATTACAAAAAAAACAACTCCCCGACCCCACCACACTGTCGAACCTACGCCCCATCTCACTACTTCCGGCCCTGTGCAAAGTCACAGAGTCAATTGTAAACAAACAACTTACACGTTTCTTGGAAGATAGTGATGTATGGCACCCCAATCAGGCAGGTTTCAGGACCCAACATTCCACAGAATCGGCCCTCCTGTTCACTACAGAAACTATCCGCTCAGCCCTGGACCAAGGTAAGAAGGCCGTCCTGATTTTATTAGACCTATCGGCGGCCTTCGACACGGTCTCACACGCCATCCTATTAGACCGGCTAATAACATCTGGTGTCACAGGGACAGTGCTTGAGTGGATAAGAAACTTTTTAAGTGACAGGAGACAAGTGGTGACCCTGGGGGAATTCTGCTCCAGTGAGTGAGGGAGTTCCGCAGGGTTCAAGCTTGAGCCCGACCCTGTTTAATGTTTATACTGCACCCCTGATAAAACTGATATCGTCATTTGGCATAGACGCTATAGCCTTTGCCGACGACACACAACTTATCCTGGTAATGGATAAGGATAACCAAGCCTGGGAGGAAAAGCTCAAAGGTTGCCTAACGGCCACCTTTGAATGGATGCGCCTAAATCACCTGAAATGCAACACAGGTAAAACGGAGATCATGTCAATAGGCCCAAAAAATGAGTTCATCCCACGATTATGGTGGCCAGAAAAGGCTGAAATACCACCTCATACAACCAACTCGGCCCGTAATCTGGGGGTGTACTTCGACTCTGACCTGTCTTTTAGACAACAAGCGGCTAGAGTGGCAGGCATGTGCTTTGGGGTAATTAAGGGACTGAGAAAGTTCTTTGACTTTTTGCCCCTCGAAGCAAGAAAAACAGTTACGGTTGCACTTGTAACATCGCGCATCGATTACTGTAACAGCCTCTACGCTGGTACAAATAAAGCTGTCACACACAAACTTCAGATGGTGCAGCAGCGAGGTTGGTTTTAAAATGGCCGAAAAGATCATCTGCAACCAAAGCCCTCAATGCATTACATTGGCTGCCCATTACAAAAAGGGTCTTGTTTAAAGTACTGCTAATTACTTTTAGAGCTGTTCATAACCTAGGCCCGTCATATCTAAGGAAAAAATTCAGCAGATACTGCCCAACTAGAGCACTGCGTTCCTCAACTGCCAACCTGCTTACCGTCCCGAGTTTCAGACTTAAAACCCGAGGGGGCAAATCCCTGGCGGTACTGGGAGCAAAAGCATGGAACACTCTCCCCCCCCAGCTGAGATTATTGGACAAAGAAACAGACTTCCGCAAACACCTAAAAACCTGGATCTTTAATCTCCAAGACACAACTGCCAGAAGCCTAGTGTAATCCGGGTCTCGGTCAAGTAAGCATAGAGACTACCTAACATCTGGTGGTCCTTTTCTGGGCGCCTAGATGCTCCTTGGAGCGATTGCCGCGCGATACAAATTGGCATTTACATTACATTACATTACATAGGCTCTCATCTATGGCTTGGCCGACAGACGTCCCAAACCCTAATGAGGTGTATATTTATTTATTTAGAAATGCTAGTAAGCAACAAAAAAAAATCTGTATTTTGATGTCTCTTTCAAGAAAAAAAATACATCAACAATTAGCAAACGGAACTTATTTCATGTCAGACTCTCCAAGACTGGGCAAGAAACAATTGTTTAAAATTGACATAATCTTTAAATGTACATATCCTTAGCACTTATAAAGCTGTGTCAAGTTATCTTTAACATTTTTAATAATAATAATAATAATAATAATAATAATAATAATAATAATAATAATAATAATGATGATAATAATAATAATAATAATAATCGTCATTGTCAATAGAAACGTTAATAAAAATGAGATTTATTTTGCACTTTTATTTTCAACAAAACCAAATGAAATGTGTTAACCGTTAATCTAAATAACAATCTGTTATACAAATGACAATTCTGACCTTCCTAATAGTTCTACAAATTTGGGTAGCGGGACTTTACTAGCATTGGTGCACAAAGTTATCCTCTTGCACATGGGGATTACCACATTGGCCTAACCAGCAGAACAAAAACAGGGGTTTAAGCATCAGAGTGCTAATCTCACAATTTATCATTCATTAGCCAGCCTTTCTTTCTCAGGACCTCCCCACTAAATCTGACCTTATAGGAGAATTCACATAGGGTAAGGGAAAATATCACCCATATAGACTGGCATTTACTTCTGAGCAGATAGTTAGAAATAAATTGTGGATGCTCAAATATGGAATACTTGGATTGTAGCCACTCCTTTTTTGGTAGGAAGTGTAGTCTGGTACCAGTCACGGAGAGAGTCCAAAAGGAGCTGTCCAGAGGGTATTAAGCGCAAAGTCTTCGCATCTCGCTGCAAAGACTCCCATCCAGCTAGGATGCCAGTCTTGCTCTGATGTCACCATATCCTCCAGGGTCATTTGAGTTTGGGAGTCACAGGGGCTGCGGAAAGGTCTGAGGTAATGTAGGAAATTCAATCTACCATGATGAGTCCCCATTTTTTGTATTTTTTGCTTGCTGGGGCATGAGGCCTACTAATCAGACTCAGTATGCTTTATGTACTATCACATTTTTCTTTTATAATCGACATCCAGACCTTTCTGACATGCAGTTAGGTCACCAGTCTGACATGGAAAGCTATAAATGCTTTCTCTGTCCGTGGAGACCAGAAGGTGGGCCAGGCAGAGTAGATAGCATTTAGGCATCCTTCAGTCCACTCCCTCTTTTGGCTCTCAAGAGAATTTGGGGAAGCAAAAAATCAGCCCACCCTGCTTCTGAGAAGACTTTCCTATCTCGATGGAAGCAACCACTTTTCACCTGATGACTTCCAGTGCAACCTTTCCATCGTATAGTGTCACTGCCTGTACTTCAATTATGATTAGACACACAAAGGTGAAATTGCTTTTAGGCCTGTTTGAAGAAGCTCTCCAGTTTGGCTCGTGAAAACGTGCAGACACAGCAAGTTTATCATACTATCTCAGATACGGTCTCACAAAGAACCCAATCAGTGATAAAGTCTCCTTCAAATGACATGGTTTTTGATTGTCAGAGAGATCTGTAAGCCCATGGTCATTAAACCAGCAATGTCTAATTCATATAAAGGGTCATCATAAACTAATATGACTTGATTTGTCTTGTAAGTTTAAATTCTAGTTAATGATTGTTGAATGGAATAGCTAAAGAAACTGGCCATCATTATGCAAATTGGGGCCGTTCACTTTTTTTGCAAGTAATGGGAGACTATGCATTTACACTTGCTGCGGGCAGTATTAGTTATTCTAGAGAACAAAGGTCCTTAGGATAAACGTAATGACATATACAGTGGAATATATAGACTTGAATCAGTACTATATCTGGTAGTTCCTGGACCCAGCCGGGCCTGGAAATTTTTATTCACTATATACAAGAATAGGGAAGACCACGGAGAGGGTCAGATTCAACATTTGATAGGGTACAAGCCTGTACCTATCCGAGAATAGCTAACGAACAATTCCAGAAAAAGAAAGGAGATAGAGAAAGACAAACAATATCAGGCAAAAAAGACGTGGGAGCCAACTGTCCCTTGCATTTGAATCAATTGTGAAGCAAGTTTGGACAAACAATTACTGCAATAAAATAGTCCCCTGGCTCCATTAGGAGCCAGGGGATCGAAACGTCGTCGACAGTCTAGGCAATTCTGCAGTATTCCCATTGTGACTATTTTATTGCAGTAATTGTTTGTCCAAACTTGCTTCACAATTGATTCAAATGCAAGGGACAGTTGGCTCCCACGTCTTTTTTGCCTGATATTGTTTGTCTTTCTCTATCTCCTTTCTTTTTCTGGAATTGTTTGTTAGCTATTCTCGGATAGGTACAGGCTTGTACCCTATCAAATGTTGAATCTGACCCTCTCCGTGGTCTTCCCTATTCTTGTATATATTGAATAAAAATTTCCAGGCCCGGCTTGGTACTGGAACTACCAGATATAGTACTGATTCAAGTCTATATATTCCACTGTATATGTCATCACGTTTATCCTAAGGACCTTTGTTCTCTAGAATAGCTTGTCTGCCCATGGTCCGAAGGTATCAATTGGGTTCCCTTGTTATAATTGAAAAGCGGGCAGTAAAAGTGGCAATATCAGTATGAAAATTTGAAAATGGTCCAGCAGACTATAAAACATAAACAGCCAAAGTAACTGCCCACACACTGACCTCTTAGACCAGCTCTTCTGGCACAGCTGGATAGCTGGATCGGCCAGTCTGACCCTGAATGCACCACCATCAATAATCAGCGTGTGCCTCATACTTCTTCATAATACTTCCATAGTGCTCCACCATCCCTACCCAAAGTACCTACCTCCCTCAAGAATCTTGCCAATGGTTATTTTGTAATGGGAGAGGAAGGCATGGAGATAAGATGGAAGTCTTGTGGCTCAGATGCTTCCATGGAATGAGAATGTTAGAGCCCAATATACCACCACAAGCCACTCAATCGCTTAAATATGGGCACTGAGTAGACTGGGAACAAGGGACAGGAAATTCCCTCCTGCTCTTCTGTGGCAGCTGGGGGATGTAAAGTGATGACCTGCAGCGGGAGGCATGGTGTGCTGCACCACAGCATCCCTGATTACTCAAGTACAGAAGAACCAAGCAGGATTGTCAATAGGCTCCTCTCCCTCTGCTCTTCAGCCTCTAATCTGGAGTTAAGAGGGAGGAGAGTGGAAAAGGGAAAGGGGGAGAAAGAAAAATACAGAATGAGATACAGAAACAGCGATAGAGAGTGCTGTACCCATGGAGGTCTCTCTCTTTGCTTTTGTGTGCTTTGCTTCTCTGAAGGAAGCAAACTGAAAGGACAGTTACAGGTAGGAGAGGGTAGCTAGGGGCAGTGAACTCAGCAAATAACTCTGCCTCTGGCATTTAATGACTACTCTGGCACATAGGATCTGCAGTGCCTTACAATGGCAATATCTTTGATACCATAGCACATGAGGTTTCTCCATGCACTTTTTCTGAGTAAGATTGCACATCTACATGATTTCATTACCTAGGTATGTAAAACTGTTACTTCAGACAAGCCACCACCACACCAGACCTCAGATCTGTCTTGACTCCCCTTCCATGCCATCAACAGTTCAATTCCAGACTTTCAGGAAATAGTGATTGCTCAGAAACAAAAATCATTGACTCCAACGACTTTGACTTAAGTCACTCTGACTTCCCGGCAAAACATGACACAGGCAGTATGTTACAATAAAGAAATATCCATAGTCTGTAAGTGTAGTTCAGGATCATAGCTTTATTTCTTCTTCAGATCCATGTGATAGAGTAGAGACCCCACCAGGAGCAGTTCCACTGCTCAGCCCCTCATGCCAACTGACATCTCCTTACTGTTCAACCATCCCAACATTCCAATGACATCATCAAGGGCCAAGCAGTAGAGCAGGGGTAAGCATAGGGAGGATGCACAAGACAAGTTACATTACAACACATCCCCCTTTTATCAAAATCAACAAATGAATCATAAGCACACATGCAAAATAATTCACAAGGAAGTAAATGTGCAAAGATGAAAAAGCACAAAGAGAATGTCAAGAAGATTCAGAAACAAAGAGCCAAATAACACAGCGATTCAACATCCAAGTTCTAAACCTTCTAACACTCCAAACACATTTAAATAATGTCAGGGACTAGATTTTTCACACCCAACAACGGAGGTAAACCATCCTCACCCCACCTCCTTCCCATAGGAAAATACAAAAATTAAGGGGAAACACCTCCCCAAAACCTTGAAACATGTTGTAAAGGGCAAATCACCTCCCTATTGGGAAAACTCCTCCCAAAAACACAAAAACATATTGTATAGGGCAAATCACCTCCCTATTAGGAAAACACCTCCTAAAAACACACAAAGATATTGTATAGGGCAAATCACCTCCCTATTGGGGAAAACACCTCCCAAAACCTTGAACATATAGTATAGGGCAAATCACCACCCTATTGGGGAAAACACCTCCCAAAAATCTTGAAATACTAATGGGGTGACAGACTTATGTCACCCACAACCAAGAAAACGGCACATAGCCTATGGGGTAACCAACTAAGTTACCCACAACCCAAATGAGAGCACACAACATCCGGACTCTCAACAAAACTTTGAAATACAACACCTCATAGGAGGTAAAAGCCAATTCCAAAGAGTAAAACCAAAAAAACAAATCAGAGAAGCTACTCAAAAGACAGACTTCAGTTGCGCGTACCCGTCACGAATAGACCAACACTTACAAAACAACTGCATACTCCATACAATAACTAGACTATGAACACAGTGAACTTCCACTTCTGCGACATCCTCGTCGCCAGTCTTACAATAAAGAAAGATCCATAGTCTGTAAGTGTAGTTCAGGATCATAGCTTTATTTCTTCTTCAGATCCATGTGATACAGTAGAGACCCCACCAGGAGCAGTTCCACAGCTCAGCCCCTCATGCCAACTGACATCTCCTTACTGTTCAACCATCCCAACATTCCAATCACATCATCAAGGGCCAAGCAGTAGAGCAGGGGTAAGCATAGGGAGGATGCACAAGACAAGTTACATTACAACACAGTACTAGGTAAGACAGATGTCGTAAACAAAAATGTCTATTGCCAGCATGTAATTAGAATCCGCTTTTTACTAAAATCTGGCATAATTATTTCCTATGGGTATTGTACCATGGAGCTGGTTCCCTGTAATCACAGCCCTGTCACAGTATCTGATTAATGGTGACTGTGGTCTCATTGATGCTCAAGACATCTGTGGCATATGCCAAACCGCCAGCTTCCTATGTCATTGTCCTAGGTGAATTCTTGATGTCAGTCTTCATGTCTCTGACTGTAGTCTTCATGTGATCTGCCATTATCACAGCAGCATTTAACAAGTAAACATGCCCTCAAAAGACTTCTCAATCGCATTCAGTGCTGGATTGTCCACCAGCACGTCCTTGATGTCCATTGTGGTATCCCTCATATCTGCCTTGTAGAACTAGTGGGAAATTGTCTGCTTGGCCAAGGCTTCATTAGTTGTCAGTTACTTTGGATTGTTTCTATGTCAGCATGGAAGAATGCTAGGTTTCTTTGATAGCAGCCTAGTCATGTCTGCTCCATATTTCCACCACACACATGCACGCTGCAGGTCTGTGGTCAATGTAGGTATTTTCAAAGATCAAGGACTTCATGAGCTTGTTTAAAAGAAGCATTGTGCCAGTCAAGCCCCAGAGTGCATGCATGTCTGGCTGCTCTTTAATTAAACAAAGTCCCAGGTAGTTTGCATCAGAAGCAGGGTTATTAATTCAGCCGGGGGTATCATTGTCACCTTAATAAATCTATTCTGGTTAGGTTAAAACAAATTCCCTAGAGAATCTCTGCTTAACCTTTGGTAGGTGTAGCACATACAGCAGGCATTTCCTTATAGAAATGCAAGTAAAGTTCAAATAGTACCAACTATTTAAATATTCAGAAATCACCACAATAAAATTTCCCCAAAAAATTAGAAACAAGCAAAGAATGTAATAACCAAGGTTAATCCAAGGTCATGCTATTGAGTAAAAGGAACTGGAGATATGCATTTTTAAAGTTTTAAGGCAAAAACCTCTAAGAAAAAGAAAAGCACCGTTGAAAAGTTACTGTTCACTGTTGACTGAGTCTTTCAAGCTGACCTTGATGAATAAAAGGGCAGATACAAAAAGAAGGACGTCTGGTCAAAGATTGGTCCTTTTGATTGAGACTCTGAAATGGTAGTCAGAATCTACCAGCGGGGCGTCATCATAGGCAGTGGCCAATGAGATTCCCATCATCGTTGAGCTCCCCCTAAACCCATTGGTTTTAGTGTTAAAAGTTCTGAAATTAGATTTTGTAGCCACTGAGGTAGCCACTTCATAGCTAAGAAAGATTTATTGGCTTTTCCTAACCTAAGGTTTTACATTCGGACTGAGTCACATTTTTGAATTCGAAATCTTCAAGCAGAGAAAGGGTGGAAACGGTGGCCAAGTGTGGCTAATGAAATGGAATACCTTTTTTGCAAGGGTCCGCTGAAAATGTTTTATGCATGGCAAGTCCCTCTGAGCAAGATAAACCAGGTTTGTTCCTGGTTTACTTGCCAATCTTGAGTGATACCTTTCTGGGCATGCCTCAGCTTGTTGTCCTGGTCCTCTTGGGGTGGAAGAAATAACTAACCTCCCCTTTTCTCCAGCTAATAGGAACGTTCTTTCTAGTCCGTCCTGCAGCCCCGATCATCTCAGGATAGGCTTCCAGGCACTAGATCACTCTACTATCAGGGCTCCTTCAGGGACCATTCATTTGCTTTCAGTTGCTTCTCCCCTTGGAGTCGGTAGACGTTCTGTTTTTTGTGTCCTTGGAACAGGCACACAGGAGGTCAGGCCCCGACCCTTGAGAGCAGTTTCAGTTTCTGAGTTAGGAGCCAAAAGTCTTCTTTCTTACAGCAGGAGTTAAGAGACTGGACTATTTTCCTTGCAGCAGAGTCGGGAGTACTTGGATTCTTTGCTTCATGCGGGGCCTTCTTCTTTGGCTGTAGTTTTCCCTGGCACAAGAACGTTCTGAGGAGGTGGTGTTTAAGGCTTGCACTGTGCACTAGCCAGTGGCCCAATCCTATTTTGTTGCAGTTCCCCACCTTCATCTGTATCATTTCTTGTTGTTTTACTATAAAGTTACCCAGGAGCCCCTATTGCAATATGGCAGAACGCTTCGGCCACTGGGCTCGTCCATCTTCAGGTCCTTGGCCATTTCCCTTTTTAAATGAACTCTCCCCCACCTGTCATACTCCAAACTCGTACTCTCCCCAACTGTGATAGGAGCCTGGCTCTCCAGGAGGAACATGGAAACACATAGGAGGACTCCTACCTGGCATCTCTAAGTCAAAACAAGTAATGCCAATGGTTGCCCTTTACTTTGCCAACTGTTCCTGTCCATTCCCAATAGGTAAACCCTGATACATGGTCAGCAGTTGACATCTATCTGCTTTCCCTGGGTTCAGAGGCTATTCTGGTTATCTCTCACAGCCAAGGAAAAATGGGGTCAAGAAAAATTTACAAATCTGGACTGCTTATGCAGAAAAGGCAAATTTGCTACACATTAATTTAAGGACTGCGATTATTTAAAATACCTGTTGCTCAATTCATTACGACTCAATACCATTCCATTGCAATGTATTGTAATTTTAGATGATTGCTTTTGCATTTATTCCTTACTGCATATACTGTGCTCCATGATTAGAATTCCTGTCAATTTCCCCCTGCATACATAAAGGCCAGTGGCATAGCTAAGGGGGGCAGTTCGCCCCGGGCGGCCCTGTTTTAGGGGGCAGCGGAGGTGAGTAAGTCGTGCCTGTCGACTACCAAGAACCCCACGCCTCTGAGAAAAAGTTGTCCGTCAGTCACAAGACCCGCCTCCCCTTCCCCAGAATAAGTTACACATCGGCCTCCACCCCCCTGCTCTTACCTGCACCGGGCTTCAAACTTAGGGTCCGCCCCTGGTGGCAGTAGTTCTAGCTGATAATGGTTTTAATTGTTTATCACTTGAAGACTGAATCGCTCAACTTTTTCAATGACTTTTCTTTCCGCAGTTGAAAAGGTATCGTAGGCTTCAGTTCTCTATATGAATTTGTCAATAACCATGTTTGCTCTTCCTTTGCACTACATCAAGATGGTTTATTTACTTCAGCATAACATGCTCATTGCTATTTTTCTTCTTCATTGAATGTGTAATCTAGACCCTGATTTACTAAAT
Organism: Lissotriton vulgaris; assembly: GCF_964263255.1. Taxonomy (NCBI): domain Eukaryota; kingdom Metazoa; phylum Chordata; class Amphibia; order Caudata; family Salamandridae; genus Lissotriton; species Lissotriton vulgaris. Next base: position 741,666,601 of record NC_141695.1, on the reverse strand, counting down.
TGCATTCACAAATGATATGTGCAATTTGCACATTCACAAGTTTGCTAAGGGGTAGGTAGTTTGCAAAACCACCTATGTACTCATAGGTTCTATAGAAACTCTGACATTCTCAGGGGGTTAAGAAACAACCTGCCCAATTAATATTAATCAAGCAGGTCGCAGTTTATGACCCCTGTGAATGGCAGCATATGCAAGGGATAGCAGACCATTATTCAAATCGGAAAAATTATGAACGCAGTTCCAGTCAATTCATTTGAGATTTGCTGCTTGCGAACACCTCACTGGGTGCATGCACTGGTTCCATAGACCACTGATTGCTAGCCTCCAGGCTGCCCGTTAGACAGCATCCTATATCCTATTTGCAAATCGGTTACTTTCCACTCTGAGTTGTACATAACTTTTCAAAGATTTGTGATCGAAATTGAGATCACATACCATAGATCCGTACCGGTGCAAACAACATTGTGAAGTTCCCGCCACTTTTACGTCCTGACCTAAATGCGATTTGCAGAAACTCTGTAGTTTTCCAAATCACAGGGCTTAAAATACCAAAATAGTTTGAAACATCTGGCCCCTTTATTGCTTAATAGTCTGTTTCCACTGATATATTTAATGTAGTTAACCTAGCTAATGAACTAAAAAGTATTAATAAAGAGATCATTGCCCTTACCCAGATTTTTAAGGGATTTGGCCCAACTTGCTAGCTGATAGTATTTAAATTTGGAAACGGAACCACTTGTGATGTCATGAAGTTTCTGCCAAGGGATTATGTCCAGGCCTTCCAGCAGTTCGCCCCATCTTACTACACCGCTTGTTTGGATAGGAACCGCTAAAGAATCTTGAAGACAATTTGGTGTGCCTGGTGAGCTCCAAATAGGGGCATGTGTACTGTAGTAGTGTATATGTTGTGATGTTCTTATTTGATACCATCCTTTGCATGCTGCTAATAAGATCTTTAGTTTAACCTTCCTAAAGAATTTTGGGTCCCCAAATTTAAACAAAAAATGTCGGGCTTGGTCCTGAAAGCCTATAGTCAATGCTTTAAATAAAGGAGTGTAAGAGGTGGAGTCCCCTAGCAATTGTCTAAAGATTTTTAAGTGGAATGCCCTCTGGTATTGCAAAAGGTCCGGTGTGGCTACTCCCCCATCCTCCTTACTCTCACTGAGCTTACGCCAGGCTATCCGGGGTTTCTTTTTTGCCCATATAAAACTTGAAAACAGGCCTTGAATCTTAGCTATCCATTCTTTCTTGAATTCCAGGGGTATAGAATTAAAAATAAAAGTATATTTAGGAAGAATTGCTATTTTTAATAAATCCGACTTACCTAAAAAGGACAGGGGCAGTGAGTCCCATTTTTGAAGTTGGGACTTGACCTTAGATGTTGTTTTATCAAAATGTACTTTCACAATTGAATCTATGTTCTGCACTACTTCTATCCCCAAGTATCTAATACTTTATCAGGTCTGATCAGAAGTATAATGTGTGTTCTATTGCATGACTTCTGTCTTGGATTGATTAACTGCATATCCTGAGATCTCCCCAAAACTTTTTAGGGTATCCCAAATGGGATTTATTGATTCTTGCAAATGGCCCGTGAAAATCATTAAGTCATCCGCATATAGACCTAGTTTTTTTCCCAGCCATTATATTGAAAGGGACTAATGTCCTGACATTGCCTCAGTTTTATGGCTAACGGCTCGATATACATATCAAAAATCAACGGTGAAAGGGGACACCCCTGCCTGGTGCCCCTCCCAATTTTAATCTCTGGCGAAAGGGAGCTATTTACCAAAACATGTGCTACCGGGTTCTTATGAGGTGCTTTGATTACCCGTAAAAAACAACTACCTAAATTAAAGCGGGAAATAATTTCTTGAAGAAAAGCCCAATTAACGCAGTCAAATGCTTTGGCCGCATCACATGTCATTATTGTCAAAGGTAAAGCATTAGTAGTAGCCATGTCTATTGTTCCTAGGGGTTCATGTGTGAGATCGTGCAGGTGCCTTCCCTTAATGAAGCCTTTCTGATCCTCGTGTATCAGAAGTCCGATCCCCCTCTCCAACTGCTTAGTAATTAATTGCGTAAAGATTTTATAATCTGAATTTAGGAGAGAGATCAGCCTATATGATTCACAAAGTTTTGGATCCTAATTTGGTTTCAACAAGACAATTATAGTTGCTGCTCGCCATGACTCGGGCAAGTCTCTTCCCTTGATATAAATAGAATTAAACAGATCTGAGAGAATGGAAATTAGTTCTTGTTCTAGCACAGAATAAATTTCATTAGGAAGGGCGTCAGGGCCTGCGGCTTTCCCTTTCTTTGACTTACTGATAACTTTGTGGATCTCTTCTATTGTAAAAGGGGCTGATATCTCCTCCTTAAGCTGATCTGCAAGTTGTGGAAGATCTAAATCTTGTAAAAGGGCAGTTACTTGTTCATTACTCGGGGTCAAGGTTTCCGTATATAACTCTTGAAAAAAAGACGTGAATGCTTGTTTGATCCCTGATTCATCTGCAACAGGCAGGCCAGTGTCATGAGATATAACTTCTTTGATTATATTCCTTACAGAGTCAGCTCTTGTTTTTCAGGCTAAGAATTTACCGCAGCCTTCCCCGTATTTGTGATTCGTGAATTTACTCGCTTCCCATTTTTTCCTTAATTTAACCTCCAAATAATCCGCTAAATCATTTTTGGCCTTTGTTAGCTCTGTTTCATTGTTTATGTTCTGAACTAGGGCTAGTTTTCCCTGTGCTATACTAATCGCGTTTTCTAAGGCCCATATATCTGTCTTCTCTTTTTTGTTGAAAAACGCACTAATTCCTATCCTGCTTCCTCTAAAATGTGCTTTAAAAGTATCCCAGACCTTATCTAGAGGGGTTGAATTAAGGTTAAACGAAAAAAACTCAGAGACAGACTTCTTTAGGTTTTCTATTATTACACTGTCCAATAGCAGAGATCTGTTTCGTGACCATCTTTTCCCCTCTGGAATGCTATTTAGTTCTAGATGTAACATTACTGCTGAATGATCCGTTAGGTGTTCTGGTATGTGAAAAATTCTACTGATATGTTTACTGATTGGAGCTGATGTTAAAAAAATGTATTCTTGACCTATGACCATGTTTTTATTGTGAAAAGTGTGCAATAGTTCCAGACTTAACCCCTTTTATACACCAGATATCTATTAATCCTAAATCAGACATCATTTGCTTTACAACTGCCCTCATTTTTGGAACTGCCATCATTCGCCTCTTGAATGTAGAGTCTTGTGTTGAACTTAAAGGTATATTAAAATCCCCTCCGAGTATAATCGGTGCATTAAATTCAACTAAATTTAAAAATAAATTTTCTAGTGTTCCTGGATCGTCTAAGTTGGGACCATAATAGGCAGCACATACTGTCCGTATTCCCTGGAATTTTATCTTTGCGATTACCCATCTGCCAGATGAATCTACCCGTGTTTCCTCTAATATGCCATTTGAGGATTTCCTAATCAAAATTGCCACTCCCTTTACAGTAGCCGTTTGTGAGGTACATATGCAGTGATCCACCCATGGTTGGTACCTTATTATTTCTAGCCATTCTTCCTTAGTTAAATGGGATTCTTGAATGAATATTACATCTGCTCAGAAAATTTGAGATACTCTAGGATTTTTTGTCTTCTTAAGGAAACCCTCAGACGTTGACATTCCATGTCATAACCCTCAGGCAATTACTTCTTGATTGTAATGCCATAGTTTAAATTTAGATATAAGGCCATGTAAGGCCAAAACAAAAAACAGAATCTCCGACTTTAACTGTGCTTTTAAGTCAAAAAAGAAAATAAGGCTATAACAATTGAGGACACTTTTTTTAATTTTTTTTCCCCAATGCTCCCCCACCCTTTGTGAAAATTAAGGATTTGGTGTTATCCACACATTCTAATCTTTTACCTGTGACCCTCCCATGCCTCCCTGCCCTCCCTGGGGAACCCTCCCTTTCTTCTTGAGGTGTGACTACACCTCCATTTGGACTCTCTCTACCATAGGGCTGAATGAATGCTTTGCCTATTTTTTATGGTTGAGCCACCATAAACATCGGAGGTAAAGAAATAGCTGCATGGTACAGGATGTTAATCCAACCTCTGGAAGAACCTCAGCAGTGGTCCGATGAGATCTGGAGGAGAGAGCTGCCAAACTACGATCGGGAAACCCTATGGCAAGTATCTTTTGCGCTTCTATGGCAGAATGTTAAGGCTGCTTCGCTAAAGAAAAATCATTTATTTACTCTCCACAAAGCGTATTGAACCCCAAGAAGACTATTTAAGATGGGCTCTAAAAAGGCGATTTGTCTAAAATGTGGGGAAGCAGATGCGGACGACGTACACATGTTCTGGCGATGTCCATCAATACAAGGTTTTTAGAACAAAATAGGTGTAACCATTTCCAGCATTGTGGGGTTTGAAGTTAAGGTGAGTCTCTCTCAAGTAATTTTTGGCATTACTCCGAATGAGGAAGTCACAATTCAGATATCTAAGAACAACAAAATATTAATGTTTGTGCTTTTTCTATTGGCGCGTAGGGAATTATGTATCAAATGGATTTCCCCTGTTTCCCCACTAGAGTGTGAATGGATTCATTCAATACATAGATTTGCAAAATTAGATAGAGCGATAAGCGACATGAAGAAGATTTGGGATGAATGGAGCAACAGAGTTAATAACATAGGGGCATATTACCAACAACTAGCGATAATTATCGCTAGGTTGGCATAGCAGCAATAATTTTATCGCCGCGCAGCGACGATTTTTATCGCTTAGGAGCCTTGATATTATCAAGGTTTATCTCCTAAGCGATAAAAATCGTCCGAAATGCATGAATATCGCTGAAAAGTCAGCGATATTCATGCATTACCGAGCAAATGCTCTTAGCCATGTTATCCACCTCCCATTGGATAACATGGCTAAGAACTGCTCAGGGCAGGTGTTAGCTTTTGGAGATATTCGCGCTTAGCGCGAATATCTCCAAAAGTTGGTAATAGGAGATAGCGATGTTAGCGACTGTTTCCAGTCGCTAACATCTTGGCACGCCCACTTTTCATGTCATTAGTGATAAATATCACTGACATGCAAAGCGGGGCCCAAGATGGTCGCTATCTCCTACTAGCTGTCGCTAACTGGTGTTAGCAACAGCTAGGTAATAGGGAGATAATTTTATCTCCGCTTTCTTGGCTTTTAAAGCCAAAAAAGCGGAGATAAACCCCCTTGATAATATGACCCATAATTGCTTATAGATACCCATAAGAACAAGAGCAGGAGTTAGTTTACCTTAAAGTCCGGTCTGAGTCCCTTTCTCCTTTTTTTGGGGGGGGAGTCCTATGATTATGTTGGTAGCCGAACAGGCCAGGAAAAGCCCAACATGGGGTGGTCTGTAATATCCTGGGGCAGAGGTATCTGCAGGACCTGTAAGAGTGGAGAATATTGGAAGCGGAGCATGCAGAAATACGAGGCTTAAGGGGAAGGAGGCCCCGGTGTGTGAAGGTATCTCGCACCTCCTCTATAATCAGAGTGATGGGAGGTCTCTACCCTGGAGTGCCTGGGAATTGGCAATTAGCAACTCTGGCCAGCGCCGATTTCTTTGCATTGCTTTTACTCCCAATAAAAAACCTCCAAATTAAAAGGCTAAAAACAAATGAGGACACACAAAAAAAAAAAAAAAAAAAGTATTAATATAAATATAATTTAAAATGTGTCTCCTTCCTACATGATTGTGGTTTATGAAAACAAGTTCAGTTTTCCTTACATTTTTTTTCTGTTCACTATTAATGATGACCATTCTCTTGGTCTGTCATGTGCCCCTTATTTGTTTTGTTACTAAATAACTGTTAATGTTACTTATTGTTGTTTATGTCTTATGGTTTCTGTTCTTTGTGGTTTTGTTTTTTTCAAGAATGTTTTTATTAGCATTTTACATAACATGAACAAAGCAAAAACTAAATTTTAGGATCAAAAAAGAAGAAAAACTCCACTTCTTCACTCCTTCAGCCCCAGAGTAACCACATCCTGCCGACGCCTGCATACCATCCATCAAAAAATATACTTTTCGTAAGTGCAACTATATGTCAAAATTTCTTTATGCTTCTCTATGCCCATTCATTTTAATTTAAGGCGCGCTACTCCCATGTTATACCCTGAGGGGTTCCATAGATCTCAAATATGTAAGCAGAAGATCCTACCTTTTTGAAAAAGTTTGTCTTCATATATCAGTGCATATGTGATTTTCTCCATAGCCAGTACCTGACTTTAGAACCACATTGTACTGCATAGGGTTTCCCCAAAACGTGGTATCAATTGTTTAGAAACCATTTTGGCCCCAAAGAATCCTATGTGTGAAGTGTATGGTTGTTTCTCTGTCAACTTAACTGCATATCAGGAATAAGACTGCTCGGGGACTTAGGGGATTGGGTACCTAAGATAGTTTTATTAATATCGCTCAAACATTCTTTCCAAAATGTATATATAATTTAACAGCTCCACCATATGTGTAACTTTCTGCCCACATGTGTTCCGCAGCACCAACAATTTGGATTTGCTTTTGTATAATTATGTTTTAACCTTTCTCAGGTCATGTACCATTGGTAAATGTAAATGTAGGGGCATTTATAAAGCACAACTGTTCCTCCAAGGAGTGTCCTGGCGCTAGTACAGAAGTTAAACGATCGAGGGGAGCCTGGGGTCAATATCAGTTGTTGGAAAAGAGCCATGTTTTAATCTTTTTGGGGAACATAGCAGTTGCTTTAATTTGTCTTAAATGAGGGGGAGATTGTCCCATAGAGACGGACCCAGGAAGGAAAAGGATCTGCCCCGGTCCTTCCTTTGCAGATCCGGGGTATTCTGGCCAAACACAGAATTGCTGTATGCAGACTTCTGAGGGGAGTGTAGAACTCGATTCACGCTCTTAAGTACCCTGGTCCTGCCCATGCAGTGCTTTGTGGATAAGCAGTAGGATATTAAAGGTGATCCTCTTCCCAACAGGAAGCCAATGCAGGTCACTCAGAACTAGAGACACATGAGTTCTCTGAGGATATTTGCCTGGTTTCCCTCGAGTGAATGTCCCTACTATCTTTGGTTACATTTCTACAGATATCTACTCATTCTTAGTCAGATAATTCCTTACCCATGGTCGTCTCCCAGTTTACTTGAAATCTCCATTTGGGTGTGCATTTCGTTTCTCGTTGAATTTTGCATAGGCAGTGATCAGCCCTCTAGATCTGAAATGCGTTCCCACAAACTGACCCATTGCTGTTAATTCTCATGTGCTATCCTGCATTTTTGTTGGGTGTAGTGCCCAGTGTCAATGCTGTTAATATTGTAACCTTTTAATTCCTTTAATACTGAAATTGTATTTGCATTTTTCAAATGTCTTGATGTGGTATTTATTAAATAACTTGGAGAGGACTCTAAGGGGGAGATTTACTAATCTTTTGCGCCGTGTGTGCTTCACAAAAGGGATGTAAATAATTTTTTCTGTAATTTACTTTCCAGCGGTACACTTGTTTAGCACAGGAAATAGCGTAAAAGTAATGCGAAGCTGCGCATTGCATTGCTTTGCGTTACTTTGCGCCATGGGGGCGTACCAAGGGTGGTGCATGGACGTTCCCATGCAACCACCCAAGATTTCTCACGCTAAACCCAATTTACTAAAAACAGTAGAGGAGGTATAGCGTGAGAAAACTGCAACCTTTTCAACTAGGCACAAGAAGGAGAAATGCTTATATTTCTCCTTCCTTTTCCGACTTTGCAGTGGGAAAAGCTTTCCCTTGTGTCGTGCATAGTATTTTGTGCAGGAAGGGTACCCTTCTTGTACAACACCTATGCCAGACTCATGCACACACCCTAGTGCTACGGCGCTAAGGTGTGTGCATAGCACACAGCTGCTGTAATCAGCGCCGGCGCAAGGGAAAGGGTAGGAGATAGCCATATCTTGGAAGATATGGTGCTCTCCTGCTTCCTCGCTGTCAAGCTACGCAGCGCAGCCTCATGGGGGGCTGCGCTACGTTGCGCAACTATTTTGTAAATCTCCCACCAAATTCTTCCTCCTGTCAGTTCACAACCCTCTCATGTCATAGTCTGGTGAGAAGTCTATGTTATAATATAACGGGGTTTTCAGAGATGGGGGGGAGGTAAATCCATCTCTACTAGTCACCCTTTCACATATATCCAAGACAGTTCAAACCGGGATGGCAGTATTGACTTTCAAGTGTGTCTATTCTTTGAGAGCCTGGTAAGGTCCATTGAGGTTCTCTAATAACCATTCTGTCCACGTGCACCCATTTTTTGTATCTGTTTCCTTTACCAGCCAATCAACAATGCATCTTATGTGTGCAGCAGTATAGGATTGTAGAATGCTGGGTTTTGCTAGGTCTCCCTTCTCACTTGGTGCCATCACTAACTGCTTTCATTTGGGTAAGCAATTTGCTGTAGGGGAATTACATGACATTACAGCAAAATTATGTGAGATTACACTGAATTCTGAAATCAATCAATCAATCAATCAATCAGAGTACTTGTAAAGGGCGCTATTTACCCGTGAGGGTCTCAAGGCGCTATGGGGAGGGGGGGTGCTGCTACTGCTACTGCTCGAAGAGCCAGGTCTTGAGTAGTCTTCTGAAGGCGAGTAGGTATTGGGTCTGCCGTACGTGGGTAGGGAGGGTGTTCCAGGTCTTGGCGGCGAGGTAGGAGAAGGATCTGCCGCTGGAGGTCATTCGTTGGATGCGGGGGACAGCGGCGAGGGCGAGGCTGGCGGAGCGGAGCTGGCGGGTGGGGGTGTAGAAGATGAGTCTGCTGTTCAGGTTGGCTGGTCCGGCGTTGTGGAGTGCTTTGTGTGCATGGGTGAGGAGCTTGAAGGTGATCCTCTTGTCAACGGGGAGCCAGTGTAGGTCTCTCAGGTGCGGGGTGATGTGGCTGCAGCGGGGGATGTTGACGATCAGTCGGGCGGAGGCGTTTTGGATACATTGTATTCGTCGTAGGTGTTTGGCTGGGATTCCTGCGTAGAGTGCGTTGCCGTAGTCCAGTCTTGTGCTGACTAGGGTCTGTCTCACAGTTCTTCTTGTTTCGGTCGGGATCCACTTGTAGATCCTGCGGAGCATGCGGAGGGTGTTGTAACAGGAGGAGGAGACGGCGTTGACCTGCTTAGACATGGAGAGGGAGGAGTCGAGGATGAATCCTAGGTTGCGTGCATGGTCAGTGGGTGTTGGTGCTGTTCCCAGTGTGGTCGGCCGCCACGAGTCATCCCAGGCTGAGGGGGTAGGTCCGAGGATGAGGACCTCCGTCTTGTCCAAGTTCAGCTTCAGACGGCTGCTCCTCATCCAGTCGAGGATGGCCTTCATTCCCTCGTGGAGGTTGGTTACTCTCTGCTTCCAAGCTGAGTGGTCGCTCCCCTGCTGATGCTGCTCAGGTATCGTTTCTGCAGCGCTTAAGCCCTGACCTGGTCTGCATTCACAATCACTGCCTGCTGTACGCTGCTTGCTGGAACTGCCGCTTTGGCATTATAATTATAGTATTTACCGATTTGCCGATTTAAATTGCATTTGTGCTAGCGTGACTCACTGTGTGTTCACCTCGCCGCTTTTTGTCTTCAGCTTTCGTTTGCCCTAGCGCTCCTGCCGCCCTGACCCCCCCACCTCCATTTTGTTGTTGTTGTCGTCGTCCTTTGCCCGCCCCGCCTCCCAGCTGAAGCGCCCTCGCCCCTCCCCCTCCACCATCCATTTATGGTCAATGGTCCCACGCGCAGCGTCCACGCGCTACGGACACGCCGAAGGTGCGCCAAAGGTAAGCCCGTCTACGCCCGTCCGCGCCTGGACCGCGCCCAGCGCCAGACCCCCTGCCCCTCGCGCTCCCCAGCCCCCCCGCATTACCTACGATGCCGCCGCCCTCCTAGCCCTTAACCCCGGTCGCGCCCCCAACTGCATCCAAGCCGCTCCAGGACGCACCCATGGATCGTTCTCCTGCCTCTCCTGCAAATTCAGCGGCACCGTCAACGTCTCCGCTCCGACCACACCACAGATTCCCGACCCCAACCACCTAGAATGCATCCTTCTCAACACCCGCTCGGTCCACAGGCACGCCATTGACCTTTGGAACCTACTTGACACCATCTCTCCAGACGTCGCCTTCCTAACGGAAACATGGATGAACGCCTCCTCAGCCCCTGACATCGCCATCGCTATCCCTGACGACTATAAGATTACACGCAAAGACCGCACCGACCAAACAGGAGGAGGAATCGCTATCGTCCACAAGAAATCAATCCGCATCTCAACCAGCTCTGACGCCAACCTCGCCAACTCCGAACACCTCCACTTCCAGATCCACATCGACCCCAAAACCACACTCAGAGGCACCCTCCTCTACAGACCACCAGGTCCCCGCGCAAAATTCAGTGAAGACATCACGGACTTCATCACTCCACACGCACTCCCCTCCAAAGAATACATCCTCCTGGGAGACCTGAACTTCCACCTTGAGAAGATTAACGACCGCAACACCGCCACCCTCTTAGACAACCTCGCCAACCTCGGACTTAAACAACTGGTCACCTCCCCCACTCACATCGCAGGTCACACACTCGACCCCATCTTCACCTCTAGCAACCATGTCTCTTTCAACCACACTACGGAGCTCCTCTGGACTGACCACAGCTGCGTCCACTTCACCTACAACAAGCCGAAACCCATCATCCACCTCCAACCAACTCTACAAAGAAACTGGAACAAAACCACCACGGAACAGATCTCCTCATCGCTCCTTCAAACCTCCCCAGCCCTCTCCTCTAACGCCAACGAGGCCGCCTCCAACCTCACCCTTTGGTTATCCAACACCGCAGACACCTTAGCACCACTGAAAAAACGCCACCACAAAATCAAGAAGGCCTCATGGTTCAACGAGGACCTCAAGAAATCCAAGAAACTATGCCGCTCCCTTGAAAAGGCCTGGAAAAAAGACTCATCCACCAGCAACAAGGTCGCCTTCAAAAACGCCATCCGTACTCACCACCAACTGATCCGAAAAGCCAAAAAAACAACATTCAAGGATCGACTCGACAACAACGCCCACAACAGCAAGGAACTTTTCAACATCGTCAAGGAATTTTCCAACCCCTCGGCCAACTCCAACGACATCACCCCCTCTCAAACCCTCTGCGACTCCCTAGCCTCTTTTTTCCACAACAAGATTGCTGACATCCACAACAGCTTTGACAACCAACCCGGAAGCCAACCCACCCTACCATCAGCTGACTATCTTCCCCCCGTTAACACCCTTAACGCCTGGAACCCAATCACCACTGAGGACACCATCCGCCTGATGAACTCCATCCACTCTGGATCCCCCACAGACCCTTGCCCTCACCACATCTTCAACAAAGCAGACTCCGTCATAGCTCCGCACCTCCGAGACGTCATCAACTGCTCCTTCAACTCCGCTACCTTCCCAGAAGACTGGAAACACGCTGAACTCACCGCCCTCCTGAAAAAACCAACAGCTGACCCCACCGAACTCAAAAACTACCGCCCCATCTCACTCCTTCCATTCCCGGCCAAAGTCATCGAGAAAGCTGTCAACAACCAGCTCGCCGCCTTCCTCGAAGCCAACAAATCCCTCGACTCTTCACAATCTGGCTTCCGAGCAAAACACAGCACTGAGACCGCCCTCATTGCAGCAACTGACGACATCCGAACTCTACTGGATAATGGAGACACAGTCGCCCTCATCCTCCTCGACCTCTCTGCAGCCTTCGACACAGTCTGCCACAGCACCCTTTTACAACGCCTCAGAAACATCGGGATCCAAGGAAAGGCACTGGAATGGATCACCTCGTTCCTCTCCGGAAGAACCCAGAGAGTCCGTCTCCCACCATTCAAGTCCAAGGCCTCTGAAATCATCTGCGGCGTACCACAAGGATCCTCTCTTAGCCCCACCCTCTTCAACGTATACATGAGCCCCCTCGCGACCATCGCCCGCCAACACAACCTCAACATCATCTCTTACGCGGATGACACTCAACTGATCCTTTCTCTCACCAAGGACCCCAGCACCGCCAAAACTAACCTACACGAAGGAATGAAAGAAGTCGCCGAATGGATGAAACAAAGCCGTCTGAAACTGAATTCGGACAAAACAGAAGTCCTCATCTTAGGTAAATCCCCCTCTGCATGGGACGACTCCTGGTGGCCGGAAGCCCTCGGAAAAGCACCCATCCCGACAGACCACGCACGGAACCTTGGCGTCATCCTGGACTCTTCACTTTCAATGAACAGACAAGTCAGCGCCGTATCCTCATCCTGCTTCAACATCCTTCGCATGCTCAGAAAAACATTTCGCTGGATCCCCACCGAAACCAGGAAAACAGTCACCCATGCTCTGGTCACGAGCCGACTGGACTACGGAAACACCCTCTACGCAGGTACCACCACCAAACTCCAGAAGAAACTACAACGAATCCAAAACGCCTCAGCCAGACTCATACTAGACATCCCACGCAATGAACACATCTCTGGCCACCTTAAAGACCTCCACTGGCTACCCGTCAATAAGAGGATTACTTTCCGACTGCTCACCCACGCACACAAATCACTCTACGACATCGGACCAGATTGCCTCAACTCTCGACTGTCCTTCTACACCCCCTCCCGCCAACTTCGCTCTTCCAGCCAAGCACTCGCCACTGTCCCTCGCATCAACAAAACCACCATGGGAGGCAGATCCTTCTCATACCTGGCTGCCAAAACATGGAACTCACTCCCCGCCTACCTTCGCCTCACCCAGAATCACCTAGCGTTCAGAAAACAACTTAAAACGTGGATATTTGACAAATAATCCCCTCCCTAAGGATATCTTGCCCCCCTCCCCTCCCCAAGCGCCTTGAAACCCTCCGGGTATGTAGTGCGCTATATAAATTCTATGACTTGACTTGACTTGACTTGGTGAGAGAGAGGATGAGCTGGAGATGATGTTGAGGTTGTGATGGCGGGCCACTTGTGCGAGGGGGGTCATGTAGAGGTTGAACAGTGTCGGGCTGAGAGATGAGCCCTGTGGCACACCGCAGATGATGTCGGTGGCTTCGGATCGGAAGGGTGGGAGGCGGACGCTCTGGCTTCTGCCAGAGAGGAAGGACGTGGTCCAGTCAAGGGCCTTCTCTTGGATTCCGGCTTCTAGGAGGCGTGTCATTAGAGTGCGATGGCAGACCGTGTCGAAGGCGGCTGACAGGTCCAGAAGGATGAGGGCTGATATTTCGCCGTTGTCTAGTTGGCGCCTGATTTCGTGTGTGGCGGCGATGAGGGCTGTCTCGGTGCTGTGGTTTCGTCTGAATCCGGACTGGGAAGGGTCCAAGATGTTGTTGTCTTCCAGGTGGCGGGCCAATTGTATGCTGACGATTTTCTCAATGACCTTTGCCGGGAACGGTAGCAGAGAGATGGGCCGGAAGTTCTTGAGGTCCGCCTTGGGCTTCTTGAGGAGGGCGTTGATTTTGGCGTGCTTCCAGCTGCCCGGGAATGTTGCTGTTTCAAAGGAGATGTTGATGACCTTCCGTAGTTGGGGTGCGATGGCTGCGTCTGCTTTATTGAATACGTGGTGTGGGCACGGGTCTGTCGGAGATCCTGAGTGGATGGAGTTCATGACCTTGCGTGTCCTGTCGTCGTTGACGTTGGACCAGGAGGTCATGGCGGTTGGCGCTGGTAGTGTTCACTGGGGAGGTGGAGTCTGGCATAGTGGGGGTGGTCGTGGTGTTGAAGCTGTCGTGGATGTCAGCGATCTTGCGGTGGAAGAAGATGGCTAGTGAGTTGCACAGTTCTTGTGAGGGTGGGATGTCGTTGCCGTTGGTGCTGGGGTTGGAGAGTTCCTTTACGATGCTGAAGAGCTCCTTGCTGCCGTGTGCGTTGTTATCCAAGCGGTCTTTGAAGGAGGATCTCTTGGCTAATCTGATGAGGTGGTGATGTCTGCGGGTGGCGTCCTTGTGGGCTGCGTGGTTGTCCGGTGTGCGTTCGTGGAGCCATATCTTCTCCAGTTTCCGGCAAGCGTCTGGAGGTCTGGAGCTCGTCGGTGAACCAGGTGGCTCTCTTGCTGGTGTGGCTGTTGGAGGGTTTCTTGAGCAGGGCGAGGGTGTTGGCACAGTCGTCGATCCACTGTCTGAGGTTGCAGGCTGCGGCTTCTGGGTTGGTGGGGTCGGCGGGTGGGTTCTGGGCAGGGTGGTGATCAGCTGGTCTTCGGTGACTTTGCTCCAGCAGCTGCGAGGCAGATGTTGGGTGCGGTGGTGCGTGGTTGGTTTCTTGAAGGTGAAATTGATGCAGCGGTGGTCAGTCCAGTGGAGTTCGCTGGTGTGGTCAAAGGCGACGTGGGTGCCTGTGGAGAAGACGGGGTACAGCGTGCGGCCGGTGGCGTGGGTGGGTGCGGTGACGAGTTGTCTGAGGCCAAAGTTGGCGAGGTTGTCAATCAGGGTGGCGGAGTTGGCATCGTTGTTGTTTTTGAGGTGGAAGTTCAGGTCCCCGAGGAGGATGTAGTCCGTGGAGGCGAGTGCGTGGGTGCTGGCGAGGTCAGTGAGGGAGTCGCTGAACTGAGCCTGGGGTCCGGGGGTCTGTAGATAAGTGTTCCTCTGAGGGTAGTGTTGAAGTCCGTGTGGATCCAGAAGTGGAGGTGTTTGGCGGTGTTCAGGGTGTCGTCTGCGTGGGTGGTGACCTTGAGGGTGGACTTGTGGACGATGGCTATTCCTCCTCCGATTCCATTGGCGTGATCCCAGCGGGTGATCTTGTAGCCGTCCGAGATGGCTATGGTGATGTTGTGTGCCTAGGAGTCGTTCCACCAGGTCTCAGTCAGGAAGGCCACATCTGGGGTGGAGTTGTTGAGCAGATCCCAGAGCTCGACTGTGTGTTTGCGTGGGGAGCGGGTGTTGAGGAGTATGCAGCGGAGGTGGTTGGGTCCAGTCCTTGGAGGTTTGGTGGCTCTGTCGCAGGTGAAGCTGCAGGTGCGGCAGGAGAAGGGTCCGTGGGTCCATTTCGGGGCGGCCTGGAAGCAGGTGTGGTTTCGGCTGGAGGGTGCTGGCGTCGTAGTGTAGTCTGGTGTCGTGGCATTCGCAGGGTCTAGGAGTTCTGGCGCTGGGCGGTGTTCAGGCGCGGACAGGCGCAGACAGGCTTGCCTTAGGCACGCCACGCCCGCTGCGCGTGTCTGCTGCGCGGCTGTGCAGCCTCCGGCATATATGGGGAGGTGGGAGGGAGGAGCAGCTGGGAGGCGAAGCAGTGAGTCGGCAGGGGGCGGGCCGCAGGGGGCACAGCGGTGGGGAAACAGTGGTACAGACAGCAAAATGGGGCACAAGGGGGGAAACGAGTGGCACAGAGCAGAAAACGAGGCACGAAGAGGGGAAAACAGTGGTACAGAAGGCAAAATGAGGCACAAGGGGGGGAAATGAGTGGCACAGAGCAGAAAAGGAGGCACTAGAGGGGGAGACAGTGGCACAGAAGCAAAAGGACGTAGGACACTTACCAGCGGCAGTGGAAGTGGCAGCAGGAGAACACAGTTGGAGCTGCGTGGAGGGGGAGCGACCTACCAGGAGGTTCAGGGGTCGCTCACCTCACCGCGCAATGTCCGGCATATATGGGGAGGTGGGAGGGAGGAGCAGGTGGGAGGCCGGAGCAGCGATTGGGCAGTGGGCAGTCAGGGGGGCAGGGCTGTAGGGGGCACAACGGAGGGGGAAACGAGTGCATCAGAAGACAAGAGGGGCCCAAAAAAACGAGTGGAACACAGGGCAGAAGGGCACAAAAAGCGAGGTAAAAACGAGTGGCACAGAGGGCAGAAGGGCACAAAAAACGAGTGGAACAATGGGCAGAAAGGCACAAAAAACTAGGGAAAAACGGGTGGAACAGAGGGCAGAAAGGCACAAAAAACGAGTGAAAAACGGGTGGAACAGAGGGCAGAAAGGCACAAAAACGAGGGAAAAATGGGTGGAACAGGGGGCAGAAAGGCACAAAAAACGAAGGAAAAACGGGTGGAACTGAAGGCAGAAAGGCACAAAAAACAAAGGAAAAACGGATGGAACAGAGGGCAGAAAGGCACAAAAAACGAGGGAAAAACAGATGGAACAGAGGGCATAAAGACACAAAAAGCGAAGAAAAAACGGATAGAACAGAGGGCAGAAAACGAGGCACAAGAGGGGTAGACAGTGTAACAGAATGAAAAAAGGACAGAGGACACTTACCAGCGGCAGTGGCAGCGGCAGCAGGAGCACACAGTCTGAGCTGCGTGGAGGGGGAGCGACCTACCAGGAGGGTCAGGGGTCGCTCTATCAATGCATCCTCACATCCAAACTGGACTTGAGGGTGCCTTTTGCACTATGAAAATTGCACTAAATGCAGCATACCACGAACAGCAGCTGCCAGCAGACACTTGCAAAGTTTTTTGTTCCTATGCACCTACGGTAGGATTTTTGTGCCAAATTGAACCTAAGTGATCAAATGGGCATAATTGCATAATTTTCAGTAATAACTTGCCAAGAGTAACATGAAATTACCAATATTACTCGAATTACTATGGCTTAATTAATATATTGCCCAGGCCTAATTTTTGGAGATTAATCCCCCAAGCCAGGAAATACACAGTCGGCTCCAGGTCCTAAGGTCTTTGAGAATATTGGTCCATAATGTGTTCCTGTTCACAGGGTAGCACATGTTTAAATTTGCCCATGGACCATTTGAAAGGGCAGCTATCTTCAATTAACTATTCCATCTCTTAGAGGATTGCTTTTGGCAGTATCTCCAATTTTTGTATATTGATTTTACATTCCAAAACTGCCTCAAAGTGTCATAATTCTGTATATAAATTTGTCAAGGATGTTAAGGTATCTGTTAAAGTTAGCATGACAACATCAGCATAAGGGCAAATCTTGCATTCATCTCACTGATACAGAAACGTTTCTATCTATGTCAATCCCAATTTTATCATCCAGTGGTTCTGTCACTACGGTGAAAAGAAGGGGGTTTCACGGCATTGTTGCTAATCCCTTGTATACAAATCATACTGCATTTCATGCCATTAACTCACATATTTGCTGTGGGCTCATTTAATGCAGTCGTGGTTCTGCTTTTATGTACTGCTTTGAGTTCTGGTCAATGTACTCTTTTTGATGCTGGTAGATACTGTTATGCTCCTGTTTCTTTACACTGGCCCCTCGAATTCCAGCCAGGCAGTTCATCTTTATGGTTTTGTGAGAAAGTGGATTATTAGTTGGGGTAAATTGCAGTCCACCACAGGTAATGATGTCACTATTCTTGTTAGGTCAAGCAAAGGTTTTAGTAATTTAAATGTGAGCTCAACCCCTTTTGGCTATGGCACAGTGCAGAGATGCTTAACTTAATAAATGTGTACAGCATTTAGAAGCACAGAAACAGTTAAAAAGTTGACAACACATTACAATAAAAGATCCCACTCCAATTTCATAAAAATACATAACACTTCAATGAATAAAATGAAACCAAAATTACAAGAATTCAATTAGGGCAATAGAGGATATGAATATATAAACATTTAAATAAAAATAGCACCAAAACGGAAAGTGCCAACCATGGGCATTAGGCCAACGTAGACTGGAACAAAGCTAAGTTTTAAGGATGAACATGATGGAGCACAAGTTGGACACAAGGACCCCTTTGGTCCAAGTCACAAGGTTACCTTCACACTTCGTACATTTTCAAGAAGATAGAGTCCCTAGTGGAGCAAGGCTGCAGGGTGGATCCGAAGATGGGCTTGTCGATGACTGGCTGATGAGGGACGAGGTTTCTGTGAAGGTGTTTTTAAATGGAAAAGCTCTGATGAGGAAAAGGCCAGAGTTTGGTCAGAAATTCGGCAATGAAGATCAGATGCTACTTGGCATCAGGCACCACAAAGATTTCTACCTTCAGACTTAGACTTAGGGTGTAGCTGACATGTGTTCAGCACTGTCGGCTGCCTGTTAGCATCACACCAGCTGAATTGGACTTGCTGATGTGGAGAAGAATATAGCAGGAACTACCATGAAGCCAGGACCAACAGTGATGCACCCTTGTGGATCAGCTTGGCAGATTGATCCGTGTCCCCAGTCAGTTCTCCACTCAAAGAGTCTTGAAAAAGTTTTTAAGTCCCAGCTTTTAGGTTTGGGCAGGAGGAGTACCATCCAACGTCAAACAAAGATTCAAGAACGTTAGAAATAGGATTTGAGAGTCAGGACTCACTCAGTAGAAGCCACCAGCAGAGTCAAGGGCAGGTCCTGTTGAAAGTGGCCAGCTGCACTCTTTCAGGAAAGTCAGTTTCTTACAGATTCCGTGTCCCTGTACCTTAACAGGACGTCAGCCAGATGACCCTTGGAATCCACTTCTTTGTCCTGGGTACAAATGGAAGTAGGTTGAACCCTTAGGGTTCCCCTTTCAAGTCAATAGCAACTGCAGTAATTCTTCTGTTTTCCAGAGGTCAAGATGTTGCCCTGGGGTGCCACTTTTATCCCCGACACTAGCATGTGGGTGGGAGTGTCTCCTGATCCCTCATAGACAAAAAGGCAAGGTTTTCAGGGCAACGCTGCCCACTTCTACAGCTGTTCTTGTGCACCCAAGTGCAAACATTCCCACAATGCCCTGCTCAATCTCAAACCAAGATGCAGAACGGTTCTTCCCTTGTATAGAGCTCCTGCGGCCATTCTTTAGGTGTGGCCAGGGAAATGAGCATGCCCTACTTTGGGGTTAATCAAATCCAGTTCTGTGGGCTGCTTATCATACCCTGTGAATTGGTGCCTGGCTGGCTATAAAGACAAAAGAGTGGGCAGGCTCGGGTATTGGCTACATCTGCCTGTGAGAGGGTAGGTCTCTTTCAAGACAACTAAGTTTAAGTTTCTGGGCACAGTCCAGATGGAAATCTTGTCAGATGAATAGAACACCTCTCCGTCCCTGAGGCCTTTGTGATCTGCTCTGGAAACAAGTTCACACCTCATCAAGGAGCTTTTCAGCTCCCATGTGACAACTGGAAGTTCATGCCATTGGGCTTCCAGTGGTTTTTGACAGGCAAAAGGAAACTTTTTAAAAATACCTTTTGTAGAGTATTTAAGACAAATCCAACTTGATGAATTAGTTCAATTTGTAATAGATATTTTAAAAGTCCAATGAATAACCTTTTTAACGGGTTTCTAGACGAAGACCACATTAGGTATTTTTTAAGAACTTTATTTTAGAACATTTTGTTCCATGCCCTGGAGAGAAAAAACCCATGTACACATACATAAAATGTTATCATTGTGTGTGGCGCGTTATGGTCATAATGTCCCAACACTTTCCTACAGAAAGCTAACTCTGCTAAAGTGAATATAGCTTTTGGGTCTTTGGCACGACATGTTTTACACTAAACGTTTGAACGCCCTACTTATAAATATTGCACACCTTTCCTTATTGAGCACTAAGGCTTACCTAGGGGTGACTTATGAATGTTCAAAAAGAGGCTATAGACCTGTCAAAAGGGTTTATTTTGGCAGATCATATTCTCAGTTTAAACCTGTACAACAAGGTTACTGGTACTAGGCCTTCAGTCATATTTTGCACTGCCTCTCTAATGTGGCACAATGTCTGTGTGCTACAGTCCACTAGTGAAATTTAGCTTACAGTCCCAAAAGTACACTTTGTTCTAAATACTAGGTACGAGTGGACCGAACTTGCTGAGTTTCACTCTGTGGAATTCCACAGAGTTATGTAATAATTCAGTGAGATGGGCAGAAAGTATGCATGTGGTGCTGCCCAAGCTTCAATTTAGTGCTGGTAGCACAAACAGCACTGAAATATCTGGACGAACAGCACCATGGAGTGCGCAAGAGCACATGGTCATTTGAGTTGATTTTGCTGCCACTCGAGTATAAAATGTACTTGAGCTGCAGCAAATCACCTTGAGAAGCATCCCTCTGACTGTGACTGCATTTGTTAGAAATCCTCACCAGTAGAAGCCAAATCTCACTAGCGCCCAGCAGTTCACATGCGGCGATTGGCAGAACTTGGTCCGAACTTTGAATTACAAGAGTAATGCAAAGTCACCAAATTCTGTCATTTCCGCTCACAGAATGAAACGTTCCACCCACCCCTATTGCTCGGATTCTACACGTAAGTTGAAATTTAAGAATGATCAAAAAAAAATGTTTATTAGTATATGAATGTATGTCATAATTTCCATCACAAACCAAAGGATCATATTCAGTTGTATTGGGTTAATGATGTTTCATTCTTGTGGTGAAATATTCTTGTTTTGCCATTACGTTTTTAATATGTAGATTTAGAATTAGACGTATAATTTCAGTGTTAATCTATTATACAGTATTTTTCAATAATTTATGAGTACAGCTGAGTTTTTTAGGATGCATATTTTTATAGTGTATCTTGTTCAATATTTTTGTTTAAAAAAATGAAGTCTTGGACCCTGATTAAAAGTGCCACATGGTTCTGTTCCCGGCACTCGCGTTGGAGTTCCGACCACTGCACTCGCGGACCACTGTGGTGCTGCTGTGGTTGACCACCATCTGCCTGATTACAACTTACACCGTCATACCAGCGGTGGGTCACCACCTGTGGTAGGGTACTGCCATTCCCTTGTGCTGGCACATTTTAAGTTCCTCCCCTGCCAACCTTATCATGGCAGTGAGTCCGCCATGAAAAGTTTGGCAGTGGGAAAACAAAGGGGGCCCTACAGGGTGTAGTGTAGTTCCTATATTCCCAATAGGCTCTGCGCATTGGAATAATATAAACTATAGATTTGACATAGGACTGAGGTCAGTATGTCTCCATTGAGTATACTAAACTTAAATGTGTGTGTGCCAGCTAACTCAGAGGTCACTAGAAGTTTCTCAAATAAACAAGAAGGGATTAGTCTCTGACAACCGCATAAACATGACAACTTTGTTTTCCCTAGAACTAGAACAATATCTTCAGTGTCGTGGAAACAATAGATAACTATTTCACTCAGTCAATCACGCATGCTTTGTTTCTACAGAGTTGCATAAAAATAGAGAGACGGGCGTTTCAATAAAAGCAGTTTATTGAACAGTCTTATTTCTCATGCAAGAGATATGAACTGCTACAATCGTTATACAGAACGCAAAGTATAATGCGTACAGTGTGAACAGTAATATAAAATAATGCTGTAATAGCATTGTCTGTTGCTATGACATATATAAAAATACATACACAAATAACATAGGCTCAAATACTCAAATGGTGCTCTCTAAAATACGGCTACCCCAATGTACCTATCCTAGGTCTAGGGAAGAAGTAGGTGCTGTCTTTAGCATAGGTTTAGTTTTGCAAAGAAATGCCAAAGGTTTCTCTAGGTTCTAATCAGCTCCATACCTTCGAATGAGAGAGGTTGGTATCTCTTGCTCGTGACTCGATTTACCAATACCCTGCAAGGGGAGTCAGAAACACTGGAGCTGTATTTTGGGGAGGAGGATGAAAGTGTCTAGTCAGTGCCTCAGCTGGAAGTTGACTTCCTTCGGCACTTGCTGTAGCGAGCTGCGTCGTGCAAGTAGGTAGTCGAACTGCACCGAACCACACCGTTCTTTGCTATATCAAGTGAAGGTATATTTATACCTTGAAGGTGCTTAGGAATGCCAGTATTGAATAAAGAGTTGGGCATATGAACGTGATGAATGAACCCCTAAGGAATAGATGTTCATGCATAATAATGAGTTTCTTGGAGAAATCAATATCCAGGCTAGGGGAAGTCCCTTCAGCTTAAGCGTCTGGTTTTCCAAGAAATCGTTGTGATGTAGATGACCGGATGGAAGTAACCATGCCTGTATTTGGGTAGCATGGGCTATGCCTAAATAAGGACTGGATTTCTATGCCTATATAAGGGCAATGTGAATTGAACCGATATAAGGCATGAGTCGGGAAATTCATTGAGAATCTAAAATCGAACACAACATCCACTCCACTTTCTTATGTACAACGTTACTAAATTCTAAACATGTCGAAACATACCTAAAACTTATCTACACATGAAGTGTGAAACCCATCAAAAATACATAAAAAATGCGATGTGGGAAAAATGTGAGGTGGGAGTAGAAGGAGTGGCTCTGGCATGGATGAAGAGCTTTTTGACTGATCGTTATCAAGAAGTTAGGCTGGGCTCCCACAAATCCACCCTTAGGGAGCTCAACAAGGGAGTGCCGCAAGGCTCATGCTTGAGCCCTACACTCTTCAATGTGTATGTGGCCCCCCTAGCCAACTTAGCAAGATCTTTCGGCTTCACCCCTGTGTCGTATGCCGACGACACCCAACTCCTTTTTCCCTTTAAAAATCTTACACCTGCAATAAAAAGATCTTTTGCAGATGGCATGAGAGCCATTGCAGAGTGGATGTCATCTAACTGCCTGCAGTGTAATGTAGGGAAGACGGAGGTCATGTGTTTTGGACAAGCAGCGACACACTGGGCATCCGATTGGTGGCCATTAGAGCTGGGCCCTGTCCCTACTCCCAAGAGTACAGTCAGGAACCTGGGAGTACTTTTCGATCAGCAGCTCACTTTCAAGGGCCACGTTAACCAAGTTGCTGGAAACTGCTTCCGGGCCATTGGTATGTTAAGACGTGTCTTCCCTTACATTCCGGACCATCACAGAAAGACGCTTGTACAGGCTCTTGTTATCAGCAGGGTTGATTACTGCAACGGTTTGCTCCTCGGAGCAAACGAAGAACAACTCAATAAACTGCAGGTAATCCAAAATACAGCTGCAAGGATTATCCTGAACGCCCCCCCAAGGACGCCCTCACACCCCCTGCTGATGAGACTCCACTGGCTTCCAGTGAGGAAACGAGTCCAGTTTAAAACACTGTGCACTATCCATAAGAGTATGACAGGGGAGAGTCCAAAATACATGACCACGATTTTTCAGCCCTACGTTCCTGGACGCCTTTTGCGCTCCAGTCATCAGCAGCTGCCGCAAGTACCCAGAGTAAAAAAGACCAGACAAGGTGGCCGTGCATTAGCTTATGCCGGACCAATACTCTGGAACTCTCTGCCCCCGGAATTAAGATCTCTCTCCAGCCACCTGACCTTCCGGAAAATTTTAAAAACCTACCTGTTCCCCACAAATAATGCCCTGTAGTTTCCTTTTAGATGGGACACACAATTTATTCAGAACTCTCCCTGTTGCAGCAATAGCGCGGAGATACCCCTTCGGGGGTCTAGTCTGGCGCTTTACAAGAATATAAATAAATAAATAAATAAATTAGAACTGGTTGTACACATAAAGATGCATAGGTGCTGTACGCATTAAAGCAATGTTTGATTCCAAGCATATATTTACATTTGAATTCTAAATAAATGAAGCACGAAAATATACATTTATGAAATGTCTCGTAAATACAGAAGAAAAAAGGCCGAAACCATTTCATGTCAGATTACATACACTGTTCGTTTGTGGACAAGGTCATTAATTGTCTCTTGGAGTATTCAGAGAATTCTCGTTCTCCATGAATAGTTTTACTATAAGCAGATTACTTGTGCCAAAAAATATAAAATACAAATTTGGAGAAAAAACTTAATCATAGGGAAAAGTTCTTTGTTTTAAAAAATGAAGCTCAAATTCAAAGTCTCTCAGAACACTCTGTGCCAAATTCAAAAGTCAGTGTTTGCGCTTGGAGAAAACATGAAATCTTCTATGTCTGTAAAAAAATTGTCTATCATTGTAGGTGACAGTTGGATTACCTTGTTTAAAAGACAAACCGCACATAGATGTGAAGCATCGCTTTCAGCATTGGTCGCATCAGAAATGTTCGTATCGGATGTTACCTGTGTGCCTGAAGTTTCCTCTCGTACCTCAGCATCAGCATTTTGCATCTGTGAGATCTCAATGAATGCCGTCATCTGAATTGGGGACAGCACTGCACATGGGCCGGTTCCAGTTCAAGTAAAGTATCAACATCCATTGGCATGACTGATGGGAGTGTTAGAAAGATGTCTAGCACGCATTCTTCTCCGCATAGCAGGCAGCGTAGAACAGGTAAGATGCAATCTTGTCAGATTGGTCTAAATGACAGAAACCATGTGGTATTTAATTCTCATAGACAAGCTAATCCCAAATTTTGGACGATGCCCTCACGACACTTCATCTCCAATAGAGCTCTCTCTATGGTGCTTGGAGTGACGCTGGTGATTTGGCTTGCCATATCACAGCAGTAGGAGCAAAAACAGTATCCCTGCAACGAGTCCCAAAAGAAGAGGCAGTTTGCCAAACACGAAGTGCACGAAGTTTGGAAATATTCAGAGGACTACTTGAAAAGGTGCTAACACATACGTTCTTAAATAGATGTACAATACGGCTGGCATCAGACATGTTTAAGATACGACTTAACATTTCAGTGAAATGTATAGGGCAGTTTGTAGCTAAAAGGGCATGTATCTCGGCAGAAGTCCTTGTGACTTGCAGATCATATGTCTCTTTCGGCTGAGGTCAGTGGCACAGTTTTTTGCAAAACAATGGCTTTCATTCTGCTTAGAGTATCAATTTGTATAGAAGAGATGTTCAGTGAAGGCCATAATGGCAATTCCCTGTCTAAGTTGGTGTGAGGAAACAATACGTGCATACTGCAAGTGACCCTGGCTGACACAGTTACTAGATATGGTATGCCTGGCAACATGCCACAGCAGCCGTGATCATTCAACATGAGGTAACTCCCATTTGAAAGTTGTCCAAATATTGGATCAATCACTGCAGCTGGTGAACGTTGCAGGTGACAGGATATGTTGTTAGAGGAACCATCGCAGGCCCCGTGTAAATTAATACCCTGACAAAGGAGAGAACCGTTTAGTGCATTTTCACAGTTTTTACCGCTAAGAAACACTTCACATCCCCCACTCCTACATCTGTGTGTGTATGGTAATTCCCAGGATGTCTTGATGTATTCCTTACCCTTCCTTTCATATGTGTCTGCTGGTATGTGTTTTAGGCAATACTGAAAATGGAAAATTGTAACAGGCAGAGTGATTGTTCCATGTATAATCCATTCAGTAGCTGGTTTCTCAGCTACCGTAAATGGCAATCTTTCCAGTTGTTCAATGCTCAGCACCGTATAATCTGCTCCTCTTTGTGCCAATTTGATCTGTTTATCAGTGAGATGGAATTCTGAAAACAGTGACGTAGTATTGATTGAACGCCAAGGCACATAGCCTGAATGAAGGTTTTGCAACGTCCAGCCTAATAGCATGATAGAACATAATTGCGACTGACCATGTTGCAACATGACCAACTCCTGTTCCATGATGTCTATGTCAGGAGACACTATGCTGTCCAATGAATATATCCTGGACAACAGAGTTGTTAACCCATTGTCAACCACAGAGAGAGTTTTCTCTAAATTAATACAATCAATTTCTCGTATTCTTTCTGCAGTCTCTGCTTGCGTAATCTTCCATGCTTCATTATAAGCAGCATAGATACCGGCACATATAAAATGTTTTTGATGCAGTTTTCTTGGTCCTAGCAAAAATTCTTTAAGATCAGCGCCATCTTTAAGTAAAGATAAGTGTTGCATTACATCCCTAAGTGTAGATCTTTGTAACCAATCAAGGCAGAGTTTCCCTACACTGTATGTTGTTACTATTCCAGGATGCTGTCTTTGAACATATATTGGGTCTGGCCTAGTGAATGTGAAACCCTGTGTTTTGTTCAGGAATTTATCTAGACAGTTGTTTGTATCTGTGGGACAGATCAACCATTTTTTCTAATCTGGATCTGTTCTGTTGTGAAGCAAAATAGTATGTACGTCGACCTCCACCTCTGAAGTATCTTCGCTATCAGGTGTAGGTGTAGGTATGGACGGTTTGTTCATTTCTTTAATCTTGGCTAACCCAAAGCAAGACGTCTGTTAGACAGTGTCATTCAAAAACATAATTTGCTCAGGTATTATGCAGGCTGTGAATAGAGCTTCTAACCCATGCACTTCATACCCCAGAAAGTTTTTGTCTCAATGTTGTCTTTCCAAAATTTGAAAACTAGTCCACACAGTTGGGCATAAAAGGCTGCAGAATAAATCGGTTTTGTGTTTGTTAACATAGTTCAGGTCCTGTTTTGTTTACATTTCTAAAGTAAAATGATTCTAGATTAGATGAATTGTACCCTGAAAAGTATGAAAACTTATTGGCAAAAGTTTTTGAGCTACCCTTTGATGGCGTTGGACAATGTTCCCATTGGTTATGCATATATAGATTTCTAGGCATTGTTGATTTGTGCAAGAACTGATGACCATAGTGATTATAACAATACATTTGTTCATAGTCTGAAGAACCTTCTAAATATTCATGATTAGTGAACACTGCAGACATTTCTAGGTCTGACATCATGTTATTAACAGTCTCGAAGTCCCAATCATCAGAAAAGGTACTAGATGAAACAAAGTCACTTAATGAAATCTTGAACTGGTGTGAAATCTTCAACACCTCTGAAGGGCCAAAAATGTAATATTCTGTTTTGTCCCAGGCTATATTATCCGGTACAGGAACGGCTGTGATGTTCACCGCTGACAAGTCTCTTTGTTCACGATGAGATGATTTGTGTGGTTTGAGGAGTAAGTTGATGTTCTTACTTGCTGTGTCCATTTTGACTAATCTTCCATTTTTCATTGATAAACACATTTTTATTGATTTTAACAAAATACCAGCAAATCATCAAGATGCCATGATAACTTAAGGATGCATGTAACGGTCTGGACAATCCAAGGTTAATTACATACAGAATCAAAAGGAAAATTTCGAAGCATCCCCTACAAAACTAAGCCAGCCCCCCCAACCACTTCCCCAAAACCCTACGGTACTTCTTGGGGCAGCCACACGCTCCATACATTGTTCCCTCCTGCGTGGTGCACCAGTCAACCCCGGCCTGCCATTTCCCCACAGTGGGAGGGTCAGGACTTTTCCAGACAGAAGTTATGTCCCTCTTCCCCACCAACATTGCTATAGTGTAAAATAATTTTCTATTCCTGGACCCATCCAACCCGTCCGTGATACCCAAAATCGCATGCTTTGGGTCGTGAGGGATCTCCCACCCCAGTACCTCAGTAAGCTCCTCCTCAATGTCTCCCCAGAACCGCGCCAAGCATGGGTGTTAGACCTGTCACCATTGGCATGGTTCTCCCTTCCATTTTGGAATACATGAGGCAACAGCATAAATGGAAGGGAGACCCACGCCAAAGGTACCAGGTCTAACCCGTGTCCCCTCCAGCTGAAAAGTGGGGAGAACTGCCCTAACTCCTGGGAGTTCTCTTCACTAAGGCGGAAAAATCTGGACAGACCTTCAGCGTTGGCGTGTTCTATACCAGGGTGGTGTTCCACCGTAAAGTCCATACCCTGTAAGGAAATAGACTACCTCAACAGTTTTGGATTCTCCCCCCTCATTTGCATCAACCATTTGAGGGGCCTGTGGTCTGTCTGAACCCGAAAGTGAGTCCCAAACAGGTATGGTCTCAACTTCTTCAGTGCCCACACCACAGCAAATGCCTCATGCTCAATAGCACTCTACCTCTGTTCCCGCGGAAGTAACCTCCTACTAATGAAGGCTACAGGTTGATCTAGGCCCTCCTCATACATCTGAGTCAGAACAGCTCTCACACCATGCTCTGAAGCATCTGTTTGAACAATAACTCTCTTGAGAAGTTGGGTGTCAGGAGCACGGGCGCTGTGCACATGGACACAGAGAGAGGTTAACACCATCCACTGACCCATCTTGCTCTGAGGCTGACAGGAGGTCAGGAAGAGGCTCAGTCTCCTCCTCCATCCCAGCATCTGTTGCCAAGAGCATGCCCACTTCAGACCTCTCTAAGTGGGGCTTAAGGCGGTTGACATGTAGGACCCTCAAGGGGTTCCTAGGAGACCGCAAGTCCATCAAGTAGGTAACTGGACTCTTGCGCTCCACAACCTCAAAAGGTCCGGTCCACTTATCTTGGAGCGCACAGGGCTCCACTGGAGCTATGACCGACACCTTTGGTCCAGGTTGAAGTTCTACCAGAGTGGCATTCTAGTCATACCATCGTTTCATCTCCTCCTGGCTGGCTTCCAGATTCACCTCAGCGAGTTGCCTGAAATGCTAGTCTGGTTCCTGAAGGACAGCATGTAGCTATATACACCCTGGGGAGGTTTCCTGGGAGATTTCTCCAAGCCTTCTTTGACCAGACTCAGAGGTCCTCTGACCGGAAGTCCATAGAGAAGCTCAAAGAGACTGAACGCTAGAGATATCTGTGGCACCTCCCGGAATGCAAAGAGTAGGCACGGTAAGAGGACGTCCCACTTATGCCTCATGGGTTCCTCATGACCCATTATCATGGCCTTTAGGGTCCGGTTGAACCTTTCAACCAACCCGTTTCCTTGGGGGTGGTAAGGAGTGGTGAACTTGTAAGTTACACCACACTCCTGCCACAGGGACTTAATATACTTGGAAATGAAGTTGGTCCCCCGGTCAGACACTACCTCTCGAGGGAATCTCACTCAGGAGAAAACTCCCATCAGTGGTCGTCCCCCACGGGGGCCGTCACTGTCCTCTGAGGTATGGCTTCCGGGTACCGGGTGGCAGGGTCCACCAAGACTAGGATGAACCTGTTGCCCATGGCTGTCTTGGGGTCCAGTGACCCCACAATGTCAATCCCCACCCGTTCAAAGGGGGTACTGACCACAGGGAATGGCTGGAGATGAGGCTTGTGCTTCCTCCCACCCTTTCTACTTGCCTATCAAGTCTGACAGGTCCTGCAATGAGTGTCTGAACTCTTGCGCATTTGGGACTAATGAAAGTGGGTAACAAGCCTCTCAAAGGTCTTGTTCTGCCCCAAATGTCCTGCTAACAGCACATCAAGAGCCAGCCCCAGTAGGAAGGCTCTGAACTTCCTGGGTACCACCAGCACACAGGCTGATCCAGGTTCAGCAACCTTAGGCTCACTATACAGGAGACCATTCTCCCAGTAAATCAAGTGTGATCCTGAATGATCACCTACTGCTGGCTGGCTTGCAGCCTGTTACCGCAAGCCTTCAAGAGAAGGGCAATCTTTCTGCTCCCTGCAGAATTCTTCCCTAGATGGGCCTCCTTCTTGCTGCTAATGGGTCAGCTCAGGCAGGTCCCCCAGTTCAGTTACTTGCTCCCCGATAGGCTCCAGGTCATCCCCCTCAGGGTCTACCTCCTCCTGGGTCATGGGAACTTCGAGGGCCTGTTTCCCGTGCACCCGCCACTTCCCTCTAAGGCAGGTTACTAGGCCTCACTCTCAGGCTCCAGGTCCTCTTGAGAACCCCTACTGGCTGACATTGACCAGGTGGTCATGCACGCCCAGTCAGGCAGTCCAACCATCTTCAAATGAGTAGACTTCTCCTCCCTTTCCCAAGGGGAGCTCCCCAAATCGTTCCCCAACAGTCAACAGGCATGGCGGGCCTCACAGCTACCTGAAGAGTACCAGAGACCCCCCCCTCACTCAAAGGGAACCTGAGCCATTAGACCAAGGCACTTTGTGTTGTCGGTGGCAACAACTCGGCAAAATGCATGAGGGACAATCTGCTCTTGAGACACCAGGTGACACCTGACAGCTGTCCCACTGGCTCCTGTATCTCTAAGAGCCTCCACCCTTTGGCCATTGATGGTCACCCACTGCCCTTATTTCTTAGTGTTCTTGGGCAGCTGAGCTTCTGAGACCATTTCACAAGGGTCATCTATGCGGGACCCCACCCACCTTGGACATCAACCTCCTCCCCCAAGGCTACACTAGCCATCTGCTGGGGCGGAGCACCAGTGGGTGCTAGTTTACCAAACAGGCGGCACCTGGTATCATTTGCCTTATGACCCAGGTCGCCAATCTTGTAACATTTAAGGGGCCCCTGGTGAACAGGATTACTTGTCGTGGCCCCTTGCTTCTTCTCAGGGGAGGCTGGGAACCTTTCCCTTGGTTCCCCTGCGGACTACTTTGGGGCCCTTTACGGAACTCCTTTTGTTTACCATTGTCCCCCCACTCTTCTGCTGGGGACCATGCCCACCTTTGGCTGAGTCTCCTATGTAACCCTTGTGGACCCGGGTACTCACCCAGCGATCCGCCTCCTCAGCAAGCTTCCTAGCGTTAGTCAGCTTGCTATATATCAGATGCTGGCGCAGCTCTGGAAAACAATTATAAGACAAGTGCTCCCATGCAATCAAATCAAAGAGACCTTGAAAATCATTAACCTAGCTGCCCTTCACCCAACCATCCAATGCTCTGCAAAAGAAAGATACATATTCAACACAGGTACTGTTTTCTAACTTTTTGATTTTCCTGAACCTCTCTCTATAGAGTTCAGGGGTCAAACCATATCTAGACCTCAATGCATCTTTCATGTGCTGTATGAATCGTGGACTTCAGAAGGCAAGTCTAACAGTGTGCCTTCCACAATGCTGGCTCCGCCTCCTGTGGGGCATCTGATGTGCCTGCCCTGCACCGTGAAAGGAAAGAAGAAGTCTGGTAAACAGAGAGCTTCAGAACTGGTTTGGACTGGGCAAAGGCCCCTCTCCTGAGGTTCCGTGACAATCGTGAGTGGTGTTTTCGACTCGCACGAATATGGTCGAGTCTGGTATCTATGAACCGCAAATGATGAGTTTAGTGGGTGTACGCGTTGTCGCTGTACTAGTCTGAACCGTTCTTTTGTGGGTTTCTTCATCTGAACCCACGGGTTCCATTTTAGATACGGCATCCATTTTGTTTCTTGCCCTCAAGTAGCCAGCGAACGGACGCTGTCCGCTTCGCGACCCTGGGATTCCCAAACTCTTGCGGAAGACACGTGTTCCTTTGAGGATGTCTTTATGACGAGGGGGATGATACTGTAAGGCAGATGGCCCCGCTCGAGGCTCATCTTGCCGTGCTGGTCTATTGTCTCAGTTGTGCATTTCATTAGGCACGTCCTTTTGATCCCTGCAATCGTGTTTCCTGATACCACCCCTTTTACACTTTCTTCGATCTGTTCGCTATCCTCGTCTTCCCCTGCACCTGTTTTCTGTCTCTTCCTTGATTCGTTTACAGCCGAACGGAATGCACTAATGGTGGGAAGATGTACTTTTACAGTTGGGAACTGCCAAATGCTACTGTAATCATGTCCCGGGCCCTGAATACATGAAAGCGACCCCCTATGATATTTATTGTGGGAACCGGGTTGTAAACCTTTGTCTGTTATGTTATCCTATGATAGGAAACTGTATAAAAGGAGCGATCCACAGATACAATTTGAAGCAGTCTCCGTGAACTTACATGCTATGTACTTCTCGTGACTTCTGTGTTCCCTGCAGTAAATAAACCTCGAATCTTTGACGCCGAAGGAAGTGTCCCGTGTCTCTGTCATTTGTACGCCGGAACAGGTAACCCACGAAGGTTTCAGGTGTTATCCCTGGCACCGCTGGGTCTTAGAATAACCCAGTCCTTCAGTTGGCGCCCAACGTGGAGCTGCATCAGTGGTACCGGTCCAAAGCCCGACGATCGTGAGGAACTTCGTGTGAAATCTCCGAGGGAAGGTGCACCCCACTTCATCAATCCTGTTGTCGAAACAAGTGGCCCGACGACTTTTCCCGCGAAGATTCCCGCCTCCTGACAGCTGCGACGGACTGCTGCCCTGACTGTAGACCTGTTTTGGCACCTGGCGTAGACCTTGGTACAGCGAGACGATTGACGGGCCTTCCTGGTGACGCCATCGGTCTTTGAGTTAAGTATTTGTGGGTCGCTCCCAGAGTCCTTTGTTGTTGCGAGTGCTTAGTTGTTGCATGGTTCCATTGCATTTGTGGTTCTTGGTATTTTGTTCTTAGTTGTATTATTTGACGTCTGCAGTCGCCAAAAACCGAGGGTTTTTGCTCTTTTGCAGGGATATTGTACTCCTACAACCCTTGACGTTTGTGAAACTCGGTTAGTGTGCACGATGCCTGGCCGTAGTACTTTGTTTAGTTGCTTTAAAGGTTGTGGTACGGATTCCCGGCTGGAGGACTCATGTCCGATACCTCCGGTTGGAACTCCAACTTACGAGTTATACAGTCGACATGGTTTGGGTCCGATTACGTTCAATGAGTGTTGGGTTCGTTATACCAAAAAAGACGGTGTCCTTAGTTGGCCACCCCATGGTAGTTTTGAGGCCCCGATTTTAGATAATCTTGAAGCGAAATTATTCCAGAGAAAAGCAAGGCCGGCCATGTTTTATTCCTTTTGGTTGTGGCGTAAAGAAGCCAAGCAGAGAGAAATC
The DNA here is from genome assembly GCF_964263255.1 of Lissotriton vulgaris. Lineage (NCBI taxonomy): Eukaryota > Metazoa > Chordata > Amphibia > Caudata > Salamandridae > Lissotriton > Lissotriton vulgaris. The sequence continues at coordinate 741,634,371 of NC_141695.1, read as the reverse complement.
AAGCAGCTTAAACGTAATAAGAGAGAAGGTATTGTTACAACGATGAGAAATGCAGAGCAATTTCAGCGAGATAAGGAGGAGAAGGAAAAGGAAGTTTTTGATAGATTGCAGCGCATGACTGTGGATAAGTGTTACCCCGCTTTACCGACAGGTACGGATAAGAAGGTAGAGGAAGCAGTAGAGGACCCTTTGTTGTCCTATCTCTTGAAGTCACCACCTCCGTATGCACAGGGTACCGCAGTTCCTGTGGTTCCCCCTGTCCCTGCTCCTCAACCTGCTCCTATTCCTGTTCCCCATCCTGTCCCTGCTCCCTTACCTGCTCCTGCCCCTACTGCTCCCCCGCTTGTGCTTCCTCATACTCCTGTTCCCGCTACTTCTACTGTTTTGGTTACTCCTGCTGTCCCTTCTGTCACTGACACTTCTCTTGTTACCCCGTTGAGTTACTCTTCTACCCCATCTGCTCGACGTTGTGTCCCTTCTGTTGCTGCTAACTTCTTCACTTCTCTTGGACCGATTCTTGAGTCCGCTGGTTCTGATGCTCCCCAAAGATGAAGTCAGCTTCCTGGTGGTAGGGAACGTGATTCGCTATATAATATGGCGATGAGTTGGATTAGATACCCCCTTAGGAATCCTCCGCGTGTGGTGCTTGATACGTTCTCTCAATTCAACGAACCGACACAGAGGTTCGTGTTTGAGGAAATGTGCAAGCTTTTACGTGATCAAATATCAGCCGATGCGACTGATGATGTATTGGCTGCTCTAACTAATCTTCAGCTTCAGTTTGCAAGCGGAATAATGGTGGGTAGCAATGTTCGGCGTGCTGTCGAGCAGTTGCTATCTTTTCGTCCTTCCATAATGCCTCGAGCATTGTTTTTAGAAGACATTGAGGAACCGCCAGCAGCGCCTGGTCAGTATCCCATGCGCGAAGTTCCACCGGTGTGGATGCCTGGCGATCCTAATGCTAATCCCATTATTCCGCCATATTTTCAGAGAGTGTGGATACATTTTCCGTGGAAGCGATCGGAAGTGAAGCAATCTTTGCCTGACCCTCACAAAAATCCTGCGGGGTACTATAAAGAATTGTCGCAGCTAGTGGATGCGACGGTGATGAATCTTGCTGACATTGATATGTTGTTTGGCAATGTCGTACCGCAACCGGTATGGGCAAAGATTCGTCAGCAAGATCATGCAGCAGAATTAGGTGGTGACTGGGCCGCACTTCTTGCTGCGGATGCCTTGCAAGTCGGTGGGGCTAAGCCCGAACAACTGATTTCTAATCTCCCTCAGAGAATAATAACTCTTATGAAAACGCTTATGCCAGCTATGAAGGTGAATTGGGACAAACTGTCCGCTTGCAAGCAAAAAAAGGATGAGAGTGTCTCTGATTTCTTTACAAGATTTGAGGAGGCATTTATTGATCATAGTGGTCAAGATATGGGTACCGAGATAGGTCAGAGATTGTTCGTGGACAAATTTGTGTCGAATTTGTTGCCGGACCTAAGCAACAAGTTGAGAAATTCAGAGAGTGCGTGGGCCATTTCTACTTCGGCTCAGATATTGGCTACGGCCCAATATTATGAGAATAGAGAGAAAGAGGAAAGTGATTGTGCCGATAAAAAGACGAAAGAACTCAAAACGAAAGTGTTGTTGCAACAAGCGTATCCTCCACGTTCGAATCAGAATGACTCGCAACAGCGGAATCGATCGCAGTCTCAGTCGAATAGGCCGCAATCACGCAATGACTCCTCTTCGCAGAGATCTACGTTGGGGTACAATCAGTGTGCCTATTGTAGGGGAGAGGGTCATTTGAAATTCGATTGTCCAGTTTTGCGTGATCGAAACAGTGGTAATTCATCTAGAGGAGGTCGTAGTGATCCTCAACAGGCCACTCGTGGTAGAGGCCGCGGTGCTCAAAATGATCGTTCAACCAATTCTTCTGATTCTAATAATTGTTTTGATCAGCGTGGATCATCGCAAGGAAGATCTGCGCAGTATAATGTGGACGATTATTACGTCGATCAGGGCACTGATGACGGTAATTACTAGGACAGCTATAGACAAGGAGAGGGAGTAGTATCAGTTCCGGTTGATCAGAGAGGGCCTTACGTCGCAGTTGCCACCTCGGGCGTAGTTGAGCCTTTTCTGTTGGACACTGGTGCAGCGAAAAGTTCCATCATGCACTCGAAACTCCCTGGCGCACCTTTGTCTGGCTTAACAAATGTTTCCGTTGGATTCTCTGGCGCCCCTGTTAGCAATCCGGTTTCTCGTCCTTTGCCCCTTACAATTGGGCCACGTGAGCTGGAAGCTCCTTTGATTTTGACTACTGGTTGTGGTGAAAATCTTTTGGGCTTGGATTTGCTGAAACGACTATATGCGACTTTGTACTGTTCTCCTGCGGGAGCGAAGCTTACTTTGGGTGAGAGAGTTATCTCTCCTATGTACTTGTCTCTCGATAAGCTTCCACCGGAATTGAGTTCTCTTTCTGCATCTTTGTGGGCAACAGGTCCTAATGACGTGGGCCTGCTTGACATCTCCCCTTATGTTGTTCATTTGAAATCTAATGTGCGTTTGCCACGTATTCCCCAGTATCGTATCTCCCTTGATGGTGAGCGAGCGTTGTTAGCGATTATCTATGATTTGATCGAAAAAGATGTTATCGAGGAAACTCGGGGAAACGTGTGTAATAGCCCTGTGTTACCAATCTTGAAACGCACTGATCCATCTAAGCCTCCTGTTTATCGTTTTGTTATCGATTTACGGGAGGTGAATAAAATTGTGATTCCTCAGTTCCCTGTGGTGCCTGACATCACGGCTCTACTGACTCTGATTCCAGCATCTGCGTCCTGGTTCTCAGTGATCGATTTGAAGAATGCTTTCTTTAGCATTCCGATTGCTGAGGAGAGTAGGGACCTTTTCGGTTTCTCTCTAGGTGGCCGCAGCTTTAGGTTTAAACGCGCTCCTCAGGGCTACTGTGAGAGTCCATCGATATACAGTCAAGCCTTGAAAAGCCAACTTGATGCATTTGTGTTACCGGCTGGTGCGGCTTTGATCCAATATGTCGATGACTTATTAGTGGCTGCGGACACTCAGGACATTTGCAAAATAGCTACAGTGTCGTTGTTACAGCATCTCTGTGACTTGCATCACAAGGTGTCACCTTCTAAACTGCAATATTGTTGCCAAGAAGTAACCTATCTAGGTCACTTATTGTCAAAGGAGGGAAGAAGGTTGACCCCAGAGAGAATTGCGGCGATTGCTCGAATGACTGTGCCAACAACTCAGAGAGATGTGCGTGCCTTTTTGGGTATCGCGTCATACTGCAGGCAATGGATTCCAAATTTTTCATTGCTAGCGAAACCATTGGTAGCCCTCACGTGCAAGGATGTTCCAACTCCTTTGCCATGGACGGAAGAATGTCAGAAAAGTTTTTCTGAACTGCGTGATGCGTTGTGTTCGGCCCCTGTGTTAGGTACTCCTGACTACAGTAAGCCGTTTACACTGTACGTTCACGAGAGGGAAGGTTGTGCGTTGAGTGTTTTGACGCAACAATTCGGTGGTAAGCAGCGTCCATGTGCATATTTTTCCTCGACCTTGGACCCGGTAGCTAGAGCATTGCCGAGTTGTTTGAGAGTAACAGCGGCAGCTGCGGTGTCCATCCGACAATCTGCAGGATTGGTCATGGATAATATGCTTACGGTGATGGTTCCGCACGCAGTTGACACTCTCTTGAATCGTACGAAAACCCAACACCTGACGAGTGCAAGGTTGTCTGGTTATGAGTTGACGCTTTTGGCAAGTCACATTCAAATAAAACGCTGTAATGTCCTAAACCCGGCGACTTTGTTGCCAACCAATATGGAATCAGATGAGGTAGCTGCACACGATTGCTACTTACGAACTGAGGAGGAAACAAAAGGTTGTGTGGACCTGAAAAACACTCCTTTGGAAGACCCCGATGGTACCTTGTATGTGGACGGTTCGTGTTTTAAGTTGCTGAATGGTGATGTGACGACTGCGTATGCTGTGGTAACGTTGAGTACGGTTGTGGAGACTGCGAGATTGAATCAGAACTCTGCGCAAGCGGCAGAGCTGATTGCCTTGACCAGAGCGTGTGTGTTGTCGAAAGGTAAACGGGTGAATGTGTTTACGGACAGCCAGTATGCATTTGGTGTTGCGCACAGTTTTGGACGATTGTGGAGAGAGAGAGGTTTTATGACGTCGCATGGTACAAAGATTCAGCATGGACAGCTGGTGAATGATCTTTTGGATGCACTTACATTGCCCAAGCAGGTGGCGATTATTAAATGTAGTGCACACCGTAAGGTGACAGATGATGTTGGTCGTGGCAATGCGTTCGCCGATGAGGTTGCTAAGGAGACTGCCAGGAACCTCAGCACTAGAATGTATGTGGCAAGTTCGGTTAGGTGGCCTGCAGAAACTGGTATGTTTGAAGACACTATCGAGAGTGTGAAAGCGATTCAGAATGAGGCCACTGAGACTGAAAAGACTAAGTGGAAAGAGAATACGGGAAAGTTGGATGCGAATGGCTGTTGGATCGATTTGTCGGAGAATAAAAGGTGGATGTTGCCGGATGCATATGTGCTAGCTGTTGTGACGATGGCACACGGCTTGGCACATATTAGTGCGAAAGGTATCTGCAAGTTGTTGTCCCCTGTATGGAATAATGATGGTATCGCTAAGTGTGCTGAGAGATTGGTCAAGAATTGTATGATATGTCTGATGTACAATCCTGGTAAGGGAACTCCTACACCCCCTGGCCACTTTGCTCCTCCTTCATGTCCCTTTGAAGTGATTCAGTTAGACTTCCTCCATATGGAGCGATGCAATAACCTAAAATACGTTTTAGTTGTGATTTGCGCATTCTCCCGATGGATTGAAGCCTACCCTCTTAAAGACAACACTGCTCTGTCCACTGCAAAAATCCTACTGAAGGAATACTTTCCTCGGTATGGAATGCCACGGATTGTATGGTCTGATAACGGAAGTGAGTTTGTGGGGAGCGTGATGAAGAGTGTGTGTAAGGGCCTTGGGATTACACAAAAATTCCACAGCGCCAATCATCCCCAGTCAGCAGGTTTGGTTGAAGGGTATAATGGTACCCTTAAATTGAAACTAGCGAAGATTCAGGCTACGACTGGTCTCTCGTGGCCTGACGCTTTGCCCTTAGCTCTTCTGTCAACCAGGGCGACTGTACACTCCCGAGTAGGGCTCAGCCCCTATGAGATTGTGTTCGGCCGCCCTGCCAATGTTTGGGGGGTCCCTAGACCCAGTGTGTTTTCTGATCTTGAGTACCCAATGTTGATCGATTATCTTCATGATCTGACTGCTAAACTGAGGTTAATTCACCAACAGGTCTTTGAAGCACTGCCGACGCAGACGGAGGGTCCAGGCCACCAGCTCCAGCCCGGAGACTGGGTGGTGACGAGGAATTTTGGTCGAAAGCGTAACCTTGAGCCTCGTTTCACCGGACCCTACCAGGTGCTCCTTGCCACGAGGACTGCTGTTCGTTTGGAGGGGCGTAAGAATTGGGTGCATGCCACCCATACCAAAAAGGTACCCATACCTTTACCAGCGGACTCGTGGGTGAGGAAGGGCATCGCCTCGTCTGAAGTTGAAACTGTACCGAACTTTGTCCCATTCAGCGACGCTCAGCCTGTCGGAGATACCTCAGTGCAGCAGAACGATATTGTTGAACATTTGTCACCACAGAATTCAAGATCTGAACAATTGATTGATCAACAGAACTCTGTCTCATCATCGGATCAACTGTTTGACGAACAGACTCGTCCTGGGAGAAGCAGATATTTTCTCCGCTCCAACACTAGAGACTAATAAAAAAAATATTTTTTGCTTCCTCCCCTGACATTCACGTTACCCCATTATCACTTTTCACTTTGAACATTTTTGAATAACTGCAATTTTCATAAATTCTGAGTTCTTTTCTGCATATGTGTATTTGCTTCCACAGCTAGGAGATTTTGTATATATTGTCTAAATTAAAGTACCTTACATCCGGGTGGACCGTAGGGCCGCGCGGGTACTTCCTTCTGGTTAGTAGGTCTTGACACTAGGTCAGAGACCGTCGATTCCTAGGAACTCCTGGGGATTGGCTACTGCTACATAGAACGAAGTGCGTCAAGAACGTTGCGGACGGTTTTAGAGGATGGCTTTCTCGAAGCTGTCGGAATCGGAAAAGACTCAATCTCAAAGATTCGAATTGCATAGAATCGCACGAACAAAATGCTTCATGTTTCAGGTGTTCCTTCTATTCCTAACTGTTTCTTCGTTATTGGTGGGTGGGGTGTATTATATGATACAGTCATTGTTGCCTTTTGCCTCACCTACCCCTTCTTCTGAACCTAAACCTACTTCCACTGTCTCTCCTCATTCCTTCCATATCCTACCCCAACACGAGCAGGTTAGACGTGCGGAATTTATGAACAATTCCTTCGTTCAGCTCCTTCATCAGCATCAGTTGGTGATGAACACTACCAATTGTTGGGTGTGTGGGTTAATGCCACATACCACTGATAGGGGAATTCCGTACTTGGTCCTTCCTTACAGTTCCCAGGGTTCAGCTCGAGCATTCCAAACAATGTTTCGTAGTGCACTAGATTCTTACCCCAATCGAGTTCTCACCCCAAAAAAGTTCTCCACACTTTGGTCCCGGCCCGTACCATAAGTCTTTGGCAATAGTGATTGCTGATTTAGATAGGGATATCTATGATTCATCACTTATCCCAGATGAAGAGGTGCGAGCCTACAGGGATCTGAGTGAGGCTGAGTATAGTGTGCTAGTGGGTGATAGACAGCTCAAAAGTTAATCTCCTATGTGGATCGTACCCCACCTTGGTAATTTCTGTTTGAAAGGTCGTGGCCGAAGCCCGAGAGCTCACCTTGGGGAGAGTGCTTGCACTGAAACATATGTTTTACCAATGCTCTCTTCCCCTGTTCTCCTGACTGCTAAGGGTACGTACTTTGTCTGTTATGACCGTGCATATACATGGTTGCCCCTTGACTTCTCGGGTACCTGTTATATTGCAAATTTGTTGCCTCCGACTTTTACAGTCGCCTCCGATTATCACAAGACCAGAGTTGTGAGAGGCGTGATTAGCAAAGAGGACACTGCCGGTCAAGAGGCAGGAGACTTCTTTAAGGGTTTCTTGCCGTTTTGGGGACCTATGATCAATAGTAGGAACCTGAGACAGTTGACTCGAGTGGTGGAATCGACCGCTAATATCACTGCGAGTGCCCTTGGCAACATCACAGCAGAGCTTCAGGCGGACAGGCTTATGACGTTACAAAATCGTATGGTTTTAGATGTCGTCTTAGCAGATAGAGGTGGAGTATGTAAGGTGATCCATTCGAGCTGCTGCATTTTCATTCCTGACAACGCTCCAACTGTCTATCAAGCCATCTCGAAGTTGCATAAGATCTCTGAGTCCATACACGTGGACGTAGGGGATTGGACGCTACTCGGATGGTTTTGGGGTTTGATGTCGACTTGGGGTTGGAAGATTCTGATGATCATTGGGGTTGTTGTAGCATTGCTGTTCACGTGTTGTCTTTGTGTGCATTGTGGTCCTGCCTTATGTGGCCTCTGTGCTACGACGTGTATAAGGCGGCCGCCTGTTACCAAAGGAACGCTAATGGATAGAATTATGTTGCAACAGCATCTGGATGGTCTGATGAATATCGAAATCGATTCTGATTGCGACTAGTGCTTGCCTACATGAGGGCAAAAGGAGCGTCTGAGGTTCCGTGACAATCGTAAGTGGTGTTTTCGACTCGCACGAATATGGTCGAGTCTGGTATCTATGAACCGCAAATGACGAGTTTAGTGAGTGTACGCGTTGTCGCTGTACTAGTCTGAACCGTTCTTTTGTTTCGTGGGTTTCTTCATCTGAACCCACGGGTTCCATTTTAGATACGGCATCCATTTTGTTTCTTGCCCTCAAGTAGCCAGCGAACGGACGCTGTCCGCTTCGCGACCCTGGGATTCCCTAACTCTTGCGGAAGACACGTGTTATTTTGAGGATGTCTTTATGATGAGGGGGATGATACTGTAAGGCAGATGGCCCCGCTCGAGGCTCATCTTGCCGTGCCGGTCTATTGTCTCAGTTGTGCATTTCATTAGGCACGTCCTTTTGATCCCTGCAATCGTGTTTCCTGATACCACCCCTTTTACACTTTCTTCGATCTGTTCGCTATCCTCGTCTTCCCCTGCACCTGTTTTCTGTCTCTTCCTTGATTCGTTTACAGCCGAACCGAATGCACTAATGGTGGGAAGATGTACTTTTACAGTTGGGAACTGCCAAATGCTACTGTAATCATGTCCCGGGCCCTGAATACATGAAAGCGACCCCCTATGATATTTATTGTGGGAACCGGGTTGTAAACCTTTGTCTGTTATGTTATCCTATGATAGGAAACTGTATAAAAGGAGCGATCCACAGATACAATTTGAAGCAGTCTCCGTGAACTTACATGCTATGTACTTCTCATGACTTCTGTGTTCCCTGCAGTAAATAAACCTCGAATCTTTGACGCCGAAGGAAGTGTCTCATGTCTCTGTCATTTGTACGCCGGAACAGGTAACCAACAAAGGTTTCAGGTGTTATCCCTGGCACCGCTGGGTCTTAGAATAACCCAGTCCTTCACTCCCCTCAGAGAACAAAGGCTTTTGGGACATAAATATTGGTACCCTGATCCCATGAAATTAGATCACTTTGGACTACAAGAAGAAACCTTTACTGAGGAGAGGAACCTAAAGAAACTGAGGATAGACTATTCCCAAGCTGATGTGCTGCTTGGAGGATTGGCCTGCAGTGGTTGCCTTACTGCCAAAGGAAGGAGAAAGGAACTTTGTGTACTTTGCTTTCAACTTGTAAAGGATTTCCAAGGGCTTGGAAAAGAGCTTGCCTCCTGCTGAAGTCTCAGGGACAACGGACTTCAACCCCCAGCTCCCCAGAGTTCTTTTGGAAGTGCCTGCTTCTGTTTTTGGGCCTGCTGAGGAACTGCGTGTCGCAAGAAACTGGAAGAGCGACTCATTGAAGAAGAAGCGTGTTGCTGTGCCTGCCGTTGCAACTCCGAAGGAGGGTGTCACCACTGGAACTGTCGCACTGCACCACATCAAGAGAAGCATGCCACAATGAAGAGGAAGCATGTCGCTGTGCTGCTGCTGCCGTCGCAACTCCGAAGGAGGGTGTCGCAGCTGTAGCTGTCGCATTGCACCGCATCGAGAGAAGAGTCTTGCAACGAGGTTGGTGCGTGTCGCCGTCGCTGTGACTGCCGCTGCAACTCCGAAGGAGGGAGCCGCCGCTGAACTGTTGCACTGCACCACATCGAAGAAAAGCGCCTTGCATCCCCGAGAAGCACGCCACCGTCGGAGCTTTTGCCGTCGCATCATGGATGTCACTGCTACAGTAGTCGCTTTGAGCGGAAGCTTCACGCATCGTGGTAAAAGAGTGTTGCAGGTCGAGCTGCTGCCGTTGCATCGCTGAACAAGGGTGTCACCGCTGCAGTCCATGCATCGAATGGAGAACTTCTCGCATCCCCGGAGAAGTGTGCCGCATCTGGAAGTTCTTCACGTCTTTATTTCTTTGTACTTAAACTTTGCCGCATTTCCCTCGCTGCGACATTGCTTGTCGTGGAAGCCCAACGCAACCTAAGGTTCATTAGTGTTGCATCCTAAGAACTGAACTTAACTAAGCTAAATCTACCATAGTAAAGTAATAGTATTGTGTATTTTTGTCGCTTATGGTCCTGTGGTAAATCTATATAAAGTTACTTATTTTTTATATAAAACCTTGTATGGTGTCCATCTGTAGTGTTGTCACTGGGTTACTGTATGTGGTCACAAATGCTTTACACACTGCCTCCGTGATAAGCCTATCTGCTCGTGCCAAGCTACCAAGGGGGTGAGCAAGGGTTAATTAGGAGTGTAATCCCCTTATCCTGACTAGAGGCAAGGGTTCTTATTTGTCACAAGTACCTACCTGTGCCTACTAGAGACCCCCAAGTCTAACAGTGGGCACGACCATACCATGTGGAAAAAGTCAGCTGGCTCTTGACCACATCTCGTGCAGGCGGGGGTCGGTTGTAACCCAGCACGGTGCAGGCATGCCAGTGTCAGATAGGTGCCATGTTAGAAGTAAAGCTGTATCATATGCAATCTGGCAGAGGCTGTTACCATCCTGGGTGCCATAAGGGCATCAAGCCAGTCTTTCTCCTCCAGGGAGCCCACCCATTCCTCCCACTGAGTCCGCAGGCGATCAAGTGAGCTGGGAGTATTGTTAATGTGTGTCCGGTAGATGCGAGAGATACCTCCCCTCCCCAGGTCCCCCAGCAGGATTTGTGCCTCAGGTGGGCTATTATCCGGGAGATGTGTACCAGTCGTAAAGTGCATCTGAAGGGCGTGGCGCAGCTGTAAATATCTGTAAAACTGCGAGTCATGCAGAGAGTATCTAGCCTGAAGGTCGCGAAAAGAGCGCATGTGGTCACCCACCCAGACCTCACCCAGCTGTGAAATACTTATTAGGCCCCTCGACCATAAACTCTGTAGCCCATTGACTTCCCTGAGCCAGGTACCCTGCCACAATGGTGTGTGTTGTGTCAGTGTGCGAGTCCATTTGGTGTGGCGGAACACAGAACGCAGAACGCATCACTTCCGGCAGATGAGACAGGACAGGCACCCCGTACATCATCGATAGGAGGTTGGACAAGCCCAACTCACTGAGTTCCAGCCTGTAGGGAGGATCAGGCCATCTCCTGTTAAACCAGTCATGCAGCGAAAGCAAACGCGCCGCCAGGTAATAGAGGTATAAATGGGTCATCCCTAGCCCCCATCAAAAGAAGGGATCTGGAAGGTGGAGCCCAGGGCCAAGGAGGCCAGGAGCCCAATGGAAGCAGCAAGGGTCACAGCCAGCTGTGATGGAGGGGAGTATAATGACACCAAATTAAGGGGTAAGCTGCTCAGGGTGCCGGACAGGGCCAGGAAGGGTCCCTGGTCATCTTGAATGACTTGTGTGGTCACAAAAGAAAGGGAGCACTGGATCAGGATCGCAACCCCACAGGATCCACGTTTGAAGCCCGAATGCCAGACCCTGTCATAACCATATGGCTTCAAAAAGGGGCAGTGATTACCGAATAGGTGTGTCTATTGCAGCAGTAAGACCTCCATCCAAGAAGCTGCGCATAGAGACCGCCATTGTGGATCACCAAGCCACACCTTCCTACATATCTTCCATTTATCAGCATACCCAGAGTTATTACCAGAGCTAACCAAAGTAGAAAAAAAAATTCCCAACACAACCCAAAGTTCAATCCATGGTGGAACCAGATAAGTTTTTTCCATGTGATGAAAAAAGTCAGTTGCTTGTTCTTTGAAAGTTCTTTTTGCTGGAGTTGTTTCAGGTTCACTGGGATCCTCAGAAAGCATAAATGAAATAGCCAGAGGCAGTTCTGTCAATTGTAGGGATTGCATCAGGATTCATTGAAATCGCTGGAACCATTGATCACTTGTTACTTCATTGTAGAGAGGTGGTTCTTGATGAACTGTTATTTGGATCTCAAGAGGTACACGTTCCATTGCTTTGTTGCATAGTCCTTCTTTTCGCACTGCAGATTCCTCAAAAGTGATGAGTCTCTCAGTTTGAACCTCTTGGATAGTAGCTAGATTAGTGTGTCTGCTACTTGGTCGTAGTCTACTGGGCCTACTGCTTAGTATTGGCCACATAGTGTGATTTGATCAGGTCGATGGACACAAATCTCTTCTCCTTTTTACCAGCAAGGGGCGGCAGTAAAACTGTTCTTGATCCGTGGATTGCTAGGACAGGTACTGGTTGTCTGTAAGAAGGCCCAAATTCCTTCTTGTCCACGATCTTTTCTCTGACTAGAGCCCCAAGCTTTGGGATCCAGACAGCCCTTGCTGGGATGGTTGGCTTTTTCCACTAGTGGTTGGCTTCAGGAACATGTTGCTTTGTTTCGTTCTAAATTAATTTAAGTCCTGTAAAGCAGCCAAACGATCTTTCATATCAAAATGATATCAAAATGCTTTTGTTCCACCACTGATGTCTGACAATCAAGCTCCGCGACCAACATTCTTGTCCCAAAAAGAGAACCTCATATGGAGTGATGCTCCCTAGAGAACTTCTTGGCAAGGTGTTAAGACTACGTTGGACACTTATTAGATGCTTGAGCCACCCGTCACCTGAACCTAATATCCTAGCTGTTTGCTTTATGTCCCGTTTTTTTCTCTCCACAACCGAATTTCCCTCAGGATGGAATGGACTAAAATACTGCAATGCAACGTCCAAATTGGCCATGGCCTCTTTGTAAGCTCGAGAGGTAAACGCAGGACCCTGGTCAGAATGTACCGTGCCGATTGCATTTGTGCTGATAAAGACTCGCAAATCTTTTATAACAGTTTGAGCGTCAGCCGAGCGCTGATGCCACATTCAAAGGAACCTCGTCTTATTGTTTATAGGATCGCATGCGTCTACAGGGACGTCTGCGTGTAGAAAGTCTAATGCTGTCTAACAATGGTGTCTGTACTGGGCTGGCTATGTTATAGTCAGGAATCTGGCTGCGTTCTGTGCTGCGATCTCTATTGCAGTTTTTGCAGTTAATTAAAAATATGTGAATGTGTTCATTCATTCCTGGCCACTGGTACATCTCTTTTATTTCTAATATCGTTTTAGAGAACCCTGATGTATCAGACCCACTCCCAGATGTGCCTCGTAAATCAAAGCTACTCTACGTTTCCTGTTTGGAATCACTCTATCCCCCACTTCAGGGATTCGAGCAAAAGGAACGCTGTTTGCATCAATTATATATGAGTATTTGAGTGGAAAGCTTTGAGATAACGCTGCACCGCTGCCTTCGCATGTCACATTGACAGCTAACATTATTTCACTGTTATATTTTCATTTTTGAACGAGTGATTGTAGCTATGGAAGCCAATTGCACAGCCCCCTTCGCTGCTTCATCAGCCAATGAATTCCCTTCAACGTGAACACCATCACGTTGATGACTCAGCGTATGTATCAAATGAGTGTTTTTTAGTCCTTCTCGTACCTGAACTACTTGTTACCAAAGCATTTTATTCTTAATCATGCCACCTTTTGCATCTATGAACCCGTTCTGAAGCCTATTCTGTAAATATTCATTATAGGATTGAACACAATAGAAAGAATCACACACTATGAGTGTGGGGAATTCGCTACCCGTATTTTCAAGTGCTATCTTGAATGCCTGTAGTTCAGCTCTCTGAGCTGTACAATCTCCTAAGGACTGAGTTTTAGTGACCATTGGTTTAAATTTGCCATTGCGCATACGACCTTTAACGATCGCGCACGCCGCACTATAGACTTGTTTACCCTCCGTAGCGGGTTGAGCGGATCCGTCAGTATAAATTACACATTCATACTGGTCAAGAGGCAGATTTTCAGTAGGCAGAGGACATTCATGTTCGCAATGTAGAAATGCTTGTGTTTTCAAATATGGATCAAAAACGTATTCAACATCTGTTGCAGTAAGAGAATTAACCCATTGTATCCATCTCGGATGTAAAGCTTTAGCATTAGGAATGCTCGCTTTTGTCACTGCCTCTGAGGCAGGGACAGGTGTCACAACCATAATTTGTTTCCCCTGTGCCAGGGCTCTTTCTTTTGGTACAGCGGTCTGAACGGCTGTCATAATTTTTTCTGTTGAAGTGAATTTCATTTCTGCTTGTGTATACAAATGTGATTTGTAAGCTATTGGTATTTTTTCACCTTCATTCAAAGTTAAGTAGGTGAATCCGCATTGAACCGAATGATTCGGATCACTAAGTTGCATAAGTGTACGTGTGTTTGCAAATGTTTTGTTGCTAACATGTCTGTTTGGAGTGAACACAACATTTCTGTGTGTTTTTGTGTCCAATTTACTGTTTTAAAATCAGGTTTTATTAATTCACAGAGAGGTTTAACCCTTTCTGCGTAGTTAAGAATGTAAGTTCTTCCGAAATTAAGGAATCCTAGAATTGACTGTAAGTTTTTCAGCGTTTTTGGAGGTTGGAGCAGGGTACATTTCTCTAGAAAGTTTGCTGCCAGGCTTTTGCCTTCACTTGAAAGTTCATATCCTAGAAAAAGGACATTGAGAAGGATAATTTTAGATTTGTTTTTAATTGAATTTATAACCCTCATAGGGTAATGAAAGTATAATGGTATTCACCCTATTCAAGTGCCTATCCAAGTCATCATCTGTCTGGTAGATGTCATCTACGTATGATAATGCTTCATCATCATAAGTTTGTAGCAATTCTGTTACTCTTGCTGAAATTACCCCAGGACTGTTCTTGAATCCTTGAGAGAGATGACAGAAGTGACACTGTGTCCCCGTAACTGAGAAAGGGGTCAAATACCTGCTTTCAGGTGCAATATTTTGACAAAAGAAACCATTAGACATATCTAATGTGGTTTTATATGTTTTACGCACAATGTTATTCATTAATGCTGTACTGTGTGCATTTTTCACTGCAAATGTTTTGCAACAAGAGTTTAGATGTCTATAATCCAATACTAGACGATATGTATTGTCTGGTTTGGAGACTGGAAACAAAGGATTGTTCATTGACGAGGTGCATGTTCCAATCATCCCTTGGTATGCAAGTTGATATAATATCTCCCTGACCTGTTTTTTAGCTTCTTGCTTTACTGGGTTCTGCCTTTGTGCAGTTGGTTGATTTTTTAGTTGGATTTTTCTGGTGAGGCGAGTCCTCATCCCGTCCTACATGATTTTTGTATAATGCTGGGGCGACTGCCCATTTCTTACCATACGTATTCTTTAAATGAATTTGAATATGGTTAGAGAAGGCTGGCATAATGATGTCCTCGCCATGTGGGCACTCCCTGACAAATTAGAAGTATGTCTAACCCTTAGAAAGTCTCTCTCAAAAGAGTGCTTTCATTTTTCTTGGTATGTCTCCTTCCATCCTTTTCTTGGTATGTCTCCCTCCATCTGGATTGTTATTTCATATAACCTATGTGGAGAACTGACCCTGGTATCTGCAGTTTAAACTTCAATGTCTTCATTAAAGTCCATTATCTCCAGAAGACCCTTTAGGTTCTGGCGAGCTATAGTGACTTCTGCTGCGCCGTCTAACATTGTCTGAACCCATTCTCCGTTCTTGGGTTGTGTCCTCAAGATCCTTGGCATGTCTGATTTTTAGACCTGCTACCTTCTTTTTGGTGAATTGAGGTTTCTTGTTTTCTGACCGTTCTCTTCTTTCGGATTTGTGACGAAGTCTGAAAGGTACGAGAGGAACATGTATCAGTATCTTGATATCTATCAGGTTTTCTCAAATTATCCCTATTCCTGAGGTTATATCTCCTTTCAAAGGGCTCCTTTTGAGGAGACCTGCCTCTGGATTGAGAACGCTTCTCTTTGGAAGTTTGTTTGCTATTTTCCCACTTCCTTTTAGAAGAAGTAGGATTGTTTTTAGAAAAGACCTTTTCAGGACTTTCAGACAGTTGGGGTTTATCTGTATAATTCTACTAAATGTTGTATATTACTAAGTAATTCATCATCTGACATTGCTTCAATGTCAGGGTCAGGAGTGTAGCCGGCTAAAGCCGTCCATGTTGCTCCTGGTCTACCTAGTCGACCGAGCCTGGTAATGCGATTTAAATGTTTTAGGATGCCTTTAAACCAGAGCTCATGCTCCTGGTATGTGAGTGAAATTTCAATATCCTCGAAAGGAATATATTCCTCTGGTGGATCATCTTCTTTGTAAAAGTGAAACATAGGTGTTACTGGATTTGCTTCTGGGAAGACTATCCATGAATAGAATACCTCTGTCTGTTGATATTCATGTGCCTCTATCACAAAAAACTGCCCTACCACCTCTCGATGGTAGGCCATGTTTTATAAGTTTTATAGTGATGGCTTTCCTTAAATTTGGAGTATTGATTATTGCATTCTCATCGGTTTCTTGGAAACCTTTATAGTTTAAAACTGCATTGGCTGGATCAGCCGCAGCTCCACCAGTTTCAGTGTTGCTATCCTCGTTTAAGAACATTTTTTGTTTAATGAAAACTGCAGAGCAAGTTTCAAGGAAACAAAGATAAGGTGCACAATATTTTGGAACACTGCATCCTTCAACGTTGAACAAACCAAAAACGAATACATAGGATTTTTTGTCCTATTCAGCATTGGCAGATATTATCCCTTACCCACTCCAGACGTCTATTGGAGTATTATGAGTAGGGGGTCTCTCAGAAAATCACAACTGAGTTACTTCAGTATCTAGAATTAAATTAGTGCCTTTCCAAACGTTGGGCACCATGTAGTGTAGTTCCCAATAGGCTCTGCACATTGGAATAATATACACTATAGATTTGACATAGGACTGAGGTCAGTAAGTCTCTATTGAGTACACTAAACTTAATTGTGAGGTAACTCAGAGGTCACTAAAAACTTTCTCGAATAAACAAGAAGGGATTAGTCTCGGACAACTGCGTAAACATGACAACTTTGTTTCCTCTAGAACCGGAACAATATATTCAGAGTTGTGGAAACAATAGATAACTATTTCACTCAGTCAATCGTGCATGCTTTGTTTCTACAGAGTTCGTAGAATTAGAGAGATAGGCGTTTCAATAAAAGGGGTTTATTGAACAGTCTTATTTCTCATGCATGAGATATGAACTGCTACAATCGTTAGACAGAATGCAAAGTATAATGCTTACAGCGTGAACAGTAATTTAAAATAATACTGTAATAGCATTGTGTGTTGGTATAACATTTATAAAGATACATACATAAATAAAACAGGCTAAAATACTGAACTGGTGCTTTCTAAAATATGCCTACCCCAATGTACCTAACCTAGGCCTAGTACCAGAGAAGAAGTAGGTGCTGTCTTTAGCATAGGGTTAGTTTTGCCAAGAAATGCCAAAGGTTTCTCTAGGTTCTAATCAGCTCCATACCTTAGAATGAGAGAGGATGGTATCTCTTTCTCAGGACTCGATTTCCGAACACCCTGCAAGGGGAGTCAGAAACAGTGGAGCTGGATTCTCGGCAGGAGGATGACAGTGTCTAGTCAGTGCATCAGCTGGAGAGTTGGCTTCCGTTGGCACTTGCTGTAGCGAGCTGCGTCATGCAAGTAGGTAGTCGAACTGCACCGAACCACACCGTGCTTTGCTATAGCAAGTGAAGGTGTATTTATACCTTGAAGGTTCTTAGGAATGCCAGTAATGACGTAGGAGTCGGGCATATGAACGTCATGAATGAATCCCTAAGGATTAGATGTTCATGCATAATAATGAGTTTTCTGGAGAAATCAATATCCAGGCTAGTGGAAGTCTCTTCAGCCTAAGAGTCTGGTTTTCCAAGAAATGGTTGTGACGTAGATGAACGGATGGAAGTAGCCATGCCTGTATTTGGGTAGCATGGGCTATGCCTAAATATGGACTTGATTTCTATGCCTATATAAGGGCAATGTGAATTGTACCTATATAATGGTATGAATCTGAAAATTAATTTGGAATCTAAAATCGAACACAACAAGCACCCCCATGCCCCCGCCGCCATGGGGATGCATTTATGGGGGGCACAACATGTGCTCCCCTGTCTGCTTGCCCCTCAAGATCCACCATGGCATGGACTTCACAGTCCATGCCGGCTGGTACATTTTTGCTGTCCAATTGTGATGCCTTTTTTCTAGCAACACCATGGGAATGACAAAAAGACTGTCTTCCTGCACGAGTTACACTTGTAATCAGGCAGACTTTGGCGGTGTTGTGCCGGCATAGAGCCAGTGCAGCACTGCCGAAGTGTGCAATCAGCCCCTTAGTTATTACATTACTTTCTTTTTTCAGTAAGCATTCATTTTTCATATACCATCATTGATACTAATATGGTTATTGTGAAAATAATGTTGACAAATTAATGGTTGGTCCATGGTACTTTTTCAAAATAATGGGAGGTCATAAAAATGGTGACTTAGTAATAGCATGATTCAGCATTCTGTAATCATGCCAACATAATGACATAATCATTCTATGGCAATGAGTTACTATACCCATGCTTATGAAGCATGTCTTGCTCATGATGCTTGATATCAGGATTTACCTGAGCATATATTATTATCAACAGTAGGGTGAACAATGATATACTTGGTATGTGATGGCAGTACATGAGCATATGGTGCTGTATAATGGCATTTGCTGGATTTACTTTTGTGTATTATATATCATTATTTGAGCATGGAAGTCTGTCTGAATGATTGTACACTAGGCCATTGATAGCAGTAACTAGGCAAGTGATTTTCTACTTGAATATTGGATGGAGATTTAGAGACATATGATGGATATTTTTAGACATATACAGCCTGATTCATCAAGGTGAGTATTTGCTATTCCTTAATAGCGATTATTAAGGAATCGCTATTAAGGAATAGCAAAATGCTATTCACCAAGAAATCGCTAAATAAAATGCGATTTCTAATTATTCCTTAATTGCGATTAGCAAATTGCTAATCGCAATTAAGGAATATCTCCCCATTCATTCCTATGGGCCCAAAGGCCCATAGGAATGAATGGGAAGACATTTCAATGTGCGAATCGCAATTAGCGATTCGCATATTGAAATTGCGATTTCAAGGGTGCAGGGGTGTCCAAAGGACACCCTGTAGCACCCCTGAAATGTATGCTACATTGGTGTTGCACACACACATGTCCCAAGGACATGTGTGTGTGTAACATGAAACTTAGAAAAATGCATTTAAATGCATTTTTCTAAGTTTCCGCTATTTACCACGAGGTTTGACCTCGCGGTAAATAGCGGGAAATTTTTGCGAATTCGCAATTTATAAATGTTTCAAGAATAGCATTTAAGGAATCTCTAATAGAGATTCCTTAAATGCTATTCCTCGCAAATATGCAAATTCTTAAATAGCGATTTTTGCATTTGGGATGATGAATCCAAAATGCAAAAATACCGCTCGCAAAGGGCCAGATTCTCAGAATCTGGCCCTTTGCGACCGGATTTAACAATGATGGATCAGGCTGCTGATGCTGTACTTTTGCATCTGAGGATGGCATTTATGCATATGAGGATGACAGGTGGATGCCACTTGGCTTATGATATCTCTGTCATTTAAGCCCTTCACGTGTTGCTAATTCTCGAGGCACTCACTATGGCCAAATTGCAGTAAGTGATTGAGGGTGTGCACATGGGCAAATTTGCTGTAACAGTGTATATAAGGCTGCAGCTGCCACATGAAGTTATTTTAACAAAATGATGGCAGTATCTAGGAAGTTGTGCACTGAATTTGACATTTTATCAATTATAGAATGCTTCACCTGAGCATAGGTTAGCCGTACCTAAGCATACTCAGTTGGAACAACCAGATGATAGAAGTACATGGCCACATGAGGCTGTGTCGAGCAAGTGACTAATGTTGTTAGATACCCTAATGTACCTCAATCTAGGCCTAGGCAGCTCCACAACCTTTTATCTACATTTGTCCTACCTTGCTTTTAATAACAGTTCTAGCACTGACTATTTACCCAGTTATGTTCTGAATAAATTCCAATCAGTTTCCTTGAAACCAGCTTCATTTATCATGCATGAGGATTCCCTGCACATGACATGTATAACAGGATTAACATAATCTGTATAATTGTCATGGTCATCTTCATCCTAGGGCGAAAGAACTGCTTTGCATAATACAGGTATTGATTTAGGCTCATTTACATAATCATACTCACAACATATCAATTGTGTAAGGAACCCCAAGGCTATCTCTATAGTATAAAAGAACCATACTACCACTAGATAAGCAGAGATAAAGGTTCCACGCTGACACAAGATGCTGAGGTCCCTGCATGCAGATGCTCCAGCATGCAGTGGTCTGACATCCCTTGCATGGTCCCCATCTAGAGATCAAGATGGGCTTCTTCGTTCTCTCCCATCAGGTGATGAGATCTGCTCTTTCCTAAGGGATTCTTGGCTCTACACCCACATACATGCTAGGTACACTTAGATACACTTAAGTAGGTCTTGCATCATAGGAGTATGCTTGATTACCATCATGTATATATTCATTGTTTTAGCACCATGGCAGAATTCTACCTTTTATTTACTCTGCTGGTGCTTGTAATCTTATACATTTGCTTTTGTTTAATAATTGTGGCAGCAATCATGTTTTATACTAGAATGACACTGGTTCAATAAATTCTTATTGAAAATGTCCCCACCGTTTATTCAGTGTATCTCTCTGAGACTAAGGGGCTCATTATGCTGGCAGAACGATCGCCACCACCAGGCCGGCGGTGACGATCGTTCCGCCATCACAATGATATTTACCCACCGCCATATTAGGATGGCGGTGGGTATTGCTGCGGATGCAAAGTCCGTCTGCCGCTTTTCCACTGGTGGCAATCGTAACGATTGCCTGGCAGGCGGAGCAGAGCCAATAGTATGGTGGAGGTGCCTAGCAGGCACTGTTCGCCATGTTATGATGGGGGTATTGGAGAGGCCTTTCCATGGCGGTGATGCTGACATGGAAAGGCTGGTGCAGATTGGGTTTGGGGGCCCGTTGCTGCCCCCCCCCCTTGTTTGGGGGGATGTCGCTGCACTAGGGGGTATCATGGTACCCCCCTGCATTTCCATGTACCAAGTGGCAGGCACCGCGTGGTCCCCGCCACGCGGTGCAGTGAAATGCGGTGCAACCACTTTCAACATTGCTGATGGCGCTGTAGCCAGCAGCATTGCCTGCAATGTTGAAAGCTCAGGATGCACATGCCAGTATGGCAGGCACATCCTAATTGTATCTGGCAGGCGACCCAATCACCGCTACAGTGGCGGGCGGACCAAGTCCCCCCGCCATCGTAATCAGTCGCTAAGTGAGCATGATTGACTGAGCAAAAAGTACTTCACTATTTCCACGATCCTTGAAGGATCAAGGGTTGTCATGTTCAATTGTTGCCAGAAACTATTCTCTCCTTGCTTAGGTTAGGGGAATTATGGCGGCACTGTGAGCTAGCTAGTCTAAAGGCTAACATATCATTTGGGGTTGTCTGGAATCAGTCTGGACACCAATCCCTCAGTTTTTGTCATCTAAACCCACAGATCCTATGTACTTTTAGGAACTGGACAAAAAATATTTGTGTTTTCAAAACATCTTTACAACTATATTTAAGTATGACTGATTTTTACCTTACATAAAATGTCTGCCTATCACTACTTTATGATTGTGGCTCATTGAAATCACAATGAATTTTGTGGGTGAATTAAAAGTTACCTTGGTGCCTCAAGATATTGTAACCTTCTGCAAATACAATTCTTTCTCTTCCACATTTTCCTGATTCATGCCACGATTAAGCACAACACACAGATAGCTAACATTTTGGGAGTGCACTTCCAAACCTCGCACACAACATCAAAATGCTTCCTACATAGATCACAATGTGAAACATACACTCTACTAGCTGTGCCACTTACTTTATCATCCGTATATCACTTTAATGCCTCAAAGTGTATGAAAGTGCTAAACAAATGCTACAACACAATACAAATAAATATCAGAGAACACCAGATACGGAATAGAACAGAAAAAGAACTCAGGCCTATTGTGCCATTGCAGACCCTGAGATTTGCAAACTCACAGGGGTCTCAGCCAAGAAAGGATAGTTATGATGTATAAAAAGCCCTTTTCTAAGTCAAAAAGAATTTTTACTAACTGTTAAAGGTCTTTTGTGACCCTTTCCAAATTGCAAATAAGAGGTCAGTAAAAGGGGTGTCTCCTTCCAGGGCCTCATTTATGAGGCCCCTTGCGCCATTGGAATGTCACTTTTTGTGATGTTTCATGGCGCAGAAGCCTGCGCCATATTTATCAGACAGCACTAAGCCACCTTTTTTGCTTATTGTTGACTCGTAAATATTGTTCCCTTTAACGTAATTTTCTGCGGTAAAGGGGTGTGCAATGGGTGTTTCTGGGGGCATTACCAGCAACATCCATGGCTTTTTTGACACTGCCCCATATTTACGAGAAATCGTAACTGTGAGGCAGCGCCATAAAACCTATGCCTCCCCAGGGGAGGCACAACAAGGAGAAATGTTTTGCATTCTGCGGCACACATAGAAAGAGGAAAAAGCCTCTTGTGAAAAAGCCTCTTGTAATAGTTTTTATGCAGGAAGGTTTCCCATCCTGCACAAAAATAATCATCCCTGCAATGCAAGCACCCTTGTACTATGGTGTTAAGGTGCCTGTCTTGGCACACGGCAGCCAATTGTGCACCAGCACAGGGGAAAAGGACAGGAGTGGGCTGTGTCTGATAGATACGCCACATTCCTGCCCTTTTCTTTTGTCATAGGGCAGTGCTGCAGGATGGCCTGCGGCGCTGCCCTATGGCAAAACCTCATAAATTAGGCCCCCAATTCATGTCAGAAACATATGTATCAATTGTGTGTGGCTGCTGTTTTGGTCGCAAACCATTGATACAGCTATTAAGTTGAGATAGTAACAGAATCACAAAGGGGAAGCTGTTCCTTGAGGACAGCTCACTTTCACCTTTGGGAATCATGCTGGGTGGCCTCAAGGAAAGCACCCAGAGGATCCCTGTAAACTCCCCGGGTATTTTCTGGAACAGGAACAAGTAGTTTCTTTAAAAGTAGACCAATGTGTGATCCAACGTATAATTACATAGGTTACATTGAAAATTGCACACCCATTACAAACCAGTTATTGTGCATATCGCACACCCCGGTTTGTAAATGTTTTTTTTTTTTACATCGGTCCCTTAGACTCATCAGATGAAAGACTATGTCAAGCACGAGACTACTTTTATATACCTTTTACACTGGATAAATCCACTATAGCAATGTCAATATATGTAAGCCGTGGCCGTCTCCTCAGTCACTTTGTCAAACACTAGTTTTTTTCTGGCGCTTTCCGTGCATTCAAGCCATCACATCATAAATAGTGAGTGCCCGTGGGGCAGTACATACAAAATGTCACTGTGGGCACCACTTTCTTATCAAAGGCTTGGATTCAGCAGGTTTACTAGAAGTACAAAGAGCAGAGTGTTTAGATCAGGTGTTGAATATTGATGATGGTGGTTTCTGAGCTGTGCATAGTAAGTAGGTGGTATCAAATTAATCACTAGCAATCTCTGCGTTAAGCTTTTAAAATGGACTAGGAAATATTCTCAAAGTATGCTATTGATTTCATAGCCATTGCGAAGCGCGTTTACAAATGTAATATGCTTAGCCAGTTATAATGTATAGCATTAAGAATGACCACCATCGTGACAGGGGAAGCACCATACAAGGGATGGGCTTCATAAGGCCAAGGATATTCACAATATGCCAAGAAGGACCAGTATTATGCCAAGAGTGGCTTCCTTTGTGTCAAACATGCAACGGTTTTAATAGAGGAGCAACGTCTTGCATAGATATTACAGAACCGCTGTGTCTGCCAGGGATCCAGGATGCTGCGCGGTCACGCAGTGCTCAGGAGCAACACTATGCTGGTGGTGTTGCTGTGGCACCACCAAGCAAATTATGAGTAGCCCACGGTGGTGAAGAGGCAACTAAGGGGGCACTACCAGGGCACCCTTCCACTCCTGGGACAGGGTGTGCCACCCTGGTTTTGCACCCACAGTTCCTGCACTCTGTGGCAGACATTCTGCATCTTGAAGGAACATGCAGTTGGCACTCTCACAGCAGCAGTCTGCATGTTAGGCTCTCCTATGAGCCGAACAGACCACCACCGTCAGATCGCTATGCACCCCTCGGCCATCATGGATGACAATCGTAATTCAGCAGACTTGAGCACTACGGCGATGGCAGTACTCCAGTGGATGATGCAGTGGCAGTGCTGCTGGAGCACCGCCAAAGTCATAATAAGGCCCTAAATCTGGGTTAATCTGTAGCTGATAGAGTTTCCCGAATTTTCTGTACCTGCTCACTCACTCCACTTAAATTGGGAATATTTCCTAGCATGAGCCAATATTTTCTTGTGAATGCATGTAGTGCTGGAAATGGATGCCCTTTTAACGTGAATTAACTTTCAAATGTATTCCTCATAACTTAGAAACTGGCTCTAAATTCTATTTTAAAAAAGGTGCAAAAGTCTTCTTTGTAATGTGCTAACCAACATGCAGGAATCCTTGTGAACTATAGGTACTAATCAGTCTTTTTGAGAATTGTGGAAAGTTTACCAGAGTAATCCTTGAAGACTTTCCTCACTCTCACCCAAAATATGACGGCAATAACGCCCATCAATGCATGGCAGCTCCCATTGTAAAAGTAATATGCGCAATCATGATTATGTTGCCCACAATATACCAAGAGCATTCAAATTATGTCTGGAAAGGGGTAAACAGACATAGTATTTAGTTGTTAATGTCGACTTGCACTTATATTGAGTGCAAAATATCGTAATACAAAAATATCGACTGTCAGAATGTCGTTGTCAAGAATATCGAGTTAAAGGTAAGTAATATCGTTTTAAAAAATATTGAATTTATTAATATCATTTGCTAAATATTGTTGTTAAAAATATCATTGTTTTAGTTAGTGTTATGTATTTTAGTGTGTATTTTAAATGTATGTGTAGTGTTAGGTATTTTAGTGTGTATTTTAAATGTGTATGATCTATTTTTTTCTGTAAGTATTGCATTTGTTTTTTAATATATGTGTTTAATTTTTAAGAGTTATACATTTGTTTGCAGTACATTTAGCATTTTAGTTCCGTAGCGGGTTGTGGGTTTAAAGGGGAATAGGGTGGGAGGTATGTTAGTTTTTATGAATTAATTGATTGTTAATTAATGTTAATTAATTTTCTGGCGTGGGAATAGTAAATTATTCCTGTCCACTATCCAACACTTTCCCTACTGTAGCACTTGCTGGATTGGGAATAGTAAGCTATTCCTCTCTGCAATCCAACACTTTCCCTCCTGCCTACTGTTGTACTCTCTAAAGTGGGAATAGTAATTTTATCCCCTCCGCTCTCCAACACTTTCCCTAATGTTGCACTTGCTGGAGTTGGAATAGTAATTTTAACCCCTCCGCTATCCAACCCTTTCCCTACTGTTGCATTCGCTGGAGTGGGAATAGTAATTTGTACCCCTAGGCTATCCAACACTTTCCCTACTGTTGCTAACCTTGGAGTGAGAATAGTAATTTTTACCCCTATGCTATTCAACATTTTCCCTACTGTTGCACTCCCTGGAGTGGGAATAGTAAATTATTCCCCACCTCTAGCCAACACTTTACTTATTGTTGCACTTGTTGTAGTGGGAATATTCATTTTTACCCCTACGCTATCCAACAATTTTGCTACTGTTGCACTCTCTGGAATATGAATAGTAATTTTTACCCCTTCGCTATCCAACACTTTTGTTACAGTTGCACACCCTGGAGTGGGAATAGTTATTTTATCCCCTGCGCTATCCAACACTTTCCCTACTGTTGCACTCTCTGGAGTAGGAATAGTAATTTTTACCCCTCCGCTATCCAACATTTTCCCTACTATTGCAGTTAATGTAGTGTAAAATGTATTTTAAAAAGATTACAAATATTTAAATATTTTAAATTTTTTTATATATATTTTCTTTGTCTTTTTATGTTATAGGTGTATGTGTGTATATAGGTGTTTATAATTTTTAATACGTTTCTAACAATCCATGATTTATTAAAATAATTATTTATTCATATTATTAAGTACATATATATAATATATTTTATTTATATGTATGTTTAATTGATTTCTACATTATATTTATCACCTATAATTTTAAACATTTTCTGATAATTCTAACTATCGGGCCTATTAGGATGGCGGGCAGACTTTCATCCACCCGCCACCCTAGCTGTGCTGGGACCGGCCACCAGTGGTGCGGCGGTCCTGCACCGGCAATTAGGAAGCCACAGCCACTGTGGAGGTGGCATCCTCTATTCTCAGCATTGTGGCGGGCGGTGCTCACAGCATCGCCCACCACAATTTTGGAATGCACTATGTGCATTGTTATGCACAAGGTGACAGGCACCGCTAGGGGCCTGCCACCTTATCCATGACAATGTAGGGGGGTACCATAGGTACCCCACATGTGCACCCCCCACGCCTCCAATACTCATGGCGGGGTCTCCACCATGGAAAGCCATGCACCTCTGCCCATGCTAATATGGATGGCGGTGTCTATTAGACACCCCCACCATATCTAGCCCCTTCTCTGCCCAGTCAACTGGTTGACCAGTGGAAAACCGGTGGACGGTCTTTCCGTCCTGCCGGGGGACCCCCGCAATACTAATATGTCGGGGGAAATGGGTGGAGGGTGGGGTATGATGTAGGACGGACCGCCACCGCCATGCGGGTGGTGGCGATCCACCCTACATCATAATAGACCCCAATGTTTTTTAAAATTATATTTATTATTTATTTTTTTACATTATTTTTTAAACATTTAAAAAATACAATATTTTTAACAACTATTTTTTTTCAATATTTTTTTACATACCATTATGAAGATAGGAGTTTGATATTTTTGACAAATATTTTTGTCACAATATTTTTGTAGGTCTACATTTCTGTTGTTGATATTCCTGTCAGAGATCCCTGGAGAGGGCCTTCTGTTATTCTTGATGCCCTCCTAAGCAGTTCTTGTCCACAAGATGCCCTAACTGGCTTGAGAGACAGTGGTCATGTAGCCACATGAGAGAGATACTACCAGGCTACAGAAACACTACCACAAGCATACTCACACACTGCACCACATACAGAGTCTCAAACCGATACCCATGCTGGCAGACACACAAATAGATCCTATCTGTCTTCACACAGTTCTGTGTGGCTGTCCCAGCTCTCACACACAAAGCATAGGGATCAGGACAGGAACTTAAATATGGCCTACCTCATTGTGAAAACAGTTGCTTTGTGATTATGCATGTTGTAGGCTCAGCAAGTCAACCACTCTTTGAGACTGAGTGCTTGTTATCTGTTAAGGGGAAATGTAGTATTTCACATGACACTATCTGGAGTTGTTTGATAAGCCCATTATCCCCGCTTTAGTGGCCATTTCTGCCGCTAAAGCGGCGATAATTTTATCGCAGTGCTTGATAATATGCCCCTTGGTCTTCAGCCAGACTTTGCATGTTACTCACCCTGGGTGACCTAACTAAATGGAAGTATACTTGAGAAGCAACCCACTCACCATGAGTGGAGAAACACTGCTTCACACCAGAATGTGGGCTCTGCGCACCACCCTCAATGGCATCTGACATTCCCTGCACACGTCCTTCTGGCTGTGCACAGTGCGCTCCACCATCTGGAGGATTCTAACTCTGCAGAGCATGAGGGTGGCGGTACATGCATCACCCCTCGGCGGCACACCATCTTTGACCTTCCATAGCAAGAGTGCCTTTCAGGGCCTGTTCTCTGTATCCTCCATAAACAGTCAATGCCAACCAGAGCATATTTTTAAATGCTAATTTCTTGAGCACAGTTAGTTATTCTTGCAAAATTAGATGTAATTCCATAAAGCCATTTTTAAGGTTGAGCCTAAAGTCAACACGCACGTGCCGCTCTGCGATGTATGCTGTATTCAGCATAAGGTGTCAAAGACCTCACATTTTTTCAATTGCCTCTTGTTAGTATCTTTTAGTAAACGCCCGATTTTCATTGGTGGACATAAATAATTGGTCCCACCTTTTGGCCTTGCTGCAACTGCCCCTGTTACTGTCCCCATACATTTTGATTTACTCATGGTGTTTCTGGCGCACTCTTTTTTTTTTTAGGCCGGCCCATCCTTATCATTTGTGTCCTGCTACCGGCCCCATCAAGCTCCTCTGTTGGTGGCTGTTCTCGGCACTGCACTGAGAATCTTCCTCATTAACTGTTAGCCGGGACTGGTGTCTCAGTGGACTAATGCGTCCACTTCAGGGGCTTGTGTTTAACCTCATTGTCACAGGTTCAAATCCCACTGGGTCCACTCAGCCTTTCATCTATCTGAGGTCAATAAAATGAGTACTTTTGAGTTGGGTAACAGTAAACATCTGTTATTTAGTGCCAAGATACCTTTGGGTGATCGTGCGCTTTACAAATACTTAAGTTATCATACCCACCATTCCTTAGTTTTTGGAAGGCATAGTTTTACCATCGCTGTGACTCAAACCTAGTTCCCCAGGTCAGAAGTTGGCTGCTCTAGAGGTTACACCACAGCCACTCTCCTGCCAAATATACTCAAATGTATATGCATGCAAATGAACATCTTGCTTCATATTTACACATTACTAAATCATGTTACTTTAACTGTTTACTCATGGTGCTGACAACGCCTTTCAGTAACTACGGGCCTCATTTGGATGGCAGACGGACTTTAGCCCATCCGCCATCCATTTGGAATGGGGACTGCCTGCCTACAAGGCAGTGGCCCCACATGCCGAATTATGATGAGACCCCCACCTCGGCAGTTGCAATGTCTATTCTTTGATTTGCAGCAGGTGCTGCGTTCTGCAGCACCGGACGCAGTACAAAAAAATGACATGTTACATATCCCTGCACTACGTGGCATACACCATGTGGTGCCTGCCACATGGTGCTCAGATATGTAGGGAGGCACCATAGGTGCCCCCAGGGACCAAGTCCGAGGCCCAGAGTGGAAGGGGGCCCTCCACAGGCCCCCAAGTCCGTTTGCGCCTGCCTGGTTATGGCGGGTTAACCGAAATGGAAAGACAACTGGGCAGGGATATCATTAGCCCTACGGTGGTGCCTGGCAGGCAGCGCCGCCATTCAGTGGATTGCTGGTGGTCTGACGGCAGTCAGAATCATTCCGCCTATCGGAACTGTGTCGGTCAGTTTTTCCGACCGCCATAGTAATGCGACTGTAAGATCTGGCCTTCCAAATGTTGGGGGGAATGCCACCCACGGCCTGGCAGTGGTGGTGTTCCTGACATCGTAATCAGGCCTCAAGTAAGGTAGCCCTCAATCCTTTATGTTTATGCCCCTTATATTCCTTTGTAATGGCTAGCACAATGGCAGCCATCATGAACACCAGCGCAGAAGCTGAAAACAAACTAAGGCAATATCGTAACGGTGAGCGAGTCATCTTGTTACTAACTGTGGGCAGAGAACTCTACTCCGCCCACGTTGTATGAGGAGATTTACCTACTCGGTAGAGTAGTCAAATCTCTGCAAACTTTGTAGCGAAGCGGAGTTGGCCCGTGTCGTGTTCATGCTGTTGGCTGGGTGGCACACCAAAACACTGGACACAGGTTAGTCGGATATTTCCTTTATTTCCATGTTGTACAGCGTCTCGTCAGCACGTCCTCACTCGTCCCTGTCCTGGTCATTGTCTGTCCCCTTTCCTGTGTCGTCACCGGATCTGGTGTCCGGTGGCCTGGTCACCCTGCCTGAGGACCCACAGGGTCCTAACGCCCTCCTGTCCGTCGCCCACACTGTCAGGTCACGACATCTCCCCCCTTGTTGCAAACAAAAGTTCGTGACACATTTACCATAGTTCTCATTCACAGTTACATTGATGGAGGTTAACGAGAGAGAGAGAGAGAGAGAGAGAGAGAGAGAGAGAGAGAGAGAGAGAGAGAGAGAGAGAGAGAGAGAGAGAGAGAGAGAGAGAGAGAGAGAGATATTGTCACTCTACATATCTTCAATGAGTCTCTGTTATTTACTGGATGTCCTTCGTGATCTAGTGTCTCCATCGCTTCCTTGTCATCTATTTTCCTCCTTCTATGTGGCTGCAGTTGCCGCTGCCATTTCTTCTTCATCCGCCTTTAGCTCCTTGACACGCTATCTTTTCCTTGTTGTTTGTGGTCGGTCGGAGACAGCCATTATCATCAGTCCTTTCACTTTCGTTACCGCCAGTGAATCTTTGGAGAACCGGTTGTCTTAATATCGACATTGTTTCTTTCTGTCTCACCACCTTTGGTCCTGGCCGTGCAGTGTCCCTTGCCTTGATCTTCCTTGGTAGCGCCTGTCCGCTCTGCTTATTGTATGTCTTTATCCTTTCCTTTTGTTGCTGTTTCTCCTGCTCCAAAGTCCTGTCACGTTGCTCCTTTTTACCCATTTTATTTTCTTTGTCTTTGTGTCTTTCCTTTTGTTTTCTTTTCTTCTATGTTCTCCTTTTCTCTTTTCTGTTTCTTTGGTGATCTTTGTCCCTCTTTTCTTTGTTATTTTTCTTTTTCTGTCTTTTCCTCTATTTGGCCTTATCTCTGGCTTTTCTTTTCTTTTCTTTTTTTTTTTTTTTTTTTTTTTTTGTCCTCTTTTCTCTATTCCTTTCTCTTTCTCTTTTTCCTTTATTTTCTTCTTATCTCTTTATCTTCTTTCTTCTTCTTTATTTTCTTCTTATCTCTTTATCTTCTTTCTTCCTCTTTATTTTCTTCTTTTCTCTTTATCTTTTTTCTTCTTTTCTCTATATCTTCTTCTTTTCTCTTTGTCTTTTTCCTTTATTTTCTTCTTATCTCTTTATCTTCTTTCTTCTTCTTTATTTTCTTCTTATCTCTTTATCTTCTTTCTTCCTCTTTATTTTCTTCTTTTCTCTTTATCTTTTTTCTTCTTTTCTCTATATCTTCTTCTTTTCTCTTTGTCGATTTGTCTTTTTCTTTATGTCCTTTCTCTTCCTTTCACTTATTCTTTTTCTTTTTTCTTATTGCACTGTCTTCTTTCTTTCTCTTGTTGCCCTTTTTCACTTGTGCGCCCTTTTTGCGCTTTATTTATCCTTTATTCTTCACTCAAACTTTTATTTTCTTTCTCTTTTCAGACCTTTTCCATTCTTATGCTATTCTTCTTACTTGCTCTTTGCCTGGCTTTGAAATGTCTGCTCAGTTGTTTCCCTCTGCTCTTTTCTTGAATGTCCCATTCATAAATCTTTATCATAAAAGTCTTCTTGTAGCAGCTACACCCCTTGCCACAACTGTCTTTTGCTGGGTGAGTTCAAACTGCGGTAACCTGCAGCTGCCCTGTCACTTCTCTGGCTCTTCTCTCCAGCTAGCAGGCTCCAGATTCTGTTCTTTCCGTCCTTATTTTGTCTCCTTAGTTTGTCTTTATGTTCTTTTCATTTCCTTCCTTTCCGCCGTTATTATTTATTTATTTTTTTTTTTTTCCCGCATCAACAGTCACTGATGCTCTCAATTATATCTTCTTTCTTCTTTTCTACTTTTTCCTTTTTATCCAGCTTTTTCTTGCTTTCTTTGTCTTTTCTTGTGGTGTTCTGCCGTTTTTCTGCACTTTTTCTTCTATATCTCGCTGTGCCTGGGCTTTCCTGGTCTTTTCCTCTTTATTTCCTTCTTCCCTCAGCTCAAAATGTCCTTTAATTGTCTCTTTTTAGTGTTCTTTCAATTGATTTCCTCTTCGCCTGGCCTTGAAATGGTTGCCTCTATTGTTTCTTATGGCCTCTTTTGTCAGTGTCTCATTTAAAATGGCCGCCGCCGTCGTTCTCGCGAGATTTCGCGATCGAAGTTTCGCCTGCCTGTCCCCAAAATGGCCGCCACTCCAGTTCTCTCTTCTGATTGGCCCAGCCGCCTGACTCTTTAATGGCCGCTGAGACTCTCGCGAGAGCTCGCGCCAGTAGTTTCTAATCGCGCTCTTCTTTTCAGCGCTTACCGTGGTCGGCTGGATCTGCTCTCGGGGGCTGTCGAGGTGAACTCCCATGTTCCTTCTTCTCCATCTGAATCTCACTATTTGCGCATCCAGGGGTGCTCCTTCATTTCCGATGGCGCCTCGGTGGACACGCGTCGATCCGTCTCTTGACCTTCGTCGCCAGTTGTCGTGTTCATGCTGTTGGCTGGGTGGCACACCAAAACACTGGACACAGGTTAGTCGGATATTTCCTTTATTTCCATGTTGTACAGCGTCTCGTCAGCACGTCCTCACTCGTCCCTGTCCTGGTCATTGTCTGTCCCCTTTCCTGTGTCGTCACCGGATCTGGTGTCCGGTGGCCTGGTCACCCTGCCTGAGGACCCACAGGGTCCTAACGCCCTCCTGTCCGTCGCCCACACTGTCAGGTCACGACAGCCCGCCTCCCACCTACACCCCCTATTAAGATATAGGTGAACAGTAATTTACAGAAAGTAAAAAACACTTACCTCTTTACCGCATCATACCCGGGCTGCCCTTCTCCTCTTCCTCTCCATACGCGTACTGCTTCAGAAAACTGCGCCTGCGCGCACACCCGCACATGCGCATTTCTAAATGCACATGCACAGTTTTCTGAAGCAGTACCCTTATGGAGAGGAAGAGGATGAGGGCAGCCCAGGTACGCCGCGGTAAAGAGGTACGTGGTTTTTACTTTCTTTAAATTACTGTTAAGTTATATCTTAATGCAGGGTGGCAGCGGTCGGTGTAGCAGAGTTACACGGAGTACCACTGAGTTTGTTTCCAACTTCGTGGCACTCTGCGTAGCCCCGCTACACACACTACGCCCAGGGTTACTTTACCTTTGGATTCTCTTTACCCGTTGTGGGAGCATGACTTATACTTGCTCACACACGGCAACAGAAACAAATCTGTCTTCTACAGCCCTTTTGCGAGCACTTTTAGGCATCTGTAGGATGGTTCTTTAAACACCCACAGTCTTTGAAGCAGGGAAGCACATACAGATTTGAGGGGGTACCATCACTCACCGTGCCCTACAGTCTGTGGTCCGGAGGCCCACTCCCAGTCGCCTCCTTTTGTCTTCTTGATGTGAAGGGGGCCTCGCCATTCTGAAGACTGCAGGGGGCCCAATTACTCTCAATGTTGTTTAAAGCTGCTGCCGCCTGGAATTATGCACAGGCAGTCATTGGCACTGCCTGAATCAGCCTGTACCGCAGAGCTAGTTTGTGCTGTGCCTACAAGAATACACCCACACCTCACTGTGTGCAAATGATCCCCTTTACACACCATCCACTAAGAAAGGGGGCAAAACCACAATGCTCAAGTTGTGGATCCTGAGCACTGGGTGGAGGAACAGGGATCTCTCAGCACACTGTGTCTGCTTAGACTGATGACCAGTCTAACCTTCCTGCGATGTATTGCTTGTGAAGAGTGCGCTCTATTTAGCACCTATACTCAAATGTCGTGCACCATACTGTTCTGTGCGATGTACAACAATACGTTTTTACATTTACTTACAAAGGCGCATACATACATTGTCATATCTATATACAATTCTGACCACATATACCAGTCACACAAATCAACAAAATAGTACTTACGGAAAGCAAACATACACAAGCACATGAACAATCGAGTACAATTATGCACATAATTGCGCAGACGCAGTTACCAAACTGTCACACAACAACTGTCACATACACCTACCTCCACCAATAATTATGCACAACACATAAAATGACAGGCAGCAATCACTAACCTAACACAATTAAACAACATTAATCCCCTAGCTACTGCCTAAATATGCACCAACATGGTCCTCACCTGCATTACATATGTACTTTAGCAAAATACACACTACTATGATTATTTTGATTATTTCTATGTATCTGCACCCCGCTCTAATTTGTTGCGCTGTGTAGCACATATGGCACTGCCAACCTCTCCTCGCCCTAGGTTTTTTCACCTGCAGTTCAGCTCCTCTTGGTGGTGGAAATCAAGTCAGATAAAGGATTACCACTTCCAGAAAACTCTCAGGCTGCCCCCAGTTTTATTTAAGGTAGTTAAACACCGTGACGCTATTATTCTTTTGGTTGAGTATGCATCTGGAGGTGAGTTAAATTGCCATGTACCCTATTTTAACGTATGTGCACACACATGTATGCAATCATATATTCAAACACTTAAGGCAGGATTCACAAAGATGCTGCTTTGTCTTACTCTTATAGTATTCCTGACTTACTCCTGAATTTCAAGAGTAAGCTAGTACTTAGCGTGAGATGGCTAAACACTTGTTAGGTCCTAAAGGCGAGTCCCATTGGCTATGCCAATGGTTGTTCTGTATTGATCCGCAGCAAATCCTATGAAAATTGAATTGGTAAATGCCACTTTTTGAACCTCACTTTTTCTTCCTTGACGGATCTGCATGAAACTTGCTTTGAGG
Organism: Lissotriton vulgaris; assembly: GCF_964263255.1. Lineage (NCBI taxonomy): Eukaryota > Metazoa > Chordata > Amphibia > Caudata > Salamandridae > Lissotriton > Lissotriton vulgaris. Next base: position 741,600,313 of record NC_141695.1, on the reverse strand, counting down.
GGGCGTGGCTTGGATGGCAACGAAGGCGGTCGCCTAAGTTCGAGAGCTCCGCAACCCCGGGGAGAAGAACGGCGAGATAACCAGCGATAGCCCTCGGTCTCCCACATGAAACGGAGGAAAGTGTGGGGGAATACTTAGAGCAGCGGAAGAGAAGAGCCTGAGTGAGCGATACAACGGCAAAATTAACAAAAACCCTACAATCGGGAAAGCGAAGTGAAAGCCCAAGATGGCGGTGCAATAAAGAGTGCAAGGAGAAGCCACAACGATTTGGGGAACATAAGGTGTATCCGGAACCAGGCTAAACGCGGTGGATACGGGTGAAGGACAATCCACAGCAGAGGCGGCGTACGGCTTGTACAGGAGAACGGGAGGCCGGACGCGCGCACAAAAGATATAAGCATAACCCGAAGATAAACAAAGGCGGCCATCTTGATCGCAACCTGAAGTGCAACAAGGAGGTGCAACAAACGGGGACAAGCCCAGCGAAGCTCCCCACCGGAAGGTCCACAACCGTGAGAACGCGTAAGAGCGGAGCAAGCGGCCACACACGAAGGTGGGAGAGGTGGTGCGGTAAAGCGGGAGTGAGGCGGAAGCTGGGTACAAGCTGTACAGCGAGACACGCCCCTGCAACGGAAGCACGAGAGCAGTTCCCAGTCGGCAAGGGAAGCGGCACAAACAAAGCTATGCCTGTCCCGTTTCACGCGGCGAGGTGCCAGTGAAGCGGCCGGTAACATTGAGGCGGCGTCCATCTGGAACGGGGGGAACTAACGGCGGCGGCCATCTTGGAAGGGGCAAGGCACACCGCTGCAGAAGCGTGCCCAAGCCCAGCCGACGCAAGGCAGGCAGGGGAAAACGAAGCACTTGCGAGCGCCGTCCATCGAAACCGGGGAACACCAAGGTAGCGGCCGGCTAACAGAGAAGTGCCCATCCAGAAAAGAGGTGAGCAAAAGGCGGCGGCCATCTTGGAAGGGGCAGACCACATCAGATCACACCACAGCAGACTGAGGCGCGGCTGTACAAACCAACGCAAGCACACCGCAACAAAAGGTAGCGCCAGCCGGGTGGTCTTCTTGCGAGCGCCGTCCATCGAAACCGGGGAGCGCCAAGGTAGCGGCCGACAAACAGAGAAGTGCCCATCCAGAAAAGAGGTGAGCAAAAGGCGGCGGCCATCTTGGAAGGGGCAGACCACATCAGATCACACCACAGCAGACTGAGGCGCGGATGTGCAAACCAACGCAAGCACACCGCAACAAAAGGTAGCGCTAGCCGGGTATGCACCAAAGCTTTGAGCACGAATAGGCACACGCGAGACACACGCGAGAAACGGAAGTGCGACTCAAGGCGCAAGAAAGGGGTGGCTGAAGTGAGGCAGTGGACAAAGGCAGCCATCTTAGAAAGGTGAAACCGGCGGGGGACACCATAAGAGAGGCTACCCACAGGCAGGCAAGCAGAGATAGCGGAACTTTCAGCCTCGGTGCGAGGGTCAACCGGAGCGCAACCAAGCACCGGAACGCGCCACTGCAGCCTCCTAGTCATACAGGGCGGTAATCACCCGGCAACGTTCTGGCCACACCCTGCCACTGCCCATGCGAGTAACAGCGAAGTGGGCGGCAACAGAAGGGAAAGAGCGCTGAGACCAAAGACCAGGGATCAGCACCTGGCTCTGGACGGTAGCCCTGGCGTCCGGAAAAACCAGAACCAGGTCGATAAAGTGGCCAAGCAGGTTCACCTTCGGGAGCACTGTAAAGGCTGACACAGCCACGAACACCAAAAACATCCCACCAAAGGGAGCACAGTCCAACCTGCAAAAGAAGGAGAGACTGTCCATATATCAAGGAAGAAGAGGTCTAGAGATGATGAACGGTGATACCAAAAAAATTAGGAAAGACCTGGAATCACCGATCAAAATGAAAAACCTGCAAAACACAGAGACTGCGATGGACCTGCTCGTCAAAAAAATAACCAAAGCCAACGACCTGGCCAAGGCCACAAAGATCTCCATGGACAACGGCCAGCTAGAACTTACAGCCATACGTGCAGACCAGAACAAAATAGCAAGTAGAGTAGCGGAGACAGAGAGAAGGATCAGCAACCTAGAAGATAAATCAGGCATCATGGACAAAGACATATGCTACATCTCCAAGGTCTCCAGCGACATGCAGAGAAGGCTCGCAGAGCAAGAGGATAAAAACCGGAAGGGGAACATCAGGATCCTAGGCATACCAGAAGACGAGGAGGAGGGGGCAGGCTCATGCGCGGCACTACTTGAGACACTGATACCCAAGCTGACTGGCATAAAAATTGAAAGAGCTTTGGAGATCGACAAAGCTTACAGAATCCCCGCCACAAAACAAGTGCACATGGAAGGACCAAGAACGATCATCTGCAAACCCCTAAGATCTAGCCACACCGATGCCATTTTCGCCTTCGCACGCAAAGGCCAAACCCCCATCTGGAAAGGCAAGAAGATAATCTTCACCCAAGACCTTTCAAGGGGCACGGTGGAAGCAAGGAAAGGGTTCCTCGCGCTAAGAGACACTATGAAGAGAGCAAGGATAACGTTCAGCTTTGTAGGTCCAGCAAGAATGAGGATAACAGACGGGCAGGACACACGTATGTTCGATGACCCAGCAGAACTACGTAGGTACCTCAGGAAGCCAGAGCAGGAGGAGATGGAACAAACAAGTCCCGGAACGGCAAAAAGAAGAGCCTCATCAGACAGCTCAGAGACAGAAGATAAGGGAGCAGCAGGCGGCAGATAATATTCTACCTCGGAAGAACAACATCTACCTCAATGGAAAAGAGACCTACCTCATCGGAAGAAGGAACTACCTCAACAATGGGAATAAGAACCTTGGACACTTTAAGAACACAGAACTTTCCTACCCTGCAGGGTAACACCGATCTCATCGGAAGAAGGACTACCTCACATAGGGAACACAGGACCTTGGACACTTGAAAACCAATATCCTTTGCCTAAAATGCGCAGCACGGGAGGGTGGCTGAGATGGTCTTCGCTTGCTTTTTAGAGACCCGGGGGGCGGAGGGCGGGAACCGTTGCTGTCGCACGTTTACAGTACATTGACAGGGGGGAGGGGGGCAGGGGGGCGGGGGGGCGGAGGGGGGGAGAGGGCCGGGGGGGAGGCCATGTAGCACGGACAATCTTAGCCTGGTGGAAGCACTCTTTTTCCTTTCTCTTCTTTCCTATATCCACACACATCCCCTCATCCCATCCCACACCCCAGGGGGGCACCAATGACTGGTGGCAGTTAGCAAGCAAGCAAAGAACAAAGAGAAGCAACATAGATCCCTCTCTAATGTACAGCGACAGAACTATCACACCATGACGACACCTGACACTATGGGCCAAGCACAGAGAGCCTCGGACATAAAAATAGTGTCACTTAACGTCAAGGGCCTCAACCACCCCGTCAAGCGACGGAAAACACTAGACTACCTAAATAGACTGAAGGCTGACATATACGTCCTCCAAGAAACTAGAGTGTCCTTAGAGGACGCTAACAGGCTCAAAGCCAACTGGATAAGCGAGGTGCTATGCTCACCGGCAGTCAACAAAAAGGGAGGAGTCATCACCATAATCAGTAAGAAAGGGAAGTTCCAGGTTCACAACAATGTCGCAGACACCAAAGGGAGGAGGCGATTCACATCTATCAAAAGAGGTGACGAAACAATACACATAGCAAACATCTACGGGCCAAACGCGGTGGACAGAAAATTCTGGGAGGACCTAGAGAGTGAACTAAGTAGGATCCCACTGGGCGAACTACTAATCACGGCAGGAAACATGAACCAGGCGATGGATAATGCCACAGACAGACATCCACACAGACCCAGCCACACCTCACAAGAACAGAACACACTCAAAAACCTATGCACCAAACTCGCACTAGCGGACCCGTGGAGGCTACAAAACCCTAGTGCCAGAGAATACACCTTCTATTCGCACCCCCACAACTCATACAGCAGGATAGACTACATACTCATGTCCGACACACATACACACCTGACAGACACAACTGAAATAGGACCCATAACAGTCTCGGACCAGGCACACATATCCCTCTCCTTAAGTGGCAAACATAACGAAACACCAAGCAGGAGGTGGCGCCTCAACAGTGATATACTCGAGAACCCCGCCAACATTACCGAAATAGAGGTAGCGATCAAAGAATATCTCCAGTATAACGACACAGCAGACACAGAGGCAGCAACACTATGGGACGCGCTTAAAGCAACAATAAGAGGGAAACTCATGAATATTAAAGCACGCATGAACAGGGGCAGGAACAAAAAAATTAAAGAACTGGAGGAGCAGATTAAGGAGTTAGAAAGGAATCACACGGCCAACTTAATGGACAGGAATACACTCACAACACTAACAAAAAAAAAATATGAGCTAAACAGAATCCTAAGCGAGAGAGCATCCACATGGATCAACAAATATATATCCATAAACTTATGCTCGGCCAATAAAGCAGGGAAAGCCTTGGCTGGTTACCTGAAAGCCAAGCAAAGGCAGCACTCAGTCGCGGCAATCACAGACGCTGACAACAAGACACACACAGCGAATAAACAAATCCTCGAAACATTCAGGAAGTTCTACAAAGACCTATACACTGCCGATACATCGCTGGAGGCAGACGGCGGGGCAAGCCTGCTAGAGAAGCTCGACTTACCCAGAATAAGCGACGACCAGAGAGAGGCCCTAGATCAAAACATAAAGAAAGCGGAAGTAGGGAGGGCCATAGACTCACTAAAACCAAACAAGGCCCCAGGTCCGGACGGCTTCACAGCTACCTTCTATAAACAATTCCAACCGTTACTCAAAGACACGCTAGTCAGAATATTCCAAGCGTGCGCGGAAAAAGGCAATATGGCAGACTCAATGGCAGAGGCAAACATTATTGTTATCCCCAAGGAAGGGAAAGACCCCCAGTTCCCACACAACTACAGGCCAATTTCCTTAATTAACGTGGACTGCAAAATCTACGCTAAAATCATAGCAGCGAGACTAAATGCACATCTCCCCTCTCTCATACACAAATCTCAGGTGGGCTACCTGAAAAACAGACTCTCGCAGGACAACACCAGACTGCTATGCCATTTAATCAATCGCACGGCCAACAGTGCGGAAAAGGCTGTCATGATCGCATTGGATGCAGAAAAAGCCTTCGATAGAGTCTCATGGCCCTTCCTTAACCAATGCATGCTCAAGTTTGGACTTGGCGAGAAGTACAGGGGCATGGTCATGGCCCTCTACAAAAACCCCCGGGCTCGAGTGGTGGTTAACGCAGCTACATCGGACACACTCACACTTGGTAGAGGGACAAGGCAGGGTTGCCCCCTCTCACCGGGGCTATTCCTGCTGGCCCTAGAACCACTCCTCCACATGATCAGGTCAAACCCCCCGATCACGGGGGTGCAGACAGAAGGTCAAGCTTTCAAGCTAGCTGCATATGCGGATGACATTCTGATCACCACAAACAATCCAAGTCAATTGAGGCACTCGTGCAAACAATAGAAGAGTATGCACATGTCTCAGGCTACAAACTCAATAGGGAGAAATCCGAATGCAAACCTATGAACTGCCACACCACCAAGGCTGTCCTGGGCACGTCCGGCCTGGCATGGCAAACGAAACCCCTAAAATACCTAGGCCTTCTCTTCGGAAGGGACCTAAGATCAACACTAGACCACAATGAGGAGGCGATGTTAAAAAAAATTAAGTCCAAGCCAGACACGTGGGGCCCCAAATTCATAAGCTGGTGGGGAAGAATTGAGACAATAAAGATGATGGTCACCCCCATGCTAAACTACCTGCTCTCCATGCTGCCTCTCACACTCACAACCGATTTCCACAAACACATAGACAAAAGCATCAACATGTTCCTCTGGGGAGGAAAAAAACCAAGAATCAGCTTAGCGAAACTCAGACTTAAAAAAGAACAGGGCGGACTGAACCTCACAAACTACAAGGCCTTCCAGACGGCATGCCTTGCCAAACAGGGAATACATTGGATAGCCCCCACACCAGAATACATGCCGGTATGGCTGGACCTGGAAAGGAGTATTCTAGGTGATGCAGACCCAATTATGGCCCTCACGGCGCACAAGCACCCAGAGGCCAAAAACGCAATAATCCACAACACAAAGACAGCGCTGCTGAGAGTAGACAGGGAAATGGCAGTAAGTATCAAAGGCACCAAATGGGAATCACTGTGGCATAACACCAAAGTCACATACAAGGGAAAAACGCTAGACAGCAAGGAATGGTATAGCAGAGGCATCACAACGCCGTCACAACTAGAAGCAGGGAACAACCCACTCACCTACAAGGCACTACAGCAGACAACCTCCCTACCAGACAAGGAGTTCTACGAATTCCTAAAAATCAAAGCAGCTATCACCAAAGCAAGCCTCTCGAAACAGATACCCACCATCATACAATACGCACAAAACTTAAACAAGACAGGCCACCAAACAGCGCAAATTTACAAGCTAATCACACCACGCACCACAACTCTAAACAATAAGACACTGGCCTTTTGGGAGGAGACCATACAAAGACCGCTAAACGAGGAAGAAAGAGCCAGACTATGGACGGCAGCGTCCAAAAACAAAATCACTCCACAACTAGCACAAACCAAATACTGGTTACTCCACAGGCTGCACTGGACACCAGTGAAACTAGGGAAAGTTGGAGCTAGCGAGAGCCACACATGCTGGAATTGCCAGAAGGCAACAGGAGATCTATCTCACATGTTATACGAATGCCCCAGAGTCAAAACCTTCTGGAGCAAGGTCTATAACGTCATAGACACAGTCACGGGAAGTAAGACACAAAGAGGACTAGCGGGGATAGCCACTGCCTTCCTAGCAACAGAACTTCAGTCCAAAGAAGTACGAGACCTGGTCGATGTACTTCTGACGGCTGCGGTGAAAACGATCTTGGGTAACTGGAAGGACACCAGCAAAGCCACCTTCAAACGCTGGTTCAATTGGGTAACCTTCCTCCGGGGGGCAGACAACATCACTGCCAAGCAAAAGACGGCGAATCATACTGCCAAAGATAACATGTGGGAAGCTCTCGACGCCTATCTGGAGCAGTGACCCCCCCCCCCTCCTTTTCTTTCTCTCTTCCTTTCTTCTCTCTCTCTAGGCCCCACCAGGCCGCAACATTGCAAGAACAGTACAAGTATTACGAATGTTTTGCTTTTGTATATGGAAAATTTACTTTCAATAAAAATATTTTGGAATAAAAAAAAAAGAAACTTGCTTTGAAAGACCCAAAGTGGATGCTATAAAGGTCCCAAAGTGGATGTACTTTTCGTCAAATGGCAAAAAAGTTCTTACCTCATATATCACAAAACTTATGACATTAAATAGGTCATATATTAAATTACATCATTGATGACAAGTATGTATGTATGTAAGCATGCAGTATTTCTACAGCATAAACCTAGCCAAAAGGCTGATAAAATCACTGATCGCAATATCCAATTATAACATGAATCTACTTATTTCACTTTTAACTTAATTACTTTTAGGTAGATCATTATTTACAAAGAGTCTTGGCTAAACCTGTATTATAACTGATACACTAAATACAGAAATATTAAATCACATCATTTACCTAGGAATTCACCATGTAATAATACTCTATCCGCTATGATAAAAATAAATCTATCTTAAACCCTTACAATCTTATCAGAAATTAGGCTTCTTTTAGAATACATTTGCAGTTTGAGACTGATCCCAATATCACATATAAAGAACATGAACAGAGACATTCGGACCTCATTAATCAAAGTTTAATGTAGTCCAGCAAGTCACCTTACTGCGCTAGGTTAAAGGGAAAGGGCAGGAATGAGCTGTATTTACCATCACGCGGGACATTCCTGTGTTTTCATTGCACTGGCGTTCAAATTGCTGCCTAGTGCCAATGCAGGCACCCTTGCGCTGTGGTGCAAAGGTACCTGCTTTGCAAAAATTATTGTGAGTATTTTAGTGCTGGAAGAGGCACCTTCCTGCACAAAAACAATTCTCAGAGGCATTTTCCTCTTTCTACGTGTGCTGCAAAATGAAGCACACATAGAAATCAGGAAAAGTGGTCTTCTGATTGGCATCATTTGTACCGGGACTCCATTGTTTTTTCATTGCCATCTCGTGTCAAACACTTCCACACGACCCACCTGGTCGTTTCTGCTGATGCCTGAGGAAAATCTAACTAACAAGACAACAGCCATCTTGCAGCCTGCATTTCTGCCCAGGAACTGTCACACACCCAACCCCCCCTGTTCTTGCAGTTCAACAGAAAGCCATGAGACACTCACACCCTGTGCAAATGGTTTGTTTTCCATCTCCTGCTCCCAGCCTGGTAAACATCCTTGACACCGTGATCATGTTATCTGGACAATGGTCTGACTGCTGGGCCTTGATCAGGGTGATTAAACAATGACCTGAAAGACTGAGCCTTGATCAAGCCGAGTGAACAATGATTTGTGTACCAAGCCTTGACCAGGTCACCATCTACAAACGTCGTCTGAATCTGGTTATCAACTGCAAATACTGCCCTGATTGAACAATGAACTAACAGCCAAAAGACCAGAATGAAAAAGTATAAAAGGGGCTTGTAAGCTGCGGAGTAAAGCAGCAGCCTCCTCTGTCTTGTTTCTGACGAGCTTGGGCCTCTGTCCCATAGCCCGGGATATTTGAATAAATCTGGGTTCCTCCTGCAGACGAAGGCTCCTGTGTCTCCTTTTACTACATATGAAGGGTATGGAAGACTAGGGCGATTCCCCCGCCGCGGAGACCCAGTAAGTGGGTTATTCCGGTTTTTCAGAAAGAGGAAAAATCTAGAAGAAATAAATATATTTCTTCTGGTTACGCTTCACCTAGGTACGCGCAGAATTTTGCAACATTCTCATGTCTACCACTATATGTAAATCTGGGAATGGGCCAAAATCTGTGGGTGGATGTGTGGTAATGCCTGCGCTCCACCCATGGAATGCCAACCATTTGTGCTGCATTGTGGTACTCTAGATTTATAGATCCACGCAAGGCCACGCTAGATGGCCTTGCATGGCTTGATACATCTTACTTAGCAGTTGCGTCACCCTTGCACCCCATTGTGAGGCCCAAAAGCAATGCAACTGCTTGATTAATCTTCCCCTCACAATCCTAATAGCACTCATGCACTAGCACAATAAATATCACAACTGCTTTCTGTCGAAAGAGCCTCAACTAGCTAAAAAAATCAAAATCATCTATAATCTGGCCAATCGCATTTTGTGAAAAAAATTCAAAATTGATTGGCAAAATTCGTAGGTCATGACTCCCTAGATAAAACATCAGAGATATACAAAAGTGTCAAACCTTTGAAGCCTGGTCCAGAAGTTTTGTAAATGCTTGTATCTCAAAAACTACTGAACAGTGTTACATTAATTCAAAAAAGATCACAGTTTGATTAGAGATCTACTTTTATGCAACGTTTGGTATAAATCTGTTAATCAATTTGGGCTGTAGATGTGAGCAACATTTTTAGTCAGAGCTGAAATGAGACATTTCTTGTTTTGTCATCCCCTTCCCTTGACTTTTTTATCCAAAGTATAGACTTTAACACAACTTGGCATACTTAAACTTCTCTGTCTTAGTAAGGTATGTTGTGTTAAGCAGGATTTATAAAGTGCACAGCTACTCAAACGAGCTAACGGAACAGTAAGGGCAAAAAAGAACGACTGCCAAGTTTTATGCAAATCCCTACTTTAGGCAATTAGTATTGGCCAAATCAAAAAAGTCAGTTTCAAAGCAAAAAATATATATTTATGAACAAGTGTAAGGGCAGTTGACCTTTCTTGCCCTCCAAGACTGCGCTTCAACTCAGAACACTCCCTTGAAGTATTTTCACTGCTATTGGTTGTAAGTCCGAGACAGTTCTCAGCATGAGAACCAGGTTCACTTTTTCTATATGTGAAATAAGCTTTGCAAAAAATCTCACAATCCTCCTGTGATTTTCTGTCTCCCCTCAGAACACTCAGTTTCACAGCAAAACTAACAATACATGAGGTATGAACTTATGATGTAAAAATCACACATTAAGGGCTCATTATGATGCTGGTTAGACCGGCATTCTGCGGTCTAGTCTGAATCGGTCGGTGCGTCTGCTGGATTACGATGCATGCATTGTGTACTTCAACGGACAGCTGACATACCGCTGACTCCGACAGCCGTTCTGGAACTGCGGTTGTAGAAAAGGAGCAGCCATAGAGCTATACAGGGAGAAAACTGACCCTTTTTTTGCAAAGTGCCTAGCTGAAGATTTTGAACCCTAGCTCTGCCGGCACCTAGGGAAACCTAGCAAACCTAAACATTTTTGAAAACTAGAGACCCAGGGAAATCCAGTATGGGGTGACTTGGCTAGCTCTCACCAGGTTCTGTTACTCTGAATCTCTTGCAAACCTAAGAAATTGACAAAAAAAACACATTCTCAAATTTCTGTGGTGGAAAGTTCTGCAATCGGCTTGGATCCACAAAATTCCACCCACCCCGTGTTCCTCCAAGTCTTCCAAGAAAAATGGTACTTCACTTGTGTGGGAGGCCCAACTACCCACTGCAGGAAACGGCTCAAAACGCAATGTTTACACACCACATTTTCAAAGTGAAAACTGACCCATTTTTTGCAAAGAGCCTTTGCGGTAGCTTTTGAACCCTAGTTCTGCCGGCACCAAGGGAAACCTAGCAAACCTATACATTTTTGAAACACTAGAAACCCACAGGAAACCAGGATGGGGTGACTTGACTAGCTCTCACCAGGTTCTGTTACCTAGAATTTCTTGCAAACCTAAACATTAGTGGAAAAAAACAAATTTTCCTCAGATTTCTGTGGTGAATAGTTCTGGAATCTGTGCTGATCCACAAAATTCCACCCATCACGCGTTCCCCAAAGTTTCCGAGAAAAATGGTAAAAAAAATACCCACATTTTCCTCATTTGTCTGTGGTGGAAAGTTATGGAATCTGCGTGGATACACAAAATTCCACCCATCCTGGGTTCCCCCAAAATCAGAGAAAAATGGTACCTCACTTGTTTGGGAGGACCAAGTACCCAAGACAAGGAAATGACGCAAAATGCAACGTGGACACACCACATTTTCGCAGTGGAAACTGAACACCTTTTTTTGCAAAGGGCCTACCTGTAGATTTTGAACCCTACTTCTGCAGGCACCTAGGGAAACCTAGAAAACCCTATACATTTTTGAACAATAGACACCCAGGGGAATCCAGGATGGGGTGAGTTGGCTGGCTCTCCCCAGGTTCTGTTACCCAGAATCCCTTGCAATCCTAAGAAATTGTCAAAAAACAATATTCTCCTCATATTTCTGTGGCGGAAAGTTCTAGAATCTGCGTGGATACACAAAATTTCACCCACCCCGTGTTCCTTAAAGTCTTCCGGGAAAAAATGGCCCCTCACTTGTGTGGGAGGCCCAAGTAACCGCTGCAGGAAATGGCCCAAAATGCAACGTGGACACACCACATTTTCAAAGTGAAAACAGACCCCATTTTTTGCAATGTGCCTAGCTGTAGATTTTAAACCCTGCCTCTGATGGCACCTAGGGAAACCTAGCAAACCTGTACATTTATGAAAACTAGACACCCAGGGAAATCCAATATGGGGTGACTTGGCTTGCTCTCACCAGGTTCTGTAACCCAAAATCCCTTGCAAACCTAATAAATTGTTAAAAAAACAAATTTTCCTCGCATTTCTGTGGTGGAAAGTTCTGTAATCTGCATGGATACACAAAATTCTACCCACCCCAAGTTCCCCAAAGTCTTACAAGAAAAATGGTACCTCACTTGCGTGGGTAGCCCTAGTGCATGCAAAAGGAAATGGCCCAAAACACAACGTAGACACACCACATTTTCACAGAGTAAACAGACCCTTTTTGTGCAAAGTGCCTAGCTGTAGATTTTGAACGCTAGCTCTGCCACCACCTAGGGAAACCTATCAAACCTATACATTTTTATAACTAGACACCTAGGGCAATCCAAGATGGTGTTACTTGGCTGGCTCTCACCAGGTTTGGTTACCCTGAATCCCTTGCAAACTGAAGAAATTGTCAAAATAAACACATTCTCACATGCCTGTGGTTGAAAGTTCTGAAATTGGCGTGGATCCACAAAATTCCACCCACCCCGTGTTACTCCAAGTCTTCCAAGAAAAATGGTACTTCACCTGTGTGGGAGGCCCAAGTACCCGCTGTAGGAAATGGCCCAAAACGCAACGTGGACACACCACATTTCCAAAGTGAGAACTGACCTGTTTTTTTGCAAAGAGCCTAGCGGTAGCTTTTGAAACCTAGCTCTGCCGGCACCTAGGGAAACCTAGCAAACCTATACATTTTTGAAAACTAGAAATCCAGGGGAATCCATGATGGGGTGACTTAACTAGCTCTCACCAGGTTCTGTTACCCAGAATTCTTTGCAAACCTAAACATTAGTGGAAAAAAACAAATTTTCCTCAGATTTCTGTGGTGGATAGTTCTGGAATCTGTGTGGATCCACAACTTTCACCCATCACACGTGCCCCAAAGTTTCCAATAAAGAAAGGTACCTCACTTGTGTGGGTAGCCCTAGTGCCTGCGACAGAAAGTGGCCCAAAACGCACCGTTTCACAGTGTAAACAGACCCTTTTTGTGCAAAGTGCCTAGCTGTAAATTTTGAACACTAGCTCTGCCACCACCTAGGGAAATCTATAAAACCTATGCATTTGTTAAATCTAGACATCCAGGGGATTCCAAGATGGGGTGACTTGGCTGGCTCTCACCAGGTTCTGTTACCCAGAATCCCTTGCAAAGCTAAACAGTTGTAAAAAAAACCACATTTTCCTCATATGTCTGTGGTGAAAAAGTTCTAGAATCTGCGTGGATACACAAAATTCCATCCACCCTAGGTTCCCCAAAATCTTCAGAGAAAAAAGGTATCCCACTTGTGTGGGAGGACCAAGTACCCAAGACAAGGAAATGACCCAAAGTGCAACGTTGACACACCACATTTTCGCAGTGGAAACGGAACACCGTTTTTTGCAAAGGGCCTACCTGTAGATTTTGAACCCTACCTCTTCCGGCACCTACGGAAACCTAGCAAACCCTATACATTTTTCAACAATAGACCCCCAGGGAATCCAGGATGGGGTGAGTTGGCTGACTCTCACCAGGTTCTGTTACCCAGAATCCCTTGCAATCCTAAGAAATTGTAAAAAAAACAACATTCTCCTCACATTTCTGTGGTGGAAAGTTCTGGAATCTGCGTGGATACACAAAATTCCACCCACCCGTGTTCCTCAAAGTCTTCAGAGAAAAATTGTACCTCACTTGTGTGGGAGGTCCAAGTACCCGCTGCAGGAAATGGCCCAAAACGCACTGTGGACACACCACATTTTAAAAGTGAAAACAGACCAGTTTTTTTGCAAAGTGCCTAACTGGAGATTTTGAACCCTACCTCTGATGGCACCTAGGGAAACCTAGCAAACCTATACATTTTTGAAAACTAGACACCTAGGGGAATCTAGTATGGGGTGACTTGGCTGGCTCTCACCAGGTTCTGTTACCCAGAATCCCTTGCAAACCTAAAGAATTGTCAAAAAACAAATTTTCCTCGCATTTCTGTGGTGGAAAGTTCTGTAATCTGCATGGATACACAAAATTCCACCCACCCCGGGTTCCCCAAAGTCTCCTGAGAAAAATGGTAAATCACTTGTGTGGGAGACTCAAACACCCGCAGCAGGAAACGGTCCAAAACGCAACGTGGACACACCACATTTTCAAAGTGAAAACTGACCCTTTTTTTGCAAAGTGCCTAGCTGTAGATTTTGAACCCTAACTCTGCCGGCACCTAGGGAAACCTAGCAAACCTATACATTTTTGAAAACTAGACACCGAGGGGAATCCAAGTTTGCTTGACTTGACTGGCTCCCACCAGGTTACCCAAAATCCCTTGCAAATCTAAAAAATTGTCAAAAAAAACTATTTTCCTCACATTTCTGTGGTGGAAAGTTCTGGAATCTGCGTGGATCCACAAAATTCCATGCACCCCCCAAAGTTTTTCAAGAAAAATGGTACCTCACTTGTGTGGGAGGCGCAAGTACCCGTGATAGGAAGCGGCCCATAACACAACGTGGACACACCACATTTTCGCAGTGAAAACTGACCCTTTACTTGCAGAGTGCCTAGCTGTAGATTTTGAACCCTAACTCTGCCAGCACCTAGGGAAACTTATCAAACCTATACATTTTTGAAAACTTGACCCCCTGGGGAATTCAGGATGGGTTGATTTTACTGGCTCTCACCAGGTTCTGTTACCCTGATTCCCTTGCACACCTAAGAAATTGTAAAAAAAAACAAATTTTCCTCACATTTCTGTGGTAGAAAGATCTCAAATCGGTGCAGATCCACAAAATTCTACCTACCCCGCGTTCCCCTCAGTCTTCCGAGAAAAATGGTACCTCACTTGTGTGGGAAGCCCAAGTACCAGGCGACAGGAAACGGGTCAAAATGTAACATGAACACAACACATTTTCGGATTAAAAACTGACCCTTTTTTCCGCAAAGTGTAGATTTTGAACCCTAGCTCTGCCGGCACCTAGGGAAACCTAGAAAATCTAAACATTTTTGAAAACTAGACACCCGGGGGAATCCAGGATGGGGTGATTTGACTAGGAAATCCGTGTTAGCCCAGTGATCCCACAACTTTCCCACACAATAATGTGTGGAAAAAGGGATTTTTTCAGCTAAATTTGAGGTTCGCAGGGGATTCTGGGTAAGAAAACATTGGGGGATCCACCCAGCCATACCTTCTTGGGGTTTATTATACAAACTTGAAGTTTTTTAATTTATTAAATTCAAATATAATGGTGTAAAACTTTTATAAATTCATTTTTATTACATGTTTCTAATTTAATATTCTTTTTATTATTACATTTGTATTGGAAATGTAATAATATATTAGTGTTTAATGTTGATAATGATAATGATAATGTCATTGTTAGTACATTATTGGAAAAATATATTGTTCATTTTTTTATTTATTTAAAAAATATTTCAGATTATGTATAGTTAAATTACGAGAATACAATCAAGATGTACTGTTTATGAATTATTATTTACTTTTTTCTAAATTTATATGCTATAGGTATATTTATTTAATGTTATTAAACAAAATTATAATGGCATTTTTATTATTTCTAATATTGGAATGCGTTCTCTTTTTGGGAATATATATTCTAAAATGTATTACATCTAATGCACTTCATATTTATTATATATTTAGAAAATTAGTTTTCAATTTTTTAAATATTTTAAATGATTCTTAATTTTGGATTATGAATGTTTTTTTTATTTGTTTCAAAATGTAGGAATATTAATAAATAATAGTAAATATGTATTATTTATAAATAATATGGAACATCATTTCTACGTTAATGTTAAAATGTTCTAGTTATTGTGTCTTCTAAGTACTTTTCATTTTATTTTATACATAAAAATGTATGCCTGGGTATGGAATATTGATTGTTTATTTAAACGTTTTAGTGTTCAACACCGTCCCTAAAATCTTTCAAATTGGAGTGGAACTTGTAATTGTCACCCCTTAAGTGTCCAAACCCCTTCTCAAAAATGTGTTAGATTACACTGGAAACCTTCTTGTACAAAAACAATCACAAGAGGCTTTTCCCTTTTTTTATGTCGACTGCAGAATGCAGCTCACATAGAAAAGGAAAAAATGAGGAAAAATAAAGATATTTTTCCACGTTGTGCCTCCCTTACACCTCCCCTAAATCTGGGGAAGTATCAAAATGCCATGGATAATGCCTCCCCAGCAACTCCCCAGCAACTCCCATTGCATGCCCCCTTTAACGCAGAAGACTGCGTTAAGGGGGCAATATTTACGAGGCAGCATTTTGCCAAAAAAAAAGTGGCTTGGTGCTGTCTCGTAAATTTGGAGCAGGTTTCTGTGAAGTTCCGACGCCGCAAGGAGCCTCATAAATGAGGCCCCCAATTTCTAACAGGGGATATACAGATTCATCACCAAAAGAAATTCATTATTATCCTGGCTTCCTTTGGTTATATTTTTATAGCCTACATTCAGGGTCGGCTTTACGGCAGTGCGACTGGTGTCATCGCACTGAGCGCTGACCTGTGGAGGGGGGCGCTGAGTCCTCAGAGGGTGCTGTCTTTAGCAATCTCTTATGATGATAGAGGTAGCAGCACTTTTGCAGATGGTAGGGAGAGAATCCGAAGAGGTGGTCATGGGATGTGGGGGTGCCAAAATTGATTGTCGTACAAAGCGCCATCAGCGCTAAATCCGGCACTGCCTGCATTCATTTTGAATCATGGACAAACTGACTAAATTTCCAACTATAATGGCTACTTAAAAGTATCACAACTCTCCCTTTTGTGTGACCTGTACTAGAGGAGGCTGTAGCACAGCTCATAACATGGAACCCTTCAAACACATAATCATCAGTTAACCAGGTTTCCTGTTCGCATATTATATCAGCAGCCAGGCTATTCAGAAATGTTATTTTTTTACTGTTGGTCACTAGCCCAGCAGCATTTCAGGAAACCACTTTACTATTACTTTACTTTGCGCATCATGTTTTAACTTGTTTGTGTAAAAAAACAGAATGCTGGGCAATTCTGCTAATCATTTGCACATCTAATGGGTTTGAAGGACTCCAGGGAGGTGAGAGTAGCTAAAAACTCTGGGGAATCTTTTGTTTGGAAGCAGCCATTTTTTCTCTTCCGAGATATCTAAAAGTGCCATTGTGACCAGTGTACGCTCTAGTCCCTTGACTCTTGTACTTAAGGAGAGTTGCCTCATGGACATGCAGCAGATGCACTGCTGGCGCACTAAAGGTACGCCTTTGGCAAGCCCGTCTGCACCCATCAGTGTCCCGGAAGCAACCAATGCCATCCACTCTGCCAGTTTTTCGGCAGAAGACATGCCTGAAATCACTTATACCAGCTCCTTTAAATCCTTTGGTGCGTCAGACGTCCGGTGGCCATCCGATGCACCAGTGCTCATGAGAGTGGAACAGCCCCTGTCTGTTCTCGCACATGGCATTTGAGATCCCTATGGTGAGGGCACCAGAGGGATTTCCTCCCCCTAACAGCCTCAGGAGCCGGGGAAGAGCTTTTCTCAGCTCCTGAGGCTGTTTGTTTGGTTTCCCTGAACTGACGTGCAGAGTGCACGTCGTGCTGATGTAATTTCAGTGAAACCGAAATTGAAATGAGCTGAGACGCTTATTTCAGTTTTGGTTTCCATGTAGTCAGGGGGCTATCTCAGCCCCCTGATCACGTAGGAAGTCTGGAGAGGTATCGTTTGACGGGGGAGAAGGGGAACGGTGAGAATCCTTAGTGGATCCCTGCTTGGGGATCGCTCCAGGAGTGCAATCCTCAAACAGGGATTCACCCACTAGGCACCAGGGAGGGGGGGGAGTGTCCCCTCCCTGGTGCCAGTTGTTTTCACTGCAACTAGTGGTGGGCCTGCCCCCCGCCCTCGCACGATGACAGTCTTGGGGGATTGTAGCCCCCAATCTGCCTCCCTGTGGGGGTCGAATGCCCACTAGATGCCAGGGATTTTTTTCACTCAATTTAGGGGTTGGGGCTGTTTAAAATGGGCATGCAATGCCCCCCCAAGTCCCACAATTTTTCTGCCCCCCCAGAGACAGATGGGGCAATAGCCCCTGATCTGCCTCCCGGGGGGATGGTAAGCCCACTAGGCCGCAGAGTTGGTTCTGTTTATACGAAGAGGTGGGGACCACCCAAAATGGGCATGTCAATGCCTTCACTCCCTCCCCAAAAAATTGCCCCAGCCTTTCTGCCTCCCCCAGGTGGCAGATGGGGGCATTAGTCTCTAATCTCCCCCCCAGCAGAAAGCCCACTAGGAGCCAGGGAGTCTATTGTTTTATTGGGGAGCTTGGCTGGTGGTGTGTGTAGATGGCGCTTGGCTGGCGGTGTACATGGATGGCGCTTGTCTGGTGGTGTATGTAGATGGTTGTCTGCATGTACTGACTCTTGGCCAGTGGTGTGGCTTGCATGGATCCTCCAGTATTTTCTTACCCAGAATTCCCCGCAAACCTCAAATTTACTTACCAAGTCACATTTTCCTTCCATTTCTGTGTCGGTAAGTTGTACGATCACCGTGCCAGCACAAATTTCCTACTACTCAGCATTCCCCTTGGTCTCCCGAAAAAAATTATACCTCACCTATGTAGATGCTCAAAGTAGCGTCAGCCAAAGCCCTTTTAGACCCGCTCTGGTCCCCTTAAATTTCTATACATTTTTGGCCCTTTTATGTCATGGGCCCTTGGCCCATCCACACAAGTAAGGTATCATTTTTATCGGGAGACTGAGGGAAATGCTGGGTAGTAGGACATTTGTTCAGTCCATTGATCCTACAACTTTCCCACACAGATATTAGAGGAAAATGTGACTTTTTAACTAAATTTCAGGTTTGCAGCAAATTTTGGGAAGAAAATTGTTGGGGATCAACACAAGCCACGGGTGTCTAGGTTTCAAAAATGTCTGGGTTTTTTAGGTTTCCCTAGATCTTTGAAAACGTGTGACCAAAAACACAGGTGCCCACCTAGCTATCACCAAACTGCCTGGCTTTTCAAGGGGGTTACATGTGTTTTTGGTCCCGGCTGAACAGCCATCTAAGGAAATCTACCAAACCCACCCATTTCTGAAAGCTAGACACCCGGGGAAGTCCAGCAAGGTATGGCATTCATGGTTCCCCCAATGTTTTCCTCCCTAGAATCCCCTACAAACCTCAAATTAAACTGAAAAAATACACATTTTCCACATATTTTTTATGGGATCACTGTGCCGGCACAAATGTCCTACCACACCAATTTCCCCTCAGTCTCCTGAGTAAAATGATATCTCACTTATGTGGGTGGGGCAAGCGCCTGTGACTTGGAAGAAACATAATCATAGGGATTAAGGGTATAGCACAGCAAATTCTAAGCACTACATCTTTTTAAAACACGTTTTTAGACAATTCTGTAAGGCCGTCCTGATTTTGCTGGATCTATCAGCAACCTTTGATACAATGCCACATGGAAGACTATTGGCCCTCTTTCAGGATATAGGAATTGAAGGTCTAGCCATGAAGTGGCTTACCTCATTCCTAAATAACAGGATTCAAGAAGTATGAATTCCTCCATACGCTACCCCTATTTGAGAACTATCTGTAGGAATACTTTAGTGATCGGCACTGAGTACCACATTATTTAACGCATATCTAACTCCACTAGTTGGTCTGGCAGAAAGTAATATCATAGGCAAATGACACTCAGCTGCTTTTTACCCGTGAAAGGGAAAGGAATTTGATTGAAAGGCCAATAAACAGCGGCCCTCATCCTCCTGGCCCTAGAGCAGCGCCTCAGCAACGTCAGAATCCAAGAGAAGGCACTAGAATGGATCATCTCCTTCCTCGCCGGAAGAACACAGAGAGTCCTCCTCCCCCGTTCAGATCAGAAGCCACCGAAGTCATCTGCGGCGTTCCTCAAGGCTCCTCACTCAGCCCCACCCTCTTCAATGTCTACATGAGCCCCCTTGCGGCCATCGCACGCCAACACAACCTCAACATCATCTCTTACGCCGACGACACCCAGGTGATCCTCTCACTCACCAACGACCCCGCCAGAGCCAGCCTACACGAGGGGATGAAAGATGTAGCCGAGTGGATGAAGAACAGCCGCCTGAAACTGAACTCAAGACGGAAGTCCTCATCCTGGGATCTTCGCCCTCCGCCTGGGACGACTCCTGGTGGTCCCCCGCCCTGGGCAGCGCACCCAAACCAACAGACCACGCATGCAACCTGGGCTTCATCCTGGACTCCTCCATGACCAGACAAGTCAACGCCGTCTCCTCGTCATGCTTCAACATCCTGCGCATGCTACGTAAGATCTTCCGATGGATCCCCACGAGACCAGGAAGACGGTCACCCAGGCCCTCGTCACCAGCCGACTGGACTACGGCAACTCCCTCTACGCCGGAACTACTGCCAGACTCCAGAAGAGACTCCAGCGAATCCAGAACGCCTCAGCAAGACTCATCCTGGACATCCCCCGACACAGCCACATCTCCGGACACCTGAGAGACCTGCACTGGCTCCCGGTCAACAAAAGAATCACGTTCCGACTCCTCACCCACGCACACAAAGCCCTACACAACCAAGGCCCAAGATACCTCAACAACCGCCTCAACTTCTACACTCCCACACGCCAGCTTCGATCAACCAACCACGCCCTCGTCGCCGTCCCCCGCATCTGAAGAGCCACCACAGGAGGAAGATAGGACGATCCTTCTCCTACCTCGCCGCCAAGACGTGGAACTCCCTCCCGACCCACCTCCGCCTGACCCAAGACCACCTCGCATTCAGGAAGCAGCTCAAGACCTGGCTGTTCGAGTAGTAGCGGACCCCCCCTCCCCAAGCGCCTTGAGACCCTTTGGGTGAGTAGCGCGCTATATAAATGCTGTGATTGATTGATAAATATTGTCTTTCCTATGTGTTCAACTGGTAATCAGTCCGCCAACTCAAATGCAACCTCAATGAAACTGCGATCCTGGTCATCTCCCCTAAATTATTGAGAACGTGGTGGCAACATTATACTCCTCCCCCGGGCGCACAGCAAAAGGTAGTAAAACATTTGGTAATCATAATGGATAGTGCCCTGACTTTCCAACCACATATCCAGTCATTGGTGGTCTCCTGTTTCGGAATCTACGCTCTCTAAATAAATGCTTCCCTTTTCAGTCATTTGAGACTAGGAAAATAGTGATTCAAGCTCTGAGCACCTCGAGGCTTGACTATGGAAACTCTCTCTTCTTGGGCCTATCAGACTATTTGCTCTGTTGTTTACAAGTGGTACAAAATGCGGCAACTAGACTCGATCTTAATTTGGCTCCGAGAATGCGCATGACTCTTCAGTTGAAGGAACTACACTGGTTGTCTGTCAAAAAGAGGATTCTTTTCAAAACTCTTGTCCTGGCACATAAAGCTCTCTATTAGAAAGGGGTGGTTTATCTGAGGAGGAAGATGTGTGCATGTCACCCTCATATAACTGCTCCCGCACATGCGCATTTCTCGCAAGAAATGCGCATGCGTGGGCGCCCGCGCATACGCATCTGGCTAGAAGAACTCGCCGCGTCATCAGAAGAGGGAGCCCCGCGACGCCGCATCTACATAAGTGCTTTTAATATACTTTAAATGTATTTTAAATTAATTGAAGCATGTAATAGAGGGCGGGAATGAGGCGGGTGGCTTGTAGTGGGGCTACGCGAAGTGTGTGGGTGGACGTAGCGCCCTCTCCACTTCACGAAGCTTCGCGTAGCCCCACTAAGCTCACTACGCCCACCCTTAATTACAATGTCCCTCTCTGCTGGCCATTTCATGGCAGTTAACCTGTGGCAGGCACATAGTGCAGGGATGTTTACAAACATGCCTCTTGGCAGTGAGGCGTGTGTTGCCCTTTTTCGGGCTGCAGCACAAGCTTCAATGCTTCGAGGCATGTTTACGACTGCCTCCATGACGGTCGGATCATAATATGCATGGTGGGACTGCTGAATCCCTGTCGACAGATACCATTCCTAACAGGATGGCCGTAGGATGCTCATCCGACCGCCATCATATTCAGGCCCTAAGAGTCAATTGATGAGTAATCAAATGTGGCACCTCAACTGAAGCGCCAGTCTACACTTCACTACTTACGGGGGGAAAAGAAAACTAGATTTGAACGATAATTATATTTTGTCCTGAATCAAAGACTTTGATAACATCAAGAGTGAATCTAAGATGCCGTCTGAATTATTAACTGATGTTTACAACAGAGCGAATATAGAGGACAAAATTCTCTCCAAACAACTCAGAATGCTGTACATAGCTTCTGGAGCGATTGCATGATGAATGTAGATTTACATGCAATTCTGGGTTGAATGCAATCTGGGAGGCAGCAGAAGATTCTCTTTGGGAGTTCTGCTGAAAAGCTGCTTCCTAGGAAGTGGGATGGAATCCATAGGAGAGCCTTCCCCAATGGATGGGATGCGTCTAATACTCTTTGGTACTTCTTAGGGTCAATATACAGGTCTTGGAGAATGACATCTCCAATGGGAGGTGAATTTTCTGTGATCTCTGGACTTTAAGGCCCAGATGCTTGAAGCTAAAAACCGCTCGCAAAGGGGCATATTCTCAGAATCTGCCCCTTTGCGACAGGTATTTTTGCATTTGGGATGCATCATCCCAAATGCAAAAATCGCAAACTGAGAATTTGCTAAATTGCGATTACTTGCATTTAAGGAATCTCAAATTGAGATTCCTTAAATGCAATGCATTAAAGTTTTAAAAATAGCGATTTCGCTAATAGGGCTCGCAAATTACCATGAAGTACAACTTCATGGTAATTTGCAAAAACTTTGAAAAATGCACTAAAGTGCATTTTTCAAAGTTTCATGTTGCGCACACATATTCCCTAAGGGCATGTGTGTGCGCAACATATGTGCACAGATCAATTTCAGGGGTGCAACAGGGTGTCCTTTGGACACCCCTGCACCCTTGAAATCGCATTTTCATTTTGCGATTCGCTAATTACGATTCGCAAATTGAGAATGTCTTCCCATTCTTTCCTATGGGCCTTTAGGCCCATAGGAATGAATGGGCAGGTATTCCTTAATTGCGACTCGCAATTTGCGAATCGCACTTAAGGAATTTTAAGAAATCGCTATTTTTAAAGTGGTTTCTTCTTGCATAGCATTTTGCTATTCCTTATTAGCGATTCCTTATTTTTCGCTAATAAGGAATTGCAAAATGGATGCTTGATGCATCTGGGGTAAGATTCTGATTACAAGTTTGACGCAGTTGCGCCATCTCACCGCCGGCACAGCTGCGCCAAACCTGCTCAAGGACCACCGGCCGTTTTACGAGTTGAACTCATGCTACATGATTTCAACTCGTAGTACGGTCAGCAGTCATTTTCCACATGTGAGCCCTAGGCCACTTATTAAGTGTTCGGCGGTCCAATGGACCACAGGTTCGGTGGTCCAATGGACCACAGGTTCGGTGGTCCATCGGACCGCCAAACTCATAATTAACCCCTTAATTTTTTCACATGTTCGTACATAGACGAATCTCCCAGCTCAAAGTTTCTTAGCCGTCATAGCTCCTTTTCAAACAGGGGGCTTATAAGTTATTTGCGGTTTCATGCTGTGTGTCAATCCTTACGAAAAAAGTTCTTCAATGCAAAGTGACAGGCCCAGCACTGTGGTTGCAACAAGAACAGATGTTCCCAGATTAAGTATACCAGGGTGGAAATAGAGAGATTCCAGGGAACCTAACAGCCAAAATGCAATAAAAGGGTTCACAGCTTTAAAGAATGCCAAAGTATGAATAACTATAGTCAACTGATGTTGAAGTCAACTGCCTGTGGAGCCACAAGCCCACAACCTGCACCCAGGTTTCCAGCCAAACTGTCTTAGCTCAGTAAGCGCACACCCTTTCTCCAATCCTAGGATCACCCCCACCACCAGCATTGTCCAAACCTACCACCAACCCCTTTCACACCAACCCAGACATGCCAGTCACCTCCACTGCTGTAATACCAGGCTGCACATCAAGAGGGCATGCAGAGGGATGATGCTACCTGGGAGCGGGAACCTTGCTGAATCTCCTAATTGGTGGCTTCCTCAAAAAGGTAACTGTTGTGGCACAGGCACCAAGGCGACTTCTGTGCACCCCAAAGGCATGACGATCAATCACGCCATCAATCAGGCAGTGGCAGATAAGGGCATGTTTGTCTCCAGCCATGTACAGAGTGCCTCAGGGGCAGAGGCAATAATTACAGAGGCAATGGCATTTGTGAGGGGCGCTTTCCTTTCTAATACGTGAGGCGTACCCTGATTATATGGCAGAGGCCCAGTTGGAAACGCAGCACCTTTGGTGCAGTCAAGGCGCAGCTTCATAAATGGGGGCTCCCTTATTCCCTACTGTTCCCAGCCTGCCTACGGTTAACCAACTCTAACTCAACTCATTTTTTCCCAACTCCGGAGGAAGAATGGATATGCCTGTGCTCCAAGGGTACATTGGACCAACCAGAGGTATCTGAAAATGGTCTACATGGCTGATCTGATGGGAGACCTAAACGCTGGCACTGCCCCTGCAAAGCACGATCTCATGGACCAAGGAGCAGGCCGCCCAGGAGAGAGTACAGGTGGTGGCCGAGGTCTCTATGTGCAGTGCCAGTAGGTTCCTGGCAGTAGCTCTGGACCCAGATCTGTACTCAGAGATGGGGGGGGGCAGCTCCACCACTTCTGATGAGGGATCCCTGATCACGCCACTGAGCTCGCCCGTTAGAGAGATGCCAAAATTTGTGATGAACTACAGGTGCTTAGTAATTGCAGACACTGCGAAGTATGCCACAACTGTGGCTACCTGGCTAAATGCTCATTAGCTAGGCCCAGGTTAGGTGGTCTAGGTAGCCTGCTTTGTTGCTCTCTCAACTTGGCCCGCCCTCTCCAGACTTCTGCATGGACTTATTATTATTCCAGGTACAACTTGACATTTTTTTTTTCTACATGGGACTTTGTGGCATGATGCCTGTTGGCTTCCAAGCCTGGGATAGGGGAGTTTTTCCAAAGTTTCAGTTTTATGTTTTTGTTTTGGATGGAGGGAAGAGTGGCATTTGGAGGGTGGAGAAATGGTTTGAGCAGGTGGGGAGTTAACTCAAAGATTTTGGACTTATGGAAATATTTATTTGAAGATGCCTGCCTCGATTACTTCACTGACCTGGAACATCTGGGGTATGGCGACTCCCATGCTGTAGTGTAGTTCCTATATTCCCAATAGGCTCTGCGCATTGGAATAACATAAATGACAGTGTAGACGTAGGACTGAGGTCGACTAGGTCTCTATTGAATATGTTAGACTTAATTATGAAATGCCAGCTAGCTCAGAGGTCACTAGAAACTTTCTTGAGTAAACAAGAAGGTGTTAACTTTCTTGAATAGACAAGAAGGGATTAGTTTCTGACAACCGCATAAACATGACAACTTTGCCTCCTCCAGAATAAGGAGTATATCTCCAGAGTCGCTGAAACAATAGATAGCTATTTCACTCAGTCAATCGTGCATGCTTAGTTTCACCAGGAGTGCAGAGAAATAGAGAGACAGGCGTTTTCAATAAAAAGGGTATTTATTGAGCAGTCTTCT
This sequence comes from Lissotriton vulgaris, assembly GCF_964263255.1. Lineage (NCBI taxonomy): Eukaryota > Metazoa > Chordata > Amphibia > Caudata > Salamandridae > Lissotriton > Lissotriton vulgaris. The sequence goes on along the minus strand of NC_141695.1, from coordinate 741,575,032 downwards.
TTCTCATGCAAGAGAAGTGAATTGCCACAATTGCAATACTTGTCATAAACTAAATTGCGTACAGTAAAATGAGTATTATGAAGTAATACTGTAAAAGCATTTATATGGTTTCTAAGCCATAAGATACTTAAAATGGATAAAATACATACAATGATAAAATAATGACTAAACGTACTCAACTGGTGTTTCTAAGATACGCCTACCCCGGTGTACCTAACCTACGCCTAGTACAGGGAAGGAGTAGATGAGTTACAGTTTTTGCCAAGAATCTGAATCAAGAATTTTCTGTGGGTCTAATCAACTCCGTACCTTGGTTATAAAATGAAGGAGGTCTTGTATCTTTTTCTGGGGACTCAATCTTCCAGCAACCCGCAAAGGTGACAGGGAAACACTGGAGCTGGATTTCTCGGCAGGAGAAAAGACAGCGTCTCTCTCTGTGCGTCAGCACGGAGGGTCGGCTTCCTTCGGCACTCGCATCAGCAGGGCGTCGGGCAAGTAGATAGCCGATCTGCTCCAAGCCACTGTGTGTTGCTTAAGGCAGATGCTGGTATATATAAACCTGGAAGGTGCAGAGTTTGACGTAAGGTTGGACATAAGACGTCACTAAGAACTCGCAGTTCTTTCAGGACTCCATGAGTTCTGGGACACATCAATACAGAAGCAGGGGGAATTCCCTGGCTGCTAGAGGCTTGGTTTGTTTAAGAACGCGTTGTGCTTTCTAGGAGTCTATGGTAGTAGCCTTGCCGTATTTGGACTGCATCGGCTATGTCTTAATATGGGTATGATTCTTATGCCTGTATAAGGGTATGATTTGATATAACCACATAAGGGCATGACATCGGGAATATTTACTAGAGTCCTAGAATCATCTACAACACCCACTCCACATATAATGTCCATCAATAATAAATACTAAGCAATGTTTAAACTTATCTAAGCATGTGTTTTCCATCCCACCCAAAAATACATAAGATGCATTTGAAATGTTATATACACGAAAATGAGTATTATACTCTACGTTTTTTGTAAGCAGTGGTGTCATTCAGATAAATGCATATATTGTACATTTAGAATATTGACTGAATGAATCATGAAATTTACATTTATGAAATGGCTCTTAATACAGAAGAGAAGGTCGAGACCATTTCATCACATATTTATACAAGACTGTACATGTGCTAGAGACCAAGTATAAATATTGTCTCTAGAGTTTCTAAAAATAGAAATCTTGTTCTCTAAGAATAGTTCTACTTTAAGCGGAGTATCATGTGCCAAAAGGTAAATATTTTGGGAACTGGAAAGAATTCAATTTCGCTCTCTGGGGAAAAAAATAGTTCCAACGTTTTTTAGGTTCTGTTTACCAAAACTGAAGGCCAAATTCAGATTTCAGGGAACGCCATGTGCTTGCTTTTTCAACAGATATTCTCGTTTTTAGGGGAGAACAATAACTCAGCTAGGCTGACGAACAATTCGTCTACAACAGTTGGTGAAAGTTGGGCCATTTCCGAAAAAGTGGAAATAGTGCATATGTGAGATGCATTACCGTCAGCGTTATGATCAGCAATGTTCACAGAAGGCTGTACCTGTATGCAGCTTTCATCTCGTACCTCACCGCCACCTAACCGTAATGGTAAGGTCTCAACGAATGCCGTCATCAGATTGGGTAGCCGCTGGGGACAACACGTTGCATGAGCTGTTACCGAACCAAGCAAAGTATCGATATCCATAGATACTGCTGATGGAAGTGTGAGACAGACGTCTAACACACATTCTTCTCTGCATAGCAGGCATCGTAGAAAAGGTAAGATGCAATCTTGCCTGATTGGTCTGAATGAAAGAAACAGGTAGTATTCAGATCTCTTAGCCAAGCCAAGCCGAGGACTTTAGTAATCCGCTCTCTGTATTGCATTGCAAGGATCATGTCTTCCATTGTAGCCTGAGTTTTGTCTGTGACTTGACTTGCCATATCGGAGCAGAAGGAACAAAAATAAGATTCCTGCTACGAGTCCCAAGATGAGAGGCAGGCCGCCGAACACAGAGTGCACGAAATTCGGGAAGATACTCAGGACTGCTTCAAAGGGTGCTAACAGTCCCAAAAAAATGGTCTTAAACACATGTGAGATGTCACTGGTAACAGACATTTTTAAGATTTGGCTTAACATTTCTATGAAATGTACGGGGCAATTTGTCGATAATAATGTATGTATCTCTGCTGCTGTCCTTGCAACTTGCAGATCAAACGTTTCTCTAGACGAGGTTAAAGGCACAGTTGTTTCTAAAAGAATAGACTTCATTCTGCTTAAAGTATCAATTCGAATAGAAGAGATATTCAAAGAAGGCCATATTGCTGCCTCCATGTCTAGCTTGTTGTTTGGATACAATACTTGCATACAACAAGTGACCCTGGAAGTAACGCTCAAAAGATAGGCCGTTCCTGGCACCATGCCACAACCTCTGTGGTCAATTATTAGAACGTAGCTGCCGTTGAAAAGCTGTCTGAAAAAAGGCTCTATCTGTGTAGCAGGGGTGCCGTGCAGGTGGCATGAAAGGTTATTTGATGAACCTTCGCAGGCTCCATGTAAGTTAATTCTTTGACACAGAAGTGTACCGCTTAGTGAATTTTACCACTAAGGAATACCTCTTTCTTGCCCCCACTCCAAAATCTATGTGTGTAAGGTAAATTCCAGGTTGACTTGATGTACCCTTTACCCAACCTTTCATACAGGCCTGCTGGTATATACTTTTGGCAATATCGAAACTGAAAAGTTGTTATCGGAATTGTAATGGTGCCATGTATTATCCATTCAATGACAGGCCTTTCGGAGACTGTCAGTGGTAATCTTTCTAGTTTTTCAATGCTCAGCACCGTATAGTCTGCCCCACTTTGTGCCAAAGAGATTTGTTTATCAGTAAGGTTAAAGATAGAAAATAGTGACGTTGTGTTTATCAGAAGCCATGGCACGTAGCCTGAACTCAGATTTTGTAACGTCCAGCCTAACTGTACAATAGAACGTGATTGGGACTGGCCATGTTGTAACATTAGCATATCCTGTTCTATTATATCAATAGCAGATGATACAATGCTGTCCAGTAAATAAATTCTAGAGGACAGAGTTGTTAACCCATTGTCCACTACAGACAGTGATTTTTCCAAATGAATACAATCAATTTCTCGTATTTTTTCTGCAGTTTCTATTTGTGTTACTTTCCAAGCTTCATTGTAAGCTGCGTATATACCGGCGTATATGAAACGTTTTTGACGTTTTTTGCGAGGTCCCAATAAGAAATCTCGCAAGTCAGCACCTTCTTTAAGTAAAGTCAAGTGTTGCTTAATTTCAGGCAGTGTGGATTTCTGTAGCTAATCGAGGCATAGTTTTCCTACACTATAGGTTGTTATTATCCCTGGATGTTGTCTCTGGGAATATCTTGGGCCTGGCCTATTCTGTTTGAACCCCTGTGTTTTGTTCAGGAATCTATCTTGACAATTATTAGTATCTGTGGGCCAGATCAACCATTTGTTCCAATTAGGAAGTGTTCTGGTATGTTTTAAAATATGGGATTCCTCTAACTCCACTTCTGTAGTGCTATTACTATCAGGTATTGGTTTTGGTATAAACGGTTTGTTTAGGTCTTTTATCCTGGCTAGGCCAAGACAGGTCATTTGTTGAATGTTGTCATTCAGGAACATTATTTGTTCTTGGATCATGCAGGCTTTGAATAATGATTCTAAACCCTGTAACTGCCAGTCTTTTGTACCCCAGACAGGTTTTGTCTCAATGTTGTTTTTCCAAAATTCAAAACCAAACATAGGCATTTTTTCATAAATTTTTCAGAATAGATCAGTTTAGTATTTGTCAACATGTTTTTGATTCCTGTCTTATTCATAATTTTAAAATAAAACGTTTCTGGATCAGTGATATTAAACCCTGAAAAGTATGGGAATTTTTCATAAAATGTTTTTGAGCTGCCTTTAGGCGGAGTTGAACAATGTTCCCATTGATTATACATAAAAACATTTCTAGCATTTGCTGATGTATGCAAATAGTGATGCCCATAATGATTATAGCAATACATTTCTTCATAATTTGATGAACCTTGTAAATAATCATGTTCTCTATATTTAGCTGACATTTCTAAATCTGACATCATACTGTTAATATTTTCAAAGTCCCAATCATCAGAGAAAGTACTAGGTGATACAAAGTCACTTCAAGAAATCTTGAACTGATGTGGATATTTCAAGAGTTCAACCGGACCATAGATGTCGTAATCAGTAGTGTCCCACCCTACACCACCAGGTATAGGAATGACTGTGATGTTCACTGATGATAGTTCTCTTTTTTCAATGTGAGGTTTTAGAGCCAAGTTGATGTTCTGACTTGCTGTGTCCATTGTACTGTATTTTCCATCAATCATTCTTCCCAAGCTAAGAATTAAAATGAGCCAGAGCAGGAGGAAAAGTACACCTAACACAATCCACAATTCAATCCACGGTGAAATCAGATATGTTTCCCCAAGTTGATGAAAGAGTTCTGTAATTTTGTCTTTGAAAGTTTTGTTTGCTGGCTTGTCTTCATGTTCACTTGGATCATCAGAAAAGTCATCGAAATTGATGAAGTAGCCAGATGCAGTTCTGTCAATTGTTTGAATGGCATCAGGATTGTTATTAATTTTTGTCGTTGCTTCTTCCTTTTTCATATTAGCATAGTCCGAGGCTACATCATTGTAGACAGGTGTTTCTTGACAAATTGATGCAAATTGGGTGTAAAGAGGCACAAGTTCCATGGCTTTGTTGCATAGTTCTTTTTTATTCACTGCAGGTTCATCAAATGTGATTAGTCTCTCAGTTTGAACCTCTTGGATTGTAGCAAGATTTGGTCTTCTGCTACTTCTTGGGAGTCCACTGGGCCTACTACTTATTATTGGCCACATGGTTGTGGTTTTACCAGGTCGATTGATACAACTCTGTTCTCCTTTTTACCAGCAAGGGGCGGTAGTATGACTGATCTTGTTCCGCTGATAGCTAAGACAGGTACTTCTTTTCTGTAAGAAGCCCAAATTCCTTCTTTACCACAATTCTTTCTCTGACCAGATCCCCAATCTTTGGAATCCAGACAGGTCTTGCTGGGACAGGTGTTTTTTCTTCAGCGGCCGTTGGCTTTAGCTTTGTGTTACTTAGACTTCTTCTCGTTTTATTCAAATCCTGTAAAACAGCCAAACGATCTTTGATATCAAACGCTTTTTGTTTCACCACTGAAGTCTGACAATCGAGATCTTCGATTATCATTCTTGTACCAAACAAAAGTTCATACAGAGTGATTCCACCCAGAGAATTTCTTGGCAGATTATTAAGACTACGTTGGACACTTATTAGATGTTTGACCCACCCATCACCCTAACCTAATACCCTCGCTGTTATAGATTGCTTTATGTCATGTTTTTTTCTCTCCACTACTGCATTTCCCTCAGGATGGAATGGACTAGAGTACCGCAATGCAATGCCCAAGCTGGTCATGGCCTCATTGTAAGCTCGAGAGCTAAACGCAGGACCCTGGTCAGAATGTAGCATGCCAATTGCGTATGAGCAGATAAACACTTGCAAATCTTTCATAACAGTACTGGCGTCAGCCGAGCGCTGGGGCCACATCCAAATGAATCTCGTCTTAATATTTATGGGATCGCATTTGTCCGATCGGACGCCTGCATGTAGATAGTCTAATGCTGTCTAATAGTGGTGTCTCGGTTGGTCTTACTGTGCTAGAATCAGAAATCTGGTCCGGTTCATAACTGTGATCTCTATTGCAGTCCTGACAATCCATTGCAAAGTTATACACTTGCACGCTCATTCCCGGCCACCAGTATCTTGATTGCAATTCTATTAGAGATTTCAGGATCTCTTGGTGCCTCAGACCCATTCCCGTGGGTGCTTCTTGAATCAAGAGGACTCTCCGGTTCGTGTTTGGAATCACTCTATCCCCCACTCTAGGGATTTGAGCAAAAGGAACGGAGTTCGCCTCAATTATGTATGTATTTCCGAGTGGATAATTCAGAGGTAACGCCGCATAATTGCCTTCCATGGAGGCTTTTACTGCAAGTAGCTTTTCACCATCTATTTGTTTTTTAGAACGCTTTTTTGTAGCTACGGAAGCCGGTTGACCAGCTGCTGCTGTGGCTTTATTAGCCCATGATTTCCCTGCAACGTGAACGCCATCACCTTGAAGACACTGCGTATGTATCACGTGAGTCTTTTGTAGTTCTTTCTGTAAAAGAACTACTTGTTCCCATAGGTTTTTATGTTTTATTGTGCCACCTCTTTCATCTTTGTAACCATTTTCAATGCAGGTCTGCATGGAATTATTGTAAGATTCGACGCAGTAATGCGAATCGCATTCTATTAGTGTGGGGAATTCGCGATCTGCATTTTCAAGCGCCATCTTAAAAGCATATAGTTCAGCTCACTGAGCTGTACAGTTTCTGAGCGATTCAGTTTTAGTGATTAATGGTCTAAATGTACCTATCCGCCAGCGACTTTTTACAAATGCACATTCCGCATTGTAAACTTTTTTATCCACACCGTAGTGTTGTGCAAATCTGTCTGTGTAGATTACACAGGTGTACTGTTCCAGAGGTAGAAATTCAGTTGTCAGAGGACATTCGTATTCGTCTTGGAGAAATTCTTGCGTTTTTAAGTTAGGATCAAATTCGTATACTACGTCTGATGCAGCAAGAGAATGAACCCATTGTATCCATCTCGGATGTAAGGCTTTAGCATTCGGAATGCTTGCTCCTGTTACTGCTTCTAGGGCAGGTATTGGTGTAACGATTATTATGCGTTTACCTTGTGCCAGGGCTCTTCCTTTTGCTACAGCAGTTTGTACCGCAGTTAGAATCTTTTCAGTGGAACTGAATTTCATTTCAGCTTGTGTGTACAAGTGTGATTTATAAGCTATTGATACCGTTTCTCCCTCATTAGAGGTTAGGTATGTAAATCCGCATCTTCCTGGGATGACTCGGATTACAAGGTTGCGTTCGTTCGCGCGTGTTTGCAGTTTTGTTTTAGTTAACATGTCTGTTTGTAATGATCGTAAAATTTCTGTGTGTTTCTGAGTCCAATTAATTGCTTTGAAATCAGGTTTTATTAGTTCCCAGAGCGGTTTAACCATCTCTGTATAATTTAGAAAAGAAGTTCAGCAGAAATTCAGGAAACCTAGAATTGATTGTAGGTTTTTCAGCATTTTTGGAGCTTGGAGTACTGCACACTTCTCTAAGAGGTTGTCTGCTAGGCTTTTGCCTTCACTTGATAACTCATATCCTAAAAATAGACAGTGAGGTGGGCAATTTGTGACTTTTTAAAGTTAAATTTGTACCCTTCAGATGCGAACCCAAGTATTATGGTGTTCACTCTTTTCAAGTGTGTCTCCAGGTCATCGTCTGTTAGATAGATATCGTCGACATAGGATAATGCGTCATCATCATACATTTGTAGCAACTCTGTTACTCTGGCTGAAAATAATCCTGGGCTATTCTTGAATCCCTGTGGGAGACAACAAAATTGCTTTTGGGCCCCCATACTGGAGAAAGCGGTCAAATACCTGCTTTCTGGTGCAATGTTTTGACAGAAGAAACCATTTGAAATATCTAATGTTGTTTTATATTTTTTGTGCACAATGTTGTTCATCAGTGCTGTACTGTGTGAATTTTGTACTGCAAATGTTTTGCAACAAGAATTTAGGTGTCTGTAATCCAATACTAGACAATATGATTTGTCTGGTTTGGACACAGGAAACAAAGGATTGTTCATTTGTGAGGTGCATGTTTCAATCACCCCCTGGTACTCAAGTTGATCTAACATCTCCCTGACTTGTTTTTTATCTTCTTGCTTAAAAGGATACTGTCTCTGTGCAGTAGGTTGATTTTTCAACTGGATTTTATGGTGATGAGAATCCTCATCCCATCCTACATGATTTTTATATAATGCAGGAGCTTGGGCCACTGCCCATTTTCTAGCATATGTGTATTTTTTATGAATTGAAATGTGATTTGAGAAGGCAGGCATAATCATTTCTTCGCCATGTGGGCACTCCCTGACAAACTCTGGTGGTCAGTCCTTTTCTGCTAGAAGGATATCATAACCTTTTGATAGGTTCTCCCAGAAGAGACCTCTTATTTTCCTAGTTTTGTCCCCATCTATACGTAATGTTTTTTCATATAATTTATGGGGCACACTATTTCTGGTGTCTGCAGTTTCCACTTGAATGTATTCATTCATGTCCACTGTCTCCAGAAGATTCATCAGGATCTTGCGAGCTATGGTCACTTCTGCTGCGCTGTCTGGCATTGTCTGGGCCCATTCTCCGTTCATGAGTTGTGTCCTCAGAATCCTCGGCATGTTTTACTTTAATACTGGCTACCTTCTTTTTGGGAAACTGTAATTTTTTACTTTGATGAGCAGGTTCTTTGTCTTTGGACTTGATGCGCTCTTCTTTATGTTCTGACCGTCCTCTTCTTTCTGATTTCTGTGAGGAAGTCTGAAAAGATCAAGGGGGACATTTATCAATATCTTGCTATCTGTCAGGTTTTCTCAAATGTTCCCTATTTCTAAGGTTATATCTTTTTTCAGAGGGCTCCCGTTGGGGAGACCTACCCCCCCCCCCCCCCCCGTTCTGGAGATCTATCTCTCCGTTGTGGAGACCTTCCTCTGGTCTGAAACTGTTTTTCTCTGGGAGTGGTTTGTTTATTACCCTCCCACTTCTTCTTTTGAGTTATTAAATTATTTTTAATGAAATTTTTTTCAGGATTTTCTGTTAGTTTTGGTTTTAGTGGTTTCCCACCCAAACTGTCTCTGCCTAATCCTTCATCGGATTTTTCAATTATTCTGGCAAGTTCAAAAGGTTGGTCTGCTATTTCTGTTTCTTTGAATTTTTGGCAGATTTCCACAGATGCTGCTTCTCCTTTTATGTTGGCTAGTAGTATAGCCGAGACTTGCTTAAAGTCTTTCAGTAATTTCATACCTAGATTTAAAGCAGGCTCTGGACCGTATTCATTTTGAATCTGTCTTAGTACATCTGGTATAACCACCATAGACGGAACACCATGTGTTTTTGTGTAGATTGAAGCAAAGACTGTTCCCCAAGTGTCACAGTCCTCTACATGTGGTGCAATCCCCATTGGTAAGCAGATTTTCAGAATTCTGTGTTTTTCGTGAGGGGTAATATCAGGAAATACTGCCTCTATTTGAGAAATTTATTGAACTAACCAGAAAGGAATGTGTTCCCGTTTTGCGGGTAATGTACCAATAACTGATTGTATAGTCTGTGGTGTAATTGTATTAGTGTTCCCCTGGTGAGGGGTGTGCTCTGGAATTTTTATAGCAGGTTGGTCTGTTAAAGACCGCATGACATATTGTACCAATTGTCTATGTATTTTAATTAGATGTTTTAGCTGAGCTAAAAGTTCTCCCCTTGACATTGTTTCAATGTCAGGATGTGGTGTACAGGTGGCTAGACCCGGCCATGTGGCTCCTGGTCTACCTAGTGGCCCGAGCCTGCTAATGTGATTTTGATGTTTTAGGGCGCCATTGAACCAGATCTCAGGCTCTTGGTAAGTTAGTGGAATTTCAACGTCCTCAAAAGGGGTGTATTCTTCTGGAGGTTCCCTTGCTTTGTAGTAGTGGATCTCGCGTGTTACAGCATTTGCTGCTGGAACATTTATCCAAGAATAGAACACCTCTGTCTGCCGACATTCATGTGCCTCTACCACAAATATGACTGTACCACCTCTCGATGATATACCATTTTCTATAAGTTTTATAGTTACACTTTTCCTTACATTTACCGGGATGAGTATTGCATCCGGTTCATTTTGTTGGAGACTTGTGTCTTCCGCCAAAAGTTAAGCTGCTAGTCTAGCTCTCTCCCTTTTGTCGTCATTTTCCGTCATTTTGCTGACGGAAAGTTTGCAGATCAAGTTTCAAGGAAACAAAGATTAGGTGCACAATATTTTGGAACACTGTATCCTTCAACGTTGACTAAACCAAGAACTAATACATAGGAATCTCTTCCTACTAAGTTCTGGCGGATATCAACCTTTTACCCACTCCAGACGTCTATTTGGAGTTTTTACGAAAAAAGGGGTCTGTGTGAAAAGCACGACTGAGATACTTTATTATCTAGCGTTAAATTATCGCCTTACCAAACGTTGGGTGCCATGTAGTGTAGTTCCTATATTCCCTATAGGCTCTGTACATTGGAATAACATAAACAACAGTGTAGACATAGGACTGAGGTCGACTAGGTCTCTATTGAATATGTTAGACTTAATTATGAAATGCCAGCTAGCTCAGAGGTCACTAGAAACTTTCTCGAGTAAACAAGAAGTTGTTAACTTTCTTGAATAGACAAGGAGGGATTAGTTTCTGACAACCGCATAAACATGACAACTTTGTTCCCCCAGAATAAGGAGTATATCTCCAGAGTCGCGGAAACAATAGATAGCTATATCACTCAGTCAATCGTGCATGCTTAGTTTCACCAGGAGTGCAGAGAAATAGAGAGACAGGCGTTTTCAATAAAAAAGGTTATTTATTGAGCAGTCGTCTTTCTCATGCAAGAGAAGTGAATTGCCACAATTGCAATACTTGTCATAAAGTAAATGCGTACAGTAAAATGAGTATTATGAAATAATACTGTAAAAGCCTTTATATGGTTTCTAAGCCATAAGATACTTAAAATGGATAAATACATACAATGATAAAATAATGACTAAACTTACTCGACTGGTGTTTCAAAGATACGCCCACCCCAGTGTACCTAACCTAAGCCTAGTACAGGGAAGGAGTAGATGAGTTACAGTTTTTGCCAAGAATCTGAATCAAGAATTCTCTGTGGGTCTAATCAGCTCCGTACCTTGGTTATAGAATGAAGGAGGTCTTGTATCTCATTCTCAGGACTCGATCTCCCAACAACCCGCAAGGGTGACGGGGATACACTGGAGCTGGATTTCTCGGCAGGAGAAAAGACAGCGTCTCTCTCAGTGCATCAGCAGGGAGGGTCGGCTTCCTTCGGCACTCGCATCAGCAGGGCGTTGGGCAAGTAGAAAGCCGATCTGCTCCAAACCACCGTGTGTTGCTTAAGGCAGATGCTGGTATATGTATACCTGGAAGATGCCAAGTTTGACGTAAGGTTGGACATAAGAAGTCACTAAGAACTCACAGTTCTTTCAGGACTCCAGGAGTTCTAGGACAAATAAATACAGAAGCAGGGGGAATTCCCGGGCTGCTGGAGGCTTGGTTTGTTTAAGAACGCGTTGTACTTTCTAGGAGTCTATATGAGTAGCCTTGCCGTATTTGGACTGCATTGGCTATGTCTTAATATGGGTATGATTCTTATGCCTGTATAAGGGTATGATTTGATATAACCACATAAGGGCATGAAATCGAGAATATTTACTAGAGTCCCAGAATCATCTACAACAATGGGACAGCACAGAATTTATGCATTTCTCAGGTGCAGGCATATTCATCTTGTGTGTCTCCGGGAGATACACCACATTAAAGGGGAACTTGAGAAGGTATCCCAGATGCTGGAGTGGGCAGGTACATGGCATGGGCTACTCTGCATATGCTTGAGGCATACTGATATGCGTTGCCCCAGGAGTTCCTTTCATACACCACAGGGTAGTAATATATATGGAGGTTCGATACATGGCATATAAGGGCTCCTTAGATAGGTGGCCCCTCTCATCATTGGTATCATTATATGCACCTAATAGACAACAAGGTGAGTTCCTCCACACACTGACACTCTTGCTATTGTTGAATCCCCGGGCCCCATGATTGTGGGGAGGTGATTTTATTTGTGTACAAGACTGGTGCTTGGGCCACCACAGAGTAGCTGAAAACTCCTATTATGCACCAGGCCACCAAGTACACATCAGACTTGCATACATATTTTGTATCTCAGACTTTTTCCCCCTTGTGCATGACCCCAAATATTTAGGCAGAATCCTGTCAGAACATAGCTCCCTCAAGATTAGGTTTAAATGGGGTAGGACCCGAGCTGCCATAATGATATGGAGATTATGAACAGAGACCCTGCGTGGTGTAACAAACAGAGACACCATTGACACTCACCTCACACAATACTTTAACAAGAATGTGGGTGCAGTTGGCTCCCAGGGACTAGAATGGGACGCCATGAAGATGGTTATGAGAGGAAACTGTATACACACCATGGAAGTTGAACTTGTCACTTTTTTGCTCCAAAGAGACCTTGAATGGCACATTCGGAGTGTGGAAAATTGAAGCAGTGACAGTGCCTGGCACAAGACCTCGCCTGTCTTAGCTCCAATAGTGCTACCATGAGGAAGCAACAAGGCTGGACTACTTTGCCTTAAAACCTGATTGGTCCACCAACATGTAAATGGCAATAAACCAGGGTGCACGTCGGCCTGGCTACGGGGATCAGAAATCCCCAGAACATTTATTGGCATAATACACGACAAAGTGGGGCGCATAGTCAACACCTTTGTTCCCTTTAGGCTGAGTGCACATGCAGCATTGCCTCTTCCTGCACCCAGTTTGTTGCTGAGAGCACCCTGGCCAATTCCAGTAGAAAAAAGGACAAAAAAGGTAGTTTTGCTGTTGCCACTCAGCAAGTATTTTCACACCTACCACGTCGCGTTTACAAAATCTCCTTTTCGGCAGGTGTGACAACTCCTTTTTCTTGTGTGGCAGACTATGCTGCAGGAGCAGTGGCAGCCCGTGCAGGTAAGTTCAGTGGGGCAAGGGTGGAGCAGGGTGTGGCGAGGTGGGGGGGCGAAAGTAACAAACGACCAGATCGGCCGACGCGGTGACGTGGCAAGCTCAAGGTAAGTGGTTTTATTTATTTATTTAATATTCCCTATCCTGTATTTTGTTACTTTCAGTCCCCACCCTGCCCAGCTCCACCGCGCTTACCTGCCTGGGCCAAAACTGTGCAGGAGGTCCAGGACATGCACTAAAGACAAAGGGGCTACTGCTTCATTTAATTTAAGTATGGAGCAATTCAGGAGGCCAATCCGGGCAGTGTGAAATAAGTGCGCTGAACTGGATTATTTCGTTTAAAAACTTGCCAAATACTTTTTTTATGAAGCCTCTTTTCAGTTTATTATCGCCTAGGAGAGCTCCTTCAAATACATGATTTCAGGATGCCTGTGGAGCAAGTCTGGTTTGAGTATTGCGCTGTGTGTTCAGAAGTTTCCAGGCAACAATAAAATGTCAAGATAACTCTGGTGATTAATGTTCCTGCTGGAAATAGATGGATCTTTGTCTAGTGGCAGTTTTAACTTATCATTTGGTAGAGTTGAGTATTAATATGCCTACTGCAAAGAACGTGCACCATGCAAGTCACAGAACTTTAATTATGTGAATAGCTCAAGTGGTTACTGCTTTTGTCACAGAGATCGTTTTGCTACTTGCAATTCATAAGCTACAATCCTAATATAGCACAGTTGCCTAAAAATTGTTATTAAAGAGCTGCTTACAAACTGCATAGTATAGGCTAGAACTTTATGTCTTTTTCCCAAGCTTGCATTGTCCTAATGTTGCTAAAAAGGGTTTGTTTGGGCAGAAATAGTCTTATTAGTACTGCTAACCCCAACCACTAGGGACAATAACAACCACTGGGTACGTTTTAAATCCTGTGGGCCTCATTTATGAGGCCGTGCGTCACTTTTACGCCGCTTGTGCATCACTTTTTGTGACGAACCAGCAGCGTAAAAAATGTGCCTTGTTGCACCATATTTACAAAGTGACGCATCTAGGTAGATGCGTCACTTTGTAAACCCCAGTGCTACATTATACCTACTCCAGGTATAATGTATGAGGGGAGGAGTTCTGACGCAAGAGAGGGTCATAGAAGTGACGCAGTGAAATCTATAAGATTTCACTGCGCCACTTCTAGGACACAAATGTGTCAATTTCTTATGCCTGCCTCACAGCAGGCGTAAGACTGATGCATGCCCTTTCACATGGGGCTTGCCCCATGTGAAAGGACAGATTGCTGGAGTTGCGTCAATTTTGTGACACACTCCAGCAAGCGTCACTTTTGCGCCATACAGATACGTCAGAAATACTGACGTATATGTAACTCCTTGCACCATGATGTGTCATACTGTAAATATAGTGAAAAACTACAGGAGTATGACCCGTAAACCACGTCGGGATCAGGGTAGGAAGAGAAAATAAACAATATCCCAACAGGTATTATTCTGGAGACGATTAAACATGTATGCTGGAAGCATTACTAGTCCAGAAATAAGGAGAATTGAATCAAATTAGGTTTTGGTTGTTATTCATCGTATACTTATTACAAGAAAGAAGAGGGAGAGAAATTTACAGTTATAGCAGCACTGTACAAAAAAAATCAATAACAACCTCATTGTACTTGGTGCTCAAGTATGTGCAGGTGACATAGGTGGTTACGCAAGTGACAATAATGGACAGCGTGAACGGTGCAAAGTGAGTAATTTTGCAAAATATATACAGTGAGTAGGAACATGTGGCTCAAGGGTAACTTCAGTTATGGTAGCGACTGATTTAGATCACAGCAATTCAAATGAGCCATTGTAGAAACTGCGCCATGTATTGCGCTGTGTTGTCGACGACATTTTGATCCTCGTCAATTGGGATTGTCTTCAGGATGGGGTTGTGTTGTTTGGAGGGTGCTGCGGGAGGGAAAGGAAAGGTCAGGGAGGTAAGGGGTAGAGAAAGGCGCGAGGTGGTAAAGAGGACTGGTAAGCAGGAGTGCACAGAGCCTTAAAATGCTAGATCTCAGAGTCAGATCTAGTATTAAGGGCTGATAGGTCGTGGTGAGCGGGCTAGGCCGACAAACAATGTCACGGTGTGGTCGAGGGACAACTAATGGCATTGGGAAGGAAGGCGATGTGGGGGCGAGGGCCTCCAGGGCGGTGTCAAAGACACTGGAAGGGGTTGACAAGTGGGTAGGCAGTGTGAGTACTGTAGTTTAGGCGCGCCAGGGTAAAGGAGCATGTCATGCTAAAGGATGGTAGTAATGGTTGCGCGACAGGGTATGAGGTCATGAAGCATCTGGTAGCGAATGCGGATCTAGTTGCCCGGTTGCGTGACAGGGTATGACCGTATGAGGTCATGTGGCATCTGGTAGCAGATGCAGAACTAGTAGCCCGGTTAGAGGGAGGGTTGGGTGGGCTCGAGTAGTAGGCGAAGTCTAGTACTCAAATTTGGGGACGTGGTGTTAGAAACGAGGTGGGAGGTGGTCAGTCACAATGGCGGTGGCCCAGGGCAAGTCGCGTAGTGAGTGGAAGTACCTGAATTAATTGGTGGTAAGCGGAAGAGTCAAACGAGTTGTCCCAAGAAATGATCAAATCGGACGCATTTGAGACGATCTATGGGAGAGGAGCAGAATAATGGGATGGGGGTGTTAACAGAGGTCAAGGAACTGGTCGGCGTGGACCGGGGGGGATAAGCGAATAAATACCTGAATGCAAGAGCAAGTACATCGGAGGTGAGTCGAGCTCCGTCACGCGACGTCGGAGGCTTCAGGAATCGGGGCGTCCAAGGGGCAGGGGTAGACAGCCTAATGGAGTAAAGGGCAAATAAGGATGTGGCCGTGTTAAGGGCAGCCGCGGGCAGGGATTCAAATGGGGCAAATACCTGAGTAAATCAGTTGTGGGTCTGTTCAGGAATCAATCCGGCGGCGGTGTGGAGTTCGACGGATTACTGAGGTGCCGGCCGGCACCGATAAAAATCCAGGAAGTAGCGGATCACGTGGTGTGTGACACGCAATCTAAAGAGCCAATCGTGGCATGTTTAGGGGGCGGGGGAAAGGAAAGAACTGGGTGAAGTTAAAGGGAACCTGAGGCGAACAGCCATGAATTTGTAAAACCTTATCAAGGAGACATTAAAAGACATTAAAAGAAATAGAAACAAGTGAATGTGGATTTGTAGCGAGAGAGTGGCATCCCTGGTTACATAACAAGCATATGTTAAAAAACTGTGCAGCGGCAAGTGAGATATAACAGGCTTATATATCTAACAAAGTTACATGATGAGGCATTGATCACAGCGACGATTGAGGTATGACAGGCTTATATATATATATATGCCAAGGTTACATGATGTGGCATCAATCACAGGGACATGTGTCACAAAGTGTACTTCAATCATATGACAGTAAGCGGTAAACTTGATGGCACTAGCAGGCCAAATTAGAATACAGACAGGTAACTCATGGGAGGCCATCCAAGTTGATGGGCATGCATGTGGCAGAAGTGATAGAGATACAGTGGTGGGAAGAAACACATCGAACATAAGTCATAACGTATGTGAGCACTTTGCGCCATTCACACTGTCCATTATTGTCACTTGCGTCGCCACCTATGTCACCTGCACATACTTGAGCACCAAGTACAATCGGGTTGTTATTGATTTGTTTCGTACAGTGCTGCTTTAACTGTACATTTCTCTCCCTCTTCTTTCTTGTAAAAAGTATACGACGAATAACAACCAAAACCTAATTTTATTGAAGTCTCCTTATTTCTGTACAGCATACATGTTTAATCGTCTCCAGAATAATACCTGTTGGGATACTGTAAATATGACGCATCATTGGTGTCGCCAGGAGGGAGCAGTGAAAAGTGACGCATAGCTGTTTTCACGCAGCGATGTGTCACTTTTCATAAATGAGACCCACGTGTTGTGCTTCTCAAGACCAAACCCTCTTAAAATATATTGCCTACTAGTAGCAATGACATGTGATTATCCTTCAATCCTCATTGTCTTATGTAACAATTTCTATAGACTGATTTACACATATATGATTCATTATATGACGACACCCAGTTGGTTTTCTCGTTTAAGGAGCAGACGGCAGATGCTTTTAAGAATTATAAGGGTTGCTTGCGCGACATAGCACTGTGGATGAACTCAAATAAATTAAAGCTTAATGCTGGGAAGACAGAAGTCCTGTTCTTTGGTTAGGGCCCAGTGCCAGATTCAGAGCTATGGTGGCCGTCAGAAATGGGACTACCACCTTCCCCTGCCACTTGTATTCGAAATTTAGGGGTGAGATGGGAGTCTGACCTGTCAGCCCAAATACAACAGGTCTCTGCAATTTGTTCTGGTAGATTAAAAAATCTCTGGAAAATGTTGCACTTTTTACCGGAAGATTGCCGCAAATTAGTAGTACATGCCACAGTTACATCTAGGCTAGATTATGCTAATGCCCTATATCTTGGCCTTCCTAAATATTCTGTTTACCGCCTCCAGGTGATACAAAATGCGGCTGCGAGACTGGTTTGCCGTATACCATTTCAACACCAAGTCTCTCTGCATCTACAGAAGCTCCACTGGCTTTCAGTGGAGAAAAGAATTATTTTCAAGGCCATGACGTTGGCCTATCGGGCTCTTAACGGTAAATGCCCTGGCTATCTGAAGGAGACTGTCTCTAAAAGCAAAATTGTGCGCTGTGATCTAATTCTCATAAATTGCTGCGCACCCCACGCTTTGCGAAATCACGCCAGAGCGCTAGAACATTCACGGTCAGAACTGCTTCACTGTGGAACGCTCTACCAGGTTCCCTGCGGCAGGCAGTTTCTGGAACATGTTTCTGAAACATGTTTCAGAAAGGCCTTGAAGACTTGGCTCTTTAGGGCAGATAAATAACGGGCTGTTAAGTCTGCTACCCTCTCGGACACAATTTCACTTGATGTTTCAGCGCCGTGACGACCCTGTTTGGGGTTGCTGTTGCGCTCTATAAGCTTCAGTATTATTATTATTATTGTCTCTGAATAATATATGTGTCTGATGTAAAGTGCTCTGACGCCCTACACTGGCACGAGTAGTGCTATACAAAAAATTAATGGTGTGTGAGAGAGGGGCATTTGAGAGATGAAGTACATTGTTGAGTGTGGTAGTGAGTGAATCCATAGAGAAGGAGGTCATTGGGGATTGCTAAAAAAGATTGGCACACGTGCGCCACCCCAGGCGTTGAGACATACTATATATACCATGAGCACAATGTTTGATAGTGCATCTTTTTAAAGATTTGTACTTGTCTCATTCCCATTAATAAGTATGTTGGCTTTTCTTGTTTTGTTTTTAACAAAATGAACTTAAACACTTTGCAAAGGGTTTGATAGTGTCCCGTTAATTGATATGTGAATTCTTTAAATATATATATATATTTTAACAAACTATATTTTTTTATTTAAAATTGAATAACTGTTTAAATCTAAATGTTAACTTGTTACTGTACTTGGTGTTGATCCAGGCTGGGCCCTGAACGTCTGTCGGCAGCCACAGCTAGGGCTGAAAAAGCACAGCTCGAAGATCTGTTAATGCTGTGTCTCTCTGTTTGTAAGTGGAAGGTGTGGTCGTTGTTGAAAATGCTGTGTTTTGTCTGGAAACTGAATCATGTTTCCCATAGCAGTCACACAGAAAACCAGGAGTCTAGACCATGTCAGTCAAGAACACCAAATTACTGCTCTAGGTCTGCATTCAGCTAATGTCACTGAAGAGCACATAAAGACAGCTGTGCAGTATTGAAGGCCAAAAGCCAATGGTTGAGTAGGTCTGATAAGGCAGGCCCAGCTTAGAGCACCCTTATTATATCTAATCCACTGCCAAGGCTCTAGTCCCAACCTCTCTCCTGAGGGTGCCCTCGGCTCAGCCATACCGCCTCACCCCGTTACACTTTTCTCCCACTGCCAGCAGCATCCCGCTCATGCCCTACCTTCCCTCCACTCCTTTAAGTGCCTTATACTCAAGGGCATCAGAGAGGGGGTAGGGTGAGGATGCATGTGTGTGGTCTAGGGAAGAGTTTCAGTCTATTGTGGCAGCAGCAGAAATGAAGAGGGCAGGTTGTGGAGAACTCTATTCTTGGAATAGTGAGACAGATTAAGGAGAATTTTGGGCCTTTCATCCTTCTGAGGTAGGTAGACTGAGCACCAGTGAGTTGGGTAACAGCTCCTCAAGGTGTAATTTTTAGCTGTATGCTTTTGTTAGTGTTATGAGAATGAATAGCCAGGCATACCCATGTGAAATAGAGATCAGAGAATCAGTCTGCTCTCTCTAGCGGGCTGGTGTCAGCACTCGAGGTAGAGTTTGGAAGGATGAGGCTCAGTGCGGGACATGTCAGTCCAAGGACAAGGGTATGAAGGACATATAGTTTGGCTTGCAGGGATCACAGAGAAGAAGTACACCAGTACTGCGGAGAACTCAGAGTGAATGGGGATATTATTTAGCACTGTGCTCTGGAGGGCCCAATGAAAGAACATCAGCACAGCTGAATGGACCCATGGCCCTGTGAAGAAGGGAAACTCAGTATATGGGTCCTGAAGGCTGATTTGCACTCCTACACACTACCTTTCACATATTCCATCTCTTGAACTGCAGGGCATGCATATGCCCGCAGTGAGGCTTACTAGGGTAGAGTTACCTTCCGAGGTCTGGCACATGCTCAGGGTGTTCGCAGAAGCATTGTGGCCAACAGGAGCCGGTTTGCATCCTAGACCCCAAGGTTGGAAACTTGCAACCTGGGGTCAGGTGGTGCAAGTGTCTGTGCCATGTTGCATAAGAGGGGTGTTAGAATTGGGGGTCTTTAGTTGGCACAGGATAAGGGGATTACACTCCTAAAATAACCCATGTTCACCCCCTTGGTAGCTTGGCACGAGCAGCAAGGCTATATCTCAGAGGCGTTGTAAGTTAAGAATTTTGACCAAACACAGTAACCCAGTGACAACACTACAAATGGACACCAGACAAGGTTTTTATATAAAAAATAAGTATATTTTATATAGAGTTACCACAAGACCAATAACGACACAAATAATCCACAGTACTATTAGAATTCAAGAGTTCTGGTTGAAAAGGCTTAAATCAAGGTTCTATGCGAGTCGGTAGCCCGGTCTGGCTACATTGTTGTTGAAATAACACCGAGTCTAACAGATCCAGCGGACCGCGTCGGTACGGGCCCTCTCAAATGTCAACAGACTCAGTCACAGTACCTTTTACTTGAGGCATCTGGCACAGATGTGTGAGCCAGTTCCGGTGTTCGTTGCGGTTCAGACAAGAAAGCGTTGCAGGACACGTTGTCTCTCGATGCGGTGCAGGCAGCGACCCGTTGACAGAGTCAGTGGATTCAAGGTGTGCGTTGCAGGGCGAGACGGTGCTTCGATGCGGTGCTTGCACCTTACGGTGCAGCGACAGAGCCAGAGTTTGGGAGCTAGCGTAGATCAGTTCGGAGAGTGGTGCGAGTCCGGCGGTGCGTCACGAAGCATGCGAGGCTGTGCCCAACTCCGTTGCGTTCACAGGACTCAAAGTCAGCAGCAGTGACAGCAACGGTCAGACCACTACGAGTCGGTGTAGCGAAGCATTGCACATCGTGGTGTCCACCAGTCGCGGTGCTGGCAAGGACGCGGTGACGGCATCAGGACAGAGTCGGTGAGCTCAGAGTTTGCGTTGATCAAGGCGGACGTTGCTTGATGCAGTGCCTACAGGACACCGGGCCAGTCGGGAGAGTTGGTCACAGCTCCCTGCCTCTGTAGCCACTGAAACAGCGTTTCCAGCAGCAATTCACAAAGAAGATCTTTTCACTAGTTGAAAGTAAAGTACACAAAGTTATTTCTCCTTTCTTTGGCAGTCTGGCAACCACTGCAGGCCAATCCCCCAAGCAGCACTTCAGCTTGGGAATAGTCTCTCCTCAGTTTGTTCAGTTTCCTCTCCTCAGCAGAGGTTTCTTCTTGTAGTTCAAAAGTGATCTAATTTCTTGGGATCAGGGTCCCAATATTTATAACTCCAAATCCTTTGTTCTATGAGGGCAGATTAGCCTGTGCCCAGTCCAAACCCGTTCTGAAGCACTCTGTTTACCAGACTTCTCCTTTCCTTTCACAGTGCAGGGCAGGATCATCAGAAGCCCCACAGGAGGTGGAGCAAGCATTGTGGAAGGCAAGTACAGCCCTGGAGCTCTTTGTTGACAGTATTCCTTCTCTTCTTTCAGTGTGCAGGGCAGAGACATCAGACGCACCACAGAGGGTGGAGCCGGCATTGTAGAGGGAAGGAGCAGCCCTACTCAGGTCCCAGGTGCAACTCCTTCCTCCCAGCTAGATGCAGATCTCTCTATTCACCACTGGGCTGCCCCAACATGTCTCGTGGAACCCCCCAGCCCTGTCACTCACAAACCAAGACAAAGGAATACACAACCTAGCAGAGGTAGGCTTGAAAGGTTATTCAAGCAAATACCTACTTTCTAAAAATGGTATTTGCAAACACAGAATATTAAAATCAACTTCAGTAAAAGATTTATTTTTATTTTATTATTCTGAGTTCAGCCATACCAAACTCGAACTTCTATCATGTTCTCTGAGTCTGTTAGGATTATAAAATGTAATAATTCTAACAGCCCATTCTGGCCTATGGAGAACAGGTAGCTTTGCAATTGTGAAAAACGAAAATGGCTGTAATTCACTATTAGGACATGCCACACACACCAGGGCTCGTCCTACCTTATACTCACAATGCACCCTGCCCTTGGGCCTACCATAGGGGTGACTAATATGAAGAAAAGGGAAGGTTTAGGGATTGGCAAGTGGGTGCACTTGCCCAGTCAGCATGACAGTACCAGACTGCCCGCAGGCTCTGCAATTGCGTACCTTAGACACGTTTTACAAGGCCGCTTCTGTGGGTGGCACGGTCAGTGCTGCAAGCCCACTAGCAGCATTTAGAATTACACGCCCTGGGCACACTCAGTGCACTGTACTAGGATCTGACAAGCAAACCAAACATCCAGTCATTGAACCACTAATCAATACATCAATTTACAGTAGGGAGCACTCGCAGTGTGGCACTGGAAAACACTGGCACAGTTCCCAAAGCATCTAACAATAGCAAAAACACATGAGGCAACATGAAAAAATGGAAGGGAGACCTTCGCCAATGGTGCCAGGTCTAGCAAGCGGCAACATTCATTCACTTGGTTTGTGTAGGAGCTTGTCATCAGGTAGAAAAGAAAAGAGGACAATGAGACTATTGTATCCTAGTAACCATTGCTAGTTCCACTGTGGAGTTCTGAAAGAAGTTTTACAGGCGTGGAGAGAGCGTCAGTTGCTGGAGAGGGAGGGAGTTTAAAGGGGTTGTTCCTACTATCTGAATAAATATTCAACAACTTTATGCGGTCTGTGTGTCTCCTTAAAAATGGCGATGAGAATGGGATACAGATCCAGGTCAGTGTGCCCATGACTAAGACAAGGATGACATTCATTTCCTGGACCTAACAACCCCAGGCCTCTCGGAGTGAACTGTGCCACAGAGCAACTGACAATTATTGAAAGGTGTTTACGATTCACGCGGCACGGATATTGACAGGTACCTTTGTAGTCTGACTGGCCTGCGAGTACGAGTGATTCTGAAGCATTGTGTATTAAGGAGTGTTTAACGTCAGGAATTTGTACAGCGAACTTGGAAGCACACATTGGGAACTACACGTTGCTTGGGAAAGTTGGTGTTGCCTGGAAGGATTGTTCAGCGCTGCGTGCTTAAATAGTAGTCTTCATGTGAATTTCTTTTTTTTGTCCTGTCCAGTCATGTCGTGATCCACTGCAGGGGCAGGGTCATGTGTACATTTAAAAAGGAGCTTAGCTGCACAGTATTCCAAGGTGCGTGATTGCGTTTATGCTGCGAGGAAGTCATACATCGCGTGAGTGCCGACCGTACTTCACGGAAGTCTGTCATTGCGTTATGCGCCTACATCAGGTTACGTCTATGTGGGATGAGTAGCTGACAGTGTGAGTGGGAACTGTTACCTGGCAACCACAGCTATATCTGATGCGTTGGGCAGCCGGTTGTTTTGAGTATCTCTTAAACTACTGCACACTGTAGGAAACATCCGGAAGGCGGAGGAAGTCCGAGGAGAGAAAACCCTGTTAAACTAATCGCCAGTATCCTCATGCGTGCACAGGTACTACAAAGAACATTTTAAATGCTGAAAAGTGGACATTACAAACATCTGAAAAGTGAACATCTCTTTGACTAGTTCATTTATTTTAGTTTGTTTTGTCTACCTAAACGTAATAGCAGTGACTTAACCAATCATTTCTTTTTACAGTGTGTACCTTTTCCTGATTGTAATTGTAGTAGAAATGGAGATGTTGTCAAAAGTAGCAAACCCAACATTTTTACATAAACCGGGGGTGCCCGGAATGGTGTGGGAGGATTGGTTAGAGTCCTTTGAAACCTATTTGGAAACAATAGGTGGGGAGGATTTCATAGCTTCCCGCAACTTAGCCTTACTGAAACATAATTTAGGAGTAGACTGCAGGAAGGTCCTGAAGACATTACCTATACCAACTCGTGTAAATTCAACTAATCAGGAAGGTAAGGAAGAAGAGGAAGGTGAGGATGTAAGGAGTGACAGTATTGATGAATATACCTATGACGGAGGAACTTCATAGGTTGTGTAAAAGCTCTGGATGAAAATATTGGTAAAAAACAGCATTGTAGTAGAGGGACACAAATTCTTCTCCAGAGCCACAGCCAGGGGAGTCTGCTGAACAACATATTTCTTTGTTAAGAACTTTAGCATCAACTTGCAAGTTTAGAGACTTACATGGAGAAATTATAAGGGAACAATTCATTATTAGAACTAGCACTATGAAAATTCAATAAAAATTACTTGATTTAAAAGACCCATCGCTACAAAAAACCATAGATGTAGCAAGAAGAGTAGAGAATACATCAAAATACGTCAAGGAGTTGAATAGTAATTCTACTAAGGGGAGGCGATTCGAATAAAGTATCTGTGGTTTAGAAGAAAATGGTTAAAAAGAAAGATGAGACTACTGTCAAAGGGTCTTCCACCAAATTTGCGTATTTGTTATAGATGTGGTAGCCCAAAACACATATCTGACTATGAAAGGTGTTGTGCTACGAAAGTAAGATGTTATAAATGTAAGCAACTGGGTCATTTTTCGCGGATGTGCAAATCTGGTTCACCAGATGGGTAGAAACGATCTGTACATGTGATTAGCAACACAGTGAATATGAATCAAGTAGTGAAATTGATGCTGTAGAAGTTATGATGGTCTGCGAGGATACCATCAATGAGATTTGTGAAGAATACAGACCACCTAAATGCACTTTGAAAATAATAGAACTAAAATATTAGTTTGGGCAGATTCATGTTTGCCTTACACTATCATCGACAAGGACACATGGAAAAATGTGGGAAGGGGTGTAAATTTAATGCTCCAGATATAGAACCAGTTGGTAATTGTCGAAGAAAACTTCCATTGTTGGGTTTTTTTAACTGCAAATTGTCATACAAAAACACGGATATTGAAACTAAAGTATATGTTGTAGAAAAAGGTAGGGCATTATTGGGTTGGTGTGAACGAAAAATGTTGGGAATTTGACTAGACCCAAATCACCCTCAACAGATATTACTAACCGAAGACGCAGAGAGATCTACGTGGAGTTCCAAGTATCCTAAACTGTTTGGGGATAAGTTAGGTTGTTTAACTAAATTTGAGCACTGGATTGTGCTGAACCTGAAACCCAATAGCATACCATGTGTACCCCAGGTGAGAAATGTGCCATTTGTGCTCAGAGGTAAATTGAAGGAGTAACTTCATAGGTTGTGTGAAACACAAATAATAGAACCCATAGAGTCATCCGAATGGCTTAGTCCCATTGTTTTAGTACCCAAGTCGGATGGAAATTTGCGCATGTGTGTGGATCTGAGGGACCTCAACTGCAATATATGGGTTGATTGCTATCCTTTACCTCACATCAATGAGATGGTATTGTCTGTTACCAATGCTGAGTATTTCTCTTTAATTGATTTATCAAGGTCATTCCATCAAATACGATTACATCCCACGTCTAAACATTTAACATCATTCATAACTCCTGAAGGTTCATTTCAATTCAAACGGATGCCCTTTAGTTTAGCGCCTGATTCTGAAGTTTTTCAGGGCGTAATATGTAACATTTTAGGAAAAATGTCAAAAGTTTTGGTGTTTCAAGATGGCGTGCTAGTTTTGGGCTCCAACCGTGCACAACATTATGACATTTTGGATAAGGAAAATTGCAAGAGGAAGTTCTGACAGTAGGTGGCAGCAAATGCAAGTTTGGGGTCAAGGACATTGATTATTTAGGACATACTTTGTCTGGGGATGGGGTAAGACCCAAGAAAAAGTTATTGGATGTCATCGAAATGCACCTGCGCCTAACGATAAAGAACAGTTACGTTCATTCCTCGAGTTATACGAGTTATACTCAAAATTTGTTCTTTGCTTTGGTGACAAAGTTCATGTTATAAGAGAACTAATGAAAAAAGGCAGAACGTTTCTGTGTTGTGTGAGTGCCAGAATGTCTTCAATGATATCAAGGAACACATAGTAAAAGCAGTGGACTTGAAACCTTTTGACTCGCACAATCAAAGTATAATTGTTGTGGATGCCAGTGCTTATGGTTTAGGGGCTGTCTTGATGTAGAAGGGACAAGGTCAAGAACGAGTGGTGACATTTGCTTCAAGCACATTGAAGGGAGCGGAGCCCATGTATTCAGTCATTGAAAAGGAGGTTTTATTGTGTTGGTGGGGTGTTAATCACTTCAATACTTATGTTTGTGGTACTCATTTTGAAGTAAGATCTGACCACAAAACATTGATTGATTTGTTCACAACCAAAGGGGCAGTCAAAGCAACACCCAGAATTGCTAGGTGGTTGTACAGATTACAGGGTTATGATTTTATGTTGAACTATGTCCCTGGCAATCAGAACATTCATGTCGATTGTTTATCACACCTGCCTTTGCAGTGTATGGATGATGATGAAACGTTTGAAGAGTGTGTTGTGGCCAGTGTAGATGAATATTGTAATGGTGCCATAACAATAGACATCACTGGTCCTTACTTAGCCAAAGGAGTGACTAACAAGTATGCACTTGTATTAATAGATTACTATTCCAAGTGGCCAGAAGTGGCACTTACTGGAGAAATTAAAGCAGCTCATATAATTGATTTTTGTGATCAACTTTTTCGCAGGGAAGGGTGCCCTGAAACACTGGTTACAGGATCACAATTTATTGCAGTCGAGTTCAAAGAGTATTTGGCAAAAATGGGACTGTCACATCATACCACGGCTGTATATCATCTAAGAGTAAATGGTCTTGTTGGGAGAATTAACCGTGAGTTAAAGGAGTGTTTGCAGTTATGTGAAGGATCAGGTGGAAATTGCAAAGAAGCATTCAAGGAGACTTTGTGGAGCTACCGCAGCACACCCCATTCCGTCACCATGGAACCTCCTTTTATGCTTTTGAAGGGTAGACAAGCAGGTACCAGTGTCTTACTGGCATGGATGTTGAGGGATGTGACACAAAGTATGGATAAGAGGAGGTTGGAATGCAGGGCAAAGGAGTATCAAGATAAGTATGTCAAGAGACACAATGACAAGTACTTTCACCATTGGTGATTGGGTGAGGAGCAGCAGAACGGGCACTCAAAAAGTAGGAGTCAGAAAGGGCAAGTCCTGCATTTTCCCCCTGTGCTGGATGGATCAGGGCGATTGAGATACCTTGGAGCCTCGGCAACTCCCTTGGAGTTTTGATACCTTCCGCATCCTGGAGATAAGTTTGTATCGCAAGGACAAAGACCTGCTAGATGAAAATGAAAGTCGGGTTCTGAACTCTTACAACAGACTATGACTCTTTGGACACGTCTGCACTTACGTCTATAGAACATGCTACGATTACCAAAATGTTGGTCCTTCCTAGATTCCTGTACTTCTTTGCAGCGCTACTGTGATGACCAGCCAAATCCTTCTTGAAGGAACTGAGAGTGTTGAAGCCTGACTAGGTGTGGGGTCCTGCTTGCAAATGGGTCTAGGTCCAGTTACTCCAACAGCCGATTGTAGAGGGCAGTCTGGGAGTACCAAACCTTAACTTGGTATTATGCAGTGGCACAGCTACAATGGTCCAAGAGATGGCCGGTGGGAGATAGAATGAAGGTAGATCACAAATTGTTAACACCACTGGGCGATATGAGCCTGCTGGAATGGCTGTTTACATCTAGGGGCCCATATTAAGGCCTGGGACTACTCGCATGAGTAGTCAAACTGGTCTGGAATAGATATGTTCAGCCCCAACAGAACCAGATCTCATATGCCCCGCAGCTCCCCCTGTGGGTGGTGCCCACCATGAGAATGTTAATAGGGACCAATGACCCAGCACTGTAGCAGGAGGTGGGGATAGTCCATATGGGTGATCTGTATAATGACAGTGCCTTAGTTCATTTCAGGACTTTTAGGAGTTTTATGGACTTTCTTCCTCACATACCATACTCTGTCTCTGGCACTAAGGGATGCGTGGGCAATAGTGGAGACGAGCTGAATATACATCAAGGATTACAGTGTTTCCTCAACATGGACAGGGACAAACAGCTATAAAGGTGATTTACACAGCACTACTAACAGGAGATGCAGATTGGACACTTTACAGTAAGCCACACTGGGAAAATTGTTTAGGCACTGCACTCACTGCCAAACAATGGGAAATGGTAATGGAACATGTGAAGCGTGTATCCCAAAATGGTCGCTTAAAGTTCACGCAGTTTAAAATTAAATCCCTCAATGTACCTCACGCCACACTGGCTCCATTTGATGTTCCTAACATTATTGCCGACCTGCCCGTGGTGTGTACATATAGATACCATTTTTGTGTTGCTTTTGCCTTGTTTTCATTTATTTATATGATTTTAGTGCTAAATAGTATTGAGCTACACGTTACTTGCAATGCAACTGTGCCTATTATTGTCTGATGTACAACACTTGGATGTGATGTTTAAAATCAATAAAGTGTTGTTTTTTTTCAATGTATAAATAGGCAATATTTTTTTTAAACAATTTTCAATTTCCGATATTTATGTTTATTGATGTGTGCATCGATATTTTGTCATTGCACCGGATATTTGTGTCTATATCCTTAAAGTGGAAGTTTAGCTTATGTACACCATCTAACAATGCTCTGGGGCATATTATCAAGGGCACTATTGCCGCTTTAGCGTGAAAAAATCCCGAAAAAGCACCGGTAAAACTATCGCCCAATTAGCAAGCTGTCGCTAACTACTGTTAGCAACAGTTTGCTGGTAATAGCGCGTAAAAAAATATTGCCATGCATGGAAGCGATAAATATCGCTAATGATATGCGAAGTAGGCGTATCCTCGCTAAATCTCATGGAAAAAGTCGCTAACACACGATCGCACTATTAGCAACGATTGCCTGGACTTGCTTAGCGACAAAAAAATTCACGCTAAGGACCCTTAGCTGGAAATAAATAAGAACTGCTAAAACCAGTTCTAAAAATAAAAAAACAGGAGATAAAAAGGTAGAAAGGGAGACCTAGCCCCGCCCAACCACGCCACAAAGCTGAGAACCTGCAGATGCCATGGAGGCAGTAATCATACAGCTTGGAGTCCCACAAAGGCCACAACCCCCACTGCCACCACCACCAGCTCCTGGACCACCACCAAGGCAGCGCCAAAGACGACGGCGGCCAATGCGCACTTGAATCATCCTTAGACACCTACAAGGTGTCAGGACACCCCCGCGCAGCACGGCCCCCAGCTGTGTGTGTTTCCCCTCGTGTGCCGTAGCTGCTGCTCGCAGCCTCGTTCTGCCGTCTGCCTGCCGTTTTGTCCCCCAGCTATTTCGACTGTTTCTGCGTTCAAACTGTTGTATTTTGTGCTTCATTGTGTATAATATTGTTTATTCTGTACTTGTTCCCGCTCTGCCGCCTGCCTCGCTCTCCGCTTCCCGCGGCCGCCGTTCTCGCGGCCACGCCCCCTTTTCCCACGTCATTCCCGCTCCAGCCTCCCATCTGCTCCTCCCTCCCACTTTGCCATAAATGGCGACCGCACAGACGTGCAGCGGTCACGCGCAACGGGCGCGCCGATTGTGCGCCAAAGGTGCGCCAAAGGCAAGCCCGTCTGCGCCCGTCCTTGCCTGGACCGCGCCCAGCGCCAGGACCCCTGGCCCCTGCCGACGCAAGACTACCCGACGGACCTACGACGCCTCCACCCTCAACGCACTCAATGCCGGCCAGAACCCTGCCTGCTACCGAGCCACCCCGAGACGCACCCACGGACCCTTCGCCTGCCAAGCCTGCCGATTCACCTGCCTCCGGACCTGCACCACCCCCGCCAAGTCGAGCACCAGCAGCACCCACCTGAAGTGCATCCTGCTCAACACCCACTCCATCCACAGGCATGCCGTGGAACTCTGGGACCTGCTCGACGCGACAGCACCGGACGTCCCCTTCCTCACCGAAACCTGGATGAACGCCTCCTCAGCGCCCGACATCGCCATAGCCATCCCGGATGGATACAAGATCACCCGGAAGGACCGCGTCAACCAGACGGGAGGAGGCATCGCCATCGTACACAAGAACACCATCCGCATCTCGACTAACACCGACAAAACCTTCATCGCCGCCGAACACCTCCACTTCCAGATACACACCGACCCCAAGACCACCCTCCGAGGCACCCTCATCTACAGACCCCCGGGACCACGCACACAAGTCAGTGAAGACATTGCAAACTTCATCCGCCCGCACGCCCTTCCCTCCGCTGACTACATCCTCCTAGGAGACCTCAACTTCCACCTGGAGAACAACAATGACAGAAACACCACCGCCCTGCTGGACAACCTCGCCAACTTCGGACTCAAGCAACTGGTGAAGACCCCCACCCACTACGCCGGCCACACGCTTGACACCGTCTTCTCATCCAGCAAGCACATCTCCTTCAGCCACTCCACCGGACTCGACTGGACCGACCACAGCTGTGTCCACTTCAGCTTCAGAAGAACTACGACTCACCACCACCCGCAACAGGTTCCCCGCCGGAATGCTGGAGCAAGATCACCGCCGAGCAGCTCACCGACTCCCTCAGCCAGAACACCCCCACCAGCACAACGGACCCCAACGAAGCAGCCACCAACCTCACCAAGTGGCTGACCGCCTGTCCCGATGACCTCGCACCACTAAAGAACCCTCCCAGCAGACCCGGCAGCAAGAAAACCCCCTGGTTCACCGATGAACTCAAGAAATCCAAGAAGAACTGCTGCAACCTCGAGAAAGCCTGGCGGCTTGACCAGACCACAGACAACAGGACCGCCCTCAAGCACGCCACCCGCAAACACCATCAGCTGATCCGCGCCACCAAGAAGTCGGCACTCAAAGAACGACTGGACAACAACGCCCATGACAGCAAGGAACTCTTCAGCATCGTCAAAGAGTTCTCCAACCCCAGCGCCGGAAACAACGACATCACTCCCTCGCAAGACCTCTGCAACTCACTCGCCTCTTTCTTCCACCGCAAGATCGCCGACATACACAACAGCTTCGACGCACAGACCACGCACCCTACCACCGAACCAACGCCCGCCACCACCACCCTCTGTAACTGGACCCCGATCAGCACCGAAGACACCACCCGCACGATGAACTCCATCCACTCCGGATCACCAACCGACCCCTGCCTCCACCACGTCTTCAACAAGGCCGACTCCGTCATCACACCCCATCTCCGGGACATCATCAACTCCTCCTTCCACACCGCCACCTTCCCGGAGAGCTGGAAGCATGCCGAGCTTACCGCCCTCCTGAAGAAACCAACGGCGGACCCCACCGACCTCAAGAACTACCGTCCCATCTCGCTCCTTCCTTTTCCAGCCAAAGTCATCGAGAAGACCGTCAACAGACAGCTCGCCGCCTTCCTCGAGACGAACGGATCCCTCGACCCCTCGCAGTCTGGATTTCGGGCCAACCACAGCACCGAGACCGCCCTAATCGCAGCCACCAACGACATCAGAACCCTGATCGTCTACGGGGAAACAGCGGCCCTCATCCTCCTGGACCTCTCTGCGGCGTTCGACACTGTCTGCCACCGCACCCTCACATCAGCAACATCGGAATCTGAGAGAAAGCACTTGAGTGGTTCATCTCGTTCCTTGCCGGAAGAACCCAGAGAGTCCGCCTCCCCTGTTCAGATCCGAGGCCACCGAAGTCATCTGCGGCGTACCACAAGGATCTTCACTCAGCCCAACCCTCTTCAAATTCTACATGAGCCCCCTCGCAGCCATCGCACGCCAACACAACCTCAACATCATCTCCTAAGCCGACGACACCCAGCTGATCCTCTCCCTCACCAACGACCCCACCACCGCCAGAACCAGCCTACACGAAGGGATGAAAGACGTCGCCGACTGGATGAAGAACTGCCGCCTTAAACTGAACTCAGACAAGATGCCAGTCCTCATCCTGGGATCATCACC
Organism: Lissotriton vulgaris; assembly: GCF_964263255.1. Lineage (NCBI taxonomy): Eukaryota > Metazoa > Chordata > Amphibia > Caudata > Salamandridae > Lissotriton > Lissotriton vulgaris. Next base: position 741,543,687 of record NC_141695.1, on the reverse strand, counting down.
CTCTGCCTGGGACGACTCCTGGTGGCCCCAGGCCCTGGGCAATGCTCCCAAGCCAACGCACCATGCACGCAACCAGGGCTTTATCCTGGACTCCTCCCTGTCGATGACCAGACAAGTCAACGCCGTCTCATCTTCCTGCTTCAACACCCTGCGTATGCTCCGCAAGATCTTCAGATGGATCCCCACTGAAACCAGGAAGACCAATACCCAGGCACTCGCCACCAGCCGACTGGACTACGGGAACACCCTCTACGCCGGAACCACAGCCAAACTTCAAAAAAGACTCCAACGCATCCAGAACGCCTCCGCACGACTCATCCTGGACATCCCCCGACACAGCCACATCACCGGACACCTGAGAGACCTGCACTGGCTCCCTGTCAGCAAGAGAATCACGTTCAGACTCCTCACCCACGCACACAAGGCTCTCCATGACCTGGGCCCCAAGTACCTCAACGACCGCATGACCTTCTACACGCCCACCCGCCAGCTACGATCGACCAGCCACGCCCTCGCCAACATACCACGCATCCGCAGAGCCACCGCCGGAGGAAAATCCTTCTCCTACCTGGCAGCCAAGACTTGGAACTCCCTCCCCACCCACCTTCGGCAAACCCAAGACCATCTCTCCTTCAGGAAGCAGCTCAAGACCTGGCTGTTCGACCAGTAACTTACCCCCCTCCCCCAGCGCCTTGAGACCCTCCCGGGTGAGTAGCGTGCTTTACAAATGCTGTGATTGATTGATTGATTGAATAGGGCTACCACCCCATGAGATTGTGTTCAGGAGGCCTGCCAATGTATGGGGTATCCCACGGTCTAAGAAACTGTCTGATGTTGAATACCCTGTATTAACTGATTATCTGTACAGTCTAACTAATACCTTTCATACTCTTCATCACCAGGTGCATGAGGCCATACCTGACAAAAGCGAGGGCCCAGGACACGTTATCCAACCTGGGGAATATGTCCTAGTGAGAAATTTTCAACAGACTTAGAGCCTCGAGCCCGGCTGGATACAGCCCCGTCAGGTGTTGCTGGCCACCCACACCACCGTGAAAGTAGAAGATCGGAAGAATTGGGTGCATTCGTCCCACTGCAGGCGTGTGCTTCTGCCCCTCCCCTATGATCTGTCGGTGGGGGAAGGACAAGAAGACTCAGAAACAGTCCCGACGTTTGTCCCATTCAACGATGCCAGACTGCATTCTACATCTACGGAAGCAAAGAGTGACAGCATACTGAAACCCTCCCTTACCTCTGCTCAACACCAAGAACAATTGTTTCCCGACCATACTGTCCCTACTTCTGGCCGATATAACTTGCGCCCCAGAGGGAAGGCTTGCCCTTGACTTCGCCAAGTGCCTATAGGCTGTAGGGCTGTGATCTTACCCGGCAGAGAGTAGTGCTGGGGTGTCAGACTAAGGTACGCCATAGGGCGCTTGGCACCTGTGCCCAGTGAAGCAACCACCAATCACAGACAGCCACTAGAGGTCTCTGGCTTAGCACAATGGCTGCCGTCCAAAACATCCAAATCCAGAAACAATTTGTCAATCTCTGACATAGTAAATGCTTCATGGCCACCGTGGTGATGCTGTTTGTCTCCCTCATCCTGTCTATCCTTGGTTGGCTGTTACTAATCTACCATCCTGTTACCTCACCTACTCCTACCCCGACTCCTGCAGAGCAACAGTAGAAGAAGAAGAAGAAAAATCTTTATTTGGATAAAAGAAAAATATCCTTAAAAGCATTTCACAATAAAACCACAAGTCAACACATTGTTATAAGAAATTTCAAAGCATGTTTTGCGGAAGTTAATCTGTAAGAGTCGTCTGAATCGTGTTACTCAGTTTCTGTTGCACGTTAAAGATTAAACCTTTATATGCTAGACCACAATAACACTTTGCATTAGAACAAAGGGGTTTGCTGTGATAACAGTTGCCGACTTACAACTCATAAAAACCAGACAAATCATAAAATTGATACTAATTGTGCAAAAATGCAGTCCAAATAAAATAGGTCGCTGGACAGTGACGACCAGTATGCTAAAATGCGACTGGTTGTAATTTTTTCTTTTTAAACTTAAGGTTAAAATACAGCTTAAGTTAGACAGCTAGACAGGGGAGAGCGGGGGATACTGGTCCTACCGCCTTTAGCGTGAGGATGCGGTATGCGTGCCGTATGTAGATTGTAAAGGCAATGTTTAGTGCTGTATTTTCAGGACTCAAGGATATAATTATTGCCTGTCTGCACCAGTATTACATGTTACCAGCCCATGAATTACCCTGCTGTGCAGAATTCTTCAATAACACCTTCATCCAAATGTTGCATCATCACCAGCTGATCATGAACACTTCCAACTGCTGGGTTTGTGGACTGATGTCACATTCCATGATACACCCTGTCCCATTCTTTCTCTACCCCTTTTCCATCTCTGAGTCTTGTCTTGCATGGTGGATGTTGATGCAGGAGGCCTACACTGTCAATGGTACTGCCAATTCTGCCCTTGGAACATTTCAGGATGACTTCTGGCAGAACAGATCTGGCCATGTCAATGCCCCTTTTTGCCCAACCAGCTCATCCACATCGCTACTATCACCAGATGAACTCGGTGAGATGGTAGTATTCAACTCAACTAATCGACGCACATTTTTCAGATTCCGCACAAGAGGATACTGCCTGATGAACGAGACACTGTGAATGTCATAAATGTGCAAGACCGTGTCTGCATCCATGGCCTAGGGACTAAGAAAGTTGGTACCAGTACGTGTGATATCACAAACGTTTTAAACTCTACATTTCCTCCGAAGCTGGTGGCATCCCCCCAACACCTATTTCATCTGTGGCACTGCCGCCTACACTTGGCTCCCGCGTAACTGGTCTGGTATCTGCTATCTGGCCTTCTCCTTCCACCAACATATACTACCCATGAAGGTTACCAGCTATCAATGAAGGGCACTCTGCGCCGCTCACGTAGGGGCATCATATCAGCCGAGGATACAGCAGGCCAGGAAACAAGGGACTTCTTTAAAGGTTTCCTTCCTTTCTGGGGCCCCATGGTAAACAGTCGGGCTGTACGAGGACTGCCCAGGTGTTAAATATTGGACTGATTTGTTAGCATGAGCAAAAAAACATTTTGTATTTCTGGCAGCCATTTTAGTTAGCCATGTGCTGCCACGTGCTCGCCATGTGATCTGTCCTCCCTCAGTGTTGACTGCTCTTGTAATCTGCCTAGAAACGAACTATATTCAGCATCATCCACCTTCGCACATGCTCAGTTGAGCTTGTAGCTGTCCTTGCAACTGTTCCTAGTCTATAAATGTCAGGATGTGTTCACCAGAATTAGCAACTGTTAGCTCCTCCCACTTTGTTGAGCAAGCAGATCTTGCATGCCCATATCAGGCATTTTGCATGCTTACATGAGCCAGGGTTGCCCCTTGGTCTTATGTTAACTATGTTACCCTAAGCATATATAAGGCCCCAGTTTTCTGTACTCCTTAGACTGCCTCATTCAGTTGCTAAGGCTTCTGTGTGATGTAGTCTCCCTCATTGGAGGTTAATAAAGATGTTACTTTTATATTTCACCTTCTGTGCCAATTTCTTCTTTGTTGGTTTAAAAGGGCCAAGTATCAGTGGGACTCCTGAGAAGGTTTCTAATTTCTACACAGGGTCCTTGAAGCCACCATCACAGTAACAGCTTGTGCCCTCTCCAACATCACTGCAGAGCTACAGGCAGACCACCTCATAATTCTTCAGAACCGTATGGTTCTGGATGTCATCCTTGCTGATCGTGGTGGTGTGTGTAAATAGTTTGGCTCCAGCTGCTGTGTGTACATCCCAGACAACACACCTACAGTGTACGATGCCATCCAAAGTCTGCATAGCCTTTCTTCCGAAATTCATCTGGATGAAGGCAACTGGTCGCTCACAGGCTGGATCTGGGGCCTCCTTTCCCAGGGGGGTGGAGGGTCCTCATCTTCCTTGCCTTGGGAGTAACTGTCCTGGTCTCCTGCTGTTTGTGCTTTCAGAGCCTGCCAGTGCTCTGTACAAGGTGTGTCCAGACCATCAAACCTCCACTCTCTAACATTCACAACACCAATATGATGATGAGGCTCCAACAAGAAACCGATGGCCTTATGAACATTGACATTTCTTAAAGTATTTGCCACTCAATGCAAAAGGAGGGTCTGAGGAAAAGTGTTCTTCTGATCGGCATCATTTGTACCGGAACGCCATTGTTTTTTCATTGCCATCTTGTGTCAAACACTTCCACATGACCCACCTGGTCGTTTCTGCTGATGCCTGAGGAAAATCTAACTGACACGACAAAAAACATCTTACAGCCTACATTTCTGCCAAGTAACTGTCGCACACACAACCCCCCCTGTTCTTTGCTGTTCAACAGAAAGCCATGAGACACTCACACCCTGTGTAAATGATTTGTTTTCCATCTCCTGCTCCCAGCCTGGTAAACATCCTTGACATCGTGATCAGGTTATCTGGACAAACTTCTGACTGCTGGGTCTTGATCAGGGTGATTAAACAATGACCTGAAAGACCGGGCTTTGATCAAGCTGACTGAACAATGACCTGAAAGACTGAGCCTTGATCAAGCTGAGTGAACAATGATTTGTGTACCAAGCCTTGACCAGGTCACCATCTCTAAACATCGTCTGGATCTGGTTATCAACTGAAAACACTGCCCTGATTGAACAATGGACTAACAGCCAAAAGACTAGAATGGAAAAGTATAAAAGGCTTGTAAGCTGCGGAGTAAAGCAGCAGCATTTCTGACTTGTTTGTAACGAGCTTGGGACTCTGTTCCATAGCCCGGGCTATTTGAATAAATCTGGGTTCCTCCTGCAGATGAAGGCTCCTGTGTCTCCTTTTAATACGTATGAAGGGTATGGAAGACTTGGGTGGTTCCCCCGCTTCCGAGACCCAGTAAGTGGGTTGTTCCGGTTCTTCAGCCCCAAACTCTCAAAAAGCAAAAAACCAGAACAAAACAGACCAGCAAAACATCTGACAAAGTCAGACTTGTTCCACTGGTATCAGTAGAACAAAAGGCCATCACCACACAAATGGGAACCAACACCAAGGTTAGCAAGGCAAATAGCACACAGATAAAGGACTAAAAATACCTGAAAGGAATGTGAGCTCTCTTGGGCAAACATGGCTAGCAGGGACCAATCCCACTGCCACCTGGCCCCACTGGCTAATTAACCTTAATATAAGAAAAAACGACAACATATTCTACTGAGTAACATACACGGGCTACACAGGGACACTATCAGTATTTCCATGTATCAACTAAAGGCAAAAAAAATGGCCAAATTCCTACCTTGTGAGGCTGTATTCCACTCATATAATGTCACATCAAAGGTCCACTTAAATAAAAGTTGAAAAAGAGCGCTGGCACTTAATTCTGAATAAACCGAATGAAAAAAGAAAAAGTAAAAGTAGCGAGGTTCCGGCAGACACCTCAAATTTCACGCACTAACAAAGGGTACCAGAAGTTACAGGCCCCCCGGAGATAAGTTACCTGCACAAACGAGGTTCCGTCACGGAAACACGATTTTAATACACTCGGAGCAACAAACTTCATAACAGCGAAAGAACGCATCTCATCAACAGCTGCTTTCATAGTGTCCACGCAATAACGTCACACTCCGCGGACACATACATAGAAGCGGGTCTGTGAGTAAAAGCGTCATCTATTACTACACTTCCCAGCATGCCCCAATCTGGAAATACGGAGCGCAGCCAATAAGTAGAATTAGCAAGGAGGAGAAAAACCCAGAATTAAAATGAAATGAAACTAAAATTTTACAAATAAAAAGTGATAAATAAATACAGGAAGGATAACTGGTGTACAAACGTATAAACATACGTATCCCCCCGATGTGCTCCAGCTGGAGTATAGGAGTTTTCACACACTACACCATCTAATGGTAACTCATCACAGAATATGCACATCTCAAGCAAAACTCCAATACTATTTAAATCTGCCTACCAACGCCATAACGAATATCAAAGTACTCAAATCATATAGTTGGTAGACACAATCCATACTACAGGTAACTAGAAAGTTTCAAACACTACTCGGTCACCTACGGGCGTACACTCTAGCTAATAGGAGTGTACCCTTACGTAGAAATCGAAACACAATACCTAAACATTCTCTATATCAGCACTATCAGCCACGTGGTTAAACATCACAGCAAAAAATGAAAGAATTCCAATCTCCATATATTGTGCATTAAGCAGGCATAAACAACAAAGGGTCATTTCAGGGAGCAAACACAGTTCTTACAATAATCCCCCTCATCTATGTTTAATGCTAAAACCCGAATCCTCATAGCTAACTATATCAATGCCCACATCTCATCTCTGTCGTTCAGGCCTTCCGTCGAGGTATGATATTTTTCTATTAATTGTGCTTCTGTACGGTTCAATTTGGTTTCTAATTCTTTCTTTTTATTGGCTTTAATCACTGTTAGCACCAACCAAACTAGCTCATCTTCACTGTCTCCTCATTCACTGTAATGCGGAACTAGTGGTGCACCAGGTGTCCTACATTTAATGCGTGACTTATGTTGTCCGATACGCATTTTAACAGCTTTCGTGGTGTGGCCAATGTAGGCGAGCCCACATGGGCATATCACCATGTACACCACATTTTTGGAGTTACAATTTGAGAATGATCACATCATATGTGTCTTGTTATTAATCAAAATGGTTTTGATATCTGTTGTGCTATCACATGCAATGCAGTTAGTGCACCTGAAATGGCCCACCACTGCCGGCAAACCCCACAAACTCCTAGTGTCCTTTTTCACTACAGCAGAATCCCTACTGGCTCGAACAAGATGTTGTCTGAGGTTCCTCCCTTTTCTAAAGGCAAACAAAGGCTTAGGAATTTTTAGATGTTCTATCAATCTCCAATTTTTTGTGATGATCTGTTTGACTTTATCAGATTTAGGATTAAAAGTCAAGACACATGTCATTTGCTCTACATCCTTTTTAACCTTGGGTGTCAACAAGGTTTCACGCAGAGTGTACCACGCCCTTTTCAGTGCGGCCCTAACCAATTTACTCTGGTAACCTCTCATGCACAATTTATTTAAAAGGATTTCGGCATTATCAAAGTAATCGCCCTTATTCGAACAATTACGGCGAATCCGTAAAAGTTGCCCGTATGGCAGATTTTCTTTGAGACTCCTAGGGTGTCTACTTGAGAACTCCAGGAGCGTATTCCTGTCTGTTGGCTTAGTATAGAGGCTCACCTCCAACTGCCCATTGTTGTTAAAGATCCAAAGGTCCAAGAAATTAATCTTAATGTTACTAAAAGCCTTGGTAAACCTCAAATCTGGGGTGCAAGCATTTAGCCATAGGTGGAATTGCTCAAGTTCTACTTCATTACCATTCCATATAAGGAATATATCATCGATGAAGCGCACCCATCTCGACACGTGGTGCCGAAATGGGGTCGTCTTATCGAAGATATATCTCTTTTCAAATTGATCTATAATAATGTTGGCATTCTCTGGGGCAAAACAGCACCCCATCACCACACATTTTATTTGCATAAATAGCTCACCTTTAAACGCAAAAAGCTGTTTTTTAAACAAATTATAGAAAGATCCAAAAGGAACCCAGTGGGAACCTGATGTGGTCTTACCCTTTGTTCGAGAACCATTTCCATCACAAGCAGGGCCTCATCCTGTGGAATGTTCGTGTACAAACTCTCGATGTCGAAGGAGACCAACAACTGTTGGTCTCCATCGAACATCGAGTGTTCAATCTTATGGATGAAATCCATAGTGTCTCTCACATACGCTTGCGTGGCACTCACAAAAGGCTTTAAAAAAGTGTCAATATATTTGGCCAAAGGTTCAAGTAAAGAACCACATGCAGCAATAATGGGACGCCCTGGTAGTTTCTCGTCGTCCTTGTGTACGTTTGGCAGTACATACAAGCTAGGCACCTTCTGCATCGTAAAATTAAGATAGTCATATTCCTTTTTGCATAAGTATCCACAATCAAGGGCCTGTGTGGTTAAATACAGGATTTTACCTTTAATCATGGTCGCAGGGCTATCTGCAATTTTACGGTAATGAGTGAGGTTGCCCAGTTGTCTCAGCACCTCATTGTCATACTCATTACTGTCCCATAAAACAATTCCACCCCCCTTGTCGGCCGGTTTTATCACCGTAAAGGAATTATTTGCCAAGTTTTTTAAGGCCATATGTTCTTTTTTCGTAAAGTTTGATTTGTAAGAGATGTTTTTCTTATTAAGTGAATCGATTTCCGTCAAGATTTGATTTTCAAAGAATATAATTTCATCAGGCATGCTAGCACTTTCCGGACAAAAGGATGAATTCTTATTTAATTCACTAACATTCAATTCAGGGGTTTCATCTTGATCTAAGAAAAAGGTTTTCAATCAGACTTTCCGTAGGAATTGTAAAACCTCAGTCTTAGTCTCCACTGGATCTTGTGTCACTACAGGGACAAATAAAAGGCCTTTTTGTAAAACCTTCATTTCCCAAGGTGTCAATACATGCTTAGACAGGTTGTATATAGGCAATGGTTTAATGTAATCACCCATATCTGTTGAAACCGAATGTGGTAACATTCCAACAACATCCAGCCTGATGGTGGCTACCGCCTGTATACTCTCTGTCTGGTTCGGGACAAGTTCAGATCCTGTGGTGCTTGGAACATTGGCGGCCTCCATCCTCTTCTGAATCCTCTGCCCCTGCACCCCCTCTGCCTAAAAAAGGTGGTGGAGCGTTGGGATATTGATAAAAAGGTTGATAAGGTTGGAAATATGCTCCTGCTCCTTGATCAGAATCTGAGGAGGAATCACAGAAAGTCAAAAATCTTGTCCGGGATCTCCCCTTATATTGTGAGTTTAGAGCCCCCGGATTCGTATTTTTGAAGAAATCTTCTTTAAGATATGGGTATACTGATTCTTGATTAAAGTTCCCAATATCTCTACTCAATTTAGATGTTTTTAAATTGACTGTATGAGTTTTTTTTAAATCTATCAAGGTTTTATTGATACTCTCTAATCAATCAATCAGTCAAACAGATTTATATAGCGCGCTACTCACCCGCTAGGGTCTCAAGGCGCTGGGGGGAGGGGTCCGTTACTTCTCAAAAAGCCAGGTCTTGAGTTGCTTCCTGAAGGAGAGATGGTCCTGGGTCAGCCGTAGGTGGATGGGGAGCGAGTTCCATGTCTTGGCCGCCAGGTAGGAGAAGGATCTTCCTCCGGCGGTGGTTCTGCGAATGCGTGGTACGGTGGCGAGGGCAAGGCTGGTTGATCGCAGCTGGCGGGTGGGCGTGTAGAAGGTGAGGCGGTTGTTGAGGAACTTGGGGCCCAGCTTGTGGAGAGCTTTGTGTGCGTGGGTAAGGAGTCTGAACGTGATCCTCTTGCTGACGGGGAGCCAGTGCAGGTCTCTCAGGTGGGCGGAGATGTGGTTGTGGCGGGGGATGTCCAGGACGAGTTGAGCGGAGGCGTTCTGTATGCGCTGGAGTCTTTTCAGTTGTTTGGCTGTGATTCCTGCGTAGAGGGTGTTCCCGTAGTCCAGTCGGCTGGAGACTAGTGCCTGGGTGACCGTCTTCCTAGTTTCGGTGGGGATCCATCGAAAGATCTTCCGGAGCATGCGCAGGGTGTTGAAACAGGATGACGACGCGGCGTTGACTTGTTTGGTCATCGAGAGGGAGGAGTCCAGGATGAAGCCCAGGTTTTGTGCATGGTCCGCTGGCTGAGGGGTGGTTCCCAGGGTAGGGGGCCACCAGGAGTCGTCCCAGGCGGAGGGGGATTATCCCAGGATGAGGACTTCCGTCTTGTCTGAGTTTAGTTTCAGGCGGCTGTTCTTCATCCACTCGGTGATGTCTTTCATTCCTTCGTGTAGGCTGTCTCTGGCGTTGGCGGGGTCCTTGGTGAGGGAGAGGATCAGCTGGGTGTCGTCAGTGTAGGAGATAATGTTAAGGTTGTGTTGGCGTGCGATGGCTGCGAGGGGGCTCATGTAGACCTTGAAGAGGGTGGGACTGAGCGATGATCCTTGGGGTGGCCGCGGATCGGAATGGGGGAGGCGGACTCTCTGGGTTCTTCCGGTGAGGAAGGAGATGATCCAGTCCAGTGCCTTCTCTCGGATTCCGGTGTTGCTGAGGCGCTGTATTAGTGTGCGGTGGCAAACTGTGTCGAACGCTGCAGAGATGTCCAGGAGGATGAGGGCAGCCGTTTCCCCGTTGTCGAGCAGGGATCTGATGTCGTCAGTGGCGGCGATGAGGGCGGTCTCGGTGCTGTGGTTGGCTCAGAAACTGTGAGGAATCGAGGGATACGTTCATCACGAGGAAGGCCGCGAGCTCTTTGTTGACGGTCTTCTCGATGACTTTGGCAGGAAAAAGGAGGAGCGAGATGGGGTGGAAGTTCTTGAGGTCGGTGGGGCCTGCTGTTGGTTTCTTCAGGAGGGCACTGAGCTCGGCTTCCAGTTCTCCAGGAAGGGGGCGGTGGTGAAGGAGATGTTGATGATGTCTCGGAGTTGGGGTGCGATGATGGAGTCGGCCTTGTTGAAGACGTGTTGGGGCAGGGGTCAGTGGGGGATCCGGAGTGGATGGTGTTCATCATGTGGGTGGTGTCTTCGGTGCTGATCAGGGTCCAGTTGCAGAGGGCGGTGGTGGGGGCGTTGGTTCGGTGGTTAGGTGCGTGGTCTGTGCGTCAAAGCTGTTGTGTATGTCGGCGATCTTGCAGTGGAAGGATGAGGCGAGTGAATCGCAGAGGTCTTGCGAGGGTGTGATGTCGTTGTTTCCGGGCCTGGGGTTGGGGAGCTCTTTAACGATGCTGCAGAGTTCCTTGCTGTTGTGGGTGCTGTTGTCCAGTCGTTCTTTGAATGTTGTTCTTTTGGTGGTGCGGATCAGCTGGTGGTGTATGCAGGTGGCGTTCTTGAGGGCTGTCAAGTTTCCTATAGTCTGGTCGTGGCGCCATGTCTTTTCGAGGGTACGGCAGTTTTTCTTGGAAGTTTTGAGTTCGTTGGTGAACCACGGGACTTTCTTGCTGCCGGGTCTGCTGGGTGGGTTTTTCAGAGGTGTGAGGTCGTCGGCGCAGTTGGTGAGCCATTGAGTGAAGTTGCGGGCAGCTTCGTTGGGGTCGGTTGCATTGGCGGGAGGGTTCTGGCTGATGGAGGTCGTGAGCTGGTCGGCGGTGATCTTGCTCCAGCTCCTGCAGGGAACCTGTTGTGGGTGGTGGTGGGTCATGATTTTCCTGAAGTTGAAGTGGACGCAGCTGTGATCAGTCCAATAAAGTCCGGTGGAGTGGCTGAAGGAGATGTGCTTGCTGGAGGAGAAGCCGGGGTCAAGCATGTGGCCGGCGTAGTGGGTGGGGGTGTTTACCAGTTGCTTGAGTCTGAGGTTGGCGAGGTTGTCCAGCAGGGCGGCGGTGTTGCTGTCGTTGTTGTTCTCCAGGTGGAAGTTGAGGTCCCCTAGGAGGATGTAGTCATAGGAGGTGAGGGCGTGCCGGCTGATGAAGTCTGCGATGGCTTCGCTGAATTGTGTGCGTGGTCCCGGGGGTCTGTAGATGAGGGTTCCTCTGAGGGTGGTCTTGGGGTCGGTGTGTATCTGGAAGTGAAGGTGCTCGGCGGTGGTAAGGGTGTCGTCGGAGTTGGTCGTGATGCGGATAGTGTTCCTGTGGGCGATGGCGATGCCTCCTCCGGTCTGGTTGACGCGATCCCTCCGGGTGATCTTGTATCTGTCCGGGATGGCTATGGCGATGTCGGGGGCTGAGGAGGCGTCATCCAGGTTTCAGCGATGAAGGCGACGTCTGGTGATGTTGTGTCGAGCAGGTTCCAGAGTTCGGCGGCGTGCTTGTGGACGGAGCGGGTGTTGAGCAGGATGCACTTGAGGTGGTTGTTGCTGGTGTCTGGCCTTTCGGGTGCGGTGCAGGTCCGGAGGCAGGTGAAATGGGAGGCTTGGCAGGTGAAGGGTCCGAGGGTTCGTTTCGTAGAGGCTTGGTAGCAGGCGGCGTTCCGGCTAGGGTTGAGTGCGTTGAGGGTGGCAGCGTCGTAAGTCCGTCGTGTGGGCTGGCATCGTCGGGGGCCTGGGGGCCTGGCGCTGGGCGCGGTCCAGGCGCGGACGGGCGCAGACGGGCTTGGCTTTGGCGTGCCTTCGGCGCACAATTGGCGACCTGCATAAATGTCCAAGTGGGAGGGAGGAGCAGCAGAGAGGCGGGAGTGGGTTGGCCAATGGGCGGTCGAGGGAGGGGTACAGAGAGAAAAGGGGGTGGTCCGCAGGGAAGCAGCGGCGGGGAGCGAGAGGGAAGATACAGCGGGAAACAGACACGGGGAACAAGGACTATGCAAAATAATACAATTAAACAGAACAAATAGGTACTGGCACAACAATACTGGGCACAAAAATAATCAAACAGAACCTGGCACTCAGCTGGCGAGAGTGCTGGGGGCACGGGCACAGGGGCGATCAACGTTGCTCTGGAGCGAGACAGCAGCTGTGGGCACACAGCAGCAGCAGTGGGGTCAGGAGTCTTGGGTACCCACGGGGGGAGCCGCGCGGTGTGTGGAGTGACCGGCCCTGCAAGCAGGGTCAGGGGTCACAGCTCACCACCACGCGGCGACCTCCATAAATGTCCAAGTGGGAGGGAGGAGCAGCTGGAAGGCGGGAGCGGGTTGGCCAATGGGCGGTCGAGGGAGGGGTACAGAGAGAAAAGGGGGCGGGGCTGCAGGGGAGCAGCGGCAGGGAGCGGGGAGGGGAAGATACGGCAGGAAACAGACACGGCGAACAAGGACCATGCAAAATAATACAACTAAACAGAACAAAAAGGTACTGGCACAACAATACTGGGCACAACAATAATCAAACAGAGCCTGGCACTCAGCTGGCGAGAGTGCTGGGGACATGGGCACAGGGGTGATCAACGCTGCTCTGGAGCGAGACAGCAGCTGAGGGCACATGGCAGCAGCGTTGGGGGCAGGAGTCCTGGGCACCCAAGGGGGGGAGCCGCGCGGTGTGTGGAGAGACTGGCCCTGCAAGCAGGGTCAGGGGTCACAGGCGACCTCCATAAATGTCCAAGTGGGAGGGAGTAGCAGCTGGGAGGCGGAAGCGGGGTGGCCAATGGGCGGTCTAGGGACCGGTACAGAGAGAAAAGGGGGCAGGGCCGCAGGGGAGCAGCGGTGGGGAGATCAGCGCTGTTCTTGAGCGAGACAGCAGCTGAGGGCACACTGCAGCAGCGGTGGGGGCAGGAGTCTTGGGCACCCACGGGGGGGTAGCCGCGTGGTGTGTGGAGCGACCGGCCCTACAAGCAGGGTCAGGGGTCACCGGGCTTTAGCATGTATAATAGTGGAATCTCCCTCTATCTCCTCTTCCAGTCTTTTAATCTCCTTTAGTTCCTTCTCACTGATTCGCAAAGCAGTATTTATTGATAACACAATCCAATCACGAGAGCACTTAGTCCCTACTCCGCTGAAGTCAATCAAATAATGTTTATCATTAAGAAAAATCACCGGGAAATTTTTCACCTGAAGTCCCACCGGTATGGTGTTAGTTTTCAAGTACCCCAATAAGACCTCAGCATGTAACTGAGTTCTTGTAGTTTTTCTTTCTTAATTGAATAAGTCTCTCTCCTTTGTCTGAACTGAGTGGCCTGTCTCCTATAATATCAGCCCCCAACAAGGAGGGAATCTGTTTCAACCTATTAATCTCTTCTTCAGAGTAGCTAACCATGTGGGGTTTTGACATATTACTATCACATATGTATATATCCCACAAGCTGCTAGGCAGTTCGATAACCTGCAGGAGAAGTTGAGTCAAGGTAACAAACTAAATTTATTCAGAAGGTCAAGATACAGAATAACAAAAAAAAAATATATATATATATAAATATCTCTATATGCACATTCCCATGAACATGCACACAAGAAGCTACCCAATTACATATTAAACCAATCTACCTCAATTAGCTCAATTACAACTGAAAAATGAACCCTCACACTTAACAACGTGTAAATAGGACACGTATATAGATATATATAGTGGGGGTCATGCCCAAATTACCCTCATATACCTGGGCAATAAACATCAATGATGTAGAGTCAAAAGAAAAAGATAAAAAGGGATCAATCAAAACATTTATTTACAGACCGAGTACAATGAATTACCCTGCTGATCTCAAATCTTATTTACAGCAAATTAATTTTCACTGTTGCAACGCGTGTACGTGTCAGGTGACGGGACAAACACAATATGATCATAACAAAGTAATGCATATAAAGTTTTCATATAAACACAACATACACTACATTACATAAACATTTAGATCACGCTCATATACATGATACACTACATATACAATATATACAACATGTACAACATATACAAATATCACAAACAAGTAGATCAATAATTAATACCCCTACTGAGAACAAAACAATCAGTGTGTACACTCTTAATTCAGAGCAGTACACTGTAAGGTAGTTCCTATTACTCCTGAGGAAAAACACCTCAAAACTATTCAAGAGGCGCTTTCCTTCGTTTACACAACTCTAAATGATGGGACTCCTTTGCAAATGTCGGCACAGGCGTGGTCGCATTTCAGCCAGAAATTCCTTTAGGCTTCATCAGGACAGGGGGTTCAAAAGTTTCTACTATAACAATAATACAAGATATATACTGTATCTCATCAAATTAGACCAATTAACAAGACTCAACTCACCCTTCAGTGACCAAGCAGTGCCAGAAAAGACCAAATACGGTGCTCTGTGGTGGAAAATGAAAAAGACATACAAAAGTGCCCCAAACTCTCAAAAAGCAATAAACCAGAACAAAACAGACCAGCAAAACATCTGACAAAGTCAGACTTGTTTCACTGGTATCAGTAGAGCAAAAGGCCATCACCACACAAGTGGGAACCAACATCAAGGTAGCAAGGCAAATAGCACACAGATAAAGGACTAAAAATACCTGAAAGGAATGTTCATCTAGGTGGCAACAGCTTTCATCCCTCCTTGGAAGTTCTGTTCAGTGATGTTGGGATCGTTGCTGAGGGGGAGAATCAGCTGGGTGTCATCGGCATAGTAGACAATGTTGAGCCCTTCATTCCTAACGATTGTTACGAGGGGGCCATGTAGTTGTTGAAGAGAGTGAGGCTGAGGGAGAAGCCCTAGGGCACGCCAAAGTTGGTCTCTGTCAGTTCCAAGAGGTAGGGAGGGAGTCTGACCCACTGAGTTCTGCCGGTGAGGAAGGATCATTTCCAGTCAGGTGCCTTGTCATGGATGCAAAAGAAACAATTGATGGGCGGAATGCTAGACAATGTAAACATTCACCCCCAGTCACAAGGATCTGGGTTTGATCCATCATTCTTTTGCTCACCACACCACCCCAGTTTGGCCAGCATTGTGGTGTCTGCTGGCTAAGGTGTGGTGGGTGATGGTATTGTAAGCAGCCAAGAGGTCCAGGAGGAAGAGGGCTGTTGTTTCACCCTGTTCGAGGAGGGAGTTGATGTCGTCGGTGGCAGCTAGTAAGTTAGTCTAGGTCTGTGGAATTCAGATTGGGAGATGTCCAGGATGTTGATAGCTTTGATTCAATTTTCTAGCTAGGTGTTGATGGCCTTTTCGATTACCTTGGCTGTAAATGGTAGCAGGAAGATTGGCCTGAAGTTCTTGAGGTCCATCAGGTCTGCTGAGGGATTCTTTAGGATGGTGTTGACTTTGGTGTGTTTACAGACCTCGGGGAAGGTAGCATTCTCGAAGGAGCAGTTTTGAGTGCAATGGCAGATGAGGCTCTGTGGAAGATGTGGTGGGCCAGGGGTCTGAGTGTGCTCTGGAGTGGATGCTTTTCATGGTCTTCAAGGTATTGTCTGTCGTGAGCGTGGCCCATTTGAGCAGGGTCCGTTTGGTCGCATCGCACGGAGGGGGAGCTGGAGCTGTGAGGAGGTCTTGGTTGTCAAAGTTATCTTAGATCATCTTAGTCTTATGGTGGAAATTTGTACTATGTCTGTTGCAGAGGTCTTTGGAGGGTAGGACATCTGTTGTTTAGCTGCAGGGTTTGGGGAATTCCTTGATGATGGAGAAGAACTCCTTGGTGTTGTGATCGTTGGGGAGGATTCTGTCTTGGAGGTATTCCTTCCTTGTGCATTGGATGTGATGGTGGTGTGCAGTGGTGGTTGCTTTGTAGGGGGATCGTGTTTGTGGGGTTTTGCTGTTTCTCCATGTCTTTTGAAGACGTCTGCAGGAGTGTCTGGATTCTTGGAGTGCGGGGATTAACCAGCTAGCTTTCTTGATGTGTCTTTTGTTAGCTTTCTTGAGGGGATGATTGTGTGGCCGCAGTTTGTGATCCAGCGGTAGAAGTTGAGTGCTGTGGTATTTACGTCTGGCATCAGTGGTGGAGTGCAGATGATTGCATAGGTGAGCTGGTATTCAATGACTTTGTTTGAGCTTCTGCAGGGGAGGCAGTGGTTGTGCTTGGGTATGGTTGTTTTTTTAAAGAGAAGTGGATGCAGTGGTGGTCTGTCCAGAGGAATTGGCTTTAGGACTCTGAACACTTTATCACTGGTGATCACTGCAAACTTGCTTCTCCCCTAAAACATGGAAACATTGGTGTACACCTAATTGGAATATTTAGTTTACCTGTATGTCCCTTGTAAAGTGATATACCATGTACCCAGGGCCTGTAATGTAAATGCTACTAGTGGCATGCAGCACTAGTTGTGCCATTCACAGAAGTAGTCTTTCAAACCTATCTCAGGCCTGCAATTGTAGGGTCGGTGTGTCCAGTTTACTGCCACTTCACCTTGGCATTTAAACCCACTTGGCAAGCCTTAAACTCTCCTTTTATTACACATAAGTCACCCCTAATGTAGGCCCTAAGTGACCCTAGGGCATGGTGATATTTAGCTAAAAGTCAGGACATGTACTTTTACATTTTACATGTACTGGCAAGGGCAAACAGCTAAATGTATTTGTCACTGGTGTGAGGCCTACACCTTCTAACAGGCTAGCATTGGGGATTCCATAAACCACCTTTTAATCTGTAATTACTGATTGGAAAGGAGTAGCTATTTCATGTTTAATATTTTTGGAATGGTGTTGATGAATCATCTTTAATGGCAAAGTTGGATTTGATATTATCATTTTAGAAATGGCACTTTTAAAAATGAACATTTCTCTGCTCTTTACTTTTTTCTGTGTGTCTGCAGCATGTCCCCAATACACATATGGGCTGGGTGTCAGCTACATTTTGTACATTTCCTCTAGACAGCCACAACACAGGAAGGGATGTGTGTGACAGGGGAATCATCTGCATTCATCTGCCTACTGATAGCCTACCTACGCAATCATCATGCATTCATCTGCATACTGATAGTCTACCTGGACAGGAAGGAAGAGAGGTAGCTCACACTTACATCTAAATAGGTTGTGTCCTGCCCATACAAAAATGGCAGATTTCTCCCCTACTGGTAGTCTGGTGCCAGGGCTGGGCTGAAAAAGATCCTTGTGTGCTTTAGAGAGTTCCTTTGAAGTCACCATTTACATCAAAGGCACTTTTGGGTATAAGTACTGAGGCTCTGGCCCCACCGAAACAGACTATTTTGAGTCTTGAACTGAACCTCTGTCCAAAAGACTGCTGTGTTTTTTAAAGGATTCAAATGGACAGCTTTTCTGGAAGTGCTGTTTTCCTGCTTGGTGCCCTGCTGCCTGCTGCTCCCTGACTGGAAAGAGAGTTGGACTCTACCTTACCCTCAAGTGATCTCCAAGGATTTTCTGGCTTACCTACTGTGGTTATGAAGTGTCAGGGACACAAAACACTTCCTACAATTCGTCGGGTGCTGCTGTCTGTGCATCCTGCCCATGCCTGAGATGCCCCCTCCCAGCTTTAGGTCTAAGCAGTGTATTCTGTGGCTACCTTCATCATCTACAGCCCCTGCTCCTATTAAATCAAGAACTTGGGCTGTTCGTGACCGTGAACAGGCCTGTTTGCTTTTGAACCACGTCACACGCATGAAGGATCAGCGCGAGTGGCCACCACTTCATCTCTTTGTACAGCAAAATCGCCAACAGTGACAGCGAGACCTTCACCTTTCTGTCTGTGACCTCCGGCGGCTCTTCACCCACTGCAGACCATCACCAGCAAAACTCGCTATGCTTCTGGAGAATCTCTTCCCCACAAACAGGTCTCCTTGTTCAGCTTGAGAAAAAATTAAAACTTCAGTGGGACATGTTTTAAATTGCATCCAACCCATGTTCCATTGCTGTCAGCTTGACTTTTCTGAAATTTATTGGCCTAACGTGACATCAAGTTACCTCTACTGCTATTGACTTCTAAGCACTGCTTTTGCATTATTCTTTAAAAATTCTTGCTTCGAATTCTACTTTTTGGATTTGTCTCAGGTTGGTCTTGTTTTTCTTAGATACATTTTATCTATCTTTCAAAAATTGTGTAGATTCTTTTTGCAGTGTTTTCATTGAGTTACTGGAATGTAAGTGTTACACAAATGCTTTGCACATTGCCTCTTACGTTAAGCCTCATTGTTCTGTTTCAAGCTACCAGATGATGAGCACAGGTGAACCTAGGGTGTGTACCCCACCTGTGTGAAGTACACACCCTAAATTCACCTGTGCTCACAATCTGGTAGCTTGAGACAGAGTAGTCAGGCTTAACGTAAGAGGCAATGTGTAAAGTATAATGGTGTTCCCTACTTGGATAGGGTGCAAATGGGTATGAATGAGGTCTCACATAGAGACCTCATTCATACCCAACATTTTGTTACAACTTTAAAATCACCAAGTGTGCATTGTCGATGTGTAAAATATGCTAATAGACAATGCATCAATGTTTGTGTTTTTTCACTCAGGGTGAGGGGCTGGGCTGGGCTCAAAGGGCTATAGAGACCCCGAACCGAGCTAGAGCCGGGCATCTGGCTCGATCCAAGTGCAAGTTTTTAAGGGCTTTCCCATCTTTATTTATTTCTGCAGAAAATGTTTCAAACTTTCTCTAAAACCAATGCTGTCATTTGAGAGCATATGCCTGACTTAGAAAATATTTGTGAGGAGACTGTTTAGGTTTATTCACATGGGTCATAGGATTAAACCTATTTGTTATGTTTATTGGCTATCCTTTTTAGGTGTTGACGTAGTCTACTACCTATTCAGCTTATTTATTTATTTAAAAGGTTTTATATAGCCCTGGCTAGACCCGGAGGTATCAGAGCGCTTTACATGAGTATCAGGCCATAGTTGCAGGTTACATCGTTATAAAGGTTACACAGTTATTATAGAATGGCAAAATAGTTACATGTAAGGGCGAGATAGACAATAATGACATATACATAAGGGAAAAAGCAGATAAGGGGAGAGATGCTGGAAGATTTTCTCTGTACATCATACACTGAATTTGGATGCTTCATGAATCAGTTCATGGATCACTCTTGCTCACTGTGCAGATGGTATTTGTTTTTTCTATTACCCCATTCCTGCATTATTGGCATGATCTTTTGTTCGCAGAGGAGTTCTAGAAAAGGCATAATTAATGGTCCATAGTTGTTCATTTGGCTTCAGACAATGGAGTCTAGCCTGAGAGTGGGCACGATCAAGCATCGCTCATGTCTTATAGTCAACAAATATGCTAATGCCATAGCCGAACGTAGTGGTGACATTCTGTAGGAAGGCCTCAGCTTCATGTCTCTATACATCTGGTAAGAAATAAACTACAATCTGCACTCTTGCACTGCAGACAAGTAATGACTGGTAAAAAGTGTTTAGAGTTTACATATCGAATCCTTGCAGCTCCTATTCCTTTCTATGTTCTGGTGAATGCTTGTGCTAATTATTGCTGCTAATCAAAGGGTACATTTGTTCTTAAAATGTAAGAATCTATGGCATGATGCTTATATTCATCTCAGCATATGGGGACCATCTTTATAGAAGCTTAGGTTAACTAAAGAGACCGAGGAAAGTCAGGAGAAACATGAACAGCAGATATTACCACTGAAGACTTTAAGTTGTCTCTTAAGGTATCAATGATTAAGATGTTTTCAGTTGTATCTCAATCTGGGCAACCATTCTGCATCAGTTGCCCTAAAAAATGGCATGGCATTAGGGGAATTATGTTTTAAGGTAAAGTCCAAATCTTCCTTTAAAACTAAAGGCAAAGTCTCATCATAACATTCAAATCGCTCTCCAAGTCTTTGAGTTATGTCCAGTTGGATGAGACTGCATGTGTCTGTCTTTATGAGCTCCCGAGTGATGAACCTCTGGCCTTCTGGCACTAAATGGGGCGGTACCAAAAGGTCCTTTTATCAAGGCCTCAATAAACATAATTATGTTCACAAATTTGATGAATTTTGTTTTACGTAAAATTCACAAAACACTTAAAAATTTTGCATTACATATTTTGCAAAACTTTTTCTTGACAGAAACAAGTCTTAGCAGAAAATGACTCACAGTGAGACATTTTCTGCTTAAACCAGTCTCCGGAAAACATTTTGCTTAACTTTTGCATATGAGGTATGCCTTCCCATTCAAGAAATAGTTTGTAGGTGTTAATGATCCATGACGAAACATCATCTTCTGGTACAACCATAAGTACAACATCTCGTATGGGGAGTGAAACAGTGCCACATATTGCTGCCCTTTAGAACTAAAAACCAATCCAGCTCAACAACAGCCATAGTGCAGTGGCTGTTCTGCAGGTTCAGCATTGAGAAACCAAACACAAGGAGATGATGGACGGAAGGCTGAAACCTTTCAGACACTCACCCCCAATCACAGATCTGGGTTGAATCCATCATCATTCTTTAGCTCACCTTTCAACACCAGTTTGGAACCAGCCAAAGGCAAATCAGTCTTGACCCTGTGCCTCTTGAAAACAGTCCAGCCCGAACAGCCACGTAGGTCCTCTCTGGACCGGAAAAAAGCATCCTGGGACCGGTTTCGGGGTAACACCCCTCATCAGCCAAGCTAACTTGAATCCAGTGGCAAAGTGAGCAAGAGCTCACGCCTGGGAATACCCTGCCAACTTAGGGCGAAACACAACTTTAAGAAAAAGGAAGAACTAATGTGAGGCAATATCAATGAAATATTTTGGAACCCAATCTTTGTGATAATTCCACATTATCCTGGTGGAAGGCAAAGTTAATGCATGAATCTTAAATTTAAACAACTTTGGGATATGTTGAGGAGACTTTTCCATCTTTTCAGCTAACTCTTGCTCATAATAATGTGAAAGAATAATGTAATTTGTCAAATATTATGTGACCATGATGTCCTAATATTATGAGGGAATACAAAATATAAATGTACAATTAACTTTGACCTATGTATTTGTCTATATTTGATTTCATGAATGTAACATTTAAATAAAATGAAATGACCCTATATTTGATTTGAAAAAGTAAAAATAATGCTACACAAAGGGAACTCTACTTTGCACCATTGAAATGTCTTTTTAATTTAAAAATAATGAACAAAATTTACACTCTAAATAAAAATATTAATTACATACAGTCATGATATTTGTAATACCAACTAATTAAAAAAAATTCCTATACTAAAATTTGATAATGCATACATAGCATAAGACTGCTTATGCTTACTACAGACGTCTGTACTTGTCCAGGCAAGTAATCATTTTATGAAAGTTATTTATTCATCTTTAATTTTTAAATATTAAAAATCATGTATACATTATTTCTCAAAACAATATTTAAATTTATAAGCAAATGCTACTTAAAAGATAATAAATAATAAAGACTAATACAAAGTATGATGTACCAAATAATAAATTATATTCACATAAATAAATAAGGAAAGCAAAACTAAATATTTAAAAATAAATATTTCTATTTGATTTTCATGACTTGTATAAACAATCACAATATTGCAATGACATGTAGAACTAACACATTTTATAAAAATAAAGATACATAATATATGTGGATTATAGAAATTTTAAAGCAAAATGAAATAGAGACGCATATATGTTTCAAGATATTAAGTGAATTTTTTTTTAATATACTTTACATTTTCTTTTCCAATATTACAGCCAACGAGTTCTTATGTCAAAACTCAACACTCGAAAGTTGATTAAATACACACAAGCATTACAATCTTTTGTGTCTAACAGAAATAAGTTAAAAAATAAGTAAATTCTTAATTATATCCTTACACATCGATTTTATATTATATGACTAATTCAATATTGTAACATGTGAAACAAATAAAAGCAACATCTAGGCTTAGAAAATAGAAATGAGAATATAGAATGCACATACAATTACACCTTTAAAGAACTTCATTCCCAGTGTTTGCTGAAGGTTCAATAGACAAAACTCATTGTGCAGGCAGCAAATGACGAGACAAAATGGCCAATGTAAGAATATGATATTAATTCATGACAATGCAATTATTCTTTATGTTAACATTGATATTTTAAAAAAACTATATTTTTCTTAGAGAAGCACTTTATTTATTAAATCAAACATTTTCCAATCATAAGCTTAGAAAGGATATGAATATATATTGGCACCCTTATGTAAATGTTTAAGTCTGGTTGCAGTGTTTAAAATGAAATACTATGTATTTTATTAAAAATATGTTTAAAAAATAACTTGTTATATTTCAAAACCAAAGATATAGAGATGTATTTACAATTAGAAAAAAATACTTGGTAACAAATAATGGCAGATTGCATGGCCATTGTCTTCATCACTGTCATTGTAATGTGGTCCAACAACAACATCACACTTTTGTAGTGGCTAGTACGCAACATCAGTGAAAAGAGCAGCGGGGGCTTCTCCGCTATAGCGGAAGAGCGTTGCCCCCATGGTAGCCTCAAATTTTGAAAGATAAAACGATAATAAAACATATTTATCGTTTTATTTTTGTTTCATTTAATGATGCTTGGGGTGGGGCCCTCACGGGGCCTGTCAGGAGGGGGAGTGGTGAGCACTTGCTTTGCTGTACAAGTGGGTTTGACCGGCCGTCCGGCTGTTCTACTTGTCTAGTTCAAACAAAGGCTTTGTTCTAACACACTTACCCTGGTGTTAAAAGCCATGTTCGAATTGAGTAATCTGAATCCCCTGCAAAAAAGTGTTTAGATATATATACTTGAACCAAAATGATATATATATTTAAATGTTTTGTTATTAATTCTCCATTAACTTACCATCAATCCAAGCTCTCTTTGGAGCTATTGCCAGTTGTTGAGGTGCACTAATGTTGCACAGTAGCGGCGAGTCATGGGTAGATCCAGGAATCTCTAACTGGTAATGAACATGTCTGCCAAGCAGATCTCCTGCATACTAAATGAACAGAAGTGCTTTCTCTTATGCTTGACCTGCTTCCTGTCTTGAGGTCCAATCAAGATTACATATGAACCAACGTACACATCAAACCCTTCTACAGCGGAAATGTCTCCCTTCATATTATGTATTATCACTGGATTAGTTGGGTAGTAGATGTGTTTTTACAAATGTTGAAGCATAGCTTGCAAGGATTGTTTCAGGACAGCTGAAAATATTGGCTGAGACATTCCATTAGATTGTCTGTAGCAGTATCATGAAAAGAACCTTTTGCACAGAAATATTACAGTGCCATAATCTTAACACTGTGTGACATAGCAGTTGAAATATGTATATATGAAATACAGTCTGGTTCTAATATATTTAGCAAAGCAAGTATTGTGTTGTTATGCAATTTGCAGTTTGCAATAATAAGCTTGGAAAGGATATGAATATATATTTGAACACTTATCTAAACGTGTAAGTCTGGTCGCAATGTTTAAAATGAAATATTATGTATTTTTTTTTGTATCTGAATGTGTTAATGATATGTATGATAATGTATGTAGAGCAGGACATGGCCTGACCAACATACAAAGGAGGAGGGTGTATAGGAAATTATCTTGACGTCTCATAAATTATCACCTTCTCTTTTGGTGGGTCCTATATATTTCTATAAGAAATAAACAAAGAAAAAACAAATTTGTAATTATGCACTTAGTACTTAGGTATAGTTAATTACAATGAATATTTGGGAATTTGGAGTGAAACATGAGTGAAATGCTGGGTTTACTGTTGTGACACTAGGGCATTTCAATAGCATGCTCCGCCTCACAGCAAAGATGAATTAGCAACAATAAAACAGTGTGCAGCAGTTTCAAAAGGGGATTGCAGTCACCCTGTAATACCATAACTAAAGAGGTTTCATTCACCTGTGTCCATATGTGTTTTCTTTTTAACTTCCTTTTTTTCATTTAATAATTTTTTATTGAACTTTCAGACAAAGGTAACATATAATAGTCAAATGAACACATTATGAGTAATAATTACAACAATGAATTTGAAAAAAAAATGTGAGCAAAAAAGAAAAGAAAAATATGAAGATTCAAAAGAAGAGGAAAGAAGATACAAAAGAAAGAGAGAAACAATATAGAGGAGGAAAGAAAGAGATAGAGAAGTATGAAGAAAGAAAGCAAGAAAAAAGAGGAGTAAAGATAGATAGAGATAGGGAAAAAGTGCGAAATTAAGATGCAGGTGCATGTGTAGAAAGATACGAAGTAAAAGGAAGCCAAAGATGGTCAACTTTCATTTTCTGAGAAAGAGTAAGAGAAGAGACAGTAGCAATTCTGTGTTTGTCGCAAACAAAGTTCCACCATGTTGATAATAATAATTTAGAGTTATCTTTCCAACAGGATAAAATCACTTTAAATGTATAGCAATGAATAAATCAAACAACAAAGTAAAATGATTAGAAACATCAAAATCAGGTGAAGAGGAACCTAAAAATCATTTGGTATAGCTAAAGAAATATTACAGTGAAATATAGCCATACATTTAGACCAAATAGATTGCCAAAACTTGAATACATTTGAACATTCATAAAGTTGATGCAGTAAAGTCCCAGTATATTCAGAACAGGACCAACAGAGGGAAGAGGAAGTAGGGGAGAACGTGGATATATAAACAGGGATAATAACAACTCTACTATAAATGCAGTTAAGGGATTGAGTATTGCGGGCAGCCCTAGAAGTTTTAAAAAGCTTGAGCCATAATTTATCCCAAGTGGAACTTAAGAATGACATAGATAAATCTGCTTCCCAGAGTAATTCAAAAGGACAATAGGACGTTTAGAGACATCAGATAATAACAACTTATAAATATAAGCAGCTTTAGGCTTATGCTCCTGAGAAATATTATTTAACGGTGAGGGTAGAGTAATAAATGGGGAGTCTGAAGGGCAATTATTGGAAGATAAATAAGACTGTAAAGCTATTGATATTAAAAGGTATTCATTAAAAAATGAATCAGGTAAATTATATTGTGATTGTAATGCCTGGAGGGAAATAACAGAATTATGTTGGATTAATTGATAAATACAAATAATTCCCTTCTCCTTCCAATGTTTGTAGTAAAATGATTTACATTTATATTTGATAAAGTTATTATACCAAATAGTAGAAGATAGAAAAGATTGATATGGGTCTAAGCCAACCAAAACATTTTCATATATTAATTGTCGGTAGTATTTTAAAATGGGATTATGTGATATAAAGGAGCAATTAGACATGTAGGGCCCGATTCACAGAATGAACTTAAGACTCAATCCTAAACTTACTACTATTTTGGTATTCACAGAATGCACTTACTACTTTTGGCATTCACAGAATGAACTTACTACTTTTGGTATTCACAGAAGTTAGGATTTGTCTTAAGTCTGTCTTAAGTCTGTCTTAAGTTTGTTCTAAGACAAATTTAAGACAAAATCCTAACTTCTGTGAATACCAAAAGTTATTAATGGTACAAAATTCATTAATAAAGGCAGTAGCTTCAGTAACAAAGGTATTATCTGATAACAAAAAATGATCACGTTTCCAACTACCACATTTTGGAGAACTAAGGGAGAGGTCTAGGGCAGAGAAAACAGGGGCATGTTCTGAAATAAATATAGAACCAATTTCAGAGGATTGAATGGATGGGAGTAGTGACTTACTAATTAAAATATAATCAATTCTCGAACTAGTATGATAAACATTGGAAAAAATAAATAAACTCAAGAGTATCCTTGTTACATGTCTTCCAGACATCATATAATGAACGAGAGACAATGGCAGATTGAAATGATTTATCGGGATTAAATTTACATTTGGATTATCTGACTGAGAATGGGTCTAACCATTGATTGAAGTCTCCGGCAACAATAATATTTGGAGCATCAATAGAGGATAGTAAGATCTTAATGTTCTTCCAAAAATCTGGATCCGTCTTAAGGGGGCCTAAATATTCAATAAAACATGTTCTTTATTCTGTATAATAACCTTAGCTATGACCCATCGCCCATCCTCATCACATTGCGTAGATAAGATTTGTGCACTAATTGATTTATAAAATATAATAGCAACACGACCTTTCGGATTAGGTGACAAAATTACACATAATGGAGGGTAGGTAGGGCAAGACATGAAATGTGGTAATACACTGCAGGGGAACAATTGGAAACAAATAAACACCATAGATTAGGTGAATACAAAAAACAAAATATACAACAACAGTTAATGATAATAGGCACAAGCAGACTGTACAACAACATATAAAGGCAATGGGCACAAGCTTCAAAAAACAAGCAATAGAAAAATAAGCTCCAAAGAGAGTATAATAAAAGGCAATTAATTGATTTTGAAAATGCACCATGAGAGAAAATAGAGAAATACTAGATAGAAAAGAGAAAGAAAGAAGAGAATAAGAAGAGAAAAACAGAAACAAGAGAAGAAAAAGCAGATCAAGGATTGAAATCCAGATCTGAGGATTGATGCACAACAAAGATGAGAGGGATATGTTGATGACAGAAACAAGGAAAGCACCATGAGTGAATAAATGAAAAGATAAGCCTCAATGAAAAGGAAATAGAAAAGAAGAAAAGACTAGCCATAGTAAGAAATATAGAATAAGGGAGAAAAAAGCAGGAGAAGCGGTTTAAGGAAATAAGAAGGTATATTCATGGATACTGAGTGGATACTAGAACATTAGTTTTCCATATTTCGAGGAGAAAAAATATTAAGGAAAAGTTTCAGTTTAGCAGGATCTTCAAAAGAATGTGATCTTCCTTCATAAGTAACCTTGTATAGACAGGGGATGAAGTATGCCATATTGAATGTTCAAGTGTCTCATCTGAGGATGGAGAGCCAAGAATTCTTTACGGCGTGCATTCGTTGCATTTGAAATATCTTGTGAGATAAAAATATTATGACCTGACCAAGTAAGGAGACGTTTGAATTTCACCGCTTTCAGTAAATGTATCAATTCAGTGAATTCTAAGAAAAGCATGATGATACCACAAGGTTTGTTTGAGTTAGGTTGAAAATTACCCAAACGATGTGCTCGTTGTATGTTGAGAGGAGATGAAGATTGAAGATCTCAAAGGTCCGGCAGGAACTTTTTCAGAAATGACAACATATCTGGACCTTCAACATTTTCCGGCAATCCATAAAGGCGAAGATTATTTCTTCGATTGCGGTTTTCCAAATCCTCGGTGTGAAGTTTAAGTTGACGGATTTCTTGTTCTAAAAATGTAATTTTAGTAGAGATATCATGAAGATCCCCAACACGATGTTTAAGCTCCAGTACCTTACCCTCCATAACTATCCAGCGGTTCCCAATCTGTTTTAATTTTTCATTAGTAGTGACCATAAAAGGTTGAAGACCGCGGTCCTCATCTAAAATGAAGTCAAGAACAGGGTTTTGGGAGGAGTGAATGGGTGAAGGTGGATCATACTTTTGTCACTTTGGTATTGTACCTGAGGAGGATGATCTAGATGAGATGTGAGGGTCATTCGCCATCTTGAAATGTGAAGGATAACGATGAATAATAGACAAAGACTGACAAACTCAACACAAACACTAAAAAAGTAGGCAGGAGTGAAGATCATCCAAAGTAATACAACATTATTGGACTGAACAAAAGCACTGAAGATAGCTTCTGTATATAATGAAGTTGAAGTAGAGCAACTGACATGTACTGACTCAGTGTAAAGAAATACCAACATCTGCAGAAATGTGGCATATGATATGCGATGACATAAATAAAAAAAAATGTATCTCTGAGACTTAAAAAAAAGTGGAGAATTTCATTTGGCAGGCAACAATGGTTACACGGTGCTCCTCTTCATGTGTGATGAACATGACTTCCACAAAATAAAAGTCATGTAACAAGCTGACGATAATGCAGGCTCATGAGGAACTTCATGACTTGCGGCTGACAGACCATCAGAAGATACAATAGAAATCATCCATGGTTTAACTTGAAAGTCTATTGCCATGATAAATATGCAGGCAGGAGAAAAGAAAAAAGAATAGCTGCACAGTTATTTTTTTATTCGCAGACATTGGCAGGAAAGCGGCAGCATTTAAACATAAGCTGCAATATAAAATGGCGGCCGCCTGCGATTCCGTGAGGATATTTTCACCACTGCGGACTCCAGGCTCAAAAATGCCGGTAGCAACGAAAGAGAATGGTTGCTGGACTCACCACCTCTTCACCAACCAAAGTACACAATTTGCACTTGGAAAATCAGCAATATGAGTCAGAAATAATGTGAAGGTATTCCACTTCCGAGCGAAGCTCATTCGAAACCCGCCATCTTGATCCGGCGTCCAAGCCACGCCCAACCTTCTTTTTAACTTCCTAAAATGAGTTTATTTAAAACTTAATAAATCACAGGGATGAGGAACAACATAGTACAAGTAAATAAGCAATAAGCTATACATAACTAAGCAATACAGTTCATCTATGAAGGAGAAAAATTATGCATGGTATAAAACAAGAAAAGTTTTGGTTGAACAACCATAATAAAACAAGTGCATTACATATGGATTTACATACAGAACTAAATTTACAAGCAGTATACTTAATTATATTAATTGGAGATGGAAGGAAAGTCAAGGAGGTTGAAGAACTGTTGGGTGGGTGTGCGTGCAGAGGAATGCTGTGCACTTTCATCTAAGAACTGTGTAATGGGAGACCACAACATCAGCGCTTCAGAGCTAGGGACATGGGAGAGACGTAACTTGTGTCCAATCTATGATTATAGCAAACCGCATACCACCAAGCTTGAAATGATAACTTAGTAGAAACTTTTCGAGTTCTTGGTGATTTCTTGAAAAGCTGCTGCCAATAATCGATCCAAAATACGAGCGTCACATGAGGTTGCACACCAAGCTAGACTACATAAAAAGATAGTAGAGATAGGAAAAGGAACTCCAGTATGAAATATTGAATTAACCTGAGCTCAAACCTGTGTCCAAAAGCGCAACACAGAAGGACATGTAAAAAGTAAATGTTTTAAATCCACCTATTGCAAATAGCATGTTCAGCATGTGTCCGCTGTAGTCGAATGTCTTGTGTGCAAAAGAGTAGAAGTCAGTAAAAGTCTCATATGTACAGGAAAGGGACTGCATGGTATTTGCAGATCTAGTCGATTTTCTGATTTACCCCCCGTTTTTGCCCGGAAAGGAATTGACCAGTTAGCCTCGAAGTCAGACTCTCAGGCCAAGTCCACTTTTGACTTGGTCCTATTAGAAATGGAGAGTAGTAAGTAGGAGTAAATGGTAGATGCTCTTGGGGAAGAATGCAACAGAGTAGACCAGAGATTAATAGTTGATTATGCTGAAGATAGAAAAAGTTGACTTCTTCATAAGCGGTACAAAAGGTACAACTTAATATTCTGTATTTGCTCTCAAATGCTATGGTTAAATCAAATTGATGACGGACTTGGGAAAGAGATAAAAAAGTATCATGCTCAAAAAGTTGGTGCACCCAAATTAAACCTTTGGGCCATATGTACATCAAAGTGGCGGAGCGTGTTGTTAGCCTCCAGGGGTTAATGACACGCTCTGCCACTTCGAAAATGCGAGGCTGCACCATTTTACAAGGATGTGGTGCAGCCTTGCATTTTCCCCTGCAATGGCGCTAAGTATCACACGTTAGCGCCAACTCAGGCACCCTTGCACCAGAGTGCAAGGGTGTCTGTGAGTAGGGGAGGATTGGTTATGTGTAGGAAGGTGTTCCTTCCTGCACATAACCAATCCTAAAATGCCATTTTGTAACTTTCATGCATGCTACTTTAAGCAGCACGCATAAAAGTGACAAAATGGCATTTAAAAAAAGATGTGTTTGTGTACAGGAAGGGACACCTTCCTGTACATAAACAAACCAAAGCATTTTGCATTTTCCATGTTGGCTGCACAATGAAGCACACATGGAAAAAGCAAAAAAGAAGAGAAATAATGCATTTATCCTTGTTTTGCCACCTTAAGACCAACGTTTTCCTGGCCTTAAATTTGGTGTTGCCTCCTATGTAAGCCACCCTTGTACATAGGGGGCAGCGTCAAATACAATGGGTGTTGTGGTGAAACACCCACTGCACACCCCTTTCACGCTAAACATAGTGTGAAAGGGTGCCTTATGTACAAGGCATCGTTAAGCCATGTTAAGTTGCTTAGCGCTGCCTTGTACATAAGGCAAGGCCCCTACCGTCATGGGAACATCATAAAAAGGGTATGCAACGGTTACCACGCATATTTTACAACGCGGTACCGTTAGAACGCTACTTTTACCACGCAGGTCGTTACAACGAAATGCGCTGGGGGCGCTCCAGGATAGTAAATACTTTAATTTACTATCCAACTCCTTTCCCTAGAGTCCACGGGGACTGGAGTTGGAATAGTAAATTAAATAATTTACTATCCAGCGCCCCTCCACGCAAGTCGTTGTAATGACTTGCGTGGTAAAAGTAGCGTTGTAACGGTACGCGTTGTCAAAGTACAGGTGGTACCGTCATACATCCCATAAAAAGTGATGTTACCGTGGCAATAGGGGCTTATATATTTGCCCCTTTGTTTCTCCAGACTTTCCAATAAATGGGTTTATTATTGACTAATATAGCTTTACTGTGCCAAATGGTAGATCTAAGCAAAGTATCCATGTCTGTGGGGGTGTTATGAAGAGTGGAATCCAATAATTTGCATGAATGCTTAAGAATAGGCATAGAAAGAGATTGTGGCTTGTGAGTGATGGATACATATTTCTTAAAATAGAAGGGTAGGAGAAAAAACTTTTTCACATCCACCCATAATAGGCATACTATTGTGGAATCGGAGAACCATCTAGACGACTGACATAGCAAAAATGCGTTATAATAGTTAGGCAGGTCTGGAAATGTAACCTCTCCTTCCGACTTTGGCCTAGATAATTTAAGTAAGGACATGCAACATTTTTCATGATACCAATGCAGCGAAATGAGGATAGAATTAATCTTCCAAAAGTATTTAAGCGGTATGGGAACTGGGAGATTAGATATGGTAAACAATACAATTGAGCTCAGCATCATTTTAATGGTATCCAAACTACCCCTCCAGGAATTTATGTACACATTTTTCTAAATTTATAGGAACTGAGGAAGAGATAGAGGGAGTGAACCACAGATGGAGATATTTAATGTGTTGAGGGTTCCATGCAAAATTGGACATGGTGAATTCTTCTTTAAATGTAAATTTAGTCAAAGGGCAGTATCTCATATTTCTCGTTATTCAACTTATAATCAGAGACATTACTGTACAAGGCAATTTCTTGCAAAAAAGCTGACTGTGGTGAGACGAGTTGGGAGAGGAACAATAAGACATCATCAGCAAATGTTGCAAATTTAATCTGCAAACCATTAAAGGGAAACCCACAAATATCCTGATTCTGTCACGACCAGGAAAGAAAGGGCTCAATTGCCAAATTAAAAAGAAAAGGGGAAAGCGGACAACCCTGACACACACCTCTTCCCAAGGAGAAATAAGAGGAGGTAAGGCAAATAGCACAAATAGCCGCTCTCGGGGCAAACTACAGGAGAGAGATGAGGGAAATACTCTTCCGCAAAAGCCAAACCAACGAAGAGTATGAAAGTGATAGGGCCAATAGACTCAATCAAATGCTTTCTCTGCATCTAAACCTGCAATAGAGTCAGATTTAAAGGAAGATTTGGAAATAATATAAAAAAATAGAAGAGTGTTGTCTGAAAGATATTGTCCCTTGACAAAACCTGATTGCCCCTTACCGAGCAGATCTAGAAGGTAGGAATCAAGTCTCAGGGCTAAAGCTTTATAAAATATTTTATAGTCAACATTAACTAGTGAGATAGGCCTGTAGTGTTTGTAAAAATGAGGGTCCTTAACCTCCTGGTGGATAAGACAAATGAAAGCATCGAAAATGGATGGGTAGGAGCAACTTAGCGAAATGAGAGTAAAACTCAGCAGTAAAGCAATAAGGGCCAGGGGCTTTGTCTTTTTTTGTGTGTTCAGTGCAATGTGTAGTTCAGATTGTGATACATCAGCTTCCAGCAATGAAAGGTAATTGATTCAATCTTAAATTTGTTGTTCTTAAACTTAAGGCAATTTGCCAATAATTTACCTGCCTTATTTTGACCACCATCAAACTGTGCACTAGATTATAGCAAAAACAAAAAAGCACTATCTCTAGATTCTTTGATAAACTGAATTTTAGTCCAAATGAGTTCAGATAAACAATCTTTTGACTTCGATGTATAAATGGAGCATTCCAGTCTCTTTATCTGGGCTAAAAGGTTGGTTGCATGAACATGTGATGCCTTTAATTTCTTAGAAACATAGGAGATAATAAAATTGTGTACTGTTGCTTGCTTTAAAGGCTTCCCAAATAATATGAAAAGGCAAGTTAATTGTTTGGTTAAAGTGAAAATCATCCTGAAAAAACAAATCAAAAGAGGAGGTAAAACTGGGATCTAAGAGAAGTGAATTATTAAAATACCATCTGCAGGGAGTACAAGAGCAGAGAGGTAGATCCAATGGAAGAGAAGCAGGGACATGATTACAAATTCGAATTAATCCAATATCTGCAGAATATAGCGACTGTGAGATATTGTGTGATATGAAAAAGTCATCAAAATGGATTTGGTTTGATTGGCAGGAGAGAAGTTTATTCCCTCAAGATAGGGTTACAAAGACTCCAGGCCTCTACGAGCTTTCGTTGCCTAATAGTGTGGACAAAAAGTTTGTGAGTATTATTTGGTATAAGAGTAACGTGAAGTTATGATCTATAAATGGGATTGACTATCTGGTTACAATCGTCCACCACAATAAAATTCTCTTCAGGGTACTTTACAAGAATCTGATTCAGGTCTGACCAAAAGTCGGAATCATTGACCGTGGGAGTGTAGATATGTAACAAAGAGACTGGAATCTTCCCAATTGACGGTATAGTATACAACCATCTACCAACATCATCAGATTCCTGGGAAACCAGCTTAGCACACAGCATCCTATGACATAGCGTGATAACCCCATTTATTTTACCATCGCCTGGGGAAAAAACCATGTGACTAACCCAAACTCTTTTTTTTTAGTTTGAGTGATTCCTGAACTAAAGCTATAATGACACCCAGATGCGCCAAATGGGATAAGACATGTTGTCGTTTGATAGGAGAATTTAAACCTCTGACATTCCAAGAAATTATGTTTAAGGACATAAACAACTTTTGAAAAGTAAAAAATGCAACAAGTCATACCAAACAGGAAAAAGAAACATTGTACACCATGCCATGATACGTATTTACCAAATAACTTAAAGAAAGATAAAAAGGGACTAGAGGTGAAGAAGAGAGAAGAAGAAGGAGGGAACAAGAGACCAGTACGAGATAGAAATATTGAGAGTGAGAAAATAGTCAATAAAACAAGAAGTAC
The DNA here is from genome assembly GCF_964263255.1 of Lissotriton vulgaris. Classification (NCBI taxonomy): domain Eukaryota; kingdom Metazoa; phylum Chordata; class Amphibia; order Caudata; family Salamandridae; genus Lissotriton; species Lissotriton vulgaris. The sequence goes on along the minus strand of NC_141695.1, from coordinate 741,509,927 downwards.
AGTGATGACAGAAAAAATTATGGACAAAGCATACCGATGAAAAGTAGTATCCAAGGAAGGGTGGGGGGATGAGGCCACATGGAACAGATTGTATATCGGGATTCCATAAGGAAAGTACGAGAGGAGCAAATCACATATTACATCATTCAGGGAAGACCACAAACAAGGATGATAAACCTGAAAGAGAAGCAAATAAAAATTATTATTCAATACTAACTGTAATAATAACTATAATAATGATGAAGGAGAAGAAGACTCCTGAACACTCATAAGGAGCAGCAGAAATGTGAGCATATTATAACCAACATTTTGTGTAACAATCAGAATTCTGAACTAAAACTTCCTGAGAAACAACAATGCAATATAAAAGAACATCACTTAAGAAGTAGAAGGTCCTGAGGTGTCCAAATTTTCGATTTTGTATGCATTCATAAAGCTCTTCAATTTAACTGGATCCATGTATGCAGTAGTCTTGTTTTTCCTATGTGACTTTAAACCAGCCTGGGCATAGTTCAGAGTTTTTCTATGCAGAACTCCGTGAAGTGACAAAAAAACTCCATGAAGTTCCGCAAGTGGCGGAGCGCAGTGCGAACTGCAGTGAATTCTTAAACTAGGGTTGTCCAACGTCCTTGTTCAGGAGCGCCCAATCCAGGCCTGATTCACTGGATAACAACTGGCTTTGATTTGATTCATGTTTAAATTAAATGTATAGCAATGTTTCCCATGTGGATAGACTGAGAATCTGGCATGTGTCTGGTCCTGTTGGGCAAACATTGAACATGCATTTCTCCACACCATCTCTACTGCACAAGAATGCTGCATACGTTTGGTTTATGGGTTTTCTTGCACTGCTACATTTGGAAGCTCCAGTTAAGGAATATAAGCCAAATGTCACTCATGCTGCAAACTAGGCATGAAGAATATTCAACAACTAGTGTCTTGGTTGGTTTTAACAAAATGCCAATTATCAGTTATTCATTCATTCTTTCACGTTTGGCAGGAGAATTGGATATTCTGGAACCGTTCGGGTGCTTATGAGGTACTTTCTGACAATGACAAATTCTGGTGGAGAGACGTGATATTATGTCACCGTGATCGGATATTGTTGCACTATGATGTGGTAATCTGGACAAGTAATTTGATATTTTTGGGCAGTTCTACAACAGGGAATGGAAATTCCGGAACTGCACTTTGTGGGCTACAGCAGTATTTCAAAATGGAAAGATTTAATGAATACTTAACATGTAACAACTGTGAATAGGGGTGTAACTAGCTTTACAAATGTGAACTAAATGGAGAAGCTAGGCCACAACAGTTCCATAATTCTCTCATTTTTATAAAAACAATTATTAGAAATTATGATCAAGTTAACATTTCCCTCTGTATCTGGCCTGAAACTGCCCTGAATCACGTGTGCCCTGGGACACAGTTACTATTCATTAACCCTCCATTCCAAGAAAATCGCATTTCATTTACATTTTAAAATCTTTATTGTGAAGGCATTTCATCCTAGATGACATCATTCACTGATGGTTATAGCACATGACTCTGGAACCCCTTGCTGCACTAATTTATCTTAGTTAAGACACAGTTCTAGACAGTAAAGTAAGAAAGGCTCTTTAAGCAGTGCTTTGAAATTACTATTTATTTTACTGTATTTCAGTCTCTATTGCCCTGCTCGTGCATGCATTACCACAAGGGTAAGCCATTTTTATAAAAGGCCTATTTATGCTGCATGCTGGCAAACCAAAGCTTCAATTAAAGAAAACATTAAGGGTGTGTATCATAAATAATGCTCATAGGAAGCTCCAGTGTATGAACTACCTTTGAGAACGTGTTGACATTCAACATAAAAACATCCAGCCTGAGAGCAGAAAAGGGCCGCCTGGCCCATCCTGTCTGCTCCTGTCCCTCCATACCAATGACACACAGGCAAAACATAGTTTCTACTTTCCCATCTCCATTCACTCCAAGAGCTTGAATTCCTTTTGCTATTTTGTCTACGCTTTTCCTCAGAGGTTTTAAACCATTTATGATCGCCTCTGTGAAAAAACACTTTATAATGTTGGTCCTGGTCTTTTGCATCCCTTCTCCACCCACCTCTTCAGAATTATGTGTTAGTGCTTTCCTTTGTATGTTAAGGCATATGTAAATAACTCCTCCCTTTCGGCCTGCTGCGCACCCACACAGAGTACATGTTTAGATTTATAGTCATTTCCTATATAGGCTTGGGGTCTTAACCCTACACTATTTTGATCACCCATTTATGGACTCAATCAATCAATCAATAAGGGGTTTGTATAACGCTGCAACTCACCCGTGAGTGTCTCAAGGTGCTGGGGAGAGGTGGGGTGCTGCTCATCAGTGTGGGTGTAGAGCATGGACTGTCTTCAGTGATCCATGTTCTCCCGGTAAAGGGCTCAATACTTACGATTAAAATTTATCATTGATGTCAACTACGTGTGTGAGCGAATTTATATGCACTCACTTCACACTGCCTATTATTAGTGGGTGTCCATCCAACCAACAAAGGAACCAAATCACTCAGATAGGACCATATGAACTGATAGGAATTAAAGGCCCTTCTGAACACTGATTGTTGGGGTTTCAATGTCCATAAATGGGTCAGAATAAAATGCACCTTTTCCCTAAGGACCCCATGTAGCAAATCTCCGGACACTTTAGGTTTTTTGGCTTTATTAGTTGTAATCACAAATTAATTTAAGTTGAGATAGAGGTTTCTCTCTCTTCACGATATATAAACACAATGGTGGATCCTTTGGCTTGCAAATTAACTTACACATCCAAATGTTTTTGGAAGAGCAATTTGAGCTTTATATTTGTGTTAAACTCTAGCCCTGATAAAGTCTGTGGGTCACACCACACAAAGACAAAACACGTGTTGGCTAGGACCTTGTTGAAGCATTGTAAAGAAATAAAGAAATAAGGAAGATAAAGAAGAACCCTTGTGGCAACGTTTATTATGAACTGTATATAATTACTGAGTATCAAAAAATTCCTTTGCTCAGGATATATTGTTCTCTTTGTGTAGTCTTGGGATGATTGTGTGTCGGTTGACAGTGTTCAAAATGGAGGGGAGGTTGTAGGAGGATGAGGGCAGAGGTCTGTCCATGGTTGAAGATGGTGCGTAGGTCATCTGTGGCAGTGATGAAGGCTGTTTTGGTACTGTGGTTGTTTTGGGATTGGGATTGTGAGTCATTCTGGATTTTGTGGCATTCTAGGTGTGTCATGTGTTCTAGTTAGGCCTAAAGGAAATACTTCCATTTCTACGTGTTGACGGGTTTTAGCCTAAAATTGCCTTTACTCTCACACAATGATTTTGACCACACATTTGCAACTGTGACAATACAGATTAGTTTCTAGGAAACTATACTTTCTTAAGAAACCAACTTTGCAAGAATACTATCATGATACCTTTACACATCATGAACAAGGTTAATACATATATTGTGCAACTGTGATAATTTATTTCGTACATATGGTGACAAAGCTATCTATAACACATAAACTATGGTGGCCTGACCAAGATCTCGGCTCAAGGCATGCATGTCTTTTGTTATAAATAAACATTGGTTTGCAAGTGTTGACTGAGGCGCACTTTGCTGTCATTGCCGAGGTCCATAAATGCTGATGGTTTGGCACAGCAGCCTGCTGATATCTCTCTGAGGGGTGTCAAGATCTTGACCCCAACAGGGGCCTATATTCTTTCCCTGCAGGTAGCACGGATTGGATCATCCAGTACAAGGATTCTTGGCAGAACACATACTCATGCCCTAGACATGAGGAGCATAGTGGAAGTGCACCAGACTTCTATATTGTTTTATATGCTCACTGTCCTGATACTTCTAATAATTTCCATTTGCTTCTGTCTACTGATCATTGCAGCACCTATATTTATATAAGAATCACGTTGGTTCACTAAATGTTGAAAACGCACCACTGTGTCCTCTACCTCAACTCTCTGACTACTATGATCCCCAAAATAACCCTTTCTAGACTCTTCCCTCCTCTACCCCTCCTTTGCATCATCTCAAACCTCTTTTACAATTCAGTTCTCCCAAACAAGCCTTTATAACCCTTTCCCTCTGACTCTTTCCCCCTTCTACTCATCCCAAACCTGCTCTTGCTGTTATGATATGCAAATAAACACTTTCTAGACCCTTCCATCTTATATCCCTCCACTATACTTTTCAACCAACTTATCACTAATCGTTTTTAGGTTCCGAAGTAGAGCACTACCCCCCAAAAAGCACTTTGACATTTTGTCAGAGGTAGTAATAGTTATTTAAATGCAATTACAATTACAATTTTTCTCTAACTGGACTAGAACACAAGCTCTAGATCTTGAGGGGTGCATGGAATCAGTCCAGCACCATGCCAACAGCTATGCTGTCCACAAACATGCAGTTCCTATTGTAGGTTGGAAACTACATGACCTGTAGTCTGAGAGTTATCTGTTAATGGTCCTTTCCCACGTTTCCCGCCTCACAGCTGTCAAGCCCCCCCCACCACACTACCTAATGGTGGCCCCTGTGTGGCCATGCACAGCTGGTGTACCACTGGTGTGCTGAAGGCACGTCAAAGACATGCCCTTCTGTGGCTAGACCGTGCCCAGCACCAGTGACCCTGCCTCTCGGACACTGAACTGCTACACCACCAGCACTCTCCTCAGCCTCAACCCTGGATGCCATGCTGCCTGCCATCTAGCATCACCAAAGAATACCCTTGCACCCTTTGCCTGCCAAAACTTCAAGCACACCTTCTGCCACATCAACACATCTGCGCCTCTCGCCAACCAACAGCACACCCGACAGGCTCAACTGCATCCTCCTCAATGTGCGGTCCCTCCACAAACATTGGACGGAAATCTGGGATCTCCTTGACTCACCTTCTTCATGGAAACCTCAACCAATCTCTGCTCCAGACTGGACTTCACCATCACCATCCCCGACAGCTACAAAATCACCCGCAAGGACCAGCCGGACCACCCAGGAGTAGGCATTACCATTGTCTTTGAAAGCACACTCTGACTGATCATGCACTCTAATGACACAACAGTGACCACAGAACACCTCCACTTCCAGATTCGGGCTAATCCAACGCCACCCCCACCCGCACCCTCCACAGCACCCTTGTCTTCAGGCCCATAGCCCCTGACCCACCATTCACCGATGCCATCGTAGACCTCATCGCACCCCAGGCTCTCCCATCCATTGACTACATTCGACTCAGAGACCTCAACTTCCACCTGGACAACCCCAGTGATTAGAACACCACCTCCTTCCTGGAGAACTTAGCCAATATTGGACTCAAGCAGCTAGTCACCGCACCAACCTACACACTCTGGACCCCGGAGCAGCCACAGCACAGAGACTGCAGTCCTTGCCACCACAGATGAAATCTGTTCCCTCCTCGACCGAGGTGAGACCGCAGCCTGCATCCAATTAGGCCTCTTGGCCTCCTTCGACACTGTTACCCAATGCACCCTAATCACAAGACTTCATGATGCAACATCTGTGACAAGGCTTTGGGCTGGATCCACTCCTTCCTCACCGGCCCGAATCAGTGAGTCAGACCACTGCCGTTCCTCTCAGAAGCCATGCAGATCAGCTTTGGAGTATCCCAGGTTTCCGCACGGAGCCCCACCCTCTTCAACATCCACATGGTCCGCGTGGCAGCCATCATCAGAAACCATGGACTTAACATCGTCTCCTATGCCGACGACACCCAGCTGATCCTACCCATCACCAATGAACTCACAACCACCAAAATCAAATTCTACAGAGGAATGAAGGCTGCTGCTACCTGGACGGAAAACAGTTGCCTCAAGTTCAACTTGGACAAGGCTGATTACTCAGCCTGGGATCCCAGCTGCTCTGCGATCCCCCCCACCCCAATGGGCCGCACACACAACCTCATACTGTACTCATCACTCATTATGATCTGCCACATCAACCCAATTTCCTCAGCCTGATTCCACACGCTCCACCTGCTTCAAAGGCCATTTAGATGGATCTCAGCAGAATCCAGAAAGACGGTCACCCACATACTCATCACCAGCAGACCCGACTATGGTGATTCACTGTACGTGAGTGTCATCCAGAAACAGCTCATGAAACTACGGAACGTCCAAAATGCCACAGCTAAACTGGTCCTCAACATCCCCCGCCGCAGCCACATCATACAACATCCCAACACCTTCACTGACTCCCAGTATACAAGAGAGTCACTTTCAAACTCCTTACTCATGCCTACAAAGCTCTACATGACGAAGGACCCGAATACCTGAACACCACCTCACATTCCAAGTACCCACCAGACAACTCCGATCTGTTCAACTTGCCCTCACATCTGTCCGCAGGATTCACAAGACCAGAACATTAGGAAGGTCATTCTCCTACCTCTCTGCCAAGACCTGGAACACCCTGCCCATGCACTTCAGTCAATCTGTGTCTCTAACCTCTTCAGGAAGGACCTCAGAACCTGGCTCTTCGAATAACCCTCCACCCTGTGCGATCAGCGGCCCCCCTCCCCAACACCTTGAGACACTCACGCATGAGTATCCACGCTATATAAGTCCCAGACTGCTTGAGTGATTGATTTCCTTCAATGCCACCCAAATGAAGATTCTTGGCTAGCATACACCTGACTGGAGGAAAGGGGCCAGCTGGCCACACACCACTGCACTGCTGTTGAAAGTGAGCCCATATTACTATCGATGCCCGGGCTGCTGGCGCAAGTAGCCTCTTAGTTCCCATTCTAAGTAGTTACCAAATAAAGAGACGGGCGCTGGCAGCAGGAATCACAAGAACCGGATTTATTACTCATGAGGAGAGCCTGTCATTTCGGACACGAAACACAGTGTCTTTCGGGGGGTGCTCTAACAAGTGAGCTGAGACATCGTCTTTTATACCTTACAAAACACTTGGCATTACAATCATGACATTGTGAAACAAAGAAAAAACATTCCCGTTATCCTCGTGTCAATCCCACCCCACATGAATCCACAATAGAGACCCTTGAACAGTCGATAAGAGAAGGGGCAATCACACAGCTGAGTGTTCTGCTGATTATTAGGATGTGTGCGCCTGATCGTATCCCAAGGGGTGGTGAGCCCAGGATCAATAGTGGGTTCTTTGAAGAGGAGTGACTCCATACAATAAGGGGCAATAAACAGTATCTTCCGGCTTAGGCGATGGCCTCGGACACGTGTGGACAGTCCATCGCGGAGGGAGGGTTCACTAACAGAGGGGTTATTCATGAAAGGAAAGGAGGTGCTGGTCAGGTGCGGCTGTGACTCCTAAGGACGGGGTCTTGCAGAAGAAAGAGGTTTATGACTTGCCCATGTGAGGGAGGAGGGGAGAGCCAGGGTGCGCACAGGGACAGAGTCGCACAGAGAGAGAGGTCTTGTGACCTGTACCTGAGAGAACGGGGGCAGTCAGATACAGCTGGGGGGGGGTTATGTCAGCTGAGGCGAGGGATGCTTTTTCAAGAGGAAATGGGGGACTTTGCGTGGGTCAAGCAAGAGGATTGCTTTTCATAGCAGGGTCGCGCAGAGGGAGAGGGTTGCATGGTCTATGTATGTGAGGGGGGGGGGTTCAAATGCGCACAGGAGGGAAGCCGGGGATTCCGATGAGTGGGCAAAAGGCCATGGTGCCTAAAAATGGCTATCAGGTACATGTGGGCACGGGCTTTTACTGGTGGAGTGGTGTGGTTAACGTACAGGGAAGGGAATGGGAAAGGTCAAATGAACGCTGCTTATGTACATCAATTTCGTTATTTTTCCACAGTCGCCGCTTTTTACATAACAAAGTTCATTTTCCCTATTCTTCCTAGTAAATGGGTGTACATATAAACATGTGTGGTTGACGAAACGGCATTTGTCAATACTAACATATTGCATATAATCATGAACAGTCGGTGTGATTGGCAGAATGCAGCACATAGAAAATTGCATTTGCAAACGAACTTCATAGCATAAATGCTTCCGACTTTCTCAAAAAGGTGACCAATGAACATTTTGACCAAGCAATTGAGGGAGGAATTCAGTCCAAATAAGATCTCTTCGTCACAGTGTCTTTTTAGCAGTGAGCCATCACTGGTAGGCTCTAGTCCGTGTCCTTTTGTTGGCGCTGTTGAGCACCGGCGGTGGAGCTATAGGTCCAGCTCGGATCCATCCTTACGCGTTGCAGGGTGCGGTCAGTCCTCTGCTGTTAGACCACAGTCCTGTTCCCTAACCAATCCTTTAGTGGCGCCCTATGCTCGGCACCTATATTCCTGTGGCGTAACCCCATTTCCACCTAAATGCTGTTCTTCCTTTCGGCAAAAAGTCACGTGGAAAAGGGGGTACGGTTCAGTAGTCGATGGGAGAGAGAGAGAGCGGAGTGGGGTCGGATTTCCTGGGACACACCAAAGGGACCAAGGGAGCAATGGATAACAAGCGGGCAAGCCCATCAACCGGGCTTGAAAAGGGGGACGGAGGCTTCAGGCACGCGTGGGTAGGCGGACAGAGGGCTTCAGGCCAGCCTTTCATCCTTTCGTTTACCACATTGGAGAGTGCTGCCTCGTCCCGTATTCCTGCTGTGCTGTGGCTCCACCTTTGGTCGAGGTCGCATGGGTCCCAGGATCTGCAGCCAGGCTGTGTGTCACGTCCGACCCTTCTCCTCCGATGGTCGTATATCTTTGAAGGGGTAAAAACAAGTTTTAGAGAACTGACAGGAGAAGAGATTTTTAACATTTGAATTCCACCCGCAATCCTAGCACCTGGGGGTCATGCTCATTGGTCATGGTCAGAAGTCTATTACCTTGAAGTAAGTATGTGGGTATTTCTACTGTGTTTGTACCAAGTCTAATTGGCGTTCATTCATGATACATATGGACAGAGGTCAGATTCCTATCACTTGTGCATTTCATCAAAAATAAACATTCAGGGGAGACTCGTCCTTCCAACCCGAGCCTTGGCAGTCTTACATTTCCCTTTTTTAGAGCCGGCTAACCCTTTAAGCAGAGGGGGGGGGGTGCAAATAATCGAAGGGCAGTGTTAACACATTTTTTTTTCTCGAGGGGCGACAGTTGGTCATGGTCATTAGTTAAGTATCGGGGACAGCAGCTGGGGTCAATCAGGTGGTGTCAGAAGTGGGATGCTACGGACATTCGCGCTTGGGTGAAAAGAGGGTGGGGCAATCTGGGTGTTGGGGGTCAATCTAGGCGTTGGCGCTTGTCTCTAACGAGCTGAAATAGGGTGCCATTGACATATAGTTCCCCTTTTAAGGAGGCCAGATTAGGGGACCTTTGTCGTCTCACCTGTCCTTTCTTTCTTAGCCAATTCGAGTTCATTCATTTTGCAGAAAGGAGAGGTAGTAATATGGCAAATTACAATCATTTTATTTTCTGTCAATTTCGCTGAACACCTTCGTGTTCGATAAGTATCCAATCAGACTGGTGCCAGCGGGGCACAATTTTACCACAAAAAGGAAGATGGAACAGGGGGACTCTCGTAGATAGTGAGAGTCATCCGCAACCTAAACGAGCTATTCAGTACACGTATGACATGCAGAGAGAGAGAGAGAGAGAGAGAGATAGATAGAGGGGGAGAGAGAGAGAGAGAGAGAGAGAGAGACGTGTACGAAAATAGGTCATTTTAGTGCGCTCACAACACAGAACAGCAGGGTCAGGTAACACGAAAACACAAAACAGAGGGAAGACATAAACTCATACAATACATACACACAAAACTTCAGACGAAGGAAGACAGTACATATATTACATACAAAGAAATTCATGACAAGACATAGAACAGTTATAGGCCAAAAAGATCTCTTTTCATCTTTAAAATCCTATTTATCTACGGGTTGAGTTCTTTTTACCTATTCCTCCTTTTTCCTCTCGCTTGCTATTTTTGCAAGCGTTCTCAATTACTGATACTTACACCTCGGTCAGCCGGTCAGAAATTAACCTGGTCAAGCTATTGCCCACAGTTGGATCTTAAAACACTTTTGAGTTTCTTCTTTTGGTGGGAAGTTCTCCAGGCTGAGGCAACAGAGGGTATTGATCAGGAGAATAGCCGGACCGCTTGTTTATATCTATAAGAGGGTGAGAAGGAGGTGGTACATTTCGAACATCAACAACATTTCTACTTTCCCAGACGGGTGGTGCCTGGGTAACCCTTACCTCAGGACTTTTCCTTGTCCTTTCCCTACCTAGTTAAACGTCATGGTTGCACTATTTAACGTGCTAATTTCGAGTCAATTTTCGACATACAGTACCCGTCAAGTTTCTATGTCAGTCCATCCTCCCAGTCGGTGCTAATTTCGAGTCAATTTCCGTCATACAGTACCCGTCGAGATTCTATGTCAGTCCATCCTCCCAGTCGATCTAACGTGCTAAGGAGGAACAGTCATATCTAAGTCTAGCATAAGTACTATGCTCAAGTCTCCTCCTTCCCGTATCGTCGGTCGTTCGATCATCGCTCTTCCATACTTCAGCCGACGTTCCAACGCGACCTGCAGAAGGGAGGAGAAGGAAGGGGGTGGGGGCAACATCCAAAATACATCAACTTGCATAAATCCGAGAATGTTTTTACCTACCACATACTCGACCTATCTCCACGGGCCGCATTCTCTACCATCTCGGCACTTAAGCCCAGAGGGACCAGCAGTGTTAGATAGATAATCGTTGATGGTCTGCGTATCTACATGAATCACCTGATCGTGGCTTTTTAGGTCATGTGCAAGGGTGGTGGTCAGGGGGCATTTCTTCGGTATCGTTTTAAGGGCGTCTGAAACACTTTTCCGGCTGTCTATGACACAGAATGTAGTTGCTAAGCACCGGGCCCCTTTTAACCTCCACCCTTAGTCATACTGCATGTATTTTACTTATGTCGGTGGCAGTAGCCATACATTTCAATAACATTCATAAATACAAAACGCTACGATAATATTTGCGTGTTCAAAAGATTTTAATGAAAAGGTTGGCGCAAAAATACGGGCCTACAACCCAGTGGGCCGGCTACGGAGCAAACTGGAACTGGGCATAAGATGAACGAAATCGGTGGCCATTTATTTCATAAAGTGCAGCAGTGCAATGAAAATCATATCGAACTTTCTTAAGGGGCAAGTATAATGCGTGTCAAGCTTTCAATAACATCATCTCATTATCCTACTATTCACTCAAGACTTAACGGATATCAATTCATTGTTCAAATGCCCAATCAGTGCCTATTTCATACAAATTCATTTCTTCCAACACATAATTAGTACCCACTCTAAATCAGTTCATCGTCCCAGCACATAATCAATATCCATCTTATATCGCTTTCTGTTCCAAGCACATACTCAATATCCTTCTTATCTACTTTCAAGTTTCATTTTGTGTCGGCGCCATTTTGGGCGAGGTCAGGCAAGTCCCAGTATAGTCAGATTGCCTCCACTGACTCGTAGTAGGACCAGAACCTTCCGTTGGTGGTTTCAAAAGTTTTTCGCAATGGGTTAACAGTATAGCAATATGGACCATCAGTCAAAGAGTGGGGAGGGCGGTAACAATTTTCCTACCGGGTCATTCTGGTGTTCTACCGGAACCGAACAAGTCTGTACCTTTGCTGTATTTTAGCCATTTCCAAACTGAGGCTGGTGCCGGCAGGAGTGCGCCGGTGTCGCGGTTCCCAGTGAGGGGGACGGGGCGCCCATGCGGAGGGGTCGGGGGGGCCCCCCGGCTCTCATAGAATCTTCAAAGTTGAGGAGAGAAGGCACGGGGCGTGCGCCCGTCCCGGGCAAAAAAACGCTTTTCGATGTGGACCCTCTTTAAGCAGGACCGTTGGGGTGTCGCTGGAAGCTTCCACCTGGAGGGAGGTGGGGGAGGCTCGTTCGCGCCGCCTCCCCCTTCCAGCGACCCTGCGCCGTTCCTCGGCTCCAGCACTTCGGTATTGGCCGTGCCAGCTGATGAAGATGGGGGGGGGGGGTCGGTGGCTGAGGCAAGACACCCCCCCCCTTCATGTGGCGGGACTATCTGCAACTGTCAGGGGTTGCCGCTTGTGGCGGGACTACCTGAAACTCTCAAGGGTTGTCCAAGACATAATTGAAAAAACGCTGACGACCTCGCCTTGGCTCCGGTCTTCGATGATGGCCGGATCAGGCAAGAGAGGGGGGGGGGGGTGGTCGGTGGCTGAGGCAAGACAGCTCCCCCCTCGTGGCCTGCAGGGCAGCAGAAGAGGGGAAAAGGAGAGACCTCCATGATTCCTCGGGCCGTCCGCCCTACAGCCTCCTCCTCCGATGCCGGCGTCTTCACTGACAATCCGAAATATCTGAACGGATTCAGTTACATTAGTACCACGTGTTCCCGGCACTGGATGGTGCTTGGGATTGATATCGCAACAGAAGAACTTCAAAAATTGTCCCTAGAAATAACCGACCTTGAAAAACAAATTAATGATAATAACACAAATACTGAGGCCAAAAAACTTTTAGATCAAATCCAAAAAACTGTAGACGATTTCCATAAATTTGAAACTGACAAAAAAACTAACAAAGTCCGGAAAGACATTAAGAGCTTCAGCCAGGAGAGAGCATATCCTTACCTTGTAAAGGACTATTATACAAACCGCTCATATAACGGGTCCCAATATCAAAGACCGTGGGGAAGATTTAATAAACGGCATAACTTTGTAGGATTTTCAGATAGTTCAGCAGACTCATCCGGAAATTCAGACCAGAGCGAGAGCCCAGGCCCTTCCAACAGGAATTTTTTAGGGAGAGGCCGAGGAAAACCGGAACCCCCAGGGAAGGGCAAAGACAAACAACCGCAAAGGTGGCCAAACCCGCCGGGCGAGCGCTTCACTCGCCGTCAACACTATCGATGGTAACTGACAACAATCAAAGTGACGTTATCACAAGGTCTCAGGACAACACCAATATTCTTCCCATCTTTAATTTGACTAAACACACGCTATCCAGCAGTGAACTCTCATTATTAAGTAAAGGCTTATCCTTTGTTCCTACGGTCCGCCCCAACTTTCTAGACGCCCAAACAGAACTATTGAGGTTTTTCAGAAAAGTAAGATTACAGTTATTTATTACTAAATCCCTGCCCTCAGAAATTCACTACTACTCCTTTCAAACCCCCATCCAAATTTTCACCAACTAGCTCTATGGTGCCACCCGAAATCATTACTTTTGAAAAACTGGTCCTTAAAGATCTAACCGCTATGGAAAGCAAGAAATCCTTCATCCCCTACAACATCACTGCCCTAGAGAAGAACGCAATATCCACTCTAAAAAACAATCAAACATTGGTCATAAAACCGGCCGATAAGGGTGGAGGGATTGTGATTCAGGATACTGAGCTATACAAACAAGAAATTTTGCGTCAACTCAGTAACCATGAACATTACTGCAAACTGCCCCGTAACCCCACTGTTGAAATACAGAAATTGATAACTGAAGTGACAACTGAAGGTTTAGAAGCAGGTTTCCTCTCTAAGAAAGAATTTGAATTTCTCAACACGGAAGCACCTAGAGTCCCGGTAATATACTGCCTCCCAAAGATTCATAAAAACTCAGAACAACCACCAGGTAGGCCGATAGTTTCCGGATGCGGTTCAATTCTAGAACCTCTAGGACAATGTATTGATCATTTTATTAAACCTTTTGTGCCTGCAACTACATGTTATATTAGGGACACTATGTCCATGATCAATTTTATCGAAGAGTACCCGTTTGATCCCACATCCAGCACCATGTGTACGCTGGATGTGGAATCACTTTATACAAACATCCCCCAATTCGAGTCCCTCCGTGTCATTGAATCCATTCTAGACACACGCCCAAGACCGCACAATGTACCATCCAAATTCATTCTGCAGCTTCTAGAGATATGTCTAACAAAAAACTTCTTTCTCTTCGAAGGACAATTCTATGGGCAAGTCCGTGGAACTTCCATGGGGGCGGTTTTTGCCCCCAACTTAGCGATTCTGTATATGGACCACATTGAGAATCATACCATCCTGGATACATCAAAGCCCTTCCACAGTGGCATCAGCCTGTGGAAGAGGTATATTGATGATATTTTCATGATCTGGAAAGACTCAGACACTTCCCCAGACCAACTCACACACTGGCTTTGTAACAATAGTGGCGGGTTAAAATTCACAATGACTACCAGCAAAGAATCTCTGCCTTTTCTAGACCTTGAAATAAAACACTCTGAGGGACGACTAATAACTAGTCTCCACCGTAAACCGACAGAAAGGAATACCCTTTTAAACTACACAAGTCATCACCCCCGTGCCCTAAAAGATTCATTACCCTACTCGCAATTCCTACGCATTCGCAGGAACTGCTATTACAAACAGGATTATTTCACAGAAGCTAAAACACTGAGCCATAAACTAAGAACTCGAGGATATCCACGTAAACTAGTGAGGCGCTCAATGAAAAGAGCATGGTACTGTCCTAGGGAGACACTGTTAGAACCCCGCACCAAACGTAATCAGGAAAGAATCACATGTGTGACCACATTTTCCCCAGCATCAAATGCCATCAAGAAAAGTGTCTTAAAACATTGGCCAGTTCTAAATGCCGGTATTCTTAACTTAGAACGACCAATGTTCGCTTTTAAAAGAGCAAAGAACATAAAGGATCATTTGGTCTGTGCCTCACTTCCACAATCTGATTCAAGGAATACTCTTAATGAGTTATGGAATTTACCAACTCTCAAAGGCCACGCAAAGTGCGGCCAATGTGTTTCATGTGAGTCAACTATAGAAGGCAAAACATTCAATTTTGGTACAATCAGATATGAAAGGCACTATTTTACGAACTGTAATTCACAAAATGTGGTGTACGCAATTTTCTGCCCCTGCATGTTAATATACATAGGACAGACCAGTCAAAAGATCAAGCTCCGGATGGGACAACATAGAAGCCGGATTAGGTGCCAAACCACCAATGCACCCTTAGTGGAACATTTCATGGAAAAAGGGCACACAGAGAATGACTTTTCATGGACAGTGATCACACAGGTAAAACCCCCCCCAAGAGGAGCGGATATTTCACAACTGCTGAATAAAGTGGAACTCCACTGGATCCTGAGAACTGACAGCATACGAAAAGGATTAAACAGAGTTGAGGATTGGACCTCCTTGTTATGAACTGTAATATAATGGTATAAATTGTAAATATGTTTGCAATTGAAATGTTCAGCACCAATGTTCACTGAGCACCTTCACCCCACTTGCGCCGCATCACAATCACCACCATTGGATGGCCACCTTGGTAGTTATTCTTGCGGGCTTACTCCCTTTTATAGCTATGTAACCACACTTTCGTTCAGTCATTATGCATTAATTGCTTATTCCTTATCCTGAAATGAGTTGACCAAGCCACTGTAATTCCCTGTTACCTGTAGCTCCCTCAGCTGAACTAACTATTTACTAACCCCATTACAAGATGGCCGCCGAAGTCATTGACTCTGACGTATAGTCCTTCCTCTACTATAACTATGGGGTTCTCGTGCTAGCCGACTAGCGATCACCGCCAGAATCCCCCCGTTCAGCCATCATGCTGTAACAGATTGTAAGTACCGCTCCTTGCCTTTCCCTTATTCGACATTAGTCTTTGGGTAGATAACTAATGGCAGTCCTATTTTTCGCCAGATTCCCCATATGAAGTACTTACCAGGACCACACGCATTGAACGGCCGAATTAAGTAAGTTTCTTAATGTCCCTCGGCTATTCCACATCCTGATGTATACCTTCGTTAGACTAAATTATTCATTCCCCTTGTTTCAGCCTTCCCTTAGTTCCCACGGAAAGCGCAACCATTGTGAGTATTTATTCCCGTCCCGAATTGCACCAATTGCACGCTCTGCAAACACGGTAACTAATCTAACAGCCCAATCTGTTTTAACTTTCGCTTCTATTAGTGGTAAACGCTGTGCGGAATCCTCACTATGGAGCCATTCTGAACATTCACGAGGTAACCACTTCAAACAAGTGCCTCCGAGGTTTCATATTTCACGCATATGTAGTCAGTTCGACTGTTAATCCCTATCAACACTGCGCCGTTTTATAAGCACTATTATGTAACACCATCCTTTTTCCTTCACTGCGCCGATTCCTTATCATATTAACAGCCCAACGTAATTCACCCGTTTTTCCTGGCGCCCGCGGCCATGAGCATGTATATAAGTCACTTCAAGTAGTACACTTCTATAACTGCGTATCTTCTCACACAAGCCTGTGATTTTGTTCATAGCTTTTTATCCAGTTCTCTTCACTGCGCCGCTTTTTAAATACACCAGAAACCAACACTTGTTTATGGTTCTTTCAGATCACCAGCATGTGCCCCTTTGCACTATGTGGATCCAGTTCTTTCACACAGCACCATTAAAATTGCTGGTTAGTGATGTTAACTATAAGATGAATTGGATTCATGCCTAGTCGCTTCTAATGACTTTTTCTTGATTTTTTGTTTCTTCCCTTATTCTTTTTCTTATGCATTATGTAACTCGCAAAAAAGGCTTTGTGGTTGTAATCAATTTTCAAGACAAACATGACATATTATTTTCTGTCCTGATGATGATGCAAGTATTGTGTAAATTGCATCGAAACGTCGTCGACCTAAATGCACCATATGTTGATTTGACCTCATAATTTCTGAACAACAATGGGTTGCTGTGATTGTAAACTAGTCTGTATTACCAAGGAATGAGTACAGACCGCTTTTGAGCGTTTCTACATAACTGTTTGTGTCACTTGTTTTGTCCTTGTCCCTTGTGGGTCACAGGCTGTGCCCACTTTTGTATAACTTTCATTTATACGGAATAACATAAAAAATTGCATAATTAAAAAACCTGTCCGGCTGGGCAGAGGTCATATATACTATTAAGTATATGTCTATTATTCAATTGATCCTCAATTTCTAGGGTCCCCTGTTCTGTACAATATTCTACTGCCCAAGGACCCTAGTGTGATTCCTTTTGGGTTTCCCTTGTCGTGTCAAAACATAGCCAGGCCCTGCTCTGCACACGCTGAGGCCTCGCCTTCCAGATGGGCGTAACCGCGGACCTGTTGCACTTCGGGAGTTTTCCGGAATGGGGGTAGGTGTCTTATTGATTTGTATCTATTTCATGTTACCGTTATTTGGGTGTGGCAGACAATGAGGCAGACATGTTGGGAGCAGGAATAGGCAGCGGAACCTAGCTACCTCGTGGCTATTTTTGCTGTCAAACTTTTCGCCATTTTATATTTCTTATTACGAACTGTTTCTAATGTTTCTTATTTTTAGTGAAGTCGAAAGCTCATCAGGGGGTTACTGACTTAGCCCGATTTCTTTTATTTTTCCTTCCTTTCCTTAGCGTGTTTCGAGCTAAAGTTTCTGTTAATAGGGGACGGTGATCACTTAATTTTTATATGTCCTTTCACTAGGGGTACTCCTGGACGGACCAGATGAGTTACCTCCAATAAATGGTCCGGGTTGGAACTAGATTATCAATCAGAGGGGAACACATATCCCTTCGTTAGGGTATCATCCTGGACGGACCAAAATGATGTACCTCCACTTACTAGGGTAGCCTCCTGAACGGACCAGATGGGTTACTTCCAATAAATGGCCAACAAGTGGGGGCATGTGTCCTCCATTAGGGTAGCCTCCTGGACGGACCAGGTGAGCTACCCCCCAAATAATAGTCAATCAGTGGGGAGTGGGTAGGACTGACGAATCATAAAGGGGCATAACCTACCCTTTACTACTTGCAAAGACTAGACAGAATATTTCTATTCCACGTTGTTTGCAAACAGAAAATACCTCAAACAAATAATTCCTTGGACAACAATGTCCAGTCAATCAATCAATCAGTGGGGAGAAAAACAGGCATGACGGATTACAACGGGGACAAACGTCTGCATTACCTGCCCTTCGCTATCTGCAAAGGGAGACAGAATATTTCTATTCGTCTCTGTTTGTGGACAGGGAAGATCTCAAAGAGCAACAATCGATTATTTAATCGATTTCAAACAATCAGTGGGGAGAAAGGTAGGCATGACGGATTACAACGGGGACAAAAGTCTGCATTACCTACCCTTCTCTATCTGCAAAGAGAGACGAACAATCCTATTCGCCGCTGTTTGTAAACAGAGAATGTCTCGTTCTCGAGAAGAGAACCAATATTTCAAGTAGCATCCAAAGCTAAATGAACCAATAACCAAACAATATCAGTATCCAAATACCGATTCCAATACAATCAATCAAACAATCAGATGGATAAAACCATCCTACCAATCAGGCGTAAAACGCCCTACTTAATCTTACCCGGACCGGACCATACGGACAGTTCTTCGCCTCCTCCAGCGTCCGATCGTTCTCTTACTCCATGCAGCATTCCTGTGGGATCCCAGTCAGGACAGTAGGTCACTCGAGAGAGGTCCGTTCAGAATCGGTGAAGTTCATTCGATCAGCAGCCGGACGAGGGCCCTCTCAAGGCAGGTATACTCCGATCATTTAGATGTTCACCTCTTCGTCTGGATCTCTCTTACTGGACCTTATGTCACTGATGGGCCCCGCGTTGGGACGCCAATTGTTGAAAGTGAGCCCATATTACTATCGATGCCCGGGCTGCTGGCGCAAGTAGCCTCTTAGTTCCCATTCTAAGTAGTTACCAAATAAAGAGACGGGCGCTGGAAGCAGGAATCACAAGAACCGGATTTATTACTCATGAGGAGAGCCTGTCATTTCGGACACGAAACACAGTGTCTTTCGGGAGGTGCTCTAACAAGTGAGCTGAGACATCGTCTTTTATACCTTACAAAACACTTGGCATTACAATCATGACATTGTGAAACAAAGAAAAAACATTCCCGTTATCCTCGTGTCAATCCCACCCCACATGAATCCACAATAGAGACCCTTGAACAGTCGATAAGAAAAGGGGCAATCACACAGCTGAGTGTTCTGCTGATTATTAGGATGTGTGCGCCTGATCGTATCCCAAGGGGTGGTGAGCCCAGGATCAATAGTGGGTTCTTTGAAGAGGAGTGACTCCATACAATAAGGGGCAATAAACAGTATCTTCCGGCTTAGGCGATGGCCTCGGACACGTGTGGACAGTCCATCGCGGAGGGAGGGTTCACTAACAGAGGGGTTATTCATTAAAGGAAAGGAGGTGCTGGTCAGGTGCGGCTGTGACTCCCAAGGACGGGGTCTTGCAGAAGAAAGAGGTTTATGACTTGCCCATGTGAGGGAGGAGGGGAGAGCCAGGGTGCGCACAGGGACAGAGTCGCACAGAGAGAGAGGTCTTGTGACCTGTACATGAGAGAACGGGGGCAGTCAGATACAGCTGGGGGGGGGTTATGTCAGCTGAGCCGAGGGATGCTTTTTCAAGAGGGAATAGGGGAATTTGCGTGGGTCAAGCAAAAGGATTGCTTTTCATAGCAGGGTCGCGCAGAGGGAGAGGGTTGCATGGTCTATGTATGTGAGGGGGGGGGGGTTCAAATGCGCACAGGAGGGAAGCCGGGGATTCCGATGAGTGGGCAAAAGGCCATGGTGCCTAAAAATGGCTATCAGGTACATGTGGGCACGGGCTTTTACTGGTGGAGTGGTGTGGTTAACGTACAGGGAAGGGAATGGGAAAGGGCAAATGAACGCTGCTTATGTACATCAATTTCGTTATTTTTCCACACTGCATGTCATACATAGTGTCTGGGTGTCTGACACAATGATGACCCACCTGCACATGGGTGCGGTGTTGAAATTTGCCCGCTCCTCCGTGTCGGTGAATTGTGCTGTGGGGGATTGCTGGCCACTAGGGCAGGTGACAGTGGACACTCTGGACTCTGCAGATTATCGCAAGCTGACTTACAAGGTACACAATATTGAGCAAGAACTGGCCTAAGTCCCCCGGATTACCCTGACCGCATCATTAGAGTAACAGCAGCTAATGATGTATTCAGTAACTAGAAAGAGCAGCAGAGGATGCGGAGAGCCTACTCCCGGCATAATAATGTGACCGTGTTGGGTCTGCTGAGGAAGCAAAGAGGCTAATGCAGTGGCATATACTGAGACATGGTTGCATGTTCTGCTGTCAGGAGGTGCACTCTCCCCATTCACTGTTGTGGACTGGGCCCATCGAGTGCCAGCGAGCTATCCACTGATGGGGACAGATTCTAAATCCTTTCTCTCATGCCTCCTACCGGGATCATGATGCTGTCCTGAGAGAGGTACGGAAGCTGTGGAAGGTGAAAGTGGTTGGCACCACAGATGTTTCCTGACTATGACAAGGGGGTGCAGAGGCAGAGGGGGTCATCTCTAGAGGTTAAGCAACACCTCAGAGAGTTGAACATCCAATGCTACCTCTTCTTCCCATCAAGGCTGCGAGTGACTTCAGATGGAGACACGCAAATCTTTTACACCACTGAACAGGTCCAGACCTGGCTGCAATCTACTGCTGTGGACATGGAGTGAAGGATCTGCGCAACCAGCTGTAATTCACAGAGCCAGATGTAGTGGTAGGTGTAGGAGGAGCAGGCACCCCCGCCACAACTACAAGCTACCCCCAATCTGAAGCAGGTTATATAAGAGAGGCGGAAGATGCTGCATGCGGCGAAAATGATGCACAATCACACTCAGAGACAGGATCACAACACTTCCCCTGAATGCTCCCCCAGCAATGTGGGCTCCACTGCGATGAGGTCATCCAGTGCAGAGTCCATGCAGGCACCGGATGTGACTCCTCAGACGGCAGATAACCTTATTTAATGTTGACGTGTTGTGTGTCTTTCCTCCTTCCATGATTACAGACAGCTCAGGGGAGTCTCTGGCTTTCTGCGGTCCCTGGTCTCCAGCTTCCTGTTGCTGGAGTTCCAGTTTACCAAGGTCAGCACATAGAGGGTATCAGATCCCGTTGTCACCCAAAGAGAACAGAGCAATTGTTCAGGTGAGCGATGCATGTCAGGGGTGGTGGTGGTCTCCTTGGTGCTCCTAGCTGCAATGGCAGGAGGTCCATGTTGTTGTTGACCTTGCCAACAATTAATTGTGGGAAACCTTCTTTTATTCAAGGGCCTCATTTATGAGGTGGTAGTGGCACTCTTGCAACGCTGTGACGTCCCTTGTTTGACAATCCGGTGGCGCAATGTGCCACAGCATGTTTACAAGGCCAAGTAAAGCCACTTTAAGTGGCCTTTCATGAACTTGGAAATATGGGCTCCATTCACGCATTGAACAGTGTAAAAGGGGCATTCAATGGGTCATGCTGTGGGCATTTCCATGCCAAACAAATGGTATCTGAAGAATGTCTAGGTTTACGACAAACTTTAAACCTTCGGAATGTGGCAGAATCTGACACCACTCCAAAGGTGGCGTTTGGTTGGCGCTAGAAGAATGAATGTTTTCATTTATACTTTTTTTTTTACTTTTTCAATGTGTGCAGCATTCTGCAGCACACAGAGAAAGAGGAAATACCCTAGTTATGTGCGGGTAGGTGTCTCTTCCTACACAACATCAATCAACTTCACAACACAGTCACCCTTGTACCGTGGTTCAAGGGTGCCTGCGTTGGCACATGGTAGCCATTGTGTGTTAACGTAGGGGAAAAATACATGGGGGCTTATTCATGAGCCCCTTCAGACAGTTTAAAGCCATTATTGTGTCATTTTCTTGACATACCTGCAGCGTGAATTTTGCACCACGTTGCGCCATAATTACAAAGTGACACACCTAGGCGTATGTGTGACTTTGTGAAGCCCTGTGCCACATTATACCGGCATCAGGTATGAAGTATGTCGGGTGGGCATTCCCACGCAACAAAGCCTCGTAGTGAAATCTGTCAGATTTCACTGCAACAATTCTAGGACACCACTGCATCAAAACCTTGCACCTGCCTGATGCCAGGCGTATGGGTGACAGTGCAATTTGCTGGAGTTGCATCATGCTTGTGACACAACTGCAACAATGTGTGACTTTAGTTCCAACAGATATCTCAGGATTCCAGACGTATCTGTCATTGATTGCGACATGGAGCACATTATGGAAAATATGACGCTGTCATGGTGTCGCAAGAAGGGCGCAGTGAATAGTGACCAATCGCTGTTTGATTGCATCTAATTGATAGGGCGCATTCCTTACCTTTTGTTTTGGTGCAGGGGAGCACAGCAATATCCCTTGCAACACTATCCAGCCCCCAAACATCTTATATGTGGGCCCAAGAGTTTGCACCAATTTTAAGAACATCTATTTTCTGGTCTTAAAAATTTGCCTCTAATTTGAGTTAGCTGCAGTTTTGGGGGTTATCGACATACTGGAATTTCATTGTATATATAGCAAAGTGGGTTTAGCAGATGTTTTTTCACAGGAACGCCTACCTTGCATCTCATTTTCATTAGGTCCCGCTAACAGAAGTGGCGATCGTGAAAATTTGTGTTTACACTGGAAAACTGCTGTTAACTGCAGTTAGGGGCACCCTGTAAATAACCCGATAAAAAAAGCAGCAGTAACGTCAAAAAATTGACACTACGACGGTGTTAAGTTCTTGTAAATAAGCCTCTAGTTTGCAGTCCATGGGTTTACCTATTTTTCAGATTTAAAGGCATGGCCAGGAGATGAAAAGTAGTCATTGGGATAGTCTTCTATGGTTGTGAGTTTTTAAGTAGTGGATTATTCATTTGATAGGAACCTGATTATAAATAAACAGCCAAAGCCTATAAGGGAAATTTAGCTTCCTATGTGGGAATGAAAAGGGTAGGTTAAAGTTACAAAGCAGCACTTGCCCCATGGAGTGCCTCTGGGGGTTCTTCAAATTTGTTCATGGGTATTGGTTATCCCGTCTATGCTGGTGTTGAGTGCTAATTGAACATGTGTTTCTCATAGTATCAGAGCGTAACTAAATCTAAACTTTCCCTTTCTCTTAATGTTCTTCTATCTGAACACTGGTAGGTAAAAGCTTTTATTCTAAGCCACTTCTTCAACCATGACCCCTGTTGCATGTGGACACAATAAAATACTATTAATATTTATATATTTGGTGAAATGGCGTTAAGTAAAAAAGCTTGGCTGCTCTCAGAACAGTGGCAGTGAGCTAGTGCCAACTTCACAGTCAAAAGTAACCCTGGGCGTAGTATGCGTAGTGGGGCTACGCAAAGCTATGCAAAGTGGGCGAGAAACTACGGCCACCTATGCACTTCGCGTAGCCCACTACGCGCCGCCTGCCCCCCTCCCCTACATACCTAATTTGTGTTAGATAGTCTTAGAAAAGTAAATAAAAAGCACTTACCTTGTCCGCCGCGTCCCGGGGCTCCCTCTTCTAATCACGCTGCCGTCTTGGATACCAATGCGCATACGCGGCCGCCCGCACATGCGCATTTCTCATCTCCTGGCCATGCCTTTAAATCTGAAAAATAGTTAAACTCATGGACTGCAAACTAGAGGGCATATTTACAAGAACTTAAGACCGTCGTAGTGTCAATTTTTTGACGTTACTGCTGCTTTTTTTTATTGCCTTATTTATGGGGAGGGCGGGAGGGAGGCGGGTGGCGGGCAACTTCGCTACGCCCACGGAGTGGGCATAGTGTTGCCTGCTATGCCTACTTTGCAAAGGGCGAAGTAGGCAACACTACGCCCACTCCGTGGGTGTAGCGAAGTCCTTCGCCCAGGGTTAGTCAAAAGAGTAACTTGTCACAAGCTGGCAACTATGTGGAAAGACTGACTAGAGATGCCAATGATAGGAACAGGGGATTTAATGGACAGTGGTGGACAGGGCTGGACAGGCCATAGTTGGCATCAGGCATTTCCACAGGAGGGTGCCCGTTTTGCAGTAGTGGTGACAGGTTTTGCTACTGGGGGCCTTTTTTGAAGCAGTGCTACACTATCGACCCCCAGTTACAAAATCAGCATTGCTTCACACTTGCTCCACCGCCAATCCTTCCACCCTGGGGGTACTGGTCTGAACAAATTATCAGTGCTGCTTTGGGCTTCTAGTCTGGCCCTGATGGTTGACTGAGTTGGTAAGATTACACTACAGTTAATGTGTCCTTGTTTGCACTGTCTGGAAGCTTTATTTATATATATCATTTATAATCTTTACAAAAATGTGCATGGGCGAAAAATTGTTCAAATCAATACAACCTTTGATTGAAATATATTTCCATAAAAGTGCATTTTATCACCAATATTTCAAAAACACCTATATTTGTATGAATGTTTTCACACAAAATATATTAAAAAATCTTCACAACCTTAGCTAACTTTACATTGATTTGAAAAAAATCAGGAGGTTTGCAATCGGTCAGGAATTTCTATATTCTTAATGGAGAATTGCTCCCTGAGACAGTACTCTGTGGATCTTAAGATAGCAGGATATCCCACACTAATGAATATTTAATGGAAGGCCTACATGTACCCACTTACCATGAGCTCTTTCCAACAACATCTTGGCTCGCTTCTACTTGCATTAGTCTGCAAACTGGTGATCGATTCATGATGAATGAATCAAAGTCCGTTCATGCATAATGTAAACCATAACCCTATGTCAACTTATTCTAAAATGACACCCCTACTGTTCTACTGGAACCTGGGGCCTAAAAGGAATCATAAAGATTAATGTAAAAGTTAATTCACCCAAAAGTGTCAGTTGGCTTTAGTTAAGTCAAATATCAAGATTCTGTCAAAGTCAAAATGTGTCAGCTTGTATGATGACGTTTTCTCAAAAACAATCTGTTGGTCATTAATCTTACGTATTCTCAAGCCAGCTTCACTTTCATCAAAGTATATCCACTCAGGAGATGAATACCGTCGACTAAGTACTCCAGTTCTCCTTGACCTTCTGCCTACTGGAGGTTCACTGTCACTGAGAATTTGCTCATGTTTCTCTGTCTCCTCGCTGATGACATCCACATTCTGTTCTCCAGACACAGAAACTCTCTCTTTCTCCACTCCTTGGCCACCTATCGTTTCTTAAAGCCCCTTTGGTCACACTACTACTTCCCATTCTCCAGGCTCAGAGGCTGCACCTATAGCTTCTTAATTTTGGTTCACTGTAGCTACTCATTGGTCATTCACCACAGGTCCTGTCTCAAGATGACTTGGAGACATTTGTGTGCACTCTTCTTCTTCTCCCTCTGAGCTCTCTGGTTGCACTGAATTTAGCCTCTGTGTCTAAGCAGTGGCCTTCACCACTTCTCCTCCAGCTTGTCCCACTCTCTAAATATGGGATCCATTAATCCAGTTTGGAAGGCCTCCACAGTTAACAGCACTATTGGTTTGCCTGAATGTCTTGATAGGGGCTACACCATTGAGGATCCAAGCATGATTTGTGCATGTGCTTCTTCACCAGCACCTAATCACAAGGACTGAGGTCATGGCACTACTCTTCCCTTTGGAGGGTAATCGCCAATTCATCCTAGTGAGAGACAGAAAATGCCCCCTCAACCAGGCCTTTGCAAGTAGCCAAAACTCATACCATCTGTAATATTTAAAAGTGCAGTTGCAGGGACAGCAAGAAGGCTAATTAGATTTGCCCTAGCGAATTTCCTGGGGGGCCAAGCCTGTCCTCTGATTCGGTATTCTCCTCAGCCTCATCAGTATCAATGGAAGAGCTTCATGCCATTTCAGAGACCTTGATGTGCACACTTTAGCAAGGTAGGACTTCATGAGTCCCATTAATCTGCTCCACTATATCAGAAGCTTTAGGTCGGTACCTACAGTGGAACCTCTCATCCACCTGTAATGCTGTATCACCTAATTTTTTAAGTGAGTGCCACGGTCTGATTCCAGAGAAACCAGGATTCCAAAACAGAGGGTCAATTTGCTTAGCAAAAATTTGGCTACACTAAGATTGCCATTTCTCCTAGTTGGGTATGCCTCCACCCATTGGGAAAAAGAGGCAAACTACCACCAACATGTAATGAAGCCCATTGTTACAGACATCTTGACACAGTTGAGCTGCATGTGATTAAAATGACCACCCAATCTCCCTATGTGACTTCTGAGGACTGGAGTTCTCTTTCCTGTTAGCATGTGGCACACCTGTGACATAACTCAGCTGCAAGTACATGGAACCTTGAGTTAAACCAATATGTGCAACAGATATGAACCATTGTGTCACAGCCTATGTGAGTAGCATCATAGAAATAATATGCCATGGGGCAACATAGAGTCAGGTAGCACAGGATGACCATCAAGAGAAACCCAAACCTCAGCCTCAATATTAATACATCCTGCTTTGATCCACCTCTCCTGTTCACACTCTGGTGCTTCTTCCTGCGATAACTATACCTCTTTCCATGTATCAGCAACAGTCAGCAAAAAAATTAATAGATGTGGCATACACCGATCCATTAAAAAAAATCTCCATTGAATGTGCAAAGCTCGAGAATGCAATATCTGGCCATTTGATCTACGTAACGGTTGCCAGTGGTAACAAAACCTTTCTGGCCTTGTGTGCTGTACACTTTATGATGGCTTCTTCGGTCAGCATTTGCAATCCATCAGGAAATTCTATAGCATAGTGTCAATTTCTGATAGGGAATCCAGACGAGGTCATGACACCTGTCTGGGTCCATAATTGCCCAAAGTCTTGGACCAAGATGAACTTGTGCTGCCTATTGGTATGTAAGGTGACTCCTAAATTGTCAGAGACATAACAGGCTCTAGTAAGAGTGACCATTTCGACCACCTGTGCAAAGGTTACATTACACAAACAGGAGGTTTCCATTACCCGCATGGTACAAACAACATTTGCTGCTTTCAAAATCCCTTGTTTGTTTCTTAGACAAGAGTCATCCACAAACATCATATTCTCAGGCTCTCACAGAGGGAATTCTCGAATATATCGGGTCAATTCAGTCACATCGAAACAGTCATGATCTAACCCATCATCATTTTCATCAACTAGTAAAGACAACAGTGTGGTAAGATTGGGTCCTAAGCGCCTCCAAAAAGTAATGTTCTCCCAAGCAATGATAACATTCTCATACTTTTTAAGATGACAGTTTGTCATATGTTGAGTTTGAGTACAGGTAAGTAAGATCTGGACAGAATAGTGAACCATAACTGTGATAAGGTAGCCCATAACGATACCCTCACATTGTTGAATGCTTGCTGACATTAACTGCTGTCACTGCCTTTAGGCAACCAGACTACTACTTCAAGACAGGGTGAAAAGTAAGCAATGGGGCATTTGAAGTTTCCATGAGTTTGAGTTAACACTGGTAGGGAGTACCCTTCCCTCTCAGAATAATACAAAATAAATGGTATGTTATAGTCTGGCATTCCTAGAGCTGGGGCATAGCAGAAGCTTTCCCTCAGCTCGAGGAAGAATTTTTTACAGTTGTTGACCCATAGAGGCAAATCTGACTCATGGTTATGTGTAAGTCCCTGTAGAGGCTTAGCCACTAGAGAAATGTTGGGAAGCCACTGACAATAGTAGCCTGCCATTCCCAAGAACATCCTGACCTCTGTCTGCATTTTGGGAGGGTTTATTGCAATGTGGCAAATATTCTCCCTTGAGACACTTTACTTGTTTCTTTCATGATGTTATGTCCCCTGTATTGTACTTCTTTCTGGCAGCGTTGCTCTTTCCCTCCCTGCTCTCTCCGCTCTGAAGGAAAGGGCCTGCTCAAGGTCCCGTGGATAAGATATGCCAGATTGGGTGGAAAGTCCTTCTCATATCTCGCCCCCAAACTTTGGAATCAGCTACCCACTGACATCCGTCTAACCACAAACTACCTCAGATTCAGAAAAAAGCTCAAAACACATCTCTTTTAATTTGGTTGCCCACCCTTACAGCTGTCCGCTGTCCGGGTGATTCAGGCGCTTTATAAATGACGTAAATAAATTCGGTACACCTTATATACATTGTCATATAAGTGATTCAACAGTGCTATGGTATCTTGCCGGCATACCTCTAGGGTTGTTGACGCCACCAAAAAGATTTTGATATATTGCATCAAGACTGAGTTACATGGAAGCTTTTGGGTCTCCAAATTCTTTTTCACAATCTGGTTGATGATTGAGGGGCTCCCTGTACACCTTTGATGAACTGGAAGCACCATGCCAGACCTTTATTTTGGACCAAAATGTGAAGAGGAGCTGGCTGTCTTTGTGCAATATGATAGAAAAGAAAGCTTGCCACATGTCGATGATCATCAATCAATCAATCAATCAATCAGTCAATCAATCAATCAATCAATCACGGCATTTGTAAAGCGCGCTACTCACCCGGGAGGGTCTCAAGGCACTGGGGGAGGGGTAAGTTACTGCTCGAACAGCCAGGTCTTGAGCTGCTTCCTGAAGGAGAGATGGTCTTGGGTTCGCCGAAGGTGGGTGGGGAGGGAGTTCCAAGTCTTGGCTGCCAGGTAGGAGAAGGATCTTCCTCCGGTGGTGGCTCTGCGGATGCGTGGTACGGTGGCGAGTGCGTGGCTGGTCGATCGTAGCTGGCGGGTGGGCGTGTAGAAGGTCATGCGGTCGTTGAGGTACTTGAGGCCCAGGTTGTGGAGAGCCTTGTGTGCGTGGGTGAGGAGTCTGAACGTGATTCTCTTGCTGACCGGGAGCCAGTGCAGGTCTCTCATGTGTCCGGTGATGTGGCTGTGTCGGGGGATGTCGAGGATGAGTCGTGCAGAGGCGTTTTGGATGCGTTGGAGTCTTTTTTGAAGTTTGGCTGTGGTTCCGGCGTAGAGGGTGTTCCCGTAGTCTAGTCGGCTGTTGACGAGTGCCTGGGTGACGGTCTTCCTGGTTTCTGTGGGGATCCATCTGAAGATCTTGCGGAGCATGCGCAGGGTGTTGAAGCACGAAGATGAGACAGCGTTGACTTGTCTGGTCATTGACAGGGAGGAGTCCAGGATGAAGCCCAGGTTTCGTGCGTGGTCCGTTTGTTTGGGAGCGGTGCCCAGGGCCGGGGTCCAACAGGAGTTGTCCCAGGCGGAGGGTGATGATCCCAGGATGAGGACTTCCATCTTGTCTGAGTTCAGTTTAAGGCGGCTGTTTCTCATCCAGTCGGCGACGTCTTTCATCCCTTCGTGTAGGTTGACTCTGGCGGTGGTGGGGTAGTTGGTGAGGGAGAGGATGAGCTGGGTGTCGTCGGCGTAGGAGATGATGTTGAGGTTGTGCTGGCGTGCGATGGCTGCGAGGGGGCTCATGTAGATGTTGAAGAGGGTTGGGCTGAGTGAAGATCCTTGTGGTACGCCGCAGATGACTTCGGTGGCCTCGGATCTGAACGGAGGGAGGCGGACTCTCTGGGTTCTTCCGGTGAGGAACGAGATGATCCACTCCAGCACTTTCTCTCGGATTCCGACGTTGCTGAGGCGCTTCACTAGGGTGCGGTGGCAGATGGTGTCGAATGCTGCAGAGAGGTCCAGGAGGACGAGGGCCGCTGTTTCCCCGTTGTCGATCAGGGTTCTGATGTCGTCGGTGGCTGCGATTAGGGCGGTCTCGGTGCTGTGGTTGTCCCGAAACCCGGACTGCGAGGGGTCGAGGGATCCGTTCGTCTCGAGGAAGGCGGCAAGCTGTTTGTTGACGGTCTTCTCGATGACTTTGGCCGGAAAAGGAATGAGCGAGATGGGACGGTCGTTCTTGAGGTCGGTGGGGTCTGCCGTTGGTTTCTTCAGGAGGGCGGTCAGCTCGGCGTGCTTCCAGCTCTCCAGGAAGGTGGCGGTGTGGAAGGAGGAGTTGATGGTGTCTCGGAGATGGGGTGCGATGGTGGCGTCGGCTTTGTTGAAGACGTGGTGTGGGCATGGGTTGGTTGGTGATCCGGAGGGGATGGAGTTCATCGTGCGGGTGGTGTCTTCGGTGCTGATCGGGGTCCAGTTGCAGAGGGTGGTGGTGGCGGGTGCTGGTTCGTGGTAGGGTACATTGTCTGTGCGTTGAAGCTGTTGTGTATGTCGGTGATCTTGCGGTGGAAGAACGAGGCGAGTGAGTTGCAGAGGTCTTGCGAGGGAGTGATGTCGTTGTTTCCGGTGCTGGGGTTGGAGAACTCTTTGACGATGCTGAAGAGTTCCTTGCTGTCGTGGGTGTTGTTGTATAGTCGTTCTTTGAGTGCCGTCTTCTTGGTGGCACGGATCAGCTGATGGTGTTTGCGAATGGCGTGCTTGAGGGCGGTCCTGTTGTCTGTGGTGTGGTCGAGCCACCAGGCTTTCTCGAGGGTGCGGCAGTTCTTCTTGGATTCCTTGAGTTCGTCGGTGAACCAGGGGGTTTTCTTGCTGCCGGGTCTGCTGGGAGGGTTCTTTAGTGGTGCAAGGTCATCAGCGCAGGCGGTCAGCCACTTGGTGAGGTTGCTGGCTGCTTCGTTGGGGTCCGTTGTGCTGGTCGGAGTGTTCTGGCTGAAGGAGGTGGTGAGCTGCTCGGAGGTGATCTTGCTCCAGCTTCAGCGGGGAACCTGTTGCGGGTGGTGGTGGGTTGTAGTTCTTCTGAAGCTGAAGTGGATGCAGCTGTGGTCGGTCCAGTGGAGTCCGGTGGCGTGGCTGAAGGAGATGTGCTTGCTGGATGAGAAGACGGGGTCAAGCGTGTGGCCGGCATAGTGGGTGGGGGTGTTCACCAGTTGCTTGAGTCCGAGGCTGGTGAGGTTGTCTAGCAGGGCGGTGGTGTTTCTGTCGTTGTTGTTCTCCAGGTGAAAGTTGAGGTCCCCTAGGAGGATGTAGTCGGCGGAGGGAAGGGTGTGCGGGCTGATGAAGTCTGCGATGTCTTCGCTGAATTGTGTGCGTGGTCCCGGTGGTCTGTAGATGAGGGTGCCGCGAAGGGTGGTCCTGGGGTCAGTGTGTATCTGGAAGTGCAGGTGTTCGGCGGCGGTGAAGGTTTTGTCGGGGTTAGTTGAGATGCGGATGGTGTTCTTGTGTACGATGGCGATGCCTCCTCCCGTCTGATTGATGTGGTCCTTCCGGGTGATCTTGTATCCGTCCGGGATGGCTATGGCGATGTCGGGCGCCGAGGAGGCGTTCATCCAGGTTTCGGTGAGGAAGGCGACGTCCGGTGCTGTCGTGTCGAGCATGTCCCAGAGTTCCACGGCGTGCCCGTGGACGGAGCGGGTGTTGAGCAGGATGCACTTCAGGTGGGTGCTGCTGGTGCTGGGCTTGGCGGGGCGGGGCAGGTCCGGTAGCAGGTGAAACGGCAGGCTTGGCAGGCGAAGGGTCCGTGGGTGCGTCTCGGGGTGGCTCGGTAGCAGGCAGGGTTCCGGCCGGCATTGTGTGTGTTGAGGGAGGCGGCGGCGTAGGTTCGTTGTGTGGTCTTGCATCGGCGGTTGGGACCAGGGGTCATGGCACTGGGCGCGGGCCAGGTGCGGACGGGCGCAGACGTGCTTGCCTTTGGCGCGCCTTCGGCGCACAATCGGCGCGCCCGCTGTGCGTCAACGCTGCGCGTGGGAGTGGGCGACATAAGTTAGGAGCCGGGAGGGCGGGTCAGCTGGGTGGCGGCGAATGGGAGTCGGGCAAATGGGCAGGGAGGCAGCGGCAGGAAAAGTCTGAGCGAGCGGCGGCTCTGCAGTGGCTGGGGCGCTCTGGCGTCTGGCTCTGCGGTGGCTGGGGCACTATGGCGGCCGGTTCTGCGGTGGCTGGGTGGCTCAAGGGCGGTCGGCGTCAGTGGGAGGCAGGAGGGGGTGACCAGGCCTAGGGAAGGCGCGGTGGTCACAGTCAGGTGAATTGTAAGCCCCCTACTCACCAATGAGGGTCTCTAGGTGCTGGGGGGGTTGGAGGGGGGTCCGCAGGTCTGCTTAGTCAAAAAGCCAGGTCTTGAGAGTCTTCCTGAAGGTGTTCAGGAAGGGGGGAGCTTCTGATGTCTGCTGGTAGCTCGTTCCAGGTCTTGGCTTCAATGTGAGGGAAGGATCTTCTGCCTGCTTTTTCTCTGTGGATGCATAGGGTGTCCGCCAGTGCGAGGTTGGAAGATCAGTGGTTTCTTTTGGGTATGTGGAAGTTGATTTTGTCATTGAGGTGTTTGGATCCGTTGTTGTGAAGGCATTAGTAGGCGTGAGTGAGGATTTTGAAGGTGACTGTTGGTGAATCACTCAACAACACAGGGGATATGAAACAGTATTAAAAGACAACACAAGACAACAATGGTATTTATCTTTCACAGGTCCAGTGCAACCCACCACTTTTTGTTTGGTTTCTCTAGCCTTGTGATTAAATAATTACAGGGACTCACTAAGATCTCCTTTAAAATGTCTTGCTCTAACATGGATTCAATCACAGGGAGTTTTCTAGCCACCCCTCTGATGAGAGTTTATATTGGGGTGTTCAGGGAAATTCAGCATTCTGCTTAGACGTTATCCTTACAGTTTAAACACATTTAATCAGGCCAATGTCCTTGCCAGAGTATACTAGACTTCCTTCTTTACAGAATCTTTTAAGTCGGAAGACAAGACAAGTCTTCTTTTGTCAACACAGGTAATAACCCAACAAAGGGCTTCGAAATAATTCATTTAAAATCAGCATTGTTTTCATGTGTTTGAAGCTTGACACCATCCATTATACCATAAATTACACAGTTCATTTTGCATAGCAAATATCTCTCCAACAAATTAATGGGGCTTGAATCACAGATTCCAGCAGATGGTCCTCCTCAAAAGGACCTATCTTCACAGGAACTTTGATAGAAACAGCATTCACTGCTTATTTACAACACCTACAACTTAGACATGTTTTCATGAGAAGGGTAGGTTTAGGACTTTCACTGTCATTACAGTAGAATGGGTAGCACTGGCGTCGATAAAAAAAAAAGACATAAGGTGGCCATTCTCCTCTCTTTCGACATATGGGCCACTCTGATCTACCTCAAAGACTGATCCAAGCATACAGTCTTCCTCCACTCTCAGGCACCATCATTGTGATTGGCCAGACCCTGGAACTATTAAGGTGTTGAAGTCCGAGATCTGTTGTAGAGTGTCTGAACTCAGAAAGGGGTTCTGTTGAACTCAAGCACTTGCATTCACATTAAATCTAGAGGTATTCAGAATATGGTGCACCGAGAGGTCTTGGGGTATGTTAGGATTAGGAGGTCATTGCATTTGCATATTTAGAGCTGGCATTACATTCATATTAGGCCCTTGGCCCTCAAACTGTATTTGATTTGGATTTGATCGGCACTCGCGCTTCCAATAGCAAAACCTATTTTAATTATGACACAACGTGGTTTTCTTCAGCATAAATATATCCATTTCCAAATTCTGGTCAACAGGTACTCCTCGTCCTTTATTGAGTGGGACACCATTGCCACCCTGCATCACCACCTTGATATCCAACTCCCTACATTCCATTACTACCGTTAGAATTTTAGGCAGAATTCACCATGTATAGACCACTCTCAAATCCCTTATCGGTTAACATCGCCTGATGTGGCAATGAATTTCTCCTCAGCTTGCTTTTCTCTGGCTTCCAAATCATTACTGCAATAATTGTGTATTGAAGGATTTAACGTAAAGGCTTGAACTACCAACAAATCATTTTCTGCTGGACTAATCTCCGGATGCAACAAGAGAATACATTTGGTGACACAAAATGAATGAGATTTTCTCGCTTGTGTTATTTGGCGCCTCTATGTTGATGTAAAACCTGCATAACCCGCTCATGCAAGACGTGCACTGACTCCTTAGACTCTAGTAGTTGTTGAGAGTTTCGACCAATCAACCTCCTTTTGGGGAACTTTAGATTTAAGAAGTTAGTCACCTGATTGCACTTCTCCATAACCTCTGCAGAGGGAGCATGAGTTTGCGTGTCCCTCGGTTGCTCAGCATACAGCCACTGCAATGATACCTTAAACTCAGCCCACAATTCATTGGGGACAACAACGTTAAAAAAAGTATTCAAACCTTCCCAAAGCACCTTTAAAATGTTCGCAAATGTGGCAACCAGATTCATAAATGTGAAGAGATCACTATGACTCAAAGGCACATGTACATATGAAGCCCTAAGTATTTTCTCAAAGGGTAGACTCTAACCTTTGAGTCCCTTTTGCTAGCCCTTACTCTCTGGCCCTCTGGTATAAATGCAATTCATTTTCTTGTTTACCTTATTATCCCACTGCCCCTAGATCTTTTGGGTGTCACTCCACTTTTGAAATCTTTTTTTCAATTCCCTCAAATGCAGCTTCAACCTGGATGTTCTCATATTTGCAAGGCTCTCTCAGTGATGAACAACCTAAAGTTTTTCTGCAGGGTTTGAATTTTGGATAGATCAACTCCCTACTCAGCTGCTATTCCTTCTAAGGCTTCCTGAACCTCACATGCACATCTAGAAGCCTCTCTACACACGGAAAAGTAGTTCTTCTTTGTTATGTCAATTTATAGTTTCAGGGTCCCCTCAATTTATTTTTTACTTATCCAACGCCCTAAGTAGGATGTCCTCTTCCTCCTGGGCATCTGGCTCAGAGTCTTCATCTTGTTAGGTTTGAAATCCCCATTCCTGCAATGCACTAGTTTCATGCTATATTAGGTTAGCAGTGCGTGGCTAAATAGACAACATTTGTGTTCGTGGTATTCAACCCACTGAGTTATCCCCATAATTTGCAGGCTTCAGTTAGCAAGTGTGTCTCCATTTTACTTTTCACAATCCCTATTAGGTTGCGTAGACTGTGCTCCAGTTAGGCTTCATTGCACATGTTGCTTGCCTCAGCAGAACACTGTATCTCGTTATTTTTTTCTCTGCTGCTCAAGGCTCTTTTCTGACTTGCTAATGAATAGGCCATTCTGTCCTTCTTATCTGAATGTTTAGTTTCTGCTCCCACGTTAGGAGATGCTGAGACCCAGTACCTTTGCCTTGAGGCTTTGATAATGTGTACCTATCTGGCAGGTGTTAGCTCATCCTACTGTGCCTCTTTGTTCACTTTCGGCCCAGGCTGGTATTTTTCCATTGTGGGCGTGGTTGGGGGCTTTACGAGAGGAATGATTATCCACTGTAGGCTGTTGGGGTGCAGTCCCTCAGCAGACATCTTAGGGTGCAGGTCATGATGGAGTCCTCTGCAGAGTATTACTAATAAACTAACTATTTGCATTCTCTACTGACTGACCGACTCTTCCTTCTTGGGAAGGCATAGCAGGTGTTAAGTAACCCACGTGGCCCCTAAGGGCCACGTCCTTTATTCTATCTGCACAACAGAAACTCTCGCTACTGGCAGTCTTGCTCCTGGTACTAATGTGGCACTTGTGCTAGAGGCAATGGGAACAGTTACAAATGGAAAACAACTGGGGACTGGGTGACAACAACCATGCCTGGAGGTGTTATCGGAAGAGCTGGAACCGCTACCAGTATACCAATGGCAATGGGCATCCTTGGCACACGGAGACCTTGCTCCACCGTGGCATTAAATGAGTCCAATTGCTGCATTATCACAAATCTCACACCAACACAGAGACATCCTGCACTCAAAATGGATACCACACACCATACCGCACACTAACTCATCAAAACCCACAAACACTGCAACGCTATATAAAACAATAAAAGGTGCTTACTATACTCACACAACAGCTGGAGCCGTATTAGGCATAGAGCACACTTTCCCTCTTTCCACCACGGTGCACCTTTCAAAAGGTGCACTGAGCACATTCAAAGACAGTGCACCATATTACAAAGAATGCGCTGTCCCCAGGTCAGCCATGAACTTGTGCTGCCTGTGTGGAATACAGAACAGCTGCTCCAAAGTTACTCTGCTCTTCACAGTGCAGGTGACATGTGAAGAGTGGAGAGAGATCACCTTTCAGGAGGGTGCAGTGAGTAGCAGCACTTGTCTGCAGGGGATGTCTGTGGGGATCAATGACTCATATGCATGTTTTGCCCTGAGGGCACTTTAGTAATATGACCCCGGAACCCTAAATGAACTAAATATATAAAGGCAAGTCTCTAGTGATGTTGTAACCTTTTTTGAAAACACATTCAACTATTCTATGAAAATACACTCCAGTTATATGCTCTTTCAAGGTATTGAGAAATGTGACTGCTGAAACATGTCTGTTTCTGCACGGTTCACAATAAACATCAAGAAATCACCCCATGAGTGCCTTCCCTTGTGATGGGGTAATGGAGCTGTTATGGGAAAATGCGAGTACAGCCCTCTACAAAACAACACCCACGTGTGAGTGCACAGGCAAAGGGGATAAGAGCAAGTATATATATATATATATTCAATGAAAAAGAGCAAATGTTAAACCTTTGTTATAGTTAGGAAAACGTTAGTTAGTCTTCATATACTAACCAAACTTAGAGCACACAAACTTTACAAATTCTAAAGTTATAGTTATACCTTAAATTAATAAATTATGCACCACTTTTTATTTATTATAACTTTATTAATTCTTGAACTATAGACCAAACTTAAACTACACAATAATTGAGATTGCTAAACTTATACCCTTAATTTATTATTTATACAACACCTTCAAATTATTATAACTTGTATACCTCCATACATAGTGTATTCAACTCT
This sequence comes from Lissotriton vulgaris, assembly GCF_964263255.1. NCBI lineage: Eukaryota > Metazoa > Chordata > Amphibia > Caudata > Salamandridae > Lissotriton > Lissotriton vulgaris. Next base: position 741,473,525 of record NC_141695.1, on the reverse strand, counting down.
GCAGCCACACTACATTAAGTATAGCTCACACCATTTCCATGCATTAATTATACCTTTTATATTATGTTAGTTATAGTATCAAAAATAATAGAATTTACAATATCACTTATAACATGACAATTCACATGACTTTTTAGAACACAGTACATGTTAGAGTGACTAAACCAACTATAACTCTGACCTTTACCATGCACACTCTTCCCATAAATTATGTCATTTGAGATTCCATGAGGTATGGTATAAAAGGTATGATTTAACATGCTGTAAGTAATGTAATATGAAAGGGTAGAAGCAGAGCATGGCAGGGCATAAGCTATAGTTCATTTAATCTGGCAAGCAAGTTGACAGCACTCTACAGGGAGGTGTGGGAGTTTTAGCAAGTTCTGGGTTGGTGTAAATTATAACTTTAAGTATAACAATAAAGTTATAACTATTACGTTTGAAATTCTAATGTTTGTGTAGTTTAAGTTGGTTTTGTATAGAAATGATATATACAAACAAGGTGACGGCCCCCAGCAAGTCAATTCGCCACAATATACACAGCCCTCCATCTCTCACAGGGCAGCACAAAGGATGGTAACCCTTATTCTTCACTACTGTTCCTATCTGGAAAAGGGTCACAGATTTTGGCACAGGGGCCAACAGTCCGATCAGTGCGGTGGTCCCGACAGCCAGAGACCAGGATCTCAAACTCCGCTCCCAGGATCCAAGCAACTGATGTCCACTGGACCTCGCTCCCGTTTAGCAACCTCCTTCACCTCAGAAGGCCCACTGGTCTTGCCTCAGGCAGAAGCTGGAGCTACGGGCTTCAAATGAGTGTTCTGGATCCTCTTGGGTGATGCCACCTCACCCAGCATGGGAGACTGGCAGACCTGTAGTGCTCATTCCAGGTCATTATAGACGGAACCAATTCTGAACTTCTCCATGCTACAACTGCAGTTTAACAACTTGGAAGTTTCAAGCTCTCCCTTTTATAATTCATTTGCAGACACACTTGTGATTTAGTGTCTCTGTATTTGAAGTTCTTGTTCTGGGGGTTGCTGACTTTGAAGTGTCCGCTCCTTTGTTGTACTCTTCCTCCAAAGAGCAGTCTATCACAGCAGGACAGTTTCCCTTCATAATGGCCCTAAACACAGGCCAAAGAAGTGACTAGAGGCTCACACCTGAATGTCAGCTCCAGTGGTATGTGCTTCAAAAGATTACCAAAGAGTCCCATTGTACTCTTTATGAGTCTCTTATCAGATCCATCTCCTTGCTCAGATGAGTCCAAGGCTTTTGACCAGTGACCTCCTTTCAGAATCAAAGAGCTCCCTTTGAAGTGCACTGAAAGGCCTGACTCTTCCTTCCTCCCATGTGGGTCTTACCCAGCTCTTAGCAGAACAGCAATCCACAAATCTTTCTGGAGGAAACCTCAACCTCTCCATGCAACTCTAGCAAAGCCTGGGTCTACCAAAATGGAACCCAGTGTTTTGCATGCAATGTTGTCCCTCACAGGTGCACACATACTCCTGCTCACTCATGCATTCAAACACACGCAGTCTCCAATGTACTATACCTCTTCCCGGGTGCACATACATCCCAGAGTGCTCATACAACCTCAAGCGATATCTCCTATGTGATATACCTCCGCTCAGGCACACACACATCCTACTAGGCACACACAACTGCTCACACTATTCCACCTGCACTGTAGAATCTCTCTGTCACATGTACATCCTTGTGCATACACCAATCACTTGCACTATTTCTCCTGCACTGTACCATCTGTCAGGCACACGTACATCATCCCTCTGCACACAACCCAGTGCAGGCCAACTGCTGAGATAAGTTATAAGGAAACAGACTTGTGTGAAGGTTTCCCCCCACTTTTTGTACAATTTGGACTATTACATGTTGGTTTTTCGACACTAAGAGTGCACTGAGGCCTGCTAACCAGTCCTTAGTGCCAGTGTTCTGACCCATTACAAAAGGCATGTTTAATTTCATCCGCCAAATTGGCATGGACTGACTTTCTTAAAAGTCCCTAGTATATGTACCCTAGGAACCCTGTGCATTTAAGACAGATTGTTCTCCCAGGGCTACAGCACTGGCTGTGCCACCCTGCATGTGACAGAGACAAAATGGATCCCAGCCTGCTCTGCAGACTGACAGGGCAGTGTGTGACACTGCTAGTTCAGCTTTGCCTTTACACCTAATGGCAAGCCCACCACTTCCCTTAAGCATATATGTAAGTCTCTCTTAAGGAAGGTCTATGAAGCCCAAAGGCAAGGAGCTACATACACTTAAGTAAGACATATGATTTTTAGCACATCTAAGCAGCAACACTTCTAAATTGTTGTTTTGCTGTGGAGAAGTTAGAAGCCTCATTGGCTAACACGGGGTTAAATGGTTTTAACCCCAGCCCATCTAACTCCTGAATGGGACCACCTAACAGGTTCAAGTGAGGTATCAAATTAGTCAAGGTATTTAATTCAACCTGATGCCAAGGGGAGAGTTAAAGTCATTATTAAAGATACACAACTTTTAGAAAGTTGCCTCTCTGCACTCTAGCTGGTCCAGTAGCCTCAGAAAGGCACTCATACATAGATGGGTTTCTGACTGCCTGCGCACATGTGTGAATGACTCCCAGGCCCAGGAACAAAGGCAGTTGCCCCAGAGTGAGGTGTCACCTCCTCTTCTAGAAGGGTCTCTCAGGTTGTTAAACCAAAAGGCAGGCTTCAAAGCTGCAGCCTATGGCAACATTCCTAAGCAGGATTACTTTTGTTCCTGCAAACATTTAACAGACAGAGCTAAGGGTGGGAAACCTGTATCCAAACCAGTTTTACCATGGGCTTGTAGCTTACTGATAGCCACAGCTCTAGGGTAGGCTACCGTCGATCTAGGACGACTCGATCCCTGAGAGCCCCATTCTTGCCATCTTTAAGGGGGCAAGAATGGGGCACTCTGGGATAGCCAGATGCCACACATCACAGTAACTTTGTCACTTAGAGGAGGGGACCCAGTAGCCCTGTGGCTAGTGACCGGCTGACCGAGCAGCTCTACTTTCCTCGGATAAGTAGAGCTGCCCTGACACCCAGCCCCTCAGTACTCACTGGATTTGGAAAGAGGGCGAGAAGAAGCCCACTTTACACCCATTGGAGGCTGTGAGGTCAGAGCGACTGCATCTGCTGCAGTTTGGGATAGCAGAGTTTGGTCCCGGTTCTGCATGCTAAGCTCAGGGAAAAGTTGATTCCCGGCTCCTGTCTGGATCAGAGACTCCAAGGGGCAGGTGGCTAATCGCCCTAAAATGGCACTGGTGATATTAAAGCTCGAATATTCCAAGTTGTCTCTCTGGTTGCTATTGCAGAAGTTTTTTCTCTACTGGACGAAGGGCAACCCAAAGAACAATTCAGAGATAGCTCAAATGTGCAGACATGTCTGCTGTCCCAGAGGGTGTTGGTTGTGACCAGATTCATTGCCCAAGAAGGACACCAGCTTCTACCAAATATTTGCTCCATGACTTCTGTGTTGCAAAAGTGAAAGGTCTGCATTGGTTGCCCTGGGAACCCTGCAGAGGACATTGCAGAAATCCGAGATCCATGGACAGAGTCGTCCTCATTCACCTGTGGACAGAGGACTCGACCGGACTTCACCCACGTCGACAGAACAGCATCAGGAGCATCCTTTGAACATCCTTTGCCTGAATCCTATTCTGTAAAGATGAAAATTTGCTTCAAAAACACTCTGGTGGCCAGGTAACTGTTCAAAGTATATTTTCAGGTCCCCTAGACCTTATCCCTGCTGGAGTCGTGTCAGAATTCTGGCATTAACTTTTCCAAACTTTTCAAAAGTTTTCAAACTTTACGTTTGTAATGGATTGTTTACGGTTGCATTTGAAAGTGATAAAAAGTTAAAACATCTGTTTTTCCGGAACTCTCTGGTATATTTTGATCATTAAGGTCTATAAAAATTCATAAAAATATCCTATATTGTTGGAAATGTTGTTGTATCTTTTTATTGGTGCGTTTGTTTTATTTTGTTGTTTGGTGATTGCTGCTAAATGCTTCACACTTAGAGGCATACAACTAGCGTAGGGAAGCGCCACAAGTCATTTTGCTGTGCTGCCTTATGCCAGTTAGAAAGGGCAGGGATGCCACGCATTTACAAGATCTGGTGCATTCTTGTCCTTTCTTCTTGCGCTGGAGCGAAATTTGCAGCTGAGTTCCAATGCAGGCACCCTTGCGCCATGGTGCAAGGGTGTCTGTGTTGTTGACAGGATTGTTTTTGTGAAGGAAGTGAGACCTTCCTGCACAAAAACAATCACAAGTGGTGTTTTCCTCATTCCATGTGAGCTGCTGAATGCAGCACACGTGGAAAGAGGAAAACGCAACTCCTCATTACATCTGCACTACTTAGATGCAAGGTTTTTGCATTGCCCCAGGTTTACGAGACATTGTAAATCTGGGGTAACATTGACGTTTATGGGAGTTTCATGGAAAGAGCAACTCCCATGGAACACCTCTTTGACACATTGTAAGGCAACGCAGTGGCTTGCACTGCTTTGTCTTACTCCAAATCTATAAGGCCATAAAATCCAGGTAGGTTGGCTTTATGTAGTCTTGTACATATGGCTAAGCCCAGTGCACCAACGGATATCAAAAAAAGTGACATTCCGGCAGTGAACAGGGCTTGTAAATAAGCCCTAATGTTCCATTGTCAAGCCTTACTGCTCATAGCCACAGCTACCCATGGTTGGGGTTAAGGTTAAGCAACCAGTACTGACTGGACCCAAGCCAGAGTCTGTAAGGGTACACCATGATAAAGCCCCACAGTCATATCAAATAGTACATCCAGATCCTCACATAAGTACTCAGCAGCAGAACTTAATTGGAGTGGGCAAAGAAGCAACACTTTGGTTACACAGGTACAACAGACTTGTTCACTCTAAGGATCATTAATCCTGGTTGTCACCACAGAGCTCATGCTACTTAACTCCAGGTGGAAACAGTGGCCTTATAGTTCCTGAGCGTATTACTTTAGGTGCCCTTCCAGGTCTGAGCAGACTACACTCCGTGACACAGGCTTAGGTAATAGCTCACACGTATGATCTGTGTTTGCTCTTGACCACAAAGCATTACCAAGGATCCAGGTAGATGGGACACTCAGGCCAGCGGTTCATGTCCGTCACTATGAGAGAAGCTTTTCTGTTCCAGCAGTTTACATCTGAAAAAGGTTAATGTAAATTGACAACCCTGTCTGCCAGTAATTAAAACCAGTTGAACCAGAGTACCCAATGGCTAAAAGGGTTATCTAAAAAACCCTTTTTGTACCTGTACGTTTATGTAAGTCAATGTTTAAATTTGTGTATTGTGTGCTGTGTGTTGTGTGATGACAAGAGCTCTCATCAGTCCGCTAAAGCTCTCTCTATGTGAGACCTAAAAAGATTAAAGGTAGGGATGCCAGCTCTCGGTCTGATTGAACAAGGAAGGTGGAGAAAAATCTGAAATACTGACAGAATGAAAGCCAAGGGCAAAGCATCAGCATCAGAAGGAAGGTGGCTAAGAAAGATAGGAGCAAAGGGTATTGATGGAGTAGGGAAGAAGCAGAGACAAGGGCTCTCAAACGTCTCCCAATAGTCAATGGATCAACGAAAAGCATGAGACCTGCATGAGATTTTGAACGTATTTTAGTTGTCGAAAACTGCGTGAAGCCAGGTTTAGAGGTTTAAGAGTGTCCAATGCTGCCTTGGTTTGCATATTCCCTGAATATGCAGTACCCTCAATTACTTTGAAAAGCCTAGGAGCTTTAAGTGCTGCCAGTCAAGTACCTTGCTATGATATTAAACACACAAAATAGCATATTTTAAAATCAAGAGAGTCGGATCTGGTTAGGCTCAAAACATCTATTTTCATAAATAGATGGTAATGCGTTCAATTAAACCACTTTCCATGCTTATTAGAAGCTTGCTTTCAAGCTCTGTCTATCCAGACAGCTTTATGATCCAGACAAACATACTCAAACCCGGCGGTCATAGTAGGTATGGAAACTAAAACTAACTTCAGGCAATCATTGGCCTTAAAATGGCAAGCTGCGCATATTATATCCACCTTGACACAAAGCAAGGATACTTCTGGAAACATTGTTCATAAGGGCTGCGACATTTTCCTCAGGAATATAAAAAGCAGCCTTGAGACAGTGTATGCGATTGAGCTACCAAAAATAGCCCAGTGTCACAGCCAGTTAGTTTAGCCATAATTTCCTTGACAGACATCAGCGCATGGGATTTAGTAGAATTTATACGGTGCTAACGAGAGAAAAAACATTACCCAACCCTTTTCCTGTTCCCCTTGAGGCCGTGCCACTGGTCGATGGCTTTCCTGAGATGTTGAAAATGTGACTGCGGTAAATCAGGAGCGAAAGACAAACGACCCTGCTCTGTTTTGACGGGGGGCAGGTTCTTCCGTGATGACTCAATGTTCCAACAGCTCTGGAGCTGCCAGCTCTTCCGAGTGAGGGACCTGACAGGGCCGACAGGTTCTGCTGACAGGCTCGAAGCCACCAAACGTTCTGTGTCAATAACAAGACCGACTAGAATTAACTATATGTTTTTGCCTCTATGATGTACTCAGCAAATACCCAATATGCGGAGGTATTGGGTATGGCTTCCATTGGAATGGATAATGCACACTCGATTTGAATCCAGGTTACTAACCAATCCACTTGTAAAATCAGTGAAAGATTAAGCTTGCTATGGCCTGGCTTGACGGCAGAAGCTGTCACAAGACAATTATGTGAGCACGGCTAGAAAGGGGCTTTGGCTCCGCACTCAAGTTGGAACCCAGCCTTAAATGTTTTGACTGGACAAAGGTTGAGTGCTTTCACAAAATAAGTGCCTACCCTCCATCAGCTGCTTTCCTTTGATTTATTCATCCATCTACGTGATCTTGAACCTTCAGAGGCTCACACGTTAAACTGCAATGCTTTGAAAGTGTCTCAGATAACTAGATATTTTATAGTGTTTGTCATTCTCTGGCAGCATCACTGATGGCAGGAGGGCTTGAAAGTTCTACTGTCACCTTACCTTTTACCCTACACCAATATTATTCTACAAATCTTTACTTCCACACACATCCATATGCCATTTACGTATAATGCTTCACATTACTATACAAAATTCTTTAAAGCCAGACCAATTGGTATTGATAATGCTTGTTTTTCTTGTTGTTCGTCATACCTGTAAAGTGATCACTTTTCTCTTTCTTCTTCACCTCCTTGGGTCTTTCAGGACCTCCAGAGACCTGAGGGTGAGATGAACATTAGTCTGCTCATGACCTCACATGTGATATCATACAAGACATCTAAAATGATGTACTGAATGACATCGCTAACTACATAATGTTTCATATAATCATTTTGACTTTGTAATATATGAAAACAACGAGGCATATTCTCAAGAATGTGTGATAGCCATTGCAAAAGTAACAACGCAACCTTCAACATCACAGTCGATCTCAGTAAAAATTACACTGTGTTAACTAAGTATTCACAACACGGAAGCACCATGGGATAGGCCCCCGACAATGCTTCAAATGACAGCGATAAAGTCAACGCGACACCGCAAAAATGCAAAACACGAATGCAAGAAAACTTGCGATGAGGCCAATCGCTATACAAAAAGCTACGAAAACCAGTGGCAGCCCTGCAAATCCCACACGTCTGGCGAGAAAATGCACTATAAAAGCCACAAAAACAACACACTCGAAACAATCCAAAGTGCGTAGCAACATGGATGCACCCTGATCGAGCGCAGAGGCCAACGTGAACCCCATTAGCCCCACAGACCACCAGCAAGGAACAACGAGGTCAGGGAAGGCCAAGGAGAAGAGGGAAAGGAAGACGGGGTGCAGTCTGCAGCAAAACCAGATCAGCATCACGGAGGTGACAGAACACTACCATCAACTGAGCCACAATCAGACCACCGTGAATGCAGTCAGAGTGTTGAGGAGGCCAATGGAGGAGGCCAAGAGGCGCTGGCATGATTGAAAATATAAACCAGGCACAAAGCCACTGCCAACAGTAAGGCAGCAACGGCGACTGAAGGTGGGAGTCCTGTGCCACAGGAGGAGCTGGAGGAAACAGAGGCCACAGTCATCAGTGCGGAGTCGGGGCAAGGAGTTGAGAGTCCGGACACAGCTCAGGAGGACCTGACACAACATCAACAGGGTGAGTAACGACCAGGGACTGGGGGGACGGGGTAGATGGGCACAATGGCACACATGCACAACAATGTGTAGCACACTGCACACCCACAATGACCCTGGATCATGTCCCTGATCCCTGTGCCACACTGCAGCACACACACATAGCTATAACAGCAAACCTACATTGACCACAATGTGGTACAATGTGCAACCCCGACACTGCAGAGCAGAGGACACAAGTGGCTCGGCACATGCGCTGAAACAGGCCAACTACATCTGACAGAGATGAAAACTGTCAGATGGAAATGTACACATACAACCTCACATCAGTCATGTAGTCCAAATGTCCACTGTCCCGCATCTAAAACCAGCACCTCCAAAACAGTCACAATGTACATTGTCACACATTCTACATGTAAACAAGAACAATGCGCCAACATACATGTCAACACAATGTCAACATGCATCTCCCCTTCACATTGCAGAGAGACACACAACACCTCCAGCAGAGCAGACCAAACCACTCATCAGTAATGCCGGAGAGGACCACCACACCGACGCCCTACAACAGCCCATGGACATCCCACGCAACCCACCACCAGTGCAGCCAAGCTACATAGAGGAGAACCCAGACCCTGCAACAGACCACACAGCAGGAAGCACCCGCAAGCACTGCTGGCTCCCAACACTTCACCGACCCACACATGGCATCCCAATGCCAGGTCTCAGAATGCCACAAGGAGGTGGCCGAACAGGTGCGGGTGGGGTCAGAACCCATGGTAGACGAACTAGATCACATATGTGGGTGTCCTATTCCCTTCATGGACCACCTACACCCCACAAAGGAGACCCACAATGCGACAGAGACACATGCATGTGTACACTATCTGTACTGAACCACGCCCAGAGCCCCATTATTATCAGTCACACACCTGCGCTGGCCCTGTGTACGATGGCCCAGCCCACTTCCTTTACGTATTGCGTGGCTGACAATCAAGCTACATGTCCAAGCTCTTGCCCACTGCCTTTGTCGACATGTCTGCGTCCGCTGTACACAGCACAATGTAATATTGTAGGGCCCAGGGCCCTCAAGCACACATCATGACCACACAGACACATGCAGATAGTATGTTGAACTGGCTACGGGCACGTGCGCCCGGCCCCTTTATTTGCAGGGTCACATGTACAGTGACACCTGTGCTGGATGTGTGTGGGGTGAGAGTAAGCCAGCCCTCATGGAGTGGTTGATACTGGCAACAACTTGAACAGTGATCAATATTAAAACGGAAATGGAACACACCAGCATTACAGAAACTAGAGCGAAGCATCATGGTGGTAGCCGGAGCAAGCACAGAGAACACACAATAAGCAAACAGAAGTGTCCGTGAGTTGCTGAGCAATGAGGTTGGGGCACTGGAGCTGAGCGTGTTCATGTAAATGAATTGTCTAGGATTGTGTCCCTTAGGGATATTCCTGATGCAGATGCAGTGTGGTGTGTTAGACGGATGTATGACGTTACAATGCATACTTTTACAAAGCATTCCTTTACAACGCATTTTTTACAACGCAACATCCATTACAACGCATTCCATTACAACGCATGCCATTGCAACGATTTTTTAAAAACTACCTTTACAAGGCATTCCATTTTCATCGCATACTAACTTTACAATGCATACCATAACAACGCATAACATTACATTGCATGTAAGGTAAGTATTAGATAGTGTAGGGGTAAAAACTACTATTCTAACTCCAGGGGGTTGCAACAGTAGGGTAAGTGTTGGATAGTGTAGGGGTAAAAATTACTATTCTAACTCCAGGGGGTGCAACAGTAGGGTAAGTGTTGGATAGTGTAGGGGTAAAAATTACTATTCTAACTCCAGGGGGTGCAACAGTAGGGTAAGTGTTGGATATTGTAAGGGTACTATGTGTTGTATTTCTATGCGTTGTAATGGTATGTGTTGTAATGACTGTGTTGTAATGACATGCGTTGTAGTGGTATGCGTTGTAGTGGTATGCGTTGTAGTGTCATGCGTTGTAATGGTTGCGTTGTAATGGCATGCGTTGTAATGGATGTTGCATTGTAAAAGTTTCATTGTAATGGTAGTGCGCTGTAAAAGTTGCGTTGTAAAGGTTGTTTCCCGTGTTAGACCTACATCATCTTCCTCATAAACGTCCCAGGTCTCCCATACTGCCTGAGATGACATTGCTTTGCAACCTCTCCACAGCACAAAACTCAATCAGTAACAGTCCATGGGTTGCGGTGCACTGAGTCAGTGGCACCTGGAGTGCTGAGCAGGGTATTAGGCAGATGATGGCATCTACAACAGGTGTGAGCAACTCTGTTAGTCTGCTAGTACCACTGTTTCAACTCTGTCAGATGGCGGTTGGAGGTGGTCCTGGCAATGGTGGCGTGTGCCTCCTGCGGTGATGCCTCACCCGGGACGGTCAGGACTTGATTTGATGCACTTTAATCTGTACCTCGCCCCACTGGCAAAGATGGTGGACAAGTTTGGAGTAAGTGTGGCGTCATATGCGGACGAGAAGCAACTAGTGGTAACCCTGACTCAAGAGTCGGCAGAGACCGCACAGAACTTCACAATGTGTCTTCAGGAGCTGGCGTCCTGGATGGCTTCGAACTGTTTGAAGCTAAACGGCAACAAAACGGAGGTCCTAATTATAGGCAAGACCCCCTTGATTTGGTCATCAGCCTGGTGGCCATCCACCCTGGGACAGACCCCTTCCCCGAAAGATCTGGTGAAGAACCCAGGGTTTTGGGTGGACTCCAAACTGTCCTATGAGACCCACACCAGGCGAGTGGTGGGTAATTGTGTGGGGGACTTACGCACTCTCCGCAAGACCTTAGACGTTCTCCCTATGTCAGCAAGAAAGACGATGGTCCACGCCTTAGTGACATCCCGGCTGGACCATGGGAATGTTTTGTACCTAGGGGCTACCGCCAAGTGCTTTCAGAGACTCCTGCATATTCAGAACGAGGCTGCACGTCTGGCTCTAATGCTCCCTAAGACAGCGTCATCCAGCAAGGCTCTCTAATCCCTACGCTGGCTTCCGATGAGAAAACGTGTTCTGTTTAAGGCCATGTGCATTAGTGATCGGATTTTGCAGAAGAAAGGCCCTTCTTATCTACACAATCTCCTCACCCCGTATGTTCCCACGAGAGGTCTAAGATTTAGTGGTATGGGGCAATTACGCATACATGCTATCAGAAGAGCCAGGATGGGTGGACGCTCTTTCAGGTTCCTTGCAGCATCTTACTGGAATAAGCTTCTAGTGGAACTCCGTCTTGAAGTGTCTGAGACGGTCTTTCGGAAAAAGCTGAAGACGTGGCTCTTTCCATCGGATAATTCCATTGTCTGATTCCTTCCCTGTTTTCCCCTAGTCCTTTGGGACCTTGTCGCAGCATGGGGACGCACAGTTTTGTGCAACCAGACGCTTTATATGTTTAAATTGATTGATTGATTGATTGATGTGTGAGCCCTGGTGGACCACAATTGAGGCCGGAGGCAGCAGACAGCGCACACCACCACGGGAGAGTGACTTGAGGTCCACTCAGGTAGGACCATGCAGACTGAGCGGGTCTTCGACGATGTCCAAGGGGACTGTGGTGGAGGGTCATGGGAGACAGTGGAAGGTGTCCTCCAGGGCATGATGCAGTGGGCAGTAGCGTTCCGGAAGCAGCAAATGGAGGAGAATGCTACAACCTCGTTGCCACCACCAATTCAGTATCAGCTACATGAGGATGAAAACTAGCCCCTAGTCCATAGACTCAGACATCACCAAAGAGTATCTATGAATGTCAGGGAACAGACTTAGTGGCATCGGGGCTGAGAGGGGATGCAGTCTGCGATGACGTCGGTACACTGCTATGAACTCCGCCATTGCTAAATCAAGACTCTGTGACCTACCGGACCGCAGTGTAGGCTGGAGGCAGTGGACAGCAGTGGCCCACAGACCCATGTCATAGAATCGCGGTGCACAGAGTTAGTGACACCAGGGCAGTTGTCGGTAGTGTACGATCACCTCCGTAATGATGATAATTTTTTCCTCCCGACTGTAATGCGTCATCCTCTTACTCCTCTCCTTGCGTGCAATGATATGTACTCTGCCTTTGAAAAATCGATGCTCAGTTCCAATTGTGTGACCTACCCGAGCGCAGCATAGGCCAAGGGCAGTTGTCCGTGTGGGCCCACATGGACGTGCGGTTGTGATGCTATGCACAGACTTAATTGCAAAAAACACAGTTGATGGACAGAATGTAGAAAAATGTCATACATTCAGCCCAGTACAAGGATCTGGGCCTAAATCCATCGTTATTTTGCACTCCACACCACCCTGGGTTAGACACTAGCTATATGCAAATCAGCTCTGACCCTGTGCCTCATGGGAACAGTCCAGTCCGAACTACCAACCCATGTCTTTCCCAGACCGGAATCAAGCATCCAAGGACCGGTTTCTGGCTATCAGCCTTCATCAGCCTGGATAGCTTGACTCCAGTGGTGTGGAGAGCCTGGGACTCACGTCTGAGTATACCCAGCACACTCAGGGTGAAAATTGCAAAAAACACAGTTGATGGACAGAATGTAGAACAATGTCATACATTCACCCGAGTACAAGGATCTGGGCCTAAATCCATCGTTTTTTTGCACTCCACACCACCCTGGGTTAGACACTGGCTATATGCAAATCAGCTCTGACCCTGTGCCTCATGGGAACAGTCCAGTCCGAACTACCAAGCCATGTCTTTCCCAGACCGGAATCAAGCATCCAAGACCGGTTTCTGGCTATCAGCCTTCATCAGCCTGGATAGCTTGACTCCAGTGGTGTGGAGAGCCTGGGACTCACGTCTGAGTATACCCAGCACACTCGGGGTGAAAATTGCAAACAACACAGTTGATGGGCAGAATGTAGAACAATGTCATACATTCACCCCAGTACAAGGATCTGGGCCTAAATCCATCGTTTTTTTGCACTCCACACCACCCAGGCTCTCCACACCACTGGAGTCAAGCTATCCAGGCTGATGAAGGCTGATAGCTAGAAACCGGTCCTTGGATGCTTGATTCCAGTCTGGGAAAGACATGGCTTGGTAGTTCGGACTGGACTGTTCCCATGAGGCACAGGGTCAGAGCTGATTTGTATATAGCCAGTGTCTAACCCAGGGTGGTGTGGAGTGCAAAAAAACGATGGATTTAGGCCCAGATCCTTGTACTGGGGTGAATGTATGACATTGTTCTACATTCTGTCCATCAATTGTGTTTTTTGCAATATGCACAGACTTAATGTCACCACATTGAAGGGAGTACAGTGACATAAACTCAGCCATAATTATGTTCTCTGCCATGGTGTAATCAAGACTCAGTTCCAAATGTGTGACCTACTTGTCCGCTGTGTATGCCGGTAGGGTACTTCAACGAGAAAGGAGTAATGTGGGCCTGTGTTGAGGCCGTGATGGTCGTGGGGCTCGGGCATGGAGATTGCACTGGCAAGTTTTGGGCTCTCTTCGACACATGCCAGTGTTGGCAGGTGGGCATTGAGACCTGGGTGTGCAGAGGTGGGCAAGACTGGTTCGGGGACCAGCGTCCTGGGGTGCAGCAGGCGCACAGGATCACAGGCAACATTGCTCACGGTAATGGCATCAGTCTTGTGGCGGGGTAAGAGGCGCCGGCCTGGTAGAGACGATGGGCATTCCAGAAGAGGACCATGCCCAGAGTTACGTATATTTTATTCACAGCCGGATGCTGGCCTGGTGTATGCCTGGGCAGCCCACTCCACTTACACTTGTGGGGGGGACGTAACAAGCTACATTTCCACGTTCTTCCCCACTGGCTGGGGTGAAATAGTTGGGTCCACTGTCCACTACACTCCAAACACCAGGGGTGTGTGTTGACATGGATATGTGTGTGGTCTGCATACTGTAGTCTGGCCCTCACATCCACGGCACACTTGGCATTGTGTGCGTTCTCATTCTTGGGTCACTTCCCTCCTTTGCACATGCCTGGTCCCCACCTCATCCCACATTCTGGTATTGTGTGGCTGAAGTGCAATGCCGTTGAAGGCTCATGTACATGGTGAGCCCAGGTTCCCAGCGTAAGTTGTGCTGTTATGTCTGGTGGGTGTGCATGTTGATTGGCATGTTGTATGTGAGTTTGTGACCTGTGCATTCCCAGTGTTGTGGGTTACATGATTGTGGAGTTGATGTGTGTGGTGTGTCCATTTGGCATTTGCCAATGAGCAGTGCATTTCCATGGGTGTCATCCTGGTAGCGCAGGTTGATGACGGACTGTCGGAAGGTGTAGGGATCATGCACACTGCCTGGGTGGTTGGTGATGTAGTTGGCGGAGAATCCCCTGTGATCCAATATTGCCTGGACATTGGTGAGATACGTGCGCTTTCTGTTGCACTTATTGTGTGCAGTGTTGCAGTACATGTGTGCCATCAATTGCCCCCTGACATGTGCGGGAAGTCAGCTGTGGCGTAGATGCCTTGATTGGTCTCTGGCTGTTCCTGCACGATACAGGGGAAGTATAGATAGTGGGGTACCAAGCTGATGGTGTCAACCATGACTGTTGTGAGGGACTTGGATTGGGCTGGCTGTGTGACTCCTCCGTCTCAGGCAGTTGTTGGTTGGAGGGTACCAGGGGCCCACACATGCAGCAAGGCCAGCAGCTTTGTCTGAGGTGGGATGTTAGTTGTCCGCTGTGTTGGTACTGTCAGCCTGTGGACAATGGTCAGAGGCGGAGGATGGTTGTCCCTTTGAGCATGTAGTGGGCAATGACATTCTCTGGTGTTGGGTTTGTGAGGTTGGTGCATTTTCTGAGGGTCGCTGTCTTTGTATGTGCTGCCTCAGTATTGGTCCGGGGGGGTACTGGGAGTGGTGGCTGTGAATGTTGTGGCCCAGCTGGGGCTCCATGCTGCATGATTGTTGGCTTCATGGCATCTGTTGCCCTTCAGGTGTGGCTCTGGCCTGTGCTCCCTTTTATGGTGCTGACTGTCATCCGACTTTACACCAGGTCAGAGCAGGTGCTAATTTTCTCCTGCTAACACATCTTACTGCATGTTTTTGACTCTTGTTGCCAATCTAGCTGATCGTTGAGAATGTTGTGGAATGGTGTTGCCGCTGCTTTTTGCACGGAACGCCAACTCTGCATCTCATTAGCGATAGTTGCCTGGGTCATCTGTGGTGATGTTTTTTGTGGCTGCTATCATTGGTAAACTGGTGATGTCGGCTGTTAGCACCTGCTTGTGAATGGGGTGATACATATATCGCGACTTTGGCTGCGATAAACTGCTGATAACTCTGCGATACTTTCTTGACAATATGCCCCAAAGAAGGCGTACATATTTAGTAATAATGTCTCTCCTCATGCACTCGCAATGTAATTGGAAGACCAAACCAAGTTCAACATGTAGTTGATACTCCAATGGATTCAGGGCACAAGTCTGGGGTGGACGTGGGTGGAAACAGACCTCCAAATATTTAGTGAGAGGACTCTGCTCTCCTTACAGGAGGCTCGAGCGGTGTCACCTTGTGACCAGTACTGCAGCTACTTGCAGTTACAAACACTTGTGCAGGTGTTACCTGGCCTGAGGCGGAGAGTGAAGGTGGAGAGCGAAGCAGGGTGAAGCCGCGGAGCAAGCGCTGCGAGAATCGAAAGGCCGAAAAGCCGAGAAATTGAGAAGTCACAGCCGTAGCTGTAGCCTTAGCAGCGAGAAAAGCGGCTAGCTTCTGCAAGCATCGGTTTGAACGCGGGCGTCTGTCCCCACTCTCACGCACCTCGGACAGAGTGGCTGCCATCCTCTCCACATCAGCATCGGTACCGGCGTGCTGCGTGTAACGGGAGGACAGCGTGTTTGGTGATCGGCGTGTTTGGTGATCGGCGTGTTTGGTGATCGGCGCTGGGAGATCAGACCTTGGAGGAGCTCGGCGAGAGAGCGCGGCGCCTCATTTAAAGAGCCGCAGGTGTTTTCCTCCAGGCGTGAGCAGCGAGGAAAGCGAGGTGAGTCACTCCATCTCACCATCTCCCGCTGCTCCACCTCGCCTCACCTCACCACATAGAAGCACAGCAGCAATTTTTTCTTTAAGACCGGCCTGCCTCTTGACATTGAAGTGCAGTTGCAGCGGCAGTTCTTTCTGACAGGGCTGCCCAGGTCCCCTTGATGACAGGGAAACGGGCATGAGTGGTGACTAATGGGCCTCATGCTGAGAGCAGTGAAGAGAGCTGTAATAATGAACTACCAACTGCTCAACAACAGCTCTACCCTTGCCCTAATCCAGCTTACCAACCAATCGCATCAAGCATCAAAAATATTTCCGCAATAATTTTTTGCTACTGCAAATATTGATCTCCACTAAATCCCTAGCGAAATAAAAAAAAAAAGAAGCACTTTTCAACTTTTTGGACGCCAGAGTGAGTAGTCGCCATGCCACCCCACATACGCAACAACCACGCTGTTCCTCCCTGATGGCAGCTGCTCCAACCCAGAGGGGGCAGACAGGCTTGGGAGGAGGAGAGCAGGAGTGGAAAATAGAGCAGAGGTATTGAGGTTTTTGCGCTTACAGAGACTAGGAAGACTAGGAAGCACCAGGTTGTTAGTGAGAGAACGCAAGAGAACCACAAAACCCTACGCAAGCTCACAAACTCAAAAGATCTCAAAAGAGAAGAGGAGGCGCTGAGCGGAGTAGTCCCTGTGTGATCTTGTGTGATCCCGTGCGTTTCATGATGAGGTGTGGTCTCCAGCGTGGAGCCCCGCAAAACTCTAAACGAATCCAGTTGACTGAGGTGAAATCAGAAGTGATGGTAGGGATTGGAAAAGACCCAGCCGGACTTAGCAGGGATAAGGGAAATGGAGAACAGGAGGGAGACGTGTTAATTAACGGAAAAAGTGCCTGTTCAGAGGAGAATCTGGTTATCCCAGCAGAGGAAGGGGCTTTATCAGCTTCTCTAAGTAAAGACTATGTTCATATGAAGTCTCCATGTGTGGCGCAGTCATCTATAAAGAACTACTTCTTTAAGTACCATCAAATACAGTCAGATAAAGATACTCACAAAGAAAACCATAAAAGAAAGTTCTCTGAGAGGGACGAACCTAGCTGGGGTTTAGTGAGTGTACATTATCCTCTCCCCTGTCCTCCCTATTGTGTGAAAAAGAAAAAGAAAGTTGTCCTGCTAATGATCTGACCCAAACTAAGCTGCCTGTAAAAGTGGATGTTGTATCGGTTAAGCAGGACAGAAAGATTTTAGTCGAAGAGGTTGTGACAGATAAAGCACTGACACCCCCACTCGTACCCTCACCCCATCCCTTAATTGTAGCAGGGCGGTTACAAGCTCAGGCGCAAATTCACGTCTGTGACTCTACAGTGCAGGTGGAGTCTTGGCCGGCTAATTATTCTTAAATTGCTAGTCAGGAGTTGGGTTTTGTGAGGCTGGATGTAGGGTGTGATTTGTATCCGCTGAAGGCACTTAATGAAAATAAATATGATAGTGTGTTTGATAATATGTATATACAAGGAGCTGAAGCTGGGGATGGAGTCGAAGTTGTAATTCCAGCTTTCAAAGATGGATCCAGCGAATCCATTCTATTTACAGAGGACTTACAGCCTGTCCCAAATAGTTGTTCAATTAAAGATGGTAATGTTAGCTTGATTAATCTGGATCAATCAAGTATAGTAATGGAGAATAGCTTTAATAGTCTCACTATTAATAAATCATTGTTTGATCAAGATGATGGTAGCTCTGAGAAGAATTTTAGTACAAACAATCAATGTAGCTCAGACCTTAAAGAGAATATACCGTCATCATCTAAAGCTGAGGTTAACCAAAAAAAGAGTGAGGTTAGCACAGAGCAGGGTTTATGGGATTGTCTAATACATACCATGGGCTCAATTACTAATGCGCTAAATTTCCACTCAGACAAATTGGATGTTCAGGTGGATATATTAAACAATCTAGCAACCCATGTGGCGGGTATTGACACAAAACTCTTGCATCTAACCAATCTCATTATGAAAGTTCGAGCAGATATGGATACTTCATATATAACCTGCACCTGTGCACAGTTGATTGATAAGATCTCGGATCTGCCTTCAATAGTAAGTTCAATGGTGCAAGAAGTAAAATCGCTGTCTGGTAGAAGGGGGCCAAGTAGGGATGAAATGACTGCACCATCTAATAATTTAGGCAGACCGAGTGATGATGTTGAACCTCAATCTATGAAAGATGCTAGCAATACACAAGCTCACACTGAAATCCCTCAGTTAGATTTAGATTCTTTAGAAGATAGCTTGGCAATAGAAGGGGGGAGCAGTGATGTCTCTGGTGGAATTAATGATTTAAGTAATTTGGAAAAGACATGTTCGAAACAAAGCAAAGAAACAAGGGTTTCAACAAAACCGACAAATCTGTCAAAAAGGGCTAAGAAAAGGTTAAGGAAAACTCATAATAAAAAAGCATATGAACTACAAACTCTTAGTAAAGAAGTGAGTGTAGAACCTAATTCATTGAAAGTAAAGGGATCTGAAATAAATTCATACTTTCCGATCTTTGGCCCCAATAAGAAATCAGGTCTAATTGTAAATGTAAACCAATTATTGGAGTGTTGTACAAAAAAACCAGGGGAGGTAGAGGGCACATCCGGTTCTGTCCCCATCGGGGAAGCGCCAATAACAATAAAGGAAAAAGTATCCGATCAAATGATAAGTGTAGGGGCAGAAATCCATAATTTGCAATCTGGGCAAATTAAGAATCTAGCTAAATCTACCAATCATCTAACAAGCCTGAGTAATGAACTAGGGATTGAATTAAGTCGGATATCAAGTAATTAATTAGTGGTCGACCAAAGAGCTCAAAACAACATTGTTAATCAGATACTAGCAAATCACACTGACCAGCAAGGTGATAATAGAACCATTCAAGGGGACCATTTAGGGACACAAGAGCGATTCATTAAGGAAGGCGATGAAGTGACTTTGCTGACGGAAAGAGATGGGTCGCCAGTTATGGAAAATACATGCCCCCCTGTTATTATGGAGAAGGAGAATATTGGGTATTTATACCAGTCGTCCGAAACAAGGAAAATAGCCTTCAGCCCCCAATATATATCTAGAGGCCCGCACGATATCTTAAACCGTGGTAATATCTTAAATTACTACGTGTTATTACAGATCTTAAAGATGTGGTAACTACGGATCTGGATGCAGTGGAATTTAAGAAAGAAGATGAATACTCCAATAAGGAGATAACAATTACAACTTGGCGAAACAGGGACATTGTGGAAAAATTAATGGCGAATGTTAGCATATTTGAGAAATGGGGTATTAAAGTTTGGCGGCCACAAGCATCTTGTTATCCAATGGTGTTGATTCCAAATGAGCCCCTTGATATAATGCAGGAAAAAAGTGGTGATAATAAAATATGTACAGCTAGTCAAAAACAAGATGATAGAAAAACAGCCAGAATAGAACAGGTTAGAGTTTTAAAAAATGCATCAGGTGCATCTAAGGAATTAAATATAGCTTACGGCATCAAGATAAGGAGTAGCCAGTCTGGTTTGCGAACCTGTGAAGTATTGAAGAAAGTCCCAGAGTTACAAGACGATTGGAGCTGGCTCCCAGGAATATTAACTAAGCAACATTTTGAACAGAAGGAAAGATGCCGTTCAAATCCTCTGGCCCTCTGTTCCTGGAACACCAATGGCGTAAAATCACTAATTGAAGACCAAGGGGTAATGGATTTCCTGAAAGCTTCTAGTATAATAATGTTGCAGGAAACCTGGTCGACGTCTAATGAACCCCTTATCGGCTATATTGAATACTGTAATAATGCAACACATGAAGCTAACTCAGGTCGCCCATGTGGTGGTCTTTCTATATATATTTCTACAAATCTTAAAGCATCTCAGTTTGAAATTGACCTCCATGTAAAATGGCTCCAGTGTGTTAAACTAATAGCCAGTCACTCAATTATCTTATTAAATGTGTATTTAAGTTGTAAAAAGAAAGTTAGATCCTCTCAAATAATCCTGCTATGGGGAATTGTAAAAACCCTATATTATGAGCATTTGGATTCAGTATTTATTATTTCAGGTGATTTTAATATGCACTTTGTTCCTTTTAATGGGCAGACTCTTGACTCAAAACGGTTAGGTCAATGGACAGAATATGAGTTCAAAAAATACAACCTAAAGATTTTGCATGATTCAGATAATATTCCTACATTTAATAAAGCTGACTGTTCCTCTGTAATAGACTATACTATACTGTCTGAGAAATTATATAATTTAGTAAAAAATTATGAGATTGTCCCAAGGATTGAAAGCGATCACAATCCCCAAGTCATTCTCCTTGACATTGATCCGGAGTATCTGCCAGAAACTAGGACGTTGATAAAAGCTCCAACGGCTTTTAATCTTAAAAGGTTAACATGGAACGGAAAAATTGAGGACAAAATCTTGGGCGTTCTTGGCTGTTTAATTCAGGATACGCATTCTGCTTATGCTGAAGGGCAGTTTATGGTTGAGCTTTGGTCCCATTTATGTGATAAATTAGTAGCTAAATTTGCTAGAGAGGAGCCCTGTAAGGGTATAACACTAAATCCTAGGAGGCCAGGATGGTATTCTTTCCACTTAGTATATCAAAAAAGAAAACTTAACATAGAAATAAGATTACTTCACAGGAACAATAATAGGCTACCGCGTCTCAATATATCATGTAAAATTAGAGAGTTAAAACAGAGATACAAGAAGGAAATATGGATAGCAAAACAAGCCTATTATGAATCAACTTTGGGAAAAGTCCATCACGCATGTAAATCCAAAGATCTTCGGTTATTCTGGAGCATCATTAATGATATTGAGAACGGTAATAATAGAGGCAGCAGTGCTAATGTTGATGAAGTGAGTTGGGTGAACTTTTTTAATGAAAAAATTGATTCAGAATATTTAGATAATGATACATTTAGTAATAATAGTTTAGTTGATATGCATAAAGTAAAAGATAGGGGGAGTGGGGGTGGCATTTCTCCCTCTCAATGTAGAATGGATATGGAACCCTGGTCACTTGACAAAGTAAAAAAAGCGATAAAAAGGATCAAATCAAACGGAGCACCGGGTCCAAATGGTATCCCAAATGCAATATTTAAGGCTGAACTGAGTAATTGGCCGGAGTTATTAATGCTTTTATTTAATGAAATTCTTAAAACAGGTTTTCTTCCGTTATCCTGGCACGGGAGTATCATACAGCCGATTTACAAATGTGGCCCGCAGGATAATCCGGCTAATTACCGTTTAATTACACTCACTGATGTAGAGGCAAAAATATTTGCTAGTTGCTTGCTGGATGAGTTAGAGACTTGGGCCTCACAGGAGGAGTTGATTCCTAAATTTCAAACTGGGTTTAGAAGGGGCGAATCAACCCATAAGAATTTGATTTTATTAACGTTATTAGGAGAGAGAGCCAAAACTAGGAAGCAAAGATTATATGTTTGTTTTATTGATTTAAAAGCTGCTTTCGATTCTGTGCCACGAAATATTCTTTGGAGGAAGCTACGGAATTGGGGTATTCCTGAGTCTCTATTAAAAATGATTATACTGTTATACTCCAACACCTGGGTGCAAATCAAAATAGGCGATGGTAAACATGTGACCCAACGTTTAGCTACGAATGTGGGACTAAAACAAGGCTGTGTTTTAGCTCCTTGCCTTTTTATTCTTTTTATGTCTGATTTACCAACCCCTTTTAAAAATATAAATTCACATTCGCCTTTTATTCATGGTCAGGAAATCAAATATATTCAATATGCAGATGACACGATTTTAATGAGCCAAACAGAAATAGGATTAAAAAGGTTAATTAACTCTTTTAATGGTTATGTCAAACAAAATGGTCTGACAATTAATATAAAAAAGACAAAGATAATGACTATGGGAAAAGGGAAGCCTAGGATTAAAGAGTGGAATATTAACGGTATGGTAATTGAAAATGTGAAATTATACAAATACCTTGGAATCACGTTTGATGACGGTCTGATTTTTAGACAACATTTTCACAATCTCGAAGCCAGGGGTTGCTCACTTGCATTTGCTTTTAGAAAACTAAGATGCAAACTATTATGCCCCAACTACGACCATCTGAAAAAGGTGATGCGAGCAAAATTAATGCCATCTTTGGAATATTGCTCAATTATCTTTAGGGGCAAAGACGCGAAAGTGCTCGACGACATAGGAATTAGAATATATAAAACTGTTTTTAAAATCCCTAAATATATTAGTCGAGCAAACATAAGCCTGGAATTTGGTTTGAAAAACCAATCCCTGGCGTGTCAATCTACATTCTTGAAGTCTCTTTTAACATTGGCCCGTTCGGAGGAAGGATCACTGGCAAAGTTATGCTGGGTTGAAATCTCAGAAGGGGAATATTCAAAAAATTAGCAGCTGTATTTTAATGAATGCATAAGTAACTTTGACTGCTCTAATTAGGCTGATGAAATGAGGAGCAGGATAGTTTAAAAGAAAGAAATGAATCAAATGGCCGCATTATTAACGACTATAGCGGACAAGGAGGAACTAAGGAAAAGAAGTCATTTCTGGACAGTTGCTAACTCTTTCGGTAGGCTGTCACCTCAATCTTACTTGTCTTATCATTTTTAACTTAGGTTTAAGAATACATTTATGTATTTAAGGCTGGGAAGATATCCGACAAAAGATGGTATACCAAAATGGGAAAATCAATGGTCATCGAGCATTTGCAGGCTTTGTAGTCAAAGGGAGGAAACATTAACACACATAGTAACCTTATGCCCAGCTTTGGCAGAGGCACGGAAGTTGATCCTAAAACCAATTTTTAATGAATTAGGAATTAGAACATGCAGGCAAGCAATGATTACCTGCTTGAGTGGGGCCAATATAAAACTTATTTATCACTTTGTTAAGTTCATCATTATTGTTGAGAAGAAACTCAAAGATGAAGAACAAGTAAATATTCATTTTTCGTGATATAAAAATATTCAAAGAAACTTATTTTAAGAATTGCTTAAATCAAAATGTATGTCAGTTGAAGGGTCTATTAGTATAATTTACTATAGTTATGCACATTGAACTTTATTATAGCTAGCAAATGGAAAAACAGCAAAAAATGTATCTATACTTGTATTTCCTACTGCTAACACCTATCACTTTAGTTAAATGCTGTTATAATAGTGATTGCTGCTAATATATTGTATTTTAGTTAATGCCTATATTTTAATCATTGTGTAAACGTTTTAATATTATTATGGAATTAAAGCAATTTTAGGTGATCATTTTAGGACGATAACTAACTTTGTGCATGGTATGTCGTTGTTTATGTTGGTTGCTTTTATCTATCTTTGTTTGTAATGATTTTAATTAATCAACAAATAAATACTTACTTACTTACTTACCTGGCCTGAGGGTGTTTTAAAACCACTGAAAGAATTCACTTTGTTTGTGAGAGAGACCCAGTAAAGGACTTTCTTTGAATATCTTATCTGAAAAGTAGCTTCAAAGTATTAACACTTTTGCCACCAAAAGTTCTCCAATTGTGCAGTGCCTTGTACTTTGATACTGGACAAAGAAAACCAGCAGAGGCCAAACATGCATGAACAGCAGGTTTGACCATTTAAAAAAAAATACACCATGTATTTGATATTTACTCTGTAAATGCAGTTTGAAATGTAATCCTGTGTCCATCAAGTATATTTAAAAATAATATCCCTTTGAGCCCTTTCTGAGATGAATTACACACTGAAATGATGAAAACTTACATTGTATTTATAAGAAGTGAAATAAAAACATATTCTTTTGAATTTCTGCATGATTATATTAACTTGTTTTTGTAAATAGGCCTGTTCTACGTTATCCGTAAGGAATAAGAGACAGAAATGAAATTACTTGTTGTGGCATAACTCCCTGTGTCATTGTTATTTACATATGCCAATTTGCCCCACACTATTTTTCTCAGGACTTTTGCCCTGGATTGATACATATAGATACAGGTTTGTCTTTGCAGTCACTAAATACACATGAAAAATATACCTTGACACCATCTCTATATAATGAGAATAAATGATGCATTGTTCTCAAGTAATACATATGCACATACAAATTACTTTTAGTCATAAGACTATGATGCCATTTTCAACATAATAATGTTCTCACAAATGATACATACCTAAATCAGGCTATAGTTCAACTTCCAGTAAACAGATGTGGAAATCAGCAATACATATCTTCACGTAAATGTCTTGGAATAGAATGCTGATTTACAAAATAATACATATATTATATATGGGATTAAGTACCTCACAAAATACATTATAAAGATATTGTAAATCCCATGGGATCTTCCATGACCATATAGAGGAACGAGACCGAAAGCCAAAATTCTTTATAAGGTTATGGAAGTCCAAGATGAGTTTCAATATCCTAATCATGTATGACAATGGGTACTTTATCCGTTATATTACATGGTCACTTAATCACCTTTCTCCCAAACCTCTTAAATCCTAAGTATGTAGCTCTTTAATATAAAAGAGAGAGACTCTTAGTTATATGCAGGCTAGGGACAGAAAAGAAGAGCAGCCTACATATTTTATGCCCTTCACATTCTCTACATCGTGACCAGAGAGAGTCCGATAAAAAGTGGTTTACTGTCTGGGGTTAGAAAAATTTAACCCGTGGGCCACTTCTTTATATTTTTGGTGACTTTACATTGGTCAACTTATAACTCCCTGACAATGACTATAATGTTGATGGTAGATCAAGCGTTGAGTTTAAAAAAAGAATTTGCATCATTTATGAAGGTTCTTGGTTTATAGTTCACATATGAAGATAACTTTTTGAAAAACATTTCAATGTAAGATTAGTCAAAATAAAAGCTACAGTACTAAACAGAAATGACTTCCAGAGGTTAGTGGATATGCACAACAATGGCGCAGAGGCAGAATATTGAGTAAAAAATATCGAATTGCACAAATATCGTGTCAAAAATATTGTGGGTCAGGAATATCAATAGAAAAATTCTCGTTGTCAAGAATATAGATTTTAGGTAAGAAATATCAATTTAAAAAATATCCAAATGTTTAAAATTGTTTGCGAAAATATAAGAGGTCATTAGTATAGCGGGCGGATCGCAACCACCCGTATGGCGGTGGGGATACTCCCGCCATTTCGCACCTCCCGCCTACCATTCTCCCGCCATATTATGATGGCGGGGGCCCCTGGCAGACTGAAAGACCATCTGCTGTTTTTTCGCCGGGTGGAAAAGGGCTCCAATATGGTGGCGGTGTTGCCGCCATGGAAAGGCATGCAGTTTCTGCCATAGGGGGCCTGTTGCAGACCCCTAGGGTGTTCGGGGTGGGGGTGAACTCGAGGGGTTGCATGGCATGGACAAGGTGGCAGGCACCGCGCTGTGCCTGTCACCTTGTGCATGCCAATGCACACCGTGCATTCACAGCATTCTGGCGGGCGGTGCTGTGAGCACCACCCACCACAATGTTGTGAATGGGGAATGCCACTGGGGCGGTGGCATCCTAATGGCCACAGCCGGACCGCCACACCTCTGGTCCCGCCATCGTAATAGGGCCCATAGTTGTTAAAAATATCGAATTTTTTATTAATGTTATTGTATAAGAATTGTTTGTATGTTTATTATATGTGTTAAAATGTTAGAAGTTATTAATTGTATTTTTTTTTAATTTTGCATTTTTAGTTCTGTAGCAGATTGTGGGTTTATAGGGGAAGAGGGGGGAAGTAATTTAATTATATTACATTTATTGAATCATTTTCATTTAATAATATTTGCTTAATCGAGATGTTATAGTGTTAAATGTGTAAATCTGCTATAAATTATTTAACAATTAGTTGTTAATTAATTTTGAATAAATGGTATTTAATTATGGTAATTTTGTATTTAATTTTAGGCGTGTGGTTTGGTGTGTATAGGTGTAAATTGTGGGGAGAAATTTATTTTTATTGGTGCATTATTAATTAGTTGGGAAGGGTAGGAAGTAATTTAATTATATTACATTTATTGAATCATTTTCATTTATTAATATTTGTTTAGTCGAAATGTTATAGTGGTAAATCTGTAAATTTGTTATAAATTATTTGATAATTAGTTGTTAATTCATTTTACTTAATAATTGGCAATTCTGTAATCAATTTTAGGTGTGTGTTGTGGTGTGTATAGGTGTAAATGGTGGGGAGGGTGGGAAGTAATTCATTCATATTGATGATTTATGAATTAGTTGTTAATTGATAAACATTAATTAATTAGTAATTAATTATGGTAATTGTGTAATTAATTGTAGGTGTGTGTTATGGATATTGTAGTCTTAAAGAATGTGTACTCAGTTATATATTTTTTTATTTTTATTATTAATGTTTTTAAAATTCATTATTAATAACGTTAATTATGCAAATAAATGTAAATAAACACGTTGAAGTCTTTTTTATTGGTGTGGTGTTATAGGGTAGGAAATAAAATACATGCATTTATATTTGAAATAATTTGTTAATATTTGTTTCTAATAATATTGATTATAAATGTATTTATTAATTTATTTTATGTATTTGTACCTTTTTGTTAAATGTAATTAATATTATAATATGTGTTTTTTATATGTTTAATATATTCAATTGTATATTTTTTAAATATTGTTTATTTATTTTTAAGATTATTTAATTGTTTAAATGTTATAAGTAATTTTTGTTTCTCTGCTATCCAACACTTTCCCTACCGTTGCACCCACAGGATTGGGAATATTCATTTTTACCCCTTCGCTATCCAATACTTTCCCTACTGTTGCACTCACTGAAGTGAGAATAGTAATTTTTACCCCTCCGCTACCCAATACTTTTCCTACTATTTTACTCACTGGAGTGGGAACAGTAATTTTTACCCCTCCGCTATCCACACTTTCCCTACTGATGCACTCACTGGAGTGGGAATCGCAATTTTTACCCCTCCGCTAACCAACATTTTTCCTACTGTTGCACTCACTGGAGTTGGAATAGCAAATTTAATTCTTCTGGTATCCAACATTTACCCTACATTTGCACTCACTGGAGTGGGAATAGTAAATTATACCTCTCTGCTATCCAACACTTTCCCTACTGTTGCACTCTTTGGAGTGGGAATAGTAAATGTTACCCAAGCACTATCAAACACTTTACCTAATGTTGTATTCACTGGAGTTGGAAAAGTAAATTAAATTTTTCCCATATCCAGCATTTTCCCTACTGTTGTATTTATGTTATTGCAAGATGTATGTTAATTTTTTTAAATAGTTTAATGTTTTAATTAATCATATAATGTTTTTTCACTGGAGTTGGAATAGTAAATTAAATTTTTCCGATATTGAGCATTTTCCCTACTGTTGTATTTATGTTATTGCAAGATGTATGTTCATTTTTTTAAATAGTTTAATGTTTTAATTAATCATATAATGTTTTTTTTAATTTTAAATTATTGATATATCTATTTATTTTATTTCTATATAATTAAAAAAAATATTAAATAAATTCAATTAAATAAAGATGCATTTAATAAATTATATATGTATATGCATGTAGATATATATATGTATTAAAGTACATAATATATATTATTATTTTGTATTTATATTTTTAAATCAATATTTTGTACATCTATATTTTTAAGCTCGATATTTTTGATTCAATACTTTTGTACTTACCTGTTTAAGTATACAGAGTCGATATGTTTGCATTCAATGTTTTTTATCTACATTTTTGTCATCAATATTTTGCAGTGAACCCAGAACAATAAAAAGCAAATATGTGTTAGGTGACGTTAGAACAGGACATGGAAGAATAACATGTTGATTGCCAGGATTCACAGAATATGGCCAAAGGCCATGTCCCATGGATCTTGCTGGCAGGGCTACCGTGCACAGTGCATGCCTTAAAGCCATGCCCTGTGCACAGGGCCCAATATACTTAGTCTCAGATCATATCCTTCCCTTTTTGGGAAACTAAATATTTCCTCGGGAATCTGGCACATACATAATCATAACACAGTTTATTTCCAAGGACTATCTTTTAAAGATACATCTGTAGGTTGAAGACCATATTGGTAGGGACACATTTGTATCTTTGCTCTGCTTATTAATGATCGACTAATGTTTGGATTTTCAAAGCATTTTTAGCTTGTTCAGTTATGCCCTCATTGTTCACAAAGAAGGACAGAAGGCTATACCCTTTGGGTACTGCACCAAGTGATCATAGTATATCATGACAAACTCAAGAAATTAGTTCAGAAACTTTGTTTGCCAACCACTGTGGATCTCTATTACATGGTCACCTATGTTATGAATAACTGAGAACTTAACGGGCAAATGTTCAGTTGCAGGATCTCACTGATATAATAGTTTCCCCCAACTGACACCCGGTCGGTGGTTGCGGCCGATTAATTTGGATGCAATTGAACACTGTTCGGTCGCACTCCTATACTTTAGAATGGGAGAATGCATTCCTGCTAGGGGCAGTTTATCCCTGTTCCCATGGCAGGCACCTCAAGGTGCCTGCCAAATGGTGCAGGGATCAACAGGCGAACACCATAGGTGCCACCTCTGCCTTTAACCGGAGGCTGCACACCAAAAGGGCCCCTGCTGGGGGCTCCCAAAGTTGAGTTCCCACAGCCTTTCTGTTTTGGGAAGACCGGAACAAAAAGATTGTGTAAACCCAACATCAGAATCCCAAGGGCGGAAAGAGCGACTCTTGGAATTATTGGCCACATTCCGACTGGCAGGGGAGCTCTCTGAGCCCGGCGGAAGCGATTCGGAATGACCCTTTGCATTCCTCTCCGACTGACTCCATCGTAATAGGTCGGTCACAAAGGAATTTGACCGGCATATTACGATACATACGGAACCGTTTCCGAAAGCATCATAATTAGGCCTTTAAACTCACCAGTTAGGGTTAGATACACATCCATAACTCTACCACCATTGCAGTGGTAATGACCTCACACATGACATCCTATATGACATAGCAATTTACATCATCAGTGACTTCACTGAGCCCATCATGTATACAATGCCGCAATTTGTATGTTATAAAAATGCCTCTGAAAGAACTATTGACCTGCCATCTCTTTTTCTTTATAAATTATATGGGAAAACGTTATTTGTGAATTCATCTGCACCGTAAATTAGGAGCTTATTTTGTTTGTGGAAAAGTTGAGGTACTTCTTTGACAAAGTAAATGTCTAATGAAGCGGTTTATGTAGAATTACCAAAAGGCAGCAAAAGCTTCTGAAAGACAGCAACACTCTTCATGATTCTGTGATGGCAGTTCAGCAGAAACTTTGAAAAATGAGGTGAAAGGTATGTACAAGATGTGTCAGATGAAGGGAATCCTGCTTATGCACCATTGATCCATTCCTGTGCTTGAACAGTATGACTGATTGGTCTTAGCAGGTATGTTAGGAGGAACCAGACTGAATACCTTTAAATACAGAATTGGAGCTGTCAACTTTACTGCGATAGGAGGAGCATGACTGACGTATCTAAACTTTGGGGTTGGAAATGTTGTTTCTGATTCTCTGTGAAAGGCAGAAGACTGACTTTTCACAATGAGTTCATATCTAGTTACTGTAAGGAGAAGTGGAAATAAATAACTGTAATGAACTGTAAAACTGGTGTGCTAATATCTATCCTGTAAGACGAATGACAATGACCAAATGGTAGAAGGAACAAGAAAGGGAGCGGGAGTGAGAAAAAAAGAGAACAGAGAAGGTGGAAAAGAGAGATAGAGAGTGAAAGAAAGAAAATTACTGAGAAAGTGAGTTTGGTACATTTCATTGCTTTTACTTTTGTGATTTTAAACATTTGAAAAATGGCTGAGCAAAACAGTGTGAAATTGAATTACATAGAAAAGAAAATAATCAAAAGAAGAGAATCTGACTTTTATACTCCTTAATACAAACAAGTTGTATAAACTTATGATCTTAATTTTATATCTTGAAAAGAATAGAAAGGCAAAAAGAAAGAGTGTCGCATCAAACATTTATCGCTAAACAGTCTTCACTTAGGACCAGATTTACAACCATAGCATTTTGCGACTCACAAATTGTGACACTGTTTGCGATTCCCAATGGGGTCGCATATTGCATGCCTCATGAATGTTAATGAGGCTGTCACAATTTGTGACCCCATTGGGAATGGGTGGGCCTCCCAGGGATGGTGGCCTGCTGGGGTCAGCAGACCTCCATGTCTGGGACTGCTTTTAAATAAAGCAGTTTTTTTTCAAATGCATCCCGTTTTCCTTAAGGGAATAATGAACAACTGTTATTGTGCTCCTCTCTAAATCAAACAGACAGTGCCACCATGTGGCAAACTATCATAAGTGCTTGTGTTTAATTAAGTGCTGGTGTCCAGTGCCGGTGTTGAGCACCGGAAACCGGCTCAAATTAAGCACTGCTTCCGTGGCTGCCAGGTCAGTCCATTCAGTCATTCGTTTGTACAAGGATCACTATGTATGACATATTTTTTTTACCGAAATTTGCATATAAAAATCTGAACTACGAGCCACGGGAAACAGGATGTTTCTACTACAACAAAGCAAGGACTGCATGGAGAGATAGCCTGATTCGTCTTGGCAGCCTAAATCAGGATCTTTGAAATAACAACAAAATCTTGTGATGAGTTATCATAGTACTTGGTAAAATTAGCACATTTGTTGTATTCTAGATGTAGTGTATTTTGTGGGGACACTCCAACTGGTGTAAAGTATACAGTATAAAGAACGTGATAAAGAACATTTCTTGTTCGAAATGTTGGTGGGTGAGGGTGGCGGTTTCTATGAATTAAAACAAGCTTCAAAGAAAGATTCCTGTGTTTTCGGAATGCGGTTTTTCAACGATTGCTGGTCAATGATTTACGGGGCTTGGTCTGGCCTCGAAATTAAGAGCGCACCGGTTACAGACTGTTTGTTTGTTGGATATATATCCATACTACTATTATAAAGAGAGAACTGTGTCCTTTGAGCCAGGTAAACTCGAAAAGTACACCACCAATCGCAACACCCAATACAGCGTTGGAAAGGGGGGGTCCAGTAGATGGACATAGGCTATAGAAAAAATAAAAATAAACGTTATTTAAAAAATAAACAATAAAAAAATAGTAGTCCATAAGAAGTAGCGCCGGCCGTGTGTGCTAACAACGTGCGTGCTGACATCATCGGAGGACAGGAACGCGAGGAGGAGCGGACAACAGAGCGGAAAACTTAGCCAGACTGGAGGGAATGAGGTACGTGAAACGCGGTGAAGAGTGGTGAAGTAAGGCGGACTGGAGCGGAATGGAGGACAACAGCGCATGGAGGAGCGGAGAACGTAGCAAGACTGCAGCACCATGAGGTATGTGAAACGCTGGGAGGAGCGGTGAAGTACGCGGGGAGGAGTGGTAAGTGGGGTGGAATGGAGCGGGATAGCGGACTGGAGCGGGGCGTGTAGACTGGCTTGGTGTAGTGGGGGGCAGTGAAGTGAGGCGGACTGGAGCGGGATAGCAAAATAAATGATAGGTTTTAAAACAGCTTTCACATTTGGTGCAGACATTTAAGTGAGAGTAGTGGGGGCAGTGAAGTGAGGCGGACTGGAGCGGGGGCCTGGGTTGGGCAACTGGGAGCAAGCACTGAGGTAAGGTGCACGCAAGCCTGAAATGATGCCCCCAGCCCCCTTCTGCCCCGGGCAACGCTGGGGCAGGCAGCTAGTATATATATATATTATATATATATATATATATATATATATATATATATATATATATATATATATATATATATATATATATATATATATATATATATATATATATATATATATATTACCTACTGGCGATAGCCAGTAGGTATATATAGTTAGGATTATTTCTCTATGGAACTTTTGAAAATTCTATGTCTAATAACTTTGGCGTTTGTGGACGGAATCGGCTGAAATTTTCAGGAAAATGGCACATTTTGTTTCTGAGCAGCCCCTGAAAATTTGGGGGGGGGTTGTCAAGGGGGGGCCGAGAAAAAAGGGGGGTCCCAAAACGCGTTTTTCCATGTTAATTTCCATAGGGCGTTTGGCCTCACTTTTAGCTCGAACGGCTGAATGGATTTGCACGAAACTTGGCAAAATTGTAGGGACTGTTAGCCCGATGTGCCTTTGCTGGGTCTCAATATATGTGCTCCAGTGGATTTTGAGAAATTAACGTCTTAAAAAATGTATATATCTGTGACAGCGTCCCAGATAGCGCTCCAGATCGCGTACTTTTCGTGTCACGGAGCTTTGCGAAGCGATGCTGATTGGCTCTCCGGTGTCTGTCAACATTCTAAACAGTCCGGTGCGGCCGCCATCTTGTCTCTCGGTAGGATCGAGAGACAAGAAGAGGTGAAAAACGAAGGGGGAATTTAATGAAAGGGGGCAAGGTAGACCCCTCTTGACCCCCTAGGAATGATGTTGGGGTTATTAAAGGGTCCTGTGGGGAAAATAAAAAAAATTTGATTTTCACGGTAGAAGCGCTTCTCGGTTCGCGAACCGGGTCGCAAATTAACGGCTGAATGGATTTGCACGAAACTTGGCAAAATTATAGGGACTGTTAGCCCGATGTGCCTTTGCTGGGTCTCAATATATGTGCTCCAGTGGATTTTGAGAAATTAACGTTTAAAAAACAGGTATATCTGTGACAGCGTCCCAGATAGCGCTCCAGATCGCGTACTTTTCGCATAACGGAGCTTTGCGTAGCGAAGCTGATTGGCTCTCCGGTGTCTGTCAACATTCTAAACAGTCCGGTGCGGCCGCCATCTTGTCTGTCGGTAGGATCGAGAGACAAGAGGAGGAGAAAAACGAAGGGGGAATTTAATGAAAGGGGGCTAGGTAGACCCCTCTTGACCCCCTAGGAATGATGTTGGGGTTATTAAAGGGTCCCATGGGGCAAATAATAAAAATTAGATTTTTCGCGGTAGAAGCGCTTCTCGGTTCGCGAACCGGGTCGCAAACTGGTAGCGAAACGTGAATTCGCCATTTTGTGTTTCGATTTCATTAAATTACTAGGTATAAGGGGGTACTGGAGACGTATCCTGACCCCTTTTGTTTTCTGAGGGTGGTTGAGGAGGCTCATATATGTTGATACATGTCTTCCAGCGGTTGTGCGTGAGCGTTTTTTTTTTTTTTTGCGTGACGTCTGTTGACGTTCGATTTGATGGAAATCAGGAACTGTTGACCGCCATTTTGTCACTGCGAGTAAATATTTTGTTAAAAATAAATGTTATAAATTAATCCTTATTGATAAACATTGTCTGCGCCATCTTGTCTTTTTTGCAATGCCACACTTTTGTTGAGCACGGCAGCCATTTTAGATGCCTTGACCAGACCCACTCTCTGCACGCCGCCGATCCTCAGCATGGCTCCCTACCCTCGCAAGCATCTCCCCCACGCACTGGTCACCCCCGCTCTCTCTCTCATGCATGGGCCAGAAACCTCCTCCCATGTGCGCTGCTCTTCCCTGAGAATTACACCCTGTGCCCGCCCGACACCACCCTTTCACCCTATTCACTACCGCACCCTCTGACACTCCTCTTCCTCTGTGTCCGATTGTCCAGGCCGGTCCCAGGCTATCACCTAGCCCTGCAGATGTAGTTTATGGCCCCAGCTGTAGAGAATCACCCCTCTTCAAAGGAGTTACAGTAGATCAAGGCCCCCACCCGATGAGATCCGTCACACCACACGCGTTCCTACTATCTGATAACCATCCTGTATTGTGCTTGGGGAGGGGATTCTCACTGTGAGGGTGTGTGGGACCGAGCCTGAAGCGGAAGATTCCAGGGATGCCTCTTTGTACATCAAAGTTTTTACAATTATGTGTCACATTAAAAATATATAGCACTCCAACAAAGTAGGATTATAACACTTTAATAACTTATAAATATATAGAACGCAACAAAAACAGTAAATACATTTAAACATTTTTTTGAAAAAAGAAGCAACAATGGTCAGTAGCTGTCTTTTGTGCGAATAGTCCCAAGGCAGCACAACGTGCTGAGTTCTGGACGGCACCCAGGTGATGTTACCTGGGTGCCGCACTGGTTTTTGGTATCCTACAATGCAGCTCCGAAAAACGGCGTGGGGCGTCCCGGGGGGTGCGCGGGGAGGCCTCGTCAGTAGCGGTCTGTTGTGCGAATAGTCCCAAGGCAGCAGAACGCGCTGAGATGTGGATGGCACCCAGGTGATGTCCAGTAAGTTGTCGCACTGGTTTTAGCATCCTACAATGCTGCTCCGAAAAACGGCGTGGGGCGTCCCGGGGGGGGGGGGAGCCGGCGTGAACGGGTCTCCCCAGGTGGGGCTCGTCTGCTGTACTGGGGCGCCCCTTTACCGTTTCAGTTGCCATTCCGCCCGCTTTTGCTACACTGTGCCTCATCCTCCATTCAGCTGTTTATCGCCCGCTCTTGCGGCTACAGCGTCTCGCTCACCATGTAGTTGAGTTGCGCCCACTCTTGCGGTGCAGCGATAGGCGGCTGCCACAGGACTCTTAAAATGGCGGACGGCTCTTCGGATTTGGGCCTGGTCCACTAAAATGGCCCTGGGACACCTTGGAACTCGGACGTCCCCTGAGCCTTGAAGATTTTACAAAAGTCTTGGGGGCTCCCGACTCCTGCAGGTTTCTGGTGGGGAGCAGTTGCCATGATTGCTCGCGGAATGACCACGACGGAGCCACGAGATGGTGGTGCTCTCAGGCTGATGCCAGCTTCAGTCTGAAACATCTAGAAACAAGGTGGGGCTTTCATCGTTTGGGAAAAAAAAATGTTTTAATCCAATGAAAAGTGTTATTTTTAGATCATATGATCAAGCCTTCCATCATTAGGAAACCAAAAGTAAAATGAACCAATGAAAAGTTTTATAAAGAAGTCACATGACCTGTTATGCTTACGTTACGCGCTGCTATAAAAAGCGTAGAAAATCCGTTGGCACGTGAGGCGGCGTCAGTAGCGGACCGATGTGCGAATAGGCCGAAGGCAGCACAACGCGCCGAGATCCGGATGGCACCGAGGTGGTGTCCAGCAAGTTGCACTGGTGTGGCCAACCTGCAATGCTGCGCCGAAAGTCGGCGTGGGGTGCCTGGGGGGGGGGGGGGGGGGGGGAGAGGTGGCGCAAACTGGCCTCTCTCGCCTCCCCAGGTGGAGGCACCTGATGTGCAGTGCGGCGCCCCTTATC
Organism: Lissotriton vulgaris; assembly: GCF_964263255.1. Lineage (NCBI taxonomy): Eukaryota > Metazoa > Chordata > Amphibia > Caudata > Salamandridae > Lissotriton > Lissotriton vulgaris. The sequence continues at coordinate 741,438,098 of NC_141695.1, read as the reverse complement.
TTTTCACTCGCCGTCCAGCAGAGTTGCGCCCGCACTTGCTGCTACAGTAGGCCGAAGGCAGCACAACGCGCCAAGATCCGGATGGCACCGAGGTGGTGTCCAGCAAGTTGCCGCACTGGTGTGGCCATCCTACAATGCTGCGCCCAAAGTCGGCGTGGGGCGCCCCGTTGGCCTGTGAGGTCGCGTCAGTCAGTGGGGGCTGTTTGAGAAAGCAATGTGATGCTGTGCGTCGCCCCCAAGATGGAGGCTCCTCGGCTGCAGTGGGGCGCCCCTTGGTGTTTCACTCGCTATCCAGCTGAGTTGCGTCCGCACTTGCGGCTATAGTAGGCCGAAGGAAGCACAACGCGCCGAGATCTGGATGGCACCGAGGTGGTGTCTAGCAAGTTGCCGCACTGGTGTGGCCATCCTACAATGCTGCGCCGAAAGTCGGCGTGGGGTGTCCCGTTGGCCTATGAGGTGGTGTCAGTAGCGGACCGATGTGTGAATAGGTCGGAACCAGCACAAGGCGCCAAGATCCGGATGGCACGGAGGTGGTGTCATAGTTGAGAGTTCTGAGCAGTGCTTGTAACACTGTCTGAAGCTTATTTGCACCTGCTGCAGCTTCACTATTGCCCTGGTGTGGCCAAAGATGGCCCATGGCATAGGCGGCCGGCTCCCATGGTCCGGCGGAACTTTTTTCCTTTTCCTTTCTGCATCTTGTCCCACAATCCGTTTGACCTTTAGACACGACCAGGTCCCTGAATGTGTGCAGGGGGACGCTATTGATTGAATCAAAATGGCGGCTTCACACAAAGCTGACTCAAGCGTTGCTGGTGATGCTATACAGACAAAAAATGGTTTTCAGTTTGTACATTCTTCAGGATTTTTCCATCCAAGTCTGCTTGAGAGTTTGTAGAACAATGGCTTTAGATCTTGCCCTCCCCTCTTTTGACTGTTGGTTCTTGTTGCCTATCTCTTCTGTTGTCATTTAACTGAACCTTTTTTGACTGCCGAAAGGGGTTCTGGTCCAACCGCTGGTTGGTGGAGACATTTTGACTATATCCTGGACCTGCCCGGCCTCGCCCAAAATGGCGCCGGTATAAATGGGACTCGTAACTCCTTGTTGTGCACTGGTTGCACAACCTTGATATCACGAGATACGTATGCAGTTTTGAAGCACATGGCGGGCGGGAACGAGAATTGATTGAATATTTCGACATCCCTATTGATATTAAGTTCTGATGTGTTATTGATTACTGTACTATTGAAAGTTCGAATTAACGTCACCCATGGTACTTGCCTGCAAATGTATATCTAGATAATTTTATTGTAAGTGGCCCTGTCGTATTTTAATTACAAAATGTACGTCCACCGATTCCGCAACTGTTAGACACCTTAGTTCTTGCAACCTAATGGCCCGCTCGTTGCGTTCCTCTACAGTGTAAATGTCTCCTCATCATATACGATTCCAGTTTGCTCCGTGGCCGGCCCACGTGGTTATAGGCCCGTATTTGTATACTGACATTTTCACAATAAAGGTTTTTAAAACAAAACATGGTAGTAGTATTTACATTGGTAAAGTTTTTAATTTTAGACACTGTTTTTGAATCAGTAAAAGGCAAGTGAAATAAAGCAGTCCAATTACATGACGGATAAAAGGTATAATACGCAGGAACGCAGTAAAGATAAATGGTCAAGGGCTGTTGTGTTTTTTACTCCTGCAACATAAAGTGATCGATAAGAATCTGATATTCAGGCGTATCGGCGACTAAGACAGCAGGCCGAGCATCTTTTGCTCAACGGCTCCGTCATGGGACGAAGACACGCCCTTTTTCTAGAAAAAGGAATATATTTTACTTGCAGGACAGTTGTAAATTTTCCGGGAAAATACATTAGCCTGGAACATTATAACATATATGTTTAAGAAAAAATAATGTTTGAAAGCAATAAAAAGCGTAATTTTTAGGTCATATGACCAAGCCTTTCATCATTAGAATAACAAAAGTAAAATGAACCAATGAAAAGTTTTATTAACAAGTCACATGACCTGTTATGCTTACGTCACGCACTGCGCGCCGCTCCCCGGATCCCTTCCGGGAAGCTGCGCTTCGCGCACTGGAGTACTTCCGGGTGCGCTAACGCGGCGTGTCATATAACGCATTACGCGACAACGTAGGTCCAGAATATAGTCAAAATGTCTCCACCAACCAGCGGTCGGAACACAACCCCTTTCAGCAGTCTAAAAAGTTCTGTTAAATGACAACAGAAGGGACAGGCAACAAGAACCATCAGTCAAAGAGGGGAGGGCAAGTTCTTCACTACCGGGTCACGTTGGGGCGCTACCGGAACTGATCGAATTGGTAATCTACAGTGTTTCTGGATGTTTCAGACTGAAGCTGGCGTTAGCATGAGAGCACCACCATCTCGTATCTAAGTCGTGGCCATTCCACGAGCAATCATGGCAGCCGCTCCCCACCAGAAGCCTGCGGGAGTCGGGGGCCCCCAAGACTTTTGTAGAATCTTCAAGGCTCAGTGGACGCTTTCGAGAATGGGACACAAGCCCTAGCAGACAAGAGTTCCAAGGTGTCCCATGGCCATTTTAGTGGACCACGCCCAAATCTGAAGAGGCGGCCGCCATTTTGAGAGTCCTGTGGCAGCCGCCTATAGCTGCATCGCAAGAGTGGGAGCAACTCAACTACATGGTGAGCGAGACGCTGTAGTCGCAAGAGCGGGCGGTAAACAGCTGAATGGCGGAAGAGGCACAGTGTAGCAAAAGCGGGCAGAATGGCAACTGAAACGGTAAAGGGGCGCCCCACTACAGCGTGTCTTCAGGTCAAACGGATTGTGGGATTAGGTCTAGAATGAGTCATCAAAAGGCAAAAAGGTCCGCCGGAACCCGGGAGCCGGCCGCCTATGTCGGGGGCGATCTTAGGCCACGCCAGGGCAACACGACTTGGGGAGAGGGCAGAAGTCAAGCGCACCCTCCCAGTCCGCGCCACCACACCGTATGTTGAAAATCTGAAGCCATCGTTCTACAAACTCTCAACCAGCCTAGGATGAAAAATCTTGAAGAATGTACAAACTGAAAACCAGTTTTTGTTTGCATAGCATCAGCAGCAACGCTTGCTATCAGAGTGCATGAGTTTCATGCTCGATCGATTGAGCTAGCCGGATCAGGCAACAAAAAGTATAAAATAGTTATGTAAATAGTTATTTAATAAAATGTTTTACCCTGTTACTTTGCTGGTGTGTTGTATATATTTATAATATTTGCATAGAGTTTATCGTTATTTTGGGGGAGGTGGGTGGCGGAGCCGAGCTGTCTTGCAGCCATCATGGTGTGGAGCTCAGTTCATCTCACTAGTTTCGTATTTCTCATGAAGGGTTGTTCCTAATGTTTCTATTTTAGCGAGGTCAAAAAGAGATCCCATTAGTGGCCTACTGATTTTGCTCGATTATTTTTTTTTTTTTTACACGATTTTTCACTATCTGCAAAGACTAAACAGAGTATTGCGGCTTTGTGCTTGTTAGTAAATAGAGAATGAACCAAAGAGAATAAATTCTAAAATAGTAAATGCTTGGATAACAATCAATCAAATGGAGAGACAAGCAGGCACGACGGATTACAACGGGGGCAAAGGCCTGCGTTAACTACCCTTCACTATCTGCAAAGAGAGAGTACTGCTAAGAGAAAAGAGGGGGGGGGGGGGCAGCGTTTAAAGCACATCATCGTGCATAAACACGAAAATGTTTTTACCTATCACGTACTTGACATTTGACAGCTTTTGATATTTGCTATTAAAAAACCATTGAAATTCAATGAAAAAACCATGTCATTTGAGATGTCATCAGTGATGTCATCAGTGATGTCACTAACCATGTCATGAATGATGTAATATGTGACATCATCAGCAGTGGATTGCGGGTGCGCGATATATAGTTAGCACAACTAACTATATATGGAATTTCAATGGTTTTATGCGAGTAAAATAAGGTTTTCTAAATGCAAATCCCTAACTATATATGGCCTAAAACCAATGGTTTTTTCATTGAATTTTCAAGGTTTTGTAAATGCAAATTCCTAACTATATATGGAGTATAACCTATGGTTTTTTCTGTGAATTTCAATGGTTTTTTAATAGCAAACATCAAAAGCTGTCAAATGTCAAGTACGTGATAGGTAAAAACGTTTTCATGTTTATGCACGCTGATGTGCTTTGAACGCTGCCCCCCCCCCACTCCCCTCTTTTCTCTTAGTAGTACTCTCTTTTTGCAGATAGTGAACGGTAGTTAACGCAGACCTTTACCCCTGTTGTAATCCGTCGTACCTGCTTGTCTCTCCATTTGATTGATTATTATCCAAGCATTTACTGTTTTACAATTGGTTCTCTTTGGATCATTCTCTATTTTCAAACAAGCACAAAGTCGCAATACTCTGTTTAGTCTTTGCAGATAGTGAAAAATCGTGTAAAAAAATAAAAGTAATCGAGCAAAATCAGTAGACCACTAATTCGATCTCTTTTTAACCTCGGTAAAATACAAACATTAGGAATAACCCTTCATGAGAAATACGAAAATAGTGAAATGAATTGAGCTCCACACCATGAGGGCTGCAAAACAGCTCGACTCCGCCACCCACACCGCCCAAAATAACGGCAAACCCTATGCAAATATTATAAATATACACAACACACCACCAAAGAAACAGAATAAAACATTTTATTAAATAACTATTTACATAACTATTTTATACTTTTTATTGCCCGATCCGGCTAGCTCAATCGATGGAGCATGAAAGTCATGCACTGATAACAAGCGTTGAGAGTTTGTAGAATGATGGCTTCAGATTTTCCACATACGGTGTAGTGGCGCGAACTGGCAGGGGGCGTTTGGATTCTACCCCTTCTCCAAATAAGATTTTCATACGTGAATGTTCGTTCATGCTTTTTGACCCTAAGTTGCTTCCATGTCACTGCCTTACATAAATGGCATAAGTCCTGGTTATTGAGTGCCGTACTTCAGAGTTCTAAGCAGTTCTTGTAACACTGTTTAAACCTTATTTGCACCTGCTGCAGCTTCACTATTCAAAGTAAGTGGGGTCCATTTGTGGACCTGACTGCATTGGAAAACAATGTGATACGGTGCCTCCCTAAACCGCTTGACGGAGGCCCCCGAGGGGCGGTGAGATGGCGCGAACTGAGAGGGGGCGCTTGGCTCCTGCCCCCTCCCCAAGTCGTGTTGCCCTGGTGAGGCCTGAGATCGCCCCCGGCATAGGCGGCCGGCTCCCGGGGTCCGGCGGAATTTTTTCCCTTTTGAAGAATCTTTCATTCTGGACCTTGTCCCACAATCCGTTTCACCTGAAGACACGCTGTCGTAGGGCGCCCCTTTACCGTTTTAGTTGCCATTCCGCCCGCTTTTGGTACTCTGTGCCTCTTCCGCCATTCAGCTGTTTGCCGCTCGCTCTTGCGACTACAACGTCTCGCTCACCATGTAGTTGAGTTGCTCCCGCTCTTAAGATTTGACCGAACTTTTTGGACTGCTGAAAGCGGTGGAATTCCGACCGCTGGTTGGTGGAGACATTTTGACTATATTCTGCACCTGCATTGTCGCGTAATGCGTCATATGACGCGACGCGTTAGCGCACCCGGAAGTGCTCCGGTGCGCAAGGCGCAGCTTCCCGGAAACGATCCAAAGCGCGCCGCGCAGCGCGTAACGTAAGCATAACAGGTCATGTGACTTGTTAATAAAACTTTTCATTGGTTCATTTTACTTTTCTTTTCCTAATTATGTAAGACTAGGTCATGTGACCTAAAAATAACACTTTTCATTGGATTAAAACATTTTTTTTCCCCAAACGATGAAAGCCCCACCTTGTTTCTGGATGTTTCAGACTGAAGCTGGCGTCACCATGAGAGCACCACCATCTCGTAGCTCCGTCGTGGCCATTCCGCAAGCAATCATGGCAGCCGCTCCCCACCCGAAGCCTGCGGGAGTCGAGGGCCCCCAAGACTTTTGTACAATCTTCAAGGCTGAGGGGACGCTTTCGAGAATGGAACCCAAGCCCTGGCAGACAAGCGTCCGAGTTCCAAGGTGTCCCAGGGCCATTTTACTGGACCAGGCCCAAATCCGAAGAGCCGGCCGCCATTTTAAGAGTCCTGTGGCAGCCGCCTACCGCTGCACCGCAAGAGTGGGAGCAACTCAACTACATGGTGAGCGAGACGCTGTAGCCATAAGAGCGGGCGATAAACAGCTGAATGACGGATGAGGCACAGTGTAGCAAAAGCGGGCGGAATGGCGACTGAAACGATAAAGGGGCGCCCCACTACAGCAGACAAGCCTCCGCCATGTGCTTCAAAACTGCATATGTATCTCGTGATATCAAGGTTGGAGAACCAGTACAGAACAAGCAGTTACGAGTCCCATTTACACCGGCGCCATTTTGGGCGCGGCCGGGCAGGTCCAGGATCTACTGAAACATAAAAAATGAGGCTGACGTCTCTGAAGCAGTTCACGAACAGCAGGAAATAGCAAATAAACATGAACTCTCTAAAGCTGTTAACTCACTGCAAAACAAAACAAGTGAACCTGAAACCTCTGGAATAATTGTCGCTCAAAAGAACAACACACAAAACTCTGTAGAGCCTGAAGAAAAAAAAACAGAAGGGCACTGTAGTTTCAGACACACTTAACTCTAATGACGAAACAAAGATATCGTCTGTTTATAAAGCAGTTATCATCTTGACAGAATTGACAAAGAAGTGTACAGACACCAATGCATCAGCATTCTCGGAGATAACATCTTAAGGAACAAAGAAAGACCTGTTCACTCTTGACACCCCAGGTGCTGTGTATGTTGCACTATAGTGCTGCATCGAGAAAACGGGCAACCCTATTGATGTGGATTTTTCATTATTGATTATTGTAAAGAAATGGCGAGCAGATTAGCTAAATGTTTCCGTAATTTAGGCATAAAAGTTATATTATTGTTGTTGTTATCGTTATAGTTCTGGTTAATTTCAAAAAATGGTTAAATATATTTACAGTTTTTGTTGCGTTCGTTATATTTAAATATTAATAAAGTTTTAAAATGTAACTGTCTTGGAGTACTATATATTTTTTAAAAATCGGGTGAATGGGGCCTTGAATCGGGTTATTGTCATGTGTGGGCTTTGCAAGTGTACTGCTACAAGATCGGACATTTCAAACTCAAATGCACGTTCTTTTTCTTACCTTTCCGAAGCATGGAGCGCAATAGCAGGCAGAGAAAGGGTGATGCACGTGTTGAACACTGCCTGGCCTGCAAATTGCTGCCAGTGCCCCTCCGCCCGCTCCTGAAAGAGGACACACACACACCGCCGCCCGAGTACTTCACAAATCTTTAAAAGACCATGTGCTTGTTCAATGGGAAGTGGATAACATGGCTAAGAGCATTTGCTGACTAATGCATGAATATCGCTGACTTTTCAGCGATATTCATGCATTGCGGCCGTTTTTTATCGCATTTGCGATAAACCTTGCTAATAGCAAGGTTTATGTGCGATAAAATTCGCCGAAGTGCGGCGATAATTATTGTCTCTAAACAAGTTAGAGACAAAAATTACCGCTAGTTGTTGGAAATATGCCCCCGGGTTTTTCCTTGCAGGAATCGGGAAGCGAAAGACTAGCACTGAAATCAGTAGTCTCACACCTGAATCGGGAGGGTTGACATGTCTGGATACTCTACAGCTGGAGCCATAAACTACATCCGCAGGGCTAGGTGATAGCCTAGGTCCGGCCTGGACAATCGGACACAGAGGAAGAGAAGTGTCAGAGGGTGCGGTAGTGAATAGGGTGAAAGGGAGGTGTCGAGCGGACACAGGGTGTGATTCTCAGAGAAGAGCAGCGCAGATGGGGGAAGTATATGGCCCATGCATGAGAGAGAGAGCGGGGGTGACCATTGCGTGGGGGAGATGCGTGCGAGGGTGGGGAGCCATGCTGAGAATCGGCGGCGTGCAGAGAGTGGCCCTGGTCAAGGCATCTAAAATGGCTGCCGTGCATGACAAAATTGTGGCATTGGACAGAAACGCAAGATGGCGCAGACAATGTTTATCAATAAGGATTCATTTATAACAAAATATTTACTCGCAGTGACAAAATGGTGTTCAACACTTCCTGATTTCCATCGAATCGAACGTTAACAAACGTCACGCAGCAAAAAAAAAAAAAAAAAAAGCTCACGCACAGAGCGGTTTTTAGCCATGTTATCCAATGGAAGGTGGATAACATGGCTAAGAGCATTTGCTGGATAATGCATGAATATCGCTGACTTTTCAGCGATATTCATGCATTGTGGCCGATGTGCGGCGATAATTTTTGTCTCTAAACAATTAAAACGAAGCACAAAATGGCGAATTCCCGTTTCGCTACCAGTTTGCGGCCCGTGAAGCGCTTCTACCGTGAAAAATCATTTTTTTTTTATTTTCCCCACGGGACCCTTTAATAACCCCAACAACATTCCTAGGGGGTCAAGAGGGGTATACCTTGCCCCCTTTCAATAAATTCCCCCTTCGTTTTTCACCTCTTCTTCTCTCTCGATCCTACCGAGAGATAAGATGGCGGCCGCTCCGGACTATTTAGAATGTTGACAGACACCGGAGAGCCAATCAGCTTTCTGTTATCCAATGGAAGGTGGATAACATGGCTAAGAGCATTTGCTGGATAATGCATGAATATCGCTGACTTTTCAACGATATTCATGCATTGTGGCCGATGTGCGGCGATAATTTTTGTCTCTAAACAATTAAAACGAAGCACAAAATGGCGAATTCCCGTTTCGCTACCAGTTTGCGGCCCAGTTCGCGGCCCGGGAAACGCTTCTACCGTGAAAAATAATTTTTTTTTTATTTTCCCCACGGGACCCTTTAATAACCCCAACAACAATCCTAGGGGGTCAAGAGGGGTATACCTTGCACCCTTTCAATAAATTCCCCCTTCGTTTTTCACCTCTTCTCTCTCGATCCTACCGAGAGATAAGATGGCGGCCGCTCCGGACTGTTTAGAATGTTGACAGACACCGGAGAGCCAATCAGCTTTCTGCGCGCAAAGTTCCGTTTCGCGAAAAGTAAGCGGACCGGATCGCTGCCCGGAGCGCTGTTACAGATATATATCTTGTTTTGAACGTTAATTTCTCAAAAACTACTGGAGCACATATATTGAGACCTAGCAAAGGCACATCGGGCTAACAGTCCCTACAATTTTGCCAAGTTTCGTGCAAATCCATTCAGCCGTTCGAGCTAAAAGTGAGTCCAACCGCCCTATGGAAAAATGAATGGGAAAAACGCGTTTTGGGACCCCCCTTTTTTCTCAGCCCCCCCTTGACGAAACTCCACCAAATTTTCAGGGGCTGCTCAGAAACAAAATGTGCCATTTTCCTGAAAATTTCAGCCGATTCCGTCCTCAAACGCCAAAGTTATTAGACATAGAATTTTCAAAAGTTCCATAGACAAATAATCCTAACTATATATACCTACTGGCGACAGCCAGTAGGTAATATATATATATATATATATATATATATATATATATATATATATATATATATATATCAGAGGCACAACTAGAGCCAAATTTCGGGGGGGCTAAGAAAAAATTCCGGGGGGCTGAATCTTTAAGCAATAGGCAGAGTGGATCTGATAGGGGCTCTTAGAAGGGGTGAAACAACAACGCCTCATTAACATGCAAAAGACATGTGAAGTGCTCAGATTTTTATATGCAAATTTCGGTAAAAAAATTATGTCATACATAGTGATCCTTGTACAAACGAATGACTGAATGGACTGACCTGGCAGCCACGGAAGCAGAGCTTATTTGAGCCGGTTTCCGGTGCTCAACACCGGCACTGGACACCAGCACTTAATTAAACACAAGCACTTATGATAGTTTGCCATGTGGTGGCTGTGTGTGTGCCCAGGAAGCTGTCTCACCCTGGGCTGCCACACACGACGGGGGGGGCTGAAGCCCTTTGAATCTAATGGGAGTTGCGCACCAGGTATATATACATATATATTCACTGAAAAAAAGATAGGTTTCGGCCACGTTATATTTAGGAATTAGCGTTTAAAAAACCTTAGAAATTCACTGAAAAAACATAGGTTTCACACATGTTATAGTTAACCAAAACCATTGAAATTCACCCGTTATAGTTAGTTCAGCTAACTATAACTCACGCACCCGCGATGCACTGCTGATGACGTCACATATTACATCACTCATGACATGGTCAGTGACATCACTCATGACATCACTGATGACATCTCAAATGACATCACTGCTGACATCATCCAGTGAATGTGTGTCTTTCTGAAAAATAAATATTTTTTTTATATATTTTTATCTAAAGGTCGATGGAAGAATAAATGGGTAAATAAGTGTCTAAATGGATGTTTTTTTTGTAAAATTGATTGTATAACGGACTTATTAAGTGTATCTTAGTGAATACATGTATTAGCGAGTAATGTTTAAATATGTAAATATCTGTATCAGTGTTTCACTTTGTGTAGAAGTGGCTGCATGGGTTGGTGAGTAGCTACATGAGTGTCTATTTGGGTTATTAGTTGTTTATTTGAGTATCAGAATGAGTGTCTCTATGGTTTGGTGGGGGTATTATTTAGCGCACAGATGCATGAATGAGTGTGTCACTGTTTGTATGTGTTTTGAAGACTAAGGGGCCCATTATGATGTCGGGCAGATTGCCCCCGTCAGGGTGGCATGGCCATCGCCAGCCTGGCGGGGTCAATCCGCCCGACATCCACTCTTGATTTTCCCTGCCATATTAGTATGGCAGGGGGGACCTCGGTGGACGGAAAGACTGTCCGCCACTTTTCCGCCCCGGTCGCCTTGCGGCTGGGGCAGAAAAGGAATAATATGGTGGCGGTGTCTATCAGACACTGCCACCCCCAGAGTGAAGGAGAGTAGGGGGGTGCACACTGGGGGTAGAACAGTGCATTTGCATAATCAAAGCGGCAGGCACCGCACGCTAAGAACACTGCCTGCCACAATGCTTAACATGCAGGATGTGCCCGCCACTGTGGCGGGCACATCCTAATACCCCCCACGGGACCCCTGCCCTTATGGCAGGTGGTTTCTATTACCGCGAGGATGGCGGGCGGGCAAAGTCCGCCCGCCATCCTAATGACCCCCTAAGTAATAAAAGTAGGTGGAAAATGCACTCAGTTGAAACGGTAATTCCTGCTTTTAAACTCGATAAGTGTGCAGTGTTAACATTATGTCTACTAAACATATATGCATCAAAGAATATAAGTGGCCTAGCCCCTGAGCAGGCAGCTAGGACTCTAACACGCAACAACAATGACAATTTTCTTATAAAGTACATTCACATTTAATGAAAGCCTTGTGAAAATCAAGCTAAACAAAATGAGCAGGTCTCTTAATCATACATCTGATTTCTGTACTACAACCTGTTGTCATACATTATTTCTGATGAAACAAAACAATAAAACTTGTTTTAAATGATCCAACCCTATGCATTTCGGGACCCACGTCCCTTCATCAGGTGTTATCTGTGAAAACAAGAAGTGAAAGGCAACAAATTCATTTGTGGCACAAAATAGATATATTGAATGTGTTAGTAGAGACAAACAAAGAAATGCCTAAAAGGCTCCACACAGTAATTTTAACCATCACCAAGGTGAGAAAACCAATGGCCATGATGCCAAACTTACTGCGAATATCTGAATAATTGCTGCTACCAACTGAAACAACATGAGAAACATCAGAAATAAAGTATAAACGCCCTGAGGAAAGCAGAATGTGAAATCCCTGAGTGAAATCGAGGTAAACATACCTTGCATAAATAGTCTTCTTAATAATCACTACGACGTGTTCTGCCAGTTTGTGTAAAAGATCTGAAAATGAAATTAACAGTATCAGAAACCAAGCACCATCAATGATCACTCATCGACATCAAATTCTATTGAAATCTCGTATACTCACCGAAGAAAGCAGGAACAAAGGAAATGATCGTTCTGACCACGTGTAGAATGTGGAATCCGTAATCCCTATTAAACAAATGATGGGGCTTGAGAATGATGTACAAGAGGTGAACAATTAGGAAAAGAGCGGCGGCGTGAGTCAAGAAGGCTCACCTTATTGCACATTGAAGAAAACCCGGAAATGAAAATCCAGGTCTCGATGTAATCTTGCGCAACACTGGTTGTCCTGAGGTCGATACTAAATCGAAATATGAATCACAGTCAAAATCCGAGTAGTTACTTTAAGGAAAAAAATATTGTGCAAAAAAGCGGCATTCTTACCAAGATAGTAGATGGAATTCTGCAGAAGTGGGCCACGCGATGTCGGATGTCTTTGAATGCCATGATTACGACGGAACTCGGCTAGGTTCAAATACCTATCTGGTTGAGTAACGACGTGGTGCGGGAGTATGGACACAGAAAACAGACTGTGGCTCTTAATGTTAATACCTTGTTATAAAAGCGTATTGGGGAAGCGTCACGTGAAAAATTTAGTTAAAAAACTCGATTCAGAAAAACTGGCTCTGTGTATCTATACAACAGCAGTTCGAAAAAGTGTGGAAAACGTCAGAAGAATCGCTCTGCCTATAAATGAACACAAACAACGGACTGCACTTAAAACTTGTGTTTGCAGTAAACAAAAACAACGAACTACACTTGGTGGAAAAACTTGTGTTAGCAACCGGCGACTGCACGCAATGACGTAACTCGACATACTAATAACTCCTCAACAAACTTTATGCGTTTGATTAAAAAGTGCACAATTATGAACATAAAATATTAGTAGTGAATTTCAAAAGGACACATGAGTGCCATATCAAATACAAACAATATTGTTATCAGATGTCAGGGCAGTTCATACATTATGAAAACCTTAATTTCTGGCTCTGTTACAGCATATTATGAATGACATAAATATACAAATGAAAACGATCGGTATTGGCGCTAGCAAACATTCTATACCTTGTTTTCTGAGTATCCTAAGTGAGGTGTGTATCTGTTATATTCAGTGTGGAGGAATTTAAGGGTTTTATGATGGAATACATTAGGAATGGCAGATGGTTTAGTGAAGGAAACACGACAGTTCCAGTTTATCATTTAATCCAAACGGAATCATGGTTTATAATTTTTTATCCAGAATACTTCTCTCTGGAGATGTTTCTTCGAATTGTCCGCCCCTGGTTGTTTAGCAACCTGTTCAATGATCTGAAATTTCAATTGTGCTATCTTGTGGCGTTGTTCTGCCCAATGAGTGGCTAGTGGAGAGGTTAAATTGCCAGTGCGTATCCTACTTTTGTGTCCTGAAAGCCTCAAGAAAAGTCATAAACCGTGTCCGTGGGTCATATCTGCCCCAATGCCGATATTCCGAACGATTGAAAATGACTTTTCTTGAGAAACATTTGGATTTGGATTATCATGTCCTATACTTTGGAATTTTTGAAAGACTGACTTTGAGGATGCTATAAATTACTCAAGTCTGCTCGAATTGTGTGGGTAAAATTGATACCTAGTCACTTTGAATAAGAATGTACTTACGACTCGTCTAACATTTGGAAGAAATATCTAGTTATATGACAACAGGATACCGACATAACTTGAAGGAAATAAGAACGCCCTGAAGACGTTCTGTTGTACAGAACGAAACGCGTCGGCTGGCTGTGGTACATAAACTTAAGGAAAATAAAAGCATTAGAATGTAAATGTAAATGTAAATGTGTTTCGATTTATATAGCGCACTTTAACCGAGGGGTCCCAAGGCGCTTGCTTAGGGAACCCGTCCTGGTATTCCCCTGTGAGATATCCCGGCCGGGTATCCACAAGGTGAAAGCCAGGCATCCCGCCGCGAGGGGCCGTAGTGGAGATTAAGCAAGCTATTGCCCAGAGTCGCAGAGTGTGACCCCGTGAGTCGAGTAGGCACCGGAGCGAGAATTGTCGACTCAGTGGAATTTTTGAGCCCAAGACCAGCCGAGGCGGGGAATCGAACCCTGGTCCACGGACGATCTCAGCTTCTGGGTTTGCCGCCTCTAACCACTGAGCCACGCTTCTCCACCAATATACACCAAGATTCAGCACTTCAATAAGGACTCTAAGTGATATGATTTGATTGGACTTGTTGTGCAAGTGGTGCTGTGCCAAACTTTGGAATATTCTCCACTACTCTCTACTACTCACTCTCTACTAGTCCACTACTCTCTAATACTCATTCTCTGCTACTCATTCTCTACTACTCTACTACTCTCTACTACTCTCTCTCTACTACTCACTCTCTACTACTCACTATCTACTACTCACTCTCTACTACTCTCTACTCTATACTACTCACTCTCTACTACTCTCTCTCTACTACTCACTCTTTACTACTCACTCTCTACCACTCTCTACTACTCACTCTCTACTTCTCACTCTCTACTACTCTCTACTACTCACTCTCTACTACTCTCTCTCTACTACTCTCTTCTACTCACTTTCTACTACTCACTCTACTACTCACTCTACTACTCACTCTACTACTCACTCTCTACTACTCTCTACTACTCAATCTCTACTACTCTCTCTCTACTACTCTCTACTGCTCACTCTACTACGCACTCTCTAATACTCTCTACTATTCTCTCTCTCTTCTACTCACTCTCTACTACTCACTCTTTACTACTCTCTACTACTCACTCTCTACTGCTCCCTACTACTCACTCTACTACTTACTCTCTACTACTCTCTACTACTCACTCTCTACTACTCTCTACTACTCACTCTACAATTCACTCTACTACTCTCTACTAATCACTCTTTACTCTCTATTACTCACTCTCTACCTCTCTCTCTATTAGTCTCTACCTCTCTACCTCTACCTCTCTACCTCTACCTCTCTACCTCTACACCTCTACCTCTCTACCTCTCTCTACACGCACACATATACACATATATATATGCATATATATGCATATGCATTTATATATATGTATGTGTATATATATTTATATATACATGCATATATAAACATATGTAATCTGCATAGCTATATAAATACAAATATAAATGGATGCATACATATACATATATGCATACATATGCATGTTATTTACATGAAAGTTTGAAAAACACCAATAAAAGCAAAGCTAAAAAGCCACCTCATTACAAACAGGATGGCTGAGAATGTCAGAATTCATTCTCACATGACTGAGAAAGATAATGTGAATTTACAGAAAATATGCTTTCAGTTTAGCTTATAGATCCCCTTCCAAACCACTGTGGGAAAAGCATGATTTAATAGTTTTCTTTCAAACATGATTCATGATATCCCAGCGGAAGGCTTTTTCACATGGTAAAATCACCTTAGAACACACCACAATTCCTAAAATGAGTATGGTACCATCAACAAATGATTTATAATGTAACTAAAGTCCTAAAACCTTCTATTAACTGTAATGCTTTTTAATGAGGTGATATCATGTATATTGGTCTTAAGATGGCTGCCAACATTTCTTGGATGAAGTGCTGACAGCCAATCAGATCTCACGATGAGATGTGTGGTTAGGCTCCGCCCAGATATATATATTTTTTTCTTTTGATTTTCTCAGGAACAACTGGAGGGATTTACACCATTAAGCCAAGGGGGCGATCTGAGTACCAGACCCTACCATTTTCCCAAATTTGGTGTAATTCCGTTCAGCGGTTCGGGCTGTAGCCGTGTCTAATCATCCTATGGAAATTAACATGGGGAAAGCACGTTTTGGGACCTCCCTTTTTTCTCGGCCCCCCACTTGACGAATCTTCCCGAGACTTTCAGGGAAGGAGTGGAGCAAAGCGGGCCATCTTCTGTGAGAAATTTGCGAAGATTCAACAACAGGCGCCAAAGTTATTCCCAATAGAATGCTGCGAATTCCTATGTAGAGTAGGTCCTAACTATAACTACCTACTGGCGACCGCGAGTAGGTTATATATATATATATATATATATATATATATATATATATATATATATGTATATATATATATATATATATATATATATATATATTTATTTAGTAGGTGCGTGTGACTAACTGTATAAGTGAGTGATTAAACATGTCTTACTGAATGAGTGTCTATATGGGTTATTGATTGGTTATCTGAGTATCTATATGGGTGCCTGAGTGTCTGTGAGGGTGGGTGGGGAGTGTGTGACTCTGCATAGATGTGTGAGTGGGTGATTCACTGGGTGTATGGTATCAAGAGTGCAGCCGTGTGTGTATAGGTGTGTTGGTGAGTGAATGGATGTCTCAGTGGTGCATGTGTTAGTAACTACATATGTGAAAGGCAGTATATGTGAGTGTTGGAGTATATAAATTACTATATGAGAGAGTGGGAGATTGTGAGAGTGGCTGTATGCATGAGTGTGTGCTTGTCTCAGTGATTGTATAAGATTATAAGTATGTGTTAGTATATGTATGAATAAGTGAGGTGGTGTGTGTATAACTGTTTAGGTGAGTACATGGGAGTTTGATCGATTCTTTACATGACTGACTAGGTGTGTGAGTAACTCTATGGGTGAGTGGTGGTGTGTGAGTGTCTGTATAGGTATATGAGTGCATATGATAGTGCTGTACTGATGAGTGATTGTATGTATGTTATGTTTCGAAGAGCCAGAAACATAGGTGATCAACTAGTTCATAGTCACTTCAAAGATACTCCAAACAAAACTTGGCTTCAGAGAGAAGGGTTCTGGCCGTAAGGTCTACAAAATAGCAACGCCAACAAAGGAAATCAAAATCAACAAAGGCAAGTAATGGCAAATAAGACAACATCTCACATGCAAAAGCTCACATGTGATTTATATGATTGAATGCCCATGCTAAAAGAGATATATAGGAAGTACCATCTTTTAAGTAAAAAAACGTATTCGAGAACACATCCGAGCCACAACCCATAAAGATCGCACAAATGCAGTGGCCAAGCACATTGAGAAATACCATGAAAGCAATCGGGAGACCTTGAAATATCGTGCACTGGAACAAATACAACAATCAGAAAGAGGAGGAGATCGGATCAAATTGCTGCGACAGAAAGAATCGAAACATATTCTAATGTTCAGAACATTGGACCCCAGCGGATTGAATCAAAATGAGGACCTCTATGTCCACTTGTAAAGAGCTTAACAAAAGCTCACTGGAGAGCAATGCAAAAGAGTGCGAAATGAAAGATAACAGGGAAGCAGCACTTCGGTTCACTGAAGAACTGAAGAAATAAAATGCAAAACATGGAAGCACTACAAAAGCTCACTAGAGAGCAATTAAAAGGATGGACTAGCAATTGTGGACATTTGTCAAAATATCGTCACTACAGTGAATATACAATAATGCTCACTAAAGAGCAATAAGTGAAGTACTAATACTTTCAAAAAATATCACAGCAGAGAAATGGATGCAAGTTTTTTACACATTTCTTTATAATTAATATGAGCATCAAATGCACAGTAGGCACGAACACTCTAGTGGCATTCAAATAGTTGCAAAAAGTCACGAACTTCACTAACCACAATGCGCCAAATACGATTACAGGAAGTTACCTCGTGTTGAAATAAAAGAAGTCCATCATTCAGGGTTCCTTTTCCCGTGAACAAGCCTTAAGTGAAGGTGAAACGCGTTGGGACTTGGAAATCATGTCTAAAATAAAGCCGCTGTAATTGCCACGAAGAATACGAGTGTGTGCGTTCTTAATTTTCCAGGTTATTTGGATTCTATGGGCTATATATATTTATACTACTATTATAAAGAGAGAACACAAACCTGTTGGCAAGGTAAACTCGGGAACCACCGCGCCAATCAACATACCCAATACATTGTTGTAATCCTCAGGGTGTGCAGATGGACATAGGCTATAGAAATTTTTTAAAAAACGTACATTTAAAAATATAACTTGAAAATAAATTAGTGCCCTGAAAGTAGCGCCGGCCGCGATGCTGACGGCCCGACGTAGCGCTGGCCGCAAAGTACGTGATGACGAGGAGGAGCGGCGGTGAAGTGTGGAGATCGGGGAGGAGCGGCGGCTCAGGTAAGACTCTGGGAGACGGGACGGGAGGGAGCCGGTGAGGGAGGTTGGCCCGGAACAACTGCGGTAAGGTTCAGGGTCTGGGGGCAGCATTTCAGGCTTGCGTGCACTCCCGCCCCAGCCCGCGCCCGTCACGACATTGTCCGGGACACAGACAATGTCGTGGCGGGCGGGGGCCGGGGCGGGAGTGCACGCAAGCCTGAAATGCTGCCCCCAGCCCCCTTATGCCCCGGGCAACGCTGGGGGGGCTGCTAGTATATATATATACATATATATATATATACATATATTGGTGAAGGCTGAATAGTTCTCCTAAACACCATAACAAAAAAGAATAGGCATTGGCAAGTCCAAAAGTCTGGCTGCCAATGCTAGATCTATTGGTTTCCCAATGCTTGTTCTATGTGAAGTGACAAACCAATCCTCACATATTTCTGTTTCTGTATAATATTGAATAGAACAGTCACTCAAAATAGCAAACAACAGGAAAATATCAAGGGTACAAGGCAAAATATGACTGCACCAATCTGAGGTTTTGGTCTTTAAATAATTAAACAATCTGGGTGCCAAGAACCTGAAGCCACATACCCCTAGACTTCAAAGGCCATTGCCCAAAAATTAACAAAACAGCACAATGGTTCAGCACTCCCCACTTTCATAAATAATAATCAGGTAAGAATTTAAGGAATCTGTTCAGCAGGGCTTTAAAATTTTCTTTTATTCTTTTTTTCTTCAAACAAACAACGTAGGCAATGCTTTTCGTCCAGAGGACTTCTTCAGGGCAAGAAGTGATGAGAAAAATAGTCAAATCGATGCGAGGTAAATGTATTTCACGATTTTTGTATATCAAAAAATACCAAAAGAGCGCCAAACTGCCACCTTGATATTGTCTTGTGGGCCAGTCTTTCCAATTTTCTTATTATTAACTTTTAAGACCAAAGAATATCTTAAGATAGTGCCAAGTTTCACGCGGTGGAGGTGACGAACACGTTCGCTTAACATGGTAATCATATGAGTCACTGAGATTGGATGACGAGCCAAACTTCAGAAGCAGTTTATATAATCAAAACTGGTACTGTTCACACTGTGTCTGAGGTTCTTTGTCAATGTTATTATTTGACTTACCAATTAAGAACTGGGTCCAAACGGACAACAAAATACAAGGGCAGAGACCTCAGTGTACTTTATCTTTGAGCAAGATGTATGGTGCTGTGATAAAATGCTTATGAAGAAATGTGTGCTGCAAGCCAAATACATCCTGAGTACGTTATAAAGTCCTTCAATGAATCAGTTTTGATTTGCAAATGAAAACAATCTGTGTAGGAGACAAGTATCAATTCTGAAGCAATACACATGGATGTCAATTAACCAAATTCACTGGGGTAGCAGGAATTTCATCAAACACATTTTGACCTTAATGATCTCCCTGGAAGTAACATCATATGACTTTTTGACAGTGACTCTTCCCATGAAGGTATGTCACATGGCCTTAACTATAAAGACACCACACTAATTTACATGGAGTTGCATTACAACTGCATGATTAAGATAACAAACAAAACGACACAGACAAATGTCTAGTCTAGAAACCACCTATATTAAAGTGCTCACATGATCTCACAATACTTGCCCTGAACTGTAGCAAGTAAGGCAAAGCAAGTGAGTTAAACCTCTTGGAGGGACATTCCCTGGCGATCCAGTCTAATAAAAATTGGAAAGAAAGACGTCAAATAGTGTATTTCAAAGCACAATCTTCACATAAATTTGCTAACATGTCAAAGGCTTTGAAAGAGCACTCATTAAATATGCAAGTCTTTTAACTGTGTGCTAAGCCAATAAAAACCGATGCTCCCCAGGAGTCAAGGCCAGCATTTTGTCATGGTTGACCCTTTCCCAAATACCATGGTTTTCCTTCCTTCAGGCAATAACTAACGTGAATGTGCTACTGAGAGCATTTTACTGAGAGTGCTGACTATGATAAGATTTCTTCAAGCATGTCAGAATTTTTCCATAGATGCCCCATATGACAAGTATTAATTCTACTATGCCAGTCCTAGTACTGTACTATGGGTGCCCATTATGCCAAGAATTACATACTCCAGTATACATGTGCCAGTAGTTTGTCATGGGTGCTTCTGCAGTACAAAAATTACATTTAGTATGCTGGAGTCAGTGGCAGACTCACAAGTATAACATCACATTCTAACCCACACTCACGTACATTCACTCATTCTCATTATATCCCAATTTCTGAGGAAGTGTGGCACAAGGTAGGTCCTGCCAGAGCGAAAGGTAGGCTTCTATTGGCCTCAATATGAAAAAGTGAAAATTATGGCCCACGATGAGTCACCATATATGAGGCATTATCAATTAATCTTCAGGCTCTATGAAGCAATGTCAGATCATGAATTTTGATAATCTGAGTGACACTTTGTGCTAGTACTGCTGTGATCTTTTTGAGGATGAGTGTCTTTAGTAAAACCTAGCTGTGTGCCTTTTCCGAGATGTCAAATGATCCTAAATGTTTTTAATATGTAGTGATAAGTTGATTTTATATGGCCTTCTACTTGCCCACAGAACCATGGGTAAGGATGGAACATATTAAAGCACATGGGTCATGGAATGTCGATATGGATCCAGGACTCATAGACTTCCATTTCTAACAACGGGATTTACTTTGGCGTTTCACTCCTGCTTTGGCAATGAATGTAATACATGCTACTATTTGTTTTCCTACAAATATGTTGTGTCTTTTTAGGAAAATCAAGCAGCCTGAGAAAATATTATCATGGAAGTGTGTTTCCATTTTATTTGGCTATCATAGTGCTGTGGACAAAAATATATTTTAATATTGAAGAACACTCTACACAAGGCAATGTAATATATATTTTTGCTGACAAGGGATACAACCCAAGGTGCACATTTTCATCTTCTTAAGGAAAGTCGTAGAGCCAATCAGCTATTTGTTTGACAAACAGGGTGCTGAAAACTCCTACCTTAGACCAGACAACTCTGATAGAAAAATGCAGACCACCTCTACTAAGCCTCAAGAACTGGCTTTCCTTGGCGGAAACGTGTTTGATGTAGTTTGTGGGTTTGATACTTTCAGAAGAAATTCATGTCTTAATGTATCTTGGCATTTGAGGTGGAATGGAATTAAGAATAATGCAGGTTACAAACCCATTTTATTACGGTTTGGTCTAGCAAGGACATGTTATGTAAACGCAGCCAGAGATTGCTAAAAGGCTGGTGCCTCAATCGCATATCTGAAAAGCTGTTATCTTTTTAAAGAAAGACAAGTCATGAAGTGAGCAGAAATGAGGTTTATTTGTTGGATTGTCTATTTAATTGAGATAAAGAAAGAAGTTGTATGAAGTATTTTATTTCTGTTTCTCTTCCTCCTAGCAAGATGAAGGTCACTGCAATCACACAGAAATTGCCCAAACTGGCCGTTTTCTTGTTTTTTCGTTCTTTTTAGCTAGATGTGCAGGAAAAAGATGAATGTGCATCGGATTTCATTCTATATTAATCCGATGTGCCCAGTATGTGGTGAACGGATTGAAAACTGAAAAGTACATAGATGGGACCATTGGAAAACTTCACAGATTTCTTGAACTGGGCAGTGACTCTCAAAAGCATAAGATGTACTTGTGCTTTTTCCTACCATAATTTGAATATTAGCACTCATGGCATACACCCCCAAATGTACTGTTACAACAGTCTGCCTCTGAATTAAGGCATTGCAGGTTTAATGGTTTCTCCCAGGGTATATTTAAAAAGGTTTTCAGTCACTGTAAGGAAAACAAGTCTAAGCCTGGTAGGCACAATATTTCCCAACTTATCATGATTGATTTTCTATTCAGTTCTGTTGTAGATGTTTTTCACCCCATGATCTAACCTCTAAAGAACTCCAGATCACAAACTCTAGAGTACAGCAACTCTCAGCTAGCTGGTGAGTATAGTGTTAGTTGTGCTGCCCTCTTTTGTTTGTCCTTGAGGAAGTGATCCCACCACCCGAACGGTTTCAGGGAGACTGTCCGATTGTAAAGAGTCTCGCCTCCTCTCCTCATTTTGTGGACTGCAATCTTTTTGCTATGCCTTTTCGTGATGCCTGATGGAAATATATGTATTACCCTGCGACAAGGCTTTTACATCTTAACTCAGGTGTGTAGTATATGTTGATATGGGTGTAATCTTCTGAATAAAATCCCTGTAATACATGTGTTTGCTTGCAACTAGCTTCTTCTGAGTGGAGCATATAAAAGTAGCCATTTTAATTACTCTACTATTTCTCAGACAGCTTTGGTACAGTAATGGAGACTATGCAATTCTATGTTAAGAGAGTGCACTCTCTTCTCTCCAGGTCATGGATTGCTTACTAGGTTAGATCATAAATATTGAAGTAAGTAAATAACATAGAACAATATTAATACTGAAATGGGATACATTTTGATTTCAGATCATGCTTTGGTTATCACAGACTTGGATTTGGTACATGTTCATACATGTATTACTAACTGGTAACTTAATCATTCATTATTTAAAGATATCATTTTTTTTCTCCATTTACTTAATTCACTACAGACTTTTTTGTTTGCATAGCGACCCTCTTCAATTGGTTTTGAATATATTTACTGAAGCTTTTCAGGGGGTTCTTATTAATTATGTTTCTATGAAAGAAAACTAATTTAGACAAGGAACATAGTACACTGCTAACTAATGCTAAAGTGTTAGAACATCAATTTTATTTTTGTAAACCAGATATTGTTTTACACAAATTTGTTAAGACAAAATTACATGGCCTCTTTGTTTCTTTTAGAGCATTGCACGATACTATGGCGCTCCAGAATAAAGTTGGTAATTTATTGGCAAGCCATCTTAAGGTTAAAAAGAGCATACCAAGATTGAATATTTGAAGAATAATGAGGTTATCCAGTTATTTAAATATATTTTAAATGAGTTTCAAAAATCCTAAGGGGGTCATTTGGAAGGCAGGCTGACTTTGTCCACCCGCCATCCCCCGTGGAATGGGACTGCCTGCCATATATGCGGGGTTCCCGTTGCAGATATTCGGATGCGCACACCACACGGGGGGCGAATCCTGCATTCCTGACATTGCGGCGGGCGGTGCACTCAGCACCACCCGCCACAATGCCAAGAAGGCACGTCATACAGTTCCATACACAACATGGCAGGCACCACGTGCCTGCCATGTTGTGCATGGAACTGCAGGAGGTACCACAAGTACCCCCCATATGCACCCCCACCCCTTTGGAGTCCCTGGGGGCCCGCAACAGGCCCCCGCAAGCAAACTCAGGATGCCCCGCCACGGAAAGGCATGTCCCAGCCCGCATCCTAATATGGATGGCGGTGGCTAACAGACACTGCCACCACATTGAATCCTTTACCGCCAGGTCGACTTGTCGGCTGGGTGGAAAAGCGGCGGACGGCCTTTCCGCTGCACGACCCCCCAACCATTGTAAAATGGCGGGGGTCTTTGATGCGAGGATGGCGGCGGATCACCCCCGCCGGGCCAGGGTGACCACCGCCGGCCCGGTGGGGTCGATCCTCCCGCTTTCCTAATGGGGCCCTAAGTAGGAAGAGAACATTAATTTCTTTCTTAAATCAATGTAAAAAATCTGACAACAGCAGTATAGATTTCTCTATTTTCTAACAGCAAATATCCTTTCAAGCAAATGGTAAACCAGTTGGTTTGTTAAAGAAAGACTATGCTTCTGGCCCTGACAGCCACTTTATTGAATTTAGTTCCCACTTTTCTAACATCTTATTATTAATAATGTTACCTCTGTTTATTTTATTCTTCTAATAATTCATATAAGGTAACTTTCCAAGAGGCTACAGCTTGGTTTGTACACAAAGATGGTATAGTCCCCACTTTATGTAGAAATTACATGCCAATTTCATTTAATGTAGACTACAAACTCTTTGCCAAGGTATTAGCTTTAGGATTAGGCCCCTTTTTTGCCACAATTAATAGGAATGTGTGAAAATATATTCAGGGTTGTGTGAAATTATGTCTGAGCTATTCACCGTGCCTACATGGGTGGTGCAAAATGTGCCATGCACACAGCACTGGTGATGGTTTGTTCTTAAAATAAATATACACAGCTGTGTCCTGTGCAGGTAAGAGTGATGGGGCCGGGTGGAGCGAATTTCAACAGACAATGATGAGGGAAAATTAATTATTTGTTTAATTTTCCCTTGTCATCATCCGTCAAAATCCAATTGTGACTCAGTATCAACAAACAACTCTCTGCCTTCCTTAAGACGAACGGATCCCTCGACCCATCACAGTCCGGTTTTCAAGCCAACCACAGCATCGAGACCGCCCACATCGCAGCCGACGACGACATCAACAACGAGGAAACCACCGCACTCATCCTCCTGGACCTCTCAGCAGCCTTCGACACGGTATGCCACCGCACCCTAATACAACGCATCAGCGACACCGGAATCCAAGGCGCAGCCTTAGAATAGATCATCTCGTTCCTCGCTGGTAGAACCCAGAGAGTCCGCCTCCCCCCGTTCCGGTCAGCAGCTACCAAAGTCATCTGCGGCGTCCCACAAGGATCCTCGCTCAGCCCCACCCTCTTCAACGTCTACATGAGCCCCCTCACAACCATCGCACGGAAACACAACCTCAACATCATCTCCTAGGCCAATGACACACAGTTGATACTCTCCCTAACCAACGACCCCCCCACCGCCAGAGCCAGCCTCCAGGAAGGAATGAAGGACTTCACGGAATGGATGATGCTCAGCCGTCTGAAGCTAAACTCTGACAAAACGGAAGTCCTCATCCTCGGACCCTCGCCCTTCGCCTGGGACAACTCCTGGTGGCCACCTGCCCTGGACACCGCACCCAAGCCAACGGACCATGCACGCAACCTGGGCTTCATCCTGGACTCCTCCCTCATGAGGAACAAGCAAGTCAACGCCGACTCATCGTCTTGTTTCAACACCCTGCGCATTCACCGAAAAATCTTCCAATAGATCCCCACCGCAACCAGGAAGACGGTCACCCAGGCTCTCGTCACCAGCCGCCTGGACTACGGAAACACCCTCCACGCCGGAACCACAGCCAAGCTCCAGAAAAGACTACAGCACATCCAGAACGCCTCGGCAAGACTCATCTTGGACATCTCCCGCCACAGCCACATCTCTGCCCATCTGAAGAACCTGCACTGGCTCCCCGTCAGCAAGAGAATCACATTCCGACTCCTCACCCACGCACACAAGGCTCTCCACGACGCGGGCTCCAGGTACCTCAACAACCGCCTCGCATTCTACACGCCTACCCGCCAGCTCCGCTCCACCAGCCTCGCCCTTGCCACCGTCCCACGTATTTGCAAAACCAACGCCGAAGGAAGATCCTTCTACCTGGCAGCCAAGACGTGGAACTCCCTCCCCACCCACCTCCGGCTGACACAGGACCATCTCACCTTCAGGAAGCAACTCAAGACCTGGTTGTTCGAGCAGTAGCGACCCCCCTCAGCACCTTGAGACCCTAGCGGGTGAGTAGCGCACTCTACAAATTACTTGATTGATTGAGTATTAAAATTTCAAAGCTAGACTGTAAGCTCCAAAGAAGGCTCATTTGAAGCTTCAAGCTCAGTGGGGTGTAATACTCTGCCAGGACCCCAGGCCAATCTGCTGGTGGGTCCCGCTTGGGATCCATGAGCTGAACCACCATGTGCAGATTGCCTGGATATGGCTACCCTGCTTGACTGGCTTAAAAAGACCTGATTGGGCCCCAGGTCAGAGTTTTGGTGAGCCCCCAGTGGGGATCTCTGGGGGCTGGGGTTCATGCACCAGCCTGCTGTGTCCCAAAGTGTTTGAGATGCACTTTCGAAGGCCCAGGGCATTGCTCCCATTATTAGGAGGGTAAAGAAGCTCTGGCTAGGCCACAGCTCAGAGCTCCGGTTGGCTATAGGGTAGAAGATCCAGTCTTGGACTGCCATTTTGCTAAGTGTCCTAGACAGGGTCCCACAGGTACTGAGAGGTACACCCTGCTAGCCTGAGTGAGAAAGCTCGGACTGGGTCTCTGGTCAGAGCTCTGGCTGGCCCAGGCCAGTAGCTTCATTCTTTAGTAATGGTGCTATTTGCCATGGTGAAAAGGTACACCGAGTCTCCAGGTCAGAGCTCACTGAGGCCTCCACAGAGATGCCCGAGTCCCAGCTTGAACTTTGAGAATCTGGTCCAAAGAGCCTGGAGAAAGGCATGTGGCCGCACTATACATTAGAAGGGGCAAGGTAATACGGACCTGTTTGTCAACTGATTGTACTGTTGTGGTGATAAAAGGTCCAAACTGCCCGGGAACTCCTAATTAGGGTTCATTTCACTCTTCAGACCTGGCCAAGTTCCAAGGAGGTTGGATACATTTGCTTGAATGTCCCTGTTTGTCACTTGGTGAGCATGGATTTCAAGATAGACAAATGGCCTTTCTCTAGATTAGTAGGGACAAGGCACTTCTCTAGATTAGTAGGGATAATATACTAGGGACACATTTGCTGTCCTGTTGTACTACCTGGCAAATGAAGGGTCTGGGACAGCCTGCCCTGGGCACCACTGTAGCCCTAGTCCTTAAGTGCCTTTCATTCTCATGATATGGACCTTCGCAGAGCCTCCGTAAAAGCAGGCAGCTATGTGAACATGAAAGCTCTGTGAAGAGTGACCTACTCAACAACAGTCTAGCCAGCATTGCAGTCTGATTGATTGGTTATACGTGGTCTGTTTAGGAATGGACTGCTTGGTGAGTCACAGCTGTTGCTTCAAGCAAAGAGCTTCCAGCCCCCCTGGACTGTTAGAGGGTCTGCCTGTCATGGAGGTCATCCAGCAGAGGGAAGGCCAAGCAGCCTGGTAATTTGTGCCCTGCAATGGTCTGAACTGAGTGGATGGTTTTGGGTGGCACAAGTACCATTTGCCACCTGGTGGGCCAGGTTCTGTTCCATTGCCCTTTGCACCCAGTGCATTCACAAAACAGCTTTGAACAAAGGTTCTTCCAGGTGTGCATGCTGCCCAGACCAGCGCCCCCGTGTCTTGCCCTGGGTATGCCTCGGCCTACCTATCTTTTAATTGTTGTAGAGTAGGCTGAGCCGACATGTACAAGTGTGACTGACTGTACAAACATTCCCCTGAAGGTTAGCAGGGACTCGTGCAGCAAGTTCCCGAGGTGTAAAAAGGTTTGTCCTGCATGGACACATAGCTTCTTCTCTCAGTCAAGAGATGTGTCTATCCGGTTGATCCTGCCGGCCGCATATGCTTGTCTCAAAGGTTAAGCCATGCACGCATAAGTACACACATCCACTAAAGTGAAACTGTGAGTGGCTCATGAAATGGTTTCTTTAAGCACTCCTTCTGTTACTTGGAAAAAACGTGGTAATACTAAAGCTAATACATGTTGACAAGCGTTACCCTCCCAGGATGTATGCATTTATTAGATCAAGACCAATCCATACTCAACCCGCAGTGTCAGTGGCTCGAGATAGTCTCAAGTCGATCCGATATCCTTGTGAAGGCAATGATACATTTGAATGTCTGACCCATCAACTTTCAATTGCACTTTCTAAGCCTATTATGGTGGGCACAGGTAACTGGGAATCACAGATTGATTCCGGAAAGGGAGCCTGAAAAACAGCTACCACATTCAAGGAAGGCAGAGGGCACACACATTTTCCACTCCTGACTTTGGGAGGTAGTGATGAAAATAAAGAGTGCAGGATGCCCTGTAATTGGAATGAGTACAATTTAAATCCTTTAACGGGGATCCACTTGAGGGCAAGTCTGGTGCCTTCCAGGTCCAATACCATATATATTAAAGTTGCTGCAGTTAAAAAGTGAGTGACCTCCTGTCCCAGCCCCTGCTTCTCTGCAGCCCCTTGATGCTCTTGAATAAATGTCCTATTGTCTAAAGCCTTGACTTTGAAACATCTGTAGTGTTCAAACAGGCTGGTTGCCAGGATACTTTAGCTAGGAATAACAGAATAGAAATGCAGTTCTACTTTGGTGGTTTTTGGAACTGGAGCCATGATTAAGAATAGGGGTGTGAGGAACTTACGTGATGTGTTGTATTGTAATTACTAAAAATTACAGAGAGATTTTACAAGATTGCACAGAATTATGCAAGAAGTGTATCTTAGCATTGCACATTATTTTCTTAATGCACAATGCACCCTTGCATCCATAATGGAATGCAAACAGCAGGAGAACACAAACACAAAGTGGAGGAGCCAGCAACTGCTCGTTCTCTGTTTTGTGCTTTTGCAAAGGCGTTTTTGACCCAAATGACTCTAAATTATGTGAGGGAGCATAATTGTGTAATGATTATGTGAGGGAGCCTAATTGCATAATTATTCTCTAATTTTACATCACAAGAGTAATGTGAAAATACTCCCATTACCCCACTGTAATTAAAATTTTGCCCAGGCCTAATTAAGAAGGACAGCCTGGGCATTCTTACTGTATCACTAGAAAAAGAGACAAACCTAAGCAGAAACCAGTCGAAGATCAATATGGCGGATATTATACCCTGGCCAAAGAGTGTAGCTGCTTGCAAACCAATGTTTGTGAGTTCTGTGATGGAGCCTGGTTGAAAAGCTGAAACTTAAAAGAATTGAAAGAAGGGCACCACAAGGAGTGAAACATATCACTTAATTTGACTCAACACGGGAAAACTCATTGTGCTTGAAAACAGAAAGTTTGACAGATTGATAGCTCTTTCTCAATTCTGTGAGTGGAGGTGTATGGCCATTCTTGGTTGGTGGAGTGATTTGTCTATTTAATTCTGATAACAAATGAGACTCCTGCATGCTAACTAGTTGTGTGATCCACCCTGCAGTCTGCATTCTGCTTCTTAGATGGACAAGTGTTGTTCAACTACACAAGTCTGTAATGCACTTGGGTGCCCGGGACTGCGCACACATTCTGCTGAACAGATCAGCATATGCCTGCCTATCTTCAACAGGTGTGGGTAATCCACTGAACCATTTCATGATAGGGTTATAAAATTATTTCCCATGAAAGATAAACTCCCATTATGTGTGGGTAACATGCTTGCATTGATGATGTACCTGCGCTTTTTACACACTGCCTGCTGCTACTACCGAATGGATGGTTTAGTGAGGTCCTCGGATCAGCCCCCCCGAGCAGCAATAGCCCTAGCAGAGCATCGAGAAGATGGTCAAACTTCACTACCTACAGGAAGTAAAAGTTCTAACCAGGATTTAGTAGGTGAAAATCAGACCTACCCTCAAGTGCTGGTTGGCAGAGAGGTCAGTGGCCGCTGGGTGCTTCAGCAAGGACTGGGCTTGGGGGGCCTCCTTCACCCCGGAGGAGCCAATTGGCATGCATGGGACCCAGGTAGAACCTACCCTCTCTGGGAGCGGCACAATGCATCCAAAACCTTTCTGAAACCAAACCCATGCTTATCCAGGAGGAAACACAGTGCCTCCTTGGGCTGAAACCTCCTAAGGGCCATGCGGCCTGGTCCCTGTTGTACCTAACCAGGCCCACTTGGGTTTTAAATCATTAAGGAACAATCTATATTGAGTAGCAGGGCAGACTGGATGAGAACACACTGGAGCCACAAGGGAACCCTGGCACTTCTTGGCAGAGATGTGATGCACCTCTAAGACAGTGCAAACTGCTTTAAGAGGTGGTATGGGAAGCTATCCCGGCTGCATGGGCTTTCACGTGTGCACCTGTTGGACATGGGGGTCGCTACGTGGCAATGGTTTGCACCTCTGTCAAAGTAGGGACCCTTGCTTCTAGTTATGGTAAGAAAGTTAGCTCTTAGACAACCCCTGCTCACCACCTTGGCAGTTTGGCACAAGCAAGCAGGATTATCTCAGAGGCAGTGTGTAAAGCATTTGTGCACATATACAGTAATAGAGTGAAAACTCTGCAAATGGACACCACACCAGTTGAGAAAAACAGCAATCTTTTATCTAAAACAAACAAGAACAAAACAAGAAAAATCCAACATACAATACTCAAACTATGCACTTTGCAAGAATAACCTTCAAAATGCAGTTTTTCAAAGTTGGTAGCTCCATCCGGTGCTACCGCCGTGCTGAAAACAACCAAATCCAACAGTGTTGATTGACCGTGTCGATGCGGACTGGCGACGGTGTCTGAAATGGACTGTCCCAGAGGCAGAAACCAGAGGGAGGTTAAGTCTTTGCTGTACCTGAGACTTCTTGAACAGGGGGCAAGCACTACCCCAAGCCCTTGGAGAAACTCAGTAGAAAAGTTACAGAAAGTTCAATCCAGTCCTTTCCCTACCTCAGACAGAAGTAGTTATTGCAGGCCAACATAGCAAAGCAATCATTAAAGTGGTAGTCTTTCCTCATTGCTTCCCCAGCTCTTCTTCATTGCAGATTCCTTGATTCAAGCGAGTTCTGAAGAGCTGGGGTCTGGGTCCCAATATTTATACTTACTTCCCTTTGTTCTCCTGTGGCAGATAGTCTCTGTGCTTAGTCCAAACCAGTTCTATTCTCTCTGACCCAGCTTCCTGGCAAGAGGTGGAGACAGCATTGTGTAAGGCAGACCAGGCCTATTCAGGTGAAAAGAAATATCCTTGCACTACTCTAAATGCAGCCCAGGTTTATTCATACCAGCACGGACTCATCCAGGAGAGCCAGGACACACCTCAACCCCCCAGTAGCTGTCTACAGTGAATGCACATCCCCAGCCACTGTCACTCCAAAGCCAGACAGTCAATCTACAACTCAGCAGAGGCACACAGGATGGTTAAGGAAGAAAATGCGTACTTTCTAAAAGTCCAGCCAAAGGGCACTTTCCTCGCCCACCCATCTGTCGCACTGCAAAATGGGGAAGACATTTCTCCCAATTTGTCACTTTTTCATGAACCATCCTTGTTTGTCATTATTTTTCAATCAATATACCAATCCTTATGTATTTAATCTTCCTGCTGATTAGACCACTGTGGAGAAAGCATGATTGCATAGTAGTTCTTTATTCAACATTTTCAAATGCCTCCTGCTGCCAATCCAGGCTTTTAACAGTGGCACGTGAGGTCAATAATGTTTCAAAGTAGGCTCATTTCATTCAATACACCCAATGCATTTCGAGCCTGCTGGCTCTTCGTCAGGGGTTCACTGAAACAAAATGAAAAAAAGGTTCAACTAACTGCTCATTGCCAACTTACTGTGTGCATAAAAAAGAACAGAAAATAAAATAAAAATGTAACTGCTTACTAAGCTTCCACCCGCATTACCTCTCTCTGCCTTCCTTGTACTAAACAGAACATAACGTTCATGTGCTCAAGCTAAATGTCAAACCACCTAGACCCCACCCAAAGTTCAAGTACCACTGTTAAAAGCCTGGATTGGCAGCAGGAGGCATTTGAAAAATGTTGAATAAAGAACTACTATGCAATCATGCTGGTTCAGTAATAAGTGACATATTGGGAGAAATGTCTTCCCTATTTTGCAGTGCAACAGTTGGGTGCGCGAGGAAAGTGTTATTTGGCTCGATTTGTTCATCACTTTGATATGGGACGTTTCACAGTATGTGGGTGCACGCATCACAAACATATAGTTTCTCATTGGAAAAGGATTACATTCTCTAAGGGAAGGAGTGCATTCTCACACATATTTGATTTTACTTTCTAAAAGTGGCATTTTCAAACACACGATTGAAAACCCATTTCACTAAGAGACGTAATTTTAAATTCTGAGTTTAGGCATACTAAACTCCATTCTCCTATCTTGTCCTAATGGAAAGCTATATTTTTAAGATGTTACAAAGTATCTCCCATTCTATCCTATGGCAAAGCTGCATTTCAATATTGAAAAATGACATGCACTGTATTTCACCCTCAGTACATGTCACACACACCAGTACATGTCATACCTTTCACATACACTGCACCTTGCCCATGGGGGTGCCTTACATGTATGAAAAGGGAAGGTTAGGGCCTGGCAAGTGGGTGCATTTACCAGGTCGACATGGCAGTCACAACTGTGCATATACTGCAGTGGCAGTTCTGAGAATCTTTTGAAGGGCTAATTGTGTGAGTGGCACAACCAGTGCTGCAGGCCCTCTAGCAGTATTTGATTTACAGGCCCTGGGCACACACAGTGCACTGTACTAAGAACTTAAAGGTAAATCAAATAAGCCAATCATGGAAACACAATTGAAACAGAGAGCACATACACTTCAGCACAGAATAGCAGTGGTAAAGTGCCCAGAGGGCTAAATCCAACAAGAGCAGGGACAAACATAAGAGGCCAAGAAGTCTGGGGATAAACCCGCTGAGAAAGCCAGGTCTAACAATACCTCCAAGGGGAATCATGTGAGTCTCTTTGACAGCATGGGGGAAATGCAGCTCACCTCCAGCAGTGATTTCCACCATTGCAGGGGGCATCAGCCTGCAGGCATGGCGATGGGCCACCGCCTAAACCGGGGACTCAATAGATGCAGGTATCAAACCCTGGCTACGAGTGGTGGGCAGCTGACAAACAGCTGTGGTGACCCTCCCTTATTGACATGATGCTCTGTCCTATGTGGATAGGCTGGGGTTTGAAGACTTGGCTTATCCAGTCTGGGAAAGCAGATGATGGAGCTGACTGTCTCACTACTATGGCAGCGGTTCATTTGCCCACCTGCTGCAGCGATGGGATGGGGTACCTGGATTGAATGCCTGAAATTTCTCTTTGAATTGTGAATGGCAACTGCCAGAGAAGATGCCCGACAGGGTGCCAGGCTGTCTTGCCTCGTGGGCGGTGGACTGGTAGTGATACCTTCATCTCTTGGGCCCGCAAGAGGGCAAACATTGAGAAAGTTGCCTGTGACTTTTGGCAGTGGATTACTTACCTTGCCCTTTGAGGAAGAATGCAGCTTGCTGTGAGAATTAGTGTGTCAACACTTTGAACGCACCTTGCGGTCCTGGTTTTCTACTGGGGCTATGCCGTTCTGAGGGTAGCTTAATCATTATTGCCCCGGGCTCTCCTAACTCCAACTAGATTCTTTATACAGGTTGATACTCCAGGTGGAAATATAAACCCCTTATAGTGTTTCTAATGTAGAAATACAAATTGAGGGGCATACACAACGTAGTAAAATACAGTTCTCTTGCCTCATTTGTCTAATGCTTATGACATCAATATTGCAGAAGATTGGGTTTCGGATTTCATAAGGCGTGTACATCTGGGGAAATAGGTAAACAAGGAAGCCTTATCCTCTCAAATACCAGAAGACCCTAAGGAAAAATGTGCAAGTGAGTGGGGTGTAAAGGAACCTTCACAGTTATGTAGAAATCAAGCTGGTTAGGAAAAATATTTGGGTCTACATCTCAATTCCTTAAGGAGTGAGTCACAAGTGCAAGCTCAAAATCCTCTTAAGCCAGAGGCTAAAAATGACATAAAAGTCATGTTATATCAGCTACAATGTCAATACATTTTATTACCTTGTAGTTCCTCAATGAATACCCCTTTTTTTACCGGTTATAAAATATGATGGCTCTTATAGAATAGTTTTAGGGTATAGGAATATAAACACAAGTAGACATACACACATGCTGTAATAAATGCTCAAAGCAAGGGACTAAATAGGAACTTGGTGCAAAAAAATGCAATGCAACCCTAGACATCTGCAAAGCGTTTTTAGACAAACCATAGTGCCTGAAAGCCAGTATTTCACTGCTTTCTCATTCAATATGTATTTGTACTCCTATACAAGATTACCTATGGGCTTTAGAAATAGTTCCTATGTGTTTGCTGTAAGAATCCAGAAGATATTATGGCTGACTCTTCAGATGCTCTCTTACATTGATGATATATGCATCAAAGATCATGAATTAACTGAACACTTTACTAGAGTGGACAGGATAGTAACATTGTTAGCCCAGAACAGGTATAAAATCAATTTCGAAAAATCTAAAATTGAGTTTTTAAGCATAGCAATATTATTTTCCAAATCTATGAAATATCCAGTGAGAGTAAAGGATTGGCACCTGACTTCCTGCAGTACTGTGCTACTTCACAACCTCCAAGTACCATAAGAAAATTACAAACCCTAATGGGATTTCTTAACATTGAGAGGGCCTTCTTACCACTTTATGCTGACCGACCAAGAGAAGGCCTTGCATGATTTGATTTCTCCCATGTTTTCTAAAACGCATTGGATTGAAAAGCACCCAGTTATCTTTCATGAAATACAAGCCAGTAACTTAGGGGGTCACTAGGATGGTAGTTGGGATTTGTCTGCCGACCATCCTATTGGGAAATGGGACTGCCCGCCATAAGTGCGGGGGTCCCGTGCGGGCCTTTAGGATGCGCCCGCCACAGTGACGGGTGCATCCTGCATTCCTGTCATTGTGGTGAGCGGTGCACTCAGCACCGCCCGCCACAATGCCAGGAAGGCATGTTGGGCACTTCCATGCGCAACATGGCAGGCACCGCGCGGTGCCTGCCATGTTGTGCATGGAACTGCAGGGGGTACCATAGGTACCCCCCATGTGCACTCCCCACCCCCAGAGTCCCTGGGGGCCCGCACCGGGCCCCCGCAAGCACTTACTGCATGCCTTTCCATGGCGGCAATGCGCCACGGAAAGGCATGTTTCCGCACCCATGATAATATGGCTGGCGGTGTCTGACAGACACCGTCACTATAATAAACTCTTTTCCGCCCGGTCAAATGGTGGACGGTCTTTCCGTCCGCCTAGGTCCCCCCGCCATAGTAATATGGTGGGGAAATGGGTGGCCAGCGGGGACGGATCTCGGGCGGATAGCCACCGCCATGCAGGCGGTGTTGATCCGCCCGAGATCCTAACGGGCCCCTAAATGTTTACATACTAGAGATAACAAAACAACCCTAGTAATAAGAATTATTCTCAGTGCATCAGGCCACACATTCACAGCTTACAATGAAGCACAGACAACTCCAACAGTGTACAGATCACATTTGTACTCCACAGCAGAAGCACGCTTCCGTTCTCCAGAAAAAAAGTCTTATTGCGGTGCAGGCGGCCATATTCAAAGAGCACCTTTTGGTGTAGGGTAACAAATCATTATAGTTTCTCCTATACCTACAAATATGGCTGCAAAAACAGCAGTGCCGACCTCAAAGGTGAAAGCTGTAACCTGATCTCAAACTACAATCACCACAGATATCTTTGCAGTGATTCAATCACCAATAAAACGAGAGAAGTTCCCTGATGACTTTCGTTCTGATTGCTCCTACACCCCCATTCCAGATAACAGTCTGATGGTTTATATACCTGGAGCAGCAAATAGGCATATTAAAAATGGGTAATTTAGATAAGATTTAATAAAATCAGCTTCATGAGGGAAACGTGTTGCACATGCTGGCATACAGGTATGTACCAATGCTACAGCAACCATATTGCTGGCTGTGCTTACCAAGATAATAAAAAAATATGTGCAGCTATGTAGTATTTGTTAACAGATAAAAACTTCCACTGTTCTAAGACCAACGCAGACTGCCCTTACTATCTATGATCACCTGTTTGGAGTAATTTTCTTCAAACATTACAAGTATAAACTGATATAACTACTTATTAGTTGCTGTTGGTTCTACTCCAAGTTACTTTGGGCTGGGATGCAAAAAAATGCCAAGTAGTCAAAAAAACTTACAGTGCTAGTAGTTCAAACCTTTCATTCAGTTAATGGTCCAGCATTTGCTGTTAAAAGGATCTTATGTCTGTTCTGGAAGCATGACTGCCATACTTACACCCTTTCAGCCCAGAAAGTAGCGCTGTAGTATAGCACTACAGCAGTAATCTTAAATAAGCCTTGACTGATATGGTACTGAGTTCAGAGCAGAGTTAGCCACATGTTTTGTACGGGCTCCAGAGAGCATTAAATAATTTGCCTAAAGAATCAGGTGGCTCCACTCCATATTAAATGCTCTTTGGAATATCAATGTACAAGCCTGATCTAAATGTTCCTGTAAAGATGGCAGAGTCTAAAATGTTTGACCCCAATATTTGTTTGAATCTGTTTCAGGATGTCCAAGAAGTCTGAATTAATCTAATGTGAAGTTTGTTTCTCTGTCACCATTGCAGATAGGATTCCTAAATCTGCTGACTCATGGCATTTAAAAGTGGGAGAGCATGTCCAAGGAAAGATCCCTGATGCACATATTTTTGGGCTATGGTACTGACCACCTGTTCCAGTTCTTGAAGTACAAGACACACCATTGCCTGGTTCAAAGATGAAATAAGAAGGTGTTGATCGATCATATTAAAAAGCACTATGTGGTCAATTTAATTCATCAGACCCTGTTGACACCAAGGTAACTCCGGTGAAGAACCACATACACTCTCTCTACTCTGCAAGAACTTCCCCTAGAAGAGTAGCCACACGCCACATTGATATCCTGAGCCCCATTCTGGGGACATCTGAGACTGCTGTGCCTCCAGCATTACACTTAGGGCCTCATTATGATTGCGGTGAATCCGCATACTCCGGGCCGGCTGAAGCCACCGCCGTCCCGGAGTATGCGGATTCACCGCTGCAGCCACATAGAACACCCGCCGCCAGATTAGGATGGCGGTGGGATTGCGGATGGACCAGCGGCGGACTGCAGTTCCGTCCGCCACTGATCCGCGGGGTGGGGAGGGCTATTTGGTGACGGTGTCTGCAAGACACTTTCAGCCAAATTAGGATTTGCACGGAGACCTGCTTTTCCACCGTGGAAAAGCATGTGGACTTTGGCTTTTGGGGGCCCGTTGCGGGCCCCCAGGGTGTCGGGGGGTG
This sequence comes from Lissotriton vulgaris, assembly GCF_964263255.1. NCBI lineage: Eukaryota > Metazoa > Chordata > Amphibia > Caudata > Salamandridae > Lissotriton > Lissotriton vulgaris. The sequence continues at coordinate 741,401,299 of NC_141695.1, read as the reverse complement.
GGGGGTGCACATGGGGGGTACCTATGGTACCCCCCAACATTTACATGCACAAAGCGGCAGGCACCGCGCGGTGCCTGCCTCTTTGTGCATGTAAATGTAATACATGCATTTTTAACATTGCGGCGGGTGCAGCTTGAAGCTGCACCCGCCGCAATGTTAAAAATAGAGGATGTGACCGCCACCCTGGCGGTCACATCCTAATCTGCATGGAGGGACCGCCGCTGCCCCTGCGGACGGTCCCTCCTTCTCTATGGTGGCGGACGGACCCAGGTCCGTCCGCCATCATAATCGGCCCCTAAGTGCCAGTTGTAGTAAAAGAACATGATGCTGAAATTTCACCAATTAAAATTACCGGAACTTCTCCTGTGGTTTAGTAGGAACTCACAACCGAACCAACATCTTTTGAAATGGCAGCCCTTCAAGACATTGTGCTGTCAGAATAATTCTAATGGAGATTTTCAAATAATAAACTCACTTAATCATTGTACGGTTGTCCAATGTTACAAATAGCTTCCTGCCTGCCAGTTGGTTTTGAGACAGATACATTTTACCACCATGGTCTTATTTTTGGAATGCTACTAAAGTATTTTTCTTTCTGATTTGGATTAGTATGCCATTTACAATTATGCTATTAACAGATAGAAAGTATATTTTTCAGTAAAACTGTGCCATTTTTTGTGGTCCAGCAATTGCAGCCACATTCTTCTGTTAGGACAATCATGCTGTAAACATATAATGTGTTGGATGGTGTAGTTTTGGAAAATGGCCCTTATCAAGTTATGGGGGCAATAGAACTAATTCAGATGCATAGGGCACAATGTAGGTCGCCCAATACCGGTCGGTAACAGCCGATTTTGGCCGTTACTGACCGGTATTTGGCTTTTGACATGTAGGTGGCTTGGAATTTACAGAATCGTTATATTTAACGATTCGGTAAATTTACCGCTTCGGTATTTTTCCGAATCGGTAAATATACTGATTCTGTAAATCCATATGTCGGTGGCACAGTTTGCAGTGCCACAGGCCCTTAGGAATTCTTAATTTACCACCGAATACTATTGGGTGGTAAATTAAGAATTTCTGTGTATATGCACATCTGTGCATGTACACCTGTGCCGTGTGGCACACATACATGCCCTAAGGGCATGTATGTGTGCCACATGGCACACAAGCCAGAAACAGGGGTGCAACAGGGTGTCAAAGTGGCACCCTGTCCCCCTTGGCAATTCGGTATTTTACAGATTCTGTAAAATACCGAATCAGTATTTACCATAGATTAGGAATCAATGGCAAATACCGATTCGGTAATTACCGATTCGGTAAATACTGAAACTTACCGATTCGGTATTGAATTCCGTAAAAATACCCATATCCCGATTGCCAGTTCTTAAATACCGAATAGGTATGATTCGGTATTTAAGAATCGGTAATCTGGGATTACCTACATCGGGCCCATAATGTTTTAAAAAGTCTTTTAGATGAAGTTATAATTCCTGGTCCTTTTTCAGATTCATGGGCCACCAGTGTACGGAGTCGGCACCGGTTGGCGCATAAGAGGAAATTAGAGATAGGGTTGACAAGGGCAGAAGAGCTTTATTAATTTTACTTGATCTCTCGGCCACCTTATGCTTCTCATAAAACGCCTGCATTGCCTGGGCTTTAGGAGCACTTCACTAACTCTGCTAAGCTCTTTCCTCAAAAACAGTGAACAGTGGGTCGAGGTGGGAGATGCAAAATCCAGCTCCTTCTCCTTGAAATGAAATGAATGAAATGAAAAAGAAATTTCTAAAGCGCACTGCGGCCAAGCGGCTTCCTGGCGCTGAGGAGCACAACAGAATCTACAGAGGAAACCCAAGGAGATTAGCCGGGGAATGCCTGAAGGAAAAGAAAAGTTTTATGAGCTTTACGAAAGTGAGAAAAAATAGGGATAGAGCGAATGGAGAGAGGGAGATTGTTCCAAATCTGGGGGGCCAGCACAGAGAATCGGGTGCCCCCGGTGCGGGATTTGCGGAAGCGGGGGACGTGAAGGAGAGAAAGTGAAGAAGAGCGGAGGGTACGGCTGGGGGCGTGAGAAGAGATAAGTGAGTTGATGAAAAGCGGGGCAGAGCGAGCGTGCGCCCGAAAGGCCAAGCAAGCTAGTTTGAAATGAGACCTGAAATGAACCGGGAGCCAATGGGGGGTTTTGAGGGCAGGGGTGATGTGGGAGAATTTGGGGAGACGAAGGATAAGGTGGGCCGCCTGGTTTTGGATGGCCTGGAGACGGCGAGTTTCGTAGGCAGGAATACCTACGTACAAGCCGTTTCCATAATCCAGGCGGGATGTAATGAGGGCCGTGATAATGGTTTTAAGAGAAAGCACAGAAAAGAACCGGGAGATCTTACGGATTAAACGGAGGGAAGAAAAACAAGAAGACACGACGGAACTGATTTGGGCATGCATGGACAGATCATTGCTGATCTTGATGCCCTAAGTCCGGACAGAGGAAACAGGGGAGGGGGAGGGCCAAAAGAAAGGGGCCAGTGAGCTGAGGACCAGGGATTAGACAAACCACCAGTGAGGACGAGCTCTGTCTTATCGGGATTGAGCTTCAAGTGATTGAAGCTCATCCACTGGGAAATGAAAACAAGAGTGGAACAAAACTTAGGGAGAGAGTCAGCTGGGGATGAAAGATCAAAGACGAGCTGGAGGTCATCTGCGTAATTGTACACAGAGACCCCCAGCTCGAGAAGAGAGGAGATGAGGGGGCGGATGTAAAGATTGAAGAGAAGTGGGGAAAGGGAAGAGCCTTGAGGGACCCCACAGGTGACCGGAAGAGGGGGAGCAGAAAAATCAGTGAGGTGAACTGCCTGTGATCTGCCTTGAAGGAAGGACGCGATCCAGGAGAAGGCAATGCCTTGGATGCCCACTGCGCTGACACGGTCGAGAAGGATGGCATGATCGACCGTGTCAAACGCAGCGGACAAATCCAAAAGGACCAAGGCCTGGGGGAGATTGCTGTCAGCCTTCCCCTTAAGTTCATCCAGGACCGCGAGGACCACGCCCTCAGTGGAGTGGCCGGGACAAAAGCCCGCCTGGTGGGAGGCCAAGAGATGGTTCTCCTCAATGTATGTGGAGAGGCAAGATGTCACGTGGCTTTCGAGGATCTTCCCTAGATAGGGAAGAAGGGAAATCGGCCTGAAATTAGATGGAAGAGAGGGGTCAAGACCGGCTTTTTTCAAAATAGGAAAAACAATATCGGATTTAAAAGGGGAGGGAACACAACCCGAGGCCAAAGAAGTGTTGAGAAAAGTAAGGGGGGGGATGGGACAGCTACTATAGAGAGTTCTGAGGATCCGTGCGGGAGCACAGTCCGCAGGAGAACCAGACTTGACCTTGACAAGCAGGTCGAGGAAAAGCTCCGGTGAAATTGGTTCAAAGTGATCCAGAACAGAAGGAGACAGAGGAGAATAATCAAAAAGTTCAGGTTGAGACACAATGGGAATGTTGGCCTTAATGGTAATGATTTTATTAATGAAATAATCGTTCAAGGAGTGACAGAGAGATTGAGAGGGGGCAGGGGAGAGACAGGCGCGATCAGAGGTGGCAAGACTATGAACTAGTGAGAAAATCTCACGGGATTTGTTGGCCGAGAGGGCCACTCTCTCAGTAAAGTATTTAGATTTGGCCGCTAAGATGGCTTTTTTGTAGTTATTGAGGAGGGCTTTATATTTGAGGCGGAGGATAGGGCAGTAGTTGCGTCGCCAATGACGCTCCGAGCTCCTAAGCTCTAATTTAAGGGATTTAAGGTCATTGGAAAACCACTTGTGAGCGTCGTGGGGGCGAGCAGATTTGACCTTTTTTAGTAGGGCGGCCTGGTCGCAAGCAGAAGAAAGCCAGGTATTAATGGCATCCGCCTGACTTTCCAAAGGCAGGTCAGTCAGGGTAAGAGCAGATGAAGACAATAAAGAGGAAAGGTCATTAAGATCGGTCTTATTCCAGCTTCGAGCCAGGATGTTTTTAGGCAGGGGGGCTTTCTCAGCTTGACCCAAGTGGATGGAAAAGGAGATCATGGAGTGATCCGACCAGACACAGGGAAGGATGGAGGTGGGCGAAAGATTACAACGTAGGGACCAGATTTGGTCCAAGATGTGACCGTGATTGTGGGTAGGGGCCAGAACGTGAGGTAAGAAATTAAGACACTGAAGAGTAGCAGAGAAGTCTTTGGATGAGGAGTCCTCCCTCGGATCACCCGACCAAAAGTTAAAGTCATCGAGCAGGAGCAGCAAGGAGTTATTTACCGCCAAGGTGGCCAAGAGATCCTGCAGGGTAGACACAAATGATGGCATACTTTGAGGGGGGCGGTACATGAGGACCACCATAAGGGGTACCGGGAGATTGAGGGAGCGGGCCACCAGAAAGTCAACACTGGATATGCGGGGTGCGAAAGAAGCTGGAATTTCATAGAAGAGCGAATAATCATCGCCACACCCCCTCCAGTGTTTCCGTCAGGGCGGTCAGCACGAAGGGCATAGTGGGTATTGGGGAGAATAGCAAGAAGGTCCGGGAGTGAATCAGAAGAAATCCAGGTTTCAGTAAGAAAAAGAAAATCCGGGGAGTCAGTATCCAGAAGATTGAAAGGGCAGTTTGGTTTTTAACGGCGGAACGAGTATTAAGGAGAATAGCAGAGACAGCTGGGGAGCCGGAAATGGGGCCAGTGGCAAAAGGAGTAGGAGAGGTAAAGGGAGAGGAAATAGGAGAGACAGGGCGAGTGCAAGGAGAGTAGGGGACGTAGATACCGTGCAAAATTAAGTGTTGGACTGCAGAGGGGGAAAGAGGGGCAGAAACAGAAAAGGACAGTAACTGGGCAGAGGTGTACACCAAGGGAGGGGCAGGGTCTATGGCCCCTGGTCCCGGCCCATTGCGGACGGGTGCAGACGGGCTTAACTTAGGCGCAACTTCGGCGCGCCTTCGGCGCGCCCACTGCGCTCGTCCGCTGCGCTGCCGGGGCTGGCCAACCATTATGTAGGGACACATGAGGGGGAGTGGCTAGGGGGGAGGGGTCCAAACGCTGCAACACTGACCCAGAGCCGCCCAAGATGGAGGACTCGCCCGTCTCAGGAGGAGACGATCAGCGGGAGGCGCTCTGGGTGGCGTGCAGGAGGGAGAAGGTAGAAGCTGCTAAAAGGTGCTGCCGTGCGCGAAAGTCCAGGGCGCAGCTGAGGGGCACAGCAAGCGATGACCAAGGTCAGTGAGGGGCTTTAAAAAGTTGACGTTGCTCCCGGCGAAGCCTCGGGAGGTCTGAGTGCTGAGTGATGAGGCGCGAGGTCCGCAGTGCGCCTAAAGTACTGGTCTGGGGGGGAGGGGCCCAAACGCTGCAACGCTGACCCAGAGCCGCCCAAGATGGAGGACTCGTCCGTCTCAGGAGGAGACGATCAGCAGGAGGCGCTCTGGGTGGCGTGCAGGAGGGAGAAGGTAGAAGCTGCTAAAAGGTGCTGCCGTGCGCGAAAGTCCAGGGCGCAGCTGAGGGGCACAGCAAGCGATGACCAAGGTCAGTGAGGGGCTTTAAAAAGTTGACGTTGCTCCCGGCGAAGCCTCGGGAGGTCTGAGTGCTGAGTGATGAGGCGCGAGGTCCGCAGTGCGCCTAAAGTACTGGTCTGGGGGGGAAGGGCCCAAACGCTGCAACGCTGACCCAGAGCCGCCCAAGATGGAGGACTCGCCCGTCTCAGGAGGAGACGAACAGCGGGAGGCGCTCTGGGTGGGGTGCAGGAGGGAGAAGGTAGAAGCTGCTAAAAGGTGCTGCGGTGCGCGAAAGTCTAGGGCGCAGCTGAGGGGCACAGCAAGTGATGACCAAGGTCAGTGAGGGGCTTTAAAAAGTTGACGTTGCTCCCGGCGAAGCCTCGGGAGGTCTGAGTGCTGAGTGATGAGGCGCGAGGTCCGCAGTGCGCCTAAAGTACTGGTCTGGGGGGGAGGGGCCCAAACGCTGCAACGCTGACCCAGAGCCGCCCAAGATGGAGGACTCGCCCGTCTCAGGAGGAGACAATCAGCGGGAGGCGCTCTGGGTGGCGTGCAGGAGGGAGAAGGTAGAAGCTGCTAAAAGGTGCTGCCGTGCGCGAAAGTCCAGAGCGCAGCTGAGGGGCACAGCAAGCGATGACCAAGGTCAGTGAGGGGCTTTAAAAAGTTGACGTTGCTCCCGGCGAAGCCTCGGGAGGTCTGAGTGCTGAGTGATGTGGGGTGCCTCAGGGATCGACACTTAGCCCCACACTTTTCAATGTGTACATCACCCCCTGGTGAAGCTTGTTCTGAGCTTCGGCCTGACTTTATCATCCTATGCGGATGACACTCAGATAGTGGTGTCCATTTCATCCAAGTTTGAAAATGATGCCAACAATTTCTGCAGCTGTATGGCCGCAGTTGCAAGCTGAATGGAGGAGAGTAGCCTCAAATTAAATTCTGAAAAAACAGAGGTGCTGCTCTGTGGGAGAGAGACTTCCTTCTGGAATGGATCCTGGTGGCCTCAGGAGCTGGGAGACCTGCCCAAGCCTGTGCAGAAGGCCTGGGAGCCTTTTTTGACCACAAACTATGTTTCGATGCTCAGATCAATACAGTGACCTCGGGGGATACTTATGCTTCGGGTTCTCAAAAAAATTCTACGGTTTATTCCAATGTATTTACAGAAGACCGTAATGTTGGCCCTTATAGGATCCAAACTGGATTGCTGCAATGTCCTTAATCTGGGCACCTCGAAATATCTGCTCAAAAAATTACAGTCCTTACAGAACATGGTGGCCAGAACCCTCTTGAACATCCCTAAGTTTAAACCAATATCTCACCTGCTACACGGCCTTTAATGGCTACTGGTGGAGAAGAGATTTTCATTTAAGGCTCTATGTCTAATACATAGGGCTCTTCACTGTACTGGTCCGCTCTATTTTCAGGAATGTTTTACCTGGTATGCGCCCAGTAAGACACTAAAATCTAGCTCGGCACACATGATCCTGATCCCCAGAATCAAACGAGCAAACTGGGCTGGCAGAATGCTGACCTTCCTGGGGGAAAGTTATGGAACTCTCTTCCTCTTTCCCTCTGGTCTCAAGCAAGCTTGCAGCTTTTCAGAAAGGAGCTAAAGACCTGGTTCTTTATCGCTCGTAACAATAAAGTGACTTAGACCTAACTCAGCTTGCTGCCATGTCCTCTGTCCTTGATCCGCCTAGCTCTAAGACACCTCCGGGTAATGCGTGCTTTATAAATTTACGTCATTCATTCAAATCACGTCATTCATACACACTGTTAAACATTTGATCACTGAGTTGTCTTCATACACTACATTAGATAGTGAAGATATGTATTTGAATGCTGAAAATCAGCAAAAACGTTTTTTTTCATCATTATGGTCACCATTACATACATAGAACTACTAGTCCATGAGAAATATATAACTATACACAGGAATATATGATGTTACAATGCAAACAATTACAACGCATGCTTTTAGAACATGGTTTTTACATCGCAACTTCCATTACATCACAAGATTTTACAACGCATGCCATTACAACACATTTTTAAAAACTACCATTACAAAGAATTGCATTACAAAGCATACCATTACAATGCATACCATTACAACTCATAATACGTTTAGGGCAATAGTAGGGTAACTGTTGGATAGTGTAGGGGTAACAATTACTATTCCCACTCCAGTAAGTGCAACAGTAGGGTAAGTGTTGGATAGTGTAGGGGTAAAAATTACTATTCCCACTCCAGTGAGTACAACAGTAGGTAAAATGTTGGATAGTGTAGGGGTAAAAATTACTATTCCTATCCACCCCAAAACCCATACCCACCCTAAAAGTAAAGAATCTCTATTACTTACCTTATAATGCGTTGTAATGGCATACGTTGTTATGGCATGCTATGTAAAGGCAGTTGCCTTGTAACAGCTGCATTGTAAAAGCAGTTTGATGTAATGACTGCATTGTAATGGATGTTTCCCATACACAGTGGGAGCATTGTTCGGCTCTGTCCATTAATAGACCCAAACATTTTCCGAATAAATTTCCCTATTTCAAAACTGCTTACAGGTCAGATACCAATGCTTTCTGTTATTACCAGAAAGCACAAAAATCTCCAGAAAAATGTAATTACCAGGCACAAGTTCATATACTCTTCATCACTTTGGGCCTGATTACGATGATCGGAGGAAATGACATCGCCACGGTCACAAGACCGACAGGCCTCCAATTGAAGGTCCCAATACCACCATTACAATGCGATCGCACATGGTACGGTCACAAACTACCATACCTCTATTGGAGCTTGTGCTGCAGCCATAAACCAGCCGTAGCACAAGCTCCAATAGAGAAATGGCTGTTTTTGTAAATCCCTGCACCGCGTGGCAGGCTTCTAAGGGTGCCTGCCATGCGGTGCAGGGATTAACAGGGGGGCACCATAGATGTCCCTAGGCCTCCAACCAGAGGCTGTTGTAGCAAGGGGGCCCTAATATGGGCCCCCAAAGTTGCTTTCCCACAGGTTTTTCATGTCCAAAAGTCCGGCATGAAAAGCCTGTCAGAAACTGACATCATAATCCCCAAGGCGTAAACGAGCCCTTCAGAAGCCAGTCAGTCCGACCAGCTAGTTTCAAATCTGACAGCCTTCATTGTAATATGGCTGTCAGAGTTGAAACCAATGATGTAAGTCAGAAAGCAGTCGCTGCAGGTAAGAGCGGTGGGGTGGTGGGGTCGGCTGAGGGGGATTTCGAGAGACAACCATGAGGGAAAATTAACTATTTATATAATTTCCCCTTGTAATGTAATTTAATGCAATGTAACACGTTTTTATATAGCGCATGGTTACCCAGAGGCATCCCAGCGCTGCAGTAGAATCAGGCTCAAGAGGGAAAAAGGAGAACAAAGGGTCATTTAGGGAAAAGGAAGGTTTTCAGTAGCTTCCGGAAGCGCAGATAGCAGGGTTCCGCGCGTAATTTCAAGGGGAGATAGTTCCATAGTGAGGCTGCATTTACAGAGAAGCGCCGGCCTCCTGTGCGTGCTTTCTTGACTCTAGGCACTCTCGCCAGGTACTCAGTATCGGAGCGCAGGGGCCTATTAGCCTTGTAGGGCGTAACTAGACTCTTCATAATCGAGGGTCCTTTACCTTGAAGAAGTTTATGGGTGATGCATAGAGATTTAAACTTAATCTTCTCCCGTATGGGAGCCAGTGGAGAGATTTGAGGGCCGGTTTAGCTGACGTCCTAAGTGAAATACCCATTAATAGCCTAGCTGCTGCATTTTGAGTCTGTTGGAGCTTATTGATGGTGGCTTCAGGAGCTCCTAAAAAGATCGCATTACTGAAATCTAGTCTGGACAACACCAGTCCTTGTACTAGTAACTTCCTAGAGTGCTGCGGGAGAAGAGGAAGGACTTTCCGGGCAGACCGAAGAAGACCAAAACAAATTCCTGCTGTTTCTTTAGCTTGTGTTTTAAGTGAGAGATCCTGCTCCAATCAGACCCCTCAACTTTTAATTTTTTATTTTTGGGCTGGGAGGATCCCCCAGACAGGCAGGCCAGATGGAGGTGGGCATTGAGGTCAACTTGTGACCAAGTAACATGATTTCCGTTTTTGATCTGTTTAATTTAAGGGAGGAGTCACACATCCAGGCATGTATCTTCGTCAGACATAAACGAAGACTGTCAGGGCATTGATCGAGTTGGGAGAGTGAGACGACAAGTTGGGTGTCGTCTACGTAACTTACAATTTAAATCCCAAACTGGGCAACCACATCCTCCAGGGGGGGCATGTACACATTAAACAATGTGGGGCTTAAGGATGAGCCCTGCGGCACGCCACACTGGAGGGGGATTGAGGCAGATCGTGAGTTACCTTCCCAGACTTGAAAGGTGTGGTTAGACAGGTATGATGTTAACCAAGTCAGGGCGGACCCCCGTACTCCCACCTCGGCCAGGCGCTGGATAAGGATACGGTGATTCACCGTATCAAAGGCTGCACTCAAATCCAGGAGGATCACTGACACTGATCCTCCTGAGTCCAAGAGGCACCTTGCCTCCTCGATGACAGAGAGGAGGGCCGTATCAGTACCCTGGCCTGGGCGGAATCCAGTTTGAGAGTTACGAAAAAGATCATTGGACTCCAGGAAGTGGGAAAGTTGGCAATTCACCAGTCTTTCTGTGATTTTACTAAGTCCCGGGAGTAATGAGATCGGCCTAAAGTTTGCAAGCTCCAGTGTAGTTGTCTCTCAAAATCACCCCCCAGCCGGCCCCTCTGCTCTTACCTGCAGTAGCCACGGTTGGTCGGAGGCTTTCCGATTTACATCGTAATCAGGCCTTTAGTGTCTAAGGCTATTATATTTGAAATGTTGAAACGTATTTGGCAAATTAAAGGTGCAGAAGCCTTTTTACAGCGTGCATGATATCCAGAGAAATTATGATTTTTGATCGAGACCATTCTGCAGACCCTGTGCCTAGGATTTGCTTACACCAGAGAGCTAAAACACTATCTATTCAAAACATTAATTCAACAGTTTCCTAGTTAGCATTGAAAATATAACCACTAATAATTAATTAAATGAAATGAATTATACCTACAAAGTGACTGCATTTGATTCTAATGCAATTACCCTATGGCTTATAGATGCTAATGTATGTATGAACATATTTCTTTTCTAAGGTCATGCTATTTTAGTGCATCAAGGTATAATATACACTCCTGTGACAGTAACCACATGCAGTGTAAGCAAACCTTGCCAGTGATGGTAACCCTTTCCTGTTTGTCGGCTGTGAAGGAGCGTCTATCCAAATCTAGTGAAAATATTGATTGTAATGATTGTCTTCTTGGTCCACATCCTGTAAAATTGAAACACTTCATACTTACGTTAGCACGAGCCAATATCAACAAGAGCATGTAAAGTAAGCCGGAAAAAGAATTAGACACCTAAATGGAGACATTATGAAAACCACATTGAATGTAATTAACAAAGGCTTCCAAATGCTTTCTAAATAAGTGTACTCAATCAATATCATGAACTAGCAAGATGCAAGTACATCACAAGTAATATAAACTCATAATTCTTCTTCTTCTTTATTACTTTGCTTGATTTGTAAATACAGAATCATAAAGTATTTGTAGAAATAGGAGGGCGGCAGCATACCTGTTAATTGAGGCACCTTTAAGCAGTGTATTTATAAAACTCTTGGTAAAGCGGCGATAAAATCTATAAAAAATAGAAATTGTGTTAGAGTTTGCAGAGTGTTCATCACAAGGGCATACCAAGATGAAATGAGGATCCTACAGACCCAGGGGAAATGAGAGCTGACTCCTTAACAAACTCAGCCTAAATCTAGCCAATCGGGTCCTGGCCTGGAATTTTGTAACCCACTCCAGATACTGTTATAGCCCTGTTGTAGTTTGGACCGACAGCTACTCCCTGTTGGCCAGTTTCTTCAGCTCCAACTGCACTCTTTCCCCCTTATTAAACTCCCCATTCTGATCTTGACCCAGGTTTTATCACAACTTAAAGTGTTAGCAGACTGGATAAATAAGTCGGTCTGCCTAACTTGACACAGGTGTCCTTGATGTATGAAAACCATGGAATACCGAGGCCACTGTCACATGACAGAGATTCTAATATAATCTTCTTGTTCCGTAAGGCTTCAGGGTTTTTCCAAACTGAACACCATAACAAGTGACACTAAACTGATCTCATAAGCAACATAGGGTATGCCAAGCTCCTTGTGCAAAGAGTACTTAGACGAGCCCAGTGAAATGTCAACGATTCATCTGCACACTCTGTTCTCTCCCTGGAGGAATCTGATTTCCTTAAAGCCCACCAGGCCAGCTCCATAAATGAGGACTAGTACACACTTTTAAAAATCGCCTCAATGGGTGCAATAGACTTATTTCCTAGCAATACTAAAAAGAAAAAAAAATTAATTACAGAATTTGAGTCTCTGTTTCAGACATGGGCCCCATGTTCCCTGGGTGTCAATTGTAAGCCCCAGGCATGAACATGCACAGGGTCTAGAAATGGGAATACCATGCAACACAAGAGTTTGCAGCTTCATATTTTTGTGTAGGGAAGCCTTTCCATGAAGTTTCAAAAATGGTCTAAAAGTTGCTAAAGATCATCAGGGTTCGGGTAATTAAAACAGCATCATCTGCATTAAGGAGGACAGGAATACTCCACCCTCACACAATTGGCATATCCTTTTCATTAGTAACTATATTAATATCGAGGTTGTTAATCTAGAATAAGGATAACATTGACACTAAAATACAGACCTGCTGTACACCTTGGCATAGACTAAATTTATCGCTGCATTCACAATTAGGCACATATCTAAAGGTTGCATTTCACCTATCCTTTTATGTCGGGGAATCAAATTGATGGCGAAGGCAACAAAGCTATTGAGAGAGCGCAATTTGAATAAAACGTATATCCGAGCCATATTCACAAGCATATCGTATAATGTAGGAATGAAATGTACACTGCAACGTGAAGTTAACACTTGTAGTATAAAGTTAGCCGATGTAATCAAAGTAATAGGAAATGTATATATTCTATAAAGTGTATTAGAATTAGAAGGCCCGTATACATAGTGGGCTAATGTAGGAATGTGTAGAAATGCTTATGAACTGAAGAACGTGCAAAGTAGAATTCATGTACGTGTATAACTTTAAATGGAGAAACGACGAGAAATGTAACACGGAGAGATGTGCAGAGAACATACATAACGATGTAACGAATGGGAATATAAAGTTATATTCTATGTAATTTGTATCTTATGTAATTTATATTCTATGTAGAATGTATTCACTTAAGCAAGCGATTTACTAAATGTGATTATATATAAATGTGTGTTAAAGGTTATACTGTGTAGAAAGCTTCTTGCAAGAATGTTAGAAGGATTTAGGTCATGTGTGATTTTAACCTAGCTGACCAAGGGTTCGCAGGAGTGTAGTCCGCTGTTTGTAATTTAGTGGGCTCACAGGAGTCGTGAATAAGCCTTGATGTGAACGTGCGAGCCAAGGGGTCTAGTCTTGCTAGATTTAAGGTGACAATGCCGGACGGAGTTTATGGCCTAAAACGTGATAAGAGACGCTTGGAATTTGAGTGTTGTTTTGAAATGACCATTCACAGGACCAAGAAAGGTTATGCATATAGTTGTAAAGAGTAGAGTTCTGCTGAGGTGATAGACTTTTGCTCCGAAAGGACAAGTGATATGTCAATGAAGTCACCAGCAAGAAGACGAAGATGGCGCCTAAGGAGAAGGGTCAACTTAATGAACGACGCAAAGAGATGAAGCCATGGAAAGAGCGAAGAATGACATCATTAAGAAAGTACGTGGTGGGCGTCGAAGGGGCGTTCCACCCACACTGTGATTGTGTATTTAGGGACAGTACCCCGGGGAGAAGAGAGCACAGATGGCCTGATAGCAAGTTAGGAGCGAGCGCAGGAAGAACGGAGCGCGAGAGAGCAGTAGGCCGAGGACCCTTAGAGAGCGGATGGGTAGGCAGAGAGAGGGTACTGCTTCTCGAGATAAATTACCATTAGGGGTTAAGAGAGTTTGAACTTCTTTGGAAGTCAAACTGCTGACACCTTTTTAGGTAAGGAACTTGCGAAGTAGGGATGTCACATAGTACAGAGTAGGGACAGAATTAACTTGCCTATTCTTTTGTAGATGACGCAACGAGACCACATTGTATCTATGCTTTAATTACAGATTTGAACCAGATTTGAAACAGAAATTGGAGGAGATTTGGAATTGATTTTAATTGTATTCTTTTGTATATTTCTTGAAACTCATCCTGAGAGGATTGTATATGCACTTAACTCTGATTTTATATAAAACTCTTAAAACTTCATCAGTTGTAAGTGGTTCTTCAGAGTTGCGTCAGTTTATGGGGTTTATCTAACCTATGCGGGGGTTGTCTTTTACTCAATGACAGAAAACAACCGATCCAAATTGATGAATGAGATTAGTATCTAAGTGATCAAAAAGGGTATCAAAATCTCATTCCCCGCAGTTGGTAGCAGAGAAAGATGGTTTTCTTCTTGAGGGAGACAACCTAGGTCAGGTCTAGATTACCCCAAGGTCCCTAGTCATCGACGACCAGAAGAAGAATCCCTGCCGAAGACGGTGCTGACGGTGCGTCGAGAGAAAAGCAGCAGAGTCGGTCGAGAGTGAGTATAAGGGTCATGCGTTGTAAGATTGCGGTATTTTATGTTGTACCTGTGTTGTAATGTCAAGCGGAGTTGAATGCCTGTAGTGTGATTGAGGGAAGGTTGTGAGCGCGCGCAACCGGATAAAATCTTAAGTTCAAGGAGAGCTTAAGTGGTTCGGGTGTATCGAACACCCAGAGTAATTGTTCACCATTGTAAAGGGGGTCATGAGGTACCATTGATCGCCCGACAGACCGATGATAGGGGGAGCGTAAGAGTGAGTGTATGAGTAAACGGACGCTGGTCGGACGTTTACTGTGTGTAAGTAACCTATCAGTTAAGGCGAGCGTCTGACCGTGTAAGGAAAGACGTCTCGTCAGTTGAGGTGACAATTACAGTTAGACTGTGGCCGTACAGTCAGAGAAAAGTGATCGCTTGGACGGAAGTAGTCATTTTTCAGCGTATGAATGAAAACGCATGCAGGATCGTGAGACGAGTTGAGAAAGGAGGGGAACTGCTGCAGAGGAAACGAGTGACGTCAGCGTAGAGCCGCGCTGAGATTGGTCGGTCAGCGTAGAATCGCGCTGGGATAGGCTGATTAGCGAGAGCCGCGTAGGGATTGGTTGTTTGTCATCGGGACGTAAACAAGGAAGAGAAAAGGAAAATTGTAGATTATCGAAAATGAAGTGTTTTAAACGTTTAAGGGCGATCTTTAAGAGAGACAGAAGAAACTTGTATGCCGGAGAAGAAGCTCCACCAGAAGGCACACCAGCTTATCATATGGCAGTGAATGTAGGCTTACACTCGATATTATGGATCTCCGAGTGGAATAAGCTAACGGAGGGGAATAAGGAACTGACGTTTCCGAGATACGGAACGTTTAAATTGGAAGTATTGAACCAACTGAAAGCGGTAATGCTTGCAACGAGACCTCTACCGAGGCCAACACAGTTCGAAGCCCTTAGTGCATGGTTTAGAGCAGCACACGAAAAGAGCTTAAAGAGACGCCAGGAAAGAGTGAGGCGATCGGTAAAGGCAGTGCAGGATGCTAAATGGGACGATGAAGCTAAAAAGTGGAGGGTACAAAGGATAGAAGCAGACAAACTATACCCGATGCTAGAAGTTACGGGAGAAAAGAAACCTCTAGAGGAAGATGAGGAAAGCGAGACGGAGGAGGATCTGATAGAGAGGCTATTAACAGATAGACCACCTCCGTACCACAGCGAAACCGCAAGTCCCATACTACAGCAAGGGGACGGAGCTAGATGGGGGGAATATAAATCACTCCCAGTAACAGAGTGGGATGCCAAGAAAGGTGAGGAAGTACCTCAATCTAGTCCCGAACAGAGAGTAGTGGGAAGATTCGTGGTCCAGAAGGTGCCAGAAACACAGCATGCAAGGTCGTATCAAATGCCCGACGCTTTACAAGTTCCTGTTACCATAGGCCCTATAGTGTCAATCTACAACCCAGAGGGGGTCCAGCAGGAGGAACAGGCACGATGGGACAGAGAGAGGGCAGAGATAGAGGGAAGGAATAATACGATCAATTCTCAGAGGCAGTTGCTAGGACCAATGAGTCGGAGTACCCCACTAGATTCCGCAACGGGTTCCTGGATAGAACAAGGGGGCCAAAGAGAACAGATGGATTTGAGGGGACCGAAACCAAAATCCCATAAGGAATTAAGGGAATACCTGAAAGAATGGGATACTGCCGAAGAAATGCGGAATAAAAGTTTAGAAACAGGAGCAGAGTGGAGAGACCAGGATAACAAGATCCTCTCTCATTGTGGAGCTGGCGAAAGCAGCCCGGAGTGGGAGAGAGGGAGCCAGGAAAGCAGGGGAGATATTTGCCATATTACCAGCGGCAATAGGGAAATGTGTAACGACAGAAGTACAGGGTGTGGGGAGGTGCCTCGCGTCATCCTTAGTGAGGGAGAACGAAGGACGCAGGAGTACCGAAATAGTTTCAAGTGCACTCACCATGCCCCGGACAAAAATGTGTGACATGTGTGATGGAGAGTCGCGAAGGGTCTCGCCATGCATCCGGTGAACGCGAACAAAGTCATGAGAATATGGGGAGTCGCGAAACGTCTCGCGATGCATCCGGTGATCACGAACGAGATCGCGGGAACATGGAGGGCCATGAAGGATCTTATCGGTTGTTGAGCGACACCAGACAGCAAGCGAGTTACAATGGTTTAGAACAGCACGGTGGATCCTATATCGTATCTGGAGACACCGAGCCAGAAAGACGGAATGTAGTGATGGGGAATGGAGCAATGTTCCACCACACCCCAAGGGAAGATGGAAAAGCTTGGGATCTAGAGAGGTGGGAACAAAAAGAAGCAAGAAAAACTCCTCATAACTCACCTGTGCTTAGGCGTAGGGCGCATAGTGGAGGTGAGAGGGATGTAAGAGAACAACCTAGGACTGATGTACTGAGAGCTGAAATCAAAGCAAGACGGATTGATGTGATGAGTTTAAAATCAGACTTGGATGAGATAATTGACGGCACAGTGGCAATAGAAAGGTTAGAGCTGTACGAACCAGATGAAATACTGTTTTTATCTAAAGATGTTACTCGAAAGGCAAGGGCAGCTCATGAAAAATTATCTGAATTGGCAGACAAGTATATGATAGACATGTCACGAACTAAAGCCTTACAGGCCAACCATAGGCTGAATTGCACAGATCGAGATCTAGATGAGCGTAGGACGATTGGGCTAAGAGTACACATAAGGGAACTGATTATGTGTATTAGGATATGGAGAGATCTGGATAGATGGGAGGAAAAATGGTCCAAGAGGGGATCTGTCAGAAGGAGTGCACTTGTGAAGTCCCAGGATGGAGACCTAATGCGAATGGAAGCTTTCCCTTTGCGAGAAATCGCGAACGGAAACTACGTGCATGTACCCTGGAGTAGGGGGGATTTAGCGGCATTTACTATTTCTTTCCCCAAGCTTAGAGAGAACCCCGTGGAGTGGTACAAGCAGGTAGAGAGGTTCGTGAAGATCTCTAAGGTACTGTGGATCGATTTGAACACCTTGTTTGATATCGTAGTACCCGGAGATTTGTGGACGGCATGCAAACTTAGTATCGAATGGCCCGCTTGTGAGCCTCCGAGAGTTGCCAGGACGAATGGTCCATCAGATAGAGTCATGGAAAAGTACGAGAGAGTAATAGCATGGTTAAAGGAGAAAGTGCCAGTACAAGACATAGACTGGGTTAAGATAGATCGAACAACTCAGGAGCCTAAAGAGACCGTTCACGAATTCTACGAGAGATTGCTGAAAGCATTCAAACAGTATAGCGGATTGGATGTCATGGATCCTAAAGACATAGGACAATTTGTGTCGAAGTTTGTTCTAGGATTGAGACCAGACATAAGCCTAATGATACAACAGCATTTGATTTGTTGGCAGAACAAACCGTTAGATGAGATTCTAAGATATGCAAGGTACTGTAGCGACGAAATAGACTCAAAAGCAAAGAAACTTAAAGAAAAGCTGATGTTGGTGCAGATGCAATCAGCTGGAAAGGGTGGACAGCGGCAACAGGGAACAGGAACACCAATAAAGAAACAGAATAATCAGAGCAGAGATGAGGAAGAAAGATCGAGACCGAGGGTAGATATCGCAACACTGAAAAAGACAACGAGGTGCCATCAGTGTAACGAGGTGGGACATTGGAGACGCGAGTGTCCCTATAATGTCGAGACGGGGGAGATAGAACAGGAGGAGGATGAGGTTCAACCCAGCATGATAAAGGGAACAGCAGTCCCGAAGGGAAAGTTTATCAAAGGGGGGAATCAGACTCCTCGAGCGCCGTTTCCCCAACCGCCTCGCATTACAAATGGAGGAAAAACCTATAGACAAATGCCATTGTTCGTAGGAGGAGAAGAATGCTACTACGTTGATCCTCTTACAGGGCAACGAGTGGATAGAGAAGAAGACTGTACTCTAGGAGCAGCCCTGGAAGTAGATCAGAGAGGACCATACGTAGAGGCTGAGGTGGCTGGATGTCCTACGACCTTTTTGGTAGACACGGGGGCCACTCGATCCACTTTGAGATCAGCGGTAGTCCCAGGTTTGCCAATGTCGGGAGAGACGATTCAGGTGGTAGGAGTCGCAAACAGGAGAATGACAAATCCTCTAACAGAACCAGTGTCAGTGAAGATAGGGAATTACAGTGATGATCATCAGTTTGTAATCTGTGATTCTAGCCCTGTGTGTCTGTTAGGAAGAGATCTGTTGTGTAAATTGAATTGCACAATACATTGCACACCTGAAGGGGTAGAAGTGCAGACCAATGATGAGGATGCCGATTTTAAAGTCGTAAACTCACAGGAATGTGCGGAACTATATCCTACCTTGACAGTGGAGGAGCTTCCACAGGATTTGAGGGAGAAAGTGTCAGCTGAGGTGTGGGATTTTACCGGAGAAGAAATAGGATTGATCAAAGGGGTAGAACCAGTAAAGATCATGGTAAAACCCAATGCTGAGTATCCAAGAACACCACAATATAAGTTGACACCAGAGACAATTGCAGGAATAAAGCCTGTGATTGAATTCATGATTAAACAGGGAATACTGAAAGAGATCGTGGGAAGTCCATGTAACTCTCCGATTATGGGTTTACAGAAGCCTAGCGGAAAATACAGAATTGTGCAGGATCTACGAAAGGTTAATAATATCGTTGTCTCATGTTGTCCAGTGGTACCGAATCCATCAGTGATATTATTCCAGATACCGTTCCAAGCTGAATGGTTCACCGTAATAGATTTGTGCCAGGCTTTCTTTTCGATTCCTTTAGATGAAGAGAGCCAGTATCTTTTCGCTTTTAAGCTGGAAGATCGCGTTTTAACATGGTGTCGTATCCCTCAGGGGTATACAGAAAGCCCATCGATTTTTAACCAGCTACTGAAGAAGAATCTTGAAAGTCTAGTACTGCCCAAGAACTCGGTTCTAGTCCAGTACATAGACGACCTCCTAGTTGCGTCAGAAACTGAGGAAGCTTGCAAAGTAGACACCATTACCTTACTAAATCACTTGGCCGAGAACGGACACAAGGTGTCTCCAAGTAAATTGCAGTATTGTAAGACTGAAGTGCAGTACTTGGGCCATAGGATTGAAAAGGGAAAGCGGAAGGTGTCTCCAGACAGAATAGAGGCGATCATGAAAATGAATGCGCCTACAACACAAAGAGAAGTCAGGATGTTTCTGGGCATGGTCGGTTATTGTCGGCAGTGGATAGCCAACTTCTCACTGAAGGCAAAACCGTTACTACAACTGACGCACAAAGGAGTAAGTGATCCGGTACCATGGGACAAAGATTGTTTGATGGCATTTTTGCAGCTGAGGGAGGACTTATGTCGTGCCCCGGCTTTAGGAATGCCTGATTACACAAAGCCATTCTTGCTTTACTGCTGCGAAAGAGAGGGATGCGCTTTAGCAGTTTTGGCCCAGATACACGGAGATGCGCGTAGGCCAGTTGCTTACTTTTCGGCTACATTAGATCCAGTAGCCGCAGCGTTGCCCGGATGTCTCAAATCCGTAGCTGCAACGGGTGTCAGCATTGAAAGGTGTGAAAGTGTGGTAATGGGACATCAGTTAGTGGTGTACGTACCGCATTCTGTAGAATTGTTAATGACCAGGACTAAGACTCAGCATCTGACGAATAGCAGGCTCACACGCTACGAGCAAGTCATACTGGCTGCCGAGAATGTGACCCTAAAGAGATGCTCTGTCTTGAATCCTGCTACGTTGATGCCACTTCCAAATGATATTGATGATGAAAT
Organism: Lissotriton vulgaris; assembly: GCF_964263255.1. Classification (NCBI taxonomy): domain Eukaryota; kingdom Metazoa; phylum Chordata; class Amphibia; order Caudata; family Salamandridae; genus Lissotriton; species Lissotriton vulgaris. The sequence continues at coordinate 741,381,350 of NC_141695.1, read as the reverse complement.
TTGTACAGATCATGACTGCCTTGATGTGACTGAACTATGCACCAAACCGAGACCAGATATCGTGGATGAGCCATTGACTGACCCCGATGAAATATTCTTCGTTGATGGTTCATGCGTAAGAGACGATATTGGTCAGCTGAGAGCAGCTTATGCAGTTTGTACTATTACCAGAGTTGTGGAAGCCGCTTGCCTGGAAGGAGTACATTCCGCTCAGGTAGCTGAAATTATTGCTTTGACCCGTGCCTGTTTAGCAGGTAACAAAATTCGAGTCACCATATACACCGATAGCCAGTATGGTTTCGGGGTAGTTCACGACTATGGGCAGTTATGGTCTCAAAGAGGTTATATGACCTCCTCGGGTTCTCCAATTAGGAATGGAGAATTCGTGAGATTATTGTTAGAGGCATTGCAAGGTCCGTCAGCCATAGCAGTTGTCAAATGTGCCGCGCACACGAAGAACGTAGACTTTGTGTCGCAAGGCAACCGTTATGCTGACGAGGTAGCGCGTTATTGCGCAGAACAAGGTTATTCTCACACCAATGTAGAAGTGCGGGGAATACAGGAAAGAACTGAATTGACAATGTTGTTAGACACTGTAGACACGTGGGATGAGCTAAAGAGTGTTCAGGAAAATGCACCAGAGGAGGAGAAAAAGGGCTGGGAGACAGCTGGATGTACTAGAAGTGAGATGAATTTTTGGATCTCTGCAGATGGGAGAGCAGTTTTACCAAATGAGCTTGTTAATCCAATGGCAAGGAAATTGCATGGATCAACACACATAGGTAGAGATGCTATGGTGAGAGTATTCAGACAAACGTGGTTTAACCCGAAGTTTAGAGTAGCGGCAGAAGCAGTATGTCAGCGATGTGCGATCTGTCAGCAGCTAAACGTAGGAAAGAGAACGCCAGTCACATTGAGTCACATTGGGAGGTCTGGGGGGCCTTTCAATAGAATGCAGTTGGACTTTATTGAAATGCCCAAGTGCAATCAACTCAGATACGTTTTAGTGATTGTCTGTATATTTTCTAGATGGGTTGAAGCTTACCCGACACGTAGATGCGATACACTCACAGTAGCGAAATTGTTACTTAGAGAGTTGATACCGAGGTTTGGGGTGCCATCCTCTTTGGAATCGGACAGAGGAACTCATTTTAACAGCGAAATAGTGAAGATGTTGTGCTCAGCTTTGGGTATCGATCAGAAGCTCCATTGCAGTTATCGACCAGAAGCTTCAGGGATCGTAGAACAAATCAACAGTACAATCAAGTCCAGACTTGCCAAAGTCTGTTCATCGACATCTCTGAATTGGCCTGATGCACTTCCATTGGTTCTTATGAGCATACGTAGCACACCAGATAGGAAAACAGGTCTCTCTCCACATGAGGTGCTAATGGGGAGAGCTATGAGATTGCCATCGGTTCCGACTGCAGCGTTGTTGAACATCACAGACGATTTGATCTTGGACTACTGCAAGGGACTATCTGATGCCATTAATTCTGTGTCCCTCCAGGTCCAGGCTGCAGAGGTTCCATCAGCACAAGACTTGTGCCATGACCTGTGTCCGGGGGACTGGGTCCTGGTGAAGAAGCACGTTAGAAAGAACTGTCTAGACGTGCGCTGGCGAGGACCGTTTCAAGTCATACTAGTTACGAACACTGCAGTAAAGTGTGGAGGTTTGCCCAACTGGATACACGCTTCACACACCCGAAGAGTGCCAACACCTCTAGAAGAAACAGCTCCTCTCTCGGATGAGAATCCAGCGGAAAGCGGAGAAGCCACAGAGGGGGAAAGCCAAGCTGTAGAGGTGATCGAAGAGGCTGAGCCGGTGTCGGAGCAGGCCGACGATGGTCAGGACACCAGTGGGACCGAAGTCGTCTCAGAAGAAGAGAGTACCTGGGAGTTCGAATCAGATACTGAACAAGCTGTGAGTGACCAAGAGACAAGTCCAAGAACAAGGAGCAGGAGGACAAGGAGTGACGAAGCCAGTTGGCCGGAGAGAAGGAGAAGGCCAAGTTTAAAAGCAAACAAAGAAAGAACCCTTGTCCCGATTTCCGAAGAGTCGGACCAAGAAGAAGAAACTACAGACTCAGGCACTGAGAGTCCAAGAAGATCGAGAAGGGTACGTGTGCCCTGCAGAAGGTACGCCACCCCAGAGTGGACTTATCTAGCAGATGTCTTGGGGACAGAAATCTGGGAGAGTGAAAGAAGTGAAGGTAATCGATCTCGATCCATGTGTGGCAGTGGAGATATGGATGTTGACGCCTGGACTCGAGACTGAGGGGTTACTGACTTTCACACTTCCCATACCCCCATACCTAAGTCGGATCAAAGATCTAGTGCTAAATCGATTACAGTTTCCGACTTTTGGTCATCAAATACCAGAACAAGAAGAAAAAGTCATTCGTTTTGAATTATTGGAACATGTTATTAAAGCTGCAGGTACGAGAATAATTGTAGATGCATAAAGACTTTTGTGTTTAAGCTATAAAGAAGAAGATAACCTAGCGCCGAGTGGAACGAAGAATAAAATTAGGGATTACATTTAGAGGACGGAGAAGGGTTAGGGTTGTCTGTTGCTAAAGAGAAAAAGACATTGTTGCGAAAAAGAGACTTTTGTTGTTAAATAGCACTTTCAAAGACTGAAAAGAAAAACTTTCCTCGCAAAGGAAGGAGTTGCGCTGTTTTGATAACATGGAGAACGGCAACCCAAACCGAAAAGCCAAATGCATAATAGGTACACTAATAGCAGTAGTAATTTTTCTTATTATTACAGTAGTTACCACATCGTACATGGTAGGACATGCAAGTGAAAGAGAGATAACAGATGTAAAGCCTGTAACGACTTTGAAACCTGCTCTTGTTGGGAAGAAGGAGGAGAGCAATGTCATCCGTGAAAAGACGTTACTGGCAGATGAAGCTCGTAGGTTACACGTAGACGAGCCACAGGGAAATTTTAGGTCAAATGCATATGCCAAGCTATTGTATGAGTATATCGATGCCATGGAGGCCAAAGAATGCTATGTATGTATGCAATTGCCGGCTTCTGTAGATGAAGGCATCCAATATCATCATCTCCCACTGACTTATGGGATCACATGTAGTTTATTGCTCAGTATATTTTATGGTAGAGAAGGATTTGAGTACTACTTTTCAAATTATGATTCGGTACTGCCTGAAGTCCCGAATTATAAGCAAATGAATAAGTGGGACTATTACAAGAAGGAAGATAGATTAGCCAAGTTCTTTCTTCCTTGGGATACACTAGATACTTCATATGCACGCAGGAATAATCTGACTTGAAAAGTGTCAGAGGTAGAGAAAAAGTTCATAGGACAAGTAGACGATAGATACAGAAGGCAGAAGATTCTGAAAATGTCAGGACAGTGGAAAACAGATTGGACCGAAGAAGAAAAAGCACACAAGAAGAAAGGTAGCAATGGTCCAATAGCTTTGGATAGAACACAGAAAGGAAAGTTATGTTTAACTCGAAGCAAAACGTATTATGAGAGTGTATTTGTAGGTGAAGTGAATTGCAAACATGCTTTTCGATTAGAGTATTATACGAAGGATTTTATGAAAGGGATGCAAGCGATTCCTAATGTATATTTTGTATGTGGAAGAAATGCCTATGTAAAACTGCCTGACAATTGGTATGGTTCGTGTTACTTGGCAATTGTCTTCCCCAAAATATATCATGCAAAGGATTTAGCGATCATAGAAGGAAAGGCTTCGACAAGAGCGAAAGGGAAGTAGGAGATGCAGAAGTAGTTGGAGACATATTTGGAGCAATGTTTCCCATGTTAGGTTTGATACTTAACGATGTTAAGATCAGGAGACTAGCTACAGTTGTAGATAGATTATCTGCAAGTACTGCAAGGTCATTAATGCTAGTAGAAGGAGAGATGCAGTCGATTAGAGCAATGGTTCTTCAGAACCGACTTGCTTTAGATGTACTGCTAGCAAAAGAGGGCGGAGTTTGCAAGGCTTTGAAGGTCCAAGAATGTTGTACTTACATTCCAGACAATTCAAAACCACTTGAGAAAGTCATACAGAACATTACACAGATACATAAAGAAATTGAAGATTTAACAAAAATAAATGTTTGGGAAAAAGTAGGACATGGAGTAGGAAAGGTTGGAAGTTGGTTTGCCAACCTTGGTAAAAGCATTGTGTGGTATATATTAAAACCTGTATTGATAGTATTGATTTGCATAATCACATTATTAGGGTTAGTTAAATTATACAAATGGTATTGGTGGAACCGGTTACAAAGGTCCATGAGAGAGCAAGAAAGGAGATTAGCTGCTTTGCAGGATCAACAGTACAAAAGTTTAAGAGCTCTCGAAACGATAAAAAGAGGGAAAATTGTAACTAGTTCTGTGTAGAGTGTTATTCAAATTGCATTTAGTGATGACTCCTATAAGTCATCAAAGGGGGGAACTGAGAGAGCGCAATTTGAATAAAACGTATATCCGAGCCATATTCACAAGCATATCGTATAATGTAGGAATGAAATGTACACTGCAACGTGAAGTTAACACTTGTAGTATAAAGTTAGCCGATGTAATCAAAGTAATAGGAAATGTATATATTCTATAAAGTGTATTAGAATTAGAAGGCCCGTATACATAGTGGGCTAATGTAGGAATGTGTAGAAATGCTTATGAACTGAAGAACGTGCAAAGTAGAATTCATGTACGTGTATAACTTTAAATGGAGAAACGACGAGAAATGTAACACGGAGAGATGTGCAGAGAACATACATAACGATGTAACGAATGGGAATATAAAGTTATATTCTATGTAATTTGTATCTTATGTAATTTATATTCTATGTAGAATGTATTCACTTAAGCAAGCGATTTACTAAATGTGATTATATATAAATGTGTGTTAAAGGTTATACTGTGTAGAAAGCTTCTTGCAAGAATGTTAGAAGGATTTAGGTCATGTGTGATTTTAACCTAGCTGACCAAGGGTTCGCAGGAGTGTAGTCCGCTGTTTGTAATTTAGTGGGCTCACAGGAGTCGTGAATAAGCCTTGATGTGAACGTGCGAGCCAAGGGGTCTAGTCTTGCTAGATTTAAGGTGACAATGCCGGACTGAGTTTATGGCCTAAAACGTGATAAGAGACGCTTGGAATTTGAGTGTTGTTTTGAAATGACCATTCACAGGACCAAGAAAGGTTATGCATATAGTTGTAAAGAGTAGAGTTCTGCTGAGGTGATAGACTTTTGCTCCGAAAGGACAACTGATATGTCAATGAAGTCACCAGCAAGAAGACGAAGATGGCGCCTAAGGAGAAGGGTCAACTTAATGAACGGCGCAAAGAGATGAAGCCATGGAAAGAGCGAAGAATGACATCATTAAGAAAGTACGTGGTGGGCGTCGAAGGGGCGTTCCACCCACACTGTGATTGTGTATTTAGGGACAGTACCCCGGAGAGAAGAGAGCACAGATGGCCTGATAGCAAGTTAGGAGCGAGCGCAGGAAGAACGGAGCGCGAGAGAGCAGTAGGCCGAGGACCCTTAGAGAGCGGATGGGTAGGCAGAGAGAGGGTACTGCTTCTCGAGATAAATTACCATTAGGGGTTAAGAGAGTTTGAACTTCTTTGGAAGTCAAACTGCTGACACCTTTTTAGGTAAGGAACTTGCGAAGTAGGGATGTCACATAGTACAGAGTAGGGACAGAATTAACTTGCCTATTCTTTTGTAGATGACGCAACGAGACCACATTGTATCTATGCTTTAATTACAGATTTGAACCAGATTTGAAACAGAAATTGGAGGAGATTTGGAATTGATTTTAATTGTATTCTTTTGTATATTTCTTGAAACTCATCCTGAGAGGATTGTATATGCACTTAACTCTGATTTTATATAAAACTCTTAAAACTTCATCAGTTGTAAGTGGTTCTTCAGAGTTGCGTCAGTTTATGGGGTTTATCTAACCTATGCGGGGGTTGTCTTTTACTCAATGACAGAAAACAACCGATCCAAATTGATGAATGAGATTAGTATCTAAGTGATCAAAAAGGGTATCAAAATCTCATTCCCCGCACTATTACAAGGAAAGGATCATATATAAGATATTTTGCCGCCCCGAACAAAAAGAAGAACAGGGACAGAATACCAGGTGTCAAAGGTGACACAGACAGATTTAGGAAGTTTTTTATCAAGATATACGACTACTGAGAGAACATTTTCTGAAACAGATCACTCTGACTCGAAATGAAATGAAAGTGAAATGAAAGTAAGATTTATAAAGCGCTGCGGCTGCCCTCAGGCGTCCAGGCGCTAAGACTAAAAAGAGTGTCATCAGTTAAACAAAAAACTAGTTACTGAAACAAAAAGTTTTAAGCACTTCAATCTTACAAGCTTTTGTATTCGTTGTTGCACCGTTTTTATTGCTTGTAGATATTGTAATTATTTTAATTAATGACACAATAAAACGATGATGATGATGATGGTAAAGGTTGCATTTCAATCTGTGTGGAGGGCTTTTAAAAAGAA